>NC_062294.1:2993333-5986666 GCF_902655055.1 Lutra lutra
CCTCTCAGGGCCGCCTGCTGGTGGCAGGGGGTCGGCAGGTCTTCAGAGCGACGAGGCAGCAGGGCCGCTGAAGCTGCCCTTGAACAAGGTGACGGCCCCCAAAATCCCTGGAAGTGAACGTGCCCCCTGACCCAGGACCCGGTGGGTCTGCCCGCCAGCACGTTCACACCGCTCTACCCAAACGCCCACGACGGCAAAACAGAGAAGGGAACCGGGCACACTCACGACAAACTCGAGAGTCGACAGCCACAGACCCACAAGCGTAATAGTGATCAGAAACCGGGCACGGGGGCACCACTCCATGACCACAAAGCTGGGGGGTGGGGAGAGATGGGGGGTGTGGGAACAGGGCCAAGCGGGGACGTGGGGGGCCTTGGGGGCTGAGTCAGCTTCCGTGGCTTTGCCGGGGAGCTGGTGTCATGGGCGCGCACTCCTGGGTGAGTGTCACTGAGCGATGCCCTCTCAATGCGCCATTTTCCATAATGCAGCTATTTCGGTAAAACGTGAGTGGACATTTAAAAATACAGCCTGACTGAGCCTTGAACAAAGACCTGGAAAAGCACTCCCACCTACCTTCCTGAAGGACTCCGCGGGAGCTGACGTGTCCAGGCACAGAGCAGACGGAACTCTCGGGAACGTGGCCACAGTGCCTTCTGCTCGCCAGCCCAGGGCCACGTGCCCAGAGGTGGTCAGGGAAGGCGCCACAGGCAGGAATGCTTCTAAGCAAAGCTCTGTGTCCACCCCGCTCTGTGGCGCTGAGACAGGAGGCCGGCGTTGCTGCTAGCCACAGAGGCCCATAGGTCTGGGGCCAGAAGCCGCTGTCCCTGATGGTCTCCTGCAGAGTCCAGGACGGAGGGGCATTGCGGTCATTTTGCAGTGTGCACACCTCCTCCTGCTTGTCCGCCAAACACTGGTTGAGGTTCTGCTGGAAGAGGTTTTGCAGATGTGAATGAAGTCCCTTACCAGTTTATTGTCAATTAATCTAAGGAAGATTACCTTGGGTGGGCCTGGCTTAATCAGTAGGTGGGTCTTCATAAAAGGGTATAGGTCCTCCCTGCCAGAGAGACTCCAGTCGCAGGCTCTCAATTGCTCTCCCTTAGGTCTGGATCCTCCTTTCTTTGCATCTGCCCCCCCAGGGACAAAGCTCTTCTCCCAAGCCCCTCGGGTCTCAGCCTGCCCATCCTCCACTTTCCCTCACTGCCCACCCTGCCATCATCAGCCACGATTGGCTCCCATATCAGTGTCAACCATTGCCTCATGATAGATCTGTCCCTCTACCTACGTGTCAGTCCCTCCATCCATCTGTAGATCTCTAGATCGCCGTCCATATGTACACTACACAGCCCTGTATCCACCTGCATAGCCGTGTCCTCTCTGACCGCTTCGGCTTCCCCCCGTGCCCCAGCACCAAGGCCTTTGTCCCCCACTGAGAGGTGTCAGCTCCAGCGTGATGGGGAAGCACACACATCCCCCCACCCACCCACTTGTTAGGCGAGCTTCCTAGGCCGGCTGTTCCCCCTGCGACATCCCAGGCTCCTCTCCCGTAAGACGGGGACGATCACACAGCACCTTCCTCACCGTGATCATGAGGATTAGATGCGTGAGCACAGGTAAAGCCCCCGTGACCCTTCCCACCATGACCATGGGGACTGTGTGCCTATCAGCTGTGGTTTCCCACGAGATGGAAGTGAAAGGCTCGTCTGGGTCTCTCTCCACGTCAGCGTGGGGCTGGGCTAGATCTGTCCTCCCTAAATTTAGGTCATTCGAGCGAGACTGTCGCTGTTCCTGTGCCTGCGTGCTACTTGTATCCTTGGCTTACCTAATCTATTTCTTTTACTCAACTTCTTATAACTTAGAATCTTATTTAGAAAGGAAAGTGCCCATCGCCAGGAGAAAAGGGAAACCGCTCTTAGCTTCCGGAAATGGAAGGCAGCCTGAAAATCCAGTCCTTGGTCTACAATCCTAAAGCCCAGGGCTCTGAAAAACACACGCCTGGTTTCTGGTTTTCCTTTTCTTCTGTTGTTGTGAGTTTGGTGCATTCTCCCCGGATGGCGAACCCTGAGCTCTCTGACCCGAGGCCATTCAGTGTGTTCATTCCCATGACACGAAAATCACTTTTCCCTGAAGAGACAGGACCAGATACAGTGTCCGCTAATGGATGGATTCGCACACGCACCCTGCCCACGCGAAGGGCGGGGGAAGCCTCACGGGGACGTGGGAGTCGCCTGGCCTGGGCGCGCAGGCCACCCTCCAGGAGCCGGGCTGGGCTGTGCACGGGAGCGGCCCCTCCGCACAGCAGTCCCCAAAGAGTCAGTGTCCCCATGGAGCCTGGCGGAAGCTGCCTGCTCCTCTGCCCCGATCTCGGAGGTCACCAGCCTGCTGCCCACGCACCCTCTCAGTCAGGTGGTCGCGAGGCTGGAGCCCTAGATCCCTTCCGACCGTGACCGCAGGCTCAGAAGGCGGGGGCCGTGTTCTGCAGGCACCGTGTTATACAGGCTTTAGTGCTGTCTGGTTCTGTACAAGCGTCCACTTCTTTTCCAATTAAGAAAGAAGACATTTGTGCCTCCCTCTGTGTTTTCTGTAGCAAGGGACATAGAGTCCAGGACCCTGGGCTCTGTCGCCTACCTAGGACTTACCCAGGCAAGTCACTGGGCCTCACAGAGGGACCCTCCCAACCAGGACTTGTGCTCCACACCCGACAAGCCCACTCTTGTGTAACTGTGACCGCTCACTCACGTGGCTGTCAGCTACGGTGACACCCTGATCGGAGGCGGCAGTGCCGGCACGGGGAGAGACCTCCAGGAGCCCCCTACCATGCGGTGCAGCAATGGTGGCCCTCGGGGACTCTCCCACTGGCCCTGCCCAGCCCCCTTTCTTCCCCACCCCCACTGGCTCCCTGCACGCTGGGAAGTCCAGAAGCCTCCGGCATCCTCCATCCTCCCTTCTTGTTGCCAAATGAGGGCCCACAGGGAGAGAGGAGCCTCAAGGCCGAGGGAGGACGGTCATCCTGGTGTTTGGAGGGCAGCAGTCCCTCTGAGACTCCGTAAGAACAGTGCTCGGCAAAACAGCTCTGGAGTTCTAGGTGGTTTCCACGGCTTGGGACTTATAACCTTGTTTTCTTCTTTTCCCATGTAGAGAAAATGCCTTGGCTCCTGGCCAGCCTCTAACCAGCAGCTTATAATTACCCACGTGTGGAGAAGGGCAGGGCGGAGCCTGAGAAGGGTGTGCAGTGTCATGGGGAGCAGGGACCGGAAGCCTGGGAGCTCTCCTGCTCCCCAGGCCAGGGAGAGCCTCTGCAGGAGAGGCCTGGATATGTTCACGGAGCCGCCCACCTCCGTCCCCTGTCCCGCAAGTGTAGACGGGGCAGGGGCAGCCCCGGCCCTCCCCCAGGACTGTGTCGCTCAGTGCACCTGCTGCTGTAACAAGCACACCCTGAGATTTCAGTGGCTTCACCCAAGCGAAGTCCACTTTTCACTCTGGACATAATCCAGGCCACATCAGCATGGCTTCACATGCTCCTTCAGGGATGCAGGCTCCTGCCACCTGTGGCTCTGTGTCCCTGGAGGTGGCCAACATCCTCTGCAGGATGCTCTGTGTCCTGCCAGCAAACAGGGGCAGGGGCAAGGCACGTTGTTCTTAACCAGGAGGCCTGGAACAGCCCATGTCACTTCAGCTTCCACTCCTTCAGCAAGAACAGGTCCCCTGGGCCGACCTAGAGGTAGGGGCTGTGGCAAGCCGTCCCCCTGTGCCCAGGGAGGAGAGAGCACTGCATCTCCAGCCTGCCCGATGGGTGCTAGAGAACTCATTAAATACTGGGTACGGTCCACCAAATGCACCATCCCACAGCGGCCGTGCTTGCTACCAGCCCATCTGCTGCTCCAAGGAGGAGCAGTTCCAAGTTTGAGAGCCTGAGGCCGCAGTTTAGAAGCCTCAAATCTCTTTAATTGTAGACTGAAGGAGAAAACTCTCTTTGACCCACCATATCCAACAATGACCCTCCCTCCTCGTCTGTGAATTTATTCCTCACCCTATAGACCTTCTTTCCAGATTCTCAGGTGGTCTCGGGAAACTGGGCTCTTACTCTATTAATATCTAGATTATAGGCAAGTGCTTTAAAATTGAATAAATGTTATGCATATATCATTCTACGCTTGGGGGAAATCTTGACAAATCAAGAAATGTTCTCTTATGCAGTCAACAACCTGCACAACTGTGACCAGCAATCCTGTTTTAAGTTTTGCTCAGCTTTGGAGTGGGAATGGTGTGAGCTAGTCCTCAACTCAACCATTGAATCATAGTGGGAAGGAAATGAGGTCATCTAGTCTGGTGGTTTTGAAAGCCTGACTCCCTCCATCTCCCTCCAGTTCCCCAAACCCACTGGTCCATGGGAGCTCCTGCTCCCTGGGCCCCGAGGAGGCTCTGCAGGACAGGTCTGGTCCAGTCCAACCTTCTCAATTGCCTATAGGGAACCTGAGGTTCAAATGGACCTGAGACTTTCCCAAGGTCACAGAGACCTGTTACTGGTCAAAATTAGACAGCAGATTGGTTTCAAACTCCCAGTTTGGCCATCTGGATCAGCACTGCCCCACCCAAAATAATATGAGCCACATGTGTAATTTTAAACTCTCTCTAGCTGCCATATTTGAGAAAGTAAAAAAAAAAGAGGGGGAGGTGAATGTTAATTTTAATAATATATATTCTTTAACCCAATATACCCAAAACATCAACATGTAACATAAGTTAAAAATATAATGACATACTTTACATTCTTCATCTCATACTAAGTCTTCAAAATCTGATGTGTATTTTACACTTAACACGTCTTCATTTGGATGCTAAATTAGCCCTGGAAAAAATCTGTATTTAGCGCTTGTAAAATTTGCACCTGAAAAGGTAGATTAGCATGCCAAGCTGGTACACACCTGTGTAGGCGTTCCTGAGTTGGGTATCCGTTTTCAAGTTAAAATTACTTAAAATGAAAGAAAACTGAAACGTCAGTTCCTGGGTCCCACGGCCACATTACAAGTGCTCGGTGGCCACACGTGGCTCCTGGAGCCCATACAGGTCCGTGTGGTTCTGGAACACGGGCCACGCCTACATGACCCCTGAGGCCCTTCATTCTGAGGAAAATTGGTGAGAATGACTTCTTCCTCGGGCCCACACGAGAAAGGGGCAATCGCACTGGGAAAGTGCCCAGAGCGCGGAGAGCTGTCCTTCTTCTTCCGTGGTCGGCTGTGTGCGGCCCCTTGGGCTCCCACAGCGGAGGGCGGCCTGAGTCTGGGCACCCCCTGGACAAGGCCTGGACACAGCTCTCGGCTCATGGCGAGGACCGGAGGTGAGACACATGGCTTCTGTGCAGAGCCAACACCCCGACACCCTGAAGGCCCACAGGCCACGTGGCTGCAGAGAGTCTGGTTGCAATTACGGGCCCTGAAAGGGGGGCCCCAGGGCACCCATGGCTCGTTCCCGAGGACGACTGCCTCGGTGCCACAGACAACCATACTGGGGGCAGAAGTCTGAGATCAGGGCGTCACCAGCGTCGGCTGCTTCCCACAGGCCCTCAGGGAGGGTCCTTCCTACTTCTTCAGCCTTGGGTGCTGCTGGCAATCCTCAGCACTCCTTGGCCTCGTTGGCGCACTGCCCTGACGTCTGGCCCTGTCTCCCCATGGCCATCGTCCCTCCGTGCATGTCCGTCTCCTCGTAGGAACACCACACAGATGGGGTTCTACAAAGACCCAGCTTCCCCAGAGGGCATGTTCACAGACACGGTGGAGAGGCGGGTCAGGCTTGCACACACCTTGCAGGGGGAACCCAACCCACAACAGTGCTTTACAATCATCTGCTTATTAATTTCCGTCCACCTAGAAGGTTTGTGTCCCCGTTGTACAGACAGGAAACAGCCCCAGGACGGCGGGAACCTCGCACTCAAAGCCGGTCCTCCCCGATGGGGGCTGCCAGTCCCTCACCCAGGCACTTCCTGGACGCTCCTGGGCTCTTCCAGCGCGGAGACTGGGATGAGATGTGTTAAACCCCTTCAGATCCGCTCAGGCTGGAACCTCACCCAGTGAAGTGACCCAGGGTGACAATTCTGATCGATTACAGCCGCTTTCCTATGGAATTGACCAGGATTCTGGAAAAAGCAAAGTGACGTTTCTCCGCTCCTTCCAACCCCAAGGAACCTGGAGCACAAAACGGAAAACCAGCACAGAGTGTAAAAATGAGTTTTCCTCTGATTAGCTAATGAGGGGAAGGCCAGGGAGCAGCCTGTCTCACTCCTACAGAGGGACACCCCACCTTCTGGGGCCCTGTTTCAGCTCACAGCCTCTACCTGGCCCACAGGCAGCTCAGCCCTCTGCCGAGCGGCGGAAAGCAGGCCAAGGGGAGCTCCCCGCAGAGCACGGAGCCACAGTCGGCCACCCTGCACGCCCAGGGCGGCCACCTTGGGAACCACATGGTCCCTGTACCTGTGAGGGATGAGAAGCAAGAGGGCCCTGGAAGTGCCCACAAGATCCCTTCTCCGACCTGGCCGGACCCGATCTAGGGAAGATGCCAGACGGGCGGTGTAGGGGGAGTGGAGGGGCTCCGCTGCCAGGCCCCACCCTCTGGGCCAAGCTAGGGCAGGGGCCCAACTCCCTGGGGAGGTTGGAGGCCCAGAGCTGCAGGCTCTCCCCAGGTGACAGTAGGGGCAAGTCTCCTCCAAGGGCAGCCGCAGCCCGAGTCTGGGGAGGTGGGGGCTTTGATCACAGGGCTGTGTCTGCCGGCTGGAGCCCGACCATTTTCCTGCATCTCATTACGGGAGCCCCGCACCGCCAGCCCATCAGACAAGCCTGGCATTCTCCGTTTGACCTAATAAAGCCTTTCTGAATTGCTCGGCCCGTTCCTGGGGAAATGAGGAGGCCTGCTCCAATTACTCCCCTAAGAAAAGCCTCTTAGAAAATGCCGGAGTGTGGGCAAAGGAAGGCTCTTCCTGCCTGCCCGGGAGCAGAGCTCGGAAATCCCAGGCGCCTTCTGCAGACGCCCCTGAGAGGAGCCTGTGTGCAGTGCGGGGCACTGGTGGGGAGAAGGCGGGGCGTGCAGGGGCCTCCGCAGGCCCTGTTTGCCTCCCACAGGATAGGGGGCTCTTGTCTCGCAAATTGGCAGGTGAAATTGAGCATTAAGGAAACACAGGCCTGCCCAGGTCAGGGTGGAGGTGGAAAGAATTTGGGTTTGGTAGGAAATATGGTGAAATATAATGGAGAGAGAGAGAGAGCCTTTCACAGGGCGCTGGTTCTCTTTGGACTACGAGGATTGCAGCCCAGCAGATCTGGGCCCGAGGACACCCAGTCTGGGTTTGGAAAATGGTGCTTTAGTTTGCCGTTCAGGAACCTTCACCTCCCTCCCCCGACCTCCCAGGGAGGAGAGAGGCACACTTTCCAGCAAGTGACTCTGGAAAGTGTGGAGCTGGGGGGCCCCCCAGGAGGCCGACCCTTCGACCCCTCATTGGTAAGAGGTCTGGGGAGCTCTTGCCAGGAAAGGAAAGGTAGGGAAGGGCCGTGGGAGGTGATCGGTTGAGAAGCTGTTCCCTGAGATGCCTCGGTTGTCCCCACAGAGAGCATGCCAGATCAGGTCACCCCCAGAGCTGTACCCAGGGGAGCAGGCCCTCCAAGCCTCTAAGTCCACTGGGTGATCAGTCCCTGCATATGAGCTGCCTCGTGCTGTGGCGAAATGGTATGAAATCACGCAAAGCAAATGTACCTGTAGGTCTAAGAATGAGCATAGAGATGTGATTACACATCAGATTTATTAAACAGGGTTTTTTTTTTAAATGAGCTCATTTTCATAACTTTAGGGTTTGTTTTTTTTTAAGATGAAGGCCTGATTTACTCTGAAATGTCTATCCACTTGAAGCAGACTCACTTTTTCAGCACGTGGCTTATCTGCCTTTAGCTGTGCCCATGGCAGACATTGCTAATCAATCACAGAACACATCAGGCTCCCTCTGATCACAGCCCCTCCAACATGATGTTCTCTCTGCCTGGAGCTCCCTCCTTCCCCGTTCCCATGGCCAGGTCTCAGTTTAAATTCTCCTCCAAACGACTGTCCTGGCCATCTCCCGCTGGACCAGCTGTCCCCTTTGGCGTGCTCCCCCTGCATCTGTATCTGCCTGCTTCCTGGCTCTTCTATCAGGTGTGAGTTTCATCAGAGCACAGGTTGGTGTCCTGTTCACCATGACCCCCAGGGCCTGGCACAAAGCCTGGCATACAGTAGGAGCTCACAGTGAGCATTGTAGAGGTGTCCCCAGATCCATTCCATCCCGCCTCCTTGTGACATAGACACAGGTGTCCAGAGGGGCTGATCCTACCCCGGGACTCAGGTGTGAGTCCTTGTCAGAGAGATCAGCCCGGGGAAGTCAGACATAAACCACACAGAGCACCTTATTCCACTGGTTAGAGGGATTGGTCCAGGAATGGACACGTGATCCATGTGGGGCCAACCGGGTGTGATGGCGAACTTAGTAGAGGCATTGGGAAAAGAAGAGTCCACTCTTAGGAACCAGCTCATTCTCCTTGTGGATGGAGAAGTTGTGTGGAGGTGATGTCTGGAACTCCTGCAGCCCTTTCATGACCGAGAGAGAAGGAACCCAGTCTGGGAATCAGCTAACATGGCAGAAGGAAAGAAACGGGGTCCTCAGTGACATCATCAGGTACCAAAGCAAACCAGTGCTGATGCCCAACCCATCTCTGAATTATCCCTTCATGAATCAACAAATCAAATCGGTTATTGTGTCTGCCAATACCGTTGGGTTCAGTCTCTGCTTCCCACCTCTCTGACTCAGCCACTCAGTCTGCCGGTAGGCTTGGAGTCCGCAGGTCTAGGAAACAGACAGCCCAGGCTCAGACTCCAACTCCAGCACTTCCTCACGGTGGGACTTGGGCCATTCACATCACCAACCTGACCCTCGGGTTTTTCAGATGTCAAATGTGGTAAATACAGAAGATTTTGTCCAGTTCAGGTGTTGGGCATGACTTCCCTTTCCCGCTGTCTCCCCGGGCCTCAGTCCACCCAGCCACAGCTGACAGTCACGAGAGAGAGAGCACCCAGGCACTTGAGCAATGGAGGCCTCATGGTGCTGGCTCTTTCTGGAACAGATATGCACACTTCTACAACACACACCGACACAGCACTTAACAGAAGCCTGGCATTGTTCTACGTGCTTTGCAAATACTAACAGGGATCGTCAACAGCCCTAGGATGTGGGCACCGTGGCCACCGTGGACACATGGGCACTGAGGAAACCAAGGCCCAGAGAGGCTAAGTGCCTGGCCTGAAGTCATAGAGCCAGTGGGTGGTGGAGCCTGGGTTTGAACTCAGGAGAAGTCGGGACACTGAGCCACCTTATCGTGTCCCAAGGATAACACATATCTGACACCTCAAGACGTTTTATCTGAAACACCTCCCTTGATCTGCACAAAAATCCCACAAAATAGGTAACATTGTTCTCCTGTTGTACAGATAGAGGGCAGAGCCATCTCTGAAAACTGGAAGAAATGATACTTTCGAGGATGTGTGAATGACCAGTGGTGAGCCGGACCTGTCAGAGGGCAGATCCCTGAGCTCCCAGCCGGGACTGGACTCGGGAGTTCCTGTTACCCCTGGGGCAATGCTCTTGGGATCCCTGAGAGCCGCCCTGGGCACTGAGTTCCCAGTGGCTTCAAAGGGAGCCCAGAGCCAGCTGAGCTCCCAGGGGGTGAGGACAGCAGGAAAGCGGGCCCGGCTGCTGGGGACGCGGCCCTCTGTCAGACGTCAGAAGCGCGAGGCAGCTTTGGTCTCGGCCCTCAGCTGATGCAGCCAGGGCAGCGCGGGGCCAGGCGCTGCTGGGAACTGTGCTGGCATTTCCTTGTTTTGTCCACTCCACCAAAGCGCCCCAGAAACCGCACGCAGAACAAAGTGTCCGGGGCTCTGCCTGGAAGGCGAGAGGATTAGAGGGGGAGAGGTCCGCATGCCGTTAGCCGCTGGCCGGCCTCCCCGGAGCCTGGGAACTTCTCCAGGTCTCCCCTGAAATGTCAGCTGGGCCGGTGTGGCTCAGGGACCTCTCCCCACCATGGTCACAAGCACCAGGCCACAAGGGCTGCCCGCATCCTGAGTGTGGGCTGTCGGCCCGGCGTGCTCCCGGAGGGCCGAGCGCTCACGGGCCTGGTCTCAGCCATCTGCAGACCCCCGGGTGCGGACCTTGTGGGCCCCAGTTTACAAAGGAGCAGAACGAGGCCCAGGACAGAGAGGGACCAGGTGGGCACTGGGGCCGGGTCGGGAGCGTCCGCGCCATCCCGAGGGCCGTGCCTGGGATCTTCACGGGCGTCTCTGTTCTGTTCTCATGGACAGCACGGTTCGAAAGCAAGAAGTTAAGAGCAAGATGAAGCGTTCCTGCAGCCCTCACAGACGAGGAAACCGAGGCCCAAGGAGACCAGGGACTCTCCTGAGGGCACCACCCCCTCGGCCGGGACAGGAGCCACGGGGGCTGGGATCAGAGACCATAGTGACTTCCAGGCTGGGGCGGGATCAAGGTGAGCAGAGTGGGGGGTGCTCATGGTGAGGGCGGGTTGGTGTGGGGACTGTGGGAAGCAGCTAGCTGTCCGCCCTGTCACCGGAGGCCCACTCAGAAGGCAGCTGTCACAGAGCTGAGCCCCGGCACCCCCGTGTGAAGGTGGAGTCAGCCAGGCCCATCAGGACCACCCAGCGGCCAGCCTCTGTCCCTGAGCCCTGCTGCCTGTCCAGCCACCTGCTCGGTGGGACCCCAGCGAGGAGGCTGTCAGGGTGGGGGGACCCTGGGAGAAGGACAGCACACACACTCCCGCACCCACACCCCAGGTCCCCGCTGGCCATCCGGGCGGGGCAGGATGAGGGTCTCAGGATGGTGGGCAGATGCTTCCAGGGAGGTCACTTCAGCCCCAGACCAGGAGCCCCTGCCACATCAGGGTGCCCTCCTGGTGCCCCGGGGTGGAGAGCTGGTGCCACAGTCTGTGTCTCCCCCTGTCTACTCCTCTCCCTCTCTTGGTCCCTCTGACACCATCTGCCAGGTTGGCCTCTCTGCATCCCTGTCTCTCCCTCCACCGGGTTTTGGTCACCTCCGCTCTCTCACCATCTTCCTCTGAGTCCTTCTCTCTCCCTCCCCCTCTGCTCTCTATCTCTATCTCTCTGTGGCTCACTCTGTCTCTCCCCCATCTCCTCCCTCCCCACTCCAGGGGCCTCTCCCCCATGGACATTTCTGAGAAAATCTTCTACCAAAGCCCACAACTGATCCACTCTGGGACCTGGCCTCTCGTGGCCCTCAGAGCCCCGCTCAGAGCCCCGTCCCAGGAACCAGAGGCCACCCGGGGGCAGGTGGGGGTCTTGAGGGGGTGGGGGCCCTTCAGCAGAGAGGCAGGAAGCAGAGAATAAGGGCCCTTCCCTGTTGTCCCCTGAGCGGGACGGGGAGCCTTCTGGAGGGGTTCTCTCGTCAGCGGCCTCTCGTCAGCGGCCACTCTGCCACCAGCCTTCCTCAGCTGGGGGCTCCGGGGAGCTGAGCCCCCACCCCGGACCCTGTGGAGGGACCTGCTCCATCCTCCAGGAGACTAACGTGCCTGGGATGGGTCTGAACCTTCAAAGCTTAGCCAGCCCCACACCTGCTTCTCCTTCCTTCCAGAATGTGCTTTGTCTGCTGGCAGAATCCTGGACGTCCTGAGGTCTGCTGGGACGTGGGGTCCACAGAGCCCTCAGCCCTGGGCCCCGGGGCTGCTCTGAGCAGGCAGGGGAGCCCTGGCTCTGCGGAGCCAGGAAGGGGGGCACTGGGGACGGGGGCACAGAGAAGCAGAAATGCGGGGATGGGGGCGATGGTGGGGAGGAAGGGAGGGAGGCGCAGCACGGCCAGAGGAGGCAGGAAGATGCAACCCGGACCCTCCACCCCATGGCGGGGGAAGATGGGGGTGACGGAGGGCCCCCAACCCCATGCTCTGCGGCCGTGCGAACACAGGGGTGCCCCAAGCTGGTCGTGTGACTGTAGCTTCCAGAGGATTTTCAGAACAGCTGACAGAGCAGCCTCTTCTCGCCAGGCGTGTGGCGCTCATGCCCGCGGGCCCAGAGACAAATGTGGCCCAGCCGAGGGTCCCCAAGCCTCGAAGGTGGAGTCCCCCCCAGCTGCCTTAGGGGAAGTCTGGCCTGGCGGTCCCCAGCACGGACTCCGTGTCCCCCCCGCCCCGCCACTTCCTGGCTGGGTGACCTGGGGCAGAGGATTCAACGTTGCTGCGCCTTCATCCCCTTACCTAGAAAACAAGGAGAACCATCCGCATCACGGGGTCATCATGAGAATTATATGAATTAACGTGGAAAGCAGCTAAGAACTGGCTTGGTAGACCACTGGCCAGGACGCCCTGAGCACGGCTACCTACCTGCCGGACAATTGTAACTCAGGTCCTATCACCAAGAAGCATCGGACAAACCCAAAGTGAGGGCCGTTCTCCAAGGTCACCGCCTGCACGGAGCAGATGTGGCCGGGGTGGTGGAAGGTGCGAGCCCCCATGGTCCTGAGAAGCAGCCGGAACAGGAGCCTCTGTTATGCAAGGATGGCTGGGCAGAGGGGACAGGGGGCAGGGAACAGGGGGCAGTGGGCTGGGGGCTGGGGGCAGAGGACAGGGGGCTGGGAGCGGGGAGGGCGCATCGGCATCCGTCTGGCGTTGCCGGCTCTGCAGGGAGACCCCGTGTGCGTGTGCGGTGGGGCGGGGGGACACGGGCTCAGGGGTGGCGGCTGGCACAGCTCCCCTCACTCCGCGTGGGAAGCTCCTCTGTACGCTCGAGACTACGCCCAGTTTTTAAACGTGTCCGACAAGTTAAGGAATAATGCTTTGTGCCTGCGGTCCGAGCAGATTAGCAAGCCTTACAGAGCGTTGACCTGTCGGCCCACACCGACCCCCAATCCTTCTTCCCGAAGAGGAATAGCTAGAAAGCAGCCTTCGTCCCCTGCGTGAGTGCGTGTTTGGGGGCCCACCTGCCTCTCCGACTGGAAACGATCTGGAGTTACGGAGACCCTGAGCTGCCGCGTTCCTGGGGGAGCCGCAGCGCCTCGCTCCGGCTGGGCAGCCGCGGGACAGCTCTGTCCGTCTCCGGCCTGATTCCTCGTCTGAAGAGCGGCCTTCCGTTATCCTTGCGTGAGATGGGCTTCCAGGGTCAACAGAAAGGTAGCTGCCCATGAAGCTGCTCTTAGAAACGACGTTCCTGACTTTTCTCCGAGGCTGGGTTCCTGTCCCCCGCCCATTTGCTTCATTTCAAACACGGGCCTCCAGGCCAGCAGGCTCCTGGGCCAGATGCAGGCCACCTCCTGTGGGGAGAGGGTCCTCTGGAGCCACTGAGCTCGACTCAAGGCCTGGGGGAAGTGGGGCCATAAACCTCCCCCTGCCTTCTTGTCACCGGAGATCAAAACCGTTATCAGAATGAAAGCCGCCCAGCTGATGGATGAGGCTCCAGGACCCAGGGCCCCAGGCAGGCAGCCCCTCCCTGCCCAGCCCAGTTTGATTTGAGCCAGAAGTTGACTTCTTGTGTCCCCAGGAAAGATGCTTATCTCTCTCTGTAGGGAGGACAGGAAAGAGGTGTCAGCTGGGGATGGAGAGGCCATGCCGAGAGGGAAGACCGGGCTGCCAGCCCCCTGTCCCGCTTCACCAGCTCCTTGGTCCTCATGCCGATGGCTGGAGCCCCAAATGGCTTACAAACCCTGGAGGGCCCTGAGCCCCTTTCTGGTAGCAGCTGACGGATGCACCAGCCCAGAGCACTTCATTCCAGGAGACGGGAGGGGCAGAGACAAGAGGCAATGCTATCCCGACCTCATACCCAGGGTCAGAAGATTCCAGAAGGGCCTGTCCAGTCTGGAAGCTCAGTAAAGGCTCACAGAGCTGTCAGGGGTGTCACTCTGACCAAGTCAGGATCCTGGAAGTTCAGGCAGAACCTGGAGATGAAAGGACCCCAGCCACTCTTGTTGGAGACGCCGGGAGAACTCTGGGGCGGGTTGGCAGGTGGGTGGGGGTGGGGTCCATGCCGTTCCACTGCCCGGGTTGGAATCCAGATCTGGCAGCATGACCGCGTGGGTGAAGTCGGATGGGTAAAGGGGCATCCCGCAGAGGGTCGCTGTGCTGTGCCTGGCGCGCGCCCGGGTGGCATTATTATCCGGACACAGTTGTGAATGAATGTGAAACGGCGAGTCTGGTGACAGTAAAGGGGGCCACAGCCCGGAAGAAAAGACACCTGAGTGCGGTAGGAGGACACTTGAGTCTGCAACCGAGACTCGACGGTTCTGTTTTCCAAAGCCTTCTCAGCACACCTCTGCTCCTTTTTAAATGAGGAGTCTAAACCAAAGGAAGGCGATGGAAGTGCTAGGCGGCCAGGCCTGGGACGAGGAGGCTGGTCTCCTGGCTCTGGTCTTAGACGAGCTCCGGGTCCTCCAGGGCCACGAGGCGGCCCCTCGTGCAGCCTCCTCCGGGTACGACGGCCCATGTAAACTCCTGCCATGGCGCAGAGTTACCGGAGATGACTGGGGCTTTGCCATCCTCCGTGTACGCGCGGCTTCCCCATGCGGTGCCCGAGTCCTCTGGTCCCCGTGCCCCAAGGCTGAGTGTCTCCGCTCAGGCCCACGGCCCTGCTGCCGGCTGCCGGCTCTGCGCGCGCCCCCTCCACCTGCGGCCCGCACTCTGGCTTCACCTGCCACGGGGCAACGATGAACGAGCGAGTGAGTGAAAGCAGAAAGGTGCAGCCTCTGGAGAAACCTCGCTGGGGGGTGGGATGAGGAGGACAAGCCCAGGACACCGATGTTCAGTGTTCTTAGGCCACAGAGGGGCTCTGGGCACGGGGAGGCCTGGTCTCCAGCCCTGCCTCTGTCCCCCACTCGTCGTGTGGCCCCCGCACCAGATGCCCCATTCTGGGAGCCCCTGGTTTCCGTGTGCAAAGTAGTTCCCAGTCTGTCCCTCATCGCTGCTTGTGAGGGTCGAACGAGACGGGGGTGAACACCACTAGCCCGTAGTAAATGTTCACCCCACGTGGCTGCAGAGAGACCAGCAGGAGCCGGAGCCCACCATCCATCCGGCCAGCAGCAGACACTTCACAGGCCCCCGGGGAGATCCATAATGGCGTGAGTTCCTGAACCCCAGCGCCGTGCGGAAATGGCCCATCAAAGGCTGGGCAGGGACGGTCGCGATGCACCGGGTACCTGTCCTTCCGGGGAGGCCTGCTGGAGGGCGTCGGGTGCAGGACGAGGTCACCCCAGCATCCTGGCTGCTCTGGGGGCCCTACCTCCTTGTTCCTCCGATGTCCACTTGGCAAGACCCGAGGGGGAACCCCTTGCCCAGAGTCCACAGCAACTGTTTGGCAGAAAACTACCTAGCTTGGAAGCCTGGTTTTCTGCTACCTGGTACAGAGCCCAGACCCGTTCTCAGGGGGCTTCTGCGGGAATCCTGAGTGGGAGCAAGGCCATCCCTAAAATACCTTAGAATGCCGGTCTGCATCACAGCTCCAGACTACCCACGACGCGCGGTGTGTGTGCGCGTGCGCATGTGTGTGCGTGTCAGGGCCCTGGTCCTCTCGATAGCTGTCCTTGGGGAGGTTGTGTCCCCTGTCTGGGGAGACTAGACACACCCCGGACCCTGTCACCCTGCAGCCACGATGCACCTGGGGGAGCGAGGTGGGGCCTGTGGGTGGGTGGCCTGTGCTCCAGCCTGGGACAGCCCGGCTCCGCCTCCACAGAAGGCAGGGGTCTCTGGGGCTGTGCGAGCTCCGGGGCCCACAGTGACACCACGTGGCCACCACCGGAACAGCGGCTGCAGCTGGCCGGGGTCGGACTTGTCAGGGCCGCCCTCCACCTGCGCAGGCAGGCAGCTGGACAGCCACCTGGCACTGAGGACACTCGCAGAGCTCTTGCACCACCAGAAGGCTGGGGGTCTCCCAGACCCCAAGGACTACAAGACCCCAGCACAGCAGGGCCAGCCAGTGAACAGAAGGGATGCTCGACCAGATTCGACCTCCAGACTGGGGAACGCAGGACAGACTGGTTCTGTTTCATAGCCCACCCTGGTTCTTGTCGGGAACACAGCCCTGGGGTGAGAGTGTCTGTCGATGAGAAGGGATATTTGACTGGCAAACATTTGATGAAGGCAAAACTTCCAGGGACAGCCAGGGGAACCGGTCGCACTTTGGGGAATCTTGCCCAGCGCCAGCTCTGACCACTTCCTCTTATCCCTCTGTGTGCGTGAGTTCCCCCGAGGGTCTTTCCTTGGCTGACCCTGGCGTGTTCTCACGTCATTCTGTTTTTCGGACAACAGCTGGTTGCCAGGGCAACCAGTGCGGAGCCCGAGTCAGACCAGAGTCTTCCCTGCAGGGAAATTCGGCCCTTAACTCATCTCCTCGTCCTCCACCCACTCGTGGCCTGACCCCAGAAAACTCTGCCAAACCCCCCAGCAAGGAGCGCCCCTCCCCCGCTGGGACCTCGCCCCCCGGGGGCTGAGCGCAGTGGAAAGAGGGAGGCAGGCTGGGACCCAGAGCCCGCATGGCCCGGAGACCCTGCCCCGTCCCAAGCCTTCCCTGTGTTTTCAATATAAACCTTTTCTGCGAGCCTACGGGGTACAACGTGCACGGGTCCCTTGTGCAGTGCTCAGCAGGTCCCACACGCAGGACACCCCATGGACCCAGCGCCCAGAGAAGAGCCACGGACCAGCCTCAGCCCACAGGAACACCCTCCGCACACCCTCACGGGCGCCCCGTCCCCCCACGCCCAGGAAGGCAACCACTCCCCGGACCGCCAACAGCAGAACTTTCCTCTGCCTGTTACTGAGCTTGACATAAACCAGGTCACGCGTGCGGCGTGTGCCCTGTGGAGTCTGGACCGTGTTCCCAGCATCATGGTGGAGAGGCCGCACACGCTCGCGCTCCACATCTTCCTGCCCCTTTCCAGTACACTGGTCTCATAGACGAGAGCTCAGAGGCCCAGAGAGGGAGTGTGCCTTGCCCAAGACCCCACAGCAGGACTAGCAGCCTGGTCTCCAGACTCCATATGGGTTCAATGGACTTTCCCTGACCCCAGACGGCAGGGGGGCTGCGGATCTCAAAGTGTGTTCAGTGGAGCAGCAGCGACAGCGTCCCGCCGGACGCTTGTTGGAATGCGTGTTTCCAGGCCCCTCAGACCCGCTGAATCCCAGCCCCTGAGGACGACGAGGTCCTGGGGTCAGCATCTTAGCGAGCTGTTCAGGTGCTTCTCGGGCTCGGTCAGGGAGTCCCGGCGGACCCCGGAGGACACCATGCAGTTCTCCATTTTACTCACAAGAGGGAGCCAGCGCCCCAGAGACACGGCTGGGCCGGTTCCCCGCGATTTTCGCCTGGCGGCTCACCGAGCAGCTGGGCCTGCTCCGGGAAAATACTCAGGGAACCCTGGTCAGTGGTGTTCAGGGAAGAGAGTACCTGTGTGAACACGGGAGGCAGGGCGCCTGAGTCCTAACCCCACAGCCTCCTCCTCAGCCCTAGGCCTCGCACCGGCCACAGAGCTCCTGCGGCCTCGGGGTCTCCCTTCATTGCGCGGAGCTCCAGACCCCTCATCTGCAAAGCAGGGCTGCTGCGCCCTGACAGCCCTGAGTCCCCACTCCCGGCCTCGGTGTTTTACAGGACTTCGACTAATGTCTCTACAGTGCTGGGGAGCAGGAGGCAGCGTTGTCGCACAGATGTCCGCGGGCTATTTGGGGGGGTTCTGCTCTGCTGCCCCCTGTTTTAGGGCACATCTTCAGGAATCACGTGCTCTCTTGCCAGGAGCTGTGCCTGGAGGCTCTCGCGCCCTCCCGTGAGGTGGGAAGCACCACAACCATCTCGGGCCTGTGAGGAGAGACAGCCGAGGAGAACGTGCAGAGGACGGCAGCGCTGACCACCGACCGAGCTTGAGCCCTTCACGGAGTCGCTAACCTCGTGGACCAGCCTGGGGTTCCCCTACCTCGGAGCCTCTAGTGAGGTCACGAATCCCCTGGTAGCTCACGCCCGCGGGGGCTGGGTGTCCCGTCGCTCGCAGCTGAAGCCATTCTGTCCGGCTCACTTGTCTTGTCACGTTGCTGGTCGTCCGCTGGCGGCGAGGACAAGGGACTGTGTCATGCCGACAGCTGCTGGGAGCACAGCAAGACACTCAGCACAGTGCCCGGTGCCGGGAGTCCTCGGGAGGGAAGGTGGGGGAGTCAACTGCCAGCCACGGGGCCACAGGAGGGAGGCGGCGGTGGGGCCCCGAGTCCCCAAGGCCCCTGGTTCATAGCAGGCCCAGGTGCTGGGCACCAGGAGGTGCGTTTGCACCATCACATGGGGGATCCTCCTGCATCGCACTCACCTGCTACCGCTTCTCCAGTAAATCAGAGAAGATTCCTGAAACCACACCAGCCGTCTGGGACAGACACATCCCACCCCTCCCTCCCGCTGCGGAGCTCCCACAGGGAGCCACCAGAGTCCTGTACATCGACGGCTGCTGGCCAGAGCCCCGGTGGCGGGGAGCAGCCGCACAGGCTCCAAACAGCTCGTCGCTGCCGGCTCCCTGAAGCTCTTCTGCTCTCCCTTCTCCTGCCCACGTGCGTGGCTCATCTCTTCCAGTGGGGACACCTGACACGAGGGCGTTGAGTTCTGAAGGTCGTATCCATCCCCATGAGCCCTCACAAGAGCCCCTATCAAGTTTGGACCTGTTTATGTGAAATCTCATTTTATCGAGGAGACGAGTCTCCCAGGGGGCGGGCTGTCAGAGCAGCAAGGCAGGTGCTGCCTCCCCTCCAGGTCAGCCAGTTGTGGTGGCAGTTTCCCCATCCAGTCGGGGAGCCGCGCTCCCGGGAGCGTTCTCTGTGCTTCCCACAAGGGCATAGAGGGACTGCTCGAAACCAGGGGATCACCATGCCGGTTTAGGAAGACAGCGCCCAGTCCTTCCGCGGCCTTGGAGCTATTTCTGAAGATGCCAGACCAAGGCTTCCTCAGAAGGGCACTTATCTGGTTACAAAACTATAATCAGATTTCCCTGAAATAACAGCTTTGTTCTCCGAGAGCAGAACTGAAGGGCGACCATGAATATGGTCAGAGGCCCTGTATTGCTACCTACAGATCCAGGTATAATCGGGGCAGGAATCAGAATCCGAAAGATTGCCTCAGAACCTGATTGCTTCTGCTGCATCACCCACCCCACTGGGCCTGGCCAGCTCTTTAAGATTGTGCAGCTGATTTAGAGAGGCACCGAGCCAGAGACACTGGGCGAGAGTCTGTCTGTGCAGTGATGGAGGTGGTGATGGAGGTTGTGATGATGGTGATGGAGGTTGTGATGATGGTGATGGAGGTTGTGATGATGGTGATGATGATGGTGATGGAGATGACGGTGATGATGACTGTGGTGGTGATGATGGTGACAGACTAGTGACATGTCATGATCGTTGCCCTTACTGGTACTTAAACCGGCCTTGAACCTTGTGCTGCCACTATCTCAGTACCATTCTCACCCTCCCCGAGGCCTCCATCCCCAGGGTCTGAGGAGCATGTCCTCCTAAGCCATGGTTGCCTCCATGAGCTGGTCACACAGTGTCCCCGACAGAGGTGTGCATTGGAGAAAGCACAAGTTCGAATCTTAGTCTTGTTGCTTCCTAGGCATGTGACTCCGGGAAGTGACTCCCTGTCTGTTTCTCATCAGTGATCGGGTTACACGGGCCCTGTCTTACGGGGTTAGTGGAGCGATGACATGGGTGATGGACACAAGGGCTGAGGCAGGTGCTCCTGACAGGTGCCCTGGAGTTCCTCTTCCCCTGACCCTGCCGCTCACATGAACCGTGGGCAGACGTCCCATTGTCCCTGGGACCCTAAGGACACCGGCTCTAGAAACTTGCAAATCACCCTACAGCCGTGCTCTGCCAACTTTGCCAACATAGCACCACCTGCGGAGCTCTGAAAACTCCAGACACCTGGGCCGCGTCCCAGAAAACCTGAAGCAGAACCTCCAGGGAGGGGTCAGTGGTTTGCAAATGTTCCAGGTGTTTCCAATACGCAGTCCGAGTCCCCGGCCAGCTCTGCCCAGCAGGAATGTGAGGGGAGTGCAGGGACAGGAGAAAAAAGAGACCAAGTGAATTCATTTTAATAATATACTATATTTCACCCAACAGATCCAAAATGTTATCCTTTAACAAGTAATCGATACTGAAAGAAACGTTAGTAAGATATATTACATTCGTTTTCTCTGAAGTATTTGAAATCAGCCACATATCTTTGGACACATCTGAGTTTGGACTCACACACGGCACGTGACCGGTGGGCGCCTTCACGCCCACTCACCTGGTGGGACAGACGGTCCCACTGTACAGAGGAGGGCCTAGCCCAGGCTCAGATTCGAGGGCCAGCTTCCATCTGCTCAGAGGTGGCAAGACGTGCCACGACCACCAGCCGGGAGCACCCCGGGGGCCTGGGACGATGACACATTCCGGGCAGAGATGAAGCACTTAGGAAGAGGGACCTCGCTTCCCCCAGAGGCGGCCCCTATGTGGAGGGAAAACCTGATTCCGTCTGTGTAGCAGCTCGCTCGTGGGGGCACGAGCCCGTGTCAGTCTCTGGCTCGACGCGGCCTGCCTGGGGTCTGCATCTTGGAGGGCCTGACGGGCACCACACAGTCCGGACAACCCGGGTGGCTCCCTCGGGCACGGGCTCCTCTTTACGGCACCTCGGCGGCCCACCCCCGTGTGGGCAGGAGCCAAGGCTCCAGCACTTTCTCAGGGAAACCTTTGGAAGTTTTGTCCTCCCCTCGGAAACTCCAGAAGCATGTCCCGAGAACGCACGCTCAGCTGAGGGGTTGTCAGAAGAGCCTGGGCTAACCTGGGGCCCCAGAGCATGACGGGAGCAGCCCCACGTGCCCCAGGGAGAAGGAGGTTGGCAGTGACTCACCTCAGGGAGCACGTACCCGGCACCAGAAGCACATTCAAACCAGCTTCTTATATAACTCAGCACATTCTTCCTCATCCTTGCGGTCAGAGTTTTCTAGAACCGGCCAGCAACCTTCTGGTTCATCTTCTGGTTTTGATGTGCTGTTCTCCACCTCTGAAAGGGGAAATGTCAGGAGATCTCAGTGTCTGTTTTGTTTTATTTCGCTTAATCTTTGGTGATGAAATGGAGGCAGCTCCCTGCCGGGACAGCGCGGAACCTGGTGCTCCTTGAAGGGAGCGTGGGCCGTGAGGAAGGGGAGGGAGAGCCACGGCTCAGGGGCGCAGACGCAGACACCCCGGAGCTCAGGGAGGTCGGGAGTCTCGCTGTGCTGTGATCGGATCGTCCCTCTTAACGCTCTTCCTCGTGGCCCTTAGCTCTGAGCCACGTGTTCACCAGCATGAGACCACGTCCTGAAGGACATGCAGGATGTGCCCATTTCACAGACGGGCCTGCTGGTGCTCGGGGAGCTGACATTGCCCCAGGAAAAGGGGAGGTCAGGATCCCAGCCCAAGGCCCTCAGGGCTGCCCCAGGGGAGCCCTCGTATGCCAGACTCTGCACCAGACGCTCAGCTTCTAGGATAAGAACGCCTGACCGCTGTCCTCAGAGTCACCAACTGGTGAGAAGATGGCCCCACACCCAGGCTGAGTCCCATGGATCGCCCCGAGGTAGGGCCAGACGCTGCCACGGCCGCAGCATCGGCTCCCATGCAACCCTACTCTGTGGCCTAGGTCGGGGGCTTCCCTGTCTGGGCCCCAGCATCCCTATATGTGAAGTGGGGTTCTAGGTGCCAGGCCGTGGGCCGGCTCACAGCAGGGGGTCCACAACCAGACTGCCAGGGTCCAAATCTGGGCTCTAACGCGTCTCCCCAGCAGACCTTGACCAGGTTACCGAACCCCCCTGTGCCCCACTTTCCCCACCTGTGGAGTCAGCATCCTCAGGAGCGCGGTCTGCTCAGCTCGTGATGACCACCAGCTGCGGTGAAGACGCCAGATTTGTACGAATCCGGCGTGTGAGTACGGATCTGTGCGAATCTCAGTGAAGATGCTGTGACCCGTGTGTGCAGCGAAGGCGGAGCTGGACGGTCGGAGACTCCCCCACGCAGTGTGAGGTCTCGACCCTCCCATTCTGGTCACTGCTGTTGCTGGAGACGCAACTGGGCTCCTGGGAAGGTCGCACCGCAGTCCCGGCCGGCCGGCTGGTCGGCTACTGGCCTGCGGGCCCAGCTCCCGTGGGGCACCCCGCGGCATGACTGTGAACGGGGTCTGCAGGAAAGAGGCGAGCCCTTTGCCAAAGCCCGTGTCCTTGACCGCCACCGAGGGATACAGTGTCTTCCCTGCCTGCTGTCGTAAAGTGGGGAATTCCTGCCTCCTCGAGCTACTGGAAGGTGAGAAGACAATAGTTACTATAGTTAACAAGGACCGCTTTCTTGAGCACGTACCCTGTGCCGGGCGCCATGGAAGGGTCTTACACACGAGCACTCCCTGCATTCCCACAACAGCTCTGTGAGGCAGGCCTCCTCCTTCTCCATCCTGCAGATGAAGAAGCTGAGTCACACGGATGGCACATTAAATACACACACACCGGAGCAGTGGGGGCGGGAAGCTTACTTGCGAGCAAACTGTGTCTCTTCCCCACAGCAGGGTCACAGCAAGAGACCTCCCCCTCCCTCCCTGGTCCACACGACGGGGACCCGCCAAGCTGTCCGTCCCACCCGGTGCCTGGCGTAAGGCTCTCCCTTTGCTGGGTTTAACTCTGGCGGTCGGTCCCAGACTTCTCAGGAGTGTCTGGCAGACGTGAGGGCCCTGCAGAACCGAGTGCAGGTTCGGTAAGAGTGCTTTGGACAGTAGCGACCGTCTGGTTTCCGGGAAGCTTCCCTGACCCTCAGAACAGAGCCCCAGGATGTCCGCAAGCAGCCCTGTCCACAGGATGCTTGCGGGAGACCCACCGCCAGTGTGCCAAGTGCAAAGGCAGGGGTGCGGCGAACGAGGGAAGCAGGGGCGGCCACATAAATACCGGACAAAGGGGATTTTATGGCAACACCAGCCCCAGCGCTAGATGGCCACTTCCCCGTGACACAGGGGTCGATTCATGATGAACACAGAGCAGGCCTAGTCAACACCTGCTAACAGCAGGATCGCAAGGGACCCGAAGCTTCCCCTGCCGCGCTCGGAGCCGTGCCTCGCAGGTCACGGGCAGCGCGAGACAGAGCCCAGGGAGTGGCCGGGTCCGAAAGGAGACCCCGGCCAGGGGAGAAAGGGCCGGAAGCAAGAGCTCACGCAGCAGTGAAAGGCGGGAACTTCTCACGCTGGAGCAGCCTGGGGAGGGAGGCAGAGCGAGGAGGGGGCCGTGCCACCAAGGCTCGGAGTCTGGGAGACCAGAGGAGCCGCGGGGCAGGGCGGGGCAGGGGCCGCTGACGTGAGCCGGGCCGTGCTCGGCCATGAGACTGGAAAGCACGCGGGCAGACCTTCCTGGGCAGGCAGGAGGCACCAAAGGAGAGGTGGGGACGAGAGGCGCCGAACAGGTTACCACCCCGACACCGCTGATGCCAGTGTCCGCAGGCAGCCCCCCGGGCAAGAGGGCTGGCTCCCGTGTTTGCTCAGCCCCTGGGTGGAAACATGCCCACTCGCCCAGACTGCTGCCCAGCACGTAGCTGGTCCCCTGAGATGTTTGTTGAGTGAATAAACAGACCAGAGGTCCACAGCTTCCACTTAGGAGATCCGGGAAGGAATAAAACCCCAGTCCGAGTGAGTGTGTGTGTGAGTGTGTGTGTTTCGGGAAGTCACAAGTAGAAAACGTGGTAAATGTTAGGTCCCCCAGCGCAAACTGGAGCTCACCCTCCAGCCTTCTCAAACGAATGACCCAGAACGAAACTGGAGTGCCAGAGTCTCTCCCAGCCAGAGTCGATGTTCCAGATCCACTCTGCCTGATGAGAGCCCCACAAGGACTAAACGTACTTTCTGCTTCGTCTAGAACAGCTGTAGGACCGTCCAGGGGAGGCCCCGTGGAGAGAGGATCGCCGTGTGCCGGGACCCCAGGTGAGTGCAGCGTCAGCCCCAGGAAGATGTGTGAGGCCAGAGGCGGGAGAGGCCAAGGGGCCAGTCTTCTCACATGTGAGCCGCAGGACCCCTCCTCGAGGCGGACACATGGCGCGTGTGATCACGTGGTCCTGCTGTCCACACGCGCCGCTGGCCATGTCAGCTTCCTCACCTGTCCGGGTCAGCAGAGCACCGCAGCACCCGACCTGGGAGGATGTCTGCAGATGCTCCGCCAACACGCGTACTGAGGAGCACGAGGAAGCACCTGCCAACCTCGACCTTTGATGCCAGAGCCAAGTATAGCCCTGACAGCAACAGCCCAGGATGGCGTGTTGGTTCCATGACGTCACTTTCCAAAGGTCGGGCATGTGGCCCCGGAGAGCTCCGGATGGGTGGGTCATCCGTGACCTCACGGGGATGGACCTACCACCTGCCTTCCTAGTGTTTGTGAGCACGTGACTGGGCCTCTCCGAGTCTGGTCCTGTGCCTGGCATTTCAACGTCTTGCCCACAGGACCTCAGATAGGTGCGTCTCTCCAAGTTCCTAGTGTCCACGTGCAGAGGGCCACGCTGGGTGCCACCCCAGGAACGTGACCTCTGATACCAGCACTCTTAGGGGCAAAGCTTGGTTCTCCTGCTTGGTCACTGAGTGGGAAGCATGGCAGGCAATCTCTCAAGCTGCATCTTTGTTTATTCCTCTGCGAAATGGGGATAATAAGGTACCCATCCCGTAGGATTTGGGGAACCAGAAGGAGATAAGCAGGAAATGTTAGCACAGTGCCTGCGGCCAGGGCCTCACCTTCACCCTTCCGTGCCGCTCGTCCTAGAACTTCTCCCAGCAGCTGCCAGTGCCCGGGCAGGTGTGCTCAAGCTGGGAGGCGTGACCCAGTCCCCCCTCCCTGCCCCACCCAGTGCTACCTCCCTGTGCACCCTGACCTGCCCACACACAGGAAGGTCTGGAAGTCGGCTTCTCGAGAAAAAGCAGCTGACAGGGGTAAGCCCCCCAAAGCAACCAGCAGAGGCCGAGAGCTGTTGGAGAAATGGTGCACACCCCAGCCTTTAACGACAGGCTAACAAAAGCTCCTGCATCTGAGCACAAAGCTTATTCCTGAGCTCCCTGGCAGCCCCAGCAAGAAGGGAAGGTGATGTGTTCTCAGCTGATAGGAGAGGCACCATAACCTACCGTGAGCCTCATCCCTCCCTCGGACGTGGCTCCAGGAGACATCTATGAGGCGCTCGTAGAAGCGACATTGGAAAGCGTGGGCACGTGCGTCAGCCAAAGAGGACAGAGGGCGGGCGGGCGGCGGGGCCTCAGTGGCACACGTTCAGCTTGGCTGTGAGGTTGAGCCTAGTACCAGGATGTTTCTGAGCATGAGAGGCTCCGCTCAGGACGAGAGCAAAACAGGCGTAAACCTGGGCTGCCGGTGAGAGGAGGGCTGTGGCCAGCAGCGGCTGCTACTCCCGTCACCCCATGTTCAGTGCGGGGGATGGGGGACAGAGCATTTTAAGGGACAGACCTATCGAGTAACCATGGTCATGTGTGTAGCTTTTTAGTGATTTCACCTAATGGCAACGTCTAATCCTTGCGTGACCGATGAACACAGCAGGGTCAGCAGGTGCTCTGGGGCTGGGGAGGGTGTGGGCCCGCCACGGTCCACCAGCTCTGCAGCGATGGCCAAAAACAGCTTTTGTGTGAGGCTTCCCACGCGTGACGCTGAGGCTGCTGCAAGCCGTTGACCTTCCGGATGCCCTTCCTCATTCCGCCAGCATTTGGCATCCACACCTACCTACGGGGGTGCCCTGGCTGCTCTTTCTAGACAAGAGTTCATCATGCTCCCTTTTTGCTGTGGCTGCCAGGAAGCTCAGGACTGAATTCTGTGCTCAATGTCTTACTTTCTGCCTCTCCTTGGTTGCCATCTCCTCCTGCTTCCATAACCCGCAAGTGTCCTCTCCCTCTCCAGGGTCCCCAGCTCGGATGTCTCCCAACTCTCGAGCGAACTCTCTTCCTCCTGCCTCTCAGCCTCTCCGGGGCCTTTATTTCTCTCCCTTCCTGCCGTGGCCCCTTTTGTGTCCAGCTGAGGCTCCACGACCTCTACCTTGGGGCACAGTCCTGCCCGCGCTCTGGATGTCCACACGCCAAGGGCGCACCGGCCCTGATTCCCTCCGCTCCGTGCAGCCCATGTGCTCTCGCTCATATGAGTGTTGTTCCTGCTTTAACTCCTGTCCGTGTTAGGGACGGGGAGGCGCCGTGGAGGGAGGGCACGAAGTCCCAACTTCCTCCGGGAAAACAAGGTCAGAAATGGCAGCAGCTTCTGAGCACAAGCCCGCTGAGGGACCCAGGGAACGGTTTCCGAGAAAATCCGCTCTGATTTCCTTTCCGTTGTTCCCACGGCCTCGTGCCGCCAGGAGAAAGAGGAGACCTCCCGGCGGGGACAGTGTGGCTGATGGCCTCGCGTGCAGACGACTTTCCCACCTTCTGTCTTCTGGGGGCCCCGGGGGCTCTAGAAGCATTCTGGGTGAGCAGTGAAAGAGGGACTTTCGGCGTGCCATGTCCTCCCACCGGGGCCGCCTCCACACGAGCTCGTGAGACCACGGGTGTCCCGCTGACTGGGGCCACCTTGGGTGTCCCTGCCGAGTCACGATGGGCTTTTTGCATTGGCTTGTTTTGGTTTTCCCAAAAACACAAACATGATGGGACTTTTTCTGCTCTGGAGGCAGGACAGGGCCCCTAACGTGAGAGGAAGCCGAGGGGAAGACGGGGGCACCGCCATGGGTCGGGGGGCCTTGGGCATCGCTGTGTCCACCCCGTCCCTTCAAAATGGGGAAACCAAGGCCAAGTGACAGAGCCAGAAAGCAAGCCCACCGCTCTTAGTGCCCCGTCTGAGGTCATGAATGGATGCTGGGCACCTCCGAACCCCCGTGTCCACCACACCTTGCTCCCAGACCCCACCCGCCAGCATCACCCCCACCCCGTGCGGCCAGGGTTCCCATCCTGCTGGCATCAGAGCCCCGGGAGCATCGTTTCGTTTCTCTCCCCGGTGTCTCACTTGTGGTGTAAAATTAGCTCAGCCGTGAGTTTCAGGAACAAACACCTGCTGGCCCTTCGGTGGCGAGAAAAAGAAACCAGGGGTACTTTCCTCCTTTCCTGCCAGCCAGGCCTGGGCCCCCAGCAGGCAGGGCTGCTGCGGACAGCTTGGGGAGGGACTGGAGGGGGGATCAGCTGTCCCCAGGGGCCCCTGGAGGTCCCCTGGGCTGCCCGGGAGGCAGGAGGAAAGTCATTGCCTCCTGCCCTGGGCCCCTATTCCAGCACACATGCCCTGAGGTGCTCCGTGTCCCCATAAATGCCCCTGGTCGCTCTGGGGCACACGTCCCCGAGCCTGTCTCACAGGGCAGTGCAGGTACAGAGTGTGCCGTCACCCACGCAGGCCTCTGTGGAGTTCACACGCAGTCACTATTGTCCCTAGAGCCCCCGTGCCCCCTCGCGGTCACCACCTACCCCTGCAGGGTAAGCCTGGCCTCGCCTTCAGGGCCGTGGACACGATCCACGGGACTGGGACTTGTCGGGTCAGTCGTCTCTGGTCTGCTTGACCACATGCTCCAGGAATCATCGGCGCCGTGCGGGCAGCCGCAGGGGCTCGCTGCCATCGCCCTCTGCGCGGTGGGCGCACCAGAGTGCAGGGCTGTCGACGGGACACTCCCGTTCCGGTCGGTTAAAAGAAAAGCCGGTAAAACAGCGGTAATTTCATACAGCTCCTCCCTGCAGCCCCCCATGCGTTTCCTACCCGGTGACCGTAGGGGATCGTGTCATCCCCTTTCTGGTTCGTTTTTGTTGTTGTTGTTAACTCAGCATCACGTTTTTAAATTTGTGCCGCTGCCTGTACGCGGAGTCTGGGGCCGCACAGCCCCGCGCCCCTACACGTGTAACACTGAACGTCCCAGTCCCAGGCACCCAACGGACCCCCCCCAGGAGGATCTCCTTGGGGACGCATGTCCACGAGCGGAATTTGGGAGTTATTGGCATCTTCTTGGGAGGCCGCATCTGTAGACACGTCCACCCCACAGATACCCGGTGGCCCCAAGGGCAGCGAATGGACTCAGTGGTGAGCAAATATCCCCCCATTTCAGAGCAAGGGGAATTGGAGGACGGTGCCGTGACCCGCCAGCAGGGGGTGCCACCTCCTTTGCAATCCTCCAGGCCCCAGGGGTCTCAGGCGGTTGGAGAGCCCCTCCGGTGGCCATGTGGCTGTTGCGCCTGTCCCTGTGACTTCCCAGTGACCCCAGACCCGGTCTGGGGCTGGCCTGAGCCCCAGAGGTCGGCCATCAGCAAGAGGGCACAAGTGGGGGCTTATAAGAGTGTGCCAGGCAGGAAGGGGTCCTGCTCGGACGTCCCCTGTGCCATCACTTGGCCATCAGGAAAGGAAGGCAGAAAGCAAGGAGACATCCTCGGGGCCCATCGCAGCACCGGAGCGGTCAGGGGTCCCCCCAACCCGGAGCCAGGCTGCCGGCCAGCAGCCTCCAGCATCTTGCTGAAGCTTGTCCCACTTCCACGGCTGGGCCGGCCTCTGCACCGTGAACTGCAAGGATAAGAAGGAAAGTAAAAATGAAAGAAAGTGGAGCAAATCCTGAGAGCAGAGTCTGTGCCGGGGCAGTGCACCGGCAGGTCAGGGTCAGCCGTGCCCTCACACCACACGTGAACCTCGGCACGACTCCCCGGCCTTGACCACAGCCCTGGGCTCAGGGACCAGAGCATGTCCCCGCCTCGGCTCCTTCTCTCGCGATGACCGCTCCTGTCCGTGCCCCTGTCCCTCAGCCCACCAGCATTCCCTGGGCCCCCGCGGTGTGCAGGGTGTGCGTGCAGGACCCATAGGGGCAGCAGGGCCAGAGTCCCATTCATGAAGCCCTCCAGCAGGGTCCCCAGTCACAGACGTCACAGGAAGACCCCCCAGCCCGGAGCGCAATGCTGTGGACTCGGCACCTGGGCTTTGGCCCCTCTGCGTTTCTGAAGGATAAACCAAGCGACTGATTCTGAGTCAGTGAGCGTCCAGGTGTGTCTAGAGTCACAGCACCGACCCCCCAGCATGGCCCCCCTGTCCGGTCACCTTTTCGTTCATCCGCTTACCAGGATCCCATCGCACAGATGAGCAAACAGCTCAAGGCCCCCCAGAAAACTGGGGCAGAAGAAGGAGGGCCAGCGCAGGCATTCTGGGTCTAGAGCACCCCGAAACAGCCATGCTTCCCTGCCAGACATGGAGCCTGCTGGAGGGCCCGGACGGGGCAGCCTCATGGGTCAGTAGGCATCTAGGACGTGGGACGAGGTTCCAGAAGAGGAGGATTTTCCTCCAGCAGCTCCAGCGGCTTCGAGGAGCCACGGCCCGAGATGTTAAGGGGTCCCGCACCGGGAGCAGGCGGCAGTCCCGGGAAAGCTCACGACACCTGCGTGTGCAGTTAGAGACACTCGGCCAGCTTTCTTTTTCACTTTTTCTGTTTGGGTTTTTTGTTTTTTTTTTTTTTTTAATTCCCCACGCTGTGTTTTGTTTGCTTCTTCTTTTCTTCCCCGACTGTGTTCCCCTGTGCTTTCCAGGCTTCCTGCCTTGGGCCCATGACACATGGAATTAAGGCCTCATAGCTTTGTGCCACCCGATAAGCAAGGGCATACGGCCCCTCACCGCTGCTTCTCCGAGGAAGAAAAGGGACTGCCGGGGTAATTCAGGAGCACGGCCAGTGGGACTCAAACTGTGTCCTTTCCTGAGCATAGCGTCCAGGCAGACAGGACCTCAAAAAAATTCTTCAACACTCTGCCTCCATTTCAGTGTGGAAACATGAGCACGTCCAAGTGCCAGGGTGGGGGATGGTGAGAGCCCTGCTGGTGACCTTCTAGAGAAGGGAGGAAATGGAGACCCAGCGTGGTTAGATACTGCCCCCCGGATCCCACAGCTGCCTCTGGCTGTCACCTGGGCCTGGCCACAGCAGACCTCCCTGATGCTTGGGGAGGGCGTGGGCACACAGCTGCTGGTGGCGAGGACGGACCCTATCCCAGGGATCGCAGCTCCTGGCCCAGCCCCATGCTCCCTGAGGGCATGTATGCTGGGGACCCTCAAGGAAAACCTCCGTGACGTGAAGGAGCGAGGTTTGGTCCCAGCACCTCCACGCAGCCGCTACAAGCAGACGCACTCCTGAGAGTCACTTCCTCTGTCCAGGTCCCCAGTGGGAGACGGTCCCAGGCCGGTTCCTTGAATCCTTGCCGGAGCCCTGGACCAAGAAGCCCCTGGAGGCAGAGTGCAGTACAGCCGTCTGCCAGAGAGGCGCGGTGACCCCGGGACACACTCTCTGTGCCATCTGCTTCCGGAAGCTTCTACGTGTCCCATGTGCACTGGCACTCACAGCGCACCACCTCCCTGACCGCAGCAGAGCGAAACACTGTGTGTGCTCAGGGCCTGCACCCTTTGGTCTACAAGGTGGCACAAACTGGCTTCCCGGACACTCAAGAGGGTGGGAGAGGAGGTATGAGCCTGGAGCCTGCCCACCCTCGGGTGTGGACATGGAAGCCTCGGGTTCCGCATCTGATGGACACCAGCTCCTGGCCCAGGCCGAGCTGAGGACACTTCTCTCCCGCCTGTGAGAAGCCCACAGCCACAGCTGCCCACGGAGCCCTTCTTTTCCAAAGAGCTCGGCGCCAAGAATACCACTCAAGCGTCACATTCGTCCTCGCCATTACCTGAGGGAGGGGACGCTGGAACAGTCCCCATGTCCCTCACGGGGAAACCAAGGCACCCAGAGGATTGACAGACCCCATGGCTAGAAAGTCAGGGTGCTGGAAGTTGAGCCCCACAGTGAGGCTCTAGGCCCCAGGGACAGGACCACCACACCACAGTCCTCTCGAAGCCGGGCACCCGATGCCCACATGGTACGCCAAGGACCATGTCCACATGAGCCCTGCACCTGTCCTGCAACCCCTGCCGGGCAGCCTGGGACAGCCAGGGCCAGCAGTCAGGAAGGTGGACACTCACTCTCTCTCCCCAGGCCTTGGGGGGATGGTGACCTGAGGGGCGACTCTGTGCCGGGCCACAGAAAGTCCTCCTGGGCAGCTGCATGCTGGACCCTGGGAGGGAAAACAGGTGTCTTCTCTAATCCCGGGGCGTCCCACAGACGGGTGTAAGCCTCTCCCAGAGGTGAAGGCCTCAGGAAGGCCCTGGAGTCCACAGAAGGGACAGGACCCCAGACATGGGCGGACAGATGCTTCCGGTCCACTGGAGAGGCTCTCAGGGAAGGCTGCGGAGCCTCGCACACACACCCCTGTGGCTCACCATCCCAGAGCATGAGTCCCAGCGGCCAAGACCCTCTCTGGCCCAGGACCGGGCCTCGTGCCAAGTCAGCAAAGGGCTTAGAGGCTCCAAGGGGGCCAAGATGCAGGACACGCACGGGAGAGAGGGACCGGCCACCCTGTGGAGGCCACGCTGGCCTGGCGGCGCGGGCGGTAACTCCCCTGTGAGGCAGGACAGGGAAGCCTTTGGGCCTCAGCCCCGGATCCAGGCTCGCTCGCTCTGCCCCAGTGCTGAGCGGCCTTGGGAAAACGGTTTCCCCTCTCTGGACTTCCTGCTCCATCCAGTGAGGCTAAAAGTCGCTCTTATCTCACAGGCTCGCGGGTTACACAAATGGACGTCACGTAGGACTTGGAAAGAGGGCCCAGCACGCAGTAAGACTCAATAAATTAGTTACTCTGTCACTAGGGCCCGTCCCTCCCCAGCAGCAGCAGCCCCGGGTCCACACTGGGGCCCCACCCAGAGCCTCTCTGGCTGTCCTTGGAGAGGAGGGCGCCCCAGAGACAGCCCGGGACACCCCCAGCCTGGAGGACTGTGGGAGCCCCTCACTGGCCTCCACACTGACACACGAGGCCACCGTGTGCACACACGGACCGGCCGCTGCCGCCCCCTCTCTCAGCCCGAGCGGGGCAGTGCAGGGCAGGGCAGGGCAGGGTGGGTACAGACCCAGGGCAGAGCCCTATTGCTCAATGCCAGGACCGCGCTGGGTCCCAACGGTCAGGGACCCGGCTGGCAGCACCCGTGGGGCCTCGCAATCAGGCCTCTGGGGGCCACGGGCTTTTAATATTTTTAGAGAAGTTGGGTTTCTGACAAGTTCCTCTGTTTCAGATTCTTCCTGGGCTGGGGGCTCCTACCACGCTGAGGGCCGCCTGCCACTCTGGGGGGCTCAGAGGGATCCCCGGTGCCACCACCACTGCTGAGTCAGCCTCCAGCCCCCACGTGGGGCATGGGGGTGCCTGGCCGGCCGGGGTGACCACCCACTGACCCACCAGCTCAGACCAGGTGCTCTGGGAGGCACCCCGTTTTCTCTCCACCCTCTACCCTCAGCTTCTTGTTTTCTGGTTTTGTACCCCTGGACTTTTTGTCTGTAAAAGATCTGACCCGACCCGCTAGTGAGCCACGGGCACGTCCGTGTCAGCCCTCAGGAGCGAAAGGCTGCCCCCCCCCTCTGGGAGACAGGAGGCCGCGGTGGGCGGACCCTGGCCAAAGCCCTCTGGGGCAGGTTCCTTGGTTCCGTTGTTGGCTCAGGCAGGCGTGGGCAGAAGTCATCATCCCACAGTCCGCTCCCACGGGAGCAGAAGCGGCCAGCAGCAGGTGCCACATCTCAGGGGTGGCCCCTGGAACATTTGGACACTGGGTGACAGTAGCCTCTCGGTGAGCCTGTCCCTGCTCCGAGAAGGGCACCAGGTTGCAAAGCAGATGTAGGGTGGAAAGTCATTCTCGTTCCCTTCTTCAGGGCTGTCTGTCCAGCTCTCGCTGCCTCCGTCATGCTTGAGCACACGTTCAGAAGGTTAAAACAACGCAAACGTGTCCTGTCACCGTTCTGGGGCCTACAAGTCTGACGCGGTCTTGTTGGGCTATAATCAGGGTGTCCGCAGGGCCACATGCCTTCTGGAGGCTCCAGAGGAGGACTGTCCCCATGGCCGTCCACTTCCAACGGTGCCTGCTCTCCTGGCCCGTGGCTGCTCCTCTCCCTTCGTGGCCAGCAGCACAGCCACTCCCAGTCTCTCTGCCACTCAGACCTCACATCTCTCCCAGACTCTGAGCATCCCGCCTCGCTCTTCCAGAGAGCCCTGAGGTTGCATTGAGCCCACCTGGGTCATCAGAATCCTCTCCTCACCTCAACATCCTTAACGTAATGACATCTGCCAAGTCCCTCTGCCACGAAGGTCACATACCCCAGGTTCTTTAGGGGAAGGGGTCATTGCTCTGCCAACCACACTAACCTGGGACAACTCACTGGGTACCTCTTCCATCATCTGTGAAATGGCGATGTTTATGATGGTGGTGGTGGTGATGGTGGTGATGGTGATGATGGCAATGATGGCGATGGTACCTACTCCCTCGGGGTTATTGGAAGGACTTAATCGGTTCCCATTTACAGCTCATATGGCCACACTGAGCACAGGGTAAGTGCTCTTTGTGGGTTTGTCAAATATACAACAAAGTTTCCCTGTAGTTCTAGCTGTACCCCTTCTAGGTAACAGACTTGACCTAGAGCACGTTGATTCTTCACGAGCCACTTTGCCCTTCTACATTCATTTGTTGGGTCGCTGGCTGTCCACCTCTCTGTCCAGAACATTGGCCATGATGTCTCTTTGTTCATCCAGTGCCCAGGATCATGCCCGGCCACTAGTACGCTCTCCTGCTGCTTGGTAGAGAATGAGTATGGAAACCAAGGTGGTCTTCAGCTAGCAAACACTTACTGGGCCCTCCCACGAGCCAGGTATCCTGCCAGAGCTGCACACATCAAGGTGACACAGCGCAGAGAGAGCAATTAGCTGATCTTCAGGACTTGCCAGGAGCGGTTGGCCGCTGCTGGCCCAGGGTGCCACCCCCTGCCCTCCCGTTAGCCTCACGTCAACCCTGTGAGCCAGGGAGGGCTGGGATGTCTGTCCTGGTCTAAAGATGCAGAAACTAAAGCCCAGAGAGGTTTCTCAGACTGCCCAGGTCACACAGCCAGCATGTAGCCCAGCTCCCTGGTCTCCCATCAGCCTCTCGGCCCCTCTCCAGTCTTGGAGGTTAGGGTGACCCCATGACAGTGAGGCAGAGAAAGCATCCATCCCGCTTGGATGCCACACTGAACAGCTATCAGCAGTGTCTCTCCAAGGTCAGGGAGGAGCATGTGTTCAGATCCACCGTAACAGATAGTGCAAATGCACCAAAATGCCCTGTGGCCCCCACTCACACACCCCACTGAGATTAAGAGTCCGCAGCCCAGTGTTGACCTGTCCAAGCGGGAGAGAGAAGGCAGACGGTGGTACACGGAGAGATCGCGGGAAAGAGTTCCGGGGTAGCTGAGCAGGGACCGGGCAGGGGCGCATGGAGAACGGGGAGGAGCTATGATCGCCAGGACAAAGCCTAAGACACCGGGGAGACAAACCCAAACTCAGGGGAACCCCCCACCCCAAGCATGGCCCTTGTGTCCCTAAATAACTAGTCATGACTGTGTCTATTTCTACCTGACCTTCATCGTCCTCAGCAGCAAGGAGCCGGGACAAGGGGGAGGCGGGGAGCTGCGGGTGGATCGTGCCTTGTTAATCAGAGCGAAAACTCTCCCTTAAGTTCCAGCCTTTGCACGAGGACCCCGGGGGTCCAGCATCGGGGGCGCTGGGAGCTGTGCGTTGTGACATCCCCAGGGTGGGTCAGGCTCTTAGGGTTCGGGGGTGGTTTTTCTGATCACCCTTGAAAACTCTGGCTCAGCGTCCTTCTTTCATAATGTGGCTCAGAACATTCCCACAAACCGTCACAAAGTATTTTAGGCGACACATTTCTATAACTGTAATGTTCTTTAAAACAATTTTTTTTTTTTCAGTTTTGCCCTTTTGCAAAATAACTGTTCTCAGACCGATTCAGAAGCTCTTTCTGTCAGAACTATTCTCGGCCGGAATTGCCCTGCAGTGGGGCCCGAGAACGCAAGCCGAGGCAGGGTCACAGGTCCTCCATGTCTAACCAGGCATCACGCCGGCAGGTCCTCTGCCTTGCGGTCTCCGCACCGAGCCTCCCTGGCAGGGAAGCACAAGGACACGCCACGCGCAATGTCTCCTCTGCCATGGGAAAAGGCATCACTACTTGGAAGCAACCAAGACCATAAGTCATCCCTCTGCTCTCCGCCAGCAGGAATCCCAGACATGGGGCTGGTCCAGAGCAGACCACTTGCGTCCCCATCAGAGAGAAAAACAGGCCCTCGGAAACCAAACATTCCTCCGTGGGCAAAATCCGGACCCGTGAAGGTGCAGGGCCGTGCGTTTGGTGTTTCTGTAAAAACAAAACACAACGTTCGCACCTGGGAAGGTTCCCCTCGCGAACCGCCGGCGTCACGCGACTGTTGGCGGGGGAGTGTGAGGAAGGGGGAGGCTCCCATGTCTGCTTTCCACACGTCTCTAGTATTTGCATTCTTGGGCCAAACCCTAATATTTCTCGTGTGTGTTTCTTAGATTTGTACGTCCTGATTCCTTAAAAAACAATGAAGGGAAACAGCGTTGTACGCGAGGACACTCAAGGTGCTCAGTCGGGTGCTGAGTGTCCTGCGGAAATGCACAGTGGCAGGAAAGTCACTGCTGTCCAGCTGAGCACTGACCGAGTTTGTTGCTTTGCGTACGTGATCTCGCGTGATCCCCATTCTGTGAAGTGGGCGCTCTTACCCCGTCCATCTTTGGAGAAAGGGGCACGCTCCAGTGTCCGCCCAGAGGCACCCCTCCGCCACTATGCTTTTGAGATTCTCCCTTTTTTATGATATACTCTGATTTCTTTTTAATCACTGTCATCGTACGTCTGTGTACACTTCATCCTGTCAACACGGGGACCTCAGAGAAGGCTCGAGAAAGCGTTCCTCCGATCTTTGCAACTCTAGGGATCTAGGCGTGCCCAGGACATTCAGTCCCGGGCAGCGCGTGCTTGGAAGAATAGTTCGCATGACGTAGAGCTCACGGGCTCCAAGCACAGAAGCGTGATGTTCCCTGAACCCTCCAGAGCAGGTGGATCAGGGAGCTTTACTTACAAGAGCAGGTTTCTGGCGCTGATGCATTTGGTTTGCTTGGGACACTGACCAGTCAGAAGTTTGGTTTGAGAGTTTGTAACTCCCCATCGTTGGTTTTGTTTGTGACTTTGTCTTCCCAACTGCTGTTTAGCAATCCGGGTGTTTTTGAGGAACGTAACGGCATGGCTGGCGAGAGATTACACCACAGGCTTCTCGAGGCCAATGGATCAAGCATTCGAAGCAGGGCTGCCCCATACAGTGGTGCAGTCTGTGGACTGAACAAAGTACCTGACTCTCAAGTGGAGCTACAAACACAAGCTGTATGCTGCTTTCTCTGAAGCAAGGGGGGCTCCTTTTTCTTTACACAAAAGGCGTGGCAGTCAGCTTCCCAAGCCCTAGGCCCTCAGGACTGGGTTGACCCGGGGGGGGGCGCACCTTTTTAAACCATCTTCCCTGGAGGGGTGAATGCTTCCAGTTCACAGGGTGCCATATAGGCTAGAGGGTGCTGGCTCTGGACTAGGCTGACCAGCGAAGCAAGGGAAGAGCCGGGCCGCCTCCATGTGAAGGTCAAAGGAGGAAGAGAAGCCTGAGGTGTGGTCTGTAGAGAAGTGAGGCTCTTAGGAGTTCTGCTCACAGTGAGCAAGAAACTCTGCGGAGCCTCCACCTCGAGGCTGGCCGTGAGCCGGTTGTTACACACTGACCAGGGCCGCAGGCAGCTCCAACCGGACATTCACCGCAGAGCACACCTGCAGTCTCGCGTGGGTCCGAGACCATGGCCGGGAGATGGATTGTGCAGCCGCCAGGCCACTGGCCTCCAGCTGGCAAGATTTCAGTTCAACTGCTGTCAACCCGCTTGCCCGAAATCCCATCGTCCAGAACTGGTTCGTCCTGGAATGAAGGAAAGGCCGGAGAGTTGCTCTCAGGGCAGAGCCGTGCTGATCTAAGTCGCATGAAGGTGTAGACGGCCGACACTAGCAGCCCTGGGATCTGGGCGCCGCCGGGAGGGGAGATCCCGAGGCCGTGCTGGCTGCCGGTGGAGGAGGGCGGAGAGCAGAGGAGGACAGAGGGCAGCACTGACTCCTGCAGCAGCCTGTGAGCTCGGCTCTGCTCTCTCCAGCCGGTCAGTGCAGCAGCCTCTGCTGTGCCAGTCACCCAGCCTCAGCTTGGTCCCTATTCTCAAGGAGCGTTCATCTCTCAAGTAGGACAGAAATAATGCCTATTTGTGGGCTGTTCTGGGTCAGGCAGTGCATAGGACATTTTAGCTGCCAGATCTCGTGGCCTCTCAGGTGACTCCCTGGAGGCAGGGGCTGGCATATAGCCGCATTTCATAGAAGCAGCAGAGGCTCAGAGAGGGGAGGCCACTTGGCTGAGCTCACACAACAGCCAGGACCCTCTGGCTCCAGGGCCTCACTCACTGACTCGAAGCTAGCCCCTTGAAGTCACATTTTATCTGTGAAATGTTGTCCAAATATTGGATATTAAGAGGAATAAAGAGGTTTCAAGCCGTGTACTACATAACAAACTCTGCTGGTTTGAATAACTCCAGAGTTCACTGAGCAGAAACTCACCACAGGGAGTTTTTATGACTTAGGAGTTGGCAGTTAGCTTAGGTGCACGACCAAAGGTCAAAGTGAATCCGCAGAAAAGGGGGGTCTCCTTTCCTTACAGTGGAATAAGGGAACAGGGGCCCCAAGTCTGAGCCAGCGTGTCGTAAAACCGGCTTCGGTCCTGCCGAACTCGCCCCTGCACCGTGAGCAACGGGCATGTCCGGCCGGTGCCCCCGGGCCATCCCTGAAGGACACAGGACAGTTGGCGGACGCTCAGAGAGACACAGGGTATGACAGTGCAGGGACACCATCAGGCGGAAGCGGGGTGGGTACTCCGCTCCCCCACGTGCAGGTGACAGCAGGAGTGGCAGCCACACCGGCAGCTCCCACGGCGGTCACCGCAAATCTCTCTTCACAGTCGTGATACTGGCAACCACGGAAGGACGTGTCTGGTAGCCGCAGTAATGTAGCGGTGATGTCATCCTGGGCCACCCGAAGCAGTGGGGTAGTGACCAGCTGTGATGGCAGCTGTAGTCCCAGAAGTAGCCGGAGTCACAGCGGCACGGAGTAGTCACAGGAGCCAAAGTAACAGGAGCCGGAGTAATGACAGAAGGAGTAAGAGCGGTGCGGTGTGGTAACAGGAATGGCAGTAACACAGCAGGAGTAACCGCCGTGCGGTGTAGTCTCTGGGGTGGGAGTGGCAGCAGCAGCAGGGGCGGCGGTGGCATCCGTCCCAAACCCAGTAGAAACCGTGGTGGCAGTAACGAGAGTACCAGTAGCCACAGCGGGAGGAACGGTCACCAGAGCAACAGGACTGGGGCACCAGTCACAGGGGCAGTCATAAGCCCCAGAGGCAGGGACAGTGGCCCTCAGTGTATCAGGGTCGGAACGGTGACAGCGGCGGTGACAGGAGTAACAGTCCCGGAGAAGCAGCAGTCAGGGAGGAGGAGTGTGGCACCTGCTGGGCGCTGCGGCAGGTGTGTTCGGAGGGTCATGGAACCCTCATGACAAGCTACCGGCTGTGTCCCCATCACGCAGATAAAGAAACTGAGGCACAGGCACATAAAGTATCTCATCCAAAGTCGCCCCATGAGCGTCAAAGGCGGCGTGAAGCCAGGACGCAGGAGGCCTTGAGCACGTGCACACCCTGTTGGAGCAGCACCGGCCAGACGCTGTGCCAGGCCCTGAGTTCCAGCCCCTGGGAGACTTGCTTGGCCCTGGGGAGCCCAGGGAGGAGTAAGCAGCCCCCCCCCCCCCACCGAGAGCGCGAGCAGCAGGGAGCAGAGGACAGGCTGAGGCAGTGGAGGGTGCTGGGGCACCTTCCGTGGGGCCGGGGCTGGCGGGTCTCCCCAGAAGGCACGTCTGAGTCGAGATCTGCCCAAATGCTGGGGAGCTGCTGCAGGCTCCGGGAAGAAGCATTCTGGCCAGGAAAGGGGCTCCTGCCCACCCCCGTCCCCCCGAGGCGGGAAGAAGCCTGCCTTGTTCGGGACAGGAGGAAATGAGGGCGGAAGCAGAAGACGCTCCCTCCCACTGGTGCGGGGAGGAAGACACTTTCCGCGAGCCGTTTTCTTTGGAAAAAATACACAAAAAATTAAAATGTCATTTGTAATCTCACCACATTTGCAGTTCTACCGAGCAGTGACAACTCCCCCTCTGTCTGGCTGCCCCGCCGAGTCGGGTGAATTCACTGGCTGATGACGCAGGCCAAGGGTATGCCGCGTGCATGGACATGCAGCACCCCGAGATCTCTGTTTCCATCCCTTGGTCCTGTGCGTGACCCCGTCCCTTCCCCAGTCCCCACGGGCCGGTCCCCAGTGGCAGCACCCACTGCTGCGGCCCGAGAGCGCTCAGGACCAGACGGCTGGGCCTCACGCTGGCCGCACCCAGGGGGCTTGGAGCAGCAGCGGCGGGAAGCCCTGCGTCCGGAGCCTGTGCAGGGGCTCAAACACCTGGTCTTCAGGCCGCACGTGCGGAGCTGGGGCTTTCTTGCCTTCCTGGTGGTTTTCACAGCTACTTTCAGGAGGACTGGAATTTTCTGGACGTCTGACTTCCGGATCAACCGTGTTGGCACAGTGACAAGTGAGCCCCAAGGCAGAAGGAACACAACTGCGGAGCCCAGATGAGCCAGAGTCCCTTAGCACCGATCGCCGGACCCGAAGGGCAGAAAGACTCAGGAGGACGCAGTACCGCCCTCCCCGACCCCAGCAAGGGATTCGCCACCTGGATTCACAGCCAACAGCCCAGAGCAATGTCTCTCAGAAGGAGGCGAACAGGGGCTGATCTCATCATGAAAAAGTCAGCCCGTGGGTTATCCCCAGCGTGCTGGGGGCACCAGATTCCAACCACAAAGTCAAATGAAAAACCAGCAGTCGTGAAATGATCTAACCAGCCCGGGGCAGCAGGAACCTTCATACTGGAGGTAATTTCTCAAAAGAGCAGAACTCATCCTGGGCCACCCCCTCCACCAGAAGTGTGGTCTCTCCTCTCACCTTATCAGGTTTCGTTCCTGCCCCTCCCCTCCGTGACCCACCTGAAACCAACAGCTCCTTTCGGGAAACTCCTTCTGTGAAACTCACTTGTTCCGGGAAAACGCCTTCCTCTGTCCTCTGATCCCTCTGCGCGTCCCTGGCAGAGTTCCGTGGGTCCCGTGGGGCGAGCTCAGAGAGGGCTGGAAAGAACGGGAGGGGGAGCCCAGTGTCAAGTGCGGACCTGTCCCATCAGTATGCTCCACACGTGACACATGTCACATCGTGGGTCCACCACACCCAAGGAAATAAATGTATGTATTTAGAAATGTGAGAAGGAAAGGACTGTGTGCTGTTAAACCTGTGCTTGGGGCTCTGGGACCGCATTGGGGACCGCGTGGGGCCCACGCACCGCAGGGCAGCACGAGGTTAAGGCGGTGGTGAACCTCATGTCCCACCCACTGGTCACCCCAGTATCTTCCTTCTCCGCTCAAGTATTTCCCCACAATCATCCTGCGGGGCCAAACTCGGGCACCATCTTTTCTTTTCTTTTTTTTTTTTTTTAAAGCTCATTCAAAACTTCCAAAGAATCCCCATCAAGCGGTACCGAGACCATCATGCACCTCCAAATGGGGTCTGCAAGCAGCACGATGGGGCCCCCCGGAGGGTGGGGGCAGCTGAGAAACGTCCCATCTCGGGACCCGCCCCTGCAGGGTGAGCACCGGCCTTCATGGCTAAGCCTTCCCAAGCCTTGCAACTCTCTGAGTGCCTGCCCCTTCCCTGGGGACAATCAAAGGCACAAGACCCCGTGTGGGCTCTCGGGGGCCCACCCCCCAGGGAAGGGCAGAGTACCCCGCCCGGAAAACAGTAAGGGGCCACCCCGCCAGGGTGAGGCGCGAAGGCCCCCGCCTCTGGTTTCGTCGAAGGGAAAACAGACACCTTGTGGGAAGCCACATGGCCTCTTCCAGGAAGCCTCTGTGTGCCCCCAAGACAGAGTCTGCCCCCCACCCACACTCCGGAAGCATTTCCCCCGTAGGCTGGTGGTTTCAGCCCGACCCCAACTTGGCATCACCTGAGAGGGTGGTTTTAAATATGGACACCCAGGCCTCTGCCAGGGGCCACAGACTTCTCACAGCTCCCAGGCGGGTCTCCTGTATGCCCAGGACGGACAGCGTCTGCACACGGCCTGCGTGCACCGACCCCGGTTGGTCCCGCTCTGGATCCTCTCCCACCCAGACCCCCCAGGTCAGCCGTCCCCGTGACTGTCCCGCAGCACCGCGCTCCCAGCCACATAGCACAGCGTTCTCGCCATCTGCCTGCCCCACCAGACGACAAGCTCCCGGAGCCCGGCCGTCTCAAGTCCCCGGCACGAAAGGACGTCTCACAAAGTACGTCCGTGACAGACTTAGCCAACTGGAGTTGCGAGCACGGGGCACCGACGCATGCGTCCTTGCAACCTTGCTGGGTCCCCATCACACCCCGCCTGCCCCCCACCACTGCTGTCATCTGTGTTCTTGTCCAGCTGACACCACGGGACCCCCCACTCCCCAGGAGAGCTGTGCCGCCTGCCTCGCTCAGGGCACGCACTCCAGTCTAGGCCTCTGGGTCTCAGCCCTGGTGCCTGGGCACCACCTATGACCTTGGTCATCAGATCAACCTTGGGCACCTGGCCAAGCCTCCTGCCTCGTTTCTGAGTCTTTTCTCCCCAGCTCGTGCACCAAGGAACGGCGACCTGAGTTTCTTACTTTGCTTCTTACCCTTACTCCCCTCGTCTGGGCCTGATTTCTTCCTGTGGCTACTGCAAGGCCCCTACTTACATATAAGTGCAGCTTCCCTGGCATTCTAGAACCCTCCCTCCTGCTCGCAGAGCTTCCTACACGGACCAGAGCTGCTCGCATAGCTGCCCCTGTTCCCAAAGTCCTTTTAGCTTTGCTCTGACTGTCCAGACCCTCTTGAGTTCCTCCTGCACTTTGGCCTGGGATGACCTTCTCTGTGCAGACCCTGGCCTCCTGGCCTGGGTTTCCCCCCGGTGCCCCACGCTGCAGCTGTGTCTGTGTTCCGCTCCCTGCGCCCTAATTATCCCAGGCTTAAACAGACCCTCTACTTGGGCTGAACCAGTATTTGTTGATGGATGACGAAGCAGATGGATACACGTGGGAGGAGAGCTGGGTGGACAGATGGGAAGAAACAGGTAAGTCAACGGGACTATCTCAACCCTCCAAGTCCAACACACCTGGGTGGACATTCCTGGATCAGTTCAAAGGACACCCAGAAAGCGGATCCGTGTGTCTCAGACTGTGGTGCACAGCAAGATGCACAGGATGGCCCCCCTCGTGGCACTCAAACCCAGAGCTCAAGGGCTGTCATCTTCCATGCGAGCAAAATAGACAGACCACAGCCCACCTGAGGAGCCCCGGTCACACCCAGTGCTCCCCTTGCAGGTCAAGGTCACCGTTGGAAGGCTGCCGTACCTGTACGATGGGCGCGATGGACGTCACCCTGTCTAGGGCTGCTCTCGTGAGTTCCCACTAACTGGGCGGCTTCCAGCAGCAGAAACTTAATTCTCTCACAGTTCGAGAGGCCAGAGGTCTGAGATCTGTTCTGCTGGGCCAAAGTCAGGGTGTCAGCAGGGCTGGCTTCCTCTGGCAGCTCCAGGGCAGAATCCACTTCCTCCCCTCCCTCAGCGTCTGACACCTGCTGCCTGTTCTCGACTCCCAGCCCCACTGCTCCGTCTCTGCCTCTGGGACCACGAGGCTCCTACCCTTCCCTGGGTGAAATTCCCTCTCCCTTCCTCTTTGAGAACAGCCAAGGTGGCGTTTAGGGCCCACTGAGATCACCCAGCACACGCTCCGCACCCCAAAAATTGTAATTCGATCACATCTGCGCCACCCTCCTTGGGCCATGTAAGGCAAATATTCCCAGGCTCCCTAGATGAGGACATGGCTGGTGGTCGAGGGCCATTATCCTGCCGACCACGCCAGGGCCTCAGAGTCCGTGAAGGCACCCCTGGTACACAGCCACTGCCCTGTAAACACGAGCCGTCTCGCTACAGCGCGGACGCAGCCCTTTCCAGGAGCTGACTCGAGCGAGCCTGCAGACAGACATCGCTGTGCAGTCCGTGAGCCAGAAAATGGAAGCACCAGGCCCTCCCTCGTCTGTTTGGAAAACAGACACATCTGTTGTTTTTCTGGCTGAGGCCACAGACCCTCCCACCACTTCCCTGAAAAGGACCGGTCCACACAGCTTACTGAGAAACCGAATTTGGAGGAACCAAGCCGAAAGCTACCGGTCGCTGCGGGATTATTGAAAGTCAGGAGACGCTGAAGCAGCAGCTGCTGAGAGGGAAGAATGGAACCACCGCCAACGAGCCGGTGGTCGCCGGGGTACACCGTCCGTGCCAAGACCCGGGAGACCCAGGAGGCTTCCCAGGACGAGGCACTCAAGTCACAGATTCAAAGCCCATCTGGCTTCTGCCCCACGTTTGACCTTAACATGCGCACACGCGCACACGCGCACACGCACACACGCACACACACACACACACACACACACACACACAGACCAAAACTGAGAGCCAAGCAGGGGTAGGGAGAAGGATCAGGAAGACCTCTGGACTGGGAAAATTGCGTGTGTTTTCCGATGTGTTTTTGGTCACTTTAGAGCAACCCCATTAACCCCCCAGAGGCTGGAAAAAATTCACTCTTTTCAGCTTCAGATGAATCCCACTGATGATTGCTTGGCCGGGGAATTTCAGCTGGGCTGGGTGTCCCATTTATGTTCATTTTCTTGACGTGTGATAGTTGCATCGGGATGGCGAAGGGCAGAGCTCGCCCTCAGCAGACACTGCGAACGTACCTGTGCGTCCTGTCAGGCCGTATGCGGTTTACTTCCAAACAGATCAGCAAATACGCAAACACAGACACAGAAGCCAAATCCAGGGAAACTGGCGACAGCTGTTGAATGAGGAGAGTGGGTAAATATTGGTGTCTGTCACTCTTAATTTCTCCGTGTGTTTGAAAAGTTTTCATAGTAAAAGGTTGCCCGGGTGGGGAGCAGAGAAGGGTGACTCGGGGAAGCGGAGCTCTTCTGATGGTTTCTGCGAGACTCCACTTGACGGGTGGGAGGACCATCCTAGGGGCAAGGGAACCAGCGCCAAGCGTGGAGGGGCGGTGGGGGCCTGGGTGGGTGCTGGTGAGTGTCCGGGTGCCGCTCTGTGGATCAGGTGCCAGCCAAGGGCTGTGCTAGAGGGTTGGTCCATGGAGGGGCAGGGGTGGGAGCGGGCTTTGGAGACTTGGAGCTGCTCTACTGGGGGAGAAGGGGGTCTAGTCTGACCGCATGTTTTAACACAGAAGAATGAGGAGACCCAGAATTCCAAAGGAAAGAACCCCAAAATGGCTCACAGCATCGAGGTCTTTGGGGCTGTAATGAACGCTGCCCTCTGTCTCCCTTCCACCTGCAAGAATTAGTCTAAGCCAGTCGTGCCTCCGGGGTGATTGGTTCAGCAGTGGGCGTGGACCCAGCTCTGGCCGATGAATTGTAAGACATCCTCACGTCTGGAAGAGGTGGTCTTTTCTTGGTCTAGTCCTTGTTGCCCATATGTGATGTCTGGAGCCACAGCAGCCATCTTGTGCCCAGCCCAAAGACAGAGCCAGCATCAAAGTTGGCAGAATAAGAAGGAAAGGACCTGGGTCCTCAAGGACATCTGTGAGCCAGGGGACCAGCCAGCCCTGAGGGCCACCCACGACTTCTAACTAGTGGAAATACCGATGTCCTTATTCTACAAGTCTGTTGGATTCCATTTCTTGTATTTCTGATATAAGAGCAAGAAGCAGTACCCCTGCCAAGCCACATGGGGCCTCTGCCTGAGTTAGGAAAGGTACCCCTTCCTCCAGGAAGACGTCCGGCTTTGGGGGCACGATGCAGCTGGCTTTCAATGCAGACATGCCCCTGATTCCAGGAACCCCCACCCATGAACAACCCACATAGAGGACATCTGGCAAAAGCCCCGGTTCCCACCTGCCAGGCTGGTACAGCTGCACAGAGAGCTGACTCCCTCCATTTCTGGATGATTCTGGCCTTGGAGAAGTTCAGGGAAGTGCCACAGGGTGGGGCTAGCCCCCCACCCCGGCCTCCAATTCGGCCTGCCCTCCGCGGACACTTTGTTGTGTACACTTGACCTTTCCTTGACTTCTTCCCCCGTGCTGTTGAAGCCCCCACCCCCACTTCCTTTCCAAGCAGAATGACCCCTGAGGACCCCTGCTGGAAATCCTGGAGATGCGGCTGTGGCGGGAGCCCCTCTGACTGCGCTCCTCCCTCCGTCTGCCCTCTGCCCAACCCAGCGGTGCTGGGGGAATGTCGGGGGGCCGGCTGTGTCTGAGAGCCTGCTGCTCTTGGCTCAGTGGAGGACCCAAAGGTGGGTGCATGCCAGTTTCCCACGAAACACCCTCAGGAGCCAGATGTTTCCAAAGTGGGTCCAAGCCTTGGCCCGCTGGCCTCCCACGGAGCTTGGGCTCATGGACCTGGGGAGTGAAGGGGCGTTGGCAGGGCCCAGGGGAGGAGGCAGGATGGAGTTCAAGGGCCAGGAGAGTATTTTGGCCTTGACCCCTGGGGCTCTGTGCAAGAGGCAGTCAGGTCCTCGAACGTGTTTCTCATTCTAGAAGGAGACGGCGTAGCTTCCTCCTGGGACATGGGCTCGATTCCCTGCTGGACCATGGGGGCCCTGCTCAGCCTCCTGCAAGGCCCAGGTGTGCACACGGTCTGGCCTTGTCGGGGCTCCAGGAGCCAGGGCACCCCAAACGGCAGCTCAGACAGCTGGGCCAAGATGGGCGTTTGGAGTCCATGGGATCCCAGTTCAAGTATCGGGGCAGGCTGCTCCCTGCTGTGTGGCTTGGCTTCTCTGGTTCTGGTCGCTGTCTAGGAAAGGGGGATGTGACCAGTCGCTCCCACCTGGGGCTTCTGGCAGGACTTCATGCACACAGAGCCCCTGACACGCTCCCCAGCACGGCCTAAGCATCAGTCAGCGTGTCCAGTCACGGCGCTCAAGGGTTTGCGAAGCACTTTTGTGGCCGTTACCTTATCACCTAAGTACTGCTGCTCCGCAGGCGGCCCCCATGCGTCCGAAGCAGGCGCCCAGCTGGTTCCCGGCTTGCTTCCCTGCTGTGCACCCCCGCCCCCCGCCTTCCTGCCGCCCCTCCAGCCGTCATGGCCTGCGCAGCTCCCTGAGAGGCTGCGAGCTGGGCTGTTAACCTGCTGGTGGCTCTGGGCAGGTTGCTTCCCCTTTCTGTTCCCTCCGTCTCTGAAAGCCGAGAGCCGCCTCATCTCCAGAGTGGCCTTTCCTGCAGATCAGAATGTTGACATTTGCTGCCATCGGGGAGGTCTACTGCCTCAATGACGCTTGTGATCCTCTCCGCACGTCCCCGCTGTGCCGGACGTCGGCTAGACGCTCGGAATACGTGATTCTAATCCTCACAGCAGACCTGGGGGTGGGGGGCATTTGCTCCCCATCCCACAGAGGGTGGCCGAGATGGACTGGAACCCACGTTGGTCAGGCTCCAAACTCAGCCTCCGTCGGTCCCTCCACAGCTTCTCTGTAAACGCCCAGGCTTTCCTGTTCGCCGACAAACTGGGGATCGACCGACGTGGGTGATGTGGGGAAGCCCGAGCCGGGGGTGGGAACCCACGGGGAGGGGCCTCTCTGGGCCCAGCGCCCCCTCGTTCCATCCCCGCGGGTCCTGAGCTGCATGTGCAGCTCGAGGGGACGTGAGCCCCGAGAAGCTCTCTGTCCGGTGAGGAGCTCGTGCGGCACAGTGTGACGACAGCCTGAGAAAAGGCAGCCACTGACGTCCGGAAAGTTCCGTGCCAGTCTCGCTCTGCACCTGCAGCTCCCTGGAGTTCTCCCGATGTCGAAGTCGCACCCGGGAGCGTTTTGGGAGCTCTGTCGCTCCCTTCCGAGTCGCCCAGGCCCGGCATGAAGACCTGCAAATGTTTTTTTCCTCAGCTCACGGAGAAACGAGTGGGGATGTGGGTGAAGGCATCAGCAGGTGTGGCCCTGGGACATGGAGCCGCTTGTGTCCTTCATAATCCATGCAGGTACGGAGCCCGTGGTGCGACTTCGCAGACGACTTTCACTTACATAGGACACCTACGTTTTCCAATCACTACTTGGAACCTAGAACCCAGCGTGTCGGCAGATTTGCCCACACAGGTGGGGAGCTGGGTTCCCCGAATTCTTGGAGACTTAAAATCAACCTTGCCCCTCGCCAGCCTCACCGGTTCCAATCCTTCTGTATCCCCCCAGAGAACCCCGTGTCCCCTCCCGGTCCCCAGACGTTTGCAAGGCCAGCGACATGCTGGATGGTTCCGGCCCCAGCCCCCGAGGGGCAGCTGGGAGGGGGAATAGTTACGCCACAGAAACTGGTACACGCTTTCTTTTTTTTTCTGGAAAGCCCGTTGTTAACATTTCTACCAGCATCCAACTTTTAAAGGCCCAAGTTTCTTTGAAGTATCTGTTGTTCCCTTTAAAATCCCTGTGTGTTTTGCAATGACTGCAGAAAACGTATTTGTCGATGTGAATAAGATATTTTTAATGACCAGCCCTATTGCTGTGTCCACTCCTCCCTCATCTTCAGTACGACGAGTGCCCCGCAAAGCCTTCCGTGTTCGTGCTCCGCCTGGCTTTGGCCGACCGGGTGTTGCTCGCTGGGGAGACGAGGGAGACGAGGGGCAGAGCTGCGTGGGAGCTCTCTACTTTCCACCCCATTTTGCCACGAGCCTGAAATTGCTCTAAAAATAACGTCAATGTTTTTAAAATTTAAGATTCAAAAAAAAAAAAAAGGGAAAAAACCCAGCACCGCTCCATTTCTGGGTGTCCTTCCAGACCTAAGCGCCCATTGGGTTTGGGGTCCTTTCTCTAATTAGCAGCAGTGAAAGCAGGTGGGGGGAAGCTGTGGTTCGCACAGGTGCGGCCCATCTCGGTGCCAGAGGCCCCGGGACAGTCAGGGTTGGGGATGAGCCCAGGGGAGGCCCAACTCCACCAGCTGAGTTCAGGGAAATGCAGATCCCCAGGCCAGTCGCACCCAGGACTGGTCCCGTATGGTGGTCTCGGCCTGCAAGGGACAGAGCCACAGCCCGGGCAGTGCAGCCAGAGACGGGCTGGGCGGGGAGCCGCAGGAGACTGAGGCAGGAGCACCCCCTTCTCTGAGCCTGGGTCTCCTCAGCTTGGGAATGGAGAAAGTGGTCAGCCCCGGGGTAGCGGGAACATTAAACCAGACGCCCTGTGCCCTCAGCAGGAGGGACCCCTGGGAGCACCCACCTGTGCTCGTTGGGGCAGCCCCGCATCAGAGTCTCTTGCCAGCCCAAACCACGAGCCAGGACGGGCGTCTTCCCTCTGTCGACAGACGGGCGCGTGGGGCTGGGATTCTCGAAGACACAGGTCACTGCGGGTGGGGATATAGTCCGCTCCATGCCGAGTGGCCAAGGCTGACCCGGGCCCCATGGACTCAGTGCCGCACCCAGCCACTTCCCAAGAGGCTAAACTGCCATGCGGCCCTTCTGGTCTCCTTTTGGACACAGACCTTCCCAACATTCGCATCATTGATGACCAGCGGCGGCTTCTCCGAAGGGGCTTCCCATGCACCAGGCCCCAAGCCCAGGCTCGCCTGCCCCTTCACCTTAACCACAGTGGCCCTGGGAGGCAGGAACACTGTGCCCCTTGTGGGGGTGAGGACACTCATCTCAGGGTGTGTGCGCCATGGGCCCGAGGCCACTCCGACTGGAAGCCAAGTCAAACCCTCACCCATTGCCCTCCGGGCGCTGGGGGCTGAGTCCGCAGACTCGTGAGGCCGAACCCCGAACGACTGCTGCATCAGGAATCTACCGGGGAACTCGGTCACCAAGACGGAGAGCCCACTGTGTGCGAAGGGTTTCGTGCGGGTTATCGAGGGCTCGTGGACAGGCTAATGGGGGGCCTCGCTGGGCGGGTGCCCACGAGTGAAGACTTCTGTCTGCCGGGAACGTCGACACAGGAGGCTTCCGACATTCAGGGAAGTGAGGGACACGCCCAAGGTCCCACAGCTTGCTGGGCTCGGGTCCGCCTTGGAAAGCAGGCTGATGCTTTCCTCTGCTCATTCCGGCAGGATCCACCAGCCAGGCCCTGGCATGAGGAGCCAAGCCCAGCCGGGGCAGGGCATCCTGCCCCAGAGAAGCTGTTCTCACCCAGGCAGCACGGGCTGCCCATGCATGATCTGCTCACCTCTGTCAGATCCAGGGTCAAGGCCCCGCAGCTGACTTTGGCTCAGGCTGCCCTGGGCCGGGCCAGCATTGCCCCGACTGCTTGCGCTCTGGCTTCCAAAGTGGGGTCATCTGTGTGGGGACTGAGTGCCCCTCACACGGTTTGCTTGGCTCAGTCCGCAGAGGGAGCTGGCCATCTCCAGGATGGAGGTGGTCAGACGGTGCCCAAGATGTCACCGCTGGGAGCAGAGCAGGTCCTCCACCGGGGATTGACCCGCATTGATTTGCTGCCACCTCAGCTCCCTGACCGTCTTCAGATCCGCGGGTTTGGAGGCGTGAATGAGCCAGAGAAGGCCCCCAACCGAAATTACCGCTGGACCCCAAGCACCTCCGAAACGCCAGCCATCGCGAAGCGCTAGGACACAGCCACACCCCCATGAACCATGTGGGCATCCCTGTCAGGACGCCTGGAAACGTCGGGACCCTCCCTGCCTTCGAATGTTCTGTCAGCAAACCTGAGCTGCTCCTACGTGCCGGGCACCCAAGAGAGACTAAAGACACCAACACACGAGACAGGCCCTTCCTTCCTGGCACTCACTGTCTAGCGGGAAGCCACTGAGGGCATCACTGTCAACAGCAGAGAAAGTGAGGACAGCTCTCTGAGGGGGTCACCCCTGAGCAGATCCGGCTGAAGTAAAGGAAAAGCCACGTGAACAGCTGGGAGGAATGTTCCAGGAGTAGGAGGAGCAGTGCAAAGGCCCTGCGGTCAGATCATGCTCAACATGGCTGCGGGGGGCAGGGGTCCCGAAAGGCTCCTGTGGAGCAAGGGGTGGGGGGGAGGGTGAATGGAGGGGGGGTCCCCAGGACTGCCCCTCCTGGGCGTCATCCTAAAAGAGTAAGTGAAGAGAAGCAACATCGTCCTGGGGACCAGAAATTTCCCAACCACCTCAGTGGCCACCCACACGGGGGCCGACGAAGAGAGGATGGCGCGTCAGCTCCGAAGACCATCGTGCACATTTTGTAACCTTGAGGAAAGTGCACATGATATAATGTTTTAAAAAAAACGTTTTTTAATGCGGCTCCGAATACAGTCTCCAGCGGAGACGAAGGCCTGAGAGCTGTTGGCGCGGTCTAGGGAGGGGCGGCGTGGGGGGGGGGTTCTTTCTTCCTTTTTCAAATTTTATATAATGTGGTTTTGCTGTATTATTTTTATAATTTAAAAAAAATTTAAGGGGAAAAATGTGTTCAAACCAAACCAATGGCAGAGTGAGGGGAGGCAATGAGAAATGTTGGTTTCCCTTCCTCATGATACCAACGCCCCCCCCGTCCCCCCACACACCGAAGTTTCGGGTTTTCTCACCACGGCCTCCTGGGGCACGGCTAGCACAGGGAATGCCACGCTCAGCCCCGAAGGGCCACAGGAATTCCTCGGGATCAGGGAGACCTGCCCCTGACCACGACTAGGTTTCTAGAACAAGGCCAAGAGTGGGGAGGGCATGTGACCTCCCAGGACAGCTGGAACAACCGTGTCCCCAAATACCTCCCCAGCTGCTGCCTGATATCCCCTCGCGTGAGACTCCTGTGAGCACCAGGGCTTTCCTCCAGACCCCCATGGACAGCCCGCCTGTCCCTCATGCCCATAGCCAGTGTCAGGCCAGCCTGGCATCCGGGCTCACTGCCTCCGACCAGGGGGGGTCAAACAGCCCCCAGCCACTCTACAGTTGTCCCCAGGCTCACAGGCAAATCGGAGATGCAGATGCCCTCCGTGCAGGACAAGAGGCCTCCGGCCTGTGCTTCCTTCTCTCCCTCCTCTTCCAAATCTTTCTCCTTCCCAGGCACCCCCCGGCCCCACCGAGCTGCCTGCTGCTTCCCGAATGACACTGGAGCCGTCCAGACTGAGGGCAGCCTGCCTGCCCAGCTCTGCTCTTGGCCCAACCCTTGACACCCAGCTCAGACGTCCCTTCTCCTGAGCAGCCCTCCCCGACCTCCCCACATCCCAGTGTGGATTAGGAGCCTGTGAGGTTTCTCCTGCCCGCCCCAGCACCCATCCTGACAAGCCAGGTCGGGGGAGCTGCTTCCTGGCCTCCCCCTGCCGACACACACACCTTGGGGTGTCAGAACAGAGGCCAAGGTGCATAAATGACCCAGGTTGAACAATCATTGGAGAAAAGGGGGCAGGATGAGGGGGAGAGAGAAGGGCTCAGGTGAGCCTGGCACAGACGAGGTGCCCGAAACCGCAAGGGTACCTGGGGGGCCCTGAGAAAGCCGCGGTGTCATGGGCTGCGGTGCGACGGCCAGCCCAGGCCTGGCAGGGAGGGACCAGGCAAGCCCTGCCCCAGCCCCCAGCTACCAAGAGCCCCTTCGCCTTCTGAGTCTGGGACCCAATGCTCGACAGCAAGGGAAGGACGGGCATTTGCTGAGGGAGCCCCGGGAGGGGCAATGTCCTGTGCCAAGGGAGCCCCAGGGCCTGAACAGGGCCATGTGCGGAGACAGAGAGACCAGGATTCCTCAAGCAGCCCCCGCACACGGGCCTCCACGGGGTGAGGGTCTTGGCTTTTTTTCTCCCAAATGGGACTAGAAAATAAACTGCGTCCTGTTGTTATTTTTGTAAAAACCTCATGACAAAAATAAAGTCAGAGCATGGAGAAAACCATACAGGGACCAAACCCACAATTGGACTCATTTCCACACCCACCCTTAGAAGGTGCAAATTTCGAAGAGAACTTTCAGCGGGGGTTCGCGGCCCCACGTTCCGCACGTTCAAATCCCCAGGGGGGCTCCTTAGGTGTGAGCGTCCAGGTGCTGCGAGACAAGGGCCAAAGCCCAGACACGGGGCACTCAGGCTGGACCCCGCAGGCCCGGGCGGGGGCAGGGCTGTGCGGATGTGCTGCGCGGCCGCTCCCCAGGGAGACCCCCAGAGGCTCTGGAGGGACGGATCAGCATCCCAGGAGCCCAGAGCTTCCACGCGCTTGCTTCCCGAGCCCCGCTAGAAGCTTCTGGGGAGGAGCCCACAGGAGATGGGAAAAGAGAGATGAGAGGGAGAACCTCCCGTGACGCGCCCTCCATCTGTCCGGAGCCCTCGCCAGTGACACGGAGACCTGGGTCCGGGGCTCAATGCACCATGCTCTGTGCAGGTCCCCCTTGGGGCTCTGAGTCCCGTGTCCACACAGAAGGGGATGGGCTCCAGGGTCTGTGTCCAAAGACCCTCCCAGCCCCGAGACTCCAGTTCCTTCGAAGTTGGGGGGCACGAATGCGCATCATCTCTGGTGGAAAGAGCCCCTTTGTTCCACAGTGTCAGCTCGCTCCCTCCACACCCCGCGTCTCACCCAAAATGCTGAGTGAACCTTGACCCCAGAGCTTTCACTCCCAAGCCCACACCCAGCGGGTCCATGGGCAGAACAGCGGTCATCAAAGAGGCAAGGGCTTCTAACTAGTGCACCTCCAAAATGGAAAACGAGAGCCCCTCGTGTGGGTCCTGGAGTCTTACCGGTTTCTTATTTTTACCCCCTCCATGCTCCCAGCTGGTCTCGGCTCAACACGAGAGGGGGCTGATTAGATGAACAGAAACTGGCTCGGGAAGGGAGCGGCGGGTTTTGGGCGGGAGCCCATCTGTGCGGCGGGGGCTGGGAATGCGCCGGGGGGGCGTGTGGTTTCCGCACCTGCTCGGGCTGCGGGAACGGGATGAGCCCCGGGGTCATGGAGACTGAAAATGCAGAAGTACACGGCCTGGGTCAGGCATGTGGGGGCTCCAGGTCGCTGAGGGGGGTCCCCTGGCCTCCACATGAAGGGGTCTCACCGGAGCCCTCACCCACTGTGTGGTCCTAGGGAAACCGCTCGGTCTGTAAGAGCCTCAGTCTCTTCACCTGTGTACGGGAGCACCGAGTCGATGAGTAGGCCGTGGAGTGGTGGGCTATGCTCCCCCCAGAGACACCCATGCCCTGGCCCGCTGCATCTGCGGGCGGGTCCGTTTACACGGCAGAGGGGGCTGCGGTGGGAGAGGGAGTTCAGTGCGCTCATCAGCTGACCCAGGGACAAGAGGGTAGTGTGGGTCACCCAGCTGGGTCCACTTTCACCATAGGGTCCCAAAAGCAGAAGCGGGAGTCGGTGGTGCCAGTCAGGGGGGCGCCACCTGCCCCGGGTCCGGAGGGCAAGGGAGGAGACACCATTGGGCAATGCCGCATTTCCAGGAGCTGGAAACGCCGGGAAGGGGGTTCTCCCCCGGAGCCTCCAGGAGGCACGCGCTCCGTCCCCACCTCCCTTGAGCCCCAGGAGGCCCGTGCCAGACTTCCGAGCCCCAGAACTGTGAGAGGGCACATCTGCACGTTCTCAGCCGCCCGGCCCGTGTGGGCATGACTGCAGCCCCCGCGCGCTCTTCACGCACTTGGCGGGGTGGTGGGTGTCAAGGCAACAGACGCACTCACCGCCCGGGAGGCGCAGGAACGGAGGAACGCGGCCAGGGTCACTCCGTTACTGAGGGATGGCGCCTGCCCTTGACCTCCCAACACCCTGCCCGCGTCCTTCCCCTGGACCGGGCACGTGGAAGTCCTCAGCCCTCTCCACACTAGCCGCCCTGGCCAGCGCCACGGTGCCCTGGGGGCAGGCGTGGGCTGGGACCGGAGAGGCTGTGCTCCTGATGGGGAGGCCCGGGAGAGGGCAGCGCCACCATCTCTGCGTCGCTCTGCATGGGGGACTTCTCGGTCTGCCCTTCCCTCTGAAAACACAGGCCCCCCGAGTCAAGCCTCATCACAATGAGTATCTTGGTAGAATACACTCGCCATCTTCTCCGAGAGAAGCCACAGGGACACGTTCTGAGAACTGTATGTTTCCAAAGGTGACGGCGCCCTCCAGCCAAGACTTCCAGCAGCCTGCCTGCCGGGCACTGGGACAACCTCGTTTATTCCTCCCTGCAGACCCTCCTGTGGGAACCATGGGGCAGGAGGGTGTCAGAGCCCGCTGTCGGGGGCTTGGGGAGGGCTGAGACTGGGGATACCCTCTCAAATGTACTTGGAAAGGGGGCAAACCCTCTGACTGGGGGTCTCGCTCCTTCACCTGTGGGGCAGGAGAGCATCACCAGGAGGAAGGCGAGGGGTGAAGACGCGGCGATCCCTCATTTGAGCCCAGGAGGAGAATGTCTGCCATCTTGTGGGGGGCAAGTGACCTGTTTTGTCTCTCACTGCGCTGTGGTCTCGGGGCGACCTTGTCTGAGGCTGGTGTCTGTGAGGGGGTGTGTGTCCAGAAGGAGGAGAGCACAGCCCGGCCATGAGCCAGGGCTGTGCCCAGGTGTCAGGGCCCCTCTGCTTCCCCCAGAGTAATTGAGTGAACCCTTCTGAAATCATCCTCCCATCCCTGCTTGTCATGCTGTCCTTCCCCTCTGAGCTGGGTGTGGTAGACACTTCTGGGTCCCACACCTCAGCTGGTTCATTTGCAAGAAATAAGCCGTGTTTTCCAAAGGATTTTTTTATGAACTTTATTTACATGAGTTTCCTGGGGGTCATGGAAGATAAGGGTTCCCTGCACTTTCAAGTTTGGGAAGCACTGGGCTGCAGTGCTGCAGGACTTCTCAGAGCCTTTAATGTGTTTCAGGGTATCTGAAATGTATGGGAAAAAACTAGGGTACTTTGAAACTCTGTTCGACTACAAACAAGGGGTCTGGGGCTCCTTTGTTTTGGGAGGTGGTCCGTGTCTTGTGGGAGAGCATTTACAAAGGGCAGAAACAAGGAGATGCTAACACGTGGCCTCCTGCTTGGAGGAGGACTCCGGGGGAGCCGGGGAGCCCGCCCAGGAGTTCCCACTGCAGACTCCGGCACACGTGTGCGTGGCTACGGATCAGAGGCCGAGAAGCCGCCGTGACTAATTACGGACAGACGCGCTGGCTAAAGCAGTCAGAGGGCTGAGCTCGGCACCTGACAATCATGGAGGCTCACAAGGCGTGGCCCCCACGAACCCTGCGCGGTCTGATCCCAGCCCACAGGACGCTGAGGCCCCAGCTTGTTTGCCTTGCTGCCTCCCTGCCCTCGGGCTGCACACACCTTCTGGCCTCCCTCTGCACATGCCCCCCTGGCCGGGAAGCCCGCCCTCACCCCCGGGAGAGGTAAGGTCCCTGCAGCGTCTCTACTGGCTTTTCCCTGGTTTACCAGCTTCTTCCACACTGTGAGGGTCACAGACTCCTCGGGTCCCGCTCGCTCTGTCTCCAGCCCTAGAAACGGGCTGTGTCTGTTTCTCGGTCCTGGTGCGTCTGGGGCTCCTAGAGCCGGGCTCGGCCCGCGGTGCGCACTCGGTACACGTGAGGCCCCCGCACAGTGCCGTGATTCTTACAAGCGTCCCCAAGACTCAAAGGCATTAGAAACCCCAGGTCCGAAGGATGTCCGGAAGCATTCACCCTAAAAGCAAAGTATTCATGAGAGGTTGGGTGACCCCAAGGGGCGTGGGATTTGGGGGCTGAGGGCATCGTGGGCACATCCTCAAGCTGGCGACAGCTGTGTGTAACTGCAATGACCCAAAGGCCACCCCGTTGTGCCCCTCGGCCTCGCATGCTGAGCTGCCCCGCAATAAGGCCGCCAGCAGGCATCCGTGGACGCGGGAAGAAGCAGAAGCATGTTTTGTGCACGGTTCTCCCGGGTCTCCTGCGTGTTTACAATGATTTCCCGACATGTTTAAGTGGCTGAATCAGACCCCCGTCCTGGGGGAGCAGGGTTCAAGGACTCCCCGTCCCATCCCCGCTCGGCGAACATGGACTTCGCACATATGCGTACCCTAGGGGGCGTCCAGGTGCTCGGGCCCTGCAGCCTCCCCGGGAAGGGGTCCTGGTCACGTGCCTGTCACGCCCACCGTGTGGACCGGGCCTATAGAGAGCAGCTGCTCGCCAGCCTGGCCAGGCCGCCGGCCCTGGACCCAGGGAGTCCGTCCCACCCGGAGCATAGCCGGCCAGACCCCAGCGCCGCTCTCGGCTCAGACGTCAGTTGTGGGGTGCGGAGGGGGGGCGTCTGTTCCCGGGGGCTCTAATTCGGTCTCGGCCGCACGTGTGGCCCACAGCACCTGGACTGACTTCTGACAGGAGGCACCTCGAAACCTCAGCGGGCCGTGTCGCAACCGTGTGGCCCGCCACACACCCGGCTAGCACCGGCCCAGGAAGACCCGGCCTCGGGCGCTGGCCCAGGTGCCCCAAAGGGGCTGGGCCGCCCGGCATGGGGGTGGGGGAGATAGGTGAGGTCCTGAAACCAGACCCCCTGGGCCGGTTCCCCTTCCGCCGCCAGCGAAACGCGGGACTTCCACTACCGATTCCTCCCCGGGCGCTGCTGGTTCCTTCGGCAGGACGCACGGATCGGGGCACCTTCCGTCCTCAACTTCGCGTTTTCACTTTTCTTATCAGAAAGGGCCATGACTAATCCCGCGAGCCAGGACCCTCTTTGGCGTGGAACTGCCGTGATGGTCAGGGTTCCCAAAACCTCACCCGTGTCCCGCCTGTGTGTCAAGGTAGGAGCGTGAGCCGAAACGAAATTCAGAATGAGAAGAGCCGAAATAGAAACGGGAAGAGTCGGGATGGGAGAGGGTCCCATGGCCCCGGGGCCGCTGCTGGCGCGCTGGCCAGGCTCTCTGTCCGCGGAGCCCCTCTCGGTGGCCGAACAGGGGACGGCACCGTCCCGGAAACCGACCCCATGTCCGAGCCCCGCAGACCCGGCTCCAGCTACAGGCCCCTACCTGATGCAAAATCACTCAGCCTAAGCCTCGGTTTTCCCGTCTGTAAAATGGGGCAAGGGGACCACCCACCCCACCAGGCTAGAACTAAGTGCACTTGCCCTTAAATCGGGACTATTTATTCTAACAGTAGCTATGGCTTACAGAGTTGCTGCTCATAAACAACACGGCCCCGCACTCAGACATCCTGCTCCCGTCGTGCTCTGGGCACTGTGCCCCATTTCCTCATGCAATCAGTACAGTGACCCGGGGGGTGGGTCTCATTATTCCCAATTCAGAGATGGGGAAGCTGAGGTCATCCGGGCAAGTGGATCCAGGCTTGGGGCCGCTGTTGACTGAGGGTCCCTCTTCAGGACGAAGAGCCAGCGCGGACACCCGGCAGAGAGAGGGGCCTGGAGCTGAAGCTCTGTGAGCCCCAGGGTGCTGGGGCCGCTGAGCCAGGGCCCCCATGCCGGGAAGCCCAGTTCCCGGACCGTGACCTCTGCCACATGCATGCACCCTCAGGGGCAAAGCGCTCTGTCAGCCTGGGGCCTTGCAGGAGGAGTAAGGAGGGGAAAGGAGGGGATGGAGGCCCCAAGCAGAGCGGGGGAGGGAACATGAGGCCGAGCGTGAGGGACTTGGGAGGGAGGCCAGACAGGTGTGTGAGCAGCAGTGGGTGGGAGATGGGGACTGACCCCATAGAAGTCAGGTTCTAGAACATTCTCTCTGGCTCTTCTGTGGGTGACGGGGCAGAGCAGGGACCCCAGACACCAGCTGAGAGGCTGTCCTGACTTAATGACTGAATCTCAGTGGCCACGTGGGACTAGTGGCTGCCACGTCAGACAGCGCGGCTCCAAGTTCCGACAGGGCCTTGCGCGAGGAGTCGTGGCACTGGATTTGTGCGGCTGCGTGACAGCTCCGCTGCTGGGGAGGCAGCAGATCAGGAGCGTGGTCAGTGTCGCAGGGAGAAGTCCACCACTCCGCAGCATCCAGGCCAGAGCAGTTGCTGGCCGGGAGGGAGCCAGGTGGCCAGGGTGACTCGGGTCACGTGGTGGCCACTTTCTCGTGTCAGAGGTCCTGGCCAAGCATGGCCTTAACAGGTGGCCGATGACGTCACTCCTTCCCGCCTGGCGACCCAGCAGCACGAGCGACCAGGTTTGAACACCTGGGAGTTTCTCTTAAACTGGGGCACTGTCCCCTAACCCCCGCGACGCCCTGTGTCTCCTCGCCTGGTGGCTCTCTCCAGCCCCCCTCCTCTTCTCCGCTGCCGTGCCCTGGGAGCAGCACGTGTCTGTGTGTGTGTGTGTGTCTGTTCACACCTGTCACCCCCACGGTAACCAGGAGCTGGGGTGCCCACTGGATCACCCCTGGTTTAGAGGCAAGGAAGATGAGCACAGACAGAGCCCTTGCCCCGGGCCACGCAGCTCGTGAGGTCAGAGCCAGGCTCGCAGCATGCACGCGCCCTGCAGCCACACCCCGACCGTGACCCCAGCAGCAGGCTGGGCTGGCCTCGGGACAGTCACAGCCAGGTCACTGCCAGTCCCTGCCCCAGCCTCCCTGTGAGACTTTCCCCCGGGGGGCTCTGGTGCCCCCTCACCCACTGCAGCTCCAGAAGTCACTGCTTCACTAGAGGAAGCTTCTCTTTTCACACTTTATACTCAGGGTTTAAAAATAAAGAAAAATAAAACTGGTTCAAAATTAGCACAAGACTCGCTACAAAGAACACAAGACACAGTTTCCTGTGTGCGTGTTTTTTCTTCAGTTTTTTTAAGACTTCCAGAAAAGTTTCCTCTGCAAAACTGAGACCAAAAAGGCAAAAAATGCAAATGTGCTGGTCCCACCTTGAACCATCATCTGTACCTAGTCCAGGGCAGGCAGAGAGACTGAGGAGAGAGCTAGCCAAGTCCCAGAGGCTCTGCAAGCGAGGGCCTTGAACTGCGAGCAGTCACCGAGTCTCTGTGGGCTCCAGTAGGGCAGGGCCAAGTCCTCTGAGCCTGTGGCCTGACCCCAGCACCACCTTGATGGAGGGGGTGGGTGGGTGGGAGATGGGGGAGAGGATAAGTGGAGGGAAGGGTGACGGATGGAGGGAGGGAGGGGTGACCGATGGAGGAGGGACGGAGGCTGGTGCATGGAGGTGAGGTGGCCAGATGAGTGGCTGGAGGACGGACAGACAGACGAGTGACGGGTGGAGGATGGAGAGCAGGCGGATGAGAGGCTGGAGGACGGGTGCGTGGTGGACAGGTGGGCGGGTAGCTAGGTGTCAGGGGAAAGAGTGAGCGAACGAACAGTCGTTATAAAACTCCATCACGGGGGCGCCTGGGTGGCTCAGTGGGTTAAAGCCTCTGCCTTCAGCTCAGGTCATGATCTCAGGGTCCTGGGATCGAGCCCCGCATCGGGCTCTCTGCTTAGTGGGGAGCCTGCTTCCCCCTCTCTGCCTGCCTCTCTGCCTACTTGTGATCTCCATCTGTCAAATAAATAAATAAAATCTTAAAAACACCTCCATCACGTACGGGCCCACCAGCAGAGCCAGCCTGAGTGGAAACCTAGCCAGACACTTGTGTCTTCAGATCTGGGACTCACACGTGCCCACACCTGGAGATGACCCCCATCCCCCACCGTCCCCAAGGCATGGAAGTGCTCGTCCAGGGAGCTCCCGCGCCGCCGAGCTGAGCGAGTACGTGCCGTCTTCGAGCACAGGGCCCCGTGCGAGAAGAGAGCGTGGTTCTCGGCGAGGCTCTGACAGCTGGCCGGGGGGACAGGAGCTTGTGTGGGGCTCGGGAAGACAAGCCCAGACAGATGTGTGGAACAGCAGGGAGACAAGAATCCTCTGAGCAGAAAAAGCAAACTTCACTCCAGAAACCCCCACCACGAACTGCCAACTCTGCGGAAAGGAGTGAGTTCCTCGCTGCTTCAAGTATTCAAGCCGGGAATGACCAGCGGTGGCAGATGACAGTGCTCTTCCTCCCCCACGGGTTGGGGCCCGACTCATCTGCTTCAGTCTGGCGGGCCTTGTGCCTGTCGCATGCAGCAGGAAAGGCAGAGGGGACCCTGTGGCCCTGTCCAGGCCTCAGCGGGCAGCTTCCTCTTACTGTCCCCCGGACACCTACCCTAACGTTCCTGAGTCACCAAGCAGGAAGTCCCTCTGCCGTCCTGGAGAGGCCACGTGAAGAGGCCCTGGGGCCTCAGCGGGACAGTGGGCCCCCAGACCCAGCTCTCCCGCATCCCCGTCTGAGAAGCGCCCTCCGGACCAACTCCTCCGCCGGCTGGTCCCCGAGGAAGAAACCAGCCACTGAGCCCGGCCTGAGCTCTCAACCCACAAAGTTACCATCAAAATGAAGCAGTTCATGTTCTGCACCACCAAGCCCTGGATCAGGCGGCTTGACAGCCCTGGAGGGGGGGACACTGGCTGTGGGCCAGGGCACAGGGGGAGTGAAGGGGCCACATGGTCCACGGGACACAATGCTGCTGCGTGGTAGGGCGGCAACAGCATCGGGCCCTTCGAAGCTCACGCACTGTGGTTTGATAAAACCCAGACTGGTAAGTCTGGGGCAGACATAAAATGGGAAATCCCAAGTTACTGACTCAACAATTTCACCTCCTCTCGTCTGAAATGCACTCTGGCCTGCCCTGGGAGGGGAGAGGAGGAGGAGGAAAAGTCAGCTGTGGGAGCTCTGCCGGTGACACCTGTCCTTCCACTGCCGAGACAGCAAAGACCATGGCTCTGGCGTTTGCCCCTTTCCTCCTGCAGACGAGTGTGGAGCCGAGGGCGCGTGCTTCATGATACAGGCTCGGCGGATGCAGCAGCAAACACAGAGCTAGTCCCGTGCTCTTTGAACGTAGTGTCTGGTGGGGGAGACGTGCTGACCAAACAGAAACTCGCACACACAAAAATGCAGGTGTGTGTTGCGGCAACAGTCCTCATTTGGAGGCTGGCCAGCAAAGGTTTTCCCAAGGAGGCAGCCTGGAACCTAAAGGAAGCGGGAATTAACCAGTCCAGGAAGAAAGGGGGGCAGATTCCAGGCAGGGGAAATGGTGTGTGCAAAGGCCCTGGGGAAGAGGGATGGGGCTTGCTGGAGGAAATCACTGGAGCTTGGTTGGCAAGAGCAGCACAGAGACAGGGCTCAAGGGGCTGCTGGACCAGCACATTTGGGATTCTGCAGAGCACACAAAGGGTGCTGGTCTTTGTTCTGAGAGCAATCAGAAGCCACGGGGACGAGTTGATGGGGCAGAGTGCCACGTTCCTTGGCTTTTGAGACGATCACAGAGATCAACTTTCCAATGAGGACCTTGAATAACTGCTAAATGGAGGACGTCTTGTCACGTCCCCAGGCAGACCAGGTGACAGGGGCTGCTTCCCCAGCACTTCCCAGCTACCTCGAGAAAGACCCCTAGTGCAGTGGGGCCCGTTTCTGCCACAGTGTGGAAAGGGGTTCCCAGTGGGTAAGCCTGTCAGATGCTCCCTCAGCCAGGCACCCCGGAGCAGCAGCCACAGCGAGGAGTCAGATGATAGGACAGGTGGAAAAGGCCCCCTTGGATCTGGGGTCCTCCTGCCACAACCCGTAACTCTAGTCTCACTGCGACAATCCCAAACCACCGGGCAGTCTACGGAACGCCGGGCCAGCGCTCCCCAGAGCCATCGAGGCAAATCTGAGGAACCACCACAGCCCACAGGAGCCTGGGCAACGAAGCCAGCGTGGGGTCCTGGGACTAAGGAAGGACGTCAGGAGAAAGCCAAGGAAACCGGAGAAGGCATGGACTTAGCTAATGGCAACGAATCAATGCTGGTCCATGTTTGTGCCAGAGCCCCACGCTGAGGGCAGGAGCTAGTCAAAGGGAGAGTAGGTGTGGGGTGAATGGGAGCCCCCTACCCTATCTTTGTAATTTCTCCATCAATCTAGGATGGCCCTTAAAAATAAAGTTGTTTGTTTTATTCGGATGCCCAGGCCCCATCTTGAGAGCCTGGACGGGGCACGGGATTGATCCTTGGCTGGGGACACGCGGCCCTGCTCCACGCTTGGGCCATCCTGATGTAGGATGGATCCACGGAGACTGTGAGTGACCAGCGCTCAGGGCACTGTGGTCTGGAGCCCGGCCCTGGGGACGGAGGTGGGGCTGGATATGGTCTGAGGTCCGTGTCAGCCGTGGGAGGCCACGAGGTTCAGGAGCCCGATGCTTGCGTGCGGAATGCGTCCTTGGTGTCGTGACATCTGAGTTCTAGGCTCTGAGTTTGCAGAGAGCGGGGGGAGGGGGTCCCTCATGAGCGGCTGCCGCGTCTGACCTGTGTGGCACGTCCTGCTTTGGTCTTACGATACTTTCCACAGCGGACACCAAGGTGAGTCCGGCTAAGTGCGACAGCCCTGCGTTCCGGCAGCTGTGCCAGTGGTTAGCAGGCCGCGTGAGAGCGATGGCGGCAACAGTGATGTCCCAGGTGGCCGTGCAGCCGACAGGAAATCCCCCAGAGATGCAAACGGTCGTCCATGAGCCCAAGAGCTGCACGAGACAGGAGCCTGCTGGACGCGCGGGTGTAGACCCAGGCGTGGCACGTGGCCGGTCAGCGAGCTTCTGTGGGATCATTAAATAACTCACCAGATACCCGCCAGAGAAAGCGTTGAGTGGAAGATGCTGGAGTTCGCTTTCCAGGCCCCCTTGCGGCGGGGCCGGCCTCGAAACCAGCAAACGAGCCCATAAGAAGCGAGGGGCTTCCTGGCCTCCAGCCCCACCTCCACCCCTGCCCTCACCGTCCCCTCAGCAAGTCCTCTCTGGCTTAGCGTGCGAGCGCCGGGCGCCTCCTGCTCGCAATCCCCCTGCGGCCTGAGCCCCGTGAGCAAGGGCTGTACTTACTGTGTGTCCCATGAGGACACGCCAAGGGCCGGGACCCGTCGGGGCCACACCACCCTCCTCAGAGGCCCACCCGCCGGGCCACGCTCTCCCGAGGGTCCGGGGGTTGGCCAGGCCTGGCATCGTTACCACCGATTGTAGCTGATCTGTGTGGAAAGTGCCCAGACCTGTCAAGGCAGAATGACAGAAGCCAGCAGAGGGATGCCTGTCCCCCGGGAGCAGCAGAAGGGTCACCCTGGGCAGGCGGAGCGGTGCTCCCTGTGGGGATAGCCTGATAGCGCATGCCTTTGCACGGGGTACACCCCTCCCCCCCAGCCACACGGGGAGCCGGGCTATGCCCGAGAGCAGGGTGAGGCCCAGAGGGGCCATTCCTGTAAGTGGCAGGGACACAAGGGTGCAGAGTCCTAGGGCTTCTCCAGCGGGTGTGGGGAGGAGAGGAGAGGGGACCCAGTCTGGTCTGTGCCTCGGGATGCTTGGGCCGCAAGGAGCAAACTCCCTAGAAACCAGCCTGGCCCTCCCCTGACACCTGCCATCAGCGTCACCCACAGGCGGTCAGCAAGAGGGAGGCACGGTTCTGTCACCCCCCGGCCCCAGCCTCAAGCCAAGGAAGGAGTGAGGAGACTTTTCCCGGAAGCCCAGCAGCACTGCCCCTGTCACTGGCTAACTGCCAGGGCAGTTCTGGCCTGTCCCCCAGACTTGGGCGATGTGCTGACGTCACGGAGTCTCAGTCTCTTCACCAGAGCGATGGCAATAATGTTTGCTGCTTAGGAGGGGCAGGGGGAGGGGCCGTCCTCAACGCACGCGAGTCCCCTTCCTAACCCGCTGACACCCTGTCATCCAAAGGACACACAGTTCCTCCCCTACGTGCCATGTGCCCCGCAGAGCCTCCACTGGCACTGGCACAGCCCGCGAGCCAAAATTCTGCCGTCCGTTTCCTCCAGACTCGGGAAGCTCGCTCAGGCCCTCGGTCGTGCTGCCCATTCAGCAGGTGTCCCAGCCGCGAGAAGACGCCCTCTGATGACCGGTTCAGGGTGCAGAACACAGCCTCCGCACTAGGGGGACAGTGCGAGGGCAAATTCTAGAACATTCCGGATGCTTCCAGATTGCTGACCCACTCATGCAGCCATTCCTTTGGTGGTTCCTTCATGCCACACCCCTGGGACGCCTGTGACATACGTGCCAGGGAGCAGTTTCGGGCGCCCAGCCAGCAACGGTCAGTCGAGTCTCCACAGTGAACACAGGCTTCTTAAAGCCTCCTTGACCTGTTCGAAGTGCTCCTGTCTGAAATGAAACAAATCGTGAGCCTCGTTTAGAAATAATCCTTCCCTCCCCCACACACTCCACGACGGGCCTCCAGTGTTGTTCAGATTTTCCAACTAAGAATTTCCTTTTGGCCGAGCCCAGGAACCCGGAGGAAGCTAAGGCAAACGTCTCTCGAGGGCCCTGCGTTCACCGCGGTTTTGGGTGGAAATACGGTCTTTGCTGCGACTGCATCATGGTTGAATTTCACACCAGAGAAAGGAAGGACTGACTTTAACCTCAAAACAAGGAAGAATGTAGCAGCCACACACAAGAGCCGTCACCAGAACCAGCAGCCACCGTGGCCGGGGGTCCAGGAGCGTGTGGCGGTCGTCCCCGAGGACAGCTAGAAGGTGGCCCCCGCACGCTGGCCACACAGGACCTGCCATGGAAGGAATGGCAGAGGACGGAGTGCCCGTGAGGACAGGCTGGCAGCGGCGAGCCAGGAGGAAGTGACTTTCGTGAGCCGTCGCCCTCAGAAGGCGGAGAAGCAGAAATCTAACCACACGGAGGTACAGAGCTATTTTCAACCTTGGGGTTTTCACCCCAAGTCCCCAAAGCACGGGGGCAGCCCAGCTCCCGTGTGACCCCGTCAGGGCGCTGGACCCACGGGAAAGGACAGAAGAGAAGGCAGGTCTGAGAAGGACTGGGGGAAGGGCACGTGGGGCGGCCAGTCTCCGCCGTGGACGCTGGGCCGCAAGGCCATGCTGGGCCCGGGCTTCCCGTCTGCTCACGCAGGCCTGTGTCTGTCTCCAGCTGGGGCACAGACCACATCCCTAGTGGCTGAAAACACACCTTCGTCCTCTTACGTTCTCTGACCACAGATGTAGGTTCCAGCGGTCAGACGTCCGCTGTGGGTCTCACCGGGCTCAAGCAAGGTGTCGGCAGGACTGGTTCCTTCTGGACGCTGCAGGAACAATGTTCTCTCCCCTTCTCCAGCTTCTACAGGCCCCTGCAGTCCTTGGTCCGTGGCCCCTCCCCATCTTTGAAGCCAGCAGAGTGGCACGGTCCCGTCTCTCTGACTGCCCCCCCTTCCAAAACGCTGTGGGGACACCAGGCCCACTGGCCCCTCCAGGACCCCCTGCCCATCTCCAGGTCCTTAACGCAGCCCTACCCACAAAGCACTTCTGCCACGAAGGGCGTGTCCCCCCAAGTTTGCTCTGAACACTCACATATGGACATGGAGGGGGCATGCCCCATCTGCCTCACCTTCCTTCCCTCTGGAACCTTCTAAGATTCTGGCTGAGGGAGATGAGGCTTCTACCAAACTCACTATCGACTACAGTGGTGCCTGATGTTCACGGCGGCCCGCCCTCCCCACAACTGTGCTGACCCCTACAGCCTGCCTGTGCCCCCACGAGGGAGGCCAGGTCCCTGCCTGTCCACAGGGCCCTAAGTCAGGCTCGGGGCAGGCAGTGCCAACTGGCCTGTCTACGTTCATTTGGGAGCAAAACAGCAGAGCCGGGTCCTTGAACCCGAGACCTGCCATGGCCCGAGCCCTTGGCCGCCTTGACGCACGGCTGCTCTCGCGTCTGAGGCAGAAACCACACTCCCCGCATCGAGTCAGAACAGACCCAAGGCTTGAAAATCCAGCTGCTCAGCCCCGAGGGCTCTCATTCGTGGCTGCTGGGGACACGGAATGTCCGGCCGCTGTGGAAGGCTGTTGGCTGCCTTCTCGAACAGCTGCACATCAGCGTGGCCCGCGGCCCTGGAGCCCAGGTGGCCCCCACAGGAGCCGAGAACAAAGGTCCACGCCAACACCTGCACAGGCCGGGGCAGCTCCGCTTGTGGCCGCCAGCGGGACAAGGACCAGAGCAACCAGGAGGCCCAGGTCTCACGGAGACGCCGTCTGAGCCGCTGAATGGGGACAGAGTCCCCGCTGCCATGGGGTCCTGGCCGCCTCTCCTGCCCTTGCCATCCTGACCCTCGGTGTTGTCACCTCCCAGAGCACAGCCCTCCTGCCCTGTGCCCGCGTCCCATGCGGCCCCGAGAGTGGGTAAGCGGAGGACAGAAGCGCAGGCTCATGCAGAAATGCGGGAGGCTGTGTGACGTGTGCCCAGGGACGCGGAGACCCCGGCTCAGACATGGGGGCGCGTGAACCACAGCACGCACATGGTGCCCTCCGTGACGTCCAAACCCCGGAGCCGCACCGAGTGCCTGACAGCGGGAGGAGGCAGGAGTCGTGGTGTGCTCAGTGCCCAGAAGGCGAGCCCTGGGGACACACGCGCACTGGGCCTGTGACGGGACTGTGTGCGGTCACACACACAGGAAGGCTCGGCGTGTAACTCGAGCGTGTGACTCCCAGGCATGTGTTCAGGGCGGAGGGGTAGTAAAGGTACAGAGAACAGTGGGGAGGTGGTTGCCTGCGGAGCCCGGACAGCGCCGTCCCTGTAGCCAACCTCATCCCCCCTCCATGGGGCAGGGGAGGGTGGTGGTGGGCAGCCGAGGTCAGAGGCGACGGCGAGCGCAGGTACCCCAGGCTCACGGTGCTATGTCCAGGGCGCCTGCCCCGAGCACCTTCTCTCTCTGGCTTTCCACCCATCTGCCCGAGGAGGAAACCGAGTCACATGGCCACCGACCTGGCGGGGGGGCAGGGCCCGAGCTCTGGCGCCGACGGGTCTGCAGGTTTGAGACGGAGGGAAGTGATCCCAGCCCGCCTCCCGCTCAGGAAGCGAAAGGCACACTTTAGGGAATCACCTTGAGTTTCAGGATGGCGTGGGTCCCACACCTTCTCCCCGAAACTTCCCAAGGATGGGCTCTTGAGTAAACCGTGTCCTGGCTGGGAGCCCTGCGGTGTTCACCGGGCCACACGGCTGTTGCAATCCGTCGTCGTCCCCGTGCAGGGGGGCCCTGGTGTGGCCCCCCCGACCTCCAGAGGGGCCCCCGCCTGCTGCCTCCAGCAAGCCCAGGCTCCAGCCTGAGACGCCTCCCGACCAGCTTCCGTCCTCCCTGTCCATCCCCGGCCAGCTCCCCGCCACCGCGTGCCCCATTTCTGTGCTCAGAGCCCTCGGGGCCTGTGTCCTGGGCGGGCACGGGGATCCCAGGCTGCCTCCAACCCGGGAAGCACATTTCACCCCAGGGCCCCCCAGCAGCGAACACTTGCTCACACGTCGGGAACTTTGAACGGGGGCCACGTGCTGGAGAGCGAATGAAGAACAAAGCAGACGTCGTCCCTCCTTTCTGAAGATGAGGGTCTCCCCCAGGGCTGCCCTTAGCACGGCTGACATTTGGGGATGGAGGAGTCTAGTTGTCGGCAGGGAGGCTGTCCTGTGCACTGGAGGGTGGGAGCAGCACCTGCCCCCAGCCTCTAGCCCCTGGACACCAGCAGCCCCCCACCTCTGCTATCGGGACAGCCAGGAATACCTGCGTGTCCTGGGGCCGAGCCCCTGACCAGTGAGGACAGCAGGGCCGCGCACACATACCCTAATGTGAGAGGCTTCTCAGACCCCGACTCCCGCAGCCCTGGGAGGACCAAGTGGCCCCAGCTCTCACTTAGAGGGGGCGTAGCCACAGTCCCCCATCCTGCTCCCCCTGCCAGTGCGTGGGGTGCCTTGGAGAAGAGAGGCGTGTCGGGGATACTCGCAGCCGTCAGGACCCTCTCCGCCCAGGGACACGGAAACTCGGGAAGGCGGATTCCTTTGCACAAAGAGGACGCTAGTAATCAAACGAGCAGCACCCTGGGGAGACTGGCCGAGGGTCCCTCTTCCAGTATAGCCAGGTCAAAGGCGAGCTCTGGAAAGCTGAGATGGAGGACCAGACAGTGATGTTTTCGGCTCTGGGGGCCATGCGGTCGCCTTGGTCGCCATGGGACCCAAGCAGCCACAGAGCAAGTGTTCACAAGGGCACATCTCCAGATTCCAATGAAGCCTGACACGGACAGGCAGCGGGCCAGGTTTGCCAGATCAGCTGACACCTGGTCTCAGGGAAGAGAGCAGGAGCCAGGACTGGTGGGACAGAGCTGTCACCACCCAAGGAGGTGGCCCCCAGAGGACCAGGAAGAGGGGATGGTTCCTAGCGCCTAGGGACAGTCATGTGCATGGCCTTGGGAGCGACCCGCTGACTCAGGGAGATGCAGGGAGAAGAATGGGGTGACACACCGGGCCTCTCTCCTCCCTCCCTCTGACTCCTGCTGGGGCTCCCACTGGCTGATAAGGCCAGAAGCCAGAGGGTAGGGGGCCCTGCTAAAACTCCCTGGAGGTCCACTTCCCGGGAAGCCAGCAGGTGGGCACTGGGGGAGAGACCGTTTTGGGACTCCCTTTGCTCCCCCATCCGATTCCACACAGCCCTGCCCCGAGCAGTCCACCAAACTGCTCGCACTACCTGCCCACAGGGAGGGGCCGGCCCCAACCGCCACCTGGGGTGCCAGGCCAAGCCCAACCCATGTGCGTGGATGACCTCAGGCCAGCCTCACTGCGATCCCCCAGGGCAGGGCTGTTACCCACAGCAGCCATGTGAAGGAGGAGTGACAGACCACGTAGAACCAAGGATCCTGAAGTTCTGAGAAGGGAAGTCCTTTCGCCCGGCATCTCCCAGCTAATCAGTGCCCCTAGCAGGAATCGAACCCTCGGCCGGGGTAGCTGCCCTTTGCAGGTGCACCTGGCTGGGAACCAGGTGCTTTTCCCACCTTCATCCCCCTTCCTCCATCTCTCCTTTCCCGTCCTCTCCCCACCTGACCCACCACCCAGTCCCCAGGCTCCTAGCCTCCGTCCCGCGGCCTTGTCTGACCCAGTGATGCAACAGCCCAGCCAGCCTTGCAGTTGAAACCCTCCGCAATGTACAGTAGAACGGGCCATCTGCTTCCTGCGGGCCTGGCCTCCCCGGCGGGACCCCGAGCAAGCACGCGGGGCAGCAGAGCAACAGACCCTGTGTTTCTGGGCTCAGGATTTCTAACTGGCCCCGATTGCTCAATGCTTGTTTGGGACGGGGGAGCAGCGAGGTCAGAAGGAAGTCGCCTGCAGGTGCTCCAGGAAGGGAAATGCTGGATGGAGGCTGGCTTCTGGGGCTGCCCAAGGAAACAGCAGAGTCCCTCCGTCTTGCCCTTCTCGGAACAATGTTTATTTTCCACATTGTTCAGTCTCTCCAGCTCCCTCGGGTCCTTGCAATTTGGAAAAAGGGGAAGGAGTGTGCACCCTGCATGGACCGGAGGGTGGATGCGTGGATCCACAAGCCTGGAGCCAGGGCCGTCCCGGGACTGTCCCCCCCAACCCCCCAAAGAGGAAACGCAGCAATTTCAGGTCAACTCAGATCCCCTCTGTTCACGACAGAGAACCCTGATGTCCGTCTGCACGTCTAGCCCGTCCCGGCACTCGTGAAAAGCCTTCTGGTCCCCGGGCCTGCACCACACGCTACTCAAACTCCCAGCGCCCAGGGGTGGCACTCGCGGTCCATTCCTGGGCGCCACCCTCCCCCCCGCTGCCCGCCTCTGTACACATCAACTGAGTCCCCCTCCAGCAAGAAACACTGCATCCAGGAAGGGAGGGCAGGTGAACCTGAGCTTCCAAGGAGAGCGCTGGCCCGGGACGACCAGAGGGAGGGAGACGTCTGGGAAGGCCCTCCCAGGAGCGCCAGTGCCTCTGTCTCACCCTGCGGGAACCTCTGCTGCTCCCGTCCCTCCCGTCCTGGACAGCAAGGAGGCGAAGGAAAGGGAGCAAATGTGTCCTGAGCACCTACTGTGTGCCAGGCAGCTTGGAAGACCTGCCACCTGGAGCCCTCCCCTCCCACGTTCGCGCGCACCCCGCCAAGTTCACCCCTTGGCCTCGCGCTCTGCAAACACCGACCGCGCCGCCGCCCCCGCCCCCTGCCCCACACGCCAGGCCCTCGTTCCTGCCAGTCCTTGCCTGCGCCCAAGAGCCGATCGTAAATTAGAAATGGCAGCAGAGTCAACAGCTGCGTTACAGTTGTTTCCTTGTTTGTGTAATTGTGGCATAGTTTTAACCACTATAGAATCACTGAATAACTACTATATAAAGTTAATTCTAATGAGAAATATAGAATTAGATAAACATATAAACGATTTATCACATCGCTTAGTAATTAGCAAAGAACTGCATATAATTATAGTCAATGTAAACAATATAGATTATTTCTTAGACCTAGTAAGTCTAAGACTTGGCAAAACTTAATACTAAGGTAATTGAACTGCGTAAGTGATAGGTACAATAATATGCCGTTGTCGGTACTCACGTGGCCAGGGTCTGGTAAGCCCTTTACCCTCACAGGAGGTGATATCATTACCCCATACAGAGGAGCTGCGCAACAGAGAGTTTAGGTGATTTTCTCTCGGAAGCACAGCTAGGAGCCCTGAGCTGGAAACTGAGCCTGGGCTGTCTGGCACATGCCCCCTCCTGAGAGGTGACTGTGCTCCGTGGAGCTCCCAGTGCCCCCAGCACGTCCCCTCGTCCTTCCTGCTGCAATCATGCCTCCAACCCCCCCGGCAGCCGGCCCCTGTGGGGGCACTGAGGGCCTCTCGGGCTGCCGGAGCCCCATCATCCTGCGCGCAAGGCCCGGGAAGAAAGTACCAGGCCCCCGCGGCCCCTGGGAGCACCCGCTAGCTAGCCGGCAAGGCCGAGGTAGGCGCACTCGGGTTTGGCTCCCTCCCCTGGGGCCGGCCTTGAGGGCTCCTGTGTCTGGCCATGCCCGGCCCCACTGGCTCCACAGGTTCACCTGCACAGGCCTCTTCTTGCCCCCGGTGGCCCTTCCTGATGTGACCCCACACACTCCTGAAACTGCATCCTTGCCTCTGGCTCTGCTTCTGGGGGATCTCCTGCAGGACCTCAGCAAGGGTGGTCTGCGCGGTCAGCTGCTGAGGGCTCGCCTGGCACCCTCCTAAGCTGCTTTGCTGCGCTAACACAGCCCTCACCGGCAGCCTCAGATGCGAACACCGCGGCATAGGGGCGTCCTCCTCACCTGCCCTCTCTCCCCCAGCCCCGGCCATGCCCGGCCCCACAGAAACCATTCCCGATGGCCTGATCCCTTCTCCGTTTGGACAGAGCCCTCACGTCGGGGGTGACAGCGAGGATGTTGGCCCAGCCTTGCTCTGAGAAGTAAGGAGCAGAAGGAAGGGAGGGGCCAGGGGAAACGCCACATCAGGCTCTTGCCCTCACTGACAAGTTCCCTGCACCCCCCATCCTCCCATCTGGTGGGGACAGGCTCACATGGTAACCCCCCAGCGTCAGGCCCTGCCTGGGGATGAGCATTCCCAAAGGAAGGGCCACGGTCTGAAGAAGGTGAGTGTCCATGTCAGGCTCCCACGGGGGACAAGGGAAAGGTCCACCTGTCGGGCTCAAGGAGCCAGGGCTTCCGGGGAGGGGGCAGAGATCGGTTTCAACAAAGTACAGGCGGGTTGGTAGCCAAGAACGTGCTTCTGCTCTGCCCCCCAACATGGCTGCCAGATCCCTGACACTCCTGTCATCGAGAGGTGGGGACCCCCTCAGTCTAGGACGCCACGTGTGGCCCCAGCTGCGCCCAGGCCCCAGATGTGTGGATCGAAAGGCCTCCAGGCGATCCCACCCCCTGGGGCACTGAGGTCACCCTCCGCCGTGTGAGTCTTCCCGGTTGACACGGCAGACTGTGGAACGGGAAAGCCAACACCGCCGTGTCCTGTCTGAAGTCCGACCCACCAAGTCCACGAGCAGAGTGAAAGGTCAGGTGGACAGTACTGGGAGGGGCGGTCACCGCGTTCCGGGCAGCCTCCATCCGGGTGGAACGGCACCCAAGCACACAGAAATTCCCACTCTGCCCTCCGGACGCCTGGAGCTGGTCGAGCTGGACGAGGCACCACATACCACAGACAACTTGCAAGGAAAGTTTGGAAAATGCTGGATCCAACGCGTGTCTTATGTGAGCGAGAACTTGAATGCGCCCGTGTCCGTGAGGAAGTTCGAGATGATGAGTGGGTCAACGCGTTGACCGCTTCCCCCTCCTTTCAGTAAGGACAGCCACACTTTCCACGGAGAAGCCGGCCCTCCTCCTCCCTCAGCCCACTGGACTGCAAAAATTACAGCCATTTGTTATAGACCATTTCTTAGAAAGAATTTCTAAATATTTCTAAGTAACTGAGTTGCTAAACTTTCTCTTGTAGAGTCTGAATCACACACGAATCACTTCTTCCTGGTTCCCACCACGGCTGCTGTGTGGAAAGTAGCTGTCCCGGGCGCGAGGACCCCCCCTAGGACCCCGGGCCCGGCAGATCCTGGGGACGCTCACCCCGGGCCTCAGCCTCTGCTGCCATCCGGACGTTACAAAGGAAAACCGGTATTTCCCACCCCAGATGGATTTTGCAAAGGTTAGTGTGCCGAGGGGCAAGTCGCTCTGCCAAGTGACAGGTGACATGTCTTCACTTGCGTAAATGTTTCCAGAATAGAGTAAAATGTCGGACCGAATGTCTCATGGGTCCAGTCCCATGGGCTGCCCTGGGGTCCCAGAAGCTACTTGTCCAGAGGAGGCCCCATGTCCCGGGGGTCAGGTCACCTGTCAGGCCCCAATGGTATTTTCCAAACTTCCCGCCATTCCTGAGGCATCTCATCCCTGGCCCCGACCTCCACAGACAAGAGCCCCCCAGCCTCCCGGCCCACCACCCGCGTCCCTGTGAGAGCAGCTGGGCGGGCAGGGTTTGTCAACAACCCGCACAGGGGTGCTGAGCTCTGGGGAGAGGCGACTCCTGCAAGTCTCCACATTTGCTTGCAACAGTGACTCACGATTATGTCTAAGAAAGCCACCCAGTCTCCTGGGGTGAGCCGGCCAGGCCCTGTCAGAGCCTCTCCCACACTCCACCAGTGGCGAGAGTCCGCCGCATGCAGGGGATGGGTGGGTGCCTTCAGTCCCTCACCCCTGCGCCCGTTGCCTGCAGGTGCATCGTGGTGGGGGACGTCAGCCTCCCTGGGTTGGCTGGGGTCTGGGCCCCCCGAAACGGATTTGTCCTGGGTCGTTCAACAGGTACGTCCCATGAAGCCACCACTTCAACGATGACCAGCCTGGGCCCCCCGTGTCCCTGCTAGACCCCCAAGGACCCAGCACAGCGAGCGCCTGCATGAACAGAAGGTGCACGTCCCTGTCACGTGCAGCCAATGCTAACGGGGTCCCAGCATCTTCCGGGACAGGGCTGTCTCCACCAATTTCCTCCTCCCTCCGCACCCTTCACACGCCCCTCTGTCAGCTCGCACTAACCCACACGGGCCCCCAGACTTTCACAGAACCTAGCATGCCCTGCATTTTGTCCAGAAAGTTCCCTCTGATCTGCAACCCTCTATTCCTTGTTGCTATTGTTTGGGGAAGGAGTGAACAGCAAGAAAAAAACCCTTAAACTCACAGTGCGGCTCATTTTCTTAATTCCCCCTTGGAAGAACCAGGTAAAAAGGAGGAAACATGTTATAGTAACTTAAAATACAGAACATGAATCAGCTTTTTAAAAAGTACTTTAATAAAGAACAAAACAGATCAATACACATTTTAAGTAGATACAAAAATAAATATCCCTTTAGCCCATTCAAGATCTATCCTTTACTGTTTGAGCTAGAGACCAAAACCCGCTGTTCTGACATAATTTCAGAAAACAGATCTGTTCTCCTTAACAATACGATGTCGGCTTTGTTGGCCAAAGAAGAAAAGCCACTTCTGTTAATTTCCCTCGATTTTCAGGTGGATTCAAACCCAGCTCGAGGGACCCACGATGACTAAGTCTTGATACACATGCGAAGCCGGCATCACCTTCACGAAGTGGCCATGGGGAACGTGAACAAGGCTTCTCTAGCTTGGATTTCCAGAGACCCTGGTTATAAGGCTGCCAGATGGGCTAAGTGGGGATGACCCTGTCCCCTGAACCCCAGCTTCTCCCGCTTCACAGAAGTGCACCTTGACAGGTAAGGCCCCTTCCTGCCCTTTCACAGCGAGACTGAGCCAGGGCCGGTGGTGACCCGGCTGGTCAGGAGAAAGGACGAGGCAAAGCCCCTTCTCCCCACCCCGGCCTGGTGGCCACATGAGCGTGGAGCTGGCTTCCCGAGGCCGCAGCAGACACCTGCTTAGCTCACTTGGCACGCCAACCTCTGCCCGTCCTGGCACATCACCCGGGACACGGAGGGGGGGAGAGGCACCCCAACCGAGCAAAATACAACACTGCCCCCGCCAGAAAAGAATGTTCAAGTGCCTTTTAATCATAAAAGTCATTTTAGAGCCATGGTGGAGATGTGCTGTGTGCACAGTGGACGGTCAGTGGGGAGGCTGACCTGTCTTCACCCCTCTGAGCGTCTGGGGGTGGTAGATGCGCCTTCTCCGCGAGCAAACAGCCTGAGTGCTTCCAGGGCTGAAACTGGGCCTTCTCCCCCAGGAGTCGCAGCAAAGGGCTCTGCTGAAGAGCAGAACCGGGCACGGCCCGGGGCCACCCGGACCGCGAGGGGTCCTAGGGAGGGGGAAGGCACTGTCCCTGCCACCACCCACCCGGGGACTGGGGCACCGCGGACAGGTGGTCGTGACATAGTCCCAGTCCGCCCAAGCCACGCCCACACGCTCCACGGCCCAGCTGGGCTCTGGTTCACGGACTCGACGGCACAATCAAAATGCTTGCACGATGTAGTTACTTTTGCAGTCTGTGGTTTATAGCTCACTTTGTAAGAAAGAAGAAAATTCAGAGCAGTTTACAACAGGACAAGTAAAATGTGTGTATTTTGAAGACCGGTCAAAACCATCTAGAAAGATGAAAAGAGCAAGGGCTCTGGGAATGATTTAATTACAGAAATGAAAACCTAAGCTGCCTGGCAGGAAGGCCCACAGGGAACATTCTGGAACACACCAGGTCCTCCGGCAGGGACGTGCCCGCTGGGGTCAAATCCTAGGCCGCGCGCCCGTCCCCTAACACAGCTGGCGTTTTGCTGTCACCTTGAAGCGAGGCTGTTACCTAAGTATTTCTACATCTTATAAACAGGCTTAAAAAGTAAAGACCCTCCACATCGAGTCAAGCGTTGGAAACAGGAGTCTATCGCGGTAACGCAAGGGAAAGACAAAAGCAGCCTTGTCCCCACATCTCTTCCTGGAAGCAGTTACGTGCTGGTAAAACTGAAGGCCCAGACGTGGGCCTATCCCCAGACACTGAAGGCACCCGCCACGCGCGGTAACTGGGGGGTGCAGGAAGCCCACGTCTGAATCCCAGGTCACAGGGACAGCGCCCGGGTCGTCTGGGGCACGTTTCCACGCTTAAGAGTCCCGTCGTGCTCCTCCTGCAGGGGCGTCAGCGTCCAGTGCTTGGGGACGCCCCTACTGAACCAGGAGCCCCGCGAAGCGTCCCGCCCCAGCCACGGGCATCCGCACCCTTAAATACTGACAGTAACTGTAGGAACGAGGCGCGAGACGGGGCCGGATGGCACACCCCCGAGACAGGCTACACCGTGATCTGTTGGTTTTCTCTGAAGAAGGGTCTCTGGTGAGAGGTGCACACGTCTGGAAACATCCGGAAGACCTGGTCCGGCTGGGGCTCCTCGGGAGCCTGCATCAGGGGGCCGCCACCACAGCTCTTGCTGGCCTCCTCCACCAGCTGCCGCACGTACAGCTGCTCGATCTGGAGGGACAGACACAGGTCAGACGTAGGGCTGGGAAGTGTGGTGGGATGGTCTCGCACCCCAGCCAGATTCTCTGACTACTCAGTCCAAAGTGCCCACCGAGAACCTCCCCATGAGCCCCTAGGGAGGCAGAGGCAACGGAAGATCAAGTGGTATTCCCGGTCTGCGGTGCCGGCCGCAGCCACTCCAGATTCCACCATTAGAGTTTCATTCCTTTGCAGACCCTGAGGCAACTGAACCTTGCTAGAAGGCAGAATCTTGCTAGGAAGTGGGCTCTGACTTAAGGCAGGGGGAGGAAACCCAGATCCTGAGAGTCCTGGAGCGTGAGAAGATGACTGAGAGAGAGCAAGAATCCACAAGCCCCACGTGGAGGTCTCCCCGCGGGCCTGCCTCTGCCCACAGGCGGGGTCCCCCAGTCGCTGCTGCCTGTTCTCCAGCCCAGGACAGACGGAGTCCCGAAGAGTGGGCCGGAGAGCTCACCTGCACCAGGATGAGTTTGGAGCGCAGAGGGGTCAGATCCGGAAACTCTTCTCCGAAGCAGAGCACCACCCTGCTGTCCGGGAGCCGGCCCTGGTTGTTATAGAAGTGCTGCAGCTCTGCGGGGACACAGGGCAGGGGAGGGGTCACCACAGCTCCCGGCACGCTGCCCCGCTCCAATGTGGGCGCCCAGGGCTTTCATACCGGAGCTCACGCCCCGCACCCCACCCCTCTGCAGGCCGCGTCTCCAGCGAAGCCTGCCCCCCACGTCCCACAGAGATCCCAGGCCAGGTGCTGGAGACACAGGCCTGGAGGCTGGAGCTATTTCAAGCGGAGGCACAGACAGCAGAGGGGACAGAGCAGGGAGCCTGACGTTCCAGGAGGAGCACACAGGGCGGGACAGGAACCCCGGGACTCCGCACACACAAGGTCATCCTGTCTCACAATGTGCACCTCGATCCCTGAGTCCGACCCTGCGGCCTGCGGTGGGGTTTTTCTAGAGACCCTGGTCTTCCCGCCCGCGCTCAGGAAAGCCCCTGAAGCCGTGCCCTCGCTCGCACGCGTGCCGGTCCGGCCCAGAGAGGCTCCCCGGGACCACTCGGCCTGAAGGCAGAGCCGGCCAGGAACCTCCCCCAGCTGCAGGCACAGCACGTCTCCCGCTCCCCCAGGCCCAGAGCGCCCCAGGAAGGCTCGGGGCAGCCGCGGACGGCAGGACGCACCTCGGAAGAACCGGCCGGTGTCGAAGACCTTGACCACCTCGTCGCGCTCCAGCTTGTTGGGCTGGTCCTCGCGGAGCACGGCGTTGCCGCTGCAGAACACGCGGCCCTGGCACAGCCGCTTGACCAGCACGCCCTGGCAGCTGCTGTGCAGCAGGACTCCGCGCTCCAGGTGCCTGAAGAGCTTCCGCGTCACCTGCCGCTGCCGCTCGCTGGGGATGGCGTCCGCCGGCGGGAAGCGCACGAGCTCCAGGCCCTCGGGCCCGTACAGCTTGGCGCCCGGCAGGCCCGGCTGGCCCAGGGACAGGCGGCAGCCCTCGGGGCAGGTGGTGGTGGTCTGGCCCACCAGCTTGCCGCCGTAGTAGAAGCTGATGACCATCTGCGAGAAGGCTGCGGGCGAGGAGGCCCAGTCAGGGGCTTCGGGAAGGGGCGGGGCCGTCCTTTCCCCCTGCACGGCCGGGGGCGGGGGGTGTGGGGGGTGTTTAACTTCTCGGGGGCCTCAGGGCCTTCGGGGAAGTTCCTGCGCGCTTCTAGAAACCAGGCTTACTAAGGAAACTAATGACTCAATAAAACCACTCAGCGCGCTCCACTCTTCGGCGAGGGTCACCATGACCCGGATGACGCAGGAGTTCGGAAAATCGCTCCGTCTCAGGGTCCCGCTGGGACGCTCTCCTGCGAGGTCCTGCACCACAATCCCACGACACCCCGCCCACGCCATCCTACGTGCCCCGTAACCAGGGTGCTGCCCCACTCCTGACCGACGCCAGTGCTCCATTCGAGTTCAGGCCGGGGCAAACGACGGCGCCGCCCTTTCCTTGACAGATGCCGTCCCCTTGGGGTTCCGTGGATGTCACATTGTGACTCTCCAAACCCTTCAGCTACAGCTATGCTCAGAGGAGTCTACGGCCCAAGTCAGTCCGCGTTTCCATCAGCGGCCGTGGCACCCCAGCATCAAGTAAACGGAGAGAGGATTCTGCTTGCAATTTTCTCTCATGCCCTTGTCCCCTCAAGAAGCCCCCGGTGGGCACTGAGGGGTCCTTACCTCCAGCTCTGGACAAACCAGGTCTCTCGGCCTCGGGCAGGGGCAGCCAAGGGACCGGAATTTCTAAGTGTGTCTAGTCCTTGGACACCTCCCTCCCCGGGTTCTGCTTAAGAATCACTGGCTCAGAGACACCCAGCGGCTCAGCTGGTTGAGCGTCTGCCTCCGGCTCAGCTCACAATCCTACAGCTCTGGGATCGACTCCCGCGGCGCCCAGCTCCCTGCTCAGTGGGGCGTCTGCTTCTCCCTCTGCCTGCCGCTCCCCCTCCTTGTGCTCTGACAAATAAATCTCTTTAAAAAAGAATTATTTGTTCAATTAAGTACCCCCACTAGCGTTCTCAGGCTCCGTTCTCTCCCGGGGCGGAGCTAAACGGCATTCTGGAATCGCGCCAGGTGTCCCAGTCCAATCCACTTCCGTGACATGTGGGAACACGGAGGCCCACGTGGGGTCTCCCCTGCGGGAAGCGGCAGCCCCAGCATCCGACCTCAGGTCCTGTCCTGTCCTCCCACCCAGCCAGTCTGTAACACCACATCGCGCCCTGACACACTCCACAACTCCCTGCACCTCATCCCAGAGGAAGAAACACCCCCGCGGACCTTGTCCCCACGCCGCACCTTCACCCTGTCGCTGCCACGGCTGTACTCACACCGGCCCACGGCAGGAGAACTGGCTGCTTCCCAGGGGGCAGCAGACAGGGGCTCCCCACATGCCTGCATGAGGCTGTCCTCATGCCCCAGGGCAGCATAGCTTGGGCAAGGTTTGGGGGGCAAGGCCTGAGCCAGAACCACAGCGCCCGACAGGAGCCACAGGGCAAAAGCCACCACCAGGACCGCTACGGGGCTCCGGCTGGCCCCTCCCCGAGTCTCAAGGGTCCCCCACCCACCAGGGGACGGCCTCAGCACAGTGACACTGTGGTGACGATGCTGGGAGCACAGATGCCTTGACGTGGGAACCCAGCTGTGTGACCAGGCACAGGTGGCTTCACCACTCTATGCCTCAGTTTCCCTACCAGCAAAACAGATGAACAGTGGCACCCACCTCCCTCCGGCGGCTGAGGACGGCGTCAGCTCACGTGTGCGCTCTGCACCCATAAGCACCACAGGAGCAGCTACGACAAGACAAACCCAGGAAACAGGACGACACTGCCTGCGCAGAGGAGACCCCGGGAGCTCTAAGTCCTAATTCCGGGTCTATGTGGTACCCACCAGGGGCCGCTGCTAGTGCACCGGCCCTACCAGCACACAACCTGCCCAGCAGCCCGGGTAAGGAAACAGGTGTAGACGTTATGGCGTCTGCTGGGACGGCGGGACGGCTGCACGGGGCAGACGGGCTTCCCTCGATCCCCAGGCCAGCCCTGCGTCTGCGGTCTGCAGCACGGCGCCCCGCTGTCTGAGCTCAGACCCCGCCCTGACCCCCGAACGTCGTGGGCACACTCGAGGCGCACACAGGCAGCCACGGGGGCGTCTGGAGCCACTGGCCCACAGGGACATTGTTAACGCCTATCTGTGGTCACTCTGACCTGGGAAGGTTTCACATAAAAATCTGGACTCCTGATCTCCCCAGAAAAATGGGGCAATCAAGCCTGGTGGCATCTAAAGGCCACAGCATCCAACACTCCCCACCACCTTTCCCCTGCCCAGTCCCTCATCACCTCGTCCCTGCAGGGCCGAGAACAGGGGACCCCCAGCATCGACTTATTCATGCAGGTGGGGGGTGACTGGAACCGAGGTCCCAAAGTCCACAACCTCGAGAAGATTGGGTTCTGGTTTTCCTTAGCATGATGCAGAGCTACAGGCTGCTTCTCCCGCTGGGTGCTAGGACCTCTCTGGGGCAACCAAGCACACTTCCTCCTCACCCAGATGCCGCTGCCCTGCCCCCAGGAAGCACTGGTCAGCAGACAGCCCGGGCCGCGGCCCAGAGCAGACTAGGTCAGAGGCCTGGCCCTGTGAGCCAGGGCCACTGCCGGGCCCGCTGGAGGCAGCCGGGTGCCTGGCTTTGACCCGGGCCACTGCTTCCCAGCTGGGTGACCATGACCAGCGATTTAACCTCCAAGCCTGGGTTCCCTCCTTTGGGAGGCCAGAGCTGTGACAGTCCCCAGCTCACACTGCTGCTCTGCAGTGACACCAGTACTGTGAACAGGGACACTGCTCCTCTGGCATCTTCCTGCCTGGGTATGAAGCCGCCTCCACCACCCCGAACAGCCATCCCATGAGGGCCTTGGTCCAGACACCTCTCGGAGCCCCATCTCCTCCTCTGCACCAAGAGACCTCCGGTCCCCCAGACCCAAGGTCCCGCGGTCTGTCCTGACGAGCCAGGCTGTTCGCTTCCCGGAGAAGCGACAGCTGTTGGGGTAGACACCCTCAGTGAGTCCTAATGCAAATCCCAGGGGCCACTGGCAGGATGTCTGAGTCCCCAGCACAAGCAGACAAAAATGTACCAGAGCCCACCCGTGACCATGAGGGGCTGGAACACACACGGGACAGCCCGAGGCCCTACCCCCGCCCTGCGGCCCACGGGCTGTGACCCAGCACTTCTGAGCCTGTACAGGGGGGCCCGCCACAGCACCTCTCGCCAGGTGACGGGAGGTATGAGATGCAGACAGGGGAGTCACAGCACTGATCCTGGCACCTAGCCAGCCGCCACCATCGTCGCCATCCCCATCATCCCATCATCCCCATCCCCATCACCATCGTCATCACCCCCACCATCGTCATCACCACCACCATCATCTCCATCATCACCAAGTATCCTTATCATTATGAATTTGAGTGCAGAAGTCAGTTTAAAAAAAAAAAAAAAAAAGCACTCGTGAGACACTGGTGATGCTTAGCGACTGATGATATCCCTACCAGACACTCTAAAGGACACTCCACTTAATCATCACCACACTCCAGTGAAGTTCAGAGGGGCTCAATCCCTCTGCCTGGGAACTGCACCCAAACTGTCCCCATGCTCGTTCTCCTGCAGATTTACGCAGGAAGAGCTTTTTGGATCGATTTGGCGGCCCAATCGGAGAAGGGCCTCAGGGATGCCAGCCCCTGGCTTGCCCCCGCAGTGGAGGAGGAGGAATCGGGGTCCTGACTTCTGACAGCAGATCGGCTCATCCATGGACCCAAGCAGGCCCTCGGAGCTCTGCCTTCTAAGAGCGCCCATGTCGCACCCCGCCAGCCCGGCACGGAGCAGCCCTTACCTGAATGGTGCGTGTCGTAGGCAGTGTAGCCCGTCACCAGTGGCAAGCCTGCCGGAGAGAGTGAAAAGCAGATTCAGACCCAGTCGTGTGTGTGGAACCAGCCCAAATGCTCCCTCTGCAGAAATCTCTTTAAAAGGCGCCATGGTGTGCTCCTGAATTCCTACCAGAGGCTTCTACTGAATGTGGGATTCCCCCCACCCCAGCATGGTAACCCACGTTTCATACACCAGACCTCAGCTCAACCAGCAAAGGGGGAGGAAACGTCCTCTGGGCTGTGGGATTTTTGATGGAGGGTCAGTGTGATGCTCTGGGGCCCCATTTCCTCCCACCCGAAGGCCTCCTCTGAAACAGCACCAGCCTGCGTGCCCACCCCAGGCCTTGTCTCCAGGGGGGAGCCCGGGGCCCAAGCCAGCTTTCCCCAAATGCAGGGAGAGGGGGCTCGCCCAGGGTCCCGGAGGCCAAACTGCCACCACCCAGCCTGGCGGCCTCTGAAGCCAGCTGGGCCACAGTCCCTTCCCAGTGTCCCACAGGGAAACCTCGGGGGAGAGACTGAGGGAACACACAGCAATCCGTGCGCACCAAGAGCAGATAGGGGAGGCATCAGGAGCTAATAAATGCATGAATGTCTCCTTCAGCCCGTGACCCCCTGGACACGTGTCCCAGGGACAGTCCTGGTGTCTCCATTAGATGCGAGGACGGAGACTTTAAGTTACAAACTCCCCGCTGGCCATGGGATTCGAAGCCAGGGCTCCCAGAGAGCGAACACACAGTCCTGGTCCTGGTCCCGGCCCCGCCCCCCTGCCTCTCCGGCCTCCGCTCTGAGGGGGTCTCTGATGTCCTGGGGGAGCGGCTGGCGGGCCCACATGGCAAGCTCGAGTGCGGCCGAAAGCCCCATCTCCCCTCTGGTCTGGGAGGGGTTGGCCACCCCGTCCCAGGATCTTGGGCCACAAGCCGACGCCTCCCGGGGGAAGGGCCAGGGCAGGGTCTGGGGCAAGGTCCATGTGCCTTCCTAAGAGGCAGTGGGGAGGGGTGCGAAGTTACCTTCAGTAAAGCAGAGCTCAGGGCAATACCAGGACCCCCCGCCCCCGACGCCGCCATCCCCCACGAGCAGGGCGGTCCCCGGAAGGCCGGTCCTCACCTGCGCTGGGCTGCTGTATCCACCACTCCGGGAGCAGCTGGCTCCGGCATGCGTCGGGCGGGGAGGGGCTCCGCTTGACGACCCCCATGTAGTCGTCCATAGACGGCTGCGGGAACAGGGCGAGTCAAGAGCCCTGCACTCACTGGGCTTCCAGAGCGGGACTCGGGGGTTGGGACACATGAACAGATTAGACTTAACCAAAAAGCCACACCGTGTGGGGACGCCTAGATCCCAAGACACAAGGAAAACCTTACTGTGCACCTTGACCGATCCGGACACACCCACCAGCATGAGCCTGGGCGGCTGGCCACTGCAGGACCCCCGGTGAGTTTATGGCTTTTTTTGTGAAACTGCCTGTCGCAAAACCAACGGCCAGGTCACCTGGCTGCCCCGATGCGCTGGAGAGGCAGAAGGGTCTGGGACTCCAGCAAACTGATGCTGGACAGACTCGCGGGACTGAGCGCGACCTGCCTCCCTCTCCACTCCTAGACCGCCGGCTCTGACTCCTGAACGGAGGCCAACGGCTCTCATCAGCAAACCTGGGAAATCTGGGTTTCTCGGGGCCCTGGTGTGCCAACCTGACCGCCTCCCTCTCGGAGCCGGCAGGAAAGCCTCGCAGGGGAAACGGGGTGTCGCTGGAGATGCGAGGCCAGGAATGCATCCCGTCCGCTGCCAGAGACCACCCCGAAGCCCAGCCGCTGCCGCTCGCACCCAAGCCAGGCCGTCGAGCGGAGGCTCCGCGTGGCCATCTGCACGTTCTCAGGCAGCCGGGTGACTCCTGAAAATCCCGCTGCGGCCACGCGGGCATCAGAAAGACTGTCGCGCCCACACCGCCTCTCACCGCCTCGCGCCCACCCAGCTATGCTGGGTCCCCCTGCTAACAGCCCGAGAAGCAGAGGTGCGAGGCGGACGGTGGGACCAGGAAAGGCTGCCTGCAGAGCTGCGGCCGGCATCTGAGACCCCACGGGTTTTGCCGACAGGGACCTCGCCAGTCCTCGGCTCACAGCCCCCAAAAGGAGTTTCCGTGTGGTTCCAACAGGCCTGACTACCCACCGCCCAGAGGCAGACTAAGGCAGCAGCCTGCGGGCGACAGCACCCCGTCCCCGTCGTAAGGCCAACCCCAAGCCTGGCAGCGAGTTTCCGTCTTGTTCACTGCAGCCCGCCCAAGAGCCAAGGGATTCCGCGATGCGTTTTCTAAGACCGCTAGTCAGAACGTTTAAAATAGGGCAAGTCCACAGCTGGCGCGAACATCACTGGCCCAGAGCAGGGAGCTCCGCGGCACCGGGATGCACTTGGGGATCGAGGGGAAGGGGCTGCCCGCTCACCTCCTTGATGAGCTCGTCGATCTCAGGTCGCCCGCACTCCATCTCGGTGATCTCGCTCACGCAGCCGGGAGTCGCCACGCCTAATTTGCCTACGGAAAATTGGGCAGACGCGTGACACACGGCCCAGAGCATCGCAGCCATCATCGAGGGCAGAATCAGGGCTGGCTTTTCAGTCTGGGGTTTTTTTTTAATGCTGAGTTCAACAAAATACAGGTCAGTCGGTGTCTTCGCTGGTTTGGAAGAAGCCCAGAAACGATCGCCCATGCTGCCTCAGCCGTCCGATCGTCCAGGTCAAAGGGAGAAGTTGGCGGTTGTCTGTAACACTCAGAGGGCTGGGACGGCCGTGTGGCTTGTTCCCGCTGGCCAAGAAGGAGCATGAGCGCCCATCAGACACACTTCACACCAGGCGCTCACCACCCATCTAGGGCACATCTATAAGCCGGGCTGTTTGAAGACACTCAAAGATTTCTTGGCACAATGTGTGCGCAGATTGGAGTCATTTTTTAAAGTTAATTGACAGGAAATGTCTCTGTGGCTTTTCCAAATACACAGCGCGCATCTGTGCACACACCAGGCGTGCGCACATGGAGTACCGGAGGACGGGCCCCATCAGGCACAGCCTCCAGGCCCGGGGGGCCCCATGGCAAGCCCCCACCCCAGGCTCCACTCCCTCCCCACACTCACCCCTACCCCTGGGCCAGAGATGTGCCAGCCGTTTCCTATAACCAACGGGCTCCTAACTGACCTTCACTCCATCCCAGCTGAATCCAGACTCTACTTGGAGACTCAAGGACTGATTAGAAGCTGAGGATGGGGGAAGTAGAGGGAAGTGCAGGGTAGAGGGGGCCCCCCAGTGAAGCCTGCAAACCACTGAAGTACGGAGCAGAGTGGGTCCATTTAGACACTATGCAAATGCAGCGTCCCCCGCCCCCTGAGAACCGACTCCTTCTGTAACCCCCACCGGGGCAGGTGATGCTGGCTGCACCCCACGCTAGAAGCTAGCTGGGCTCACCTGCCAGGTCAAGCTTGGCTGAGCCGGCGCAGGGGGCAAAGAAGTCACACTTCTCCATTCCCTCAAACCACAGCTCATTTGGGGCTGATAAAAATTATCCAGAACTTGGACGTAAGAGGGAAAGATGCATGCCTAGCCTTTCAGAGGCCTCCCGGAGCATTACCGGCAAGGCCTCCCTGTCACGATCAAGGTCTCAGTCTCCCAGTCAAGGTCAAGGCCTCCCTGTCACAGTTGTCAGACTCTCCAAGGGAAGGCTGGTCTGACTTACTGCTGATGACCAACTCAGCCATGTTCGGTGCTAACTTACACACCGTGAAGCTACAAACTCCCAAAACTAGGGTTGCCCACTGGGGACGGGACATCCAGTAGCTGGGCTCGCGGACCAAGTGCCACCCGAGCCTCACAGTCTCCGTCCCACGGTCCCTGTCCTGTGCTGGCTCCCCTGGGGAGGAGTTTAAGGACTCTGGCCCAGGCTCACCATAGATTTGCGATCGCCACAATTTTAACTTAAATTCTCTGTCGACAGTGTCAAGCCTCCCCCAGTGGGAAGAGCTCGGACTCAGAATGTGTGCACAGCCCGGGAGAGCGTCTGAGCGCTCGCTTTCCTTCAGGCTCCAGGGACCAGTCACTCCGGAATCACCGCTTCCCAGAGCCCCCCGGTAACCCTCAGGCTCTAGCTGGGTGCCAAGGCGTCTGGGATCTCCGGCAACGAAGCCAACAGCGCCATCATCCTCCAGAGCATTCAGGAACGTGACCCTCCGCCTGCCTGCGTCCACCTGACTGTCCCCAGCCTCCTCTAGGCCTTGTTAGAAAACAGAAGGAGCCGCTCCTTCACGCTGCCCAGGCCTCTCGCCCCTGCCCGGCCCTGTGACCGCACCCCAGGGAGGCCCCACTGTCCACTCCCGGGCTGACGGCGGTCAGCAGCAGGCGGCCCGACCTCCCCACCCTTTCCTCCCATGGGCGCTGCCTCCCCCCAAGTGGAAACTGCCACTTGGCCAGCGGACAGTGGCTGAGGTCAAGGGGAAGCGCTCTCAGGATCTGCTGGCGCAGACGAGAGGACAGTGAGCTGAGCCGCAACCGCTCGCCCAGATGTCCCCCCACCCAGCACCCAGGCTCTCCGGCAGGGGGGCTATGGGCCTGGCGGCCTCTGCTGGACCCCGCGCCCGTCCTGGATAGTTACATTTTTGCTCTTCCTCGGGCACGATGCGGTACACTTTGTAGGGCTCAGAAATGTCCAGCTGGGACCGGTCTGTCACTTCCTCAAAATCTGGGCTCTTGTTCAAGGCGCAGCGGAGCCTCGTCTTCCAAGTGGCCGGCTCGGCTTTGTCCCCTTCCTTGAACTTGCCTTTGAAAACCGCCCAGGCCTGAAGGAGCAGAAAGCAGCACATGAAAGAGGCGGCCAGCCCCGCCCCAGCCCGACCACCGACACCCACAGCCACAGTCAGGGCCTGCGCAGATCTCGCTGTCCTGACAGCCACCTCTGGCCATCAGCTCACACTCGGGGCATCTGGGGACCTTCGGGACCCGTGGACCTCCGTCTCAAAAAGACAAGGCCAGGAAGGGCCCCTCCCCAACCAGGACCACCCAAGGGAACCAGAATGCGGGCCCTGCCGGTGGCTCCTCCCCACACACATCTTGGATCTGCCTCTTGGCGAATCCTTCCCGGGACCAGAGGGCCAGGAGGGGCCTGAGGTCAGCGAGCGCAAAGAGGAAGTCGCACATGGTTTCACTAGAATGTTCAAAACAAAGAACAATTTGTTGCTTTTTCAAATCAACCCCTAGCCAAAATTTAGCATGAAAAGGGAACATTTGCAAGAAGTCTGAATGTGGTCATACGCCGCCCTGCTACTTTTAATAGAAATTTTGCTTTGCATTTTGGCATTCTAACCCTCCCAGCCCCAGCCACAGCCCCAGGGCCCTGCTTAAGAGGCAGCAGACTGTTTTCTGTCGCGGCTGGTTCTCCACAGCTGTTCCTGACCTCTCCAAACCTGACGGTCCTCTCAACCAGGACCAGAGCTCCAAGCTGGAAACCTGCAAAAGCCACAACACGGAAGGGGGCAGAACTGAAAAAAAATCCAGGTGACTACATGGACAGGCAGTTTCAAGATTCTGAAACTGGAATCCACACACACCAATGACGGGGTCAGGGCTGTCGGGTGAAAACCTTGGTCTCTGGCAAAGTCAGAGCCACCTGCCGGCCTCCGTCAACGTGAGGTCTGGAGGGAACCCTCAGCCCGACTCAGGAAGACGCCAGTCTTCTCAGGGTGACCTGGTCAGGGCTGAGACACCACGGTCCCTATGGTCAGCCCCATGGAGTTCCCCACAGCAAGGGTCCTCAAGGTCAATGACCACAGACAGCTGTGCCCTGGGGACTGGTGAGAGGCAGATCCTTGGGGCCCAACCCCAGGGAGTCCCCTTCAGTACGGGGGTGCTTAGTCTGGGAACCCGCATCTTCAGCCAGCATCCCAGTGACCACCGTCCGGTGACCCGAGGTGACCAGGGGGCCACACGGGCAGAACTCCGTGACACACCCTCACCCCCCACCCCCACCCCCAGCAAAAGACCTCACAGCTTCTCTGTTGAGGCCCTGAGCTCAGATGGCGCCGCAGCCGGAGGCGAACGGAAGAAAGTTCCTCATGGGGCACGCGACTGTCACCCCCTTCTCTGACGCAGACACAAAGTCCCCTCTCACGGGAATGGTTTCCCATCCCTCCTAATCATTCAGTGTTTTATTAACAGCATCGCAGACCGGGCTGGGATTCGCTTTTCTCAAGGAAGGCGAACCCCTCGCACCTTCAACAGTATTTCCGCTTTTCACACAGTTAAATCCGAGTTTCCCCACTTGGGCATTACTGCTGTGTGCAGCTGGAGGGTACTCGGGGTGGACACCGTCCTGTGTGGGACCGAATGTCTAAGAGCATCCTGGCCTTGACCCACAGAGCCCCGGCCATGACAATGGGCACTGTCTCCAGACCCGGCAAAGGGTACCTCGGAGAGGTGACGAGCCAATGAGCCAACACACCCCTGCCCTACCCCTGCCGCAAAGCCCTGGTGAATCCGCGTTACAGGCAGCCCTCGAGGGCTGGGCTTCGGGCAACGTTAGGACCTGCCAGTTTTCTACAGGGCCTATGTCCTATCCCACATGCCAGGCTCACACTCACCCGGCCCTCCGGGACATCCTGGCGCAAAGTGGGGTGCTCAGTCGGGGGCGCCCCAGTGGGCTTCAGAGGTACCTCGCTCCCAGTCCTGCCCCAAGCCTCTCGGGCTCTCCGGCTGGCTCTGAAACATCGGCTTAGCTGGGAGCTCTCAGGACCCTTCCGCAGCCTCAAGTGGAGCCATTCGGAGGCCCGGGGCAGTCTGCGCCCCACACGGCGGCCGCCCGCGTGCCCCAGGGAACCGGGGACCACAAACTCTTCCCGATTCGATGTTACAGTCTCGTCTTGTGTTTTAAAAAATCAAACGCTTTTTTTTTTCCCCTCGATGGCCTACTGCATTTGAACTATCTGTGCTACAAAGTCCGTTCTAAGGTCATTTACCCCGTCACAGGGCTGCTCAGAGAAACGACCCTCAGCTTCACCAAATGCTTTTCTAAAAATAAGCATGAGCGGACAGGAGCGCCTCAGGGCACTCAAAGACAGAATATGCTCGGCCTTTTCCGATCCCATCTCTGGCCTACCCCACAGGGCCGGCCACACAATCACACCCGCACACCGTGAAGAATTCTCTGGATAAATGGCTTCACGCTCCATGGGAAGGTTTTCTTTGAGTGTCCCCAACAGGAGGTTCTCTACTTACCCAGAAAACTTGTGAGCCTCTCACCCTGTGCAGGTGCGTCTGGGTGCTGCGGGGAGACGCACTCGGAGGCTGGGCCCGGCTGGTGGGGTCCCTCCCTATTTCTGACCAGCGGGCCATCCTCCCAGGGGCCACCAGCCCCGGGGGGCCCCCACATCCCCCTCCCACCCCACTTCTGCTGAGATTGTGGGTCCTCTCAGATTGCCACACTGAGCGACTGCGTAACGAACGGAAGCATTGGGGGTCTTGCACATTCTTCTCGCCACTGTTGAAACGGCCATGAGGCACATTGCATAAGACATAAATCTGGAACTTTATTTCATTACCCCCAGAGCCTAGGCTGAAACAGGGACAAAGTGCAGGGAGAGGCCTTGCATGGCCACCAGGAGACACAGCCAAGGACATGCGGCCCACTGGTCCAGTGTTCCCCCCGCCCCCAAGAGGTCTCAGTGAAGTCACCCGGAACCCGGGCCCTTAGCACCCCAGGCATCCACCTAAATCTGCTTATCCTCGCCACGGTCAGCAATGCTCGCAGGCCTCCGTGGGGAGGGGGAGACGCTGCGGGGTTGAGGGGTGCTGCCGGACATGCTCCCATGCCCAGGCGGCCCCATAAGCAGGAACCATCTGGCCTGAGAGGTCAACAGTGCCAAGGGTGAGGAGCTCTGGTCTGCAGCCATCCACGACCCAGAATTCCCGGCAGAGCCAGAGGACCCTGGGCCCCGGTGACATTTAGCTGGGTCTTTCCCTGGAGAGTCGGCAGGAAGCCTAAGGCAAAGCCCTCTATGGGCGAGGAGTCCTCAGCGGCAAGGGTAGTGAGACAAAGGATCTCTTCCGTGGGGAAAAATGAGGACACCGGAGCTACCCGGGGTCCTGGAAGGCGAGATAGGGCAAACCATCCACGTGGGCCCACTTTCTGGAGGAGAGCCAGTAACTGACCGCAGTTTCCCAAAGAGATCTGGGAGCCCGGATCAGAGATGGAACAGAAGTGTGGAAACGTGGAGCCCTACCACCACCGCCACAGAGAACCCGAGGGCCGACCCACCCCTGAGGCTGGCTGTGACCTGCAGGTGCCCCGCTCCGGGGCCAAGGCACGGTCTTCTGTCATTTCTGTTCGGCTGCCAGAACAGCATCCCGGGCTGCCCTGGGGTCCCACAGGCCTGTGCTCCTGCCCTCCCCTCGGTCTGGGGTCCTACTCCCATCCCTCCACAATTCCACCTGCCCGCCCTCCCATCCCTGGACCCCAGATGCCCACAGAACAGGGTGAGGGGGCAGGGGCTCTGAGTCAGCCACCGTGGGCTGCGTCCCACTGCCAACCCCCTTGACCTCAGGATCCAAATCTCCCAGGGGGGGCCTGCATCCCCCAAGTCTCAGAGAAGCCTGCAGGGGACGACGACCCACAGGGGACCCTGAGAGCCCAGCTGGGCTGCCCTGGCTCTGTGGCCCAAGAGCTGGGAGACCTTGGACAAGTCACTTCTCCTCTTGGGGCCTCCACGGAAGAGGAGGAGAAGCGCCTACTGGATGGGAGTGTGTGGAAGGACAAACCGACCCGCGGGGCAGGCTGGGCACAAGCAAGTCTCTCCACGCTTGGGTACTTCTTGTGTGCAGGGGAAGGAAGACTATTTTTAGAACCTGCTGCAGGTTCGGGGCACCCCACATGACCCGGCCCCGGAAGCAACGACAGATGGTGTCTCTCTCATCTGGGCTGACCCTCCACTGTCAGGCAGAAGTAAGAACATGGAAAGAACCAAGACTTACACCCTTCCTAGAATTCGTAATGGAAGTGAGACGGGAGCCCAGGGGATAAGGTTTCAGTCTCGGGGCCCTGAAGACTGCTCGCTCCCCGACTGTTACTTCTCGTGCGGAAGAAATGGGGAAAGTGGCCTCCATCTCCCCACCGGGAACAAGCCAACAACATCCCACTGACCGCCAAGAGACAAGGACACACAAGAGATGTGAGCAGCCTGCAACCTCGTCTGTGGGAGACCCATTCAGCACCTGATCAACGTTTGTTCTAAAAAACTGGAATTATTTTCAAGACAACGAGAACGAGGTCCCTCAACACCCGCACGGGCCTGGAGGAAGACGGACCACCCGGCCGAGGGGAGGGAGTTCAAGTCCGCACCTTAAAGATGGACGCGTCCACTTCCTGGTTGTAATCCTGCTTGCCCGCGTGCTTCCAGGGGATCCGGAACATGCTCTTCTCGTCGCTCTCCCAGATCAGCCCTGGGTACAGGCCGCTGTCGATCTGCTCGATCAGCCACTGCCGGAGCCGCCGGCCACCGTTCCGGTCACACATCCTGGGACAAAAGCGCACGTTCAGTGACATTATAGACACCGCCGGGAAATGGGCAGCTGCCCCGCCCCAGGTGTCGGTCCTTCCCGAGGTCTTCGCGGGTGCCCCTTCCAGCCTCTACCCGCTCTGTCTCAGGCAAACACAGCCACAGGGAAGGGCACCTTCCATTTTGAGCACGAGATGGGGAATCATCGCCTTCACGTGTCCAGGCCCTAGAACGAGCAGCTCATCACGCGGAAAGCCAATCCCCTGACTTGATGCCCAACGGGACCAGCGTTTGTTAACAAATAGAGCATCTGTGCGCTCCAGGAAAGAAGGGATGCCAGAGCCGTCCCTCCCGGACCGTTGCTTCTCAGACGGGTTACTGACAAGAGCGAGAGTCTGGGAATGAGACCGAGCTGGGGTCCCACTTGAGTCCCACCATCTCCCGGCTGGGGGCCGAGTCATGCTTTCAGCGTGGCGTGCCCCGGGAGAACCACCAGCCCTCGGCTCCCTGGGGGAGGGCTCAGAGGAGGCACTTGCAGCCACGCCTAGACCTTAGAAGGTCCTCTCTAAACAACAGATGTCATCCTGACTGTCCTCCTCGGGAAGGAACAAAAGCAAGGAAACCAGCCGCAGCGGGGGAACAGAGCGAGGTCGGCCAGGCTGGGCTCTTCCGGAAGGCACCAGAATTTGGGGACATCGCCAGGGTGCCCAAAGACATCCTCTGGAAGAGCGTTCCTGCCAGAACAGGGAGCGTTCCCAACAGCAGACAGAAAAAGAACCACCAAGCCGTATCGACACACAGCCCGCGTTTACAAGAACAGGGCTGGAAATCCCCTCAACAGTTGGGCAGACGCCCACCAAAAAAAAAAAAAAAAAAAAAAAAAAAAAAGGCATTTCTACTCTTCTGATTAAAATGTGACCTCTTTGGGCAAACAGGTTTGAAACCATCAGTAGTGACAAGACATAATGTCCCCAAGAATACAGTCACATCCAGAGCCCTGCTGCTCCATAAAGCAAGAAGGGTGCGACTTGGAAACCAGCCACCCTCCACGTGGCTGTGGGATCAGAAAGGGGGGGTCCAGGTCCTGGGGGGAAGGTGAGTCCCAAGTGCCGACTGTGACTTTTCTATGCCCACCAGTGGGTGTAAAAGGGGTGACGTGGGTGGAATTAGGAATTGGACTTGAATTTGGAAACTGAAGACCCAGCAAAGGCTTTTCTCCCACATGACCTCAGGAAAACCACCTGAGGTGCTCTGAGGCTCTCCTCATAGGCCAAGTGAATGAACTATACGTCACAGGCATCCCACAATTCCAAAACAGTCCCCTGTGCTTCTAAATAAGGAGGTAAAGATTTAGGAGGGACACCTAGGGAGAGAAAAGAAACCCCACCACCAAGCACCCCCCAGAAAGTAACCTAGCACGGTCCTGGTTCCTACAGATCCTTTTGAGTTGAGAGACCGCCTTGCTGGAGGAGCACGCCGTGTGCGCCGGAGGAAGGCAAGGGGGCCCTGAACACAACAGGAGGGCTGGTGGCTGCGGATCTGACAATTCTGTGAAACGTGCCCACTCATCAGGACTCGGCTCACCCCCTTAGTACAAGGGTCACAAACCAGACTCCACGCTCCGGGAGCCTCCCGAAAAGGAAAAGCAAGACTTTTTTTTGGATGGGCAGCTTTTCTAGAAAGTGGGTCAACACCTTCTTATCAAGATTTCTGATGGACTTGGGGCACCTGGGGGGGCTCAGAAGGTTAACGGCCTTCGGCTCAGGTCATGGTCTCAGGGTCCTGGGATCGAGCCCCGCATTGGGCTCCCTGCTCAGCGGGGAGCCTGCTTGTCCCTCTCCAACTGTGATCTCTCTCGCTCCTGCTCTCTCTCAAATAAATAAATAAAATCTTAAAAGAAAAAAAAGATATTTCTGATAGATTCATAGCCCCCAGCATTGTTTAAGGATAATGGTCTTGGTGATTTATAAGGACAGGAAAGGAGAAAAGAAGGTTTCGAGAGGGGTCAGTGAGAGGAAGAGTGAATCACAGAATGTGAAAACGGGACAACACTTCGGACACCATCTAACGTAGCCTCCTCGCCAACCAGAGGAAACACGGAAGCCCAGAAGGGCACCTGGACTCCCAGGCACCCCGGCAGGCTCTCATTGTGCTCACTTGCAGAAAAAAAGCTAAGACATCATTACCGGATCTGAGCACATGGACAGCCCCCCACCGGAGCTCAGAGATCACCGCCTCAGACTCTAAGTGGCAACACAGGCCTAAGATTCTAGTCCCCGAGGGCCCACAATGATTTATGGAATGCTAACGCATTAATCCCAACAAATGTCAAGCCAGAAAAAAAATTCAGAAGCCCGGTCACATGTGTATAACTTCCTCTTCCTTGATTTTTAGATAATCATTCTCTTTCTGGGCCAAGTCCCAGCTGGAGCTAATCTGCATCTCAATAAACAGGACCCGGGGCTCAGGCTTCCCAGGCGGGAGGCTATCAGAGGCTGCAACGGCCCCACCCAGGCCGGATTCCAGGATGTGCCCAGGGGTGGTGCCGGACTCACCTTCCACACCTCTCCCACCCGCTGGCCGCCGGGCACCTCCCCCACCCCCAGGCTACCAGCTTCCACGTCGTTTGCCACTCGGGCCCCAGCCTTTCCAGGATGACCGAGCCACTCCCAGTTCTTTTCTTGGGAAGAACCTGCCATAATCTCAAAGGACAGGCTCAGAACCTGCAAGTCTGGTCCAGCTCCTAACTTCGGTTTAAAAGACAAAAAAGTGTGTTATACCCCCCCATAGGCCTAAATTCCGGAACATTCGCTGTCTCGTTCCCATTCACATGCACCCCACAGCCCCGGGGAAGCAGCAAATCTCACCCCGTGAGGTCTCCCCTAGCGCTGGGGTGCCCTGTGCACCCCGATGCTGTGAGCGTGAGCCCCACACAGCCAGGGCCTTCTTGCCAGGCAGCCAAGGGCCTCTAAGCCCCGCAGAAATCGCCGTCGTCCGGCCTAAGTGCACGCCCGCGCCCCGCCAGCCCGCGCCCCCCCCCCCGACGGCCACCGCGCAGCCCCTTGGTCGTGACGCTCGGAGCCGACCGCGGGCAGCAGGGCTTGGGCAGGACCGGGGAGCAGGTCTTGCACAGGAGGCACCACCAGGCCACTCCCAGGTCTTCAGTGCAAACCCGACGCCTTGGTCCATCCCAGCCCGTGGGGACCCGCCGCCCCATGCTCAGCGCCTGGACTTTAGGTCTGAGCTCGGGAGGAAGCGCGGAGGAGGAGGGACGGAGCCGGCGGGGCCGCTGCCCACCCGCCGCCGGGCAGCCTACCTGCCGCCGCGCGCGCGCCCGAGCTCGCCGCCCGCCTTCGGCGCCGCCGCCCGCGTTCCCACGCCGGCCGCCGCGCTCGGGAGATGCGGCCGCGGGCTCCTCGGCGGCGCGGGTCTAGGGCTGGGGGCGGGGTCGGGGGCGGGGCCGGCGTGCGGAGCGGCGGCCGCGCGGGCCAATGGGCGCGGGAGGGCCGCCGGATCCGGCCAATGGGCGCGAGCGCGCCGCCAGCACCACCCAATGGGCGCGGCCCGCCCGGCCCGCCTTCTTCGAAGCGCTTGGCTTTCCGAGAAATCACTTTGCGCAGAGGCGGCCGCTGACGGCCGGGGGCCCTTCCGGGGTCCGCGCTGGGGGGTCCCGGGGGCGGCGCGGGACGGGGGTGCCCGCAGGAATTCCCGCGGGGGCGTCCTCGCGGCCGAGTCAAGGGCAGGGCTGGTGGCGGGCGTCGGATGGCGGAAGTCGAGGCGCGGCCGGGCCACCGGGGCGACGCGGGGGTCGGACTACGGAGGTCGGGGCGAAGCCGGGCCCGCGGGCGGAGGCGCGGGTCGGATCCTGGAGGTCAGGACGCGCTGGGCCTGCCGCCGGCTTCAGATCCCGGAGTCAGGGCTCGGGGGTGGATGCGGGGGTCAGACCGCACGGGTCCGGGCCACGGCGGAGACCCTCGGAAGTCACGGCTGGGGTGGCGGCGGCCAGGGGTCCGTGCCGCAGACAGCCCGTGGCCCCAGCAGGGTGACCCCCATCTCAGCCAGTGTGGCCCCGATTCCTGGAACTGCGCGGGAGCCATCCCCCACCCGAGGGAGCCCCTAGGAGCATGTCCAGACAGGGGCAAACTTGACACCTGACCCGTGTTACTCAGACCTGGTCCTCGGTGACCGGGGGCGGCAGCTGAGCGGGGCTGTGAAAGGAAGAAAAAGTGCCCAGCTAGAAAAGGCTATCTGAAGCCATCGCCCTCTGAGGACCAGAAATAAAATCAGAATGGTCCAGCATATCAGCGCTAGAATGTCCAATTAGGAAGTTTTTATCATAAATTCTTTTCCCCAGGAAATGTCAGTTGTGTTGAGACGGGGTCCTCTGCCTGCCTGTGTCCCGTTTCCAGCCCCTCTGGGATGTTAGCTGGCATTTACTATACATGGGAGTGGAATAGGGGGCAATGCTGGTGACGGAAATGACAAAGGAAACCCTGGAGACAGAAGGAAAAAGTCTTCCCCACATTCAGGTCTGGGGCAGCCTTACAGGGAGAACAGCAATCCCCGTGGACTTACTGCCTCCCCCCGGGGATCATACACACCCAGCAATGTTTACTGAGCCGCCCATTCATTAGGCTTTTCAAGAACCTATGAAAATGTTTGAGCCAGAAAAAGAAATTTTATTGGCCCCCAAATGCAAAAGGCTCACTGCAAATTTAAAATTAATGAATGTTCAAAGAAAAGCCCCCAACACCTAACATGCCAACTTCGAATTGTAATTTCTTTGCTGATAAGCATTTGGTCGTATTTGAAAACCACATGGGAGTTAGAAATCACTTAGTAAGAATTTCCTAATGCCATGATTGCCAGGAAGTCATAGCAATCATAAATTAAATGAGTTCCCTGTCGCCAAATAATTTCGAATGAAAACTCCTTTTTCAAAGCTCAAATTCTTTAAGAGTGTTTGGGTATGTGGGAGTATTTTGATATGTTCTTTATGATGTGGGACGAGCTTCCAGAACTCAGAAATTCTTTAAAGAGCCTGCATGTGTGTTCATACTTGGGTTTCCATCCCGGTCAGCGGTGCCCACGGCACAGAGACGTGTGCCCAGATTTCCACTCCACACTCCAGTTAGGTCCAGATGGGAGCACACAAATACAGAGAAGTCTGCCGCGCCACTCTCCCAGAGTTTCACCGGCAGTAGGTGTCACTAGATACATTGCAAGAGCTTACACCGAAACTGCTCCCCAAGCCTCGGATTTTCAACATGGTGACTCCTCACTGCCTGGGAACAACTTCTAGCCTGAGCCATCTAGTTCTGTTCCAACGTAACGAGCGTTGACGGAGCGGCTGCTATGGGCTGGGTACAGTGCCAAGGACAGGAGACCCAAGAACCAAAGTGTCTCTGACCATTCCTTCCTCCCTCGTGACCTGTCAGCACCTCGTAATCCAGGTACATTTCACTCTGGCCCTGCAGCAGCCTACGCCCCACCCCCATACCCTGTCCCCACGTGTCCTCGTCACTGCTCCCCGAGCTCCAGCCTCTCTGGGGACGAGGGTTCCCCCGTGGCCTCATCCTGGCATTGAAAAACCACACCCTCCCGACCTCATGGATGGCAGCCAGCCTCTGCCATCAGAACAGCACGTTCTGCAGTGGGGCCCCAGTTCAGAGCCAAGGTCCTGGCTCACTGCATGTGTGCCCTTGAACAAAGGAGTTAACCTTGCTAACTTTTGGTGTCCCCGTCTGTACAGTGGCATCAGTAAGACTATTAGGTTAAATTATTTGAAATTGCCAAGAGTCAACTATTTTCTGCCCTACAGAAAAGGGCTGTTTTGTACGGCCTGGCCTAGTCCTTCCTACCTCTTAGGATTAGCGAGGGCTGCCTGAGAGCACGGGGGCCCCCAGGGAGGTTGGGGGCTCTCTAAGGGAATTGGCGAGGAGATCTCTCTGGGAGGAGCTTTTCATGCTCCAGTCCCCACCTTTCCTTTGCGCCTTCCAAGCCAGGCTTAGTGAGCATGTTTAAGAGAGCTCGGAGGGGCGCATGCTCGGAGGACAGGTGTCGACTCCCTCCTGAGGGAGCCAGAATCAGCTGCGGCAGTGTGGGGTGGGGGTTCCGCCTCCTGCCCGGGAACCCAACAGGTGCTGGCACTGGGTGCATCTGATGGGCGGGTCACAGCCTGCGGCCCCTGCCTTTTACCGTTCTTCATCCAAAAACGAAACCTCGACAACTCTCTATGCATTTCCCAGGACTCCCATAACATCAGATACTTTCAGTTCTGCAGGTCAGAAATCCAACCTGAGGCTCATGGGGCTAAGATCAAAGTGTCCACGGAGCTGTGTTCCGTCATCTTTCCAGCTTCTTAGGGCCGTGGTCCCGGCCTCAGGGCCCTTTCCTGTGTCTTAAAAGCCCCGATGGCCCGTTTGCACATCACATCACTTTGCCATTCTCTTCTGCGTCCCTGGCCATAGGCGCCCCCCAAAATTCGTATGTCGAAATCTTAACCCTGCGGGGGTGGCATTAGGAGGTGAAGCCCTTGAGAGGTGGTGTGGCCGTGAGGGCACCTCACCAGACACGGAATCTGCCAGCCCCTTCATTGTGGACGTCCCGGCCTCTGGAGCCGCGAGAGGCAAACGCGTGCTCTTTACAAGCCACCCAAACATTCAAGCACCCCATGATTACACGGGGTGTGCACGCATCTCCCACCCGCACGACCAGAACACTCTCCCTGCCTACAGCCAGTTGCTTAGCAAGTTCAAGCCCGTCTTCGGCCATGATCTCCCTTCGCCAGTAAGTGACATGCTCCCAGGAGCCACAAATCAGGACACAGGTGTCTCTGGGGTCATTATTCTGCCTGCCACGCCATCCGTAAGTTCCAACTCAAGCCTTTTTTCTTTTCTTACTCCAACCTCTGACCCTCGTTTTCGGCACACAGACAACTCCAGCTACATTGAAACCTTGATAATGTAATTGGGGACCTGAAGTACACATTTATGAATGATTTCACTGAATTCTTCTTAAGATAAAGCAGAAAATCTTATTCTGGCTTGGCACCCCTGCTTAGCACAGCCCCGAATCAGGGGTGCCTTAAATAGACCCGTGTGAGTTCACCATGAGAGGCGATCTCGGGGGGCAGCAGGGGAGGAAGCTGGGAGGACGGACGTCTGTTCACCTCTCCGCCCAGGAAGTACGCTCTGGTTTATACTCCTCTTACTTGAGGTTCTCCAAAAACACGCCCGGTTTCAGTAATTCACTAGAAGGACTCATGGACTCACCGGAGAGCCGGACTCACGGCCGTGATGGAGTAATAGGAGAGGACCCAATGCACGAGCAGCAAATAGAGACGGGCAGGCTTGCAACCCCCGGGGGAGCAGGCGCTGGCGTCCAGGGCCCCTCCCGGGCTCACACAGGACACACTCAATCGCCCAGCAACACGTTGTGACACCAGGTGAAGTGCTGCCCACACCGGAAGCCGCCCGGACGGAGCACCAGGGTTTTCCCGAGAGCGGTCATGTGCACTCCCTCCTCCGCCTGGCCCAGACCCAGACCCGTCCCGGGAGGAAAGCAGGTGTTCTGCGTCAACCATGCTGTTTACATGTCGGCCCCAGGAACCACTCTTATCAGTGCTGGGGGGTAGGGGGACCCCCATCCAAGTTCCCAGACGCCAGCTCAGGGTTGGCCTGGCCAGCAGGCCTTTCTGGGGACCACGGTCTCAGCCCTGCTGCGCTGACTCCCTTCTGTGCCGCCTCCTAGGTCTGAGGGGTTCACTGACGCACAGAAGCTGCCACGCGTGTTCCAAGGGAGCCTGCGGCTGCATCCACTTGCCGTCAGCCACCTGCGTCTACTTGTTCACTAGGCTGCGCTGCATTTTCCCTGGTGTCCCACGGGCCCCGCATTCACAGGACGTTGGGAGCGAGGGCAGGTGGGATGCCGGCTTCCCGGGAGGGCCAGCGGCAGCAGCGGCCCCAGGGACCCCAACGGGCTCCTCCCGTTTCTCCGTCTTCCCGCGCTTGACTCCAGGGCCCCTCCAAGGACAGCTCTGGGTGGAGGAAACAGGTACCGTTTGGCATTTTTCCCCAATGGCATATTTCCACGAGACCAATGCATGACAACTAGAAGGGAACTGATCCCCTCCAAGATGTCCTACTGACTCTAAATGGAATTTTCTGCTTGAGACCACGTCTGCGCAATGACACGACTGCTCTCCCCCGAGGGCAGCAACGCCAAATCCGAGAAGGTCGGCTCCTGGCAAAGCCAACACTGCGGCTATGGGTGGGCCCCGAGGAGCCCCAGATAAGCAGACGGAGGACAAGCCCCAGGCAGGGACCTGCCCTCTGCGGAGTGCTCTGTGGGCGGCTGGATAAGGAAGGCTCTGGAGAACGGCCCCATGCAGGGGCGGGGCAGGCCGTGGGTCAGAAACACAGCGCAGGCACACCAGGACGTCGGCCAAAAACTAACCTCACCGTCAAGACAGCAGTGAGGGGGCAGCCACAGATCCCTTAAACCGGACGAGAAAGCAGCAACCACGCCAGAAAAGCGAGATGCGCCGCGCGGCACTAAAGTCCGCCGTTTGTGCTCATTGCCCGGCGGTGGGAAGACGGCTCGCTGGGCGCGGCTCACCACACCTGTTTTCAAGAAATGACTTACAGCAGCCTCTGAAGAGCGATGCCCCAGAGAGAGAAAGACAGATTGAGTCTCCACCCCTGGCCGGGCCGCGGACTGTGCCGCCAGATATCATGGGCCATTTTCAGAGTAATGTGGTGGGAGCAACGGCGGCCGCAGAAATGCCGTCTGGGACCTGCCCAGCGGGCACCAGGCGCTGCTCTACTCCAGTGGGTGGCAGACACCGGGACCACGCGCTGCCCCGACTGGTCTCTAGGGCTCTTTACATGCCCCGTTGTCCCACGTCCCTGAGCCCAGGCGAGTGCTCAGCCTTGGGTCAAAGAAACATGACATCCATGCACGGAGCTGCTGGGCTTAGAGGGAGATACTTAACGTCCCCGAAGTGGTTTCTGTCGGCATCAGCGCAACGCCGCTTTGAATCAGTCCTTCTAAGACTATCGAAGGTAAGTCCCCTTAACGTACGAGGTCAAGTTCACGCTCTGAGTTTCCATGCTTGTGTCTACTGAAAGACGCAACCACGGCGCTAACCAAATGGCCAGGAGGTGCAGGGTCGGGTGATCCAAATCATGGCAACGCAACCTGAAAACCACAGTACGGGGCGCTTGGGGGGCTCAGTCGGTGAAGCGTCTGCCTTCAGCTCAGGTTGTGATCCCAGCGTTGTGGAATCGAGCCCCACATCGGGCTCCTTGCGCACCGGGAGCCTGCTGCTTCTGCTGCACTCCCCCCCATTCATTCTCACTCTCTCCCCATCTCTCAAATAAATAATAAAATCTTTAAAAAAAGAAAAAACAGTAAGACACCACTCCATACCCACCAGCATGGCTGAAATGAAAAGACGGACGGTACCGAGCGTTGGGAGTGGTGCGGATGGTGAGAGGGTCCACACACGGCTGGCAGGAGTGCAAACAGGTACAGTCACTTTGGGAAACATCAGTTATACCCATGCCTACGCCATGCCCAGATACGCTCCTAAATACATCCTAAATACGTCCTAAATACGTCCCCAAGAGAAACGAGGGCAGAGAGCACACCTGCCAAAACACATGTCCGAGGAACTTTGTTGTCAAGAGCGGGCAGAGCGAAGGCGACAGACGTCGGAACTGAGTTACCTCTGGGAGCCGGGGGAGGGGGCTGAGCCGGAACGACGGGGGGTGGGTCCCCAGGGAGCCTTCCTGGGGCTGGAAGGTTCTGCATCGGGACCCAGGGGGATGTCCACAGGCACATACCTACAGCAGGATGGGCCTTCCATATTTAGGGTTTGTGTGAAAAATGAAAACAGCGGCAGCGGACAGCTGATGCGCTGCAGACAGGGACAGGGACGTTGCTCAAGCCCCGACGGGCCCTCGGCCGGGTCAGAAGGAAGGTGAGGCGGCAGGTGCAGGAAGCAAGGGGCCTGCCTGGGAAAGCCGACCAGGGCGGGGAAGTTGGCAGTTGATCCCGCCAGGTAAGGGACAGATTCATTCATTAGTCGACGCAACACTGAACAGATGGCCGCAGGCTGTCGGCTAGTTCAAGACCCCGGGGCGTGTGCCTGCGTGTGCATGTGCACAGTGTGTGCGCGAGTGTGCGTGCGGGGACACAGGCGGGCGGCTTCCTCACCTAAGAGGCTGACTTCCAACAAAGGGGGCCCTCTCGTCGAGGGCGCAGGTCAGGGCTGACTCGAGGGCCTTGGGAAGGAAACACCCAGAAACCGGAGGAGACTGCGGACTGCGAGGGCGACGTGAACTTTGACCCCACGTCCTGCCCCGGGTTTGGCTTGTAACTGACCCGATCCCTCTGTTTGCTCAAGGTGGGTTTAGGGGATTATCTGTTGGCTGCTAACCAGGTGGGAAACAAAGGCAGAAGGAAGTGTAGACAAAACTAAACGTCCTCACAGCCCGCAGCTGGCGGCAGCTGCTTGAGGCCGAGAATCCGGTCCCTCCGGAAGCTCCCGCTGTCTTGATGGTCGCGCTCTTCTTCATGGAAAGGCCCTGCCGCTGGGCAGCACCAGCCTCCCGCCTCCGGTGAGCCTCTTCTAGAGTATGAAACCCTCGGGTTTTCCCTTATCTTCACCTCCCCTCGTCCCCTAGTATTCAAGCAGTTGGTCCTCAAAATCCCAGGTCTCGTCCCTGTGCTTTCATAAAACCACCTTTTGGCCCCCAAGGTGACCCCACCAACCTCACCGACATGCCAAAAACTACACCACTAACACTGACCCCTGTGTATGTCTTTATCCCGAAAGGACGATGAATAAAAATCCGAGGTCTCTGGGTTTGACGTCCTAGAGTTCATCACTTCTAAATGCATCGTTCATTCCCTGCCTGGATGTCCATTCAACCCTGGCAAAATGTCCCTGTACCTAATCCATAACCGTCCTCCGGAGGAGGAGTGGGAAGCAAAGCGCACAAAACCTGAACCTAAAGAACTGCAGGAAGTTGGGGCGCCCGGGGGGCTCCGTCACCGGCGTCTGCCTTCCACTCAGGTCATGATCGCGGGATCCTGGGATCCAGGACTCCCTGCTCGGTGGGGAGCCGGTTTCTCCCTCTCCCACTCCCCCTGCTCCCTCTGTTGCTGGGTCTCTCTCTGTCAAATAAAATCTTTTTAAAAAATCATACTAAGGGGACGCCTGGGTGGCTCAGTGGGTTAAGCAGCTGCCTTCGGCTCAGGTCATGATCCCAGCGTCCTGGGATCGAGTCCCACATCGGGCTCCTTGCTCGTCAGGGAACCTGCTTCTCCCTCTGCCTCTGCCTGCCATTCTGTCTGCCTGTGCTCGCTCTCTCTCCTCTCTCTCTCTGACAAATAAATAAAATCTTAAAAAAAAAAAATCATACTAAGCAATTTGATAATTTTTTGTCTTTATAAACTTTATAAACTTTATACCCAAACTGCTTACTAGTGAAAGAGCTTAAAAAGGTCCTGAAAAACAACGATTTTTTGGAGTAAGAGGGTTCTAAACACAAAATGAAAATATCTTAACTTTTGGGGCTATGGCTAGGAAATCCTGGTTTCCCAAAACTATCGATTCTGACGTGTGCCGAAGACAAATGTCCTTGAACTGTAATCCGCGTAAGTACCACGAGGCACTTAGGACACTGGGGGTGAGGCCCGACCCCATGCGCCCAAGCAGCACTGCTGAGTAACCCGGACCAAGTGCATCCACCCCGAGCGCAAGCTCCCTTTGCCGACCTGCAACAGACGGTTCTCTGACACACGCACGGTGCGCGCACGGGGGAGGAAACAGCACAACCGCGGCTGCTGAGCTCTAAATAGAGCCACGGCTCTGAGGGTTCAGAGACTTTTCAAACATCGTGTCCGAACCCCGTGCTCGCCCCGATCCTAAGGGATGGGGTGAAGACTTCACATCCTGTAGGATGGGCTGTGCCCTCGAGTGCCCAAGGCTGAGCTGGGGAGCTGCCTCTCCCTGGGGACCAGGGACGGAACAGGTGCATGCTGGGCCACGGCAGGTTTGGGGGGAAGTCCTCCTCCCTCCCTGTCTCCCATCGGGAGAGCACTGCTTAATCCTAAACACGCCGGGTCACTTGAAAGTTTAAGATGGTGATTCCAGGGGACACCTGGCTGGCTTCAGTTGCGAGAGCATGAGACTCTTGATCTCGGGGTCATGAGTTCAAGTCCCACAGCGAGAGTAGAGCTTACTTTAAATAAATAACTACCAAAAAAAAAAAAATCGTGATTCCAGTTCAATTTCATTGTCCCTAATGGGTGTTCCGTGAGTATTTCGTGAACAGAGGCAGTCAAATCCACACTGGGTCATCATCTGTTTCGCTGCCATCACGTGGTTGTCTACAACATGCCACGTAACTGGCGGCAAAGGAGGGACACAAAGAAGAGATGATGCACGGCTGGTTCCCAAGGCCAGGGCGCAGCGCGGGGACCCCCCGGTCACTACTGCCTTGCGGAACTCCACCCCGAAAACGAAGATGAAGGGCTGGACGGTGCCCGGACCCAAGTGAGACCCACAGTGGCGAATTCAATCTGCAATTTGCTTTCTCTTTTACCAAACACTTGCTCTCAGACCTTCTCACATGGTTCTCCAAACAACGCTGGAGGACAGGTTTGATTGCCCCATTTGGCAGATGGGGACAGTGAGGCTCAGGGAGGCAGAAGGCTCTTCACTCTTCCGTGTTGCTTTGCTCAGGGACACAGGTGCGGCTGGGGCAGGGGGTGGGGGTGGGATTCACGGCTCTGTCTCCCCTCCCAGAAGCGTAAAGGTTGAATTAACTGGGCGCTCCAGTTTCTTCCTGATCTCCAGCCTGCACTTCCCCAGGCAGAGCAGGGCTAGTGCTCCAACAGAGGCCAACCGGGAGCCTGGTGGGGAGGTACTTGGGAGAGGACACGGAGGGCTGAAATTTCTTTACAAGTTAGTCCTTGCCTCCCCGATAGCCTTCTCCTTGCTCAAGCTCTTTGTCTGCCGCAAACAGATGTGTCATCGCTTGCAAGCCACCTGCTTCCCCTCCAGAAGTGGGCGCAAAGGCCGCGTGTGTGTGCGGGTGACCCAAGTTCACACCAAGCCTCGGGAGCTGTGCACACCCCCTTCCGTTCGCCTCCAAGCTTTGGGGCTGCTCTCAGGGCCCCCGAGCGTTTGCAATTATCGCCTCGTAGAATAATTTCCAGGGAGTGTTTCTCAGGTGTGAGTAAATGGAAAACCTGTGTCATCCCAGGAGGCAGGACTCTAGAGAGAGGGTGCGCTGCTGAGGCGTGCTGAGGCACCACCACCCCCCTCCCCCACCCCCCTGTGGTGAACAGGCGGGTCACCGTCTGGAGCAAAGGATGCCAGACTTCCTTCCCCTACGGACTGTCCTTATGTGTTCACCTGCTCATTTGTTGCTCAGTTTGGGTAATTTATTGTCTCTGTACACGAACTTCCATGAATGCCTGTCCCCCAATATTCATATGTTGAAGCCTGATCCCTTTGGGGGTGGTTTGATCACGAGGACAGAGCCTCCGTGAATGGGGTTTGTGCCCCATGAAAGGCTCCAGAGAGACCCCTTTCCCCTCCACCATGTGAGGACACAGCGAGAGGGGACCATCTATGTAACAGAAAGTGCCCCGTTACTGGAAGTGAACACGATGGAGTAGAGAACGCGCACATGCGGTATAGACTAAATGATCCAGAGGAACAAAGGATGACCATAATCTCCTTTCTCAGGATGCCTGGGGCCTCCCGGGGGGGGGACAACTGGACAGGTGCGCGACCACTATAACTCAAAGCAAACTGTGTATGTGGTGAGGACCCAGGCGGGGCCAGCACGCCAGCATCCAGGGGAAAGACAGCAACGCACACGTGCGGCACGCGCTGCTCCACGTGAAGCTCCTTCTCACGGACAGCTTACCGGAGTGCCTCGGGGTCTGGCGGGGAAGCGGGGCAGGCTGACCACCAGCACCCCGTGGGCCACGTGCAGAAACATAGCGGCAACGAGGCACAAGGATCGGCCAGTCAGCAAACGGGAACCTGGCTTCCTCTCTTGGACTGTGTGTTGCCTCGAGCGTCTAAGAAGCAGGCTGATGGCAGGCCTGTCGAGCGTGCCTGGGGACAGACAGCGCGGGTCCCAGAGAACTGGCGTCCGGTTACTGGCGGGAGAGGAAGGGACGTGGCGGGAAGCAGCGTGGAGACGGGCCGTCTGTGCCAGGGCCCGAGGGACATGCTGGGACGCGCGACGCGCTAGGACGTGGCTGCCCCGGGGGAAGACGGTGTGTGGTGGGCTCGTGGGTATCTTCGTCTCAGGTTGGCGACAGGATAGAAGAATTCATTGTGTCATTCAGAAAAGTTTTCCGTGGGTGGTTGGTCTCCCTGACCATGAACCTGGGGGTTTCCAGAAAGCCAGTTCTCCTTTCCCTGGCTCACAGCTTCCCCTGCCGTCCCGCGGGGCAGCGCCTCTGCCCCCGTCCCGTCCCTCTCATGCATCCCCGGAACTCGGCTCCACGCAGAAAACACAAATCCCGCGCTGGGGCAGGAATTTTTTGGAAACATTTGCTTCTGCAACAGCCAAGCACCCCAAAAGTCACTTTGGGCCCTCCTTGGGAGCACCCTAAAATCCACTGGACTTACGCTTTAAAATGGTGGGTCTGATGGCCTGGGAACTCTGAGTCAAGAAGAGGACATGAGCCGAAACCGGCACAAAACAGCCGCGGGGGGCCCGGGGGATGGACACGGCTGCGGCTCAGGGTCAGGGTCAACGTTTGGCGCCCGTGCGATTTTGGAATAATTCTCATTGAACGTCCAAGCTGAAATCACCCAAATGTCACCGTGCGCGTGTCCTCAGTGAATGAATGACATGGTTTTCACCCAGCGTTTTCCACTTCTCTCTTCTGGTTTTGACTGGAGGAAATTTAAAAATTATGTCATTCAAAGGCGTGGAGGTCGCCTGTCTCCTGGCCGTACAAACGTGGTCAGAAAAGGACAAAGGAGGAAAAAGAGAAGAGAAAATGCAAGGCACCTTGGGGCAGAAAGGGTGGCTCGGAGGAGGTGACATTTCAGCTGAGAGCAGAAGAGCGGGGTGATGGGCCATGTGAGCGGGAGGAGAACCATCACGGCGGTCCCACGGAGTCATGTGGGAGAAAGTGGTTTGTGAAGGACAGGGGGCCAGCCAGCCCTGACCCCGCAGTGGTTTCCAGTGTCTCAGGGGAAGTGGCAGGAGGCGGGGATGTGGGTGTCGAACTTGAGACCAAGCCCAAAGCTGAGAGGCACCATCCCAGGCATGGAGGGAGTTTCCTTCTGGCACAAAAGCATTTATGGAGTGTCCCGCCGTCAAGTGTATGTGGGAGAGATGTCAAGTCGTCTCCATCCAGTGGTTTCCTGATTAAACTGTTTGTGAGCATAAAACAAGGGGAAAGGCACCCTTGTCCGTCCCTGCTATAACTTGATCCCGTTCCGAGGCTATTTAAGGAGGGCAGGGGGTCTGGGGAAGCATCACGATTTTCAGTTTGCGAGTCAGGAATGCGAGCATGTTACAGCAACAAAAATCATGAGAAGGTGAAGTTCTGGTAGGAGAGATCAGTCATCCTCTAAGAAGATCCCGAAGATTCTTAACCTTATTTTGTATCAGGGTCTCCACGGTGGGATCAGTGGTGACCCTCCGAAGAGACACCTCCACGCCCTAAGACCCAGGCCCAGGGAAGGTGGCCTTCTTTGGAAAAGGGGTCTTTGTGGCTGGAACTAAATTATGGATCTCAAGATGAGATTACCCAGTACTGAAGGTGTCTTTGTCAGAACAGAGGACACGGGTGCCCCGGGGCAAAGGTCCGAGGGATGCAGCCTGAGCAAGGAATACCCAGGGTCACCAGCAGCCACCAGAGGCTAGGAGATGAGCACAGAGGGGGCTCTCCTCAAAGCCTGCGGACACTTCGATTTCAGACTTCTGGCCTCCAGAAGGTGGGAAAGAACACGTTCCTGTTGCTTTCAGCCACCCAGGTTTTGGCCATTTGTTATGGTGGCCCCAGGACCCTTGAATAGACTCCTTTTGCAATCTGGTGAGGCCTGATGGGCCCCTTCAGGAGTAATGGTTATGAAAGGCATAGAATAGAAAGTATAGGGTAACAAAGAAGCCAATCCTACGGAGGTGGCCATTGTTCTGTGGACCCCGTGGGCCCCAGGTGAGGAACGAGGAGAAATTCTATGAATTGATATTGGTCTCCATCAGGTAACCCTGCTAATTTAACAGCTCCCATGTACTGGAATGCCTTGAGAATAGCCACTGGCCATGGAGGGGCCACCTATCCCTCGAGCCCATTCTGGCAAATGCCTACGTTCTATCCCAGACGCGGTCATATCTGGAGGCCTCGTGCCCAGGACGTTCAGGCGGGACCACAGTGCCTCGCTTTAGGGCCAAGCCACGGATGTGAAGCCTCGAACAATGGCTTTTTATAGGCATAAAGGAACACACAACAATTCTGTGACACACCTTCCCCTTAACTTGCTTGTAAAGGGCAGGACAACAGCACAACACATGTATCTCAGGAGACAGGCTTTCCTGTCCCTGCGGGTCCCCCAACACAGGCTCTGCTCAGACCCCAACTGCGGGAAGCAAGACTGTAATGACCAGTCTTTCCACGAACATCACCTTTGCTTCCAAACCATTCCAGAGAATTTTGCCCTAAAATCAGCACTGCATTCGACCTCAGAAACCCAAAAGACCAAAAGTGTTAGCATCAGACGACAGTGTCCCCTGGTCTGTAGACGTGGTTGGGAGAACAGGAGACCAGTTGCCCTTGGTCGAATGCTTGGGAAGATTATTAGTTCGGGGAAACAGAGAGAGCTCCCCGAATCAGCCCTAGATCCAACCGACGGGTGCTCTATACAGAGCCACGGCCTCCCCCTGCACCACCAACCTTGCCGGGACGTCCAGGCCACGTAAGTGGGAGAGCAGGCCGCTGGCGGCGCCTCGTGCATCCATCCCACTCGACTGGTAGTAACGAGGTGGACGCCCCTGAAAACGGCCCCTGGGGCCTCCTGCCCTAATCCCCGGGGGCTGTGCAGGCCACAGGATGTCATGCCCTGATCATACCTGTTACATTACAAAAGGGATTTTGTAATTAAGATTACTAATCAGTTGACTCTGAGTGAATCAAGGCAAGATTGGAATCTAATCACACGAGCCCTTACAAGCTGATAGCAGAAGGGGAAGTCGGAGTGAGAGCCTGCAGGCCCACAGGCAAAGCAGGAGCTGGAATGTGGACAGCCTCCAGGATCAGGGACGGTCCCCAGAGGACATCCAGCGAGGAAACGGAGAACCTCTGTCCCATGTCTTCAAGGACCTGAATTCTGCCGGGAGCCCAAGTGAGCCTGGAGGCAGAGTCTCCCCAGTTGAGCCTCAGGAGGAGAACGTAGCCCAGCCAGTCCCTACAGGACAGCCTAGGAGGTCCTGAGTGGAGGACCCGGCTGTGTCTGCATGGACGTCTGACCTGCAGAACTGGGAGATGACAAATGGCTCTGGCGGGAAGCCAGCCGTCCGTGGCAGCCGGTGGCACAGCAGAAGGAAGCTGGCACACCCTCGGTGCCATCAGGAGTGGGCTAGTGTGTGGCCCCTGGCTCCGAAGAGTCAGAGAGAGAGGAAGCAGCGGACAGAGCCCCCCAGCACCCGTTCCTGGACGCTCCCTGCGGCTGCAGCAGGGCGCCCGCCAGCCCCGTGGGGCCCCTGAGCCCTGCAGATGCGGCTGCCGTGAACGGAGCCGCTCTGTCCGGGTGAAATACACCAAGGTTTGGAGGGTTCGTTCGAGAAAAAAGAACGTGAGCGATCTCATCAATAACTTTTCCGTTGATTACATCAATCGACGGGCTGATATGGAAAATATTATTGAAGTTACTTTCACCTCCTTCTTTTTACTTCTTTAATGTAGCTTCTAGAAAACGTTCATTTCAGCGTGAGGGTCACGTTGATGTCCAGCGGCGCCGTGTCAGCCCTGCCTTGCCCGACCCTCCCCACTGCGCCGAGCCTCAGAGGAGCGGTCAGCGTCAGACAGTGAGGGCGTGGGGCAGGGACGGGCGTCAGGGTCGTCAGAGCCCAAAGCCCGTGTCCTGAGGTCTGGGCCGCCCTCCCAAGCAAGCACGAAGTCAACCTTTGGTTGAAAAGCAACGTTTTCAGCAGAGGCTGGATACCCTACACCAAACAAAAGCTTCAAATGGGGATAAGACCTCGGGCGGAGGGACGTAGGGAAGTATTTTGGGGTCCTGGGAGACCTCTCATTCCCCTCCCAACATTTGGCCCTAGGAACTGACTCTGATAAGCCCAGAAACCGGAATTGTCCACATGAGTGGTCGTGCAGTCGTTAGGGACACCTGGGGATCTTGGTCTCCTTCCGCGGGATATCCAAGGATACAGTATGAGAAAAGAAAGGTTATGATCGTGATCCGTTATTATGAGTACCTTCTCCAAATCACGGTTATCTTTATATAAATCCCACCCAAGATCCCTGCGATCGATCCCCCGGAATGGGCCCGCGCTGCATCTTCATCCCACCGTGCAGCCGCTCTGGGAGGAGAGAAGGCAGCAGAGGGCTGTGTTCTAGGCAGAAGCTGAAAACCGCAGCACACAGGCCCTCCACCGCCCTGAAGGTCAGCCCTGCAGGGGACTGGGCGGTCCAGGTCCTCTCGACACCAGGAGAAACTGAGGGGTACTTGCAACCATTCTGGAAGAGGTGAGCTAAGGACGTGGTCACTAGAAGTCACTTCCTGTCCATCCATCTGGCTCTACGAACCGTCAACACTGTCACACTTCACGCTCTCTTGGTGTCCTCCTTCATTTTATATCCTGTGTGCACCCCTTCTTGGAAAATTTTAATCCATTTACAATTCAGCGTTCACCGTGTCAAGAATGCCAGGTTGCAAATTCCCCTTTCAGTAAAGCTGTTATAATTCCCGAGCCTGTCATCAAGAATGCAAAGACCAGCTGAGCACACCACCTCCCAGAAGACCTCCGGGGCTTGCTCCTGGAGGTGTGCGTCGGAGGGGGAGGCTGAATCGTGTTGGTGAGGAAATCTCCAGGGTCCTGTTTTGAAATCCACTCTATACTTGTTTTTGGTAAAAACATGTGACACTCTTTGTTACTTCTCAAAAAATCTTGCTCTGAAGATGCTGACCTCGCTGACATGGACTGGGGCTCCAGCAAGGAACTAGGCTCCTTCTTGCACATCCCGGGATAGGCTCAGCATGACCCGGGAGAATGTGCTTCCCTCTGAGTCACACGACCCAGCAGGGGTGACTGTGGGTCGGGAAAAGGTAAAATGCTCCACTCAAGTTTCCAAGATCTTGACGAGCGGGTTATCATTTTTCTTACATTGGAAATGAACCAAAACTCTTTGATTATAGAAATTTAGCTCTGCCATCAGGCCTTTGCTTACTTTAATTTTTATTAAAGTTTTTTTCCCTGCCAGCATCTCAGTTAGCTGTTTCTAGGTGTGCGTGCCTGAGTCAGTCCTCCACTTAGAATGGAAAAGGGGAGCTTGGGACCTGCCCCTCGCTCTCTGTTCCCCCCCATACACTGCATCTTTCATGGGTTTATGCCTTTTAAAAATTGGCCATGACACCTGTACAAGCGTGCTCACAGCAGCACCGCTCACAACAGCCAAAAGCAGAAATTATGCAAATGTCCGTGGACAGATGCGCAGGCAAACAAAAGGTGGTCCACCCATTCGGTGGAAAATTATTCAGCCTTAAAAAAGAATGCGATCGTGAGTCGTGCCGCAGTGTGCTTGAGCTAGAAAGAAACCAGACACAGAGGACAGGGGCTGTCCCTGTCCACGTGAACGTGGAACACACAGTAGGCAAATCCACAGATTCAGAAAGCAGATGGTAGCTGCGAGGGCTGGGGGAGGGGAGAGCAGCCGTTGTTTCATGGGACCAGAGTCTCAGTTTGGGAAGAGGAGAAAGTTCCAGAGACTGGAAGGTGGGGACGGCTGCACAGCAACGTGTGTCGAATGCCACTGAGCTGAACCCTTCAAAATGGCTAAAAAGGGGACATTTTATTTTTTTTTTAAAGATTTTATTTATTTATTTGACAGAGAGAGATCACAAGTAGACGGAGAGGCAGGCAGAGAGAGAGAGAGAGAGGGAAGCAGGCCTCTTGCTGAGCAGAGAGCCCGATGCGGGGCTCGATCCCAGGACCCTGAGATCATGACCTGAGCCGAAGGCAGCGGCTCAACCCACTGAGCCACCCAGGCGCCCCAAAAGGGGACATTTTAAATGGGACACTGCATGTGGTGTGTATTTTACCACAATAAAAAAGTTTAAAGACATATTCAGCAATAGGGGAAAATGGATTAGCTGGACTCTGTCAATGATAAACATTAACCTCACGGAAACGAAAACTTTCCAATTCTGACGTGTTGAGTCAGCAGCTAAACAAGGAAAGCAGGATGGGGGAGGGATGAAGTTGTTATTTCCCTGATCTCATGTAAAAAAAAATCAGATGTAAATGTATTTTGCCTTCTGTGGGAGAATTAAAAGTTAGCATTTTCTGTTAAAAAAAAAAAAGTAAATAAAATTTGGGGAGGGGCTCCTTGCTGCTGCCGTTGGTGGAACGTTAGACTCTTGATCTTGGGGTTGTGAGTTTGAGCCCAAGATCAGATGTAGAGATTACTTAAAGAAATAAAAAACTTAACAAAAAATTTTTGAGGAGTTGAAAAAGGACATAAAGATGAATTTCCATGTAATTCTCTAAATTATTTGAATTTACTTATTCCTTGATTTCCCTGCTCTCTACCACTGATTTATTTTAGAGTAGCCCCCTTTTAAATTTGATTTTACTTTTTATACAGATAAAAGATACTTACAGAAAATTTCCACAGTGTAGAAAAACCTATGGAAAAAAGTTTTCCCTAAATCCCACTACCCAATGTAAACACCACCAACATTTGGTTAACATTTCTCCAAACCTCTTGCTATTCTGATTGATGTAGAAGGATGGATGGATGGTTGGATGGATGGATGGATGGATAGATGATGGGTGGTTGGATGGATGGATGGATGGATGGTTGGATGGATGGATGGATGGTTGGATGGATGGATGGATGGATGGTTGGTTGTATGGATGGATGATGGATGGTTGGATGGATGCATGGATGGATGGTTGGATGGATGGTTGGATGGATGGTTGGATGGATGGTTGGATGGATGGATGGATGGATGATGGATCACTGGATGGATGGATAGGATTATATTTACATAAGTAAAATAATTATGTTCATTCTTTTCTTATTCAGCAAAATATGTGGCAATTACTTGCTGATAAAGAGTACAGTTAGCTGTAGTTTACTTTTCAAAGGTGCATGGATATCCCAGGGTGTGGGTAAACCATAGTTTATTTAACCAGCCTCCCCATATCGAACATTTCAGTTGCTTCCAATTCTTCCCTACAATAAACAATGTTGCAGTGGTCATCCTTGCCCATTCAACTTTGTGAACATGTCTGGGTACCTCCCAGAAGAAGTTTCTAGATCTTGATTACTGTGTGGAAGAATACACACACTTGAAGTTTTTGAACATTTTCCCAAACTGCCCTCCAAAGGGGTTATGGACATTTTATGTTCCCGCTGATGATGCATGAAAGTTCCCGTTATCCCGTGCCCTGGCCAACACAGGCCATGGCTGTGTGACAGCCCGGCAAACAGAAGGCATCTCAGTAATGTCACTTGCCTCTCCCTGAGCAGCAGTGAGGTGGGCAAAATATATCGTTTTTTCACAAACTATCATTACAGTCAATTTTGTGTCTTCTTATTTGAATTCCCTGTTCATTTCTTGTGCTCACTTTGACCGTGCTCTTTATTATTTTGTAGGTTTTTTAAAATAGACCTTTATTCTTTGTCACATATTGCAAACATGCTTTCTCGGCTTGTCGTTTTAACTTTGTTCACTGCATTTTGTTTTGCTCTTCTGTACAAAGCTTTTTGATTCTCAGGGAATCAGATCTATGAAGCTTTTAGTTAGTGTTTCCCAACTTCATGTCATGATCATAAAAGATTCCACCACCCCAAGATTACAAAACATTCACCCCAATTCTCCTCAAGTTGTCTGTCTGTGTTTCACATGTAAATATTTTGTTCTCTTCTAAACTTACTTTGATATAAGAAGTTGGGTGTGGATCCCACTTTTTACCTTCAACGACCAGCCAGTTGTCTCAAAATCTGACTTTCCCCTATTGACTTCAAATGCTTCATCTGACAGTCCTCATTTGATATGTGAGATCATTTCTACATTCTTAATTTTTCCCTCTCTACTCCTGCCTACTTCACACATTTCCTGGGACCCCAGGCCAGTACAAACCCCGCCCTTCCTCCCTCTCAGCACAAGCAAACCCTGAACAGACACCTGAAGCAACTATATGGGCACCCCAACAAGTCAGTAACAGCGGGTGGACTGGGGGGGGCAGAATTAAAAATTTGAAGAACAACCGATAGGGGGATGAGCTTCCTGAGTTTTTTCCCTCCTTATTTCCAGACCTTACTATGGGGAAGCCCAAATCCTGGAACCAAAGCCAGAGAAAAGGCATACATTATATATAAGGGAACCATGATCTAAAAGCTTGGAGATTTCTCATCAGAAACATTGGATACAGGGAAATAGTGGAATGACATTTTTTAAGTGTTCAAAGAAAAGAACCGTTAACCCATAATTCTAGAGTAGAAACACTCTTCAGAAATAAAAACGAAGTAAAGACATAATTAAATGAAATAAAACTGGAATTCACTGCCAGTAAACCTTCTGTAAAAGGCATGCTAAGAAAGATATTCATGTGACGGGAAAATAACAGGAAACCTGGAACTTCAGGAATAAAGGAAGAGCAACAGAAATGATGAATCCAGGAAGAATTCTTCTTCAGTTCTATGGATGAGAGTTGAAAGGAAAAGCTGTAACATTTTCTGAGGATGTTTTCGATGTATGTAGATAAAGTACTTCGGACAAGTTCAGCACAAAGCAGGGGGAAGGGCAGAACACCTGTGATGATAAGTTTTCTACCTTTTACCTGAAGTGGTTAACTATTAACCATAAGCAGGTGGGATAAAACCCTACACAGGTATGTATTTTGCAATCCCTGGAGCAACCACTTAAAAACGATACAAAGAAATATAGTCAAAGCTCATAAGCAAATTAACATGGTACACTAAAAGAAATATTCAAATAATCCAGAATAAGGTAGGAAAGAAGAAAGAGAAGCCAAAAAAAAAAAAAAAGAGAGAGAGAGAGAGAGAAACAAACAAAAAACAAATAATAAACTGTTAGACCTACATTCACCCATATAAATAATTACATTAAATGTAAGTAGTCAGGGCACTTGGGTTGCTCAGTCCTTAAGCATTTGCCGTGTGCTCAGGTCATGATCTCAGGGTCCTAGGATCAAGCCCCATCAGGCTCCCTGCTTAGCTTCTCCCTCTCCCACTCCCCCTGCTTGTGTTCCCTCTCGCTGTGTCTCTCTCTGTCAAATAAAGAAATAAAATATTTTTTTAAAAAAGGAAAATACTTCCTGGAACACTGAAAAAAAATTAGATTAAATTAAAAATAAATACATAATTACTGATTAAAAGAAAAGAAAATACTATGCTAAGAGAAGGAAGCCAAACACATACACATACACACAAAACCCAAATTGTATGATTTCATTTCTATGAAGTGTCAAAAATAGGTAAATTTATTGAGTTAGAAAGCAGATTAGTGGTTGCTTAGGGTTCAGAGAGGAGAAGGAGGGAAATGGGTATTGATTGCTAATGGGTACAGAGTTCCTTTTGAGGGTACAGAAGTGTAACGAAATTGATTATGCAATGTTTTCACACCCTGTGACTATACTAAAAAAAAAAAAAGCTTAAACCCTGCATTGTATAGTTTAAATGAATTTTACAGCATAGGGATCATAGCTCAATAAAGCTGTTTATATTAGGAAGGAAAGCTAGAGTAGCTATATTAATGTCAGACACAACACTTTCAGAACAAGGAAAATTACCAAAGATAAAGAGGAACACTATATGGCGGGGAAGGCCGATTCATGGGGAAGACACCACAATCCTAAATGTGTACACGCCCAACAGCAGAGACGGAAAATGCACGAAGAAGCAGGCCCTGCAGGGCCCAAGCCCTTGTGCCAGGGCGGGTGGCGGTGGCTGCAGGGAGAGAGTCTGCTGTGCTGTGTCACACCACTTCGCTGGTGGGAGGTAGGACTCATGCAGACTAGGACTCTGTGAAGGACTGAACGTAAAATGTGCGGAGAACACGTGAATCCAAGAGTCCCTCCGTCGCATATGGTATCGGTCAGTTGTTCCATCTTATTGGTGATCTGGCGGACCTCAGCCTTGCTCACCGAGCTGATGCCCAGACATACCAGCCTTATAACAAAGACTGGGCAAGAGAGAAGGTCCACATGCCCCTTTGTCAGCAGGCCCGATGGGCTGGGAAACAACAAGAGTTGGCAGCGGTAGGGGCAGGGGTGCGTCTGGAACACAGGAGCATATAGCACACCGGACCGGGAGTCTTGTCCTACAGGAATCCTGTCCCCAGTCTGGCACACTATGGCCAGGACTGAATGGGTCTGACAACACGTGAGGGTCTTGTTCCATAGGAAACCCCCACAACCCCCTTCCTCTCCCCATTTTTTTATTAAACATTTTTATGATGATTTAGAGGAAGTCGCTCTTTGTCCGCTGACATGAACAGTCAAACTGTGCATAGCGGCTTTATTCCACTCACGGTACCAGCCCTTCCTCAGGATGGGGTGGGAGCATGGTGACAGCGCAGTTATGCCCTTGAGATAAAGTCATAGCAAAAAACAAATGTTCTTTAGTTGGAAAGGAAAACAACTAAGAAAACAACTGAAGAAATAAATGATAGAAGTGAGAGCAGAAAGACAGATTCTAAAATCATACTGGGAGAGGTCAATGCCGCACTCTCCGTAACTGAAGCAAGACCGAAAATCACCACAGTCACAGAAGACCGGTACAACCAACGCACAGCCAGCTTGACCCAATTAGCGTTTCTGGAGCGCCCCGTCCGACAGCAGAATGCAGGTTCCTCTCAAGTGCACACAGACTTCCATCAAGACCGTATTCTGAGTCACATAACAAAACTCAACGAGTCTAAAATAATTGAAATCATACAAAATGTGTTCTCTGCCCATAACAGAATTAAACTACAAATTAACAACTGAAAGATATTTACAAAATCCCCTAAATATTTGGGAATTAAACAACATTCTTCTAAATAATCCCTGGGTCACAAAGTAAATCACAAGGGAAGTTATAAATATTTTGGATGGAAGGAAAATGAAAATACAACTTACCAAAATCTGCGGGATGCCTGTAAAGCAGTGCTTAGAGGGAAGTTTAGAGATATTAAATGTTTATGTTAGAAAAGAAGATGGTTTTCAAATAAATAATCTAAGCATCCACCTTAAGAAACTAGAAAAAAAAAAGAGCAAATTAAACCCAAAGCAAGGAAAAGGAAGGAAACAAATAATAATAGGGACAAGTATGAGTTGCATTAAAAACAGAAAAGCAATAGAAAAAAATCAATAAAACATAAGATTGGTTTTGTAAAAAGATCGAGAAAACTGATATACCTCTAGCCAGACTGACCAAGAAAAAAAAAAAAGGAAGACAAAAGTTACCAAGATAAAGGATAGCATATAGATATCAGAAATATTGAAAGAAGAACAGACTGGGTGGCTCAGTCAGTTAAGCATCTGCCTTTGGCTCAGGTCATGATCTTAGGATCCTGAGCTCAAATCCCACATCAGCCTCCCTGCTCAGCAGGGAGCCTGTTTCTTCCTCTCCCTCTGCCTGCCTCTCCCCCTGCTTGTGCATGCTCGCTCTCTCTCTGTCAAATAAATAAAATCTTTTAAAAAGAGAGAAAAAGGAGAGCAGACTAATATTATGAAAATTCAATAGCAAATTTGACAGTGTGAGTGAAATCAATCAGTTTTCTCAAAGATATAGACTCCCAAAACTCCCTCTAGAAGAAATGGACAACCTAAATAGTCCTATATTTATTAGAGAGTTTGTAGCTTAAAAATAAAACAGTCCAAGAAAGAAACCCCAAGACTAGATGATTTTACCACACACCCAATGAAGGAATAATACAAATTCTAAGTTTCTTCCAGAAAATAAAAGATGAAGGACTACTTCCCAATCATTATGCATCCGGTATCATCCTCATACCAAAACCAGAGAAATACTACACAGGAAAGGAGATCTACAGACCATCACGAATACAGATGCAAAAGTCCTATTAAAATACTAGGACACTTAAAATAACTGTGTTAAAAACAAAAAAGCTCATGGTGCCTGGGTGGCTCATTCAGCCAACTGTCTGCCTTCAACTGAGGTCACGATCCCAGGGTTCTGGGATCGAGTCCCACATTGGGCTCCCTGCTCAGCAGGGAGCCTGCTTCTCCCTCTGCCCCTCCCCCCACTGCTTGTGCTCACTCTCTCTCGCTCTCTCTCTCTCTCTCAAATACACAAATAAAATCTTTAAGAAAAATAAAATCTCAAAAAAAGAAAAAGCTCACAGGAATTTGCTTGGAACTGCATTGAACTTATAGAAAATAGATGAAGAACGGACATTTTTCAATAGTAAGTCCTTTCTGTGTTAAATTAAAATTAATTAAAGTACAGGGGCTCCTGGGTGGCTCAGTGGGTTAAGCCGCTGCCTTCGGCTCAGGTCCCGATCTCAGGGTCCTGGGATCGAGTCCCACATCGGGCTCTCTGCTCAGCAGGGAGCCTGCTTCCCTTCCTCTCTCTGCCTGCCTCTCTGCCTGCTTGTGATCTCTCTCTGTCAAATAAATAAAATCTTTTAAAAAAAATTAAAGTACAATTTTTACCCAAGAACAAGCCATCTTTTATGCCTTTCATGGAGCCATCAATATATCCCATGTTGGGTCCTGCCTGAATTTTTGTGAAAATTTTTTATGGATTTTTATACATTTTGCTGTTACTATGGATTAAATGTTTTCTTTTCCATCACAATGTTTAAATTATCATTATTGGCTTACAAGGGAAATAGAACTTTCTCAATACGTATTCCGTAAGTCACCACTCCATTGATGTCCTCTCCTGTTATTAATATCAAGTGTTGATTAACCTGAGTGCTGGCATTTCCCGGCGATAGGGAGACCGTGACTGCTCTTTCCTCCACTTATATGTCTGGCTTCCTGTTTTAATCACGATGACTAACGCCCTGAAAACCGTGGTCAGTAATTCCACTTTTATTTTCTAGGTTCCACCCACTCAGAGCACATAGAACCCTGGGGCGGCCTCCTGCTCTCCAGGGCCGTTTTTCTGAATGCAGAGATGGAGAGCGGAGTCTGAACACGCTTCTGCCTCGTTTTCTTGCAGTAACTTTCCAATAAGGAAAAGTGAATGACTGTGTGAGGTCAAAGATGGAAAAAGGAAAGAAAGGAAGAAAGCCAGCCCCTCCCCATTCTACCACGGGACAAATCAACAGCCGGTCCTCTCTCCTGCTCCCCTCTGTGCTTGTCCTGCGACGTGGCCGGCATCAAAGCCTCGGAAACTTCTGTTCAGAGGCAGGAACCACGGACTCCTAGACCCACAGTCACAGGTGCACACCTCTCTCTCCCCATCTGTAGTGCAGGTTAAATGAATTGACAGAGGAAACAGAGCGGCGGGCTCCAGGAGGACCCCGGGACGTGAAAGTGGGGACAAGGGCTGGGTAGTGGTAGCTGGCCGTGGCTCCCTCGCTCCCCGCAAGGCTGGCCAGGCCAGCAAGGAAGAGAAATAATGCAGGGCCACTTTACTTGTGATGTCACACATCTGTCTCTTGGGAAACACTGGGCAGGGCTACGCGGAGGGGGTTGGGCCATCAGAGCCAGACGGCCGAGAAGCAATTCCACGTTCTTCCAGATCATGAAGTCATTTGCTCTTTGCGTTGGAAAGGACCCGAGGGTGACCTAACATAACTTCCCACCCCTGGCAGGAATCCCCTCTAGAACACCGTTGGGGGCTTCTTTGATTTATTCCAGAAATAAGAAATTTGCTCTCTCGTACAGCAGCTTGTTTTTTTAATAGTGTAATGTTCAGGAAACTCTTACATTGAGACAAAGTCTGTTCCAATTCAAATCACTTTCAAAAACTGAGGTGGGGTCGCTGTGACAGCACAGACCAAGCGTCCCTCCCTAGCATGTGACTGTGAGGGGGTTGGTGGTTGTATTTATAAAAAGTTCCTTTGAGGGGCACCTGGGTGGCTCAGTGGGTTAAAGCCTCTGCCTTCAGCTCAGGTCATGGTCTCAGGGTCCTGGCATCGAGCCCCGGGCTCTCTGCTCAGCAGGAAGTCTGCTCCCCCCCACCCCACCCCCACCTGCCTCTCTGCCTACTTGTGATCTCTCTCGCTCTTTATCTGTCAAATAAATAAATAAAACCTTTAAGAAAAACTCCTTTGACTTACACTATATTCTTATGTGGAGTTCAATAGAAAAAATCTATAGAAATTCGTAAGTGGGAGGCTCATGATCACAGATTTTGTTTAAAAAGTTCTACTGTAGTTGTTTTTTGGTTTTTGATTTTTTGAAGATTTTTATTATTTATTTATTTATTTGTCAGGGAGTGAACAGAAGCAGGGGGAGCAGCATAGGGAGAGGGGGAGCAGACTCCCCCCTGAGCAGGAAGCCTGGTGAGGGACTCGAGCCCAGGACCCCGGGATCATGACCTTAACTGAAGGCAGACGCTTCACTGACGGAGTCCCTCAGGCTTCCCTACTGTATTGTTTTCTAATTTGAAAAACAGTCTTTAATGTAGTGGGGACATGACATAGAAATGGTTGAGTTTAGGAAAAACGTTTTAAAGCATTGGGCACGCTCTCACGCCGGTCCCAGAAACGATCAGGAAGGTGCCAGGCGGTTCGCGGCCGTCCTGCTAAAGCCGGGGCACGGATAAGGAACGGTGAGTTATTTCACCTGTTTTCGGTCGCTGCTAGAACAATTACCAAAAACTTGCTGGCCTAAAACAACCCGAATTTATCATTTCCCAGTCCTGAAGGGCAGAGGTCCGACAGGGGACTCACTGGGCAAAAACGGAGGGTCAGTGGGGCCGCGGTCCTCCCGGGGGGTGAGCCGTCTCCTCGCCTTTTCGGGCTTCTGGAGGCACCTGCGTTTCTTGACCCGAACCCCTTCCTCCACCTTCACGGTGGAGACGCTGCGTCTCTCGGACCCTGCCGCTGCGCTGACCCTCTCCTGCCAGCCTCTGCGGCTCTTAAGGACCCCGTGATGGCAGCGCCCCCCGCCCAGATAACAGGCCGCTCTCCCCGTCTCAAGATCAGCTGACGAGCCATCTTCATTGCCCTTTGCCCTGCTGCTCCGCATAGTCATAGGTCACGGGGCGAGGACGTGGGCATCTGCGGGGGCCGTTATTCAATGACTAATTCTTGAGAAAAAGGTACAATCAGAGGAAGACAAGGAAGTGCAGACCATTTAGCGGAGATGTCCGTGGACTTTCAAGGCCACCCGAGCTCACTGTCGCTCAGCAGTTCTGCCCTCCCGGAGCGTGGGTGGAGGTCTGTGGCTTTCCTTTGCTTTCGCGTTACCCCTCTCCTGATTATCAGTCCCATAAAGGATTGTCTATTCCTAAGTTGAATGAAAAGGGGAGGCTGACTTTTCTCCAGGTAAATGGATAAGATCTGAAAGAAATCGTGAGAGAGAGAGTTGAAGTGTGCCCTGGAGAGAGAGCGGGAGTGAAAGGGAGACGGAAGGAAGATGGGGAGGCACCCAGGGGCCCAGCATGTGCCTGACCCTCCCGAGAGGATGGGACGGGTGGGGGGGGGCTGCAGTTAGACCTGCTGCTCCGCACGCCCCGGGGGCACCGTCACTTCCAGGACAGAGCATTAGCTGGACGGGGCCCCTAAGGGAAGACCCCAAGGGGGACACCCTCCTTTCCTGGGTATGCAAGTCAAGCTGAACTGATTCTTAGGCTTTTTAAAGTCCTGATGGGCCAAAGCTGAGAAAGCTGTCCTTTACTGGTGAGCAGGGACACCTGGGCGGCTGAGCTGGTGAAGCGTCTGCCTTTGGCTCAGGTCAGGATCCTGCGGTCCTGGAATCGAATCCCACACGGGGCTCCCTGCTCAGCGGGGAGCCTGCTTCTGCCTGTCCCCCAACTCTTGCACACTCTCTCTCAAATAAATACATAAATAGATCTTTTTTTTTTAAATAATAAATAAATAAAGCTTGGGAGCGGTTTCAGTGGTTAAAACACTGGGTGAGGACAGTAAGCTTCAGAGAGCAATCAGTTCAGTGAAGAAAGTGACAGACCCCCATTTTCCATCCCAAAACTGATTCCAGCCTTGTCTCCTTCCTGGGAGTCTACCTGGCAGTTCTCAAATGCTGGTGGAGGTCCAACGCCAGTCTGACACAGCCTTCGCAGTGTGGAGCAAAAAATATCCTTTCTTTTATGAATAATGACATTGCTGCATGGTAGTTGGTTTCCTTTTTTTTCTTCCCCAAGATTTTACTTATTCATCTGAGAGAGAGCCAGGGAGAGCACAAGCAGAGGCAGCAGCAGGCAGAGGGAAAGGGAGAAGCAGACTCCCCGCTGAACTGGGAGCCCCTCATGGGGCTTGGTCCCAGGACCCCAGGATTGTGAGCTGAGCTGAAGGCAGACACCCAAACATCTGAGCCACCACAGCTGGTAAGCTGGTTTTCTAAAGGACCTTAATACAAAGTTAAAGCATCAACTCCCCAGTGCAACATAGTTGTTGTCCCCTCACTGGTCTTGGAAACACAAGCATAGGAAGCCCTTGACAACACGGTCCGTGATCAAATGTGTCCTATATGCAAGTAGGCACAAGACGAGGGTGTCCATACGTTCGTATGCATGTGACAAAGACTAAGTCGGAATATAAAAATAGGATTTCACGGTGGCAAGATCGTAAGTGCTTCTCCCTTCCTCCCCTTACGCACCGCGTGGAGCGTGTCCCCACGCCTCGAGATGGAAATTTGGGGATGAACAGGTTGCGTAACCTGAGATCCACAACAGCTGAAGGACGGTGTGAATTACTGTGCCAAAGAACAGAAATTCATCTGGGCGGACTCACGCCTGATATCTGGATAACCAAAAAAAATGTAAGATATTCCTGGAAATGAGGAAGTTGTTCCTAAGGTGCTGTGACAAGGAGAAGCCTATTTGAAACCTGCACCTTCCCAAATTGGAGTCACAGGTGTTTCTGGACCCTCCTGGAGCTGGGTGAGTGTGGAAGAGAAAGAAACGTCAAACTCGGAGCAAGGCATGTTCCAGATTGTGCTCTCTAGTTCTCAAAAGCCGTTAGGCCGTTCGGCCGTTCGTCTGCATAAGTGAGCAATATTTAAATGGGGCCCAGCGGCTAACGCGCACTCAGACCTGCACAGAGTTGGACTAGAGTCTCCAGGGGAGCGGACATCGTCTGATCAGCATCCCAGAGGAACACATTATCTGATAAAGTGTGAATGTCTTTTCCCGATGGACACTAACTATGCTTTAGTCGGACTCTTTCTAATAGAATCAAAAGAGTATGGCGTCTAGAAGTCGATCTGCATACGCACGGCCAAACGATTTTCTACAAAGGTGCCAGGCAATTCAATGAACAAAGGATGATCTTTTCAGCTAACGGTACTGGAATGACTGGGTACCCGTACAGGAATTTTAAAACGAACCCTACTCATCTCACACACAGAAAGTGAACCCAGAAAAGGCCTAAGACACAAACGTAAGACCTACAAGTTATGAAGCTTCTGGAGGAAACACAGGAGAAAATCTAAGTGACCTGAGGCTAGCAGAAGTTTTCTTAAGACAGACACGAGAAAGCACAAACTATAAGAGAAACACTTGGTGAAGTGGTGGGGAGGACGGGGAGGCGGGGTACCCCCGCAGGGCAGCTCGGAGGCAAGACCGCTCGGCCACTTGGGGAACAGGCAGGCAGACCCACAAGAGTTACCATAAACTCTCCACTTGACCCCGCAATCCCGCTTGCGGCTGTTGACCAAACACACAAAAACAAACCCAGGCAAACCCAGACAGCAGACGTCTGTATCAACCCAGACAGCAGACGTCTGTATCAATACTTGCAAGTGAGTGGCCACTAACTGTCAACAAATCGCGGTGGCCCTGGCAGCCCGACGGGGCGGTCTCCAGCCGTCCCTGGGGCCAGCTACCGCGACACCCGGCCGTGTGCAGGAATCCGAAAAGCCGGACACGAGAGATGACATACTGTAGCATTCCGGGAATAAACAAATTTTGTTTTTGTTTTTTTTTTAAGCCAAATGCAGAGAGAGAGAGCAGATCAGGGTTGCCGGGGGCTGGGGCGGGGGCAGGAGAGGAGCGGGAGCTTCGGGACAGTGGAAACACCCCGACGGTGTGGTCGAGGTCATGGAGCTTATGTGGCTGCGCACACTGGTCAAAGCCCGTCAGTTGCTCACTGGAAGTGGCTGGACTCCTTGCATCTGAATGATACAGAGAATGATACAGACAGGGCTGAGCCCCAGAAAGCATCCAGTCTGCGTTCAAGGGCAAATCACACACTGTAGTCACCAACAGGCAGTCATCGGGAAAGCAAGATTTCAGTTTCATTTCACCAGAGGATTCCTCTAAGTTTAGGCGAGTGAAAGCAAAACATTGTGCAGAATTTTCAGAGTTTTCCCGATGCCTCCCTCCACCCCAGCCACGTAGCCTGACCAGCACCGAGCCGGGACTCCTGGTTTTTCTACTGATCAGAGGGGTGTGACCACAGGTTCGCAAGGGTTTCAGCTCTCAGCTGCCCCTTCAGCATGTACTTCCCGGGTTGCATTCCCCAGTGCACACCCCAGACCCACAGCCTCGGCCAGCTGTGTCTGCTCGCACTCCCTCGGGCTCCAGCTTCAGCAGCTGGTGGCAGCTGGGCGACACGGCAAGGGCAGACTTGGACACCCCAACCACGCTCCCCTGGCAGCTCGCTCCTGCTCCAACTATCCTCATCACCTTGTAGTGCGAGGCCCCAGATCCCTCCTAGGAAGGCCTCAGCCAGACGAGGTGGAGATGCCCAGGTGGCTCCCCTGAGTCCCAACCTCACTGGGTCCCAGGCAAAGCTAGAAGGCAGCCTGTGTGGGACTGGGTCCCCAAAGGACCGTTGGCGGCCAGCAAGCCGCCATGCTCCGTGGTGAGAGCCCAGTTAGTGGCCCGTGAGCTCAGCGAGGCTGGGCAGGTGTGAGGGCTCACCGAGGAGCCCCTCACCCAGGGGCCCACCCCGCTCCACCCAGGCACCTAGACCCCCTCCTGAAGCCACGGTAGGCCCTTTGCCGCCGCCAGGAAGGCTGCTCCGTGACGATGCAGAGCAAGGCGGTGTGGGGTGGACCCCCACTGGTATCAAGGAGCCAATGACCGATGAAAACCTCTCCTGTTTGGATAAGGGGAAATCAAAAAGGATGTTTCATATGGAAAAGACCCAAATCGGGCCTGCGAGCTGTAACTTAACTTTTCCATTTCCACAATATGCCCGAAGGCCACATCGCGCACACTAGTTACAGCTCAAGAAGAAAGAAGAAGGGAGACAAACGAGGCGCGTGTCCTCCGGGCTCAGCCAGTCCTTGGAGACACATCAAGGCTCTGTTGACATTTGGGGCCGTCCTGTGTGCAGGAGTGGGATAAGCGGCCTCCCAGGCCTCCACCCACCGGGTGCTGGGGGCAGCCCTTGCCCCCGTTGTGTCCAACCTCCAGTGTCACCAGACACGGCCCAGTGTCCCCCAGGGGCAGAAGCACCAGGTTGAAAACCACTGAGCTTTGTTTCTTCCCTTTGCCTCCATCCCGTTCAGGCCTCTTCCGCTCCACTCCGCCTCCTCCCTCTCCACACTTCCTTCGAACCTGCCCCCGGACCACCGTCATCCCCTTGGGACCGTCTGGAGCCTCCATGCCGTCCAGCAGGGATGCAGAGGAGAAGGTATGCTCAACAATGGCCAAAGCAAGACTCTTCCACGCGACCCCACCACCAGCTCAGGGTCCTGAGGAGAGGCCAGTGGCTTCTGAAAGGGCGGCTGCTGCTGTCCCTGGGTGAGAGCCAACCCAGCAGGGAACAGCCTCAGCTGTCCGCCAGGCGTCATTCACATGTCCTTGGGCCGGGTTGGGGACCTCCGAGTCCAGGACACCCTCCTCTGCCCACCACCACCCAGGCCCTCTGAGAGTCCGAGGGGCAGAGGCCCACAGCACCAAAAATTCCTAGGAAGGGCTTTTCCCCACCCAGCTTAGAGTACCAAAGTGGCAGGATTCACAAGAAACTGACAAGAAAGGAAACTGAACGATCGGGCACCACTTCCCATCAGCAGGACCGACCGCAGTAGGAAACTGGGGGAGTCCCTCGGGCTGCCTGAGTCACAGTGTGGCCCACGAAAGGCACCGAGGTCACACCTGTCAGAAGCGACCAGCACAGACAAGACTTGGTCCTCAAACCCCCGAGCCTGGGTTTTGTCCCATCGCCTGTCTTCAGGGGCCAGGACAGACGGGCTCCATCATAACCCTAGGTCTGAGCTTATCCAGTATCAGATATCGCCGTGTCCTTGTCACAGCCGATCGGTCCCAACACACCTCATACATCATGAACCCCAGCTCTGTGGCACACGGCAGACACTCGTGCCGTGAGCACGAAGAAGATGCTGATGGCAGAATTTGCCTTCAGGATGAAGATCGTTCGTGATAAGTTTTCTCTTCAGACAAGAGTCCCTGGGGGTGAGGGGATCCGGGCCGGGACAGAGAGCTTCTGGGGCTCAGTGCTCACGCCCAACCCACACCCCCTCAACTCCCACGGTGTGGTGCTTGAGATCAGACGACAGCTCAGATCAGCCTTGAAGGAAAGTATACTTCGGTTTACCTGGGTTCTGGTGGGAATGCTTGGGTGTTCTAGAAGCAACAAACTCCCCACTCCCACCTCTGAATCAGCCACCCTCCATCCCCAATGGGCGGTCCCTCGCACTCTGTAGAAACAGAAGGGGAACCTGCTCCCATAGTGCTCCGTGCTCGGCCAGCACCAAACCTGGCCAAATGCCATGCTCTGCTTTCTCCATCCTGGACCCAGCGGCTGACCGTGGCTGGAGGGAGCCTGTGTCTGTGAGGCCCGTGACCCACGGCAAGCCTTCCTGCTGTCCAGTGACCAGATCCACTTCCCGTTTCTTCTCCTGTCTTCGGACAGCTGTCCCAGACATTCGCGCCTCAAGCCTCCAGTTCCCAGACCACTAGGAGAGCCAGAGGACAGGGAGCCTGACCGCTGCAATGGGGGTGAGGTCTGGCCCCAAGCAGGCCCTTCACGGAGGGGTCACACCCCCAGCGCCTGGCTCCCGGGTCTGGCACTGCCCACGCCATGATGTCGCATGCAGAGGGCACAGTGTTGGCCCAAACAGGCTGCCCTGAGACAGGTGGGGAAGCCCCTGAGGTTAGCGCGCACTGCCGGTATTTCGCCCTCCCTTACTGGACAACTGCACAACCCACGAGTGGACGAGAATGCATAAAAGGAGAGAAGTGTTCGATTTGGGGATCTCAGTCAACATTCCTTTCTAAGTCCCAGGAACATATCCAGGAACAAGCACGTGGAGCTTCCCAAAAGGGGGTGTATGCAGGAGTACAAACCATGTGGGTCCGCTGGGAAGGATGGGAGAGGGAAGGGAGCAGGGGAGAGGGACAGAGCTGTGACTGAGTTAAGGACCTGGAGATACGAGATTGTGCTGGGTGGCCCAGAGGATATGTAATCCCAGGGTCCTCAGAAGAGGGAAGCAGAGGGTCTGGGTCAGAGACACTGGAAGTCACTGGGCTGCGGGCTTTGCAGCAAAAGGGTAGCCCGAGCCAAGGGACGCGGGCGCCTCTAGAATCTGGAAAAGGCTGGAAATTGATTCCTCCTGAAGCCTCCAGAAGGAACGCAGCCCTGCTGACTCCTTGATTTTCACCCGCTGAGACCCACGTTGGACTTCTGACCCCCACACTGTGCAGACACAGTCTTGTCGTTTTAAGCCGCTAGGTTTGTTGTGGCCTGTCATGGCAGCCATGGATATTAGCCCAAACCCTTAGATGTCTTCCGCTCCCGTCCATTCCTTGAATGACGAGACAACACACAGGAAAATGAGGGGCCGCAGGAAGGCAGCAAGGCAACCAGGCGCCAGATGCCATCAACGCACAAGGAGGAAGCACAGTGACGGTTGAGCAGACCCTTTCCTAGCAGGGGTCCGGCAGGAAACTCCCAGGCTGCAGGAACAGAACAATCCAGAACAAAGCCTCTTGCTCGACCCCCAGAACAAGAGTGGTTGATGCAAGGCACCGCCCTGTGTCCGTTCCTCCAACAGCCCCACGGAAAAGATGAAGAGTGGGGCAGGAAAGTGCCGTGCACAGAGCTGCCCCGGGCTCAGGCCTCTTGGAGTACTTCTAGAAGGTTCTAGAGGGCACCCACCACGAGGGGCTCAACATACAGCAAGCAGTTAGGACGCAACTGCATTTAGCCACAAGGGACTCTGAGGTCCTAACCTACAGACCAGGCCCTGGCAGGTCCTGAGATGGGGAGATGAGTAGACACAGCCCCAGGCGCTGCTGCTCCTCCCACTGCGAGCTGGACCAGTCCTTGCCTCTGGACGTCTCTGAGTAGTGCAGCGGACAAGAGTGACGGGTGATGTCCAAGGGGAGGCACATCCTACCGTCATTTGACGGACACGCTCACCGTCATTTGAAGATGCCCATGAGGAAAGGCTTCCCAGCCCACGTGGGCGAGCCAGGGGAGACCGGCTGAGGAATCACCCGTCCACCCACAGAACACCGAGAAGTGGGAAGCGTGCGCCGTTTCAGACCCCTGAGTCCAGAGGGCACTTCTTACGCAGCAACGCTCACTGACACGTCCGTCTAGCCCATGTAGTCCTCCTCAGTGCATCTGTTTCATTACGGATTGGGAGTTTGAATTAGAGGGTCCCTAGGTCCCTAAGGCTCTGAAGCCACATTAGTGAGTGAAGCAGGGAAGGTGGCAAGTCAGAGGGAGCCACCCTCAGGAGCGGGCTAGAGCCTGTCCCACCCCAAGGACGCTGGTGAGGACGAGAGCCGGTCCCCTCCAGCCACACCCGTGGAGCACAAGGCACTATGCCGGGAACAGGGGAGCTCAGCCACTGAGAGCACAGTCCGACGGACCTGGGATCATGGCCCCCTCTCCACTAGACCTGTCGTGTGCCCTTCTCAAAAGCTGTCTGACCGCCCTAAGCCTGTGGCCCTGCTGTGCAGCCCACAGACAGAAATAGCCACGGCGACAGCTGGGGTGAGGACGGCATGAGCTAAGGGAAGCACCTGGTGCCCGGCAGGCACGGAACTTGGTGGCGGTCACCTTTCCACCTGAGCTCATGAGCACGTGGAGGTGACCCCTCCCACAGGAAGGAGCACAAGTCAGGTGGTTCTGATGGTGCCCACAACTTGAGTGTTCGGGCTGCTACGAGCCCAGCACTCGGCATGGGCTCTGCGCAGACGGTGGCTAAGTGGTCAGCGTCGGCTGACGTTCCTTAGGCCGTAAACCGGTGACCCTGGGCTCGCCATCTAAGCAGAAGGGCACTTTTAAAAGCAGCACCCCTGGGTCACTGGTACCTCCCAGTGGCTGGGCCATTCTATTTTTCCCTAGTCCTCTAAACGCTTAGCTTCCCCATTGTGGAATCTCATTGAGTTGACCTCTGACTTCAGGCTTGCATCCGGAGAGCTTAGACATTCTGCTCTGAAAGGCTCTTTCTCTGAAATAAATATTTAATTACTCCATTGGTTCTTGCCTTTTCTGTCTGTTGGAGGGGATCCCACAGAAGCTGTAAGTCCTTCACGACAGCCCTGGGCTCCCAAACTACAGCTTCCCTGGGGGCACAAAGTCCCTATCTCCCCACCTAAATCGAGGCATATTGTGAAATCCAGGGTGTAGAGGGATGTTCAGAAAATAGCTTCTTGAACAGGGCTTCCTTCCTGTGGCCAATTTCATGTAGACATGTCACAATTGCAGGGAGAAAAAAAAATGAGAGGTTAAAAAAATACACTGGATTTGCTGAAAAAGTTATTTCTTGTAAAAGCTTCTCCCTTCCACTTAGGAAGGACATGAACAAGCAGATTCCCCTGGTGTCCTAAATTTGTGAAGGTAAAGAAAACCTCGCTTCGGCAAAGTTTCCGTGCCTGAGCCAGCAACGGTCTGCACAGCGCTGGCGTGAAAAGCTCATGGAAAGAGTCGATCAGAGCAAACCTCAGTATTCACCACTGGCTATGCCCATGACCTGTCCATTGGGCTGCTGGGACACTTCTCATGACATCGGGTGGGGGGGAAGGGGATGGCATGGGGTCCTTGCTGGATGGGGCTGAGATGTGGGGAGACCTTCTTTCTACTCCTGAGCACGGCCCTCTGTGTTTCTCCGCAGGCCAGGGTGTCTCCATCTGCAAAGTCCTGGCTTCATAACACACTCTCAGTGGTGACTTCATAACACACTCTGGGTGGTGACTTCATAACGCACTCTCGGTGGTGACTTCATAACGCACTCTCGGTGGTGACTTCATAATGCACTCTGGGTGGTGAGATTCCAGCCCGATGGCCATATACCAGCTCATCGTTGGAGATAATATTCCATTCTGTGTCCTGCTGGGATGACTGGACAGCCCCGTGGGTGAGACTGGACCCCTACCTCACACCATATACAGGCATGCCTCGTTTTATGGCACTTCCTGAATACTGCATTTTTACAAACTGAGGGTTTGTGGCACCCCTGTGAGGAGCATGTCTGTCTGCGCCGTTTTTCCAACAGCGTTTGCTCACTTCTCGTCTGTGTCATGCTTCAGTAATCCGCACGGAACTTCCAGCCTTCTCGTTATACTTGTTGGGGTGATCTGTGATCAGTGACTACGACTTGCTGAAAGCATTTTTTAGCAATAAAGTATTTTTAAATTAAGGTCTGTACGTTTCTTAGACTACTGTGTGCTGTAAACGCAGCTGTGTGGGTCCTGGAGCCAGAAACTCCGTCGGACCCGCTCCCCCTCCAATACCCACTCTGGTGTGACGCCCGCCTCTTTGTGGCGGTCTGCGGTGAGGCCACCCCGTCTCTGTGTCTGCCCGTGGGCTGCCGGGCGGCCTCCTTGTCCATGGCACTGGGGCGGGACTCGTCCACACAGCTGTGGGGGGCCGTCATCTGCTCTTCGCTATCCGTGAGTAACACCCCGTCGTACACAACACCACAGTCTGCTCCTCCACACTCTCCCGTGGATGGACCCCACGACCGTCCACGGTGTTCGGTACTTCCAAGTGAGGTTGCTGACAAAACGTAGCACTGGTGAACATCAAGCTACCACTGCCGAGGAAACCAGGGCCTCCACAGCACCCAGTTCCACCCCTCATGGCGGGAACCTGCTGATTCCAGCCCCGACACCCAGCCTTTCTGCCAGCTGGCTTCCCTCCACGCCCTGGAGTCAGGCCACTTTTCTGCCCTAAACCACAGTCTAGGCCCCCTACCCGATATTTGCTGATGGTTTTTCTGTTCTCGTTCCCACTTGCTCACTGCAGAAACCAGATTCACAGGTTCCCTTTGGCTGTCCATGAAGTCACCCAAGACCCTCCGGGCTCTTGGGCTCAGACACACCTGAGGTCCGCCACTCTGGCTCGGGCCATCTCCTGTGCCCCCCTGGGGTCCTCCCAGCCCCACTCTCCAGCGACTGCCTCCAGGGTACAGCTGATAGATCTAAAGGCTCTCTCCACCCCCACCGTCACCCTTCTCAGAGAGCCCTGCCTGCACCCTAAAACTGTCACAAGGAGCCAGGTCTGCTCAGTACGTGGAGAGCAGCACCAGACACAAGGGACGTTTCCGATCAACTCTGCTGGACAGAGACCTCACGGTGGTGCTGGACATGTGAAGTCCCACCTCGCAACCACCCAACGGACACTCTAGGGCCCAGGGCTCAGGGAGGACTAGCACTGCGGTGGACCGGAGGCCCTATCCCACCGGAACTCTCCCAAACTCATTCCGCGTCTGCCTGAGGTCTGGGCTTGAGGTCATTTGGACTTGTCTTACTCCCATGGACGTATCTGCAGTGCCAACTGCTCTGTGACCCGGACAGAGGGCAGACGGGCACGCCCCACCCATGGAAGGGCTTGGGTAAATATTCCCAGGAGAGGACAGGGACCGCGTGAGAGCATCTGGAAGGAGGATGCCCAGAGACAAGACCTCCTCCAAAGACAGCGCGTGAAGACAAGATGCCCATCTCATTCTTCTGGAGAGCGAATCTGAGGACGGGACCTTGAAGGACATGGGCCAGAGAACCTCAGTGAGGATGCGGTGTCAGACGAAGTGCTGCAGACTGCTAACGGGTCAGTCAGCGCTGGAGAGCCGCAGACAGAAGGCCTCCTTCAGGTTCAAGAGTGCTGCCCTGCGCGCCCTGATGCGTCCAAAGAACGTGTGGGAACTTGGCCAGGAGAGGAAATCCACGCTTCCTCCCAAACCAGCCACGTGCAAGCAAGGTCTTGGTCAAATGCGGGTCATAACCTTGACTCGGTTGTTCTTAGCCACGGACCGTGCGCCTTTCCTGACCAACACAGAGTGCGGACTAATACACAGGCTTTATTTCAGGGTCAACGTTTTTCCATGAAATGAGACCCGCCCCCTCAGGCTTCCATCAGCACTCTGAAATTAACAAGTGGGAACTTTTGGGGGCAGCTGGCTGGGTCAGTCGGCTGAGCGTGTGACTCTGATCTTAGGGTTTGTGTTCGAGCCTCAAGTTAGATGTAGAGATTACTTAAAGATAGAATTTCTTTTTTTTTTTTTAAGATTTTATCTTTTTATTTGACAGAGAGCATAAGCAGGGGGTGCCGCAAAGGGAGAAGCAGGACCCTGGGACCATGACCTGAGCCGAAGGCAGAGGCTCAACCCACTGAGCCACCCAGGCACCCCCAAAATAAAATGTTTTTTAAAAAAAGAAGTGGGGACTTTTGGAAGCCGCACCAAGTGGCAAACATTGAACCTGTCGGGCAATGTCAGTAGCCAGACACAAGCTCACTCCAGCCGCGGGTGCCCCCAGCCCCGTCCATGTCTCATACATGCTGGGGTTAAAGTACATGGGGTCTTCAGACCCACAGGCCCCTGAGTGAGAGAAGACACAGCCCCGAGAAATGGGCCTGGAGGGGAGGGCGGCAAAGAACCCCGGGCAGTAGGGGGCCGTGGGGCTTCACCGGAGTGGGCTGGTCCCTACCACCACCACCCACTGCCCGACCAGGGCTCCAGGCTGCAGACCCACTCAGCGACAGAGTGCGGTGCCAGGGCCTGCAGAGAAGCAGGGACCCTCGAGAGCGCGTTTTGGCAAATACTCCATGTCTTAGGGCCAAGAATGACGAACGGACATTTCCACGATCTGAAAAACTGAAGACCATGAACAGCAACACAGAGGCCAAGTGATTTGTAAACAATCCAGAACCACGCGGTCCACTGGATTAACAGATCCAGAACCACGTGCCTCTACTCTAAAAAGCCCAAAGTGGAAACACTAACACCTTAGTGTTTAGAATGAACCCTCGAACTGGGGGCTCCCAAGAGAAGACGGGCTGCGGCAGGCTCCACACACACGAGGAAAGACATGACATTTTGAAAGGATATCTCTGTTGTAAGGACTTTGAAGACCCCAAAATAGAGAATGGGGAGGGTCGGGGACAGGTGCTGGGGTTCTGGGAGCTGTGTGGGGCGTTCCAGATGTCACAGCCCTGTAGCAGCACGGTCATGAGGAGCTCGGGGCAGCGCCGCCCAGCAGAAGCCAGCAGAAGCGAGCTCATGCAGCCCAGAAAGGACCCTCTATAGGTATCTGGGAGCATGAATTCAGGGAGGGTCCTTCACTCCCAGCACTGATAAGAGGGGCTCCCTGCACCGACACTGTTGGTACAGATGGCCTCCCGGGGCTCTGGAGCTTGTGGGCTCCCGTGACCAGCCCCCAGGAAAACCCCAGGTGCTGAGCCCCTAACGAGCATTGCTGGTGGACACCCCTGCTGGGGAACTGAGTGCGTCCTGTGTGACCCCCAGTAGAAGGCTATGGAAGCCAGTGCCTGCTCCCCTAGACTTTGCCCACATGCCTGTCCCTTTATGGGGCAATGTCAGGCCTGGAACACAGGTTAGCCTTGGGCTTTATCCACACAACACACCCCTGGAAGGTGGAAGAAGTACGTTCTGGGTGAGGACGGCGAAGAAGTCAGCGTTCCTAGAAATCCTGCCACACACAGGCCCGGGAGAGGCCACACCTAAAGGACAACCAGGAAGACCTGAAGTGGGCCAGGAGTTATCACAGCAACAGGTACAACCAAATAAATCAGTAAAACGAGCTTTGTTACACTTTTGGATGGATCTTCCAAAGCGAGCGAGCTCCAGGTATAAGCTCTCTCGGTTACCAAAAGTCAGGTCAGCTTCTCTCTTCCTTGTGGGTAGAACCGCATCCCCTGGAAAGATGCGTTCAAGCCATAACCCACCTACCCGGGGAGGTGGCCTTATTCGGAAACAGGGGCTTAGCAGACGCCATTGGCTGACGATGAGGTCATGGGAATAGGGTGGGCCCTGCAGCCAACACCTGGTGCCCTGCGATGGCAGCAAAATTTGGACACAGACCGAGGGGAGACCGAGAGATGGGCCCACCAGCCAAGAAACAGCCACCACTGCAGCAGCCACCAGAAGGTGCCAACCAGGCCAGTGAGGGTCCTTCCTGGGAGCCTCAGGAGCCATGGGGACACACGCCTCCTGCTCCCAGCCACATGTTTGCAGCCCCCAGCGGGCGCAGCCACCACGGACACCCATGCCAACCTCGCGGAGCAGAGGTTGGAGCAGGATCCGTCCCGAACCGTGAGACACTCTAGCGAAGCCGCAGGTACACCAGGGAGAGTCACATGACACTTTTTTACCCTGGGCCAAGGGGAATCGATGGACGTGTCATGTGAGTGGCTCGAGTCAGGATTTCAAAATCAATCATGTGGACGGCCGATCTATCAATCAGTCACTTCTGCTCTGAGAGGCAGAACCCCTGACCCCCAGCTTCGCAAAGTTAGCTGACACAGACCAAGTCCGAGGCAGCGCGCAAAGGGACAGCCTTCCCTGCCAGCGGGCCTGGCTCTCGGTCATCGGAGGCCGGGCTATGCCGTGGGGTGGGCTTAACCTCGTGGCGGGAAGCTTTGGAAAGGGCTGCGTTCGCATGGGGAAGGGCTCCTACGTGCTGCATATTTGAACAGAAAGAAGAAAGTCTTCACTCCCAAACCACTTGTCCAGAGTGACCAAAATTCTAAAGACAGACTTGTCTTTAGACAGACCACGGGGTAGATTTTCATCACACACATGCCCAAAAAGCACACAACAGCGCCCCTGGCCCAGGGCAAGCTGGGGATGCGGACAAGGGATGGAGGGCCACGGCCACTAAGTAAGCAAAGCCAAAGATGCCACGGTGTGAGAAATGCTTTACAACGTCTAAGTCTCCGGAAGCAGCTTAGAGTCCCGGTGCCCACACTCGAAGGACTGGGAGATTCTGTACCCTAGGAGGTGGACTCACTCTCCCAACCAGACCCAGGAGAGGACCACGGCTACCTGGGCTTGGTTGGGGCTCCTGGCTCCCTGTCCCTGTCTTACACAGCATCCTCCCAGGGCCCTGGGATCCCCCTGAGATCACCTTGTGCTTTTCCAAACTTGGTCCCTGTGGCGGATGAGAAAATGGGGCTCAAACAGGCCAAATGCCCTCCACGGGGTCCCCCGCCAGCCAGTGGGGGGGGGTGGGGATGAGAGCCCAGCTCAGCCCTCCTTCCCTGGCACAGCGCTGCCTCCTGAAATCTGGGGAGAAGGATTTGCTCCGGCCAGACCTGGGGGAGAAGCTTTCCTTGAGCTTGAGAGGGTAGGGTGACCAGGTTGAGGGGCGGAGGGCAACTCCCTGGGTGAGAAGAGGGAAGGAAAAGGGATGGTCTCGCAAACCAGACCTAGAACCAAGCCGTCCCCAGCTTGCGGCTGCAGCAAAGTCAGCGTGCAGGTTTGGGGGCCCGTGTGATGGCCATTCAGACCAGGGGCTCGGCCCTAACTGTCGTCATGGGGAACACGAAGAACCTGAGTCGGGCTGACTTCCCCACAGAGGCTCCAGATGATCCCATAGGCCAAGGGTGATTTGGGTCCCAATCTAGGTCTTGGGCTTTACCCGACCCTCTGCGAGGACTCAGGGAGCACCACTGATCACCGAGGATCCCCGAAGACGCTCACTCCAAGACAGCAGAGTGGCGCTGCACACCCTTGCATGGGGAAAGCCAGCCTGCCCTCTCTCCCGGGGGTCCTGCGGGACTGAGCCTAAACTGCGCCCCTGGTTCTGCCTTGACCAGCTTGAGAACATGGGAGGTCGTGTCCCCCTCCGTGCCCGCTCTGTGCACATGGGAGTAGGCTCACTGTCTCTGTGTCCCATGCTACAAGATGGCGGGGCAGGTGTTCCCATCCAGGCTGGGAACATCTAGAAATAGCTTTAGACACAGAAAGTCCCAGGGAGAGTGGCAAGTAAGTCTTGTCCCTGAGACTTAGGACTAGTTCTTGCTTCTAAATTGTCAGCAAAAAATAATCGTCCTGAGACACACATACAGGGAGCTTTTGGCCTTGACCTCCCTCCAATTCGGTCACCCCTATGGTCACCCCAAGGTCTGGGAGTGCGCAGTGTGTCTGCAGGTGGCCACGTGGGATGGCACTGAAGGAGTCCTGTGGGAGGCACCTCCGCGTCGCCCCACATGGCCACGTCCCTGGCTGGGGCTCCACATCCAATCCTTTGGTTCAGCAAACCCAAGTGCTCCCTCCGAACCAGACGGGGGCCCCGTCAGGCGCCTGGGAGTGCCCGTGTGGAAAGGTGGAGATGCATCTCCAGCAACCCCTCCCTGGGGCCCCGTTTCTGTGGCGGCAGAGCCTGGGGGACCAGCCCAGTGTCCTCCCCGCGGGAGCTGAGGTGTGCAGAGGGGAAGGAAGGGGGCAGAGTTGGGAAGGGGAGAAGGTGCACGGAGCTCATTCAAAGAGAAGGTGGAAGCAGGTTGGTATCTGGGTACCACATGGTGTGAGGAGTGACATATTTTGTCCCTTTTGAGCCTCCCTGCGATCTCATCGCCGACATCACCCTGGAGGCTCAGAGGGGGTCAGGGGTGGCCACTGCAGATCCCAGCTCAGGCTCAGGCAGCCCTGGGACCCCCGCCTTACCCTGCACCACAAAGCCCCCTGAGAGTCCACATGTGCAGGCCAGACGGGCCCACGCCCATGTCTCCAGCCGGGTGGGGACAGGCGCTGGCACGCAGAGCCCCACTCCCAGCTGCTGAGCTGGCCGCAGGAGAAGGACCGCAGGCCCTGTGGCCAGGCTTCCAGCTGGGGTGGGCAGCAGCGGCCCTGGGAACGCAGGGCCGATGGGGAACTGAAAGATAGCAGGCCGGGCCAGCTGGAGCGGGGGAGCCCAGTTCTCAGGGACTCTGCCTGGGGACAAGATCAACACCACAGCCAGAGCCCAACTGGGACCCACACAAAGGGTCAGGTCCGTTGATCTCCTCCTCCTCCTCCACACCCTCCGAGGCTCACATAAATGCCCCGAGCACGGACGCAGGGACCTCACCGCGGGAGACCCCCGTCCCACTCCCACCTGCGCCACCCCGTGCACAGGCCCGGCCTCGCCAGCCTTGTACTTTGGGGGCCCCCCCCCCGCACCTTAAATGTCCGTTGGCCCCCCCCTCTTGTCAACACCCGCCCCTCACCAATGCATGAACCCCCTCCCACTTGGTTCTCAGTGGGACACTCAACACCTCGCCGACTGCTTTCTCACATTCCAGATGTGTTTCTGGACCCACCCAGCTGTGACATTTCTTACTGGAAAGGGTGGGGTGCGAATGGGTCCTCCTGGTCTGGAACAGAGTTTGTGAGCCACACTTGAGCTCCATGGTCTTCCGAGCTGCCCCCACAGTGTGACCTTAAATTTAATTGTTCCCAACCTCTGTTCACTAGGGAGTCATTCCAGTTTCTGGAAGCCACATGTGAACCCCGCTCAGCGGCCCGAGAGCCTGCCGCTGGCCTCTGGGAGAGAACCCCGGACCCCGGTGTCCTGCCGCTGGCCTCTGGGAGAGAACCCCGGACCCCGGTGTCCTGCCGCTGGCCTCTGGGAGAGAACCCCGGACCCCGGTGTCCTGCCTGATTCATTTGCTGTCACCAGGGCAGGTCGCCTCTGTGGCTCTCTCCTGAGACCAGGCCAGGAGCTGGGAGCCAAGGCCGCACCACCGAGGAGGGCAGGGAGTGGACTTGAAGGTGTCCGGGGTTCCTGAGCGCTAGGAGTCGCCGTCCCAAGTCGCCTCACCGCTGAGGGCCATTTCCATTTCCAGTCTCAGAGCCTGCTCAGAGCCCAAAGCACTTTGGCCACAGATTTGAGAGCCTTCCCCACCGGTGACGGAGATGAGGACAGATCCACCAACAGGACATGCCCGGATGCTCCTGTGGGAGTTTCCAACACCCAACGTCAAGAGGTTTCTTCTCGTTTTCCTTTCTCCAAAAGACGGAATTTTTAACAATTCCTTCATTCGAAATTTTACTTCCTTACAAATTCTCAGAACAACACTCCCTCCTGCTTTCCTGAGTAGTTTGGACTCCAAAGTCAGAGACAGAAACACTTTTGACTTCATCACTCCTTGATTCTCAATCGACTTGGAACTCACCTGGTCCTGAGACCAGGAGCCTGTTTTGTGAGCCGCTGGTGCCCCGCGAGCCTCCTCACCTCCTACGACAGCGACCTTGGAAATAACTGAGAGCCGAGAGCGTTATGGGCCTTTGACTCCCCAGAGGCTCCGATGAGGGGATGGGGGAGCCTTTGATCCCCGAGTGTCAGAGGGGCCGCTGCGACCTGGGACGCCACCATCCAAACCCTGCCCGGCCCTACGGCACGACGGCTGGGGCTGCCTCCCACAACATGGGGCCGTCCTGGGGTAGCTTCCGAGCTCCGCGCTGCCCTGCGCACTCTCCCAGCTGCCATGTGTCCGCATCTTTTGTCAAGAGACACGTCTGAAACTCCCTACGGGACCCTTTGCTGGTGGCTTCCCCGGGATACAGAGTAATTTCTCCCCCACCCGCCCCCTAGGCTCGTGCACAGTGAGGGAGGAAGTGGCCCTCGCCGATCAGGGGTCTCTAGACACAAGTCTCAGCCCTTGAAGGTCGGGGGCACAGGATGGGCATGTGCTTGTCCACGGTACCTGCAGTCTCCCCTTCTAGGTAGTTCCGCGTGGGAAGCCGAGCCATAAACAGTGTCTGGGCAGGCTCAGGGCCAGACATCCCCCGCTGAGACATCTGGGCCTCTCCTCCTGCGACTCTGGCGAGGGTCCTGCAGCAGCACCATGGGCGGAACTGACCCCCACGGCCCTGGGCTCCTCCCGAAGAGAAGGGCTCGCCCTCCTCCCAGCTCCACAGCGTCTGAGTCCCTCCCTGCCCTCTGGAAGCCTGTCCTTCCTCGCTCTGCCAACGCCCTCAGGACAGCCCTCTGAGCCAGGTGGGTGTGGAAAGCACATCTGACCTTTTGCCTGTGTGTCTCTATGCCAGCCCAGATGGCCAGATGGCCAGGCCAGGCCCCGGCAAGACCGCCCAGGTTCCCATCCTGGCCTTGCCTCCTGCCAGCTGTGGGCGTGGGCCCGCAGACCGCTGCCCATCTCTGAGTGCTCAGCTTGGAGCTGAGGCTCCAAGGAGGCTTGGAGAGCTGCGTGAGAGGACACCTGGGGGGGCTCTTGGGACAGCCCCTGGAGCAGTGACCACACGCAACCCAGGCATGAATGATTGCCACGTGCGGCGTTCAGGGCTTGGCCCTGCAGGGAGATTTCTTTTCCCTCCCCCTTCCAAGTGTGCAAGGAATTCCGCAGTGCACCAGAAGATCCTGAGCTCCCGTCCACGGAAATATACTGAGGCCGGGGAGGTTGACCTCCATCCCAAATGCCTGGGAAAACCCACTGCACTGCTTCCCCGAAAACTTCTGTTGTCAGAGTGCTTTACCACATGGGGTTGAAATCTGCCTGGACCGTCCATTTGGGGCCCACGGCCAGCCTGGTTCCTAGCTCCTTTCCCATACAAAAGCCTCAGGAAGTCGTAGGTCTCCCCGCAGAGAATGCCTCCCGTCTCCTGGCCTGATACAGCTCCTTGTTCCTCACAAGCCCAGACTCCAGCTGCGCCCTCGTGGGTCCGCCTCCTGGCAAGGATGGGGCTTATGTTCCGGCAAAAGTCAGGAGCACCACCCGTCCCAATCCCCGAGGCAGCGCAGCTAAAACCTGGCATGCATCCCTCCAGAAGTGTTTTTCAACAAAGGAAGCTATTTTTTAAACAAATGAAATGTAAGCCGAGGTGGGCTTCATTCCTTCCATGCATTCTTCTCAAGGCAAAAAGGGAGCGGCTCTGTGTCCCCCTTTCTTCTTCTTGCTGGCTGGAATGCGGACTTGATGGCTGGAACCAGAGCAGCCATCTTTGCCCCTGAGGGACTGTGCTAGGAACGACAGAACAGCACAGCGGGAGACACGTGAGGATGCCGCAGCCATACCAGCCTGGAGTTGCTGCCTCTGGAGTTCTCTTTGTTTCCTGACCTGTCGAGTGAAAGAACCATTTTTCTCATTTATTCCCCTGTTTTCCTTCTTTCTCTCCCTCCTTTCCTCTTTCCTTTCCCTCCCTCCCTGCCTCCTGCCTTCTGGCTTCTTTACAGACAGCCAGACGTAAATCTAACTGGTAATTGGCCCAACACTTTCTCCGTTTGCCAGGGAGGCAGAGGAAGCAGGAGAATTAGTTGAGTAGAGTCTCCCACTACCTGCTCTGTAGGAAAACACCGTCCGTCCGTTGAGTCTGCTCTTTCCACACAAGCCGGGTGCTGAGGAGGGGCAGAGACTAGCCCCCCGGGGTGGGGACAGTGCCCAGCATGTCTGGAGGTCAGCCTCTCTGAGCACCTGCGCAGCGCTGAGGCTGGGTGACGGGAAGAGCCCACACGCACAGAGCCCCATGTGGCTGGGTGTAAAGAGCACACGTGGTTGGGGGAGGGGGAGGACAGAGAAGGGAAAGGAGCTGAGACCCGTCTCCAGAACCAGGTGTTAGACAGCCACCACCCCCAGTCCCGCCTCAGACCTCAGGCCATCCACAAAGCCTCTGTGCCGGAACCTTCCATCTGCCTCCCCAGACCCACCTTCCAACGTCTCCTCACCTGCAGAAGGCCGGCCCGGTGGCTCCGCAGGCAAACCTCCGCTGCCTCAGGCGACAGCAAGAGGGGAGCCAAGTAAGGAGACTGGAGGGAGGGAGGGCAGGGCCGGGGGCCTCTCTCCGCTACCCCTCCCTGTGCAGCTGGCTACCTCCCTTCCCCAAGGATCACCGCTCCTCTCAGGGAGACCTGATGGAGACCACGCCATCCTTCCCGTGGTTCCAGAAATTTCTCCCTTCCCTTCCCCTGCACCTGTGCTCCCACCCGAGGATCCTGAGCTCCTCTCCTAGGTTCTGTCTCCCACACCGTCCCCCAACCCCCGAATCCTTTGAAATGAGTTTCTGACCAAGGGCCCTGGCACATTGTTCTAACTTGAGGCCGCTCCCTGCCGAGGACCACTGGCGTAAGCCCACAGAGGCTCACGTCCTCGTCTGCAAGCGTGGCTGAAACACCTGCTCCCAGGACGGTGGCAAGAGCAAAGCTGGGGACGGGCACAAAAGGGCCTCATCAGCGCCCGCCCATCTGCACAGCAGACACAAGGGCTAGAGCCTGAGGACAGGGCTCCTGCTGACTTCAACTCAGCCGCTCAGCAGCGGGTGTGGCTGCTGAAGGCAGGGCAGGAGGGCCTGGCCCCCCTGACAGAAGGGCCTGCAGGTCCCCTCCAGTCAGGCCACCGGACATCAGGCCCACAGACGAGGCTATAACCAGAGCGGCTGGCGAGGCACTGGAGGCCATGGATGGAGGGCGGCTGGAGGAAGCCGGGAGTCGCTCGGAGAAGGGAGGCTGCGGACCCAAGGCACCTTCACCCAGGCCGTGACCTGCAGGGTGACGAGCTTCAGATCTGACCTCAGAGCGCCACGGCTCCTTCAAGCTGAACTGAGACGCCGGGGGCAGGGGTGGGGAAGGGCAGCAGAAGCACAAGGAGGTACATTTGGGTTCAAAAGAAGGAAGAAATTTCTGGCAAGGTGAGCTTTCTAGGATACGATGCTTCCCACGAGGGAATGGGGTCCCCGCACAAAGGACATCCCTGCAGTGTTGTTGGGGGAGTCGGAGACGGGGGAAGGGACCATCAGCAGAACAGTCACAGAGAGCAAGGAACGAGGCGTCCATGGTGGTGCGGCTCATGGGACAAGCTCCGTCACAGCAGGCTGGGTGACAAGAGCAGCTCACGCAGATGTAGCTGAGGATGAAAACAGTGACAGTCACAGAGTTTGGCAGGCACCGGGGTGGCTCAGTAAGGTAAGTGTCTGTCTTCGGCTCAGGTCATGACCTCGGGGTCCTGGGATCCTGGGATCAAGCCCTGCATTGGGCTCCCTGCTCAGTGAGGAGTCTGCTTCCCCCTCTGCCCCGCCGCCCCCACTCCCCGCCCCACTCATGCTCCTTCTCTCTTGCTCTGACTCCCGAAAGAAAGAAAGAAGGAAAGAAGAAAGGAGGAAGGAAGGCAGGAAAAGGAACCCACAGATCCAACTGGAATAAATGAATGAGTGTAAGAGAAGAGGAGGATCTTTCTAACAGGAGAACGCCAACAACTACAGAACATTGGAATTAAAATATCACCATTTGGCAATCCTAACAGCAATGATTAATGAAAACAAGAGCTGCTCAAGGACACTAAGACTAGTGAAAGCGGGGCACGGAGCTGGATTTTACCCGGTCTCAAAGTATTTCCCCCCAAAAGACTCACCAAACACAAACGTGGGGGAGTGACGTCACAACGGCAAGACCTAGCAGACACCGTCACAATCACGGGCTCAACGCCAATGCCACCAGCCTGGACAGTCCGCCATGCGTGCCCCCACCCTGCGGGCGGCACGGAGCAGTCTGGGATCTTCCAGAATGCATAGCTTTCATCCCCTCGTGAGGAAACGTCAGAAAAATCCAAACTGAGAGCATTTGACAAAAGGCTAGCCTGGAACATCAAACGTGTCAAGGCTGCGAAAACCAAGGGAAAGCCCGAGAATATCCACGTTGAAGACTGATCAGCGAGCGTCCCTTGCCCGGGCTCGCCGGCGGGAGCACAGGACTGGAACAAGGGGTCCCACCTACTAGGAAACGTGAATGGGGTTTCTGGGTGCGCACGAGTTCACTGAAATACTCTTTGAAATACATCTCTGTAAGCTTGGAATAGTTTTGAGATAAACAGTAACAACCAGCACGGAGGAGAAATAACGAAAGCCAAAGGAGGTTCGACTCGTCGGGGTAGACCAGAACGCCCGCGGCTCCACGCGGTGGGAGGGACGCGGTCCGCTCGGGGGACCGAGGGATGCGTCAGAAGCCACAAGGGACACGCACCATCCAACTTGCGCCTCCGAGACACTCCATGGGACGACAACCCAGTCTCTTTAACAAATAAACGGCAACAGCTCTAGAAAGACGCTCGCGAGATTATCAGCTGTCTGAGCGCTGCCTGGATATATTAGGTGACCTGCGAGACCTGTCGTCAGCTTGTCCGGAGGGACAAGGGCACTGCCGTGATTCTCAAAGTCTGCGTCTCTAAGCGCTTAGACATACTTGTGGACGGGACAAGATGGTGTCTGGATTTGCTTTAAAATGCCAGGGTCAGAGAACACAAAAGGACACGACGGACGAGTGGACGCACACAACACAGCACACAGCATGGAGCGCCGCTCGCCGCGACAAAGAACCCGTGACTCACGCGAAATCACCTCCAAGACATCGTGAATGAAAGAAGCCGGTCTCGAAAGGTCAAATATTATTCTCATCCCCCTTATACGAGGCACCTAGTTCCTCAAGTTCATCAGGGCAGGAAGTGGGAGAGGGGCTCCCAGGGGCTGGGGGAGGGAGGGCTGGGGAGCTCCTCTCTCATGGCACCGAGTCTCTGTTTGGGGAGACGGAAAGTTCTAGAGACGGTGGTGGCGATGTTTGCACAACACGGTGAGCGTACGTAACGCCACACACCTGTACACTTACCACTGGTTCACACGTAACTTTCATCTTTTATCTATTACAGCACAATAAGAAAAAAATATCCGCGTGATTGAACCACAGGCTGAGAATCTTAGAAGCGGGACGACGGGCATCGAGATTTCTCTTAGGCCTCACCCCGGGGCACCTGGGTGGCTCAGTGGTTAAGCCTCTGCCTTCAGCTCAGATCATGATCTCAGGGTCCTGGGATCGAGCCCCGCATCGGGCTCTCTGCTCCGCGGGGAGCCTGCTTCCTCCTCTCTCTCTCTCTGCCTGCCTGTCTGCCCACTTGTGATCTCTCTCTGTCAGATAAATAAAATCTTAAAAAAAAAAAAAAAAGTGGTTAGGCCTCACCCCGCTTCTGTGCGTGTTTGGAAGTTCTCCACACGAAGACGCTTTTGTGGAAACTTACCAGTGGGGCGCCCGGGACAGTCGTTGGGCGCCTGGCTTCAGCTCAGGTCGTGATCCTGGGGTCCTGGGATCGAGCCCCACTTTGGGCTCCTGCTCCGCGGGGAGCCTGCTTCTCCCTCTCCCACTCCCCCTGCCTGTGTTCCCTCTCTCGCTGTGTCTCTCTCTGTCAAATAAATAAATAAAATCTCAAAAAGAAAAAAAAAACAAAACCACAACTTACCAATAAAACAACAGTCCGAGTACCCAGGGCTGATGAGGCTGCAGATGAGAAGCCCTTGGACAAATGCCCATGAGATTACGGACGCCTGAATGGTGTTTTAAACCATACGCAAGAACATGCATTAGAGGAAAAGTCTGGAAGGAAATTCACGGCAATTACATTAGCGAAGGTGCTCGGGTGGCGGGATAATGGGTGAATTCTTCCTTTTCTCAACCGTCCTGAATAGAGCTACCTGCTCAGTGTTTGGAACTGGTCTGCGTATACCCAAAGGCAGTCACAGGGGTGAGGGTATTAAGAAGCGGGATGTAAGGCGGGGGCTGGTGATGGCGTGATAAACTTCCCGAGAGTCCCGGGAGGGCTTCTTGGAAAAGACAGGCTGAGCTGTGGGCTGAGGGCGCCCAGGAGAACCCCCCCATCTGTCTAAACCTCTGGCTTAGAGCTCGGCGCCCGCCAAGCATGGGCCACAGCCCCTGGCCCACGAGCCGGGCCCTTGCAGCAGCGTGTGGGACCCCAAGGTGCCCTCCATGCCCAGAGGGGCCTGCCTGCCCTGGGCCGGGGGCGCTTCCTGTGCAAACGCCAGGCAGCTGCGGCGTCCTCGGGCTGTGGTTGCCCGGCCCCAATCTGGGCTCCGAGTTGCTCAACCCGCCACGCTTTTCCTGTTCCCCTTTTCCCCAGCAGGCGCAGTTTCTGCAGCTCGGGTCCAGGCGGCTCTGCGGGCTTGCCACAGGGAAGCGCCGGCTCCTTGAACGCCGGACCCCCCCAGAGCTGTTTCCACGGCTCTGATTGTCTTTTCCCTCCCTGAGTTGCTAAACAGCTTGTGAAGAAACCCCTTGCTTTTGCTTTTTTATTTTGGGGAAGGAGGCTAGAGCTGTCTGTTTGCGAAGAAGACTCTGACCGTTCCGCCAAGGGGGTGGGACAAGCCCCGTGTGCCCCAAGGACAAGGTGGGAGCAGCTCCCCTCCTCTGTCTCCCTGAGGAAGAGCGCCCCAGTGTGCACGATAGTAACAACCCCTGGTATTTACTGCTTCTGGGGGGGGTGGGGGGAGCTGGCCCGCACCATCCTCCTGACCACCCTCAGAGTGGGCCAGCTGGGACGCCGGGTGTCTGGATGAGGGAGCAGCGGCTGGCTCAGGGAGGGGATACAGTTGACCTGGTTCAGGCAGGCGGGAGAGCAACCAGAACCAGGACCCCTCACCCGCGAGGGTCCATCCTGCCTGGCCCCCCGGGGCCCAGGCGCCTCCAAGACTACACGGGGGAAGGCTCCAGGCCAAAGGACTGGTCCTTTGGGAAAGGAAAGAGTCTTTCCTGAGTCACCCCTTCTGGAAGGAAATTGCAAGGGGATAGTGCCCACAGGGAAAAACACCTGTGTGAAGAGAGTGTCACTTCTAGGGGACAGAGCTGGTGGCCAGGAAGGGGACCAGGTAATGTTTTATTTCTTACGCCACAGGATAGGTTCCCTGGGTTCGCTGTCTTATCCCTTAGAGCATTTTGAAGGTCTGAAATAGTTGACCGTTTTAAGCAAAACAAACAGAACACCCAACTGTGTAGACCTTTTTCCTCCAACACCGAGTCCGTACTCGGAAGACTGCGCGCCCAGCGGCAGGTGCCCTTTGCTTCTGAGACCCCAGGCCCCACTTCTCACGCCAAGACGCAGCCTGGGGCTTTAAGTGCTCTCCAGACAACGGAAACAAAGCAAGCCCCTTCCTGACCGTGGGGTCAGAGCTGTGCAGAAGGCCACACCGCAGTCCCTCGGGCTGAGCTGGGCCCTGCGGACAGGCCATCCCAGGCCACCCCCCAAACACGCCCGGCCCACCCCGGGGGAGACCACTGAGCGTGCTCGCACGGTGTGGGGGACGGAGGAGGCCGATGTGTTTTCCAAGCCCGAGGGAAGAATACTTGAGCCTGCTCGGGCACCGAAGCGCCCGATTCTGAGACCGCGGGCGTCCTGACTGGGCAAATACCTGGAACATCCGTTCTCTGCAAATGGACAAAACACGTAAGTCATTAGCAATGTAAGCAGCTCGGCCTCCGAGGGCCGCAGTCCCGACTCACACATTATTATTTCAAACACCCCACGGAGGGCTTCGTGGCCAGGGACCAACGCTCTGTTTCCACAAGCACAGCCACACTCGGACAGGCGGGGGGCTGTCGTCTACACCTGCACAGCCCACCTCGTGAAACCTGCAGCCAGGGAGGGTAGACGGACCCGCGGCTGGAACACTCCCCTAGGAACAAGGCCCCTGAGTTGACGCCATGCAGGGTCCTAACACCAGGGTCTTCGGCCGCGACAAACAGTGCCCAGCCCCTGACTAAGCAGAGGAAAGCAATATGTCGAAACAGAACCAGGAAACCCCGAGCTGGATCCACGGTGAAGAGGTTTGGAGACTTACATAAAGCTGTCGGTATTCAGTGTGTGTGTGTGTGCGCGCGCGCGCACATGTGCACGCGTGTGTATGTGTGTGTGCCGTGTTCGTGTATGTACTTATCCCTGTATCCCGTGTGCGTACGTGTGTGCCTGTGCATGTGTGTGCATGTGCGTGTGCATGTTGCTCGCGTGTGTCCACACTCCTGTGTCCCCATGTGTGTGCCTTGTGTTGTGTGTGCATGCGTGTGCTTGAGCGTGTGCACACATTGTGTCCGTACAAGGATGCGAGTGAAGCCCGCAGCCTGCTAGGGCCTCGGAGCCCAGGCTTCACGGAGAATCCGTGGTGACACGCCGAGCAGACCCCAGGGGAGGCTTTCCTGGGTCTGCTTCAGACTCGACAGAACTTCGCACAGAGGGAGCACAGCCCTTCGTCTTGCAGACCTCCCCAGGGGCAGTCCCGTCCTGCGGCTGCCCGCTCCTGCACACCCGTGTCGTGCCCTTCCCCCAGGTGGAGGCACCACGAGGATGGTGTGACTGCCTTGTTCAGCACCTGTGCACCGGGGAGAAGGACCTCAGCACCTTGCTCCCAGTCCCTGCGCCATGGGGCTCCAAGACCTTCCCTGCTGGCACTCGGGGACCTGCGGCTTCCACACCGGCTGCAGGATGTGCTGCGTGCATTTCTCCCCTCCTGACAAACATGGGCTTACTCCCCATCTCTTTCTCTTTCTTAAACAGTGCCGCAGTGCACTACTTCAGAAGCTGGGCAGGTCTCCGTGCCCAGCCCCTGTGCCCAGCTCTCCCACTATGGCCGATGGCCCCATCGTGCGGTCATGCCCATCTCCCCCCACTGCCGGGAGGCAGGTGGGGAACTCCAAGGTGGCTGCAGGCGGGGACGGGGAGGACCCAGGCCACACAGGAGATGAAGGTGCAGGTACCCCATGTGGCCATGGGCTTCCATCAGTCTGGGAGGCAGACAGACCCCTCCACAGGGTTCTGTCTCCTCTGATCTCAGAACCAGGAAAGACTCTAGCGTGGCATCTGAGAACGTTCTAGCATTTTGGGCAGATCAGTTTCAGCTTGAGATTCCCAGTATTTTAGTCCATGAAAGAGACCCGTGGAGCCTGCAAGTGTGATCGCACACCCCACTCTGTGTGCTCGTCCCTGCTTCTGGGGAAAGCAGTCTTAGCTTTTGTTGGATTCTCCAACAAGGTGCTGACTCCAAGTCTTTGAACCTGTGTGTTTCAGTTGCGTTCTTTCTGTTATGAACGACCAAAAAAAAAAAAGGGGTCCAACTTAATCTGGCTAGAGCAAATAAAGGGGGGGAAGGAATTTATTGGAAAAAGCAAAAACAAAAAAAGGGATTTATTGGCTAATGCAACCAAAAGGTCCACGAGCAGCTGGGCTCAGGCGAGGCTGAATCCAGGGCTCAGACCAGGCCTGAAGGCCCAGCTCTCTCCCCATCTCAGGCTCTCTTTCCTCTGCGGGCTCTGTCGTCAGGCTCACTCCACCCAGCTCCCCCCCCCCCGCCCCCGCTGTGGGTCCAGAGTCACACCCTTGCTGCTCCACAGGCAGCAGAAAGACGCACTTCCCCGCGGCTCTCTGGCAGGAGTGCTGGAATCCCAGGCACCAAGGCGGGTCACGTGCCCACCCATGGACGGATCCCTCTGGCAGAGGACAGGGATGCTTCAAGGGGCTCAGGCCAGGTCCCACACCCAGCCCCAGCTCGAGGGGTGATGAGTCACCAGCAGAAATCCAAGTGGTGCCATGAGGAAGGGGTCATGGCACAGGGCAGAGGCAATAAACGTCCGTACCCTGCACTCTGAAACAGGCTAACTCCTTAGGTTAGCTCAAGCTCAAGTGCTCCAGTAGTGGGCGAGAGCTGGCAAGTCCGCTGCTGTCTGCAGGGATAGCCTCTTGTGGGGTTGGACTGTGTCCCCCAGAGAGGTGTACTGAAGCTGTTGGAGTCCTGACCCTGGGACCTGTGCATGTGACCTCATTTGGAAATAGTGTCCCTGGAGATGTCGCACTGGACTGGGGTGGGCCATAAACCCAATGCCAGGGAATCTTACAAGAGAAAGGAGAAGGAAATGGGACAGACACAGGTCATGTGATAATGGGGTGTGAGACCGGAGCGCCACAGCCACAAACCCAAGAAGGCCAGGAGCCGCCAGGAGCAGCCAGAGGCAGGCAGGGTCCTCCCCTACATCCTCTGGAGGGAGCATGGCCCTGCCCACGTCTTGATTCTGGACTTCTGCCCCCTGGAATGGGGAAATAGTAAATTCCTGTTGCTTTAAGCCCCTAGCCTGGACTACCTTGTTTTAACAGCGACAGGACACTTGTACTCTGTCTGATCCCGACATCAGGCTGTGACCCAACAGTGAATCTGGGATCCCGACACGGTCCTCAGACCCCCTAGCCCATCTCCCCACAGCCCCAGAACAGTGGCTCTCCCAGACTTGTGAGGATCCCAACCTGGTGTTTTCCGATGGGGCTCTGGGAAGGTTTGAGGAAGTGGTGACCCTAATGGCTGGGAAAGTCCTCCAGGCAGCCTTGTGATTCTGCCTTACAGGTGATCCCAGCCAACTCCTGGTCAAAGGGAAACCCCCACAAGACCCCTTCCAGCCTAGCAAGGCTACACTGTGTCCAGTGTAGGAGCCAACACAGCTACTGGCCAAGAATCCCCAGATATGAAATTGTTGCCTACATCCTGCTGTCACACCTTCTGGACACACGTGGCCAACTCCCGCTGGAGCTCTCCCATACTTGCACACTGGATTGTCTCCCTAAGCAGTGGAGAAGCTCATTCAAAGCCATCCCTGACCAAGGCAGCCTCACGGGCTCATGTACTCTCAGGTCCAATCTGATGACTGGGCCGGGATCTTCAGGCCACCATGATTCAAGGTAGAACACCGGAGCACTACAGTCAGACAGACCTGGGTTTTGATACTGACTCTACCATCTACCTGGCATACAGCCTCTGGAAGTTGCCCAGCCTCTCTCCGTGTCCTCACTGGGGACAGATAAATGTACTTCCTATCTCATAGGACTACAGTAAGCAGCAACTGAGCTAATACACAACATAGAAGTTAGCTTGATTATATCATGCCCAAGCACCCATTTAGTAAATACTTACTGAATACCGAATGTGTGTCAGGTGATATCCTAGAAACTGGGGTTATGGGAGGAAACAAAATAGAAAAGTGTTTTGGAGTTTATGAAGATGAAGAAGAAGGTGATGACGGTGATGAGAATGATGGTGCTGATGATGATGATGGTGACGATGATGGTGGTGCTGATGATGATGGTGATGGTGGTGGTGATGATGGTGATGAGGTGATGGTGATCATGGTGTTGGTGATAATGATGGTGATGATGATGATGTTTATGATGGTGATGGTGATAATGGTGAGGATGATGGTGGTGGTGGTGGTGGTGATGATGGTGGTGATGATGATGGTGATGAGGTGATGGTGATCATGGTGTTGGTGATAATGATGGTGATGACGATGGTGATGTTTATGATAGTGATGGTGATAATGGTGATGATGATGGTGGTGATGATGGTGGTGGTGGTGGTGATGGTGAGGATAATGGTGATGGTGATGGTGATGATGGTGATAATGATGATGGTGATGGTGGTGATGATAGTGATGACAAATGATGTTGTGGTGATGGTGGTGATGATGGTGATAATGGTGATGATGATGGTGATGGTGGTGGTCATGATGATGATGGTGATAATGGTGATGATGGTGGTGGTCATGATGATGATGGTGATAATGGCGATGGTGATGGTGGTGATGATGACGATGATGGTGGTGGTGATGGTGATGGTGACAGTGATGATGGTGATGACAATGATGGTGGTGATGGTGGTGATGATGGTGATGATGGTGATGGTGACAGTGATGATGGTGATGACAATGATGGTGGTGATGGCGGTGATGATGGTGATGGTGACAGTGATGATGGTGATGACAATGATGGTGGTGATGGTGGTGATGATGGTGATAATGGTGGTGGTGATGGTGGTGATGATAGTGATGACAATGATGTTGTGGTGATGGTGGTGATGATGGTGATAATGGTGATGATGATGGTGATGGTGGTGGTCGTGATGATGATGGTGATGATGGTGATGGTGATGATGATGATGGTGGTGATGGTGGTGATGGTGATGATGGTGATGGTGACAGTGATGATGGTGATGACAATGATGGTGGTGATGGTGGTGATGATGGTGATGATGGTGATGGTGACAGTGATGATGGTGATGACAATGATGGTGGTGATGGTGGTGATGATGGTGAGGTGACAGTGATGATGGTGATGACAATGATGGTGGTGATGGTGGTGATGATGGTGATGGTGACAGTGATGATGGTGATGACAATGATGGTGGTGATGATGGTGATAATGGTGGTGGTGATGGTGATGACAATGATGGTGATGATGATGGTGATGATGGTGACAGTGATGGTGACAGTGATGGTGGTGGTGATGGTGGTGGTGATGGTGATGACAATGATGGTGATGATGATGGTGATGGTGATGATGGTGACAGTGATGGTGACAGTGATGGTGGTGGTGATGGTGGTGGTGATGATGGTGATGGTAAAGCTGAGATCCTCGGGCGCCTGGGTGGCTCAGTGGGTTAAGCCGCTGCCTTCGGTTCAGGTCATGTCTCAGGGTCCTGGGATCGAGTCCCGCATCGGGCTCTCTGCTCAGCAGGGAGCCTGCTTCCTCCTCTCTCTCTCTCTCTGCTTGCCTCTCTGTCTACTTGTGATCTCTCTCTGTCAAATAAATAAATAAAATCTTAAAAAAAAAAAAAAAAAGCTGAGATCCTCTCTAGACCATGAGACCGTCACAAGCAAGAGCAGTATCTCCCATTTCCTGGCTCCCTCAGGGCCTAGCACAGTGTCTGGCCCATACTATGTACTTAAGAGATCAATGTTGTTCGTGGACTTATTCTTCAAGTTGCTTTAAGCAGAGGAAAGATCCCCTCCAAGGGTAGTTCAAACCGGGCCCCATGCAAATCTCTTTGAAGTCATGTGTTTTATCTTTAAAATTCACTTAAGCTTTTCATTCCATTCTATGGTCTATCCATGTCTGTTTTACTTATAAACAAGAACTTATTTCCAAAACTTTGAGCGAAAATGATGCCCCAAGAAAACCTACCTTGTTTATTCCTGTGGCTTTTGAGATACTAACCACATACACATCCCAACCCCCTCAGGCCACCCCACATACATCCAGAGGTCCAGAGCCCAGGGCCAGCAGCTTAGACCCAAGCAGTTAGACACTCTGGAGAAAATGCCTCTTTCTCCTGGTGTTGCTGGAGTCTGGGGAGCCAGAAAGGCAAGGCCCTTCAAGGCAGCTTGTACCCTGCTCCGTGCCCTAGATGGCAAGGAGGTTGAGCCTGGACTCAGCGACTTTATGCAGAGAGCCAAAAGATGTCACAGTAAGAAGGTCCTGAGAAGGTCCCTGGAAACTTCACTTTCCCCATAAAACCCCGGTGTTCCCAGCACATGGGCCACATCAACCTCCTCGACAGACACTGGGCCAGGAAGCAGCTGTGTCCATCCCAGGGGCCCCTGCTGGTGCCGACAGCTTGCACTTAGAGAGCCGCCACGCATGGCCAGAGTCTGCAGATCGGCTCCGGGACCCTCCCACCGCCCAGGGGCCGCTGTCCTCCTGCTACCCCCCTTCAGAGAGTGACAGCAAGCAGGAAGAAGCAGGGGGGCCCCCGCCCAGGCCGCCCGGCCGACCAGAACTTAGAGCCTGACTCCCCAGTCCGCACGGCCCGGCTCCCTGAGTTTCTGTTTCCCCATTTCTAAAGCGTGTCTTTTACATGATGTTTTCCAGCTCTGTTACGTAACAGACACCCGCAGAACGTGGAAAGAGAAAGCGGTTCGAGGATAACTCAGTAGCGACACGGCGTTCAGAAGTAAACTGGAATTCACCGAGCAGGTGGAACTGGGCTCACCAGAGCCACGAGAACAGGGCCCCATCCTCCCACTGCAGGAGTTTGGCATCGATGAGAACAGAACCGAGGGTCGGGGGCACCTGGGTGGCTCAGGTGGGTTAAAGCCTCTGCCTTCGGCTCAGGTCATGATCCCAGGGTCCTGAGATCGAACCCCGCATCTGGCTCCCTGCTCAGGCGGGGAGTCTGCTTCCCCCTCTCTCTCCCCATTGTCCCCCCTGCTAGTGCTCTCTCGATCTCTCTGTCAGATAAATAAATAAAATCTTAAAAAAAAAAAAAGACCCAAGGGGGAACCCACCAAGCTCGTGTCCCCCCTGCCCGGGGCCGCAGGTAGATCCGCTGCTCCTCAAGCCGCAGCAGGTGCGTTCCCCTGGGGAAGGCGACACTGAGGAGCTTGCAAAAGCCAGTCACTTCCCTAGGGGCCAACGTCACTCACGATTTGTGGAAATGCTTATTTCCATTTTCAAACAAACACAGCAGTGCAGGGAAGCAAGCTACAAACTGCACGAATGCTCACCAGACACAAGGCTTTTAAGGGAACATCGCGCCCCGCAGGACCGTTCAGGCCAGTGTCCAATAACTCAGATTGCACAAACTCTCCTCCAGCTTCTCCAGAGACAAGTGTGAGGAGGGGAGAACGGTTGCTCGAAACGCAGAGCCAGACGCTGGGGCTCCGGGAAAAGCACGGGGCTTGGCTGCCACCTGGTGTTCACATCAGGGTATAACAGGCAGCTCTGAGCCGCACCCGAGGGTGTGTGGTTGGGGCTGTTCAGCCCTTCATCAACGCGGGAACCTGGCGCTGAAGACCACCCTCCCGGTTCAGCACCTGGGCTCCCCGCTGGTTAACAGGCTGGTTTGGGTGAGGTGGTGCCGCGAGAGCACGTGTGGGCTTGTCTCCCCTGGAGATCCTGGTTTAGGAACGCTGGGTTGGGCAGCGGTCTGTGGGTCCGGCCCGTTTCCCAAGCCGCCTGGGTACGAGTGCGGTGGTTTAAACCTGCACCTGCGGCTGATTACAGAAACCCCTAGGGCGAGGCCCACGCCTCGGGGCCTTCAAATGGTTGCCAGGTGACCCTACCCTGCAGCCCAGGCTGAGGGACACCGTGAACTTCTTCATAAAGTTCAGCGTCCTTGGGAGGGAAGCTTGTCCTCAACACAACTCTGCGGCCGACCCTCCGAGTTCTCGGGGTCCCAGGATGTGCAGGTCGCCTGCAAGGACATTCCCTCTGCCTCTGACGGGGCTTTGTCTGGACACCCCACGTGTCCTACCACATACTGTCATTGACAGCCCTAGGGACGTAGAGCTTTTGAGCAAAAACTGCAACGGTCCCGGGCAAACTGGGACAAGGGGGTCCCCCGCATCCTCACCTGCCTCGGACTGGCAATGACTGGGCCTGGACCTCGATGTATGCATTTTCAAGAGCAGTAGCTGGGGCGTCGGTCGGATCTTACAGGGGCCTGTGACCCCCCGCAAGGAAGACTGTGCCGCCTCCCGCCCACCCTCCTCTGCGGGGCATGCCCTCCCGGAGCTCTGGATGAAAGCCGCAGTGCCCCACACACCCGTGCCTACGGAGGGCGGCGGCCCGGCTGCTGTGATGTCACTGGTCAGTTGGAGAACACATGGCCCATCTGAGTGCTGGCTCTGGTTCTGTCTGGGGCAGGAAGTGGCGGCCTGCCACAGGAACACGAGGAAATCATTTGAAAAGATCCTTCGAGGCAGACTCGTCATTGGACTTGGACATGTTTATCCAGGGAGCACTAATGAGCACCTACTGTGCACCTCGGGTTGTGTAAGACACTCAAGCAAAGACAACACAGCAGGCACAGGTTGGACGCTGGCACAGACCCCCCGGGACTTGAATCCCAGCACGGCCTTCACTGGCTGTGTGACCTTGGCCAAGCCACCGAACCTCTCTGGGCCCCCTCCCTTAGTTTGTAAAACAGAGTAAATACCTCCCAGCTGTTGTGAGGAAATGCTGCCTAATAACGGTGAGCCAGTGCCAGGCCGAGGTGGTGGCAGCACACTCAACCCCTCACCAGCCTTTGTGGGGTCCGGGGTTTTTGCCATTTGTGGTGTGATTCAGCACCTGACGTGTCTGAAGGCTGCAGGAAGGACTGGGTGTGCTGGGTGTACTGGGAAGTCACCTAGGGAGACCCGAAGCTCCGAAGGGAAGAGACGCCTTCAAAAGCATCTCAAAGCACCCAGGAGACTTCACAGAAGTTCAAGAGTTTCTAAGAGTCGCTATCCAAAAAGTGCTATGTACTTCCTCCTAACCTAGTATCTTTTTCCCTTCAAATACCAACATCAAACACACATTAGAAGATACACATTCGGGCGCCTGGGTGGCTCCGTGGGTTAAAGCCTCTGCCTTCGGCTCAGGTCATGATCTCAGAGTCCTGGGATCGAGCCCCGCATCGGGCTGTCTGCTCAGCAGGGAGCCTGCTTCCTCCTCTCTCTCTACCTGCCTCTCTGCCTACTTGTGATCTCTGTCTGTCAAATAAATAAATAAAATCTAAAAAAAAAAAAAAATTTTAAAGAAGATACACATTCATCTTAACCAATTGCTCTTTCCAGAGGAGGAAAAAAAATTGACCATATGTCCCCATGGTGACCCTCCCTTTTGGAGAACACTGTGACACTCCGTGGGACCTGGGATGTCTCAGGCTCCTCAAAGCCCCACATGACAGCCTCCGAGCGGACAGGAGGGCACACGGAAACCTCTCCACACCCCAGGCCTTGCAGCGTGCCGCTGTCCATCTGGACCAGGGCTTCTGGAAGAAATGCCGGGCTGATCCTGCGGGCATGGGAGCGGCTCTGAACCAGACTCAGCGGCTGCGACAGAAGGAACCACCTGGGTTTGAAGAGATGCACGTTGGGTGACACACGAGAAGTACAAAGACGTCAGCTGCAAGCTGGCCGGAAGCAGACAGGAAACAGGAAACAAACAGGAGCAGACAGGGGACAGGAAGCAGATGGGACACGGGAAGCAGATGGGACACAGGAAGCAGATGGGACACGGGAAGCAGATGGGACACAGGAAGCAGATGGGACACAGGAAGCAGATGGGAAGCTGACAGGTGACAGGAACAGACAGAAAGCAGGTAGGACACATCAAGTAGACAGGAAGCAGGTAGGGCATAGGAAGTAGACAGGAAACAGACAAGGAAGTGACAGGACACAGGAAGCAGCACACAAGAAGCGGCAGGTGACAGGAAGCAGACAGGACACAGACAGGACACGGGACGCAGGCGGGACGCGGGAAGCAGGCGGGACGCAGGCGGGACGCGGGAAGCAGGCGGGACGCAGGCGGGACGCGGGAAGCAGGCGGGACGCAGGCGGGACGCGGGAAGCAGGCGGGACGCAGGCGGGACACGGGAAGCAGGCGGGACGCAGGCGGGACGCGGGAAGCAGGCGGGAAGCAGATGGGACGCGGGACGCAGGCGGGACACGGGAAGCAGACGGGACACAGATGGGACACGGGAAGCAGACGGGACACAGACGGGACACGGGAAGCAGGCGGACGCAGGCGGGACGCGGGAAGCAGGCGGGACGCAGGCGGGACGCGGGAAGCAGACGGGACGCAGACGGGACACGGGAAGCAGGCGGGACGCAGGCGGGACGCGGGAAGCAGGCGGGAAGCAGATGGGACGCGGGACGCAGGCGGGACACGGGAAGCAGACAGGACACAGACGGGACACGGGAAGCAGACGGGACACAGACGGGACACGGGAAGCAGGCGGGACGCAGGCGGGACGCGGGAAGCAGGCGGGACACGGGAAGCAGACAGGACACAGACGGGACACAGGAAGCAGGCGGGACGCGGGAAGCAGGCGGGACGCAGGCGGGACGCAGACCGCTCACGGAGCCACAGCTGATGCCCGTGACTTCCGCCTTCCACCTGCCGTCAGTGGGAAGGGGTAACTCTGTAGAAATACCTCCTCGCCTCATTTTTGGATAGATACTGTCAGCATGGTTTCTGGCTTTGCTCTCTAGTTACTGTTTTTATGTGGGGATTCACAGAAATTCAAAAAATAGGTTGCCACAGGCTTCATCTTCTTAGAACCCCTTCCCCTTGCTTCCAGCCGCTGTCCCCAGACTTGGTCGTCATTGTGGTCACTGTCCCATTCGGCCAGTCTGGGCAGACTTGCCCTCACAGTTTCCAGTTCCTTTGCCCTTCCACCTTAGGGCGCACTCCTTCGTTTGGAGTTCAAGTCCCTTCTCGGACTATGCCCTTCAACACTTATCTCAACTAAGGCCAGTTAGTGATAAGCGCCCGTAACCTTCACCTGCGAAGATCCATTTCCCTGCTCTTGTAATAGTTTCCTGACGACCTCACTCCAGGGGAAACTGTTGTCCCACTGCCTTCTGGCTTCCAGAATTGCCTGACACGGCAGCTACTGGCTGTCCCTTTGCCAGGAACGAGTTCTGAATTGTGCAGGGTAAAAAGCTGGTAACAAGGTGAGCACCGAGGTAAGGTCATAGACAAAAGGGACGAGGTGCGTTTTCCATGGCAAGGAGCTCTCCCAGCGTGAGGTGAGAAGCAGTGGGGCAGGGACCCTCCAGATGGCCCCATATGGAGACCCAGTACCTAGGCCTGTCAGGAAGGAGCCCCTAGAAGCACAGGGACCCCTCTGGCCTCCAAGAAGCCAAGTTGGGTGCTGTTCCAATGTCCTCCCAGATGTTTCCCAGAGCCCAGCCCCAGCCTCCATCCTCTCCCCTGGGGCGCTCTGGCCCACTGTCGGACTTTCAGCTCTGTCCTCCCCTGGGCCTTCGTCTGCAGGTTCTGGAGTCTGGAACCGTCTCCACCTGCCACCAGCACCTCTGCTCATTTTGGCCTTCTTCTAGTCCCAGTTCACATGACATCCTCTGCGTGCTCTGCCCCAACCAACCCCAACTTGTCCCCACCCCCTCCCCACCCCCCCTCCATCAACCCTGAGGAGCTGTATCAAATCTTCCCATTCTGCTCACTGCTTTACTTGTCCTCGGTGTTTCTGCGAGCCCAGTAAGGGGAAGGGCTCCAAGGGTCACGTCCTGTTACGCCCCACAACATGGAGACAATCGGCCCATGGTCTAGGAGCCCTCTGGCCTAAGGATGGCAGGCTAATCTAGCATGAAGCTGGCCCCCTCCTGTATTCCCACTACAGTGGCAGGAAGGAACGAGGACGCAGAGAACAGGACTCCATAGTCACATGTGGGGACCCGACACTGACATACAAGCGGTAATCATCTTACCAAATTCAAGAGAACAGGTTCCTCTATGGCGAGGGAAGGCCAGGGAGAGCATGGTTACCCTACGGAAAGTCCCGATCTCAGGGAGACTCTGCTTGGAGCTATTCTAGCATAGAATAGTTTGGGGGTCAGAGGGACCTTCGAACACCGTCTCCAACATTCTCATGTTCCCTCAGGCAGAGCCCAAGTCTAGCCCCATTTAGCTCCATCATCTAACCCAGGGTAAGGGACCCTTTCTCTTGGGGTCGTCCTGAACTGCCTGGTAGGTAGGTGCCCATCAATGGTCAATTAAGGGTCAGAAGAGCCAGGTGATGGGTCAGCAGTGACCTTGGGCCAGGTCAGATAGCTCAGCTGCACATGAGCCCACCCTGGAAAGGAACTGGAAATGGTTACTACTCGGCAGGAGGCCTGAACTTTGTAGCCGACGCCATCCAGAGGCCCCACTGGCCCCACATGACTCCCAGACCCTGCAGACTCCAGCATCCCCTACCCCCAAGGTGGGGAGGGCCTCCCAGGGACGTCAGCAGGGCCCCAAGAAAGAGGGAGCAAGGCCCTTCTAAAGCAGAGACACTACCATCAGGGGCTTTACTTAAAGCCTGCCCTGAATTTTAAGTTGGTTCTTTGAAACCTTCTTACTCCCTAAGGCCCTCTTCCTGTGACAGCGGACCTCTGGTCAAGCTCTAGAGGCCAACTTCCCCTCCCAGTTACAGCTGGACCGCTCCCCGGCCATCTCCCACCCGCGGCACACTCCGACACGAAGGCTGCTGGGAGAGCCCGCCGCCTGCCCTCTGCGCAGCTCATCACACAGGCTGCTCGAGGGTTCCTCCTGCTGTTCCAGGCAGGGTCTCCAGGGATCAGCGAGGGGCCCTAACGTGCAGCACAGGGGGGAGAGCAGCAGGGCCGTGGGATGTGAGCCCACCAGGAGCCTGCTGGGGCCAGAAGGACACTCGTTCCCCAGCACTGGCTTCACTGTTGCTTTCTAGACTAAAAGGCTGAAAGTGGCCAAGGAACCAAGTCCATCACTCAGACCTCAGGCCGGAGCTCAGGGTTCGCTGACCTTCCCAGGCCTGCGGCCACCCACTTCCAACAACACTGACCATTTCAAAGAGGGGGAGGCCGGTCCCAGAAGAAAAGTAGCCACCAGGACTTCCAGGGGTCCAGCCTCTGCAACGGGATATTACGCTCCTGAAGATCTCCCCAAGAACCAAACACCTCCCATCACAGGACCCTACACTTTCGGTTTTTCTAGGCTATCCCCTTAAACAACTTATCCTTGCCACTCGTACCCAAAATATATTTACGTCAGGCACTCGGGAGAAACGGTGTCCGACAGGTACTGTCACGCAGGCGTCAAAGAAGCGACCACACAGCTCGCGTAGACTGCTCGTTTATTAGCACTGGTGCTGCGACACGATGGTTTCCAGGGACGCTGCTGAGCCGTGCGGAGGTGGGACTGCGCGGTGAGGCTCAGAGGGGGGTGCGGGCTCCTCTACTTCTTCCACTCGTTCTTGTCGTAATCCCACTTGGCCGAGAAGCCCTGAATCGGGCTGACCTTCATGTCGAGCATCCTCTTGGTCTGCTTGGCCACCCAGTCCTCCTCGAAGGTGTGCGGGACCGGGCCGTACACTAAAGCCCAAAAAACAGCGTCATGAGACCACCGTGCCTTGACGAAGCGTCTCTGAGCCCACAGGTCCTGCGGGTCAGGTCCTCCCCAACACGTCACACCGGCCACCAGGCTCGCAAGTCATCTCCCACGCAACACCCACACCCACCCACACACACAGGCTCTGAATTCTGGGCACGGACAACTCTCGGTATTACTCCTTTGAGGATAAAAGATGAGCAATCAAGTAAGAGCCAAGAGCACCCAGACTTCTCCGCCAGACGCAGCTCCTGGGGCGCCCGGGCCAGCACAGGGCACAGACAGAGCCCCCACCGACTCGACTAGTGAGATCAAATCCACAGGCGTGAGTAACCCATGTCCACAGCAGACCAGAAGGACAGGACTCCCGCTGCTGGGAAGAGAAAAGCCCATTCCGCCTGGACACAAAGAACGGAGAGAGACAGCACGGAGTGAGCAGACAGGCCCGACACGGTCAAAGCAGAAACGGAGAGACCTGAGGACCCAGGACTCCGCTTGCCGAGATGCGCTCGTCCTGCAACGGAAACAGCCCTTCCATGAGCGCGCACCCTCTCGCTCGATCAGACCCTCGCCACGGCCCCACGGTAACCGTCTGGTGAGCCGACACAGCGCCACGGAAGGTGGTGCCGGACAAAGTGGGCAGTCATCCACTCCCGAGCACAGCGTGGACGCGTCAGAGCCCGCTCACACCTGCATCAACCTGAACCGGCTTCCCAAAGCCCGCAGGCCTGGAACGGCTCCCCGCACGCAGGTGCCTGCCCCGCGCACACGCGCCCTCAGTCCACCCCTGCGCACTGGACGCAATCCGGGCCCCGTGCGGCTGCGACCCGAGAGGCCAGGCCTGCGCCGCTGCCCGCTCACCGAAGTACTTCTCCCAAATCAGGATGAGCGCGGTGAAGCCGACGAAGAACATGGCGGCGCCCACGACCGTCTTCCACTCGTTCGTGCTCCGGTTCATCTCCGCAAAGCTCTCGTTGAACTTCATGCGGTACACTGCGGAGAGAGCACACGCGCTCGTGGGAGCGAGCGCAGCCCCACCTCCTCCGCGGGGCTCCCCCTTTCTCCCCGCAGAGCGGGGGGGCAAGCGCGCGTGCCTGTGCTCATACATGCCTACACGGCACGATGAAGGGGAGAAAATGCAGAGTCTGCTTTCGGCAAAGAAACCCACAGTGAATTCCTTCCCCACGTTCCTACGCACAGGATCTGCGTGATCCCGGAACTTCCACTCCCCTTCCCCAACCGACAGCGTTTTGCTGGGCTGATGTCCCATCAGTAAGCCTCAGAGGCCCCGGTCCTGCTCGGCAAGGCGCCAAGCAGCCACAGCCACCGGACCCCACCTGCCCGCCCCGCCCCGGGGACCAGAGCCCCGCGAGCAGAGGGGCCTGGGCAGAGGCACAGCCCGCCCACGGAGCCAGGGCCCCGCGGGAAACAGCACGGCGGCCCCGAGCACGCCGGTCTCCAGGCAGCACCCCCCAGCTCGCAGCCCAGAAGCCAGTCAAAATGCTCTCTCCCGCGCTCTGCCGACACTCCCGCTTCAATACCCACATTCGACTTTCTCATCCATGGAGAGGCTGCTCCAGGAAGCCTTCTCCTTCTCTTTCAAGGCCTTCTGGCCGGCAGAGAGGTTCCTCACGTGGGCCACATCGGGCAGCGGGTAGTCACGCCGGTCGACGTAACCCGGGAGAGCGTAGTCTTCACTCTTCACGACGCCTCCTACCAAGCGCAGCGGACGAACGTGTGAATGTTCACATAGGTTCAGAGTTACAAAGCAAGGCACATGCGCCCTGAAGACCTCGTCACCCCGGCGACCTGCGGCCGTGTTTCAAGCGGCTCAGGGACAGTCGCGTGAAGGAGGGAGTGAGCAGGCCCATCGCGCATGGCCCAGATGGCAGAACAAGGGTAACAGCGGCCCTTCGTACAGCTGACACGCACCTGCTGGGGCAGCTGTATACAGGGGAAGCACAGCCCACGGCTGATGTGGCCACACGGAGGGCACCCAAGCGCTCCCAGGACACCCTACTGGACTCAAGGAAGACCCTTTTTTTTTTTAAAGATTTATTTTTAAAGATTTATTTGAGATCACAAGTAGGCAGAGAGGCAGGCAGAGAGGGGGAAGCAGGCTCCCCACCGAGCAGAGAGTCCAACTTGGGGCTCAATCACAGGACCCTGAGATCATGACCTGAGCCAAAGGCAGAGGCTTAACCCACTGAACCACCCAGGTGCCCCGAGGAAGGCCCCATTCAAACGAAGGAGGAAGCACAAAACCAACAGAAAACCCATAAAAGAAACAAGTGTTCAAAGGTCAGAAACCGAAACATGTAACAAAACATGCTACCCGTGTCCACTAGAGACTGTAGGCAAAGGGCTCCACAGGGCATCAGGGAGCCACTCACTCCCGGGTTCGGGTTTACCGGGCACCTGCCACGTGTTGAGTGTACTCTGGACGTCTGAGACCAGGGAACGAAGATGGCTGGTGCACACGCGCCAGAAGTGGGACACCACGGAGACAGACACAGTCATCAGGGGTTACGGAGCGAGGGCTCAGGAAAAAGGCAAGACGCAGCGGAGGAGGGGAATTGGGGGCGGATGCGCATCCAGTGGCAAACAAGACTCGACACTCAGGAGAGGGAGACCCCTGTGCTCGACGTGGACGGTCGTGTACTCAGCGCGTCACAGAATACGGGTTTGCTCTCTAAGACTGTACACCGTGCGTGCTTCCCTACACACACACGTGAGTGTGCATACAAAGCTCCTGACAGGACAAACCCCACTCGTCAGTGCGGAGAGGACAAAATGGGGATTTCTGGTCACAGAGAGAAACTGCAGTGCCTTCAGACAAGCATGTATCTGGGTAGTACTCCAGGAAGGAGGAAAACAGTTCAGAAAGCAGCAAAGAAAGGGTAACTTTCCTTTTATTTAGAGGTTTCCCTAAACAAAGCTGCGGAAAACTGTTTCTTCAGTTCTGTCCTACGTCTGCCAAGAAAACGTTGTGAGCCAGACCGGCCTGGACGTATGAAGTCCTGCAGAAACACTCACTTCCATCAGCTCGTACCAATGACTAAATTCTCCCAAATCACGTTAACAACAGTTAAAATACATCATTTCACCTCAAAGTAGAATTTCTCTGAGGCTGATCTTTGCCATGCAAACGGCCAGCATGCTTACACAAACCTGAGCTTATCCCCAGAAAATTTAAGGTGGAAATGATGAGAACTACTTTCCAACTTTAAAATTCTAAGTTCACTTAAAACGAGTGCACTAAAGAGAACGGCTGTGCCCCTGCACTCAGCTCGCACGTTAGCCACTACAGACAGACGCGGACTGGGGTGATGAGAACGATCTAACCTCACTGTGGCGGTCAGGATGCACCTCAGGGACTGAAATGAGAACCACTCGAGGGCACACTTTCAACGGGCAGATGTCTGCTGTGTGAATTACATCTCAATAAATTCTCATAACCGTGGAGCACCCTGAGCATAAAATCGCATTTTCTAGAACGAGGACGGCAATCTGCCATCTCAGGGCTGCCGGGGTTCCTCCGCATTTGGGGCTCAGTCCCCCACACCCCGTGAAGACTAGCATCCCAAGCATTCTTTGAGAGAGAGAGAGAAGAGAGTTCTGCATTCGAGAGAGCATCTCGCTGTCTGTCCTCAGCTGCGGTTTTCACTGAGGCTCTGCTGAGGAAGCCCAGGGCATGGGAGCTGCCCCCCGAGTCAGGCGTGTCACCGCACCAGCACCTGAGTGCAGTGGTGGCCGCCGGCGGTGCGTCACCATGTTACTCTCCTGTGCAGAACCAGTATGTGTCCTCAGGCACGACCCACATGACTAACAGTTAAAAACAAAAGGACAAGACTCGTTCGAGAGACTGCGGTGCCATCTGCCTACTGCATGACACGCGACAATGAAGAGTAGGCAGGTCCTCGGCCGCACAGAGCTTGCGCTCCAGAAGCAGAGACAGACAAAACACACAAATCCCAGTGTGTCACTGCCTCGAGCAAAGACGAAGCAGGGCGATGCAGGACAGGCAGCACCTTCACAGTGGCCGGTGAGGGAGGCTCTTCTAAAATAACCTTTGCATTGAGGCTGACGAGCAGAAAAAAGCTCCCACCCACAGCTCTGGAGCCGTGGCAGGAGCAGCAGCCCGCTGCCTGCGAGGACTGTACCACGAGGGGCTGGACGCCGAGGGCTGGAGGGCTCGTGTGGGTAAGCTCTTCGCTTCTTTGAACAGTGTGACGACAGGAGAAAGGCTAGCTGCAGATCATAACTGAGGCACAAGAAGCCACTCATGGATTTCAAAAAGGAACTATTTTAGGGGCGCCTGGGTGGCTCAGTCATTAAGCATCTGCTCAGGTCATGACCCCAAGGTCCTGGGATCGAGCCCCGTATCAGGCTCCCTGCTCAGTGGGAAGGCTCCCTGCTCAGTGGGAAGACTGCTTCCTCCTCTCTCTGCCTACTTGTGATCTCTGTCTGTTGAATACATAAAATCTTTTAAAAAATAAAAATAAAATAAGGAAAATCCTAAGAAACAAAATAAATAAAATTATCTGTGTCCACAGCGTTATCCTAGGCAGTTTAAGGAATAGAGGAAAATGTAAGACAACAGTATTAGCAATTCAAGGACACAATTTCAGGGAAAATTTCACACATAAAGCAGTTACTGATTATTGACCCCAAGATACATAAACCTTGTTCTCCAAATTCATTATCACTATTCAAGCCTTGTACCTGACCCCTCACTAACACATCCTTCCCCGTGAATTTGCATTTTGTCCTTTTGTTTGCTCTCCCTCTCCCTGGAATGCTGTAGCTGTGGGAATATGAACTTAAACCTACGGAGGTTAGGGGGATCTGGGGGGCTCAGTTAGTGGAGCACCTGCCTTCAGCTCAGGTCATGATTGGGACTGAGACCCACGTTGGCTCCCTGCTCAGCAAGGAGTCTGCTTCTCCCTCTGCCTCTTGGCCCATTTGTGCACACCCTCCCTCTTGCAAATAAATAAAAAAAAATCTTAAAAACAAAAAACAAAAACCTAGGAGATTAAAACTCCTAATCCTTGAGCACAGTGAAGCTTCCCCTCAAGAAAAAACATTCCTGCACCCCAGGCCAGGCTAAATGGTTCTCCTCAAGGGCTGTCACTTAATCAAACACCGCCTTCACCCATCTGTCTCTCTCCCGACTGCAAACACCCTGTGCAATGACTCCTCTCTCGGGTTCTTCTTGTTCTCAATGCCTAACAACATCTGGTACAAAGATGCTCGATAAACACAAAACTAAACTTGCTACGTGCCAGGCTCCAAGCTAAGCTCTTTACAAATATTCCAGGTAAGAAAAGAGATTCCTGCTCATAAGTTGCTCGTCCAAGACAGAAATGAGATTAAACTCTGCTCAGGCTAGGATGTCCAGGGTCTGTCCCTTCCACACCCCAATAATGTAAACGGTACTGAAGAAAATTGGTTGCTTTTGGGGGGGGGGGCAGGGGGAAGGAGATCATTAAAATTAAGTATGGTACATCTCTTGAAAGGGGTGGAACTTGAACCTGAAAAAAGGGAAAAGGAAGGGAAAGACGGGAAAGAAATAGCAACATACACAAAGATCGAGACTAGTACTCAGTATGACTCATAAATACTCTGTAATCTCTAAGTATGCCCTGTCAAAATATTTTTACCTCCCCCTAAAGTCCCACAGCGGCGGAATCAGGATCCCAGACACCTTGGGTCACCTGTGTTTGAAACGCCAGCACGAGGGCTTACACACAGTGGGAGCAAAATGGAATGAGCTCAGCCCATTTAGAAGAAAAATTACACTTACCATGTGCTCGGACACACACAGAGGTGGAAATCGCTCGCTTGCCGATGAGGCTAAACACTCTGGTAGCCAACATTCTGAAAGATAAAAACGCGCACCTTCTCCATGAACGAGGGCAAACACCTATTAAGGATTGCAGGGCATTTCACTTTTGCTTTCTTCCCCACAGCACAGACGAACCATTCTTCCTTAATGACTGTGAACTCAGAAATAACCTAACATGAGGTTTTTCTTAGCCGTCAACCCGCTTTTACGGGGCTGCCTTACAAACCAAACGCCCTAACATGCACACGCTCCGGGAAATTAGTAAAAAACCGGCGTGCTTGAAAGACATGGAGGAGTGTTTTCCTAAGACTGAAAAGGTAGGAACCCGCCAGCGCTGGGTGACCCAAATGGGGTCCACTGTCCGGCGTAAAAGAATAAACAGCTGGAAGGGACCCGCATGCAAGGCACGCGCTGAGTGGTCGATGAAAACCCAGAACGCGCGCAGCACAGAAAGGGACATCGCGCAGGACGGCTGCAAACACGGCCTGGTCCGCTTCCAGCCCCTGCAGACAACAGATGACCTGGATGACCCACGTCTCCCCTGGGTCCTCCCAGCTTCGGGCCCTGCTCCGCTCTCCCCCTAGCTCCCCCTGCTTTAAAACGGACTCGCTGACGACGAAAGGGGCTCCGGGCGCCTTTGGAGAGCGGCCCCTCGGAGGCAGAATACACTGAAGCGTGACGTCAGGCCCGGGCTCGCTCGCACCCTCGTCTTCTCTCCCCGGCCTGGGCCGCGTGTGGGCGGACACTGGGCGGCTGCGGGGCTGCGAGGCGGAGCGCCTCTCCCGCAGCCCCGTTAAACCCGGGCGGTGGCGCAGCCGTCGCGGGAGGGCTGCGGGCCCAGGCTGCAATGCGGACCCCGCGCCCCGCCCTCGGTCAACGGGCGCCCCAAGGTCAGAGCCCGAACACCGCCCGCGGCCGTGGCGGCCCAAACGCGGCCAGGCCAGATGCTGCGGGGCGCCACACAGGCCGCGAAGCGGCGGCCCCCGAGCTCCAGCCGGGCGGCCTCAATGTCACCGGACTGCGAGGCCCATCCCCGCTCCTGCCTGGCGCCGGGGCGCCGAGCCGCCGGCACACTCGCCCGCTGGCTCCGGGCCCCTGGCGCTACCCCACCCCGCGGCGAGGGCCGCCTGCAGCCCGCCGCCGCTCACCTGCCGCTGCCACCCGCCGCTGCCCGCCGCGACCGCCGCGACCGCCCTCTGTGCCCCGGGTGCCAGCGACCGGAAGAGAGCGAGGACGTGCGCGGAGCACCACGGGATCGAGGAGGACCCTGCCGCGCCGGAGGTCACCCGAACGGAAGCGGAGAGGCGCCGCGAGCGTCGTAAAAGGCCGGGCCGGGCCGCTTTACGGCGGCGCCGAGAGACGGCTTTACGGCGGCGCCCGGCCAGAAGCGCGAGCGGAGGGTGAGGCGGGCGCGTCGACTTCTCCCGGCCGGGAGTCGGTGTGTGAGGAGCCCGGCCGGCAGCCGGGCCGGGCCTGTGTGTGCCTCCGCCGGCCGCGGGGCCGCGCCGGGCAGCCACCGCCTCGTCCCGCTTCTCCGCTGAGGCGCCGCGCGGCCGGGCAGGGATCTAGGCCTCCGCCGGCTCCGGGGCCTCCGGGGCCCGGCCGGGCTCAGCATGCCCGGGGTGAAGCTGACCACCCAGGCTTACTGCAAGATGGTGCTGCACGGCGCCAAGTACCCGCACTGCGCCGTCAACGGACTGCTGGTGGCCGAGAAGCAGAAGCCGCGCAAGGAGCACCTGCCGCTGAGCGGCCCGGGCGCCCACCACACCCTCTTCGTGGACTGTATCCCCCTCTTCCACGGCACCTTGGCCCTCGCCCCCATGCTGGAGGTGGCCCTTACCCTGGTAAGCGCGGGGCGGGCGGCCTCCCCTCCGCTCGGGGTCTGCGGCTGAAGAGCGCGGCTTCCGGGCAGCGCCCGCGGGACGCGCCCCTCCTGCGGTCGCGGTGGCAAGGGTCGGGGTGCGGCGCGGGCGTGCGGGGAGCGCTCGGCGCGGGGCCGCTGGTGGAGCAGGAGCCGTGGCGGGTGCTCTTCGGGGAGCGTCAGGGGGCGGGTCGTGGTCACTTCTTCGAGCCCGTGGCCTTCTTAGAAACAAGCCGCCGCCAACGGGGGCCGCGGCCCCGCAGCGTTGCCGTCGGGACATAGACGCTGGAGCTTGGTTTCCGCGCTCCGCCCCGGAACACGTGCCTTGTCTGCCGCGGGTGTAGACGCCGTGGTTCTGGGGACCTCTACACCGCACCCCCAGACGCGAGACACGTCCCTAGACGAGGGTAGCCTTGGTGGGGCGGGCGCTCGTCCTCCGCGCACGGAGAATGTCCCGGTCCCGGCTGGTGCCTTAGCCACGCTGCGCCCTTGGGTTAAGTTTGCTTGCTTTAAGCTAGCTCTGCCCCCAGCGCGGGGCTTGAACTCGGCACCTCGGGATCGGGAGCCGGGCGCCCCCTGGAAGGCACCCGGGGTTTCAAACGCCAGAGGCTCTCTGTGACATTAGAAAGACCTTTTTGGCCAGCGCTCTGGGGAGTCTGCTCCAGGACGGCCTTACTGCGGTGCGGAGGCGGGAGCTCGAGCGTGCAGATCGGCCGGCTGGTAGCGGGGTTGTAGGCAGTGGCTCCTGGGTGGGGGCTGATGAGCGGCGGAGGAACCACCGCTTGCGAGTTCCCCCCAGCTGTTAAACCCTCCGGTGTCAAAACCTCCGGTAACCTCAGAGCTGCCTCAGTACCTGAGTTGATGCTGTTTACTTTTCGCTTAAAGGTAAGCTACGACCCTAAAAAAAGTTAGTTCATAGAAAAAGTAGTAAGTTTGAGGTGTAGGCAGAGCTCCTTTGTCTGTACTTAACACCAAGCGAAATGAACCCGTTTCATGATTCACCGAGTTATGACACCCATGGAAGCGGGAAGTACCCGGGGGCCAACGGTCCGCCCGAGGTTACCGGGCACGTCTTTGAGTGCCTGTTAAACGGAGCCGTGGCGTGAATTTCCTCATAGGATCTCCGGAGAGGACATGGGTAAGACGTAGGTGTTTAGGAAGCCGGTCATTTTAGCCCTTGAAGAGACGCGCTGTCAGTACCAGATCTCGGCTGAGGCCTGCGGGGGCATAACGCCCGTCTTTTCATCCAGCTGCCTCCATTACTCCGTTCTCCGGCCGCGCAGGGGAGTTGGACGTGTGAGGCACGGTCACTTGCAGGGAGCTGGATTTTCCAGGAGCGTGACTGCGGGATTGTTCCATTTTCCAGCCGCGTGCCAGGCCTGTGCTGGGCTGTGGGGCACAAAGCCTGCCAAGCACGCGAGCTCGCAGGAAGCAGGGTACATACCAAGAATAAGTGGTGCGTGGCTTCAAGCAGAAAGTGGTGAGAGGTCCCCAGCTAACCCGGGAAGGCGGGCTAGGCTGCCTGGAGAAATGGACATGCAAGGAGTGACACAGTGGGTCAGCCGTGGTAATGGCAGGGGCGGGGGGGGGGGCGTGCGGGGAGGGGGACGTGAAGAGAGAGCACTCAAGGCGCAGGGACCAGTGTGTGCAAAGACCAGAGAAAGTGGGGTGGGAGGGGCGCTGCGGTGTAAAGGGACCAGGGGCAGAGAGGGGTGAGCAGCAGACAGATTCCATCGTACAGCAGCTTGCAGATCGCGCGGAGAAGCTGGGGCGCCATCGTGAGGACAGGGAAGCCCCTGGAGGAGAGCGGCACAGCTGGATTGGCGTCCCGCAGTGGTGGCTGCCGCAAGGAGACAGTGCGTAGGAGACCAGAGGCAGAGGCTGCACACACTGAGTGCAGTGTGCGTGCAGATGGGACAGATCCGAGAGACCAGGAGGGAGAATCTACAGGACTCGGGGACTAGTCACGTGTGAACAGAGCGAGACGGAGACAAGGGAGATACCTTGGTGTCTGGTTTACACATCGGAAGACAGTGGTGCCGTTTAGTGAGGGAAAGTGAAGATGATCCAGTGTTGAACGTTGAAAATGGGTCTGGAGTTTAGAAGGTGAGGGGTTGGAGACGTAGACTGAGAATCGGTAGCTTCTCGGTGACCGTTGAAGCCGGGAGAGCAGGTTGTACAGGGCAGCGCGTGGAATGTGGGGGAGCTGTCGCTTCTGCGGGGTGGACGGAAGAAGAGTTGGCCACCTGGCCCAGGAGTAGCCAGAGGGGCGAGGTGTATTGCTTCAAATCCATTTAAAATCCTATCAGAAATAGCTAAGCACCTTAAAGACGAACTTGAGCCTCAGGTGGGATCGTCAAGTATTACTAGTGCTTTTCATTCTTAAGCGGCCTTCTCGGGGTGAAAGCGTATGTTACTGTTAGAAGACGTAAACGCAGCCCTGGAGGGAATTAGACGGACAGACTATAGGCAACGGCCTTAGGAGTCGCTTTATGTGAATTTTCCCCGAGGAGCAGAGCTGCCTCCCAAACCACTTACCCAGGGAGGGAAGATGCCCAGAGGAGGCTGCGACTCTTGAAATAGCCGCTGCCATCAGGCTGTCAGGAGGGAGAGGGGCACCGCATGAGGCCCTGTTTCGGCCTTGCTCCCGTGTCCCTCCACTCCGCCCTGACCCCCAGCTTACAGCACGTCCCCCAGACATGCCCATCGGTGTTCAAGGCTCCCGTCCGGCAAAGTTAAGTCTAAACTAGATTCTCTGCAGCAGCTTTTTTTTTTTTTTTTTTTTTTTAAAGTGAAGCCCAGCTCAGGGCTTGAACTGACAACCCTGAGACCAGGACCTGAGCTGAGACAAAGGGTCGGACACGTAACCGACTGAGCCACCCAGGCGCGCCCTCTGAAAAATTTCTACTGGGCGAAGGTGTTTAGGTTTGTGCTGTTCCGCGTGCGACTTAGCAGCCCTATAACCTGACTGCAGTGAAGAATCTCGGCTTGCGGAGCCGCACTTATCAGTGTGTCAGCTGCGGCAGATGGGATTTTACTAAGGTTCTAAACCCATGAAACTATACAAGTGAGGCTTTATTCTCATGGCTTTTTTCTATTCAGGGAGTTTCATATTGTAGTTATTTTTAGTAAGTGGGAAAGACTCACCTGATGTGCAGCCCATAAAGGGCAGCATCAGATTCCTTTGAAAAGCTTTTCATTATAATTTTCCATTTAAAATCCTTGCATTTCTGAGTGCTTTTCGTTTTGTTTTAAGTACTTATGCCTGTTATTTATCCTTATAACCCTTTGACGTAGGTAGTGATGGGATTATTTCTAATAGCAAAAATCCATAAAATGTTAGCAGGAAAATTAGCATAGATCTGCTGTTTCTGTAAACCCTTTTTGTCCTTTCCCCCCGTTGATTTCCCAGTTCTGTGGAGCCGCTTCTGATTACATTCTTCCGAGATGACTTTCTTATTTGCCATTTGGTCTCATCACCTTGATTTCGGCCCAGAATTCTTTCTGCTGCCTCCTGTGTGCCTTCTCTGTGCTCATTTGCATGGGCTACTGTCCTCTAGCTCTTCCCTAGCCCTGTTTTCTCTCCAGAACGTTGACATTGACATGCTAGCCAGGGAGAGGGAGACGGCTGCTCGGGTCCTCTCTTCCATTCTTCCCTCCGACTTCACCCTCTCCCCGTTGTCTTCAGAGCTCTTTCATGGCTCCAGCTCCTTCCCAGGCCATAGAAAAACCAGTCTCCCACTTGAGAAGGAGCTTTTCTTCTCAGTGAATCTAGCCGGCCCCTCCTTGGCTCCCGAGACCTGCTTGCTGTGCAGACAGCGAGGCCCTCAGACACCCCCAGCTTTTGAGTGGCACGTGCGGGAGTGACGCCCTCCTCCGAGTGGCTCTTATCGGTTCTCTCTTACCTGCTTTGTGGCGATGGCGTAGTCGTATGAGGTAGGTAATAGTACTCTGCAGATTACAGTGTCACACATGCAAATGCAGGCAAGTTTGCAGAGAGGAGCTGCTTTCTTTGTGCAGAGCTGAACGGGGAGTGAACGAGTAGGGCCCGGTGCCTTTCGCAGTTCTCCTGTGTACCCCAGATGAAGCAAGCCAGACAGGCATTGGGCAGAGGGTGGCAGGCTTGTGCATGGTAGAAGTGTCCTTCTTCCCCTCTGGAAGGCGAAAGAAACTACAAAGCAAATGTGAAGTTAGTACAGGTTAGTACAGGTAGCAGTCAGTTGTAGTGAGTTGACATCAGGTTCAGGGTGCTGTCCCTGAACCGTGGTCTTCGTCTGGATCGTTCACAGGACGTTGTGGCAGGAGAGCAGGGAACATGGAAATGGATTCACAGAGAACAGAGGACGGCTGCTCAGTTCCTTCGCCGTGACCTGTCCCACTTGGGCATGAACTGGCTTGACGAGCAAGCTGCCTCTCAGACCCACTAAAGCTTTCATTAATGAGCCATTTGGGCTTTCTGCAGGAGTCTGGAGCCCCCTCGAGCCCTGCCCACCCCATCCTCGCCTCCCCCCGCTCACTCTGCTCGCCATCTGGCCGCCAACTTGTACCACACTCCAGGTCACTCTCACCCAATAAGGTCTGGCTCCGTTTCTGAAACCACCAAAGAAGATGCTTCCATCTAATTAAAAACTTGTTCACGCAACCTCTCTGCAGGCTCTGGTACCTGATGGGAGCCCTTAGTTCTACATGCACCCTTTGGTGTTTTCATTTTTCATTTGTGTGTCTGTCTGACAGCTGTGGACAGGCCGTACGCATCTTCGGGCACCTGGGTGCCTCAGTCATTGAGCCTCTGACTCGGTTTCGGCCCAGTCATGATCTCATGGGTTAGGGATCAAGCCCCACAGTTCCACACTCAGTGGGGAGTCTGCTTGGGGAGTCTCTCCCTCTGCCCCTCCACTGCTCATGCGCACTTGCTCACTGTCTCTCAAATAAATAAGTCTTAAAAAAAAAAAAAACTAAAATGAGCACCTTTACAGTTAACTTGGTTGTCCTTGTTTGAATCATTCAAAAGTTTTAAAACCAAGCCAGAGCTTTTATGACCTGGTTTGCTTTTGGGGCAGGCTCTTCAGAGAGTTCTCCTGGAAGTTCAAGGTCATGATGCCATTTTTCTGCTGGAATTGGTTAGGTCCTTATGTTTGTCACAAGAATCACCTTCACATCACGTACTTTGTGTGCTCCCTGAGGACAGATGCAGGGTGGTACCGTGTGCCTCTGCTGGGGGACAAGTCCCCTACTGTACCTCCCTCCCAGGAAGGGATCTAGGAGCAGCTTGGAGTGCTCACTAAAGACAGCTCCTGGAGTGGTCAGAACGGCAGCAGCAGCGAGTAATCCGCAGAGTAAATGTAGCTGCAGTCAGCCAGAAGTGGTCCCCCAACACTTCTGCATCCTAATGCTCGGAACCTGTGACTCTGCGACCTCACTTGGCAAAGGGACTTTGCAGATGAGATTAAAATAAGGACCCTGAGGCAGGGAGATGAACCTGGATTATATGATGGGCCCCTTCCTTCTTAGAAGGAAGCAGGAAAGGCAGGATCAGAGAAAGGAGATGTGACTAGGAAGCAGAGGTCAGAGTGATGCAGCCACCAGTCAAGGAATGTGGGTGACCTCTAGAGGGTGGACGAGACAAGGAGTGGATTCTCCCCTAGAGCTTCTAGAAGGAGTCAGTCCTCCTGACTCGTTTATTTATTTATTTTAAAGATTTTGTTTATTTGAGAGAGGAAGAGAGCACAAAAGAAAAAGCAGACTCCCTGCTGAGCAGAGAGCACCATGCTGGGCTTGATCCCAGCACCCTGAGATCAGGAACTGAACTGAAGGCAGACACGCTTAACGAACTGAGCCACCCAAATGCCCTTATGCTGACCCATTTTAGACTTATCTTTAGTTCTGACTCTGGATAAAGGTACAGGCCTCACCAGAGAGCCAGGAGAGGGATGCCCAAGTGGTCAGCGAGGACTCATTCAAGAGGCTGGTCTTTGAGTAGAAGCAAAGGCTGAGAGGGCTACACTGAAGAGGAGGCTGATCTTTGGGGTTTGAGGTCAGGGAATGCGGCAGATGCCAAATTTTAGAGCCAGGCTATGCCCATTGGTGCTGCAAAGAGACAGGTTTAGAGGAAAAGGAAAGAAATTGCCACAGTAAGCAGCAAGAGAAAGTTTCTGGAACCCGTTCCTTTAAGAGGTGATGGAAGCAAAATGCAAGTGATTTGGAAGTAATTGGTAACAAAGTTACAGTGAAAGAGCCATTGTAAATATTGTGGAGACATAGCCCTAATCTTTTGGGTGGGTGACCAAAACATGTAATTGGTTCAGTGAGCCTTGGTTTTGACCCAATATGGTAATTTGTGAGCTCTTAGGAGGCCAGAATTATTATTCTGATCCTTGTGTGAGCCAGGGAACCTTGGACTATAACCCTCTTGTGAAGTCTGCTTTTAGTCATAGGGAACACTTTGCCTGAGCCCCAAACTAGAATCGGAGAAAAAAAGTAATACAGCCATGTTTTTTGAAAAAGAAAAGTATTTTTAACTAGTTAATTTGCTCTGAAAAACGAGGATCAATTTTATTTTCTCTTCTACAGACTGAAAATAGAATTTATCGCAGTATATTATTAAAATTCCATTATGGCAAAAACAGGATGACATTTTGTTGTTTTTAATAATGGCATTAGACCTGCAGGAAGTTAAATCTGATGCAGGAAGAATGGCATTATAAAACAGACAAATGCTCTGACAGGGAGTTGAGTGGAAGAGAGTGTGTTTGTACATTCCTGTGTACACACCCATGTACCCGTTTACCCCATACACTAACATGAAGTGTTTCTGTGGTTTGTTGCTAGGAACACAGAAATTTAAATACAACATAAAAAGACTTGGTTTCAAGAGACCAAGGTCCCCATTCTGGTTCTGCTCTGTGGCTATGCAAACTTAGGACACCTCTAGCTTTAGTTTGCTTATCTGTGGAGGCTTGACCCCAAGAGCACAAGGGCTGCTCAAGCCCCAGAATGCCTCCATTCTTTCTGTCTTAAGAGCAGGTGGATAAAGATGGCCCCACCTCCCCATGGTGCCACACCTGCACAGTGTGTGTGGGCACCGCATCCCCCCATTGAGGGTGAGGCCACACTCTCCTGTGTTCTGTGGCCTCCCACAGACCATAGACAAGCTGGTGTGACCTTTCTCCTGGGAAAGAGGACTCAGAGATTATACTGTCTCTTGTCCCAGCATTGGGGTTATGGGGGTGCGGCCAAGGTCTCCTGTGTTTATTAAGAGGTGACATTTAAGGGAACGTCACTCATCTTTTCCTCCCAATTTCTGTTTCTCTTTCAGATCGATTCATGGTGCAAAGATAATAGCTACGTGATTGCCGGTTATTATCAAGCTAACGAACGAGTCAAGGATGCCAGGTACGTCCGTGCAAAAACCCTGTGGTCTGAGAGAATGATCGCGCGACAGACAGTCTCTGAGGTGCCTTTTGACCTTCTGTAGGCTCCGTGAGAACAAAACCCCTCCCCGCGTTCTGTGCTTGTTTCTAGTATTTGAGGGGAACTGTGATGTGGATAATTCCAAATAACAGAAATCCTACCAGTTACATTAATTTGGGATTGTGTTTGTATCTTCTTTATTTTGCTTGGAGGGAGTTCATGCAATGACGGCAACAGTCAGGGGCCTCTGATTTCTGTCCCAGCTAGGAATGGGGTAGGGCAGAACATTAGGAAAGAATACTGCTCTCTTTGGGGACAAATAAAAACTTTTAGATTTGGTGCTCTTGGGGTCTGATACTGTGAGGAAGATGTAATGGGGGCAGCTTCCTTCACGTGGGCCTCTGGTTCTCACTGAGCAAGGCTGAGGACTTGGTGTGCTTTCTGCCTTAGTCTCTGTCTCACCGGAAAAACCGATGCCACACTGGGGTTCGGATGGTTTGGGAAGGGCTCCTCATTGGTTGTAACCTAAGGTCCGGCCATATGCGCACACAGAGGGTAGTGGTGTCACAGAAGGCGGTACCATCCCCGGGCCCGAAGGGACAGGGAAGGAGGAGTGTGGCAAAGAAGTCCACATCAAAGGAAGCAGTGCCTCTTGGTTTAGGGCCGCGGCCTGCAGCCAGCCTGCTGTGTATGACCTGTTAGGGAAAGCCCCAGAAGAGTCACTACCCTGACCTCCCTGGGATTTCCGCCAGCCGGAAGCCAGGAGCAGATAGGAGGTCCCCCGCATGGCGCTCTCCTGCTCTCCTCACGTTGTCAGATAGCGCCGGCTGACTCCCAAGTCCAGGCGTCCAGGGGCTGCAGTGGAGGGTCCCAGACCAAAGCCCCACCTGGAGTTCTGCGCAGCTGCTTAGTGCGGGCGAGAGGGCGGACTCGGTCGTGTGTTTGGAAATACACGGTGAGCTGGTGCCTAAGTGCTGGTAAGGACGAGGCGCCGGTGCCCGGGGCAGAACTCGGAGGGAGGCACGGTAGCCAGCGAGGTGCTGGGCTCTACATGGCCCCGTTAAAGCCCCTGCTTGGACGAACACACATGGAGCCTCTGTGGTCGCGGGACCCACCGCTCCCACTAGGACCCCTTCTCCGTTTGCTGCCATCTGCCTCCCATGCATGGACGACTCCGTCTCTGACCCGGAGCCTATGCCCAGGGCCCTTGTCAGTGCTGGTCTTTGCTACATGGAAGACTGACCCCAGGCCAGGCTCTGCTGGGCAAAAGCTAAACACCGTTGGCCTTTGCCCTCAGGTTGCTGGAGGGACCGTGAAAGATGCTGCCGGCCCAGCACTCTGCCGCCACGCAGGGCCACGTGCCCTGAGGCGGGTGCAGAGGCTGTGACAGCAAGCGCAGTGAGGAAGTCCTCCCCTGGGACCACCAGAGAAGCCCTTGGGGCGGGCTGTCATCTGAATCCCCAGGAGAGTCTTGTCGGGTGCCCGTGTGAGGAGCAGGAGGGAAGAGCGTCCAGAGAGGGGTCACGTGCCGTGGACTCTGGGTGGACGTAGGAGCGTCACTTCGTAAGCGATGGGGAGCTGTCCTTGGAAGGAGGGTTCCCTGAACCGAGCGGTTCTTAGCCGCTCTTGCAGAAAGACGAGGGGACCAGGCAGGAGGTAATGGCACCAGTTTGTCAAGTGTGATGCCTCCCTTTCCACCCACTTCTCCCCAAATCCCCACCTCACATGGTTGCCCCAGACGTATGTGCATGGCTCTCACCTGGGTGCCTCCTTTGGCTCACGCTACTCCCATCTTCCTGCCTCTGTTCAGACCTCATTCTAGCCCAGCCCAGAATTCTCCTACCCAGACAGCATTTTCGTGCTGCTCGGAACTTCTAGACTTTTCTGGTACCTTTAGCTGCTCTGCTCAGGAGCTTTTGCATTCCCCATCACTTTGTTTATCAACCTACTAACAGCCCATTGCCAGGTCTGTAGGGGGATTAAACACGAGCCGGGGGACAAGAGTGCCCGATCACCCTTGAGTCCCTTCTGGTGAGTCCCTGCTGGATGTAGGGGTTCAGTCCTCAGGACTTGTGGGCCGTTGCTGTGTTAGGATTTACTGGCGCTGTCCTGTCTAACCCTCCCAAGGACACTCAGGTGAAGAAAGTAGCCGGAGATGGTCACTGCACAAAGGCCACACAGCTCAGAAGCTCAGGAGCTGAGATTATACTAATTTCCTCCACTAGTACTATCTGCCTCTGCTTAGAAAACGTTCACTTCTCTCTTCAACCAGACTTGGCTAAAAATTTCCTCTTTTTTTAGAAGTATCAGTTGATTGGGATGCCTGGGTGGCTCAGTCGGTTAAGTGTCTGCTTTCAGCTCAGGCCATGATCCCAGAGTTCTGGAATCAAGCCTCGCATTGGGCTCCCTGCTCAGCAGGGAACCTGCTTCTCCCTCTCCCCGCTACTCCCCCTGCTTGTGTGTGTGTGTGCACGCGCTCTGTCAAATAAATAAAATCTTTAAATATATATACATATATATTTATAAGTGAGACCTATATATAGATAGATAGATAGATCAGCTGATTAACAGTGTCTCATAGCATGAGCCTTAAAACCAGGTAGACTTGGATTCAAATCATAGGTGACTTACTAGTTTACCTCTTGGGCCTCAGTGGTCCTATCTGTGAAATGGTAGTAAAAGCCCATGCCTCAGAAGTTGGTCTTGAGGACAAAGTGAAGCAACATAAACTGTGTTTAGCTTCGTCCTTGGTTCAAAGTACAGGCTGGTACTATTACTAGTCCTGTGTATACTTTTTTCAAAAAAGGATCATTCAAACAAACTACTGGGACTACACCAAAATAAAAAGCTTTTGCCTGGCAAAGGGAACCATCATCAGAACAAAAAGGCAGGCTAGTAAGTGGGAGAAGATGTATGGAAATGATATATCCCATAAGGGGTCAGTATCCAAAATATATAAACGACTTAAACAACTCAACACACAAACAAACAAAAATGGACAGAGGATCTGAATAGATGTTTTTCCAAAGAAGACATGCAGATAGCACAAGAGACTTGAGACAGGATGGTCAGCACCACTGATCATCAGGGAAGTACCTATCAAAACCACAATGAGATGTCACCTCCCTCCCGTCAGAATGGCTAGGGTCAAATGCATAAGAAATACCAAGCGTGGGTGAGGACGTGGAGAAAAATCCTCTGCACTGATGGTGGGAATGCAGCCTCTGTGGGAAACAGTGTGGAGGGTCCCAAAGAGTTAAAAATAGAAATACCCTATGATCCACTAATTCCACTAGTAGATAATTAACCAAAGAAGATGAGAATGAAAACACTAATTAGGAAAAATATATACACCGCGGCGTTCGCCATAGCACTGTTTCTAGCAGCCAAGGCACGGGAGTGGCTCCTGTGTCCGCCCGCAGATGAATGGACCTGGAAGACAGGGCCTGTGTTTACGTAGGTTAGGACTCAGCTATGAAACAGTAGGAGATCTGGCTGTCGTTTTCCAAAACACGGGTGGACCTACAGGGCATTAAGCTAAGTGAAATAAGTCAGACAAGAGAAAGACAATACTGTATGCTTTCCCTTACATGTGGAATCTAAAAAACAGAACAGTTCTTGGAGTGCCTGGCCAGCTCAGTCGGTGGAATGCACAGTCGTGAGTTCGGGCCCCGTGTTGAGTGTAGAGATTACTTAAAAATAAAAACCTTTGGGGCGCCTGGGTGGCTCAGTGGGTTAGAGCCTCTGCCTTCAGCTCGGGTCATGATCCCAGGGTCTTGGGATCGAGCCCCACATGGAGCTCTCTGCTCAGCAGGGAGCCTTCCTCCTCTCTCTGCCTGCTTCTCTGCTTACTTGTGATCTCTGTCTGTCAAATAAATAAATAAATAATCTTTTTTAAAAAATAAAAAAATAAAAACCTTCGAGGGGCGCCTGGGTGGCTCAGTGGGTTAAGCCTCTGCCTTCGGCTCAGGTCATGATCCCAGAGTCCTGGGATTGAGCCCCACATCGGGCTCTCTGCTCGGCGGGGAACCTGCTTCCCCTTCTCTCTCTGCCTGCCTGTCTGCCTACTTGTGATCTCCATCTGTCAAATAAATAAGTAAATAAAATCTTTTTTAAAAAATAAATAAATAATAGAATCTTTGAAATAGACATGAGAAATTCATTAAATTAAAAAGACTCTTAACTGCAGAGAACAACCTACTGGTCGCCAGAGGGGAGGTGAGTGTGGGATGAGGGAAAATAGGTGAAGGGGATTAAGAGGTACAAACTTCCGCTACAGATGAGTCACAGAGATGAAAAGTACAGCATAAGAAACGTAGTTTCTTAGGTCAGTGAGCTTTTTATGTTATAAAAAGAAATGTAAGGTGCTTGTAACAGTTTCGCTTGCTTACTAAACTCTAGGTCATTGTGTCTAGCACTTCCTAATTGCGGGGTTTGCTTTGTGATTTGCATATCATGTGGGTGGATGTCAGTACCAGGCACAGCACCCTGGTCTGAAGTTAGATGCTCAGTAAAAAGCTTTGGGGTCAGGATTGGTCAAGCAAATGCCTCCCTTCATGCTAGTTGGGAGGGGAAATGGACAAAGCAGTCTCTGCCTCCAGGTGCCCTCAGTTTTATTTGACCGCTGAGGCTTCGCAGGAGCAGAGTTGATACAGCCTAGTAAGCAAAGTAGTGACCTTACTGTCATAACGTGACAGTCCTACATTAGGAATGCAGTTAGGATTGGGAGAGGTCAGTATTTGAGACAAAGTGCTTTAATACCAAAAAATGTGGACAAAATTGGTAGTTCTTTCAAATACCTTTTCAGTTTATTAACTATGATCTTATAAACTCTTTTCAAAAGAGTACATTTCAGGGGTGCCTGGGTGGCTTAGTTGGTTAAGCGTCTGCCTTCAGTTCAGTCATGGTCCCAGGGTCCTGGGATAGAGCCCCGGTCAGGCTCCCTGCTCCGCGGGAAGCCTGCTTCTCCCTCTCCCACTCCCCCTGCCTGTGTTTCCTCTCTCGCTGTGTCTCTCTCTGTCAAATAAATAAATAAAATCTTTAAAAAGGGAAAAAAAAAAAAAGAATACATTTTAGAGGTACCTGGGTGGCTCAGTCAGTTGAGCATCTATCTTCAGCTCAGGTCATGATCCCAGGGTCCTGGGATAGAGCCCCACATTGGGCTCCCTGCTCAGCGGGGATCCTGCTTCTCCCTCTCCTTCTGTCCCTCCCCACACCTGCTCGTGTTCTCTCTTTCTCTCAAATAAAATCTTTTTTAAAAATTTTAAATTTGAGTTCTTGGGCATCTAAAGTGGTAGTTCTTGTTTTTGATGAATGTTTCTTGGCACCTTTCATGATAAAAGTCACTGGCTACCATAATCATCGTAAGTGTTAGGATGATAGTTTTGTAAGTTTCTTTATGGCAGATGCTTTATGCAAATGCTGACTTCTTTTCCCTTTGCACCTGAGGTGTGAACGAGCTAGGGACAGGGGTGTATGTTGTCCACACTTTGTGGAAGAATAGGTGGGCTCTGATCCTGATTGTTGCCTTTGCCGTCTGAGCCGCGGGAACTGTGCGCCTCCCGGCTCCTGGGAAACACCCTGTAGCTCTGCTGTCTCTTGCACACCTTTCCATGGTGGTCTGGGGGACAGGAACCCCTGGGGCCCTTTCTCTTTGAAGCTGCTTTGTTGTTTCGTCTTTCCTAATCCTGTAGACTTACAGTCAGCACATCACTACAGATTCTCAATTTTGAACATGAAAATAGAATACTTAGATAAAATAATTCTTTTTCATAAAACACTATTAATCTGCCTTTTTTTTTTTCCAGCTCAGTCACTGCGTAACTGTATAGTGTGTTTCCTTAAGTAAACCCACAATTATCAATGTGTTTTTATGGCCGTTAAAATATACTTGGCTCAGTCCTTGCTTCAAAAAGCTGAGGCTCTCATTGTGCTGGGAAGATAAGATGCATGAAAAGTCAACTGTGTGCGGAGGAGTAAGTGTTAAAGCACTTTAGAAATAAACTGGGTTTAGAGACAGGACAAACGGGCCCCCTCGGGGGCAGTGTGGCAAGAGCTCCCACAGAGGACAGTGTTTTCTGGGCGTGAAAGATGGGAAGCGATGCAGTCAGCAGAGACCCATGTGGGAGGGCATCCCAGCAGGGAACAGTGGCAGTGAGGGGAGGGGCGTGTGAGGGAGACCGTCTGTAGACCCCCCCCCCCCCCCCCCGAAATTAAAGACGCACAAGACTGCGTCTGTGAGCAGGGGCGGCGGCTAGGTCCGCGGGGAGACGGGCCTGGCTTTCCCAGGCTGAGACCATCACGAGCAGTGGAGGCCGGCAGGGAACAGGATAGAAGCTTCATTTCAGGAAAATTGATCTAAAGAGAGTTTTCAGGATACATGAACTAAGAAGAGCCCAGAAATTGAGACCGGTTAGGAAGCAATTTTGGAAACCCAGGTATGGAGCAAACACCTGAACACAGCAGATGGCAGGGTGACCCGAGGAGGCTGAGGCAAGGAGCGGGTCTGCAGCCCGGCCAGTGTACGGCCCCTGAGAGGGGCCAAGACGAGTAGCAGATCCCAGAACCTACAGCAGCCCGGCCGCAGGGGGCTCTAGCTGGGTGACCAGGGAGCGTGGGGGTGCTTGGCAGGCCTCCAGGGTACTGCCCCTCGAAGGTAAGGGGCAGGCGCCAGATTGCACAGTGCGGTGACCAAGTGGCGCCAAGGGACCAGACTGTCAGTTTATTGAAGTATATCAATAAAATATATTAATAATATTAACATATTAAAGTTTAATCAGAAACATGGTTGAGGGGCGCCTGGGTGGCTCAGTGGGTTAAAGCCTCTGCCTTCGGCTCAGGTCATGATCCCAGGGTCCTGGGATCGAGCCCCACATCAGGCTCTCTGCTCGGCGGGGAGCCTGCTTCCTCCTCTCCTTCTGCCTCCCTCTCTGCCTACTTGTGATCTGTCTGTCAAATAAATAGATAAAATCTTTAAAAAAAAAAAATGGTTGAAGGAGAGAGATTGAACAGGGGCTAGAGGGAACCAGTTAAATAATGTTTTTCCTAAAAAGAGAAAGACTGGCTCAAAATTTAGCACCAGAGCAGGGGCCACTGGGAGGAGAGAACATAAAGGAGGCCCCCAAGGCGGAGGTGTGCATGAAGGGGCCTGTGGATGCCAGGAGGCCTCTGCCTGAGATGGATTGAAAAATAGCCCGTGGGAGGGGGACACCTGGGGGGCTCAGTCATTCAGCATCTGCCTTCGGCTCAGGTCATGATCCTGGGGTCCTGGGATTGAGTTCTGCATCGGGCTCCCTGCTCCGCACAAAGCGTGCTTCTCCCTCTCCCACTTCCCTGCTCGTATTCCTTTCTCTCTCTCTCTCTCTCTCTGTCAAGTAAATAAATAAAATCTTAGAAGAAAAATGGCTGGGGCGTGGGGTAGCACAGGGATGGTGTGCGAGCCTGTCTGGTTCACCTTAATGGACTTCAGGTAGCAAATCATTTATCGAGGTTGGGGTGGGCCAGAGCCTGTGATGGAGGGCTGGCGAGCGTGGAGATGATTTGGAATGGCCTAGGAATTTTCAAAATTAAAAGTCAGATGGCTCGATTGCCAACGGTTAAGAGGTGGACAGAGTCCCTTTGCCAAGTGTGCGATGGCGCAGGTGGTCCAAGAGGTGTCTAGCCTGGAGCTCAGAGTGGGAGCGCGCAGCGGGGAGCTGCGGCCTCGAGGGGTGCTCTCCGTGGGGTGCAGGAGGCTTTCTGTTTAGAAGGTGCCTCTGCTGGGGGCACCTGAGGGGCTCAGTCGTTAAGCATCTGTCTTCGGCTCAAGTCATGGTCCCGGGGTCCCAGGATGGAGCCCTGCATCGGACTCCCTGCTTGGTGGGGGGCCTGCTTCTCCCTCTCCTACTCCCCCTGCTGTGTTCCCTCTTTCGCTATGTCTCTCTCTCTGTCAAATATAAATAAATAAGTAAATAAATAAATAATAAATATTTTTTTTAAGAAAAGATGCCTCAGGGTGCCTGGGTGGGTTAATGCCTCTGCCTTAGGCTGAGGTCATGATCTCAGGGTCCTGGGATGGAGCCCCGCATCAGGCTCTCTGCTCAGCAGGGAGCCTGCTTCCCCCTCTCTCTCTGCCTGCCTCTCTGCCTGCTTGTGATCTCTGTCTGTCAAATAGATAAATAAAATCTTTTTTAAAAATTTAAAAAATAAATAAACGAATAAAGATGCCTCTTCCGGAACACACTGACGTGCTTTGCACCATGCTTCCCGTCGCCCTTACGGCGTTCCCTTTCCTTGGCACAAGGTCACCTCTGACGGTCATGAGCGCACAGGTGAGGGGTGCCGCCTTTAGTGGCGGTGCCTGTGAGCCCCGCCCTGGGGAGACAGTGCAGGGCGGCCGAAGCTGGCTCGCGGTCCACTCACTGCCGCATCTTTTGCAGTCCAAACCAGGTCGCAGAAAAGGTGGCCTCCAGAATCGCCGAGGGCTTCAGCGATACAGCTCTCATCATGGTGAGTCCCTCTTGGGTGCGGTGGTGTTCTCAGTTGCCAGGACGGCTGCTGAGTGTCCGTCCTCTCGCTAACATGGAGCTTGAGCCCGTGAGCCGTCTTCTGTGCAGGCGCTCCGGCAGCCCAGTGCTGCCCTCTGTGGTCTCCCCGCTGCAGAGCGGGGCTTGCTGAATCCCAGGCTCGCTCCATGTCTCCATGGCGGGGGGAGGGGGGCACTCCTCAGCGGCTCTCAAAGAGGGGTTCTGTGCCAGCCGCATCAGTGCCGCTTGGGAACTTGTCAGAAGTGCAGATGCTCCGGTCCCAGCTGGCTGCTTCAGTAAGCTTCCAGATGATTCTGACGCGCTCAAGCGCGAGGGCCACTGAATTAGCCGACCGCCCACAGGGAAGGAAGAAGTCAGGTAGACAGTAGCGGACATCAAAAGCCTTGTTAGACGGGCTCCGTTCAGACAGGATTCGAGCAGGGAGAGAAGTAGTACTGAGAAGCTCTGCTGTCGTGGAGACCCTGTAGCCCTGCGTGTGTGCTGCGTAGCGCATGGTTAGCCTCGGACCACACACATCGGATTTGCAGTGTCTGCGCAGCGGGGGTGCGTGCGGCCCTGCGGAGCCGGGCCGGCCGCCGGCTCTTTGTTAACCATGTTCACGAGTGCGTTCTCTGTCTTGTGCACAGGTAGACAACACTAAGTTCACAATGGACTGCGTGGTGCCTACGATCCATGTGTACGAACACCACGAAAACAGATGGCGGTGCAGGGACCCACACTAGTGAGTGCCACGTTCTCGCGATGACCCGTGTGCGGCGTGGGGCTGGGGGGGTGCTGTTCCCGGGTACCCAGCGCCCCCAGGAGGCTGGCCCTGGCCTTCTGCTTTTAAGTTGGCACATCCTCCGGGGCAGTGTACAAACTACAGAAATCCTGCATGCTCCCCGGCTCCTGAGAGAGCCTGAGTGTTACTCCCGGGGCTTCTGCTCCCCGCCCCGGGGCGCCACTCTCAGGCACTTGCTTTGGTCATTTATAATCACCACCGCCCTCCAGCATCTCCAGATTTTCCTCTGGAGGGGGTCTCTTTCATGTCTTAGCCGTGCTGCGTAGTCTGCATACCCATCTGTGTGTTTGAAGCCTGCGTGTTTGCGACCATTCGCGTTGTCCTCCGTTATAGCACTGTGTGTGCGGCCGGTTTTCTGTCTCCTCTGTTGGAAAGCCGCCTGTTTTTCACTGAGAGGCTGATCTCTCCTGTTTCACTTTGTAGTGATTACTGTGAAGACTGGCCAGAGGCCCAGAGGATCTCCGCGTCACTCCTGGACAGCCGGTCCTACGAAACCCTTGTGGATTTCGATAACCACCTGGACGACATTCGGAATGACTGGACAAACCCAGAGATCAATAAAGCCGTTCTGCATCTGTGCTAGGGAGGGGTTTGGTGACTGCTCTCTGCATTTCCACTACACTGAAGAAGAAAGCTATTTTTAAATGTAAATAAGATCTCTCCTAGCCTGTGGGGAAAGCTGACAGTTTTCAGAGGTGGCACATGTCCTGACAGAGGGCAGACTGTCCATCAGCCGTCTTTTTAATGCAGAGTCTAGAAGAGGTGCAGACTGTCCCATCTGGCCGTCCCTGTGGAGTCCTTCCCACTTGTATGTTGCTCTGATCTCCAAATCAAAGCTGTTTCTGCTTGTCCAAGATTGTTCCTATTAAACAGTTTTAACTGACCTTTTACAATCTGGAGAGAATACTTTTTAAGGCTTATGAACTACATTTTAAAGAAAAAAAGGAAAAAGCCCAGATCTTATACTTGTGTGTGTGTTTGTGAGTTTTCATCCCATCGGGTTCGTGTCGTCCGGTCCTGGGCCTGGGTGTGCACGGCTGTGAACAGAGCCGCTCCGAGCCGGTCGGGCTCATGTAGCTGTCGCGACCACACAGTGGGAATAATGCCACTGTTGCCTGAGAAACCTTCATCGTTAAGGGCAGAAACAGCGCCGCTGGTAACGGGAACTTGGATGGGAGCAGAGAGTAATGCTTCTCAGTCAACCAGAAAGCTTGTAAACCTGTGGAATCAAAACAGGGAAAACGGAATTGTGTTAAGATGGTCTTTAAAAGGCAAAAATCAGTCCCAGCTCCTAACTCACTTCGTGCTTATCTTAAATGATTCTAATCTGTCCTCAGAATAATTTTTCTTCTGTATTTGAAGCAACAGAAGCCAAATAAAACTTAAGACTCCCCGAGTTTCACAGAGCACTCTGTATGGTCGGAACCCTGGGTGAGGCTTTTAAACGCCCTCCTGGGAGATCATGGGGAGACTTGGTGGTTCTGCTGCATTTTTTCTTTCCTAGATGAGTCATTTCCTCCGCCCTTTCTTCAGATACGTCTTCCCCTTAATTTTTGAAGCTGGTGTTACTTTGTGTGCTGACACGGATGGAGGGGTGACGGGTGGACGTGCTCTCTCTTCCTCACTCCCCGCCTTGGATGCCCGGCCCATTACAGATGGAGCGTGGTGAGCGGTCTCGCTCCCACTGGGCTTGTGTGTGTTTCAGAAAGGGAGAAGGATGGCCTCCAGCCTTTACCTGGATTAAATGCTGTTTTCCTGGATTAAACCGATTAAACGAGCCTGTGCTCCCTGCAGCTCCTGGTCAAGGAACGGGCAGAGCCATTCCGAATGAAGGGGTGGCTAAGGCCAGTTTGCAGGCGTTGCGTTTTGAAGACCCACTCTTGTTTCCCCTCACTTTCACCTCTCCCCAGAATTCTTGTACTTGCTTTTCCCACACGCTTTCCAGGAGCGCTGTGCCACCCTCCGGTTCAGATTCCGGCCTAGAACCAGGCCCCCTTTCTGTGGCTGAGTCGGGCGTACGTTTTCAGAAGAACATGAGTTAAATATTCCAAAAGGAAGAATGTATCCTTAAAAAAAAAAACAACAACCAGGGGCACCTGGGGGGCTCCGTGGGTTAAAGCCTCTGCCTTCGGCTCAGGTCATGATCTCAGGGTCCTGGGATCGAGCCCCGCATCGGGCTCTCTGCTCCGCAGGGAGCCTGCTTCCTCCTCTCTCTCTGCCTGCCTGTCTGCCTACTTGTGATCTCTGTCAAATAAATAGATAAAATCTTTAAAAAAAAAAAACAACAACAATAACCAGATTTCCAAAGCGCGGATGCCGCCTCCTATATCCTTGTGAAAACAGCAGAAGCCTGGGCTCCCTCCCGCTCACCTCCAGGGCCTCACTGTGGGGTCCCGGGGCCCGCAGGCTCCCCGGCCTTGAGAACCGGCTCCTTGTTTCCCTCCCAGGGATAAACATGAGACTCTGCCAGGTAGCTGCGCGTTCAGAGTCCTCCCCTGCCTTTTGGTAGAAAAGACTTAAAGAACGGCACAAAGTATATTCCTAAGTAGTTCTTTCCCACTCGAAGGGATGGGGCGGGTGGGGGGTAGAACTGCCCCTCAGCCCGCCACATGCTTCACGTCATTTGGGTGGACCTTGTCTCTTCCACGACCCCCATCCAGTAAGAAGTGAGAGGGACAGATGAATTATTAACGGATGTAAATGTCATTTCCATTTCTAATCACGGTGGCCTTTAAGAACGGAGGACACTGAAAGTGGAAGGTCGAGGAGGACTTCCCACATGACAAAAGCAGCCTGCATGCTGGGGGGGTCAGCCTGGCTCATTCCGATTAAATTAGGTTGATTGAGAATGGAAAACAACTTGAAGATCTTGAGCAATTTAAATGTTCAAGTCCGAATTCCGGGGATCTGGTATTTTCAAGCCGCCGTGGTGTAGAAAGTTCTCGTGCAGTTAGCCGTGGTTGAACAGCCTATTTCTCGGATATTCCTGGAAAGCCCGTTATTCCCGCATTCGGTGACTCCTAGGTACAAAAGAAAAATACTGGCTTCTAAAACTGCCCCTTTTTGGCGCTGTGTCCGTCTTACCCCCGTGGCTCTTTCCTAACATCGTGGCAGGTAAGATGCTAGAAAAGTCGTCACCAGCCTCCGTCTCTGTACCCTGTGGACGTTTTAGCCGCTTCAGTGAGGAGAGCTGAGGCTAAAGGTAGACTTCTGTTTTACTGATCTGGCATTCCTTGACGCTCTGCACCAACTCCGTGCCTCTGAAACACAGGATTGTTTTCTCCCGATCCAGGAGAAGGCCTGGCAGAAAATGGCTGTGCTCCCCCGCCAGCTCTGAGATAGGCAGCGTAGTATCTGACTTCGCTTCCGTGTGCTTCAGAACCCAGGGGGTAACGCGAGTATTTTTATCTTCATAATTCTGACTTGTTTCTTCTTAAAATGCGTAAGAGACCTTCTGAATGGGACGCGAAACGTGATCGGCTTTGCCATTTCTCAGAATAAATAGCTATCTTCCAAGGATGCTTTTTTCCCTTAAGGATGAACATCATGGGGTCGACGTTTCCTTGCCGTGCGGTCCGAGGGTTCTTCCGCAGAATACGAGACCTCGCCGGCTTCGGAGCGGCGCACAGCTGTGTGCTTGGTCTTCCGCTTTCAAAGCAGTGTCACAGGAGCCGTCAGAGCATCCACTTGAATGGGACCGGAGGACACCTTTGGCCCGAACTGGTGTTGCCTTGCAACGCAGAATAACGTCCTCTGCTCAGTGCTGTCCAAACAATGTTCCAGACACCACTAATAAGCCCGTAAGTAGCGGCATTTCAGAATGATGGCGAAGTCCATGGCAAGGCTCCTGGCCTGGCCCACAGTCACTGGGGAGTCTGTCCCAAGGCAGGACACTGGCCAGTTTTCCACGGGCCCTGGGTGCACCTCTGGCACTGGGGGTCCAGGGAAGCCCAAGGTGGACAGGACTCAGTGCCCTCCGGGTCTCCCGCTCCATAGCGGCCTCATTCCTGAAGAAGGGTTGCTCGTTTCTCAGCACTGGGTTTTCTCAAAAAGGGGAATCTTCCTGTAGCCTCCAGCAGTGCCTCCTCCCCGCTTCTCCGCTTCTCCGGTAACTCCAAAATGCAACGACGACCGACGACCGGGGGCGGGGGGGGGGGGGGGGTCCCGCTGATGGGAGGAGCTGTGGGGGGGGGGTCCCGCTGATGGGAGGAGCTGTGGGGCGGGGTCCCGCTGATGGGAGGAGCTGTGGGGGGGGGTCCCGCTGATGGGAGGAGCTGTGGGGGGGGGTCCCGCTGATGGGAGGAGCTGTGCGGTAGGGAGTCGCCACTGGGGCCAGGTGTGAACGCCAGCGGCACCGCCTCAGCTCTGCGGCCGCGAGCGCATTGTCTCTCGTGTCTTGTCTGAAACAGGAGGTGATAATGCTTGTCTGCAGGAACGGCGTGAAGAGCCGAGGGAAGAACGCATGCGCTTGCGCTCGGGGCCGGAGGCGTTAGGGCTCCACCGGAGGGAGCTCTTCGCTGCTAATTTTGTAACCATTCCAGGCCAGCCCGAGAGGGAAGGACGTGCTTACTTCTAGTAGGCATCCAGCGCACAGTCGCTGAATGACGGAGTGAATGAATGAAATCATCTCTTCTCCAAAGACAACCACAGCTTCCATCTCTGCAACCCCTTTCCTTTACATGCACCTGCCCGGCCACCCTGTGATGCCTCAGGGCCTCGTCTGCATTTTACAGGCGGGAACCGGGGCCCAGGCACACAGGAGCATCTACCTGAGACAGACCAGAGGGAAGGGGAGGGGAGGCAAGGGCTTCAGGTGCGGCCGCTCCCCTGGGAGACCCCTTTCCCAGTTCCCCTCGGCTTCCTGCCCCAGCCCCGGGGTTAACATTTTCCTCCTTACTGTGACGTCAGTGTTTGCTCCCAGCAGAAAATCAGGAAGAAATGTAATCACTCCCTTCCACCATCCTCCTGCCCCCCTCCCCTCCGCAAAGGCTGGGCAGAAAGCAGTCTGATCTGCAGAGGTCACCTGGGCATCTTTAATGTTCTGGATATTGAGATGAAAAGAACCTTAAAGGAGCTTTTAAGAGGTAGAACGTGTAAATACAAGTAAAATATTAGGAAATGTGTGCAGATCCCTGGCCCCAGACCCCCAAGCATTCTTTTTTTTTTTTTAGGATTTTATTTATTTGAGAGAGAGCTAGCATAAGCAGGGGGGAGGGGGAGAGGGAGAAGTAGACTCCCCGCTGAGCAGGGAGCCCGATGATGTGGGGTCCCCGGATCCCAGGACCCCAGGATCATGACCTGAGCTGAAGGCAGACACTTCACCCACTGAGCCACCAGGCACCCCAACCGCAAGCATCCTAATTCATTGCGATTCTGAGCCCAGAAGCTGACATTTTTAGCCAGTAGATTCAGGCCATGGTTTTAAAAACCCTAGTCTCTGACCAAAACATGTGCTTTACCGAGAAGAGTTTCAGATCCCCAGGAATGCAGCGGTTCGTGCATCGGTACCCAGGCAGCTGAGGCACGGGACCACGTGGCTGACCTCTGAAACTGCTGAATGGGGAGGGCGGACGCTGCGAGCGTCACCGCTCCACGGGGCTCAGGCTGGCTGAGCGGGGCTCCTGAGTGAACTCCGTCGCAACAGGAGGCGCTTTGATTTTTTTCTCTTTTAAAATGTGCTGCACACGGAATGCACAAAATGTGCGCGTCACCTTTGAGCACTACAAAACAGATTGCCAGCTTTTGAACAAGCTCAGAGCCTGAGACCCAGCATGGTAGTGCAAGGTCAACGTCTTCCAGTTCTGCCCTCTGAGGTGTCTTACACGTATTTAATTTTCCAAGTTTGGTCTTGAATCGGTCCTGCGCTTCCCGCTTCAGGAGGCACCTTCATAGCCTGTGCCCCAGGAGCCCTGTCCTGGTCCCCGCGGATCAGGACATGCCCACAGAGACCTGCTGTACAACAGCTCAAACAGAAAAAGGGACAAGCCGAGAAAGCAAACTCATCTGTAGTCTCATCATTTTCTGAGTAGCCGTCTCATCACCTCTCCCTTGATGTCAGAGCTCTGTATTTTGGAATTCTGAAGCCCTAGATATAAATTTATTGAAAGAGCTATCCCGTGAAACACCTTTACAAGATTGTAATTCATACTTTCCAGACTACTTAAACACTTCCTTTCTGGAACCCGTCCATTGCCCACTTACATTCGTGTGCTAAATCTTCTGTATCCCCATCTCAGACATACTTGGCAAGAGTTTTTTGTTTCAACATGACGTCTATTGAAGTACAATGTATACAGAAAAGAGTACAACTCACAAATGTGAGGCTCAGTGCATTTTCACAAAGTGAAAGAAGTAGACAGGCTCCTGTAACCACCACCAAGCTCAAAACATAGTCTCTCTCTTTTTTTTTTTTAAGATTTTTTTTTTTCATTTGACAGAAAGAGAGAGAGAGTGGGAGAGGCAGAGGGAGAAGCAGGCTCCCCACCGAGCAGAGAGACCGATGCGGGGCTCTATCCCAGGACCCTGGGATCAGGACCTGAGCCGAAAGCAGACACTCAACCAACTGAGCCACCCAGGCGCCCCTCAAAACATAGTCTCTTGGGGGCAGCCGTGGCTCAGTCAGTTGAGCGTCTGACTCTTGATTTCAGGTCAAGTCCAGTTCATGATCTCGGCATGGTGGGATCAAACCCCACATCGGGCTCTTCAGTCAATGCAGAGTCCGCTTGTCCCTCTCCCTCTGCTCCTTCCCCTGCTCACACCCTTTCTCAGATAAATAAAATCTTAAAATAGAGAGAGATACAGAGGGCGCCTGGGGGCTCAGTCAATTAAGTGCCTGCCTTCGGCTCAGGTCAGGTCACGATCTCAGCGTCGTGGGATCGAGTCCTGCATCGCTCTGCCTGCTTGTGTGTCTGTCAAATAAATAAATAAAATCTTTAAATATATAGATATAGATATAGACAGAGAGAGAGAGACTCTTTAGAACCTTACGGACACCCAGGAGTCCATCCCTCATGCCCGCGCTAGGGATTAGGACTGCCTGGTTTCTGAGCTTGGCAGAAATGCAAGTTGACTGTACATATTCTGATTGTGTCTGAGATCCGCTTACATCGTTGTGTGCGGCAGTTTTCACCCATTTCTGTGTAAATAACAGTATCAAGGAAGCCACTGTAGATGCATTTCCCTGTTGAGGGACATTTGGGTCCTTCCACATTTCCTGATACAGACATGGCTGCTGACACTCTCGTGTGGGCCTTTCGCACATGTGGGCACACGTGTCTCTCGGATCACGGGTAGCGGCGAACCTGGCATCGGTGCGTGCCTGCTGCCTTCTCGGACGTTCCGCCTGTCAAGCAGCCTGTCCTCAGTGTGGGAGCAGTCCCCTTTCACCAACACGGGCTGTTGCCCGACTTCATTTTAGACATTTCCGTGATATAGGCCGGTGTCTCCCAGATTATTGGTCTAAATATGAAAAGCAAAATAATACAGCTTCCAGGAGGTCACAGAAAAATAACTTCTGACCTGGGCTTGGCAAACCTGTTTAAACAAGACATACAAGTCAGTTGTACTGCATTGAAGTCAAGAATTTCTGTTCCAAAATCATCATCAGGGCAGTGAAAAGGGAAGCCCCAGGAGAAGATATATATATAATACAGTCGCCGCACAAAAAAAGTTAATATATGCATCCATATACACTAAAAATTACAGATCAGTTTTTTAAAATAGTTTGACAACCCAGACTGATCAGGCACTTCCCAAAAGAAGATCCCGAGGGGGCCAGTAAGCCTGTGAAAATGTGCCCAACCAGTGTCACCAAGAAGCAGATTGAAAGCACGAGAGCCCGTCTCTTAATGGGAAGAAAATGTCAGGAAGCAGAACCCTCTAGGAGTGCACAGGTCAGTTCCCCTGGCTGTCCCAGGACAAGCTCACACAGCCATGGCCCAGGGTCAGAAGCCCTCCAAAGACACAGCCACCTCCCACTTCTTTGGTCCTGGGGTCACACACACTCAAGACTCGGCTTTAATACGTCACCCAGGCAAACGGGGAGCGACAATGACAGGGTGCGGGCCTCAGCTGGGTTTCTGCTCCCGACATAGGATGTCTGCCTCTGCAGATCTTCAAGGAAGACTGCTTGTGCGGCCTCCCACCTCGTCCTGCCCCGCAGCTCCGAGCTAGTCTTTCCAGAGTGGGATTGTTCTTTTAATCGCCTATAATGCCAGGAATTTACCCAGCACCTGCCTTCTGAGGAGCTCAAAGTCATTTGCAGATCCTGCTGGTAAAATGGCCGTCCCGTGGTCAGGCTCTCCGCTAAATTACTTCTGTGCTAAGAGGTAGTTTTCACTGCAGCTCCTCGACAGTCCCAGAGACCTGGGGCGCCTTTATGAGCAGGCTCTGTGCTGGCTGGAGCCCCAGGAGGAAGGCACTGTTCGTCCACGCTCTGCGGGGTTACCCAGGACGGGTGGTGATCTCCATCATCAGGGCAGCGAGCGTGACGATCCAGGTGGGCTGGCGCACCTGCAGACCCAGCCATGTGCGGCGCCACTGCTCACGCCTGGGCAGAGGGAAACTGAGGCAGGGCTGATCCCAGGCGAATTCAGGGAGGCTGGATGCAGAGAAGAGGCGGGTGTGTTTCGGTTGGGGACCGGGAGCATGAAGCAGATGGTGAGAAGCCCAAGACCCCAAAAGTAAGTTAGGACTTAGCTGCGTATTTTCTCCCTCTCAGCAAGGGATCCCATGGCTTCCTTGCCAATGCATCTCCCTAGCAGCCCCACGCAGGCAGGGCCTCAGGTTCCCTCCGGACCCCTCCCTTCCAGAGCCAACCCTCTGGGGAAGGTGAAAGCCACAGGCAGAGAGACATGTCCCTGGTGGATGCCCCCTGAGCAGGCAGCAGGGAGGGGCAGCCCCAGGAGTTTGGGCCCAGAGAAGCGGGGCAGGCATTGGTGAGTCAGGAGAAGGAAGCGTTCTTTCGTGCAGTTTCCCTCCGTGCTGGTGACCAAGAAGCTCCCTGTGGTAAGAGAAAATGTGGGATCTCTTCCTGCCCCCTCCCACTTGGTCTTTTATCTCCCAAGAAGCTGCCAGCAACCGCTCCAGCTTGCTGAACCCTGGGGCACCCAGACCCACTCCAGACCCCCCGAAATGCAGCAGGGAAGAAGCCTGGAAAAAATGCATCTCAGACAAGCCTCCCCGCCCCCCAGCAGAGCCTGGCTTTCTGCCTCAGTGTCCTTGGGTTAATTTGGAGATGGAGGAGCACCAGGTAAGCCTGAGCTGGATCAATCTTGTCATTTATTGTCCCCGATCCCCCAGAGCCATCAGCTGGGGCAAGACCTCTGCAGCACCCCCAAACAGCTCAGCCCAGGCTCTGGTTTGCTGAGTCACCGGGGAAGGAGCACCCCAGGCTGACAGCCACATGGTGGCTCATGTCCACCACCGCCGCCCCCGCCCCGCGCCCTCCCGGGACCAGGAGAACTGTTTGAGAGGTGGCACACTTAGCTTTCTTTAGGCAGAAACTTCCAGTGCCCCAGGGCAGGCAAAACCTCCCCAGCCTCCCTGTCAACTAAGAAGAGGAGGTGCGGCCACAGGGCCTTTCCTGGGGGCCTGGCTACCAGCAACCCAGCCGCTGACAGGATACAAAAGCCCCAAACAGAGGACCTCCTTCCGGCAGCGCCCGTGCAGGAAGTATCCGGTCGCCAGTTAGCAAGCTGGGTCGGCGGCGTTGGCTGGGCCTCCGCTGCCGCCGCCGTCCGGGGCTCCTAGGACAGGGACTTCCGCCCCAGCTGAGGTCACGGGGGCCGAGGAGGCCGAGGCTGGGTTGGATGACCCTCCAGGCCTGACCGAGTCTGGGCGGTAGCCACCTTCCCCTGCCTCCTGTCGGCCCCCAGCAGGTGCTGGCCACATCCTGGAGAAGACAGAATCCCAGAAGTCTGGACCAGTCTGGAGAACTGCCACAAGGCCGTGTCCCTCCCGTTCCAGAGGAGCCTCGGGGCTCCCTCGAACCCCGAGGCCTTGGGTTCGACTTTGCATCAGCTCCTGTCCCCCAGGTCAGCTCTGTTATGCCTGATGTGGCCTGAAGCGCAGCAGAGAGAGCGGAGAATGAGCAGAGCCCAAGCCCGGCCATCGGCGGCATCTCCACCTGAAGAGGCCCAGCCCAGCGCGCCGTTTGCTGAAGCACCAGGACCACAGGGCCCCCCACCACCACGGGGCGCCCGAGGGGCTCAGTCAGCTAAGTGGCTCCCTTCAGCTCAGGCCCTGATCCCAGGGTCACTCTTTCTCTCATAAATACATACATACATACATACCTAAAATCTTTTTTTAAGATTTTACTTATTTTTTTGACTGAGAGGGAGAGTACAAGCGGGGAGAGTGGCAGAGGGAGAGGAGGAGAAGCAGGCTCCCCGCTGAGCAGGGAGCCTGATGTGGGGCTCGTTCCCAGGACCCCTGGATCATGACCTGAGCTGAAGGCAGTCGCTTAACCGACTAAGCCACCCAGGCGCCCCATAAATAAAATCTTTAAAGAAAAAAAAAAAGGATTGTGGGGCCACTTAAGGAGCTCTAGGAAGGGAAAGTCACCAAGGCGCCCACAGCCCCCTCAGGGCCTGCCTGGACTGATTCACGGGTCCTCGAACACTGAGGCTTCCCATGGGTACCAGAAGACCCTCTGTCTGGCCCCTCTCCAGACCGATCTGCCTCTGTGTTTCTCAGTGTAGGGCTGGGGTCTGGGCCCTGGGCTGCCGAATGGGAGCACGCTGCCCGCCCCCGCAACAGCCCCCCCGCCCCCCCGCCAGCCACTCCACTGCCTCAGGCTCCGGGGCTCATAGCGGCTTTAATTCCAGGAACGCTCTCCTCCTAAGGGCTCAGAGCCTGTGGCGATGCCTCCATTCACACTCCAAACGGCTCAGCTAAGTGGCAGCCTGGGAAGCGCACTGGGAAAAGACACGTCTACTCACTGCCTTCCCAGAACTGGCATGGCAGGTGGGTTCGGCACCCCGCAGGCCTGAGCAAGCGACCTTGGCTTGTCCTTGGCCATGGCTTCCTGGACATCCCTGCTCTCAGCCAGGCTGGTCTTCACTACCACTGGCCACAGCTGGGGGCCATGTATGAAGTCCTTGGGGCTCTGTTTCCACGCACTCATCTGCTCTCTACCCTGGCCTGTTTTGGGTCAAAGCCCCCAGGCCAGGATCAGGTTGCTCTCTCGCCCTGGCACTGCTTGTCCGGCATCTCCGGTGGCCATCCTTGGAGCCCGCCACCATCTCCCACCCCACATCCAGGTCCCCCTCCCGCTGCCGGCTGTGTTCTGTGCTTCCTCCCTGAGCTCTGTGTGGCCTGTTTCCAAGTGCAGGCCCACAGGCAGCCTGCTCACGAGGAGAAACCCTCCCTTCTGGGCTGGCAAATCATGGGGTCAACCTTCGTGAACCAGTGTGGTTGATATACCCAGACTCGGGCACTCACTGGGCCCTGAGGCAACTCACCCCACTTCTGATTGCCAGAAATTTCCCCCTCTGTTATACATAAACCAGTCCCCTTCTAACCCCAGTGTCAGCCCCCAGGGCCCCACAAGAGTCCCAAAGCCACCTTCCCAGGAGAGCCTTTCAGAAATGGTGACATCCTCCACCTCCCCCCACAACCCTTCCCCCATCGTGGTTTTGATTCCCTTCGCCACATGGGTTCTATCTTCAGTGGGTCCATCCCTCTATCCTCAAAGCCAGGAACTGGGGATAGGAGCCAGGGATTAATTGCACAGAGTAAGCTTCCGAAAGTCACGGGGGCCACTGGAAGGTCTGAGCTTAAAAATAATTTCCCTTCTCTGCAAAGTCCAGGCATTTAGTCCAAATGGGCAGAGTCAGGAGAGGGCCAGGCCAGCAGGGGACAGGGAGCAGCCACAGCCCAGATGGCCATCCCACAAGAGCGAGCCGCTGTCCCCAGCCTGAGATGCAATACGGCCACTGATCTTTTCTCCTAGAGGTAAGGGGGGTGCTGCTGGGGGCCTTGCAAGGGGCTTGGAGGGAAACACAGCCTCATCCCCTGCCCCATCTCCAGACCTCTCCAGGTTTTGGAGAGGGCCCCTCTTTTTGTCCTCACTCTGCAACTTCCCATCAGTATTTAACACCACCTTCTGGGTGCTGAGCAGTGTGCCAGGCACTTTCCTGGAGCTTCTCATGAATTTTTAAACCTGTGTTTTTATTTTCTTATAACGGAAGCCATATATATATACCCCTGGGTTTTGTTTTTTTTTTTTTTTTGTTTTTTTTTTTTTTTTTTTTTTTTAAAGAAAAGATTACAGAAAGTTGTGCCAGAGAAGGAAGCCGGGGTGCCTCTCCTCTCACCCCAGCAATCCACAGTTCAGTGGTAGCTACCCCAACTTAAATTAAAGGAGACAGGAGTTCAGTGGCAGGCAGAAAAGAAAGTTTATTTTCCTCTCTCTGTCGGCTGACTGTGCCCCGGAAGGAAGACGATGCTCATTGTTTACACGGAGGCTTGGCTGGTAGAGGAGAGCCCGCTGCCCGCGGGGGGGACCTCCAAGCCTTTGGAGTTTCGTCTTAAGGCGGCAGGGAGGGGGCACCTGGGTGGCTTAGTCGTTAAGTGTCTGCCTTCGGCTCAGGTCATGATCCCGGGGTCCTGGGTTCGAGCCCCACATCGGGCTCCCTGCTCAGCAGGAAGCCTGCTTCTCCCTCTCCCACTCTCCCTGCTGGTGTTCCCTCTCCCGCTGTCTCTCTCTGTCAAATAAATAAATAAAATCTTTAAAAAAAAAAAAAAAAAGGCTGCGGGGAACGGTGACTCCCTTCCCACCCCAGTGAAGGCAGCCAGACCTTCCAGGGGCGTGAGCAGCTCTCTGGGGTCCCAGGGCACCTTGCAGGCGGACCCATGACCCTCTGCACACCCTCATCCCGCTGAATATTCTTACGGCTGGGGACACACAGGTGGGGCTGCTGGTGGCCACGTCCTCAGCAGCGTTTAACTTGGTGTTAACTTGGTGCACACCTTTCAACTCGGTGTGCTCAGAGGCCCCTAAAGTCTGTGGGTGGCTCTCCGGTCTCCAGGCAGGCTTGTGCGTTCCGGGGGAGTCATCGGCAGCCAGAGCGGGCACCACCTGCCACTCCAGGGCTTAGCCAGGGACCCCAGCCTGGGGCACAACGGGGCACCCGCAAACTTGAGAAATGGTTTCAGTCTCTGGAAAAGGAAAGTAAATCAGTGCTGGCGAGAGGCGGTATATGGGAGCGAGTGTGTGAAAAAGCCCAGCCTGAGAGTGGCAGGCTGAGCTCAAATCCCAGGTCCGCCGTGAACCAGCTGATACCGCTGGGCCACTCGGTGTCCTCACCTGTAAAATGTTCTCGTCCTTCGGCCAGGTCACTTTTTTAAAGATTTATTTATTCATTAGAGGGACAGCGTGCAGGTGAGCGTGGGCAGGGGAGGAGCAGAGGGAGAGAATCCTCAAGCACACGGCCCCGGCGCAGGGCCCGATCCCGGCACCCTGAGATCAGGACCTGAGCCGAAACCAGGAGTCGGCCACTCACCAGACTGAGCCACCCAGGGGGCCCTAGCCCGGTTCCTTAGTGCTGGGCACACAGCAAGCATTCGACGAACATTCACGACCTGTTGGTTCGCCTTCTGGCCACAGAGACATGGCCACACGTTTACTCCACCTGAGCTCGGGGACACGGGGACTCATACCCTCTTGGAGGTGTGGAGATGAAAGTGCAGGGAGGATGGGTGACCTTCGCAAGGCCACTCTTTAATTCACTCTCTAGTTCAGAGGGCTTCAATTCTTTATTATGAAATATCTGAACTACGGGGATCACGCTCTCGTGCACTCTTGTACTCAGCACATAGGAGCCTCTTGCTGTCTGCCGTTGCTGAATTTGTTAAGAGTTAAAATGTCGAGCTAAGTCCCCTCTGTCCTCCTCTACCCCTGTGGGACTCACCCACTCCTCTGAGGCTGGGGGGCGTCCTTCCCCGGAGCCCGCTCGCGTCGCCGTGTGAGCTTGTCTTTCCAAAGTGTCCCGGTCCACATCCCACCATCCCAGTTTGCGTCTCCCCGCTCAGTAAGCCTTCGAGTATTTCCCGCGTGGACGCCCCCAGGTCTGGTCCTTTCCACCTGGCCGCCGTGCGACCGCCCATCAAAGGAGCAGGTCGTTTGGGAACGTGCCGCAGACTGTCTATTCATTCTTCTGACAGACAGCAACTCCAGGGTCACAGTTTCACCCGCGACGCTAAGTGAACACCTTCACGCCTGCCTGCTGCCGCCGGCTCGTGTGGGTCTCCCAGGACACAAGCCCCCCAGGGCAGTGGCTGGGTGGCAGGGGACGAGCCCCCCAGATAGAAGTAAGGAAGCGTTCTCAGCGCTCCAGCCAGAACCAGCTCCTCCCAGTCGTCTGTCGGGCGGGCACGTGGTGGCGTCACCCTGTGGTCCAGTGGTTAAATGCTGGCCAGCACCTGCGGCTTGCCAGGGTCCAGGCATCATTACCAATGAACAGAGCAAGGACCAGAAACTCTGTCTCCTGAGCCCACATAGAACACTCGACTGACCATCTCTACCCTGGCAACCTGTAGCTCCTCCCAGCTCTGATCTACATAATGGGCTCTTTACATCCCTCCGCCCCCTGTCCCCCCACAATGCCACTGGGCCATGAGCCCCTCAGGGGTGTGACTATTTGTTGTAGCTCTAGATCTGTGCTGTCCAACACAGCAACTGGCAGCCACGTGTGGCTCCCGAGGACTTAAAATGTGGCTGTTCTTTTTTTTTTTTTTTTTTTTTTAAGTAGGCTCCATGCTTGGCATGGATCCCAGCACGGGGCTTGAACTCATGGCCCCGATATCAAGACCTGAGCTGAGATCAAGGGTCGGATGCTTAAGCGACTGAGCCACCCAGGCGTCCCCGAAATGTGACTGCTCTGAACGGAGACGCACTCTAAGTGTTAAATACATTCCAGCTTTGGAAGACCGAGTACAGAAAGAGAGTAAAGCCCCTGATTAGTAGTTTGTGAATCGATGGCGCGGTAAGAGGGTCGTTTTCTGATAAACCGGCTTAAGTGAAATGAGTCCTTCAGACAGATGTTGCCTGTGTCTCTTTTACTGGTCCTGACAAGGCGCTGGGAAACCCGTAGATGGCAGCTCTGCTGTAAATGAGCTGTCAGGGTGTCAGAGAGACGGCCAGCCCTCCTGCGGGCGCCCAGGCGAGGCTGAGGAGTGAGTGCACCAAATCAGATGCTATCTGCAGCCAAGCCCCCAGGTGCTCACACGGTGCAGAGGCTGGGTCCTTCCCTGAGAGCTCTCCCTTGCTCCCTGCCCCTCCTGCCCCCGGGAAGAGCAGAGCGGGCCCCAGGAGACCCACTGCCTGGGAGAGAAGCCTGGGCTCCGCTGGGCCAGTCTCCCCCAAGCAGCCGGGCCATGTGACAGCCCTACCCTGCTGGCACTGTTCCCAAGCCCACAGGAGGCCAGGACCACACCGTGGAGGGTTGCAAGCCAGCTGCTCTGCCTGCCCAAGACCTCACAGAAGAAGAATGCCCCTCGGCCTGGTGCCCAGGCCCTGCCCTCCATGGGGCCACTTTGATGCCCTGAAAAGGTTAACTTTGAAGCTGCCGCTGGAGGGACCAAGCCAGGGGGTCTTGAACAAAGAGCCCTAAGGCTTCCAGCTCTGGGCTCCCTGCAGTTACCCCCGAGTGATGGGGGGCCTGCTCTGAATTGTCAGGGATTCCCCTCTCCTTCCAAAGATGTGCAGAAACCTCACCCATCTGGAATCTTTGGGAAGAAATCTATGTCCCTTGAACTTTCAGGGGACTGACTGCTACCCCGGTGGACACAGTGCTTACACATATTTTAATGGTTTTACGTGGGAAATATTTACTAATGACATTGATCCTTTTCTCTATGACAAATGGTGACCATTAGGTCCAAGGCTGGACAGCTGAATGGCGACACCCTCAGGCCCCATGAGCATGGAAGTCTGTCCTTCTGCTGTCCCCTGTGGCCACATTTCCTGGGCCCCCGTCTGCTTTCCAGAGTTCTTCGCTCTCCTCCTCTGCTGCCAGAGTCTCCGTCAGCTCCTGCTGTATCGGGCCGTCTGCCGTCCGCATCCTTCCCTGACTTCACTCTGTCCCCCAGGCCGTCTAGATCCCCGTTGAAGTGACCCCGACCCCGCTAAGCTGGAAAAGCCGAACTTACTCATGTTCGTGTAAACTAGGGCCTGGATCTCACCTCTGGCCCCTGCGCGGTCTTTGGCACAGGGCTTTGGGGTGCGGACGGGCAAAGGCCCCAGACGTGCCCGCAAACGAGCGGCCTTACTGTCCTCGCCAGCACACACTGGTACATGAACGAGGGTGTCGGTCAGGAGCAACAGTTCCCTGCAGATGGCAAAGCGCCGTCCTTCTGTCTTCCAGATGGTTCTCAGACCTGCTGTTTGCCAGAATCGGGCAAAATCAAAATCAGTTCAACAAAGCAAACTCACCTATGGGCTAGAGGAGGCACAAGACTGGGAGCTGTCCTTGATCCCTCTGTCCCCACCCGTCCACTGGCCACAGATCCCGTCTCTGTCCCGCACCCAGGGATGCCCCCCTGTCCCCACCTGTCCACCGGCCACAGATCCCATCCCCATCCTCCACCCAGGGATGCCCCCCTGTCCCCACCTGTCCACCGGCCACAGATCCCATCCCCATCCTCCACCCAGGGACGCCCCCCTGTCCCCACCTGTCCACCGGCCACAGATCCCATCCCCGCCCTCCACCCAGGGACGCCCCCCTGTCCCCACCTGTCCACCGGCCACAGATCCTGTTCCTATCCCCACCCAGGGACTCCTCCTCTGTCCCCCCATCCACTGGCCACAGATCCCGTCCCTGCCCCCCCATCCAGGGACGCCCCCTTCTGTTTCTCCACACTCAGGACCTCAACCCCATCCCGGGTTGGGGCCTCCAAACCTCCCACTTTATGAGGTTTCACCCCAGAGCCCAGTGTGCTGATGAAAATCTCCCCCGCACCCACCATCAAACACCATTGGCCCCAGAGGTTTGGTTTGGTTTTGTTTTTTTAAGATTTTATTTATTTACTTGAAAGAGAGAGAGTGAGAGAGCACAGGAGTGGGGTGAAGGGCAGAGGGAGAAGCAGGCTCCCCGCCAAGCAGGGAACCCACCACAGGGTTAGATCCCAGGACCCCGGAACCAGGACCAGAGTCGAAGGCAAAAGCTTAACCAACAGAGCCACAAGTGAACTTTTCTTACCCTCTATTTTGCAGCTTTTTCTTATGTTAGAACCTATGGGGTTTGGTTTTTTTTGACATTGAACCTTTGGACTGAGTCATCCGTTCTCCGTTTTCAGTTTCAAAAGGGACTAAGGGTGTGAAGTGGAGAGGGTCCCAGGCCCTCACTGATGGCCAGCAGCCCTGGTCCCTGGAGTCCCTCCAGGTGCCTGGAGCTTGGCCAGACACAGGCAGAGCCACGTCCCTCGACCTCTCGAATGAAAGGATGGGGCACCCCTGGTCCTCGGCACCCGGAGAGACGTGAAGAGCGGGTCTCTGCTATGGCGGCAGAGGGACTGTACTGGTGGTGCTTTCTGTTCCCTTCCTCCCTGGACCCGCTTCTCAGTCCCGGGGCCTCACCACAGCCGAGCGCAGCCCGCCCCCCAGCACGCCTCTCTGACCTGTCCAGTCCCCTGCTGCACACTCCATTGTCAGGAACGCCATCCTCCAGGACACACCCCCATGCCCCCACGGGGTCTGGCCCCTCGGACCTCTGGCCACAGCTCTGCTGCCCTCAGCCCCTCAGCTCCTCCCTGGGGCTCTTGATGGCCTTCAAGGCAGGGCTGTTGCCCTGTCCCTGCCATCTTCCCTCAGAACACCTTCTTGCCTTGTCCCTGGACCCTGCCATCTGCCCCTCCTCCCGTGAACTTGGCTCCTGTGCCCGCCATCACACGAGCCACCATGATGGCCGAGCTCTGCCCCACTGGCCCATGGTCTCCGTGAGGCAGGGGCTTCCTTGTTCCCCAGGGCACCGGCACCTGTCAGAGGACGGCCTTACTGTGCGACACGCAGTAAGGAATGAGAGAACGAACGTGGCTAGAGTGTGGGCAACAGTAGACTTGATGCCAGATCCCACAAGTGTCCCTGGTGCCCGAGTCCTTGTCAGAGGGACTGTCCTCCGCAGACTGCCCAGGGTGCCGGGCAGTGCTCCTGCCTCCGGCCTGCAGTCCCCCACCTCCCCGTCCTTCCATTCCCCTTCCTCCTTCTCTACCCTCCTGCCTGTTCTTGTAGGGCCCACTCTCTGTCCTCTTGCCTCCTGCCCGCTGGTGTGAGGGCCCCGGCCTCCCCTCTCCATCCTGCGGGGCCCTTACAAAAGCCTCAGAGCCCCACCACCGTGCTCGAACCTGCTGGCCGCCTGGTCATTCCAGGCCCCACGTTCCCAGGGGAGCGGGCTGCTGCCTCTTCTGAGGTGTTTCCATGTCCTTGTGGCATTACAGGTAACGAGGCGTCACTTACATCCCAGAGAAGTCACCTGTTCCGGCATGCGGTTCCATAACCGTCAGTAAGTGTCAAGCCCTACCTGCCCAGCGGCAGCCCTCCTCATTCTCAGCCCAGCCCAGTCTGTGTCCTGTCTCTGCACACCTGCCTGCTCCGCACGACTCAGGTGAATGGACACATGCAACCGGAGCCCTTTCCTGTCTGGCCTCTTGCACCAGGCATCGCGGTTCTGAAGTTCAAGCGCGTTGTGGTGTGAGTGGGCGCCTCCTCCCTCCCTGTCTTCGCTGTGCACGCCCCCCCCCCCGACACTGGGAGGCCACCTGAGCGGTTTCCACCTGTGCCTGCTGTGAATACAGCCTCTGGGGACCTGCGTGCATGGGTCTTTGCGTGGACGCAGGCTTTCGTCCCACCTCTCTGGGGGAGTCGGTGGGGTCTACGGTAGATGAACGTTTCAGTTTTTTTTTTTTTAAAGATTTTATTTATTTATTTGACAGAGAGAAATCACAAGTAGGCAGAGAGGCAGGCAGAGAGAGAGGAGGAAGCAGGCTCCCTGCTGAGCAGAAAGTCAGATGTGAGGCTCGAACCCAGGACCTGGGATCATGACCTGAGCCGAAGGCAGCGGCTTAACCCACTGAGCCACCCAGGTGCCCCACGTTTCAGTTTTTAAGAATATTCCCAGATATTTTGCAGCGTGGCCGCGTCGTTTCACGTCCCCAGCAGTCCGGCCAGATCTCCTGCACGTCCTCACCAACATCCGACATCTGCCGTCTCCCTGTATTATCGTCACGGCAAACCTGGTGGCCCCTCCTCGGGAGTTTGACTGGCCTTTCCCTAACGATTCATGACCTTGAACTTTTTTTCCAGGGCTTCCCATCCGTATGTATATCTTTGGTGGACTGTCTTTTCAAATCTTTTTTTAATTTGATTTTTTAACTTCAGAGTAAGTTCTTGAGTTCCTTGGCTCCTTGTTCCTGAGTCCAAACCCTTCTTTTTATGCTCAGTCCTTTCTCAGGTACGCGATTTGCAAATACGTCCTTCCCGTCTGTAGCTCGTCCACTCTTTATAACGGTGTCTCTTGAAGGTTCTGATTTTGGGGACGTGGCCATTGTTTCTCGTGACTTTCTGTCTCTGTGGCCGCCTGGGCTCTCGAAGGCCAGCTTTCTGCCCTGTCCCCGACGGGCAGTCCCGATCGTCCCTGGTTGGGAGGGGATGGTGACAATTGTGCCCTCGTGGTGACTGTCACCCACAGCGTGCGTGGAGAGCAAAAGCGGGACACCTGACAGGCACGCACAAACCCGGGCTCTGCCACCCCCAACCCAAGACCTGGGGGGAGTGAGGCACTGGTACCCTCAGCCCCTCACCTGGACGGGGTGGGGGGTGATTACAGTGTCTGTGTCAGACGGCCACTCGGCTTACCATGGTGCCCAGCACACAGCCAGCACAAAGCATGCATTAGCTCAGATTTGTCTGGTTCTCTCAGGTGTACAGCGGGCTTACGTGCACCCTCACGTTTGACCCTCCTGCAGGCCTGGGAGCCAGCGCTGCCCACCCCACCCGTCTTCTGCAGACCCATTGCTTTGCTCCTGCGCCTGACAGCTAGCCATGGCCTCATCAGGGCGACTCTCATCTACTCCCCCATCCACTGGGTGAATTCCAGAGGCCCCGTCCATCCGTTCCCGCGGCCCCCACGTCCAACATCCCGCCGCACCGTGCAAGCACACACGCACACAAAGCTCCTCCAGAGAGAAAGAACCACCCGCCGCCCCCTCTGTCCTGGAGGGTCCTGATGCAGAGGGCCGGCCCTCCCGCTCTCCAGCCGGGCATCCCCAGCCCACCTCTCCGAATCCCGTTTCCGCATCTGTAAAGGGGGACGTCAGGACCCGATGTCTGGGAAGGTGCCTTCGGAGGCAAGCCCGCGGAGGCAGAGGGGAACAGCAGGCAGGACACACAGCAGAGAGGGCCAGCCTCCGGCCGTCAGGGACGAGAACGAGGGTTGGGAGAGGGACACAGGGCCCCGACTATCTGTAGCACCAGAAACTCGAGCAGATAAAGCGAGTTGTAGGTGTACATTTTCTCAGCCTGAATGCTTGGTTTGGGCCTTTGGGCTGTCAATTACAGCAGGCTGAAGCCAAGCTTACAGAAAGCAGGAGCCCAGATCGTGTCTGTCACTCGGTAGAAGCTTGTCTCTGCTCTCTGTTGCCGCGTAACAAAATGTCCCAAAACGAACCAGCTTAAAACAAAGCCACTTTATATCTCCTCCCAGTTCTGTGGGATGTGTGGGCTCGACCGGTTGGTTCTCAGGCAGCTCATGACACCGGCTGGGACTGCTGTCACCTGATGGGGATTTGCCTCTGTTTGGATGGTGACCAGATCCCTGCAAAGCCACCTGTGACCGGCTGGTGCTCCCAGCAGGCAGGACAGTTGGGCCATAGTGACGGGAAGGCCTGAGCTTTGTAGACCACATGTGGGGTCTACTAGGAGGCCAGTCTGCAGGAAGCCCCACCGGCCCACCCTGCTGCCCCATCACAGGCTGTCCAGAATGGGAATGATGTCCATCCCTCCCTCCTCACCCCTGCTGATCCTCGGGCCTGCCCTGGTGTCTCTCCTGGACCAGAATGTGTCCAGGACGACCATCACGCCTGCTCTCCTCTTTGCTGCCTCTGGCCCCGTCTCCTGACGCAGCCCGATGTCCCCATTGCCACCGTCCTCACTCGACCTGCCACTTATGACGGCAGAAGAGGGATGCAAGCTAGCCAGGCCACGGAGACAGGGTTGGGCACAGGGTCCTCAGAGAGATCCTGTCCCCTGCAGCTCCCCCAGGCCACTGTGCTGCTTTGGCATTACGGCAGAGGACTTCCTGGGGGGGGGGCGGTGCTCCAGCATCTGCTTCTTTACTGAGGACTTGGGGTTCCTCAGTCACTCATTCGAACCCCGTCGGTTCTGAAGTGCGGAGCACTGCACTGGGCCGGGGATAGGACAGTCCGCAAAGCGGACCTGGTTCTGGCCCTCTGGGGCCTTACTTCCCAGAGACAGACAGACCTTCAGCGAGCTCGCCAGGGAGCCCAGGACAGGACGCCGGTCCAGGCACCAAAGGGACACTTGCTCAGGGCTCTGAAAGTCAGGAGGGGTCTCTTGGGGCAAGGGCAGGGGGGGAAGGAGACGTTTCAGGAGGAGGACGTTGTCTTACAACTTGGGTCTCTTTTCTGGTCCCGTGGCTGTTCTACGTCCTCTGCGGACCAGCGGGTTCTGCACTGAGAAGGGAGGGCTTTGGGGGACAGGTGTCGGGGCCCTGACTTCCCCACAGACCCGCCGGGCCCACACCTAAGGAATCCACACGTGGCCCGCAGCACCTGCCTCTTCCCAAGGCTCCAGGTGATGCTGCGCTGCCCTGGCTTGGTCTCTGGGGGCTCACGGCCGCCAACCCCGTCTTCACCAGCTGTCAGGTGGGGGCCCAAGATGAGCCCTTGGAGCCCGTCTCTCCTCCCAGAATCCCAAAGCCCCACCCACCAGCTTCCCGTTACCGACCCCCACCCCCAAACCAAGTTCCTAGAGGTGGTCACCTCACTTGGCTGCAGGAACACCATGTCCAAGTGGGCTCTCTCTCTCTTTTTTTTTTTTTTTAAGAATTTTTTATTCATTTATTTGACAGAGAGAGATCACAAGCAGGCAGAGAGGCAGGCAGAGAGAGAGAGAGAGGAAGCAGGCTCCCTGCTGAGCAGAGAGCCCGATTCGGGGCTCGATCCCAGGACCCTGAGATCATGACCTGAGCCGAAGGCAGCGGCTTAACCCACTGAGCCACCCAGGCGCCCCTCTCTCTCTTTTTTTAAAACAAAAAGGGGTTTTTGTTTGTTTGGAAAAATGTCTTTCTTCCAAGATTTATTTATTTAAGTAATCTCTACACTCAACGTGGGATTTGTGTTCATGACCCCAAGATCCACCAGCTGGCCCTGCCAGGCGCCCCTCTGTTGGAAAAGCGAACACACACAAGTAGAGAGTCTCCACGTGACGTCGATAGTCACCCACATTTCCCATCATTGCCGTCTCTCTCCTCCCTCTCTCTTCCATCTGTAAATTTTCCTAGACACTTTTTGTTTTCTAAGATTTTACTTATTTATGTGAGACAAAGAAAGAGAGTGAGTGCATGAGCTGGGAGGGGGCAGAGGGAGAAGCAGACTCCCCGCTGAGCAGGGAGCCTGACACGGGTGATCCCAGGACCCTGTCATGACCTGAGCCGAAGTCAGACACTTCACCGACTGAGCCCCCCAGGCGCCCCCCAGAGAAAGGCTTTTAAAAGCATGACGATACCACTGTCACATCCGCTCAAATTAGTAATAATTTATGAATAGTATCTAATACCCAGACTGTGGCCCCTTTTCTGACATTACCTCACACGTACCTTTTCACAGTGCATTTGTTCAAACCAGGACCTATACACATTTCACCCCTATACTCGGCTGATGTGTCCCCCTCATCTCCAGTCTTCCATGTGGGCTCTGAACACGAGATTCGAGGTTCTCCGTGGGAGCGGCCAATTAAGGCCACCTGGGAGTTTTTAATTAATTAATTAATTTGAGAGCAGGTGCATGCCAGGGGGAGGTGCCGAGGGGGAGGGAGAGAATCTCAAGCAGCCTCCATAGCCAGCACGGAGCTGATGGGGGACTCGATCTCATGACCCCTGAGATCATGACCTGAGCCAACATCGAGTGGGGCGCTTCACCGGAGTCACCCAGGCACCCCAGGGTCGCCTGGGAGCATTTACAAAGCACCCATTCCGGGGCTCTCCCTCATTCTGGCCAGGTTGGGATCCCTGGGGTGAGCCTGGGCCTGAGCGTTCGCTCTCTGCATTTTCATTCACTTACTTGTTACGCTTCAGCCCACCCCTCCCCGTGACCCCATCCGGGCCAGCTGCCAGGACTGGGAGCTACTGGAATACTTGCAGCCCTCCAGTGGGCAGGTGGCAGTGACTGGTCATCCCAGCTTGAAGAGGCGGGGGGATGCTAGTGGCCTCTAGTGGGTGAAAGCCAGGGACGCTGTGGTAGCCCACAGCGCCCAGGACAGCCTCCACGACAACAAATGAGCCAGCCCCGGACAGCAAGCACAGACACTGAGAAATCCTGACCTTGAAACACAGCCCCCACTGTTCTCAGCGGACTGAGGACTCCTGGGGGAGGAAGCGAGTTAGACAGGATTCTTTCCATCCCTCCATTCGTCATCTCAACCCATAGAGTTGTCACCTGGCTGCCTCCCATTGGCAGTCCCCCCCCTTCCCCGCCAGCTCCTGAGATGGCGGCTCCACCATTCTCTGCTGGCTTGGGGCTGCCGAGCCCGCTGGCTGGGTGACCTCTGAGATCCCTATCCCCCAGGCTCCGGGAAGTGGACAAAATAGGTGTCTCCTCCTCGCAGGGCCGTCCTGAGCAGGTGGTAACATGGGGGTCACGTGCCTAGGGGGCACTGTCAGTGACAGCCCGTTTGCCACGGTACCCGGGTGTCTGGCACGGAGTAGGTGCTCAAAAAGCATGTGTAGAAACAACAAATCCCCATTTGTCCTGGCGGAAGCGGAAGCCCAGAAACAGGCTGATCTCACAACCAGCACCGAGCATTCGTTCGGCCTGCTGAGGACTTCTCTGCCTCCACAATGCCAGAACCAGAACCTGGGGGCTGTGCCCGCTGTGCCAGGGCCTTCCCCACCCCTCTATCGCCACCATTAGAGGAGACGATTCAGAGCAACCCTGCCCCACAGCTCACAGCCAGGACGCAAGACCCTGGACAGTCCACCATCCCTCTGAGGGTGGGGAGTGGGGACCCTTGGAAGGAGAATCCTGTCCCTAACCCTGCCCCCTTTTGTCCTTCTTTTGGGAGGGAGGGGGGACGTGACACATCTTCCACCTGTCACTCCTGACTTGATACAAAAGATTGCAACATTTTTAGGAATGACTCAGAGGGAGAACACACACATAGGGTGCTCCCTCTATTTCCTGTAACTCAGTCCGTTCCTGCTTTGCCGAGGGAGTGCCACTGTCCTGCTTGGTGACTCAGTTTCCCCTTCCAAGCCTCCGGAATTACACACAGCACAGGGTGTGGAGACCTTGTGGGCATGAGGGGCTTCTGACAATGACACGAAGAACCCGCGGTAGGGGGGCGGGGTTTTTTCCTCCTAGCTAGCTGGGCAGGCGGTCAGAGACCCTCTCATCACGAAGCCTCCTAAGAAACCCTTTGGATAAAAGGTCTTCACACCCACCCGGAGAGGAACTGGAGAGTTACTCCTAGCTGGGCACCAAGAAAACCTGAAGCCAGGGCCCATGGCCCGGGGAGGTCCCTTCACACGCCCCTCTTGGTGCAGCCGGGTTGACCTCCAGAAGTGAAGCTGAGGGCCAGACCCTAACACCAAGGAGGCTGCCTTTCAACCACGAAGGCCATCTGAAACCCCGCCACTCTCCCAAGACTGAGGGGTGGGGTGGGGGGCATGTTGCTTACTTGTCCCCAGGGCAACCCCCCCACCCCGGCAGGGGATGGTGGGGCCTCCCACTTCTGGCCTCCCCTCCCCGCAACCCAGCGATGGGGCCCTCTCATCATGGGAGAACCCCGGCGCCCTTCCCACCCCACCAGGGCTGGGGTGCACAGCCTCAGGGAGCCTGGCAGGCAGCCCCGGGGAGGGGCCCGAACTTTCCCCGGGCCCCACCCTCCACCTCCCCACCAGGCAGGGCGAGAGGAAACTGAGGCGGGAGGCCGGAGGCGCGGGCGCCGGGCGCGCCCCTGGCACGGTCCCCGGGAGGCGGCGGGCGGGCCTGCTCCGCCCCCGCGCCCGGCCGGTGCAATCCCGCGCCCGCGGGCGGGGCGGGGCCGCTGGCAGCACCGCCCCGAGGGCCGGGCGGGGGCGGTGGGAGGCGTGCGCGCGGCGGCGGCCCGGAGCGCCGGCCGGGGCGTAGCGGGGGCCCCCGTGCGCTGCCTGGCCCGGGCCATGACCCCCGCTGCTCTCTCTTGCAGGCTCGTCGCCCCGGCCCCCGGAGCCCGGCCGCCGCCGCCAGCGCCCGGGCGGGTCCCGTGCGCCCCGGGCGCGGCTCCGCAGTGAGCCCCCAGCAAGCGGTGAGTGCCCCGCGCCGCGCGCGCCCCGCTGCCCCGCCCGGCGCGGCCCGCCCACCCCTTCCAGAGGACGCCGCGCTCCCCGAGAGTCCGAGCAGGCGGCGTGCACGCCCCTCCGGTTCCGGCGGCGGGAAGGGCGCGCCCGGGGAGGCCAGGGCGTTCCGGGGGTGGCGGGACACCCTCGCGGGCCCGGGCGTCCCCCCAACTTCTCGCGGACTTTTCTGCCGAGAGGCGGATTTGGGGAAAGTTGGGCCCAGAGCCCCGGCTGTGTTGCGCCTTACCCGGGGCCGGTGGGGGTGTGTCCGCGCGTGGACGCCTCTGGCCCCCCACTCTCCACCCGGCGCCCCGCGCTGTCACGAGCTCCTCGGGAACGGGCCAGACCGCCATTCCTGAGAGCTGGAAAGGAGCCCGGCCGGGGTGGGGGCAGGGGGCCTCGAGAGGAACCATTTCCCCTCTATGGAGGCTTTCAAACTATATTATTCATGAGCCGCCTCACTTAGGAGCCCCCTGGCCTCCCAGGGCATCAAAGCAGGTTTGCAACCGCAAAGGGCGACCAGTGTGAACGCACGCGCGACTTCTCCCGGCCGGCTGAGCTCAGCGGAACTGGGGGAGGCTCTCGAGACCGGGACCCGCCACCCGCCGGCCCGGCCGCGTGTGGGGCGGGGTCAAGGGCGGTCAGCCTTGGCGCCTCTGTTGGGCCGCGGTGGAACCGCGAGGAGAGCCAGTCCCCACTGCCTTAGCAGTCGGAGGGTCACGGAGGAAGGGCAGGTGGAGGCACTTCTGAGAGAGTGGAGCCTTTGTGGCACAACACCCTATCTTACAGATGGGGAAACTGAGTCTCCGAGAAGCTGAGCTAGATTGGCAGGCCCTGGAGTTTCCTGCCCCACCGCCAGGAATGCCCTCGCCTATCCAGGCCACACCCACCTTGGGTTCTTTGTCCCACCCTGGGTACCGGTTCCGGATGGATGGATGGATGGATGGATGATTGGTTGGGAGGGAGGGAGGGAGGGTGGCCTGCCGTGTATTTATGGAAAGACTTAATCCCTTCCCAAGCCCCAAGGAGGCTGAAAGCTTCACCACCTAATCTCCTCTCCCTGGAAGCCCTTCCCTTGCTTGTGGGGTGCCACTCAGTGGGTACTGAGCCGGAGTTTAGGTCACCTCTGAGGCCTGGAGCTGGGAACTTGCCCTCGGTGGCCGTGGGAAGGGAGTGATGCTCTCTAATGTATCCCCAGCACCTGCGGTCCCTATCACCTGCCTGGCCCCTTTTCATCCTCTGACCAAGGAGTGGTGTTGTCCCCATTTTACAGATGAGGACACGGAGGCTTGTAAAAGTCATGGGGTGGGTAAGTGGCAAGGCCAGGCCTTGAACCCTAAGCCCTGACAGTGAATTGCTCTGGAATATGGCAGGGGCCAGGCCAGGCCTCTGAGACCAGCAAGTGCAACACCTCCCCCCATTAAAGCTTTATGCACGTAACACATGGGACTGTGTGCACATGAAGAGTGTACGCCAGATCCGGAAATAGGAAGTCCCCAGGAATGTCCTCCTGCCCCTCCCAGCAGCGGTCTCCCTCAGGTGCCAGCGGTGGGCCCCACGTCTCCCACAGGCCATGCCACATCCAGAAACCCTCAGGGGGTGAGCTGGCGGGTTCTCCCTGACGTGGACTGGTAGTCTGTGGGTCCTATCGTCAAGGCTGCTGTGAAAAACAATTGCATGTTTTGGGGGACATCTGGCTGGCTCAGTCAGAAAAGCATGTGCCTCTTGAGCTCAGGGTGGTGAGTTCGAGACCCACATTGGGTGTGGAGCCTACTTTAAAAAATTTTTCTCGAAGATTTTATTTATTTGACAGAGAGAGAGAGATTGAGAACAAGCAGGGGGAGCAGCAGGGAGAGGGAGAAGCAGGTTCCCTGCTGAGCAGGGAGCCTGATACGGGGACTCTATCCCAGAACCCCAGGATCATGACCGAAGCCGAAGGCAGACGCTTAACTGACTGAGCCGCGCAGGCGCCCCAATTGCATATTTTTAAATTAACCCTGTGGAGAATTAATCGTTAACTTGCCCTCTAAGAGCATACCCCGTATTTTTAAATAAACATTTGTATGGACATAGAACACGAAAAGCTACACAAACCGTAAAGTAAGCATTGAGCTTGATTATTACGCAGAGATTCAGAGCAGGCAGTGAGCAAGTATTTTGCTCAGAGTTACATGGTCAGTCACAGGGAGGCCAAGGCTGGACCTCAGGTGGCCCAGGCCCCTTCTCCAGGACATAAAAATAGGTGAGGATCTCACGGGGCGCCTTTGCCTCCCTGCCCCCCATCCTCTGTGACTTCCTGTTGGTGAGCCGCTGTGGGGGAAGCAGCTGTCCCCGCTTCCCCCCTCCCCTCCCTAGGAGCTGAGGAGCTCGCAGCCTCCTGCAGGTCCGTGGGCTAAGGTCAGGGAGATGCTCATGTTTGCACTCCGTGTACCCGGATGGGAGGCGTGTTAACACTTGTAGCATCTGTTCCCGGCACAGATTTGCAGGAATTGCAGGAATTCTAATCCTGTTACAAAAAGCAAGTGCCTTTTCTAAAGAAGGAAGAAAACCAAGATGTTCCCTGTGCCGACTAGGAGCCCAGGGTGGCCAGCCCATCAGAACCATCTTCCCCGTTTGCAGTGAGGAAACAGGCGTGGAGAGCTGGCCCACGTCCCCCAGCTGCGAGTGGCACCTGGACCCATCCTCCCTTGGCCCGTCCACCCACCTAGGCCAACGGTCACATTCCTCAGCTCTGATTCTTCACCCCGGCCCTCTGCTTGGGCTCGAGTGAGGTCTTTGTTCTGTTCAGTGAGTCATGACCTCCAGGGGATCTTTCCGATTCCCTCTAGGACGGTACTCTGCAGAGACGGAGACCGGCTTCCAGCTGGACCCGGCCTTGCACTCACGGTCCCTCTCCGGGCCTCCCTGTCCTCATCTGGGAAGCCCATGTGAGCACCCAGACCACCGCTGTGGAGAGCTGCCGGATTTCGCAGATAAAATATAGGATGTACCTGGCACGCGACTCTCACTCTCGAGGTCGCGAGTTTAAGCCCCACGTTGGGCGCAGAGATTACTTAAAAATAAAATATATTTTTAAAGATTTTATCTATTTATTTGACAGAGAGATCACAGGTAGGCAGAGAGACAGGCAGAGAGAGAGGGGGAAGCAGGCTCCTTGCTGAGCAGAGAACCCGATGCGCGGCTCGATCCCAGGACCCTGAGATCATGATTGAGCTGAGGGCAGAGGCTTAACCCACTGAGCCACCCAGGTGCCCCGAAAATAAAATCTTAAAAAACAAACAAAACAGGAAACTGGACACCCAGTTAAGTTTGAATTGTGGGTTCATGAGGGATTTGGGGTCTGAGTATGTCCCATGCAGAAACTGGGCACTGGATATTTTATCTGGAGCCTTTTATCTCCGCCCCCCGCCCCAGCTCTAGACGCCTATGACTGCCTCCAAGAAAGACGGGCCCTCGCACTCCAGAGCCCAGCCTCTCTGGTGCACAAAAGTAGTGCCTGAAGGGAGTCAGCCTGCCCCGGGGGCCAGCCTTCAAGAAGCCGGGTCTCCCCCGTCCCCCGGTGGTTCTATGCCATGGACTCGGTACATCGCCGTTACTGTGTACTTAGTGCAGAGAATAGTTCGGATTGCCTTTCTCTGCGCCGCAAACGTGTGGGAGGTGAGCTGGGGGCACTCCCACCGCTGTGGGCTGGTGGTTCCTTCCCGAGTGCTCTGAAAACAGTCGCAGACAACTCAGCCGAGTGTGTCCCTCCCCTGGAGATGCTCAGGCTTTTAGAGAACGCGGGGTGTGCAAAGCAGCTGACCCGCGTCTCTCCCTCATCTCTCTCCGAGGCACGGCAGGGGGTCGACCCCGAGGGAGGAGGTGTGTGTCATTGCCGTCCCTGCCTCGGTAGGACCCCGCAGTGGCCCCTTGGCAGTAGGGGTGCAGGAAAGAACCTGTTCAACTTCAAGCTGTTGTGCAAATAATCAACAATCTGAGATTTCAAAGGGAACATCGAGGAAAGGGAGGTGTTTCACGCTCCTGCCCAAGTGTGAAAGAGGGAATGTTTATACTGAGCTAGCGGTTCCCTGGGCCTGGCGGCGCTTGCCCGTCTAGCCACGCGAAGGGGGTGGACCCCTCCCACAAGATCGTTTCCCTCCCACTGACTCTCTTTTTCCTCATCGCAGAAACCTGTAAGTTTGTACCGAATGCAGCCCTGCACTGCCCGGGTCGAGCTTCCTGGCCCCCTCTGTCCCCCCGCCCCCGTCTGTAAAATGGGGAGGCAGCGGTGATGTCTCTCTGGGGACATTTTTAGGGTGGAGGGGAGTGATTTTTATAATAATCTCGGCCCAGGACTTGGCCTCTTAAAAGCCTCAGGGAGATGGATATCCATGGGCTCTCATGGCTGTGATACGGCCGGCGAGGGAGCTGGAAGTGGGAGCAGCCTCACTCCCCCCCAGTCAGGCCTCCATTCACCCAGCTGTAGAATCAGGCTTCGGGGACTCCCCTTCCGAAGGGCTCGCCCATTCATGGGGCCCTCCCCGCAGTCTCTGCCCAGGCTGGCTGCCTGCCGGCAGCCCCAGCAGGGAAGGGGTGGAGTGGATCACCTATGGGAGTGTCTCCTCCTGACCCAGCAGCCCAGAGCGGGGGCCCATGACGTGGGACACCCCTAAGGCAGTGCCTTCACAGGAGTGCTTGGGGACAGGACCGTCCCCCAGGCAGGGTGCCTAATATTTGACAGGTGAGGACACGGAACCTGGGGGGCCGAACTTCAGCACCTCTGGCTCAGAGATGGCAGTGACTTGCCTGAGGTCACACAGCTCTTGGACCCTGGTTCTTCCTTGTTCCTCTGGGCCACTCCCCGCCTGCTGCCTCTGTCCTGTCCTGTGGGGAGGGAGAGGCAGGGTCACGGCCTGTGTGCTGGGATGAGGAACGCTGGTTTGTGACAATTCTCCATTTGGGAATTTTAGAAAGCAGACACAGAGTCGCTGCACACCACATGACCCCTTGATGTGAGCTGGCCTGACACCGTGCAGCTTCTTGTCCCTGTGTCCCCTGAACCCAGGCTGCGGCCAGTGCTGCTTTCTCCTCCTCCTCCTCTCGCTTCCTTGATCCATCTTCATTTTCTCTAAACCTCCCTCTCCCCTTCCTCCCTCCCTCCTTCCCCTTCCTCCCCCCATCCTTCCCCCCTTCTCCCTTCCTCCTTCCCCTTACTCCCCTTTCCGTCCCTCCTCCTTCCCCCTTCCATCCTTCCCTCCTTCCCTCTGTCCCTCTCTCCTTCCCTCCTGAATGTTCTGAAATGGGTATGTCTCAAGTCACGAGATAGCTTTACAGACACCTGTCACTTCAGGACAACCCTTGGGGAGGTGGTGCTCCTGGCAGAGAATAGCCCAGCCTCCCCCCTTCCCCCTGGCCGCATCAGAGACGTCGCTAGGGAAATAGGGTCTGATGCACCAGACGGTGGTCTGGGCCACCGCTGGGGAGGCGCTGGGGTCAGGCACAGAGGCTGCGGACCCCTGTTGCTGCCTGTGTCTGCTCTTCTTTCCTTGCGTGACTTCTCTTGACGTAGTTTCAGGCTTCCAGAAAAGTCGCAGGAACACTGAGGGCTCCTCCAAGTCCTTTCCCAGAGATGAAGCTTAGCCACATTTACCTTAGGGTCTCTGCGCCTGCACACGCATATGTTGATTTCCTAGCTGACCTGTCCGAGTCGCGCTGCAGGCACAGTGGCCCTCGAGCCCAGACGGCTGGGCGTGTGTGTCGCAGGAGCCACGAAGGCCTCTCACAAACGCAGGCCGATGCCTAAGATCCAAGCCCTGAAAGGTGACCACATCTGGTCACCTCATAGACAGTTGTCTTTCTTTTGACTATTTTAGTATTAGTCTTTTTTTTTTTTAAGATTTTACTTATTTTTTTGAGAGTGCAGATTAACTATCCTCCCTGCGCCCCTGTTTCCCCCTCTGTGGAATGGGGATGGGGAGGGTCCCAGCCTCTAGGGGCTGTTGTGAGCATTGACTGACCAGGAATCTCCGTCCGGGGCTGTGATGGGCACACAGTGAATGCTCAAGAGATAACACCATTAGTCCTACGGGACTGGCCATGGGCTCTCTTTTCCTCCAGCCTGGCCCTTCCTCTCCCCCTGAAGATACCCCCTCCTTGGTATCGAATCCCGCCCATGATTAGAATCCCCTGGGGAGCTTTTAAAAAATCCCAGCGCTAGGCCCACACCCCAGGCCCATTAGCCTAGAGTCTCTGGAGTGGGACCCAGGCATCTGTATCTTTTTAAGGGCCCAGGCGAATTCGCGGGGTCATAGGAGACAGTGCTCAGGGTCACTGCAGTGGTTATGGACACCCCCTGGGTCTTGTTTTGAGATGAAGGTGCCAAGCCTGCAGGTGGGGCGGGGCCTGCGACCCTGGCATCTCTCACAAGCTCCTGGTGGTCCCCCGCTCCGGTCCCAGGACCACACTGCAAGGAGTACGCCCCTGGAGAAAGGCCCCAGCTGGAAACCACTGCCCGTCTTCCCTCTGTGGCTGGTGTAAATAATAGCATCGGACACTTCTCGGACTGGAGCTCTGCGCCCTCCTGATCGTTCTGTCGTCCTGCTGCTCAGTGAGACTGCCAAGACCATCATCCCCATTTTATTTTTTTTTTTAAGATTTTTTTTACTTTGTTTTTTTTTTTAATTTATTTGACAGACAGAGATCACAAGTAGGCAGAGAAGCAGTCAGAGAGAGAGAGAGGAAGGGAAGCAGGCTCCCTGCTGAGCAGAGAGCCTGATGCAGGGCTCGATCCCAGGACCTTGAGACCATGACCAGAGCCGAAGGCAGAAGCTTAACCCACTGAGCCACCCAGGCACCCCTAAGATTTTTTTTTTAATTTATTCATTTGACACAGAGAGAGAACACAAGCAGGGGGAGTGGCAGAAGGAGAGGGAGAAGCAGGCTCCCCGCTGAGCAGGGAGCCCAATGTGGGGCTCCAGCCCAGGACCCTAGGACCATGACCTAAGCCAAAGGCAGAGGCTTAACCATCTGAGCCCCCCAGATCCCCCAGCATCATCCCCATTTTAAAGATGAGGCAAATGAAGCCTGGGTTGGTTGAACAGCCCATCCGTGGTTACCCGGCTAGGCCGGGCTCTGGTCGAGCCAGGAGGGCACACAGCTCCACGGCCTGCAGGCAAGTCAAGAAACACTCCACCACTGTCTGTCCCTCTATTGCCCTGTCTCTCTCCCCTCCCACCTCCCACTCATTTGTGCTCTCTGCCTTGTCCCCAGTCCCCCAGCCCATCTCCTAAGAAATGCGTCCAGGCCCCTGCCTTCCTACCTGTCCCACAGACCCAGCCTGGGTAAAACTGGAGCCCTCACCCTGGGTTTCTCCAGGCCAGCCCCTCCTGGTCCCTCCAGCGCACGAGCCTGTGTGCCTCCCAGACTCCCAGCTGCTTCTCCACACCCTCACTGTCCCCCCACCGCCCGCACTGCTCCCCCACCCCACACACCCCATCTTCCATCCTAAGGCTCCATAATTTCTGGCCCAGAATGCGCTTCTCCAACCTTAACAGACACACGACTCCCGGGGGGCCTTGTTAGAATACCGATTGTGGCTCAAGGCTTCTGGGTGTGCCTGAGATGCGGCATTGCTAACAAGCTCCCAGGGGGCCCGAGGCTGCTGGTCCAGCAGCACCGCCCGTGTAGCGAGTTCCTGGGGGAACCCCAGCATTTCCTAGCCACAGATGCCGGCCTCTGGGCAGGACAAGGAGAGCACAACGTGGGGCCTCGCTCACACACCCATGGTGGAGATCCAAGGGGCTTCCCTCATGGCCACCCTCCTCGCCTCTCCCCCAGGCAGCCTGGCACACAGGCAGCTCCCTTCTCTTCCCCAGAAGGGTGTGCAGAGCCTCACAGGCCCCAGACCCGGGTTGGGGCAGCCCCGGGGTTGGAACCCCTGCTCTCTGAGCCTTGATTTCCCGTCTGTGAGTGAGTAGCACGTCCCGGGGCTGGAGCACACAGGTGCCAAACACTGTCAGCCTCGGCCTGTTTTATCCATTGCTCAGAATGCTCAGGGTGAATCCCATTGCTGGCGGAGTGTGGGGACAATTTTAACTCCCATGGACGGAGGCCTTAGTGCCCTTAATCGGTTAGATGTCCAAATGCATTTTTAAATGAGGGCCGGCGCCCTGACAGCAGGTGAGCTCACCACGTCCTCCTGCTCCTGCTTCTGAAGCCAGCCACCCCCGGGGCCCCAAAAGAAAAGGCCAGGTCAACCCCCGACCACACCCTTACCTCGACCGCACCCCACCCTCCAGATCTCCCGTCGATGCAGCTCTGAGGCGCCAGAAAGTTTTTTCCACCAGCACAGACTCATCTTTGAGCCAACTCAGCGCAGATGTAGTCAGCACGCACCCTGACCTCACCAGGCACTGGCAGCTTCTCTCCCCGCTATTTCCTGTTGTGTACCAGTGGGCGGGGGTGGGGCGGGGGCCAGCTGCACATGGCCAAGACCAACAGGCCCCCTCTCTCTCCACAGGCCCACAGAGGTGCCGCCATGGGGCTCAAGCTGTCCTGCCTGAAAGGTAAGGGGGAGAGCTTCCCCACCAGCATCTCTGGGGCTGGGAGAGGGGTGGGGAGGGGGAGGCATGAGGCTGGAGAGAGTAGGAGGATCCACCCTGGAGAGGGAGGGGGCCACCGCTTAAGGCAGCATCTGTATACAGCAGGTGCCTTATAAAGGCTTGCTCTGACTCTGAGCGCCCCTGCAGGCCTGTTACCACTGATATAGCAGGTCAGGCCTGCTGGGGACTGGGGAAGGCCAACAGGGAGAAGATCTAGAAGGACACCAGGTCACTGTGGAATGTGGTAGGTGTTGGCAGAGGGAGCCCAGACACCTGTCCTGTGCCCTAGACCCTCCTGGCCAGCGTCTAGATGACCCAGGGGCACTGCAGACCAACGTGGCCCCTACGGAGAGGTCCCCTTGACGCCCATTATTCAGGGAGAAATGCTCCCTAGCTGGAAATCCGGGAGTCGTTCTGGTGGCCCCTCGCCCACGTGTGGCATGCTGGCAGCGCTGACTCACCTCCTGGATGTTTGGGAGGTGCCCTGGCCCTGGCCCTTCGCTGCAGGAGGTCAGGGGCATGGGAAGGTGCAGGCCAGAGTGAAGGACCACGTTGTGTCCCGCTGGGTGGGTGGTGGGATGGGTGAGCTCAGCAGAGGCCCGGTGGGCCCAGTTTACGGATTATGCCCTACCCCCTTGGCCAGGGGGCGGGGCATCTTGATGGACAGTTCCTCCAAGACAACGCGCGAGTGCGGGGCAGCGGTTCCCCTGGAGAAAATCAAGGTGTCCTGGGCAAGGTGGGGATGGGATGCTGGAGAGCCCTAGGCAGCCCATGCCCCTCCAGGGCCTGGCCCCTCTGAGGCCGCAGGCTGAGTCCCCACGGGAGTGGGGGCATTTGTTGGGCCAGCATCTGTGGGGGTGGAGGGCCTGGAGTTGCCTCTGGACGGAGCCCCTGGTGCTCCAGGACCCTCATCCCTTGGACTTCGCGGCCGGTTCTCCCCAGCGCTGGGCACAGAGTAGGCATTCAATACAAGCTTTTTGTTTTGGTTTTTAATCGTGGTGAGATACGTGTCACATAAAATTTGCTGTCTTTACCATTTTTAAGTGTACAGCCCCTGGACATTATGTACGTTCATGTTGTCGCCCAGAGGTCCCCAGCGGCCACCTCCAGACCTTCTCTACTGTCCCCATCCCACACCAACGCTCCACCTGCCCCCCCGCCCCCCGCCAGCCCCAACTCCCTCGTCCTACCTTCCGTCTCTGCGAATTTGCCTACTCCAAGGGGCTCCCATGCGTGCAGTGATACAGTAACTGCCCTTTCGTGACGGGCTGATTTCACTCAGCATAACGTCCTCAGGGTCCGTCCCTGCTGTAGCAGGTGTCAGAACAGCCTTCCTCTCCAAGGCTGACGTCTGTTCCCCGCGTGTATGGACCTCCTGTGGTTGATCATTCACTCCCCATGGACACGGGGCTGCCTCCACTTTTGGCTGCGGGGACAAGACGTCTTTGACGAGTCAGCCAAGACCCTAGAGGAGCGAAGGGCTGGAATGTCGCTGGGGCAGCGAGGTTTGCTCACACGTTTGCACCGCAGCTCGTCAGGGCCTGTCCCCTGCCCTGGGCTGCCAGCCCTCTGCCCACACCAGCCTCACCCAGCCCTGGCCTCTGGAGGCCGCAGGTCTCTGGGGTGTGACAGGAAGGGGGAGGGAGTGGGGGAGCGCAGGGAACCGAGCACTGGACCTTCTCTCTGTGCTTCACCAAAACGACCCAGGCCCACCAGCCCAGAGCCCCAGACCCTCTTCCTCCTCCCAGAAGGGACAGGCCAGCTACAAAGGGCACAGTGCCCCACGGCCCGTTCCCTGCGCACTGCTGTCCACATTACCTTCTCGGCCCTCACGCCCGCAGGCGTGGTGTTTCCCCGCGGTGGGACTGCGACGTGTCTGGGTGTCCCTGGTCTGTGTCTTTCCATGCTCTCTAACGCCTGTGTCCCATCCCGCCATGAGTGGGTCTCTGGGCGGTTCCCAGCTTGTTGCCTTGGTAAATCGTGACGTTTTGAACATCTTTGATTTCTGATTTGTTAAAATTAGTATTTCTTTGGGATAAATCCCAGAAATCAGAAGGACCCAGTCAAGTTGTTAGAATACATGGTGAGTTCTTCCTGGGGGCTCAGCCGGGATAGGACCCTATTCTGCGCCTATTCTGTGTGGATCCGTTCCCCTGTCTCCGCGACACCCAAGTGAGTCCCCCCAGGATCCCCAGTTTCTAGATGAGGACACTGAGGCATAGAGAGGCAGTGCCATTGGCCTGAGGCCACACAGCCGGGACCTGGTGCGATCTGAACCCCGGGTGGGCTCGTTCCAGAGGCCTTGCTCCAACCACCATTGGTTTGGCCTCTGCAGAAGGTAACATTTTAAGTTGACATTTAAAACAGTTGCTGTAGCCAGAAACGTTATCAACACGTTCTCATTCAGCTTCACAGTCTGTAAGATGGTGTCAGAGTTTCCTGGAGCTGCTGTAACGTATTACCCCAAACTGAGGGGCTTCGAGCAACAGAAATGCGTTCCCCCACGGCCTGGAGGTTATGCGCTCTAACCACGCTGCCTCTCAAGGCTCTGGGCGAGGGTCCTCCCCGTCTCTCCCCGCTCCTGGGGACTCCAGGCGCTCCCAGGCATGTGGCCACGTCCTCCTGGGTCTGCCTCCGTCCTCACACGGCCTCCTCCCTGTCTCTCTGTGTCCTTTCTCTTAAGAAGACAACAGTCTTGAACTTACAGCCAGCCTTAAATCCAGGATGATCTCATCCCCAGATTCTTTTTTTTTTTTTTTTGGTAAAGATTTTATTTATTTATTTGACAGACAGAGATCACAAGTAGGCGAGAGGCAGGCAGAGAGAGGAGGAAGCAGGCTCCCTGCTGAGCAGAGAGCCCAATGCGGGGCTCAATCCCAGGACCCTGAGATCATGACCTGAGCCGAAGGCAGAGGCTTTAACCCACTGAGCCACCCAGGCACCCTCATCCCCAGATTCTTAACGAATCACATCTGCAAAAACCTTATTTTCAAATAAAGCCACATTCTAAGGGTCTGTGTGGACGTGGATTTGGGGGGACACTCTTCAGCCCACCATGAATCCTTTCACCCCTGAGCCCCACACAGGCAGGGTGGGAAGGTGCTTCTCTGGCCTGACATCAAAGACAGCCTGAGGTGGGGACACGTGAGAGTGTGGCACGGAGCAGAGGAACACACTTGTGCCAAAATCTTTGTTTCTGGTCCCAAAGGGGAGCGGGCACACCAGAGCACTGGGAGTGGGTCCTGCTGCCCAAGGGCCTGGCCGTGGCAGCTGGGACATATGGGAGCACTCTGCTGTCCAAAGAGTGCCTCTCCCTTGCCTTCTGGTGGTAGGGCTGTCGTGGGCCGGGCGTCGCTGGGAGCCAGGCGCTGCTCCCTCGATGTGCCTGTTTTGTGCTCGTTACAGCTGGACAGTGTAGGTGACTTGACAGTGGGGAGACCGAGGCACAGGGCTGCTCTCACCAGCCATGTATCCCCTGGCCAGCCAGGAGGGGCTTGGCTCAGCGGGCAGGAGAGGGATGAGTGGTTTCCCGGTTTGTGGGCTCACGAGCATGTTCTCTCCAGGTCAGCAGCAGGCGGCACTGCCCCAGGGAGCAGCAGGGTCGGGCCCCCAGACCTGCGGCCTCCGCTTCACCTGGGAACTGGTCAGACGCATGGGCCCCTCCCAGACCTACTGAGTCAGAAGCTCTGGGGGTTTTTAACAAACCCTCGGGGGGATTCCAGTGCCTGCTCAAGTCTGAGAACACTGGTGCCCGGGCTCCAGGGTCAGAAGGATCTGAGTTCAGATCCCGGGTATGTCCTGGCAATCTGCAACGTCGTACAAATCAGTTCATGTATCAAAGCCTCGACTTCCTCATCTGCAAAATGGAGTGACGAGTGGGGACATCTCCTGGGCCAGGCTTCGAGAGTTATCTGAGACTGGCGCTATAGATGGACAGGGTTTCCTGTCTGCCCGGCCCTTTGTACCTTCCCATTCCAGTGGCAGCTGCAGGTGCAGGGGAACTCAATCTGGAGGTGTGGGCTTTCTTGTGAGGCTACCTCGGGGGCCGGTGTGGTCTCTGGGCTTCCCCTAAGGGCACCAGCGCCAACCCCAGCCAATGACAGCTTCGCTGTGGAGACAGGCTCCTGGGCTGGGCTGGTCCCAGCGGACCGTCCTTCTGGGGTGCCCGGGACCAGGTGGGAAGGCACCAGGAGATGGAGACTGGATCTGGGGTTGGTGCATCGCTCATGTGTTCTAAGGACTATTTGTTAGGACAGTTTTAGATTTACAGAAAGTAGTTTCAGGTTCACGGTTTCCCCTCTAGTTAAAGCTTGCCTCGGCTGGGTCCCTGCCTCGAGGGCCCTAGGGGAACGCGCCCAGATAACGTCATCGCCGGCACGCTTCCGCTTTGTTCAGTTTCCTGTTCTCCCCGCCAGCCCCTTCGCTGTCCCAGGAGCCACCTTACAATTCCTCGTCACGTCTCCTCAGGCTCCTCGGGCCGTGTCAGTTTCTCAGAAGCTCCTGTCTTTGCGACCTTGACTGTCTTGAGGAGGACTGGCCGTCTGTTTGGGAGGACAGCCCACTGTTGGGATCTGCCCAATGCCAGTGGGGTCTTAAGTCTCTTGTGCCGAGCAGGTGACGATGGTGACGGTGGGGCCTGGGACATGGGTCCGCCCTCCCTGGCGCCCCTGATTGCCCAGGCATTTCTCCCACTTCCCTCACAGGGGGCTCAGAGCCTCTCCCTCCCTCCGGCCTGTACCCAGGCATGGGGTGGTTGGGGGCCGGCCGTCGCAGTGCCCGTTTCTCATTGGTGTCAGGGCGCCTGAGACTAGCCGCAGGTCACAGCGAAGATGAGAGTCACGATGTGGCGCGCCTTCTAGGGCCAAGTCCAGGTGTGAGCCGTCCGACGCTGCGGGCAGAGCTGGTCGAGAGACTGCTCGCTGCACCAACAGCGATTGTATCCCTACTGTGCGTGGATCCAGGGCCGGCTACGGGGCTTCAGACATGAGCAAGGCAGCCGCGCGTCTTGACCGAGGGGAGCTGGGGGTGAGGGGGAGGCGAACGTTACTCAGAACAGCCCCCTGAGTGCCAGTTGCCGCGTGACAGAAACCCGTGGCCGGGTCTCTGGGCAGGGGTGGCGCCAGGGAAGCCAGCCGCCCTGGGAGAGCTGGTCTGGGAGACGGAGGGAGGAGAACAGCAGGTGGTCAAGGAGAAAAGCAGCCTGATTGGGGGGAGGCAGGGAATTTGGGGGTTACTCCAGTAGGGGCTGGGAGCTCCGTGGAAAGGGAGGGATCAAGGTACCCATTGGGCTAATACACTTTGAGCCATTTTTGGAATACGTCAGGGCTTCATGCGTTTGAAAGGATGATGACATGGTGGGGCCCCGCATTGAGGTAGAATGTGGCCAAGGTCAGCGTCTTAGTGTACTGAGCTTCCGTGTCCCCTTCTGGACTGTGAGCAGCAGCTTCCTGCCTGTGGGGGTCCTCGCTGTCTGCCCTGCACCCCCTCCCCGCGGGGTACAGAGCCCAGGCCCGCGCCGTGTTCCCACGTGACCTCCCAGCTGACCGGCAGGCAGCCCGCCGTTGGGCGTCTGCCCCAGGCCCCAGGGAAGGGCCTCGGACGGCTCAGAGCCCTGTCCCCACGCAGGAGAGGCAGAAACAAGGGTGTGAACATGAGACCCAGACCGGCGGATGGTGTGGCGACAGCAGAAAAGGGAATTGAAGTGGTGTCCCAGTGGGCACGAGACAGGCACAGGCCTCCTGCAGCCCTAGTATCAGAGCCAGCCGCACAGAGGCAGGGAGCAGTGCTCCAGGCCAAGGGAACAGCGGACACCAAGGCCCTGAGACGGGAACAAGTTTGTTGAGCTGAGGAGCAGTGAGGACGAGAGTGTGACAGGGACGAGGGCCGTGGGGCCAAGCCGGGGGAGCCAAGGTCCCTGGGGCGGGCAGGGCTGTGGCTGCTGAGGTGTGCTCCCTAGTTTCTTGTGTTAGTAGTAGGGAACACGGAATCAGGGCAGACCAGGGGTCTAAGTCTCCCACAGGGGAGGCTTTCAAGACCCGTGCAGCCCTGGCCCGCTCCCCAGAGGGCTGGGATTCAGTTACTGTGGCCGGGGGTCCTGGGTACTGGTGTGTTTCTGAGGCTTCCCAGCTGATTGTCCTGCCCATCCCAAGGTGAGAACCACTCTCCGAGGCTGGCATCCTTGCTTTTCACATGGAACCTGGGCTGGGGGCTGACTGCCCCAGGTGACAAGGTTGGCTTGGCTGGAAACCCAGGAAACTCAGAGGACAAGGAGACCCCCACCTGCTCCAAGGAGGGGTGGATAATCAGAGACTATCTTAAATGCCAAAGCAGATGGTGCTTAACTTGGCTCCGCCCTGTCTCCCTGGGAGAACCAGCATGGCTCATGGCCCGGATTTAGCCCCGTGTCCTGCTTAGGCGAACCACCCCCCGCCCCCACCTTGAGGGCCTGCTGTCCTGAGGAAGGAGGGAAGGACAGCCAAGAGGGTCACAGTCAGGTTGACTGGCCTGGGGTGTGCTTGAAGACCTATACCCAGGGTAGGCTTGGGCTTCCATGCATGGGGGCTCTGGAGCAGAGATGGCCCTGGACAGCTGTTCCAGATCAAGGGGGACAGGCCTTTATCCTGCCCATCTTCTGGACATGCTGGAGAAGTGTTCCAGGAGGGGCATGACCTTGGGCAGGGACGAGATGAGGAGAGTGAGGGTGTGCCTGGCCCTGAGGAGGGGGCCCCCTTAAATTGTGTACCCTAAGCTCCTTGAGTGCCCCACTCAGTCCCTCCCAGGTTGGGGGCAGAGAGGTCCTGGGGGGCCATCGGCGAGCAGTGCTCAGGCCCACTGGGGACTAGCCTGGGGCATAACGCACAATGTCCACTCAGGCCACAGGTTCCAGTGGGGGACTGTGGGGCCAGGGGCTGTGGGCCAAAAAGGCACAGGCTCCGAAGACGCCTGTCCTTTTGAGTCCTAGCCTCCCCCCACAGCCAGTCTCAGCTCCTGACAGCCCACACTGGCGTCCTAGGCATGCGTTTCCCATGTGTCGGTCAGAAGCGGGGACCATGCTGGGGAGACCATGAAGGCATGAGAAAGGACAGGCAGCTCTGTCCAAACAGCTAGGGAGCCATGTCCCACGTGGTCTAGCACTGCCACGCGTGTTGGAAAAAGGAAACAAATATGCCGAGGAGGGTGTTTGTATGTGGAGACAGAGAATGTTTGGAAGGAGACACAGGAATAGTAGCCATGTCTGCCTCCCAGAGGAGAAGCCATGAAAAACAAGGTGGCTGTGGGTCAGCCACGAGCAGGGCCCAACAGGCTGGAGTCTTCAGCAGCCGATGTCTCTGGCCTGGAGGGACCAGCTGGGCCCAGTGTCCCCACCCTCTGGGACTCTGGAGACTTCCCCGGGCCCGGTGACCACACACGGGGCCCCTCTCCCGAGAAGCAGGATTCCGAAACCCTGCCCTGCCTCTCTCTGCCTCTTCACTCTCGCACTTCTTCACCGTGATCAGACCTCTCCTGCAGCAGCACAGCCCACCTTCCTCCTTCCTCCCTCCGTAGCCCCTCTGTCTATGTCGGCCCCCTTTCAGGAAATGTTTTATTGCTCCTTCTCGTCACTTTATTTTCTGAATACATAAAATATATATTCAGAAATATGTATATTAGATATTCAGTGGTACAGAATGTAAATTCCATGGTACCACATAAATTCCGTGGTACAGAATGTAAAATGTAGAAAAGAATACGTAGCGAAGACTCAGTCTGCCCCTGCTGCTCTCCTAGCCACCTGGTTGGAGGCAGCCCCAGTTAACTGCTTCTTTGGGTCTCCTTCCAGAATGTTCTACGTCTGCATGCCCAGACATGATCCTGGGCGTATCCCTTTCCTTTATCCAACGTGCATAGTGGCATTAGACCTGCCGTTCTGCCCTTTGTTCCTTCCCCGGGTCTGCAGGTGTCTGCAGGCGTGGGAACAGGCTCCCTCGCGGACCTGCTGTTTGCTCTTCTGCACAGCGGCAAGTAGTCCCTCATGTGGCCCAGCGTCCTGGTCTCACCGTCCCCAGCCCGTCTTTCACCTGCCAGGGAGCCTGGCCATGGGACATTCCCCGGAGTAGCCTTGCTGGGTCGGAACACGGGCACCCTTGTCTTCCTGAGAATTTTACCACGTGACCTTAGGAGTCGCGCCCCAAGCCTCTGCATTCCCACGTGGGGAGTGACTAAGCTAACAGCGGTAACGGCCTTTTTTTTTTTTTTCCTTCATTCTTGCTGATCTCACCGGTGAAAGCTGCTATCTCGAAGTTTGTTTCGTTTCCGCAGGAAAGTTTTGTGTCCTTGATGTGCGGCGCACGGGCAGAACAGGGTCACGGGCTGTCGGGGAGCCGCTCCCTATGTCCTTGCACGCACCCACCAGCGTCCTCGCGGAGAAACAGACCCCCACTCCCACCCCTACCAGCCCTGGTGGCTTTCTCCTGCCTCTGTCCTTTCCCTGCCCCCGACCTCTGGGTGTGTCACCTCTTTTGTTGAGAAGGTGCCCGAGCCCTCCAACCCTCCTCTGAAGTCACTGGGGAGACCCAGGGCGGAGGCAGGAACTTGTCCCGAGCCTCCGTTTCTGCACAGTGAGGGCTGGGATGCCCTGGGACAGAGCTGGGTGCACTTCCTGTCTGTCACCCTGGCACATCATCTGTCACCAGATTTTTATAGCCGGCATGGTGCTGCCTCTGGGGCGACAGGGCGTGTGACCAGGGAGCTGGCCCGGGAGCCCACGGAAGGAGGTAACCAGGACTCCCTGGAGGATTCCCTGGGGGAAACCACAGCCTCAGCTGTCCTTGGTGGCTCTTGCTTCCCAAATGCCAAATGCCCCTTGGCCCCAGGGCTTTTGATCTGCTCTGCTGTGTGGCCGCCCATCCGTGGGCCCTGTCCTGTGTCAGCTTCCCACAGCTGGGCACATCCTGGTCCTTGGGGCTCACAGTGTTGCTCAGGATGGCCCTGCCCACCTGCTGCCTCTGGCACCAGCTGGAAACTCCTTCCCGGGGCCCCTGGTGGCAATGGTAACAGTCCCAGGCCCACTAAGTGCTGCTCTGGGCCAGGCTTCCCCAGACACCTTCCACTTAACCTCACACACCCTTAGCAGGGCCCTGCGGGTTACAGGTCACCCTCCAGGGTGAAAGTTCTTGATCCTAATAAGGGAGGAAAGGCGGATAGCCCCTCTCAGTCACCCCGTCTGTGAGTTTGCAAACAGAGGCTCAGAGAGGGTAAGAAAGTTGTTCAGCCCACACAGCTGGCGGAAGGCAGAGTAGGGCCACTAGGGCCCTGTGACTCTCGGCTGTCCTCAGCCCCATCTGGTGACTCCATCCCTGCCACAAGTGACAAAGGAAACCAGCAGCTCTCCGGGGTCTGCTCAGAAGGGCGGAGGTATCGGAGCGATTAGTAACAGCTGTGACCGTGGTTCTCGACTTCTTAACGGGGGAAGGGGTTTTGCTCCCCACCCCCACCCCATTACCTAGAGTTGTCAGATTTCGGGGGCTGGGGAACAAGAAAACTGGATGCCTAGTTACATTTGGGAACTTAAAGTAAACAAGGAGTAACTGTGTAGTGTAAGTATGTGCCAAATGTTGCACGGGACTTCTACTAAAAAGTTACTTGTATTTTTTTTTTTTTTTTTTTTTAATTTGTATTTTATCTGGTAACTCCACCCCCCAGGAGCCGCTGGCCGCCTCTGGAGACATTCTTCGGTGTCACCGCCAGAGGGCGCTACAGCCTCTAGCGGTCAGGGACGCGGCCTGGGGACCTCTGAGCCGCACTCAGCAGCATCTCCCGCAGGCCGGGCGCTGCTGTGCCTACTTTCTGTGACCTGGGGCCTCCCTGCACGCTCAGCCCCCTGGCCGAGTCCCACAAAGCCTCCCAGAGAGGCTGGGGTCCGGAGCCGGGGCCAGGAGCCCACCAGGGTCCTCCCTGGTGCTCAGCGGCACAGGCGGGCAGGTGGGCCGCAGGGGGCACAGAAGGTGGGGGGGCTTCACCCCTCCTTTTTTCTTTTTAAGATTTTATTTATTTGACAGAAATCACAGGTAGGCAGGCAGACAGAGAGGGGGCTCGATCCCAGGACCCTGAGATCATGACCTGAGCCGAAGGCAGAGGCTTAACCCACTGGGCCACCCAGGCGCCCCAGCCTTCGCCCCTCCTTACGGCACCCCTCCCTCTCTCCGGCTCCTCCTCCCAGGCTCTTGCTCCAGCAGCTCGTCCCTGACGCAAGCTGGGGCTTTTTCCTTAATTAAAAAGAGATTTAAAACATCCACTGCTGGCTCCACTGGGCCCAGGCTGCCTCCAAAAGGTAAAACCGCCCTCACTGCCTGGCCTGGTCCATAATAATGCAAGGCTTTCTGCTTAATTGGAATGAAAAAAAAAAAAAAAGATTCAGTATATCTGAAACCCTTGGAGGCAGTTGTCAGCTTGTTTTTTGAAAGACCTACACTAAATCCGACATCCGGTCATCGCGAGGAGTTAGTGCTGGCACCAGCGCACCCTGTTCCCACCCCAGGGCCTTTGAGTCTCCTGCGGCTGACCCAAGTGCCCTCGCCTTCCCTCCGTGTCTCCTGCTGCCCTCCGACTAGCCCTGCTGGGAACCCTTTTCAGACTCCCACCTCCTGACCCTGTCCTGCTGCTCCTTCTTGCTACTGACCCAGGCTCTGGAAAGTGTTTGCTGGCCGGCCCTGGGAAGGCAGGCTCCATGTCCGTTCCCACATGGCCCTGGGCACGGCCTGACTCCTCTGCGCCTCAGTGTGCCCCTCTGGAAGATGGGCTTCTCGTGCTGTCGGCCTCACTGGGAGGACCACCTGATGACTCCCCTCGATGAGCCTCACACACTCCCGACAGCGGTTTGAAACACCAGGGCCCTCTCTCTTTTTTTCCAGCTGATGCTGAGATCTTTGGGGCCTCGCTTCCACACTGGGGGCCTGGAGGGTGGAGGAAGGCACGGTTTGGGGGGGAAGAGCGGAGAAACGTGCTGAGACTTTCCTCCTCTGCGGCGTCCCCAGAACCTGCAGTGACGCCAGGCACATAGTGGGCACTCGCTGACCCCTGCCGACTGAGCACCTCTCGGGGCCCAGCTCTGTGCCTCAAGGGAAGGGAGCGTCGGGTAAGAAGGCCAGGGCCAAGCGAGGCGGGGTTCCAGCCCGCTGGCAGTGCTGAAAGTCAGGGTCCAGAGTCCCCGGAGCCTGGGGCTGGTCTGATCCAACCAGGAAAACGGGTCTCCGAGGGTTAAGTTGGAACCAGGAACATTTTGGGGGAGCTGCCCTCCCCCCAGCTGTCCCACAGCAAGGATGGGACCAGGTTCCTGACCTGTGCTCAGGGGGCTGGAAGTAACCCAGTAGGTGCTCAGTATTAGCTGAATCTGAGTAGGTGCTAAGTAGGTGCTGAATCTGAGACGCGCTATTAATAACCACGTCCGCTTTCAGAGCACGCCCCGCAGGGCCAGCACATGCCCGTAGGACTTGCACCCCCCAACACCCCACACCCACAGTCCCCCACACCCCCACACCCCCAACCCCCAGCTAGGGGGTTGGGCTTCAGCGCATCTTAGTCCCCCACAGCGGCCCTGGAGGTGGGGACGATGACTTACCTTTGTTTGGCCGGGGAGGAAACAAGGCCCAAAGGGGGGATCCCTACAAAGGGGGAAGCCCCGGTGTATGTTCCGGCATCCACCACACCGTGAGCCCAACAGAGCCACTTCGTGTGTGACGGCGCCTTTGGGGAGATGGACACAGCCCCTGGGACATGGTCCCAGGCTGTCTCCAAGCCGGGCACCAGTCAGCGTGCCATTCTCAAAAAAAAAGCAGCAGAGGGCGCCCTTGAGCCACAAAGCCTGCCCTGGGCCACAGGTGTCGGTGGTGGTTGGGGAGTGGCCTGGGGGCAGCTGGGAGCCGCAAGGGGGAACCGAGGCATCCTGGGCATAGGCCTGGCTCCGGGCTTCTGAAGGATGAAAAGTGGTGGTGGATGCCAGGAGGGGCAGGGCGAGAGCTCAGGCCTGGAGCCACCGGGCCCCGTCCTCCCAGCACCTTGTTTCTCTGAGCCTCGGTTTTCTCAGCTGGACGACGGTGTGGGCCCAGGATCCACCCCCACGGGGTGGTGTGAGGAAGCGGCATGGTCCCCAACCGTGGTCTCCCCCAGGCGCCAGCCAGCGGCTCACCCTTGGCCGTGTCTCCCACGCTCGACAGCCACATACCCCATGCCTGGTACTTCCTGCCTGCAACACTGGTGTAACCCCTTTTGCAGCCTGAAGACAGGCGCAGAGTAGTGCCCTGTGTTCCCACGGTCACCCTAGCTCGCGGGTCCCCTGCCCCTGCTGGTGGAGTCACTTGGGTACTTTTAAAGATCGTGGCAGCCCCAGGGGGCCCGGGTGGCTCAGTCAGTTAAGCATCCGACCCTTAATCTCAGCTCATGTCTTGAGTTCGGGGTCATGAGTTCAATCCCCAAGTGGGACCTGGAACCCTTAAAAAAAAAAAAAAGTGAAACGCGCTCTGGGGGTGGGGTCCTCCCCTGGTCATTTTCATACTTCCCACGTGATTCCCAGTGGGCAGCCAAGTGGGAAAGCCACGCCCCTCGAGGAAAGCCACTCCCCTCGAGCCGCGGGGAGGGGCGGAACCAGGTTTCCGAGGAAGTCTGGCCTTGCCGCACAGCATCTCCCCATTTCACCCGCTGGGAAGGCCAGTCCTGGAGGCCAGGGTTTTGGCAGATGGGCCTGCTCTAGACCGGGGACCAAGAGCAGAGCGTGCCCCAGAGCAGGGCCCAGTCAAAGTCAGGTGACCTCCACCTGCTGGAAAGCCTCCCTGTGGCATCCCAAAATGTTTCAGTACTTCTGGGGCGCTGGACTCTGCTCCCCATCCCGTGCTTCCTTGGGGCCTGGCCCCCTGGAATCCCAGCCAAGCCCACCCCTTCAGGAAATGGGTTTTTAATGGCCTGAGGCGGGCACATAATTAACAAGTAACAATTCTGGCCTTAGCACAAATGAGCTCCTTGTCTGGGGCAGGGTTGGCATTTGGTTTTAATCCCCAAAGTAGGCTTTATCTCCTGAGAGCTTTTTCCCTCTTGCTAGAGGCTGGGCAGCCCCCACCCTGGGGGGGGGGGGTGGATTTGAGACACGCTGGAGTCCTGCCCTCCTCCTTTCCTCCCTCCTCCCAACCCCCCTCCTCCCCTTTCCTCTCCTCTCCGCCTTGAGCATCTCTCCAGGGCCCACTGAGTGACCTGATGCTTCCTGATTAAGAATGTGGGCTTTGTCGCCAAGCTCCCAGAACCTGTTAAAATGCAAATGTGGGGCCGCGGGAGGAGTGTGGCTCTTCCCCATTAGCATTTTATTTTAGAATTTGGGAATATTCGAAGAGGAAGTGGCCTTGGAGAGGGAGCAGGGAGGCTCCCTCCCGTTACAGATAACAATAATCAGAGCTTCCTTTTGTGGCCAGCACTCCATGAGACGCTCTTTATGGATGATTATAGAGAAAGCTAATAAGGATTGAGCACCCTCTAGGCCCCGGGCTCACTAGGCAAGTGCTTGACGTGAACTCATTCATTTCCTCAAGCCCAGCACCCCGATCTGAGGTAGGGACGGTCACTGACAACAGCAGCCAGGGCTCGGATTTTGTACTTGTCTTTGGCGTTAGGCAGGCTCAGGCTTTTCGGGTTCTGTTACTGCCTGTTAGGACCTCAGGCATGTTCCAGATCCACACTCCCTGACTTCCGGATGTTACAGAGCAGGGACTGGCGGCCCACAGCCCTTGGGCCCGCTGCTCATTTTTGTCAATGAAGTTTTATTGGGCGGGGGCCCGGGTGGCTCCGTTGGTTTCAGCATCGCCTTCTTGGTATCAGCTCCGGTCTTGATCTCAGGGTGGTGCGTTCCAGCCCCATGTTGGGTCCCTGCAGTCTACTTTAAAAAAATAAAAGAAGAAAGGAAGCAAAAGAAAAAGTTTTATTGGAGCTCAGCCCCTCGCTCATTGACCTACTGTCAGTGGCAGCTCTCCTGTGACGATGGCCAAATGAAGCAGCAGGAGACTGCAGAGCCTCTAAAGTGAAAGTTCTTCCCACTGGCCCTTTCCAGGCAGTTCGCGGGCTCCATTGTGTAGCACCGTGGTTATGAGGAGCGCCAGCGGTCAGGGTCAGACAGACGCGCTGTCTGCCGAGCTGTGCAACTGAGGGTAAGTTCTTCTTCCCTCTGGTCCTCAGTCTCCACATCCATGAGATGGGTCTGCTTAGACTTCTCAGCTCAGTGGGAGCCGTGAAGACCGACGGAGAAAGCACCCGTCACGCGCCTGGCCTGCGGCGAGTGGCCCGTAAATGCGGCCGTGACAGGTGACAACAGGACAGCCTCCTCCGGCTTGTTTTCCTGGGCCTCGCATTCTGGCCGGTCCTTCTTTCCACCAGGTTGGCGGCCGCCTCCGTGGGTGCTCCCAAGGGGCGTGGAGTCTGGTGGGGGAGACACGGCCTCTTCTCGAAGAACTGACCGGCCTGGGTGTTTCAGAGTGCGCCACCCAGGGAGGAAGTAGGGTCGGGGTTCAGGACGGGGCGGAGGCTGGGGCATTGCCTGGGAAAGCCCGTCCAGGCTTGAGTTGGTGTGAGTGAAGGAGGAAGCCGCGCAGGGAACGGCGGCTGAGTTCCCCGGAAGGGAGCAGGCCGTCCGCCAGCCGCCGTGTCGTCCTCTCCCCGGCCCACAGACGTGGGTCCAGCCACCCCGTTTTGTCAGTGAAAACAGGAAGTCAGAGGGAACACAGTTTGGAGAACAGCCTCACTCCTGACAGCAGCTGCGGGCTCAGGGGTTCTGTGAGTCCCTAGAAAGACGCATAGAACTCGCTGGAAGTCCTTGTACTCGTGGTGATGATTTATTACAGGGAAGGGACACGGATTCCAATCGGCCAAACCGAGGAAGTGTGTAGGGCAGAGTCCAGCGAAGTTCCGGACAGAGCTCTCGTCCTCTCCGCAGAGTCCCAGATGTGTTACGCTCTTGGAGTAGACGTGTCACACACACAGATACACACACACACACACACAGTGGTGCCAATCAGGGAAGATCGCCTGAGCCTCAGTGTTCAGAGTTTTTACTGGGGTTTCTGGGCTGAACTGTGTCCCCCCAAATTCATATGTCGAAGTCCTAGCCCCCAGGACCCTAGCATGTGACCTTATTTGGAAATGGGGTTCCTGCAGATGTGACGAGTTAACAAGAGGACATCCTAGGTGAAGTAATAATCCAGCACGGATTATTATGGATTTTAATCCATGACCCAATATGCCTGGTGTCCTTAGGAAAAGGGGACATTTGGATAGAGACTCACACGCAGGGAGAAGCCGTGTGAAGACGAAGGCAGAAATCGGGAGATGTGTCTGTAAGCCAAAGGACACCAAACTTTGTCCACGAACCACCAAGAGCAGGGGGAGAGGCATGAGACCCGGTCTCGCTCGCGACCTCAGAAGGAGCCAGCTCTGGCGGCCCAGTGCTCTCGATGTCTGGCCTCCAGACTAGGGGAGAGTGAGGTCCTGTGGTTGGATCCCTACAGTCTGTGGTCCTCTGTCACGGCAGGCCAAAGGCACAAACACATTGGGACTTGATTACAAAGGCACAGTTGACTGCCCATGAGGCATGTCTGTCTCCAGTCCCTCTGGGTGTCACTCCGAGTCCGTGTGGCTGGACTGTCCAGTGTGACGAGGGCCCAAAGGCAAACAAAGGCTCTCCTGCCAGCATGGCAGCCCAGGGGCTTGGCCGTGGCCTCCTGGAAGCCGAGCACGAGGCTCCTGACCACGCAGAGCAAGCAGCTGGCCTGCATTAGAGCCAGTGGGCTCACCACTGTGCCTGCTGCTGCTGTGGCGGCTTTTCCGAGCACACAGCCCGGGTCACGCTGCGGATGGGCCAAGAAATTGGCCTGATTCCATTGCTTTAGGTCACCTGATGGTCATGCTTTTGTAGATTCGAACAGGCTGTCTTTGACAGTCCAGGCATGAGCTGCCCATCAGAGGAGCACCCCTTCGGGGACCAAAGGTCACCCTGAGAAGCCCCCTGTGATTTTCCCACAGCACAGCGGGTACGGCCTTCCCACTGTGCACCTGCTGTCCCTTCCTCCTCCTGTGGTCGGGGCGAGCTCTGTGGCCTGCATCAGCTTCCAATTCCATATGACAAATTACCCTCAAACTCAGTGGCTTGAACATGTATTATCTCCGTGTCTGTGGCTTGGGAATTCAGGAGCGACTGCGCTGGGGGCCTCTGGCTCAGGGTCTCTTGTGGGGCGACATTTAAGCGGTCAGCCAGAGCTGCTGTGTCGTCCGAATGCTTGGCTGGGCTGGAGGACTCCCTGTCCTGGTGGCTCCCTCACAGGGCTGCTGGCAGGAAGCCTCAGTCCCTCATCACACACCCCCACGCCCAGCTGCTTGCTGGTCCCGCAGCATGGTGGCTGGCTTCCCCCAGAGCCAGAGGGCAAGGAGGAAGCGTCAGTCTTTTGTGACCTTGTCTTGGAAGTCCCACGCCATGCTTTCTGTCATATGCTGTGCGAAGGAATCCATGCTGAGACCATCTACACGGGAGGGGAGGCAAATCAGACTCCACCTCTAGGAGACAAGCTTGAGAACCACGACCCCTCCCCCAGGGGCCATCAAGGAGCCGCAGGAATGACAATCACCCCATTCCCCAGCTCCTGCTGGGACAGGGACCCAGATACCTGAGCGAATGTCATCCCAGTCCGGGGCTCTTTGGGGTGAAGAACAAAGAGGTGTGGGGTCTGGAGGCAAGGATTTAACACCCAGTTCAGCAGTGCCCAAAGGTGTTTCTCATTTCCGGTTGACAGCCCACCACTTGCCCTCTCCCAGGCACTGTGTGGGCCCAAGGGAGACCAATGAGTGAGACACTGGCCGCCCTCTGTAAAGGGAAACAGAATTAAGAACTAATGTTTTGGTACAGTGTGATCAGTGCTGGAGGAAGATGGATGAGTGAATCGGGTGGATGGACAAAGGAGGGAGGGATCGTATTTGCTGGGACAGCTTCCCCGAAGGAGAGCCTATTTTGCTGGGCTTTGAAGGCTAAGTAGGAGCGCATTGCCCTGGCAAAGGAAGAAAGAGCATTCCAGACAGAGAGAGTAGCACGGGCAAAGGCCCGAAGGCATGGGGAACTCAGGGTTTTGGGAAACTGTGAGCAGTTTGGGGAGTGCAGGCAAGTGGCGAGGAATGAAACTGCAGGTAGTTTGGGCCAGATTGTGAAGGCTGGCGTGATTCATGATCAGCGTTTCCCAAAATGTATTTCAGAACTCATGGTTCTGTGAGATGTTAACAGGCATCCCTTCCAAAACAGACCCTGAGGTGACTTAAGTTCAGGAAGCCCAGGGTTAAGCTCTATGAAAGCTGCTTCCCTGTTGCAGGACTTCTCAGAGCCTTTAATTCTCCAACATGCATGAGGATCTCTAAGACAAGGATAGATTAGATGGGATCCAGTCAACACTGAGATATGTGGTATTCCCAAACTTGTGTGATCATGGAACCCCCTTCCCGAGGGAGTCTCAGGAGGCCAGCGTTCCGGGGAACACACTTTGGAGCCACCGCTTATAGCTGGGTGGTCAGGAGGAAGTGAGGGTCCCACAGGTATGTGGTATGATCGGGTTTGCAGTTTCCTGCGGAGAGACTGTTTCGGGGTGTGGGAAGGGAGGGAGAAGGAGAGCAGAGATGCTGAGGGATGGCACCCGCGGGCTTGTCCCGGGTTAGGATGGCTCGGGGGTCGGAGGGTGAAGTAGAAAAGGGAGGCCTTGCGGCGGACACTCTGCTTTCTAGCGCATCGTGTTCCGCTGACTCAGGGAAGAATGGAGCGAGGCGTGTAGTGCGGGTCAGCGGGTGCCTTTCTGTCAGCTGGAGGTCTGTAACGGGGCATGGCCGGGTCCCCTGAACCTCACTCCGGCAGCCCCAGGACCACAGATTCACCAATGGGGAGGAAAAAATGGGCAGATTCCCGGGAAAGCACAGCCTGCCCAGACTGACACAGGAGGACACGGGGCACCTGACCAGCCCTTGTGGTCGGAGACATGGGGGGAGGTACTGGGGGCCAGGCTCATGTTTACAGCCCTGTTCTGGGCGCCCCCCGCTCTGGGGCCACGTTAGTGAACAAAGCCCGTGAAACTCGGTGCTCTGCCTGAACGAGGTAGGCGTGGACAGGTCATCCTGTGGCCCCGTGCCTCAGCGACCCCTTGTGTGCAAAGCGGGGGCCAGCAGACCTCCGGGTCCTTCGAGAGGAGCGGCGCTGAGGGAGGGAGGCAGGCCACCAGCCCCGCCAGTCCCCAACGCCCGCTGATGCTTGTCTCCCTGTCGTGTGTGTGTGTACGTGTGTGTCCCACGGCCCGCCTCCTCAGGCTTTAAAATGTGTGGCAGCAGCGGCGGGAGCAGCCATGACGAGGCCCCCGTCCTGAGCGACAAGCACCTGGATGTACCCAACATCATCATCACGCCCCCGACCCCCACGGGCATGATGCTGCCGCGGGACTCCGGGCAGACAGGTGAGGCCGCCGGGCCGCCGCTGCCCAGTGTGTCTGGGGGCCTGGCTGGGGACAGCTCGCGGGGACCCCCCTCTTTGTGCTGGGGGGGTCTGAGCTCACGTCCCCACCTGCTGGGGTGGGTTAAAAATTTCTGCTCGGATCTGCGTCCGCGGCCCTGAGGGTCCCTCACATGCGCTAGCCTCGGCGAGACGTGGCCTATCGAGTAATTCACTCGACAGCCCCTGCCAGCAGCTGGGGCGCCTGATGGATGGGGCTGGGCGGACCCAGCAAGGTAATGGATGGAGGTGCCTTCCCGGGCCAGCTGGGGACGGGGGCTTCGTCTTGCCGGCCACAGCAGCTCAGCTGGACAGGATAGCTCGGGAACACACCATGTCCGGGCCCAGCTGCTCCCCGGCCTTCGAGATGCTGCTCACTGCGGGAAGTGGGCAGGAGACAGACCGGTTCCCAGAGAGAGGTGCAGCCCCGGGCCCCGGCCTGGGGACATTGTGGACGCTGTTGGAGCCAGTGGGGTGACTTGTTTGTTCATCAGAGAGATTGATGGGGCCACGCCTGTGCTCAGTGCCGAGGCTGCCGCTGCGAGGAGTGAAAAGTACTGATGTTAGCGGTGGGCGGTTTCTCATTGAGTTCTCAGGGTAACTCCGGGCTAGGTCCCGTTTCCATCCCCGTTTTACAGGCGGGTAGAGTGAGGTTCAGAGAGGTCGAGACACTCGCCATATAGCTGGTCAGTGTCAGGGTTGGGAGTCAGGGCCGGCCGTGTGATCTGGCGCTCGCCCTGTGGCGTCCTCCTGGCGCCCTCCCAGTGGCCAGCATCAGTCAACAACCAGCCAGGGGTGGGGTAGACTCTTCTGTAAGTCCTGACCTGCTCTACCAGGGCAGGTGATTGGGGAGAAGCCACTGGACCCCCTCAGGGCTGGGCCCTATGCAGGGACTGGTGCTGGGCCATTCCAGTAATGACTCACCGTGGGTCACCTTCCCGTGTCACCTTCCCACGTGCCAGGTACCAGGCTGAAGACTTCTCACAATGTTTGTTCTCCTGCCAACACTGAGGGCTGTGAGTAACGCCCTTTTCTCTAGTTTACAGATGGGAACCCTGAGGTCCAGAGAGGGACAGTGACTCACCCAGGGGCACACAGCAAGGTGGGAGAAGAGCTGGTCTCTTGTTCCTGTGTCCAACTAGAGAGCTCAGTGCAGACAGCAGAGACTCAGGCCCTTTGCTCTGCCATTAGGCTCCCTGCCCTGCCAGCCTTGGTGTCTCCATCTGTAAAATGGGGTCATAACTACCTTCCTTGCCCCCAGGGCCAAGGTGAATGTGGGGAGACTTAGGGTTACTTTACTAGGTCAGAGTCCCTGAGCTCAGAGGAATTCCAAAACCCCAGAAGGCCCCTTTGAGTGCAAGTAGCTCCAGGGCTGGGTCAGCGCAGAGAGCCTGTAGGGCCATACCCTCCAGTCCTACCTGGCCGGGCCCCATCCCTCTGCCTTTCCCCTTTCAGAGAACGGAGGCATGGGATAAAGGGCGCAGACCTCGGGATCAGAAGCCCTCACTTCGGTCCCTGCTCTATGACTTAGCACCTAGTGACACTGAGCAAGAGGTACTACGTCCCTGAGGCTTGATTTTCCCATCTGTAAAATGGTGCCTCTGACAGGTTGGGAGGACCGGGGACAGGACAGACAGGGTCTGATGTCATGCCCTGCACAGAGGCTATGTTGTTCATGTTGTCACCAGTGGCATTTAGAACAGGAGGAAACCACCAGACCTGGGTGACACCTTATCCAGTGCTCCTGGCTCCAAGGGATTGTCAGAGACCTGGGCCTCCCCAGGCGGTGAGGGTTTGGGCCTCCCTGCCCGGCTTGGAGCAGGTCTCCACACCCACCGCTGGGCCTCAACTTCCCATCTCTGGGACGGGGCATCGAGGTATGGACCTCCAGTGCAGCCCCGGCCTTGAAGGCACCTCCCTCCCAGGAGATGCTAAGCCAGGGATGGGGCCCAGGGGTACAATCCGAGGAACCTCGGCCAGGGCCGCGGGCAGGCTCTGCGTTGGGTGTGGGCTGAGGGTGCGTGGGGAGGACCCACGAGAGCCAGTGTCACGGGGTCGGCCCCCTTACTTGCCGGTATGTGGGGGGAGCTCAAGGTGGTGGACAAAGCGGAGAGCCCAGAGGCTCTGGCCCTGGAGCTCTGTGGGGAAGGGAGCCGGAGGCGGTGAGTGCCCACCCAGATGCTGATTCCTCCTTTTCCTCCTAGTATGGCTGGAGGAGACGGGGTCGTCCCCAGAGGATGGAGAGATAGACCCCGAGGCCTGAGGAGGAGGCACAGGTCGGAGAGTGTCCTCACACCCCGCTCCAGCCGCCCCAATCCACATGTCCCTGGGGCCGTGGCTGCCTGGGACAGATGCACCGAGCCCGCTGGACACTGGATGGGAGAATGAGGGATTCAGGAGCCCGACCGGTTGTGAGGTGGCAAATAGAGCGTGGAATCCGCTGGCCCCAGGGCCATGTTTCCCAGGCCCCGCTGAGCGGACCAGACCAGACCCTTCACGCCATGCGGTCATGGCAGCGGCTGCCCCGGGGGGCGGGGAGAGGCTTTCTTCTGGACAGAGTCCCCTCCCTGAGCCCTGGGCCACACCGACGGGTGTGCATGAGGCCAACACACACAAGAACTTGCCGAGCGGCCGCTCCATTTTTTACACGTTGTTTCACAGACTTCCAAGCAGTACAGAAGGTGATTCGTAATTCCTTTTTTGCGTTACAAATAAAGGTCGTCTGTCACCATCAGTGAACCCCACTTCTTGGGCCCGGCATCGTCGATGGAGCGCACACAGGTGCAGAGGTGAAGAGAATTGCTTCCTGCAGAGGGAGGGGTGGGGCTGGCCGTGGGGGGGGGCTTCGGATAGTTGTGTCCCCCCCACTCCCGCCCCCGATTCGCACACGGCCAAAGAAGCCTGTGGTCCAAGGCGTGGATTCTGAGTTACATGGGCCGGAGTCCCAGTTCCGTCCTCGCCAGCTGTGGGGTCCTAGTCATGATACATCTCTAGGACGGAGAGGCAGGGGGTCTGGGTTCAGTTTTGTCAAGAACATGAAATCGTTGGTGTCCCGTTCCCCTTCTAGACGGTTCTGATGGTGGCCTCTGTGTCTGGCTTCCCTCAGAGGCTGTGTGGCTCCCCCTGAGTTGTCCCTTTCCCAAAGCAGCAAACCCTAGAGCAAAGGCTTGTGGGGAAAGACTTTATCTGGAAGGTGATCCGGGGCCACACAGGGAGTGGGGAGGGACCTGCAGTTCAGGAGGGACCCCAGGTCCACTCTTGGGTTCAGGAATTCACCAGAGGGACTCAGGACTCAGAAAAGCCACTCGGGCTGCTGTGTTTATGGTTTCCTACAGCGAAAGAATGTAGATGACAATCCTCAAAGGGCAGAGACGACAAGGGTAGGGCCCAGGAGAGAGCACACAGGGACGTCTCGCAGGCAGCATTTGGCTTTCCAGCCTCCAGGATGACGCACGCTCTGGGCAGCGCCAGCCAGGGCAGTGCCTTGAGGGTGGGGAGGGGGGTCCGTGGTTTTCCCTGGGGGTTGGCCACGTAGACACGGCTGGCTGCCCACACAGTGACCTCAGTCCCCAACCCCTCTGTAAATCACACCGTCAGCCTGTTCTGTGAGGCGGAGGCTCCAGGTAAACAAAGATAGTCTTATCAGGCAGGACATTCCTAGAGCCTTGAGGTCACCTAGCAGGAGCCCAGAGCAAAGGCCAAAACTCTCTGGGGGGGTCTGCTCGCTCCCTCTCCACCCCCCCGCCCCTCCCCCAGTGCCTGCTCCCTCTTAATAAATAAATACATAAAATCTTTTAAAAAGCAAAGACAAGATTCCAGAAGGCAGTGACACTGTCGCATTGCCCACGTGTTCCCAGAGCTCACCCACGACAGGTGCACGAGGTTTCTGTGACTTCGCGCTGTTCTGAGCACATCGAACTCATAGGAGTCTCTTAGAGGAAACTCCTAGAGGTATTAGTCAACGTGCTTTTTTGCTTTGACATTGCTGTGTAACAAACAAGCCCCACTCGAGGCTGAATGTGTACCCACCCCCCACACTGGCATGTTGAGACCTAGTCCCCAGTGTGATGGGCGGGGGGAGCAGGGAGGTAACCAGGCCATGCAGCTGCAGCCCTTGGGAATGGAGTGGTGCCCTTACAAGAGAGACCTCCGAGACATCCCACCATGAGAGGTCATGGCCAGCTGCGTCCCGGGAAGAAGGCTGTCACCAGACGCTGGAGTACTCGTGCCTCGATCTCAGACTTCCCAACCTCCGGAAACGTGAGAGAGAACATTTGTAGCAACCCAGAGAGACTCAGCGACACGTGCTCCCCAAACTCGGCTTAGGTTAGCGAACATCGATGTCCCGCTCCCTGGTGTTTGGGTGGGTGGCCGCGAGGAGCTGGGTTCACAGCGGCTTCGTGTGTCTCCTGTTGTGGCCAGCCCCTCCCCAGGGTGCTGTCCATGAGGGTGCTGTCCACACGAGTGTATTCACAGCTCCTGCTTATCACGTGGGGCCCTAGTCCCCCGCTTTGGGCACCAGGGGGTTGCTGGGCCTCAGGGCTGGGGCTGGGCATGAGCCCTGAAGACCGACTAGGTCCACAAGCCCGGGCGCGGCAGGAGCCCCACAGCTCGGAGGCCTCCAGCCCACTCAGCAACCTGCTGTGGCTAATCCCGGCTTCATCCCAGGCTTTTAGTGCCCATGGCAACAGCAAGAGGGCTGCGAGCTGGAGCCCAGGCAGGAGGGGCTTGGTCAGAGGCCGCCCAGTCCCAGGAAGCTGGCTCTGGCTTTCTCGCAGGGCAGAGTGAGTTTCCTTGCTCTCATGGCGCCCAAGGTGTCCGTGCCAGTCCCTGGCTTTGTGCTTCTTATACCTAGGACCTCCTCCTCGGTGAAGCCAGCATCCTTAGTAACAGGAGAGAGACCTTTCCTGGGGACATCTGCATCCCCAAGCTGCAGCAAACACCATGGCACGGCCCAGCACCCGTCCCTAAGCCTCTGCCTTCAAGTGTGCTCTGTGTCCCCACAAGGGAGGGCCGAGGTGGAGGGGGCTTGCTCAGTGCACGCTCTTGCCCTGGGAGGGCTTGCACGAAGGCAGCAGGCCCCCACTGTGGCTGTAGCATCCCCCATAGGAGCTGTAGAAAGAAGGGGGGAGTGGGTACGAGCAAGGGCTTTGGGGTCAGCAAGACCCACATTGTACTGTGTGACTTTGGAAAGTCACTCAACCTCTCTGAACCTTCTTTTCACCTGGAAAGTGCGGATAAGATGGGGAGATGAGGATTCAGTGAAACAGTCTCCATAAAATCCCTCCTTGGTACCTGGCAGGGATCAGACAGCCAGTCCGTGGTAGTCATTCCAATCAGGCTGGTCACCAACCCCTCTGGGCCTCCGTTCTCAGCTGGGGAGTGGAGACAATGTCCGGGGACCTGAGGATTACGTTGACACTGAAGGTATGAACGTGGGGTGGGAGGTGAGAGTGGGGTATCCAGAGCCATCCACCAGGGATATGTGCGGGGGAGCTAGGGAGCCCAGCGTTCCAGAACAAGCAACTGGGGCTTTCTTGGGAGTGGGAGCAGGTGGGCAGAGGACTCTCAAGGTCAGCTCGCCCTACCAGGGTACCCCCCTTTGGATAGATGAGCACCCCCTGCCTCCCCCTAGTGCCATGCACTCTGAGGAATGTTCCGGACTACACTAGTGCTTCTCACGCCTAAAGCTGCTCCCCATTGGGCATCTGGTTCACACGCAGATTATGTTTTCAGAAGCCTGGGGCAGAGTCTGGGACTGACGGTGGATTCCTGCTTCCCAGCCTGAGCCCGGTCAGTCCCTGTGCCCCATTTATCAGCAGGGGGCCTCGAACGGGTGCTCTGCGTCCCTGAGTCTCAGTTTCCTTGATCTCCAAGTGGGGTTGATAACTAGGCTTTGGGGGAAGATTAAACGAGGGAACACGCCAAACCCAGACTAACATGTGGCATGGGACCGAGAGTCCTCCAGAATGTTCGCGGGGACGTTAGCACAGCCGCGTCGGAGAAGACCCACCAGGCCCCCCCATGCGGTCACAACCACCTTTGTGGGCTTGACCCTTCACGACGTAGCCCGGGGCGCAGGGAAGCAAGAGCGTCTGGTCCCGCCTCCCGGGCAGACCTCGCCGGCCACTCGCCGCTGACAAAACCCGCCGCCGTGGTAGGAAAACAAGAAAGGAATTTATTTCAGTGAGGCCGACACCCAGAAGACAGGGGACTAGCAGCTCGAAGGCTGTCTCCAAAGTGCCGAAAATACTTCCAGTTTATCTAAGGAAAACATGGGGCAAAGGTCGGTGGGTGCGTGCTGGCCGGCAGTGAAGGTCAAATGCATTGTGGTCTTGGGTCAATCACGAGAGACCTCGCAGACGGAGGGCGGGCCTTATCACTTGACGGGGGAGCATCTGCTCCCATCATGGGATGCTGTGCCGGCAGGGTCTTCCACCGGAGCCCAGAGACGAGCTGGAGAGGAGAACCCAGACTAACACGCCGGAGGTCTGGGGGCCCCGGCTGACTCAGTCGCTGGAGCAGCAATTCCCGACCTTGGAGCTATGAGTTCAGGCCCCACGTTCAGTGTGGACATTACTTAAAAATAAAAACTTAAAAAATAAAAGTCTGCGGCCAGGGTGGAGGCCGCCGAATTCCTTTTCCAATGAAAGGTCTGAGGGGGTGGGGGTAGGGTGGGTGCCTCTTCAGGGCTGGTCTGGAATGATGACTTATGAGCCCAAAGCACGGCTCCCTGACTCCCCCTTCTTCAGTCCGCTCTTCCTTGAATACACCCTGGGAGAAACGGACACAGAGGTCTGCACTATATTTTTCATTTACTCTTAATGCCGAAGTCGTGCATACGATTAAAGGCAACCACAAAAGCGCGTTGTGAGTGACCCCCCTCTCCCCGACACCCCCCCCCCCCCCCCGCCAAGTGTGGGTCTCGAGGTGTGGCTCGGAGCTGCTGGTCACTGGCGACGCAGAACTAGACCGACCTTAGCAGGTCTGACCCCTGAGAAGGCCGGTTTGCCCCAGTCCTGGCGTGTCCCGGAGAAGCTCCCAGGTTCCAGGAGGTACGGGAACGTTCCAGCCCACAAGACGAGGGATTCGTGCTGTGTGTCTCCAGCAGGGGAGGCTGGGAGGGGAGAAAAGTGTGAAAGCAGATGGAAATGTAATGTTTTAATGACAGCAGCAGATGGCAAAAAGACACAGAGTGTATTCGCACCATGTCAGACCCATTTGAGATCGCCCGCCCGGCTCCGAGGAGATGTGCGTGGGTGGCTGGTGGGAGGGCTCCCCCCGCCCAACCCTGGAGCCCTGTGAGCTGCGGGGAGGGTCACACAGGCCCGCAGGAGGGGCGGCCGCCAGGAGCCACAGGTGGATGGGCAACTCCCTTGGCCACCTGGGGGCTGCCGGGCTTTTATGGGCCGTGGTGGACGTTTATGGGCTCTGGTTTCACACAGTCTCTACTCCGGGACCCCTGGGGCTGCCCGAGGCCAGGCCATGGCCAAGGCTCACCTGGGCTTCTGCTCACAGCTTGGCTGCTGGACCGCGGCCACGCCCACCGCGGCCACCAGAGTTCTCGTACCTAGAACGTGAGTCTATTCTTGTCCTCCCTGACCGGGCTGGCGTCCCCCAGAGGACCTCCCGTGGAGCTCACGATCCTGTTCACAGGCCCCGGAGAGCTGACCCCCCGCCGGTCCTTCCCGCCTTGCTTGCCCAGCGCATTCTGCAGGGAGAACCGCACCTCGTCGTGGGCCGCCGCCAGAGAGGAGCCGTCCCTGGTCCGCCATCCCAAGCAGCGGGGCCCAGTGGGCCGGAGTGACCGCTGGCGCATGAGGACATGGCTCCCGTGGCTGGGATGCAGACTGGGAGGTCAAGTAATCAACGGCGGAATGAACACACTCTGCGGATTGGACCCCAGGTCCTGCCTCAACGTGCTCAGCCCAAGCCCCAGGACCCCAGACCCGACGTAGTGGCTGACACCTCAAATGCTGTTTCCACACGGGGCTAAGTGGCCCCCCCACTGGACGGGGCAGTGGTAGGACACTTCTGGCATTGCAGAAAGGTCTGTCATTGACCTCTGTCATTGCGGCTTTAAGGTCTGAAGGCCAAGGTGCCCTTTCCACCCCGCCTAAATGCTGCTGTGACCAAAAGTACCACGGTGCCGACTGTCCTGAAGGGGGCAGTAGGTTCAACCATGAGAGTGCGTGGGGGCCTGCGGGAACCTGGAGGAGAGATTTTTCTTTTAAGTAATCTCTACACCCAACGTGGGGCTCGAACTCATGATCCCGAGATCAAGAGTCACATGTTCCACCAACAGAGCCAGCCAGGCACCCCAAGACTTTTTTTTAACAGACCTTTTTCCCCCCCCAGAATAGTTGTTTTTTTTTTTTAATTTATTTATTTGACAGGCGGAGATCAGAAGTAGGCAGAGAGGCAGGCAGAGAGAGAGGGGGAAGCAGGCTCCCTGCCGAGCAGAGAGCCCGATGTGGGGCTCGATCCCAGGACCCCAAGACCATGACCTGAGCTGAAGGCAGAGGCCTTAACCCACCCAGCCACCCAGGTGCCCCTTTCCCCAGAATAGTTTTAAATTTGAGGTGCCTGCTCAGTCAGTTATGCATCTGACTTCAGCTCAGGTCACGATCTCAGGGTGCTGGGATGGAACACTGCGTCAGGCTCCTGTCGGCACTGAGTCTGCTGGTCCCTCTCCCTCTGCCCCTCCCCCCACTCATGTGCATGCTCTCTCTCTCTCTCAAAAAAATAAAATTTAAAAAAATGTTAAAAAGAATAGCTTTAGATTTATAGAAAAGTTGCAAAAATAGTACAGAGAGGGGCGCCTGTGTGGCTCAGTCGTTCGTTAGGCGTCTGCCTTCAGCTCAGGTCATGATCCCAGGGTCCTGGGATGGAGCCCCGCATCAGGCTCCCTGCTCAGCGGGAAGTCTGCTTCTCCCTCTCTCACTCCCCCTCCTTGTGCTCCCTCTCTTGGTGTGTCTCTATCAAATAAATAAATAAAATCTTTAAAAAAAAAAAGAATCTTATAATAAAAAAATAATAATACAGAGGGTTCCCATACAGTGCCCACCCAGGTTCCCCTTAACCTTACTTCCTCTGGTCTATTTGTCAAAATTAATGAACTGATTTTGATACACTATTATTTTTTTAGGCGCAAGACTCTTTTTTTTTTTTTAAAGATTTTATTTATTTATTTGACAGAGCTATAGAGAGAACCAGAGAGCACAAGGAGGAGAACGGTAGAGGGAGAGGGAGAGGCAGGCTCCCCGCCAAGCAGCGAGCCCCACGTGGGTCTCCATCCCAGGACCCCGGGATCACCCGAGCCGAAGGCAGGTGCCCAGCCAGCTGACGCCCCCGGGTGCCCCAGGTGCAGGACCCTTTCCTGTCCAGCTAACAGACAGTGCGGTGTCAGTTTCAGGTGTGCGACACAGCGATTCAACACTTCCGCCCGTCACTCTGTCCTCCTCTAGACAAGGGCACCCCATCATCCCCATCCCCCGTGCTACCCATCCCCCACCTCCTCCCCGGCCCTGTGTTCTCCAGAGTTAAGAGTCTGTTTCTTAGTTTTTCTCTCTCTTTTCCCCTTTGCTCATTTGTTCTGTTTCTTAGATTACACGCACGAGTGAAGTCATCGGTATTCGCTTTTCCCTGACTTATTTCACTTCGTGGTATACTCTCTAGCTCCAGCCGTGTCGCCGCAAATGGCAAGATTTCATTCTTCGCACGGCCGAGTAGTGTTCCGCTGTGTGTACACGCCACCGCCGCCTCATCCGCTCGTTAGCCTCGTGGACACGTGGTTGGCTTCCACAGCTTGGCTACTGAGCACAATGCTGTTATAAACACATCCCTTCCAATTGGTGTTCTTGTATTCTTTGGGTAAATTGTAGTGTCATTGCTAGATCATATGGTAGTTCTGTTTAAAAATTTTTTTGAATTAATTGATTTATTTAAGTAATCTCTACATCCAGTGCAGGACTTGAGCTCACAGCCCTGAGATCAAGAGTCACACGTTCTCCCAAATGAACCAGCCGGGAACCCCTCTATTATTTTTTTAAAAGATTTTATTTATTTATTCAACAGAGAGAGAGCACAAGCACAAGTAGGCAGAGAGACAGGCAGCAGGAAAGGGAGAAGCCCGCTCCCCGCTGAGCAGGGAGCCCGATGCAGGGCTTGATCCCGGGACTCCGGGATCATGACCTGAGCTGAAGGCAGATGTTTAACCGACTGAGCCACCCAGGCGCTCCTATTTTTAAATTTTTAATAAGGATTTTATTGATTTACTTACTTATTTGAGAAAGCAAGGGAGGGAGAGCATCAGCACGTGTGTGAGTGGGGGAGGGGCAGAGGGAGAGGCAGAGAGAATCCTTTTTATTTATAATTTTATTTATTTGACAGAGAGAGTGAGAGAACATGACCCAGTGAGGGGCGGGGTAGAGGGAGAGGGAGAAGCAGGCTTTCCACTGAGCAGGGAGTCCAACGCAGGGGTTGGTCCCAGGACCCCGGGATTATGAGCTAAACCGAGGCAGACGCCTAATGGACAGGGTCCCCCAGGTGCCCCCTTTGTGTACTATGATTACCTAAAGTCCATTCCTCATTCACGTTTCCTCAGGCTTTCCCTCATGTCCTTTTTCTGTTCCCAGATCGCACATACACTCAGGCCTCATGTCTCGGGCTTCTCCGGGCTTTGGTAGTGTTTTAGACTGTTTTTTTTTTTTTTTTTTTAAGATTTTATTTATTTATTTGAGAGAGAGAGATCACAAGTAGGCAGAGAGGCAGGCAGAGAGAGAGGAGGAAGCAGGCTCCCCGCTGAGCAGAGACCCCCCCCCCCCCCCACCCCATGCAGGCCTCGATCCCAGGACCCTGAGATCATGACCTGAGCCGAAGACAGAGGCTTAACCCACTGAGCCACCCAGGCGCCCCAGGAATCTAGTTTCTATCTCTACATCTCATCTAGTTTCTAGATCGTTCATATAAATGGACTCGTCATATGTGGTCTTCTGTGACTGGCTTCTTCCACGTAGCGTCATGTTTTCTGACCCATCCACACTGTAGCACGAATCCGCGCTTTGTCCCCATTTGTGGTGGGGTATATTCCGCACTGTGTGGAGACGGCATTTTGTTTATCCGTCCCACAACAGAGGGACATTTGAGTGGTTTGCGCCCTTCAGCTATTGTGAGTGACACCTCAGGGAATGGAAAGACATTCAACGAGCCTCCAGGTCCCCCTGACGTTTGCTCTCGTTTGGGCTATGGAAAGCAGGGAGGCAAGCCTCGCCAATTCGGGAACACAAATATTTGCCAGTCAAGAAAACATTCCGCTATCAGTCAAAACCCAGACGAGCTGGCACACGTGGTCTACAGATGCTGGAGGGAGCTTCTATTTTAGGGGATACCAGGCTTGCGGCGTCTCCCCCTCCCCAGACAACCCAGGCTCCTTCTCATTCCTACCTCGTCTGCTGATGAGGAGACCGACGTTCAAAGTCATCACTGGCCCTCTGTCACACCGCATCCAGACGGACCTTTTCTTTCTTTTCCTTTTCTGTTTTCTTCACATGATCTCCACACTCAATGAAGGGCTTGAACTCAGGATCCCAAGACCAAGAGTGGTTCCCTCCGGGGCGCCCCGCTGGCTCAGTTGGTAGAACACGTGACTCCTGATCTGGGGGCCATGAGTTCAAGACCCATGTTGGGTGGAGAGAGGACTTAAAACAGCCACCGGCTCCACACACGGGGCTGGTGAGGCTTTGTATTAGTCTTCATAAATGGCACACAATGAAGGTGATTTCCAGTTCAGATAAATAGCAGACATTGCCTTTCTAGGCCATGTGAGTGGGCAGAACTTAATTATGGCTTTATTTCATCTCTCCAACAGCCTTACAGGGGGGGCAGGTTTCTGGGGGCTTAGGGAGGATGCATGGGGTGCTCTGGGGTGGGCCAGCTTTCCTGTGGGGATTCAGAACCCTGGAATCCTCCATCTCCTGTGTTTTTTTCACAGGGCAGAATGATGAAGTGTTCAAATTCAGCCACTGCCTGTCCCTAACAGCCTGCCCTAGCGGCTTCACGCCCAGGAAGCCTTCTGGCCCTGGTTAAAATTGTTTTCTGTCCTCGCCCCAGACCCCTGACTTAGAATTCTCCAGAAGTGTGCACGTTTCTTTCTTCTCTTTTTTAAAATTTTTATTTATTTGAGAGAGAGAGAAAGAGAGAGCGAGAGAGAGCACAAGCGGGTGGCGGGGCAGAGGGAGAAGTAGGCTCCATGCTGAGCAGGGGGCCCGATGATGTGGGAATTGATCCCAGGACCCTGAGACAATGACCTGACTCAAAGGTAGAGGCTTAACCCCCTGAGCCACCCGGCGGTATGCATGTCAACGCCCACAGCCCGCTGGGGGCTCCGACCCAGGAGAGGGCGTGAGCCCCGCCCCCCCCCCCCCCAGTGGCGGGGCAGACAGAGCGGCGCATCAGCTGGCGCGGCAGCTCTGAGAACCTGCCCCTTCCTGAGCGAGCTGCGGGGCCGGCCAAACCACACACTCGGGGTTTGAATCGGAAGGGGTGCGTGGGGCGGGGTGTCTCTTTACAGACTCCAGCCAGGTGTACGGAGGCGAAGATGGCGAGGTTAAGGCAAACAAGGCCTCCGCGGCCCTGACCTAAGCATAAATGCATTGACTCGTGGCCCGGTGCGGGACCCAGTGCCCACGTGCCCCGGACTGCACCCCCACCCTGACTCCGTGTAGGCGCCCGGGACTGGCGAAGGGACACGCAAGGGTGGAGACAGCGCCAGCGGGGCCGACAGCGCCAGGTGCACGGCGCGGTGCCCCGCCCACGAGAGGACCGCGGCGGGGGCGGGGCCGGGCCGCGGGAGGGGCGGGGCCCGGGCCTGTCGAGAGGAGGACCGAGAGCGGACGCTATGGGGCGTGGTCTGCTCGGCGCTCGTTGACGTTCGCCAATCCGTGCGCTTGAAGAGGCCATGGTCCCCGCCTCCCGCCGCCACGGGGAGAGCGTCGCGTTGCTATTGGCTGGCCTGTGCGCCGGCCCGTTGCTATAGGCTTCTTCCGCCGGGCGGGGGCGGGCCGGCACGTTGGCGGGAAAGTTGCGGCGGCGCTGCCGACCCTCACGCCGCGGTTAGTGAGGGGCCGCCGGCGGCGACGGGTCCCAGGCGGGTCGCTGTGGCCGGCATGGACGCGGCGGAGGTGGAGTTTCTGGCCGAGAAGGAGCTGGTCACCGTAATCCCCAACTTCAGCCTAGACAAGATCTACCTCATCGGGGTGAGGGCAGGGGCCGGCCATTTGCCTCTCGCGGCCCGGCGCGGGGAGGCGGTCGTGGGGGGCGGGGACGTCCGCGGACCCCCGCCCGGCCTCTGACCCGCCGTGGGGTCGGGGTCGGGGGAGTCCCTGACGGGGGAGGCAGAGCGGTCGCTGGAGGGCTGGGGGGCGACCCCGAGTGGGGGCGTACGGGGGGTCAGGGCGGTCGCGGAGCACGGGGTGGGGGCTGGGTGAGAACCGGGGGTGGAGACGCCGAGGGGGCGGGGGCGGACGCGGGGTGGACCAGGTGGCCGGCGTCTCGGCGGTTCTGGGGCGGGAAACAGGGCTCAGGTGGGCCGGCCAGGTGTGCGGTGAGGCCGGCTCGGGTCGGGGCCGCGGGCTCGGGGCGGCCTCCCCGGGCCTGCCCCGCGGCCGGACTTTGTTTTCCCTCGGGTCCAGCTCCCGCAGCGCCTGCCCCCGGTGGGACGGCGGCGGGGCCCGCAGGGCGTCTGGTCGCGTGTGGTCTCACCGGACTGGGTTTCCCTTCCGCAGGGGGACCTGGGGCCTTTCCAGCCGGGCTTACCGGTGCGAGTGCCGCTGTGGCTGGCCATCAACCTGAAGCAGAGGCAGAAGTGTCGGCTGCTGCCGCCCGAGTGGATGGACGTGGGTGAGGACCGGGCTGGGGCGGGCGCCCGACAGCCTCCCGGGGCGCGAGCCCGGCCTTTGGCGCTCCGCGTCACCCGCTGGTCCGCGACGGTCGGGGCGGCTGGAGCGTGACCTCTTAGTCTGCGCACCGCTGTGACTATGTCGTGTCGGTTTGAGGCGTCCATACCAAATGTCGCTCAGAGTTCGGTTCTAAGATATTCCAGCTTGCTTTAAGGTCAAGAATATTGGGGCGCTAGGTGGCTCGGTTGGTTAAGCGTCTGCCGTCTCGGTCATGGTCCAGGGCCTGGGATGAGCCCCACGTTGGGCGCCCTGCTCTGCGCAGAGCCTGCCTCTCCTCCCTGCTCTTGCGCGGGCGCTCTCAAATAAAAATCTTTTCTTTTTTAAAGATTTTAGTTGAAAGTGAGCAAGCAGGAGAGCACAAGCCGGAGGAGGGGCAGAGGGACAGGGAGCCCGTGGCGGGGCTCCATCCCGGGACCCTGGGATCATGACCTGGGCCAAAGGCAGCCGCCTAACCCGCTGAGCCACCCAAGTGTCCCAAATAAAAATCTTTTGAAAAAAAATTAAAAAAAATAAAATTAAGTGCATGTGGGGCACCTGGGTGGCCTAGTGGGTTAAGCATCTGCCTTTGGCTCAGGTCATGACCCCAGGGTCCTGGGTTTGAGCCCACATGGGGGGGTGTCCTTGCTCAGCAGCGAGCCTGCTGCTTCCTCTCCCTCTGCCTCCTGGTCATGCTTTCTCTCTCTCAGTCAAGTAAATAAATAACATCTTAAAAATTAAAAGTAAGGGGCGCCTGGGTGGCTCAGTGGGTTAAGCCTCTGCCTTCGGCTCAGGTCATGATCCCAGGGTCCTGGGATCAAGCCCCGCATCGGGCTCTCTGCTCAGTGGAGAGCCTGCTTCCTCCTCTATCTCTGCTTGCCTCTCTGCCTACTTGTGATCTCTGTCTGTCAAATAAATAAAATATTTAAAAAAAAATTAAAAGTAAAATTAAGAATAGTGTAGGACTTTGAAGAAGCATTTTTTTTTAACATTTAAAAATAATTATATTGGGGTGTCTGTCTGCCTCAGGACAGCGCACAACCTTGGACCTTAGGGTCGTGAGTGACCTCAGGGTTGTAAGTTTGAGCCCCATGTATAGCATGTTAAGGAGCAGAGCCTCTCACAGTCCCTAGAACACATGAAAGCAAGGCGTCATCCAAACCAGGGAGTAGTAGTCAGCCGTGTGAAGAAATGACGTCCTGCTCGGGCTGCAGGTGAATGAACTTAGGACACGTGCTAAGTGAAAGAGAAGGCATGAGGATCACCTACAGCCCTGAATATACTAAGAACTATTGAATTGTACTTTTTTTTTTTTTTAAGATTTATTTATTTTAGAGGGAGCAAAAGCTGGGGGGACAGAGACTCTAAAGCAGACTCAGCAATGAGCTCGGAACCTGATGCAGGGCTCTGTCCCATGACCTTGAGATCATGACCAAGAGTTGGATGCTTCATGGACCGTGCCTCTGAGGCACCCCTGAATTGTACATTTTATTTATTTCTTTTATTTTTAAAAATATTTATTTGACAGAGAGAGACACAGCGAGAAGGAACACAAGCAAGGGGAGTGGGAGAGGGAGAAGCAGGCTTCTGGCCGAGCAGGGAGCCTGATGTGGGGCTGGATCCCATGACCCGAGCCGATGGTGGATGCTTAACGACTGAGCCCCCCAGGCGCCCCTGAATTGTACATTTTAAATGAGTGAATGGTATGGTGCATTAATTAGGCATCAGTAATAAAATGATGGGGGCACCTGGGTAGCTCAGTTGGTTAAGTGTCTGTCTTTGGCTTAGGTCATGATCTCAGGGTCCTGGGATCGAACCCTAAGGTGGACTCAGTGCTGACCGGGGAGTCTGCTTCTCCCTCTAACTCTGCCTCTCCCCGCCACTCCTGTGCACAAGGACTCTCTTAGATCTTTAAAATAGAAAATAATGTATCAGCAGTGCAGACAGACTTTATCCTGAGCCTTCCCAATCTTCCTATCTCGGAGACGAAAGTGGCTCATTATAGCAAAGGAACATTGATTTTACTTGGAATTGGGGGGGGGATGTAGCATTTGAAAAGCCTCTGAGTGATTTTGATGATCCACTCCCAACTGGGAATCTGCTGGGGGTACCTCTTCCCTGGAAGCAATGTCATTTTGGGACCCCTGGGTGGCTGAGTCCGTTAAGCGTCTGCCTTTGCCCAGGTCATCACCTCAGGGTCCTGTGATCGAGTCCTATATCGGGCTCCCTGCTCAGCGAGCGCGTGCTTCTCCCTCTGCCTGCAGATCCCTCTACCTGTGCTTTCTCTCTTTTTATCTCTCTCTCTCTCGCTCTCTATTAAATAAATGAAATCTCTAAGAAAAAAAAAAAAAGAGCAGGGACACTATGAACTAGGCCTTGAAATACAGTTTCAGAAGGACCGCCTGGGCATTTTCCCCTTCTGGTCCGAAAAGTGGTGGGCGGTGGCCCTGGCACGTCTGCAGCAAAGGGAAGCTCCCAGTCCTTTTGCTGAGGGGCTCTGGCAGGGAGCCCCGCCAGGTCTGGCTGTTAGCACGACATCTCCTTCTGGCAGTTTTGGCCCGTCCACGCTGAAGGTGATGGGGGCAAGAGCCTGTCTCCTCGCAGGTCAGTCAGAAAAGTGGGGAGAGCGAGCCCGAGCTTTCTCACGGCCGGGGTCACGCTGCATGGGCAGTGCTGAAGCTTCACTGGCTGGTCTGTAGAGCGTGGCCGAGAGCCGGCCGCCCTCTGCTGTGCCGGGGGGGCTCTGCCTGCTTTGGTCCTGTGAATGGAGTCCCCTACTAAGTCTGTTTTTGTCTCTTGACTTCTCTGACTCTGGTTGTTTGTTTGTTTGTTTGTTTTAAGATTTATTTATTTATTTGACAGAGATCACAGGCAGAGAGGCAGGTAGAGGGAGGGAAGAAGCAGGTTCCCGCTGAGCAGAGAGCCCGATGTGGGGCTCGATCCCAGGACCCTGGGATCATGACCTGAGCTGAGGGCAGAGGCTTAACCCACTGAGCCACCCCGGCACCCCCATTTTGTTTTGTTTTTAAGGATTTTTTTTTTTTTTAAAGATTTTATTTATTTATTTGACAGAGAGATCACAAGCAGGCAGAGAGGCAGGCAGAGAGAGGAGGAAGCAGGCTCCCTGCTGAGCAGAGAGCCCGATGCGGGGCTCGATCCCAGGACTCTGAGATCATGACCTGAGCCGAAGGCAGCGGCTTAACCCACTGAGCCACCCAGGCGCCCCAAGGATTTTTTTTTTTAAGATTTTATTTATTTATTTGACAGAGATCACAAGCAGACAGGCAGGAAGAGAGAGCGAGGGAAGCAGGCTCCCCACTGAGCAGAGAGCCCGACGCAGGACTCGATCCCAGGACCCTGAGATCATGACCTGAGCCGAAGGCAGAGGCTTAACCCACTGAGCCTCCCAGGCGCCCTGTTTTTAAGGATCTTACTTATTTGACAGCACAAGCAGGGGGAGCGACAGGGAGAGGGAGAGCAGACCCCACTGAGCAAGGGAGCCCAACTTGGGGCTCCATCCCAGGACCCTGGGGTCATGACTAGAGCTGAAGGCAGACACTTAACGAACTGAACCACTCAGGCGTCCCTGGTTTGTTTTTGTATTTGTTTTGTTTTTGTTTTTTTAAGATTTGTGGATTTGGGGGAGTGCACCCTTGTGAGTGGGGGAAGGGCAGATGGAGAGGATCTCTAAGCAGACTCCTCACTGAGCACAGAGCCCCCCACCCCATGACCCAGAGAGCATGACCTGAGCTGAAATCACGGATCAGGTGCTCAACACTGAGTCCCCCAGAAGCGGCGCTGGCACTGGCTTTGGGATCATTCCTGTGGCTACAGGTAGCGCTACACAGTCTTCTGCTGCCCAGCGCCGTGTCACTCGCGGCACCCTTCCTGGCCGGGTTACCCGTTCTTTGGCCTCCGGCTACTTGACGGCTTCCCATTTCTGGCTGTGGCTAGTGAGGCTGTTGGGAACATTCCCGTCTAGGTCAGCTTGTGGATACTTGTTACTTCTCTTGGGTAAATACGCCGGGTCATAGGGCAGACCGTGCTTGGCTGTGTAAGGACTGCCTCCCAGCCCTCCAGAGTGGATGAGCTATTCTGATCCCGCTGGAGACGTGGGAGAGCTCCCAGTTGCACATCTGGCCCGTGCGGGTGACATCAGTCTGTTGGATTCGTCGCAGGTGCTGTTTCATGCTCTGACTTAGATGCTAGGAAGGAACCTGCCAACCGCGTGGAGAAGGTGTGTGTGGGGAGAGGGCAGCGGGGAGTTTCCAGGCCGCGAGTAGTGTGACCGGCTGCTGGAGGACGGCTCCCATGATTGGAGTCTCAGTGTGTTATTGTTGGTTTGTTTGTTTGTTTTAAAGATTTTGTTTATTTGGCAGAGATCACAAGTAGGCAGAGAGGCAGGGAGAGAGAGAGAGGAGGAAGCAGCTCCCCGCTGAGCAGAGAGCCCGATGTGGGGCTCGATCCCAGGACCCTGAGATCATGACCCGAGCCGAAGACAGAGGCTTAACCCGCTGAGCCACCCAGGCGCCCCATCTCGGTGTGTTTTGAAGGGAGAATCCGCAGGATTTGCTGAAGGACAGACCATGGGATCTGAGAGGAGACTGAAGAGTGACAGGCGGGGTCACTGGCCTGAACTGTGGAAAGACACAGAGTTGCTGCCTCCTGGGCAGGGGAGGCTGTAGGAGCATGAGGGCTGGGGGAGGGACCAGAAGCTGGGGTTTGGCCCTGTCACCCCGGAGGTGCCTAGCAGATACCCGGGTGGAAGCGGCGTGGGCCGGAGTGTTTGGTCAGGAAGTCGGTGAAGGGGCTTCCTTGCTTGTGTTCCCTCTCTCGCGGTCTCTCTCTGTCCAATAAATGAATAAAATCTTAAAAAAAATATTTGTTTATTGAGAAGGAGACAGCAGAGTGAGCGTGAGCTGGTGGGGAGGGGCAGTGGGAGAGGGAGAAGCAGGCTGCCCACTGAGCAGAGAGCCCGTTTCGGGGCTGGATCCCAGGACCCTGGGATCATGACCTGAGCCGAAGGCAGGTGCTTAGCCAACTGATTCACCCAGGCACCCATATTTATTTATTTTTTATTTTTTAAAAGATTTTATTTATTTGAGAGACCGAGTGAGCAAGGGAGAGAGCACATGAACCAGGGGCAGAGGGAGAGAAGACGACTCGCTGCTTATTGGGGATCCTGACTCGGCTGGATTCTAGGCCCCTGAGATCATGATCTGAGCTGAAATCAAGAGTCAGGCGCTCAACCGACTGAGCCAGGTGCCCCTAGGATTTTCTTCAGGTGGAAGACGTTGCAGGGAGCTGATGGGACGGTTAAGTACTGAGGCACAACCAGCTGGAGTGAGAGGCAGCTGCTGGGGTGGTGTTCTGTGCTGGTTGGAGAGGAGTTCCAGAACACACCTGGAGGGGTGTCCATTGCGCACAGGGACAAGTGTGGAGGTGCGGTGTGCTGGCAGCTGGCAGGGGCGTGCAGGCTCTCAGAAGGGCATCGGGTAAGAGCGGGAGCGTGAATGGAGCAGGGCAGTAGGTTGGGTTTGGCATGGCACCAAGGGCCCCTGAGGAGGGGGGCCCAGTGCTGAAAGCCTGCTCCCCCCACCCCCAGCACGGTTGTGTGTGTGTCCCTCAGCTTCAGTGGCCAGTCCAGATCTAGGACTTTCTCAGACCCATGAGACAAGGAGAGAGAGAGCGGGGACCTGCTGCTGGATGGAATTGGGACTCCACTGCAGGGTTCTAGATGCTGGGCTCAGGCCCTCTGTGATCCGTGTCTCACCCACAGGCTAGAGGGGCTGCGGTTTATGTCCTCTTGCTTCCCTCTGAACAAGGGTTCGGGGGTGTATAAGTAAATTTCTTCAGTCACTGGTTACTTTCATCACCTTTTGTATCAAAGAGAGAATGCTGTCTCTTTCCCCTAGAAAAGAACTTCTGACTCTGACACTGTTTCTCCAGTGTTATATCCTGCAGGCCAGAGCAGCAACACAACTAGAATTTTTTTTTTAAGATTTTATTTATTTATTTGACAGAGAGATCACAAGTAGGCAGAGAGGCAGGCAGAGAGAGAGGAGGAAGCAGGCTCCCCGCTGAGCAGAGAGCCCGATGTGAGGCTCAACCCCAGGACCCTGAGATCATGACCTGAGCCGAAGGCAGAGGCTTAACCCACTGAGCCACCCAGGCACACCAACGCCAACAAGAAATTACCAACTTCTATAAGAAAAACTTTTTTTTTTTTTAAGATTTTATTTATTTATTGGACAGAGAGAGCACAAGCAAGCAGAGCGGCAGGCAGAGAGGGAGAACCAGGCTCCCCGCTGAGCAGGGAGCCCGATGCAGGACCCTGAGATCATGACCCAAGCCGAAGGCAGACATCTCACCAACTGAGCCACCCAGGCGCCCCCCTCCCCCAATAAGAGAAACTTTTGAGGAAATGGGCCCTGAATCATCTAGTGATAGGTTATTCCAAAAAAGTGTTTTCTCTTGGGGCGCCTGCATGGCTCAGTGGGTTAAGCCGCTGCCTTCGGCTCAGGTCATGATCTCAGGGTCCTGGGATCGAGTCCCGAATCGGGCTCTGCTCAGCGGGGAACCTGCTTCCTCCTCTCTCTCTGCCTGCCTCTCTGCCTGCTTGTGATCTCTGTCAAATAAATAAATAAAATTTTAAAAAAGAAAAGAGTTAAAAAAAAAAGTGTTTTCTCTTTGATTAGTTAGTTGATCCAATAGGTAATAGAGACACTTGGTAAATCTGGAAAGCTTCAACAAATATTTGGGTGTGGTGATAGTAAAATGTATACACTTCTCAATTTCAGAGAAGTTGGAGAAGATCAGGGATCATGAACGACAGGAAGAAACCTTCACCCCCATGCCCAGCCCTTACTACATGGAACTTACCAAACTCCTGCTGAATCAGTAAGTGCGTCCCCTCCGCAGAGCCTCGTGGGAGGTAGAGCTCCTGACACTCATCCCTGACCCTGTCTCTCCTTCCTGTTCCATGTTCGACTCCAAGGTGAGGGCTGTCCCGGCCCCCAGCTCCTGGGTCTGTAACCCGGGAGGCGCTCATGTGCTCGCACCCTTTTGCCTGGGCTCTCCCATCTGTCCTTCCCTTCCCAGCCCTCCTGCTCCTAGGGAATTCCTTGCCGCTCTATTGCTTGACCCTGGACAGTGGTGAGTCTCCGTTATCCTCTCTAACCTTCTGCTTAACCGCAGCTCTGTTTCACTGGTGAGGCTTTACCCTCCGGTCTTCACTATGCGCGTGTGAGTTCTGGCATGTGTTTCACAGGAAAGGCCAGAGGCTCACACTTGCTCCGAGCCCTGGCCGTGATGAAAGCCCACGGTGGCAGCACGTGTGGGGCAGCAGCGTCCTGATTCCCCGTGTTCAGTTCGGGCTCCCCACTGGCTTTGATTCCTCCTCCACGTTGCAGCCAGAGTGGACTTTTAAAGATGGGGCTGCCACGTGGCTCATCTGTTCCTCGGAGCCTGTGCAGGGTCATGGCCGTGGTCCTCATGGCAGCATGCGGGGCTCTGCCTAGCCGGACTCCCTCTGCCTTTCTCTGTGGCTCTGACGGGTTTTCCCCCTGCCGCTCTGGGTTCCAGGGCCACATCGGCCTCTTCCCCTTCCACATACCAGGGTCCTCCAGGCTTTCATTCACTGTGTCCTCTGTCCAGTTTGTCCGTCTGTTGTCTGTTCGTCCTTTGGCTCCGCCTGACTGGAGCTCTGTCACAGGTTAAGGGTGCCTGTCCTCCTGGGAGCTCTGTAGCCCCCGCGCCTTTTGTCACCAGTAATCTAATCACTAGTTGGGTTGCCCGCACTCCCCCAGTTCTAAAGGGCATGGACCGGCGCGCCTGGGTGGCTCAGTCGGTGAAGGGTCTGGTTCTTGATTTTTGGCTCAGGTCATGGTCTCGGGCTTGTGCAGTTGAGCCCCGTGTCAGCGTCCACGCTGGGCACGAAGCCTGCTTGAGATTCTCTGTGTCCCCGCTGTTAGGTCATGTCGGGATGCAGCCCTAGTGCCTGACGGTGTCATTGAAGGGATCCCGGGCTTGGAGGAGGGAAGATTCACCACAGAAGAGGACACTGTGGGGAGAAGCGGGGACGCGTGAACGGGCACACACGTTCGGGCAAGCAGAGCGGTTGGGGTTGATGTAGGCCAGGTAGGGCGTCAGGAGCTGAGGCTCTTGCTCTGCGGCTGCGTGTCCTGGGGACGGTGGCTGGCTGGGGCGTGTCGTTGGACGAAGCGGAGAGCCTTCTGTGGCGGCGGGACTTGGAAGGGAAGACGTGGCGGCAGAGGTGTGGGGCCTGTTCACCTTCAGTTTTGGGGGTTCAGGATCTTACGTGTGCAGTTCCTGTCGGAACTCGGTTTTGTGATCCTGTGTAGCTCCTTTGGCCAAGGGACCCACGTTCACCTTTGTCCTGCACGTCAGTTAACGAATCGACGGTCCTTCGTTCCTGAGCGTGCTGTTCAGAGTATCAGATGCAAATGTTTGGATCCTAAGTATAACCCGCTACGTAGCTCCTAAGTATAACCGCCATGTAGCTCGTAGCCCCGGACTCCCTGCTGCTCAGCACGAGCTGTTCTCGCAGGGAGAGAGACCGTTTCCGCGCTCTCAGCGTGCCCGGCGATGGGCCATGTCAGCTTCTGCTTTCATCTTGGGTTTTGTCTTTTCCTTCAAAGCTTAGTTGAACGGCTCAGTCCGCTGCGCGTCTGACTCTTGGTTTCAGCTTGGGTCTTGACCTCCGGGTTGTGAGTTCAAGCCCCACACTGGGTTCCACGCTGGGTGTGAGCTTCCTTCAAAACAAAACAAAACACTAGAATCGCCTAGAAGGATCCAAAACGCAGCTCACCACAGGACGGCTGTCGCACTGACCCTCGCGGACTCCTGTTCAGACTTTTACCCAGAATTCACTGGGTGGTGGGATGCTCGGTTTATACTAATTTGCAGGTTAGCCTGTGGTTTCTGTAAGTGGACCTTTGTTTCCTCTGCGGAGTGACGTGGTACTTCCTTCAGAGTGTGCTGGGAGCATAGAAATGCCCTGAATGCGGAGCTCAGAGCCCGGCACGGAGCTGTTGTCTTTCCCCGTGGGGTGTAAGCCCTTGGGTCAATGACAGAGCAATGGCAATTGTGACCTCCTAGCCAGCCCTTGGAGCAGGTTCCTTCAAGATGGAGATTCTGCAGCACAGAACACTCGGTCACCCCGGGAGGAGGATGTCTGATTCCGTGCTTGTCCTCCGAAGTCGGTGTCGCGGCTGCCGTGAGCCACTTAACGTGAGCGCAGACGGCGGTGTGGATCGTGGCGGAGTTGTTTTGGTTTTTTAGGATTTTATTCATTTGAGAGAGCGAGATAGCCACAGACCTAGCAAGAGAGCACAAGTGTTGGGGAGAGGGAGATGCCAACTCCCTGCTGAGCAGGGAGCCCCGTGCAGGCCTCGGTCCTGGGACCGCAGGGCTTGGTCACGCCCCCCGCTGAAGGCAGCCGTCCGACCGATAGAGACACGCAGGCGTCCCCGTGGCTGAGTTTCCTTGGCAGCAAGCTTAACTGCTGGAAATTTTTACATTTTAAAATTGAAAACAAAGGAAAACACATTTTGCTTGTGTTTCCAAAAGTCCAAAAGAGCGGAGGGCTCCTGGCTGGCTCGGCCAGAGGAGGCTGCGACCCCTGACCTCGGGGCTGCGAGTCTGGGCTCCACCTTTGCTGCGGGACCTGCTGACACCAGCCTACTTCCCCCTGGTTGTCGCTTTACTTTACCAAGTGCCCCCCATGTGATCTGTCGCCCTGCTCTTGCTTCTGTAGCGCTTCGGACAATATCCCCAAAGCAGATGAAATCCGGACCCTGGTGAAGGACGTGTGGGACACTCGCATGGCCAAGTTGCGGGTGTCCGCCGACAGCTTCGTGAGGCAGCAGGAGGCACATGCCAAGGTAGGCGCGTGCGGGGCGGGGGCTCGGGCCTCCTGTGGCAGCTGGCCCTCCCCATGTGCCTGTGAAGCCCGGGGCCACCGGTGGGAGCCAGCGAGTGGTCCCCGCGCCCCGTCTGCTCGGACGGCTGCCAGCAGGGATTCCCAGCTGTGCCCGGCCTGTGTGACCAAACCCAAACCAAAACAGCCCCATTATTTATTGGCTACTTACTTTTATTCTGTAGATCGTACATTTTGTCAAATCAGACCCTCAGTCGGGTTGGTCTTCTCTTGTGTTTCAGCTGGACAACCTGACCTTGATGGAGATCAACACGAGCGGGGCTTTCCTCACACGAGCGCTCGATCACATGTACAAACTCCGCACAAACCTGCAGCCTGCTCAGGGCGCGCCGTCCCAGGACTTCTAGAGAAGGGCCCAGCCCGTGGCGAAGGCTGGCCGCTTGCGCCTGTGCGCCTGCCGGACGGAGGCTTCCAGGCGCCGTGTGAGCGCGAGACCCGACAGAGGTACTGTGAGCTTCGGAGTTCTAGAACCCTTTCTGAATGTACGAAAGCTATCATGAAACAAGGAGTGGTTCATAACGTTGCTGGAAAGCAACAGGTTTGTGCTTGGTCCTTGAGAGTCTCGTCCCAGCTCTGTCTGTGGGAGCCGTGTTCGTTTATGGGGAAGGAACGCAGCTTTGGCAAAACGAGTTACTTTCCCGGCAGGGCCTGCGGTCTCCTGTGAGGTGTCATCCTGTGGGGGAAGTCAGTGACCTCGAGGGGTGTTTTCTGAGAGACAGAGACAGTGGGAGTGGCGAGGCGGCTCGGGGCTTTTTCCGCTTTTCTGATCCTGATCTCTTGGGCTAAATTTGGACTCTCCCAGGGTTCGTTCACGCACAGAAGGACGGCAGATGAGTGGCAGGACGTTGACCGGGTTTGCCATCAGACCCCCCCCAAAGACGGACCCCCCAGACCTTGCGTGGGGTTTTCTCCCCTGCACTACCGCCGAGGGAAGGGAGCGAGTCCCGTGGCTGGAACGGTCTGACTGGCCACATGGGGATGTGTGGCAGGAAGGGGTGCCCTTTAGACTGACACTGGGGGCACCTCTCGTCTCTGGGCTGCTGTGGGTCAGGGTGTAGTGGTTTCTGTCAGGAGGAAAGGCGGGAACCCCCGGCCGCTTCACGCACAGCCGCCAGCACGGGCAGCACCGTAACTGGCCAGACGGGGAAGTTCCTGACCAACTGGCCTCCTTCAGTGGAAACAGATGGTCACCGATGTTCCTCACCCCGGGAAGGCGACGCTGCCTTCTCTGAGAGAGAAATGCCGGGGAAACTAGCCGCAACGGACATGACCACACCAGCTGTCACCTTTGTATTTGGATTCAGAACCCATTTGCTGGTGGCAGGACGACTAGCAGGACTCAGGGCTCCTTGGGTTATGCAAAGGGAAAACAGACCCAAACACTGACATGTGAACAGCCTCTGAGGAGAAAGACCCTAGGAGAGCAGCAAAAGGAACCCCAGAGAATGAAGGCGTCACGGGGACTTCAGAAGCCAAGGCTGGTGCTGGCGAACAGCTCGGGACGGGAGACGGGGGCGAAGATTCTGCAGGGACCCGACCGGTGCGACTGTAGAGCTCTCCCGTTCGTAACACCTAGAAAGGCCGGAGACCAGCAGACTGCACGGTCCGGGCTGTGTGAGGCTGGAGTCCGGCTGCTGGGAGGGGACATCGGGCCCGTAGCGTGGCTCTTGAGGGACGGACGGGGGAGACCTGGCTGGAGGCAGCAGCGTCTCAACGGAGGGTCCGTTCCCAGGAGAAGCACTTCTCAGTCGTAGTGGTTGGAATTGCCCTGGAAGTGACCTGACCTTGACAGCAGGAACGATTGTCTAGAGTCCTAGAGGGACGGAAGCGCTGGCGGCCCACGGGTCTGACAGTGGCACCGCCGAGCACGTTCTCTCTCCGCAGTGAGCGCGCGGTCACCTGAGCCTCGGGGCAGCTTCTGGCTTTGCCCTTCGGTGTTCAAAGCCCAACCCCCCCGCCGCGCTCCGCAGGCGCATTTTCTCGGTCCCAGATGGCCAGGCCGCCGTCCCTCCGGAAACGGCTGGGGTCGTTATTTGAACACCGAAGGGCCAGACACGAGCACCTGGTCCCTGTCACATAAGGGGATGGTTCTAGAGGGTCGCTTTTGGATAGTGGGACTTGCCTTTCCACCTGGGGACTCTGCCAGAATGAAACCACATGGCACGGAGGAGGGTCCGGGGACCCTCGAGCTCCCCCACCTCAAACCCTTGTGCTCCTGAAACCCGGTGAAGCCGCTGGCCAGCGGACCTCGTGTCTGATGGGTGAGGCTCCGCGGCGGAGCTCTTCTCCCCTGCCCGCCACTGTGGCCCTGTCAGAACAAAGATTTTCCTCTTAACGTGATTTAGGAAGATTTTATTTTTTTGGATGTTGTCAGAAATTACAGGAATATATTCATAAATATCTAATTACTACATTCAACAAATAATATTACAATACAGTTAATTCAAACAAGTACACTTAGAACAGGTTTAATTTCACAGCATCTAAACCGCCCCCAGGGTGACCGAGGCTTTCCTCTTCCCTCCCGTGTGCTGGTTCTGCTGCTGTCCCTCAAGCACAGGGCACACACCAAGTGACAACCAGTTAGCGCGGTCTTCCTCAGGTCAAGGCGGAGATCAGAGTCTCGCTCAAGCGCTGGGTCAGACAGCTGGGACAGACAGACCACGGCGGGTGGGGAGGAAGCCAGATCTGGTTTCCTCGGGGAGCGCGGGGATGGCTGCTAAGCGGCTAACGCGCACCTAAGGGGACAGGATGGGCTTGTGCTGACCCTCCATCTTGTGGGAGATCCTTGGAATTTCCTACTTAAAACCGCTTGGAGGGTCTGGGGTGGACGTCGGGTTTTTGAGATTTGGCAGTGCCACGGAGCTACTTGAGGCGAACACCGGCCCTCACACGAACTTGAGGTCTGTGTCGTAGTTCTCGGCCGCTGCCCGTGTGCGCGCCGTTTCCTATTCCTGGAACTTCCTCACGGACGGTCGCTGTTGGACTCTCAACGCCAAGTAGGTGCTGAGCCTGTGCTTTCTGCAGGCGAGAACGGGCAGGTCCCTTCTCGCCACTTGTCTGGGACAGTGGACCGGGACCCTGTTTTAGGTCCATTTGGCTCTAATTATGCGAAACAGAACATTTCCAAGGGAGGTTCTGTAGCGCCGAGTGTGGCGGGCTCTGGTCTGCTTCTAGTGACCTGACTGCGCGTGGAGCCCCACACCGGGGCTTCGTGGGGTGCCCTTCGGGACAGACAGCAGGGGTGGCGGGCGGGCGGGGCCGCGAGGCAGGAGCTCACAGAGCATGGACGGGCAGCACGGCCGCTCTGGAGCGAGTGTGCTGTGCCGCTCCGCCTCGTCTCCTAAGCCCCGTGTGAATGGGCCTCACAGAAAGCTCCAGAGAGTGTGCGTGTCAGATTGCACACCCGAACCACAGAGGCTCGGGTGCTGCTGTGTGGTCCGCATCGTCGGAGAACGACCACGCGGACACCGTGGCTGGGCGCCAGGTCTTAGTGGGACACTCTTGTTTTCTAAAGATGCTTCCTTGCCTTTCTCTGCATTTCTTCACGCTACCTGACGGGTTATATTCTGATTGTCTTGTTACAGATCAAGAGCGGGAGGCAGAGGGACAGAAGCAGGAGGGCAGGGGCAAGGTGGCGGTTTCCGTCGGAAGGGACAGGGGCACAGACCTCCCAGGTGCTGCCTCCCTTTACCCCAGGACCTCGCCCAGTGCGGAGAACCTCCGCGTCCCCTGGCTGGTGGAGGGCTGGGCTGTGCTCCCTGTTCGCTCTGGCCATTGCCACTCTGATGAGCAGGGCTTCCAGGCCTTTCCTGGGCCGGTCGGGGACAGAGTGAGGCGCTGAGATCGGACTCTCCAGTGGCGGACTGGCAGTAGCGAGCCGCCTCGAGACTCAGTAATTGCTTCCCCTGCCTGTTGGCTGCAGCGCTCCCTGTGCACGCCTGTCCCCACCTGTGCAACTGCTGCTCTCCCTGTCCTCGCCGGGGAGGAGGCCCCCAGAACAGAACAGGCCTTCGTTCTCTCCAAGTCATTTTTGTGGCGAGGAAGGCACTTGTTGACTGCTGCTAATACTGGCGGCACTTCTCGTCTGAGTTTGCTAATAACTGGAAGATTCTTGGCAGACGCACAAAGCAAACGGTGTGGGGACAGATAGAGCAACACAGTGCCATCTGCCAGCAAGCTGTTCTGCACAGCTGAGGTCTGGGGCTGGGGGCGCGGCCGCTGATCGCGGCGCAGAGCCTTCCTGAAGGTCAGCCAGTCCGTCCCCTGACCCAGGGTGAAGGGGACAGCGGCCATGAGGATTCGTGCCTCCACCCCCATCCCCCTGACAGACCAACTGCTGGCTGCGCTGGCCTCTGGCTTGGGCGGGATTCCCTGCCGGAGCGACTAGACACTGCCTGAGTGAGCCGAAGCGGGGTCGGGGGGACATGCTGCTCTGCACGGAGATGGCAGTGCCACTTCCTAGCTGCTCCTGCGCTCCTGACAGTGAGCTCAGGAGGAGAAGTTCAGCTCAGATGTGGTTTACCCTACTTTTAGGCTTTTACAAAGCTTTGCATCTAGATAAAGCTTCTAAAGTTTCTACTTTGCACCTGTTCTCAGACTGCTGTAGGACACCCTACAGGGAGCTGTAGGCTCCCTCCCTGACCGGGCCTTTCAACAGAGCCGCATGTGCACGTGCACGCGCGTGGCCCTGCTCGCCCCCGCCTGGGGCTGAGCCCCTCTTCAGCAGCACCGGGCGCTTCTGGCTGCCCGGAGCCGGGGGTGGGGACAGAAGCACCTCACCTTCCCGTGTGACTCAAAATGAAGTGAGCGGTAGGCGCCAGTGGTAAGCTCTTTTACTTTTCTTCTTCTTTAATTTTTAAAAACACTTCAATATTTTAATGTCCTGACCAGCAGCAGTACAAACACTAAAAGCAAGTTTTTTTTGCCCAGAAAAACGAAAGCAAAAAAACAAAACCCCCAAACAGGAAAACAAAAATCCCCCCGGACCACATATTAAAAATGGCAGGCTTTTTATAACAATAAAGTAATAAAAACATACAAAACTTTGTTTTTTAATATATATACACAGTACAAGGCTGAAGCACCTTTGACTTTTCTCTCAAAATTTACGTCTGTATGAAAACGCAGCCCCGTGCCGGAGCGGCCGGCGAGCACGTGTGCACGGGGCTCTGCGCGTCCCCGTTCGCCGACGTGCGCTGTAGACGAGCTGTTCTGGGGAGAAGCCTGTGCGTGAGGCTTCGGGACTGCTGCTCTGTGCGCTCCCGGGACCCGCTGCTTCGGAAATTTCGCAGAAACAGATAAGCCCTTTACCGGAGACGTGGCCCACCTTCTTCCCGCTGAAGCGGGTCTCGGTCCCGGGGAGGAGCGAGGCCGAGCGGGGTCTCGGGGCGCGCGGGCCGGCCACACCAGGGACGGACGCGCTCCATCTCACCCACTCGGGTGCCCGGGGCCGCCGGCGATGGAGCTTAGTGTTGGTACGGGAGCCTTCGCTTTCAGATCCAGAAAGAATGCCGGGGGAAGGGTGAAACCACCTTTAGGAGAAAGAACTAGGGGCGTCCTACGTCGGTGGCTTGCTGGCGGACAAAGGTGACTCAGCTGCATCGAAGTCAAGGCGAGTCCGTTCTGGAGCCTGGGACCCTTTGCTTCATGCATGGCACATTCTTGTGTTTGTTTTTTAAGCTTCAAACCTCCCAGTGAAAAATATTAAATATTCAAGGTAATAAAATAGATAATATTTCTATACTATAGGTTCGGCCTAGTGCAAGGGAAACCGTCACCTAGGATATCCCTTAAAGTAGCCTCTAGGCCAGTGCATGGCAGGCAACGCAAGGCACTTCCTCAAGTGGTCCAGTTCGGCCTGGAGCCGCTCCCTCTCCGACACGACCTTCTGCTTCTGGCTCCTTAGCTCCTGCACGGGGAGATTCGGGTCAGACGTTCCCTCCGCGGCAGGCGTGTTCTGGGGGCCGTGAGGGAAGGCGCACCTTCCTGGCTCCAGAAACACACCCCCCCCCAGGCTGTGGCCACGGCTCTGGCCCGGGTCTCTGGAAGAGCCGGTTTAAGCTCCGCCCAAAGCCTTGGCTCCTCACAAGGCCCCGCTCACACTCACCCCTGCGAGTTGACACGCTGGGACTTTTGCTGCTCTGCAGCGGCCCAGATCGACAGCCCTGGCCCTGCAGGCCAGGACGGCAGGGAGCGGCTCGTGCTAGTGCCATGGGCATGGACAGGGCAGCAGGGCTGGCTTCGCTCCCGTACCCTCTGCTCCCGTCCTCAGCAAGCGCCGCAGGGGAGGCGCACACGGGTCCGAGCTGCCCTGGGGGGCGTGCATAGCCCCCCTGCGCACCCCCCCCCCCCCCCCCCCCGCAGCTACAGCTTGGAGTGCCGACGGGCTGACCTCCCCACTCCGACTATTCCGAGCTACAGCCTACAAAGCAGCACCACCCCTCACAACTCCGGTGCGTGTGAGGAACACAGGCTTGAAAGGTGACAGAGCACAGGGGGTTTGAAGACCACCCCGCTCCCCGGCTGCTTTCCAGGCCCCTCCCCGGCACGTGGGGGCCGGGACTCACCGCCATGCTGTGGGAGAGTTGCTCGGCCGTGAGGCTGAGGCTGTAGTGCTGGGCCTCCAGCCTGCGGCACTGCGTCTGCAGCACCTGCCGCTCCAGGTTTTGCTCTGAAAAGATAAGACGCATCAGGATGCTTTCCGGACTCGGGGGCCCCGCGCAGGGCTGCCCCTCTCTCCAGGCGGCCAGACTTGTCCTCCGGACCACAGTGGCCCCTGGCCCTCTGCACCGCACAGGAAATCCAGCCCTGTGGCGGGAAGACACAAAGGTCCTAGTGTCAAAAGGCTATTTAAGACGCACAGGTTAGGAAGTCATTAAGGGCAAATTCACGCTCTTAAAATGCATTTTTCAAAAGAAAGCTTAAGTATGAAAGCTTTTAATAAGGTGCTTAGGAAAAAAAAAAAAAGGCCAGAATAAACCTGGACACTGAAAGTGATTTTAATTAGGATGATCGCTGCCTTTCCCAAAGGTCCTGGGCCTGGTTTTCACAGGAGTGACTTCAGACTTTCGGGGACCAATCTGTGCCTTCTATGAAGTGCTTCTGAGCTGAAGCCTTTCCTGTTGGTGCAACACAACGGCTCTCCCTGCGCCAGTCCCAGACGCCTGCACACCCTACCCAGAGGGCAGCTGTCCTGGCGAGTCCCGCAGTCCTCTGGTGGGCTTGATGGGAACGAGAAGTGACTTTTGTTTTTGGTGGTAGCTTAACAAGGGCAGTGAAGGCCAGGAGAGGCTGACTTACAGAAGCAGGAACAACTGACAGCAGATGCAGGGCAGTGAGATGCATCTCCTGCCACTTAAGGATAGAGATGCAAAATGTTAAAAGCGCTAACGAATTCAGCAAGGAGCAGGCCACGTCAGGAAACACCAAAGGGGAACAAACCAAGGCTGTCACCTCCACGGGCCGAGGCGCCCCGTGAGCTCTGACGGTCTCCAACAAGAACCTTTATTTCTTCCCAGTCTCATAAACCAGAGAAGAGCCCCGTTAGTGCTGTGCTGTTTGGTAGCTCAGAGGCCGGTCTGAGGCAGGGCAGTGGGACAGAGTAAAAACTCAAAAGAACTAACTTTGGTTTACGGAAGATCTGACCAGCTAAGACCATGTAAGGAATAAGGAAAAACAGAAACTAAAAGTCCATGACAACCCCACTGACGCCTACAACTCAGTATAATAAAAGGACGTTGTTTATGGCAAAAAAAGGGGTGGGGTGGGAAATGGTTTAATGCAATTTAATACAATAATCATAGAGGAAATGGCATTGCTATCAAAAATACTAACTCTCGGGGCACCTGGGTGGCTCAGTGGGTTAAAGCCTCTGCCTTCGGCTCAGGTCATGATCCCAGGGTCCTGGGATCGAGCCCCACATCGGGCTCTCTGCTCAGCAGGGAGCCTGCTTCCTCCTCTCTCTCTGCCTCTCCGCCTACTTGCGATCTTTGTCTGTCAAATAAATAAATAAAATCTTAAAAAAAAAAATACTAACTCTCCCCAAATCTGTAAATTTAGTGCAACTGCAAATTCTAACAAGAATTTTCTGCAACAAACAAGGTGACCCTAAAATCCATGGGGGGACCCCAAGGGCCAAGAGCAGCGGAGCTGCCAGAGAAGTGCAGATCCCAGTGTTCCCCGCAGACAGCAGCCAGTGGCAGAGCTCGTGCCCCCACAGGGTGGCCTAGGGATGGCCACGCAGAGCAGGGCGCCACGGCTCGCCCTGGGCACAGGTGGGGGGTGAAAACCGCACCCCATAAACCACCAGGGTAACGGGCTATTCACGGGGGGGAAGACCAAGTTGAATTTCTGCCTAGTCCAGCATGGAAATGAATTCTAGGCCTAACAAAATCAGAGCCTGAAGAATTTCAGAAGATTACGGACAGAATCATGTCCTCAGGGCAGGGAAGGATTCCCCACGAGGCACCAAGATCCTAACCCCACAGGACAGACACGCTTCACTCTGACAAAATGTCCCGTAACTGGTTCTGGACACAAGGGTTCACTTGGAAACACCATGGACCGAGCGAGCAATTCAGTTCAAAACAGGGTTCCTCCCGGAGGAGGAAGCGGGCACAAGGGCAGACAGGCTGTTTGGGGCCACACAAGCAGACATTACTTTTCTCAGTGCTTTAAAACGGCTTTTCAGGGGTGCCTGGGTGGCTCAGTGGGTTAAAGCCTCTGCCTTCGGCTCAGGTCATGATCCCAGGGTCCTGGGATCGAGCCCTGCATCGGGCTCTCTGCTCTGCAGGGAGCCTGCTTCCTCCTCTCTCTCTGCCTGCCTCTCTGCCTACTTGTGATCTCTCTCTGTCAAATAAATAAAATTAAAAAAAAAAAAAAAAAAAAGTTTAAAAAAAAATAAAAAAATAAAACGGCTTTTCAAAGGATTTGTAACGATCAGGACATTCCATAATCAAATGCACAAGAGGGCTCCCACTCCCTGCTCAAAACGAAAGCCCCTCTGTGGCTGGTAAGGCCCGAGTCCGGGAGGCCCTGACCCCGCGCTCCGCTCACCCCCGCCCTTCCACCGAAGTCACAGCACCGCCGCCTCGGAGCCAGACGCCTCTCGAAACGGAGGACCAGAGAAAGGAGCCAGCGTGCTAGAAGCACAAGGACAGGACGTGGACCCTGGGACCCCTACCCAGAGCCCCTCACCCTGAAGCACTAGGCTCCAGGAGGAGAGCGGTGCAGCGGCTATGCCGAGGGCTGGCCTTCCTGCACAAAGCACTAGCCCAGCACGCAGGCGGGAGCAGTGACCAGGCCTCACTACTTAGGGCTCAGCTAAATTCACAAACCTTCCATTTTCAGGACCCTGGTGTGTAGCCACAGTACGGACCGCCAGGGCATTTAGAAGCGCGGCGGCAGACGGCAAGCACGGAGACCGTGGCCCAGGTCCGTGCTGTCCCACTGAGTGGTAGCAGCCACTGGTACTTAAGTTCCTCCAGGGACCGTGGCCTCCAGTCTATAAACTGGGCACCCGCAGAAGCCCAAGGACAGTTCTGGAAACAGGTGGGGCAGTGGACAAAAATTACCTAGTTGTGGCCCAGGAACGCAGAGTGTCAGTGCCACCACGTAGAGTCCCCGTGGTTGGCAGGGAGAGTCTGCACAGATGGGTCCAGTCCGCTTCCTTTTACTTTCTTTCCCACGGCCCTCAGCCCCTCCCCCACGGCCCTCGGCCCCTCCCCCAGGTACCTTCTATATGTTCCTGGTAAGCCTCGAAGATTGCCTCGATCCCTTGCCACTTGCGCCTGGGGGGTTCGTCATCCTCCTCCTCTCCGTCGTCTTCGTCCTCCTCGGAGTCCTGGTCCATCTCCTGTGTGAGGGGGCCCTTCCTCCCAGGGGGGACCTCCTGCCCGTTGTGCTGGGGCGGAGGGAGCCGGCTGGAGGACTGCAGCTCCGGAATGTTGTAGTGGACGGACGCATCGACTTTGTGGCTCTGCTCGGCAGACAGCACGGCCGCGCCCCCTGCGGGGAGAGAGCAGCTCGTGACGGGCCACTGGAACTCTGCGCGACGGTGGTTCTGCTAAGGGAGGACGGAGAGGCCCGTATCCTCCAGAGGTTGAACGTGGCACCCAAGGGCAAGGTCGGAGAGCCACAACGACCCCAACAGACCGGTGTCTCCTCCACTCAGTCCTAATGGGCATGTGGAATCAGCCACGCCGATCCCCGAGCGACACGGCACTCTGTGTCCTGTCTTAGGAAACGGGGCTTGAGGTCTGCAGCTGGCCCTCATGGACACCAGTCAGTGCCCTCTCAGGGAGCGCAGTCCTGTGGGCTGCGGGCATAGCCCGTGCTGGCTGCGGCCAGGACCTGGTTCAATGAGGCCGGCACTGCCCTGTGGCACGGCCCTGCACGGCCCGGACTGGCAGGAGACGGAAGGCTTTAAAATCCTCAGGAGGGGGACGCCTGGGTGGCTCAGTTGGTTAAGCAGCTGCCTTCGGCTCAGGTCATGATTCCAGCGTCCTGGGATCGAGTCCCACATCGGGCTCCTTGCTTGGCGGGGAGCCTGCTTCTCCCTCTGCCTCTGCCTGCCACTCTGTCTGCCTGTGCTCGCTCGCTCTCCCTCTCTCTCTCTCTCTCCGACAAATAAATAAAATCTTAAAAAAACAACAACAAAAAACTCATAAAATCCTCAGGAGGGGGCGCCTGGGGGGCACAGCTGTTGGAATGTCCGACTCTTGGATTCAGTTCAGGTTGTAGACGCCGGGCCTCTGGGATGAAGGCCCGTGTGGGGCTCTGTGCCGGGCTGGCTTCTTGTTCTCCCTCTCCCCTGAGCCTTGCGTGTCGCTCTCTAAAGTAAGTGAATGCGGGCGCCTGGGGGGCTCTGTCGGGGTCTGCCACAGGCTCTGGTGGTGATCCGGGGTCCTGCTGAGCAGGAAGCCTGCCTCTCCCTCTACCCCTGCCTCTCTTTAAAAAAAAAAAAAAAAAAAAAAGCCCTGAAAAAACGGTCCAGTGTACTGTCAGGAAAGGGTTGCTGTAAAACAAGGCAGGAAAAACGTGTCCTAGGTCCACAGAAAAGCCTGCGACGTGTGTCGGAGAGGGCAGGGGTATTTAACCTGGTCCCCTAGTCAAAATATTTTCTCCCTGAAAAACCGGACTCGTTCAAGTACATCCACGACAAACACCCAGTCAAGAAAACTCCTGATTCTGACCGTGACCACCACCGCCCTTTAGCCCGTTACTTCCTCCTGGCTACTGGCGCACACGGAACGTCACCCTCGGTCGTTACCGAAGCACCAGACGTTCTCCCATCGGGCCGTTTCAACCTTTGACTCCGCGAGAACGAGCTGTAGCGACCCCTGTTCTTCCACCTTTGGGGACTTCCACGAAAATGTCCAAGGGGAGTGGGTCTGGGGCCCCGAGTGTCCCACAAAGTGCCCTCGGAGGCTGCTGGAACGAACAGCACTGGTCCGGGTGTCCCAGCAGGGAGATGCAGGGGCGCGTGCGCGGGAACGCTGGGAACGCTGGCGCTACGGAAGGAACAGAGCCTCCCTATGCCCGAGACCGGCCGTGTGGAAAGCAAGGGCTTCTACAACTCAAAGGAGGTCCCTTGCTAACTTTTCCTGAACTGGGGTTGGCAGGCCAGTGGCAGCAGCGGCACCTCGGCACCTGCCAGCCACGGAGCGTTCTCGGCACCTCGTGCACACCGACGTTTGAGGGCGACCTGGATGTAGCCGGGTGCTCCGGGAAGCCCCGCCGGCCGCTCTGGGGACACGGGAGTGGGACAGGGACAGGCAGCCTCAGTACCTTTATGCTTCTGCAGGGCCTTCTGGGTGGACTGCAGCACAGACTCGTGGAATTGGTGCGCGAACTCCTCCGCCATGAAGGGCTCCCACGGCTTGCTCTTCCCGTTGATGCTGTGGGACAGCGGCACTGGGACATCCTTGGGCGCGGGGCCGCGGATGTGATGAAGCAGGCTCAGGCTCTTCCTGCCCCCGGGGGCCTCGCTCGGCCTGGCCTTCTCGCCGCCAGGCGCCGCTGGCTCCTGGACCCGCGACAGCTCCTGGGGCCGGAGCTGCTCCAGTCTCCCGGGCTCCGTGGCCTTGGCGACGTCAGACAAGGAAGCAGCGACACCCACAGGCTTCTCTGTCTCGAGAGAGGCTTGCTGCGTGGCTGGCTCTTTTGGAGAGAGAAAGCGAGGACAACGGTGAGAGCGGCGCCTGAACGGGCAGGCGCTGACCTCTAGAGCTGATGTGTAATAAAGACCCAGTGCAGAGAACCACGACCCGGGGGGCCGTTCAGCTCAGCGTCCGGTCGGGGGGGGGGGGGGGGGCTGCGTTCCGCAACGAGTCCCTCCTTGAGCGGCGCCCCGGGAAGGCAGCTGGGAAGAAAGAGAATCTGAAGGAAGCAGTAAGTCGCTTCAAGTCACCCACAAGGGAGGTGGTGACGCGCCCCAACCCGGTAAGAGAGACGGCGTTAGGATCTGGGAACAGGGCCGGACCACAGAGATCGCCGGTTCCACTGAGCAGCGCAGTGAGATTTGACCGAAGCCGAGAGAGAGAGAGAGAGAGAGAGAGAGAGAGAGAGAAGAAGCGTGAAAGCAAGCGTCGGAGAGGCCTGCAGGGCAGAACAAGCGAGACGGAGATGCCAGAGCGCGCCAGCTCGGGGCCAGCCGGAGCCGCAGGGCGGGAGCAGCAGGCACCGGGATCCAGGGCTCGGGGCTTCCGAGGCCCGGCTGGGTGGCCGTGACGTCACCAAACGACTGCAGACAGCCCTTCGAAGCCGGGACCCTCCGCGGCGGCTCCCGGCCCTGCCCTCCCGCGGTCCTGCTCTGTCCCGAGGACCGCGCACCAGCCGTGCGGGCGGCTTGTGAAAGAGCAAGACGGAGGAACGCCCTGCTTCGGGGACCCTGCTTCGGGGAGGAAAGATTCCTGACGAAGAAGACCTTGAGGGGTTGCCTCTGACCTCGGGCAGCCCTCAGGACAGTCCCAGGCGGCCGCGGAGGAAGGGGCTGTCCTTCCCGCCCTGGGCCTTACCGCTCAGGGAGACAGCAGGACTGTCCCTCGGAGAGCTCCTGAGTGGGTCTGCCGCTGCTGCGGACAGTGCCTTCTGCTTCAGGGCACGGAGCATTTCAGCAAGTTTCTCTTTGTCTATGAGAAAAGCAGCCTGAGATTAACACCATGGGTGGGTTGCTGGGGAGCAGGCTCTCGCCCGGGCCCTGGCTGGCAGGCGCGAGCCCTTCAAAGCAGGAGCGACGATGCGAGCACCGAGGGGACAGGCTGTGCTGGAAGGAGGAAGCCTGCCTTTCAGAGCGAGCCCAGATTCCGCTCAGCTCTTACTGCAGAGCCTTCCAGACCCGCTCCGAAAACAACGATGTGTGCACCGCGAAGTAACGGGTTTGGACTCCCCACACGGCGTTCGTGTTTAAGGCTCACGCGCACGAGAGGGCCCCACACAAAGTGGCAGCCCGGGAAGCACAGGCTCCAGGCGCATCCTCCGCCCCCCCATGCCCGGCCCACGAGCACACGTCCCCGGGTGGCTGCTGTTGACCAAAACGGGCCGGACCCTCCGTGACGCCCAGTGTGGCGAGTTCCCGTGGCGGTGGCCCTCATTCCTGACCCCGAGTGCCTGCATCACTGTGGCTTCCTCTAGGGCTTAAGTCAGGCAAAAAGACGCTGGTTACAGACCGACCACGACTCTTCCTGGGCGCCAGCGCAGGCGACCGACACGTCCCTGCCTCATGGGCGCACGGGTCCCACTAGACCGGCTAAAGGCTGAACGTGAACGGCTCCAGCCCGCTAACGCCACCAGCGGAGCAAGCCCGGGACCGGTCAGCACTCCCGCCTTCATCCAAATTCCTTTCAGAGAGAAGCGACCGCCTCGGTGTGTGCAAGCTGCACTTGGAAGTGTGCACGGAGCACCCAGACCGGCCAAGTCCTCACCCGAACGCAGACACCATGCGAGCGTGCGGAGCGCACGGAAGAGCAGGATGCCCGACGCGCTTGGAGCACGCCAGTCCGCGCCAGTCCCGCCCTGCGGCTCCCGCCCCAAGATGCGCCCCAGTGGCCTCATGGCCCCAGAAGCACCTGCCAGGGCAAGTTCGGCCGCCCCAGGCCTCCTGCCGTGGCAACACGAAGCGCCCTGGGCCACGCCGGCCCCAAGAGGAAAGTGGCCACCATGGGAAGGTGTGACGCGCCCCTGTGCCTGGGGGTTGCTCCGCTTGCCGCGCAGGTGCCAGGAGGTCTGACAAGCGACAAGAGTAGTGGAAACAGAGGCCACCGAAGCGAGAGAAATGCGCTCCAAGGAGGGGCACTTGCATTTGGAACGGAGAGTCGATACCAGAGAGACACGGGGGCAGGCCTGTGACAGCAAAGCGGCCGCCTCGCGGGGGGCCAGACGGAGCGAAGAGAGCCCTGGATGAAGCACCTTCCGATCTCACCGGGAACCCACGGCCCTGCCTCTCTAGAAGCCTGTGGCCGTGGAGTGACCCCAGCCCGCGAGGCCCGCACCAGGCCGTACCTTTCCTCTTTTCGGCGCTGATGTGGGTCAAGTTGAAGATGGTCAGGAACTGCTTCTTCTCTTCAAAGTTGGGGCTGTTGTTCATCTCGTCGGGGCTGTAGCGGGTGGACAGCGCCAGCCTCGGGGAGGGCGTCTGCCGCTTGTTCTGCATCGTCGGGGGCGACGGGCTTCTCTCCCTCAGCATCCGCCGCCGCTTCCTCCGCTTCTGGGTCAGCAATTCCTCCTTCTGCTGTTGGGTGGTCAAGCCAAAAAGTTGCAAAAACTCTAGCTTCTAGATTGGGAAAGAGAACAAATGAGTTTGAAACCTCGGGCAGTGGCATGCTTCCACGGTCCCAGGGGCCCCTCCTTGGGTCCGTGCAGCCCGTGTGCCGTGGCCCACTCGGCACCGGGCCACAGAGCAGGACCCCGACGGCCAGCACACCCAGACAGCGGCCGCCAGCAGAAGAGAGGCGCACAGGGAGTCGCAGCGAGGGCGGGGCTGCCCGGGACAGCGGGAGGGAAGCCAGGAAGCAGGCGCTGATGGGGGCACCGGGAGCCCAGCCCACAGCCCCAGGCAACAGGGACCAGGTTCCACTACCTCGGAGGACGTGTCCAGCTTGAGCGGTGGCTGCTCAGCCACACAGCGGAGGTGGGCCCTGACCTCCTCCTCGTCGCTCTCGTCATAGGAGTCATCTAGGTCGTAGTAGTACCCTGGGGGCGAAAACGATTTATTTGGCTGGGCAAGGGGCCTCATCCTGCAGCGGGGCACACACGGGGCCCCCCGACTTGCGTACAGATGCTCCTGTCAGACCAAGCCCGGCCGGCCTCTCTAAGCACCCTAAAGCCCAAATTCCTTTCAGCCCCGGTAGAGATGTGCACGAACTCCCAGTCCTAGGGTTTTCATGCTGGACGGAGACAGTGGCTGGGCTGGGGCATGGAGGCCGCAGGAGGCAGATGCTGGGTTTCCTCTGGACCCCAAGTGACCAGGCTGAGACAGCCCAAAAGGACAGTGATCTCTCTGCAGGGAATCCTTCGTCCCACAGGCCTGGGCTGTGTCCACGGCAACCCAAGGCCGTGCGTGCGCACCCACCCCTCCTACTGTGGCCATCTGGGTCCCTTACCCAGGAGGGGGCAGGCGCACTCAGGTCCCTAAGGTATGGAGCATGCACAAAAACTCAGATGCAGAGGCCCGCAGAACCCCTGCACCAAGGGCACCGGAGTATCCCCTCTTCCCTCCTCACGAGGCAAGTGGAGATGAAAAATACTTGTTGGCCCTGAGTCTGGCCTAGAGCAACCTGGGGAGACCTGGCCTTGGCCGCAGCTTCCAGCTGAGAGACTGAGTTCAACAGAAGAAAAGCTCTGTGCTGGGGCAGCCCCCAGGGCCTTGCCCCACGCCCACCCGCCGCCCACCCCTCCCCAAGGATGACAGCCCCCATGAGGAGCCCCCAGGCCTGTTCTCTCAGCAGCCTCCTGCCCTGTCGTGCTTCACTATCAGTATGTAAGACCACTTTATTAATCAGCTCTGTTCATCACCTGTCAATCGTGCCTGTCTGTGCAACCGTCCTCCCAGAGAGCTCAGGTTTGGCTTTTTGGCCGACCTGTGCTGTAGCAGGACCGACAGGGACTGCAGGTCCGTCTCCCCAGCAGAGGAGTCAGAGAGCGACAAGGGAGCCAGCAAACCTGCTCCCTGGGCGGCTGGCAGCGTGGCCGGGGCGGGGGGGGGGGGGGGCGGGGGCGCTGGGACCACTGTCCCCCACCCCCGCCCCAGGAAGTCCGAGCGGCCGGGGAGCCACACCTTTCTCCTGGGCCTCTCGCCGCCGGCGCTCCTCCAGGTCCAGCTTGCTGACCAGCCGCCGCCGCTGCTGCAGGAGCTCGTCGTAGATGTAGGCCGGGTCGGGGCCCCGTGGCGCGGGCGGCCGGTAGGGCGAGCCCGGCTTCAGTGGCCCGGCCAGCTCGGTGAAGGGGGCAGGCTGAGGGAGGGCGGCCCGCTGCTGGCCCAGGAGCGTCTGGGTGGACTTCTCGAGCTCAGCCAGGAAGGGCCCGGGCCCGTGAGGAAAGGCCTGGTGCTCCAGGCCCGCCGCCTCCCTCGGGGGTGGCTGGTACTTGTCCAGGGCAGCGGCCTCGCGCTTCCGGGGCCCGTCCTCTGCCTTCTCCTGGCAGTACACGCGCTCCACCTTCACCAGCGGGACAGCGGCCTGGCGGCTGGGCTCGAACGGGGCAGGGTGGCCGTGCAGAGGGTGGCTCTCCGGGGCCCGCCGCGGTTCCAGGCTGCTGTCCATCAGGGACACCGGGTTCCAGAGGCCCGTGGGCACAGAGTGGTGCTGGGGCTTGGGCGAGATGAGCGGCGGGGGCCCGCCAAAGTGCTGCGGGGGGTCTCGGCTGCCCGGCTCTGGGCGGTTTGGTCCCAGCCTGGGGAAGGAGCAGAACAGGCCGTCGGTCACAACAGCCGCCCGGGCACAGCTAGAGGGGCGCCCAGGCCGCCACCTCTGAGACCCCTTGACAGGCTGCCGCCCGGGGACCCCAGCTCGCCTGCCACAACTAGAGGCAGGGAGGCGCCGACTTCTGAGAGAACACGGAGGCTCGGAGGTGAACGCTGCTCGCGGACAGAGACGGTCTCGGGCCGGACCCGTTTCTGCTCCCGTTCCCCAGCCCCCCCCAACCTCACACACAGCGAGCTCTGTACGAGGACAGACCTTTGCTCCCCGCAGGGAGACCCCCTGCGGAGAGGACATGTCTCTGACAGCAGAGATGTGGCCCTGTCACTGGCACCTCCGTGTGTGCCAAGCAGTGGACAGACACGGGGCAGGGCAGCCTTCCCAGGGGCCGCTCTTCTCTCCCAGGTGTCTGCCCAGCCAGTGGGGCGGGGACACCTGCTTCTGAGGTGGCCGTCACAGCTAGGGAGGCTCTGTGCTCTTGCCGAACCCCAGTGGTCCCCATCAGAACAGCAGCAACCGGGACACCTGGGACCCTGATCCTGGGCTCAGTGGGCTAAGTGTGTGCCTTTGGCTTGGGTCCTAGGATGAGCCCCACGCTGGGCTCCCTGCTCTGCGGGAGTCTGCTTCTCCCTCTCCTCCTTCCTCTCCCTCTCTCAAACAATTTTGGGAGGGGAAGAAGGCCAACAACCCCACGTGGCCCCAAGGCAGCAGCTACACCCGAAGAGTCCCCATGGAGCCAAGCCACTGGGTGGGGTGCGGCGCGGCACACTCGGGCGTGAGCCAGAGGGCACCGTCCATTGGGTAAGTCGCTTCGCCTCTATCATAGCTTCCAGAGCTCCCTCAACCTGGCCAAGGGGCGGGCACCGAACCACAGCCACGAAGTTACTCCCAAATGCAGGCTGGGAGAACGCCCCCAAAGGCCACTGCACCGCTGACCAGGAGAGACAAAAGGCCACCGTATCAAGAAGCCACGGGTCCTTAAGTAAACGGTCAAAGAGCGAAAGCCGTCAGCAGAGTAAGTACGTCCTGCACCGCAGCCGAGCACAGGGTGGTTTTCTAGCTCGGAACACACAGGCCCGTCGAGGTCAGGTTCACGCTGCTGTGAGGGCAAGCGTGCGGCCAGCTGCTGTGCGGACCACGGAGGTGGGGAGAGGGCGGCTGGGGGCCAAATCCCGCCCCCCCACCCCAGTGCCCTGGCCCGCCTGAGGCTGCTACGTCCGGAGGCAGAGGCTGCCCTACTGGGGACAGCGGTGCCAGGCTCCTGGGCCTTGGGTAGAGAAAGACTCCCGTGGAGCCAGAATACCCAGACGTCACCAGGCTGGCTGGGCTGTGCCGGCTGCTCTCCCAGGCCCCCGGGCGCGAGGAGATGGGAGGAGCAAAGATCAGCTCACAGGCAGACAAGACCTTGCCTCCGAGAGGCCTCAGAGAAGCAGAGGAACGGTCAGCAGCAGAGACGCCCTCGCTGCGGCCACGGTGGGCAGTGCCACCTGCCGGCGTGGGGACACCACCTCAGAGCAAATCAGCCAAGTGAATCCCCGCCGCTGCCCTTCCCAGCGGACGCCACTCAGGGCTGTGGACCAGGCCAGCAGCACCCGGCTCAGTTGGCCAAAGGCTAAAGGAAAGAGACGATGAGCATGTGGACATTGGAAAAGCCTCCACCAGGCAGCATCCTAGCCACGGAGATCTTCCTGCCTGGCCTCCCTCGTGCACAACTGGGGAAACTGAGGTCAACATCCCCTGTCCCTGAGACATGGCCAGGCAGAGAGGGATGGACCGTGGGGTAGGGACGCTATAGGTGACAGCCAGACCACCAGCTGGCAGTGGGGAGGCTCGGGCACAGCTGTTAAGTGGAGGACGGGGCCCAGGGACGGGCACAAAGGCCTCCCGGGGGATCCCAGAATGCGGCTGGGAAACCGGTATTATTGCAACAGCAATAAACTTAATTTCCTATTTGAACGAAAATTAAACGTAGCCCCGACTCTTATTAAAGAAACGTTTCGGCTTGAAAGCAGAGGCCCACAGCGAGAGCGGGTGTAAGGAGCAAAGCCTCTCTCGTCCCCTCCAGGGACCTCGACGGACCCTGTGCAGACGCAGCCAGGCTGTGCGGGAAGGCCCTGGCTCTGGCCGGCGCCGTCACCAAGGGACAAGCACCTCTCTGGGCCTCACCGGTCAGAGGCAGAGCCCATGGTAGCAAGTGAAAGCACTCAGGACACGGTGCAAACTGCAGGCGCCCCATAAATGCTGGCTGGCTCTGAGCCCATCCAAGCGTGCGGACCCCCTCCTTCCCAGGCCTCCCCCGGCGCTCCCCGGCCCCGCCGAGCCCCACCTGGCGCTGTCCGGCCTGTGCTCCGCCTCTGTGGGCGCCGGGGGCCGGCCCATGTCCAGGTGCTGCTCCAGCACCTGCTGCCGGAACTCCGACACCTGCGACTGCCGGTCCTCCTTCTCCTGCCGCAGCCGCCGCTGCCGTGCCAGCCACTTCTCTTCCTCGTTGGTGCGCTGGATGAGCAGGGCCGTGGCAGCGCTGCTGCCCGGCAGCGAGAAGATGCTGTGGTTGGACAGGAGACCGGGCACGGCGTGGTGCGCAGCGGGCGCGGGGTGCAGGGGGTGCTGCACGGGCTTCGGGGCCTGCAGGCCGGCCTCCTTCAGCTTCTCTGTGGGGACAGACCGCCGCCGCCACCCCCTCAGCGCCCGCGCCCGGCCGCCTGCCCCCGGGGGCCCCAGGGAGCGCACAGGGTTCCCTGGGGTCCCGCCAGCTGGTCAACAAGCCGGCGCTAAGCCTGACTGCGATGCGCTCACGGTGAAGTGAGGTATGTTTAAGGCAAAGGGAAAAAAACACTCAAAATTCTTCCCTCCCCTCCTAAAACGCCCACTGCCCTTGGCCATCATGCGCAGCGGCCTTGGCGGACCCACCGTCCCCACTCCCGGCCGTGGACGCCCGGGCCCCGCGGTACCTGGGCGCGTCGGGGTCAGCTGCTCCGAGGGCTTGCCGCGCTCCTCGCCGGCGTGACCCCGCAGCCCGTGCAGCTCAGCCACGGGCAGGAAGGCCGGCTCCAGCGCCTTGGCCGCCAGCAGCTCCTTCTCACGGGCCCGCTGCTCCCGCTGGCGCTCCAGCTCCCGCTCCTTCTCCCGCTCGCGCTCCAGCTCCTTCTCCCGCTCGCGCTCCTTCTCCCGCTCCCGCTCGCGCTCCTTCTCCCGCTCGCGATCCGCCTCCCGCTCCCGCTCGCGCCTCAGCTCCTCATCCAGCTGGAGCCTGCGGGTGAGGGGAAGGAGGCGGTGACGGCCGCCGTGCTGCTGCTGGGGGACCAGCACCGTCACTGGCACCGCGACAGCAGACACGCAGGCCTCCACGTGGACTAAGTCACTGAGAGACTCCAAATCCCCCGGACCGAAAGCCGCACACCTGCTCCCTGAGCCTCACCCGCACGCTCGCAACAGGAGGCCGGCGACGGACCATGGAGCTGCTGGGCACCAGCCGTGCCCCACCTCCCGGGTGAGCAGACAGAGGCCCCGGGGGCCAGCCTGGCCCCGCGCCGCACCCCGTGAGCAGGGACGCCCAGGCCCAGGACGCGGCTTACCTCTCGGCGCTGAGGCTGGACATCCGCTCCGAGTGCAGCGCAGCCAAGGACGAGTGGGAGAGCTCAGGGGGATAGCGGACCCCCGAGAGGTGGAGGTGCATGGCCGACGGGTGCAGCGGGGGCAGGGAGCCGGGGGTGGGGATGGGGTAGAAGGGGGACCGTAGGGCTGACAAGCAGTACGAGTCATCCATCCTGTGCGGAGAAGATCGGGCCCAGTGAGACCCAAAGTGAAAGAACACAATGGCCAGGCCCCTCCGAAGGCGCCACGCCGCCACCAAGGGCCTGCGACAGAGGCCACGCCATGGCCAGCCCCCAAATCCAGCCAGGACGCTTTCAGGCTTGACCGCAGGCGCCCCGGGAGCAGCAGCCCATGGTCCACAGACGCATCGGGCCAGGACTGGCAGGGCCCCTGCACAGGGCAGAGATGGGGACACGCTTCCCCTGGGGCTTCCCAGTGACACAGCCGAACAGATGGCCGCTGTGGGAGTGGGGCATGGGGCTCCCGCCAGGGGTGAACCCCCAGCGGCTAACTTGGAAGGCCGGGGGCTGCTCGAGGCACGGAGCCTGGCCCCAGAAAGCCAGGCTGACTCAGTGGGGCCTCACCTGAAGGCCGGGTGGGGGAACGGGTGCGGGGCCAGGTAGCTGGGGTGGTAGTAGGCGGCGGCGGCGGCAGCAGGGTCCAGGCCAAGTGGAGGCAGGGAGGACATGCGCAGGTCCTCAGTGGTGTGGTAGGGCCGGAAGCTCCTCAGGTAGTCTTCGGTCACGGTGCTGGGGGGCACCACGTGGTGCACAGGCCGCTGCAGGCTGTGGTGGGGACGGACGGACGCGGGAAGGACTGCGGTGAGCAGAGCTCCTGCACTGGGCAGGCAACGGGCCAGTCCTCCCGCACGCCCCCGCCAGCATGGAGGGGCTCTGGGGACAGGTGACTTGCAGAAACAAGAGGTGGGCCGCGATGGCTCCTCAGGGCCCCCACAGCCCGGAGGCACCCCTGGCTCCCAAGAGCCCCGACCAGGGGCTTAGGCAGTGGGGAGAGCCACCCAGCACCTCAGTGTGGACGTGGACAGCAGGCACAGCCGGGACCGTGGGCCTGGGGCTCCGCCACCGTCTGGGGCTCCCGGCCTCGGCTAGTGCAGCCTCCGGGATCCGGACCCCCTGGTACACGCACCCCCACTCCTGACCTGCAGACTTACTTGAGCGGTGGGAAGCGTGAGTCCTGCACCACAGAGCTGGGGGAGATGCCAAAAGGGTAAGGGGTGCTCAGCAGGTGTGAGGGGATGGCTGGGCCCCCTGCCTTCTCCTGGGGCAGCGGGGGCTCCACGATGAGGCGCTCCCGCCCACTGCTGCTGCCCCGAGAGCCGGTGTCCTGCTGGGGGACAGAGAGCACCGGGTCAGGCCCAGGGTGCAGGGCAGGGTCCTCCTCCAGACCCAGGGAGGCTCATGTTTTGGGGCGTGGTCTAAGATGCACTTTCCTAACAGGTTTCCACCCCATCCCCGTGGGGCATGTGGGAGGCAGTCCCCCCACACCCGGGAGGACACGGGTTCTCGTGGCAGGAGGGCTGCGTGGAAACCCATCTCGTTGCAGGGGCCATGAAAGCAAGTGCCCGTGAGCAGACGCGGAACGGAGTGGGGACCCCCTCGCCCTTCCCACGGGGTCACCAGCGCGGGGAGGTCGGTGTTGTGGCAGCAAGCGCAGGAAGTGAGTTCCACTCTGCAGCAGGGAGCAGCGAAGCCAGCCGGCCCCCCACCGTCCACGGATCACCGAGCAGGCACAGGCTACCCCCAGGGGCCGAAGTGGCAGCTGTGCTGACAGCTGCCAGCGCACATCACAGACACCTCGGCCCCCTGGCGCCTGGAGAGTTGCAGCCGAGAAGCTGGCACGGCCCCCGGGCAGAATGCGCTGGTCTCAGCCCGCTGCCAACCCCCAGGGGTGGTCCTGGCACCGGCCACAGCAGGCAGCTGTGGGACCCTGACTGGCCGGACCCGTCTGGGGCCACCTTTGCACACACGGTTGGTGGGCTGGGGTCCAGCGGGGAGGCAGACCCTGGGAAACCGGAGGAGGGGCTTGCTCAAGGCGGGATGGGGGAGAAGAGGAGCCCCGCCCAAGGGCAGAGCCTGCCATGTGTGGCCACGCGGAGGGACCACAGGAGGGAGCGCACACCCACAATCGGGACTGCTCTTGTCGTGCCCGCGGCTGAAGGGAGCCGAGCAGCCAGCCTCAGAGGACATCCACGGCAGTCGGGGGCTCCTGACGTCTATTCAGAATCTTCTGGATTCTGGAGCAGCTGGGGGCAGGGGAGGAGCCTCCACCATCGAGACAGCCCTGCCCAGCCCAACCGAGGTCACTACCAGCCCAGGCCTGACCTCAGCCACGGGGGTTCTGAGGCCATGGCTACGGGGTCCCCCGGGCCCCAGCAGCTCCTCGACCAGGCCCTTCCTTCTCCTGGCTGGACCGCGCCCCCCCCCCCGCCCCTGCCCCTCCCCCAAGGGGCGGAGAGCAAACCGGGGCCGCAGGAAAGCAGGGGGCACTCGGGGGCTCAAACCCGGCCTGTCCACCCTGAGTCCACGGTGTTCCCACCATGTCACACCAAGCACCCCTTGAAGACAAGGGGGGACCACGACCCTTAGACGGTCTCCTCAGGGAGGCCCAGGCTGAGGAACAGCGGACATGTGGCGGCCGAGCCCGGTCCCCGGAGGAGACACCCTGCTCCCTACTCGCCACCCCGCGTTCCAGGCTCTGCCGGGTCCAAGGCCGCCCGGCAAGGCTGGGAGGAAGGGGGGACAGCAGAGCTGCTGTGGCCGCACCCCTGACCCCCCCACTACCCCAGCAGCAGCCACAGGCCCGTGGACCAGGCGGGGTGGGCCGTGGGGGCAGCTGAGGAGGTCCTGGCCGGTGCCACCGCCGCGTCCTCCCCCGCCTTCCAGGAGACACATCCGTGATAATTAACTGAAGGAGACAGGCCGCTGATTGGAATTTTTAATGAGCGGCCACATCTGCTCCCGCCTGCAGCCTGGCACGGCCCTGCTGCTCACGGCGGGGTCCTCGCAGGTTCACGAGCTCTGGCTTGTCCTTCCCTGAAGGGGCGTTCGCGGGGCAGGCGTCAGGGGGCACACGCACGTGCACCAACAGCCTGCCTGGGTCAGAGCAAGCCGCCCAGGACTCTCACATCACTGTTCCAGAGGGTTCTATACAAGGGCCCATGCCTGGCCTCGGGTCCCGCAGATGCCTGTGTGGACAGCAGGGCGAGCTCCTATCCGGTCCTGGAGACCCTAGAGGAGACCCACTGCTGCCTCGTGCCTCAGTTTCTCCATCTGTCAAGGGGGCCAGTCACAGCCCCAGCTCCTGGTGTGACAGGGACAGACACGCACAGCAAGGGGAAGCAGGCGGAGAACCAGCACGTGGCCAGCCCACGCGAGCGCCTTAGGGGCTGTGTGCAGGCCGGGGCTTGCTGGGTCTTCCCACGGGCCTATCAGCTGGCATGCGGGCCCCACGCCACCTGGCGGCAGCGCCCTGCTCCCCACAGGGTCCACCGTGGGATGGAGAAGGCCCCGTGGCTGTGGCCTGGGATGGACGCAACAGGGTGCACCGCTGGACAGGGACAGTAGCCAAGGAGACCATGAACCCAGGGTGGCTGAACCCCGGGTCGGAGTCCTTGCCCCGAGGACCCCATCTGGGGAGGAGCTCCACCCAGGCAGCCCATGGCACACCAGGTCCCGGCCTGGTCGCATGCGCTCCAGGTACAGAATCCCCGTGCAAGGCCAAGACCCCAGGGCAGCCACTGGCACGTAGGAGGCCCCCAAGGGCACCGTCCTGAGAAGCCCCTTCTCCCCTCAGTGGGACAAAGCCCAGCTTGAAGGTGGCTGGGCCAGATGGCACTTTGCCGCCAGCAGAGGAAAAACACGGTGCGGCAGGACCTGGGGGAGGGGCAGGCGGACCGGCGGGGGCCGAGGGGTGGGGGGGGTTCAATGGGCCGGACCCATGCGCCTTCCGTCTGGCTGGAGGCCTGCCAGGCTCGTGGCAGGCCCCTGGGCACGAGGTCACCCTCTGGGGGTGCACAGAGGCTGCCCGGACTGGCTCGGTCACCCCGGGGCCCCCCAAGAGTGCGACAGGCTCCCGCCGTCCTGGCAGAGAGCTGCGCGTCAAGGAGCATCTGGGGGCGGCTTCCCCTCCTGAGCAGCGGCGGCTGCAGGCCGCAGGCCCAGCGGTACAGACTGCGGTACAGACGACGCAGGACGAGGCGGGGAGGGGAGGGACGAGAATCCTTCATTCTCTGGTGCCTGGAGAGGGAGTTCCGGTCAGGCGGGCAGGACAAGCCTTGTTAGCTTGAAAATAAACCATTTTCCATCTCTGCTGTCGTCTGTGGCCCCCCGCTCCCGACCTGGGAAACAGGACCCTGGCAACTGGGGGATGGCCAGGCCCAGAGCCCCACCCCTACGAGTCCCCACCTGGCGGGGGAGCGAGGGACCCATCCCCTCCCCGCCTTCACGCCTCTTGCCAGCTCCGCTGCCCAGAAGGATTACATTCTCCACTGAGCCTTTGTGCCGCGCTGATGAGCCATACATCATCTGCTAATCCAGTTCCCTGCCCGACGCCCTCCCTGGCAGGCGAGTGTTTCAGTCACCGCCGCGGTGGTACACGGGAGCAGATCGATCACGCCCTGTCCTCGGGGGGGGGGGGGGTACTAAATGCTTCGGAGGCAGGCAGGACCCTCGGAGGAGACCCTGGGAGGAGTCCCGCCGCGCGGGCGCGGGCGAGCGAGGAGGGCGATACGTGGGAGGCACCCTGGTCGGGCCGATCAAGGGGGAAGGGAGCCGCTCTGGGGCTGGGCAAAGGGGACGGGCCCCTGCAGCTGTCATAGCAGCCAGTGCTGAGCCTGGGACAGGCAGGCAGGACCCAGGAACCACCTCCCTCCCCCCACCCTGGGAGCCCTAAGGTCAAGACGGATCGCCAGGTGGCTGACAGCAAGACGCAGCGCACCCCTACCAAGGCAAAATCCCCGGGGAAGACCCTTCATCCTCCCTCAACCCAGGGCCAGCTCCGGGGTCTGCAAACCCCTCTGTGGCTGGAGTCCGGCCACCAGGCCCCACCTGGGCTCTCCCGGCCTCAAACTGCACACAGAGCACAACGACCAAAGCCAAGGGCCCAGACGGCAGCTTGAGACGCGCACGGCCACACCCAGGAGGGCCCCAGCCCACAGCTGTTTCTAGGAATTCAGGGATCCTGGGTGGGTTCCTTGTGGATCCTCACCTGGGGCCAGGGCCTGCCTGACGACCACCCTCTCTGTGGACAGAGGCTGGCTACCCCCGTCCCCCAGGGCCGAGAAAGAAGAGAGAGACCCACCAAGAGGATGGGGGTGTGTGCATGGTGGGGCTGGGGACAGCCTTTGTGCCCACCTGCCTCTCCGCTTCCATCGTTCTTGTGGTTTCATTGGTATTTCCCGGTACTGCACCCCCCATGCCCGGCCTGGAGCTTGGTAGGAAAACCCAGGAGGGAAGCCCAGTGTTCCCAGCCTCCTGACCCCGCTACTGGGATTCCCGGGGAGCTGCTGGAGGGGTGGAGGTGGGAGGGGGGCATGCAGCCGGGGCAGGGCTGAAGAACCGCTCCCAGGGCCTTCTGCAGGGCAGGCTGCCGCACAGGGGAGCCCCAGGTACCAGGGGGCGGCTCTGGAAGCTACGACGGAAGCCGGAAGTGCCTTCCCTGCTCGGGTCCTGACTGGGGCGGCGATCCCAGCAGCTACCGCTCCCCAAGGGCCAGGACGTGCTTCCCAGGGGGCTATGCAGGGAACCACAACCCCACCGCCAGTTCTCACGTCGGGGTGCGGACCCCCAGCGCCTCAGAGCGGGAGCGTGCTGGGAGGGCTTTCAAAGGGTCACGGAGGTCGGCCGTGATCCAACGTGGCCCGGGTCATCAAGAAAAATGAGAACACAGACGTGCACAGAGGGAGCGCCCGGTGAGGACAGAGGGAGAAGGCGGTCTACACGCCCAGGAGAGGCCTCAGACTCCCAAAGAATAAGTGTGCCGTGGGAGCGAGCCCTGGCCCAGCGCTTGGCTGTGGCCGCCCGACCGGCACCGGCTCGTTTTCTCCCAACACACGGACCCTCCAGGCGAGCGTCGCGCTTCCCGCACACACCCGCGCGCCCCGCGCTCACCTGCCGGCTCTCGCTCCTCCACACGCCGTTGACGGTCTTGGTGGGGGCGATCGTCACCACGGGGGGCGTGCTGGGCACACTGTGGCCCCCAGGGGGGACGATGATGGGGCCCATGGGCACGCGCTTCGGCGTGCTGGCCGGGGAGCTGTGGTTGGTGGCCGGCGAGGACACGGGGGACGACTCGCTGCTCAGTGAAGACCCTGCGGGAGAAGGAAGGGCAGAGCAGCGTGAACGGGGGTCACACCCACGAGGGCTCTGGCTGAGCCCAGCCAACCGGGCGAGGGCCGCACCCCGTCTCTGGCTTCCCTGGCCCCCTGGCCTCCAGGGACCAGCAGGGGCACAAGGTGCGGGGTCCCAGCGCCGCTCACCGGAGCCCTGAACCCTGATGTGAGGGTGAGAGGAGCTGGGAGTGTGAGCAGGACGGGCAGGAAGGGTGACCCCTCCCCACGTTGATGGAGACCTGAGCCCCGGGCTCCAAACAGGGCCCTGACCCCTGTGTGCTTGCGGACGGAGGGGTCACGGGAGGGCCTGGCAGGGCAGGGACCAGGAGCAGTGGCCACAGGAGACTCATCTTTTTCCTTAGGTGTTAACTGTGATCGATTTAAGTTTTAAAAACCCAGCTTTAAGTCATCACTGAAACCATAAAGGTCGCTGGTTTCCAGCACATTCGGAGTCGTACAACCATCACCACTACCTGGCTCACTTCCGTGGCCCCATAAAGACCCAGAGCCCAGCCTCACTCCCACCTGCTGTCTGCCCCCCTGGAGGCGGGTGCGCAGGGCCTGGGGCAGGGAGGGAAGGGCTCTGGGGCTCCTGAGCGCAGCCAAGCCAGCCAGCTGCTCGGGTCAGTGGCTGCTGCCCCTGCGACGGGCACGGCGTGAACAAGGCAGGCACACTGGGCTCCCCAGGTCCGGGCCCCCGGCGGGCATCCGGCACTGTCCAGGTCCTCCAGAGCCCTGCCCGGGCCTGGCTAAGTCCACAGCACACACCCACCCGCCCACCCCGCACTCCGGGTGGGGGGGAAGGAGACCCCCTCCGTGACCACACCGTGGTGGGTCCGCAGACATCGGCTCAAGCAGCCCAATCCGCCGTCCCAGACAGGCGCGGACCCCGGGGGACCCCACTTCAACTGGAAGCATGAGAGCAGTTACGGTCGCGGGCGAGGAACACATGCTTGGTTAGTCACGGGGGGGGGGGGGGGGATGGGGAGGTCCAGGGGCTCCGGCCAAGCTGGATGACAAGCAGTGGCTTGGAGATGCCCCGTTGAAGGGCAAACCTGCCCCTTCTGAAAGGTCCCTACAGGCACCTTCTGTCAGCCACAGCCCCCCCGTGGGCAGGGAAAAGGAAGCAGGGTCAGCAAAGACAACCCCCACGGGAGGAGAAGCCCACCGACGTGCAGGCACGGCCCCGGATTTTGCTCCCTGGGGCCGAGGGACCCTCACCGTGCCTCCACACCACCTCCAGGGGCCACACTCACGCCACCGGGTGGATCCTGTGTGTGCAAGGGGGCACCGATAGCCCCTCACCCCGGCGGCCAAGGCGTCGTCAGTGCGGGCCCCCATCCTTCCTGCCCCAGGGCCCTGACCAGCCAAGCGTGGCTCAGCAGTGTCGCCGGGAAGCAAAGTGGCTGCACGTGGAGGCCCAGGGACATGGACAGAGACTTGACCTGGGCGAGGCCCTCTTGTCCAGGACTCTTCAACAGGACTCCCTAGGCTTGTCCACCGCGTGTACAACTGCACAAGGCAGCCCCATGGAGACACCCAGTCCCAACCCCACAGGAGAAACCCCGGAGCAACCCAGCAGCGTGTTCTGCTCTTAGTATCAACAATATCAAGGAGGAAGGGGTGTCCCTCAGGGAACTGCTCAAGGGCTGCTGTGCCCCCAAGTCCCCAGGTTAGAAGAACGGCCACCACCCCAAGAATTCTGCCGCCCCACGTCTGTGGCTAGCTGCCCGCTAGCTTAGGTGCGGTCTGAAGCTCCTGGTCAGAGATCATTACTGCCAGGGGAGGACCAACAGCCCTGAGACAAGCTACATGTGGCCAAGCTGGTGACGATGCCATTCCGCACCCAAAGCCGGTTTGTGGTCCCCTGCGGCTGGGGCAGGGGTGGGGGGCTGTCACAGGCGGATCCAGCCAGTCCGTGAGCAGACCTGACCTCCCCTGGAAAATGACCTCCCTGAGGTTCCAGCATGGCCCTTGGGGGCTGGGGGACTGTGCCCGCACTGACTGGCTGACACAGCACAGGGTGTTGAGTCCTGTACCCTCGCCCAGGTCTGTGCAACTCTGCAAACCGGTGGCACCTTCTCCAGGCCCGAAGCCCTGGTGCAGCGAACGCACCCAGCAACACGGGGCCAACGCCCACCAGAGACAGGGCAGCCAGCAAGGGGGCTGCCGGCAGCAGAGACCACCCAGAGCGGGTTCCCAAGCTGCAGCGCTCCCTGCGGGGGGGGGGGGGGGGGGGGGGGGCGGGTCACACCAGCACCGAGGGGCAAAGACAGGAGGAGGAGGCAGACTGGTCGGAATGCCGCCCGTCCCACCCACCAGGGGCTGCGTGACAGCGGGGGCCGTCTCCTGATCACTGAGAGCCTGCCCCCTGCATGCCAACGATCCCTGCGCCATCCTGCAGATTATCTGGATTTTGATAAAAGTTCCACTTTGCCTTTTTGGAAAAAAAAAAAAAGAAACACAAAACACAATAACACACCAGGTAAGGGATCTTTTTCCTAAAAGAGCATTTCTACAGAAACTCTGCGGCCCTCCTTTCTGGGTGGCAGTGGCTTCGCGGAGGCGATCCCTGCATGACAAAATGCCCCACCGCGAGAGGGCAACTCACTGGCCCCGGCAAATTCATGGAGGAGTGGCCATCACCCCGAAAAGGAGGCCGTACCCCAGCCCTCAGTCCACAGATGTTGCCCTAAACGATCCCACCGGACGTGACCTTCAGCACCAGCAGCTGCTCACTCAGTTGGTTTTTATGGCACGTCCGTGTGGTCCTGGGCGTCAGGACTCCCCTTCCTTTCTACGGCCGGCAGCCCTCCGAGGTATGTGAGACGCATTTCGTTTCGTGTGATCCCCACCCCCTGCCACCCGGCTCTGTGAGGGCTGCTGTGTCTCCTGCACTCACAGCTTATCTCCCACTTAGCCCCATGCTGGGCCGCCAGGCCCACACCCTGGGAGGCCCCCTGCCCATGGGGGCGGAGAGGACTGTATGTGTGTTCTGGAGCCAGAACAGGAAGGAAGGAAGCGCACACAGGCCAAGAGCACTCAGGGTCAAGGCAGAGGCCACCAAGAGCCTGGAGGAAAAGCTGGGGTCAAAGGCCAAGCAGGCCCGCGGCCTCTAGACACTGGGCAGATGGACCGGGCGGCCCACACAGCTCGGAGCCCTGCAGTGCAACAGCCCTGGGGGGCCTCGCAAGCCGGAGCAGCTGACAGCACCAGGCCCCCCAAGGGGCCCCGCCTCACGCCGTTAACTCGCCTTTCCAGATTAACCTCATTTCTAATCACCAGGCCAGGTGGCGGGGGAGCTTGGGGGCCCAGGTGCACTGGGACTGGGAGGCCATCGGCAATTAGCAACCTCATCCCCCGGGGTGGGGGCGGCATCACTGGCCGGCCAGAGCCCGTAATCGATCCCTGACCACGCACCCACAATTAGCACGCGGCCACCGCGACCCCGCTCCTGTGACCGCCCTAATTAACCGGAGGCACACGGCAGGAGCCCGTCCACGGGCACAGGCGGCGTGGGGTGACAGGAGGCGTCCCACGCCGTCACCTCTGCTGTCTGCCTTGGAGGGTTAGCGCCGAGGCCGCCGGGCACGTGTAATTAGCAGCTGAGACCCCAGACTCGGGAGACGGGAGCGGGGGAGCCTGGAAACCAAACTGCAAACCTTCCACGCCGTCCGCTCTCCCTGACACACATGCAGTCGGCCACCAACACAAGGACCTGCCACCCACTGGACGCTGCCGCGGGAACCTCCGTGCCAGGCTGCAGGACCCCCACCCACCCCTCCAGCCCACCACAGCGGCCAGGGTCTCTGGGCCTCACCCTGCACCCGGTTAGTGTTGTCAGCACTGATGACAGGGAGGACATGAGGGGACAGTCTCCCTAGAAAGGGACCCTCAGGATGTTTTCCTGGGAGGCCCCCTTCCGGGACCGGGCCACCCAAGCCTGGCGGGGTTGGAAGGGGCAGTACCCCAGGGACAGACTCGTGCAGGAGGGTACGAGGGGCCCGGCCCCAGTGCCAGCAAGGGTTTTCCTGGCTTCCACCAGGGCAGGCATCCACCGGGCCCCACGGCACAACCAGGGTGGGGCGGGGGCCCCCCGAGGGCCCCATGTGCACCTGCTTGCCAGGGCCCTCTGCTCGCCCCTGTAGTCTGTTCCGTCCCAGGTCCATCTCGGGAGGACCCTGGGCAGGCTGCTGTACTCCAGAGGACGGCCAGCCTCCAGCGCCCCACAGCCCTGGGGTGCCCTGCCCTCCCCCTCCTCTCCTCCCCCAGGCCTGGCAGGCGAACACCATTTGCACCCAGAAAGCAGGCTGGTCAACAGCACGACGCGCTCTGCTCGCTGAGGCTGAGGGACCGTGGGGCCCGCAGGAAGCCTGCCGGCTGGCAGTCACCCAACACCACTCCCTGGACAGTCGCAAAGTCGGCCTCCCTGGGACGTGCCCAATGGAACAGCCACAGCGTGAGCCTTTTGGGAAGCTAAGTGTGTAGGTGACAGAGACCAAATGCCATCGAAGGCAGGGGTGTCCTGTAGCCCGGCACAGGGGGGACAGTAGGAGTGGGGGGGGCACAGGCAGTCCTTGCCCAGCTGAGGGCCATGGTTCCGACGACCCATGGGTCTGGGCAGAAGGGGCTGGGAAAGAGGCCCCGCACACCTGCTTCCAGGCCGGGGGTCTCCCCACCTGCCCACCAGCCGGGGTCCTCACCCTGCCTCACGGCTGCCAGCCACCAGCACGGTCCTGGGCCCAATCTCGCACACACGACAGTCCGTAAACCCAAATCAGCAAAGACAAGGCGTCGGTCTTTCTTATGAGCCACGTTTCCAGGGCCCTGTTACTGGCCGACGGGGGGAACTGGGGCTGGCGAGGACGATGGGCTCGGACAGCTGGGGGCAACGCGGTGGGGGGCGAGGAACACCGAGGCAGAGGGAGCCCTGGGAAGGCGACAGGGCCAAGTTGGTGCTGTGTCACCATGGCCAGGGGAAGCCTGCCATGCGAAATGCCCCCGGGCCGGGCATCGCCCCCTGGTCCATTGCTCTGGTCAGACCCATCTTGCCCACCCAAGCCTTCCCCCTTCCCCCCCATATCTCTGCGTTGGGGGCACACGCGGCTTCTCCAGCTCCAGCCTCCCGGGCCCTCCAGCTCTTGCCTCCAGAACCCCAAGGGCCCAGGGTCAGCAGAGAAGGTCCCCCCACCGCAAACTCACACCTGTGCTTGGAGACAGATGGGGCCACAGATACCCATGGGGAAATGCCAGCGCACGGGTGACATGCCGCGGGGAGCGCGCCAGGCCAGATCCTGCCTTCCTCGGTTTGGCTGTTTTCTTTGAAAGAAAAAGATTTCGGGGGGCAGCAGGGAAGCACCGCCCTGCCTCACCGGGCCAGCCGTGTGGCGGCGACGCTGGGGGGCAGAGTCCCACCCGCACGCTCTGCCAAGGGAGGGACCCGCCCCGCCTCCCTGGGGCTCGGGGACAAGACCCGGGCTCCGGCAGCTCCCGAGGCCTGGCAGTAACCAGACCCGCCTGCCAAGCCGGCGACAAGACGAGGCAGAAAGCCAAGAAGCGTGAGGGAAGGAAGCCAGGCAGGGGCGCCCGTGCTGTTTGGGGCCCTGGACCTGGAGTGTTAGAAATTCACACCCCACTGCCCCCGCCCGAGGCCAGCGCTCTCGGCAGATACCCCCTCGGGAAGGCCACTCCACCACCCCATGGGGTCCAGGGTGGCCACACTACGCGCCTGACACACTTTGTAGAGAGAGGAATAGGTCCCAGAGGCTTCGGGGCCCCCCACGCTTCCTCTGCCCAGCCGGGGCCCCCAGGCCACACAGGGACAGCCCAGAGACACCTGCCCTGGACAGAGGCATGGAGTATGCACTGTGCAAGGCACAGAAGGTGGGCCGGCCGCGCACCTGAGTTAGGACCCTCCAGGTGGGCTCACGGGGTGGGGTCAGGGGAGACGCACAGCCCCAGGGACCTGGCAGGCTCCCCACACCACTGCCCCTGCCTGGCTCTGGGCAGATGGGCGCTGCAGCCCTGCGGGAGGCGAGATCGCCCCACAGCCAGTCACAGCCAGCACCTGGCAGCAGCCCCTGCTGCGTCATGCTCCGGCCGGCAGGGGTGCAGGCGCCCAGGCTCGCCCTCTGCAGGGAGCTCAGGGGAAGGGTTAGGGCCGCTGGGGGGCTGCTGTCACACTCCAGGCGAGTCCCTTCCTGACTCGCGCCCTCACTTAGGCATTCACAAGCACCTCCCTGCCCACAGAAAGCCGGGGTCCCAGCAAGCCCTGTAGGGCAGGCCTCGGAGGCTGGGACACTCTGGGGGTCGGTGCAGTCTTGGGGTTCCCTAGGCTGGGGCTCATTCCAAGGCTAAAACTGGGGCTTCCAATGCCAATGGAGGAGGTGTGGGGGGGGGTACAGTCTCTGCCCAGAAGAGGCTCTGGCGTGGGGACAGGCAGAGATGAGGCAGCCAGGCCGGTGCTGGAGCTGGATGAGCGGCGAGGGGACAGAGGGCCGAGTGGCCCAGGAGGACATCCTTTCTGTGGCCAGAGACATGGGAGGAGCCCCACGCGAGCTGCCTCAACAGGGCGCGCCCCAGGCCATCATGGAGAAAGAGTCTCCTGGGTATGACCGGGACCAAAGGTGGCTCAGACCCCAAGCCTCTCCCAGAACGATGTGCCGTGTGGGTGCCATCACACCCCGGGCACCCTTTATCCCAAGGGGTGAAGAGGAGGGACCCGGAGACAGACAGCCTCAGCAGCAGCAGCAGCTGACCCCAGCGTGGATGGGTGGGGCCCGCGGGTCCAAGCCCACCCTCTTCCCACGGACACCCTCTCCTTTCCAGGACCCTCCCAGGGGCAAGCCTCCACCCCTCCCTGCACAGTGGTCAGAGGTAGGGGAGGAGGGCACGGGCGGCCCCTGCCGGGTGCGCACAGCTGCTATCTGCCTGGCCCTCGTGTGTTCTCTCTGAATCAAAATCCAGGACGATGAGATCGCTAAGGAAAGAGAGAAGCCCAGAGAGGTCAAGCGAGGTGCCCGGGACACACAGCAAGGATGTGAGCCAGGGCACGAGGCAGGTCCAGGCCCTCGTGGCACCCACAGCCCCACCCGGAGCAGCGGGCACCTCCACTCCACACGCCCCCCTCCCCAGGGCAGTCTGGCCGCACACTAGGCATCTCCAAGCCTCGGTGCGGAGAGAATTCTCCACCAAAGGGCCGATTCCCCGGTTCTCATCCTTTCTCTCAAGGTAGAGCGAAGCATGCAGCGGAGATGACTTCCTCTGAACTGAGGGTTTCAACTGTACCCTCGGGGCACGACGTGAGCAAAGACATTAGCCCGAAGCGGAGGAGAGAACGTGGGCCAGAGCTCGGCCTACATGGGCGCTTCACAGCAAGGCAGGGGTGGCGGGGGAGAGGGTCCCAGGTGACCGGAGACACACCAGGGTGCACGTGGCTAGCAGGACGGTCCCTGCCTCTCCCATGGCCCCTACGGTCCTCACCCCACCGTACCACGGATGCCCACAGAGACAGGAGCCCGGGGGGGGGGGGGGGGCAGGTCAGCGAACAGGCCAGGGAGGGGCCGGAGGCTGTGGGGTCTCTGGACCCGAGTCCGTGGCTTCCAAATTCCCCTCCGCTGCTGACAATGAGGGACTCCTGTCCTACAGCCCCGTGACGGTGGAGGGGTTCACACATGCCCGTGACAGATGTGGGGTGCCAGCTGGCCCTGGAACATCAGGTCGAGCGCGTGAAGCCAGTCACACGTGCTCAGTGTCCCCACCCCCACCCCCTGCCAGCCTATTGTGGCTCCCTGGGCGGGGGTGGAGGGGAGCACGCGGACAGGCACGGCGCTTCCGCAGGGGCACGGACACGGTCTGGGAGTTGGGTCACGCCTGCACGACTCTGGACACCATACACGACATCATCTTACTGCTTCAGAAGGGGAGCTCGCATGGCCCTGAACGAGTCTGTAAAATTTCCCAAGTATCCGGCTCCTTCCCAGACCACCAAGCCCACCAAAGCCCCCTCCCACCCCCCCAACCCCCCGGCGGGTCTCTGGTTCCAGGGGAAAAGGCAGGGCCGAAGCCCTGGGACCTCCTGGCTCCCTCTTCATGCCCCCACTGCCCCGAGGCTTCCGGAAGCCAACAGCCCCCATCACCCACGAGCCTCCAGTCTGCACCACCAAGGTGGGTCCAGGGGCAAGTGGCTGCCATCCTAACCCCAGCTCTGCGAGCCCGCTTCGACAGGTCTCAGCACCAGCGAGGGGCAGAGGCACGTCCGCACAGGGTGGGCACCTCGGGCTCACAGCTGGACCTCTCTGAGCCTCGGCCTGGCCATCTGTACACCGGGCCGCTCTGGGCTGTGACCCCTTCTACTGATGGGCGGAGGAGACAGCAAGGTCACCCTGAGGGCGACTGAGTGAGAGAAAGGAGACCAGGCACGGGCTGCAGCCCAGAGACGCTCCCCGAGAGGGACAGCACCTCCTGGTTTCTCAAACCAAGGCCTGACGGGGCAAACAGAGCTCAGAGTCCCAGCTCCAATGCTCTGAACTTTCCCAACTTGGCCTTCGGCCTCCAGAAACCCCTCAGCTCTCAAGATACAGCGTGACAAGAGCCCAGAAGCGCCCACGGTGGAATCCAAGCGAGGGGCGGCCCGGATTCCAACACGCTCCACGGACGCTGAGCCCCCCAAGCCCCAGCCCCACCCACATCTGAAGGACGGGGTGCCCGCACACCAGCCAGCCGCAGAGGCGGTGCTCCCGTGACAGTAAGAGCTCCAGCCCGTGTGGCTGGTGCCCAGCTTCCCTCTCCCGGCCCCTCCCCGCCAAGTCACTCTTCTCAGGACAGCAAAGGAGAATGCCCAGGTCACAGCTGTGAACTGGGCCCCACGGCCACGGGACCGGCCTCTGCCAGCAGCACACTTTGTTCCCGGCCCCTTCCCACCCAGAAGCCTCTGGCATGTTGACTGCCGCTGGCCCATCTGCCCATCCGCACACCGAGGGCAGCCTAGGGCTGCAGAGAGCAGACAGGGCCATCGAGGCAGGCTCCTGCCCTGTGCCCTCCCGTGACCCCAGCCTCAGACCTCCCCTGCCTGCCTCCGCAAGGAGGAAAAGGGCCCTTCCATGACTGCGTCCTCTGCCGCGGTGAGGTGTCACCCCAGGACGAGCCCAGTGAGCCAAAAGGATGGTCAGGGAGGACTCAGCACAGGCACAATCAGCATCTTCCCATGTGCCAACACTTGCCTTCTGAACGCTGGGAAAGGACAAGGCCAGAGCAGGGAGCTGCAGGGTAAACTCAGCCACAGGGCTGGCCTGTCCCCTCCCAGGGGACGATGGAGTCTCAACCACTCCATCCCTGCCGTGCGTCCCCCTCCAGGTCGGCTGGTCTGGGGGCCTCCACGGGCCCAGGCAGGGAGCTCTCGGCCTCCTGCGGGCCATGTGTGCCCCAAGCGCATGGTGCGCCGTTGCTGCGAGCGGTAGGCCCTCCTGCACGTGGCCAGGGAGTGCGCCCCGGGGGTGTGGAAGGCTCCGGGGGGCGTGGAAGGTGAGGAGGGCTGTGGGTGTCTACCAGGAGCCACGCTCTGCCCAGGCGGACCCAATGGCCCCACGGCAGGCGGATGCACAACCAGTCCCCAACAGTCCGGTCTCCCAGGCCGCGGGCTGCTCGTTCCCCTTACACGTGCCCCTCAGCCCAATGACCCGGAAGAGGGGAGATTCGGAACTTAGAAGACCCCCCCCAGCCAGTCCCCGTCAGGGCCAATGTCCCCTCTGCTGAGCCCTGAACCTCTGGGGCAAGACGGATCCCAGGTCCCTGCTTCCTCTGCCCACGTCCGAGCAGCAAGTCCAGAGATCTGCCGGGGTCTCCCGGCGGCCCCAGCCGCAAACTGCCTCCTACCCCACTGTCCAACCAGCAGCCCAAGACCCGGACTGATAATGGGCACCTGGGTAGTGGTCCCCACGAGCGCCTGAAGCTGGGGACCCCGAGAGCCCCCAAATCAAGACCAAAACGCAGAGAGGGTCAGTGTTCGCCTAAAGCCACACAGCATGTCCCTGCCCGCGTGACCCCAGAAGCCAGGGCTCCGAACCTTGTGGGGACACCCATCCACGCCAGCACGTGATCCCTGCCTTGGGGAGTTAGGTAGTCATGGGGGGCGCGGTCCCAAAGACACCCCCACTCTGAGACCAACAGGTTTCTGGAGACCGTGGCCGCCCCCGCAGCGGCTCCCGGAGCCGAGGCCAGACAGAGGCGGCAGAGAGGCAGAAGCAAAGCGCAGGTACCAGGACGGGGCGGGCTCGGCGGCCGGGCGGGGGTCCCGGAGGGTCTGACCGGAACCAAGCAGCGTGGCAGACCTGGGAGCGGCGGGGGCGGGCGCGGGGTCCTGTGAGCGCGGCTCCCGGTGGCGGGGAACGGCCGTCTCTCGGCCGCGCGCCTGCTCCCCCCAGGAGCCCACGAGGCCCGGGAGGAGGGGGCTGCGCTCGCTCTCCCCCCCTCGGGCTGCCTCTTACCTCTGGGCTCCTCCGCCTGTTTGGCGAGCTTGCGCAGCGCAGCGGCAAAGCTGGAGGACGGCGCGGCCTGGGCCGACAGCGTGCTGCTGCTGGCGGGGCTGCCGCTGGGCACCAGGGCGCCATTGAGCGGCGAGGGGGTGAGGGGGTTGACGGTGGCGGTGGTCCTGGTCGCGGTGGAAAGCATCCCTAGTGAAGGGGACTTGGGCTCATGGCTCATGCCTGAAACAGGAAAAGAAGAACCAGAGGTCACCCAGAGAGTAGGAGGGCCCAGCACCAGAGCGGGGGGTCCGCGGGGCACCAGTGAGCAGCATGCAGGGACAGGGACAGGAGCAGACGCGGGTGGCCCCGGCAGGACAGGCAAGACAGAGGACAGACAGCGGCGCAGAGAGAGCAGGGCCGCGGGACCCCCTGCCCCGCCGACCCACGGTCAGAGCCTCAAGTGCACACGGCACCCCGTGACCATGGACGCCAGACGGCATCTCCGGCCACATGCGGGAGGGGCGACAAGGTGTGGGCTGTGTCCTCACAGCAACAAGGACCGGGCGGGAGGAAGAGGCCTGGCAGCAGGAAGGAAGACGGCCACAGAGCTACTCCCCACTAAGGCTTCTGCCACCGGCCCGCCCCCCCCGGCCTCCCACCCCCACAGGGGAGGCCGGCACTGCTCCTGCCCCCGTTCTAGAGAAAACAGACTCGGGTTCTGCCCCGGGGAGGCCGGCCGGGGATGCTGGCAAGTCCCTACGGACACGGGTGCCTCAGGGAACGGCCCCATGGGCATCTGTGCCAGCCATGGCAGGGAGAACGCAGCCGCCCCGTACACCCTGCCTGCGGATCGAACCCACCGCGGGGCAGCCCGCCCTGCCCGCTGGGGGCCAGGTTCAGGCCTCACTGACGGAGGAGCTGCTGCCCGCCAGGGGGACACCAGGTGCCACGGGCGGGGGACACACACAGCCATCTTCCCACAGGCCTTTCCTGTCCTGTCCAAGTGTCAACGAGGAGGCCGAACGGCCTCCCGAGAGCCCGATCAATAAAGGCCCAGCTCCGTCAGGCAGCCGAGGGCGTCGCGCCATAAATAAGTTTTCCATTAACATCCCTGCCCTCTCGGGGCCACCTGCATGGCCCGGCCTCACTCCCCGCCCTGGCCGCGGGCGCGTTCCACAAGCATAAATCAAGCCCGATGGCCTTGCGGCGGGCAGGGGCTGCGGGTCACATGAAGGGAGAAGCAAATCGACTTCCAAACCCCCAGACGGACACCCAGGAGGGGCAGGCATCGGGAAGGGTCCCTGGAAGTCGCAGGTGATGGAGCACGATGGGAGAGCACTCAACACGACAGGGCAAAGAACACACGCTTCTCGCAGGGTGGCGGCAAGGGGCGCCCCCAGGCAGCAGCCTACACCCCAAGAGGCTCTCTGGGGCCCCCAGAGTCCCCATCGCCTCCCCTGGGTTCTGTGCTGAGCCTAAAAGAGTCTAACTAGAACTGGCTTCCACATCCAGCTCCGTGGGCCAGCAGGCGAGAAGGGGGAGCCCCCCAGGGGGTCAGGCGCCCACCTGCTGCCCCCCCCACCCCGAACTAGCCAGGAGAGGCAGTGGGCCCGCACGCACTAGTTCTTAAGCCTGAGTCCCAGAGCACCAGGCGAGGCAGGAAGACCCATCCTCGGGGGTAGGGACGCAGGCTGAGGGTGAGGGCTTGTGCTGGGGAACAAAGGACCCCCACCATGCCCACAGCCTGCCTGGGGGCCTCCCAGCTGCAGGGCAGGCCACGTGGGCGGCCACCACACTGGGCAGCTCCACTGAGCAGCTGAGACAGCGCCGACCCCCAGCTGACCCACATGTCCTCCTCTTTCTGGAGCAGCGGGGGCAGGGGGTGAACCCCAGGAGAGAAACCCGAGAATCCAGGGGGTGTCGGGGGGTTCCTTCCCCAGCAGGCTGAAAACGCAGGTCTCAGGCCCGGGTCATTCCTGGTCAACTCAGCACCGGGCCAGGCCCCAGAGGACCACTGAGCAAGACGGAAGCTGGCGCTCCGGGAGTGCGGGCCCCAGGCCACGACCAGCACCCTCTCCTCCTCCCGCGGACAGCACGGACAGACCACGCAAGAGGGGTGGCCAAGGTCACGGAGTGAGGAAGTGGGGGTCCGAAGGTCAAGCTTAGCATCCCTTGGGGGCCAGGTACCTGGGCCGCGAATCCCGCTCTGCAGCCTCAAAGCCATGTGACCTCAGGCAAGTCACAGCCTCTCTGGGCCTGTCTCCTCGTCTAGGAGATGCAGTTAAGGACAAAGTCTACCTTGCAGGTTCATCTAGACAGGCTTCAAGGAACTAATTTACACAAGGGGCTTTGGCGTGTGCCCAGCGCACACCAGGGGCCACTGATGGAACCACCAGCCCACGGAGGGGCAGAAACATGGGTCTGGATGAGCAAGGCGCCCAGCCGCAGCCACACCGGTCGGCCTCCACAAACCAGGACACGCGCTTCCAGAACTGGGCTTCCCGCCCCACCCGGGGGAATCAGGCGATGTGGGGTCACAAGTCCACGTGCTGCTGGGGGTGGCCCCCACGGCCCCCCGCAGCCCGGCATGCACTCCACAGGAGCTGCTGGGGGTGGCCCGGAAGTCCTCCAGGGAGCGCTGAGCACCCACAGCTGGGGCGGCGACGGCTGTTCGGGGTGGGGGGGGCAGCGCAGACAGTGCTCGGAGACACCGTGTGGTGAAACGGAGACACAGGGTTGAGGCCCACCGGTCCAGGCCAAACGCTCAGGGGAAGGCGTGGCTACAAAGGGCAGCCGGGAGCCAAGCTGCCTGAGGAGAGACCCCGGGCCCTCTCCCACTGGGGACATCAGTTAGGCGTGGCCGGGTCACCTCCCCAGATGCCTCAGGACAGACCTGGGGGAGGCCAGCAGAGCATTGCGGAGGGGAGGGGGAGACACACAGGCCAGGAGCTGTTCACAGTCCAGTCCTGGTCACACGCACGGCGCAAGGCCACGTAGCCTGGCTACACGCCCAGGACTCGCACCGCATCTCCAGGCCCCCCACGGCATCCCTGCGCACCCTACACCACTGTCCACTCCGAGGCCTCAACAGGATGCTCGACCAGGAAAAGACGGACGAGCGCGCACACGCAGGCTGAAATACGTGTCACCATAGGGTCTTAAAAACACACCCACCAAATCTTCGTTCCTCAAGCCCTCCAGGGACGGAGATGAGTTCTCTTGCCCTGACAGGGGCCAGACTTATGGACTCACTTGTGATGAACAGAGCACAGCAGAAGCGACGGCGTGACTTCCAAGAAGAGACCATCAGAGGCACGGTGGCCACTGTCTCACCTCGCCTCAGTGGAGCTGCTCAAGAGGCCAGGGACAGTCCCAGCTTTCCTGCCACCTCCAGACAGAAGCCTCGTCCCAACCCCCGCCCGGCCGAGCCTTCAGATGAGACCACTGCCACCGCTGCCAGCTGGACCACAGCCTTCCCGGAGCCTCAAAAGTTCGATCATCTCTAAATAATCTATTGCCTTTACCAAGTCTCCAAAATGGGCCCCCTTGACGCCATCGGGGACCATTAGCCACATCCTCCCTGTTTCCTCATTCCTTAGAGAGCCAGCCGCTTCTCTTTAATCCCCAATTCTGTGAGAAAGGTGCCAGTGTGCCCACTTTACAGATGGGGCAGGAAAGCCTCGGATCCCCGCCCGACAGAAGGCCAAGAGCAGGGCTGAGATTACCACAACAAAAACGCCGCACCCTCTTTATGCAAAAGTGGTCAGGGCCCTGATCCAGACCCCTCCTGTCCACAGCGCACACGGAGGACAAGGACCGGGGAAGGGAGGTAGGCAATGCGGTCACTGCACCTCGCAGTGACCAGTCCCCAAGGCCCAGGAGCTGATGGGAGGCCACTGCCCAGTGGCCATGTGACAGGCCGGCCAGCTGGTGACCTGGGCAGACCTGCTGTGGCTGCCAGCTGACAGTGCTGGCCAGGGCGGCGCAGGACAAACCCCAGGCCAGACCCCAAGGATCACAGACCCCTTAAGGTGTGGGCGGGTGTCTTCCCCGAGCGGCAGCAAAAGGAACAAAGGTCTCCCTTCCGTCCTTGCGTCTATGCCGTCCTTGCGTCTATGCCGTAACCTCCCTGCACTCAACCAGGCTTTCACAGAGGGGGGATCATGGGGGCACCCGCGTGGCTCAGTTGGTTCAAGCGTTTGCCTTAGGCTCAGGTCATGGTCTTGGGGTCCTGGGATGGAGCCCCATGTGGGGCTCCCTGCTCGGTGGGGAGTCTGCTTCTCCCTCTCCCTCTCCCCCTGCTCATGTGTGTGCATTCTCTAACATGTGAAATCTCAGTAAGTAAATGGGTAAGGGGGGCGGGGCGGGGTCATCAAAGAGACGCAGACTCAGCAGCGTGAAGCTGGCTGCCAACAGAGGCCCCAGGGACGCCCCTCGGGCCAGGGCCTCCCCTGCTGGAACTCAAACCCAAAGCCTTACCTACTGCTCCCCAACCTGGCCTGGTGACGAGGGTCTTTAGGGATCAGCTATCCTGTGAACGTCACGGTCACACTCCTGCTGACCCCGAGTAACCTCCCCTCCCGCCCAAGTCTCCCCTCAGGCAAAGCCCAGCACCAGCTCCCTGGGCTCTGGCCAGAGCCCTCTGGGTTCCTGGGGGTCCCCCAAAGCCACCGTCTCCACCGTGGTGGCAGCTGTGGGCTCCAGGGGCGCTGCAAGCCAGGAAAGCTGCCGCTGCTGTCAGGTCACTTAAAATAGAATCTCCACCAGCCACTTCATTAAAGAGCTAAAATTAGCAGCACTCCCGCAGCCTGCGTGCCGGGAGGGCGGGCTGGGGGACCACCAGCAGCCGGGACGGCAGTGCCCTGGCACCCATGACGGAGAGCCACAGGCCAAGCTCACGGGACCCCGACGCCTGGCAAAGGGTCACCCCGGACCTACTCTGACTCAACGCAGCCTCGGGTGGGGCCCCCCTTGCCCCCTAAGCCCTGCCCCGGGAAGCAGATGCGGGCCTGGGCCTCCCCCACGCACGTGCCCTCTGGCCAAGTCCATGGCAGTTGCTGCCATGACCTCGGAGCCCACAGGGGTGGGCTGAGGGGAGACAGGGCCTTGGGGTGGCCCCCGCACCCTCAGGAGGCCCCAGGGGAACAGGGAGCGCCTGCTCCCCGTGCCCTCGTTAGAAAAGGTATTTATTAACTTCTGTGCTCCTGGCCGTTGACTGAATTCTTGTCTACATTATCAGCTCATGTAAATTCATTATCCTAACAGCTGCGAATAAGCTCGGCGGCGTGAAGGCCGGTGATGGATGAGAGCTGGGGGGCCGGGGGCAGTGCGGGCTCCCTCTGCACCGCGCCGTCCCAGCTCTCCCGCCATGTGCCACTCGGGGCGGGCGGCCTCCCGGCCTTCTCATTTACATCACGTTCAGCTGTCCTCCTCGGGCCGGGGCTCCTGCCACCGCTGGCGGCCGCGCAGCCTCCCCAGAGCAAAAAGCCACCGCGGCCAGAAGCCTGGGGGTGAGATCCCACCGCTCCCGAGCCCCCTTGTGGAGAGGCCAGGATGTCCCCGGGGCCCCCTGGGGCCGGCTCTGAGCCGAGAGCCCACTGCCCTGCCAGGGGCTCAGAGCAAACCCACTGGGCTGCCCCCTTCACGGACGGTGCTCTGGGGCTCGCCACTCCCGCAGCTCCTCCTCCCCAATGTGGCGTCTTTAATCAATACTTTTCCTCTTCTGCCTCTGCTTCTAATGTGGCCAGAAGCAGCACAAAGCTTTAAAAAAAAAGCGGGGGGGGGGGGGGGGACAAAAGGAAGGAAAACCAAGTGCAGGGCTGGCCCGGCGGTCAGGGCAGCTGCAGTTCCCTGCTCTCCGGAAACCTTGTCCTGGTTCTCCAGAACGTACCCCATGCTCCGATCACCAGGATTTAAATGGGGGGGGGGGGGGCAACACGCCGTGAACTGTGGTCCCGGCCCCCTCCCTCTTGCCGTATTAATCAGCACGCGGGCCTCCCACCCGGCCTCCTGCAGACCCTGTAATTACCGCTTCCTTTCATGGGTTCTGCCCGGCACCAGACCTCGGGCCTGCTCCCTCCATGCTCTCTAATTACAAGCTAATGGCTGAGATGAATTTTCTGCTGGCTCCTGGTTCAAGCACCCGTCTGCCCCTTCCCCCACAGCGGCCCCCCCACCCCGGAGTAATTACACCCCGAGGGGCCAGCCCGGTGGGGGCCTCCCTGTGCAGCCCAGCGTGCGCAGTCTGGACTGGGATTCTCGCCCTCACCCCCTGGTGAATTTTCATTACCACGGGAAGAAATGTTTGTGAGCAAATACAGCACGTCCCTGGGCTCAGGACCCTCCCCCCGCGCGCCTCCCTCTCGGTGACCCCCGTGCCCCTCGAAGGGGGTGCCCCTGCAGCCCTGACAAGGCCAGGGTGACCCCGCCGCGGAGACTGGGCGGGTGGTGGCGGCGTGGGGTGCCACGTGATCCTGGGAGCCCAAGAAGCTTCATAATAAATTCATTATTATATTTGCCTTTGGCGTGTTCTGAGCTCACTCGCATGAAGCAATTTTTCTTGGGGGTGGGGGGTGGGAGAGTCGGGAAGGCCTTCCTGCTCCGGGTGCACCTGCTGGCCTGCTTAGGCCTCATGTCCTTTCTTGACTGAGGACAGCCCCTCAGGTCGTAGGCTGCTAAGGGGACCGGGGCCACTTGCTCCCCAAGGACTTGCTCCCCAAGACTACGGCGGCAAGGGCTGGCCAAAGCCACAGCGGGCCTGGCTGTGGAGCAGGGAAAGGCCCCAGCAGATGGCCTGGGTCCTGACCTGGAACCAGGGAGAAGAGCAGAGACGGTAGGGAGGGAGAGAGGAAGGGCAGAGGCCAGCCTGCGTGTCCACAGGAGACCCCGGCCAGGCCCGAAATGAGTAAGGCAGCTCCCTTTACCATGCGGCTGCCACCCTCCCCTGCGTGTACCTGTCACTCAGCAGCATTAAGGCACCAGGGAGCCCAAGACAGGAGCCGCGGAGAGGGTCCCCCAGAAACAGTCAATGAGAGCGGAGCCCACCCCCATCCAAAGCCAATTTCCAGGGTCAGCTGACAGCCACTGCGACCCTGGAGCAGGGTCCAGCCCACGTCACACAATGCTCACGCCATGAACGGTGCTCAACAGTGGGAGGCCCTCAGGGAGACCAAATCCAAGTTCTAAGGAAAACAAGAGAGAGGAATGTTCAGGAGAGACCCCTACACACATCACTACAGGCCCACGGGGGCCAGGGGGGTCTGAGAGGTTCCCAGGAGGGTTGCCCTCTCCCAGCAGGAGCCACAAGACGGGTGGAAAGCAGAGCAGGTGTGGGGTGGCGTCCTGGGGAGCCCCCCCCATGCCAGAGCTGGCCAAGGACAGCCTAGGGGTTGAGATTCAAGGCTGCCGATGGTGGGGACTGGCCGAGGCCACGGGTGGAGGCAAAGGACAGCAGTAAGGCGGCAGATGGCAGCGACATTTGACAGCGTAATTACTCTGAGCGGCTGCTGCGTCTACAGAAGCTGGACGGACAGATGAGGACAGATGAACAGCAGGGGCGGGGGGGGTGGGGGCAGCCGTCCTGAGGGGGCGGGAGAGGCAGCAACCGCAGCAGGGGGAAGCAAGAGAAGGCCTGGAGACAGGGTCGGGCTGCAGCCCGGAGTCCGGGACCCGGGGAGGCGTTCCCCAACGACGCGGACGGTCCTCATGGCCGCCGTGGATGCACGGACCGCTTTGCCCGGAGCATCAGAGTAACTCTGTGAACAGACCTCAGCTGGCAGTGAGGTCAGGGAGGCCCCCCAGAGTCACAGTGTAGGGCAGAGCCGCAGCGAGAGCCAGGGACGCCCCCAGCCAGGCTGATTCCGCCCACCCCACGCCCGCGGTCTCCGCACACCGCTGCCTCCTGGAGGTGGACGGCTACCGGGAGTCTCAGGGCCAGTGACTCTCCAACCGCAAATGATCCCAAGGGGCCTTGCCTCTTCCGCCCACTGTACAGATGGGCAAATGGAGGCGGGGAAGAGAGTGGTGCCCTCGTCCAGGGCTGCATGCGGAGCTGCTGGAACCCTCTCCCTTGCTGCTGTGCTGGGAACCAAGGTGGAAAAATTCCAGGAGGGCCACTCCCTGGGATCACCTCGCTTTCCGCAGACCCCAGTCCTAGGACAGCACCCACCAGACCCGTTTTCCACTTGGCATACAAGCCAGGAGCGAGGAGGAGGATCTGACTGCGGGACCTCCACCTCCCCACAGCTCCTGGCCGGAGGGCATCCACCCTGGGGCCGCCTCAGGGTCTAGGTGACAAGCCAGATCTGGGACCCTTTCACATGCCCGACGGCACCCGAGCCAACCAGGCCACCTCCGAGCCGAGTCTGGCTCACAAAAGGGCCCTTTCAGTGGACTCCCAGAGGCACGGGGTGCAGGAAAGGGGTGGGGGTCCAACGGGTCCGATGGAGAGGAGAGGTCCCCAAGGCGAGAAATGCAACCCCGCCAGGAGACGGGACTGAAACTCCCCAACTTTCCATGCAGAAGCAGGTGGGGAAACAGACCAGCAGGGCAGGGGTCAAGGCTATGTCCTTCTGAAACCCATTAAACCTGACTGGGGGTGGGGGGGGACAGACATTGAGAAGCAGTGGGAAGAGGAAGCAGGGGCCACTTCCTGGCCAGCCGAGACCCCACTTCCCGCTCCCTCACTGCTGTCAGCCCAGGGTTGGGAAGTCTGGGTATTTCAGTGGTTCCCGCCTCACCCCTCCGGTGAGGGAGGGACAGAGAATGTCAGAGCTCTGTCCCTCCAACACAGCGTGGGTGTTGACAAAAACTGTCCCGTGCGAGGCAGGCTTGGTCCCGGCTGCACTCCCACCCCTACGGACACTGGCTAGGTCCTCAGCCAACAGAACAGGGACGGAAGTACACCAGCCACACCCTCCCAGGGGCTCAGCCCACCAGACCTGATGGGGAAGACGGTGGTGCCTCGCATCCTTGCTCAGGCAGGGGACTGGACTGTTGGAGAACTAGCCAGAGGACCAGTTCCAGGTATGGCTCCCAACCCACTTCTCAGTAGGACCCCGCCACATCCAAACCTCCGTTTCCCCATCAGTGATGGGATGGGGTGGGGGAACGAGACTCACGGGGGCAGAGGCGAAGCAGGCCTCCTCCGACCCTCCACCTGCCTTTACTTGGCTTGATGTCAAGCCGTGCTGCTTAAAAGTGAATGAATCCACGTTGAAAACGGGAGACTGCAAGTCAAAATGAAGATTCCAGCTTCTCAAATAAAGTGAAAATCACCAAAAGCCATCAACCTGGGAAGGGCAATTGTCCCAAGTCCCCACCCCTCCCTACTGTCTCAGGCGGGTCTGCCTGCTGGATACAGGGGTGAGTCTCACCAGGTCCGAAACTACCTGGGCTCAGGCAGTGGATGGTATCTGTGGGAGCTTAGAGCTCGCCGTGCACGTGGCCGGGACCCTCAGCCCAGATGTCACCAACACCTTAACTCCATCCCAACTCAGCAGGTAGAGACTGATCCCTCCACACGCTCAGATGTGGGGGTGAGGGCCCATCAGGAAGGAGGCCGTGACCCTGGCCCCGGGTAAAGGTTCACCACGAGCCATGAGCTCGCAGGGTGAACCCTGCCAGGGGCCAGGCCAGTCTCCTTCTGTCCACAGCTGTCCTCCAGCAACTGCTGGGAAGCGAACTGTCCAGGCCTGAGGCATCCTTCACCTCCTAAACATGAATCCCTCCAAGCCTGCAACTGCGAACCTGGAAGGTTCCTGCAACCCGAGCAGGACGCAGAGGCCCAGAACTGGCTCTCACAGGCACCGGGCTTCACCCTCGGGGTTTTCCAGCTCTTCCGGGTCGCACGGTGAGAAGCGGCCCAGTCTACCCTGGAGACCCACCGGGGTGGGGGGCAACGAAGGCTCTGAGGGACAGGTGTCGGCTATACTAAGGGGTTTCTTGCCCCCTCGGGGACCAAGGGCTGAGGGGTGCAGAGGGGAGCTGGCTGAGCCAGAAGCGGGTCAACAGAGGTCTGGGTTGCTGCTGGTGGACGGAAGCGCCATCCTGACCCCACTCCTAGATGTCAGATCTTTACACTTCACCTTTCCCTTCCCAGCACCCATTCCCCCACCCATTCCCCCCCCATCCTCCCCACCCCCCCACCCCCGCCCCACCGCCAGTCTCACGGCACTGGAAACCAACTATCAGGTTAAAATGCACCACCTGGGGGCACCTGGGTGGCTCAGTGGGTTAAGCCGCTGCCTTCGGCTCAGGTCATGATCTCAGGGTCCTGGGATCGAGCCCAGCATCGGGCTCTCTGCTCAGCCGGGAGCCTGCTTCCACCCCCCTCTCTCTGCCTGCCTCTCTGCCTGCTTGTGATCTCTCTCTGTTAAATGAATAAATAAAATCTTAAAAAAAAAAAAAAAAATGCACCACCTGTGCCCAGGGAACAGGCTCCCAGGGGCCGGCATCCCCAGTAAGGGAGCCCTCAGTCAGGCAAAATCCTGTAAGACCTTACAGGCAAAACCTGCACGATGCAGAAAGTCTACGTGCCCAGAAGGGAAAGTCCCGGACGATCTCAAACACAGCATCTCAGCCCACACCCCTGATCCCCCTGGGAGCTCGAGCAGTGGTGATCAGGCGGCCTCTGGAAGGGACCATCTACCCAAACGGGACCCAGAGGCCAAAGAGGGGCCAAGCATTCCATGGGGGCAGATTCTGAGCTTAGTTTTCTCCCAAGTTACTGGGGAGGGGGCATGGGACCTCCCCCCTACTCCGGAGGTGGCAGGGAGCGATCACACAGCCCCCACAGCCTCCCTAAGCTCCAAGGATGCCGGAGTCCTGCTGAGAACCAGAGCTTTACTTACTCGACTTTGTATCTTCCTGTCCAGCGAATGAACAGTCCCGCCCTCAGCACGTGTAAGATGGTAACAAAGACGCAAAGATAATGCACTTGGCAACTTCTCTACCAAGAACCTGCTTCCCAGCGGGCAGGCAGGCACAGCCCCCCCCCCCCCCCCCCGTGGAGGGCCCCCATTTCTCCTGGACGATGGTCAAACGAGGATAATCCCTACCTCACAGTCAAGGCCCTCCTCAAGGACAACACGGCCCCTGTCCCACGAAGGCATCTGCATGCTCCCCTCCCACCACGGGCTGGGTGGCACACCGGCGGGTGCCCCCAGCTCTGGCTCAGCCCAGTAGAGAACACTGGGGGTCAGCACGAGGGAGGCCCCTGCCCACCTCGCTTGGACACCTGGTCCTGCTCAGTCTGACACACAGACTTTCCTCTGGGACGGCTTTACCTATCCGACCCCGATACCCGCCCTGACCAAAAGCTCACCCGTTCCTTTTATTGCTGCCTGTGGCCACACCCCACCATCTGAGCACAGGAAGGGCCACTGGGGGAGGGGTCCTAAGTCGGCTGAGAAGAGGGATGCCCGCACACCCGTGATTTCCAGACTGGGGCGGGGGGCAGCTGGTGAGACTCCAGGAGGAGCGTCTGGCGGCACCGGAGGGTCAGTCTCGGTGGGAGGAGTGGCCGCAGCCCCTCCCACATGTGGCAGGCATGGCCCCGGACGGAACAGAGCTTTCAAGTTTTCATGAACTAAAACTCCAGGCATACTGGGATCACCCAAAAGGGCGGCGATGTGGTGTGTTTTCTTGGACAAACCCGCACCCAAGAGCCCTCTGCGCCAGGCACCGCCCTGAGCTTTTCAGGAGAAAGCGTTTGACCTCCAACTGTCTGAAGGCACAGGTGCCCCCGTTCGTCCCCCCATTTTACAGATGAGAAAAGCAGAGCCAGAGGTCAAGTGCATAGAATCACACGGGTGGAGACGGGGATGCCAGTGCCCTTGGCAGGAGCGGTCAGAGGGACAGCAGATGCCCGCGGGGGGCTCCCCTCATGCCTACAAGGTAGCCAGCTCCTCTGTCCTCTGGGCTGTTGGCCACTCAGGGTGTGGGGCATCCGTGTCCCCTAAACCCTCAGCCTGAGGGAGGCCTCTGCAGCCCACAGTACAGACGAGACACAGCTGGAGGGATGCCCCATACCTGGCGGGCTCTGGCAGCCCCCCGCCCCCAGCCACTACAACGTGCAACTCCTCACACACATGTCAAGTTCTCCAGCTGGAGGAACCGGTTCCAGGACTGGAAGGCTTGCCGGTCCATCCAAACGCAACTCTGCATGCGAGGGCCCCCTCAGGAGAAGCTCGCGGCTCACCCGGGGGCCAGGTAAGGACAGTCACCTTTAGGACCTCATCCCAGGTGAACACAGCGCCCAGAGCCATCCAACAACCCCATGATGGGGTCGACCCCCGACAGGCGAGGGCTTCCGGCTCCCTAGGTTGCCTCATCCAACTCTGGGGCAAAAGGGACAGAATCTGGTTTCCTGGGTAAGACCCCCGTTCTCCTTAAAAAGAATCAGTCCACTCGCCCCAAGGGGAGAAGTCCCTTTCCCGCTCCCCTGGCAGCGGAAGGCACTCCTGGCTCAGTGCTGGGTCTGCGGTCACCTGGGCTGAGGGAGGGGACGGGCGCTTATAAAATACAGATGTCCAGGTCCCGCTTCTAGGGACTGGGCTTTGTTGGCCACAGGTCGGCCTGGGTGTTTTAAAGTTCCCCAGGTTGGGGCGCCTGGGTGGCTCAGCGGGTTAAGCCGCTGCCTTCGGCTCAGGTCATGATCTCAGGGTCCTGGGATCGAGTCCCGCATCGGGTTCTCTGCTCAGCAGGGAGCCTGCTTCCCTCTCTCTCTCTGCCTGCCTCTCTGTCTACTTGTGATCTCTGTCAAATAAATAAATAAAATCTTTAAAAAAATAAAAAATAAAAGATAAAGTTCCCCAGGCGATTCTAAAGTGTGGCCAAAAGTGAGCCCCGACACCTGAAGGCTTCCTGCTTCCCCCAACCTCCTTCAACTAAGTCACTCCCCCAAATTCCCAAATCCCACGGGGGCCCCCAGAGCCTCAAGTTCAACCAGATCTTCTCTCTTGCACTGATGCTCACAAGCCCGCAGATCCCTCCCCCTCATCTACAGGCCTTCCCCGGCCACCTCACCGTCCCCGGAGCTGCTTTCACTTCCCCTGGCCCCACAGCTGCTTCCCCTCTGCACTTGGGAACACGCTTAAGGCATGAAGAAGGGCAGAGCAGGGGCCTGGCCTCAGGGATCCCGGGGTGGTTTGGAGCTGCCCGGAGAATCCCAGGCAGGGGGCAGCCTGCGCAGACACAGGGGCCGAGCACAGAGGCCGCGTGGTGTGGTCCCGCGGAGCTGAGCCCGAGAGCCCAGCGGCTGGTGGAGGGGAGAAGCCGCAGAGAGCAGATTAAGAGGCCCCCGGTGTGCGTTTTGGCAGGCGTGCAAAGGGCGGCTCTGGACGCGCTCCTGCGTTATCTGTCCCTACACCTCCCAGCAGCCAGCCCCGGCTGGGTTCACAGGAGACGCTCAATAAATTCTCATTGACAGGAACACTCTGCAACGTCACCTCCCGCCTGTGGCCTCGGCTGGGAGAAGGGCCAGCATGGGGAAGTGCGGCCGGCAGCGCGGGGCCCCCCAACACCGCACTCCCAGCGAGGGAGAAATGAAAGCAAGACGGACGGTCTCCGGCGCAGCGGCCTGGCTGAAATGTCGCCCGTCCCACGGATCCCTGCAGGTTCCCAACCAGCTCCCCCGGCACACCGGGGAAGGGCGGCTGGCGGCCTGACGAAGCCCTGTGGTTTGGAGGCTCCCTGTGTTGCCATAACAGAGATAATTACCGTGCTACCACCCAACCCCAGCCCAGCGTGGACTTCGAGTAACCCAAGCTGGGAATTCCAAGCCTTCAGATGGGGCCAGGAAAAACCGGCCTTGCTGGCTGACTCCACAAGCCCCTGCGAGTCCCTGGGGCAAGGAGAGAGGTAGCAGCCAGGTCTCACTCGCCTGCATTCTTCTGGAAAAGTAGGAGCCACCAGCACCCACCCGCCGGGTAGGGGCGCAGAGCACAGCGGCCCCTCCTTCTCCAGGGCAGGGAGGGGAGGGCCTCACCACCTGCCCAAGGGTCAAGGGCAGTTAGGAGCTACCGGAGGTGGGGCGGGCTCAAGCTTGGAGGTGCAGGACTCCGATCAGCCACCGAGTAGCGCTGTGTAGATGTCGCTCCAGTGCCCCAGGTGGGAGATGCTGACCCAGGGGCAGGCGCCTTCGGCTTTGAAAACCCAAGGCTCTCTGGCCGCTTCCCAGGCACAAGGAAGATATTGGCAGCCAGACGACCGCCTGAGGGGATGGTTTTGAGAAGCTCCCTGGGGCTTCCAGAAGGATCCCCTTCTGGATGTCAGCTCTGGTGTTGCCCACCATGCCCCTGAGTCTCTTTGCCCGCCCATTAGGCGACTGATTCTCAGCCCCGGTCTGGATATTAGGATCACCTAGGGTGTGTGTGGTGGCGGGGGCTGAGGGGGTGGTGCTTCAAGCACTCTCTAGTCTAGGGCCAGGAACCCAGACCGATGGCTTCACTGGGTCTGGGGAGACCAGGCCACTAGCCGTGTTAGGAAACCAACCTTGGGAATCTATAAACCCTTTTCAACTTTGACAAGCCAGGACTCTGAAAGCTGTCCCCAACAGGTCAGGGCCTGCACCAGAGGCCAGCCTGTGGCCTTGTCTGGAGCCTGGCCCCACAGATAGGCCGCTGCCTGGAAGCAGGATGGGCCTCCCGGCTTCCCCTCCCAAAGCGGGGCTGACCCTGCTCGTAGCCCTGGCCCTCACCTGCTCCAGACTCACAGGCTCCCAAGGTTCACGGAAAGAAACCCTCCAAGTGTCAAAACCTGGCCGGCCCGAGCTGCCCCCACCTTCCCCCTTCCTTGCTGAGCTGTCGTGACCTAGTGACAAAGACCAACCCAGCACCGGCCATCAGGCGCCTCCCCACCCCCTTCACCCAGGGGTCAGGCCGGAGCTGATTCAGGCGCTCAGATCTAGCAGTGCAGCTGCTCTGGCTTCCTGGTCCACCCGGCGGGGTGGAGACTCCTCGGGCGGCAGGCGGCCGCCGGGATGACACACACGCAGCCTGCCCGTCGGAGCCTGCGCCCAGGGGCCCCTCACCTGTGGCGTGGCCTGGCTGAGTCAGGCGGCAGCCTGGGCTTCGGGTTCCGCCATCCCTGTGGGGGGGGGTCTGTAAACACGGGGTGAGCAACTTTTACGTGCCAGAGCTTAAGTAACATCGTAGGAGATCCAGACACGGGCTCATCACCAAAGGTTTCCCACCCCCTGCTCTCCCATCCTTGGCCGGGAGGGCCCAGAACCCCAGGCGGAGAGGAGCCAAGCACCCCACCAGGACCTTCTGGCCCACCGTCCCCGCCTCCTAGAAATCCGCTTAGGCCGGGAGGTTCCCACTCAGAGTAGCTGGGCCTTTTGTTCCGGCGCCTTCACAAAAGCAGTCCCTTTGTTTCCTCTGGTGGTCTTGCTTTCTGTCTCCAAACCCCAACCTGTATGGCCCAGATAAGGCACCGCAGGGGTTAACAAGGTTTTAACGTATTTTAGGTGCACTTTGCAGACAAAGGCTAGTTTACAAAACAGCCAACTGGACTCCGCTTGGGCCGGTAGCCACCAACCCAGCTGGGGGCAGCAGGTGCTTCCCCACCCAGCGCCCGGCCCTTCAAACTTGGAGCAGGCGCTCTGGCCAGGGGCCCCCAGACCCACCAAGTGGGGTGGGGGAGGGCTCGAGGCATCTCTTCCCCGCCCCCAACCCAGAGAACCCCCTTCTTCCCAGGTCCTGCCCCGGCAGCCTCCGTGGCACACTTCTAAGTGGTCCCCTTGTCCCCACCCGGAGCTGCGGAGGGCCAGCCCAACTCCCGCTCCGCCTCCACGGAGGGAATTTAATTAGCCTGCCGGAGAGGCGGCCGGCCGACGAGGTGTCTCTGGTGCTGCAATGTAATTGAATCGGCTCCACTCGGTCGGGCCACTCGCCGCCCATCAGCGCGGCCGCGGGCCCGGGAGGGCTGGGGGCGGGGAGGCGCATCCAGGCGGAGCAGGAAGGGCTGGGGAGGGAAAAGGGCAGCGCGAGTGGGGGGCGGCAGATGCAATCACCCTCCCACCTCCGAGGCTGGGGCAGCCATCTTCGGCAGGAGGAGGGGCAGGGGCACCCATCCAACGGGGGGAGGGGCGGGGGGAGAGGCAGGAGGGGAGCAGCAGCGGAGCCCCGGGCGCGCCCTTGGGAAGCAGGGCGTGGGGGTCGGATACCCGGGAGCCTGCAGCCCCACCCTCCCCGCGGTCGACCCCGCTTCGAGGGGAGGGGGAGGGGGGCAAGACAAAAACCCGAACCGCGCGGCCCCCGCCGGCGAGCTCCGCCGCGGGCCACCCCCTCCCCCGCCTGCCCCAGCCGCCGCCAGCACCTGCCGCCCGGGTGCAAGGCCGCCCCCTCGCTCCCGCCTCCGCCGCAAAGTTTTTGCCCTGGCTCCGGAGTGCCGACAGCTCGCCCCGAGCCCCCCCCGCCCCGCTTCCCACTGCCCCCCCACGGCCGCACTTACACGCCCCTGGCTGGACGCGGCCACCGAGCCCGAGCCCCGCGGCGGCCTGTGTCCCCACCCCGGGCCAGGCCGCCCCGGCTGCGACCCGTGAGGGCGGGAGGGGGGGCTTTGGTTACCCGCCCGCTCGGCTCTTATCGCCGCTCGCACTCCGGGGGAAGTTGCCCGGGAGCCGTTGGCGGCCGCCCCCGCCGGAACCCGCGAACTTGGACAAGGACGCGGCGCGGTGGGCGTGGGGGGGCCGAAGACCACCCCCCAGCCCCCGCCCGGCGCGGCGCGCTCACCTTTCATGCCAGGGCCCCGCAGCTCCGCCTCGGCTGACACATGCCGGAGCCACCGTCGCCCGGTGTTTGTCTGAACTGCTTATCTCGCCCGGGGCTGCGCGGCGGCGGCTCGGGCCGCGGGGGAGGTGGAGCTTCCGGGGCCCCGGCCAAGAAACACCTGCTGCTGTCGCCGCCGCCGAGGACACACCCAAGCGCAACGCCGCCCACTCCCGGGCCACTGGCTCGCTCCCGCTCCCTGACCTCAGCCAGCGGGAGGTGTCGGGTTTCAGCCGCAAACACACACGCGCGCGCGCACGGACGGGCGCCCGGGTACACCCGCGCGGGCGCACGCCCCTCCCCAGCCCGGTCGGCCAGGTGAGCCGAGGGCACCAGCAGGTAGGGGAAATGGCACCCTCACGTTCCTGGGGGCCCCTGGCTGGACTGTTCAGGGGTCCCAGGTACAATGGCGCCCACGACCGGCCACTTAATTCCCAAAGTAGGGAGCAGTGACTTCCAACACGACCGCCAGGCGAGCGGAGCCCTGTAAGGTCTCGTGACCGCCGCGTCCCAGGTGCCTACAACAGTGGCTGGCCCAAAGAAGACCCCGTAAAGAGCGGATAAACCCACATGTCCTAGAGGCCTTCGGGAGGATAACTTTTTTGGGGGGCTGGTGTGCGTGTCAGCGGGGCCCGGCGGGGGGGGGGGGGCAACTCAAGACTGGCCGTGTCCATTTATCCTCCCGACCCCGCCGCACACGCCCCAACTTGAAAGGGCCGAACGTGAAAAAGTCGAGCCTCCGCGTCTTCCTGCTAAAATTCTAGGAACTACCCCCTCCCGTTGTTCCAAGTAACTTTTGGGAAGGCCACATGCAGGGGGCAGGGGGGTAGTTCTCCTAAGAACCCACGTCTCAGAGACGGCAGAGTCCACGGAGGCGCCGCTCCACCAGGGGGGTCATTAAGTAGCTGGGGTTGCGGTCAGAGGCGAGGCCGCCCGCCTCCAGAAACTGGCACGACCCACTGGGCCTCCGGCCCCAGCGCAGCGCCTCCCCATTCCTGGCACCCCCCACCCTACCTCACCCAGGCACTTGACAGACTGGAATGACTCAGGGAGCGTCCTGAAATTCCTGGGCACCCACAGGCGGCAAGGCGAAGGACTGCGCGCCCCAGCCCTCCTCCCCCCACCACCCCCGCTCCGCCCCGCCCCGCCCCCACCGGCGGCGGGCGCCGACTGCCAGCCTGGAGCCCACCCCCTGCGCCGCCTGCGTCTCCAGGAAGCGCCGGGTTAATGGGGCACGCCTCGCCCGACGCCCCTGGCCTCGAAGCATTCCGGCGCCCCGGGGTCTGACCCCGCGCGCGTCCCAAGCTGAGGGCTGTGTTGCGATGCCCCAGGGTCTCTCCCTGTAGATTCTCTTTTGAAAACGCTCTAATCCACAGCTTTCATACTTTTGAGCCTGGAGGCAAACCAGTACCCCCACCCCCAGGGCGACCGCCCCAGCGCCACGCTGCGGGTTTCAACTTTCGGACCCAGGTGCCAGCCCGCGCTTCTGCCAGCCCCAAACCTGCCCCGGGACATGCCCGCGCCGCGCTTGGCAGGCGCGCACGCTGCCGTCCCCGCGGGCCCAGCCTCCCCCGCCTTCCTCCCTCCCTCTCCCTCCCTCCCCGCGCCAGCCCGGATCGCGATGGGAGGGAGCGCTGGGCGCCTGCCACCCCCCATCCATCTGTTCCAGATGACGCTGGCGGGCCTGGAGCATTCGGGGCCCGCGCCAGCAGGGAGCCGAACCCGCCTATGTGCCCGCTGCGGGGCGAGGGGCAGGGCCCCGAGGGCGCCCCCAAGCCACCCTCTCCCCTGGTCCACCTTCGACCTACCGCCAGCTGGGGCACACGCAGTGGGGGCGCACGCGGGTCGCCGCCCCCGCCTTGCACAAGGCTCCTGGCCGACCACAAACGAAAAGGGAAACGGACCCGCGAGGCCCGGCCAGGGGCCGTTACTGGCTCCTACCTGCGGGTGCCGGCCGGCCCTGACACCAGGCGGGGGGGGGGGGGGGGGGGGGGGGGGCGGGCTTCCCCTTCGCCACCCGCCTCTGCGGGGCTGTGCCTCCCTCCTGCGGGCCTCAGCCCTGGCACGACACTTCAGGCACCTCACGGAGTCTCCGCAGCGAGGCCTCCCCTAATTTACACCCAGCAGCGACCGGCAGATTCACCGCCGCCCAGGCCGCCAGGACGCAGGGGAGGGGAAGCCTCCATCCCCGCCAGGACACCCTGGCGGGGGCAGGGGAAGAAGGAGTCAGGAGGGAACTCAGCAACAGGCCTAGGGCCTTAAAAACAAAATTAAAAACCTCTGGGGCGGTTCCAACCCTTTCCCACCTGAATCTCGGGCGGCGGGCAGGGAGGGGAGGGGAGGGGAACAATATGCAAATGAGCAATCGCACCTGGCCCGAGTCTCCTCCCAGCTTGGACTTTAGGTCCTCCAAGGCCTGCCGCTGGCCAAGGAACCTCCCACCAGGACTGACACCAAACTCCCACTTCTTTCCCTCCAACCCTGGGAGACCCTCGTAAGGGAAGGGGGGGTCAAGTTCTTCCACTTCTGTGCAGAGGACCATACGGCTACACAGAAATTGCTGAGATGGCCACGACCACCATGCAAATTTGGCTAATTTTTAGAGCTGGCCGACCCATCCCTGGTGGACGTCGGGCCCCATCGGATTGCCAGACGGGTGGTCTACTCCCATTTCACAGATGAGGAAGCTGAGGCCAGAGTCGCTCAAGGTCACGTGGGCACTGCTGCCAAGGGAGCCGCGCCTGGAGCTGCTCACACCTGCAGTCGTGCCTGCCTGGCTCCGCCGCGGAGGCAAGGGGCGCGCTGCAGGAAACCACAGCGACCACCGGGGGGCAGCAGCGAGCCGGCGGAGCGGTGGTGCTGGCGGCCACCAGGCGGGCTGGCACGGGGGAGATAGATGACACTCACTGTCAGTGCGCCCAGCTCGAGGAAATTAGTAATCCGGGAGCACGGCCTCCGAGTTTAAGGGTGGGAATTGCTCTCCTGCAGCCCGCGCTCCTCGCTAACGAGGTTTGTAGCTTGACTCCTAATTTCCCGCCACTGGGGGCTCGGGCTGGCAGGCCTCCATTTCCCTCCAGGCGCGTTCTTTCTCTTTCCTCCTCAGCAGCTCCCACCGCACAGCCTTCCTGAGCCTCCTCTCCCTCGTGCCCATTTGCCCGGCAACAGAAGGCAGAGACAAGGCAGAAGGCAGGTTCAGGGGAAAAGGGCACGATGCCAGAGCCAGTCCTACAGGGACGATGTGGGGACGCCTCCAGGAGCTGGGACATCCGCCCAGACCCTGTGTACCATGGGGAACAGGAGGCAGATACCTGCTTGCCTGCACCCTCGCACCCCTGCCAAGCGGCAGCCGTCACCTGGCTCTGAACACCTACTCACACGGATCCCTGCAAATCCAGCCCAGGCTCCCGGAGCCTGGGACCTGAGAAAGCCGCAGAGCCAAGATCGAAGAGCCAACAGTCAAGGAGAAGTTCTAAGTTCGAGGGGCTCCCTTAAACCGACCCACCCCCCAGGCTAGCAACTGGGAAGGGGGTTCATGATGGACCCCGAAGTGATCCGCTGGAAAGAAAGGGAGGCCTCTAACCACGAAGGTGGGGCATTCAGTCAGCAAACGCGCAGAGCCCAGGCCCTGCTGCACTGGCCTTCCCAGATCCAGAGCAGAAAATACCAGCCCCACCGCTCTCAGCCTGTGGCCTCAGAGCCCAGGCAGCAGACACCAGTGCAAGGTGCGGACAGAGGGGGCTTCAAGGACGCCAAGGATCTGGGAAGCCACCAGGGCGGGTTGGCCACTTAGCCCACCACCACCATGTGGACCTACTCGAGGGGAGGTTCCCAGGCATCTAGGTTCCGAGTCCCAACACAGGGGCAGCACCTGGTCTGTGACAGCCCCCTGAGGCCGTGGAGGGAGCCCCACGTCCTTCTGGGGTCCTTCTGTACCTAGGAGGTACAAGTAGTTTACCAGTGCCCTCGGCCCTGATCGGGGCTCCCAGTCCACAGGGACACCACCGCCATCACCCGCCCACAGACCCCTCATGCGGCATCTGAATCAGCGCCCAAGCAGCAGGGACCTGGACAGCGTTGTGGGTGAAAGGGAGTGTGGCTTTTGCCATTCACCAAACCCCCAACATGTGCCAGGACAGCCCAGCCTGGGTCTTGCAACGTGGGCCACGTGAACCCCATTACAAACCCGGGGCTAGGAGACCAGAGGTTAATTCACTTGCCTAGGATACACAGATTCGATCCAAGCATGGTCCAGAGCCCGGCCGTCTGCCTCTACCTGGCAGCCTGTGTGCAGACGCACCTGGGGGCAGGGGTACCCATCACCCAGAGCCTGACACCTGGGGATTTGGGCAAGCCCTTCAACAGGAGTGGTCCACCCTCCCCAAGGCCACCAGGCCAGGAGTGTCACATGCATAGGCCCCAGACCCCCAGCACCAAGGGCTGCTGGGCAAGGGGTCTGCCCTGGCGCCCCTCCACCTACAGCCTGCCCTGTGGCCACACTTACCCCCCTCCCCAACTTAGACACCAAAGTCTTCTTTCTCTTTCCAGCCACCACTGCCCAGGAACCTCTCCCTTCTTCAAAGCCAGGCTCAAATCTTATCTCTTCCAAGGCTTTTCCCATCCCCGCCTCTGGAACTCATCCCTCCAGGCACTGGGTCCCACAGTGCAGTGGGCCTTAGATAAAGGGGCGGGGGTGTCTGTGTGTGAGACAGATTCCCCAGGCCACCCTACAGAGCTCCCGGCTGGGCCAGGAGGGAGCATCCTTAACAGACTGGGAGAGGGGGTGTCGGCCTCCGGGGGAGGGGGTTGGTGCCCCAAGCTCTCTTCCTGGCCGCCCCCTCCTCCCCTGGCAAGGCAAGCCCAGGGGGCTGAGGCACTCCATGTAGCGGTGACACAGCTCCAGCAGCCAGGCACACTCCTGCCCTCAGACTTCACGCGGACAAGCTGAATGGGCAAATGAAGGCAAAGAACTGCGACAGAGGGCGACAGAGGGCGACAGAGGGCGGTGGGGGGAGGAAGCACGCCTGAGACCACCCTGGGGGGGGTGTGCTGGGGGGACGACCCAGCCCCCACACCCTCTCCACCGGCTCCCCAGGCCCAAGGTCACCTGCCGGGGAGCAGCAAGGGCTAAGGCCGGGTGGGCTCCCTTGGCCGAGGTGACGGGAGTTTGCCTCTTAACCCCGGGCTGCCCCAGCACTTCCGGCCCTTCCGCCAGCCCCCGAGCTGCACCCGGCACACAGCTGCGCTCCCTTACAATCAGTTAACAGCTGTTTTGCATAGATTTTCAATTCTAATTGCCTCGCTTTGTGAGCGCCGCGGAGCCCCGGTGAATGGGGAAGCCGCCGCGCCGCGAGGAAGCCGGCGGGGAGGGGACACTCGACGGGGACTAAAAGGAAGCCAGTGTGTGCGGGGCGGGTGGCTTTTATTTCTGTTAAATAAGAAAAGAACACCCCCCCGCCCCGGACGGCCCCCCGCCCCGGCCTCTCCCGCCCCAGCCTGGGAGTCTGAAAGGGCCCCCCAGCCCCAGCCCGGGTCCCCAGGGGGCGGCTCCCGGCCCCGCCCCTCGGCAGGAGCCGCACCCCTCCCCCAGCCTCCAGGCTCCCCGGTACCCAGATATGGGAAGCTAATTGGACAATAAAGTTGAGCTGCAAGCAAACGCGCTCTCTGGAGACAGCTGGCATCTATAACAGAGAAATATTTGCATTTAAAACCTTTAAACTTTATACGGCGGGGCCAGGCCAAGGCGGGAGGGGGAGGAGGTGGTCGAGGGAGGGGGGCAGCGACGCTAGGGGGTCCAAAGAGGCTTTTCTGCCACCGCTGACCCCCCCACTCCCACCCTGAGCCCACAGCCTGCAAGCTGTCAGTCGCCTGGGTGGCCGAGCGGCGGGGTGAAGCACGGACCCTCCTTGCTTGCCCTGATGCCCCCTGGGGGAGCTACGGGGGGGGGGGGGGGCAGGGTCCCCCACCTTCCGCTGGGGCCTGAACCGCTGCCCATCCCCCAGCCACCTGGGCAGAGCATCAGGCCGCGCTCCACAACCTGTCCCTCCCCTTGGCCGCTGGAGGAGGGAGGGAAGCGGTCCCCCTAGCTGAGCTTCCGGCAAGACTCTTGGCAACAAGGGGCCCCGAGGGGGCACAGCTGCGTGAGGGCACTTGACCCCTTCCGCATTCAGAGCCCTCTGGGCTGGCGCCACCTCACAACCCGGATGAGGAAATGGAGGCACAGAGACATCACCCCGCTTTCCGAGGGTGCCCCGGGCATCTCATCCTCCTCACTGCTGGGGGGGGGGGGTGCGCGGGGAGCCGGGCTTCATTTTCTGACTCACCTACTTCCCATTTTTCATATTTGAGAGAAACCTGGCCACATTTCCCTACTGTCAACATTCGTGATGTAAAGCAGGAGAGATGAGGTCCCTGAGTGGTCTTGCTTTATTTCGCAGGCTTTTAGGAAATCACAGAGCACTCAGGATCCCCAGCTCAAGTGCGACTCCCTGGCAGGCCTGAGTGCCGTGGGACAGGCTGCCAGGCTCTCCTTCCAGGGCAGCCGCAGAAGCTTCCGGGGTGGGGACGGCCCCAGAACGGTGGCCAATGATGTCAGCGAAGCCGAAACCCCACCAGAAACATGTCCCCTGTCCCATTGACAGCGGCGCAGGGAGGAGCGTTCTCCTCTCAACCTCTGTTCCCACCAGGAGCAGCACCATCTGGACTCCTGGGCCATCAGTGTCCAGGCTGGGCATTCCAGGCCCCAGATCATGGGTCTTTCCAGTGTCCCCTCCCTCTTGAGCTCCCTACCTGCTTCCACACCCCCAGCAGGTTTCTCCGCTCTCTCCTCCTAAACATAAGCTCCTGGGCATCTTTTGCGTGTTAACCTCATTCAATGACCACCCCAAGAGCGAAATGCTGAGGGTCTGAGACCCTGAGGCCAGATGCATGGGCCTCAGTAAGCCTCCCGCAGGCCACCTCCCCCTGCACTCATGTAGCCTGCGGTCCACCAGCGAGCATTTCCCACCGCCTTAGTAGGCCTCAACAGGATAATAAACTAGAAGGGGCCTTGCACAGTGCCTGGGACACAGCTGCAGCGCAACAGAACTGCATTGGCTGTGAGGAGGAAACGGGTGGAAAGGCAGCTGCAAACGAGAAGTCTTAGGAGGAACCGCTTCTCAGACGGGGCCGGGGGCGGGCGGGGGGCAGGCGGGCCGGCCCGAAGGGGAAGCGGCACTGGCTCTCTCTTACAGGTCCTAGCAGGAACGGCCCTCCCTTTGCCCACATGCAGGAAGAGGCCTTCGGGAGACCACCACGGCCCCCCGCCCCACTATAGGCACTTCCTTCCCAGAGACATGCATCTTTCAACCCCCCTGAACCAGGAGCCTGGGTGGCTCCGTGGGTTAAGCATCCGCCTTCGGCTCAGGTCGTGACCCTGGGGTCCTGGGATCGAGCCCTGCATCAGGCTCCCTGCTCGGCGGGGAGTCTGCTTCTCCCTCTGCACCCCACTCTTGCTTGCTCACTCTTAAACAAAATCTTTAACAGATTAATTAAAAAAAAAAACCTGACCCACCCAAATGTCCCCCACCCCCCCACACACAGATGAGTGGCTGAACAAACATGGTCCAGCCACACAGAGGGGTATTATCTGGCCACAAAAAGGAGCGGACTCCAGACACAGGCCACAGCAGGGTGTCTCCTGGGAAGGGGGCAAACACAGGTCTGCCCCACGCTGGACACGAATATCACGGGCAGCGTGGTTCACCAGTGGCCAGAAAGTGCAAACGAGAGGTGCCTGGGTGGCTCAGTGGTTAAAGCCTCTGCCTTCGGCTCAGGTCATGATCCCAGGGTCCTGGGATCGAGCCCCGCATCGGGCTCTCTGCTCAGCATGGAGCCTGCTTCCTCCTCTCTCTCTCTGCCTGCCTCTCTGCCTACTTGTGATCTGTCAAATAAATAAAAATCTTTAAAAAAAAAAAAAAGAAAGTGCAAACGATTGAAAACATCCATCAAAAGACGAGTGGGTATTAAAGCCCATGGGCTGTCTGCAGCCTGGAATATTCCTTGGCCGTGCAAGGGAAGACAGAGGGACACGGGGGCCGAGAGGGTGCACCTTGAAGGCAGCATGCTGGCGAACAGAAGCCGGTCCCAAAGGGCCCCATCTCGGATGACTGCAGCCCCAGGAAATCCAGAAGAGGTAAAGACACAGGGACACAAAGTCCAATGCTCATCACCAGGGGCTGTGGCAGAGGGAACGGGGAGTGTGTGCTCCCGGGGACAGGGTTTCCTTTTGGGGAGAAAAAAAACAAGTTTTGGACCAAGACAGAGACGGCGGTTACCCCAACTTGGAAATGTAGTCAATGCCTCTGAAGGGCTCACTTTAAAATGGTTAATTCTGGGGTGCCTGGGTGGCTCCGTGGGTTAAAGCCTCTGCCTTCGGCTCAGGTCATGGTCTTAGGGTCCTGGGATCGAGCCCCGCATCGGGCTCTCTGCTCAGCAGGGAGCCTGCTTCCTCCTCTCTCTCTGCCTGCCTCTCTGCCTGCTTGTGATCTCTGTCTGTCAAATAAATAAATAAAATCTTAAAAATAAAATAAAATAAAATGGTTAATTCTGCCTCAAAAAAAAAAAAAAAAAAAAGACCCGAGCTGAACCCCCTCGCTTGTCCCAGGGGTGGGGGGGATTGCGGGCAGGGAGTCCACAGGGCAGTACCTGTTTGCCGAGAGCCCCCAAGCAGATGCCGCGTGGAGACCGGCCTCCCTGTGAAAATCCCTTCCCCGCGGTGATTCCAGAGAAACCAAGACTGTTCAAGCTTACTTCCTTCCGCGGCATTTTCCCAGCCCCAGCCGGCCCCTCACACACACAGACGCCTTCAGTGCGGTCTCTGCAGACCCGATCTCCGAGCCCTGCGGGTGCCGGGCGCACAGGGCTCTGTTTGGCCTTATCAATAGTTCTGGGCTCCAGGGGGAGGCCAGGCCTTGCCCACGCGCTGAGCTGCTGGAGGGCAGGACGGGGAAGGGCACACACCTGAGAGCAGGCTCCTGCCACCAGGCCCCACCCGGCTGGAGAGCTGCCAGCTGTAATCTGGGCATGGCCTGGGGGACCAGGGAAGCTAGACCCGCTGCGGGTCGCTGCTGGCCGGGACGCCCTCTAGTCCTGGAGCCCTGACCTGAGGCCAGCGTGGGCCCTTCCCGTCCTGGAGCCCTGACCTGAGGCCAGCGTGGGCCCTTCCCGTCCTGGAGCCCTGACCTGAGGCCAGCGTGGGCCCTTCCCGTCCTGGAGCCCTGACCTGAGGCCAGCGTGGGCCCTTCCCGTCCTGGAGCCCTGACCTGAGGCCAGCGTGGGCCCTTCCCGTCCTGGAGCCCTGACCTGAGGCCAGCGTGGGCCCTTCCCGTCCTGGAGCCCTGACCTGAGGCCAGCGTGGGCCCTTCCCGTGGGGACAGGGCGGGGGTGGGGGAGCACAAGAGCGCTGCCATAAACCCACACACACACTGGCCCTGGGTCACCTCCTGGGCCCGGAAGCCCAGTGGACACAGAAATCTGGGTGGTTTCCTCAACAGCTTCTCAGGAACAGCCCTTCTCTGTAAAAATTAACCAGCCACCCTTGCGCTGGCTGAGGGGTTTTCCTCTCCTTGGGCAGTCGGCTCACTGGACAACACACCTGGACCCCCACCCAGCCCTCCTCCCCCACCATGCAGGCAGGCCACAGGCCCAGGGGAGTGCTGGGAGAGGGGCCCTGGGATCTGGAGTCACCCTGAGTCCCAGACAGATCTGGGTGGGCCCAGCCACTTGACCTTGCTCAGCAACAGACTGGGAAATGTCCTAGGACCGAGTTCTGCAGGGTTTCCAGTAAAACCCACACCCACTCCTAAGGGATCTTCAGAAACTTCAGGGGATCCATTCCCCAATTTTCTCTGCATGTCCGAAAGCCTTCAACTTTTTTTAAGGATCAAATGGCCACGAAGAAGCGACATTTGCACACAGGTGGGCAGCGCTCCTGCCCCATCTCCAGGGGCCTTCAACCCTTCCCCTCGGTGTGGGGTGGGGGGCAGGGGGTCTGCTACCCACCCGGTCTAGGGTCCCCCCAGTGCCTCCTGCGTGCCAAGCGTGTTGCTCTTGGGGCAGGAGGCAGAGCAGGGGTGAACCCTGCAGCCTCCCCTTGGACTGCTCTGCACTCCCCCCACCTCCAAACCTTTCGGGATGTCAGTGCCTGACAAATTTCTGGATTAATTAATCTACCGCCTGTCACTAAAATCCCAAGCTGTCACCAGGACAGTAAGATCCCAGTTGCCCTTACCGTCCGCCAACTGGACAATCAACGCGTACAGACACCAAGACCTGACGTGAACAGAGGGCGCACGCTCCCGGGCCTCGGCCCCCCCGCTGGAGGCCACTGCAGGGGTGGGCGGTGGGCCTGGGACAACAGGTCAACGCCAGGCCTGGTACTGCTGGATTCAATTCTTGCTGCACTGATGTCTGTATAATTCGGTCTCCCAAACGGAAATAACCAAAATAAAAAGGGTCACATTGGACTTGCCATTTTCACAGCTGGAAGTTGCTGGTGCTGAGCCCCAGGGCACAGGCCTTGGCTGTGGCCAGTCTCAGACGCCTCTGGGTGTTCAAAGGCCACCTGCCCCCGCAGAAGGTGGGAGGTGCCGCCGCACTGTCCTCCCCTCTAAATTACCTGTGGGCACCAAGAAGGGCCTTTGCGTTCCCTCCTGCGCGGGTGGCCCTTCCAGCCTCGGTCTGCAGGGCTCCCAGCCTGGGACACCCAGTTCCCAAGCTCCAGGCTCCCACCTGGGCCTCCACCTGCCACCCACGGCCGCTCTGCACCCGCCCCCCCCAGCCTCTGCTGCCTCCCCCCACTCTCAACCCGGGCATCCCACTGTGACCCAGCACCCTCCCCACCACCTCCTCCAGCAGTCCCTCCTGGGCTCCCCCCCCCCCCCCCCCATCAGGCCCTGCCTCTCCAGGCTTTGGGTCTCCATCTTCACCTTCACCTTCAAGACCCCAGGCTTCCATCCTGGCGATGGCAACTTGCAGATCCACACCCCAGCCACCCCACCTTTCTGACCTCCCCCCGACAGGTACCTCTTCAGATACACCTGCCCCCCACCTGCCTGCCCTCCCCGGACAAGGGAACGTGGTCGAAGAGCATCTCTGACCTTGGCTCTGGTGGCCCCCGCTGCGAGGCAGGCCCTCCCCAGCCCTTCCCCAGCCCTTCCCCAATCTCGCCAGGGTGATGCTTACCTCTTCCCTCAGGCCCTCGCTTAGATCCGCCTCCTCCAGTAGCCTTCCAGGATGTGACTCTAACCCCCTATGGAAGCCGGCCTTCCCCTACCCGGGGTGACTTGAGTGTTCTGTGGTCTGCCCTGCGCTCAGGACAGGACCAGCCACTGGAGAGGAAAGGGGCCTTACTCATTTCTGGGCCTTCACGAGCTCTTAAACAAACACTTGCTGTATTGATGCCGAAGAAATGAGGAAGCCCCTGGGAGGACAGAAACCCTTACCAGCCACAAATGCCGCCCGCATCCCTCCTGCCCCAAAATAAATCCAGCCAAAAACAGAACACGGGGAACCTCCTGGAACACACGCACGGAGCCCTCTCTTTCCAGAATGCTGAATGCCTTCCCAGAGCTGATGAGCATGGGTTTTTTTCCATCGGCGCCTACAGAGTCCCCATCTTCGATGCCACACCAATCCCTCCCCCTAAGAGGAGCTAGGACATTCTGCAGAGTCCCCAGGAAGCAAATGCTGGATTACTAGGTTTGGGGGTTTTGGTTTTTGTTTTTTAAACACTCCCTGATGATCTTAAAAGAAATACACAAACAGGCACACCACGGCGGCCTTCCCAGCTACGAATTGCCATCCCCACTCAACGCCAACCTCTGGCCCAGAGCTCCAACCAGCCTCCTCTCGCAGGAATGACGGCGACACTGGAGAAGGCTCTGGCCTTCCCCGTCCACAGGGGATGGCGGCTGCCGGCCCCTCCCTGTGGCCCACATACAGGGCTCGTGGCGGGCGGCTCCCCGTGGCTCCCCGCACAGACCTGCCTGGCTAGCAATTTGAGCCCGGGATTGGCACGGCCCAGCGCAGGAGGTCTATTCCTGGCTCAGCCGGCAAATTGCTCCGTGACCTTGGGAAAGTCCCCACGCCGCCTGACCCCATCTGTGAGCATCGCCTTTGCTGCGTGCTACCAACCCTACCAACCGGGATGGCGCTTTACAAGCAGACCCGGCTGGAGGTCACGCTGTTGGAGGTGACCCCGGTGTCACCAGCCAGCTGCGCAGAGCTGGGGGAGGAGCGCCTTCTGCACCACACCTAGAGGGCCTCCCGGGGCACAGTGGCAAGCAGGACCCAGGTCACGGCCTCAGATGCTGCCCGGACCTCTGTCACAGCAGGACAACTGCTACCTTCCTGCTGCGTCTCGGGGCTCTGACCATGGCTAGCTGGCATCTAAAGGAAGGAGGAGGAGTGGAAGAGGGAGGGGCCCCCCAGAGCGTTTCTCCCAGCCCTGGCATCTCTTCTGGGGATGCAGAGCGGCCAGACAGGTGAAGTGGAGACACCTGTTGTCCCAGTTGGCCTGCCTGCACAGGAGATGGCCCTCAAGACCCCGGGGACGACTCCATAACCTTTGACCTCCGAACTCCACACCCCCACACCCCTCCCTTATGTTCTGATTGGGGGTGGGTCTGGATTGGGGCCCAGGAACCTACATTCTCCGCAGGTAAGCCCGCCCCCCACTCTGGGGGAGGGGAGCCCTGGGACTCACCCTTCCAGAACCACCCTGTCTGTCTTTCCAGCTTGCTTTGTCATCGGACTCGTGGCGTGATCCTCTTTTAAAAATTAATTTTAATTTATTTCTTCCCCGCCTCTCTTCCCCCCAAAGAATTCAAAGCAGCAATGCCAGCGTTTATTATTTTTACTCCAGTTTCTCCAGGAAGCTCCCCGGAACTCGAAGGGGAATTATATTCAGAGAGAATTGGGTCCCCAGCGTAAGTAAACATTATTCATTTAACAACTCCTATCAACGCGTGGAGATGTGCGTGGGGCCGTCTCCTGTGGTTGCTGTGAGATTTAATTCATAACATCCAAGAAAAATAATTAGGGGGAGTGGGAGAGAGGAGGGCGTGGGGAGCGCCCACGGCCCTGTCACCCCGATCCGCCCAGGGGCTCTGTCACTCTGTGGCCCCAGCTCCACCCACTCAGGGACTCCACACACAGACCAGGGGGCCCCGGCTGCACAGGACTTTGGGAGCATGGATTTCCAAGCTCGGACCAGCCAAACCACCCCTCCCCAGCGCTCAGCTGTTGGGGGAGCAGCCCCAGCCCAGAGCGTCTACTTGGAGGGCCCTGCCCCAGGAGCCCCTTCCCTGCCTGCTAGCTGGCTACCCAGCTCCCCTGGCCTTGGCTTGGACCCTCAGAGATGGCTGAGGGACCCTGGAGTGGGGGGGCTTCGGTGTCCCCACTCAGCTCTTTGGAGGGCTGGTGCTTTCATTAGCACCTGTAAATTGTCCCGGCAATTCCTGAAAAATGGAAGTTGTTTTCATTGTGCACGTCTGGAGGTGGGACACAGAGCTACCGAGTCAGGCTCTCTGGGAGGGGGTGTGGGCACTGCTGTTGAGGCCAGTGACTGGAGGGGAGAAAGCCAGGCAGGGGGCACACTCGCCCCTCCCCAGGGACCAGGCCAGCACTCCTCTCCCGGGGCAGGAGGGGTGGGGTGGGTAGCCCACGCTGCGGACGTGGCTGAGTGCAGCCCACCGGCTGGGACACAGAAGGCAGGAGTCTGGCAGCAGACAGCCTCGGGACGCCTGGTCCAGCCTTCTCTCTCAGAGCTGACATCGTGAGCACACAGGAGACAGGACATGGGCCCGGAAGAGAAAGGAAAACATCTTTCCTTGCAGACAGTCCCTGCAGAAGAGGTAAACGCTCTCCCTGAGACCGTCCAGAGTTCAGGTGAGAGAGAGGAGCCACATCTCCCCACTTTTATGTTTTTATGCTCTTAACAAGCCCATCCTCTCCAAGCCCCAGGAGCACTCCACATCCAAGCCAGCCCATGTCTCCTTTCCTCTCTACCATTCCAAAAGACAGCAGGGACACCCCCTCCTCCAAATGCCCCCCACATCTGACCTCTAAAGGCCAGAGAGGTTCGGTGATCGGATCCAAGGGACACAGCCCCAGAGACAGAATAAAAATTCGTATCTGATTCCCAGCTCAGACCTCCCCTCCTCATGGGAGAATACAGGAAGTTCTAACCCGAAACCAGTTAACAGTCAAGGATAGCCTATCTTTTTGGTTAAGACTCTGCATGTATGAATGCTTAGAACAGGGCTGCTGCCCCCCCCGGAACTTTCTGGAAGACTGAAATGTACTCTGAGCTGTCCCATCCGGTTGTCACCAGCCATGGCTGCTGAGCACTTGAAATGTGGCCAGTAAAGCCGAAGAATCTGAAGGTTTAATTTTAACTAATTTATTTAATTTTTTTTTTTAAAGTAGGCTCTACACCCAGTGCAGAGCCCAACGCCGTGTGAGCCCAACTCATAACCCTGAGATCAAGACCTGAGCTGAGATCACGAGTCAGAGGCTTAACCAACGGAACCACCCAGGCGCCCTGATTTTAACTAATTTAAAAGGCGAAATTTAAATGTAACTAGCCACGCGTGACTAGTGGCTACTATACTAGACAGCAGAGAATATTTTTTTTTTTTAAAGATTTTATTTATTTATTTGACAGACAGAGATCACAAGTAGGCAGAGAGGCAGGCAGAGAGAGAGGGAGAAGCAGGCTCCCCGCTGAGCAGAGAGCCTGATACGGGGCTCGATCCCAGGACCCTGGGATCATGACCCGAGCCGAAGGCAGAGGCTTTAACCCACTGAGCCACCCAGGTGCCCCGACAGCAGAGAATATTAACAATAACCCCTTTTTTGAGTCACAGACTGATACTCAGTCCGAGAGGTACATGGGGGGCTCATGGAGAAAATCATCCGAATATCTGAACTCGGGGCTTCCAGAAGAATGGGACATGGAGGGACGCCTGGGTGGCTCAGTGGATCAAGCCTCTGCCTTCGGCTTGGGTCATGATCTCAGGGTCCTGGGATAGAGCCCTGCATCAGGCTCTCTGCTCCATGGGGAGCTGGCTTCCCCCTATCTCCCTGCCGGTCTCTCTGCCTGCTTGTGATCTCTCTCTGTCAAATAAATAAGTAAAATCTTAAAAAAAAAAAAAAAGAGTGGGACATGGAGCTACGTTGGGTTCAGACCCCGTCCCCCGTCTGGCCTCGAGGGGGTCTCCTGGAAAGCCACACTACAGAGACATCACAGGAGACGGAGAACTCTCCTCTCTGGGAAAATGCCTTGAGGTCTCATTTCCCGAGTGAGCGAGGGGTCTGCGGCTGAGGCTGCCCCCCTCCCTTTAGGGGGGACACATCAGGATGGAGTCAGAGGAGCAGATTCAGGCTTCCTGTGGGACACAGCAGCGGAAGGGGCAGCCCAGGCCGCCGGAGAGGAGAGCCCACTTGGGGAATGGAGAATGAGGATTCTGGATCAAGGGGCAGGTGGATGGAAGGAGACAAGAAGGAAGGTGGTTAATGGATGTGTGGATGGACAGAAACCAGGAAACATCTGACGTCCAAAGTCCCAGCCACACAGACCGTGTCTAGCGCTCTCCCAACAGGCCTCAGTGGCTTTTCAGGAAGCAAGACACCGGTGTCTTCTAGTCAGTAAGGTCGCGACACTTGAGAGCGAGAACGAGAACCCAAGTGGGCAAATTCGCCCCGGGGCTCCTGGTGGCCAGGAGGCCTATCACTCTCCCCTGGGCTAGGCCTCTGTCTGGGGAAAAGGGGCCTCGAGCTCTCAGGAGCCTTCTGTCAGGCTGACAACTGGAAGCCAAGACCCCCAGAAAAAGGATGCTTCCAGGGTCTGTCTGGTGCAGGGTGCGTGCGTGAGCCCGGTAGGGCCAGCTGGCGAGGCCCGGGAAAGGCCTTCCAGGGACAGTGCTGTCCCCAGAGGGGCCCGCAGGGGCCTGGGAGGGGGTAAGGCGGCTCCTGCACTGGTCTGACCCCACAGATGTCCTGGACGCAGGGACAGCAGGCCTGGCCAGCCCGCCCACCCTTGCCTTTCCTCCCTGCAAGCCCCCCGGGTTCCTTCCCCAGGCCCCCTCCTGTCCTGGGTCCTTCCTACCGCACGGTCTCCTGCCCCGGGATCGCTAGCAGAGGGCAGCACCTGTGCTGTCCCCTTCCATGGCAAGGCGTCACGTCATGCCCCTCGGTGGCCACAAGGACTCAGGGCAGCCGGACTTCATCCCTCTTGTGTCCTCTGATGCTCCCGGCAAGCCAGCAGGCAGCAACACGGACAGCCCCATTCTACAGAGGAAGCAACAGCCACGAAACGTGCTCACGTCCCACAGCAAGGGGGACCCCGTGGGTACATCTAGAACCCAGACTCAGAACACAGGGAAACGCTCACCCCATGTCTGATGGATGAAAGTGCGCACGGATGAATGAGCGAACAAAGGACTGTTGGAAGCAGCTCCCCACGGTCTGGGGGACCAAGGCTCGGGGAAAGAGATGTGTGCAAGGCAGGCAGCCCTTGCAGAAGGCCCCGGCCAGACGACCTGGCCAGCCCAGGCTCCCCGATTCCCCCGGAGACTCCTGGGCTCACAGATGGGACCTGCAGCACGGAAAATAAAAACACGCCTCCAGCAAAGAGCAGATGGAGAAGCTGCCTGCGGTGGGCAGAGATCTGAGGGCTCTGACCTCTGCCCACCTGCCCCCGCTGGCGCCCCAGGATCCGCGGCCCCGGCCCTCCACAGTGGGCCTCCTGCCCTGGCTGTCAGAGCCGGGCGCAGACCGCAGGCAGGCCAGGCCTTGGGCGGCCCCCATGGGTCTCTCCCTCCCCCAGGCCTCCCTCCTCCCTCCCTTTCCTGCAAAGAAGTCAAATTTGCCACTCAGATGCATTAACCAAGCCGGGTAATGAATGGCGAACGAGAGAGACGCAGGCCAGGCGCGGGCCCCAGCAACCGGGCAATTTTCCAGGCCGTGCTTCCGAGCCCCTCCACTCAGCCCACTCCCCCCCACCGCCCGCCCTCCCCAGCCCCCCGCCCCCCGTAAGAGAGAAGCAGCATGCTTCTGTCATCAGAACCGCATTGTTCTGGCCAGAAGAAAAAGCGGGTCCAGCAGATGGCAGGTGTAACAAAAGCAGCTTGCTGTGGCCAAAGCAATTATTTATGTAATTATGATTTACCACTTAACCACATGATCTTTCCGCAGAGTCGTGGGCAATTAAAACCAGGGTGACTGTGTGGATTATGCAAATGGCTGGAGCCCAGCGAATAAAACTGGAGATTAGACATTCACACAGACAGGAGCTGCTGGCACAGGGCAGCCCCCGGGGTGGGGGGGAGCAGAGGGGCCTGTGGGGAGGGGAGGCCAAGGGGCCGGGCTACGGGGCGGGGGGAGAGCAGGAGGGGGGGAGAGAGAGAGAGAATGGAGGGGAAGGGGCTGGGGGAGCAGGGGAGGGAAGGAGGATCTGGCTGTGGGAACGGCACCTCCCTGCTCGGGCCCCCAGGCTGCCCTGAGGGATGACATCAGGTCCTGGGAGAGGAGAGTCAAGGCAGCTGGGCCGCCAGGCATGGCTGGGCCCCATGGGGAGGCACCCCAGGATGATCTGCAGGCCAGGCTAGACCAGACATGCTGACTCCAAGGACCAAGGCCACTGGCACTCAGGCTCCAGGGGCTGTGAGGGCGGCTGGGGGCTCTGGAGGGGTGCAGGGACAGGAGGGGACCTGGGCACCTCCGTCCAAGGCCCTAGAATACCAGTGACTCCGTGGGGTCCCCTGAAGCTGCAGCCCTGCCCCGGCTCGGCACTCTGGTATGAATCATTTCACCTGCTCTTCCCCATCCCGGGGGACGCAGCACCAGTGGCCCCATTTCACAGAGTAGGAAACTGAGGTTTAGTGAGGTTCAAGTACTTGCCCGAGTGGCCTTCCCGAGAGGCTGAGGGGCCAGATGTGGCCAGGCCAGCTCCCTTCCTGGAGGGCAGGGCATTAGCTCTCTTCTCTGGGGCCTGTCCTCGGAGCGACTGCCCTACAGGGAGCGGCGACTAGCAGGAGGCCCCCAACGGGGCTGTTCGGGTGAGTGACACCCAGCAACAGTGACCTGCTTGTCGGGAACGTGGGACTCCCAGGATGGGCCCCAACTCTGGGACCGGTCAAACAGCCGCGTGACCCCCCCACCCAGGTCACTGTCCTCTCTGGGCTCAGTTTCCGAACCAAGGGACAAGAAATGAGAAATGAGTCCTCCGTTCCTCACAGCTCTAAAACTGGAGGGGCCGTGGATACCCAAACATGACCCAGGTCTCCTCAGGATGGCTGAGCAGAGGAAGGAGGGACCCGGAGAGAAATGAGCAGCTGCTGGAAAGGCCTGGGGACCACCACTCGGGGCTGGCTTCCTCTATTACGGACAGAAGCAGCATCTAAAAGCACCTACACAGGGCCCTGCCACACCCCGCTCCACAGGCTGGGGCGTCTCCCCCTCCATAAGCCTCCTGACAACCCTGTGAAGTAGTTTATTGTTACTGTCACGGACGGAAGCACAGAGAGGTTAAGCAACTCGCTCACGGTCACACAGCCAGCAGATGGCCACGCTGGGACTGTCATGCACCCGTTTCCGCCTGCGTTACTTGCACAGTATCAGCAGCCCCAAAATGCCAAGCTCGGGACTAGAAGTGAAACACAGAAATCAACCTACGAGATGGTCCCCCACCTCAGGAAGCAGGGCTCTGCTGGAGCCCATCTGCTGTGATTAAGGCAAACCCCCCCCCCCCCCCCCCGTCCCCGCAGACGCTCCCGGAAGGTTCTGAGACACGGGAAGGGGGTCTGGAAAGGAAGACTCGGTAGAAACCTGTTCCTGCTGTGAGTTTTCTCGCACTCGATCAGCGCCCCGTCCAGTGGCCGGGAGGCCTTGGGCCACAGGTGGAACATCGAAATAAATCAGAAGTAAATAAAAGGAAAGCTCCACTCCTCGTCCAGGGAGGCACATTTCAAGTCGGTGGTGCTCTCCAACCGTGCATCGAATCCCTAGAACATTCCGCCACCATCCAATGTGCCACCGGACAGCGCTGGCCTGGAAGGTCAGCTGTGGGAGGCCAGGAATTTCTGTTTTGTTCGTGGATGAATCCCCCGCACCTGGACAGAGCAGCCTGGCTGTTTGCTTCTGCTGAGACCGAACGAGTGGCGAGTGTCTCCTGGGAACACGGTGTCGGCGAGAAAAAGGAGTGGATGGGAGTCCTGGTGAGGCCTGAGCCCTGACCGCAGGGCCTGCTGACCAGGGAGACAGCGCGCGCCACCGGCCGCAGCCTGCAGTCCCGGGCGAGGTTTGGGGCACAAAGCTCCCACCAGCTCGGGAGACAACTCCCCCACAGCTGCCAACACCTGGTGACTCTCTCCAGGAGCCTCTCCGCTACCCCAAGCCAGACACAGGAGGAGGGGGTGGCTCTCCAGAAGCCCATTCCCCGCCAACCCAGAGTCCCCAGGAAAAGGGGGAGTGGAGGGAGGACGCCTGGGCTCCCAGACCTCCCGTCTCATAGTCTAAAGCGGCCGTCCTCGCCTCCTCCCTACCGGGGTTGGGGGTCTCAGCTCCAGCGTCGGGGGCTGGAGGGAGCAAGGTCACAGAAAACTCCGCCTTAACAATCCAGTGCCCGGGGTCTCTTCAGGAGCCCCGGGATAAAGCAGGTGTGGCCTGGAGGGGACCCCATGCCTTGGGGTCAGGTGTTCTCTCTGATGACGTCAATGGACGCTCCCCTCAAAGACTGTCAGGAGAACCCCTCATGCCACATCGCCAGGGGGATGCCCTACCGCGTCTTCACATGCTGGGGAGAACAAGGCGCAAGGCAACACCCACATCTGGCCTCCCGGAGATGGGCGGGAAAGGGCAGGTGGCCTGGGCCCTCCTCCAGCTGGGTCTCAGGTAGCCTCTGGGTCTGTCCCACAGGCACCCGGCCACACGCCATCCCCAGTCCAGTTCTAGAGCCTGTCCTGTCACCCAAGAACGCTGTCCTTAATCCCACAGACCACCAGGCCACTCTGTACGCACAGCACTGTCCCACGGATCCCCCTGCTGAAACTTGGGGACGTTCTGCGAGCCGGAAACAGGTTCCAAGAATAGGACCCGGGCCTGACCGCAACGGCCGGCCTCCTTCCACCGAGGAGCGGCCAGACTCCTCCACTCCTGCTGTGTTCCCCACACCCCCGACACGCTGTCTCACACACCCCCGCTCCCGGTCTCACACGTGCGCGTGCGGGCTCACTCACACTGTTGCTAACACGCTCACAAGAAACGCTTCCTAAATGCTATTCCTTTGAGGAATTAACTGGTGATATAAAAAAGGCGGGATCCACCCCTTTCCAGAGACACCAGGGAAACTCCAACCAAGGCCTGGGCCTGTCCAACCGCACCCAGCTCAGCCTCTGATTGGTGGTGGGTCTGCAGCTCAGGGGGCACCTGCGCGCACCCACTCACCCACCCCTGCCACCGAGCAATGGACCCGCCAGACCTCCAGCCACCCTGCAGGCCCGGGACGGCATCTCTGGGCGTGATGCCTCCCATGCAAACACGCACTCCAGAGATGAAACCGGGCCAAGCGCTCTTCTTACTCTGGCTAGGAGGGTGGGGGCAGGGGAAGGGCAGGTGGGGGGGTGGGCAGGCAGGGGCTGAAGTCAGGACAGTCAGGACAGCCAGGCACTGAGCCGGGCTGGGGGCAGACAGGCCGCAGGCTCCCACCCCCAGCAGCCTGCACCCCGCTCGACGGAGGCAGGCCTCCCTCCAGGAAAGCACTCTGCCGCCTGCCTGAGTTGATAGGAGATTTATGCAGCCTGCAAAGTCGGGAAATACAGAGGTATTCCTGATAATACTTGTCCTAGCAAAGGGCACGGGCAGGGCCCATCAATCCCGCGAAATAAAAAAGAAGGTCCTGGTTTTGCTTGTTCTTCAGAGAAGGAGGAGAAGAGCCTTTTAATCGCCTCATTTGGAGAGCTGGCTGGGGCTGTATGTCATCCGAATTACAGATTCAGCATCAATTGACCAGATGTGGGGGGCTCTCTCAGGGCCCCAGAGGACCATAAAGCCGTTCCCACACTGGTAATTAGCAGACAGAGCGGCCCGGCTGGGCCCCAGTCCCCCAGGGCATGCTGTGGGAAGGAGGGGGGAGCACCGATCATCCCTGGGCACGGGCACTGCCTGCTCCAGGTTTAGGGGCCTGAGGGGTTCAAAGGTCCAACCTCAACAGCTGGACTGAGAGCACATAGGGGACATCACATCGGAAAAGCAGGTGCGCCCAAGGCTCCCTTCTCCCCAGCAGGCGCGGTGGATGTGTCCCGGGGGTCGGCCCAGTACTGCTCTCCTGCAGGGTGGACTGAGTGGGATGCCAGAAGTCGGGGGTGTGTGGGGGAAACCGAAGCTGCTGAGGACGCTGTTCCTACCCCCAGAAGGGTGGCCTTACCAGTTAAGCTCCTGGCAACTGGGAAGGGCTGGAGATAGCCAGGAGGAGATAGCCAGGTAACAGAGGTTATAGGGGTAGGACCCCAGCAAGGCTAGAGGCTGAAGCAGGGGTCCGTCAGGGGCCGCCTGTCCTGCAAAGACTGAACACTCTTCTTTCCCAGACATGGGAGGCTCTGAGGCTGGAGGCGGTGGTTGGGACAGGGAGATAGGGACCACCAGCCCTGCTAGCACCGACTCCCTGGGGACAACTGGGGGCAGCAGTGGGTTCTCATGTGGGAGAACTTCCCAGGGGGTCCTAACAGGCTCCCCCACCCCCCTCAACCCAGGGCTCTACTCCATGAAGCCACCACGGGACCCGGGTGCATACCTCCAGGGCCCTGCGCTGAAGGTGGGAAGCCGAGGGCACGTCCCCAGAACCCCAGCAGGTGCGTCTGCGTCCCCCGCGCCCCCCTTGGCGCCCGACCACCCGGAGCCCCACATGCACACTGCCACTCCGTTGGTTCTGCTGTGATGTATTTTATGAACGTGCAGATGGCATGGCTAGGGCCAGGGGGAAGGTTTTACCTTGGGATAAGAAATTAACACTGGCAAATAGCAAATTTACTGCATGTATTTTCATTTTCCTAATACCAGCACCATCTGCTAGCAATTGGGGCTCCACATCGCCGTTTTCCCCCCTTATTTCTCCCGCCCGCTCTTATTTATTTTTTTCATTTTACGCAGTCGGCCCTCCAGACTCCCACCCGTGGGAGTGGGGGTTTCAATCCTCCCACCAGAGTGTCCAGGCAGCGTCCAGCGGCCGGGGGCCAAGGGCTACCCTGTTTGTGCTTCTCCAGGCTGTTGAAGGAATGGAGGTGCCCCCACCCACATTCCATGCCTCGGAGGGGCGACGGCGCTCCCCGTGAGACAGACAGACATCAACCAGCCCACACTCCCAACTGAGGTTGCTCCGTAAAAACCAACTACAAGAAGACCCCTGGCAACCGCGGGCACATCTCCCTCCCTCGTTACTTGCTGCAATTATTGAAAATTAAAAAGTCAGCCAGCATTGGGTTCCGCACGCACGCTCTCCCCACAACCGGCTCCGAGGGCAGGAGGTGTGATGTGGGCTGGGACACCTTTCAGGCCCAGCTCACGCTTTAGAGCTGGAAGCATCCCTGGGTCTGAGGCCATGCTCAGCTGAGCTCGGCACTGAACGGTGTCCCCCCCCCCCCCCGCCCTTCCCCCAAAGTCCCAGGTTGGGAGCTCTGATCCCAGGACCTGAGACTGGGACCTCATGTGGAAACAGGGTCATTGCAGATGTCCTTTAATTAGCTCACATGAGGTCACAGGAGCAGAGGGAGCCCCTAATACAATGGGGCTGGCATCATTTTAAAATGTGGACCCAGAGACAGACGCACACGGGGCAGATGCTGCGAGGAGACTTTTGGGGGAAAAGGTGGCCGTCTACAGGCTGGGGGAAGGGAGCCTGGGACAGATCGGAAGGACCTCAGAAGGACCAGCCCTGCCGACAGCCACCTTGATTTCGGACTCCAGGACCCCAGAGCTGGGTGAGGATACCCGCGTGCTGTCTCCGCCACGAAGCTGGGGGTCCTCGGCCACGACGGCCCGGGGACACTCATAGCTCATCAGCCCTTTCTTGGACATCTGATATGGAACAAGTCACTACCTTGGTAAGCCTCAGACGACATCATTACTGTCCTACCTCCTAGGTAACGGACAGAAAATTTATCAGTGTAATAATGGCAGCCTGCCATTCTGGGTACTTAATGTTTAATCCCGGCAAAGCCCCACGTCTTACCATGAGGTAGATTCTTCTGCTACCCCCATTTTACGAGGGAGGGAACGGAGGCCCAGAGAGGTTAAGTGTTTTGCCCAAGGTCACACAGCTGGTGAGTAGCAGAGTCAGGGAGCGAAGGCAGGCGGGCCAGCTCTGAGTGCGCGCTCCTCCCAGGCACCATGTTGTACCTTCGGGCCCTTAGAGGTGAGACTGGGGGTGGTGGGTGTGGGGGCAGGAGACCTGGCTCAGTGTCTCGCCTGAAATCTCGAAGGACCCTTGCTAGCGTCATCGTCGCCAGGCTGACAAGGTTGGTAACTGAGGCACAGAGAAAGGAGGTGATTTGCCCAAGACCATGTCCCGGTACCGGGCTGCAAACACAGGGGAGGGCTCCGAACTCAAGCTGGGATGGAGCAGGAAACCCTCTTTGCATCCCAGCCCAAATGGAGGTACAACCAGGCAGAAAGACAGCCCCCAACAAAAACGCGCCAAAGCAAGAGGTGAGAGAAACGGCGAGCAACACCGGAGACGCCCGCTGTGGTTGGCGTCCCCGAGGCTGTGCAGGGCGGCTGCCGAAAGGGGTGAGAGGAGAAAGCAAGCCCAGGCAGAGCCATCGGCCAGAGCGTGGAGCATCCAGACAGGCCCATGGGGCCAGGCAGGGAGAGACCTCTGGGCTCCAGGAGGCCAGAGCCACGCAGGCGCGGCACCAAAGCTGCGGAGGCCAGTGCCTGGAGGCCAAGCACGTTCTCTCGGCGCATCCTCCCGGCCCGCTCCTGAAACAACAGCAGGTGGACGCCTATGGCTGTCCCCTCTCTTCCCTCTCCCTGCAAAGTGCCCACAGTTCATCACGCCTCTTGGTGAGTTTTTCTCCTCCCCCCGACCTTTTAAAAATTGCCCTGGTGGCTCTTTCCCATCAGCAAAAGGGAGGAGGTGGACTTCCAGCCCCTGCCACGGGATCTGGCCCTGGAACGGCTCCCCCGGTCCATCCTGGGTGGGCCCGTCACTGGTCACGGTCCAGACCGTGCAGTCCCCACTGGCTATTCCGCAAGGGCTTGGGAGGAGGCTGTACGGGCAGTGGGGGTGGGGTGGCCTCAGGCAACCTTCGAGTGGGCACAGGCGCTCCGCTCCACCGCTCCACCGGAACCGGCCCCCTTGAGCCCCTGCTCGGCCCCTGCTGGCCCCGCCAACTTTTCCGGCCAGAGGGAAGCAGAGCACGAGATTGGAGGACAAAATTTGATTTGAAAGAATTTTATCGCTCAGCCCAATGATGGCTTTAAATATTAAAGAGGCATAAAACGGAGGGGGAACAGAAAAGCAGTACCAAGTACCAGCCTCAGATGGCTTTTGCCAAACACGCTGCCATCTGAGTAAGGAGGGCGGGGAGAGAGGAAGGCTGCGGGTGGGTGGGGGGGGGGGGGGATGCGCGCGCACGCGGCGAGGAGGGGGGCTCCCTCTGCCTCCCCGACCTGCTGTTTCAGAGCAGCATCCCGGATCCCCCAAACCTTACCCGGAGACAGGTAATACATTCATTATTGATGGATCAGTACCCGGAGAGTGTAAATTACTGAAACAAACACGGCATAATTAGGGCATTAGAGGGAGCGTGGAGGGAGGGCAGGGCGAGGCTTTCATCTTTGCAGGTGTTCATCTCGGTGGCAGCCAGCGTCCCGGCCTGCTTACCATATGCGCATCCTGGCTAGCCAGTTCTCAGCTGGGAGGTCCGCTGGGAACTCCCTCCTGCCCAAAAAGAGGGCCCCCCCACAACCAGCCAGGCATCTTGGGGAGTGAGCAGAGGGGACGAGGCAGGTCTCCAAGCACATGCTCGCGCGCGCACACACAGCCAAGCACGCGCGAGAGCGCGCGCGCGCACACACACACACACACACAGGCACGCAGGCACGCACACAAAGACCCAAGGCCAGCGTTTGGTGCAGCTGGCGAGCCTGTGTCCCCGTCCCCATGCGTGCCCTCAGGATTTCATGACAAGAATGAAACTGATCAGGCAGCCTCCAGTTCCATAATTAGGGCCAATTGAAGGAGACAAAGAAATCTGCGGAGATCACAGTGGGAAGTGGTGGTGATGAGCGCTGGCTTTGAAACAGCATTTTGTACTCACTGGACCATCACTGTCTTGACATAAAAGCGGCCTGCCTCCTTTCTCTCGCTCCCTCCCCCGGGGCAGGGGCGGCCGCTCCAGACAGCCCCCTCCACCAATTGCCTTTTCTGGGTCAGGCCTCATTTTGGGGTTTTTGTGTGTGTGTGTTTTGGCAGTGGGAGAAGACAAAAGACAGGCGCAGAGAGCAGACTGTCTCCCAGATGCGTCTGAATCACGGGGAACTCAGGAAGGTGACGAACTTGCTGGCTCTCTGGGGCAGGACCGTGGGTGCGCACACGTGTGTGACTGAGCGTGCACCCACACGCTGGCATGGCATGTGAATGTGGGCGGGTGTGCGAACGTGTGGGTCGTGGCGGGGGGGCGGACCCGAGAGCCTGGGCGTCGGAGGGGTCCACAGGACTTTCCTCCACCTCACTTCACCTCCTCAAAAGTTAGAGGACGACAAAACCAGCCCTGTGCCCAGGCCCGGAAGCCGTCGACTCTGGGGGACCCCAGATCAGGCAAAGAAAGGCGAGACTCAGGGGGCAAAGGAGGCACCAGTCGAACAGAGCGTGGGGCACACACACTCACTCGGAGTCCAGCCACCTGGCCCTCCGCTGGCAGAGAGGCGCGTGGGGGTGCCCGAAGCCTGGGCCGGCCTCTCTCACCACTGGCTTCTAGAATCCCACCCAGAGACCCCCAGGACAACGCCCCCCCTGCGGCAGGTGGCCACTGGGCCTCAGGGCCACATCCCATTGGGAGAAAGGAAGGGGCGGGGGGGGGCCCAGGAAGCATCCCGGCTGGCATCCCTGCGGCCGTGCCAACCTGCTCACGCGCGCCTGTGTGGCTTCCCTTCTCATGCCCCCAGTAATCCTCCGACTTTACAGCAAATTATTAAAACTCACTTATATTTAATCTGTCTTCTGGAATTAATTGAATTTTTACGCTCAGCAAATGCCACAGTTTGTGCTGCTTCCCGATCGCTGGCTTGGAACAGCTAAATGACAGGGCGGCCGACCAACTGCGGGCTCCGCAGACGGGCACTGGGAGTGACAAGGCATTAAAAGGGGAGGGGGGTGCACAGGGCGGCCCGGCCCCACCCCTGACGCCCTGAACCGGGGAGAAAAGCAGCTCAATTTACCAACACAGGGAGGCCCCGGCTCGGGGCACCCCGGGGCAGGGTACCGGCTGGAGGGCTCGGGGGAGGCCACTATGCTCCAGAGGGCACCGGGGGCAAGAGAAAGCCAGGAGGGACCCCTCCCCTTGGCGAGGGGGTTCTCTTGCTGATCTGGGGCCAAGAAGGCTCTGTCCTCACCCAGGCGACGGGGCTCTGGCCGGCTCCCAGAAAGGCCCCGAGAACACCCTCTCCTTTCCCGCGCTTGGCATCGCCAGCACACGGGGGCCTCCTGAGCCCCCTGAACCCCAGCCAACGACTGTCACCGCCTCCCACCCCGGACGCACTGAGGATCCGAGGTCACGCGGAATCTTGGCACGCTCCCTCCTTGCCGGGACACATTAATCCACGGGTGCTGACGCCTCCAGGGAGGAGGGCAATGTTTGCAGAGCCCTGTTTGGGGTGCTAAGTGCATCCTTTTACATCTGCCAGGTTTAGAGTTCTAAGTGAGATGACACCAGGGTTCACACAGAAGCGGCTGCGTGTGCCCCCCATGCCCTCCCCCCACATCTGCGCCCCTCATAGCAGGCCGGGCGCTGAGTCTCCACGAAGCCCGCCCTACTCTGGGGGTTCAGACCCCCCGCCACGCGCCTGCACTGCGGGTACCTGCTTCCTGAATCTGACGGGCCGTCCCGGTGGAATGAGGGGACTCTGAGAAGCGCAGACCCCCGGGCTCTAGCCCAGGTCCCCTGAACCAGAGTCGCTGGCTGGGGCTGGGAAGCTACAGCCATGGGGCATGCTGAACGCAGGCTGGAGGTCAGCCTGATGCGCTGAGTCAAGCGTGGAAAGTTCCAGGCAGCTGCCAGCGGTGCCACTCAGACTACCACTCGATCCCTAGGATCAGAGACGGGAGGTAAAGCAAGGCTCAGTGCCCACTGGCCAGCCAAGTCACCGGACCAAGCCTGTCCCTGTCCCCTGCACGTCCCTGTCCCCTGCTTTCGCACACGCCTCTGCGGAGTCAAGGAGTCAGGAGGACCAGATTCCACAGGGGCCTGCCTCAGGGTCCTACCGCTCGACAGTGGCACAGAAACAGGACAGGTCCGTCAAGTCTAAGCTCCCAGCTCCCCCAAATCCTAAGCCCAGGAACACGCCCCCAGGGTTTACTGTGGCAACGGAGCTCCCAGGACGTAAGTTCTGCACGGCACTGACCTTGTCAGGCCTTATCCCGGGACACGCCGAGCATCCTGGACCCCAGCAACCTGCTCCCCGTGGCCTGACCTCAAAGTCTATCTCCCTGCCTCCCCCTTCCCTCTTCAGAACTGCCCCTTGCCTCACTCCCAGCATGGAAGGGAGAGGAAAAGCGGTTTCTTTGTCCCTGCCAGAGCACTGCCCACCACCACCCCCACCCCGCTCAGGGAGCCCCTTTCCTAGATTCTACCCCAAACCCTTATTAAAGCCACTCACCAGGTCAAGCCCAGGGCTTGGCCCTGCAGGCCGGCAGGTCGGCCAAGCTGCCAGGCTCACATAGCGCCTGGCAGGCCAGGGACACCCTGCCTGGGGTTAGATCATGGCCTCGGTGACTGTCATGATCCCCACTTGGGCCACGGAGCAAAACAGCACAGACGGAGCGGCTCCAACAACAGGTTCTTTACTTGCTCGTTTACAGGTCTGGAAGCTGGGGTGGAAGACCGAGGCGCTGCCAGGGTGAGTGTCGGGTGAGAAGTTTCTGGGCAGGGTGCACGTGACCTACGACCTCACGTAACCGAGACAGAGAGCTCGCCGGTCTGTTCTCACTAAAACCCCAATCCTACCAGAACACGGCTCCTCCCATGGCCTCGCTGAACCTTAATTACGTCCTCAGAGGTCCTTTGTCAGAACACAGCCACACGGGGGGGGTGGGGTGGGGGTGGGGAACTAGCGCTTTAACTTAGGGATTTGGGGGGCACAGCACAAGCATTCCATTCCTAACAGCGATCCCTGCCCCCCCCAACGTGGGTCAGCCACCGCAGCCAGGCTGCTTGGGCCAGCAAGACACGTGACCTCCTGGGGGTCAGATGGGGCCTGGATTGAATGGAGCTGAGTGTGTCCCCTCAGCTGAGGGAGGAAGGGACCAGATGAGGCTTGACAGGCTCTTCTGTGTCCCCACAGAGGAAAGACACCAGCCCTGCCCTCCTGTCCTGGGGTTCAGCCTCTGCTCAGTTCTCGAGCTCACCGCCTGCTGCCCCCGGCCTATGGCTTCTCCAGGAAGAGCACTCCCACACTCACTTCTCCCCCACTCACCCTCTCTCCGAGCCATCGCTTTTCCCGTCACCACCGACGTTCCCACCGCAGGGCAAGAGTACCTATCCAACCCAGAGTCCCCTCTTGATCTCAGACGCCTTCCCCCACGGTGAGCACTGACAGAGCAGACGTTTAGAGCTGGGGGACCGAGGAGCAACGTTCCGTTCCAGCCACAGGGCCTTTGCACATGCCATTCCCTTGGTTTGGTGTCTCTTCCCCTAGAAATCTCCTGCGCCGGCTCCCTCACTCCCACCGAGGCTATTACTCAATAAGGCTCACCCTGGCCTGTCCACCTGAAAACCCCACCTTGCCCTCGCCTCCGCACCGCCATCCCCTTTCCTTCGTAACAGTCTGAGGTACACCTAACTTACCCTGTCTGCCGTCTGCTGCCCTAACTTCTAAGTCTGGTCCAGGAGTTCAGGAATTTTTGTCTGCTTAGTTTAGTCCTGGAACCCTGGTGCCCAACACAGAGTAAATGCTCCAAAGATGTTGGCTGAATGGAATAAGTGTCACATCTGTGAATTCCAACTGGGCCTAGATGATCTTTTAGGGCTGGTTCTCACTTAAGACTTGATAGGTAATGACCTTCCTCCTAGCCTGGACCACAGAGAGCTCTGCCATAGAACCCGTGGGCCAGGTGCTGAGATGGGGCTCCTTGGAGGGGCCACTGTACTCAGACGAGGGCAGGTTAGGGACCACACCACAAAGAAACCCTGAGTGGGGGCTCCCCCCACACTCGGGTAAAGGGAAATCCCCCAAGCCCCAGCCCAAGTCCCTCAGGAGTGACGCAGCCAATCCTGCTGCCCCCAGACCCCCAGGACATGTCGCTTTGACCCCAGCCACCCTGCCCACAGCAGGCCCAGGCTCCCAGCTGACACAGGCTGCCCAGCAACCGGGCCAGGCTGGATTATCATACATTACGACATAATTACTCGGTGGAAATTTACAATACAAAGCGGCCTCCCCAACAAGTTGGCAATAGAAGGATTCCAAGGATACAAAGCAAGCTGTGTGTGTGACTGACCCCCGCCCCCAGCTGGCCCCAGCCAGAATTTCAAAAGAAGTGGGTGGGTTGGATGGTGCAGAAAGCCCTGGTGCACCCCAAGACAGAAGTCCTGGCCAGGGGAGGGCCCCCACTCTGTCCCACCACCCTTGCCCCGAAGCCCACTCTGGTTCCCCGCCCCCCACCCCAGCTCAAGAGTTGGCATCACTAGGGTCCCCTCTGCCGAGGCTGCCTAAGGACAGTGAACCACAGATCCTGAGCCACAGACTGGCTGTGACCTGCACTGAGATGGAGCTTCCAACTACCAGGCATTCGTGAGCATCTCCTGCATGCCAGGCACTCTGTCAGCACAGGGTACGTCTGTGAACAAGACAAACCAGCTCTCTCTCTCTCTCCCCCTGTTCTGGCAGAGCTGACAGTCCAGCTGGGGTGATAAACAGTAAAATACACAGGAAATGCATGTCAGGTGCACGAAAAGCACTGGCAGGGCCGTGAGCAGCGGGGTGTGCAAAGGCCCTGGGGTGGGACCATGTGTGGTAAGGGAGCACCAGGCACAGCACAACCAACAGTGCTGCTAAGATCACTGGCTTTTATTCTCAGGGGGTTTCTGAGCAAGGGATCCACCTGAAGGGACCACTCAGCCCACTGCGTGGGGAACAGCAGGCCCAGGTTCCAATTGCCCTCTTAGGCTTTCTCCTCGGCAGCGTTAAGATCAGGAACAGCTACCCCATTCTTGCTGCAGAAGAACAAGAGAGAATATAAGCAAAGGGCCAGGCACACAAGCTGGGTGGTGGGAAAAAGTTCTCCAAGCCTTCGCTCTCCAAGCCTGTAAAAGGGGTACAGCCCTGGACCAGGGGCACAGAGAAGGCTGAGGGACCCGTGCTTTTATCAACTGGGAGCCCAAGTGCATCAGGCTGTGGCCACACCCATTGCAGGTCACCGCACCAGCCCTGAGTGAGGCCCCTACCCCCAGTCCACACTGGGTCCCAGCAGCCATGCTATCGCTATCAGTGTTATTAAGGGCATTAAGGTGGAAACGCTGACAAGGGGTTACTTATCCTCTGCCCATAAAACCCAGGGCCAGCCATGCGGTGGCGGCTGTCCAGCACAGCCATCCCAGGGGCCCCCACACAGCATCTGGGGCTGCTCTGGCAGTCCCAGAATGGGGGGAGGGCTGCTGCCAATCACCAAAGCCCCCGCAGGCCAGCAGGAGGGTGTGGGAGGAGCCGGCCCAATCGGAAGAAGCCCAAGGCGCTCCCAAGAACGAAGGCCAGCCAGCAGCCTTGCAGCATCAGGTGGCTGGCAGCCACAAGGTTCAGACAGGGATGGTACCTGCCTAGAGCCACAGAGCACCAGCCACTGCTCTGCCATCCATGCTCCGCTGTGGAGGCCAAGCCCAGTCTCTCCTCTGCTCTGCAGAAGAGAACCAAGACAAGGAGGGCAAAACCCCACCTTCCTGTCCTTAGGAGCCAGCCCACCAGGCGTCTGACCAAGTCAAGACTTGGCGTCTTGACCATCTGAGAATCACAAAATCCCGGAGACCTGGGGAGCTGCGGGGCGGGCCGGGACAACCTTGATTCAGGGCCTGTATCTCTCCTGCTGCCAGGTCACCTTGACTTGTCCCGGAAACTCTTACAAAGGTGGAAAGAATCCTTAGGCACAAGGGACAGGTAGTGCCTGCCACTGCAACTCTTTGGAGCCACTGATCTGACCCACCCAGCCACCCCAGACCTCCGTGCCACTGTCACATCCTGGATGGGGGACTCCCTCTCCGGGCTCCGCTGCCTCCTCTGAGCAATGGGAGGGTAGGAGGACTCAGAGGACTAAAGCAGGCACAGCTGGGCTGGGGTGCAGGACAGGAACTCAGAGGTCCCTGCTGCAGGACAGTGGGGTTCCTGTCCTCTGGCTGGCTCCGAATCACTCCCTCCATCACCCTCAGCAGGGCCGGTGGGCCCTTGGACACAGCAGCTGAAAACAAAGTACAAGGAACGCACAGTCCACTTCTCAGCAAGAACTTCCCCAGGGTTCCCCGAGCACCTGTACTGGGGTGGGGGGGCCTGCATCCCTGCTCCCTCCTTCCAGAAGGTCACCCACCCCGTGGCTGCCTCCACACCTGGCTCAGCCTAGCTCAGCTCTGGGAAGCTGCCAGGGGCAGGTCATCCCACCTCTAGGAGGACACGGGGAGGGGGGATATAAAGGCAGCCTTCAAGTTCTGCCACCGGGGAGGGCCCTGCCTTGCGCAGGGAGCCTGGGCAGGACAACCCAGGGGCCTGCGGAAGATCCCCTGTGGTTGGCAGAGGCCAGGCAAACGCATGAGGTATCCAAGGTCGCCCCGCGCATGGCCAGGGGAGCACCTGCCCAGCTCCCGGGCAGTCTCTCCTGGACCTCGTAGGAAGGACACAGGCTACAAACTCTACATCGGGCATAAAACTGTCACCATACCCGGCACACACCCCTGCCCTCGGGAGGACTGAGTTTCTAGGAAGACAGGGAACTTAGCTCTGGGAGTGTGGGCAGAAGAGACTCCGGGAGGCTGCTCTCAGGGCTCTGCTCTGGGACACCGCACAGCCCCAAGCCTGAGAAGAGGTGGGGGGCTCACGGAGGGGCAGGGCCTGGCTCCCGCTGGCTTTTCAAGGGTAACCCTGGAAACCTCTGCACTCATCCCAAGTCCTGTTTGAAAAGATAAACTCTCCCCTCTCGGATTCTGCAAAACCTTCTATTTCCAATGTCCAGTTACATCCGAGACCACGTCCCTTGATGTGTGCCTTTCTCTTCAGAATCCACGCAACTCCGAAGCATTTGGTAATCCTGTGTATTAAGGACACGCCATAAAAATAAATTGCATTGTAAAAGGGGCCTCTTAACAGACAACCTTGGCTCTAGGGTTAAATGCCTAATTTCACACTATTATCCACAGTGGGATCAGATAAATCAGAGGGCGCCTGGGATTCCCAGGCCTGCTCCTGTAAGGACTCAGCCTGGCGCAGAGTGGGTTAAACTGTGGGGGGGACCTCTTCCAGGTAACGCTCCCCAGAGCTGCTTTAATACCAGAAGATTCCTCGGGACCAAATGCTCCCGAAGACAGCTGTCAGACACATTAAAAAACAGGAAGAAAAAAAAAACACACACACACAAAAATGAGACAGCGTACCAAATGCCAAAATATCATGAAAATTCAAGCAGCTAAAACAAATATAACCATAAAAAGACTGGAATTCTAGAAAAGCGATCTCTGCAATTAAGCAGTTTTCTGCTATATAGTGATAATCACCTAATTATACTATTAATGACAGTTCAACCTGCTTTGAAATAAAAGGACATTCTTCCATAACAGGATGCCAGCTGTTAGTTACAGATGTCAGACATCTTTAAAGCATTATTATTAAAGGGGGAAAAAAAAAACCTATAAAATGAACACATCCATATTTCGCTCCCCCCCACCAACGTGGGAAAAGAAATTCACCATGAGCCACGTTGCGCCCAAGCGAAAAAAGTGAAAACAGAATGCCACAGCCCGAGTGGGAGATCGGAAGTGGGGAGACGGGGCGGGGGAGGAGGTTACCCCAACCTCTCCGGGGCCTGTGCTCCTGTGTTGGGCGGGGTGGAGGGAATGCAGCCACGTTCTGGGGTGGACTGAGCACCCCAGAAGAAAACGCAAGGAGGATCGTATATATTCTAAGGCATCTTTAATTCCTTCCAATGAAATAATCTCCGGAACCAGGATGTTTATGCCAGATAATAGAGCTCCCGGCGATCCTGCCAGAGCGAGCCTGGTAAACACACGTTGTCAGACTCGTGGTGGGGAAAGCACTGTGCGGTGGCCAGACCGGGAGGAAGTGCTCGCAGGTCAGCCGAGGTGGCAGCGGCCGGCCGGCCCGCCCACCGTGGACCCTGCAGACATCTGCGGGCCGGTCCTCCCCGCCAGGGTTTCTTCCAACTGTGCGCGTCTTTGACATTCAGGAGTGCCAAGGTGTAATAAACATCCAGCTTTGTCATCCGACAATCGACAATCGGCAGCCACATTTAATTAACTGGAGTGTTAAAAAACAAAACAAAACGGGGAGGAAGGGGAGGGGCGCAGGGAGCAGCAGCCACTGGAGGGGATGAACCTTTTCAGTACGCCGCTGGCCGGGCAAGGGGAGAGCACAGAAGCAAGCTTGATAAAGCCGGGTCCCAGCGGTTACATCCCGCCTCCCCACCCCCGGACAGCAGACTCTGATAATCCTGGAGGGCTTCCTCAAAGGCCACCCCCCACCCCGCTGCCAAGTGTCCAAGATGGCAGGGCCAGGCTGCAGACGAGTGAGGAGACCCAGCCTCCAGAAGCACAAGAGAAACCCACCCAAATCTCGGCAGGGCTGGTAGGAGGGCCGCCCGGCTCTGTGCTTTCTGGAAAGCACACCTGCCACATTCCCAGAACGGCTCCCCTGTGGCTCCTGGCCTGGTGGCTGGGGAGCCCTTCAGAGGCGGGCTGGAGGTGCCCAGAAGGCACGCTTCTGTAAGGTCACTCCAGTGGCCCCCTGACCCCGGGGCCTTGTCAAGCAGGGGAGGCGGCAGCTCTGTGGAGTCCGGCTCCCGCTGACCCTCGGGGGCTAAGCCTCCGGTTTTAATGGGATAGAAAGGCTGTGTCAGAGGCCAACAGAGGATTTCAGGGCTGCTGAAAGGCACCTTCCCAGCTCAGCTTGAACTTACTGTGTGACCCAGGCCAGCCACGCTCCCTCTCTGGGCGGCAGCTGCCAAACGAACACGGGGATTTTCCCAGGCCAGATCCTCATTGCAGAGCTAAGGAAAAGCATCCTGGAGGGCCATTTATGCAGTTTACAACTCCCACGGCTGGCCCTCAATAGCTTCCTTTCTGTCCCACAAAAGCACCAGGGCCAAGCCAGCTCTGCACCAGTTGGACACCCTCCAAGAAAAACTCAGGCTCCAGGGCCTGCCTGTCAGAACCAGACGGGAGGCCGAGGGGCCCCTCCCCACAAGCAGGGGGACTGGGCCTCTCCCAAATCTGGCCTCCAGAACCCAGCACAGGCTGTCCCGCTTCGGCCCCGGCCAAGGAAGCAGTGCCTGCTCAAATTCTCCAGAAAACCCCCAGAGGAGGGTGGTGGAGGTCACCCACATGTAACAGCATTTTATCCCTTTTCTGGAACTGGGCTTTGGAGAAATCTCTCCCAAATTCCCAGTAAGGTTCCCAGAAACACTTGACAGACACTCGTGTGCCATGGGTCAGTTCCGAGGGCCGAGGGCCTCCCGGCTCTGCCCTCACCGCTGGGGTGAGGGAACAGCAGCAAAGGCCACCATTCGGCTCCGGAGAGTCTCCAAGTAACGCGCATCACTGACCCAGCAACAGGTCCCAGGACACTGCTCCCCTTTCCAGCCGGGGAAACGGAGGCCCGGGGAAAAGCGTGCCGCTCCTGACGAGCCTCTGCGGGGAGCCGGCACGGGACCGAGCACCCCCGCTCCGCAGGACACAGGAACCCCCGGGCCTGCGCAAACCCGCGTCCACGGACATATACGGCAGCGTGACTCAAACAGCTGGGAAACGGGAAGGGCCCAGACATCTGTCCACGGAGGAGCAGACACAGCGGATGCGGTCCGCCACACGACGCGGTTCAAGGCGGTCGTGGAGCCGTGACGCACCTGCCACAGCCGATGAACGTCACGGGCACGATGCTCGTGGAAGACGCCGGTCGCAGAAGACCACATGGTGCGGGACTCCACATGGACGGGCAGGTCCCCGGAGACACACAACCAATGAGCAGCTTCCTGGGGTGCGGAGGATGGAGTGAATTGGGGGTGACTGCCAACGGAGGCAGGGGTTTCCGTGGGGTGAAAAATATTCCAGGCCCCAACGGAGGTGGTGGCTGGCCAACTTTGGGAATGGGTTAAAAACCACGGAATGGCACACTTCATAACAGAGGCTGGAAAGCGGGGGTCGTTACCGCTTCTGGAAATGGAACGCTGAGGTTCAAACCTTGGCTGTGTGACTTTGGGCAAGTCACTTAACCTCTCTGTGCCTCAAGGTCCTTCTGCCTCTGCCAGTGGGGCTGGTGATAACAGTACCTGCCTGACAGGGAAGGTGACAGCTGCATGGACCAGTCCAGGGGAGGCCCCTTAAATCCCTTGCCCACGGTTTCAGGTACCCCTGTAAACAGGTCCCTCCATGCCCAGAAACCCCACCAGTCCAAATTCACCTGACACCCAGGCCTTTGCCCACTCATGTGGGATGTCCTGATACAGCAGATGGAGGCCCCCCACCGCTTCCAGGCAGCCCTCACAGCTGATTCAAGATCTCTCTTCCCCGGGACCCTCTCCAGCACCTGGAGGAGGTCCCTGAGATCCCGCAGCTGCAGGGGCCCTGAGGGCTGGGGAGGGTCCCCACGAACACCGAGGAAGGACAGCTGGGATCCAGAATCCGCTGTTTCCAGATCTGTGCTCCTTGTGTGACATGTCCCCTGCACTGGAGAGTAAAGGCACAGCGACCGGTCCTTACCGACGTGCCCGGGATGGAGTGAGGAGGAAGCGGACACACGTGTGAGAGAGAGAGAACCAGCCTGGAGACCTTGTAGAGACACCCCTGGGACCATGTATGCATTCACACAGACATGTAGACACGTGTACACCCGACCCCCAAATCTCTAGGCTTGTTCTCCAAGGCCCCCGCCAGCCTGCAGGTCCAGCACCACCTGACAATAGAAACTACCCCTTTCATCACCAAACGGTCACTTGGTGGTTTCTGTCCCCACCCCTGTCCAACTCACTTCCCCATGTCATGGCCCTCACTCCCACCTCCACGCTCTTGTCCCCCACACGCAACATAGCCAGCCTGATGTCCGTCATGGCCCTGGCCCCCGCCTCCCTCATGTGGGCTCTGGTTAGCTCGGAACTGTCCCCAGGCTTCTGTCTCTCCAGTGCTTAATGTCACAGGTAGGTCACCTCCCTGCCCCCCGAGTTCCCTATGGCCCCCAAACACAGCAAAGGCCCCACTCTGGGCTCCCAGGGCCCTCCTGCTCCCCTCCAGGCATCTCCCCAGGTCACGAGCCCAGCATCGTCCATGGGAACTTCCTGTGACAACATAGATGTTCTCTTCCTCCGCTGTCCCACATGGTGGCCACCAGCCCCACACAGGCTATCAAGTACTTGAAATGCGGCTGGTGTGACAGTTTTGATTTTGTTTCATTTTAATGAATTTACGTTTCCATGGTCACATGCAGCGAGGTCAAAGCGTGGCCCAGGGACCAGCCACATGGGTGCCACCTGGGCCTGGGGACAATCCAATGACCATGGGGGCTGTTTCCTCTGCAACACCCACTGCTTCTTCAAAATCTGCTTCCAACACTGCCTCCTGCAGGAAGCCCTCCCAGATCACTCCAGCCCCAAGGGAACTTTCCGTCCTCACAGCCCCTGCAGCCGTCCACATCCCTAAAAGCTCAAAAGCTTGCAGCCCAGTCCCAGCCAAGTCCCTCCCCTCCTCAGGTGGCCAGGAGGGCCTTGCAGGCACGACCTGTGACTCACTTTCGATCCTGCCCTCCGCCCCTCTCAGGCCTGGCACCCAGCAGGTGCTCGGGAACTACCCCAGCAGCTGCAGCTGCAAGAGACCAGCAGCTCTTTCCAAAGCAGGGCAGGCAGAACAAAGTTGGTTGCGGGCTATTTGCTTTATTACTCCTTGCACTCAGCTCGCCCCACCGGTCTGGCCCGCTGACTGCCTCTCTGAGCAGAGCACCTGGGAGGGGACAGAGCCCTGAGTCAAAGGCATCAAAACCAGGATGAAAAGCAGGCAGGTGGAGTTATTGGTTTCAATAAGCCAAATAAAACCTCACACGCTTTTCATGAACCTCTCTGCAGGCCGCGATCGAGTGGCAAGGCTTTGTCACCCAGCAGGTGTCTGTCCTCGCAGCGCCCGCCAGCAGCCCACCTGCAGACCCCGAGGGCCGCCCCCGCCAGAAACACTGCCAGAGGCTGGTGGGGGAGGAAAAGGCGAGGTCTTCACTCTCCCCGCGCCCCCCCACGTTCCCTCTTACAACCACACACTTGGCAGCCTCCCACACACTCTGGGCTCCGAGCATCTCCCCCGATGCCAGGGCCGCGGAGGCTCCCGCTGACCCAGGGCCAAGGCTGCCCACAGCTCCCCTGTCCTGGCAGAGGTCCCCAGAAGCCGCCTGGGAGCCTGGGGTTCAGACAGGCGACATTTAATCCCATCCCACTGCTCAGCCTGCACTCGGCCCCCCGGCCCCCTCCACCGCCCCTGAGCCGCTGCTCTGGAAACTTACTGCAGGAGCGTCTGTCCCAGCCTGGGAACCCGGAGGCGCGCTTCACATCTTGGCTCTAACCCCGGAAGCTGCCAGAAACCTCACTTTTCCGCGTCCTCTCCTGCCAGGCAGAGGATCGAAACCCCCACCCGCACCGCTCCCCCCGCCCGCCCAGAGCTCAGCAGGAAGTGGCCTCAGCCCCACACAGAGGCGGTCCCCAGGGGCGACCATACGGATGGGCCTGTCCAGGCTGGGGGCAGGCGCAGGGGCCCCAGGGAGGGCCACCAAAGCCCACACACGTCTAATGCAGCCCTGAGGCCTCCCCAGAGGCACGCCACACCGGTTCCCAAGAAGCAGGGAAAACACACGTTAACACGAGACCCCAGTCGCAGGCCGGTGTCCTCTGTGCCCCTGCACCAAGCCAGGGAGGCTGGGAGCGCTGAGCCCCGGAGCTCCCATCCCAGCCCGAAATGGGACGATGGTGCCAGTGCCGACGGCCGGGAAGTACCCCAAGGACCACGCGGCCTGCCCCGAGAAGCACTTGAAACATACAGACCCTTTCACCTGTCACGGCCAGCTTGGGAAGGATTCTCCCGCACATCTGCTGCACGTGCACGCGGCACGGAAGCCCCGAGTCCCGTCCCGGAGCGCAGATTCGAACGCTGGCCGCCTCGATTCCGCGTCCCTGAGCTCCAGAGCTCCACTAGCCCTCGAGGCCGCCGTATGAATAAGGAGCTACCTCGGAGGCCACTCCTGCTGGTGACAAGCTGGGAGCACAGAAGGAGGAGGAGCCCGTCCCCAGGGGTGAGGCCGGACAGGCTCGCAGACTCCAGGCAGCAGGCAGGGAAGGGCGGACGGGACAGACGGGCAGGGGAGCCCCGAGAGGCCTTGCCTCCACGCTGGGAAGTTGGGCTGCTGAGGACGTGCAGACCCGAGGAACTGGTCCCACGGAACCAATCTGGAGAGGGGACGATCCTGGAGAGGTGACATACCGTGAGGTTGGAATACGGAGAGGGGAGGGCCTCTTCCCTGCCACTCGAGCTCGGAGGTGGACTTAGCGGCACAAACCGCACTTATACCCCAGGACCAGAGGGTGCCCGTCGGAGGGGACTGTCATTTTTATGGGCTCTGCAGCAAGGAGCCCCGGGAGACCCTAAGACAGGCCAAGGCAGGAGACGTCTCTCAGGGTCACCCTCATTGGTGCCTACACAGCACCAGCGGCTGTTGTGCAACTCGGGGGGTGTGTCAGGAACCCTCTGACTCAAGCTTCTTTCTGTCGAGCGGGTCCCGGCTGGTCTGGCTGCAACCGTGCGGATGAGCTGGGAGTTGCCAGCCCCATCGACGGGCCGAGAAACTGAGGGACAAGGGCACACGGTCTCCCACGGGCCTCCTCCCCACAGAGCCTACTCCGTACCTGGGTCAGGAGTCCGGCCGGCTGCCCTAGCCACAGACCAACCCCGGCGTGCTAACGTCAAGGATGAATATTCATGAGCCTCTCCAGTTCTACACTTTCATTTCTGGCCCAAATTAATAATTTACCACAGTGTTTCATTAAAACCAGGCAGAGCTCATCAGCAGCCCCCCACAAGGCCCCGCAGCCATCCCATGGACACCGATGAGGGGGTGAGGGGTGGTCTTTCCTCCGGGATGAGGAATGACACCCCCCCCCCCGCCGCCCCGTCTCAGGAGACAGCCCTTCTCTGTATGGGGCTGGTGAACCTGCAGTGGGGGACCCCCCTCTGCCACGAAGGGGGCCCCCGTCGGCGCGCCAAGGCCTCTGCTCCAAGCATCTTCAGGACACGTTAGCAGCCGACTCCGGAAGAGAGCGAATCTTCTCCCCTGGTGAAGGGAGAAGGCAGAGCCACCACCTGCCTGGGCGTGGGGACCGCAGGTGGGCGGCGTGTATGGAACAGTTTCCCAAGGAGGCAGGGTCCGCACCCGCGTCCCGATACCCCCTCAAGAGCCAGAGCCTTGCCCCCTCCAAACGAAGCCAGGATGCCCGTCCCTCCTAAGGGACACGGTGTGACCCCCTCCTCCCGGGACTGGAGCCCAAAAAGCCAGGCAGTTCACCCTCGTGAGCCGGGACGTGAGCCTCCGGAGCCCCGAGCAGCCACATAAAAAGCAGAGCTTTCCCGAAGCCGCCAGGCTGTGAGGGAGCCCCGGCCACACTTATGGGCCACGTGGAGGTGCTCAGAGGGGCAGCCCCCTCCCCACAGAGGCCCAGGCCACAGCCAGGGTCGACCAGGCAGATACCAGGGAGACGGGCCTTCAGATGATGATTCCAGGGTCCGGCCGCCGAAACCCCTCCGAAACCCCTCCAGCACCCAGGGTTCCCTGCTGAGCCCCCAGGAGCCATGGGCCAGAGGCCAGTGCACCCCACCATGTCCCTTCTGAGAACTCCTGGCGACTCCACCCACGAGCACAATAAAACGAGGTCGTTTCAGAACCACACCTGGACTCAGGAAGACATCCTCCGTCCCAGGGCATCCCGGCGCCCTGCAGGCGACCCCCCCGCCCCCCGCCGCTCCCCCAGCTGCGGGGCTGGCCTGCCCACCCTGGGCCTGGCATCCCATGTGTCGCGCTGGGGTAGAGACAGCCTGAAATCTGTCTGTGAGCGAAACTTCCCAAAAGGGAAACGGGGAAGGGAGGGGAGAGGAAGGGGGAGTGACACCTTTGTCCCTGGGCCCAGAAGACCTAAGATGAAGGCTGCTGGTAGTCCTGACACACATTCCCAGAAGTGGGGGAGCTGGGAGCCGGTGTGAGCCGCCCCCCATGCAGCTGCCGCCCTGCCCTGCCCACCCCACGCGTTACTCCAACTGCTCCCCAGCAAGCAGCCCGCCTGCTGGGCCCCTCCTGTGAGCTCAATTAAGACCCAGGCATTGTCTCCTCCCCCCTTCCTTTATGTTCCCCGACGGCCCCCCTTCCTCTTGTCAGATAATCACGGGAAACCAGCAAACGGTTGACACAGTTACCAAGACAACAGAAGTTAGGACTGGCGAGGAGGTCTGAAAGCTAATCCTAAATGAATTATAGGGCAAGAGTGACAAGGGGGTGGGGACCAGTGTCGGCCAGCTTCAAAGAGGGCCCAGTGCAGGAGACAAGGTGCCGTGGGCCGTGGGCCTCGGGCCACTGGCCGTGGGCTCCACCATCCTCTTGAGAGTGACGCGGGGGGGTGGGGAGGTCGAGGAAGGAATTCAATAACGGGAAGTTCTCCACTCAACATGGGATGGCACCAACATCCTTCAACCAGGAAGATGCAGGGTCTGGGGCACCCCCAGTACAGCTTTTCTGATGCAGGGGGTAGTGGGAAAAGAGCAGGGATGATCTGATCGAGGCGATTCTGTTTCCTCTTTACTTATTCAGAACTTGCCATCTTGTGACCAGGGCACTGAGCACACCCCGGCTGGCTGACAGCCATTTCGGGAGCCTGAGCACAGGCGCCCCGAACTCCTCGCTGGCCCGCCCATCCCCGTGGGGGCCGACCAGCGATGCCATCCCTGCCCCGGCCGGCGGCCCTGTGGTGAACGCCTCAGCTGGGTCTCTCGGGAAGGGCCGGCTTCTCTGACACCAGCTCAGCACGGGCAGCAGGAGGCCCACGCGGGCGGCCGCAGCTGACAGTTCCAGAGCTTGGGGCACGATGACCTCCTAGAACGCTCAGACGCACCCTGCTGGTGCCATTTAAACAAACGGAGCAAGTGAGGCCCAGAGAAGGTAAGGAACCTGCCCAGAGCCACACAGCCAGATGGGAGTGAAGGCAGGATGGAACCCAGGGCTCTCCGCCTGGCGTGCTCATCTTACCCAGTGCTCCAGCATCAGAAAAGTCTGCCAGCCCTGAGCCGCATGGGCCCTGCCACGCCCCTGCCCTGCCACGCCCCTGCCCTGCCACGCAGAGCCTGCCAACAGCCTCAGCTCTCCATCGGTCAACAGCCACCCCCTCTGGAAGGCCACCCTGAAAGACAGGATACCCCTCCCTCCGGATTCCTCCACACCCCCTCTCCTCCAGGCTTTCACTCAGGCAGGACTCCCCTCCAAGGGAGCTACAGCCCCATTCTCAAACTTCCTGGGGACTCCGTCACCCAGCTCAGTTTCCGTAATCAGGACAGTGTCAGGCCTGTGCACACACTTGAGCGAGCATGAGAACCCCCTGGAGGGTTGGTGAGCCCACAGACTGCCAAACCCCGCCAGCGTTTCTGCCTCAGGAGGCCTCGAGGAGGGAGGAGGGGTGTCTCCCCTCAGGAGAACCTGTACCTCTAACAGCTCCCAGGTGGGGGCCAGGGCTGCCGGCCCGGAAACCTCACTTCGAGAACTGCCAAGATCTTAGCCCAGCTCAGCCTCCACTCTCTGTACTGTGACCTCCACTTGCAGACCCTATACCCAGAGGGCCCCAGCCCGCCCCGCCTCCCGCAGGACCCCAGTACTGTAAGGAAAGCCTCTGCTGACTGCTGGAGCCATCTTCCCAAAACAGATGGGCCCAAGGCGTGCCGCCATCCAATCTGTCTCCACCTCCAGACTCTCCCCCACCTCTCAGCGCCTCCACACTGCCAACACAGTCTAGCCTGCCACCTGTCTCTCGCCTGGGGCCATGGCAGTCCCTCCATGCTGGTCTCCCCACTGCCCTGTGACCGCCTGGAGTCTCCCTGAGGCCTGCAGCCAGCGGGGAGCTGAAGGCCAAGTCCTATGACCCCTCCTCTCACCTTTACCCTGCCCCCCAAGGGCAAGCGCCCTGTGGCCACACACACATCCCTGGGGCCCCAGGGCCTTTGCACAGGCATGACCCTTTGCCTGGGCCCTTGTCCCTCAGGTTTCGCCAGGGCTAACACCTCCCTTTCTGGCCACCCGGATAAAGCAGCCTGCACCTACACTCTAGCTACCCCCCCTGCCCTTCCCCTGCTCCCTTGCATCATGGGGCACCACGCAATGTGCTCATGGCTGGAACAGGCACTCCAGGTGGGCGCGCCCTTGGGGGCTCCTTGGCCGCATAGCCCTGTACCTGGACCAGGGCCTGGCATGTTGGAAACATGTACTGAATGAACAGAAAAAACTCCGCTGCTTTTAAGGCCTGAAATCACCACCCTCAACCCCACTTGTAACAGAATCAACTGAGCTCACGGTTGCTGGCCTGCTGACATCAAGGCCTTCCAGAATGTGGTTCCAACTCACCCCAGGGGGTCACTTCCCACCCCCCAGCTTTATCCCTCCTCACCAAGCTCTCTCCCTTCCCTCTGAAACTATCCTTCCTGGGAGGCCCGCAGTGGGGGAGGGGAGCAGCCCAGCCCCCTGCCAGGGTCAGCTCCGCCTCCACCAGCTGGGCCTGTCTGCCCTGCCCCCACTCTGAGGGCAAGAGCGGGTCCCAACGCATCTGTCTGGCTTCCAGGGTCTGGCACCTGCGGGACCAGAGCCCACGGCTACCGGCGGCCAAAGAGGCCCTCCTGCCTGCTCACTCTCTTCCCCCACGCCTTGGGTCCAGGACCCCCATTCTGGAAGGTGCTGCACTGGACACCACCAGGGAAGGGGTCCCCACGGTTCTCGGAAGGCTACACAGGCTTCAGAGCCCTGCCACTAGATGGCACTGCTGAGAAGCAGGGTGGGAGACAGGGCCTTCCCTCTCAACCCGTGGACAGGTGTGGGGGCTGGGTCTGCCCCGTGAGAAGGGCCAGCTCCCATCACCTCCTCCCTGTGGCCTCTCAGAAAGTGCCTCCACCCCCACCTTAATCCCAGTAGGTGCCTCCCCTGCACCCCCAGAAAATTCTGCACACACCAGCACTCGTCCCCTGGATTTCTCAGCCACCGGTCTGCCACCGCCACCGCAGCAACAACGGCCCAGCGCGTCCTCAGCCCAAAGTGCACTGAACATGCTGAGTATTTTAAGAACAGCTTCCCTAGTCTCGTTCATCCTTCCTCACTGTGCCGGTCTCCTTCCACTCGGCCTCACTCCCTCTGTGTTCCTCACTTCCAAGGCCTGCCTTCAATGCCGCTTCTTCCAGGGACCCTTCCTGGATTTCCTCCCTCAGGGTGATCCCAGATTCTGGCCTTGTTCCTGAAGCAATCGGGAGATAAGACACAGACCTCTGTCGCCGCTCCTGCCTCCATACCTCAACACAACACAGGGCCGGGCTCCATGCCAAGGGGTTAGAGAGGGGGTGGGCAGGCCTTGTTCAGCAGGGGTAGGGGCAGATTCTAAAAGGACACAGACCTGTTCTGTGCCCCTCAAAGGCAGAACTGGGTCAAATGCACACACACACTGTGTGTTCTGTGTGAAAAGCAACATTCTAACAACCCACAGTGGCGAAGCATTCTCTCGATCAGGAACAGGACCCTGACGAGACCACTAAAAGAAGAGAAGGGAGGGTTTGGGCCATCTGACCTCTGAGGTCCCTTCCAAGTCCAATGTTCCGTGACTTCCCAACCCCACAGGCCATTAAGCAAGTGGCCAAATGCCCACTGGGCGGCGGTCCAGGCCTGGTCAGAGGGCGCTTCCTGTCTCTCTGCAGGAGGAAGACAGGGCAGCCGTGGATCCATCGAGGCCGAGGCCGGGGGCTTCCGGTACGGGGTGGGCTCTGGCTCTGGGGGCGAGACATGGGCCTGTCTTCACGCAAACCCAGCCCCCACCCCCCAGCGCCCCTCTGCTTCCAGCATGCCCAAGATCTGGGCTGAAGGGTTCCCACCAACCCCAAGCGAGAGCTGCGGAGGGCCTGGCATCAGTGGGAAAAAAGCCGGAAAAACGCATTTTCCCCTAAAGACTTGTAAAAAAAAGTCTCACTGATTTTTTTTCCCTTTTACCCCAAGCCTTCACAGCTCTAAATATGCCACACTTAGTAATTTTACGAGCAAACCAAGCTATACATCACACGGTTTTATGTTCCTAAATTAACAAAAGGACTTTAAATCTATATGGAGCTCTTAAAAACACACAAAAAAGCACGCCATCTATTTTTATTCCCTCACCCCCAAATTCCCTCTTCCCTTCTAATGCACTCCCCCCCGCCCCCCACCCAGTGGCTGCGAAATTCCAGCTAATCCTGCAGCCAGACCACCAAGGAAAGACAATTCCGAATACGGCAGAAGACCTGGTTTGCTGAGAACCCCAAACACAGCGGTTCCACTGCCCTTTGGGAAAGGCTACTTTAGGGGTTCCAAAAGCCTGATTCCCCCCCATGCAAAGTAGATTATCAAAGGTGTCCCCTTGCAAATGAAGACGCCCCATCTCCCAACCCAGTTTCAACGGAAAGTCTTAGGACAGTTACAAGTCTGCAGGTCCTACAAAGGCCCCTGACCGCTGCAAAATGCCAGGCAGACCAGATGACTGCAGGGCCTATCCACACTTGCCACTGGAGGGAGGAAGCACGGGGACACGGGGACACACACACACACACACACACGTCCACATCCAGGGGGAAGAGGGACAAGGAACAGGGAGCACTAGACTGGGAACAGAAACCCAACTCCAGACACTTCATCCCACTGCTGACTGTCCCTGGGAGCTGGGTGGCCCTGGCCAGCTGCGCCTCTAGCCTTCTTCGGGTTCCTCCTGAACAGAAGGAAGAGAATCCTCTTGCCCTGGTCTAGGGCAGGAATCCAGGTATGATAATGACTGGCTCCAAGAGCATAAAGGAAAACTTTTCCTGACTCTCAGAGTCAAGAGATAAGAAGAGAGTTTCCAGTGGGGCTCTATCAGATTCCCACCCATGGAGTAAGAACAACACATTTAGGCAAGAAAAAAAAACTTAATGAGAACCAAATTGAGCAGGGGGGGTGGGAACCAACCCAGGCCCCTCTGAGAAGGGCTGGACCACAGCTGGGACAAAAGGGCCCCTGGCTTTCCCGGCCCGACAGATGGAAATGTGGCAGCCCCTCCCCAGTTCTCAGGGGTATCAGAAGATTAATTAGTGGCTGCCTGGAAAGTGCTAGATGGGAGCCCAAATGCCTGTCCCCGCTGAGTTTCGGAGCTGTAAATAAGCAGCTTTCTCAATCGCCACTGAAATAGCAATGCTGTCCTTTTATCTGACTCAGATCCCTCGGAGCAAGCCTTGGGTGGTTCCTGAGCCCGCCCCGAAGCCACGGCTTTGCTTAGGACCCAGCCAGAAGCCAGGTCTGAGCTCCATCACCCCTCCCTGGGCGGCATCTGAGTGGGCACCTGAGGACGGGGAGCTGGGGGCCTGCCCTCCCCACCAGCCCCCTCCCTCAACCCAGGTGGGCCTGGGCAGAGACCCGCACCCAGCCTCCCACACTGGGGGCTTCTGGCGGCAGGCGAGGGGAGAAAGAGAAATCCAGGCAGCCCGCCACAGGCGGCCCGGGCACCCTCAGCTCCCCCAAGGCAGCTGGACAGGCCCACGTCTCTGGCAAGCCTGTCGGAGGCTGACCTTGGAAGGGGGGCGGTGGCAGCTAGGGGCAAGGAGATGTCAGACTGCCTGACAGCAACCGCCAGCACGCTGTGTGGCTTGGGGCCAAGCCCCAGCCGTCTCTGGACCTCAGTTTCTTCGCCGGAGTTTGGAGTGTCCTTCCCAGCAGTGGCCAGTAAATCCTGAGGGGCAGCCGGGGTCACCCAGAGTTCAGCATGGGGCCAGGGCGGGGTGAGCTGACAGCTGCCCCGTCCTCCCTCCGTGAACTCCAGGAACAAGATAAGGGGGCCGGCAGGGCAGGGCGCCACCGCCGACACCAACCGCCAACTCCCTCCCTCACTCTCCTTCAACAAATATTTATTAAGCTGGGACTCCGGAGCCGCGCTGCCTGGGGTCAGAGCCCGGCTGGGCCGCTGGTGTCCTGTGTGACCACGGCCTTGCCGTGCCTCAGTTTCTTTCGCTGGCCAGTGGGAGTCGGTGTACACCACAGTGGGCACGGAGCGGGTGCCCCGTAAGAAGTGGCCGCCACCGCCTCGTCCTCGGTGTTCTATTATGGCTGCGAGGGTCTGGCACTGAGCTGGGCACGAAGTAAACGCACGGTCCCCTCCCGCCTGGCGCTTGCAGGCTGGCCGAGCTCGGGGAAGAGGGTAGCTGGGCGCAAGAACACACGGAAAGGAAGTCTTCCAAGGAGCATTAGAGAGCCCACCCATCCACCAGTCCCCAGCTCCCATCCCACATGCCCACGCCTCCTCCTCTGGGCATGAGGAGCGTCCCTCTGCTGGGTACCAACCCTCCCCCTGCACCCGCCAGTGAAGGAGCATGCAGAAGCCAGCTACACTGTCATGGGGTCCAGGGGGTCTGGCCCAAAGACCTGAGTTCAAGTTCCAGTTCAACTACTAAGCAGCCAGGTGATTTTCTGCAAATAATTCCACCTTAATAATAACAATGTGTGTGCATGGGGCGAGGGGGGCTGGCTGGCTGAGTCAGTAGAGCATGTGACTCTTGATCTCGGGGTCGTGACTTTAAGCCCTATGTTGGGTGCAGAGCTTACTGGAAAAAAATCATTTTTATCCTAGCTATAGCTTGCTATAGCTTGCTAATTGTTAACTTTGTAGCAGCCTCGTAGGCCTGTCCTCACACCAGATGTCGCAAACACAGTACACAGCTGAAATATTTGCCTCGTTACAAATGGTCAGCACTGCTATTGTAGCCCCAAAGCTTGCCACAGACCGCAGAGCAGGCGTGGCCATGTGCCAATAAAACTTTATTTACAAACACAGGGGGTGGGCCAGGGATCGCCAGCCCCTGCCTCATACCATACTGAAGGAGATACCATTACAGATCCCACTTCAAAAATGGGAAAATCAAGGCCCAGAGAGCTCAAGTCAGCCGCCCAAGGTCCCAGCCTGTAAGAGGTGGAGCAGGACCCTTTGCTGCTTGGCCTCAGTCCTGTCACCTGTCAAGGAGGAGCAGCAGTTGGGACTGTGAACTGCCTCGGGGTGAGGGCTGGACAGGCAGGTTCTGGGCCCTGGCTCCCCGCACTTACAGACGCAGCCTGGGGATCTAGCTGTGGGGCCAGAACCAGGTCCCAAGGCTCCAGAGCATTGGTGTCAGGCCTCCAGAGGCCAGGAAGGCTGTGCCTCTTCTCTAAGGGGTGCCTCTAGGCCTCTCCTTCCTGGAGCAGGGTGGCGGGCAGCAGCCAGTTCCACATCCCAGCTCTGGACAAATCACTAGCCCCTCTGAGCCCCCCTTTCCTCATCTGTGAAATGGGCAGCCACATGCACAGACCTCGGAGATGGGAGAGACTCCTGCAAAGCACTCCCAAAGGGGCCTGACAGTGGCCAAGAGAACTAGGCCACTGCCTACTCTGAGCTCATAGAAGCCCAGGGAAGCAAAGCCGCCGGACCATGGTTCTCCCCTACAAAGCCGCTAAACTGTCATAGCAAAATCATGAAGTACAAAACCCTAGTGGGGGAGTTAAAAAAGAGAAAACTAGAAGAGAGCAAGAGAGAGAACTCGAGTGTGTGACAAACCTCCCTCCACAGGCTGAGAAATGACTTGTGCCCTGACCTCCCCCGGGGGCCAGACGGGCAGACCTTCCCCGCAACCCCCTCCTGCCCCTGGGCTTAACACCAGCCAGGACTGATTTTCCTTAATTGCTCTGAATTTCCTAGCCTGACACTTCCTCCTTTTCTTTCTGAATGCTCCAAGTGTAAATAGAAAACCGGTCACCTGACGAATAGTAAGTACCAGCAGCCACCCAATGGCAGGTGAAGTGGGGTGTAGATTACAAACACCTGTGCTTCTAAGACGCCCTGTACTTAAGAAGATTCATTCTGGCCACAAACATGCACTGAGTGTCTATGAGGGAAGGGGGGGAGCTCCAAACAGGGAAGAACTCTCCCTGCTTTCCTGCAGCTCCGGGTGCAGGGGGGAGGCCCACAGGAAGAGCAACTGGGATTCCAAGAGCTCCCATGCATCTCGCCAGCTCTCGGCTACCTATGGGGGAGATGGCTCCCCACCCCTCCCCCAGCAGCCCTGTGCTAAAACGCAACCCTTTTGCAAATTGGGGGTTCCTGGTTCTAATTTGGATCAGATTCTTCAAGGGCAGTGTGGAGGGAGGGGAAGCGCTGGATTTGCATTTCAGGCCGTGGCAAAGAGACCAAGAATACAAGAGCAGACCCTGAAAAACACACTTCTACAAAAGCGGTGTAGACACCAAGCATTAAATGCAGACCTTGTCAGTTCCTGGGAAGGGCTGGGGACCTAAAACAGCCACAAAGACACTCAGAAAGAGAAACTACAGATTTCATCCAGAACCCATTAGTCTTTCCTACTATTTTTTTTTTTTTAAGTCTGTTGGCCTCTTGGACGACCTCCTCCCCTTGTACAGGTTCACCGTGGCAAGTGCCAGATCCAGCAGGGCTGGGTCCCGTCCAGGCCATTTGTGGCACCCACGTTCCTCCCATGGGCTGTGGGGCTTGTGTGGGAGCCTCAGCCAAAGTGACAGGAGCTTCTTCTGAACGTACAGTAAACACACACACACACAAAACACACCCAAACCCAACACCCAGCCACCTGCACCTTCCCCCAGCAAACCAGGGCAGAAATTACCCTCCACAGGCAGCCTCTTATGCAGAATTTTAGAAACCCCAGTGTGAGCCCAGGAACTCCCTCTCCTCCCTACAGCCCCCCACATCTCCCCTCCCCCAGATCCATGGACCGCCCCCCACCCCAACTTCCACAGGAACTGTGTTCACTCCCAGGGCAGATCAAACTCTCAGAGGAAAGAAGGGAGGAGAAAAGCAGCGGTTGCAGGCTGCCCTGTGTTCCTGACCCGCGGGTCCTCGGCCCACAGAGGGCAGGCCTAGTCAGTTACTCCCCACCCCAGGGACACTAGAAGGGGGTGACAAGGAGGCAGCTGGAAAGGCCCCAGGGATCACCGAGGTCCCTACCTCCTTCGCCAGGAACCCCTGGCTTCCCAGCCTCCCCTCAACCGACATGTCCTTATTTTTCAGGTTTCAAAGTCCAAACAAGGTGAACTCAAGAGGGGCTCCCCAAACCTCCAGCTGTCACCCCGCTCCCCGCCCCTCCACTCTGGGTTGCAAGCACGACTTGCCCCGAAACAGAAAGTTACAGGGCAGGCGGCTGTCAGCGCGCAGGAAGGTTAGGGAAACAGGAAGCCACGCCACAACCACCCTCCGGAGCTTCCCCCGGCCCCCTCCTCCGACCTCGGCAGGAACAAAACCTTCCAGGGAAACCCGGGCAGGAAGGGGGGCGGGGGGGCAGGCGCGCCACGCTCGCCCGGAGACGGCGCAGGGGACTGGTGGAGGCAGAGGAAAATAAGCCCCAGGCTGGGGGCGGGAGGGGGGCGCAAGCCACCGATCGGGGCGGCGTGCAGCAAAGTAACTTCACACCCGGGGCTTAATTCACCTTGGGAGGCAGCGTGCCCCGGACGCTCGCCGCGCCGCCGCGGCGGAGCCGGCTCGGGGCAGACAAAAGGAGCGAGACGCGCAACCCCCGGCGGCGGCGCGGTGGGGGCGGCGGGCAGGGTGGGCGCTCCCCGCCGCACGTCGCGCACACACCGCCCGCTGGACCGCAGCGGGAGCCGCCGGGCTGCGCGCGCCCGCCCGCCCGCGAGGTGGGGGGGGGGGGGGTCTCGGCCGCCCCGCCGCCCCGACCCAGGCTGCGGGTCTGGGGGATGGGGGGGCGCCGGGACGCGCCGGCGCCGCGCGGGACCCGGGGAGGCGCGCACCGCTCGCTTACCTGGTAAGTAATACAGAGGCGGCTTCAATCCAAACATGATTCAAATTAGAATTCCATAGTGGCCAGAGAGGGATGAATTAGGGAAAAAAAAAATTTTTTTTTAACCCAGCAATGAAACAAAAAGAGCCGTCCGAGCCAAGGCGCTCAAAAATGTCCAAAACAATAAAATAAAGACAGAAGAGCGATTCCGAGAGCGACGGAGAAAAATGTCTTTTTTTCTTTTTTCTTTTTTTCCCCTCCCTAAGATGATGGAAGGGCTCTCTCCTGGGCCAGCGCCCGGACAGTTGGGTCGGCCACCTCGGCCCCGGGGCAGATCCACAAGGAGGTGACTGACGACCGAAGACGGGCCGGAGCCTCCACGGCTGCCCGGTGTCTCCGCCGCCGCGTGTGTATTTTCTGCCTTTTGGACTTGAGATGCAAATAAAAAAAGGAGGGGGGCGCACAGCGGAGGGAAGCAGGCGGGAGCGCGGAGAGGAGCGCGAGAAAAATAAAGGGGGGAGGTGAGGGTGATGAAATTGGGGGGTTGAGATCTTCAGGGATTACTCATTTGAAAGAAAAAAAGGAGCGAGAGAGACAGAGAGGGAGAGAGGGGTGGGGGGGGAAGCAGCCCCAAGACGTGCGAGTAGCAATCTCTCCTCCATTCAGCCATTTGAATGTCAAGGGCGAGGGTCAAGGGACCTGTTTCCAACAGGGTTTCACGTTCAGAACCAGAAGGAAAAAGGAAGGGGGGGGCGGCGGGAGGGGGTATCTCTTGTTGCCAAGGAGAAATCGGCTTTGTTTTCGTTTCCCCTTAGCTACTGGGTGAGGAGGGGCGGGGTGGGGGAGAGGAGGAGGGGGCGAGCGGGAGAGGGGAGAGGAGAAAATTAATACCCAAACAGCCAAGAAGTACCGAGGGGGAGATTTCTTCTCGTAAATAAGAGGCAGCGATTGCAAACAAGTCTCCGGCAGGAGAAAGCAGGCCGGAGAGCCGGCTCCCCTCCCCCTCTCGCCACCAACAACCCCCACCTTTTTCTTTCTTTTCTCTCTCTCTCTCTCTCTCTTTTTTTTTTTTTTTTTTTTTGGTTATCTCCCCGGGCCGGCGTCCCACCACTGACTCAGAGAGCAGGGGTGGGGGAAGGAAGAGAAAGAACTCGCGGGGGCTCAGGCGCCCAGGCAGAAGGAGCAGGAGGAGAGCGGGGAGGCGAGAGCGCGCGGCGGTGGAGAGCCCCTCGATCAATTTTCATGCAAGAATCATTATCGGTAAATTGGAAAGCTGGCTGCCTGACAGCAGATTTGTCTCCCCTAATGAAAGCGAAAGGGTAGGGGCGCAGCGGCGGGCGGCTGCAGGCGGCGGCGGCGGCGGCTCCTTCCGTCTGTACGCGGCATCTTCCAAGAGCTGCGTGCTTTGCAGAGCGATAATAATAGTTTCACTTGCGAGCTTCTCCCCGCGCGGCTGCCGAGCCGGGCAGCCGATCCGTGCGGACTGGGATCCGGGCGCAAGACAGCCGGGCTCCCCTCTCCGAACGCGGGCAGGGTGCCGCGGCTGGCGGCCGGGCGCTCCGCTCTACCCCAAAGCGGGGCCGTTTGCAAACAGTGGGCGGCCGCGGGCGCCGCCGGGCCCCCCTCGGCTGCCCAACTCCGCGCTCTGGCCGCCCGCCCGCCCTCCCCTCCCACGGCTGACAGCTGCGGGAGCCGGAGTTCACCCGCCGCCGGGGCCTAGGAGGAGAATCCCCAAACCGTGTCCCGGGAGGCTCTGGCCAGCCTTTGGTGAACCCACGCGGGACTGCGGAAACGCACACGCCGCCCAGCCCGGGGGGAGCTCCAAAGGCGAGCAGCTCCTTTCTCTCCTTTCTCTTCCTCGCGCCCCGCACCCCACCCTTAAAAATCCGTGTTGTAAGTGTAATCAAATGCTTGATACCATCTTCCACACTCTCCCTGCACCCGTGCATTATCAGATCCGGGAAGGCATGCTTCCAGGCAAATAGACCTAATAAATGCTATTACTGGGATTCTGCAAGCCGCGGCTGCACCATAATAACGAGCGCCCTGGCTAATTTGGTTTAAGAGAACGATCAACTGCACCCAGTGTGAGTGTGGAGTCTGTATCTCTCCTCCCCACGCCGCCTCTCTTTCACACCAGCTCAAGAAGGCCCCATGTGATAATTCCCCAAATCGAAGGGGAAAAAACCCTGCCGCCAAACCACATCCTGTGCGCTCATTGTCCAGCCCAGCGATTTTAAAGAGACAGACTCCCTCTCCCCACGCCCCCACACACTCTGGAGCGCGCGCTGCAACGCCGCCTCTTGACGTGACGGCTTATGTTCAAGCCCTTTTTCCTTCTGAAGGGCCCCTCGGTGGCCCAACGAGCCGAGTCGCGGCCGGGTGACACTAAGGGGTCACCTTTTGACCCCACAGACAACCAGCCTGCTTTGAGGAGCAGACCTGAGCCCGCAGGTACGCAGGGCGGGGCCCCGCGAGCTCGCCAAACTTAGGTTCCTGCCAACGCTCCCCAGCCCCTGCGTAAACCAGGGGTCCCCCGCGGCAGCCCCGGGGTCCCTGCTAAACGCCGGGGCTTCAGATGACAACTGAACTCCCGGAATATGATACTCTAGAGGCGAGCTCCGGAGGGCAAACTGGAGGAGGTGGGGGCACCAGGCGTGCCTCCGGACCCCTCTAGGCCACTCACGCGCGCCCCCACCCCCGCGCCGCCCACCCCGCCAGAAGACTCAGATGGGCTGGGCGGAGCGCTCGGAGCCGCGGGAGCGAGGTGGCGCTCCTCCCCGCCGCCACCAACGGCAGGGTGGGTGCCGCACGCCGGCGGCCGCCTGCTCTGCCGGCTGGGCTGCCGGGGGTGCGAGGCGCGTCTTTTAGTCCCCCGGCCGCGCCCCGCCCGGCGCCTCTCCCCGCGGGCGGCCGGGCGCGCGCGGTCACCCGGGGCAGAGCCGGGGCCGCTGACCTGGAGGAGACAGGCCGCGCGGGGCCGCCGGCGCCCGCCGCCGGCATCTGGCCGCTCCGCCCCGCGCTGACCCCGGAGGTCGCGCCCGGCCCTCGGCGGCGGCGGCCCTTTGTTTCCGGGGCTGCGTGGCGGCGCGCTCGGCGCTCCCCGCGCCTCCCCCTGCGCTCGCCGCCGCTGGCGGCCTGGCGAGGGAGACAACGGTCCCGGCGCGGCGGGGTCGGGGTCGGGGTCCAGCACCTGCCCGCCCCCACCCCCGTCCCGGGCTCGGCCTGGCCTCGACTTGGACCCCAGCTTTCGCCTCCCGCCCATTTATCACCCACTTATCACCCGCACGCTTGATAATCTGCGCCCCTCTGGGAGTGGGGGGTAACGGCGCGCAGAGGGGGGGGGGGCGTGGGAGCTGCCGCCTACGCGCCCCTCCAGGTCCCTCATAGGCTTTGAAGATCTCTGATCCTACTGGGGGGGGGGGTAAACTATTTTTAAAAGACCCTAAACTATCAGTTTCTGTTGTCATTCTTTTATTGGTTTTTAATTCTCCAGGATTACATGAACAACAGTAGTAATTAATACTAAACCTTCCTCTACTGTATATGCTAATGGCAGGAGCCATAAAAATTAATTTGCAAACATGTCATTACACAATAGCTATACAGGCAATAAACCTGTAATTATGGGCCAATCACAGGCAGGGTACAGAGGGAGAGATGGTCCCCCAATCTGTTGGGTGCTCCCCCTCCCCTGCTAAAATGGGGAAGATGATGCCAGCAAGGAGCTTGCCTTCTGAGAGCCACCTGTGGAGAATGCTCCCAGCTCCAGGGGACGGCAAAAGGGTCTCCTGCCTCGAGCTCCAAAAAGCCCGGCTTTGGTGCAGGATCCCCTGGAGAGAGCCACTCCCCAGCCCATCAGGACCCGATATAAGGCGGAAAGGAGAGGCCAAGAGCTCCCCGCCGAGCCGGCAGGTTGGGGGCTGAGCAGTAATAGGGTAGGAAGCCCCACTCCGGAGGGCCAGCCCCGGCCTCCCTGCTCCCCAGTCAGAGGCAAACATCTCTCCCTATAAGCATTTGAATGCCTGCATTGAATTATCTCTAGACGCTCCGGCCAACCCCTAATGGCTTTTGGCCACTCCCTCAGGGAAGAAGGTGAGCAGCGAGGTTCTAAGCGAAACCCAAGCCTTCTTCGGGCCTGGGTTTGGGCGGCTCGGAGTAGGTTGGTGACATTTCCTGGTGACAGGGACGTTTGGAAGGGAGGAAAGGAGGAGACCCACTGTGAGAGCACGGCTGCACCACGGCTCCTGACCTGAAGCCAAAACAGCTGAAAAATAGAAAGCCACCCCCGCCGTGCCAAGCAGTCTGCTTAGTGGGCTGACTCTCCACTGAATGGCTCAGTTGTTTGCCATAATGTGGCTGAACGAGGAGCTGGAAGGATTTTCCCTTTCCCACTGGCCCTTGTGGCTTGGCTGGCGTCTTTGGAACGCCTCACTGTGGCCATTCATTCCCAGGGGAGCCATCCCAGCTCGGAGGGTGGTGATGGCCTGGCTAGCGGGGGGGGGGGGGGGGGGGGACAGCCAGCCCTGGCCACACCTGGCCCAGGTGAGAAGGGCAGCACTCCCCTGGAAGTGTCACTTCGGTGGGATTCTGTGCAAGGACAGGATGTCTCTCTCCACCCCCTCTTCTCTCTCAGACGCAGGTCATGACCATAACCCTCCCCCCATCTCAGTCAGATCACCTCTGGGGGGAGGGGGGAGGAGGGCATTTCTAGAAAAGGGGCAGGAAATGGGATAGGCTGAGCCTCCAGTGCCCCTCCAGTTGGGGCCACCGCAGGGCAAAGTCGCCCCCCTCCCGGACCCCCCCCACTGCCACCTCCCTGAAAGAGCCCTGTCCACACTGCAAGCTGACCCAGGGTCAGAGGGCAGCTCTGGGCCATGTCCTGGGCAGGGTGGAAAGAGAAGAAAAGCGCTTCGTCGTCTCTCAATGGGAAAGCAGGCTGGGGGCCGGCTGCCTCCCTGGAACCTGCATGGAGCCCCCCAGAATTCCACTCTGAAGCAACGAGGTCCCCCCCGCCGCTGCTCCTTCAAAATGGAGGGGCCCGAGACTCCCCCTAGCGGGACTGCCGTTGCCAAAGCACAGAGACAGCCCAGCCGGCCAAGAGCGTCAGCTGAACGCAGTAAAAATAGCCTTCCTGCACGTGCTGAGGACCCGGGCTGCAGCCGGGGTCTGGAGAGCGCAGCCGGAGGAGGGGGGACGGAGGGGGCAGGGGGGAACACTTGCAGCCGCGGGCCTGCCAGCTCTGCATGCCCACTGCACCCTGCTGGCCGCCCAGGCCAGGCCCAGCTGCCACCAGGCCACCAAGGCATGCCCCCCAGGGATCTGAGGAGAGGAGGCAGAGGCCATGCTGGGAGCATGGCTAGCCCAAAATGGCCCTTCGGGTCTGCCCCTCCACTTCCCTCTTTGGGATAATCACGCCAGCGGATGTTCCCTGAACGCTCAGTCTGTGCCAGCTGCTGTTCTAAGCACTTTTCACAGGGAACTGACTGGATTCTCATGACAATGCTGTTCAAGGTCACCATGAGGAGTTTCATTTTCTAGATGAGGCACAGAGAGGTCAAGGACCTCACCCGGGGACACACAGTCGGGGAAGTGGCAGGGCTGAGATCTGAACCCAAACTTGTTCCAGAGTCCAGGTTGGAGCTGGACCTACCAGAGTTCAAGTCTCAGCTGGGCCCCCACCCACCACAGGCCCTCAAGGCCATGGCATCACCATCTGGAGACCTGGTGTCGTCACCAGGAAAATGGGATGAAATCGCTCCCGCATTCCAGCGAGAGGCGGGTGTGGAACCAGCCTGGAGCCTGGCACAGGGTAAGGACTCCATAAACAGACGTGTAGCGACTCCCGTGTGATAGGACGGCTACCCACCGGGGCTCAGCATACCCAGTCCTCCCGGTGGCGTGCTTGGCTTAAGAGCGCTATCTTATCCGGAACCTGCCTCCGCCCTGGGAGGCAGACCTGCAGACCTACAGAGATGAACCCATTTCCTACCCGAGGACCCTGAGGCCGGAAGAGGTGAAGTCACTCGCCCAAGGGCAAGCAGGGCACGGACACCTGCTTTCTCCCTCAGTCCAGCTCCTGCCCTTAGGTGACCGGTTCCAAGTCTCAAGACAACAAGTAAGTCTGAGAGGTCAGAAGAGAAAAGGGGAACCTCTGTCCAGGCACCCCTCGCAGTGATATTTGCAAACCCAGGTCTGGTTTCCATCTTTTCGTGCTTTGTGTGCTCGCCTCTGCTTGCCTGCTACCCGGCAGCTCCAGCAAGCCCCCCATCCAGACTGTGCCATCCTGTCTTGGGGGATGGGGGTGTCTAGGCGGGTCTCCTGGGGCCCCTCCCCCTGCCGCAGTGTCGCGGTTTGAATGGGTCCCACTGAAATACATGTCCACCCAGAAGCTGTGATGGTGACCTTATTTGGGAAAGGAGTCTGTGCAGATGTCATTAAGGATCTTGAGATGAGGTCATCCTGGATTATCAGAGTGGGCCCTAAATCTGACGACAAGTGTCCTTATAAAAAGAGCAGACCAGAGAAGACACAGGGAGGCGGCCATGTGAGGACAGAGGCAGACACCGGACAGAAGATGGGACCATGGCCCCCAGGAGCACCTGGAGCCCCCAGGAGCTGGAGGAGGCAGGGAGGATCCTCCCCTCGAGCCTTTCGTGGGATTGTGGTAACCTTTCTGGCCTCCAGAACTGGGAGAAAGGAAGGTATCTGATGTTTCAAGCCACCCAGTTTGTAATAATTTGTTACAGCAGCCACGGGAAACTAATACGTCCTGTCGCTTCTGCAGGAACAAATGCTCCCTCTGTGCTGTCACCCCAGGGAGGCCCTGGGTGTTGTCTGAGGCCGCACACCGTGGACCTTGGGCCAGCGGAGTCCATGTCTCCCACAGGTCTGCAGCAAGGGCCTGGATGAAGGGTCCAGGGCCCCTGGCAGCGGGCGGCGTGTGCATAGTCGCCCGAACTCCGTGAGGCCGCAGTCAACACCGCATCGAGAGGCCTGCGCACCCCCTGCTCTCCTCCCTGGGAACCCACATTCCCCGCCTGGGGTTTGGGTGGCAGCCAGCCTGTAAGAGATCAGAGGGTGTGGCCATCTGCCCGGAAAGGGGGGGGGGCCGCCAACCAGCCTTGCCAGAGGAACCTAGGGAGGAGGGCTCAGCTGGCCTTCTGCTTCCCAGCGGCCCGTGGGGCCTGGGGGAACGATAACCAACCAGGAGCCCTGGTGGCCGGCTTTCCACCCAGTCTGCTTCGCTTCCCCGCCCCGGGCTCACACCCCAGACCAGACTGCTCAGGCTCGTGTGCAGGAGCAGGGCTGGATGACCCAGAGGCGGCGGACTGAATGTGGTAGAGGACTAACCCACCAGTCCCAGGCCTGGCCCGGCCCCGCGGGGCCTCCCACTGGAGCCTCCAGGTTCCCCTTCTGCGTCTGCCCACCAGACGCCCGCTCCCAGGATGAGCCTGAACCCACAGATGGGAGGCGCGGCGACCCCCCGTCCCCCCCAAGGTTGTTAAGAGCAGGCGGCCTCCCACCGACTGTATGTTAACGTGGGCACGTGTTTGAGAATGATCTCCTGTGTGCCTTCCGCTTCGAGGGTCGCAACATGTCACTGCCAGTGTGAGGAGCCCCGGGGACGCCCGGACCCTTCGTCACAGCAGCTCCTGTTAGCTTAGCACGTGACCAAGACACAGCCCCCCCCACCCCCGCCCCGCACAGACATTTACTCAATACCTGGCGCGAAGTCGCATGCTTTAAGGGCATGACCGTGTTTCGCCCCCGCGGCAAAATTAAGTCTCTCATTACCTCCATTTTGCAGGTGAGAAAACTAAGGCCCAGAGATATAAAGTGACCTCGTTTTTAAAAGACTGTGCTCTAAGGAACCCCCTGCGTCAGCCTCTGGTAGGACCCGGTAAAGAGGCTAGAGCCCAGATACCCGTTGGTTTAATGAAAAGCAAAACAAACAAAAAACCAGAAGGGCAAGGACCGCGCACGCTGCAGTCTGCCCCCGGAACTGGGCGTCAGGACCTCCAGCTCGGGCCTGCGGGTGGAGCTCAGGACTGGGGGACTCTTTAAGATCTTGGCTTGAGGAGCCGTACGCAGCGGCTGGGCCAAAGCCCACCCTTCTTGTGGCTGCGTGGATGCCAGAGAAATCAGCCAGAGCCCATGTCTGGGGCTGCTGGGGGCCACACAGCTCATCCCTGACAAGGTCCCCCCACCACCTCCGCCCCCGCCCGCCTGTCCTCATGCGACTGCGACAGGCCGGCCGCTTCTGGAAGCACTCCATTCATAATCCAAGACAGCTCTGGTTGTGAACACGGGCCTGGTCACCGAGGGAGGTCTCCGGGAGAGGGATCCTGTCGGTGCGAAACCCGACGGGCACCTTCTGGGGACCCCACGACACCCCATGGGCGGCCTGCCCCCAGACAATAAGGCTTTCTTCTCTGTACCCGAGCCTGCACCTGGGGACCAGGCGCTCGCCTGTTTAAGGCGGAGAGGCATCTGTGAGCAGCCGTCCCACTACCTCCTGCTGGGGAAGAAGGGCAGGGGGCGACGTAATTGCCCGTCTGGGGAGAACACGCAGCTCTCCCCGTGCACCCCTGGGTCTGACCGCTTCAGGTCTATGCAGCCCTCACAAAGCATGGATGTGGCATGGGGCTCCCCACCTCCGCCACACTAAGAGGGCTGGAGAATTCTTGGCTGGGGGCGGCAGTGTGCCCTCTGGGATGTTTGGCAGCACACCTGGCCCCACCTACCGGATGCCAGGAGCACACTCTAGTTGTGACAGTGAAAATCTCTCCAGAATGGACACGTTTCTCCCAGGGGGGATGGACAGAGGCACAAAATTACCCCAAATGACAGCCATCAATGTAGCCTAAGGGGTCCAGCCAGTATAATGAGCAACCTGAGCTTTTTAGTTCTGCTGTCAGCCTTGGACAAACAATGGTCCTCTCTTGGCCCTAATTTTGCAACATAAAAAATTCGAGGGGCTGAATGGGGTCTTCTAGCTACCTCTGATTCTCTGGTGCTGCTTAGAAGCAATGGTTCCAAAGTGGGGACAAGCTTGTGACTCAGGAAACAGGATCAGAAGGGAAGGAGTCCAGTGATCAGGGCTCGTACAGAAACAAGGGGGTGAATGGACCCATGGGTTATGTGGGCGACCCTGGTGCCTTGGGCCTTTTTGTGTTTCCCCCTTTCCTCCACAGACCTCCTTCTTGCCAACCTAAGGAACACCTGCTCGGGGGAGGAAAAAAAAAGAAAGTATCTGGGGCGCCTGGGTGGCTCAGTGGGTTAAGCCGCTGCCTTCGGCTCAGGTCATGATCTCAGAGTCCTGGGATCGAGCCCCGCATCGGGCTCTCTGCTCGGCAGGGAGCCTGCTTCCTCCTCTCTCTCTGCCTGCCTCTCTGCCTACTTGTTATCTCTCTGTCAAATAAATAAAATAAAATCTTTGAAAAAAAAAAAAAAAAAGAAAGAAAGAAAGTATCTGCTATCAGTCATTTACACTCTAGTATGATTTAGCCCCACCTCTACTCTCTTCACAGAACCAAGCTGTGGGCCTGGTTAGAGCCACCTCATTACTAACTAGAACAGCTGTAGCATGTGTTGGGAAAAGGCAGGACAAAGAGCTATTCTGCCCACTTGGGTCAAAATGGTGGTTTCAATTTCATAACATCATGTGATGAGATGAACTTCCGGGTGCCCTGTGTTAGAGTCTGTTTCAACAGCTGCCACTGGGGGGGAGGGAAGAGTCTCAGCCAAGTGCTCGGCTTGGGAGGACCTACGTGGCTCAGAGGAATTGCGATAAAGAGGTGGGCCCAGCAGGGACCCCCCACAAATCAGGTCCTTGGGGCTTCGCGACCGTGTCTCCTGCCCGCTCCCGGCCAACATGAGCCCGTGCGGCGTCGCACGGTGCGCCAAGGTCGGAACATTCTCGGTTGGCAAGCGCCATCCTGACCCATGTGTCCCAAAGGCAGGATTTCCGGTTGTTTGTGGGGGTGGATTATCCCAGAATCAGCTTGGCTTCAGCTTTTAATTGGGAGGTAGGACGGCTGTTCCTGAGGCGGGGGGAGCATACACCTGTTTGGTTCCACAAAGTGGGAGGCATGTGGGGGCATGGGAGGGCGGTCTGGGCCCCAGCACAGCTCAGCCCCCATCACAGGTGCAGGGTGGCTCTGGCCTTCTCTGGCCTTCAGTCTCCTCCTCGGTAGGACGCACGGACTAAATGATCCCCCAGGCCTTCCAGCTCCATGAGCCCATGATTAATAAAACTCAGACACACCATCTGCTCACTCTGACATTTAAGAAACGGAACGGGTTTCCAAAGAGAAGGCCGCCCGGCGCGACTTGTCTGCAACTTGCTTCTCCTTCGCCTGCTGATCACGTGTGGGTTCACACCCTCCCCGCGTCCCAGCCCCGACTTGGAAAATCCCGACACGCGCATACCCAAGCACACACAGAGCTGCGTCCCCCATCCCTCCCCTGAGGTCAGACACGGAGGAGTGGGCTGGTGACAGAGGCCTGCCCTGGGAACACTCTGAGCTGGCCCCCTTCTGGGGACCGCACCCCTTGACAAGGCCTTTGCCGGCCCCAGAGCCAGGCATACGTCTCGCCACCATGTCCCCAAACTTCACAACTGTTACCACTGACTCCTCTAGCCCACGTGTTCGGCTCCTCCTCGGTGTCGGGGAGGGAGAATGGCTGCCCTCTTTACGGAGGGAAAACCGAGCTTGAAAAGTGAAGGGTCAGGCCCAAGGTCACACAAATGACAGGCAGCAAGGCATGACAGTATCCTGATCCAAAGGGATAAAGAAACAGGGTCTCGGGCCCACTCCGTGCCATGCCCGTGGCCCTGCCGTGGCCTCTGACTGCAGGCCGGGAAGCCCAGAAGAAGAGAAAGCAGTGGCAGGGGAAAGGGGACACATTCTGGACGGGTGAGACCTTCCCCACCAGCCAAACTCCAGAAGTGGTTTTAACTTAGCCCAAGAGCTGAGCAAGGGCAGTAGGAGCGTGGTTGGACATGGCACCTGCGTGGCAGCCCGGTGTCCAGATGGGCCTGCTCTGCGGCTTCTGCCAACGGCCCAGGTTCTCGCCCTGGCTGGGCCCCACAGACGAAAGCCCTGGGGCCGCCCCTGGCTGGGGATCTAGGATTCTCCATTGGCTGAATCTCGGCAGACCCCACCTGAGCTGCCCCTTTGCTGCTCTTGGTCCTCAAGGGGTTCCCTGGGGGTCCTCTGGTCTTCAGACTCTCTGCTGCTGTCCTCCCGAACACCGGATTTGGCTGCCTGCTCCTCCCCTGACTAGTGTGGACACCTGCCCCTCTCTGCCATGCTCCACACTGAGCACAGCCCTGAAAACCCCTCTGGGGCTCTGTCCACTGTCCCCACCCCCTCCCCACGGCACCCCCAAACCACCCGACTTAGAGAAGTGCCCTGGACTTCCCGTTTCTCATAACGACCCACAAAATCACCCTAAAAGCTGCATAAAATAGTCCCGCGGTTTCTTAAAAGCACCCAAGGGCTGGCAAGACAGTAAGGAATTACCAGGTCAGAGGGACAGGGAAATTGGAAGCTGGAGCTGACCTGCTCCAGAGGCCATGTTGGCCCCGAGGGCATCTGAAATCCTGCAAAGTCGGAAGGTCTGGTTTTACCGCCTTAAAGAACAAGGGGTCAGAAAGCAAAGCCTGGGGCCTCTGCACAGGTTGGAGCGCTAATAGAAGACCCTCCCCCTAACAAGGCAGGACCCCAGGGAACGATCCGCTTAGGGTGAGAGCCAAGGGGAAGCTGGCCAGGGAGGCCCCGTGCAGAAGTGCCGTCCCGCGGTCCTCAAACCCTGAACTTGACTACGGAAGTTGTGACGCAGTAGGGTCTCCGGGCATCGGCTGGAGACAGATACCATTTCTCCTAAAGGAAAGCACTTTCATCTCAGCCTTCAAATTAGACCTGCGTTTCTTTCTTTTTCTCTCAACTGTGACGGCCAGCACACAGCCAAAGGCGACGAGGCACACCAGAAACCCACACGTCCGGGTTGCGAGTCCGCAGCAAGGACAGCCAAGACAAGCAGATCCGCGGTCCCCCAGAGGCTGCCGCTGTGGAAACCTGTCGGCCTGCCGCAGGGACAGAGAAGCAACAGACGAGCCTCTCGGGATCCGCGGAGAAGGAGAGTCCGGAACAAGGGAAGCCCACGGTCTAACGTCACCCCAGACCGCGGAGCCCCCCCACAAGGCTCCGCCGCCTCACCCACACCTCGCCTAGACCCACGCCCGGCTCACAGCGGGAGCTCAGACAGCCGCTGCGGACTCATCAGGCACCCACCCTGGACGGGAGACCCTCGGGGCTTGAAGCAGCCACCACCTAGCTGTTCCAGGGGAGCCTGGTGACACGTTCCACTGGCCGACAGGCGGAGGAGGTGATTAACCCCCGCTTCCCTTCTGGGTGACGTTTCTGTGTGTGAAGGCAGGTGCCAATGATAAACCCAGCCACAGAGCAGCCTCCACAGTGGAAAAAGCAGCCCAGAGGTGTAACGGCTGCTGCAAACAGCCGAATCCTTCAGGCTCGACCAGCACCCCCTACCGCTATAATTCCGAGTTATCCGTTCTTTATTACAACTCACGGCCTTGGCTCCCAAAGCATCGACCGGGGATTCTTTCTGTGGGGGCAATTTTGGTGCCTGCAATTAAGCTGAACAGGCATCTTTTGTACCCGCTGCAGCACTCAATTGCAGGTGTAATTAGGTCCCCTCACCCCTGAAATCTGCAGAGAACCGCCCGCCTTGACTAACTGCACCCACAATTAAGTGCTTACGGGCATGCGGCTGGAGCCGGCAAACATGTGCACGCGGCTAATAGCGGGGGCACCGAGCGGGCTTTCAAAAATAGACACTGTGTTGGAGAAACCCAGCCTTTTTGCATTTGTTGTTCAAACGGCTCTGTCCAGCTGGGAATAATGAGGAAGACAAACACGCCAATTAGACTAGGTCCATACATAAATAAACTGCACAGCTCCTTAATTAAGCCACTTACGGGAGTGGGCACAGGCTGCGAGGGGAAGGGGAAGGAGGGCGGCGGCCCCCTCGGGCAGCGTGGCATCGGGGGCATCCGGCTCACACGGGCTCGGACCCCCAGGAATCGCGTTGTTGGCTGCCTGGGGTGGGGCTGGGGGAGGACAGGCGGGAGCGGGCAGGAGGGAGGCTGGGTGCGGGAAGGAGGAAAAGGTGGCCTGAATCCCGCGTCAGGTGGACAGCAGTGTCAGAGGAGGGCCTGCCTCCCCTGCCCTTTCCCACAAGCTGGCTCTGCCTTGCGGAGGACCTCTTCCCTGGGCACCTCCACATCTGTTCTTTCTGCCTCCGCCTCCGCCTCGCTGGGGCCTCAGAAGGGTGGCAAAGCCCAGAGCAAACCACCCGCCTGCTTCCTGGGTCGCTCCCTCAAGGTGCCTTTAGCTGAGACCCTAGGCCCCCCGCCGAGCCTCCCTGCTGCCCGCTGCCCCCACACAAGGCACACGCACAGCTCAACAATGAAGGACACATGTGGCCCGGGACGGGGCCGGGGATGCCAGGGGATGCGTGGCTATTAGCAATGGCGGGCGGCTCTGCCCCCCTTCCTGCCACATCCACTTTCTGAACCCCCTGCCACGTCGCCGTATTGTCTCCGAACAATAACACCGAGCAGATTATACGCGCCGTAATCAGACAAGGGAGAGAAGCTTCCCGCGCCCCCAAGCAGAGCCACTGAAAGTGATTTGCCTTTTGCGGAGCACAGCAGTCCCAGCTGGAAGCAAAGGGCAGAGGCAATATTTAGATAATTAAAAACCCACTGCTGATGGGCCAGCCGGGGGACCACAGGTGGCTTCAGGGTGGATGAGCGATGGGTCGGAATGGCCACCGTGCCTTTTTTCTTCCCCCTCCAGCCACGACTGAGGGAGGCAGACAGGTGACCACTGGGAAATTCTGCCCAGACAGGAATCAGCCTCCAGCCTGAGAGGCTGGTTCCATGGTCCCTGTAAGACTTAGAAGACATAACCTTGGCCCTGCCTTACCTCTACTCTGGCAGCACCCGTCTCCCAAACCCCTGCCGGCCTCAGGACCTTTGCAGGGGCTGTGCCCTCTGCCTGGGACGCTCTTCCCCCAGCTATCCACAAGGCTCCCTCCCTCCCTCCCTCTGCTCAGTTCTGCTCTGGGGCTCTGCCCTCTCAAAGGAGCTTCACAGCCTCACCCCCATTGCCCTGTCCCCTCACTCTTCTGTGGGGTTTCAGCAGCACATCAACCCCTGAATTTACACCTAATGGTTTTTGTCATCTTGCTCTCTCTGGGACTTGACCAGGCTTCTTCATCCCCAGGTCAACGGCACCGGAGCAGGTGCCCTGCACATAGTGGGGTCTCGGTCCCGAACAAGCAAGCGGAAAACGAAGCGACCTCAGGGCACGGCCTCAGAACAGGGGCTTGCCTCTAACCTGGATTGGGACTGGGGTTCCGGTAGCTTCCGAGGAGTGTGGGGCCCTGCGCCCGAAGGAGCTGGAGCTGGGAGGCTGCAGTCCTGCCCGAGTGCTCGGTCCTGGGCAGCTGCGGGCCGCAAGGGGTGACCACCAAGTCATTCTGGCTGTGCAGCCCTGTGTCTCCTCCTTTAGCCTTTGAATTTTTAAAAGCTTGACTTGGTGCCAAGAATCACTGTGCTCCCAGGAGTGGAGCCTCGCTCCTCCGTCGACCCTCTTTCCTGCTCCAACCCCGCCCAAGCAGACGCCTGTGAAAATCAAAATCAAGATCGACTCCTCTTACAGCGGCAGACCTGGATTTTCTACTGTCTTTGGGGCAGCAGAGCGTGAACCCTGCAGCACACAGACAACCCAAAGCCCGAGGAGTTCAGGTCCTGCGGTGGCCGTCGGCCCCTGGTCAAACGTGGCCTAGAGCGCCTGATGAACCACCAAAGGGACAGCTTGTGTTTCATGCCCTCCCTTCCTCCCCACCGACCCTGGGGACTTCCCGGGCGGGTGTCTGGCTCCACCTGTCCAGCTCTCGCTGCCTCAGACCGTCTGCCTCTCCCCTCCTCCACCCTGCCAGAGACACCCCTGCAGTGTGTCCCATGCACCATGCAATCCGTCCCTTGTCCCTCGCAGCCCAGGCCATGCCAGAGTCAAGTTTTCTAGAGCCTTCCCCTTGGGGGCAAATGAGCAGTCCCGTCTAGATCTGCCTCTCCTTGAAGGCCCTCCCTTCCCCACCACCCTTGCACTCCTGCCCTGCTTTTCCCAGCGGGTCATGTCCCGGATGCAGGGAACAGGCCCGGCAGCCCTTCCTGCTCAGGCAGCGCCCCCCACTCCCACCACCCTGGGGTGAGAGCCCAGGGCCTGGACAGGCTGTGTTTCCAACCCACCGCCACCATGGCCTGTGACCTTTCTGTACCTCAGATCCTACCAGCAGTGAGTGGGATCAAAGACCTATGACCTGGAAAGTGCAGAACCTTCTGGGCCCCCAGGGAGGCTAGCACATTCCACTACTGAGAAGTTTGGCTAAGTCCCCCGTGTCACAGACAGGTCCCTGCCTGTAGCCGCAGTCAGTACCGAAGGGGGGGATCGTAGAGGCAGATGCCTTGGAGACCCTCCCTGTCTCGGCCTGGCTTCCCGAAGGGCCCCCGCCTCTTCCACACTCTGTACACAAGCAAGGGTGGCCCTACTTCTCCTTTTCCAAAGAAGCTCTGATCCAAACCTGTGCGTCAGGTCACTTCCCTAGAGGAAACAAGCCTATGAGGCCCCACAGAAACCCAGAACTTCTGGCCTTTAGTCAAACCCGCAGAAGCTTGGCTGCTGAACTGACCCGCCCTGCTACGGCTCAGGACCTTGCCAGTCCTCCCTTCTTGGGACACTTCTCCCATAGATGTCCTCTCCATGTTGTCCCTGGACCCTCCCTTTCATGGACCTTGGGGTCTACACTGTCATACGGCATCTTCCGATTCGGAATCCCAAAGCCCAGGCCTAGGGCCTGTATACAGCAGGTGCTCAGACGCATACACATCTGAGGACCACATGAAGGGGAGGCAGGGCTGGGCCCAGAGGCCACATCTGAGGGCATCTGGAACGCTGATCCTTCAGGCACACCTCCAAGCAGAGCTGGGCTAGGGGAGAACAGACTGATCCCAGGGGAATCTGGGTGAGGGGGCTGATCCGGTGTGGCCCTGACACTGGTGCTGGGGTCTGGGCCACGGGCATCTCCAGACTTAGCAAGGGGCCCACCCACTTCTGCTCTTGAGCGCCTCAATCCCAAACCACCAGCCAGCCTTCCTCTTATCAGCAAACCGTCAGGCCCAGAGGGCTGTGGGCGGCTTTGTTTTTTTTATTCTTCCCTCCAGGGAGGCCAGATAAGGCAGCCAACCTTTACCCTCTAACACTTCCCCTCCTGGGCCGGGAAAGCGTCCCCATTACGGGAGGGGTGGGCCTGGGGCTTCCACAGGATTGTTCCACTCCCCGCCCAACCCCAGCCTCAGCAGAGGGAGAAGGAAGCCCCCAGGGCAGGACGGAGGTCCCCCCAGGTGACCTTGCTGGGGGCCCCAGGCTGGAGGGGGTGAAGACCGGAGTGTGGCCTCCCGAGGGCCCTCGGGCAGACTCAGTGGGTGGTCTCAGTGCTGGAGCCCCTGGGGCCAGCTCACAGCGCAGAGGGGCAGGCCACAGAGGGGCAAGCCGTACACAGGCCCGCTCTGAGACACAAATGCGGCACCCCTGACTCCTCACTCCCAGACAGCCCCGTGGGGCTGTTCCCTCAGCCAGAGAAACCGCCCACCCCCCATGCTGATCCCACAGAGGAACATCGAGCGTCAACCAAGAGAGCACTGGACAGACACACACGGCGACCTGGACAGGCATCTCAGAGGGCAGGTGGAACAGAGGCGGCCAGACGGAAGGGCCCACAGCTCCGTGTACCTGAGCTCCCCGATCCCGTGGGACTCCCCACCCCCAACCCCAGAGACACCCAGGAGAGATGTAATCTGTGCAGGCTCGCCACAGCATGACCCATAGCGTCCGGAGTGTGGACGCCAGCCAGGTGTGCGGCACGGAGCAGGGACGCGGGACACGGGTGACCGCCCCCCCCCACAGACATTATGCTCCGCAGAAGAGGCCGATGACAAAAGGACAAGCCCTGTGGGATCTCACAGGACCTCCTACAGCGGCCGGACGCGCAGAGACGGAGCAGCTGCGCAGGGGAACCGCTGTGGTAGGAGTCCTGGTGTGGGACCATGGAAACACTCTGGAAGGGGGAAGGTGACCACGGCAGTGCCACACCGAAAATGTACTCCGTGCCCTTGAACTAAACACTTAGAAATGGTTAAGATGCAAACTTTTGCTTTGTGTAATTTACCACCATTTGACGCCTAATGCAGAGTGAAGGAAAACCATCGTCAGGGTGAAGACAGGGAAGGAACCTTCCAGAATGAGAGCCACATGCTGCCTGAGGGCTGGGGTGGTGGGTCCCCAGATGGACACCTGTGTCAGAAGCCAGTGAGCAGAGCTCTTCCAATGGCTGGACTGTGGGGCGCCTGGGTGGCTCAGTCGTTAAGCGTCTGCCTTTGGCTCCAGTTGTGATCCCGGAGGCCTGGGATCGAGTTCCGCATCGGACTCCCCGCTCAGCAGAGCGTCTGATTCATCCTCTCTCTCTCCCTTTGTGTGCTCTCTCTCTCTCCATAAATAAGTAAAATCTTCTTTAAAAATTAGAAAAAGGGGCGCCTGGGTGGCTCAGTGGGTTAAGCCGCTGCCTTCGGCTCAGGTCATGATCTCAGAGTCCTGGGATCGAGCCCCGCATCGGGCTCTCTGCTCGGCAGGGAGCCTGCTTCCTCCTCTCTCTCTGCCTGCCTCTCTGCCTGCTTGTGATCTCTCTGTCAAATAAATAAATAAAATCTTAAAAAAAAAAATAAAAAAAAATTAGAAAAAGAGTTCTGGTATATACTTGCATTGCTGTGTCCCCTGCTTTTGGAGGACAGGGGTCAAGGTGGGCTGTGTGAGGGCCTGTTTCGGGGCACATGGGGAACGTTCCGGGGGAAATCGCCAGCCCCTGAAGTCTGTTGATGATAACCACAAACCTCAAGGCCACGGGTGCACGACTTGCAGGGGAGACCAGCCCTGTGCCACACATCTCTCTCCCTGTCACACGTAAAAGAACAGATGTGACCCTCCCCCTCCTCCAGCCAAATATTAACGGTGGCGGGGGGAGGGGGGGGCAGGTGCAGCAGAATTCTCAAGGGAGTGCAGAGTCCCAGACCAGAGGGACGGTTGTATCCTACCTGCCCCCCACCCCGGGGGCCTCAGCCTCTGCCTAAGGTCGCCGCTGGAAGCAGAGCTGGGGAGGAGGGTAGTCCCAGACAGTGAATGCGGGGCCAGGGGGAGCCCAGCTTCCAAGTCCGGCGGGGGGGGCAGTGGTTATTAATGAGGGGTTGGAGCAAGAGCACCAGGTTCAAATCCTGCTCCACCACTGTTTAGCTGTGTGGCCTTGGGCACATTCCTCCATGCCTCAGTATCCCCATACATAAAGTGAGGGCGGCACGCCCTGTGGGGTAGTTGCAGGAAGGAAGAGCGAACACAGGCGGCCTTCAGAGTGAACCGGGGACTCTCCACTGGCGTCCCTTTCTCTGGACACCACCTCCAGCCCCTGCCCACCCCCACTCTGGCCACATCTCCCCTGGGTTCCACGGCGGAGTCTGCCAACCTCTCTGCAGCCCAAGTTCACGTCCACGGGCGGGTCTGTGTTTATCCTTAAGTCGTCCTTTTCCTGCCCTGGGCCTAGCACCTGCCCCCTCCCTGGCCCATTGTCTCAAGACCCAGGGCCATCCGGTCCATCCTAGGGGGGGGCAAGGGAGCCCCCCACCCCCATTTCCTTACAACAGTTTGGACTCCAAGTCCCTGACCCAGCCTTTGGCCGAATAAACACAAGTGCACACAAAAGACATCCCAGCAGGGCTGTGAGGGGCAGTGGGAGGGCGGCTGGGGCAGGTGGGGACACGGCTCCCAGGGTCTTCTGCTGAAGAATACAGAAGCCCTGTCCTCACGTTCAGGGGTATCTCCCGCCCAGCAGCCCTCAGGTCCTGGGGGAGTTGGAGCCTGCCCAGAGTGGGACCCTTGCAAAGGCCTCAGCTGTCCCCTTCTGCCCTGAGCGCTCTGATCTCGGGCCGGCTGGGATCCCACAGTCTGTGCTCACCTGTGCATCCAGGCAGGGGCCTCCCACTCCCCTTAGGAGCAGGCAAGAGACAGACACAGTTGTTGAAGCATCAGAGCTCCCCACCCGCAGGCCCTGCACGACTCACCCCTGTAGCGAGGCAGTGTATGGCGCACCTGATGCTCTCTGCCCCTGGGACCCTGAGGACAATGGAGAAGTGTCCCCACCACCTGTCGGGGGTTCCCAGCAAGGCCAAGCTCCAGCCGCCCACAGCAGGCTCAGGGACGCCCACTCGATGAGCTCCTCCTTCTCCCATTTTCTCTCCTCAACCACGTCTCCCAGGATCACCTCCCAAAGAAAACCCCTGGAACCCAAGTTCTTGCTCCAGGCAACCAAACCCTCTAGCCAGGGGCCAGAGTGTTCCAGGAGTACGGCTGTGTGGGGGTCTGGCAGGGTGACAAAGACCGCAGTGCCCAGCGATGGTTTATGCCCCACAGACAGTGCGGTGGGCTGGGGTCTCAGCCTGGGACAGAGGACAGGAAAACAATCATCCCTGCTTGGACCTCAAAGCTTCTCTCTGCCTCTGACGAGTCTGGATTTTCCTTCCCTAGTTAGACCCCACTATCTCCAAAGGAATGGCCGTGCTGGTGGCTGTAATTGTTTCCTCCGTGTTCGATCCATTAGCGGGAACTCAGATCCATGGGCTGGCTGCTCGCTGAGGCTTCAGGTAGCAATTTTCCATTTGTGTTTCAAATTTTAATGAACGTGCCTGTCCCCTGGGCCCACAACACGGGGCTATAATCCTCGCAGAGCGGGTCGCGGGCGCACCACCCAAGGCTGAGGCCCCAGAGGGATTTCTAAGAGGGCTTGATTTCTCCAGGGAATAGCTCCAACGAAAAATGGTCCTCGCAGCAGCCTCCCCGGCCCCCACCATCCCTCCCAGCTGGCTCAGTGTCGAGCAGGCTGCAAATCGTAAGATGATTATTTCTTTCCGACATCCCCAAAGTATCCTATATCCCAAGATGGAGAGTAAAGTTCAGCTCTGATAAGATTGCATCACCGGGGAAAAGATACATTCTCACCCCTGCTCCCTCTGCCTCCGGCTAACATAATTCCTTTCTGATCTTACCCAGGGCATCCAGTCAGGCTGGGAGGCAAACGGGATAATCCATTTTAGAGAGATTGATCAATATCGTTCGGAGCCTTTTAATGGTTCCCGAGGCTTCAAGGAGCCCAAGCAGACGGCGGAGCTGGAAACTGGGGGGCCAGGGGTGAGAGGAGGGCAGGCACGACTCGCAGAGATTTCCTGACAAGCCTCTCATTTCCTACTAGACTTGAAGAGCAGGTTCCAGTCGGGGCAGACAGGCCAGATACATGTGGGCAGGTTGTGCACTGCACAAGAGGTTGGGCCAAGAGGAGGACCCACAGGCTGAAGCCTATAGTATCCTGCATTCAGGACACTGGTGTCTGGAGGAAACAGAAGGACACATGCCCCTCCCAGCACAATCAGGGGCAGTTCCCACCAACAGGTGCCCAAGCTGGAATGCAGACCCAGCGTAAAGAGAGCTTCAGGCTTTTTAAAGAGAAGCTAAAAATCTGGGGTTAAAAAAATTTCCCTTTTTTTTCTTTTTTGAAGTATTGGCAATTCATTTTCGAAAATAAATAAGACGCTGCGTGGGAAGCAAGTAAAACATAGCTGCAGGCCAGATATTGGGCCGTCCTAGGTCTTCCACCAGCCCCAACCAGGAGGATCGGCTTCTCCTCCAGGACTCCCTACCCACCTGCTACTGAGCCGCCCACACACACTGGCTCATGCTGCTTCTCCGCTGAAAATCTTCCAACAGTCCTATCCCCTTTGCTCTCACACCCCCAACACGATCCAACGCCCGTCAGCGTCTTTCAAACGTGGAGTAGGACTCCTCTCACCAAGAGACCTCACTCTGCCTGGACTAGTGCAGTACCTTCTCCCCGGCTGCTGCTGCCCCCTGCGCCCCCTGCAGTCTACTCTTGATACAGCAGCCGGAGGAGGCGGGTTACACTAAAGTCCGATGCCACTGCACAGAATCACCCGTGGCTCCCGTGTCACGTTGAGCGAGAGACAAGCCATCACAACACTCTCCGGGCCCTTGTGCTGTCCTCTGCTCATCTCCCTACCCCTCAGTGGCCTCCTGGCTCTCACTCCTGCTTCAGGGCCTTGCCCCTTGGCCCTCCCTCCATGTAACCCCTCTCATCTCTCCCAGACATCCGCAGCACCGCGAAGGGGTTCTGTTAACGATCTCTCTGGAAGACCAGGCACACGCTGGGGCTGCCTGCAGCCAACAAGCATCTCCATCACTCTTCGCTCCTCCTGGGCTCTGCTGAAGTGTCCGAAAGGCCTCCCTGAGCACCCCATAAAAAGCCGGCAGTCTCTGCCCTGCTGCTTAGATGCCCCCGGCCCAGCACGCTGTCTCCACACCACTTTGCACCATCAAACCTAGTGCTTACTTATCTGTTTTTTGGTTTCTTACCTACGGCCTCGGTCTGATTCTACGCTCTCTTGAGGGCAGGGGGTTTGTGGGTGGCTCCCCAGTGGCTGTGTGCCCAGGTTAGCGCAGCAGTAAATGGACAAACATCTCCCCCACAGCCTTCAGGGGCCCTGCGAGCTGCTTAGCACCATGTTCAAGGCCCCTCAGCTCCCTGTCTCTCCAGCCACACCCCTAATCATCTCCCTCCCTGCCTACCATGTGCTCAGCACCAGCTCTTCTCTCTGTTCTCAGAACGCCCGTCTTCTCCCCGTCTAGCAGCTGAACTCCTAGTCATCCTTCAAAACCCAGGCAGGAAATCCCCTACTTTAAGAAACGCCCCTGACTGTCCCCGCCCCCCATCTCCATTAATCTCTCCTTCCAATGTCCCTCTCATGTGTGCTCAGGGATGTGTGTGCAGCCTTCTGTGGCCATCCTGGAGGGCAGGGCCGGCTGCTGTCCTCCAGATTCTCTGTGCCCGCACCTGGTCACTCGAAGCTCTCCACCCCTCCCCACCCGGGGCCGGTGCACTGTTGACATGATCCCTTCACAGGGCACCTCGATTTGGGGCGCAAGAACCATCTCCTGGAGCGCGTCTGAGCTCCCCAGCATAGACTGACCCCGTCTCTGATGACCAGCGCTGCTGAGACGCTGCAGCCCTGGTCCCCCCCGCTAGCCACCTAAGCGCCCGGAGCCGGCTCCTCTCTCCGTCCGCCATGGAGGGTCCTGACTCTCTGGCCGGGCTCCCTTCCGATGGCTCCTTTCTGCTGCCCTCCCCATGACAGGGGCAGCACTTCCCCGAGACCATCAGCCGGAGGGGCTGGCCTCTGCCACGGCCGTCCACGTGCCGCAGCACACGCGTGGCACAGAGGCCGGGGGCCGGGCAGGGGGAGACGGACAGCTCCTCCCAAGAAGCGCATCTGTCGCATCTGTCCTGGCTACAGCGTGCCCGCTGGAAGGGACTCCGGCAGCTCTGGGCGGGCAGGTGAGGCATGGGTCAGGGCACCAGGGCGCGAGCCGCTCGGAGGTGGGAGGGGGCCAGCCGCACTCCTCCCCAAATCCCCGCGCCACCGACGGTATTTTTATAACACTGTTTTGGCACGTCTGCTGCAAAGGTAATTTAACATCCACATTGCTGCTACTTAATTAAATAGATGAACTCATTCTACATTTACAAGTCTTAATTCATCCTGAACAAAATTGGCCATGCTTCGTTCTTTCTACTCCAGCAGCTCTCTGGAACAAATGGTGGCCTTTCCGAGTTAACGGCAGGGACAGGTTAAAAGCTAATTATCGGCTCTGGTCGCCTGTGTGAGAAAGAGCGGATGTCTTTATCCATCATCGGAAGGGAGCTGAGGGGCCACCAGGTTCCCTCTTCTCCAGCTGGGGGCAACCGGGGGCGGCAGCCCCCCACCCCAAGGCTCCCTGGGTCTCCCGTCTCAGGGACGGGTGGGTAGACTCCTTCCTCTGTCCCCCAGAGGACTCTGCCTCTCACAGAACAAATGGAACCTCCGGAGGGGCGTTACTGTGTCCGGGCTCCGTCTGGAACCCTGACTCTCAGGTACGTGGGCAGTGCCCCACACCACAAGGAGCTGGCCCCCCAGAGGAGAGCTGGCTGACCTGACATGGGCACCGTGCGTAGGGCAGGAGGGGGCCAAACCACGAAACAAAGAAGTGTGGCCACCTCCCTCCTTCTCAGGCCCCAGGACACTGCTAAGGAGACAGCAGGGACGGCAGGCCTTCCTACAAAGCCATCCTGCCTTCTTCTAGCCGAGCTGCCTGCCACTCTCCTCCCCGGTCCTTTCGGGCCTCTGCCAACGAAGGCTTGTGAGTAGGACAGGGGAGCTGACCCCAGTGGAGGGGCTATCTGTGCCCCCAAAGCAGGCATCCCACCAGCCCGGGGGATTGAGGGGTCCAGCTGTGGGCAGGGGTTGCCTGGCTCCCAAGGCCAAGTAAGGCCACCATGTTGCCCAAAGGCTGCTGCCCAGCCCGCTGGCCCTCGGCTCCACACGGAGGCCTGGAAGCAGTGAAGCCCCATGGCCAGTGGGCCTTGGTGACGCAAGCCCCAGGGCCGTTTGCAGCACAAGAAACGGCCACCCTGGGGAGACAGTTCTTTGTCGGGAGTGGGGAGCTGGGGATGGGGGAGCACTCTTTAGCTTTAATCCTGCTGTGAATTCACTAAGGGCTGCCTCCGCGGCCTCAGGGGGCTGGTGGGCGAGCCCAGAAATGCACACAGGAGGCTTCAGCTGCCCTGGGCAAGTCCCGTGAGCTGGCTGCCTCCGTTTCCCCAGTGCATAAATGTCCCATCCTGTCCTGCCTCCTGTGCACACAGGATGCCAGGAGGCTGTCGGAAGCTGGCTGGCCCCTCTGCCCTCTTCTCCTGGTGATCACAGGCCTGGCCCAAGCTTCCCAGCCTGGGGATGTGAAGAGGCTGGAACAGTACCAGCTTCCTGGATCCCAGGAGCCAGGGCAGGGACGCCCCACCCTGGTATCTTGGCCTCAGCCATGGCTGCCCAAACCACTGCCAGACACACCTACCTCCAGTTCTCCCGCCCAGGCCATGAGGCTGTCTCCAACAGGTGCCCCAGGCGGCCTCAGCACCCCTGGGGCCTCCTCCCGGGAACCCAGCCCCCTCTGCCAGCCCCCACGATACCTGTAGCCACGCTAGTGTTTACGAGGGCCTCCAGTCTGCCGGAAGCATCTACACCTCCACGCCACTCGTCCCGGGCTTCACAAGCTGCTCCCATGTCTGGATGAGGAAACAGAAGCCCAGAGAGGCTGAGTTCCTTTCCCAAAGCCACAGAGCCCTCCAGAGACAAGAGCACAGCGGGATCCCAGCTGAATCGGGTGTCGAGGCTGGAGCTCTAACCACGCTCCCCTCTCCCATCACCTGAGCAGATGTCCAAGGAACAAAACCCACGGGCCCACGCTCCCGCCAACCAGAGAGGGCAGGCCGCCTCCAGGCCGCGCCGGCATCAGAGAGCAGAGAGGCTCAGAAATGTGGGCACCACACCCTCCCCAGAACAGGGCCCAGACTGGCAGGAAATCTGGATGCCGGGGGAGTTCTGGCAGGGTCCCCACCATGGGGTCACCCCTACAATGCCACTTCCCAAAAGTTCCAGCCTCCATCCTCGGGAGAAACTGAGCAAGAAATGGAGTCAGCGGCCTGGCTCCCCCCCACCGCCCGGGCTCTGTCCAGGGCTGTTTACACCCTTCCCCGGGTCCTGAAGACCCCTCACCAGTGTGCTTGTCTCCCCAGCCGTCAACAGCTGGCTGGAGAGGGGATGAGCGCTTCCCTGGGGGTTGGAGGACACAGAGATGGGACCTTGGGATTTCTCTATTCTCCCAGTGCCCAGGGAGCCTTTGTGGGGTGACCCCTGGGACCTGTGGAAGGTTCTTAGGCACAAATGGCTAAGAGGGAGGGGCCCCATCCCCTGGCCTGTTTCCTCCCTTTGCAGATGCATCCGCTCCAGCCCCCAGAGCTGGGGGCCACGGCGGGGGTGGGGGGGGGAGGTGGCTCCCAGGGTCCCCCAGCCCCACCTCCTTCAATCCCTAGAGACCTCCACCACCAGCTCCCCTGCCCCAGAGCCTGTTTCATCAGTCGGTCAACAAATATTTACCTGCAACCTCCCGAGTGTGCAGAGATCAGGGACAAGATTTCAACAAAAGCAGAAGACAGAGAAGTGGCAGAGAGCTGGGGCGGGCTCAAACACGGGCGCATGCAAACGTGTGGCCTGTGGTGGGGGGCAGGCATGGCCCCTTCTCCATTCCCAGCTGACCATCCCTGGGCAAGTCAGTTTGCCTGGTGCCTCAGTTTCCCCATCTGCAGGATGAGAGGACTCGCCCACCCCACTGTAACCAGTAAATGAGTTCTCACACTCAGGACAACAGCTGCCCAGGGCCCCAGGGGCCCACGTGGCCATGCTGGACACACAGTGACGCGGGCAGAGGACGCTGAGGGGGAGGGCGTGGCCCTGACCGAGGATGCCAAGTGGGCAGGGCCTGGCCAGGCAGAGAGGGGAGGGAGGGCTGCACCCTCGGGGGCACTGGGATTTGGGTGGGCCTCGGGCCGGGCTCATCTTTTACACAGCCCTGAGCCCGTCCTGACCACAGACCCCGGGCAGGCGTGGGGGAGGGCATCCCTATCACACTGACCTCAACAATGGGGGAGAGAGACAAGACCGGTAACACAGGAACTGCCTCCTGGCAAATCCCACAGTTCATCGGGGGCCTACAGGAGGCGGCGGGCAGATGCTCCTTCATGAAGTGGGGCGTGGGGGACTGGCAGCTGCCTGGTGAGGTCCTTCCAGCAGCGCCCCTCCCCATCCGGGTTCAGGTGGGCAAACAGGGAAGGTGCTGCCAACAGGGAAGCAAGCTCGGAGAAGGCGCAGCCGCCTGGCTGGCAGTGCCCAGCCTGGCTCCAAATGCCCTCTTCTGGGGAGGGCTCCTGGGATTTCGAGGAGTCCCTGGAGAGGGTCCATAGGAAGGCGGCCAAGGGGCCCGCTCCTCCGCCGTCGCGAGCTAGGAGATGCCACTGGCTTCCATGAGTGGTGCCCAGTTTCTTGTTGGCACGCACAGCCACGGGAACACTCGGCATTGCCAGGGCCCTCATTAGCAGAGGATCTTAAAACAGTATGTGGAAACCCTTCAAGACCCCCTGGGCTGAGCGCCAGCATGCTCCGGGTTTTACAGAGTAAGAACACTGAGACAGAGAGGCTGGCTGCTCTGGGGGCAGCTCTAGCCCATAACCAGGCCCCTGCTCCCACCACACAGCCTCCCTCACTTTTGCAGAGGTGGGGCTGGACACCCCTTCCCACCCCCTTGGATGCAGAAGAATGGAGAGGCTGTACAGGCACGGTCTTGAGCGCAAGGAAGGATGCCCGGGCAGGAAGCAGATCTGGGGACAGGACGACGTAGAAGAAACCAAGGTCCACAGAAGACACACACATGCCCAGAGCCGGTCTACAGAAGGTGACGCTGACCCTCCTGAGGCCCACAGGCCCAGCCCTGGACAGGACTCTGCACCGGGCAGCACAGAGGGCCCAGGCTGCCCAGGGAGGCTGCCCGGGGAAGGCAGGGCTGGGAGGGCAGTGCCAGACCTAGAAGCAGGAGGCCTGGGACCCACTCCCAGCCACATCACAGACTCACTCGGGGCTCCAGCTCCTCATCCAAGAGGGCAAGTTCGAAGTGAGGCGTAGGTGAGGCTCATTCTTCAGTTTACATGTCTAAGTCTGCAAAGAAGACCCGCTTCCAGACCTGGGCCCTGGGCCCTCTGCACCCTAACCTGGTACTCCAGTTAGCATCACTGACCTGCAGCCAGAAGTTGGGGGATCAGACACCTCCCGGCGCTGGGCAGGGTAGAGGGGCAGCCCCAGGCTCAGAGTTTCTGCAGCAACTGTGTGAATCCCGAGATCTTCCGGGAGACCCCAGACTCACTTCTCAAGCCTCCCAACCCTGGAGCAAAGAAGATCTGTCGACCCTCCTCCCGGCTACGTGGCTGGAGAGCGGAGCGGGGGTCCTACAGCAGACAACACCCTGCTCCCTCTCCCACCAAGGTCCCAGACATTGTTACCGCAGAGTCTTAGTTCCTGGCATGGAATGAGAAGAACGGAGCGGGAGAGGGGCTCTTAGCCTCCAAAAGGTTGGAAGTGACAACAGGAGTGTGGTCCAGAAGATTCTTCAGAGGAAGAGTTCTTCTGGAGACCGCCCCCCACCATTGTCTTCTCTTGTCGGGGGTGGGGGGGTTTCCTAGTCTCCCTGTGCAACTAGAGAGGTCAGAGGACAAAGCATTCCGGGTCACCAGGGACCCTTCCCCGAGTCCAGGACACGGCCCTTCCCCACACCTTGTCCACACCCAGGCTTCTGGAGCTCCAGACCACCAGCCTCAGGGAGGACAGAGTTCTCCAGGGCTCTGCAGTCGTGAGTGAGGAGACCGATGTGGATGAAGATCAAAGCTGAAAATAGGGACAGAATGCCCGGAACCTGCCTTGACCGGCGGTGCTGGGACTCGGGGAGCTCAGCAAGCTTCCCGACAACCCCCCATGGCAGCGGCTTCATTGTCCCAAATGCCCAGAGGGGAAACTGAGGCCCACAAAGGGAGAGGGTCTGTGGTCACACACAGTGGGGGAAGGGCCGGGATCTCCACCCAGGCAGCGAGTTGTGCCAAGGGGAGACCCGGCCCGGACCCGGCCCATACCCAGGAGCCACCAGCCACACGTGGACACTCCCTTTGCCAGCAGTTAGCACAAGTGACATCACCGGTTCAGGCCCTGGATTGTCTGAGCCACGTTTCAAGTGATCAATAACCACACGTGGCCGGGAGCTATCCTACTGCACGGTACAGATCTAGAACATTCCATGGTGGCAGAAAGGACTGCTGGATGGAGCTGGTCTAAGGGCTCTTTTGAGGGGGGTCAGGCAGGGGGAACAGAGCTGTATGGGGGGCTCTCACGTGAGTTTCCAGACCCCATCTTGGTCTCTGGTTGGGAACCGAAACTAGCATTTCCTCAGGGCTTATGTGACCCATCCTCACGCCACAACCTGGGTCCTTTCTTGTCAGCACTGCCGGGCTGGGCCGGGCAGACCCACGGTTGGGTGTCACGTGTGCCCTTCGTTACGACCCACGGAGCTCCCGGAGACTGAGGCACAGACCAATGGAGAGCGGGGAGACAAGACAGAGGTCCCCCCGCCCGCGGGGCTTCTCACACAGACCTGGGCGAGTCTGGAGTTCATGACAACAGGTCCCTTTTACACCATGTGGGCCCTAAACACGCACCAAACGGTGTCCGCACGCAAAGTGTCCCCTGCACACCAGGGGACGTGTCCTCCAAGGACTAGCGTTACGACGGATTCTGAACCTCATCCCCGCATGGTGCCTCAAACCTTCACCGTGGGGGACACGGAGTCTTGGAGAGGGCATCAGAGGCCCGGGGCAGATCTGGGACTGGAACCCGAGGGCGGCCGCTTGGAGCTTTCCTGGGCAGCCCACCTCGCTCTCTGGGCCTTCGTTTCCCGCCCTACCCCCGAGGCAAATGCTGACCATCACCACCCCACCTGCCGCCCAGTTAAGGACCGATGCAGCAGTCCCCGCCTCAGACTCAGCGGCCCCCTCCCTGACCCACGCCTGCGGCTGGCCTGTCCCTTCTGCAGAGAGCATCTCCCGGCTCTCTCTGGCCCCAGCACCCCGGGAGAACTGGCCTGCACCTGCCCAGGGCCGCCGCCACGGGGTGCTCGGGCCCAGGCCGCCCAGAGGCCCTGCAGGGGTAAGATAAGCAGCCAACGGCCCAGTCCCCCCCCCACCCCGTCCCCGCGAGGGGTCCCCCCCTACCACTGCGCCAGGCGGGAGGCGGCAGGAAGTGACAGAGAGGCAGAGCCAGGGGACGGCCCCTCACAAAGAGTGCATCCTCTGTAAGTGGAGATAAACCTCAGGCGGGAGGAAGGGGCGCTAAATCAGTTGTCGCCTGATGTCCCACATGCTGACAGGGCAAGTGTGAGGCCTTTCACGGCCACGCGGCTTTCATCTGCCGTTATCCAAGCGGGAGCCGCGCTTTATCTCCCTCACATTATGTGAGCCCACGAGGCAGACACTTGCTCTGGCGCGCACGGGGCTCCCTCAGAAAATATTAATATGTAAATGTCACTCTCCGCGGCCCAGAAATGAAATGGGACGACCGGCTGGAAGGCGCGCTGCGGGCAAGATAAAAAAAAAAAAAGAAGAAAGGGAGAGAAAGCCGCTCAGGGCTCCGGCGACCGGCGTGGGCAAGGAGGGCCCACAGGAGCGTGGCACCGGGGGTCAGCCTCGCCTGCCATGGCCTCTCCTAGGGCGGGGATCTCGGCGGGAGACCAGGGAGCAGGGAGGCAGCCCCACCTGCCTGCACCTGCTTCCAAGAGAAATTACACAGATGCTGCTGGGGGACTGGGCTGTCACTGTGCACCAGGGACCTTTTGGAGAATTTACTAGCAAGGCTTGGTTTGGCCACTGACACCCCGATGGCCCCATTTCACAGATGAGGACACCATGGCACATGGAGTTTCAGGGGCCGGACCAAGGACGTGCAGCCCCGTTCTGTTCCCAGCCTCAAGGGCCTCGGCTTCCTCCAGGCCCCCGCGACTGAGCATGTCATGGGCCCGGCACCCCACCAGGCTCCGGCACAGCAGTCTGTCCACAGGCAAGGACCACGACGTGTGGGGCGCAGGGAGGCACCTAGGTGAAGACATGTGAGCCCACAGGGACGGCGGCCCGTGGGGGCTCCCCTTCCTGCCTTGCCTGTGGCCAGGAGCTGCGCACCGCCCTCCTCCTGCACTCTTCTCCACATCCAGGTCCTGCTCCCCTGCCCGGGTGCCCAAGGGTGAGAAAGCTGGGCCAGGAGTGGCGTCCTGGGGCGAAGTGGGGTGCTCACGAGCAGCAGACCCAGCAGGCAGGACATGAACCCTCTCCCCAGAGTTCTGTAGTATGCTCGAGAGAGCTGCTGGGGCTCCCACCGTCCCCGCCTCAAGCCGCCGTGTCCTCCCACCCCAGCCCCGCACAGCCGGCCATGGGGGGCCTCGATGAACATGGGGGCATCTCCAACCCCCAACACCCCCCATGTGCTCAGGTGGTCTCCCCATTCACAGAAAATACCGCCTCTGGGCCCCCAGGAAAACTCAGGAGTGGGCCGGGGACCTGTGGCCCCTCTTTCTGAGGCTGCTGCCTCCTCTCTGTCCCTACCCCCGGGGGCTGCCAGAGCTCATCGGTGGACTCCAGGGTAACCCCATCCAGCAGGAGCCCACGTGCGCCCCGAGACCAGGCTGCTCTTGCCCCCAGCCCCCCCCCCCCGGGCGGAGCGCAGGCCCCTGGGGACAGGGACAAGCCAGAGCAGAGGTGGGGCGGCGCCTGCAGATGGAAACTGACTTCAGAGAGCTGGAATGCTTCTTGGGAAACAGCAGTGCTCGTTCATCAACGGGAGGCACGCTGGGAGCAGGAGGGCGGCCCCCGGGCTCCCCCCAAGATGGGGTGTGCACGTACACACGCACACCCGTGCAAGCTAACTTGTGCTCACGCGCACGCACACACACAGGCAGGCACACATGTGTGTACACACGCACCCAGACCCATACGTGTACACGTGTGCACAGACACACGTGTGTACGCACACTGGTGCACACGCGCATAAACACGTGTGTGCACATGCGCGCACACATCCCGGCCGAGCCTCCGACTCCCCAGGCCTGACCTTGGCTCCCAGGACCTCTGTAGGCCTCGGGGCAGACACGGGCCAGGGAGGGGAGAGGAGCAGCTGCCTGGCAGCAGCCGGGGGCTCCAGAACCCGAGGGACGGGGCGGAGGGGGCACTCATGGCCGGGCCTTGTGGTCTGGACTTGAGAAATCTCCCTCTGGCAACAGGGCCTTCCCCAGAACAATGGGCTGCAGAGTCTGAGCTGGGCGGGCGCCTGTGGGTGAGAAACGGGGCTTGGCAGCCTTTCAGGGGCTGAGCCAAACCTCCCGCGGGTCTGTGCTCCCCAGCGGGGCTGGGCCTGGGGGTCCGCAAAGCCAGGACGGCCCACCCCTGCCTGGGTGGGTCTCAGTGCCTTCTCCCCTCCTCCGGAAAAGCTGTCCTGGCTAGGGGGAGCGCAGGTGGGGGACACTCCGGGGCCGGGACTCACAGGCACAAGGGAGGGGAGGGGACTGGGCACAGCAGATCTGGTCTGTTTCCAGGGAAGCCTAGGCTAGTAGGCTACAGGACACAGTGGGAGCCTGGGTCCCTGATCCTCCTCGGACACTGACCTGCTGGGAGGAGAAGACAGGAGGGGGCAGGGGCGGAGCCAGGAGGGATGAAAGAGGAGAAGGGGGAGGAAGAGAGAGGAGAGGGGAGAGAGCCCAGGAGAAGGGTGGCAGAGGCAGAGGGCTCCTCCGGGAAGCGAGCCCCTGCTGCCTCCAGTCTCAGCTCTCAGCGCTTCCGGAGGCCCTAACCAAAGCCTGGAATCCCCTGGGGGAGCTGAGGGTCTTTTGTTTGCCCAGGGGTCCCTGGTTCTCAAAGCGGGGTTCCCACACATCAGCAGCATCACCTGGGGCCAGACGTGCAGATTTCCACTCGACCACGCCGCCCGGCTAGGGCGTCCGGGGGATTCTGGTGCTTGGTGGAGGGTGGGCCAGACTCCGTCCCTGCCTGAGGTGTGTACTCAGGGGGCCTCCAAGAGCCAGCTGCTTTCAGGAAAAGTGCCAGGCCTGGGGAGCTGTGGAGGGCCCTCCTGTTTCCCAGAGGAGGGTGGGGCTGAGGCCAGAGGCAGCAGACGTCCCCAGTCCTTCTGGAAGTTGGGCAGACAAGGGACGGGGAGGCCAGCAATGGGGAGGCCCACGGTCGCTTAGGGATATGTTCAGTCAGAGGAGCAGGAGAGAGGGGAGAAGAGAAAAGTTTCTCATCAGTGGGGTGAGGTTGGGGACCTTAGGAGGTGCCCCAACATGGGGGCAGGAGAGGCTGAATAAGTGGCCGGAGGTCACCCAGCCGCAAAGGGCTGAACCGGAGGGAAGAAGACCGGCATCTCAACTGCTCCCCCTGCAGACGGGAGGAGGGAGGGGCAGCCCCGAAGGTGACAGGAGTCAGGGAGCAGCAGGGAGTCCTGGCTGCGTGATGCCCAGGAGTGGCCCCCACATGGGCTCACGGACCACAGCACAGAACCACGGAACAGCCACATCCCGAGCAAGCAGAGGTCGGGGCAGAAGAGTGTTTCAAAGGCTTCCAAGGCCCCCAAGGTGACCTGAATGCCAAATGCTGGGGTTGGGGGTCAGAAGTATGGGAAGGACCTTCGAAGGCCGGGCCAGTGACCTGCCCAGCTGTCCCCATGCTCAGGCGGGGGACGAGCAGGTGAAACTGGGGTTCTTGGACCTCTTGCGGATTTGCAATTAAATAGCATTTTGTCTCCTGAGCTCTTACACAAAGCTAAGGAGCCCTGCTCTTTGGGGCCCGGGGGCTGGAGGGCTCTGATACAAGGCCGGACGGGAGTGCGACCGGTGTGAGGGACCCTGAATTTATTACGTGCCGGTAATTGATGCTTATATAAAGTAGCTCTCACAGCTACTCAAAGTACAAGATGAAAAGCAATCAATTCGCCTCAAAAGAGAGAAAACACCACGCCTATCGAAAGCACCCCTCCCCCCAAAATTACTGGGCAGGGGTTGGATCTGCATGTCAGTGGCTCGAAGCTTGGGGTTCCAACCACACAGACAAGACAGGGAGAGTCAGCAGCAGGTTGCCTGCCATGCTCAGAGCCGGGCGGGCCTGGGGTCCCTGCTGAAGAACCCAGGCTTCGGGTTGCTGGGTGCTGGGTGCTGCCGCCTGACCCTCCCACCTGCTCTGACTCCTCCCCAGCCACCTGTTCTGCTCCCTGTGGGCCCCAGCTCTAAGGAAAGTGGCTGGAGGCCCCGGCACATCATGAGGGGGCCCCAATGAGCCTGAGGGTGACCCCAAGGCTGAGCAAGACCCCCGGGCCCCAAGCTCCCAGCTAAGGTTTAACGATCCCCACCCGCGTATCACATCTACCCTCTCCATTACTCCCACCCCAAAGCAGCTCAATCCAGCAGCTTCCAGCACACCCAGAGACCCAGACTCGGAGCAGCTCGGGGAGGCCTGCTTTTGGGGACAGCGTGAGCCCCCAGATGCACGTGCCGCCCTTGCCGCGCCGCCGGAGCGGACTTCCGTGTCGTGTGGAGTCGTGCTAGGTGCTGCCCTCGCGTCCCGCGGCTGCCACGGCACCGTCCCTGCACTCAGTGGGTTAAAACACCCATTTGTTCGCCACAGTTCTGGAGGCCAGAAGGGGGACGCTGGTGTCACGGGGCTGAAGTCACAGTGTCGGTGAGGCCGGGCTCCATTCAGAAGCTCTCCCCAGCTCTTGATGGCGGCCGGCACTCTGGGGCTCGGCACTCCAGGCTCGCATGCCTCCTCCGCTTCTGGGTCCCTGCTCTTTGTCGGCGCCCCTTGTAGGGACACACCCCGAACGGCCCGGGATCCTACGCCTCACCACCCCTAACTCCATCACATCTGCAAACGACTCTTCCAAGTCAGTTACAACAGGTTCCGGGAATGAAGACACGCACTTTGGGGGGGGCACTTTTCAGCCTCCCGTACACAGAAAGCAAAAATCAAGCCAGGTTCCTGCTTCCTTACGTCCTACTCAGACGGCCGCGGAAGCCCGTCCACTCACACAGAAATGACCTCGTCGGGCAACTACTTCCCGAGAGCCAGGCTCTGTTCTCAGTGTTGGGGATATGGCAGCGAGGAAAACCGAGAGCAATCCCTCGTCTTTGTGGAGCTTACGTGTGCACACAGCTTGAGAGGGACTGATACAAAGGGAAACCGGGACAGGAGGGGAATTCAGAGTTAAGTTTCAACACGGTGGTCGGGGCTGAGCAGCTTTTTTTTTTTTTTTTTTATTTATTTGACAGACAGCTCACAAGTAGGCAGAGAGGCAGGCAGAGAGAGACAGGAGGAGAAGGCAGACTCCCTGCTGAGCAGAGAGCCCGATGCAGGACTCGATCCCAGGACCCTGAGATCATGACCTGAGCCAAAGGCAGAAGCTTTAACCACTGAGCCACCCAGGCGCCCCGAGCAGCTGACTTTTGAAGGAGCCAAGAGCATGAGCAGCGTGGCGATCTCAGGAGAACTTTCCAGGCAGAGGCAACCACAGGTGCAAAGGCCCTGTGGCTGCAGCGTGCCTGGCACATTCACCTAATAGCAAGGGGGCCAGTGTGGCTGGAGTGAAGCGGATGACGAGGGAGTCAGAGTTGGATGTGTTCTGCCCCCGCTCCTTTCTAGTACTTTCTTTTGGTGGTGACCATCAGAAGCAGCCCCGAGGCTTTACTGAGTATGCAGTCCAGAAGCCTGTGCTCACGCACACACCCAGCAGCGGGCACCGTGCAAGGCTCCAGCTACAGCGTGTGTCCTGGCCGAGGCAGGAGGTGCGGGCCGCGCACACACACACACACGCTGGGGTGCCAGTCCCGGGCTGGGGGTGAGCCGTGGGTGGCATCGTGCTTGCTGAAGCTGCAGCCTCCATTAAGAATTTATCAGCCCAGAGGGAAGCGTCTTTAGCTCTGGGTCTCCCACGGTGGAGGTCTTGCAGCAGCAAAACTTTGCTTCTGGGAATAGAATGGAAATTCAGTCCCCGGAGGACAATGAAAAGCCGGCTCACAAAACATTTCCCTTTGAGCTGCGCTGAGGGGCCCCCTAATGACGACGACGACGGGAGGACTGGGGGCCACGTGCCCCTCCCCCCCAGCAAGCATGCGAGATGGCAGCCGTGCTGGAGGCTCCCGACCCCCAGGGCCCCACCTGCTCGGCGCCGCCGGCCCCTAATAAACCCTTTCTCTTTGGAGTCACATCTGATGCAGTTCCAACAGGGAGCCATACGTCACCAAATCCAGCAAAAATTTGTGCTAAATTGAATCAATCCATCTTGGAAATGGCTCTTGTCAGGTTCTGTCAGAGAGACCGTCTGCAGGGGACGGAGAGATCAGGAGGGGCCCTCACGATGCGGGGGCTGGGGGTATGGGTCTCAGCACCTCAAAGCCTCCCACAGCCTCTGGTGGGGGGCTGCCGTCGCTGTCACTGTTGTGAGCGAGGCTCCTGGAGGACAGGCGGGCTTGGCGGGGGGGGTTCAGTCCGGTTAGCAGCAGCCCCTCCCTGCAGTCTGCCACTGTACTACCTTCCACGGAGACTTCTCGTGGCTCAGTTTGAGAAAGATCTAGAATCACAAGGTGCTTACTCATTGCCAAGTACGCTAATGGCGGAAGGCCAGGGCCAGGCCAGCCAAGCGGACAGAACTCAGATGGGGCCAGGGCACTCCATGGTCCAGAGAGCAGCTGGAGGCTGGGGTGTAGGTGTCCCGAGGGGAGGGCAGCGAGGAAGAGGCCCCCTCCACCAGCAGCTGGCTTGAGAGGCTCCTCTGTGGGGGACACGGGCTGCGCCCTGGGCACAGGGTTCAGGTTGTGGGCAGCAGACTTTATGTCTGGAGCTCCAGGCTCCCAGGAGAAACCAGGCACTGCCCAGCTGCTCTGGGTGAGGCCCCAGCAGCCCAGGGGGGAGCCCCCGCAAGGATGGCCGCCCCCCAACCAGAATGTCACTCCTGCCTTTCAAAATTCTGGTTCTCAAAGTTGCCCCCATCACAGATACAACCCTTTTGGCCAGCTTGGCTTCTGCGCGTGCCCACACAAACCCACGCTCTGGCCACATGGGCAGCACCCTCCTAACCCGGCACGAGCAGCCTGCCTGGTCCCGGTTTGCAGTCCTTATCTGTGCCATGCCCTTCCCTAGGTGAGCCTTCTGTCCAATCCTGAGATCATCCCCACCTCCCCTTCCGGTGGGCCCCTGCCCTCGCCACCTCCTTAAACTCCGTCCGCACCGTGGGGACCCCCAATCCTGCCGCCACACTCCGAGGGTCAGCTCCTTGAGGACACACTGCCAACAAGCTCACGTCCTTCCCAGAGGACACACACGGTGCTGGGCACGCACGCGTTTCTGAATGTCAGGTTCACGGGCGCCAGGACGCAGGTAAAGAACAAAAAGCACTATGAAGTTCTTGAGAGTTTCACTGTGTGATAAGAACAAGCCAAGAAACCAATGTCCCCCCCAGCATACCGACTTCCCTGGGCATCTACCTCCCCCGGCCCGTGTTTCATGAGCCCATGAAACAGCTGCGGGACCCTGGGCGCTGGCCAGGCCCACCCGGAGACATGCCTGGGGCATGGTCATGGGGACAGCTGCATCACGTCTCCTCCCACCGCCTGGCCCCCTCCGCCTCTCCCCTATCTCATCACCACTACCCCCCTCCCGCCGTGGTCCGAGGCAGCTAGATCCAAGTGACCAAACATACGTCCCCTGGGAACAGCACCCATTCTGAAAAATTATCTCATGGGCTTGGTTCTCAGGGCGGCGGCCTCCCCAGGAGACAGTGGCTAACCACGAGCCTGAGGGGGCTTCTGGGAGCTGGCTGGGCTCTGTCTGTTTTGTATCCGGGTGCTGGATACACGGTGAGTTCAGCTCGGAAGCCCGCACGATGGGGACATCGACACAACTTTTCTGATGAATGTCCTTCTTCGCGGAGGCTATAAAGGGAAACACAGGCTGAATTGCAGCCCCTGGAACTCCTGCGTTCAGGCCCAGAAGCTCGGATGGTGACTGTTTGCACCAGGGTCTTCAGAGCTATCTTTCATAACCTGGGGCCATCGGGGCGGGCTCTGGTCCACCATGACCAGAGTCCCTCCAAGGCGAGACCAGGATGCAGATGCTCACGGAAGGAGGACCGGCTGAGGCCGCGGGGAGAAGGCGGCCGTCTACAGGCCCAGGACAGAGACCTCAGGGGACAGCAGCCCTGCCCACACCTCCGCCTGGATTTCTAGCCTCCAGCAGCACGAGAAAACAGATCTCCGCCACTCAAGTCACCGGGCCTGTGGGGCCTGGTGATGCCCAGTGGTGACAAAGCCCACTGGGGAGCAGGGGTAACCCGAGGTCGGGACCGGGAAGGCCGGCCCCCTGCAGGGGGTGGGGGAAGAGAGAGCCTTCTTCGGCTGCTGGGGCTGCTGTCCCTCAGTCCCCGCAGCCCCCAACTCCATTTCCAAACCGGAGAGTGACGAAGCTGGAGGCTGCGGCCACAGATCTGCGGGAGGACTCGTCAGCAGGCGGAGGAAGACAAAAGCAATTCCGCCTGACACTAATGTAGACGGATACGCGCACCGGAAACCCGCAGACCGGCGGATTAAAACGTGGGTCGGGCTGGAAGCGGAGGACGCCGGCTGATGGATCTCCCCCGCCAGAGGGCCCGGCCCTCCACGTATGTCACCCGACATGCTCTCGAGAAACGGTGGCCCCCACGCGGACCGCTGAGGGAGGGGAGGAGGAGGCTGTGTCTGCGGCCCGCAGGCCCGCAGGGCCGTGAACCCCCAGGGCGGGAGACGGTGCACTAGGCACAGCTGGCCCGTGACTCTGGGGGAGAGGAGGTGTCGGCTGGGAGAACGTGGGCCGTGGGGACATGGCTTCTGCTGCTCGGTCTCCTGGGGCCACGAGGCTCAGCATGTCCGGGGCTGGCTCTCCCAGCAAGCTGTGGGGACTCTCAGAACAGCTGATGCACGCATGCATGGATGGACGGACGGACGGACGGCAGGCACAATGACTGAGGTGCTCCGCACAGCGCTGGGAGCACGACTCGTCAACGTGAGCCAGCCTTCCTGACCTTCCCGCGCCAGCACCGCCTCCCAGGCTCGAACCGCCCGACGGGGATGGTCTCTGCTTACCAGCCCAGGCACAGCCCCCCAGGGACGGCGCTCCCCACTCGGCCCCATCCGGGCCTCCTCGCTGTCCCGCCCTTCCAGCTGACTCTACACCCACCACTCTGGAAGTCTCCGCAAGGCCCCGGCAGGCCCTGTCCCTTCGGGCTCCTCCCTTGGCCAGCCCCGTCCCCTTTTCCGGGAGCAAGCCTCCCTCCTTCCTCGGGCAGGTCCCTCCTCCTGGGCAGGGCAGAGCAGGGACCCCAGCCACCTATAAAAGGCTTCCTCCAGGCCTGCCTCCTCCCAAGTGTCCCCGCAGAACTGTGTCCTGGGGGGCAGCCGCATGTGGCTGTTTACGGCCAAGTATTAACGTGGAAGGAAAAGGGAACATCAGTTTCTGGGTCTCCCTGGCCCCATTTCAAGGGTTCAAGAGCCACAAGTGGTTGGCGGCGACAGTTCTGACAGCGGGGACATCCTCCCCCACCGCAGGAAGTGCATGTCGCCTGTTCTGCTACAGGATGGCGGGCACCCCCCAGCCCCGGTCTGGTTCATCAGTGAGCCCCTCTCAGAGCCTGGCATACAAGAGGGGATCCAAACTTGTACCCTGGATTGGAGACATCTAGGGATATCCTGGACACCACCTTTGTTTACCTCCTATTGTCTGATTCTCAGAAGGCACAGTTTCTGCAAGGTTCTGGGGATAATGACCATGGCAATGTATTATGTGCGTCTGTGTGCCGGACTCCAAGCAGGGGCTTCTCACGGGTCACCTCATTCACGCTCTGCCAAGAACACTGCCCCCTGTTTGGTGACCAAGGCTGAGGGCACACTGGGTAGCAGAGCTCACTTTGAAACAGATGGTTCTGCCAGAGCGGCACCCTTGAACTGCCTGGTCCCAATTCAGCAGGTCCTCTCCTCCGTAGGAGGGGACACAGCGAGGACAGGGCCCCCCAGGCAGAGTCCTGGGCACTCACAGGCCTCATGGGCATTTGCTGTATGTGACAGATGTGGCAGGGTGACAGCCTCAAACACGGGGGAGACCTAGGCCAGGTTTCAAGACTCATGGGGGGTTGGGCTGGACGTGGCCGTGGGTCACCCAGGCCGCAGAAGCCCATGCTCCACGCCCCCACGTAATGCCGCTCCCTCACGCCCCAGCCCCAGGGCGCCACTCTCCTGTCCTGGGTGCCTTTCCTGGTGTGGCACACAGCTCACGGGGTTCGCTCAGGCCTGCACTGCAGCGAGAAAGGTCCAGACACCAGGACAGAGTGGGGTGCAGACCAAGCATTTAGCAAACACCAGAATCCAAACTGGAGAAGGTGTGCGTGTGCGGGCGTGTGCCAGTAGGCATGCGGGCGACGGCGTGGTGCGTGCACGGTGTGCGGGCTGTGTGGACAGCTGGGGACGTGGGGAATCCTCTGTCCAGGGGGTGACTTCTTGCCAGAACTTCAACTTCTTAGGTTCTTCATTTATGTGACGACCGAGCCCGAGGACGTCACCCACCGAGGGCAGAGCCAGGCCGAGGCTCCGGGCCCGGAGCCCACCTGACCTCCCTCTCTATCCCTCGCTCTGGGACATCAGAATCCCTGACTGTTTGAGCTGGTTCAGGTCAGGCTTTCTGTTACTCGAGGACCCAGGCATCCTGGCAGCTGGACTGACTTCATGTTTGTCTAAGTGGCCTCACTCACTAATGGACCATCGTCCTGGGCCCAGACCCCCAGACCCCACAGGCTTCCTAGGCTCACTGCGCATTCTCAGGACACATGTCCGAACAGAAGTCGGACCCCCCACGAGTTTGCAGGCACACATCTGTGCGCCATCCGTGACCCAGTTCTGAGGACAAGGGGAGGAACAGAGCATCGGGAATCTGGAGAGCACTTGGGCAAGACAGGCTTTCCAAACTGTAGAGGGCCACGCTCCCTGTCCACCCTCCCAGAGCCTGGGCTGGGAGCGCACTCCTTCCACAGGGAGGACCCAGGCCCCCTCCCAGGAGACACCCTCTGCCAAACAGGGTGTCTGCTCCTCCACCCGCCCTCTGCCCAGGGGTGAGCACACATTGGGTCTCCTGGAACCCTGCCGCCGAGTCGGGATTGGCGGTCTCGGTGGCCTGGAAGCGACATCTGGGCAGCCGATGAGGGCGGAGGGCGCGTGGGTGGGGGAGGCAGAGCTTTCTGCTCGGTCAGCAGCTCCGGTCCCTTCCACGACCACGGCCACGCCGGACCCTCGCTCCTAATGAAGGAAGGGAGAAGGTGACCGACCATCCATCTTTCGCACTGCGGGTCCTAATTAAGCGTCAGCGAATTCCCCGACCTCCCTGTTTTCCATCCCCGGCATAATATGTTATTTACCTGCAGCTAATAGGTTCACGGGTAATGATAGTCTTGTATCAAATGACGGCCGTTTGGCTTCTGACAGTTTTAAAGACCAGTCTCGGGGACACTACAGTTTCTAATTACAGGGTCTGTCACCGGCGATGTTCGGTTCAACACCACTCCTTCTCCCGCAGGTGACACTTCTGTCCAGATAGGAAATTTAAGCTCGGCCGTGACAGTTAAGGTTAAAAATACTGCTCGGGAAGAGGCAAGGGATCATAATTTGGGTCGCTGCCGTGTTTAATTAATTGGACTGTGGCAATCAGCACTCCGTGGGCCGTAATTACAGGCGGGGTGAGAGGCCCCGCGGCCCCCTCGCCGTGTCTTACAGCTGTAATTTTGTGGGGGCTCTGACCTGGCTCAGAGCAAGGGGCCCTGGAGCTCTTTCAAGGCGCGCAGCACTTCATTAGGTGGCCGTGATTTGTGAGCGGGAGAGGGCAGCGAGCCCGCGGAGGCTGGGGAGGCGAGGCAGGAGGGACCGCACCTGCCCTTGCCCTTCTCAGCTGCAGGCTGCCCCCCTCCCACGCCTCTCCTCATTCATGACAAAGACCAGCGATCCCCGGATGCCAGAGAAAGCCACCAGGAAGAGAGAATCGGGCCCCTGCATTGGCAGTTTCCATGCCTCGCTCTTCTGCAAACAGGCCAGACCAGCTCAGACCAGAGGGCCTTTGCCCATGCTCCTCCCTCCGCCCTGACGACCTTCCCTAGATGCCAACTTGGTTTGCTCCCCTCTCTTCGTTCAGATGCCAGCTCAGTCTCCTTGGCAGTGGGGGAACCGGGGAGGCGGTCCCCCTCCCTGCCTCCTGCCTCTTCCCTCTGATAACCTTCCCCACCATCGGAGACCATGTTTTTGCTGTACGTTCCAGTCTGTGTCTCAGAATGAGTGCTCTTTGCCGCCCCACTTGCCACCCGGTCTGCTGGGGCCACTGCTTGTCTCTGTTCAAGGCTCATCTTGTTTAAGCTTCGAGGAGGGTCCCTCCCACCGACACCGACACGTCAGACTGGATGCAGCCCTTCCCCCTCCAAGAACACCTGCGTGGCTCCTGCTTCCGGACGGTGACCCCAGGTGTTTGGTCTGGTCTGTGGGTCAGGAGTGGCCTCAGCTCCATCACTCAGCATCCCGTCCCCATCTGTAGTGTTTGTGGCACACACATGGCCTGGAGGACAGAGGACTCACACTCAGGACACCAGACAGGCTGAGAAGCTGGACCACAGCTCTTGAGACCTGGGCTGGGGCCTGGCCCCAGTGCTGACCAGTGTAGGGAAGGCAGTTCCCCTGGGACTCTCTCTCCATGTCCCCGGGCACAACCGTGAATGGCAGAGACTCTCGAGGCAGACCGCTCTCTTGCTGGGATGTCAAGTGCTGTGACTAGGCCCAACCCCAGTTTTCCTCATCTGTGAAATGGGCGGGCGGTCCTACTTCCTCTCACATGGGGGCAGGGGAGCAGGTCTGAGGAGTGGATGAGCTGAAACACGGGAGACGCTTAGCAAGGCGGGTGCAGGGCAGACTCCGAGATGCTCCAGCTCATGTCACCCGGGAACTCGGGAGGGGTCAGGCTGACCTCCCCTGGCAGCGGCCAGGGTCCGAGCTGAAGGTGCACGTCCACGTTCTCGAAACAAAGGGCTTAAGCCTTCAGCAGCGTTTTAGAACCTCAGCCCCTGGTTGCCACGCCCACACACTTACCTGCCCTTCTGGCTGGGCCCTGACCCGGCACTGGGGGCCTAAGTTTACCCTACTGCGGGCGGACGTCCCTAAAGCTTAGTGCCTGCAGGGTATACACCCCCTTCCATGGTCCCCCACGAAGCCTCCCCCATCGCACACCTGCCAGAGATTCCCTTTGGCCCCCAGCTCCCCCGCTGGGCCTCCCAAAACGAGCACAGAGCTGGCACTCGGCTCAGGATGACTTTTCTGCACATTGAACGGGGCCTGCACCAGGAGCTCTCTCACCACTAACCTCGCTGTCCCTACCCTCTGCCACCCCCACAGTGATGGCAGGAGAGCTTTGCCAGGACCCGATGGGAATCCAGGAATGACGTGACTCATCGGGAGTGGACCTCGTCCCCAAACGGGAGGGGAACAGACAGGGTCACTGGGCTCCCGGTGCACCACGTGGGGGAAGGGCTCCCATTCCAAATCCACAGGCAGAGGGGCCGCATCTGTCAGCAGGCAGCCTGCCCTTCCAGGTGCTCACTCAGAAGGGCGTGTGGTGGATTGAACTACGTACCCCCAGAAAGACATACCGGAGCCCCGTCCTCCAGGACCCCCTGATGCAGCCTTATATGGAGATGACATTAACACATCGTGAACATGTGCTTATGTCATTAATATATAAGCTAAGACGGGCTCGTGCTAGAGTGGGGGTCATTCCAACATGGCATTCCGTTATTCCCCAGTGGGAGAAGGCCACGTGGCCACAGAGGCAGAGACGGGAGGGATGTGGCCACAAGCCGAGGGACACGGAGGAGGCCCTGGCCACCCACGGAAGCTAGGAGAGGCAAGGGTCCTCCCTGGAGCCTTTGGAGGACGCATGCCCTCCGTCTTCTGCCTCCAGATGAACAGAGCTCTTGTCCATGCCCCCTGTTTGGGGACTGTGTAATGTAGCCCCAGGACACGGCCACGGCAATCACAGGAGAGGACAGACCGAGTGGCGTGGCTGACCTACTCCCTGACACACCAGACACTGGTGACCTCTGCAGGGTGACCCAATCCATCACGGCCAGGCCGTGCCCCTCCTCCCAGGCGCTGGCCTCGCAGTTCCCATGGAGCTCGGGGACCCGGGGGGTGGGGGATGAGCACGCCTGTTTATTAATCGAAGGCTGGGCTGCTCGCATCTCAGTGGAGAGCTGCTTTTGAAGTGCTGAGTGATTTATTTTAGCCAATTACGGGTTCGCTTCCCCTTCCAAGGACCCCACGTAATTGATTGAAACCTATTGAAAACAAATTAGCCACCACCAGGATGCAGATCTGTTTATCGCTCCTCCGGAGGTCTGCGGGGAACCCACGTGAACTGCGAAACCCATTCCCGCTTGTCTTTCCCTTCCCCGGAAGGACACGAGGAGAAAAAGGCACAGACCTTTCTCCAGGCTGCACGGGGCCCCTCTGTGCACTGGGCCACCTGCTCTTTGCCAACGCCCACAGGGGCTGGAAGGACCCCGGGGAGGCCGCCCCGACTCCCAGCGTGCAAGGGTCAGCGCCCGGGGCCGGGGTGTTCGGGGCGGCCCCGGGTTTCCGCCGCAGCAACCCACACCTGCCCTCCGACTGTGTTGTTGCCTCGCTTCCTGAGAACGGACCCTGTGTGGGGCCTTGGGTGTCCGCGTGCAGGCGCACGCCCGTGGGTCTGGCCACAGCCCGGCCTTTTCGCTTTTCCAAAGGGGCTCGTCCCCTGGGCCAGCCGCACATGTGGTGCTGCGTTCCCTCCCGGAGCTGATGCAGCAGGTATCAGGTGTCACTGGGAGAGGACTTAAGACGCATTTTTAGGTGAATTAGAAGCATTATTTTTAATCGTGGTAAAACACATAAAACTGACCACCTTCACCGTTCTTAACTGTACAGAGTTCAGTAATAGTAAGTGTACCCACGTTACGGAGCATTAAAATTTTTTTTCTCACTTTTGTGACCCTCACTCGGGGACGGCAGCTGGCATTCTCTCCCTGGTGCCGATCTGACCTGGCCTGCACTTGTCCTATCCTTCCCTTGCCAGGCCCGCAGCACCTGCCCAGGCCTACCTCTGAGGAGTCAGCGGCTGGCATGTCCCAGCCCCACCTGCACACGGTGCCTGGAAAGGGGGGGGTCCCTCCCCGCTGAAAACCCTGCAGGGTCCACCCCGACCACCCCATCGGGCCTCAATTTTTTCTAGAAAATCTCCATTCTCCCCGCGCCCCTGACAGCAGGGGCCCAGCTCCCCTACAAAGAAGCCATTTTCTTCCCAATTCCATTTCTGCCCTCAACCTGTCAATGGCTCCCCAGACCCATTCGCCTCCCTGCTGACACCAAGCTTCCAAGTGCTGGAGCTGGTGCGGTCTCCCCCCTACCCGGTGACGACTGCCACTCCCAGCCCTGAGACTTCAGGAAAGAGCGACGGCAGATCCCCGGGCCTCAGTTCCCCCATCTGCAATCAGGGATAACCAGAGCACTGCCCTCACAGGGAGGTCACAGAGACAAACCATTACCACGGCGGGGGCCAAACCATGCAGCCCCAGCAGGCCCTCGAGGGACCCCACACGCTTCCCAAGGCTCCCAGCCCTGTGACCTGAGCCAGGCGGCAGCCAGCTGTGTGGACGTGCTGGCCCCTGGCATCAGCAACGGGGACCTTATGTGCGGTCTGGGGCTGCATAGCCGTGGTGTAGATGTGAGTTAAGAAGCAGAGTTCCCTAGCACACAAGGCTGGGCACTGCCAGCACGTGAATGCATGCTTGAACTAGAAATACAGACTTGAAAACTCCTGCAAGATGCTTTCCAGGGACGTCCTGCCGACCCTGTGCCAGGCAGTGGGCCCAGGAATTCACACACCTGATCTCTTCATTTAATATCCATGCCCCTACGGGATAGCTCCATGGCCCCATTTTACAGGTGGGGAAACTGAGGCCCAGGGCTGAAGCCTCTGGCTCCAATGACACAGCTACAGTGATTCTGGGATCCCTGGTGTCAGCCACAGTGGGCCGGGGAGGAAGGGGCTTGGAGGCCAGAACTGTGCCGAGTGCCCGTGGGGCCACGCTAAGTGACAGCTTCATTGGCACTAGGCAGGTGCAGACACAAGGGGGCCATGAAAATACCCCAGCACAAGGCTCTCCTGAACCCCCAGCCAGCCTGAGAGATAGGCAGCCAGTGGGGGACGTTTCCCAGCAACGCTGTCCTGAGTCTTGGTGACAGTTCCCTCCCTCCCTCTCCTGCAGCCAGCCGCTCACACACCCTCCAGGGAAGCTGGCCTTGGAGGACGCATTCGGAATCCTCCCAACACTCCCACTCTGCTATTTGCCACTGACAGCAGGGGCCCGGCTCCCCTCCAAAGAAGCCAATTTCTCCCCAATTCCATTTCTGCCCTCAACCTGTCAAAGCCGCCCAGCACTTCGGCCACCTCCAGACCCACCGGTGCACGCACGCTGCGAGCCTCCCAGAGCCCCAGGGTGGTCTCGCCTGCAGCCTCTGTGGCCTGGCTGGAAGCCTCCTGCAGTATTTATGGCTTTGGTCTCCGTGAGCCTGTCTGTGGGGCTGCCAGTGCTGGTGGCGCCCAGCGTCAGCGGTACAAACACCATCACTCACGCGGCATAAACCTGTGGTAGCAATTCCCGGTCGGGGCCCACGAGAGGCACTGCTCACTCATCCCCGACGCCAGCACGGGGAGGGGCGGGGCGGCGGGAGATGGATGGTTCTGGGAATTAGTGCCGGCTGCCAAGTGGGGGCCTTTCACCTCCGGGGAGCGGGGTCAAGTCACTGTCACCGTGGGCCCAGACCCTGGGGAAATGAAGCAGAGACCCCTGCTCTGGGTCGCGTCCCCACTCCCCGCCAGATGCAAGCATTTGCCCAGATCCACGTGGGATCCAACTCCAGGCCCAGAACGATCGATTCACGGGACCCCCGATGGCGCCCCGAGGCAGAGCTGCTTGCGGCTTGTGACAATGAGGAAACGGACATTGCAGGATGTTGGGCGAACTGTCCCAGGTCCCCGGGCACCAGCATCCTTCCCAGCAGGATAAAGCCCACCTCCCAGCCCCTTGCTGGGTTTCAGACTCAGCCCCTCCCCCTCCCCTAGCCTCCCGGAGGCCTTCATTAGGCCTGAACTCCCTGTTCCCCAGTTTAAAGATTTCAAAGCACATTCTCATTTGAGCCTCAAAACCCAGTGGGACACGGCTACCTTTTATCAGCCATCTGAGAGCCAAGGGTCCAGAGGCCCTGAGGGCTTGAGCTACATGCCAGGATAAGACAGGGGCCTGGACGCCAGCTCCGGGGCTCTCTCCTCCCCCGGCAGCACACCCTGACTCAGGACAGGTGTGGGAGCACCTCCCAAATGCGCTTGAGGATGCCATCCAGGACGGTTTCCCTTCTCCCCCCAGGAGGGCCACAGAACACTGGAACAGCCACATTGGAAATACTTCGGTGTGGGAAGGAGTCCTGCGGGAGCACAGCCCGGAGGAAGGCCCCCCGGTCTGACCGAGACGCTCCGGGGCCAGGCCGAGCCAGGCTGGGCCCTGGGCCTCCTCGCTCTCAGAGGAGAGGGTCTCCTTGCTGAGCCCTAATGCTCCTCCTGCCAAGGGGGGTCTGTTGTGGGGTGAAGAGTGTCCACCAAGTACCACTACCCAGAGCCTCAGGTGATCTCATCTGGAAGTGGGATCTCTGTGGATGGAGTCAGCTTAGGATGGGCTGCAAATCTGACGTGTCTATGTCCCTCCAAGAAGACAGAGGGGACAGAAACAGCATCAGAGTGATGCAGGCTGAGGGACACCCAGAGTGCCAACGACGCCAGGCAGGGTCCTCCTCAGGGTCTTGGGACAGAGCACAGCACGGCCCCCTGCCTGATTCCAAACATCTGGCCTCCAGACTGGGAGAGAACCCTCTTCTGCTGCTTTAAGACCCCAGTTCTGATGAGCAGGAGCAAGACATTCTGGGACTCTGGCCAAGCCCATCTGGCATGGGCCCCTGAGGGGTGGCCAGCGGTGGCCAGCTCTCTGGGCCTGGCTGCCCGCCCAGGGTCACCTCCCTGACCCCTCAGTGGTACCTAGGGGGCTAGGGCACCCAGAGCAAGTCTTGAGACCCAACTGGGCACAAGGAGGGAAGGCAGAAAGCACCTCTTGTCCACATGGGCCAGAGGCCACAATCGCCACCATCACAATCACACGGAGGCAGGGACTGCGTCCCCCATGTAAGGGACACTGTCCGGGCTGCATGCCCCCACCTCCTGTCCAGATGCTGTGTCCCTGCTCGGCCCACCCATGCTTTCAGGGGTCCCCTCTCGGCCCAGGGCACCACTCCGCCCCCCTCTGACGGAGTCCCACTGTCCTCTTCCTCACCTGCCCCCTTGCCACGTGTCCCTGCTTCTGCCCCCTCACAATAGCCAGAGGGGCTCTGCCTGGCCCGTTCATGCCCTCCAAGAATGCCCTGTGGCCCCTCAGTGCACCCGCCCCCGGGTCTGCACCCTCACTCTCTCCACATCACACACAGGCCCCGTCGGTCCCTCTGCCTGGAGCCCCTTCTCTCGGATGTCTGGGTGACTCCCTGTGGCCTGCAAGGCCTCACTCAGATCCCAGCTCAGATACCCAACTGCTTCTGAATTCTGCCCCCTGCCCCAGAGAACCCACGCTTCCAACCTCCACTTCTACTGACATACTGGGTTCGCGGACAGCTCTGAGGCCACGGATCTATCTGTGTGGTTCCCGTGTGTCCCCAGTGCTCCACAGACAGAAGGACATGGATCCCGTGTCCCTTGTCCCTTCCCCTGGCCCCCGGGACGCAGCCAGAAGAGGCCTCAGTCGAGGCTGACGGTGCAGATGAGGCTGGGCAGCCCGCCCAAGACTGCCCGTGGTGAGGGCGTGGGCCGGGAGGCACCAGGCAGAGCGGCGGGAGAAGCTGCTGGAAAAGTGCTTTCCAACTGCACACACGCTGCCCCTGGGGTGATGGGTGCGTGCGGAGCCCAGCTACACCTCCTCCTCCTCCTCCGGGCAGCCACAGGAACCACCGGGAGCACAGCTGAGGGGTCCCCGGGAGGGTGGCGTGAGGAGCAGAGACATCCACCCTGCGGTCGGGGTCCAGGGCGCACCCCCCCAGCAGCGGCCGAGGCAGGAGCTAATGGCTGCGCCCGCATCCAGCAGACTTGGCGGGCATTAATTTGACCGTATATACACACGCTAATCAGCTGTGACCGTGGCACCCAGCTCAATTCAAATTGATTTACTGAGCCTGGAAATGGATACAAATGTGATTAAAGGCTTTTTATTTTACATAGGTTCTCTATAAAATGATTTAAATCAATTGCCCGGCAGGCCCCACGCTATTACTGCACAGAGCCTCCTCTCACATTGATGGATACGTGGCTCGGAGCTAGAGCTGGGGTGTCAGCAGCTCTCCCGCCCGGCCCCGCCACCAGAGCCGGGGCGGCCGGCCAGAGGGTCGTGGGCCCGCCTCCATGCAGGGTGACCCTCTGCGGCATAAGGGGCGGGCGGGGCTGGGAGAAGGTTGCTGTCACCACAGCAACGGCCTCCAGGGCCACCTCCCCACCCGCTGGCCTCTGGTCTGGGATGTTCATCTCCAGGCTGACCCGGAGCCCGGGAGGTCAGTTTCATAACCTAAGCCTCCGAGGACAGCGCTGGGATGGCCGCTCCCGCAGACGTCACCCGCCCTGCCCTGGGGTCCCTTTGCCCAGATGAGAAGACGGAGGCCAAGGGGCAGCGGGTGGCAAAACGACGTCTCAGAGATACCAGTCGGAGAGCGTGGAACGGGTGGTGGTTCTGCAGCGCGCGTCTCGTCCAGGTAAGACAGAAGATATGTGGGGAGTGCTCAGCATGGAGCTATGGGCACAGCCCAGCACCCAGGACGCCTGGCAAGGGGACACCAGTGCCACCAGGCCTGACATGTGCTGTCTGGGGCCACCCACCAGGAGCTTCAAACACAAGTTCATTCTCTCACGTTCTGGAAGCCAGACGTCTGAAGCTGACGTGCCTGCAGGGCCGTACTCTCTCCAGAGGCTCCAGGGGAAGATCACACCTGCCGGTGGCAGCTCCTAGGGGCTCTGGGTGTCGCCGGGCTGTGGCTGCGTCCCTCCACCTCTGCCACCCTCCTCACACGGCCTTTCTCGTGCATCTCTCCTCTGCTCCGAGGCAATCACCGCATTCAGGCCCACCCTGATCCAGCATCTTAACCCCAACCCATCTGCAAACATCCTATTTCCAAATAAGGTCCCATTCTGAGGTTGCGGGTGGAGGTATGCAATGCGACCGCTATGGACAGACCCTGAGCCACCGCACCAGGGACACGGCCATGAAGGATCCTTCCTGTTCTAAAGAAAACTTTGGGCCATTCAGTCACTGACCAGAGAAGCGAGGCTCACAGCAGGGGCGGGGTGTGCTAGACCACGTGCCACGCCAGGTCCGTGGCTGCGTGGTCCCTGCTCCAGAATGATCACCCCAGCCCCCCTGAAAGCCCACCAAGACACAGGGGATGGGGCGCTGGGGGCAGGGAGTGGGCTTTCTTTGTACCCTGGAGCCCTGCTGCCCAGTACAGTAACCACTAGCCACAGGCGATAATTGAAATTCAAAGTCAAACTAATTGGAATTAAATACAATTTACAATTCCATTCCTCGGGCTCAGGAGCCACATGTGCCTCATGGCGGCCGCGAGGGTGGGACCGTGCAGCTGGGAGGCGTTCTACGGGACAGCCTCTCTACACCGTTTTTTCTTGTGTCTTTGGCACCATGGGCAAAAGGGACCAATGCTAAGGTTAAAAGTAAAAATAAAAGTATGAAAAGCATACAGGACATTGATTTCTGGTCACACCCAATCAGACCCCCCGGGGGGCGGGGCTTGGAGTCTGCCTGAGGCCACTGCCTCATCAGCTGACCTCCCATTGCTGACCAAACCGTGCACCTCCCTCCAGAGTCCAGCCCTGTCTCGGCTCCAAGAGGTCGTCCTCCACCTCTCCTCACTCTTGCCTAATTCTTGGCCTCGTCTGATCATCTGGTATGCTCCAGCTTTTCCCAGAGGCCCCGCGAGGGTTTCAAACACTCCATCCTCTCTTCCTGACCCCACAAACTCCTAGGCATCCTTCAAAACCCCAGGCCAACTTCCTGGCCCCTGGGACTCCTCTCCTGTAGCATCTCGTTTCCCTCTCTCGTGGCGTTTCCTGCCAGGAACCGAGTTGCTTACGCATGTCTTCCCCTCCTTGGCTATGAGCATGTTGTAACCAAATGGGTCAGCTGAAGACTTGGCAGGGGACAGGGAATCTGGATACGCTGTGGAAGAGAGAAGCCAGAATTGTCTCTCAACCTGACCTTGAGTTTCCTAGAGAAGAACACTGTGCCTAGAGTGCTGGAGGCTCTGACAGGTGCTGGCATCATGAACACATGAGTGAGAGACAGAGACCAGGGGTCAGGTCTTAGACCTTCCCCCCCACACTCTGAGCACACATGTAAGCACACAGTAGGAGCTTAAATAGAGTGGGGGGTAGGTGAGCCGAATTACATGGAGGAACAGCAAGAGCATGAGGATATCTGGTGTGGACGTGATACCCTCCAGGGAGGTGGGCAGCCTGGTGTCCCTCTGGGAGGACAGACTCCGCCCTCGAGAACCCAGCCCCTCTGTTTGGATTTGCCTCTGCAGAGAGCCCTCCCTGGAGTCTGCTCGTGCTAGAAGTCTCCACGGCTGGGAGGGCACTGCCGCTACCTGTTGCCCATCTCGCACAGCCCCGCAGAGCACTGAGCTGAGGGACCAGAGACATGGAGGGCCCCAGTGATACGTCACTGCAGCCCGATCAGACCTTCCCAAGGCTGGGGACTGGCCTAATGGAACCCCAAAGGGCGTTTAACTGTCCAGGGTCTCAAAGACCCTGCCTGTCTCCCGCAGGCCGTGCTTCTGTCCCCACTCCGGGGCTGTCGTGCTCACCAACTAAATGGAAACGGTTCCTCTGCTCACAACCCTTCAGACACCACGCAGGGGGCTTTCTGCAGCATAGGGTCCTCCGCTGTGCGACAGGAACTGCCTGGAGCCCGCTCCCTCCCACGTGGCCACAGCCCTGACCTCAGACACCAGCCACAGGCCCTGGCCATGGCTGTCGGGATCCTTCCCGGGTTCCACGATTTGCTTGAACAGCTCACCGAACTCGGGCAAACGCTGGGCTTTGGTTTGCTGGTTTATTATAAAGGCTCCCACCGAGGAACAGCCAGATGGAAGAGAGGCCTAGAGTGAGGGATGGGGGTGGTGCGGTGTTCCCGGCCCTCCGCCCTGGGGCACACCACCCTCCCAGCCCCTGCCCTCCTGGCAGCCTGACAGCTCTGTGACCCCCCGGGCTTGAGCCATGTCTGGGGAGGCTGCACGGGACAGGAACTCGGTCCCCAACCCCTCCTCCCTCCCAGGAAAACGAGAGATCCTCTTCTAACCGTGGCTTGGCCCTTCTGGTGACCAGCCCCATGTTGAAGCCCACCAGGGTCACCTCGTCAGAACAAAACACGCCCCTACCTCCCAGGACAGTCCAAGGGCGTGAGGAGTTACGTCAGGAACTGGGGCAGAGACCAAATATGCATTCCTTATCCTGTCACCCCTCCTCCGCCCTCCTCTCTCTCCTCTCCCAAGACCACAGCCCTGGCCCAGAAGCACCCAGCTCCCCACTTTCTTCTCCTCTAAGGCAGCAGGCAGAGGAGTCCCATGTCAACCCTGTGTTCAAATCCTGGCCCGTCATTCCTAGTTGGGTGACCTGCACCAGTCACCTAGCTTCTCTCTGCCTCAGTTTCCCCACAGGTAATATGGAGATAAAAACGGACTCACAAGGCGGCCAGGAGAGGTAAATGCGTTTCTTTCCGTCTGCCTTGCTCACAAGGAGCCTAACGTGGGTGTTGGTCAGGTCGGTTTGCCCGGGGCGCAAACACCGACAGGCCTCTCAGACACGACCCTGCCCCAGCGGCTCCTCTATCTCTTCCCAAGTGGACCAGGGAGCAGAAGCAGCATCTGGAACCCTCTGGAATGTTCAGAACGTGTTCCTGCCAGCACAGCTCAAGCATCCCTGTGTTGAAATCCCTGAGCGCTTATCAGCACCGAGTGGACCCCCTGGGTCCCTCGGACGCCTACGCCAAGTGAAAACCAGGGTCCTCTGCTCCTCCCCCTGGGGATGACATGGCGCTAGGCGTGTGAGAAACTGGTAAAACACATTCTGTTCCAGGTTTAATTCAGCAGCCTCCATCCAGCCGTGCCTAAAATCATTCCTACAAACGCACACTGGGACGCTGGCCCTTGGAACCCAAATGCAGACAGGGAGTGTCCGGGTCTTTTCTCACGTCGGGCATGGAGAACGGCAGGCCCAGTGGTAAAGGTGGTGACGGGGTTGGGGGCAGGGGGGCGAGGGTGGGGGAGGAGGGGAGGGAGGGCTGCAGAGGGGCGGGCCCCGTGTGCGGGTCGGGAGAGGGGCCCGCCGGCCATGGGGAGGACATGGCGCAGAGGCCAGGCCATGCCGGGTGAGAACCGGCTCACCTTCCCGAATGGAGCCGCGTGGCACTGCCTCTGGCACGGGCAGCACCGCAGGGTCTTCCCGGGGCCCACGCGCCGACATGGAGCGCACGCCGGCCGCGTGTGCACAGCAGTGCCGAGGGGGAGGGTCGTGTCCCTGGGAGGCTCGTGGGCACGAGTGCACGGGCACGTGTGAGAGCAGGTGCGGGGCGCAGCGGGCACGGGCTTCTGAGGAGGAGCGGATCACTGCATGTGGGGCCGCGGAGGGCAGCGCGTGCGGGGGTGTGCGGGCTGCGGGCGAGCATACACGCGGGAGCCTGTGAGACGGCAGGCGCGACACGCATATGCACCCAGGCGCACGAGACGGCGGGTGGCCTGATCCCGCGCGTGCACACGTGCGTGTGACAACGAGAGCTGCGTGTGTGGACTGGGCGTAGGAGGACCCCCGCGAGGGCAGCCCAGGCCAGGCCGGCTCCCCTCACTGCCCTGAGGCACCTGAACGGTCCCATCTATACGAAAGACCAGGACAAGAATGGGGGCTCTGCGGCGGGGAGGCACCCCCCACCCAGCCTCGGGTTAGGGGGCGCTGGTGTTTGAGGGGCAGGAGGGCCCGGAGGGGCAGGGCTGGGGGAGGCCCGGGGGCAGCTCCCACCGGCCAGCCGTCCCCAGGGAGGCTGGCATCAGGCTCCCAATTACAGGAACAATTAGGGCACAGTGATGCCCAGCCAGGCGCCGCGGCACCACCGCGAGAGTGACAAGCCGGCCCCAGCGGGCTGTGCGCCGGCTTTAATCCCGGGAAGGCTCTCGAGTGTTAATGGCGCAAGCAGCCTCATTAGCTGTAATCCATCTGTCCTTAATGCGGCGGTGGCGGCGCAGGTCTGGGGGATGAAGGATGCCCTCCCGGGGACAGCGGGTGGGCGGGCGCGGCACTCCCTCCCTCCTCCCCTGCTCCGAAAAATGAAATAAAGGCAGGGGGAAGGCACAGAGGGGAGGAAGGGAGGACGCAGCTCTCCACTCCCCACTGCTTGGAGAACAGGCTATGCCAAGGCTGGACCCCGGGGCCTGGCCCCACCCTGCGGTGTGACTGTGACCAAGACGCTCTCTGTCTCTGGGCCTATGCTGTCCTCTGGGAAAAGGCAGGGGCTGGAATGGGTGCCTCTGGGTGCAGGAAACCAGGGGCGGCTGGGCCTGAGGGGCCTCCTTCTTGGCTCAGGCTGCCCCATCCCTTGTCTGGGGAGATGCAGTTGGCATGAACGGGGCCTGGAATATTCCATGTGGTCTTCTGACGACTGTAAATCCTGCCTTTGTCTGTGGTGGCGGAAGGGACCCTACCACACCATCTGGGCAGTGGGTGACATGGCCTGGCGCCAAGGACAGGTGTGGGGGGTCAAGGTTGAATACAGGCACCCCGGGCTCAGCTCAGGTGCGGCTGTGCCCAGGACAGCTGTAGGTGTCTCAGACCTGCGGGGCGGGCACAGGGGAGGAGCCCCTCCTCTGCCACGTGTTGTCTGGGGACAGCAAAGGCCATGAGCTGGAGGGGCTGCCCAGACAGACAGGAGGGCAGGAGAGCTGGCTGCAAAGAGAGTGGGGGCTCGGGGACGGGCTGCCTGGGTGTGAGTCCCGGCTCCATTATGTAATATAGGAGGTCACTTGGCCTCTCTGTGCCTCTGTTTCCCCATCTGCAAGATGAGGGGAAGGAACAGCCCTCTCTCAAGGGTTAGGAGGAAGGGGCGCACAGAGCCACTCATGAGACCTCCGTGTTACAGCCTCTCTGCGGCGTGTCACTCGAGGGCCACTCGGGATTGCCAATGCGCCTGCTCCTGTGTTATTTACCATCTTCGAATCGGCTGGTTGTTCAAGTTTCTGGAGGGGCCATTCACATCAGCTAAGTTTTTGGAAAACCAATTTATATCCAGAAGGAAGCCGTCAGTCACAAGCAGGAACGGAGGTGCGCACCCCTTCCCTGAGCCCTCCCGGGGCCTGCGGGCTGGAGCCTGCTCCCCTTGTTCCAACGGGATTCACGGACACAGGGGCTGTGTGGGGCCCTGGCACTGCAGATCAGAAAGCCCAGACCAGGGAAAGCACGGCTCAGCCTTCCTCTCGAGGATACCCCCGTGTGACGGAACACGGCCCGGAGTGCCCCCCAGAGCAGCGGGAAGCCAGAGCCCGCTCCGCCAGGCTCAGAACGCAGCCTCTAGCCACTCCCTCTGCCCCTTCGCCACCATGGCCTTGGTTTCCCAATCTGGAAAATGGGGGCACTCGATCAAAAGCCCTGATGGTCACCGGAGCGGGGTCTAGCCGGCACCCAGGTCTGAAAGGCCCCCGGTGCTGTGGGCGGAGGGGTCGTGGGCAGCACGGGGCTGCGGGCAGGGACAGACGTGGTGCCGAGAGCGGCTGTTTCCCTGATGCTCTTCAATTATTCAGACCAGAGCCGTACCCTTATTTAAAGTCTAGTCTTGCTCCCGCGGCATCCGGCAGCAGGCACCGGAGCCTGCTGCTAGATTTACACGGGGACGGGCTCCCCTCGCAAAGTCAATTAATTAAGCAAACACTCCTGCCAGCGGGTTCTCAGGTGCGCACGGGGAGATCCGCCGGTCTCAGCCCGCCGCCTCCGGGACACTCGATCCCGCAGAACGGCCAGGTGGGCCAGGAGGGTGGCCCTGGGCTGGGCATGGCCAGTCCAAGAGCAGGGCGCCTACGGCGGGCGGCCGGGGCCAGCCCCTTCTCACCCCAGCTACAGACAGGGAAACTGAGGCACAGAGAGGGGATTTAACTCCAGATACGGCCCGGCGCCCACACGCTTCTGTTCTCCCTTGCCCGCCCCCCTCCCCCGAGCCAGGAAGCAAGAGCAGCTACTCCACAGCATTTCTAGCGGGGTCCGGCATCTACCGCACGGCTCCCAGCCTTGTCACTCGTGTCTGGCTTCAGGTGGACCCCGCAGGTGGGACCACAGGACCCGTATTTTATGGAGGGGAAACGGAGGCATGGAGCGGGTGACTGACTCCCTCAAATTCACACACGTGGTAAGGAAAAGCGTGGGAGACTTGAGCCCAGGCCGCCGGGGCCCTGATCCCTGCCCCCAGAGCCGAGCCTCAGTCTCGTCACCTTGCCAGGCCCCGCTCACAGTCCATCCCCTCTGCCAGAGGCACATGGGTGCCTGTTCTCCGTCTCTTGCACCTGGCAGAACAGGGCACCAACCAGCGCGCCCTAGGTGACGTGCAGCCCGCCCATTGGCGGACGTTCTGGAATGCTCCGGTGGTTTGTGGCACTGGCCCAGTCCCCGTCCCGACTATCTGCTGCTCTTCCCCGGATAACGACAAGAGCCAGCCCGAGGAGGGCACTTGGCTTGGAAAGACCCTTCACAAACACCTCCCGGGTAAGGACGTGAAATCGAGGCGAGACGACGCAGGCCAGGTCTCCAGCTGGGCAGGGCCTCGCTGGGCAGGGCCAGCCTGTTCCACACAGATGTAGAGCACGACGGTGAAGGGGTCCATGCTGGGGCGGAGGGCAGGGCTGTGTTCCGCCTGTCCCTTCCCAGCCGTTCACCAAGCAATGGCTCTAGGTCTCAGTTTCCTCCTCTGTAAAATGGTGATGGAAATAGAAGCACCTCCTTGTTCCAGCCGCAAGAAGTTAAGGCAAAGGGAAGCACGTGGGGCTGGCCGTCTTGTGTCTCTTGTCCCAACTCCCCCGGTGGAGGGCACAGAGCGGGGTCCTCCAGAGTACCCCACCTGCTCCCGCAGAGGAACAGGAGGCATCGGGATAAAGTTGCTGGCCCCGGTCTGCACCGGCCCAGCGTCTCTGCTCCGGGAAACCGAGCACACCGGGCACCCTAAGCAAACAGACTGTCCAAACCCTGGCACGTGTACGGGACAGGGGATGTCCGCTCACATCAAACCACCCCGGTAATGTCCCACTTGGAAGGAGGAGGGGTGCATCTACAAAGGGACGGACTTCAACAGCTTGTCTGGGGGCCCCCTTTACCTGGAGCGCCCTCCTGCCTGCTCCTCGCCCATCTAGCAAACTTGGACACCTTCAGAAGCCTTCTCAAGGGGCGCCTGGGTGGCTCCGTGGGTTAAAGCCTCTGCCTTCGGCTCAGGTCATGGTCTCAGGGTCCTGGGATCGAGTCCCGCATCAGGCTCTCTGCTCAGCAGGGAGCCTGCTTCCTCCTCTCTCTCTGCCTGCCTCTCTGCCTACTTGTGATCTCTGTCAAATAAATAAATAAAATATTAAAAAAAAAAAAGAAGCCTTCTCAAGCAACCTGCCCTCTGCACCCCAGAGCTAACCACTGCCTCCCTCCCACCCCCTGTCGTCTGGGAGCCAGGAGGACGCCTCTCCCCCCACGGAGACCACTGAGAGCTGGACTCGCACTGAACACCCCACAGGCTTGAGTGTGCGTTCTCCTTCAAAAAGGGGGAGACCGTAATGAATACTGTTATGCTGAAAAAAATAAAAAATTTAAAAAGAAAAAAAAAAGGGGGGAGACCGTTGTTTCCGGTCACAGATCGGGAGACTGAGGCCCAGAGCAGCCGGGCCACACTGAGGCCGCACAGGTGGCCAGCAGCAGAGCCTGGACTCAAGCCCGGGAGGTCTGGCCCCCACCTCAGCGAGGCTTGGCTGTGGTGGGAAGCGCAGGTGTCGGGATTGGCGGAGACCGGTGGCCGGCAAGGGGACATCGCCAAAGCTCCAGGCAGGAGGGCATTCAGCCCAGGGAGGGAGGGAGCCAGGCGCAGCTTAAAAACCAAACTGAAACGTGAGCAAAGGCAACACACGCCGTCCCGGGAGGGGTGGCGAGACCCGAGGTTTCTGCACACGCTACTCCCTGGGGGGCCTGCCCGCCACACTCCACGTGAAACCCAGCTGCTTGGGGACGAGTAGTTTCAGGCATGGAGGGAGGTGGGGTGGAGGGCTCGGGGCCACAGGGCAGAACATCAGGGAGCAGGTGCTGGGGTGCCAAGCAGAAGAGTCAGACTGGGGGGACCGGGACCCCCTCCCTGGCATTGCCGGCCACCCAGTCTGACCCCCCAGCTTTTCCGGGGAGCCTCGTCTGGCCCCACTGCTCGCCACACCTGCTGTGAAAATGACACCCCTCAGTGGGTGGTCGCTGCTCTGTCCCCTGGGAGGGCAATGAGACACCTGGAGCAGAGCAGGGACAGGCCGCTGGGGGTGGCTGGGGAGCCGGGCAGGGGCTCTGCTGGGCCTCCCAGGAGTGGCAAGGCCTGAGGAGGGGAGCTCAGGAATGGGGGGGGGAGGCAGGAGGGCTCCCCAGGGACCTGGGAGCAGACGGGGGGAGGGAACGGAGGCTCACAGAGGTCCCAAATTGCCCCAGTCACATGACCAGTAAGAAGCGGAGACACAGAAGGCTCTGAACAACCATCTCACCTCGCCCAGGGACGCCCAGAATGTGCCCTCGTTCCCAAGCGGACGTCTGCCTCTTACCCAGATGGCACAGTGTTGGGGTTGAGGCAGTAGAATCTGAGGCCGAACTGCCCGAGTCCCACTCTGGCCCTGCCATCTAAGGCCAATGACCAAGGCTGTGTGGACTTGGAATCTTGTGCCTCAGTTTCCTCATCTATCAAGTGGGAATGGTACCAGTCCACACTTCACGGGGGAGGGGTGCTGTTAGAATCTGAAGGTTTCAGACAGGCGTTCGGGCGCAGCCAGGACCCAGGAGCCGCTGGAGGAACAGCCCCACTGCTACACCGCTCCCCGCCGGGCCATCTCCAGCACCCCGCCGCCCTTGAGCTCTGCGTCAGCTGGTATGGAAACAGCCTGGAGAGCTTCCTGGAGGAGGCAAACCCTGACACTGCAGCCGGACGCAGGTGCACCCAAGCCTCAGTTTCCCCACTGTGTACCACTGCGTATGGAGGCTGAGGCCTCTGTGCACACCTGGGGCCGGCGCCAGGCACTTCATGACACGTGAGAAATGGTTACTCCATCGCGACAGTGACACCCCAGCCGTCCCCACAATCCATAGGAAGTCCACAGCACGGGGAAGGGCGGGAGCCCAGAGAACTGAAAACACATCCGCACCGGAACTCACACAAACAGGTTCACAGCAGCACCGTTCCCAACAGCCGAGATGGGGAAACCACCCAGACGTGCATTAACGGATGAAAGTGGCCACCAGGGCGCCTGGGTGGCTCAGTGGGTTGAGCCGCTGCCTTTGGCTCAGGTCATGATCTCAGGGTCCTGGGATCGAGTCCCGCATCGGGCTCTCTGCTCAGCAGGGAGCCTGCTTCCCTTCCCCTCTCTCTGCCTGCCTCTCTGTCTACTTGTGATCTCTCTCTCTGTCAAATAAATAAATAAAATAAAATCTTTAAAAAAAAAAAAAAGAAAGTGGCCACCAAACGTGGTCCATCCACACTCTGGAATATTACTCAGCCGTGAAGCAGAAGGCAGTCCCGTGGGACAGCTCAGTGAGAGGCACCAGACACACAAGTCCCCACAGACGCGAAATGTCCAGAACAGGTAAATCCACAGAGACGGAGCAGATCCATGGTTGTCGGGGGCTGGGGGAGGGAGAACTAGGGAGGGACAGCGAAGGAGTGCAGGGTTTCTCTATGGGGTGCAGAGAACGTTCTAGAAGGACACAGTGGCCATACCAGTACCATCTGCAAATATATAAAGCCCACTGACTTGTACACTTTAAGGGGAGAGGAATCGTATGTGAACCACATCTCAATAAAACAGCTAAATCAACTAAAACCCTGGAAGCCTGTTCCGTGTCCAGCAGGAGACCTGGGGTGCATCCGAGGACAGAGGCTGAGCGTCCACGTGGGGAGTGGCCTGACCAGGTGGAAGTCGGCCCTGGCCACATCGCTCACAAACAGGCAGCACATGCAGGAAAGTCTCCCAGTTTCAGCTCTGGCTATAGAGTCAGGAAACACATAAAACATTTACCCACAATCATTATTGGGCATCTCCTGCATACATGGGCCAGGCCCTGGGGCCAGGCTCTTGAGCCTAAAAGCTGACCCTGCCCTTGTCCTGGTGCAGCCCAGCTTAGCGGGCTGACACACAGCCTCAGGAAGGCGTGCAAGTACATCCGCACGGAGCACGCCAAGAAGATGTTCTACCTGAGGGAGAAGCTGGGGTCAGTAAGGAACAGCATGAAGAAAGTGGGAACAGCAGGTGCAAAGGCCATGAGACAGAAAGGAGCATAAGGAACTAAAAACGGCTGGTGAGGCTGGGCCCAAGAACAAAAGGCAGGAATGTCGGTGGCAAGGACGTCTGTCTGGGATGACGGAAATCTCCCTGCTCCATTCCGTACCCCAAATGCTTAAGATGCCCCCACTAGGCTGTGACAATGTGGGGCTTCAAACGCAATATGCTGTCCCAGGATGTACCGGCCTGCCTGATTTGGAACCTTCTGAAGTATGTGGGAGAGTGGATTAGAAGGTTCGAGGGTGTCCCGCCATCCCTACCTGCTCCCATCCCAACTTAGGTGGCTTTCTCTGAAATGCCGAGGAACCCCCTCCCGGAGGCCCAGGCCCTCAGGGGGCCTGTTGTGTTCTTAGACAGGAGCCCTCGAAGCCCTCAAGCCCTTCTTTCTCAGCAAGATGCCCCACTTCCTCCTGAGAGAGCTTCCTGCCCGGAAAGTCACAGGCTCCAGCAGCCACGGACAGATGAGAGTCTGTAAGGCGCGGACCCGCCTGCCACGGTGCACAGAGCCATGGCACCTTGAAAATAACGTTGCCTCTGAAGGTCGGAGATGGTATTACTACAAGTCACGCCCCCCCCACGCATAACAATGGGCACAGAGACAGAGGTCTGTCTCTGCCTCAGTTTGACCAGGCTGAGCAGACAGGCATTCCATGCTCCAGTGCTTACCTGCTACGGGACACCTTCCAACATCCCAGGGGGCAGCTGGTGGCCCAGCTTTCCAGGGGTTTGGATGTGGCCAGACACAGTCCACCAACTTGCAGGAAGAGCTCTGCCTGTATGCGGTCTCGTGACCCCCAACCCGCTGGCCACCAGGGGGAAGGCAGCTCCCAGCCAAGGATGAAAAATTTAGCAAGACAAGGCTCCACTCACACCTCCCTGCAAATCCACGGCTTGGGCTGCCCCAGGGGTGGGGACCTGGCAGCGAGGGGAAGAGATACGGGGAAGGAGACAGAAAGAAAAGTTGGGATTCTATGGTGGGGGGAGGAGCAAGACAGGGTTCTGGGGGCCCCGGAATGAATGGATTAATCCATGGGCAATGCTCCTGTAGGTCACACTATACGGTCCCTGGGCCACAAAGAGCTGTGGCCTGGAGAGTGTGGGGTCGCCCCAACAGATTCAGGAGATGGACTAGAGCCCTCTGGAGAACAGGACCAGCAGAATTCAGACACTGAGGCCCAAGTCTTGAATCCATCAGCACCATAGAGTTCATCCGATAAACTCGAGAGCATAAGGACTGAAGGATGCGGCATTAAAAGCAACATTCGTTTTGGAAACTGGCATGAGGACATCACAGCCTCCCTCTCTCCCAGCGCTGGAGGGTGGCTGGAGGCCTAGCTTCCAGGCAGAGGGCAGCTTGGAGGAGGGGGGCGCACACATGGGGAGATGGGGATGGGGTTCCTGGGGGGAAGGAAGCGCTTTCCCTGAAGCCCTAAGAGGCCATCAGCACGAGGCACTCAGGTTTAATTGTGGGAAATGCTGCAGCGAGAGAAATGAAATGTGACCCCCTGCCCAGGCTGGCACAGCCTCTTCAGGGTCCCTGCTGCCCGGGTTCCCCGCCCCACCTCCCTCCCTGCAACTCCAGCTGTTCTCCCTGCTCCCATTGACTACAGCTGCCGTCACAGCAGGGTGGGGAGGAGGCCACAGAGGGAGGCGGCTGTGGTGGGGCTGGATGTTTGAGAAAATGAGACCATCAGAAATCCTTAACCCATCAGAGAACAGGCTGTCCCCACCACCCCCTCCAGCCCCATCGGCGGCAGCACTGAGATGCTCTCTTCCCCAGATAAGAGCCCACACTGATACCTCTCCTTTCCTTCCCCACCCAAACCTCCCTGAGCCTCTCGCCTGGACTGGTGCAGTAGCCAACTCACGGGCCCTGCTTCTGCCCTGGCCCTGAGCCCCGCCCTCCATGTGATGCCTACGAGAAGGGAGATTGACTCACGTCCCACCCTCTGCCCCAAACCTCCCAGGCCTCCCAACTGGATCCCAGTGAGGGCTATGTCCTCGGTACCACAGCCCACACACCCTCATTCTTCTCCTCCTATCCTGCAGCACTGCCCATTAGTATCCTTGCCATTTCTTTTTTTTTTTTTTTTTTTTTTTTTTCCTGAAAGATTTTATTTACTTATTTGACAGAGATCACAATAGGCAGAGAGGTAGGCTGGGGGGCGGGGGGAAGCAGGCTCCCCGCCTAGCAGAGAGCCTAATGTGGGGCTTGATCCCAGGACCCTGAGATCATGACCTGAGCCGAAGGCAGAGGCTTAACCCACTGAGCCACCCAGGCGCCCCATCCTTGCCATGTCTTAAACATTTCAGGCGTGTTCCCCACTCAGGGCTCTCCCCCTCGGGCATCTGTGGGACCAGCTCTGGCACGAGTCACTCGGAGGGGTCTCCACTCACCCCACTGCAGGGCACTGAACAGCCCACATCCTAAGCCCTGGAACCCGGAACAGAACTTTCTCGGACAACAGGGCCTCTGCCGACGTAACTGAGGATCCCTAAATACGACCAATGGATGGGCCAGGTGGGTCTCAAATCTAGCACTGAGCCATCCTCAATCAGGGGAGGAGAAGGCCACGTGAAGATGGGGCAGAGAGAGGGGGTCCCAAGCCAAGGCAGGCCAGCAGCGGCCAGGGCTGTAAGGGAGAAGGGAGGCTTCTTCCCAGGAGCCCCTGAAAAGGAGCACAGCCCTTCTGGTTCTGGGACTTCTGGTCTCCAGAAGGGCCAGAGAATCGATGTCATTGAAGCCCCGTGTTCGTGATCCTGCTACAGCAGCCCCAGGACGCTAGTCACCTCCCGTTTCTCACCCCGCCCTACCATGGTCCCCATAGCCTCTGCACCCTTAGGCGGCTCACGTTTTGTCAGTCCCGCACCTTCATACCAACGTCTGTGGCTTCGAAGTACTCCAGCCCGCTCTCCTGCAAAGTGGTGGGGCGGGGGTGAGGCCCGGGGCAGGGGTGGCAGGCAGCTCAGAGCCCCCGGGGGGCAGGCAGAGCTGCCTTCGCCTCAGTTCCTGGCCAGATGCTCCTCAAAGTTGCCTCGCCTGGCCTGTGCAACGGCCCCTGGCTTTGGAAACGTCACCCTTCGCAGTCAGGTCCCTGCTCCGGAGAGGAGCTCACACATTTCCTGGCCGGATGTATTCTCAGAAGTTTCTCTCTCCCTTTCCAGCCCACTGTGGCCCCCTGGCCACCCCTGAACAACACGGTACTCGGGCTGCCTCTCCTGTCCTGTGCCTCACCCCTTCCCACCCAGTGTGGGTGGCCCCCCGGGGAGGCAGGCATCCTGAGAGGGTGACCTTCCCTTCTCTTCCCTGGTTTGGCTTCCCCGCAAAGAATCCTGGGGAAACACAACACTGCCCAGGTGGGCGAGGGAGACCAACATCCTCCGTTCCCCTTGGAAGGTGGGGGATCAGGCTCCTGGGGCTGACACGGCACACTTCCCCATGCGGGGAACTCAACACATGGCCACCAAGGCTCCCCCAGTTCTGGGGGCCAGAAGCCCGCCATCAAGGTCCACGCTCCCTCTGAAGGCTCTGGGCGAGGGTCCTTCCCGCCTCTTCCAGCTCCCACTGGAGCCGCCATCAATGGCCTTCCTCGCTTGTGGACGCACCCCTGCAGTCTCTGCCGGTGGCCACATTCCATCTGAACGTCTGTCACTGTGTGTGTAACACCAGTCCTTGGGTTATGGCCTGTCATTACCCAATGGGACCTCATCTTAACCCTATCACATCTGGAAAGGCACGTGAACGGGTAGCAGGCGTTTGTACGTGAATGGATCTCTTGGGGGGACAAAATTCAACCCCCACGGGGTGGGGACCAAACACCAGGTGAGAGGCCCGGCCCTTGACAGCTGCCTGGGACTGAATCCTGGTGGCTGAGCCCGCCCCAGGGGGAGGAAGTGCCTGGACCCATGCCCCCCCCCAAGTTCTGTAAACACAGCAGGAAGCCTTAGGGAGGCCCCCAACCCGTGACTCGTGTTCCGGCTCCATAAAATGGGTTTGCTGATATCCTACCTCTTTAGACAGGCACGGGGAGCACCGGCAACAGAGGGGATCTGCCGGCACCTTCTCTCGGGGTGAACCAGGGTCTTCGACTTCAGGTCAAAGCCATTCCCTGGACAGAACCTACCTGCCCACCCCAGGCTGCCTGGAGCCCATCCCATACGTTTCCCTTCACTGACGCACTGCTGTGTTGCTGTGTGGGTTCAATGGTGTCCCCCAAAGTGCACGACGTCCTCCTGCAACCTCCGAAGGGGGCCTCATTCACACATTCAAGTCTTGGCGGGTGTGACCGAGATACGATGAGGTCATGAGGGGTTAGAGCGGCCCCATGCGCAATGACTGGTGTCCTTCCAGGGTGAGGGACTTTGAACACAACAGCAGAGAAGGACACACTCACACACATACACACAGGGAGGAGGCCGGAGGCAGAGGCAGAAGGATGCGGCCACAAGCCAAGGGACGCCTGGAGTTCTCCGGAGCCTCCAGGGGGAGGGTGGCCCTGAGGGACACCTTGATTCAGAACTCTGGCCTCTGGAGCTGGGAGACAACAATTTTCCGTGGTTTTAAGTCCTCAGTTTGTGATGATTTTTTATGGCAGCTCCAGGAAACTCATCCCCGTACCTCAAGCTACCGCCGGGGGACCCCGGGTAATGTCTGGAAACATATCTGGAAGTCACAATGGCGGGCTGTGACAGGCGTACAGTGGGTTGAGGCCAAGGAGGCTGCCAATGTCCTGGGACTCACAGAAAGCCCGTGATAAGAAAGCATCCAGCCCAAAACACCAATAGAGCCCAGCTGCTTTAACAGGTAACCAGCCCCAGGCGCTGGGTGGCCAGTGCGTTCAGCGTCCGACCCTGGACCTCAGCTCAGGTCTGCATCCCCGGCTCCTGAGTTCAAGCCCCACACTGGGCTCCATGCTGGGTGTGGAGCCTAGGTTAAAAAAAAAAAGTAACCACTCCTTTGAACGTTAAGTGATGGAGGTGACAAACTTTCCACCCTGGAGCTGGATATCCAAGACATCTCCGGGGAATGCCCGAGGGACTGGCATGCGGTATGGGTCAGGAATGCCACCGTAGCTGGGCAGACCCATGCCACCAGCAGGCTCTGATGGGGGCCTTGCTCCTGGCCAGAAACATCGGGAGCCCACCCTCTCTGTTCAGATCAGCTGGGGGGGGGTGTCCCCACAGGAGGGTCTATGAAGTGAGGGGGCCGGGTGAAGAAAGCCCAGGAGGGCGGGTGAGGCCTGCCGGCGTGGCCTAGGGAGGGAGGGGGGCCCCCGGCTACAGGCCACCAGCAGGAGCCCCGTGCAGCCCCCTCCCTCCCACTGCCCCCACTCCCCCCAGCATCAAGCTTCACTGGGCTTGTGTGTCTGCCAGATGGCCACGCGCTATGTGTCAGGAGATAATCGCTATTAAAAATTCACTGGGTTTTATTTTATCTTTTTTTTTTTTAAGGTTCTGTTTGGGCTCTTTGCTCCCTCCTGCAGAAGCTTCCACACCGCTACCCATTACACCACTTTAATTGTCTCTAATTAAAAGAAACATTGACTGGGTCACTGGGGTTTCTCCACTTGGGTGGCTGGAGGGGGCAGGGCTGGCTCCCCCCAGGACAGCTCCACAGCTGGGGTCCACCAGCAGCTTAGCCACCACCAGGAGCAGAGAGAGGCCCCGCAGCACCTCCCCAGGGGCAGTACCTGGTCCTCCCGACCCCGTTCCCCTACCCTGCCCCCCCACCACTCCCCTCCTGACAGACCCGGCATAATTGCTTTTCTGCCCCGAGGGGCTTCAGTGACACAGGCTGTGGGTCACCGCGTGAGTGCTGAGTTTCCCATCCCAACAAGAGGCACCAAGGAAAAATCCAGAGACAAAGAGGTCAAACACAGTGTCTGGAAGACCCCAGGACACAGTGGCCAGGTTTGGTCACATCCCACGTGGCCACGTCGCCTTGCAAAGACTCGGATCCCAGCTCTGCCCCTGCTCGCCCGGGGCCTCAGACAGGCCCTGACCTGCTCTGGGCCTCAGTTGCCCTGTCTGCCCAGTGGCAGTGAGGTTCGTCTGATGGCCGCCGAGCACCCCAGCATGCGGGGCTGAAGGTGCAGGGCTGTCAGGAAAGGCAAGGGAGGCAGCTGCCCTGTTGGCCTCACAGGCCCTTGCAAGCCCGCTGGACCCGTTCCAGCACGTTCTGGGAGCTGGGAACACAGCAGAGAGCAGACCAGCTGGCTCAGGTTGCCGGCCTCCCAGGAGGGGGTGAAACGGATAAATAACCACACAATATGGACGGGGCTCCTGCTGGGTGGACCTCAGCTCCCAAATGCCACGTGCCTCACCCAAGAGTGAGGCCAACGCCGGGGGGGGGGGGGGGGGGGCGACGACCTGGGGGCAGAGGGAGTGGCAGCGTCTCAGGCCGGGGATGACTGAGAGTGACAATCCTCTGCACCGCCCCCCGCCATTGGAGACGACGGCGAGGACAGGGTCCCAGGGTACCCCACGACCTGGCCAGAGTCTCTGACAGGAAAGGCCCAGGCGCCCCTCTCCACCGCGTCTCCAGCCTCTGGGGTCCCTCACCTCCCACAGTGACAAGTGATGGCTAAGGTGTCTAGTGGGGCCAGGGCTGGCCTTGGAGCACTCGAGTCAGACTGGGGAGGCCTTCCTGTCACACCAGCCTGTTTCTCCCGCCTGAGATGGGGACCCGAGACAGTGACGTCCCAGCCTCCTGGGTTCCTGAAGCCAGGGCCGTCTGTACACTCAGCCACCCCACAATCCTGGGGGCCTCAGTCTGCGACGAGTACTGGAAGGTATTCCCAACCACTTCATATTTTTAAAATATATAAAAGGAAGGGAATGAGAATATGTGTGTGTCCTGAGGCTGCAGTAAAAAATAACCACAAACTTGGCGGCTTAAAACAACAGAATTTACTCTCCCACTTCTGGAGGCCAGAAGTCTGAGATCCAGGTGTGGGCAGGACGGAGCTTCCGCCAGAGGCTCTGGGGAGGGGAGATCCTTCCCGCCCCTTATAGCTCCTGGGGCTCCAGGCCCTTGTCTGGAGCCCCGTCCCCACCTGGCCTCCTCCCTGTCCGCTTTCTTATAAGGACACCGGTCACGCGACTTCAGGCCACCCTGACCCAGAACGATCCCATCTCCGATCCTTCACTGCGTATTTCCAAATAAGGTGCCATCCTGGGGTTCTGGGTAGACATGACTTTCGGGGGACACTATTCCCCCAGTAACGATCACCAACAAGGTCACCAGCCCCCCAATGCTGGCATTACTCCATTTCCTTCCAGAGCTCAGACTCTCAGACATCAAGAGAAAAGACGGCCACTTTTGCCAACTTCTGTTGCCAGTGACCCCTGGTGGGGGGACACACAGCAGCCCTCCCTTTCCCAGGGTTCTCCGAGGTGAGGTGCGGCCTGAGGCCGGGGTCCTCACCTGCCCTCCCACTCTGAGTCAGTCACTGAGCCCCAGGAAGCAAGGACCCAAGAAGCTGGGCCTGCCCTTCCTTGCCCAGTGAGACAGAGGCCCAAGAAGCCAAGCGCTTGCCCGAGGTCACACATTCGCTTCCAGATTCTTCCCTGCTGCACCAGGTCCATTTCCCCATGCTTGTGGCACAAGGATCCCTACGTTCATACACATCAGAGACCCCCCAGGTGAGAGGCAGCCCACCAGGAGGGCCTATCAAGGGTTTCCAGGGGGGCAGTGGTGCCCAGAAGGCTGGGGAGTCAGGCAAAAAGGTGGAGGGTGCACTTGAAAGGCCAAGGGTCACTAAAAACAAGGGGATGGGCCAAAAGAGAACCGAACACGGAGCTGGTGGGCATCCAACCCCAGCCCCTTCCACGCCCATCTTCCAGCCGCCCATGTCCCTTAAGGTGCTAAGAATTTCTCTGGGACCCACGTTCAAGGAGCACTAACATTTACTAGGTTCTCTCCAAGTCCCGAGTACCATTTCCACCCGTCCACCGCGTAGCCCAACAGCCTAGGAGCTACGAGGGGGTTCTGAGACGTGTCTGCAAATTCTGTGACCCTCTTTCCATCTGGAAATGAAATCTGTCCCTTCCCTTTGAACCTGGGTGGACTCTGGTGGCGGCCCCAGAAGAGAAGGTAGCAGAAGCTACCACGTAGCTCTGAGGCTGGGTGAGCAAAGGCAGGGAGTCCCAGCAGCTTCCCCGTGTCTGCAACCGCACGCCTCGCCCAGGTTCACGGGCGAACTCCGCGCTGGTTGTTGCTTCCAGCAAGGGGTCGGGATGGTCTCTGGCGCACCCACGGCCACCGGTGACAAGATGCTGCTTTACGATCTCCCGTCCTTGATGGAAGAAACAGACACAGAGTCCGTTTGAGTCTCGCTCAAAGGCACACGGCCAGTAAGGCAGATCCAGGAACCGAATCTTAGTCGTCGGCTCCAGACTGGCCCTCCTGCCCAGTAGGCCAGGGGATGCAGAGCCTCAGGGGCCTCAGGCTAATGACCAAGGGTCTGGCCTTCCCAGGTGGCAGCTGCAACCTCAGCTGAGCCCTGGACCAACGGGAGAACCACAGGGTTCAGATGGCCCCTGCCAGCCCCACGGGGGTGCCCCAGGACTCTGCTTTAGGAACAACCCAAAACCAAGGCTGCATCCTGGCTTCCCCAGCTCTCACTCCAACATGCAAGGACAGAGCCCCCAAGGGCCCAGCCACTTGCAGACTAGAGGGCAGCTGGGGGGCCCAACCTGGCTTTGGGGGCGATCCACCTCACACCCTCTCAACAATGGACCACGGGGCCCACGTGGCATTCCCCAGAGCTGTCTGGATGCGAGCCTGCCCTCCGGGCTCGGAGGAGGTGTCCCCAGAGAACCCGCATGGACGTCGGACATCACTCCAGCATTTGTCAAGGCCAAGCACATGCCATGAACACAGAGGGAGTGACAGGCCTGCCACAAAACAGTTGCCCTCTGTTCACTCAATAATCCTTTATGGGGACACCCATACACGCTCCACACCTTGGGGGGGCTCTGAGAACAGAACGGAAAGGATCTTTCCTTGGGAAACCACTGCCTGAGAGGAGAAAGAAAACGGGCACAAAGCTATGCAGTCCCCAGAGGGAAAAGTATGGCTGCGAGGACAGAAGGAGGCAGGAGGGATGGCTTAAGGCTAGGCGGACACCGGAAGGCTTCTCAGAGGAGGTGGCATTCAAGGTGGCCTTAAGGTACAGGAGACTGCGGGAGGAGGTGAGAAGGGCGTTCCAGGCGGAAGACAAAGGAATACCAGCTGACCTTTATTAACCGGACAGCCTGCAGCTGCTCTTATTAACTGGCCTGGTAGGTTTGTTTCTGGGAGGGCAGAACCACGCCCCTACTACAGGCAGAGACTACAGCAGAGAGGTTAGGTCACCTGCCCGAAGTCATACAGCAAGGCCCTCCAGGGTCTGGCACGCAGCCCTTATGCTATGTGCCTCCGAGGTGGCCAAGCCACAGTAAGGACAGACACAGACCTCAGCTGGCTGGGGACAGACTCTGATGGCAGGCGGGGGCAGGCCACAGAGCAGCCCTCACTCAGCCCCCAACAGAGGCTGCCCACTTGCTACAGACGGAGACTGATCTGTCCGGCCAGGGGCATGGTGCTGGGGTAGGACGGCATGGCCTCCATCGTCTCTCCCCTTACCACCTCACAAGCTGTGTGACCCTGAGTAGTGAGTTGAACCTCTCTGAGCCTCCTTTCCCTCAGCTGCAAAAGCAAGAAGACACAAAGACAGTGCATGTTTTCTGAAGCTACCGCGCGGCCAGGCACCGGGAAACGGTGGTTTCTGCGCATGCCCAGCCTGAGGTCCGTGAGGGGCTGTTCTGAGATCCCGGGATGCTGACCCAGCCCTTCCCCATACAGGCTCCTTCCGCCAGCGCTGTCCTCGCTGCCCCATAGCTGGGGTTCAGGAACAGGGCGGGGGTGGGGGAAAGGGGCCGTTGCAAGTCCCAAGAGGCTGGCTTGACACTGGCGTGCGGGGAAGCCTGGGATCTGCCCACTGCCCCCTGGAGGCCAACGCGCCAGGCAGCTGGCCCTAGGGAAACTGGGCGCCTTTGACCTGGCCAAGGGCACACAGCTGGTCTGGGGCCTGCTGGGTCTCCTGAGGTCCCACGGCCCCGGGAGGAAGGGCCAGCAGAGGGGAGAGCTGTTCAGACACTAAGAGGGAGTTTGGTAGGCTCATTTCGCGGAGAGGAAAGGAGCCTCGTCCACCTTGGTCTGAGCTGCTGCCCTGCCCACCCCCCCCCCCCCCGGCCCCGGGGAGCACTGGAAACCACCTAAGCCGACATCTGATGGATGGGGATTTGTTTTAAGCTCTTTCTACCCACTGGACTATAATCACCAACTGTTCTCGACCTCTCCACAAGTGATTCCTGCCCCCCTCTGAGTTTTCAAAAGGCAAAAAAGCTTTAAAAGCTGCAGTTCAAACAGGCGAAGAGGCCCACTGGAGGAGATGCAGGGCTGGAAGGAGGATGGCGCCGGGGTGACCCCCCACCCCCTGCTGTGTGAGCCAGGGGCTGGGGTGAGAGGAGGGGCACCCTGGGGCCAGGCAGCTTCCACTAGCCACTGCCCTCCCCTCCCACTGGCTCACCTAGAAGAGGAGGCCATCAGGGGAGGCACCTGGAGGTCGAGATGCCCCACCTGTCACAGGCGCGGAGAGCTGAGCGATGCCATCATCCCACCCGCTGTCACCCTACCCGAAGCAACCTCAGTAACCCGAGTTCCTGTCCACAGCCGCTTTCTCGCCATCACCCTGCTCCACCTGCCTCTCCAGCCACCAAACTGGGGGCTGGGCCTGCCTGCCCAATGCCACCTTCCCACCATGGGCCTGTAGGGGTGCCCCCTGGGCCTCCAAGTCGTGCTCAGAGGGCTCCCTGACATTTGTGACCCTCCTGCGGCCTCACTAGCACACCAGCCATCAGGGGTCACAGCCCTGCCCACTGGGATGGCCGAGAGGGGCACAGGGTGACCCTACTGCGGCTTGGGAAGGGGGCAAGTTGTGCCAAAACAGAACTGAAGTCACACAGCCCTCTCTTGGTCCCCACCTGTGTGCAAGTAAAGAGGGGGAGACCCCCCCACACACATTGTGCTCCTGGATCTGGTTTCCCTTAGGCACAAAGGGGCCCAGCCAGGGCTGACGGCTGGCAGCCCAGCTTGCTAACTAGCGTGATAAGGCAGGCCCCTGGACAGCCCTAAGGCTGGTGCAGGCCTGCGGATCTCGCCTGGACAAAATCTGGGGATTCTCCACGCTTCTCATGCCCCAGACCCCGGACAGGCCAGATCAGCAAGCAGATGGGGCTTTTCTACTTTAAAAAAATAAATCGATTGGCTTCTTTTCCGAGTTGACAGGATGAGGAGGCAGCGGGAGGCATCCCTGGGGAGCACGTGCATGAACCTGGAGGTAATCCTGGGTCGCAGGGCAAGGCGGGGTGGGCGGTGGGCCCCAGAAAGTTCCACCCCGACCCTCCCTCTGTCCCTCCCCGCGGGCGGCAAGCCCAGCACTTACTGAGGTTCTGAAGCAGGTTCGACCAGGTCTTCATGCCGAGCATGGTGTCGGGGGACTCTAGGAAGGGCTTCCCCGCATAGCGGGCGGCGTGGGCGCGGGGGGGTCACCGAGCTGCTGGGGGAGCCCGAGCGCGCCGTGCGCTCCTCCTGCCCGCTGCGCGCTGGGGGATCCAAACCCGGGAGGTGCCAAGGGGATCAGCGGGTCACAGGACAGCCAGGGATGTCCCCAGAAGGGAGCAGGGAACCGGGGGGACGGGTGGAGCCCCGGGACTCCTGGGGGGGGTCAGAAGCAGAGGGGGGCGTCCGCCAGCCTCGCGCGCCCCGTGCGCCCTCGTCTGCCTGCTGCAGGGACCCGGGGGAGGTGCCGTGGCGCCCGGGGGGCCAGAACAGCTGGTCACGCGGCCCCTGGGAGCGCCCCGCGCCCTCTCGCCCGCGCCCCCGCCGGAGGCTTCACGCACCAGCAGCCGTGGCTGCGCGGCCGCCTCGCAGCCACCATTTTATTCCCTTCCCGCTCGGCCGGGGCCGCGCGCCTCCTCCCCGCCACCTCCCGCGCGCCGCGGCGCCCCCGTCGTCCTCCCCCTCCCGGCGGCCCCGCCCGCTCCCGGGCAGCCCCCGCTCCCTGCACTTGATAACGCGCTTGTCAAGACTGCTGAGTTGTTCCTGACCTCTCCCCCGCCGCTGCTAATTAAGGCTCCGCCGTGACAGTTCAAGTGCCGAGCATCAAGTTTGCAGAACCAAAGCCTCTAATTGGGGCCCGCTTTTCATTTCTCCCATCCCGCGGGCTGGGGCTCCCCAGACCTGGGCACTGGCGCATTTTCCTTTTGTATTTTTCATCAGTGAGAAGGAGGGGGTGGGGGGACGGGCACCGGGAGAGGAGGGCAGGCAAACAACCAAAAGGCTAGGGGTGGGGGGCCCTCCTCCGCCCTCCACTCGTCAGCCAGCCGCCGCAGGACACCTCCCTCTGGACCCACCCGACACGTCTCCTGACCCAGGGTCACTGAGCTCCCCGACTTAGGGCTGCAAGGAGCCCAGATCCACCCGCAGGAGGCGACTGCAGGGGCAGCCCCTGCCCCCTCCCCCGTCCCCCCTCTCCAACGCGGGGTGTGGCCGGGAGAGGCGGCCCCTGGGGTGGGGGTGCCAGGAGCCTTAGGTGCCCACGACCCGATTGAGCGCTCAGCTTAAGGCGGCCTTGCCACGCCCCCTCCCCGACGGAGAGGTGTGTTCCTTTACGCCCCAGCTCCCTCCCCGGGGCTGCCGGCCTTTCCTTTCCAGATAAGTGCTGGCGAGCATCGGAGCTCTTAGTGACTCTTCAAGCTGCCTTTCTCCTCCAACGCCTACTAAATCAAGCCGGCGCTGAGAGCCACCGGCTGGGAGGAGCGCAGGGAGGAGGGGCGGGCTGCCGGCAGGCTCTCCAGGGCTGGCAGAGGGGTGGGGGTGGGGGGCTGGGATAAGTCACAGGGGAGGAGAAGGTGGGGGAGGCCAGCAGCAGGCCCAGACCCCTGGACTGGAGAGGAGAGAGGGGAGGGCTGCGGGGAGGGAACCCAGCGGGAGGCACTGGAGGTCCTAGCCGGGGCCTTTCTGCTCAGAATCCTGGAGCCTCCCGCCACAAGGGGCTCCCGGAAACGCGGCCGGCGGTTCCCACACTTGCCTGAGCCTCACAATTCCAGGTGATTCTAATTAAACTGGGAGGCATTCCTTGGAGCCGGCACCCAGGTGATTCTCACCATGACTCAAGTTTGAGAAACAGTCTACCCCCGGGGGTCTCAAACGCTGCAGCATATTAGAACCACCTGGGGCAATTTTACCCCCAGCCCCCCCCCCCCCCCCCCCCCCCCCCCCCCCCCCCCGTTTGTCTGGGCCTCACCCAGACCAATGACATCAACCTCTGGGCGCGGACCCAGGCATCATTAAAGTGCCCAGGGGATTCCCGAATGCAGTCGGGGTAAAGAGCCATTGTTCTAGTGAGCGGTTCTCAGTGTGTGTGGGGGGTGTTCTGTCCCCCCCAGGGTATATTTGGCAAGGTCTACTGACTTCAGTGGTTGTCACAACTGGGGGGGCGGCCCACGGAAGGAACCGCCAGCCCCCAAAATCTGCAGGGCCCAGGTGTAGGAACCTGGGCCACGCCAGTCCCAGGAGCAGGAAAAAGGCCCTTGGAAGCGCTCTCCCAGGAAAGCCCCGCTCAGCACCGGACTCAGCAGCCTCCCAGTGGGTCCCTGGCTCTCCCTCCCACCCTGGAGCCCCTCCTCCCAGGACGCTGGCATCAAGCTGGGTGGAAATTTCCTGAGGGCCGGCCCTGGGCAAGCCCCGCCCCATCTGTCAGCAGACCCCGACCCCTTACCCACTTGCCGCCCACACGCACCCACCCTCCAGCGGACTCTCCCCACCACGCGATTTCCTCAGCTCATTTCCCATCACAGTCCCAGGTTCTGGAATGTTCCTTGGTTTGTGGCCATCTTCCTGAAAGTTCAGGGGTGCAGGACCACGACTGTGCATGTGTCCCACCTCTCAGGGCTCCACAGGGGACATCCCTGACTCTTCACCAGTCAGGTTACCCATCCTCTGCTTGTTTGCTTTTTGAAACTAAACGCTGGCCTTTAGCTACCTGCACTGCTTTTGATCAAGCGGCTGTTCAGCAAATCAGCAACAACTCGGTTTCCGGTGTAGTCTGGTGTCCCTCCCTTGTGTGTGGGTGTCTGTGGGACGGTGGTTCTCCTCTCTGCCAGACATGCCAATCAGCTGGAGAGTCTGAGAAGCACCGGGCAGGGCCCCACTGCCAACAGAGACATCGGAGTCTCTGGGGACAGGGCCCACCCGTCAGTGTTTCTACCACGCTGTGTTTCTGGATTTCAGGTGGTTCTAGAGTGCAGCCAAGACTGAGAGGAGCCGCTGTAAGCATTAGGGACACACACTGTCCCCCACCGGCCCGGCTGACCTTGAACACACTGGGTTTTCAGGTGACACTGGCTGTAGGGAAGTATCTTTCTTATCTGGTGCTGGGACATGGGCTGGGTGTAGCCTGTGTCTCCCCTAAGGTCAGGCAGGACTCCCGGCAGCCAGGACAGCACCCACCACCACCAAGGCCACCCTTGCCTTGTTGCTGGCAAGAGAGGCACCCTGGCTTATCCCCAAGAGCACCCACGGGGAAAGCCGGCCGGGAACTGGGAGAAGGTGCGTCCTGTGGGAGGTCCTGGAAGCCCCTTCGCTTCATCCCACTGGGAAGAGATCATGGGAACTGTGGGGGCTGGTGCCTGGTGGGAACTCTTTGAGAAGCTCCTGGGAGGAGACAGGAGTGTAGGCTCCAACTGCACCATTAGCTCACTGTGTGAGCTTGGGCAAAGTGCCCTCCTCTGTAGAGGACGGTAAACATTTCCTCAGCTGTGCATATGGCCAAGTATATAACACATGGGCAAAGGGACCAACCCAGGCAGTGGAAATGAGTATGCTGCTCTCTCTGGGGGAAAGGACTCCTGCGTGGTACTAGATTTGTGCTCTGAGCCCCTAGCAGCCAAATGGGGGTGGTGATGATGGAAGTCAGTGGGAGCCCAGGGAACAGTGTGGCTAAGCACAGTTGTCCAGGTTGTTCACTGCACAAGAGCCCTTAGATGAAATGGCACATGTGAGCTGAAACTCAGCCCTCAACCTGCTCATCAACATTCACCTTAGCACGTGTTATGTCTGCTTAGAGGAGACATGTACCTGTATGGGCTGGTCACGGTGCTGCTGGAAAGGCCTGCTGCTTCCTAAACCCTGACCGCCTTTTTCTAAATCCCTTTCCGAGAAACAGTCTTCCCTCCCTCTCTGAGAGCACTGACTGTGTCCGGGAAGGACACAGGCTCTGAACACCATGCGAAGGGGTAAATGATGGGACATTCACCTGTTCTGGGTACAGGTGTAATCAGAACAAAAGAGGGTACAAGGCGGAGTTCAGGATGGGCATGGCTAACACCTTGCGTACACTCTGCCTGCCTCCTGCCTTGGCCCCCATGCCATGTTCAGGGTGAACGAGTGCAGGCATCACCAGAAACCACCAACCGGAGGCACCTGGGTGGCTCAGTCGTTAAGCGTCTGCCTTGGGCTCAGGTCCTGATCCCAGACCCTGATCCCAGGATTCTGGGATCAGGCCCCACATCGGGCTCCCTGCTCAGCTGTAAGCCTGTTTCTCCTCCCACTCCCCCCTCCTCACTGTCTGTCAAATACATAAAATCTTAAAAAAAAAAAAAAAAAGAAAGAAACCATCAGCCGAGGAGACGGGGTGAGGTCACTCACAGCAGAACCCTGGAAGCCTCCGGAACCCCCCAGGCCTGAGGACTAAAACGACCCAGGCAAACCTGAGCACCGCCCGGCTTGGAGACACGACACGGTGCAGGGATATCCTCCTCTGTCCTGAGAGAGCATGAGGCTGTGTCCACTCGGCCTCCAGAACCGGGCCAGGCACGCAGTGAACTCAGCAGAAATGTCAGTCGCTCTTCTGTTGTTCTTGGCTGGTCTGGGGTCATAGTCTCTGCGCTCACCTCAGCTCCCTCACCCTGTCTGTCCCTCTGCCAGGCCGTGCTGAAGCCAGACACCTGGGGCTGAGGTGGACTCACCCTCGGTCTCATTCCTGGGGCGTGTGGCCCTCCCTGCTCCGCTGCCAGGGTGCTCCTAGGACAGCTCCTGTCCGTGCCTTGATCCTGCTCCCACATGCCAAGAGCTTAGGACTCCCAGGTCCTGGCTGTTGACACGTTTCATAGGCGTGAGAGACAGATCAGAGGAGAAGCCGCGATGACCTGTTTCTTCTTCCCAGGTCAGAGCTGGCCTCCCCCTGGGATTGTCAGATTCCTGGGATGGGTGGCCAGGCCCACAGGGGAGGGCCCTGGGCTCAGATCCTTCCCCAGGATTCCATGAGCCCAGAAGGAGGAGGCAGCCACAGGCTTTCATGTGGGAAGAGACCTCTTGGGGTGGGCTGGCCCGGGCCCCTGCTTCTGGGTTCAGGATGGAGATTCACACTCTCCTCCTCCCACCCCCTTGTCTGGACCACTCTGGGGGCCTGACCTTTTCCAGATAAGCCCCACAGGGCCTCTAACCACTTTCTCCTCTCCCCACCTTATCTGCCTGCTGGCCATCCGATCCCAGCAGCCCTGGGGCCGACCAGCTGCCCTTTCTGGGGGATGGCAGAGAGTAGGGGATGGAGGAGCCTGCTGGCTCACCTCCTCAGCCATCCCGGGCTGGCAGCAAGCCTAGGACACCAACTTCTGAGGTTCATTTACCGGAAGATGTCTTAGGGCCCAACTGGCAGTTGCTCCAACTGCAGAAGTCCCGGTCAGCTTTTCTGGGTGCCACGTCATCTCTGGGAGGGGCTCCTTGTGATTCAGCGGGAACAGGCCTGTTTCTGTCCTCATGTGGTGTATGGTGGAGTGGCAGAGTCTCTTTTTTTTTTTTAATTTATTTATTTGACAGACAAGAGATCACAAGTAGGCAAAGTGGTAGGCAGAGAGAGAGGAGGGAAGCAGGCTCTCTGCTGAGCAGAGAGCCCAACGCGGGGCTCGATCCCAGGACCCTGGGATCATGACCTGAGCAGAAGGCAGAGGCTTCAACCCACTGAGCCACCCAGGTGCCCCTCCCTTTTTTTTTTTTTTAAGATTTATTTATTTTTGAGTGGAAGAGAGAGCGAGCGCAAGCCAAGGGATGGGCGGAGGGAGAGAGAATCCTGGAGGAGACTCCGAGCTGAGTGGTGAGCCCAATGAGAGGCTCTCAACCCCAGGACCCTGAGATCTTGACCAGAGCTGAAATCAAGAGTGGGCTGCTAACAACTGAGCCTCCCCAAACAGCCCCCCAGCAAAATCCTTTTTTTTTTTTTAAGAATGTTTTCTTTTTTTTTAAGATTTTATTTATTTATTTGACAGAGATCACAAGTAGGCAGAGAGGCAGGCAGAGAGAGAGAGAGAAGAGGAAGCAGGCTCCCTGCTGAGCAGAGAGCCGATGCGGGGCTCGATCCCAGGACCCTGGGATCATGACCAGAGCCAAAGGCAGAGGCCTTAACCCACTGAGCCACCCAGGCGCCCCAGCAAAATTTTTTGAAAGCACAGCTTGCCCGTGGTCTCTCCTAAAGGGGGATCCAGGCCTGCTTCTCCTGTCCAGGGCCCCCGTGCTCACCAGCTGCACCATTCCCTACCTGTGGATGCTGGACTAGTCTTCTTCTTCTTTTTTTTTTTAAGATTTTATTTATTTATTTGACAGACAGAGATCACAAGTAGGCAGAGAGGCAGGCAGAGAGAGAGGAGGAAGCAGGCTCCCCGCTGAGCAGAGAGCCCGATGCGGGGCTCGATCCCAGGACCCTGGGATCATGACCTGAGCTGAAGGCAGAGGCTTAACCCACTGAGCCACCCAGGCGCCCCTGGACTAGTCTTCTTAAACACCACTTGGCTGCCGTGAGTCCTTACGCACACGCGCACACACGTGCACACACACAGTGAGGCAGGAGAAACACCAGCCTTTCCTCCATGGCACTGTGAAATGGGTGGCTGTACGCGGCTGGGAGTGTGGCCACCAGGAGTGTGGAAATTCTAGAGCACAGTGGGAAGTAGAGGGTGGCACGGATGGCTGAGGTCCCACCTCTGAGCCCTTTGTCTCGGAATCCCTCCCTCTTGACCCCCACCTCCCCTGGGCCTGCTCCCCCAGCTCCGAAGCCGGACTATGAGTGTGCTGGCCCCATGTACTGCCCGTAACACCATGGAACGGGCACACAGCGCCCGTCAGCACACCACCTGCCCTCTGGGGACCCTCCTCTAGGCCACGACTGTGTTCATTCAGGGAGATGCCCAGCTCTTCTGGACCAGGCCAGGGGGAGGAGCCGTGGCAGGAGGGCAAGCAGGCACCCAGGTTCAAATCCCACCCAGGTAAATCATTAGCTTCTCTCGGCTTTGGGTTCCTCCTCTGGAAGACGGGAACACCACCAGCACCTTCTCCCAGGATTATAGTGGGGATGAGCCAAGTTCATGCGTGTTTGGGAATGACTCTCAAAGAGTCAAGGCCTGACTCTAGGGGGGCCCTGGGAGGGAAGGGCGTTGCAGCCCAGGGTGGGGGCGGGGGACAGGACTCAGCGGTGAGCTGCCCAGGAAGGTGTCTGGGCTTCAGATGGGGGTTCCTGGGGCTGCCTTGAGAGTTCTGAGGGGCAAGACGGCTTTGGAGAGGAGCACGGAGCAGATGGGGCTGGCACTGGCCTTCCTTGGTCACATGAGCATCTGGGAGGTCTTTCCAGACTGGGGTGGAATGCGACCTTCCCCTGCAGATGGGGAAACTGAGGCTGGGAGGGCAAAGCACATGGGCGGGGTCACTCCCAGGAAAGGGGAGGGCGGCCCTTTACCCAGCCCCCTGGGCTCTGGACCCCAGACTAGGCACTGTCCCATCTGAGCCCGGCCTTGGGGGCTGTCTCCTGGGCTGAGGGACACAGGCCCACCCCAGCCCTCAGCAGCATCTGATGTCACCCCTGGGTCACCACCTGATGGGACCTGCCCCACCCCCACCCACAGACTTCCCCCTAATTAAGGGGGTCCAGCCCTCAGCAAGCAGCCCCATGGCCCCTACCACCGCATGCACGGCTGGCGCTGGGCTGCCCTGCGGCCTCTCTGTTCCCGATGAACCACACTTCCCAAACACCTGTCGCACCCAGCGCCCAGCCTTCTCAAGTGCACCCGCTCACATGGCGCCCCGCACAGCCTCCAACAAGGCATGGTGGGAAAGGAGGGGGGCCGAGGGCTTGGCCAGCTGGCCTGGGATCCCCGGCCCCTGGTATCTTCACCGTAGAGCTCCCCAGAGCGGCTCCCCTCACAACCCCATCAGCTGTGCCTACACAAAAATCTAGACCCCTTGCCCAGCGTGGGAATAGAAAGTGTGCTTTGTGGTTGGTAACCCACTGCCCCTATTTAACCGAGGAGATCTGTGCCTTATCCCAGGGCCTGCGCTGGGGTCTGTGTCTGTGCCGGTATGCCCAGGACGGAGCCGCCAGGGACGGGGCACCTCTTGGGTGGGGAGCACGTAGGCAAGGGGGGGGTCACTACTGCCAAAACACACTCCCAGGGCAGGCAAGCTCCCCGGCCCAGACTCTTGGTGCTCCCAGGGAGAGGGTGGAGGAAAGAGCAGCCCCCAAGCCCCCAGGCAGGGGCCCCCCTACGAGCGGGACGTCTGGCAGAAAGGAGGTGCTCAATCAATGTTTGTTAACAAAGTAAACCGGGAGAGAAAACGCCGACAGCCTGCCTAGAAAAGACACCCAGAGTCCCGCCCACCAGATGTTTTTCTCTGGCAATGTCTCCAGTGAGGGTCCCTGGGCTCGGATCCTTCTCCAGGATTCCGGGAGCTGTAAGGGGGAGACAACCACAAGCTCTCGCGTGGGAACAGCCTGTGCCCATAGGAGCCGGGGGAGTCCAAGAAGGAAGGCAGCACCAGATCTGGGATTCTAGAAGGATCCCTGTGCTCTAGACCAGGGGCTGTCAGTCACACTCACCTGGGGGAGCTTTGAAAGATCCCAGGGGCCTGGCAACAGTCCCAGATCGGCGGCTCAGAACCCCCGCACGAGAGGGCCTGGTGGCAGCCTCCGTAACATCTTGTGGCGATGCCCTCCTAAGCCTCGAGGCCAGGGCTGGGAGCTCCGGAGGCAGGGGAGAGGTGGGCGGCCGGAGCGGGAACACGCAGGGCCCGGCCAGGCTCACCACCCCGGCCCCTTTAGCATGTCCCAGCTCGTGAAAGTTGGGGAAATAAAGCAACCGCCACACGGGCGAGGCCGTCAAGCTGCACCAAATTAGGGATGTCGAGTCAGACAGCTTGACTCTCGAGACATAATCAGTTTAATTGCGAGGCCTTGGCGCGGGCCAGGGTGGCAAACTGCTCCCGCACTCCCATCCGTTTTATTAAATTCCAATTACTTGCACTGGCCACGCGTCTCCAGCGGGGACAAAGAGGCAGCTTCAGCCAAGGTCGGACCCAGTGCCGGGAGATGCCGGGTCGTGGGGGGCAGACACCCCTGGCTCAGGGCACGCGGGGCCCGGGCTCTCCGGGGACCAGAAACGGGGAGGAGGCTGGCAGGAAAGGGCCCGTTCCACGGCCTCTCACACTGCGTGGCACATGGGGAGGAGGCTGGCGATGTGAACCTGGGCACCGTCTGTTGGAGGGGATGGGAGTAATGAATGCCACGGACTTTCTAGGAGGCTTGTGGGTTGCTGCTGTGGACGGAACACTTGTGACCCCGCACATCTCCCTGCTGAACTCTCGGTGGCCCCTGGTGCGAAACGGTGTGGAGGTGGGGCCTTGGGGAGGGGAGTCGGCTGGATGAGGTCATGGGGGAGGGGCCCCCTAGGGGATAGGTGTCCTTATGGACAGAGGGAGGGAGACACAAGTCACAGGCAGACCCCCTGCCTGCAGGCACGAACTGGACCATCACCGGGGGCTGCGTCTGCCAGTGCCTTGATCCCGGCCTTCTGGTCTCTCCACGTCTGCCCGGCATGTGGCCTTCCGTCACAGCAGCCCCAGTGGCGAAGGGGCCCAAAGTAAACGCCCTGATGTCTGTCGATGGGCAGCAAAGGGACCAGCCCGTGTCTGGGAACCCACACCACGGGCCACCACAGACCACCCCTCACCCGCACGACACTCCCAGCAGCTGGGGGGGGGGCAGTCTCAGCAACAAGGGAAGCAGCTGTGGAAGTCCTTCTACCCGACACTTCTGACTACATGACATACTCCATGACATACTGGCAAAGCTATGGGGACCGAAAACAGATCTGTGCTTCCAGGAACGGGGGAGTGGGGACAGGGGAGTGGCAGCAAGGGACCAGGACAGAACTGTGTCATCATCAGATCTGGCAAGGGATTCTTCTCATCCAAGCCCTGCATTTCACGGGAAGCAGGATCCAAGGGGTCAAGCTGTGGCGCTCAGGTCCCACAGCGAGGCAGAGCCAGGCCCGCTGGCCCAGAGCTCCCACCCGCAAGCACCCTGGGGCTGCGTCCGCAGAGGAGCCGTGTGTTTGCTGAGCGACTCTCCGCTGGGCAGAACACAAGGCAGTTCTGAGCTTTGCCCCCGGAGGAGCTGGGAGGAGTCACGCTCAGCTCCCACTGCTGTCAATGCTTACTGTGTGGGCTTTACAGAAACCGGCTTCTCAGGGGACCCTGTGCCAAGGGTGGCGTGGCAGGGCCTGGATCTGGAAGCCAGGCCTCTTCCGGCCCTGGGCCTGAGCTCTCCCAGCCACCCCAGGCTTTGTTGTTCCAGGCCCTTCCAGGCCCAGCAGCATCCAGAAACGTCGGTTACGGTTACGCCACAACAGCTTCCTGGCGCCCCCTGCGTGCCTCAGATGTGCTCCGCGGCGGGGGCCCCGAGCCAACATGCTGCCACTAGGTGAATCGGGCCGTTAGAGTCACAAAGACCAATTAAAACGAGAGGAAAAACAGCCTCCCCATCTCCCAGAGCACCCCGGCAAGCTGCTCCCACTCCCACCTCGCCGGCCCCACGAGGCTGCTCCGGGCGCGGTTTCCAGCCTGCTCCCTCCGCACCCGGGCCACCTGCCCCTGACAGCGTCAATATTGATGCCCCCTCCTGCCAGGCGCCCGCTTTGGAGGGGGAGGGTGGAAGGGGGGGGTCGAGGAGCGGGGGAAGGGCACCGGGAGACGCGAACAGCTCCTGGATTTTCGACTCAATGGCTGCGAGGAGAGATGAGAAATTGCCTTTCTGACCTAAAACCGGAGTTCACAGCTGCACTTCATTACGGACTCCTCCAGGAGGCCCTGGGAGAGACGCGGCTCGGGAAGGGCTCACCTGTTAGCAGCAGCTGTGCCTGCCTCTCACACCAGCACGTTGGTGGTTTCCTGCCCGGGCGGCACGGGGCAGGCTGCCAGCGGTGCCCCCAAAGCCCCCCTCCCCCGCCGGTTTGCATGAACTCGGCGGTGGAGGGAGTAAGAGGCACCAGATCAGCGAGCAGGAGGGGAAGAAACGGCCCCAGGTCTGGGTCTCACGCTCTTTAGAAGGCACCAGAAGGCAAGGGGTGCATGTTTCCTCTGGGGTCCCACCTCATTTCTCCGGTCTCATGCCCCCATCACTAGGCGAACATGAGCACGGCGGGCACCTAGAGCATCTCCAGGTATACAGTAAGTGCTCAATAAGTGCTCTCTTCCTTCCTCCCGTGCCGCTGGCCTCTCTGCTTCTGAGATGCCACCGTGCAGCATCTGACAGTCGCGGAAAGGGCACAGGCTCCCGAGGACCAGGGGCTCTCTACTCTGGCCACACATGAGAAGCCCATCTGTGGAGCTTACGGAAAGACCCAGAAGCTCGCTGCAGGACCCCTGAGGTCGAGCCCAGGTGTGTTTCCAAAACTCCCGAACGCACGGTGGGGCTGAGACGCTCAGACTCGAATCATTCTGACCTGACTTTTGATGTGTGAACGTCCCTTTCTAGAGAAGGCCGCGGCCAAGGCAGGAGTGAAGGAGCCCGGAGCCGGCTAGGGAAGGAGCGCCGGGCTTTGGAGCCGGCCTCTCCCACCGTGGAGCGGCCCTGCCCTCGCTGCCAGCTACGCTCCTCCCTCTGCCGCGAAGACTTGCACTCAGGTCCCCAGCGCTGGGACGTGCCGGCCTCAGGGTACCGGGCTCTGCTCCCCGAGTCTGCCCCAGCAGGAGAGAGCACGTCAGCCTGGCCGCGAGAAGCAGTGTGACAGCACGCGAGTCCCTTCTCTGGAACTTTGCTGACCATGCTGAGTCCTGGCTGGGTGCAGGCCATTTCTGAGCGGTACCGGGGAAGCTGCGTCCCCCCCCCCTCCTCCACGGTCGGGCCTCACACCTAAAGTCCTGTCTCATCGCATCTCGTGTGCACTGGCGAGCTCCTTAGGGTGGGGGCGGGGGGGACGGCATGGCACGCCACTCTCTGCCGCTTGCACTGTCTACAAGATGCTGTAAATGCTTGAAGCCCCACAGACCTTCAGCTGCCTCATCGGGGAAGCAGGAGGACGGCCAAGGCCCTGGGCTCATCGTGAAGCTGAAATGGGGAAACAGGCAATGGGGACAGCTGGTGGACCCCAAGCACCCCCACGTGCTGTCCTGAGTCTTGCACACCTGTGCAGCTGGTTCCCATAGCAGCCCATTTTCCGGATTGGAAAGCCAAGGTCTGTAGAAGCTGCTTGCCCAAGGTCAAGGAGTGACCTGAACTCTGAACTCGTGAGCCCGTGCTCTTGGCCACTACACACTCATGGGGGCCTCGTTCCGGTGGCTTCTCTCACCCCACACTCTTCTGCTGCGGACCCTGGTGTGGCCAGGCTGCAGGGGCTGAAGGAAGAGTCCTCTGGGGGAACAGGGGCACTCCCAGGACCCTGGGCCACCAAGGGGATGGAGGGGGACTGCACATTGCCACCGGTGTCCTCCACTGATGTCTGGGCTCAAAGCAGGCAAGGTGAGCCTGTCTTTTGTGGGGACAGAGAGGGGCCAAGGACGTGGGGTCCCAGAGAGAGGCAGAGTTGGGGACCCAGGGTGAGCAGCCCACACAGGGCCAGGCCCTGGAGTGGCCAACTCATGTCCGGGCTGGAAACAGAGGGCCAGTCTGGGGCACAGGGAGCACCTGATGCTGCGGGGAGGCTCTGGAAGGGGCTGCAGGTGGAGGGAAGAGGGTGCGCTAGAGCAGCTGGATATCAGCAGAGAGAAAAGGAGGTCAGGTGAGCCCCGCAGAGGCCCAGGAGGGGGAGAAGCAGGACAGGCCTGGCAGCCCTCCAGGGGGCACAGGCGAGGACACCCAGGCTCGGAGAGGTGAGCTACCACGCATAGCGTCCCCGCCACCCCTCCCCTCTGTCCTGTCCACGTGTCTCCCAGGCTGAACTTCAGGCCACCAAGGCGGGGCATGCCGTAGGTGGTGGGCTGTCTGTGGAGGCGCCCTGCCCTGGGCCTACCTCCCCCTCCCACCCCCGCCCTGCTGCTCTTCTCACTCCTGCTCCCGCAGCCCTAGCACCTGAGCGTCGAAATGAAGAACCACCGCCAAGGCCACCAGCCACCATGTACTCGCTCCTGCTGGGCACCGGCTGTCAGCCCCAGAGCTTGAAGCAGCCCATGTCCCTGGAGCCTCTCAACAGCGCCGAGAGGGAAGGTCTGATATCATCCCCTTTTGACAGCTAGGGAAACTGAGGCACGGAGCATGGCAATCGCTGCTCAGGGTCTCACAGTCGGCCAGAGCCTCTACCCCGTGAGTGGGGGGTTGAAGAGGGGGTGCTGGCTTCCTGGGAGAGTCGGGGTCCTCCCGGGGGGGAGCCTCCTCTCCCCTGGGCTGACCCCATGCAGCTCCCCGCGGCAGGATGCCAGGGCCAGGCGAGGCTCTCTGGAAGCGGCGCCGTCGCGATCATGCCGTGACGGTGGCACAGACACCAGCAGCTAATGTTTACATCACGCGCCCCGTATGCACGCCGGGCGCTCTTCCAAACGCTACGCACACAGCCACTCCTTGCACAACCTCCCAAGCCCGCTCGCCGAGTGCCAGTATTTGCCCATTTCACAGATGGGGCTCTCGCAGCACAGAGAGGTTCGCGGGCCCACCAGAGACGCACAGCCATTGGAGGTCAGCGCTGGGGGGGGACCCCGCGGGCCTGACCCGGGGGAAGCTGGGAGAGGGGCCCCCCAGCCCCGCAGAAATCCCGCAGGGCGGGGGTAGCGCCGCGGGGGTAGCTGTCCAGGCCTCCGGGGTGGGGGTGGGGCGGGGTAGGGGGGAGCTCTCCCTCCTGCCAGGAGGGGACTGCTGCTGGCGCTCTCCCCGCGAGGCCAGGCCTTGCAAGGGAAGCAGAAATCTGTCGTTAACACGGTGCCAAACCCAAAGTGGCTGCTCCCAAACGGCAATCCAATAAAAGCGAGACGCGTCTATTTATCATCCTCGGGGCTTCTCATCGCGGCGCAGATGGCTGCTACCTTCGGAAGAATCAGCCGCTCGCTGCCAGCCGCCCGCCACGCAAAGCTTAGCTCAACAGAATCTGGGCCTGCACCTGTGCCGGGCCGTGAGCCTCGGCCGCCTGGGCACGCAGGGTCCTCAGTCCCTCTCCTGCCCAGGACCTACGCTCTGCACCCGCCCCCCCCCCCCCCACCATGTCCGCAGGTAGCGGCAGCCCCCTGCACCGGGCTAGCAGCCAGGCCGGCCCTGCCTGGTGTGGACCCCCCTAACAATGTGGAGGAGGCAGGTGCTCCCCGAAGGGAAGAGAAAGCAGCAAGGAGCCCCCGCGGGGAGCAGAAGGGACAGCCGAGGGGCATGGGTGAACACTCGGAACCCCGTGCCTGGTGCTAGGCAGCTCAGAACAAGGCGGGGGCCCTGTGGGGCCCACCGTCGATGGGGGTGGCAGGGGAGAGGAAGCCTGGGCAGATCGAGGGCCGGGCGTGCAGTAAAGCCAGCCAGCGAGCAGCCCCCCGGGGCATGCACGTAGCGGGGGCGGGGGGGAGCCCGTGGAATCACAAGCTGTCCCTGCCTCGCCATACTGACCACTGGCCGGGCCTCCTGAGCAGAGGTTCTAGAAAGCAAGCAGGCAGGAGGGGCACGGGTGGGACCTGGGTGGTGGGGGGTAGCCTTGAATCCGTCTGAGCCTCCGTTCGTACACCTGAACTGTGGAGGCTGGGGTGAGAGGGAGGGGCGGGAGGGGGGAGGTCTCCCTCACCTGGCTGGACAGGAGCTCAGGCCTGGTGCCAGGTGCCCTTCCAGTCCCTCCCAGCTGCCACATGGGGACGTCCAGAGAAGGCAGCTCTTCTATCGACACAGAGCCCTAGCCGTAGCGTGTGTGCATGTGTGAGCGCACACGTGTCTGCATGTGCACACGCCTGTGCACACCTGTCTGCATGTGCGTGCACGTCTGTGCACATGTGTGTGTGTGCACGGGCTGGAGGATTAGCCGCCCACCCCCAACCCACCAGCCTACAGACGTCCAGGAGACATGGGAGACCGGGGCCCTGTGAGCCATGACCTTTGCCCTTTGGGTTAGAGCCCAGGAAGGAGAACCACCACCAGAACGTCCCCGGACTCCCCCAGCCCAGGTCTGCTGGCTGTTCCGGGTGTCTGCTCTCCAAATAAGCCAGACCAGCAGCTGTAAAAACGAAGAGCCTTCTGCATCACGGGCCTAAGGGATCCAGCTGGCCAAGGGGCTGCTGATCTGAAAAAGGCAGCGAGCAACCTTCCAGACGTTTCTCTGGTCTCCTCTCCAGGGCTCAGGCCATCCCAGACCAAGTCCTTTTCAGCTCTGTGGACATATGCCCCTCCCCTTGCCTGGAGAACCCCTCCCTGTCCCCCAGACCCTGTCTGTCCCTTTTCGGGGGAGGAGCTCTGAGCCTCCTAAGGGTTATTTCTGGTTGCTACATTGTATGTGGGCATGATCACCTCCTCAGCAGGAGAGGAAGCCAAAGCTCAGAGAGGTAGGGGAACCGGGGCAAGGTCACCCAGCGTGACACTTTCCCTTTCCCGCTGGCTCTTCAGTCTTCCGGACACAAGGGCTCCCCCTGCCCCAGCCTCTCCTGTGGGGGAGGAAAGCTGTGGGGCCTCGAGGATAGCCTGGCCCAAATCCCTTGTGCCCGGCTAGATTACAAACACTGACCTCATCGCTCCGTGCCTTCACCTCTAGGTTTTTCTCTTTGTTATAACACTTAAGTTTCTGCCCATGATAATAATGCGTAGCACACAGAAAGGTTCCCTGGGGCCAGATGCAGATCTAAGTACTTTACCTAGTATTTCCTTGGTCAGTCCTCCCAACAAGACCAGGAGGAAGGAAGGGATGGCTATCTTTATTTCACAGACAAGGAAGCAGCACAGAGAGGTGAAGACACTGGCCCCAGGTCACACAGCTGGAATCAGGACTGGAACTGGAAATCAAGCACCCCAGGCCATGGCTACCTGCCCCCTGCAACCTTCCCAGGGTGGAGGGGGGACAGGTAATATCAAGCCACTCGTCCCCTCAGAGTTCAAGGTGACCTGTCCTTGGTCCCCAGTGATGGAAGCTGCACCTTCTCCCCCCACCCCCAAAACAGATGTCCCATCTTCTCAGTGGGCAGGGTGGCCACTCCGAGGGCCGCCCCCCACCCTGTGGTAGGCAGCAACACACTGAGAAGAGAATGGGGGGTACACAGGACTGAAGAGTGACCCCCCCAATTCCATCCACATGGAACCCCAGAACGGGACTTTTCTTAGAAACAGGGTCTTTACACATGTATCCGTTCAGGATGTCGAGATGCGATCACCCTGGTTTTAGGATGAGCCCTGAATCCAACGACTGGTATCCTCAGGACAGGAGAGGACAGAAAGACACTGACACCCATCGGGAGAGGCCACGTGAGAACAAAGGCAGAGTTGGGGGTGATGCAGCCACAAACCAGGGGATACCTGGGGCCACCAGAAGCTGGGAGAGATAGGAAGGACCGTTCCCTAGAACTCTGAGAAGGAACCAACCCTGCAGACCCCTTGGTTTTGGACTTCTGGCCTCCGGAGCCGAATGACAACACAGAGAAGAGATTTTTTATGTTAAGCAGCACGTTTGTGATAACATATTACGGCAGCCCCAGGACACTCCAGTCGGGGGCTGTCAGGGTGGCCACTGCCCAAAGTGGGGGCAGAGATCTGCAGGGTCCACACCCTACCGGACAAGCCTCCAGACGGGGACCTCCTCCCCGGAGTGCCCTCTGGGTTCAAGGCAGGTGTGAAATCTGGGAGAACAGATACGTCACACCCCTCTCCTGACTAGGAAATCCTAGACGAATCCTTGGCACCAGCGGCCGCACACCACCAGCCTCAGTTTACCTCTGCAGTTGGGTTCAGCTTCCTGCTTCCTGACTCATGAGTCCATCACAACGTCCGTCATGCATTCATGCAACAAACGCTTACTGACCATCTACAAAACACCTGCCCTCTGCCAGGTGCTGGGGAAACCCCAGGAAATATCGTAAAAGTTCGGCCCATACAGCATTGATGCTGAGACGGGGAAGCCAGACGGTGAACAAGCAGACCATCAGGGAATACCATTTTGGCAACCGAAGACTCTAGGGGAAACGAAGCCAGAAGGGGTGTTTTAGGGAGGGTGGTTAGCAAAGGCCTCTGTGGGGAGATTATATCTGAATTGAGGCCTTAAACAAGGGTGGTACCAAGTCCTGCCATTATCAGGCAGAACAGAGTACCAGGCTAGTAGAACAGCAAGTGCAAAGGCCCTGCGGCAGAAACACGATCTAGTGTTTGGGGGTGGGGGAAGGCAGTTAGTGGGGTTGCAGCAGAGGTTCCCCGCTGGGGGCAGTGTGGGGCATGGGACAGAGCGCTCAGAGTACAGGAGGCATTCAGGGTGGCCTGAGGAGCTGGGATTTTATTTCACCTGCATGGGGAGCTAGGTGGTTTTGTGTGAGTGAAATAGGCTCACTGATGTCCTAAAAGTATACCTCTGTGGCTGGGAGGAGAAAGGGTTACGGGGTGGGAAGGGAGGTGGTGGCGGGTGGGAGAGGGGGGGGGGGAATTAGCTCTGAAGTCCAGAGAGGGGGGGATCTACTCCCCACAGGCTGGGGAGCCCCGAGGGCCAGGGCCGTCTGGGGGTGAACACATGTGTCTTCATGTGTGTGTGTCTGTGGGTCTATCTGTGCACACACGTGTGTTTGCTCACACATGTCTGTGTTGGTGTGTGGAGCAGCAGGCATCTTGGGACCCAAAGGCTCATCAGAAGCCCCGCCACCCCGACACAGACCCAGAATTACCAAGTGCCTCAGCCTGGCGCATGGGGTGTGTGTGTGTGCGTGTTGGGGGGACACTCTCCCCCTTGCAAGTCCCCCCTCTACCTCTCCAGGCCCACCACCATCTGTCTCTCCCCCTCCTGCCACTAGGCCATTTGAGCCGGGGGTGAGGGGCACTGAGAAAGCCAGATGGCGGGAGTCCAGGCCTCCTGGGGGGGGTGGGGGTGCGTCCCCAGGGCAGGCCTCCACCCTCAGCCTTGGCGCCTCCTGGCTGTCCTGACCACTGTCCCCAGGCCCCACCTCACACGGCCTTTTGCAGCCACCACATAAATCACCGTCCAGGTCCGGGCAGGGTGAGAGAGCTGGGCCGGGGAGGGCACGGCCCCCAGGGCCCGCGGGCAGAGTGGCTGCCAGTGACCCCTGACAGCGGAGGCCAGGGGCCTCCAGGGGCCAGCTAGGAGGTCGGCAAGGTACAATGTTGTCTGGGCTTCTAGGGGATCTCGACTGGCCCCGCTGCACGGGGAGGGCCTGGGTCAGGGAAGCAGGCCGACACGTGTCCGGATGGCCCACGTGGAAGGCAGGCAGGAGACCACACCAGGTGACCCCAAGCCGCCGCCTGCACCAGCCGATTCCCAGTCTTCATCTCTGCACGCAACATCCATGCCCACGGACTTGGGTGTGGCTGAGAGACCTCAGCCCTCTGAGTCTTTGCACCAAGCGTGTACGGGTCACCATTCAACCAGCAGAGGCTGCAGAGGCAGGAGGGGCAGGTAGGCTCTGGAAATGCTCAGTGTCCCTTCGGACGTCTGGCTTCTGAGCTGTGAGAGCTTGGGAAGTGACGTGGCTTCTTGGGGCCTCAGTTTCCCCATCCATACAAGGGGATGCTAGCACCCACCTCCTCGCGTCCCATGAACAGGACATGAGGCAGTGCTTGTAACAGGACCGTCCTGGGTAGCCCCCCCGCCCCGCACCCCTTCCAGATCACCTGCGATTCCTTATCCCCTAAGGTTGTAGGGGCAGGCCCTGGGGCTTCCCACAGGACCAGGCAAGGGCACAGTCCTTCCTCTTTGCTCTCCCACCCCGGAGACCGCCACTCACCACTTTGTGCAAGAGGAGCGAGGGTCCAGAAAGAACCCAAACATGAGGCCCCGCGGGGTCCCTCAGGCTGGGCTCAAAGCCCCCCCCCCCACCCTGTCAGGTGTCTCGATTCACGCATTCATTTCTTCCCTCACTCATTCCACAAATTCTGGAGTACCTACTATGTGTTAGACGCCTTGTAGGGAGTACATAGTGTCAAGCGCAAGCTCAGTCTGATGGCCGGGGCCCAGTCTGATGGCAGAGGCACGGCAGAAAGACCTCCCTCCCCCAAGCCTGGGACAACTTTGGGGAAGCAGACACTGGGTGGTAATAGAAGTACTGAGTGATTATTTATTGCGTGCTCGCTGCAGTTTTACACCCACGACTGACTCCGACCCACACAATCCTACCACGTGTGGCTCGGGGAGGTCCAGAGACTTGCACGAGACCACACAGCTAACGGGTTGGGAGAGGATTCCAACCCAGAGACAGTCCAGTCACTAGACACACATCCTGCTGGCTCTCGGGCAGGCACCCAGCCTCAGGGACACCCCGCCCAACTCCGTGAGTGTCCCCCCCTCCCCCAAGCCAGAAGGAAGGCGCGCCAAGAGCGCAAGGACTTCACAGGTGGGAAAACCGAGGCCCGGAGGGGGCAGGGAGGGGGCAGGGAGCAGTCCGGAGGGACAGGCAGTTAGCAGCCGCCCCTGGATTCCTACCAGACCCAGGGGCTGCCCCCTTCCGGCCCCCTTCCTGGGAGGAGCCTACCCGGTTGTGCAAACGCGGAGCTTCCCCCCTCCCCGGGGGCGGCGTGGGTGCCGGCTCCCTGGATGGCATTATTTCCTCACTTCTCTCTCCCGGCACCATACGGCAGCCTCCTGGTCCAGCAGGAGGCCCGGGTCTTGGTAACATCAGGCTCTCTCGAAATAAAAACGAGGGGAAAAAGCCTTTCCAGGAGGCCAGTTCTCGTATTTACATGTAAAAAGGTCTCCTCGGCGCTCGCCGCCCCTCCCCCACTTCCTCTGGGGGCGGGGGATTGTTTGGAGGGCACGCAGGGGGCCTCTGTGACCCCAGGCGCCTCCTCCGGGAGCCCGGCGGAGGCGTCCGCCGGGAGGAAGATCAGATGGCCGGGGAGGGGGAGGGGAGGCGGCGGCTTCCACGGTCCCCTCCCCCCTGGGATTTCGTGGGTGTGGTAACACGTGAGGCCGGCCGTCTGCGCCCGCGCCCCCCGCCCCCGCCATCTGCTCCGAGGCCAAAAGTTGCCGGGGAGGAGAGGGGGGGAGCGGGGGGGGCGCTGCCGCTGGCGGTGCCGACCTCGGCGTTAGCCTCACCTTCTCCGTCCCCAAGTCTTAAAGCAGATGTCCCCTATTGATGGGCTCCGGGGCCGTCGACCCGGCCCCCACCGGCCCGGGCCGCCCGTCGCGGAGGGCGGGGGCGGGGGTTCCGACCCGGGAAGGCCGAGGCGTGGGGTCCCAGCCCGGGAACCGGGCGCTCGGCCAGCGGGGCTCCCTCCAGGCCGCCGTCCCGCCCCCGGGGGGGGGGGGAGGCCGGCGCCCACGAGTCCTCCGGGGCTTGGGCCGCGCCCAGCTGGCCCGGCTGGGGCTGGAGCTGGCTGCCCGGGACGCCCCGGGAGGTCAAAGCCTTCCCGCTCCCCTGGCCCGGGGCTGCGCCTTAACCCTGTGGGTGCAGAGTCTCGTCTCGCCCCTGTCCGAGAGGGGCTGGGACTCTCCCCGGGGCTCCTGCGTGAGGCCCAGCGGCTGCCCCTAAACGAGGAATGGCCCCAGTGACGCGGACCGTGACCCCTCCTGCCAGCGCCGGCTTGGACGCTGCCCTTCTACAGCCGGCCGGAACTGTGAACGCGCGGGGAGAAGCCCGGCTGACAAAATCGCCCTGGAGAGTCAATGACGGAGCTGACGCCCCAGCCAGAACTTGCGGCTGGCATCTGGTTGAGCCAGTTATCAGCTGTGTGGCCTGGGGAAAGTGTCTTGAGCTCTCTGGGCGGTCTCCCCACTTGCAAAGTCAGGATAAGGGAAAATGTGCAGAACCCATCTAGGCTGATATCGTCAAGGGCTGCTTTCTAAGGTCAGAGCAGGGAAGGGAGGGGAGTTTGAGGGTAGAGAGGACACGGCCAATCCAACAAGCCCCCACCAACCCAGAGCTAACCCTGACCCAGGCTCCCTGCCCTCCGGCAGCAAGGCTGCAGAGGCTAGGGGAGCCAACAGCCTAAATACATTCCCAAAACACATCTTTGAGATTCAGGGACCTGGAGCCCCAGACACTGCCTCTTTTGGGGGCAGCCAGGGGACACCAAGGCCTTGGGCCTGGGAGCCCACAACCTGAGGGTGGAACGTGGACTGGTCCCACTGGCTGATGTTTGAGCACACACCCATCCGTGACCCCGCTGCCCTCCGCTTCCTGCATGGGGGAAACAGGGCCCACAGCATGCACTTGGCAGTGAGGAGGCTGACCTGATGCTTGGCCCCATTGCTCAGAAGAAGAAACCTGGGGGCCCACAGGAAGACACAGAGCAGAGGGGCCATGTAGGAGGGGAATTTTAGGGTTCCCCCATTATCAGACCATCCTATACAGTCCGTGTCTCTCCTCTCCCTGAGCTATGCCATCACGCCCAGATTGTCCCCAAGACCTCCTGCAGCGGGAGACACTGAGGGTTGGGGTCGTGGGAAAGCAAGCAGTCCTCACCCCCTCGTTAGCCCCAGCCCCTCCCCCCAGTGCCCATCTTAGACTTCCTGTGTGCCAAGCGAGCGCCTGCTGTGGGGTTTTGACAGATCTAGGGCACACACTGGGCACACACAGCGCTCCAAGGACCTTCCAGTGCAGCTCGGCGGGGGGGGGGTGCGGGGCGGGGAGCAGGATCTCCAGGGATGACCAGAGCGAGCTAGGCTCCAGAGCAGATCCACCCTTGGGAGGCTGCTGGGGAGAGCGCACCTCCCACCTGTGGGTGTGGCCCAAGATCCCCACCATCCCAGCCAACTGGGGACCCCCTGCCTGACCTGGACAAGGCACAGACGCTGTGAGTCAGCCGCAGCTGTGTCATTTGTGGGGCCCTAGTGCAGAATGAAAAGGCAGGGCCCCTTGTTCAAAGAGGGCTGAATGTCAGGATGACAACACCAGGGTATGACACAAAGCATGGGACGTCAGGTGACTGTACAGGTCACACACCCGTGAAGCTTCTTGCTGTGGGGGTGGGGGGTGGTAAGCAGGGAAGGGCCATGCCTCCATGGGCCCAGGGGCAGAGGGCAGCAAGCACAGCCCCCACACCAGGCTCACATCCTGGCTCTGGGCCTCCACCTCCCTGTGCCGTTTCCCCCACATCGCCAGAGCCCCTTTCTCACTGGGTTGTTGGGGGAATGCAAGGAGTTAGATGCCTATGGAAAGAGCTGGCACAGAATCATCATGACGGCACGTCACTCATTTTTATTATTATAACCTTTGTTGTAGTTCTTATTGGCCCCCTCCTGTGATGGGGGGGACTGAGGGTCACGTTATATACAGGGATGAGGCTGGGGTTCCCAGCTCTGCTGTTCACAAACCCAGGACGGTAGCAAGTCTATTTCTTCCCTGGGATGGGGAGGGCTTGGGCAGCAGTCCTTCCAACTGACCCTGCAGACCTTCTGCTCAGCCTCATTGTTTCTCATCAGGGAGATGTGGCAGAATTAGGGCTCTTCCTCTCCCTCATAGAACCAGAGGTTTCTTTCCTTCCATTTAGTCACCTAACCAACATTCATCCATCATCCATCTACCCATCCGTCCATCCATCACCCAATATCCACCCATCCATCTGTCCACCCAATATCCATTGATCCTTCCATGCAGCCATCCATCCAGCACCCATCCATCCATCTAATACCCATCCATCCACTCAATATCCAACTGTCTATCCATCTACCCACCCATCCACCTATCATCCATCTGTCCATCCAACTGCCTGTCCATCCATCCACAATCTGTCTGTCCATCCATCCATCATCCATCTATCCACTCAATATCCATCCATCCATCCATCCACCCATCTGGCTGTCCACCCATCCACCATCTGTCTGTCCATCCATCCACCATCTGTCTGTCCATCCATCCACCCACCCAGTTCCATGCAAGTATCCATCCATCCAATATCCATCCATCCATCATCCATCTATCCACTCAATATCCATCCATCCATCCGTCCGTCCGTCCACCCATCTGTTCATCTACCCACCCATCTGTCTCTCCATCCACCCATCCAACATCCATCCAATCATCTACTCGCCCACCTACCCAACCTGCATCTGGTCAGAGAGACAAAAATCAATGCCAAGCAGAATGGCACCAGAGCTTATCATACTCAATGGCATACACTTCACTTCTCTAAGCCTGGCAGAGGGCAAGGCACTGACTCGGGGTAGGAACAAAAAAGGGACCCCAGGATTGAGGTCAGGCCCACCTGAGCTCAATCATATCACAGTTCTGCTCTTCTGTCTGATGACCTGACCCAAGTAACTTAACCTCCCACAGTCTCGTTTTCTTTGTCCACAAAAATGTGTACGAGCTGCCTCATTCGAGTTTGTGCAGACTAAATGAAAACAAAATGGCACCCAGAACCGAAGCCTGGGTATGTACTTAACCACGCAGGGCAGACCGCCTGCTCACATCTTGCAGCGCACGGCCAGTACCAGAATCGGGCAGGCGGGGCCTGAGCCTCCCTGCGCTCTGCGGCCCCCAGAAGCTCCAGGCCCCCTTCCAATTCTCCCAGAAGAGTCTCGGGAGGGGAGGAATTGATCACTGCCTGGGTCCCAAAGCAGGCCTGAAAAAGCACAAGGTAAACCAGGAGGACTTCAGGGGCGTCTGGCTGGCTCAGCCAGTAGGCACACGACTCTCAATCTCAGGGTCATGAGTTCGAACCCCGAGATGGGCATGGAGACAGCTTAAAAAAAAAAAAAAAAAAGGCTCCCTTCCACGCGGGGAGGAACTGCTCTGGAACTCCAGGCTCAGTCTGCACAGTCAGACAGACCCTGCTCCGGCACCGCGTGTCCGGGGCACACTGCTTAACAGGTCCCAACCTCAGTTTCCCTCTCCACAGCAGGCCTTCAGAACTCTGGTCACGGACGCATCCCTTGATGAACAGCCCTGATCATTAGAAACAAAGAAGGGCCGCGGGGCCAAGGACCTCCACAAAAAGGTGTAATACCAAAGGTGGCGGGCCAGCACCCAGGGGTGCCCGCTGTGGTCCAGCAAGGTCCACGACAGAGATGACGTATGGACGATGATTACACGGCGGTCACACGCGGCCTGAAAGGGGTCGCGCACACCTGAGAGCGGCGTGGAGCTGCTGGGCTCTGAGCCGCGGGTGTGGGGGACCCTGGGCAGACGGGCGCCGTCAGGGGGCCACAGCTGGGGTCAGTTTCAAGCTGCCATTGCCGCCTGCCTCCCACCTGGTCTCCGCCTGCCCGGGAGGTGAGCGCTGCTGGGAATTCCTGCACAGGAGAGGCTGCCTTTCACTCAGACCTGACTTCCAGCGTTGGGGCACAGGTAGGGCTGTGCGCGGGCCACCCCCCCCTTCCTGCCTCCCCTATCTGGGCACGCCCGTGCCGGCCAACGGCAGACAGTTCTGGAAGCACTGCAATCCATTCTGCGTGCTTAGAACCTAATCTTATGACACTCTAAGGGCTTTATTAATAGCCTATTAGTGGGTAATTCATGCATTTTGATGAGAAATCATCTAGTGGTAGTTTATGGGGGAGGAGGGTTGCGGGGCAAGTAGGGGGCGTGGAGGGGGGGTGTCACCTCCAATTCGCTTTCCAGCACCTGCCCGGGTGACAGCGACTCCACCGGCTTCCACCGCGGCCTTGTGTCTGCGGTGCCCCTCCTGACAAGCCCACCACTCATTAATCTTCATGAGTTTTCTGCTGAGTGTTCTTCCAGGGTTTTCAAACCGTTCGCTAATTGCAATTAATCACTTACCGAAACAGATGTCAGGAACAATGGGACTGGGAAGGCTGCAGGCTTGATAAAGCTGTCAGGAGAGGGTGCGTGGGCGGCTGGGGGGCTGGGGGGCTCTCGACACCCTCCGGGATCTGGGCGCTTAGGGTGCCAGGTGACCCGCTTGTGGCCTGGGTTCAGGGTGGGGAGGGAGGGCAAAGGCGGGTTCTGGGTCAGGGGCAGGTGTCAGAGGGGATGCCAGGAGGAAGCCACCACACCCGTCCCTAGAGGCCAATTTCCAGCTCCGATTCCCCAAAGGACCAGATCGGGGTCCAGCAGGTGCTTGGATCAGAGAAGCAGGCTCTGCAAACACGGCCTGCAAACGCGGCTGGGGTTTCGTGTGTGCTGTGCCCCGTGGTAACATACGAATTGTATATTCATGTTAGTTGCCAACATTTAAAAATCAGGTTTGACAGAAAAATCTGGACTTCTGGCTTCTCTTGAAAAACACCACGATTTTGCCATACGCCACCTCGCAGCCACCGTCAGCCGAGCTGCCCCACCCCCACTCCCCCACAGCGGCGCTGGGGGGGGGGCAGCGCTGCATCTTGCCACAGTCCCCTCCACGTCCGCCCCAGGTGGTTCCTGTGCCTTCCTCACTTGGCCGCCCTGTTCCGCTCGCCCGGGGTGCTCTACGCGTTACAGCCCCCGGGGGTCCCTGCATTTCTGAGCGAAGCTCACGGGTTTGAACACGCACTGGCCATCGGGAATCCGTCCCTTGGGTTTCAGCCTCAGCTGCACGGGGGAATCTCTTTGGGGCCTTTTAAAAATCCTCGCGCCCAATGCCCTCGGGGCTGCTGGACATGTTTTGCGTCAGTCAGTGGACCTCAAAGAGGGACCTCCAGGCAGTGGCGGTGGCAACCCCCGGTAACTTGTGGGAAACGGGCCCCACTGCAGCCCGGCTGAGTTACAGACAGCGGTCTGTGCCTGAAGGCTGCCCCAGGGGCCATCTGATGGGTGCTCAAGTTTGAGAGCCGCTGTTCTGGATCTCGCCCTGGGGGCGGTCCCGCAGGTGCCCTCATCCAGATTCCTCAAACCGCACCCTTCAGAGGAAGGCCCCGCGCCACCGCACCTCCAGGCCCCGAGTGCACCCTGGGCCAATAGCACCAGAATCTCCAAGGAGTGGCAGCAGCCAGGCGTCTGCATTCTGGAAAGCTCCCCAGGGGATTGCTGCCCAGAGCCCAGGCTGAGATCCACTGTGTGGACCACACTCACCGGCCATGCTCGCCCACCTCCTCCCTGGCCTGGCCTTCCAGGGACAGCAGAAGTCTACGACGGCAGACTCCGTCATCAAATCACCAGGCCGCAGGCTGCCTCAGCCACCCTCCCACCCAAGTCCCTCTGGGAGTCCACTGAGCTTGGTCTTGCCAAGCTGGGTGACCTCAGGAGGGTTGCTTGACCTCTCTGTGTCTCATCTGTCCTAGATTGAGGCATGACACCTGATGGCTGGACCAGAGCATCCAGTTCCAGCTCTGCTGCTGCTCATTACTGGGTGGCCCAGGTAGAACCTTCAGGGGGTGGCCTGCATCCTGGGTGGCCTTGGTCCACGTGCTGACTGGGGAATGTGTGCGTGTCCTTGTCGTGTGTGTGTACATATGCGTGTGTCTTTCTCCTCTGGCTGCTGACTTCCCAGTTCCACAGCCCCCTGTGTGGGCTTCTCCGCTCATCTGAACTGGGATGACGGCCACACAGGGGCCACTGCCTGCGTTGAGACCTGCGCTGGCTGTCTGCATGGTCTTCCTGCCGCGAAGGACCACGAGGGGCTAGATTTTATCCTTCACCGTACATCTGTGCTTGTCTTCTCATCTGCAAAACAGGCGTCCTGCTCTACCAGGCTCTAAAGATTCAGCCGGTGAACACATATAACTCTTAGACAAGTACCTCATGAACGCTTAGAAAGTGCTCGATGTTGTTAGGATCCTGCCGCACAGCCGCCTCAGAGCTGGGCTCAGGCTGAGCCCTTGATCTAGTCATGGAGAAGACAGAACGGTGAATGAGATCCGCCAACATTCACTCACCCCACAGTCCATACTGGGCCCCTACCCTGGCCAAGGGCCTGGTCGCTACCCTGGGAACAGCGCCCTGAGCAGAACAAGTCCCTGGTGGGGCTGACAGTCCAGTGGGGAGACAGATGATAAGTAAATACATACATCTGTGCACATGTCTGCTATGATGCGGAGCTCTGGAGAAACACAGAGGAGGTAGGGTCGACAGAGAGCCCAAATGAGGGAGGGAGGTCTTGCCAAGGCTGTGCTGTAAAAGGAAAGGAGGCTAGGGATCACGAATGTGAGTGGGAAGGGTGTTCAGGGCAGCAGACACAGCAAGTGCAAAGGCCCTGTGGCATGTCTGAGGAACAGGAAGGAGGCCACCGTGGCTGGCGGCACAGCAAGGCAGAGTATGGGAGGAGATGAGGACAGGGAGACAATGGGGTTGAGGATGTGGGACAAATCACACTAGGCCTAGAGGCCAGTCAGGACCCTGGCTTTGCCCCAGTGACATAGGAACCATGGGAAGGTTCTGGGCAAGGAGGGACAGGTTGTCCCTCATCAGCAGATTCACACTAGTCACATGTAATAAGCTGCCCCCTGCCGGCCCATCACTACCAGAGCCCCACAGGGATAAAGAAAGGTCTCTGTGTCCCCATGTCCCAGCTTCCAGGACAGACAGTTATGGGCAGTAGTCTGGCCCTTTCCTGACCAAGCACTGCCGGTCCATCTGGGGAGTCCTCTGTGCTTTGGGTCACGTACCAGCACATGAGTTGTGCACACGCCTGCGTGAGAACGTGATCGTGGGCGTCGGGCACCAAGGGGCTTTCTCTGAAGGAGCCCCAGATGCACATTCTGATCCGGAGTTGCACGTTGTGGGAAGGTATGTGTGTCTGTGGCTGTGTCTCCACATGTGTGGCTCTGTGTGTTCTGCTTGCAGGCATATGTTGCAGGAAGGGGGTGCCCACAGGTGTCTACCGCTCCCTTATGTGCCTTTGGAAGTTATGCGGCATGTCAGGTGTATGTGTGTCCATGAGTCTTTGTGTGTCTTGTGTGTGGATGTGGGCTCAGGGCTGTGGGTGTGCAAGGTGGGGGCACAGAACCAGCATGGCCGCACCCATTCTTCCTGTGATGTCCTGGCTCGCAGGCATGGAGATGGGATAGACCGCCTCCTGGCTCCATTTCCCAGGTGAGCAGACTGAGGGTCCAGGCAGGATTCAAATCAGGATGTGTGGGACACAGCCTATGTCCTGCCCTGCCCTCCCCAGCCTCTACTTCAAGCACTTCTCACTAAAAGACGAGGGTCTTTGAGTCACCAGAAGTGGGCTAAGCAGGGTTAATCCGGTACACTTCCAATGACTACACATGCCTCAGGCCAAGGGAATATTTTCTTGTTGTTCATTCATTCTTCCAACCACCCATCCAATTATCCTTCCAACCATTCATCTATCCGTCCATCTGTCCATCCATCCATCCATCTGTCCTTCCAACCATCCATCATCCATCTGCGTCCATCCGTCCTTCCAACCGTTATCTGCCATCCATCCGTTCATCTGTCCTTCTACCCATCCATCCATCTGTCCTACCCATCCATCCATCTGTCCTTCCACCCATCCATCCATCCATCCTTCAACCATCTATCCATCATCTGTGTCCATCTGTCCATCTATCTGTCCTTCCAACCATCTATCTACCATCCGCCCAGTCATCCATCCACCCATCTGTCCATCCATCACCTGTCCTTCTAACCATCCATCTGTCCGTAATTCATCCATCTGTCCACCCATCTGTCCATTCATCCATCCATCTGTCTTCCCAACCATCCATCCATCTGTCCATCCATCCATCTGTTCTTCCGAACCATCCATCCAACCATCCATCCATCTGTCCATCTCTTCTTTCAACCATCCACCCAGGCGTCCACTCATCCATCTGTCCATCCATCACGTGTCCTTCCAACCATCCATCTGTCCATAATCCATCCATCCATCTGTCCGTCCATCCATCCATCTGTCCTCCCAACCATCCATCCATCTAGCCAGCTGTCCTTCCAACCATCCATCCATCCATCCTTCCAACCATCTAACCATCCATCTGTCCATCCTTCCATCTGTCTGTCCATTCATCCACCCATCTGTCCATCCGTCCTTCCAACCATCCACCCATCCATCTGTCCTTCTAACCATCCATCCATCATCCATCCACCCATCTATCTGTCCGTCCATCCATCCATCCATCTCCCACAAATTCTTAGAGAGTGGTAACTGAGTGTTGATTCTAGAGGGGGACTGTCTGAAGTCTGAGTTCCGGCCCTCCCAGCTGATTATCTGAGCAATTATGGGTAGGCAACCTCGTCTCTCCATGCCTCAGTCTCCCTACTGAGCAGAAGGAAGTATCTGTAAGATATTATCCATATTAGCATGAGGCGGTAGCAGTGTACTGCCTCCTTGCCTCTTGCTATGGAGTCTTGGCCGAGGGAAGCCACTTCATCTCTCAGCCTCAATCTCTCCATCTGTAATCCAGCAATAAAATTGCTCTGACCCAACAATAAGAGGACAGGGAGTGAAAACCCTGCAGCACACCCTGCTAAATACTGTGAGTTTAGGACGGTGGGAAGGGCAGGCTGGCCTGGGGAGCCTTGGAGGGAGGAGTGGGGAAGCAGTGTCTCCTGGGTGTGTGGCGTGCATCTCAGCCCCGGGTTTCCAGGCAGACACTGTGCCCCTTTGCCACCAAGAGATCTGCTCCTGAGCTCACCCGGCCAGTTCCAGGAGCCAGCCTGTCTTCTCCCCACGCCCCCAGCACCAGCCCAGCAACACCCTTCCTCTGAGGTCTGGCTCCCGGCTCCAGAGGTCCCTCCTCTGCCAAGCTGATGGCTTCTGTATTTTTATTTTTCAGATTTTATTTATTGGACAGAGAGAGAGAGAGCGAGAGAGAGCGAGCACAAGCAGGGGGAGTGGCAGAGGGAGAAGCAGACTCCCCAAGCAGGGAGCCCGAGGAAGAACTCGATCCTGGGACCCCGGGATCATGACCTGAACCCAAGGCAGAGGCTTCACTGACTGAGCCACCCAGGCGCCCCCAAACTAACGGCTTCCAGCAAGCCCAGCCTTCTTCTGGCCCTGGGCATGTGTCTGTTATGTGTGTGTCCTCCCTTTGCTTTCTCAGTCCCCCCCCGCACCTGTTCCCCCAATGCCCTGCATTAAGTTTTCCCTGTTGACATACCTCATGTGGGTCCCCCACTCCGGCCCCTGGCTGAGACGGCACAGAGCAAGCAGCTGTTCAGCAGCTGTTCCTACGCAGGGGCAGCTGGGGACATGGGCACTGCCAGGCCCCGGCCCCCGAGTGCCACAGGAGGGCTGCCTGGAGCCCCCCAACCCCCGGAGCGGCAGCTCGCCCGGCCCCCTGCCCGCCCCGCCGTCTTCTGGGATGAAAGCCCCACGGCAGCTGCCTGCACGGGAGGCCGAGGCTCTGCCTGCAGCCCGCGGAGGCCCTGACACGTGTTAAAATAAATATTCTGCAAATATGATGTTCCATATGTATGACTTCGTGGGGTGATGATTTTCCTACTGATCGCTGGAAGTGACAGCTGTGCTAGGAACACGGGCTCGGGCCGCCCTCACCGTGCCACGTGGCGGGGGGCGAGGGGGGCGCCGTGGCGCGGGAGCATCTGGCGACTCGGGACGCGCGGGGAGCCCAGCGCTTGTCAGCGCTCAGCACGGGCGCATTAGTGATTCCAGGGGACGGATGGAGCAGGTGCTCCCAGGCAGCCTGTTCGTGATAATTACTTTTAGATTGTTTTAAAGTATTTAAGCAAGATCCTGGAGGGCTGGGAGAGAAGGGAGAAGGGAGAAGGATGGGGGCTGGGGGGTGGGGCCCCCCACCAACCCGGAGGCCAGCGCCCCTGGAATTAGCCGAGGAGGGCGAGGACCAGACTGCCTGACACCGGAGGACCCTCCCCGGCCCGCGGGTCAATGTGTGCCTTATACGAACCGGTCCAGCTGTGCTGGTTGTTAAAATATTGACACACTCCCATCCTGTGGCCCAGGCCTAAGCAAGCTGCTTTGAGGACGTCTGGCCTCTCTCCAGGAAAACCCCGGCTCCCCGGTGGAAGGCGGGCCTGGGGGTAGCACAGGTGAACTCTCTGGAACATCAAGCCTGACATCACATCCCAAACCCCGACTTCTGACAGGCACACCTGGCCCCTGCCTCCGTCAGGGGCCGGGGGCTGGGGGTGGAGGGGGGCTTGGGTCCTCTCCCCCTCCCGGTGCTGAGAACACACAGGGGACCCACAGGGGAGCATAAGTCTTCCCTGAATGAATGACGGATTAAGTGAACGAATGATTGTTATTACCGGGGAGACGAGAGCTGCCTCTCTGGCTCCTTTGAGAGACCCCAGAATGTTCTCCATCTGAAGAAGCAACAGCTCCCAACAGCATGCTGGTGTCTGGCCTGCAGAGCCCTGGGGGGGAGGGGCTCTAGCCTCATAGGGGGATCGGCCTGGGGTCAGAGATTAGAGCAGGATGCCCGTCTCTGGGGTGCCCTCAGGCCAGCCCTCCCAGGAAGGGCAGCAGAGGCCAGGACTGACATGGACTGGGGGGCTCAAAGCGCATCCCTTCCCCCTGCGAGCTGCGCCAGGAAGTAGGCACCTGGGGGAGAGCTTGGCAGGTGGACGGGAGCCTGCGCTCCCCTCCCAGCACCCTGTGCCCTGCCCTGATTTACTTTCTCCTTTGTCCACAAGCCCTCTCAACCCCTGGCCGGTCCGGGGCACAGGTGGTGCCCCAGGAGCGTGTGCGAGGCCTGGCCCGCCTCACTGATGGGATGGGAGGCACTGTAGGTGGGGCTTTGCCTGGGGGGAATTTCAGAAGTTTTCCTGGGGTTCCAAGGAGCCATAGGAGGTGCTCATCCTCCAGGAACAGTGGCCCAGGCCTGGAACCCCAGGCCGGGGTGGGGGCCGGCTGGGCATCCCCTGGGGGGCTTGACTCTAGCGCCTGGCCTCCCTGGAGGGACCCTCAAGCCCTTTCCAGCCCAAGGGAACATCTTCACGTCTCAGGGGCAGGTCGGATGATTCTGAGTCTGGTTCCTGGGGAACTGACTCTGTCCTCGTTGCCCCCTGGGCTGCTTGCCCGGCTAGTGCCTGGGGTCAGCGGCACCTGAATGCCCTCCTCAGGCAAGGAGCAGAGGGCCAGGGGCGGGGAGCAGCAGTGTTTACAGCGCTATTTAAAATCCAGGCAAGTTCAATATTAGTTCTGGGGTTTGTGCAATCTGTTGTCAAGATAAAGCAGCGGGGTGGGAGAGCGGGGTGCCCTGCCCTGCCCCGCTGGAGCCCGGAGTGGCCAGGCCTGGTTAATGAGCAGCCAGCGGGCTCTAGCAGCTGCTCCTCTGAGGCCGGCTTGCTAGGGGAGTCCAACCCCGAGTCCAACCCCGGGGGCAGCCGGGCTCCATCCCCGGGGGATCCCGAGAGGTCCCCTCCCACTCTGCTCAGCAAAGAGCCCCAAGTCCTGAGCAGCTGAATGACCCATCAGAGCCCCAGAGGACCTGCCCCAGCTCCTCCACGGCCTCCCCTACCTCACGGCCGGGCTCCAGCCTCGGATGCGCCTAAGCGCCTGCCCGCCTCAAGGCTGTTGCACCTACAGTTCCCTCTGCCTGCTCAGCAGCTTCAGGCTGGAATGTCACCTCCTGCACCATCAGCCCCACCGGGTCCTCTCCTCCTCTCCTCCGGCTTCGCTGTTTCCAAAGATCTTATCATGCCCTGCCTGTATCATGTGGGACTGCGTACACATGCTTATTTTCCATTCATGCCCCTCTCTGTGAGGGCAATGTCCCTTATCAGCACCCCCCTTTCTTTTTTTTTTTTTTTTTTAAAGATTTTATTTATTTATTTGACAGAGAGAAATCACAAGTAGGCAGAGAGGCAGGCAGAGAGAGAGGAGGAAGCAGGCTCCCTACTGAGCAGAAAGCCCGATGTGGGGCTCGAACCCAGAACCTGGGATCATGACCTGAGCCGAAGGCAGCGGCTCAACCCACTGAGCCACCCAGGCGCCCCATCACCCCCCTTTCTTTAAGGGCTTTTTTTTTTGGCCAGAGCAGCACCGGGCACAGAGTGCATGTTCCGTGAACATGTGTGCCGTGGACTCCCAGCACAGTGCTCCTCCTGCCTCTCCTTCCTCAGTGCCCCCCCCATGGCTCCTCCACCTGCTGGGCCTCCCCAGGAGCAAGCTGACACCCCTCATTTAGTGGCTTGGTGGGGGCGCCCAGCCCCTTCCCCACAGAGCTGCTTCCTGTCGGTGCTGCCCGGGGGGCCTGACAGTCACCCCTCGGATTTCATCTTTTATTCATGCCCATAATGTAAACGGGATTGTGTCTGGAGCAAAGTCACTTAACCCATTAGAAGAAGCTGCTGCTGCCGCTTCAGAGCTCCAGGTGGGGGCGGCGGGGATGGTGGGGGGTGAGCCTGGGGCGAGGGGGCGGACTGCGGGGTGCCTAGGGCCCCCGATGGGTCCAGGCCCGGCTTCCCACGTGGGGGCATCCCCATAAACAGACGTGGTCAGTTCTGCGTGTTCACCAGGACCACGCCAGGAAGGGCACCCCCTGGAGGTGTTCAGCAGGGATGACAGAAATGCCAGCCCCGTGGGGGCGCGGTGGGGCCCGGTGTGAAAGGAATAGAGCAGGGCCTGGCCTAGGGAGGCCTTCGGTGAACATTAACCACTGTCGGTTCTTTTACGAAGAAAGCCCTTGAGTCAGTACCCCCCCCCCTTCGCAGGGGGACCTCAAAGGAACTATTAAGCACAGAGATACAGCTAACCTCTCACAAAGCCCACGCTCTAAAGAGTGATACATTGTAGCAGTCTCCCCTTGCGCGCGCGTGCGTGTGTGCGCGTGCACGCGCGCGCTGGAAGCATTCACAAGGACAGCTCTGCAGAAGAGCCGCAGATGATTGAGGAAACCCGCCTTCTCAGACTAGCGCAGCTGCCTTGAGCGAGTCCGGGAGAAGCCAGCCGAGGGGGCCGCCGTGGGACCCAGCTCTGCACCCCACGACCTCTGAGCCCTGGGCCTGGGTGCCTCCTTGGACCTCGGGGTCACCGCGTGTCACAGGCTGCTACAGGTCAGGATTAAATGGGATATGACAGAGGGAGCCTTGCCCGGCTGGTAGAGTTGGGACCTCAGGCGCTGTGCACCCTCAGGCGGGCCCTGCCCCTCTCGGCCTCAGCTTGCTTTCTCCTCCTTGAGTGACGGGGCATCAGCGCGCTGCTTCGTGGGCTGCAACCCGCCGGGCTGGGTGAGACCGGGGAATCGGAGCGAGCTGTGGGGAGCAGTCACCAGGTCGCAAGCAGCTGGGCCCCGTCCCTCCCTTGGCCTGCCGTGGTCTGGGCCAAAGCCAGAGAGAGCCCTCCTGCGGCCCGTGCTGGGCCCAGGCAGCGGGGAGACCTGGTCTGTGAGACACCAGGGCCCTGCCTGCAGCCTGGGCCGCCCGCCGCTCCTTCCAGCTTCACTTCACGGATGTCCCGAGTGCTCCCTGCTGGCTGGGTGCTGTTCTAAACACTGCACGACTTATGTGCACGCCTCCCGACGACCCTCCAGTAGGGACTGTTACTCTTCCTGCTTGACAGAAGAGGAAACTGAGGCCCAGAGGTTTGGGAGATGAGACTGGCAGTGCAGGGCTCAGCCAGCCAGAGCACAGAGGCAGCCCCTGGGCCCGAGTGGCTCCCCCTTGTGGAGGCTCGCAGCACTGCCGCTCTAGGGTGCCCTCCAACCTCTCTGGGGGGCCCTGGAGGTGGCCCGTGGTCCCCCCACTCAAAGCCACTGGACGCCACCTGCCCTGAGCCGCAGACAGCACACGGGTGAGCAGTGGCAGCTCCCCAGCTGGGCGGGGCCGAGCCATGGGCAGGCACCCCCATCACCGTGGGCCCCATGGGCCAGCCATCAGCAGCCTGGCCGGGTGGGACAGAGGAGTGGGGGCGCACGCCGGCCCCGCTGGGCCCAGAGAGCACAGGTGCAGAGCGGCAGTCTTGGGGCAATCTGGGACTCGCAGCCCTGGGGCGAGTGCTCTCCCTGCCTTCCTTTGAGGCGACGTGAGGGGGAGGATGAAAGGAGGGGGAACCAGAAGCTGCCGGCCCCGGAGGAGTTCTCTGCGGCTGTCGCTGTCCTTTAAACAAGCGCCATTAGCCCGGTGAACTTACACAACCAGGGGTGTGTTGTCCCACGGGCTGGGGGCCAGAGGTCCAAGATCAAAGCATTGGCAGGGCTAGATGAGGCTCTAGAAGGATCCTTCCTGCTTCTTCCAGCTTCGAAGACTGCCTGCAACCTTGGCCACTTCACATGGCCTTCTTATAGGGACCCCAGTGCTGGCTTTCAGGCCCACCGTGATCCAGTATAACCACGCCTTAACTATGTCTGCTGAGATGCGATTTCCACATAGAGCTCTGAGTTCCGGTCCCGGAACGTCACCGTTCATAGGCCTGTGACAACTGCCCGCAGAAGGAATGACCAAACCGTCCCAGCTGGGGCTCTCAGGTGCCTTCCTGGGGAAGACCCCACCCCTTTCTGTCCTCTATCCTCCCTGAAGCTGCCACCCCATGACTCAGGCCGTCCCAGAGCAGAGGTTCTCCACGCTGGTTGAGTACCCCCATCACTTGGGGGCTCTCAAAAGCCCCCCTGCACAACCCCCACACAGATTCTTTCAGAATTACTGGGGTGGGGCCCGGGCATTGGGGGCAGGGCGGTTAGTGTCCCCCAGGTGATTTCAACAGGCATTCAAGGCTGAGGAGCACGGCACTGCAGGCAAGGGAAAAACGGTCCCTTTCTAAATTCTTGACCCGTACTCTAGAGGGTCTCCTGATGTGGTCCACGGCACCCACCATGGTGAAAGCCATCCCCAGGGCAGGGCCCATGCACCCTCACTGCTGTCCCTGCAGTGACCAGGCCAGCACCCCCAGTGTCAGCACACCCCAGGGCTCAGGGCTCCCCGATCCCCACTCACTCCCAGGTGCCTCCGCCAGGCTCCCAGCTTCACGCACCATCTGTGCGCTAAGGACACCCACATGCAGAGCTCCAGACTCAAATACCAACTGCCAATTGGATCCCCACTTGGGTGTCTAGCAGCATCTCATAACGAGGCCAGAAAGGGGCTCCTCTCCTCCCCAAACCATTCCTTCTGGCAATGTTGTCCTTCCAGTGGCTCAAGTCAAACCCTCCAAGATCTTCTCTTCCCTCTTTCTCTCATGTCCTCGTGTGACCTGCCAGCAAATTCTGACAGCTCTCTATTTCAAATGGAGACCAAATCCCATCCCTCTCTGCAAAGCGACCGCCCTCATCCTACAAACCACTGCGTCTCACTTTGCTTATCACAGCAGAACTCTGCTGCTGTCCTTGCCCACTTGGTCTGTTCTCCCTACAGTGTCAGGGGACCCTGGGTCAGCCCTGGCAGGGATGACGTTGGGCTGTCCATCCTTTCAGCTCTGCCCCACGTCCTCTTGGCGGTGCCTGTCCCCAACATTCCACAGAGGGCGGTGGCTTGTCTGCCTGGCAGGTGCGAGCAGTCCAAATGGACTTCCTGGAGGAGGTGGGGCTCGTGCTAAGTGCTGACAGGGACGGGCTGCTGGAAGACTGGCGGTGCACCGTGGGCAAAGAAGTGGAGGGGGGCGGGAACCGTTGTGCCAGGAGAGGCCATGTGCAAGCTGTATAGTCTGCTTTTGAAGGAGACGGGGGTCAGGGGCGAGCCCTGGGGTCCCGAGCCTGCAGCTTCCATCCTGTCAGAGCTCCTCAATGTCTCAGCAGCTGACCTACTTCCCGCAGCCCAACAGACTCCTGCTCAGCCCATTTCGGCCGCCCTGCCCCACCCAGACCCACTGAGTCAGGAAGGCTGGGGTGGGGCCCGGCTCTGTGGACTTTCACGCACCCTCCAGAGGACGCCGATGATGCCGGAGTTGGAGAAGCCAATCTAGCCTTGTGGAACCCTGCGAACATGGGGGCCCTGGGGCCCTGTCCGCTCCCGCTGGACTCGGATCCAGCCTTCTAGGAACGCCACCAGCATGTGCCCCCACGGGTGGGGCTAGGCCTCCCCAGGCTGGGCCGGTGAACCCACTCGAGGAGATGCTCTGAGCCAGCAGTGAAGATGGGGACCCCGCAGCCGTCCCCACACGCCTGTGCCAGCCCTCCCAGAACCACGGGAGCTTAGGGCCGAGCAAGGGAGAAACCCTGGCCTCCGACCCTGTGGAAGGGGAGCAGCCAGAGGCCGGGAAAGTCACAGGCACGGAGGTGCCACGCGGCTGAGCTGCAGCTTAAACTCAGCCACCCGACAGGACAGATGGGTGGCTGGGACTGGGGCTGCTTTGCTCCCAGGAGACAGCGGCACTGTCTGGAGACAGATTCCGGTTATCACAGCTGGGGGGGTCAGGGCTCGGAGCACTCAGCGGGTGGAGATGGGGGGGTTGCCGTGTGACATCCTCCAAAGCACGGGGCTGCCCCCATGGAGGGAGACCCAGCCCCGAAGGTCCACAGCAGCAGGGCTCAGAACCGGTCCCATGACCGGGAGACCAGGGGACCCATCAGAGCGCAGGCGCCAGGAGCTCCAGCATTCCCGCCAGACTCCCAGCAGGGAAACCCACCAGCTGCTGGAATGTCCAGTAAGATTCTGAGGAGCGTCCCGCAGGCCAACGAGGCAACACGCATCACCGCTGTCAGCCCGTGAGGCCTCTGGACAGCCGTCGGGGTGGACCCGCATCCCCGGAAGGAGATGGGCAGAAAGCGGGGCCCAGCCCTCCCTCTGCTCCACGGAGAGCCGGCCTGCCCCTGCTCCCCCCACGCCATCACACCGTTGGCTCCCACGTGGGGTCCGAAAAGGAAAAAAAACCCCGGCAGCGCAGAATTACACGTTCAACCTTGAGAAATTAGGCGACCCCTCCCAGTGCGGGGCTGCGGCCCCCTCCCTCCTCCTTGCCAGCAAGCCCCGCTGCAAGAGTGGTTCATATTTAATAACGCAATTTATATTCTACTCTCCACATAAACTATTGTAAAGGCGCTCTAATGTAAAAATACATCTGGCTTGTCAATACTTTATCTTCTGGATCTGCATCTAAATCCCTGGGCCTTTCTGACTTATGGCCGCACCACTGTCTAATGAATAAAAAGGTGCAAATTATGGGCCCGGCTTTAATGCTCATCATAAAATTAGACGATAGTTGCAAAAGCTGCATTCTCCTGCCCACAGCCTAGCGGTGGCAAAGCCATAAATAAAGTGTATTTAATGTATCCCAGGGCTGTGCAAACCCAGGAAACAGTGTGTTATTGCCCGGCCTTCGATGGGTCTGCCACAAGTTCAATGAAGTGATAACGGATCCATCATGTGAATTTATGTTAACTGTCTCCTCGCAAAGCCAAGGCCTCCACACTGTAAATAGCCCACAATCCTTCTCGCGGGCCCGCTGCTAATAAAACTGTCACAGCCAGGCTGGCAGCAAGCACCTTCAGGACAGGGGGGAACAAGCCGTTAAGTTCCCGAGGCCACAGGGGGCCTCGCCTCCCACTCTCCCCGGCTCTTCTGCGGGGTCGTCAGCTGCAAAGGGAATGAATCTTCTTTCAAACAGCAGATCCCAATTACGGGGGTCAACGGAGGCCGCCTGGCGGGGACAGGCTGGCTCGGGATGGGGCTGGTGGGGAGACCGAGCTGGCTGTCGCCCTGGGCTCAGGGTGGGGTGGGGACAGGGCTGGGGAGCTGGGGCTGGGGACGCGGTCACTCTCCACCCTACCTCACTGGCTCATCCCCAGGCACACTGGGCACCTGCTGCGTCCATTCTGGCTGGGTCACTTGGCCATTCGCTGGTCCGCACCCTCATGCCTCGATGCTACTCTATGCGGCAGTTTCCGTGCTCACGGTCGTGGGGAACCCCGAAGGCTAGGGAGACGAGATTCCCACGTGTAACAGTGATGCTAGGATCTATGCCTCTCTAATTCGCAACAACTCCTGCCTTCACCAGAGCCCCATGGCACCAACCCTCACACCCCTCTGCTGTTCACATGGCAAGCTGAGGCCCGTGCGGTTTGTGAAGCCACTCTGTGAACGGTACAAAACACGGTGGAAAGCACCGGAGTCCAGGAAGCCTTGTTTCGAGGAAGCATCTGTGCATGTGAGGCCTGGGTCGTGATATAAAACATAAAACTCACATCGTGGGTTACAGACCGCACAGTCTGAGAAACAGGGGTCCCTGGGGAGCTCTCCGCCCCTTAAGCATCCCACTCTTGGTTTCAGCTCAGGTCGTGCTCTTGGGGTCTTGGGATCGAGCCCCTCGTTGGGATATGAGCTCAGCACGGAGTCTGCTCATTGAGATGCTCTCTCTCTCCCTCTGCCCTTCCCCCTGCTCACGCACATGTACTCTCTCTCTAAAATAAAATAAATAAAATCTTAAAAAAGAAAAAGTTTGGGACGCCTGGGTGGCTCAGTTGGTTGAGCCGCTGCCTTCGGCTCAGGTCATGATCCCAGCGTGCTGGGATCGAGTCCCACATCGGGCTCCTTGTTCTGTGGGGAGCCTGCTTCTCCCTCTGCCTCTGCCTGCCACTCTATCTGCCTGTGCTCGCTCTCTCTCTCTCTGACAAATAAATAAAATCTTTAAAAAAAAAAAAAAAAAAAAGAAAAAGTTTGAGAGACATTTGTCACAGTTGTTTGGCAATAAAGCATGTGTCCTCCCTGTGTCAGTTCCATAAGTGGGGTCCTCCCTGCCCCATGTCTGGCCAGATGTCTCACTCCACGGAGCAGTGGTCTCCAAGGTGAGGGCAGGCAGAGAGCACGTACACCTTCCGTGGCATCTGGCAGTGACCATTCTTTGAACTAATTTCTGCGTCCTTTATGAATTGCTCTTCTGGGGTCTTCTGGGGTCTCTCATAAGACCAGCGACCTACACCCTGCATGTAAATTCACATCTTCTGGAAGTGTCTGTGAAAAGCGATTGGAGGGACATGTGCTCAAGGAAGTTTGGGGACCACAGGGATCCAATGTGCTCCAATGCCCTGGCGTCACATGTCACTGATGCTGACGATTAAAGACGGTGCTCCAAACTCAGCTGGAAGAGTGGGCTGCTGTCCTTGGGAGTGACAGCCGGGGGAAGTGGTGACGTGAATCTTTGTGTCTTCAGCAACGTCCCTTCCGAAGGCCCAGGGACGCCCCTGCTCCTCCCAGGAAGACATCCTTGAAGGTGCTCATCGGACACCTCGTTTCCCACACCCCGGCCATCTGGACTGTGTTCTGTTTCTGGACACTGGAGTCCCATGGTCTCCGGGCTTCAACCTCGCTCTGTGGGGAGCTGGGAGAACAGGGACTCCCACCTGGGCCGGAGCAGCCGGCGTCCCTGTGGTGTTTGCTGCCATGCAGATCCCAGGCCTGGCTCTGCACTCCTGGGTTCAGGGCCAGGGATCCAGCTGCCCATGGAAGCGTGACGGCCACTAAGTATCACACTGGGCTGGCAGGGTGTGTGGAAACACAAAGGCTTTCAAACAGGAATGAGCACTCTAACCCCACGGGTCAGCCAGGAAGCAAGCAGAACGGCTGGGGCTTGAAGGGGTGCTCCCTGTGGATTCTCAGCATCAGCAGCATGGAACCTTCCAGAAGTCGGGACCTCTGTGAGCAGAAACCTGACTTAAGGAGGGCAAATGTTCAGCTTTGTTTCTTTGTTTCTTTCTTTTTTTAAAGATTTTATTTATTTATTTGACAGACAGAGATCACAAGTAGGCAGAGAGGCAGGTAGAGAGAGAGGAGGAAGCAGGCTCCCTGCTGAGCAGAGAGCCCCATGCGGGGCTCAAACCCAGGACCTTGGGATCATGACCTGAGCCAAAGGCAGTGGCTTTAAGTCACCCAGGCGCCCCAAATGTTTAGCTTTGTAACCTGCACTTGAACAAATGCCAGGACTGGCTTCATGAGTGTGTGGCCAGAGCAGTCACATGGGGCTGAATAATGGCCCTGAAGATGTCCCTGTCCTAGGCCCTGGGACCTGTAAGTATGTGATCCTATATAGCAAAATATATAGCAAAAAAAAAAAAAAGAGTCTGCAGGTTTGATGAAGTTGAGGCTCTGAATTAGGGGCTTAGCCTGGATCGTCCAAAGTGCAATCGTGTATCCCCTTTTAAGAGGGAGGTAGGAGGAGCTTTGACACTCACAGGAAAAGGCCACGCAGGGACGGAGCAGGGGCTAGTGGATGCCGGCCTAGGAGGCCAGGTGCCGCCCCCCGCCCCCGAGCCGAGCCACGTGAGGTCGGCCCCACGCGAGGCTGCAAGAGGCCAGGGACGGATCCCCCAGAGCCCCGGAGGGGCAGGGCCTGCCCACACTTTGGTCTCAGGCCACACAGAATGTGGCCGTGGACTTGGTGGTGGTTTGCGCTGGCCGCTGCTGGACTCGAACACGAATGGGGCCTCTGTACTCACTGCCTTTACACTCTAATCCCTGTTTGTGAGCCGGTATCTTGTGAGTGAGGTCTGAAGGGATAATGGTCTGTGCAGGAGGGGGGCCCTGAAGCCTTGGCCCAGCAGGGGCCCCCCTCCCACGGCTGCCCTGCCCCCAGCACAGTAGACAGGCTGCACAGAACAGACTATGGGTGGGGAGTGAGGTGGCTGTCCTCACCTCCACCGCTGGTCCCCCTCACCCACCCCCACCAGGCACTGGGCATATGCTGGGACTGTGACTGATGGCTTGGGGGTGGCCCCCTGCTGTGGTTTGGGGGCCAGGCCGGCGGGAAGGCAGGGTGGCCTCCATCTTGCACCGAGACAGCCCTGTGGACCAGCACGCCAGGCAGGCCAGTGGGGTGGCCCTGGACCAGCCCCCAGAAACCTCCTGGACCTGCAGGGACATGGGGGTCTGCCCAGCGGGGCTCTGGCCTCATGGCAGCCAGACCCCAGGGTCACGGTGGAAATGCCTTAGAGAACTGGGATGAGCCCCCAGCCCCGCACAGCACCAGCGCAGCCAGCTCCTGACCGCCCCTGCCTGCAGAGGCCAAGGGTAAGGCCTTCCACCTTGCTCTGTGCTCCCTGTGCCTCACAGAACCATCTCCGGATCCCTGGGGATCCCCCGGCAGGTGCCTCCAGGGGAACATTGCTAAGTTCATCCCTTCCCTGAACACTGACAAAGTACACACCTCTGTTCGCCTAACGCCCATTGTTGGGGCAGCTGGGCCAGGCCTGGCCCCCGCCCCGGGGTCAGGCCAGGTTCAGGCTGGGTTCAGTGGGGGCTGGACGTAGGGGGTCTGACTTGTCATGAACGGAGCACAGAAAATGAGACGGACATCACTGCTGAGATCAGTTTACAGAGGCCGCAGTCCCCTCTCCCACCAGCACTCGCTCTCCCGACTTCCTGGCTGGCTCGCTTCCATAAAGCAGGTTGCCACGTTGTGTGCTGCCACATGGGAGAGGACCACGTGGCCAGGAACCAAGGGAGGCCTCTGGCCAACAGCCAGCAACGGGCTGAGCCCCTCGGTCCGATAGCCCTAGAGGAACTGGGTCCTGCCAGTGGGGGCAGGAGTGAGCCGGAGAGGGGTCCTCCAGGCCAGCCCGCAGCCCCAGCGCTGCCTCGAGCTTGGGAGGGTCTGGCAGCAGAAGATCGCGCTGAGCGGCTCCCAGACCCCGACCTACAGAGACTAGGGCATCATGAACTGGCTCAGAGCGCTCAGTGTGGGGCTCATTTGTTACGCAGCAACTCCTAGCTGCTGCGCCCAGACGCTCCCAGTGGCACCTCCTCTGGAAAGCGCTGTCCTGGGATTTTACAGCCCTGCTCCTGTCTCCAGCCTCTGCTCTGAGCACGGCCGCCCCATGGGCCCCTTCTCACCTGTGAGGCTGTCCTTTTGCTCTGTGAACTAGGCTCGCTCCTTCTGGGTCCACCCCAGCCTCCCCCTTCACGGCCGGCTTCCCCAAGCAACTCCTGCTGCCCAGGATCACTCAGCACCTCTGGGCTCAGAAACGCCACGGGCCTGGCTGCGCCTACTTCCCGGGATGGCTAACTTCGTAACCCACTCAACAGCAGACCCTATAGGAACCTCCTACGTGCTGGATGCCGGGCTTACAGGTCAATGACATATAGCTCTTGCCCTGTCCAGAACAGGGCTTCTCAGCTTGGGGACTGGAGGACTCAGCGGCAGGGTCGGGGGATATGGTTGCCCCAGGACGTGTGCAGGCTCCAGTCTGAGAACCCCGGGGTGTGGGATTCCCCATTGTCGCGAGGTGAGCTCTGTGTGGATGGGACTGCCTGCAGACCCGGGCCCTGAGGGCCCCAGAAATGCCAGTATATGCTCCAGTTAATTCCACGTAGACTGCCGTCAGAACGGAGAGCACAGAATTTAAAAATTTCAGGAGAGCGCAGGTGGAACCCAGATTGAGAAACACGGTTCTAACAGCAGGACGGCCACCGGTCTGCCCCAGCCATCTCTGGGAGGCGTTAGGGATGCGCCAGGGGAGGCCCCCGGGCAGGATTCGGTGTCTGGGAAGGTGAAGAGCGGGGCACCCCACACCGGGGACCCCATCCCCTGACCTGTCTGCAGCTGCTGTTCCCAAACCCTGAATGGACCCGGGGCCTGCCGGTGTGAGGACAAAGGGACTGTAAATGCGATCAAGCTCCGGGAGGCGGGCCTTGCCCTCGACCCCATGTGTGTCCTTATGCACACAGAAGGCTCTCTGAAAACAGCTGGTGAGCAGGGCCTCCGGCGCGCTCGGCAACGGCTCACTCAGCAAGCGGCCTCCACGTGCCCCTGCAGCGGGAGTTCCCTTCCAGCACCCTGTGGTCGTGGCCGTGGCCGCGGCCGCGGCCGCCAGCACCTTGGCCGTCTGCCCCTGGAAGAGGAGGAGGTGGTGGGATGGCTGCGGTCTTCCCCAGGACGACCTGTGCACCAGCCAGGTAGACAGCCACCTGCCTCCAGGCAAGCTGGTCTTCCTAGGGCCTGAGTTTGGGGGAGTCGCCCATAAGAAGGTCACCATATACCCCCCAAGGTCAGCAAACCAAACTGCACTCCCTTCCAGCTGGGGTAGCGGAATCTCTGAACCCCACCCTGCCACCCCCTGGCCAGTGTCCCACCTTCCCCACCCCGTCTGGATGGTCCCAAGGACTCTCTAATAATAGCAATACTAAATCCTCGTGGCCAATTCTGCTCCATTTCTATAAATAATGTAGAATCTTTTTATTTACTGACAGGTTGTAAAAGTATCAGGGAGAATAATGAGAAATCAGGAGCTGCTGAATAATGCATGACAGCCAGCTCACTCCCTCTCCTGCCTGGGCAGGGTCCCCCCTGTGCCCACCCCCACCCCCGGCCCCTGCCCGTCACTGGGGCCCACCTGGCAGGGGTCAGAAAGCCAGCTCCTTGGGTCCTGGGCACCCTCTGCTCTCCATTCATGCTGCCACAGTTTGCAATCTACGTGGAGACCTTGGGAGGGAAGTGTCTCTGGGGCCACCAGGAGGGGCGGGGCACAGGGTCTTGGGATTTGCACCCCTGTTAATTCAGAGACTCAAACCGGGCCTCAGGCCCAGCCACATCCTCTTGCAAACAGATATATGCATGGTGTGAACTGAGCTGGCTGAGCCTCCTTCCAAGTGGGCACGCACACACGTACGCGCACACACGCACACACAATGACACAAGATATGAAACTGTACAGATGCAATCATACAGGTACACAGACACGTGACCACACACGCAGACACATAACAGAGTCACACACAAATACACACCCACGATCATATAAGACATAAAACCCCGTAAATACCTAGACACACAAGTATATATAATCACGTAATCCACACACACAGATAAACGTAACGACACACACAGACACACTCAAACCCCAGACACACAGACAGATATGCACACACACACAGACATGCGCGCGCACACATTCCTTGTTTTCCCATATCTTTGATGTTCTCGAAACCTCAGCAGAGTGGGGAGGGCTGGAGCAATGGTTGGTGGATAATTCCATATTTTTTCCTGACTTTCGAAGAATTAGCATTAATTATTCAAGGTGCAGGCTTGGTGACGCTGTTGTTAACTGCCAGTGGCTCATGTGGCCATAACCCGAGGCCCAGCAGGAAGCCGCCTGGGTTAGCTCTAGGCCTGCTCAGGGAGGGACCCCGGCCTGCCGTGGCTTGACCTCATGCCTTCCAGGGCCAGGCCAGGCCCTTGGAGCCTGGCTGCAAGCTGGGTCTGTGGGTCCCGGGTCTGCCCCTGGCCAGCAGGGACCTCTCCGCTGTCCGCAAGGTGGGAGTCGGGAGGGAAGGGCACTTGCTACCTGCACAGGCCCCTCCAGCAGCTTTGTGTACACTCCTTACTCGTTCCTGCCCCAGACCTACTGGAATGTGCACAGCCCACATGGGCCGGCGCGGGGTCAAAGCCTCACCGACGGCTGTACCCCGCGCGCCCAGGGCAGGGCTTGGCCCCTAGAAGGTGTTCAGGGGACTTGGTACTGCAATTATGGCCACTTTATAGGTAAGGAAACTGAGGCAGGAGAGCTGGGAAAACTGGTAAGGCTTAGCCAGGGGCCTACAGGGACTGGGGGCTGGAGAGGAAACCCTGAGTGGGGTCCAACTGAGTGGCAATGCCCTCCTCTGAGGCCAGGTGGGGGTGCGGGAGCGGCGGGATCACCCTGTGTCCTTCCCAAATGAATCAACTCTTTCACGGGAAGCCATGGGGAAGGTTCTGCAGCCGCTGGGGACGGAACCCCCGGGGGCAGGGACCCCTGCTGGGGTGGCAGGCTCAGAGCTGGGGGGGACCCCGCAGGGCCTGCGAACGGGGCAGATCCCTGTGAGTGTGAGGGCCCAGAGAAGAGGCTGACGCCGCTCTGGAGGGCCCCTCTCTCACTACATACGCACACCCGTGCACCGCACACTCATGCCACACACGTGTACACACCCATGTCTTTACATAGACACCACACACAAACCACACACACGTGAACAACACACAGCACACAGCCACACACGCACCATTACACACCACAGGTGCACATACACACAACACTCATCACTAATACGTCCACGCATAGTCCACACGCATCTACACAACCCCCCCCCCCACACACACGCGCTCACACATACATGCCTCTGAGCAGGACCAGGTGACAAGGGAGGAACCTGGCACCAGGCTCAACAACTGGGTTCTGCCCTGTGGCTACGACCCCGGAGTTGCAGGAATCTGAACTAGGTCCCTCAAGCCCAGCTCACGCCCCTACTTTACAGCTAGGGACACTGAGGTCTGTGTCACCTCCATTGACGCTTGCCACAGCATTAGGGGGCAGGTATATCCCCACTGCACACACGCGGACGGGGATGCCACTGTTTTCCCAGAGACAGCCAGCGTGGAGCTGAGATCGAACCCGGGACGGCCACCTCCAAGCCTCTGCCTCCTGACCTGGAATAACATTACTAACACACCCTCCCACCTTCCCCGCAGGCACATCCTTGTTCCGTGGCCATGAACCGACGTGACCCTCATCACGCCCTGCGGGAGTCAGCACTCAGTCATGCCCATTTTGCAGAGGGAGACACTGAGGTGAGGAGAGTCAACATCCACAATCGGGGTTCAAACCTCAGAGACCTGGCTCCTGCTCACTTCACAACACCAAGGAGCATCTGTGCAAGGTTCTCATGTGGGTGGGCCCCGGAATCACCCAGAAGCTTTGAAAATACAACAAGGCCTGGAATCTCCCACCCTGAACTTCCAAGCTAATCGGTTTGTGGGGCGGAACCCGGGCCTCGGGGTTCTGTGAAGGGACGTTGTCGGGGTGGCCCCAGCTCTTGGGGCTCCTTAGATTCATTCAGCGTTGGAAGCCTCACACCTTGACCTATGGGGGCTTCAGGGGAGCATCCTGGGAGCAACGCTGGACTGTACAGCCTCCCTATAGGAAGCACTCCCTTCCCTTGTCCTTTCAATCCTGCGGCACAAGGCCGGCAGGTCCCCCAAGAAGCTGGGGTGCAGACGCCCAGGGTGTGAGGCTGACGGGCGTCCTTGAGCGGGGCCAGATGGTGGCGCGGCCGGCAGGTGGTGCCGCCCGCGCCGCCAGGAACTCTGGGGAGGCCCCGGGGCTGAGTCAGAAACCCAGGCTCCCTGCCCAGAAGGTGACTTTGGAACCTCGTGAATTTGGACGTGACAGCTCCAGGAGCTGGGAGGAGGGCTCTGTCTCCAGAATTAGCCCCTCTACCAGCCAGGCCGCGTGCCCCGGGCCAGGACGAAGTAAGGGGACACCGACACCAGACACGTGACCGTGGGGTGTGGACAGCACAACACTCCATGGGGTGGGGGGACAGGCACAAAGAGGAGAGGGGGTGTCTGTCTGTCTGTGTCGGGGCGGGGGGGCTTGTGGGCTGGCAAGTCTTGCTGTGTGGCTCTGGGTCCCGCCTTCTGCCTCTCTGAGCTTCTATTTCCCCATCCCACAAAGGGCAGGAAGCCCTCTGCTTTGCCATGGGACCAGAGAACGTACTAGGAGCCCCTGAGTGCCTGGGGAAAGCAAGTCCCCCCGCCTCCCCTCCCCCCCACAGGACTTCATGGGGACAGGGAGCAGGGGAGGGTCTCCGGGTGCTGGCTCCTGTCCTTTTCCACATGCTCCATTCCTCTCTCCACCCCCGGAGCCAGTGGGCCCCCCCATCATCTCAGGTTCACTGCCCTGGGGTCACAGGCAGCAGCCCGAGGCCAGGCTCCCCAGTGCTAAAGCATTCCATGTGTGGCCTCCTGGGACGCCACTACCACCGCCTGTCCCCACTGGGCCTGTGACCCCCCCACAGGGCCCCGTGCCCCTTGGGCAGCCCCTAGACGGACTTCCGGATCCCTCAGGGGAAGCTGGAAATGGCCTGGACGCCCTGGACTGCACACAGCCCCCCCGTTTCCCAGTGGGGGGTGCAGAGGGAGCTACCAGGGCCCTGGGCCCACTGGTTTCCTCAGCTGGTGCCTGGCGGTGGGTGCAAGGGTGCGGGGTGGGGTGCGGCTCCCGCATGCAGCTGGAAGTGGGGGTCGCGGGGCCACAGGAAGGGAGCGGACACCACGGCGGCAGCAATCTGCTCGGGTCTGGAGTTCAGGCCTGGGCCTGTCTGCACCAGAGCCTGCGGCCGAATAGTTCCTGCCTCTTAAAACAGGATACACCCGCCCACTCCCCCCACCCCACACCAGCCTGAGCCTGCGCAGAAGAGGCTGGGGGGGGCTGGGGAGCAGAAGGGATGGGGCTGTTTATACCTCTCCTCTTCTCGGGATTGCAGGGGGCTTCCACGTGGCCTGTGAGCTGTGAGTGAGCGGGACAGGCTGAGGCTCTCAGAGGAGGCTTTCAACAGCCCTATTCATGTCGTAGAGAATTTTCTGGAGGAAGGAGGAGGAAACACCCCAGGGTACCTCAGAGCTCAGTGGACACAAGCAGCTCCAGGCGCCAGGCAGGGGTCTTGGGTCCAGTCTGGGGCAACCCCAAGTCCTGCGGGACTCCCCAAGACATCCCTCGACAGGCCCGTGGGTTTGCGGTTCTCCTCTCTCTCCTGATCTATTCTGGGCTCGCTCTGCTCCAGGCCAGCCTGGGAAAGGGGCTGCAGCCTGGGGAGGGCGGTGGGGAGGGCGGCGGGCAGCCAGGAGGCAGCCGGGAGCAGGCAGGCCGTGGATGATTTAGGAGCTGTTCTGGGCAGGCCCCTGGAGAGTGTGGGCAGGGGAGGGCGGAGGTGACAGATGGAAGGAGCATTTATTAAGGGTGAGCCAAAAGATGCAAAGGGTTTTCTTGGGAGCCCTGGTGGGAACGGAGGCTTGGAGCCTCTGCGGTGAGGGCTGGGCATGGTGCCTGGCCAGGAGCTGGAGCCGCAGACCTGGGCACAGGCCACGAGGAGGGTGCCTCCGGCGGACACATATGCCAGCCTGTGTCCGGCCTGGCTGGGCCCGCCAGCTTGGAGACACCCCTTTGCATTCCTGCTCCACCCCTGGGCAGACTGGGCCCACACGCTGGCCTCAGTCTGTCCATCTGTGAAATGGGGAAACTCCTGCTGCCTTTCTCACACAGAAGGGCCCGGCTCACAGTGGGGATGTCCTGAACTTGGCTTCTTCCTTTCTTCCCTTTTAATATGTTCTGTAGCCAACACTGCCCTGAAGCCCTCGATTCTGAACAGGGGTTCAGGGCAATGTCCAAACTCTAAGCCCGTGCAGGGCCTGTCCCAACTGGCCCCAGACCCTCCTTCCTGCTCATCTCCCACCTTGTTGCCACTGCCGTGCCCCAAACCTTCAGCCTCCCCTTTTCAACCGCCCGAGCCTCTGTCTTCCCTTCCTGTCATCTTCCCCAACTGAGGACTCCCAGCTAATTCCCCGCTAAGTCCTTTGAGGCCCAATTCGAGTGCCACCTCTTCCAGGAAGCCCTCCAGGGATGCTTCCAGCCTGTTCTTGGTTGAGTTTCTGGAGTACTCCGCCTGGGCCCACACTGAGCCCAGAAACTGTATACTGGTGGGTTTTCCTGGTACCCGGGGAAGGCTGGCTTTCTGGAGGCAATGGGAAATAAGATGGAAAGGTTTACTTTGCGGAAGGAAAACAGATGCTTGGGGCCGGGGTGGGGGGTGCGGGGAGGGAGGGCATGAGGAGGCTTCTAGTCCAGCTAAGACAGATGAGCTAATAGCGAATCCCCCAGGACTTCCGGGGGTGTGGAAGAGTGCACCTGGCTGCTGGCGGGGCCTGGAACATTGAGGTGAACCCGCAGAGGGGAGAGGGGCGGAAGGGCTGTCCAGGACAAAACCAGCGATCCCACAAGGGCCTGGCACAGGTGACAGTCTCAAGGGCAGACAGGCCCCTCCCCCCGCCAGACCTGCAAACCCAAGGACCCATCAGTGGCCTGAAGGTGAAGCTCAAAGCCCAATGTGGCCTTCGTGCTCACATGAGCAAGGCCCCAGCCCCCATGATGATTTGGGAATTCCCCGCTACACCCATCAAATTAGAGCGGGGCCCACCGGGCCGCCGGGGCTCCGACAGGTATTAAACTTTAATGAGCGCTAATGGCTTTGCCCTACTTTGTGAGTGCCGGGCCTACATTTATGAACATTTAATTTCTCAGGCCTTGACCTCCTTCCTTCCCTCTCCTGCCTCCCCCTGGCCGGCTCCCACCCTCGGAGAAGTCTGTGGGCAGCAGGCAGGGCAGGCGCCTGGACCTGGGCGGGGCTGGGCCCGTTCTGGACCACCTGACCGCCAGCTCCCCGTGCCAGGAGACGAGTCATTCTCCCAGGGAAAGAAGCAAAACTCAACATCAAAACCCCCCAGTCAGCAGCCAGCAGGCAGGACGTCAGCCTGAATTCAGCAAGGGAGGGCTGCATTTCATTAATTCCTTTGCTTCCAGGTAGGTAAGCAGAAGCGTCAAGAAGGTCACCGGAGGCGCATTCCACTGCTGCCTGCATTGTGGCCCCCAAGCCCCCCACACTCAGACCCAGACCTGGGGGGGCTGGACCAGGGGGAAGGGGCCCAGAGCAGGTGGCCAAGCCCCTGCTGCCCCCTGGCGGCCATGAGATCCACCTGCCCTGGGAGGGTGGGAGGTTGGGCTGGGGGGCTGCAGCCCCCCAACTCAGGTTTGGGCACCAGGCTGGGGGCTGCCTGATTCTGGACGAGAGCCCCTAAAGAGACTGGAGCCCGGTGTCCGCGGCTATCTCGGGGCTGTGGCTTCCCTGGAGCCTTTGTGGGACTGAAAGTCACCCACAGCCCGAAGACAGGCTGTCCCAGAAGGTTCCAGACCTGCCTCCGCCAGCCACGGGGGGTCGTCTGGGGGCATCTCTGCCCAGTGAGGTAAAGAAAACGCCCTTCCAGCTGCCTGGGCAACCCTTCGGCTCCAGCAGCATACACTAAGCACCTACTGTGTGCCAGGTCCCAGGCAGGCCGGAGCTGAGGCTGCACCAGAGGTAGCGGCCAGCAAGACTCAAGGGGGTGATGAGTCACTCACAGACCTCAGGTCATTCGGCCCAGAGCCCAGGGAGGGTGCAGACCGCCTCCTCCCCTCTGGGCCTCTGCAGCCAGGGGCCCCCAGACGCAACGGAAGTAAAGGCATCCTTCCCCTTTGGGGACAAGCACCTCCCACTCTCTGGGAGGCGGCTAGGCCTGTCAGAAGCAGTGACCACAAGCCCCACGCACAGCCTGCAGCAGCACCGTCTGGCTGGACTCTGTCTGATCCTCTTCCCTCTGACCAGTCTTCAGTCTTGTCAAAGGGAGGAGGCTAAGGCTCTGGCCCAGCCATGCCAGGATCCAGCTGCTTTCGTCTGGGTGGAAGCAAAGGCATCCTTGTGAAGGGCCTCAGCCTGAGCAGATTCAGCCAGCCTGGGCCCCATCGCCCCTGCCAGTCTCAGGCTCTGTCCCCAGGAGTTCTGCCTGCTTCCAGAAGCAATGCTCCCTGAAAGTTAAGGAGGCCGATCCCCTGCTGAGGTCCAGTCCCTTCTACCGCTTCCTGGCTGTGCTATCTGGTTGGGCCTCAGTCTTCTCATCTGTGAACTGGGGACCCTAACAGGGCTGGCAGATAAAATACAGAGTGCCCAGGGAAATTTAAGTTTCAGATAAACCATGAACAATTTAAAAAATTACAGCTTTATTAAAATATAATTCCCAGGGTGCCTGGGGGGCTCAGTCGGTGAAGCGTCTGCCTTCGGCTCAGGTCATGATTTCAGGGTCTTGGGATCGAGTCCCACATTGGGCTCCCTGCTCAGCAGGGAGTCTGCTCCTCCCTCTCCTGCCCCCTCCCCTTCCAGCTTGTGTTCTCTCTCACTCTCTCTCAAATGAATAAATCTTAAAAAAAAAAAAAGAAAGATATAATTCCCATATCATACAATTCACCCCTTCAAACTGTGCCATTCCATGGTTTCTGGTCTACTCACAGTGCTAGGCAACTAACACTACTCCATTCTAGGATACACTGGTCTCCCCAGAAAGAAACCCCACACCCATCAGCTATCACTCTCCATCGCCCCTCCCCATCCCCAGGCAAAGAAAAATTTTCAGTATGAGTATATCCCAAATATTACATGGGACATACTTATACAAAAGTATACCCATTGTTTATCTGGGGTCCAGATGTAACTGGGCTCTGGTTTTTTCTTTCTAAATCTGGCAACCCTGTCCTCAGGCCTGCTGTGGACATTAAATAGTTAACAACCTCAGTTACCCCGCAGGGGCTGTTTGGTTATGTTTATTCCTTGTATTGTCTTATTTGAGATTCCCCTAGAAGCAGAGCCTGAGACAAGGATTCAGATGCTAGGAGTTTATCTGAGGGGATGCTCCAGGAAGTGAGGGATGGAAGCAGTGAGACGGTGAAGGGAGGACAGCCACTGAGGGGCCACCATGAGCAGACCCGCAGGGGACCCTGGGAATGACATCCCCGACACCTTTCCTTCTCTGGTGGGAGTGGCTCCCGGGAGTGGGAGCATAGCCAGCTAACAGCATGGAGCAGAGAGATCCAGAAACCGTGGGGCTCTACGGACCTGTCTGCAGGGGGAGCTCTGGGCCGGGCTGAGCAGATGCTGGTAGGGCCCAGAAGCACCTGCTACAGGCACTGGGGGCAAGTGTACCAGGGTGAATAGTGTCCCCCCAAACTCACATCCACCTGGAGACTGTGAGTGTGACCTCGGATGGAAATAAGGTCTTTGCACATTAAGAGCTGGTCATACTGGACCCAGGAGCCACTACGGGCATTTGGACGCAGACACACAGAGAGGGAAGACACCGTGTGAAGGCGGGGGCAGCCACTGGAGGGATGTGGCCACAAACTGGGGGACACCCAGGATGGCCGGACGTACCAAAAGCCAGAAGAGAAAAGGAACGATCCACCCCGAGAGCCTTCCACACCTCGATCTCAGACCCCCACGTCTGGGACTGCGTTTGAAGCCCCCCAGCACGTGGCCTTCAGTTGCAGCTGCCTCAGGACGCCCACACGGCAAGTTGCTATTGTCCCCTGACAAGGGCTGCCACCGCCCGCCTCACGGGGTGGCTGGGGCGAACCACATCCCTAATCCTCGGGCAGGTGGCGCGGCGCCCAGGTGGCCGGTCCCGCGCCGTGGGCTGCCCTGCCTGCCTCTGTCTTGTCGGGTTGCAGCCGCCACTGGAGCGTGCTGGCCTGACAGCCGGGGGCCCCCTCCCCGCCGCGCGCTGACAGCGTCAAGCCGTGGCAGCAGCCGCAGCGGGGGAGGCTGGCGCCCTTGTTCTGTCAGCTCCCGGGGCGCTGGCGGCGGGGCTGGGAGGCGCCGTCACCGAGCCCCCCCGTCCCCGCTATCGATCCCCCCGCGGCCCCGCCTGGAGCCCGGCTTGCTGCCAGCCGTGCATCTCCAGAGCAGACACGACCCGTAATGTCCTAACATTCCCAGGCCCATAACCTTTGCTTCCGGAGACGGCTCTGGCTGTCAGAGGAGCCCGGAGGCCAGTGCTCGAGCGGGCAGAGGCCGGTGTGGGCGCTGTGGCGGGCGGGCGGCGGGGGGGGGGGGGCGGCGGCGGCACATCCACCACCACCCGCTGCAAATATACGCACAGTAAATCCACGGCGAGTAAGTGGGAGAGGCTAAAGCCGGGATAAAATATGGGCAGATATAAAGCCAGACACCTTTATTGTTCTGAAATGTCTTCCAACAAGTTATGGGACCACAGCTTGACCCTAACCTATCATCTTGTTATATGGCAGGACACAGAGCTGGCTCTTGGAATTCGGGCTCCAAGGGGGCTCGCGGCCCTGGCCAGGCTACAGCCCCCACCCACCCCGGGCGTGCTTGTCTCCAGTTTGTGCAGAGCTGACCCTGACCTTCCGGCCTGAAGACGAAGAGCCTGTCTCCACCTCCTGCCGCGTACCTCTGGTCGCTGGCCTCAATGACCGGCAGAGCTGTGTCCGTGGCCTCATCCAACGATAGGCGCTGAGTGTTTCCTGAGCACCTACTATGTGCCAGTGACGATCCTGGCTTCTAGGGACGTAGAAATACGTGCCCAAACATGGATGGCACACCCCCAGGCCCAGCTGCTGGTGCCTCTCCCCTGTCCACTGTCCTTTTCAGCTCCCTGTTTCCTCCCATGTAGGATGGGCAAAGGGACTGACCCTGTGGGGCCTTTGGGAGACTTCAGGCCCCAGTCCACACCAGGCGCTGAGCTCAGGCCTCCCCACCATGTGAATGCTTGCAAACGATGCCCCTTTCTGGGCCTCAGTTTGCTCCTCTGTGACATGGGGGCAGGAGCACCTCTCGGAGGGCTGTGAGGACTCAGAGGTTAGCACGGGTGGGGGGGCCCTCAGCTCCAGGACTGCTCAGGATTATTCTCATTTACACAGAGGAGGAGCACATCTAGGCGCGCCTAGAGGCTCAGCCAGCAGAAGAGGGCAGCCTCGTCCCCATTTTAGGGTCTGAAAGGGAGTCATCCACAGTGAGTGGGGTACAGGGACAAAAGCAGACACATGGCCCCCTGGAAGGGATATGCACCGGCCAGGTTTCATGCTACCTGGATGCACGGCCCAGGCAAATACATGTGACCCCCACACGCCCTGGGGGGACCCTGGCAGCTTCCTAGTGAGGCTCCACTCCATCACACAAGCCCGAACAGGAGGCTGGCATGGGGCCACGGCTCCCCTCCCCAGCACCTGGCTGGGAGGCCTCGGGGGCTGAGTTCCCTCAGCCCGTCAGCAACAGCGACTTCGAGGTTCAGAGAGCATCCCAGAGGACCCAGCTTTCCTCCACCCCCGAGGGCTCGTGACGCACCTGTGACCTTGCCTGGAGGTGTTTCGTCTAACCCACTGTCCGCCAGTGATCCAACCACCTCCCACTGCCCCTCATCAATGGTTAGGACCAGGTCGGGGGGAGGAAAGAAGCCCAGATGTCGCCTGCCTTCCCTTCTCTACTCCTCCTTCCATTCACCCCTCCCTCTATCCTTAAAACGTCCTTCCTTCCTCCCATCCAAGCACCCGCCCTTCCTTCTTCCTTTGTCCTCCCACCCATCCTTCCAGTCGCCCACGTGTGCAGCCAGTAAGCGTTCTGTGCGTACCTATTATGCACCAGGTGCCACCCAATGTGCCGGGGGCACACCAGTGAACAGAAGGGACAGACAAGTTCTCACAACACCTACCTTCTAGCTATGAGAGATTTTTTTTTTTTTAAAGGAAATTAATGAATGAGAGTTTGGGGTTGTTAGTGCATAGCATGAGGAAGAAAGCAAATCAAAGTGCTAGGAGAGAGAATGAGTCTGTGAGGAAGGCAATCCAGGAAGGCCTCGTGGAGGAGGTGACATTTGAGCTAAAGCCTGAAGGGCAGAAGGAACCAGTCAGGCAAACTTCCAGGGAAAGGGAATTCCAGGCCATTTCCACATGCAAAGGCCCCTAAGCAGGACCAGGAGACTGTGGTCCACAGGAGGTCAGTGCTGGCGGGGCGGGAGGCGGGGTGGCGTGTGGAGGACGGGGGTGGGAGAGGAGGCAGGGTACAGTGAAGGAGCAATTCTGGGAAACTGGCTGCTACAGGAAGCAGGTGGGACCTGAAGGTCGGACCCTCAGGTGCCAGGCGGAGCTCACATCCTCCCCAGGCCTAGAGCGGACAGCCGACACTAGAGACGACTGTTAGAGTGCTGATACCCAGCACTGTTCTCCGTGGTCTTCAGGCGGTTCCAGAGTGCCCCATACTCAAACTGCGACACTAGAGACGACTGTTAGAGCGCTGATACCCAGCACTGTTCTCCGTGGTCTTCAGGCGGTTCCAGAGTGCCCCATACTCAAACTGCAAGAACGCAAAGGAACAAGAGGACCTGGTGCGTGATGCTGTGCGGCCCTGGTGGGTCCCAGAAACTTCTGTGCCTCGGTTCCCCACAGAGATGTCCTCTCACTGTAGGGCTGCCTTGAGGAGTGCTGCGCTCTCATAAAGAGGCCAGGCCAAAAGTCCCACCATCTAGGCCTGCTGACCAGGAGCTTCCCTCCCCCACCCCCCTCGGGGGTTCTGCTCGATACAAATGCCCACTGTGCCAGCTCACCCTAGCACACCCGCCCCAGGCTCTAACTGGTCCTGGAGAAGGTCAAGGGCACTGCCTGCCCACTGCAGAGGCCAGAGGCCAGAGGATGGGGTGGGTGCAGGAGGTCCCTCAGGCTCATCCTACCTGGGCTGGCCCTCTGGGCTCCCGCAGTGAAGGGAGCAAAGTGGTGCCCAGCTGGCGGGCCTTGGAAAGAGGACAGATGGAGGGGCCGTCATTTCAGCTCTTGGGCACACGTTTCTGGAAACCAAGCTGGGTAGGAGCGACTATGGAGGGGAGCCGTGGTTGCTCTGGCCCCCTCTTCTTGCCCAACATACCACTGGGGTGCCATCTGTTAATGAGAACCCCAAAAGAAGGTTCTGGAAGGAACATCCTAGGAGGGTAGCACGGGGTGGTCCTTCCTGGGCACCGAGCTCCATCAGGTCTCCTTCCAAGGCTTTTCATGAATCAGCATGTTCAATCCCCTCATGACCATTTTACAGGTTGAAAAACTGAGGCCCAGAGAGAGTAGGAATCTCCTGGAAAGTCACACAGCAGGGATCCAAGCCTGTGTTGTGAACCCGTGATCCTTCCTCTGATGACAGTAATACCAAGCTCATTTCCAGAGAGCTGGGGATCAGGTGCTGCTGGGAGCACGCCCCGCAAAACCTCATTTTATCATCACAAAACCCTGAGTTCCTGTCCCACTTTACATGGGGGGTAACTGAGGCAAGAGACTTGCCCATTTGCACACCTAGTGAGATAGTGGGGCAGGATTCCAACCAGGCAGGACGGGGCTTCTGCCTCCCTCTCAATCAGCTGCCCCTCCTGGTTTTGGGGCCAGAGGCAAAACCAGCTATAAATGTGGGTGTCCTGGGGCATCTCCTGCCTCGCCTTGCTCTGCGGGCCGCACTGCTGAGCTCCTGGAACGAGCGGCGCATGAAGAATTCCACCTGCAGCCAGCGGTCGCCTGTGTCAAACAGGGTGGGAGGTGGGGTGGCTCTGAGCAGGCACCTGTCAACCCTGACCTGACACAGATGCCTTGACCAAGGGGCAGCTGTGGCCCAGCCCCCGGGAACCCCAGGCGGGCTTCGCTCTGGGCCCAGCAGTTCACCCCCTCAGGTAGGAAGACGTAACCTCCCCTGTGCCCCCCTCATGGGGTGCACACCAACCTTGAAAGTGTCCCCTGGCCCTCTCCCACCCTCCCCCAAGTTCAGGACCATGGCAGGCTCCGACTGGAGCCGGAGCCATTCTGGCCCAGGGGGTCACCAGCGGTCATTCTTAATGGCTCGGCTGTCCTGTCCAGCTCTGTCTCCACAAGGGAGTGATCTATGACCCCATTACCGCCGAGGCCTCTGAAGGGCTCCAAGATGGATTACCGGCTGCCTCGAGAGAGCGGGGAGGCAAAATCACACGCGGGTGAAAAATGAACTTCATCAGACTCGCTGGGTCTCATTGCCGTCCATCAGCAGGTAGCCCGACCCCGCGGTGGGGCGGCCACTTGCCAGGCGTGGGGGCTGCAGAACCCCCCCTTGCCCCCTTCCGCTGCCAGAGCCCCATGTAAGCTCCAGCTCTCAGCTTTGCCTCCTGCCCCCGCCCCACCAGAACCCCCGAAAAGGACCCCATGGCCAGGGCTGGGGACAGCAGGCAGGCATCTCCCACTGGACCCCGACTCTGTGTGTCTCTGAGTCCCTGTCTGAGCACTGGGGCCGTGGACTCTGACAGTGGGGACCATGCCGTGAGCCATGGTCGCTGTGCGTCCCGCCCCGCTCCCTGCCTCCTGTACACACAAGCTACTGGCCAACGGCCCCCACCCGAAACCCCTGCCTGCCAGGGCCAGTGTGGGCCAGAGGGCCTCCTGGCTGAGAAGGGGCTTGTCTCCCATTTGGCGGAGGCCCCGGGGCTCGGAGCAGGGGACGGGGAGCCAGAGAGACCTCAGCAAGAAGCAGCAGCTCTGGAGACAGCTGTCCGTGTCTGGCGGGGCTGGGACAGGTGCCCGGCAGGCTACCCTAGCTGGACAGACACTTGGAGCCATCAGGAGGACAGCAGGCCTGCTCCGAAAGTATATCTCCCCGCCTCCCCAGGTCACTTGCCAAAGAGCCTCCCAGGCACAGACAAATAAAACCCGGACAGGCCTGCTCTATGCCCCTCCCTGGCCCTACCCCTGCAGGACCCGTTTCAAGTCACTGTCCTCCTCCCTCTTTGGTCCCCTCGGGAGGCCCTGGGCTTCGCTAGCCAGAGCTCATCAAGGACCCAAAAGATGAAGCCTGTTATGCATCCAGAACATTCCACCCACGTGCCTGGCTGGCTGTGAGCTCTTGGCCCTTCTGTGGGCTGAGTCAGGGGCTGTACAGGTCCCAGCTTGTACAAGAGCAAAAGGGAAACCCAGGGATGAGGGACAGGCACCTGACATCTCTCCGTAACATCGGAGACGGCTGTCTCATGTCTACTCCATGCAGGCTCACTGCCGAACCCACAGGAGCTCACGTGATCTCCCTGGCTGGGCTGTGGGACGGGTGCTACAGTGTCGGTTCTGTTTTGTAGGTGTGGACATGAAAGTTGAGAGAGGTCGAGGGAGGGGTCTGAGGTCACATAGCGAGTGAAGAGCAAGGCTGGGAGGGAAGCCCGTGCCCCTGGGTCTCAGCTACATTACGGGGCCAGAGAGAGGTTCTCCAAGCTGAGCCCGGCCCTTCTGAGATCAAGGCCATCCTGGCCCTGCCAGCACATCCTCACGAGGGGGTGGGGGGTGCTCAGCCAGTGACAGGCATATTCCTTTCTTCTCAGAGGAGGTCTCTGGGGCTCTGGATTCGGGGGGCCTGGGCTGAGCAGCCCTCACTGGGCCACCCCTCTCTGAGCCTGCCCCCCCCACCCCACCCAGAGGGGAGGCAGCAGAGACTGTCTAGGGAGGGTGAAGCTGCTTTGGAAAAGGCAGGCTCCCGGATCCAGAGGGACTATCGGTGTTAACTGGATTCTGAAGGGAAAACCCGTTAGACTCTGAGCCCAAGTTGGGGGGGGTTGCCGAGGCCCACAGGGAACGGTCAAGGACTGATGAGAGCAACCTCCAGGCCAAGGACACGTCCTGTGGCCCAGAGACCGACTGCTCACTCTGGCCCCAGGCTCTGCAGGGAAGAGGCACACGGGGTCTTCCCATCCCCAGCGGGACAACTTTCTACTCTGGGCGGTGGGGGGGGTGTGTGTGGTCCCTTTAATGGAAGACACTTATTCCAGCCAAACCCTCGAAACCCTGCTGCTGTCTCCTCCTGGCTCCTGCTCCCCTCCCTGAGCAGACAGACACCCACGAAGCATGAATAGTCCATTGTGGGCAGCTTCTGAGCAAACCCGCAGTCACCTAGGCTAGCCTCAGAGAGGACTGTGTGTGTCAGAGAGCGATGCCCGTGAGTGTGTGTGCGTGTGCGTGCACGTGAGCCTGTGTGCGTGCCTGAATGTGAGGTCGACTGGGTGCACGTCTATGAGTGTGCATGTGGGCGTGTGCTTGTGCACGGAGGGCTGTGCGTGCGCGTGCGTGTGTGCGTGTGTAAGGGAGGACGTGCACTCGGGCAGGGAGCCCTGGGCGCCCACGCCAGGCCCACAGTAAGGCACCTAGTGACGGCCCCCGGCTGGATGGGGGAAAGAGGGCTTGCCTGGAGGATGTCTGGTCTTATCCAGAGGGATTCCGACCTGCTCTGCGTCCGCGCTCACAAACAGGACACACCCCCAAGGCCCCGCCACTGTCCTTCCTGCTCACCCTGAGCCAGTGGTCAAGGCCCACGGGATCTGAATGTCCGGAAGCCTGCGGGGTCACTGTGCGTCCTCTCAAACACAAGGGCACACATCCCAGGCCTCATGGCCGACTGGCCTCATGTGGGGAGTAAACCCTGCCCCACCGGGTCCAGGACTGCAAGGGCCTGGCCTCTGTCCCACTCCTGCCAGGGCTTCTGGGTAAAGGAAGGGCCCAGGATGCAGAGATAAGGCTGGACTCAGGGTGACCAGGGAGAGAGCAACAAGTGGCAGATAAGCCAAGGGAGCCCGGGGCCCCTGGCCCCACGGCAGTGTGTGGCTAAGAGATAACCACATTCTGGGGGGCCTCCAGCTGGAGCCGAGGCTGTGTGACTGATGCCCAGGGGATGAGCCACCCACCCACCCGGTGGGAAGCAGGGGCTCTGCGGAAGTCCAGGAGCCCAGGGGAGTGGAGCTGGCGGACAGCCCATGCCGTTGTCATCTACTCCTGGGCCTCAGAGGACACTTCTGGGCACCCCAGCTGGCCCTGCATGGGGCATGGCCCCCAGGCCAGCGAGGTGCCCGGAGAGGGACCCATCCCCAGCATGTTCTGAGGAGACTTGTCTCTCTACACACAGAAACACTGGCCCCAGGTTTACCCAACAGCCTCTAGAAGGGTGGTTGGCACAGTGGGTCCCCCTGGGGCTGTGTTCTGGGCCCTGAGAACTGGGTCACTGTCCCGAGCTGCTGGCCTCCATTCCACATCAGTGGCAGCAGCCATGGGGTGGCTGCCTCATTCACATACTGAGCGTCTAACCGCCGATCCTCAGTTTTCTCATCTGTAAAATGGGCTAATAGTAGCTACTGCTCAGGGATGTCGTGACTATTGAACTGGCATCCAGGTGTCCCTCTGTACGTGTTTTTGAAATAAAATGAAGTTAATGACATGAGCTAGCAGGTTCTCCTCTCGGGATATACCCCAAAGCACTGAAAACAGGTGTCAGAAGGCAAACTTGCACGTGGATATTCACAGTAGCCAGAAGGCAGAGATGGCCCAAATGCCCCTTAGCGGCAGAATGAACACAGTATGTGGGCAGTCCATGGATGGAACATTATTTGGTCATAAAAAAGGATGGTGTACTGGTCATGTTACCCATGGATGAACCTGGAAAACGTGCAAGGGGCAGGAGGCCCATCACAGATCACCCACCAGAGATGCCATTTCCGTGACATGTCCAGAAAGCGCAAAGCCACAGAGACAGAAAGCAGGTTAGTGGTTGCTGGGGCTGCGGGGGGCGGGGGGTGCCGGCTGATGGGGAAGGGGGCTTCCTCCTGGGGGGAGGAAGATGTTCTTGCACTGGACAGAGGTGGCGGGCACGACACTGTGCACATTCTAGAAGCTACTGAATCGTTTACTATAAAATGTTTCTTTTATGTTATGTAAATTGTATTTCAGTACAAAAAGTTTAAATGAACATGCACTGCAAAGACTTTAACAGACAACTGGCGGGTTCCCAGGCCCTGCAGAAACATCCACGTCCCCAATAAAGTGCGAAGAACAAGGAGAAGGGGTCTTCCCTAGCTGCGAAAGGCGCAGCCCGGCTGGAGGAACTGGAGAGGGCTGGTTTCAGAGCTGGATGACGGATCAGTGCCGATGACACAGACCCCTTCATGAGTATTAATTGGATCTAATTAGATTTGGGGCCACACCAAATGGAGTCAATTTGTTAACTGGGTTTATGTCAGGATTTCAAATTGCTACCAAGTAACACAGAGCAAAGACCTAGTGTCCAAGATACGGCACTTAACCAGATCATGACGGAGGCCCACAGAGACGGCCAGTTGCCCCCAGAGTGGAGGGGCTGGACGTGGGGGCACCTGGGAGGTGGGGAGGGGCATCCCTCACCTCGCCTTGCCCAACCTCTATCTTGCTTATGACCCTGACCCTCCCTAAGCTTCAGTCTCCTCATCTGCAAAACAGTGGGGTTGATCCAGAGGCAAAAGTGGGAGATGGGAGGGTGGGGTTCCAGCTTCTCCAAAATTTGCATGAAGTCCTAGGGCACTACCCCTTGCCTATCCATAGAATTGTCTCCCTCTGCCTCTAAGACTCCACCAACCACCTTTGTATCTTAGAATCTTTCAAGTCACAGCTCTGTCTCTCTTCCTCCAGGAAGCCCTCCCAGACTGCCACAACTATATGCCTTTAACCTTTGGAGTGCCCAGTTGGACATTAAGATCCCTGAGGACAAGATCCCCTACCTCTGACCTCCTGCTGTCATTGAGAGTTATGGTGACCATCTATGTTAGAATTTACTGACCCTTATAATCCACCAGAACGTTCTGGAAATGATAACGCTTTGACTTCCCAAGGCCAAATGCCTGATGTCCGTCTTTGGACTTGAGAAAGGAGCCCCTTCCCCCAGCACGTCTGGCATGGTCATAGCACCACCTGCAGACTGGGCAGGAAGGCCAATGGGCCAGCCCCTCTCTGTGGCCATGCCCTGGACCCTGCCAAGGAGGAGATGGGCTGCCATCCCCCGGGAAATCCGCTCGACCACATGTGTTCCCAAGATGGCCAGGGCGTAGGTGAGCAGCTGATAAACCCCTTTCCTGGCGACAGGGGTGTCTGCAGAAGGCCTGAGATAGGGATGAGCAGCCACCACAGAGCCCGTGTCTTCCTGGGCACCAGCAGGAACATTCTAGCACACTCTGCACGCGGGCCCAGAGAGTGAGAGGGGGAACCTTCCCCCCACTACCCCGCAGGTGTTTATGAATCCAGGGCTTACCCCATGCCTAGCCTGCACTAGCCCCCCGCTTGCCAGGACCTCCACGTGCCAGAGAAAAAGAGCCAGAAGCTCTGCCCAGGACACGTGGAGTGAGAAGCAACGGGCACTTTCTACCCACTGTCTCTGCGCAAGGTGCTTCCCATAGCTCTCATCTAATCTGTCCTATGACCTAGTCTATTACCTGTACGTTTCAGTTAAGAAAACTAAGGCACAGAGAGGTTAGGCACTTTGCCCAAGGTCACACAGCTGGGAGAAGTTTCAGCAGGTGTCTCTCTTCCTCGGTTCTGTTTGGCCAGCAGACCATACATGAGTCCTAGAGTGAAGATTTTATATGTTGGCAAGGAGCACCAGGGGGCAAACGAGGGAATGGAATAGGGGGCAGGGAGGCCCAGTATCTACAACATTCTGACGCTACACGGATGCTGGTGGAGAACAGGGTGCATGGGATGCTCCAAGAGATGGTTATGGCTTCCTGTAAGTCCCCCACCCCAAGCCCACCATGTGTGGCCCTCTGTGGGTGCCTGTCACACAGGATTGCTGACACATGCCACCCCCACCAACATTTCAGGCTTACAACCAAAGGCGACCAGAACTTCAGAACCGAAAATCAGAATGTGGTTGGTGGGGAAGATGGGGAGGAGAACCTGGGCCACTGTACATTGCAAATCACCCCTCCACACACACACACCCTGAGATTGTATAGTGCACAACCTGCCCAACGGTAGGAGCAGTCCAGAAACCCAGCAGGGCCCACGTCCCCAGGATGGTGGCTGTGTAGGGGGATTTGCAGATCCCTTGCAGATTGCCTTGGACATGTCTTTCCCCAGAACAGTGGAGCAGCTCTCCCACAAAAGACCCCCTCTTTGCTCTCCTATGTGCCCCTTCACCGTGCCCTCCTCCCTTGCCCAGCCCCTGTCCTGCACCCAATGGGACTCCCACTCACACTTTGTGCTGTGGGGGCACCTGTGGCTTGGCAGGGCCTGGTGCTGAGGGGTGAAGGTGCAGACATCCGCCGCCCGTCCCCCACTTCTGGGCTCACGTCCAGCTGCTGGCTCCCGCGGTGACAGCCCGCCTCCCACAGCTCTGAGAACAGAGCCAGGCTGTGTTCACGTGTCCCCACTGGGACCACACGGCGGGCGGGCGGGCGGGGATGGGGGAGGGGGGGGGAGTAAAGCCACCAGCCCACACTGCCAGGCCACAGGCTCTGTCTGTGCCCAAACCTGCCATTAGGGAGACTCAAGGCGGCCAGACCAGCCCACCCAGTCACCAAACTCAGCCCAGACCGGTCCCTGGGGGCCCAGGGTGGTGGCCAAAGGGGAGGGCAACAGCAGCAGCACTCACGACGGCCCAGGGTTACCGGGGCCTATTCTGTGCCAAGAACCATGCCCCCGGCGGCTCTCCCAACACCAGGGAGGATGGAGATCCTGGGTTATCCCCATTTGATGGATAGGAGGACTGAGGCTCGGACAAGGCACCCAGGTTTGCCTGCATGGTCTGGTCCCTGAGACCATGCTGGGGGCCGTGGGGGAGGTTATAGGTTTGTGGCTCTATCCCTGGCCAGGGGCTGGGGCAGCCCTTGGGAGAGCCTGAGGGCTCAGGAAGCAGTGGCTCGGGCCCCAGGAGCGGGAAGGGAGGCCGCCCCAGAGCGTGGAGGTTGGTTCCTGGTGGAAAGTCCTGCTTCGGCATTGCTGGGCTGGTCTTGGGCCTTGCACAGGCCTGGGGCAGAGCTCCCACCTCATGAGACGACTCCCTGATGTATAAAACACAGCCGAATGGATTGAGACCTGGCATGCAGCTGGCGCTTAATACATGCTCTTCCCTTCCCGTACCTTGCTGGGTGAGGTGAGGGGGAGAGAGGGGCAGGGCCAGGATGTTGGGGGTGGGGAAGGGCAGCCAGAGCCGCCCCTCAGACATGTCTTTTGGCAATTTTGGAGCAGCTGCTCTGTTCCAGGTAAGGGAGCTGTGTCTCCCCCTGGGTGGCTGCCTCCCACCCCAGGCCCATGGGGGTCCCGTGGGGTCCTGCCTGTCCCAGCTGGGGTCCTGGGATCCCCACACTTCCGGACAAGGATGGCAGTGGTGCTGACAGTTCACATGGCCCAGAGAGGTTAGGCAGCCTGTTCAGGGGCACACAGCTCTAGGCAAGAGTGTCAGGATTCAAACCCAGGCCAGCCGAGTCCAGAGCCCTCCTCTTCATACCACATCTGGGGAGCGAGGGGTGCCTGGGATGGGCTCTCGGCCCCTGGAAGGGAGGGCATGGTGCCCCCATCACTGAGGTGAAGGGGTAGAGAGGCTGGCCCTGTCCGTGTGTCCATCCCTGCCCTACAGAGGCCAGAGGCCTTCTTCTGGCAGTGGGTGGCAGAGGGCTGCCCAGCAGGAGAGGGTCTGTGGTCCCAAAAACGGGCCTCGTGGGCCCTCCCCTGCACAGCCCCCACCAAACCAGCAGGTCAGACGTGTCAAGTCCGTGTCCCTCACACCGTCCATGGACGGCAGGTGTGGCTGGCCGCCAAAGCCACTGTCTGCTCACTCATTCCCTTGGCCCAAAGCCACAGAGGACAGCTTACCTGCTGGGCCTGCTGGGTGGGCACACGCGCATACACGCACTCAGAACCGCACCCCCCAACTCGGAGTCGCACGCGCACACCAGCCGGAACAATGAGCTGCTGGCCTGCACACCCACTTGACTTGTCTGTCCTGACGGGACCTGGAGGCAGGGGAGGGAGGCCTGGGGAGCAGCCAGGTCCACAGCTGACGGAGGAGATGCCAGAAAGTCCAGCCCAGCCTTGGAACTGCGTGACCACGGGGGCCGCGGGGACAAAAGCACAGTCACACTACCCTAGGCTGGGAGGGAGGAGAGAGTACGCATCCATTCCTCAGTTAAGCAGCCACACACCCATCCTCGAATGGTTTGCTGAGCACCGACTGTGTGCAGACCCCCTTCTAGGTGTCAGTAACCACATCAGACACCAGCTTGGTGCTGGAGGGATGGAGGTGGACGCAGGACATGGTGACTGACCCTTTGCTACGTGCATTGCCTTGCTGAGTCCTCCCTGTGATCCTCTCGGTGGCTGCTGCCAGCACCCCCACATCGCAGATCAAGAATCGGAGACTCCACTAGAAAACAGAAGACCTAAGAGCCTGCGCCTTTCCTTCTTTCCTTTCCCTCATTCCCCTTCCCATGCCCCTCTATTTTGTCTGAAATAACAAAGAAAAAGAAACAGAAAAGGCAACACCCACACTTATGATACCTGCTGGGCCACTGTCTGGTTTGTCCGGGACAGCCCTGGTTCTCACCTAACACCCCATCTAATAAATGAAAGCACCTCCTGTGCTCTCAGCGTGCCCTGGTTTAGACCTAGATAAAGCCAATTAAGCTCTCTTCCCGCTCTGGCGCTGAGGGAAAGATATAATCAGAGAGAAAAAGGGATGGTCCCAGGACAGGACAATCATGGAAGGCTACCTGGAAGAGGTGTGCTTGAGCCGTGCCTGGAGGTAGGGAGACACCACCTACCAAGGTCCTCCATCTAGGATCCAGGACCGAGGCCGGTGCTCAGCTTTATAGCTCTGTTTGAGGACCGTGTGCTCTGGGGAGGCCCCAGAAAGTAGAGAGCCTGAAGAAGGGGCCACACTGGGGCTGTGCCATGTGATGACAGTCCCCCCACAGCCCCTGGCTGCCTTCCCAGCACCCAGTTGTGTCATGACAGTGCTGCCCAGTGCCCCTGGGATGGATGAGGTGTCCGACTGCCCGTCCCCACGGGTGCCTCATTCTGGCACCTGCCTGTTCCGGCGGGACCTAGGCCGAGCTCAGCCTCTGGAAAGCCACAGCTCACTGTTTCTCCAGCCAAGACCCTGAAGCGGTTCTGGAGAACCTTTGGGACTAGGGTTGGAATTCCTGTAATCAAGGAGACATCTCGTCCTGCACAGTGGCTCAGGACATAAGCTTTGTGCCACACACCTTGGATCCCAGGCGTGCCCCTCCGCAGACAGGGCCGTGACCACCGGCCAATTACCTGACTGCACCTCCCACCCCCTCTTCTCATCTGGAACATGCGGGAAGAACAGGGCCTAGCTCACAGTGCTGTGAGCATCCATGAGCTAATACCCACAAGTGTGGCCAACAGCCTTGGTATACAGTAGGTGTTAGCTAAACGCCAGCCGCTATGGTCCTTCTTGTTGTACCAAGGAGGTGCACAGAGGAGAAGGGTCCTGGAATCTGAGACACGGAAGGAAGACTGTCCTGTCTGGTCTTGGCCCTTCCGTGACGGTCCAACCAGTTTGGTGGACTCTGCCTGAATACTCTTGGGCTCAGGGAGCTCACTACCTCACGGCCGGCCAGCCTGTCCACAGATAGGCAGTGGACTGAGCTCCCCTTGTCTGTGTTCCTCCTTCATCAGATTAAATCCCAGCTGCTGAGTGCAGGGTCGGGACCAGAGTCCGTGCCTCCCACTCCCCAGCTGGGCACCCTGTGTGTGGCTTCCGCTGCCCCCAAAGCTGGCTGTGGGGGGGGGAGGCGAGGCGGGAAGCTCTTGTACCCCGTCTGGAGTGGGAGCGGGAGCCCCGGGGCTTTGGTGTCCCCTGGGCCAGGCACACCTGCCGCTCCCAGGTTCTCAGGTTCTCCAGTCATGTGTCCTCAGCCTTCCTGACCTGCCCGAGCTCCTGGACCTGCTTGGCTCGCATCCGACCCTTCCTGCCCTTCCCCCCTCACTTCTTACAGAGCAGGTCATTTGGGTTCTAGACTCTTCTCTGTCCTGGGCAGCTGGGCAGCCCCCCACCCTGGCAGCGGTGCTCCCTCCTGGGCTCCGACTGGGGCCACTATACTGGCCACCCGGGACATCACATCTCTCCCCCGGGGCCACGCTCAAGCTCCACACATGCTCCGAGATGCCCCTGCAGCGAGGACACGCACCCCTCCCCAAGTCACAGGCCAGCACTCTACCGCCCCCCCACGTCTGTCTTTGGAAGTCTGGCCAGCGTCGCAGGACCCATGTCCCACCCCCCCACCCACCATGGCCCCACAGGGGGCCATCCTGGGGACTCACCCGGCAGGAGCACTTTCCACTTAGGGCTCTTCTGGTCCATGAGAACAGACAGTCCCAGGCCCTGGCCCGCCCACCCCGGCCTGGCCTGGCGGGCTCAGAGCAGCTCCCTTAGGCCTGGGGGAGGGTTGAGAGGGGTGGAGCAGCAGGGCCGGGAGGAGCAGAGCTGGGCTCTCCCAGCTCTGCAGTTGGGGTCCAGGAGCAGACTCCTGAGAAGACAGTGGAGAGAGGCAGGGGGCCAGCCAGCAGGCCGAGGCACAACCACGCGGGCGGCAGGCCCTCCTCCTGCCCTCCAGGCCTCCAGCCCGCCCTGTCGCACACCCCCGCGGGCTGCACGGGGAGCGCTGGAGGGCGGCGGGCGGCAGGCGCTGCGGTGGCCACTTCCTGCTTTCCCTGCAAAGCCGGCTCCCTACTTCCCCCGCCAGACCCAGTGGGCCGAGGTATTTACTGCTGTCCTGGGGAGCAGAGAGGACCCCGGGTCCCGCAGGGGCACCACACCCACCCAAGCCCCCCTTCTCCGTCACGGAGTCACTGGGCAGTCTGTTCCGGGCACCCGCTCTGCACCAGTCCCCGCCGTGGGCTTGTACGCGCTCCAGGCCGCAGGAACCATCCACCTGGCCGCCTTCCCAGAGGTCAGGAGCACCAAGGGCGGACGTCAGGGAGGCATGGGCCAAGGGCGGCTCGGCTCTGGCACAGGGAAAGCGTGCAGGCCCATTGCCCTAGACCGGGGACGTGAGGCCTCGGCGGGTGATCCGCTGGAAGGCTATGATGGGGAAGGGGGAGGGCCCAGCCCTGATGGGGAGGTAGGGGTGTGCAGAAGCAGAGGCAGGGGTCCTGAGGCTCTGGGGGAATTCCAGGGCAGGAAGCCATCCCACAGCAGGGCTGTGGTCTCTGCCTCCTGGGTCAGAAGCTCCCCTGGGAGACGGAGGAGGTCTCATAAGGGGGAAGGAAACCTGCTGTCACTGGGGTCTTAGCTCTTGGGTTCTCCTCCCCGGAGGGTCTCCTCTCGGCCCTACAAAGGTCGACAGGCCCTGTTCTGTGTTCCCTCCTCCCCTGCTCCCCTCCTGGGTGCACTACACTTTCTCAGCCATTCTGCCTCTTGTGAGAACCCATCTCGGCCTGTGCGGGGACAGGACGGTTGGGCATTTGCTGGGGGTGGAGACCTCGGCTTGTAGGGGGCAGGCAGAGGGATGCCCTCCCAAAGGTGGGCCCACAGGCTGATTCCTGGGTGAGGTGCTGGGAGGCTACAAGAGAGGAAGAGCCTTGTCTAAGGCTCTGGGGGGAAGCCCCGTCCTGAACCTGGGATGGGCAGCAGGGGTGGGAGCCGGGGCTGGGGGCGGTCCAGGGCTGTGACTCAAGCCCCATTTCTAGTACTATGTTGCGCCACGTCCTGGGAAAAACACCAAAGTGCACCGAGACCGTCCTAGGGTGGGCGAGAATCCAGCCCCTTCCGGGACGCCCCTGCTCCGTCTCCCGCCAGGGTGGTGTGGGGACCCCCAAGGGCTTGGCAACTTGGGTCACCTCCACAGCAACAGTCCCGAGACAAAGGTCCTGTCATCTTCCTCGTGTTCCAGCGGTGGAGACTGGCCCAGGATGACCCAGGCTGCACCTGCTAGGGGTGAACTGGGCTATCTCAGGATCCCCTAGGAACTTGGCCACGAAGCCTGAGGGGCTAGCCCTGGCAAAGCGTCTGCAGGACGTCAGCACTCACTCGCGTCCCGTATGCCCCTGGGGTCCTCACTGGCCTGCCCATGCTTTAGTCGAGAGCTTGGACCCCGTGCCCCTCCGGCTGCACATGGCGAGCTCGGTGTGGCCACGGTGGCCAGCATGGCGGGGCAGATAACAGTCCCCCAAAGATGGGCGTCTTTTCATCCCTGGAGCCTGTGAGTATGTCATGTCACCTGGTAAAAGGGACTCGGTACATGTGATTCAGCTCAGAGCCTCGAGATACAGAGATGACCCTGGATGATACAGGGGCCCGATGTGATCACAAGGGCCTTCTTAAGAGGGAGGCAGGGCTGCGTGGTGGCCAGCGTGAGCCAGAAAGGAGAGGCTGGAGAGGTGGGGCGAGGAGCCGTGAACCACGAGCCTTGGGAGCCTTCGAAGCTGGCAAAGCAAGGGACTGGGTTCTCCTCTGGAGCCTCCGGGAGGAGCCAGCCCAGTGGCCGCCTCTGATTTCTGGGCTGTGAAGTCATACAGCTGTGCTGAGTTCACGGTGGTTTCTTCCAGCAGTTGCAGGAAAGGAGTACAACCGGGAAGAAAGCTGTGCCCAGACTCCCAGCTCCTACATACAGCAGTCGCTCGATAAATGCTGTCCTCGGGTCGCCTGGGGGGCTAAGTCATTAAGCACCTGCCTTCAGCTCAGGTCATGATCCCAGGGTCCTGGGATCGAGCCCAGCATCAGGCTCCCTGTAGCAGGAAGCCTGCTTCTCCCTCTCCCACTCCCCCTGCTTTGTCCCCTCTCTTGCTGGGTCTCTGTCAAATAAACAAAATCTTAAAAAAAAAAAAAAATGCTCTCCTCTATGTGTTTGATTCAGGGAGCTCATAGCCCCTCCTCAGAGTCATCCACGTTCAAGGGAGAGAAAGAACCAATCATTCACAGGTGACCTTCAAGTGTCCTTGACTTCAGTATGTCAAACCTCTGGAGAAGCACGCAGCAAGGGGTCCCTAGAATTTTATAGTTTGGAGCAACACCCTCGGAGGGAAGAAAAGTTCTGGAATGGAGTAGGAACCTGCCTTGAATGTCAGCCCCAGGCCCAGGAAGCCTGAGGAGATCTAAGCCCCCTGTGCATAGAAGAACCTTTTTCTCCTTACCATCCCATCTGGTTCCCCAGCACTAGATGACTGAAAAACTAGTATTTGCTCCACAGTTGTTCATGGGTTACCTGTTACGTGCATTGTGTCAGGTTCAGAGAGAGAAAGAGGACAGTGAGATATAGTCCCAGCCTTCATGAGGAGGGCAAGTGAGTTGAGCACAGGTTGCCCCAGGGCCTTTGCACTGCTCTTCCCAGAGCCTGGAGCCCTCTGTCCAATACTACCTCCTCAACAAGGCCTTCTGTGACCACCCTGCCTAAAGTCACAGCTCTCACCCCTCCGTGTCCCCCACCCTATTTCTCTTCACGGCACTTCACACCACCTGGTATCATGCGTTTTGCCTAACGTGTCTTTGGCACGCAGTAGTAGGTGCTCAATAAATATTTATGAAAAAAATGCACACACATAAATGACGGTGTCCACGTGCAAACAGGCAGTTGTGGTGAAGATGTAAGCAAAGGTCTGCTGGGAGAGTACCCAGCTTCCAAATGGTTTCTGCTCTCAGTCCTGTCACAGGTGCAAGTCAGTGTGGGGCACAGTAGGGTTTGGAAATGCGGCTCTTGGAACTAACTGAACCCATGTGGCACACCACACGGGGGTAGCTGAGGTCCCCGAGCACCAGCTTATCGGCCTGAACCGGGGAAAGCAGGGCAGTGGGTGAGCGGAGGCTGGGGCAGGAGGGGGACAGGCAGACACAGGGACAGGCAGGCTCACGGGGGCATCAGTGCCTGGCTCCAGCTCCCGCTCCTGCGGGCCCCCACCCGAGCCCCAGTCACCTCTTCATCCCCACCCGAAAGCCCGACCCTGGAAAGAAACGGGGGCTCAGGCACTCAGACCCTGTTGGCGGCGGCTCTGTGGGCAAGGCGCGCCTCTGAGCTCATGCCCTCATGGACTGCGTTTCGGCCAATGCTCGACGTTCCGTTTTACGAAACTGTATGTGTGAAATTCTCTTCTCCTAATTTCATGAAACCGGTATCAGTCAGATACCGAGAGTCACATGCCAGCCAAGGGGCCAGCTGAGAGCGAGCGGACCCCGGGCCAGCCGAACGACAGAGAGAAGGTGTTCAGGTCTGCGGGGGTGAGCGACTCCCGGCTAAACATCGGAGAGGCTCCTGGGGCAAGGAACCACAAGCAAAGGGCCCCTCCAGGCTGCCCCGACCTGCAGGCCCCGTGCTCCCCAGCATGACCCGAGCTCCCAAGAAGATGGACCCGCAGCTTGTGGCAGAGAAAAGAGGCTTTGGATTCCGGCGCGGCTGTGGCCACACAGGAAGGGAGAGCGGGTGGAGAGTGGGGAGGTGCCCGGGAGGCCAGACGGAGCCCTGCCCACAGAGCCAGGGAGAGGGGGCATGCAGGGCTGGAGAGGCCGAGGCTGGACCCCCCCGTCCCACGTCCTCCGAGCAGCTGGCAGCTGGGGTAGGCGTCCTCCGAGTTTCTCTGTCAAAGCACTCAGCACCAGCACCCGCTCCAAGTGAGTCCTGCCAAGCGCTTCTTGGGGTCAGAGCCAAGGACACAAGTGGAGGCCTAAGGCCAGGAGCCCATTTGCCCAACAAAAGAGACAAAAGCCTTTATGGGGCCCAGCCTTCAGGTGGCCACCGGTGCGCTCTCTCTGCCCAGGCCAGGGCCCGGCATCTGTGGTTCTGAGAGCCCAGCCCAGCGCTAAGCCCTGGACGGGGAGCCTCCTTGGATCCTCACAGACTGTGTGGGACCTGGGCTGCAGGGACTGTGGGCTCACACCCAGCTGGGAAGAGCCAAGGCAGAACCGGTATGTAGGGAACGGGGGTCCGGGACAAGGAAGGGGCCGCAGGATGGGCGCCCACGAACATTCACCTCCGGGGCAAGTCCATGTTGCCTCATTCCCCTGGACCCCCTCCTCCAGGATCTCAGCCCGGGGCCCGAGGGGCTCTGCTCCAGGGAGCCTGCCCGATTCGCCACTGGCTTCCTTCTTTTGCGTCCTTGGCTTGACCCCTGAAGGGCACCTTTTCTCTGGGAAGCGGTGGCGGGAGCCCCAGCACCTACTTGCAAATCTACCCTGTGTCGGGGGCAGGGAGCCGAGGGGTGCACGCATTTTCCTGCTCTGGGCACAACGACTTGGAACAGCCCGGAAATGTGCGGTCCCAGGCAGTTTCTGAGCAGCAGACTAGGAGATGCAGATGCGTCTGAGGCCGAGCAGCGGGGGACTGGGGAGAGGACAGGAGCAGGGAGCAGGGGAGGCAAGAGCCGGTTCCAGGTAAAGCCTCAGCCCCGCGGGAGCCCCGGAGGGTAAGCTCCATCCTTTGCTGGAAGCCAGGGGGCCAGGCTTCACATTCCCGCACTGGCCAGGGCATGAGAGCTGCCCGCCCTTCCCCTACAGGACACAGGGACCAGGGCAGGGTGTCCAGGTGGAGCGCCCCAGGCTCAGACCCAGTTCTCAGAGCTCACGGAGCACTGGGCGAACTGGCCGCTGGGACGTGTGGTTGATCAGGGCAGAGATGGCCAGCCAGCCCCCACCCCCGCAGTGGCCAGCCCCTCCTACACTGGACTGCCTGGGCCCCCTGTATCTGGGTGGGGCGGGAACTGGCTCCAGCCAGTGGAAGGGACATGGCCTCAAGGCCAAGGTGGGTGAGTATCCAGGGGCTCTCCTGTGTTCTCTACCCATGTCTGCTGGTGATGGAATGAGCGCACTCTGGAAGCCAAGAGATGGCAGAGCCACAGGCTAAGGGGACCCTGGGACCCTCTGTCACCCAACAGGAATCATGATGGCCTCAGGATTATCTGTCACAGCACCTGTCAGGCTGCAACTGATTTTAGAAGTGACTTTGGGATGGGCAGACCAAGGGTCCTGAAAGATGTCTGTGTCCTATTTTGTGGAAGCTATGACCACACCAACACCAACCCTCCCATGGCAAAGGGGACTGCCGACCGGGCACAGAGAGCGTCCCGGGTGATCCAGGGGCACTCGTGCAATCACAGAGTTCATACACGTGGAAGGAGGAGGCAGAGGAGGCACTGGAGAAGCAGGGCAGAGCTGCAGCGTCGCGGGCTCTGTGGACGGAGCCACCGGCTGGGGACTACGCACGGCACCCAGAAGCTGGGGAAGGCCGGGACACGGAGCAGCCCTGCCCGCCCCACTGCGTTCAGCCCACTGAGACCATGCTGGACTCCCGGACCCCAGAACTGTAGGATAGTAACTGGGTGGTTTGAAGCTGCCAAGTCGGTGGTCACCTGTTACCTGCAGCAGCAGGAACTCGAGAGGACAGGCCTCTTCCGAGATAAGCCCCTGCCATGGGGGTGGACAAGGGCAGTGAAGGGGGCAGCTTCTGGGCTGGGCCAGGCCAGCGGGGTGCGGATGGGCCCCCTCCTCCCCCACCACCACTAGCCCATTTCCTCCTCTCTGCTGCCCCATGAGCTGTGGTCACTCCAAAGCCTGGAGCCAGGAGAGTGGTGGCTTTCTGGGTGGGAGGAGAGCAGCAGCTCTGGGGAGCACCCAACAGGGGTGGCCGACCCAAGCACCCCAACATGGCAGCTGAGAAAGGGAGGGGCCCCAGGAGCACCGCTGTGACTGCAGAGTCGATTTTGGTCTGGTCTCCTGCGACCCCCCTGCAACCCCATTAGAGGGTCTGTGACTACCACTGTATCTCTCTTTTATTAAAATATTTTATTGATTTATTTCAAAGGAAGAGAGAGTGCAAGTGAGTGAGCACAGGGGGAGAGGCAGAGGAAGAAGGAGACTCCCCAGTGAGCAGGAAGGCCAACACAGGACTGGATCCCAGGACCCCAGGATCATGACCTGAGCTGAAGGTAGACGCTTCACCAGCTGAGCCACCTGAGCGCCTCTCCATCTTTCTTAGTGGAGACATTACTTGCTACTTCCACAGCTCAGAAAGGACATCTAGGGTCCATGGGGCACAACTTGGGGCTACCCCTTTGCTGTGCAGTATGGCAACCCTGATGATCACACCAGAAGCACATTCGCAGCAACCACAAGGCGAATGGCACACCCTGGAGTTGTGCAGTGTGCAACGTGCACAACCTTGCACAGCAACCTTGAGTACCTTCTTGATGTCCATCCCACTGACATCATGCTACAGGAAGACTTCTTTTTTTTTAACCACACCTACTCGCCACTGGAGCAGCTAAGCTTTGGGAAGATTCTGAACCTTGCCAAGTCTCCATGTCTGGGATGTGCTGTGCTGATTTGGAAACGTGGACCTGGGTCTTGGATACCAAGCCACACCCTTGCTTATCACCAGATGGTGCTGCTTGTCTCCCAAGGAGCGTGGCTGCACAAAGATAATTGTTCTGGAATGCTTGTTCCCATCCATTCGTGATGAGTTGGGAGTTTCCTCCTGCTGGATTTTACATCACGTGTGAGTGCGCCCATGAGAAAGGGATCTTGCTTTGATTAAAGGTTTAAGAATATCAGACAGAGCTGAGCCTGGGGGCTTGTCACCCTACAAGAGGAGGCTGTCCGACAGCCAGGTCTGGGTTGCACCCTTCTCTCCCCCAACCAGACACTTCTGGTCAGTCTAAGGTCTGCGCTTGCCTAAGCCCCAGCTGTCCCTACAGCCCCAGAGCCAAGCTCCCTATGATCAGCACGTGACCACATCCTAGGCGGGCGCTCTGAACCATGCGACAACCGCCTCTGGGAGGGAACCAGCAGAGTGGCCCCCCGTGTCCCCGAGAGCACCCTGTCCAGCCACCTGGCCTGGCACGAGGGCTCCTGCTGGGACAGCTTCCACCCCCAGCAAATACTGCTGTGTTTACATGCAAGATGTTTGCGGGGCATTGAGGGACAGAAATGGACCATGCTGGGTAGTTACCCTGCAAGGCAGCAGATGCTCACAGCCCCCTGGGCCTTCTGAGAGAGGCCTCTGCCCCAGTGAGCACTGGGGAGAGAGCCACCACTGCAGGGGGTGGGGAGAGTCAGTAGACAAATGGGGGTTCAGAGCTCTGGAGAAAGGAAGTGGCAGGACTGGGGGTGTGTGTGGGGGGCAGTGGGTGCACATGGATACGGGTCCTGTATACGTGTGCCTGTGAGTGTGTGTAAATGTATGTGTAAGAGAGTCCCAGGGCCCGTGTGCACATGGGTCTGTATGTGCGTGCCTGCGTGAGCCCCTCTGTGTGCGGTGCCTTCTCTGGCTCTGCGTGTGCGCCCGTGTGGCCCGGCTCTCATAGCCGTGTGTCCGCATGTGCTTGCCTCCCGTGCTGCCCGCCCTATGAGAGGTGGCAGGTGTGTAATAAACCATTAGTCTCTGTCACGTTTCTGAGCAGCATCAGTGGCCTCCCGGGGAGGAGCCTGACTCCAGGATGGCTCTCCAGGCAGGTCTCCAGCTGGGAAGCCGCCCACCCCCCTCCAGGCAGGGCTGCAGGCTGACAGGAGCAGCTGGCAGACGTGGGCCTTGGGCCCCTGCCCTGCCCCGGGCAGCCCCAGGGCTGGGGGGCTGGGCCTTGTGGGTGCCAGTCGGGGGTGGGGAGGCAACGGTCCCCCAGGGTCAGAGTTGCAGGCTACTACCTAGCACGGAGGCATGGTTGGGATCGGGGGGCAGGACAGCATCCTCGAGGACACTCCACCAGGTGCCTGAGAATCACAAGTCACAATGGCGCTGACTCCAGCCCCCACCTGCGAGCGGTCAGGGCCAGCCCCGCATTGGACCCTCTTCCGTCCCAGTTACACGGATTCCCACACCTGCCCTGTAAGCCAGGCCCTCTCAGCCTTCGCGCCCGTTTCTCAGATGAGGAGGGAGAGGCACGGCGTGGAAAAAGGCACATGTCTGGGGCTCTGATGTGCTGGGGGGCGGGAGACGGCTCCCCGAACAGCATCCCCGCCCACCACCTGCACACCCACCTGCCAGGGTCTGGGAACCCCTTGGAGGGCTGCATGGCCCGGGGGCCGCCAGAAAGCTGGATGAGTCCCTTGCCGAGAATGCTTCATGGATGCCCCAGAGGGCAGCCCAGGCCCTGAGGGGGGGGCAGGCCAGCTTCCCTCACCCCCCCATACCCGCCACCCCGTCGGCCAGCCTGGCTCCTCCCGGGCCACATAGGCTCACAAGCAGCACTTTCCGTGGGGCTCACAACCGGGGCTGGCGCGGGTCTCAGGACTCAGTCCCCTCTGGGCAGCAACACGCGGGGCACCTACAGGGACCCCCTCGGAGGGGGCTAAGGACAGAAATATGGCCTAAGGGGTTGCTCTAGGACCCTCCCCAGATAAGAACGCAGGAGCCCACTCACACCGACATCCTGCCAAATGGCCTGCCAGGGACCCACTCACGGCCCCCCGCCCCAGTCCCACAGGCCCCATCGTGAAAGCCTCAGGACGTCACCCAGGCAGGGACAGCCCCACTGTCATCAGGGAAAGTGCCAAGATGGGCGGACAGGGCCTCCGAGGCTGGTGCGGTGGCAGCGAAAGGCACACAGTGGCCTCGGCGGCCGCGTCTTCCTCCAGCCACACGCCCGGGCTCCCTCTGGCCGCACGGAGGCTCCCCCCGGGAGCGCTGCGGGCCAGGCCCCGGCGCATTCACGATGCAGAAGCCCAGGAACGGTGTGCGCGGCACGGGCGGAGAGGGGCTGCACACGGCATCGCGCGGGGCGTCAGGACGGCGCAGGGCAGCGACCACACAGACGGACCCGGGGTGCCGGGGAGGGCCGCCGGCCGTGACGCAGCTCAGACCCCCAGGAAAAGTACACAATCACGGTGCGGGCAAACACAGGTGTGCCGGAGAGAGCGGCGTGTGAGCGGGCGGGTCCGGGGTGGGGGGACGCGGGAGCAGGTGGAGGGCCCGTCTCCGCGGGCTCTGGAGATCCTGTACACCTGCTTTAAAGCGAACGCGCGAACACGACGGAATTACAGCTCACAGACTCAACACGCGGAGGCCGTCTGCAGGTCGCGGCCGACAGGGCGCTGGGAAGCAGGGGTTCCGATGGAACCACAAACTGACTTAATCCCTATGGAGTGTAAGAGCCAAACTCAAGGAAGGGAGACGCGGCCTCCAGGCTCTCCCCGAGGATGTGCTGACCATGGGGTGGAGATCCGTGCCTGAACTCAGTGCTGGGAGCCCCCCTCCCTGCTGGGGATGGCATGAGCCACACCAGCACCCAGAGACGGCAGAGTGCGCGGGTCTAACCTGTGCCGGGCAGGTCCGCTCCAGTCCCGGCCACGCTGCTCTGCAGACACCGGGTGGGTCCCGGCTCCTGGGCCATCCGGGGACCTCTGGGCGCGCTCTCTGCTGGGGCGCCTGGCCGGGGCTCAGGCTCCCTGGCGGGGACGTGGACGGCTGTCGATGCCTCGAGAGATGCAGACGTGACCTGGAAGGACAAGAGGGGACAGGGTGAGTCTTGAACATACTTGCCCGAGACGCTGGGTGCCACGCCTCCCCCATGATGGCCTGGCTTTGCCATCAGGGACTTGGCTGAGCTGGCTTGGGGCAGCGCAGGGCTGGGGGCTGGTCCCCAGGAGCCCCAGGGTGAGTGTCTTCTTTGCCCGGTGACCCCTGCCCTAGGACACCAGGCTGGCTGCTGGGCCGTGGGGCTCTACCCGCCGGCCCTGTTGCTCCCCAAGCCCCAGGCCTGCACGGAAGCTGGCATAACTACCTGCTGGTTAATCATGACTCCGATGATTAGCCCAGCGGATCTTTAGTTCACGCTACCGGGTGGTCTCCCCATCCCCCCAACCCCAGCCCCTTGTTCCAGTTCTTTCATTGTGGTGAAACGGGTGTACAATGGGTGGCATGAAGTACATTCACAATGAGCAACCATCGCCTCAACCCATTTCCAGAACTTTTTCCAGACCCCCTGACACTCACCGTCCTACTTCCTATCTCTATGACTCGGACTATCCTGGATGCCCCATCCTCTTCCCACATCTGGGCAAACTGAGGCTCAGAGAGGTGCCGGAGGAACCTGAGGTCGCAGAACTGCTCGACTCCTGGGCTGAGTCCCCCCACCAGTCAACAGGGCTTCGGGTCCTGGGCTCGCACCTCCAACCTCAGAGGCCCTGCCCTGAGGGGAGGCTGTGGGCCAGTCCCACCGGCCGGCGACCCCCCACCTCCCGACAACGAGCTCATCGGAAAGCAGCTTCATGTTGATCCAGTTGTTTTAGGGATTAGTGCCATAAAACCAAAGTGCCCTAAGAGAGATGGATGGCCCAGAATTCCCCGGTGAGCAGGGGCTCCGCCAGCACTCCCTGCGAGAGGCAGATACATTTACCGTTTGTTTCCGGAAATGCTTTAATTTATGGGATCCATATGGTGACACTGCCCAGACCACAGCCCCTGCAAATCCCATAGGCATGCTGGCGGCTTAGACTGGAGCCAGGAGGAGGCGGCACCTCAGCCCGGCACACTTAATGCCCTTGCTCGCTGGCCCAGGGGCCAGGGGCCCGTCGGCGTGGCAGGGACCCAGGAGCCCCATGTGTGTCTCATCTTGTCGGGCTCGAGCTACCCTTGCAATCTCATCCTGGGGAAAGAGGAGCAGGCTGCTGTGTCCATCGGTCATAGGTCGGCTTGTCCAGCCAGCCTGGGAACGCTCTGAGGGGTGGTACCTGGTCAAACCAGGAAGCGTTCTTGTAAACCCCCTGGGGTGGACTATGGGTGGGGGAGTGGAGGAGGGCAGTGGAGGCAGAGACTGGCTCTGACCCCTGCCCACAGGCTGGTGGAAGGGAGAGAGGGGAGGGCCCCCTTCCTGCTTCTCCTCCTGGAGCTGGGGTACCCAGGTCCTGCTGGGGGAAGGTGGTGGGGGGCCACCTCTAGGAGGTAGGGATGGCTTCCAGGATGGGGAGCGGTGGGCAGGAGGACCCCACTTATGATGTGCCATGCTTGACCCTCTCACCCACCATGTCACGCATCAGAACACAGAGACAAGAGGAGATAAAGTGGCTTGAGCTCTCAGCTGTGATTGGAGGCATTGGGATTTGAACCCAAGCGGTTGGGAGCAGACTCAGCTGTTAGAAAGCAAATGGAGGGGCGCCTGGGTGGCTCAGTGGTTAGAGCCTCTGCCTTCGGCTCAGGTCATGACCTCAGGGTCCTGGGATCGAGTCCCGCATTGGGCTCTCTGCTCAGCAGGGAGCCTGCCTCCTCCTCCTGTCTCTCTCTGCCTGCCTCTCTGCCTACTTGTAATCTGTCAAATAAATTAAAAAAAAAAATCTTAAAAAAAAAAAAAGAAAGCAAATGGAGGACATGGTTATTAAGTAGAGAAGAGCAGAGAGCAAAAGGGAATTTGACTAGGCAAGAGAGGTGCAGATGAAAAGCACTATAGAAGTTAGAAGATCTCTCTGGGCCTGGAGAAATCCAGGCAGTCTTCCTGGAAGAGGTGGAATTTGAACTAGGCCTTCCAAGGGAGCAGGTTTTGAAAGGGAGGGAGGACGGGGAGGGAAGAGAGATTTGAACCCTCATTCCTGAGGGGCCAGAAGAGTAAACCATGAACAAGGCACCAGGTAGGACAGAACATAGGGGGATGGCACAGTCTCAGTGCCACCAATGTCACATGGAGGGAACAGAGCTCTACCTTGCGAGATCAGATCTTTCAAAAGCAGCCTGCGAGGGACGCCTGGGTGGCTCAGTTGGTTGGACGACTGCCTTCAGCTCAGGTCATGATCCCGGAGTCCCAGGATCGAGTCCCACATCGGGCTCCCAGCTCCATGGGGAGTCTGCTTCTCTCTCTGACCTTCTCCTCGCTCATGCTCTCTCTCACTCTCTCTCAAATAAATAAATAAAATCTTTAAAAAAAAAAAGCAGCCTGCGAATCTACTTTCATTAATTCATTTTTATTTACTTTTTAAAGATTATTATTTATGGGGTGCCTGGGTGGCTCAGTGGGTTAAAGCCTCTGCCTTCAGCTCGGGTCATGATCCCAGGGTCCTGGGATCGAGCCCCGCATCAGGCTCTCTGATTAGCAGGGAGCCTGCTTCCTCCTCTCTCTCTCTGCCTGCCTCTCTGCCTACTTGTGATCTCTGTCAAATAAATAAATAAAATCTTTAAAAACAAAACTTTAAAGATTATTATTTATTTGGAAGGGGGAAGTGAGCATGTGGTAGGGAAGGACAGAAAGAGAGGGAGAGAGAGAACCTCAAGCAGACTCCTCACTGAGCATGGAGCCTGGTGCTGTGCTCAATCTCACGACCCTGAGATCATGACCTGAGCCAAAAGCAAGAGATGGATGCTTCCCAACGGAGACACCCAGTCACTCTGGGAATCCACTTTTCAAAACTGCACTCTCGTGATTATTAAATATCACTATCTAGTCACAACCTGTTAAAACAATGTGCGAACACACCCACAGCTGGTAGGTCTGTAACGTGGGGCAGTGGCTTTGGAGAGTGACTGGCGGCTTCTCAGAAGGTCAAACGTAGTGTCACCCAGTGACCCAGCAATTCCACTCCCAGGTCGACATCCCAGGGAACTGCAAACCCACGTCTGCAGAAACACTCATATGTGCGTGTTTGTAGCAGCCCTCGGTCCCAAGGGAAATGAACTGCGCCAGCAGCCCGCGTGACCCTGGAGGTGGGTCCTTCCCTGGTCGGGCCTCCAGATGTGTGTGCAGCCAGCCGGCGCCTTGAAGAGCCGGCTGCGAGGCCCTGAGTGGAGGACCTGGCTGAGTCGCGTGACGATAAACAGGTCGCTATGAGCTGCGAAATTTGTCATTGTTTGTTACGCAGCCGTGGATAGCTACTACAACCTGTAAAGTCTAGAAGAGTGCCCGGCCCGGATATAAATGTTCCTTGGCACACTATTGTGTGCCAGGAACACGACAGGAACTGGATGCCAGTCCCTCCCCCGTGCCAGCTCTTCCCTCCGCTGGTGACTATCCCTGGAAGTGAAAGGATTTCGCCCCCTTTCCTCCGGTGTTCACCCACAGCTGCTCAGGATCCTGGGGGACGGGGTTCCAGGGGATGATGGGCAAGGCCATCTGCCAACACGTGTGGCGCTGTGAATACGGATCTCACACCACACCCAGCTCGTCTCGGCCAGACAGATCATCACAGGGAGGTTAGGAGTCGCCTTTCCTCCGGCTTCAAAGCCACAGGTGTGACAATTCCTGCCTAACAGAAAGCAGGCCCTGAGCAGACACATTCATCGTGCCCTCTCTACCACAGCCGAGCGTTCCAAGCTCCCCAAGGAAGGTACTCTTAGGAGCGGGCCTGGGACATACGTTGTTCCCGGCCCCACGGAGCCTGGCAGCCGGCAGCGTCTCAGAACAGCCCACGGGGCCCCTGCAGATAGAGTGGGGTAATGGCTCTCGTTCCTTTCTTTCCCTGGACCAGGGCCGCTATGATTAAAGCGGTAGGCGGTTAGTGGGGGCAAGGCAAAAGGGGGCCCATTCCCAGAGATCTTTCAAATAAAAGGGGATTTGCAGCCCACCACTGAATTTCCTAATGGGATCTGGTATTGTTACACTTTCTCCAAGGAACAGAGTGATCGCTGGAGGAAACGGACTCCAGGCAAATTCAGGGGCCGTGGAGGAGGCGGATGACACATCCCTGCTCCAAAGGGGAAAACCATGCCACGGTGTTGTCAGCACCCAGGTTTGTTTGATTAATCTTATGGGTTCATGAGACCCCCCACCACAAGCCTGGGGACCCCGCTCAATTGTTTTTTAAAAACAGTCTTCCTGAGATATAATTCACACACCTCTCCAGCTCACCCATCTAAAGTGTACAATACGGCTTTGAATACATACACAAAATCATTCAACCATCACTAGAATCCATTTCAGAAATTTCTGTCGTCCCCAAAGGGAGCCCGACCTGCTGGCAGCCACTCCTCGTCCTTCCCCGACCCTGGCTGCCATGACCTCCTTGCTGTCTCTCTAGATCTGCCTGTTCTGGTGATTCACACACGCGGTCCCTAGGGCGGGCAGCGGCCTTCTTTCACTCGGCACGTTTCTCAGTCTTGTCCACATCGCGGGTGCCAAGCATGGATTTTTGAAAACCAGGGACGGTCCAGTCGGAGGGCCATGCTGCACCAGGATTTCCTCCCCTTGGCACCCTCTGCGGCAGAGCCGGTGGCCGCCTCCCTCCCAGGACCCAGCCAGACCCCAGCTCTCAGCCTCCCTGCGGCGGGTGGGCGCGCGCTGGGTCCTGGCCACTCTCCCCGGCTGGGAGATCTTGGCGGAGGGACCTCGCCGGGCTTCTGTTCCCTCTTCCACAAAAAGCGGCGGGGTGACAATGAATGTCTACTGCCCAGAGACACAGTGGAGAGAATCAGACACTAAATGTAGCCGGCACACAGTAAGTGCTCAAGAAACGGCAGCTAGTCTCGTGCCCTGCGGCATAAGCATCAGGAGTGAGAGCCAAAGGGGTGCCATGGCTGGGGGACCCCCACAAAGCCTGGAGGGTGCGTGTCGAGGAAGGCTTCACCGCTTTGGCCTCGGTGAGGGGCTCATCTGGGCTCTGGGGGGTCTTGGCCGCAGCCGGTAGAGCCACCTTCCAGGTCCCCTCACCTGCTGCTGGCCTGGAGCCCAGAGTCAATCAAGGGGGTCCCTGCAGGACCTGTGGCAGGGCCTGGGGCACAGGCCCCCCCACTTTCCCTCACACCCTGAATCTTATTTTAGTTCCACGTCGGCTCAGGATGCACTTCCGGAAGCCAGCTTTCCCAGCCTTGAATAAAGCAGATGCCGCTGCTTGTGGCTGCCGTAAGTAAGGCCGACAGGCAGTCACAACCCTCTGAGCTCAGTTTATGCTTCTGGGAAATGGGCTAGTAACACCTACCCGAGATTTACTGAGCACCGGCCATGTGTCAGGTGCCCACCAAGCTCCTGACGTCAGTAGCCCATTTAATCCTCCCAGCAGCCCTACCTTCACTCCAGCTGGGTAGAGGAGAACACGGAGGCACAGAGGAGTCAAGACAGCTGTCCAAGGTCACCCAGCAGTCATAGTCCCGGTGGAGAATAAGGCCAGCGGCTGAGTCCTCTGTCCAGAACCTGGACCCCACAGAGCTGGTCACAGAGGACTAGCAGGGCCCGAGGCCCACGCTTGCTGCCTGAGCAGCCGCACAGCCGCGCCGGACTGCGACCTCCAGCACCAAGTCCGTGCTGCGGGTAAACGCCATCGGGGCTGCCGATGGGTTGTGACTGATTTGTTTCAAGAACAAGGCCGGGAGGATGACACAGGGCGCACAGCTGCAGGAGAAGAGGAAGAGATGCCAGCATCCCGATGAGACCAAAGAACGCAGCTCTGCCTTCCCTGCGCCCCCAAGGAAAGATCGGGCACAGGCCAGAAGCCGAGTCTGGGGAGAACAGTTACTTCCCTCCCAAACGCTGATGACCGGAAATGCCTTGGCCAGGAGGCCGGGTGAGCAGGACCATGAGCACCTTCTGAGCCGGCCGGAGACTCTGGCTGCCAACTGCCGGGGGACGCGGAGGTCACGGGACTGCCGGGGAGGGAAATAAGGGGACACGGCCCAGCGCTGCCATGGGGGCGCCCCGTCCCCCTTTCCTGGCCTGCTGCAGCCTCCTCCAGAGCCCACCCACAGAGATAGCGTGCTCGACCCTCTGGTGGGATTCCCTGTTCCGCGCTTCGAGCTGGTGCATCAGAGGCCAAAAAACCCAGTATTTTACGCCCCTTAATTCCGGGTAATAGCTCCATAACGGCAAAGCAGGGAACTCCAAACACTGCAGTAAAGGGAATGATAAGGCTCTGGGTTGGGGGAGACCGGGCTGCCGAAGGCAGAGTCCCCGATAAGCAGACAGCTCGGGGGCTATTAAATGTGCGGCGCAGACCGGGCATAATTGGAAAGTTATTAGATGTGGAACACACGCGGCACCCAGTAAATGAGTAATCAGGGACTAATTAAGCTCACGCGACACAGCAGGTCGCACTGGAGAGGCTGGCTGGTGGCTGCCGCATCTGTGACAGCCATCAGGGGCCCTCGGCTGCGGCTCCGGGGGGGTCGGTGGCTCGGCCGGGGGTCTCCATCCGACTCTTCCCCACCTGAGTCCTCCCAGGTGCTCCCACCTCATAGGGGGCTGGAGGGGAGGAGGCATCGGGCTCATCCAGCCCTGAGCACTGCAGAAGCCCAAGGGGGGCGTGTGATCCAGGGCCCGGAAAAGCGAAATCAAGGCTTTGTGCCTGGCTTCACGTCTGGCCAGGTGACAAGTTCCTGCGACCACGTGAGGGGAGAGAAAGGGTCCTGCCTCTCCACCTGGATGATCTGGGCAGTCTGCACGGGCCACTGCCTGGAGCCCGGCCATTTCTTGGACACACTTGTGGACATCCCAGGGGCTCAGCTTCCCCATCTGCAAAGCGAGGGGGTGCCGAGACTCCCCCACAGCCAGAGCGGTCACGAGGATCCCCTCAGCCTAGCACAGGCCTGACACACAGAAAGCCCGAGAATGAGTTCGTTAAAGCAGGAAAGAGAGGGAGACAACGGATCCCAACCCCACCTGCCGTAAAGACAAATGCTCATGGAAACGAGAAAGTCCCTGGATCTGTTGGGGCCAATAAGTCTCCCGGTTCAGATGAAGCTGGGTGGGTTTCCAAGCCAGGAAGCCTGTGTCTCTGAAGGGCTAAGTGGAAGCTCCTGGGCCATGACCCCAGAGCGGGGGGGTGTGCTTGCCTACAGGGTCTGGCTGTTGCCACACGTGCATGGCACCTACAGAGGCCTGGCCTCTTGCTAGCTTTGCAGGCATTAGCCCATCAAGCCTTAGACAGCCCTGGGCGTGGGGAGGGCAGGAACGGTGAGGTCCCATTATACAGATGAAGAAATCAAGGCATAGAAAGGATAACTCGCTTGTGGTGCTTGGCCACACTGTGTGGGATGGCAGGTGGAGTGAGACGTCTCTGAGAGCCTTGCTGGAAAGCCAGAGTCTGCCGTGAACAGCATCCAGAGCCCCAGGAGACACACCTGGGTGGGGCAGGTGCGGCCAGGAAGGGTGGGGTCACAGGGGAGGCGGCAGGATATCTGGGCAGAAGGCAGGCAGTGGGAACTGGCCAGAGGCAGACATGGCTAGCTTTTGCAGTGCTTAGGGCTGAAAGGAACATTCTAGAAGGCATGTCCCTCGCTCATGTCAAGGCATGTCCCTGTTCCCTCAGGCAGGCCTCTTAGTCAGGTGACTCCCTCTCATGGCCTGGGACAGGGCAGAAAGTGGCACAGAGTTTACTGCTTCCAGGGGGCGAGAGCCTCCCCACAGCTTGCAGGCAGCAGAGGGAGCTGTTGGTGAATCCCATCCAGGCCCAGGCAAGAGCCCTCAGGGACGTGGAGGCCCCTGAGTCCTTGGAATCAACGTGGGAGGGCCCCGTCCTAGAGGCCGGCATGGGGAGCTAGCCTGTCTCTGACCATCTACAGCCTGACACCCCAGCTCTATGGGAGTCCTCCCCTCCCCGCCTTGCTGCGGCCCACTGTGCTCGTGCATCTCCTCCCACCTCCCAGGGAGCGAGCCTCCTGCCAGGCACTGGACACAGCCCCGTCCGCTCCATTCCCAGCCACGCGTCCATCTGAGTGATCTTTGCAAAACACCCATCCTGCTTGCATAATCCCTCTACCGAAGTTCTGACCCGGCACAAGGCATCCAAGAGCTGTGTGATTTGGCCCAACCTAGCTTTTCACGTATCTGTCAAACCTCTTATCCATCCACCCCATCTGCCTATCCAACAAACCATACCTCCACCCACTTGTCTATCTGTCCATCCATCATTCACCCACACATCCGTCCGTCCGTCCGTCCGTCCATCCATCCATCCATCCATCCACACATCCATCCATCCATCTGTCCAACAAACATTTATTATGTACCTCCTTCCTGCACTATGCCTGGGATACAGCAGCAAACAAAACAGTTAAAAATTCCTGTCTTTAAGGAGCAGACAGACATTCTGGTTGGGTAGACACATTCCCATGTCAGTTGGTGGGAGATGCCGGGAAGACAAAAGGGAGAAGAGAATAGGGAGGAGGGCTGGTGAGTAGAGACAGAGTTTTCTGTGGGCCGTCCCTATCAGCAGGGGACATTTATGCACAGTCTTGAAGGAAACAAGGGAGCTAGCCATGGAGATAGATATGTGGGGGAGGCTGTTGCAGGTAGAGGGAACAGTAAACACGACAGCCCTGAGGTAGGAGCATGTATGCAAACCTCTTCTTAAAAGGTCAAATAATGACTATTTCCAGCTTAAGGACCACATAGGCTCTGTTGAACCTACTCGATATTGCCATTGAGGCCCTAAAGCAGCCCTGGACAATGTGAAAATAACAGGGTGTGGCTGTTCCAATAAAACTGTATTTATGGACACTGAAATTTGAATTGCATATCACATCATGAAATATATTTCTTCCTTTGTTTTTGTTTTTGTTTTTGCAGTTTAAAGAATGTAAAATGCATTTTTGTTTCACGAGCTATACCTAAACAATCAGGCTGCCTGATGGATACAGCCCGTGGGCCAGAGTTTGCTGACCTCCGTTCTAGGAGCAGTAAGGAGGCCTGCAGGGCTGGAATTGGTGGGGAAGGGGGTGTACCATTTGCTGCTCCTTCTAAAAGGAGCGGGAGAAGGGTCTGTAGGAGGAGGGGAGCTGAGCCCTGACTCAGAGCAGAGGCAAGGCGAGGAGAGATGGGATGGTGGGGCTGCGGGGCACACACGCTGGCTATCTCACTCAACATGTCCTCAGTACACACTGCGGATGCAGGTGCACCCGCACCACGGAGCCCACCCCCCCGCACCCCCTCCATTCTCTCCTCCAGGCATCCCACAGGGGCTCAGCACAGCTGCAGAAACCATCTCGTCTGCTTCAAATCCCAGCTCACTGCCTAAGAGCCACGAGCCCTCAGGCAAGTGACTCTACTTTTTTGAGCCTTGGTTTTCCCATCTGTAAATGGTGAAGGTTCCCCAGTGCAGAACCCTCAGTTCAAGGTTCTAGGAGGAAGCAATATAGGGGTCGGCTTAAGAGCCCCTGTTGGTGTCCAGGAGGCCCCCTCCCACCCTGTGATGCTCTGTGCCTCTCTCCTGCTTGAAAGGTCGCCCCCTCAGATCCTCTGCCTCCTCCTTGGCTAAGGGAGTGTCCCCTTCTGTGGTCTCTGCCCCCAGCTCCCCTCCCCGGGCAGAGCTGGACCTGCTGACAGCCCAGTTCCATTTGTGTCCTCATCCTACTGCCCAGACGCAGGCCTCACACATCCGCCCTAGACTGTCGCCCTCCCCGCAGATGGCACTCGGTCACCCCAGGCCCTGGCATGAGGTCCCCAACCCAGCAGCTAGAGGAGACATCCGAGTTATGGAAGGAGCCATGTGGAACACTAAGGCCAGGGTTCCAGGCACATGGAACATCCCTGAGGAACAGATGCAAAGGCCCTGAGGCAGAAGAGTGCCTAGTGTGTCTGAGAACCAAAGAGCAAGGGGCCCTGTGTGGCCAGAGAGGATCAAGGGAAGCAGTGGGGTCACATTTTAGAGAGTCCAAGGTCCTTCCTTCTTTTTTTTTTTTTTTTAAGATTTTATTTATTTATTTGACAGAGAGAGATCACAAGCAGATGGAGAGGCAGGCAGAGAAAGAGAGAGAGGGAAGCAGGCTCCCTGCTGAGCAGAGAGCCCGATGCGGGCCTCGATCCCAGGACCCTGAGATCATGACCTGAGCCGAAGGCAGCGGCTTAACCCACTGAGCCACCCAGGCGCCCAAGGTCCTTCCTTCTCATGGTGCCTGACTCAGGAGGCGGGAGGCCAATCCCCGCAGGTTCAACTGCTCCCTGTGTCCCCACACCAGGCTCGCAGCCCAGCACGGCCCTATCCTGGCCCCTGCCTGCTGTGTTCAGAGTGTGCACCTGCCCTCACTGATACTCCCTTCAGGTTTGCAAACACCCCCCATCCGTGAATGAGGCCGCCAAGCCCCCATTTACCCAGCCCGGTGATGCTCCCATGCATGCGCCCCCTGGCATCCCCTCCTTTCTTGCCCTGAGCCAGGGCGCTCCATGGGTTCATCAGCCATAACTGTTACGCTGTGCTCCCTGTTCCAATGTGGATCAGAGATGTTGAGCAACCTGGCGAACGCCACACAGCCAGAAGAGGGGCAGACGCCCACCGTGGGGCATCTAAATGATCACGAAGACAGACGTGGAGGAGAGAGTGAGGTGGGGGGTGTGTGCCCTGGGCTCTGGGGGGCTCATCTCCACCCCGTGCCGCCCCCACAAGCGCCCTGCCCGCAGCAGGTGAACATGACATAATTACCGTGGAGGGAACCAGGCCGTCTCACCCCAGGCAGTCGGTTTATCAAGTGCTGACAGTGCATTAGCTAAGTGATCACCAGACTATTAATTTTTTCCCCAGCCCTTGCCAGGGGTATTACAGTGAAAAATGGCAGCTTAACCGCAGGGAAATTCTTCAGGGTGACAAAAATAAAAATAGCTCTAATTGAAGTTGATAGAAATTATACCCTTTAAAAACACACGTCGGGGTGCACCGGCTACAATGTGAATTAACACCGGGGCAGGGTTTCTGTCACAGGATCACGGAAACACAGTGACAGCCGCTGCAAACAGCCTCGCGGGACACTGCATCCGCTTGGTGGCAGCTCGGCCGAGTCCCACCCACGGTGCCGGGTGGCAGGAAGGGCTGGAGGCTGATGCCCACCGGCCTGCGGACGCCGCGGCGCCTGCCCCCCCCCCCCGCCCCGGTCCCCGCATCGAGGGACAGAGGCAGCCAGGGGACATCCCGCAGGCCCCAGGACAGACCGGCAGACCCAGAAGCCTGGCCTCCAGCAGGAGGCCCTGCACGCTAAAGCCAGAGGCCAACCCAGTTCCCACGCGATCCTGACAGAGGTCCCGGGACCAGGCAGCCACCGGCCTCTCCGCGGCCGGAAAGGTTTGAACGGAGCGACCGAGCGAATTATAAAGGCAACGGCAATAAAATAATAATAAACACGGGTAGCATCTGCTTGGGGCTCCGCACCGTTTTTAAGTACTTTCCACGTATTTTAATTCACTTAATCCTTGCAACAACCCGTGAGGTAGACATTGTCAGTATCACGATCGTTTTCCAGACGAGGACACGAGTCTGGAGGCCCGGAGGGGCTGGGGAGCCAGCCTGGAGGGATAACGGGGCTCAGGGGCCTCCAGAGCTGCCCCACCCGCCTCTGCACCCCACGCGGGGGGAGGCCCATCCCCCGCCAGCAGCCACACGGCACGCCCTGCTCAAGGCTGAGTCCGAACACGGGCGGCGGTGTGGACGGCGGCGCCCAGGGCTGGGCCCACACGCTTACACGGACTCACACAATTTATTCCCATGTTGGTTTCTCCCTCACCTGTCGGGACTGGAAGGTTCCCCTGAGCTCCCAGTCTGTGCCCCGAGTCGTGCCCAGTATGCACGGGGCCGGGGGAGGGGGCGGAGAACAGGACAGACCCGGTCACTCACGCTAGACTCTTTCTCAGTCCCGGCCCTGTGCCAGGCATGGCTCCAGGCGCTGGGGGGTCGGCGGCGAGCCAGACGGGAAGGTTCCGGAAAGACAGACAGTAGCACAGCCGCTCGCTCGGGGTCCACAGGCAAACAAGAAAGCCAGGCCTCGCAAATGAATCTCCACACACAGTCTCGTGGTGTAAAGACACCATCTGGGACTCTAAGACTCCGACCAGCAAAGGACTTTTAAGTTTATTCCTTTAAAGGGAAGAATAAAGGAAAAGATTAGAAGAAGCTCCCGTTCTGTCGCTTTCTCTCCACACGCAGGTGCGCACACCCAGGCCCGGGGGAGGAAGAGGGAAGGGGCACTGAGAAGCCAGCGATACTGGGCGATTTCACCACTGTCCCCCCTGAAAAGACCCGAGGGACGCAGGTGGCCCGAGGTGTCCTGGCTGAGGCGGGAGGGCACAAGATGGACTCCAGGAGAGCGAACGCGCCCGAGGGGGCCTCATGGTCCCACAAGGGGCTGGTGCTGCTCATGACGGCCCCAGGGCCACCTCGGGGCCCAGGCACGCAGCTGCGACCTCGCGGGAACGCCTGCCGGACTGCCCAAACCAGCGGCGCTGCTGGGATGAGCTGGTCGGCTCCCGCGGCTGGGGGCCAGACTGCGCTCGGCACGACCCCATCCGGTTCTCCAGCAATGGCATCGCTCTCCGTTCGAGCTCAGGTGGCTTCAGCCACGGACTCCTTCACCGTGGGCTGCGTGGCCCCGGGGAAGTTCCTAAGCCTCTCCGGGCGCCTGTGTCCTGCTTTGTAAAATGGTCCTGACAGTAGCCACCTCACGGGGAAAAAACAAATGGCCTCAGACACACAGGCTGGTCCTCAGGACCTGAGCAATGAAGCCTCGATGAGGGGCGCCTGGAGGGCTCAGTTTAGCCGTCTGCCTTCGGCTCGGGTCATGATCCCAGGGTCCTGGGATGGAGCCCCGCGTCGGGTTCCCTGCTCAGGGAGAAGCCTACTTCTCCCTCTCCCACCCCCCACTGCTTGTGTTTCCTTTCTTACTGTGTTTCTCTCTGCCAAATAAATAATAAAATCTTTAAAAAAAAATGCTAAAGTCGAGATGATCTTACATCTCCTTACAGCAACCCCTAAGACAAGTATCCAGCATCATCTGACAAACGTGCCAAGCGCCGTTCAAACGCTTTATAAAGCATCTTAACTTGCTTGATCTTCACACGCCCATCGGGTAGCTTCCACCATTACACAACCATTTTGTGGATGAGAGGACTGAGGCCCAGAGGGGGTGAGTCAGCCACCCCAGATCACACAGTATGCTCTGCCCCCAGATGTTGTCATGCTGTCATCCTTGGTCTGACTGTCTGACCTCCACACGAAACTGTCCCCCAGAGCAGCCCGAAAGTCCAGAGGGCCCTCGGGTAGCCCCCATCCTACAAAAGAGGCTGAAGGACTTAATACAGACACTGGCTTTGAAGTGAAGAGAGACGCAGAGGGAGGGGAGTCTGGAGCCTCGGACGGGTAAACCCCTGATGTTTCAGCCCCTGGGAAGAAGGGCGGGTGAGAATCCAGTGGGAGGGGGTGATAAGGCCCGTGGGTGTTCTCCCAGGGCCCAGTGACCAGTGACCGGGGCGGGTCCAAGCTCCTAGAAGCAGGAGGCTTCAGAAGCAGGAAGGGTCCATTTTCCAGATCTCTATTGTGATACCAGTTTCTTTAGACCACATGGAAAAAGGAAAACCACCACGGAACGCTGGAGAGGTGCAGGCAGAGGGCCGAGTGACCAGGGACAGCGCCGGTGGCCGGGTGGGGCCAGGAGCGGGCTTTGCGCATTCTCCGTCTCCCGGCAGAGAGCAGCGAGAGCGTAGATGCTTCCGGCGCCCCCAGAGCTCCGCGGTGAGAAGAACCGGAATGGTCGTCCGCCCCATGCTTCTCAAACTCTGGGATGTGTCCCACATGAGAACGATTTTTAAAAAGGAATCAGCACGGGATAAAATACTGGTGTGCACAGCAAGGAGGAAAGGTCTTGAAACCGTTTCAAGTACTGATGCACGCACGCAGCATGAGATCGGGGCTCCCAGACCCCCTGCCTGGGCCCTGGATAAACGTCGCCCCCCAGTTCCGCCCCTCCCCAGGTGTCCCCAAGTACAAGGACGAGGAGCCTGTGGTCATGCCCCCAGCACCAGGACCCCAGGTGTCCCTGCATATAGGCCCAACTCCACGTCCAGAGCTGGGCAGGCGTCCCTCCTGTCCGTCCTCCGAGGGGGTCTGTCATGCCCGAGAGCCCGTCCGTCCTGGGGTGGGGGGACGGCAGGCAAAGGGCAGCCCGGGCGAAGCAGCCTGGGTGTTCACATGAGCCAGGGCCCCTGGGACCCTACAGTGGCCAGACAAGAAGAGACGGCAGCAGGCCCAAGTCTCTGTCCTCTCCCCTGACCCTCCGATGCAGGGCAGCCCTGGGCTGTGTGTGTCTGTGGCTGTTCATGCATGTGTCTGTGTCAGTGTGCATATGTGTGCATGTCTGTGGGTGCACACACGAGTGCCTGCGTGAGTGTGCATGCCTGCGGGTGTGCACGCACGTGTGTCTGTGTGGGTGTGCACATGTGTTTGGACATGTGTGTGTGCACCCTGGGAGCACACGTAGATGCGCACACGTGGTAGTTTTCTTTTAAAGATGTTATTTTAAAGCAATCCCTCCACCGAACTGGGGCTCGAATCCACAACCCCGAGACCCAGTCACTGGCCCCACGGATGGAGCCAGCTGGCCCTCCGCGGGAGACTTGTGTGCGGCTGCAGACGAGCACGCACACGCTTCGTGCATGCTGGGCTGCGACGCTCGGTCCTGTCCAGTAGCTCGGTCTAGCGGGTTAGAGAGGGTCATCCTGTCCGACTCGTTCACCAGGGTGGGTGGCTGGAGCTCCTGTGGCGGCTCTGCCCCTCCCCCAAGGATCGCCCCTTAGTGTCAGCGCCTGGGAAACTCTTCAGTCTGACACTCAGAACAAATCCTTGCTAACCCGCTGGCTCAGAGCCAGGCTTCATAAACGTTTGTTGAATGAATAACAGAGGGAAGGGGAAAAAGCTCCAGTCCCAGTAGATGAGCCCCCCAGAACCACAGAGTCCCACAAGAAGGGTTAGTGGTTGTAGCCAAAGAGCCCCTGGCGACCACCAAGGCCCACGGCGCAGCCCAGAGACTTCCGGAAGGACCCCGGCTGGTACCAGTGCCACAGCTAGGCCCCCTGCCCTGTTCCGTCCCAGCTCCGAGATGCTGGGGTCCCAGAACGCTGGGTCCCCCTCATCCAGCGCCCCAAGCCCTGCCTGGCTGTTCTCCTCTCATAGCCCCTGGCCCCCCACTGCCAGAATCCCTCCACCCCAGCCCAGAGTATGCTAGGGGCTTCTGCAAGGCTGGAGGTGAGCAGATAGCTAACCTGTTCGTGGGTCGTGGCTTCCTTTCTTTGGGCCTCAGGATCCCCAGCTCTGAAGCCGGCATGGTGCCTCCTCCTGGGCCTCTCCTGGCTTTCTGGCTCAGGCGTTATGATGACTGGCGCCGGTGCTGGAGCAGAGCACGGGACGGCCGGGGGCTCCACGCCTGAGCAGGGGAGCCTGGGCATCAGAGACGCAGCCTGAGGCGCACGTGTTTTAAATTCCCACGTGGATTATTCAGGACACCTGGTGGGGCTGATGGGAGATGAAGAGGAACTAAAGCCCCCAGAGCCTTCCCTGGGCACGGAGGTTCACCAAGAGGGGGTGCCCTGAGGATGGGTCCGTGCACAGAAATAAGGCACAGCCCCCAGGAGGCGGCCTGCAGGCGGCCTCGGGCGGGGACCGCAGCGGGGGCTTCAGGCCAGGACAGAGTCCGGTTTCTGGTTGGCGAACACGCATGCTCACAGGGAGGCCTTATCCTATGGCCACGGAGCCACGCTATGTACCCATGGAGGCGCTGCTGGACGTCCTGAAGGAGTCAGAGCACCAGAGGGGACCAGGTGTCCTTGCTGCTCTGTTCTTGTCACGGTGGCATCTCAGGCCGGTCCCCAGAGCGAAGGGCTCACAGCCCCACTTTACAGGTCAGGAAGCTGAGGATTGGAGGGAAGGCAGCCCCTGGGGCTCTGCAGCCCTGGGTTGGGGGACAGGAGCCAGACACGAACGCTGGGGCATATAGCTCCCTGTCCCTGGCGACGCCACCCACACCCCAAGAAACAGGTACCCCAGCTTCTTTGGGAACCTGGGGGGCCCAGCCCGGCCTGCACCTCCCGAAGCTCAGAGGCCCAGGTGGGCATCTGCTCAGCCCAGCGGGGAGCCTGCCAAAGTGCCAGAGCGCTGGGTCCTTGCTGATTACTCATTTTTGCTAGATCAAAGGCCTCATTGATTAAAAAGCGGATTGAACCTGCCTGCTTGCCTCCCTGGAAACAGGGCTAAGACCGTAGACCCTCTGCCTCTGGGGCCTGCCCTCCTCCTGTCCAGCTTCGTGGCGGGCCTGTGGCCATGGCGGCCTGCCAGCAGGCCAGCACTGGGCCAGCTCAGGGGGGCTCACCCACACCCCGTGTCTGGACAGTGCTGGGGGGCTGGCTGGGCTCAGGGGAGGGCAGGGGGCTCCAGGAAGGGGTCCTACCACCTCTGAGCCTCGAACCCCACCCTCTGGTCGGGATGCCAGGTGAGATCAGGCACCGAACTGCCAGCCCAGGCCTGGGAGGATGGCGACGGGATGAAGGCAGAACGGGCCCTTCAACTGGGGGCCATGGGCCATGTGGGGGTCCCACCAGCCACCCCTACGCAGTCCCTCCGCCCACCAAGGCCCTGTCCCCACGGACGAGCCTGGAGGATGGAAGACAGTGCTGAACCCCAAGGAGAGCCCCATCGTGTGGATGGGCACAAGCCGGGGCAGGGGGTGTCAATAGGGGGGACGACTCCCAGCCATGTCCGGTGACATTTCGGTTGTCACTCTGGGGGTGCACCTGGCATCAAGAAGGTAGGGGCTGGCACGCTGCTCGATGTCCTGCCAAGCACGGATGATGCCCCCTCCCAAAAATGATCTGACCCCAAATGCCAGCAGTGTCTAGGCTGAGAAACGGGACAAGAGACCCTCATTCCAGAGGAGAGGAAGGGAGAGGTGGGGGCAGGTAAGGGTGCAGCGGGGAGAAGCCTGGGGCCCCCCTGCCCTCGAGGGAAGTGGTACCCACCCACGGGACAGCCCCGAATAGGTGTGCAGAGGGCAGCTGGAGGTGTGGCCCCACAGGGGAAAGGAGACCCTCCCTGGGCACCCAGGAGCCCACAGCTCTCAGAATGCCTGCACTCCCTCTAGCCCACCAGCCCGGGAGCGGGTTTTATGTCCCGTGATCTACATGGGATCTGTGCCGTGGGCACAGCGTCCTGCATGGACAGCCTGCACGTGTTAGCAGGTGACTTCCAGCAAGGAGACGGTTCTAGATTTTCTCCGCAGCACCGGCTCATTCAGCTGGAGGCCCGGAGAGCAGAGCTGAGGCTTCCCCGGAGAAGGAGCAGTCCTGCCTGTGCATGGCGGCTCCAGCCCGCGCAGAGAGGTCCGGCCAGGGGCCCGTGGGTGCTGGACTCGCCCAGCCGGCCCTGCCATCACTAGCCAGCCCCTGGCAGTGCACCATCACAGCCTTCTCCCTCTGGTTCCGCTTCTCTAGCAGGAACTGACGGGTTCAGGGATTCACAGAAGGGCCCAAGGTGGCGGGGGCGTAATGGGGGTGGGGAGGACATACACCAGGCATTGGTCACGCGCTGTCATGGTCCCGAGCAGCCACCAGAGGTGGCCAGTGGCCTCTGAGAACAAATACAGCCAAGGAGCAGGCTGAAGCCACCGCAGGGAGAGGCGACAGGGAGCTAGAAATGCAGACTCCCAGGTCACCAGGCCCTGTGTCAGAACCTGAACCTTAGCGGACCTTCTGGGGGACTCAGAGGCCTACTCCAGGCTGACAGGCCTGAGACCAGCCTGCAAAGGGCCTAGATGAGGAGCACTCAGCATGGGGACTTGCCTCTGGATCCTTGGTGACTAGCAGTCACGAATGGCCTCTTGAAGGGGAGAGAGTTTCTGAGAGAGGCACAGACAGGAGGAAGCAGAATCAGGGGTTTCCATGTAAGGAAAACAACTAAATACACAGTGTGGGAACAAAAGCTCCTTCCCCTCCCTGCTGAGGACTGGTGTTTACCAGTCAGGACACACCGAAGCTCTGATCTCCTTGCTGCCGGCTCAGGGAAGCAACGGTGGGGAGGGCAGGGGAGGAGAGTGCAGGAAAGAGGAGGGGAGGGATGGGCAGGGGAGGGTAAGGGATGGGGAAAGAGAGGGTAGGAGAGAGAAGGGGAGGGCAGAGGAAGCAATGGCAGGGAGGACAGGGGAGAGCGAGGAGGGCAGGGGAGGAGAGGGCAGAGAAGGGGAGGGCAGGGGAGGAGAGGGGAGAACAGGGGAGGGTAGGGGAGGGCAGGGGAGGAGAGGGGAGAACAGGGGAGAGAGGAGAGGGCAGCGGAGGGCAGGTACAAACAGGAAGGGAGGTTTCACCATATTAACCCGGACTTCCAGCTTTCGAACCCAGCAGAGTGGGCGCTGAATCCCACGGCAGGACCTCAAGGAAGTCACTTCACCTCTGGGGGCTGCTGCCCCACCTGGAAAGTGGGGCCACTGGGGTCCTCATTTGGCAGGGGTGCTGGACTTAAGAGGTACAGAGCAGACGGAGGACGCTCTCCATACGGCCCAGCTGGAAGGGGGAGGCAGCGTGCACCTGGCTGGGGAAGTGAGAGTCGGGGGCGAGGGGGCTGTGTGTGTGACCGAGGGGCAGCCCCTGGAAGACAGCGCTGGGCAGCACCGCTCCTTCCCACCTCGAGGCATGAGTGCGGCTGGGCCCCTGCCCACAACCTCCTGTGACCGAGAGTCTGGCCCCCAACCTGGGACCCCACCCTCGTCCCCCCACCCTGCGTCCGAGGCTGCCTCTGGGCGGTTAGTGCCAGAGCTCGGCCCAGAGGCAGCCTGACGGGACCTACGCCCAGCCACTCCAGGACAAAGCAGGAAGCGCCCGGCGGGCACAGAATTCCAAGAAAGGTGAATCAGGTGTCCACACCCCTTTCATCCGAGGCTCATTAAATATCTTAGGCGGCCCCCCGAGGAGGAGGCCTGATGCCCCCTCTTCCCATACCAGGCCCCGTATGGGCTGTACAACCTGAGCCTCGCCGCAAGATCAGAAGCACTTTCCCGTTCTCCACAGAAGCCTGAGCTCAGAAAGGTTAGGTGTCTTGCCCAAGGTCCCACAGCGGGTCTGATGGTCTCTCGAGCTCCTAGTCTGGTTGGTTGGATTGATTCCTGCCCCTAGAAAGGCCTTAACAGCTCGTGTGCCTGGGTCAGGGAGACAAGGTCTCCCTGCTCCCGGCAACCCCTCGGACCTCCCGATGGCCTGGTCCGAGCCCAAGGAAGGTCTGGCCACCGACACTCCCCACCCCGCCCCTCTGCCGTGGCCACTGGCATTAGCCAAAGACCTACGGGAGGAGCCTGAAACAGGGTGCAGAATTTGGGACGAGGTCGATGTTACTGAAAACATTTTAAATTATGAAATATTTTTCATATTACAAAACACAGTTCGTGCCCTCAAACAACACAGTTCACTCCCTCACAGTCAGGAGGGCTGAAGCCCGATGCAGATCTCACAGACTCAGGCACGGGGCCAGTTCCTTCCGGAGGCTCCAGAAGTTTCTTCCTCGTTTCTCCGGATTCTAAGGCTCACGCCTCCCCCCCCACCCCGCCCCTACCTGCGTCCAAGCCCTCTGTTAGCCCCTGTCTTAGTGGTAACACTAGGCATCTAGTTACCTAACACTAGGTAACCTGAGGCATCCCCTCTGCCTCCCCGTCATAAGGACCCTGGGATGACACGGGTCCCACATGGACGGTCCAGGATCCTCTCTCCGTCTCCCCCTCCTTAACAGAGTCACACCTGCAGCACTGAGGTCACACATGGCCAGGTTCTGTGGGTTAGAACAAGGACACCTCGGGGACCACGCTTTCATAACTGCGGCTCTGTCGTTTCCCGCCACCCCCCCACCCCCGTCGCAGGAAGAACTCATGGACCCCAGGAGCCACCAAGGCAACAACCAGGAAGCAGGCCAGGTGGAGGCTCCGCCCCCCCACCCCCAGGCCTCTACGGGAAACGAGTCTTTTGCACCTGCCTCTAGAGCCCGGCCCCGCCCACCGATGGGGGGGGTTCTGTGGGCTGCGCCAGGGAGGGACTCTCTGCCCCCGCCCCTCCCCTCCAGCCCTCCTTCCCAGGCAGTCCCGGAGTTACAGTTTTAATGAGTTCTCTGCCCTCTAATTAGCAGGTGTGGCTTTGAAAGGAAGTGCCTCGTGTTTACCTTGCACGCAGCCTTTAATAACCAAACCCAAGGACTCGGCCGCCTGGCTCCCGCCTAATCCCCATTTGAGCGGCAGAGCTTAACGAGCCCTGGCACCAGCGAACCTTCTCCTGCCCTCTCCCAGGCGCCCTGCAGCGCCCTGGGGGCTCATTACTGAGCTGGCTTCAGCCCTGCCAGGAGGCGCCCCACAGCCCAGCGGAGTCTGAGGCCTGGGGCCTGGGGGAAGGGGGGCAGGCAGTGGGTGCCCGGACTGGGTGGCGTCCTGCAGGCCACTGTGTCCCCTGGGCCGGGGCGGGGGGGGGGGGGGACCCTGGCTGACAGTGACCAGCCCCCCGGGAGCCCAGGCTGTTCTGAGGCTGTACCTCTCCAAGTGGTCCCTCGCCCCGCCCCCACCTACCGCTGTCCCCAGAGGGCCCCCAGGGGAGCAGGGACCGGTATGGTATATGCAAGCATTTTCTGGACTGATCGCACACAGGGATGTGCGCTGGGAGGCAGGCAGTGTTAGTCCCCATTCTACAGATGAGAAGGGCAAGACGCAGAAAAGCTGAAGACTGCTGGGGAATCGAGGGCGGGGACTCCTGCCCTTGGGACTGGGAGGGCTCCATAGAGGGCTGGACTGGTTCCAAGGCCTGCAGCTCTCTCCTGGGAGCCCGGGTGCTGTGGGAGGAGCAAGGGCAGAGGACAGAGTTCAGATGAAAAACGGAGGTCCCTCCCCAGCCTTTGGCCCCAAGAGGGGTCGGGGCCATGACCCTCCCTTAGCCCACCACTGAATGCAGGCCCCGTGGACGGTTCCAATCCTGGAGGCCTTCTGTGACCTCCTGCAGATCCAGCTTCCCCTGTGAGGCCGCGGGCAGACAGTGGCCGGCTGGTCTGGACGGTCGCCTCTGTCCCTACGCATCCAATCAAGGCAGGAGACTGGCCCGGTAAAGAACAGCCACTGCGCGGCCAGCGGCGGGCCTCGTAAATCACAGGAGAGGCACAGGGACTCGGAGGAGGGGAGACAGGCCTGAGGGGGTAGCGTCGGGGGGGGCACCTTCTCCCTCCAACTCCCTCCCCCGTGCACATCCTGCAGGACCCAGAAAGGGGCCTGCACACTGAAAAGAATATTCGAGATCATGGGGTTTTTTGTTTGTTTTCTTTTAAAATAAATGGATCTGCCTCTGGGTTGCTGGAGAAAAGCAGAGGCGCCTCCCACCCCATTTGTGCTGTAGTTACCTCCCCCCACCTCGCCTCTGAAGAGCCCGCCAGTCTGCTGGGGAGCCTGAAAGGCGTTTGGAGAGTTTAGGTGGGAGAGAAAAGGCCTCCACTGGCTTCCTTTGCTGGGAAAGGGCCCCCGCTGGGCCTTTATCTGGCTCCTCCGGTTCTTCCTGAAGCCTCGGAGACACCCCCAGAGGGGGAAGAGGAAGCCAGCCCAGCCCTTCAGGCCTCCCATCCCTCCTGGGGTGCAGGACCCCAGCCAGGCCAGCACCTCCAGGACCTCCGCTCCCTGGGGGGTTGGTTTTAGAGAGGAGGGGGTGTCTGCTGTCCTACATCCCTGGCCTGGCAGGCCTCGAGCTCCCTAGCATCTATAAAGCATTAATTGGGCACTTATGGTATGCAGTATGGGCACTGAGTGGTCTTCTGGGACATGACCTGGGGGGGGGTGGGGAGTCAACGGGATTCAGGCGTGGCCGTGGCCAGAACCTGTGCCAGATATTTGGGGGGCAGAGTTGGGGCCACCAATAAAGATGACTCAGCCCTCCTCTCCAGGAATGTGGAGTGGAACAGGAAAGATGCCATCCTTCCAATGACCTAATATGCGGCAAGGGAAAAACCTGTGACCTTGGGAGTTCCTTCCTCTGGGGACTTCTGTGTTCCTTGTCTGTAAAATGGGGTCTGTGGCGAGGGCCAGGTGACCTGAACCCATCCAGCCCGGAGCCTTCATGATGCAAGAACAGATTATATTTCCTAAAATGGCCACGATGGTATTTCCCATCCCCCCATGCTACTCTGGAACCGTCAGTTTTGTCTTCTGCCCTTGAACCTGGGAAGGGACAGAGGGCTTTGTGACACTTCCGTCCCCCCAACTCTGATGGGGAAGTGGCCAAAGTGGCCAGATGACCAAGGAGGCTTGGGCAAAATGGTGATTCGCTTCTGTCCATCTCTTTGACTCAGGACATCTGAGCTCGGGGCCGAGCTTCCTGGGAGCCCAGGCCGCATGGAGATGCCAGCAGGGGCTGGGCTCTCCTCTGATGGGCTGCCCCAACCTGCCAGCTGTGGGCCGTGCGTGCGTGCGCACGCATCGCGGGGCCAGCCCTGTGGGGTGGCATGTGTGGACGCGCCCCTTTTGCGGCCGCCCAGCTGACACGGAGCCATGTGGCGCAGACACAGGCCCTCTGTGCCAAGCCTCACCCAGACTGTAGGTCTGCAAGCAAAAAGCAGCGGAGTTGGGGGTGGTAGGTCACCCAGCAGCAGAGACCTGGAGAGATGTTTCCAGGCTCTCAGGCTGATTGAGACCCCACAAGAACTCAGCACGCAACAGGCCCCCACAAACACTTGCTGGTGGCCGGCCCCGCAGCAGGAGCTGAAACTCGGACAGCAAGGACTCCCTAAGTGCCAGGCATTGCTGGCAGCATTAAACTGATTTCATCCTACCAACGTTCATTCTCATTTCACAGATGAGAAAAATGGAGGCCAGAGAGGCTCAGCAATGAGCCTGAGGTCACACAGCCAAGAAGAGGGGGGATGGGATTCCCACTGGGCCACGGGTTCCAGAGTCTTCACCCTTAACCAGGAGGCTCCCCTGCCCCTCCCAGTGGTTGCGACATTCCCACGTCCCCAAAGAGGCCAGGAGGGCCCTGCTTCCAGAAAAACGTAGAAAACGTGTTGAGAGCCAACGGATATTTTTCTGTGCCTGTCAAATTTTTCACATGAACGTATTTTAAAAATCAACTTAAAAAAATACCCTTTATTGAATCACAGGACCCAGTTTTTGATCTGAAAACCATGATCATGATAGAGTGAGAACTGGAAGGGACAACCGTGAGCCCCGAGAGGGGCTCACGTCAAAGCGACGTGGGACATAAAGACATAAAGTGTGTAGGCCAGGCCCAAAGCATGCCCTCACCACCAAGGCTTTTTTCTTTTTTTTAAGCTGAGATTATAATTTACATTTCATAAAATGCACCATTTTAAAGTGTCTAGAATCTGGCTCGACTTGACAGCCTTCTCAGAATCTAACTTAGAAGCTCTGGTCTTCCAGGGCCCTCCAACCTCCTACCTCTTCTGAGCGCAGTGGAAGCAGGCAGGGGATCTGACCCCGGGATCCCAGGGTCTCCAGCAGCCCTCAGAAGGTTCCAGGCATGCTGAGTCTGGCACAGAGTGCTCTCTCTCAGACCGTGTCTCCCCCCTTGGCGGTCTGAGGCACCAAATCGCCTCATCGGACCTCATTTTTGGTTTGGAGACCGTGGCCCCTCAGAGCGCTGGCCTACCTGAAGCTGGCTCTCCCCACTGTTCCCCGAGGTTCTGTCTCCGCCGTGAACCACAAATGCTTAGAGGCAACAACCCACAGCGCCCTGATCTGTTTTCCCTTGCAACGGCTATTTTGGGATGCAGGAGACAAAGTCAAAGAAGAATCAACTCTCCCCTCTGACCGACCCGGGGCCCAGTCTCTGTGGGGTCTCTCACCAGCGGTGACCCCAGAGTTGGCAGAGACTTGGTTTCCCAAATGTGCGGCGCAGGTAACAGGCCTCGGCCGGCAGAGCCCTCAAGGGGCCCCGCACGATGTCCCTGGAGCCGCACAGACCTCAGGGCTTGGACCCAGCCGCCCCCCATAAAGGTTAGCTGTCGGCACAACGGCAGCACAGACAGCCCACTGGTCACTGAATGTGGCAAATTCCCCTTTGATTAGGTTCGTGTATTTATTTTTCTTTGCAACAGGGTTTGGAAGTGCAAACAGTGTGGCCGGTTGTGGTGTTTCCAGAAAGCTCAGGGAGTTCTGGGCCACTCTGGGTGGGCTGCTCCCCCTGCCCCCCAAACCCCACATCCAGCCCCACGCCCCTGGCTTTGAGGGGACTGACCCCATCGGGCCCTATCAGACTGCGACTGGCCACCAGGGACGGCAGAGGATGCTGTGTTTCCTGAACGGCGTGCCCACGTGACGCAGAGCTGGCCTCCGGTGGCCAGCAGTGTTGAACTTGGAAACTGACACTGTGCTCTGCGTGGCTGGGAGGGTCCACGCATCCTAGCCCTTTTGACTGGCATGGTGCTGGGTGCAGAGCCCCGGGTGCCTTCCCACGCGCACCCAGGGCCCCAAGCAACAGGCATCTCGTCCCTGCCCGAGGAGGGAGGAGCGGCGGTCAGGCTTGGTGAAGGACGCCACCCTGGTGTCACAGAGCCAGATTCGGGGTCTGGCTCTACCCCCACAAGCTCAGGGACTTTGGGCATGTTCCCCCCGCTACCCCCCTTCTGTAAAGTGGAGCTGTTAGTCAAGATTGGAATTTGATCAGCTGTGGGCAGTAGAATTCTCCCCCCCACCGACTTTGTTTCAAATAAATACATAAAATAGATAAAAGCAGACTAGCATGGGGGTGGGGCTGGAGCTGACCTCTTGGCTTCCCCTCCCTTTCCCCCCTGACCTGAGGCCCCCTGAGTCCCCTCTGCTGAATACACCATGTTGGGAACCCTGCAGTACCCCATAGTGAACTACAAGCACTCGTTCAGGCCACAGACTAGCTGAGCACATATTGAGTGCCAGAACTGTTCAAGGAGCTGGGAATGCGGCTGTGAACAGGACAGATGGGGGGCCCTCGTCTTCTGGATTCCTAGAAGGGGCATGACACAAAATAAAAAGGTGCTTCACAGGAGGGAAACAAAGAGCCACGTGAAGAGGATCACCTCCCGAGGGAAGGGAGGAAAGGTGCTCTGAGCGTCTTCCTGGCAGGAGGACAACCGGTGAGGCAAAGGCCCTGAGGCGTAAGCCCCCTCGGTGCTCAGGAGACAAAGCACGAAGGCCTCTGTGGCTGAGGCAGCCAAGGGGAGTGGGCAGAAAGGAAGTGAGGGAGCCAGCAAAGGGGTCAGATCTCACTGCAGTCGGCTAAGCGTCAGCAGTTCCACGGCATCGCCCCAAAAGTCATGTCCCCCTGGGACTTCAGGATGTGACCTTATTTGGAAGCAGGCTCTCTGCAGATGTGATGAGCTGATGGGAGGTCCCCCTGGCTAGGGCAGGCCCCAATTCAATGGAAGTGTCTTCATAAGAAGGGCAGAGGACGCCAAGGAGAAGCCAGGCGAAGCAGAGGCAGAGACCAAAGGGACATGGCCACAGGCCAAGGGACGCCTGGATTCCACCCGCCTGGATTCCGCCCCCCTACCCCCAGCCCTGGAAGAAGCAGGAAGGACCCTAACCCGGGGCCTCCAGAAGGAGCACGGTTTTGCACTTCTGCTCTCCAGAGCTCAGGGAGAATCAAGGTCTGTGGTCATCTGTGACGGCCACCCCTGGACACCCCTACACCCAGGGAAGGACCTTGCTCCCAACTGGGGAGAGATGGGGTCAACGCAGGCTGTGTGAAAGGAATGCATGATCTGACGGGCATCCTCAAGGGTCGTGGCATCCCACGGCCCACCCCGTCCACCCCCCGCTCCACCGAGTTCTTGAACACAAGCCCGCATCCATGACGCCAGGCCCCTGGTCTCAGAGAGGGGTGACGGACGGACGTGGCATCCTGGTGGAGAGGGAAAAGCCACCCACGGCCTCTGCTCCCTCAGGAGCCCTCGGGGCACACAGGCCTGCCGGGCCATCCGTGTCCTCTGCATTCTCTGCAGGAGGCTGATCGGGGCCCTGCTCCCCGCAGGCCACAGCCACCCACCTGGCTTTCCACGTGGGCCCCTCTGGAGGCCCCGGGCCTCGGGCCCCAGGCACGACTGCAGAACAGATCTGCCGGCCCAGACTGGTTCTCCCTGTTGCCTTATTTAAAGTTTCCCAGACAGATTTGCTCCTCTGAAAACTTGGAGCCTGTCATTATCCACTCCAGAACCTGTAATTTTTTTTTTTAAAGGACACAGCCCGGAAGGAGAAATGAGTCGGCTGGGTAGTGGCAGCCGTGCTCTGCCCGCCGTGAGCCGGGGGACGAGGTGAGCCGAGCCGCGTCAGGGATGGACGGAAAGGTCACCTGCTGACGCAACAAGCATTTATTAAGCACCTGATGTTTGCCGGGCACCAAGCTGGGGTCCCCACAAACGCAGCACCGGGCGGTTTGGCACTATTTTACCGCATGTGCACAACGGGTGAAAAACGCTCTGAAGAAAGGGCAAAGCAGGTAAAACCCAAGGTCAGCTGGAAATAACCAGGGACAGGGCTGAACGCGCAAGGAGGCCCCAGGCCGGCCTCTACGAGGGAAAGAAGGAGAAAGCGGAGTGAAGTAACACAGGGGCTGGGACCGGAGGGCCCTGGGAGGCTGTGCTCGTGGCACAGCCTCAGTCTGCTGGGGGGTGAACGGCTGTGCTAACGGCCACCAGCGGGGCCCTGCACCTTAGCCACCAAGCTCAGATGGGAGGGGCCTGAGGTGCCCTCCCCACAGTGACTCTGTCGGGCTGACACTCGCCACCCCAGCCCAGCCCAGCCCAGCCCAGCCGGGCCTGGGGAAAGGGGAACACACTGGGAGGCCCAGCTGTCGAGCGGACAAGGACGAGGCCCAGGGGCTGACTTCCCATCTGCTGCAGCCTGGTTATGATGTCACTCGATCTGGAAGCTTCCGTAGGGATTCTCGCTGCGCTGCCCCACCGGGGTGCTTGCGCTGACCGTCCGCCTCAGGTCATACGCCCATACTTTTCCAGCACTTCCCTCACAAATTTCCGTCGACTGGTGGAGGATAGCTCTGACATCCCAGCCCAGCCCCGGGGCATCTGTCCGCAAGTCAGGACGGAAGAGGAGGAATTGGGGGGGAGCGCCAGGCCCCACACTCTCCTGCCAGGGGGAACCCCGCTCCGCCACTGTGGCTTTCACCAGCCACTGGGCCACATGCCATGTGAGCTCCGGGGCCCACTCATCCCTGCTTGTCCCTTAAGAACACGCCTGATTTATACGCTGCTCGGGAGCCACACTGCTGCGGGAATTTGCGGTTGCTGAAATTATTCCAGAGGTGAGAACGTTAAGGCCCAAGGTCACTTCATGCCAGTCTGACATCACGGGGTGAGCTGACAGCTCAGGTGGCCCGAGATCTGACAGTCGGGGACCCCTGTGTCTCTTGGCCCCAGCTCTGGGGGGAGAGGAGCTGAGAACATGCAACCTCCTCAGCCACTGGCTCCAGAGCCGCCTGACGGGCTTGGGATGGCCATGCTAGCTCCCCGGCCACCCATGACCCCGAGGATGGCCTGCGTGCCACATGTGCCTGCCCCTGCTCCACATGCGTCCACACCCACGCCCTCAGTCCCCATGAGTACACATTGTTGTCATTTCCATTCAACAGATGGGAAAACTGAGGCCCAGGACAGATTAACGACTTGTATTCCCAGGGGAGCCAAAGCCCAGAGAGAGACGCCCCGTCTAAGAAGAGCCCCTTCAGCCTTCACTGGACCTCAGTGGTCACCGCTTACAAAGGGCTGGCTCTCCTAAGGGGCCTGGCGATGGCCTCTTGCCTATTCGGATGTAGGTCCCCACCAGGTTTCTCCGGGACTGTCACCAGCCCTGTTCACACACTGTGTCCTGCCCCACTGTCAGACCCTGGCAGGTGCTATTCTCCCTGCCTGGCATGCCAACCCCTCTCTTTCTCTGCTTTCCAGAACCTTCTGAGTTCTTTCGAGAGTTCGACTCAGGCCCGGATCTCCTGGGAACCCCAGCACTGAGTTGATATTCAGACACTTGGTAATTGGTAAGATAGAGCTCTTGTCTGGGTCTCCCAGAAGCTGACCCTGAGACCGGGACTGGAGCGGAGAGGGGACCTGGATGCCCGGGTTAGGCGTGGGAAGTGAGGCAGGAATCAGATGGGCTAGTAGGGAGCATTCTGGCTCATCAGGCTATACTGCGGGGGGTGGGGACTCAATCCCTCTGGGGACCTGGAGGACTGTGTAGACCAGGGCTGAGCCACTGGAGTGGAAGGAGGTTGGAGGGTTTGCCCCCCCTCCTGCCAGCTGCTGGTTAGCCTGGGTGCACTGGGACCCAGCCCCGCTGGCCACAGAATGCAGAGAAGCCCTAGGGGTGGGCCAGGCTCCCGGAGGGGGGGGGGTGCCTCCAGGTCCTGACCCATCAGAGCAGACAGCTGCTGTCAGCCCCAGAAGGGCCCTGGTGACGCTGTGGCTCAGCCCCAACTTCACAGAGGCTCCCTGACAAAGGCCTGGTCTTGCTCCCACGCTATCCTCAGAGCATAGCACCTGGGCGGCACATAGTAGGTGCTCAATAAATGCTCGTGGTTTAACAGACATATCGCAAAGTGGGGTGGGAGACCTTCCCACGCCCTTAGGGGAGAAATGTGCCTCTGCCTTAGGCCCCAGTGGAAGAACCGAAGGCTGCCAGTGGGCAGGGGTCTGGGTGCTCTCCCGCGGGGGGCAGCCACAAGCGTCGGGGGTCCGCTTCCGGGCTCCCACTGTGATTACTGTTGACTCAAGCGGCAGCTCATTCAATACTCAGGCTCTGCAAGGCCTTCCCCATACACCGTGCTGGGTGGCAGCCAAGCCAGACTGGGTTGCCTGAGCAGGACGGGCATTCATGCCGGCCCAGGTTCTGCTCTGCAAGCCCCTGTTGGGAGAACGGGTCCTCCTGCCAAGAGGACGCCACCTCCCAGCTCCCCAGACACACCGAGGAAACAAGCCACCAGGCCATTATGGACCACGACACCTGCAAACCCCACGGGGTTGGGATGGGGGAGGGGGACAGCAGGGGTTCCCAGCCTCTCAATCTGCTGCAAAGACCACGGGTGATTTCTGTGGCCCTTGTCAGTGGCCTGGCCCATGGAAAGACCCAGGGCCCTCACCTGCCACTGCCCGCTCCTGGCCATGAGCAGGACCCTTCACCTCTGTGAGCACCTACCAATGTGCTGGGGAGCCAGAGGGAGAGGTGCCTGGGGCAGCGGAGTCAGGAGTGTGGGACCCAGCCCTACTCATCCAGTGCCGTGGGGGCCTGTGAAATGGACCCCGTGTCTGTTGAGATGTACCATAAGCGGACATACGAGCTTTGCTCTGAAGATTGGATCTCACGAATAATTCAGTGCATCGATTACATGTTGAGATGATAATACTTGCGCGTATCCCCCCCTTTTTACTTTCCTGTCCAGATTCACGCAGATGTAATTGTCACAGGATTTGTACGTGGGGCATATATGAGGACATGTAGGACGTAAGATTCAGACGAACAACACCGATCAGATAGGTGCGTTTATGGCAAACCGATCACCACGGTAAGTTTCGTTAACGCCTATCGCCTGGTCACAAGGTTTTCTTTCCTGTGATGAGAATGTTTTTACTTGTTTCTAATGTGGCTATGAGGAAGTGTCCAATTACCTATGTGGCTGGCGCGGTGTTTCTACTGGGCAGGGGTGCGGCTGGGGCAGCTAACTGACTGCCATGAATTTCCGGGACATCACTGGACCCTTTGGAAACCAGCAGACACACCAGATGGCCTCTGGCGTCCGTCCGGCTGGGATACTCTCTGGCCCTGAGCAGTGGCCTGGGGACAGCCAGAGCACAGCCCTGTGGGGGCAACGGACGGTAGCGTGTGGTCTCTCCCCTCCAACCCCGCCTTCCACCTCTCCCCTCCCACTTGGGGCCCCACACCTGGTCTGCCCTCCAGGGAGCAGGCCCCGCCAGTTGCCGGCCCAGGTCTGGTTTAAGGATGCCCAGCTCTGGGGGCTGGTTAGGGATAAATGCGGCCACCAGCCTCCTGTCCCCCTCCCTCCACTGATCCTTCCTTCTTCTCAGTCAAATCTAACTGCACAGAGCTGTCCTTGCAAATCTTGGGGGAAAACAAAACGCCGAAGATCACTGGACACCTCTGCTGCCTATGTCTAGAGGGGGCAGAGCCGGGAGCTCTCGATGTTTCTGAACCGAGCCAGAGACACCAGGCAGGGCTGCACGGTCCCAGGACACGCAGGCACGGCCCATTTTCTGAGCTGGCTCTGACCAGAAACGCTGTGATCAGATGTCCCCCCAAACCATCCAAATGTCCTGGGTGTTCTGACACATCAGGGCAAATGCAGGGACAGCACCAGTTTGCATCTCCAGCAAGAGGCAAAGGCTCCACATCTCTTAGCGAGGAAGGATGGGCCCTGGGACGGCTCAGCCTCCCCTACCAGATGCCCTGCAAGATAGATGGGAAACAGAGACCACACTGCCACCTGGCCTCCGGGGACCCCGTCTGGAGAGATAAGGCTCTGGAAACTGCAGGCGGAAACCGCTAGCTGGAGGAAGGTTAGTGCCAGGGGTGGGAGAGGGGGCTCCAGGCCGCGTGCTGTGCCAGAGAGGGGACCCCGGGTGGCAGCACCTGTGAGCGTGCAGGAGCGGGGAGGCCTCAGAAGCAGAAGGGGGGCGTGCACAAAGGGAGCCCAGGTGTGTGCGTGCGTGTATGTGCACGCAGAGGGGCCAGCGGGCCGGCAGCCTGGCCGCGTCCGAGGCCTGCAGCTTCACCCATGACCTGCTGTGCCTGCTGGCCCTCCATCTGGCCCCCAGCTGTCCTCTGTCCCGTGCTGGCCAGGTCACCGCATGCTGAGTATTCTTCCCCTCCCCTTTTCACCCCAGAGCTGTGAGCTTAAAACAAACACCCAGAGCAACCTAAAGAACTTTCCAGAAGGTTCCTGGGAGGAACCCCAGAGGGTTCGTGTCCCCCTGCTTTGGTGAGGCACTTGCAGACAGCCTCAGGGGCGGGGGTGAGGGGGCTGGGCTGTTTTTGTGATACCAGCTAGCACAGGAACTTCTCCTTTCTCTTCCACCCCCCAGCTGCATGAGGCAATAATGGGGAGGAAGGAAGGGGGAGGGGGAGCTCTCTGAGCCAGCTCTCTCTTTCACACATGCATACACACACAGACACACACGTAGGCACCCTTGCACCCTGGCTGGGACCTATGCAGTATCATATCACCCTAGGACCTGCTCACGTCTCTCTTAGGTCCCCTGGCCTCCCAGTCTCCCGAAATGAGCAGGTGTAGGGGGCCAGCAGGCCCAGGGTGGATGCTGTCCGCTGAGCCCTGGCTGGAGGGTGGCAGAGGCCAGGCCTGGACATGAGAGCAGTCCCAGCAGCTATACATCCCTTCTCTACAGCTATCCACCGCCCAGGCCTGGGGCCACCCGGCCTCAGCTCTCAGTTGCCTGTGCTGGCCCTGGAGTCCTATTTCAGGCTGAGACCTTTTATCTCCCACCCCCCGGATATGATGCCCCAACAGCTGTCCCGTGGTGACCAACAGGACAGGAAATCCTCTCAGGGCACAGGGCAGGAAGGGGCACTGAGGCAGGGGTGGGATTATTCTGCTTGGCTTCCTCAGAGCTGACGTGAAAGGCACTGTTGTCCATGGCAGAGAGAGCGCCAAGATGGCCTGGCCCTGGCCCAACCAGGCAGGCCTTCTAGGGACACCCACCAGGGTGGGCTCTGGGTTGGGGGAGCCTCCCAAACATGGGACCAGGACAAGGGTTGAGCAAGGTGTCTGAGGGCCCGGGAGGGGAGATGCATGGCAATGAGGGGGAGGGGCTCAGCCGGAGGAGAAGCGGATGGTGGGCAGGGAGAGGTGCTCTGACCCAGACCCAGCACGGCACGCGCTCCCGGGAGAAGGTTGCAGACTAACGCACTCCTTCATGCAGCTGTTACTGGCGGGGCTTCTCCCTGGATGGGAAGATGGGGCTCAGCCGGGAAGGGGCAGAGATGGGACTGGAACCCAGGGCCACCTGGCTCTGTGGACTCCCAGCTGCGTTCTCAGGGGCAAGAGCCCGCTGCTGGACCTGCTCTGTCCTGAGAAAGAGCCCTGGGAGGCCCCACCGGCTTCCCTCCTGTCTGGGGAGTGGGAATGTCTCTGTTGGGGTTTAGGGGCTAAGGGCCCACGGGGTATCAGTCCTCAGGGCTTCTGCAGCCATTCCTGGAGGGAGCCCCTCTTCCCTGCCCAGAGCCTGTCCCAGGGAGGCTGCTCACTCCAAGGACCCACTGTCCCTGTTCGTCCTGATGCCTCTTCATTGCTTGCTGGGCAGCCTTGCCCACTCCAGCACAGCCAGGCCAGGACGACGCAGGGAGAGGGATCCAGGACCGCCCTTCCTCCATTGGGGTGGACAAGACCTCTTCCTGCCTGTGCTGGGGTAAACAGTGCCCCCGCCCCCACAAACGTCCTCCTGGAACCTATGGATGGCACCTGATCAGAAAGACGGTCTTGGGAGGGGGACTAAGACCAAGCCAGGCTGCACTGGGGGTGGGCCCTAAACCCAATGACAGAGGTCCTTGCAAGAAAAAGGTACAGGGGGATTTAGGGACACAGAGGACAAGCCATGTGACAGTGGAGGCAGAGACTGGAGGGATGTGGCCACGAACCCCAGAAGGCCTGGGGTCCGCAGACTGCCGGGCAGTGAGACCACCGCCTAGCGGGTGGAGAGGATACCTCCTCTGGGGGGGGGCTTTGCCCTCCCCGTCTTGCCTCACTGTCCAGGGGCTTTCAGGTTTCCACCCACCTGCTGCGGGGAGAGCCCCAGAAATGCGTCCGGGGGGCCTTTGGAATTTGCGACTGGCCCCCAGGAGCAGGCTGTCCCTCCCCTCCTGGGCTGTCTCTCAGACCCACCGCCCATGGGAAGATGAGCTAATCCTCCTTGACAGACGCACTGCCATTTCTGAGAGCCATGGAGGAGAGGCTGGCCGGGCTATATTTAGCTCCAAATTCTCCTGCCCAGGTGATTTAGACGGAGAAGGTGCTGAGGGGGTTACAGGGGCGGGTGGGAGGAGAGAGGTCCTGCTGGCGGCCTCCCCGGCTCAGAGCTTCGGCTGTGAAGGGCTTTACGGTGTCAGGGCCGGGCAGATACAGCCCACCTGGCAGGGTCCCCTCAAGTACCGGACGGGGTGGCCCTCCCTGGGTGTCCCGACTAGAAATGCCCTCCCCAGCCAGGTGTCCTCCTCCAGCTGCCCTCATCCCACCCCCGTGGGCTTCAGCAGCCCCCTCGGGACACTGGACGGTGTGGCCCCCCTCAGCCGGGGGTGGCTGATTACCCATGCCTGGAGGAGGCGGTAAGGGTGACCAAGGGAGGGGGACTGGGGCGGGCAGGTGAGAGGGTCTGAAAGGGGGGTGGGGGGAGCCCTGAGGAAGGAGGGAGGGGTGTGCAAACGGAGGAGAGGAGCATGGAAACATTCACCGGAATGATGTGGGGATCAACACAGCTGACCTGCACACACAGCCGGCCGGTGGGGGCCCGAGGCGCTTACGCCCATCTCCCTGACAAGGAAACTGAGGCCCGCAAAAGCTGCAGGCCCCAATCTGAGGGAGATGCTCGGGGCCCCCCGAGGGCACCCCTCCTGGACCTCTCATGTCACCGTCAGGAGAGCCCCGCTGGGGGCAGCTGGCAGGGGCGCTGGCAGGAGGCGCGGGCAGGGGGGCCCCCACCCCGGCCGCGGGTCAGGGGTGAGGCAGCGCTAAGTGGCTTATGCCTCCACGCGGAGGCCAACTGACAGACGGCTGGATTAACAAAGACGCGCTCTGTTCCCCGGCAGGTCATGCGGAAAGCATGGCCACGGCCCCTGTCACTTCTTCTTTTTTATTTTTTTGTAAGAAGAGATGTTTGTTCCTAGCCGGGGCGGGGGAGGGGGCGCCCGCCTCTCCACCAGCTGGAAGGCCATCAGCTGCGGTGGGCACAATGGATGCTCCGAGGGCCGCGTCCACGCCTCGGCCCCGTGCACGGTGACCCTCCCGAGCGGCAGCTGAGAGCAGGTCATTGGGCCTGAATGGGGCCCACAGAAGGCGGCGTGGGCGGGCGGCCAGCAGCTGAGGACACGCTCCCCAGCCCCCGACCCCGTCTCTGGAGGGGTGCGGCCTCCCGCCCGGGACTGCGGATATTCCAGAAGAAATAAAACGTCTTCTGAAATCCTGTCTTCCCCGTTTCCCCGCGCGTGTAAAATGGGGCTACACGGGAACTGCCCATGATAGACAGGGCTGGGGTGCTATTGCCATCCAGCAGCCTACGTCCAGAGCCCCGCCGATCACAGGGGTCCGGGCCCCATGGCTGCAGCACCCCTGGGGCCTGGTCAGACACGCAGACTCCCAGGGCCCATCTGGGCCTGCAGAGTCGAATCCTAATTCCCTGGCCAATGGGGGAGCCCCCTGACCACTGTACCTGTGACCTGTCACCAAACTAAATCACTGCCGTGCATCGGTCTGAGCACACGCCGACGCCCCGGGGCCACAGAAATGCCCGGCACCCAGCCGAGGCGGCGCCATCCCCAGCGGGGTGTGGGGGGGTGCAGGAGAGGCAGAATGTCTCCTGTGGGTCATGACGTAGGATCTCGGAATGCTGAACTTGCCCTGATCTCCCCCAGAAAGGTTTCTGGACCAAAGCTCTCTGATTTAGACTACGCAGAAGGAGGAGGTCTGGCCTGCAGGACGGTTCACTCAAGAGCCTTCCACAGGCCAGGCACCCAAGCATACGTATTTCATTCTTTTCGGGGATAGGGGGACACAGCAATGTAAAGCCAGGCTGCCCTCCTGGAGCCCTCTGTGGGGGGCGGTGAGGTGCAAAAAAACAGAAAAGAAAGATTCCCCCTTGAGGACTGGCTGCCGTAGGTCTGTGGACAGTCCTGGGAGCCCTTCTCTAGCAGTTTAAGCTAAGTCCCTGTCCTCATGTCTGTGGTCAGCACTGAACTTGGGGACATCACGTGCGTGCCAGCATTCGAGGACGGCTTTCCAGGCCTAGCAGTCAAGAGGCTGCTGTTTTGACACTCAACCCAGCATCTGAACAAGTGAACGCTGTCCTCTGGCCCAGCTGCCCCAAAAGGTCCCTTCAGGGTCCTCCTGGAGGCTGGGCTTGGGGTCCACGGCACCATGGGGACCATCCACCCCCCAGGCTCTCACCACTGAGATACCAGCCATGGCCACGAGGTCCTAGAGCTGATGCCTCCTCTGAATTTAGACAGGCAGCAGCTCTGAGTTCTAGTTCAAACAGGAGGACAGGGACGCTCAGACACTTATTCCGGGTCTCCCTTAAGTTCTCGGCGAAATCACTCCTCTGTCCTCCACCCCCACCCCCGCCGCTGGAGGACGCCTTGGCATGGCTGGCACGCTCCTGGGGAGGAAATCACCACATCCTTCCCTATGTCTCCAGAACCCACTATCGGTTTCCACGGAGCCCAGCCCAAACTTCCCAAAGACCCAAGTAATGGTGGGTAGTGGAGAATGAACTGTGCCCAGAGAGGTCAGGTCCCTGCCTGGGGTTCTAGGGGTTGGGGGTGGGTGGGGGGCATCTAGGCCCTTGGGATGCCCTGAACAAGGGTGTCTTTGTTTACCTGGGGCATGGGCCACATGGCATAGTATAGGCATCAATGTGACCTCTGGTGGGGTGGGGGGAGGGCCGTCCTATGGGCCACCTCCCAGGTTTGCAGAGGGCCGAACCAGAGAGAAGCCGGAAGAGAAACAAGGGAAAGGGCAGGGCCGCTGGCCACAAGCTGCCGGACCTGATGGGGGGGCGCCTGCCTCCGCCTGAAGTCCCTTAGAGGCCCCATGTCAGCGGGTGGGCCATGCCTGAGCCCTCCCCAGGCCGGGAGGCCGGTCTGCCCAAGCACAGAGCTTGGGGCCCAAGCCCGCAGAGCCCCCTCCCCTGCTGGGTGCTGGGGCCCCCATGCCAGCACTCGGGGCTGGAATACTTGATGTCGGGAGCCGGGATGGGAGGCTTGGGCCTCCTCCTATGCCAACGCAGAGCCCGTGCCCTGGTGCCTCACGGGAAGGTGCCCTGGGAACCCCAACGCTCAGGTCCGCGTCCATCTCTCTCTCCTTGTGAACCGTTTCTCTGACAGGCCACCCTCCCCTCCCAAAAATGCCAGGCCTCAAAGCTATAGCCTTGCCCGGGGACGGAGGCAGCCGGCTGTCTGGATGGCCCCAGGCTGCTGGGACCTGCCTTTCCTACTGACTCAACATCTTCTCCTGGACAACCCCCCACGCCCCCGTCTGCAGGAACCACCCACGCCACCCGTGATGAGGCCTCTTCAACACTTCCGCCCCGTTCTCGAGTGACCTGGCCTCCGAGCGACCTGGCCTCCGGCACCGGACGTCCGGGCCGCCCTCCCTCCTCCAGCCCTGCTGGCCAGGCCAGCGCTCCAGAGCAGCGACACCGGCCCTCCTGTCCTAGCCCCGAGTGGGGAGGATTGGGAAACGGGGCTGGGCAGGAAGGAAGCCCGAACCACAGGGTGTTTTAGGAACACCAAGAGCCAATGCACTGTCAGAGGAAGGTTCTCGCCCTTTTCCCAGAGCAGCAAGTCCTAACCAGGGCTGCCCACCAGAATCACCGGGGAACTTCATCGATGCACAAGGTCCATGGTGAGGGGTTCTGGGGTAGCGGGTCTGCGTGGGGCCAGGGCGTCAGCGTTCTGCTACATGCCCTTGAGGGGTCTCAACGTGGGGCTTTCCTTCTGTGCCCACTTCCTTCGGGGCCCCTGAGCGCCACGCCTCCCAGCCCAAGCCCCGTGAGAGGTGCCACTCCACTTACGGCCCAGCCCATTCCCTTACGGGATGGGCCATGTCCTGTGGGGTGTGTATCCCTTCTGCGAGAAGCAGGGCCCAGCCACCTGGATGCAGGCGCATCCCAGCGGGCTTGCTGCTCCCGGGGCTGGCGTGTGTGCCCACCCAGAGTGGGCTGGGAACAACGGTCATCGGTTCCTGCTGCACGCAACCATGGCATGACTGATCCCTTCCTCCCTCTGGGACTCAGTTTCCCCATCGTGAACCAGGAAGGCTGTCTCTGAGGTCCCTCCGTCCCACAGTGCAGGGTATGGGGCATTTGGTGCAGAAAGGATGCCCGGCAGCCACCCTTCCCGTACGCTTGGAGGGTTGCCCCTCATGGCCTCTGGAGGCACTTTCTGCTGTCTCCTCCCACCAACTCCTCACTTCTGGAATCTTCCCCAGCCCCGCCCACCCAGGACGACTCCTGGTATATTCTCCTCGTCTGCATCACTGTTTCTGCCTGTAGCCAGGAGGCAGACTCTGCTGTTGCCGGGCAGTTAGGATGCCCTGGCTGACTCTGGGGAGTGCCTGGAAGAGCACAGGGCACAGCCCTTGTGCTCAGAGCTTGCAAGGGAGTCCGGGTTCAAGCCGCCTCCCCACGTAAGAGCAGGAACTGCGATCAGCCAGTGGCTGCATTTACTGGGCACTTGCCCTGTGCCAGTTTTATTCACAGGGAAACTGAGGCAAGGCCAGGCTTAAGTCCCTCTCCCTGGGTCTCCCAGAGCATGAGAGGTGGGGCTGGCTGCAAACTCGCCTTCCAGCCTCACAGCCCTCCTCTGGGCTCTCCTGTGTGTAGCCTGGTCTGTGTGGCCTTGGGCAGGCCACTTCACTTCTCTGGGCCTCAGTTTCTTTGCCTGTAAAATGGAAGTAACTGTGACGCAGGGCTACCATTCAGGTCAGATGAATGGACTTGGGTAGAACCCTTGGCATAAGGCAAATGCTCAGTGAGCGTCACAGCTCCTAGGATTCGGCTCTGCTGCCCATGTGCAGGACAGACGTGTGGACGATGGGGCCTCTCAGTGCCCCTTGGTGACAGGGAGGTCTCCGTGCTGGGGGAGGAGATGTCCGGCATCACCAGACAGACGGGCGGGGAATGACGGTAGCCAGCAGCCGCTGACAGCAGGTGAGCACTGATGTTCTGAGACCATCTGCGGAGTGATCCGCCCTTGAAGTGTGGGTCTGAACCCCACAGATGGGCCTCTACTTCTTAGGGGGCCCCTGGACCTTTGCATCACCACGACTGGAGTGTGTCCTGGAGCTCCCCCAGAGAAGCCGAATCAGAGTGACCTCCAAGGGCAAGGCCATGCATGGGTCACGTGGCAAGCCTTCAGTCCCTGGGCCACCTCTCTGGGTGCCAGGCACGGGCTGGGCACTCCACCAGGCCTGGACAGGGTAGAGACTGGCAGCCTGCTCATGAAGTCTGCCCCCTCTTCTCTGGACGCACAGCTAAAAGCAATGTTCTTCCACGCTCTCACCTTCCGTTGGACTAACTCAGCCAGTGGGATGTGGGTGGCCCCGAGCCATCTCACAGAAGGCCCACTCAACATTCTATGGAACCGCAAGGCCCAAATGAGAATCTGCACTCGCTGTGTCACCCACTGGGGGTGTGGGGCCGCTTGTTAGAGCGGCTAGCGTCACCTGTCCCGCCTAATACACCGAGCCCAAGGGGCTCACGGTGCTCTCAGGTTGAGAGGTATGGGCCCTGCCTCTGAATTACCAGGGGTGCCTGGAAAACATGCAGATTCCCAGGCCCCAACCCCTGCCTCTTGAATCCCGAGCTTTTTTTTTTTTTTTTTTAAGATTTTTATTTATTTATTTGACAGAGAGATCACAAGTAGGCAGAGAGGCAGGCAGAGAGAGAGGAGGAAGCAGGCTCCCTGCCGAGCAGAGAGCCCGATGCTGGGCTCGATCCCAGGACTCTGAGATCATGACCTGAGCCGAAGGCAGCAGCTTAACCCACTGAGCCACCCAGGCGCCCCTAGAATCCCGAGCTTTGGGGGCAAGGCCCTGTAACCCCATTTTTGAATCAGCACCCCGGTCCTTCGAATGCAGGACTGCGTGGGAGAAGTGCTGGTCATTGTGCAGAAAACCACCGTCCCTCATTTGATGCTGCAGAAGAGGCCAGGCTTGGTCCCTCTGCCTGAGCGCAGGCCACCCTCCTGCTGTCCATGAATGGCCCCCCTACCCCGGTCCCCCGCAGCACCATGGGGGCAGGGAGGCTGCGAGCCATTTGTGGCTGATGGTCATTCCGTAAACTGGGCAGACAAGAGATTCATTAGGGCCCTCGCTTAATGCAATGACGAATTCATTGAATTCTGATAAGGTCGTCCCTGAGCAGGTGGGATAAATCCTGGCTGAGTCTTGTCAGGACGACTCTGAGTCATCCCGGATTAAATTAATAATGATTAATTGGGGCTCCTGAAAGCTGAGCCACTGCACGAAGATTAGAGTGTGCGTTCGAGCTCACTCTCTCTCCCTTTTATTTCCTCTCTCCCTTCTCCGGCTGCGTCTCCTCCTCCAGGTGACATTCGGAGACGGGAAATTGGAACGGAAGGTTTGAGGAGCCCGGGCGGCCATTAACAGCTGTTCGGAGGCTGCCGCGCAGCTGAGCTGGGCGGGCAGGTCTGGGAGGGCCCCTGCCTGGAGTGCTCTGCGGGTTCTCGAGTCTTCGACCCGCTGAGGCGGGCAGAGCCATCTGTGCGGGTCATGGGGCCCGGGTAGCCTTGCTCCGTCTTGCACCCCTGGGAGCTGCTCTGGCCGCACCTGGCTCCCGGCCAGGAACTATCAGAGCTCAGGGGTGTGCGGGGCGGGGTGGAGGGCAAGTGGGGGCGGGGGGGGCTCCTGGCTGTGCTCGCTTGGTGGCAGAAACCGCAGGGCCTCCAGGGAGGCCTCTCTGCCTACAGGGAGATCCTTCTGCTCAGCCCTGGGAGAGGACCCCGGGGCGTGGGGGACAGGACCCCACTGCGAGGCCACGGAGAGATAAGACACACCCAGCCACAGGGCTGGAGACCATCCCACCTAGAAATCACAGAACGGAGACAAGTCCTGGGCAAGACCCCACCAAGTCATGTCAGTGGGATTTCCTTTCTGTTGCCCGTTTCGGGTGTTTTGGGACTTATCCCTGCCCTCCCCCGCACCCCCTTCCCCCCGCCGCCACTGGTCTTGTTTTCTCTAAACTGCAGCTTGTACAAATGAGGGCAGAAAAAGTCCGCGTTCAGTGGCACATTTTTAGGACGAGTCTGTTTTCTGGAAAGCATTCGTTAGCCCTAGAGCCCATCTCCCAGGGACTGCCCCATTCGGGGCTCCTTCCGCCGTCCCCACCCCGCCAGCTTCTGCCAACTGCCCGGCTTATTAGCAAACATTCGCCGAAGCACCGCTCTGCTAGGCCCACATGGCTTGTAAAATGCAGCCCGGACTCAACTTGGGAGGTTCGACCATAAACATTCCTGAAACGGACTTGGCGACCTTCCTGACACCAAGCGTCAAGACGCCCCAGGAGTGAGGCAGAGGAAAAGTGAGGCCAGCCCCGGCCAAGCCCTGCGGCTCCGGGGAGGTTTGTGGCGGTGCGGAGAGCCCTCGGCTGGCAGCATCAGCCCACGGGGACCAGTGCCTGCAGCTGCCCATCTCCCCCTCTGCCAGCCCACCGTGCCCCCAAACACCAGGGGGCAGGCTGGCTGGGGGCTCGAGGCACAGGGCGCAGAGTGCAAACTCTGAGATGAGTCCCAGCCCTGCAGCGTCCGAGGTGCCGGGGGCCGAGCTGCTTCACCGAGCAGACCCTCTAGTCTCCAGGGGAACCGTCTGGGGGGCGAGGCCGGGACCTTGACCAGGGCCGCCGTGCAGAGTCAGGTGCGTGCGTGGGGACTGCTCACAGGTGCAGTCCTTAGCAGATGATGGAGAAGCAAAACAGGGTCTAGCCGCACAATGGACTAGTACTCAGCCACGAAAAGGAAGGGGCCGCTGACCACGCTGCGTGAGGATGAGCCCGGGACACGGGACGCTCGGTGACACAGAGACCAGACACAAAAGGACAAATCCCACAAAATCTCGAGAACAGTCAAATTCACAGAGACCAAAAGCAGAGGTTACGGGTGGCTGGTGCGGGGGAGTGGGGAGCTATCGCTGACTGGTGCTGGAGTTTCTCTGCAAAGAGGAGAAAGTCTTGGAAATAGCGGGCATGGGTGTACGATGCTGTGAACGGACAGGAGGCCACCCAACTTCACGCCTGGCATTAAAATGGCAAATTGTGGGGCACCTGGGTGGCTCAGTGGGTTAAGCCTCTGCCTTCGGCTCAGGTCATGATCCCAGGGTCCTGGGATCGAGCCCCGCATCGGGCTCTCTGCTCAGCAGGAAGCCTGCTTCCTCCTCTTTCTCTGTCTGCCTCTCTGCCTACTTGTGATCTCTGTCTGTCAAATAAATAGATAGAATCTTTAAAGAAAGAAAGAAAAAAAAAATAAATAAAATGGCAAATTGTATACTGTATCTATTTTAATACAACAAAAATGGTTAAGGACCCTGAAAACCATTTCCATTTCTGTGGAGGACGGGGCCGGCCAGAGTTCTCGGATGGAATGTGCTGCACTTGAACTGCACGGTTGCCGGAGGCCCCAAGGACGCCTGCTTCTAGGACGTGGCCCTCTCTGTAAGGCAGAGGTGGGCGTGGAGGCAGCACGGGCCTTCCCTGTGGCCAGGCGAGGGCTGGACACACAACAGGACACAGGAAGGCCAGGTGGGACGAAGACAGCCGCCGAGGACCCAGGAGTCCGGGTTCTGCCTCCAGAACTGCCACTCGCAGCTCTCCGCCCCAAAGACCAGCCAATTCCCAAATGGACACGGACTCAGCCCCGCCAGACTCAGCCCCTGGGACATTCAGGTCCAAGCCTGGTCACAAAAGAGGTACTGTGGGGCCAGCACATTTCCTAGAGTTTGTAGGCTAACCCCAAAGGCATTTCCTCCCTAAAGACGAGCACACGTAAAACACGTGACATCCGCTCGCTCTACCGCAACAGTATGGGTTCGCTGAACGAGCTCACCCACCAGAAGGCGAAGCCCCACGGCATAGCAGCGGGCAGGGCGCGGGGAAACATGGCCCTGGAGTGTCAGGAAGACAGAGATGGGGGAGTGCCTGTAGCCAGAGGCGCTGGTGGTAGGGGACTGGCTTTGCCATCCAGGCAGGAAAACTGTCCGGCGCCATGTACATAAATACCGAGAGTCCCTCTGAGCCCACGCCTGCCAATTCTACACCATTTGCAGGGTCCAGGACCCAGCCTTCCCACCCACGGGGCCTGAACCTGTTTAACTGTCTTAACAATAGGACAAGGTCTCTTTTATCAGGGCCAAAGGAATGTTCCTCCCAGGGGTCCGTTCTCACAGACGAAGGACATCTACCACACAAAGAGGGCGCTCCAGACCCCAAGGGCATCCCTGGAAAGAAACCCCTTCATGACACACCTTCCTGGGGTTTCCGGGTCTCCCATCCACAGAGAGGTCCCACTGCCCAGGCTGGCTGCAGAGCGGGGCAGAGACTCTCCTTAGGCCAATCGACCTTGAGCTATGGAAAGACACTCACCTAGGGTCGGCCCTCCCTCTGTCACCACCCGGGCAGTCCCTGGCTTTCGTTGGTTGCCTCATGCTGTTAACTCGCCCCCAGGCCAGGTCCCCTTCTCAGGGTGGGAGAGACCAACCGGTCCCTGGGCTCTGGCTTCTTCTCAGCTGATCGGCTGAGCTCAGGACCGGGTCCCCGAAGAGATAGGCAGGGCCCCGGGATTGGGTCTGGGCTCTATCCCAGCCTCTCGGGCAGCGCGAACTCAGCTGCTCCATCCACACCTTGGGTACACAGTCTGCAGGTGGAGTGACAAGCACATGGAGGCCAGGCCCTTAGATGCCCAAGCTGGCCCTTGGTGGGCAACTCACAGACGTCCATGGGAAGAGCCCCGTAGGTGACCAGAAGCTGCCCTCGAGGAAACATTCCTGGCCCACAAGGAACAGCCCAGGCTGCAGTCAACCAAGACAAGATAATCAGCAGGCTCGGGGCCTCTGGGGGGTCTGCTGGGTGCGTGCCGTGAGAAGTCCGTGGCAGGCGGGCCGTGCGGGAGGTGCTGCCCTCTCGAGGGGACCAACGGGGCTGACCAGGGTGGACATGGACGTGGAGCCACCATGCACTCCCAGAGAACAGCCCCCAGGGCTCAGACCCTGGCTTTGTCGCTGGCCAGACGTCTGGACTAGTTCCTTAACCTCTCTGTGCCTTCGTTTTCCTGTCTGCGAAATGGGGACGACCCAGGGGGTGTCCGCTGCAAGGGCTATAGAGAGAACAGAGTGACCTAGAGCAGGTGTGACCCGAGCTAACGGCAGGAGGGCAGTCCGTGGCCGTGCTGGTGCGGCCTGCTGCTGTCCTAGGCAGGATGGGACCCCCTCCATTCCCCGTGTCTCACCATCAATCCTTTCTCCTTTGGATTTCCATCCTGTTCTCAGTTCTGAGGATGCACACTGGCTAGTACATGGAGTCTGGACTCTTTCCTACCGTGCTGGGAGAGGGGAAGCCGGAGTGACTGGAGGGAAGTGTCTCCAGGCCGAGGGATGCCGGGGGCCACAGGCTACACCAGGGGCCGGCAGAAAGGCGTGGACACATTCTCCCTCTGAGCCACCCCCAGGAGCTGACCCTGTCCACACCTTGATGGCAGACTTCTGGCCTTTGGAACTTGAGAGACTACGTTTCTGTTGTTTGAAGCCGCCAAGTGTATGGTCGCTCGAAACGGCCGCCCCAGGACACGTACAGGTCCAGAAGCGGCCCCACAGCTAACAGGAAAGGCACAGCCTAGTGAAAGGGACAAACCTGGGACCGACAAGGGCTCAGGCCGGCAGGGGACGGACAAGCGAGGGCACCGCGGAATGTTCTGGAGTGAAGATGTTCCGTGTCAAGACCGTATTGCTGCTGGGTCAGCTGCATACGTTGGTGAGTCCAAACTCACTGAATGAGACACTGAAAACTCACGGGTTTTACTGTTGTGAATCGTGCCTCCATAAAGCTGACCGAAAAACAAAACATAAAATAATTTTATCTGTACGCAAACACAGTTAGTCTTCCCAATTTTCCCTCTCGTTTCACGGACGAGAAATCAAAGCCCAGAGACGTTAAGTCATTTTCCCAAAGACCCACAGCAAGGAGCCACCGAGGTGGGACGACGGTGCCTCCCAGGCTGAGGAGGGTGATTCTGTCGGCCTCCCGGACTCTTTACCAGGCTCTGAGGGTCGAGAGAGGGCCCGTCTTATTTCTGTCTCAGTCCCTGCAGCCTGACCCGTCAACACAAAAGCCAGCACTAATGGAAGATGGAGGAAAATAAGAGCCTTTTGTGGTAAGAGTCACAAGGAAGAGCTCTGTGGTCGGGCGGGTGGAGAGCAGAGCCAGGAGTTTAATGACCCCAGAGAGGCCTGTCAGTCTTGCCAACGGATGGCTGTGCCGGCCCTGACCTCCACCCCCGGCCTTCTGCAGGGTGAGGACGGCATGGGGAGGGTCTCCCGGGGGTCAGGGGCTCAGTCAGCAGCTGGGGCTGGCTCGGGGAAGAAGGGCTGGGCGGAGGCCCGGCCTCCCTGCTGGGCAGAGGCCACACACTGCGTCAAAGCCAAGGCCCCAGGCCCTGTGGGCCCAGCTGCCCTCCAAGGGCAGCCAGCCCTCTATTCGCACCCCACGATGCCAGAGCAGGCCCATGGGCCAGGTAGGGGGCAGGGAGGCACGGCAGCCTCCGCAGGGCTGGTGGCTGGTCCTCCAGAATGGAAGAATCCAGAAAATGCCGCTTGACTGCTTCAGGAAGGAGAGAAAATACAGCAGAAGCCAGACAGGCACAAAGGCACCCTCCTGCCAAGTGGCTGGGGTGGTGGGGGGTGGTTTACGAGGTCACAGTGGTGTGGACAGTGCAGCCAGCTGGCCTGGTCTGGACCCTGGCTCTGCCATGGGACAGACCCACATGGAACCTTTGTCCCTCTGTAAAACAGAGACAACTACCACCCCACTGGGCTGTCGTGATGGTTCAGGGAGACCCCAGATGCCTTGTGTGTGGACGGCACACGGCAAGTAGGGGCTTGCCCTGATGGTTCTTCGGGGCCAGCAGCCCCTGCTCTGAGTTTAATAGCGTTGGCTCTCCTGGCGAAGAAATGCTTCCCTGCTCTCCCCTCCCGGGAGTTCTGAGCATGAACTGCTTGGCCTGCCCGAGTGCATGGAGGCTGGGCGGGGGCTCCCACACGGGCTCGTTCACTCCTCAGTGCAAGCTGGTGCTGGGCAAAGAAGTCCAGGACGTGGTCCTTCCTGGCCATCTGGTCAGCAGGACAAAAGAAAAAGTACCTCCAAGACTACAAGGCAGCCTGCAAGGGACCACATCCTCTCTTCTCTGTATCTGTTTTGGCCCTCACCAAGCTTTTATGCAGAGTTGGTTGATATTACAGATTATAACAAGGGGAGCAAAGTTTAAGTCAGAAAAAAGTGCCTTCCTGCTCCAGGCTTGGTGTGTAAGGTCTAGGCTAGATTTCAGTTGATAGCCTTGAGCAGTGCGGACCCTGCACAACTGCACATGGAAGCCCTGAAATCATGAACAGAGTGCCCACTGAGTGACAGAAGGCGGAAGGTATGTTTCTTGTTTTCTAGAGGGGTAGCGTTCAGGTGCAGGGAAGAGACCAATGTGGGTTTCAGGTAACAGTGAAAGGCAGGATGGGATCAGCACCAAATGGAAAGGCAAACACTGAGGTGGTGCCTGGCAGAGAAGGATCCCAGAGGCCAGCGTGTTTCTGGGTGCATAGCCAGGCAAAGGCAGGTCAGGTCACGGGGCTGAAGTGGGCAAGGCAGTGTGCGCAGAGGTCGGCGAGAGGAGTATAGGAGACAGGATGGGGCCAGGACGATCGGGTCCAGCTAAGGGGGCTGGGCCTGGGGCCAGGAGCGGGAAGGATGCCCTCTGCTGTGGCATGAGGAACATGACCTAGCCCCCTTCAGGGAAAGGTCTTCATTGTATCCAAATCACTTCCCCTTCTTATCAAGGAAAACCCAGACAGCACTTTTGGGAGGAGAGAGGAACAATCTCTCTTCTCCCCAGGGCCAGCCTGAACCTGAACCCGCCTGCCCGTCACGGCCAGGCTGAGGGAGCCCACTTCCCAGTTTGGCCAGCACTGGGACCACTGTGCTCCAGGCCTGGGGCCCCACCAGAGGGAGGGCAGACACGTCCTCCCCATAGCTCTGGGTCTCAGCCAGAGCCTGCTTACACCTTTCTCCTGGGCCCCCATGAGAGGCCATTGTGGGGGGAAGGGGTCTGTGGCCCACCTGGCGGGAGACCCCGAGGCCCAGGCAGGCTTTGGTTTGGACTGTTCAGAGATGCTGTGATTGGAGCTGGAAGAGAAATGGACAGGGGATGGCCTCGGGGCCCTTTCTGCAAAGTGTCCCTTAGGAAATAGGAATGAGCGGCCCTGAGCTTTCCTGCACATGTGTGTGTGTGTGGTGGGGTGCTCTGATGGATGGGGACCCCAAGGGAACCTGCTCACGGCACCTAAACCTCTCCAGTCCTTGCCCACGCAGAGCCCTCGAGCTGTTGCAGGAAGTGGACCAAGCAGTGGTGGGGGCCTGGGCTCCCTCCCAGGGCACTTCCTCCCACCTCTCTGTTTGGCATGGGGGTTTCAGAAAGCCCGAGAGGTCCCAGAGGGTCAGGAGCAGACACCAGGAGCAGGGTTCAGGCAAGGTGGTGTGCCTGAACAGTGGACAGCCCACCCTGCCTGCCACTGTTCCAGAAACAGAAACAGATGCCAGGAGGCCCCGTGGGGACCTTACAGCCCCAGTGGTTAGATGTGCCCTTTGGGGGTCGGCCTGCCCAGGTTTGAAACTTGCTTTTTTTGACTCTGAGCTGTGTGACCTTGGGCAAGTTACCTGACCTCTCTAGGCTTCCACCTCCCCTTCCATACCCTGGGGCCATACTGGTCTCTCCTCTCCGGGGGACTGAAGATTTGGGAGCCACGCTGCCTTCCCCGTGGCCAGTGCTCAGAGAGCACAAGGCACCCACAGTCAGAGATCACGGGCCCCTCTCCCGAATTCCCCCGTGGCTGTGGTCAGACAAAAGCCAACATCAGAGGGGGAATGAGGACAGAGGCTTTCCTACCCCACTGGGACAAAGGCAGCAGAGTTGCTCTCCCGGGCATCCATGGGCACCTCTTGCTCCGGGGCAGTACCGGGACTTGGGGTACAGGGCCTCCTGGCTATGTGACCTCAGGCAAGTTTTCAGCCTCTCTGGGCCTAGGTCCTCATCAGGCCACCCCTGGGATGAGAAAACCCTTCTCGGGAGCCGGAGTCCAGAGGGTGAGGGAGATCTGCTGGGCGCATTGCCCAGCCCCAGCCCCAGACGGCCACGTCCTTGGTCAAGCTCCCTCCACTTGAGGCTCGTGGACCGTCTGCCCTACCAGGGCCTCTCCCACCACTTTCGGCATCTCATCTTTGGGTTCTGCCTTGGGAGCTGGTTTGGGGACCGCCCCAGAGAAGGAGCCTCACTCGGCTTTCCTGCACGACCTGGTCTATTCCCAGCTCACTGGCAACCGCTGCTGTTTGTTTCTAGAATCCAATCCCCCAACCTCCTGAAAGAGGGGCCCCTTCTGGGCTCTGAGGACTCGTGGTCATGGAAGGAGAGGAGGTCTGTGGGGTCGGCTGCGTCACTGGACCAGGGTCCCTCTCAGGAGGGGACGGCAGTGTTGGTGCTATAAGTGCTGAGGGAGTATATCAATCACCCAGCACGTCTCCTTCCTTCCCAGAGCGCCCTGGCCTGGCCCATGAGATGGGAGGTTAGGGCTTCCTTCCAAGGCCAATATCAGGGCTGGGGTCAGCGCAGAGCGCGGGTCCGCCCCGGGGCAGGAACGAGGGTTCCTGCAGTGGGACGCAGTGGGACGCAGCCGCTTCCTCCCGACTCCCGACTCAGACAGCTTGCATCCCATCAGCCGTGCTGCTCCCAGTGCCCACACACAGTCCCGTTTCCCCAACACCACCTGGGATGAAGCTGGAGATGAAACCGGGATCTCCAAGTATTACCCGTAAGGGGCTAACGGCCAGAAGCGAGTCTCCTCCCCAGGACCTCCACCGGCTGAGGGGCAGGCAGCTCCCTGCCTCCCTGAGCCCAGCGGGATCCCCGCCACCAGCCCTGCACGTTCCTTTCTCCAGCACCCCAGTCCCTCCCCAGCTCCTCTCCTTGGGACCCTCAACCTCACCGCTGTCTCCCCAGGCATGCTTGGGCGGCAGGAAATGCCAAGGGAGCTCATGGAACTCCACTCCAGCGCCTACACCAGTTAAAAACAGGGGGCTGGGCATCAGGTTTTTGGGAGGCAGCTCCAAAGGGCAGCCAAGGGTGCATGGAGGCCAGCAGGGTGGGCCTCATCGGTCTTCCCGGGGGCAGATGGGGAATGCAGAGTCTCAGGCCTCACCTCCACATTCACCGCTGGTCTGGCCAGGTCACGGCTCACACTCATTGGCAGAGGGGAGTAGGACGGCAGCTCCCACTCACCACTTCCCAAAGGTGGGAGCTTTGTGTGGACGCTGACTGCCTGGTCTCCCAGCGTCCAAGCTGTGTTGGGACTGAAATGCCTCCCGCCCCAGACTGCAATGACCCAAGCACAAATGACACCTCCTCCTCCAGGAAGCCAGCTGGAATCCCTCCTCAAAGGAGCAGACTGCATTCTGACCTCAGCTGTTCCAAGTGGTGCTGGGGTGTCTCCCCACAGGCAGGGTTAGGATTAAGATCAGAAACCTCTCTGAACTTTCTCGGGTCCCCTGTGTAATGCCTCAGGTTTTCATCACGGTCTCCACAGGCTGCGAGGAGGGTCAGTCCTGCACTCTGCCCGTTCACCTAACGTCTGTGAGGTCACTCTTGCTCCCCTTGCCCATGGACTACATTCTGGAGAGAATTCAGAGTCAGTGCCTCTTCCATCATTTTTTAAATGCCAAAGGGGGGGGGGTGGTAGTAGCACTTACTTCTCCCTGATCTGCATTTTTTCCTTCCACAAGTATTTAGTAATTGCCTATTGGGTGCCAGGCACTGTTCCAGGCAGGATGCATGAACAGAACAGGCCAACCTGGGGCTTACGGAGCCAACCTAGGTCTCGGTGGAATTGGGGAGACAGACACCAAACAAGTAAGAGCTGCATGTCAGCAACACATGTGAAGAAGAAAACAACGCTTGGGGCAGGGGACTGGCAAGCTGGGGGCTGGCACTTTACATAGGGTGGTTAAGAAAGGCCCTACAGAGAAAGTAACAACAGGAAAGACACGGAGGAAGTGAGGAAACAAGCCATGAAGACACTGGGAGGAAGAGCATTTCAGGCAGAGAGAAAGGTATGTGCAAAGGCCCTGGGGTAGAAACATGGCTGGCACGTTGGAGGAACAGCAAGGAGACCAGATGAACTAGAATAGAGCGAGTAAGAGGAGGCGGTTAGGCCAAAGCTGTGGGCCCGTGAAAGGTCTCCTGAGCCACTGTTAGGTCATGGGCGGTCACGGAGCTTCAAAGTCCTCCTGTAAAATCCTGGAGTGGGTGGTGTAAAGTGTAGGCAGCCAGTAGGCCCCCCACTTTCTTGTTTGCTCTGGGCCCCACTGAGTCGGCCCCCAAGGCCACCCTGGGAGCCCAGGCCTTTGCTGCCTCGCCAAGTGTCACCTGTCTTGCACAGTTTCCAGGAGCCAAATCTGACAGAGCCATCTGTCTCGAACAGACCCCAGTGCTTGCCTCCAGCTGGTCCCTTGCATGAGCCAGAGTTCTCAGTGACACTGCAGAACCCTCATCTGCTGTCCCCGTCCCCTGAGACGCAGGGGGAGACCAGAGGCGTCGAGAGCTGAGTGCACAGATGAGGTGAGGGGGAGGGGACCCCCCAAGCCTGCAGCCCCTGCCCCTTCCAGTCTGGGGAGAAGGACATTTGCTGTCGCTTCTCTTCCAGGGTATCTGGATGTTCCGGGGACCCCCGACCCCCCGAGACCCCAAGCCCCACACACGGGACAAGGGAAACATGCTATTTTTTTTTTTTTTTTAACTCCCTACACAGGGACTAAAACATCCCACTCCGGCTGATCATACAAACTCGCCTGACTTGAAACTTCCCAAGTGATACCAGAACAGATGTTCAAATAGCCTCTCCATCTTTCATCTCTCCAAAACCACACACACAGACACACGCACAATGCGGTCTGACGCTGTCGGGAGCTTGGACTAATAGGTGGGTAAGCCGTGGCGCCAAATAATTTCTGGCAAGCCCAAGAACTCCTCGTGACGGGTCTCATAGTTCCGACGTGGCTGTTCCTCATTTATGATAACAGGACCCAGGCTTGAGGGCCAGGCGCTCCACGGTAATCTACTGTCAAGACTGGGCAGGGGGCGAGGGGTGGGGCTCTGTCCAGGGGCAGGACCACCATTCGGAAGCCCGCCTCGCCCCCACGGATGCCCCAGCTCCGCGAGGTAGGATGCCAGCAGTGACTTCGGGGGTGATGACGTCCTGGCCAGGAAGGCGGACGCAGACTCCCCCGTTTTACTTTCCAGAGCTGTGTTGTTGTACTATTCCCTCAAATAAATGTTCCCATTTCGAGTGAGTCACTTGGCAAGGAGACGAGGCATGGATGCCAACACGCAGGCTGACCCTCCTGAGCGCTTTCCTTGGAAAATATTGAGGGGCTGTTGTGCTCTCCTGCTCATGAGCTCAGGGGCGGTGGGGGAGCCCCCCCGCCTGGGCCGGTTTCTCACGGCGGGGCCTGCTGACCGGCTCCCGGGCACCCAGGGCGGGGTTCTGGGTTGAGTCAAGACACTCGGCTTTTCTGCACCCACAGTCCAGAGAACCACCCCGTCTCCCAGATAACCGGCCCTGGCTCCCTGGTTTGGTCCCTCTGGTCTGCCCCGGGGATCGTGCCCTACCGTTCCATTCCCTGCACGGTTCCCTGTGACGTCTAAGCTGGATTAAAACCATAGCCCTCACGAACCAGAAAGGCGCTCTAGAGCTCTCCGGGTGGGCACTGCAGCCCTGCCCATGTGCGGGGGGGCAGGAGGGGTCTTCTCCGAGTGCAGGTTCGTTCTAGGTCAGGAGCCGGGCCCTGCTGGTGCGCGATGCGCTGAGCAGCAAAAGGTGGGCCCAAATCCCCTCCCGGTGTAGACTCAGTGATGTCCAGAAGCACCAACATTCCTTAGTTTAACCAAACAGGCCATGTTGGGCCACTGGGTCCTTTGGTGTGCGATATCGGGGGCCCATGATGTCATTAGTCACATCTGCCTGATGTGACTTTGATCACTGGGCATAGAGGACGTCTGCCTGGTCCAACGTGACCACCGCCCCCCACCGAAATCAACAAGGATCTTGTGGACAGACTCTGTGATGATGCGAACACCCCGTTTCCACCAGCCTTCTGCCCACCCAGTGTGGCACCCGCAGATGATTCCTGCCCCAGTCAGGGGTTACTGAGATGCCTGCCCATGAGAATTCTCTGTTTTTACCATTCCCTCCATGTTCACGAAGGTTTTCAATCAAATTCCGGTCTGTTACTCTAGAGCGAACGCAGAGAGAGAGCCCAGATCCCACAGAGCGAGCCCCTCCGTCATGCCTGTCCTACCTGCGGGCTGAGGTCTGTGAACAGCCACGGGGAACGCAGCCCGGGCAGTGGCCTGGTGGCCGTGGGCGCCAGCCCCCCGCCGGCATTGCCTGGCCTTCCCTTCCGGGTTCTGTGGGCCCCAGTTTTCCCAACCGTCCCTCCCACCTGAAGGAGCCCAGCAGGCCGTGGCCCATGATAACGGCGGTATTCACACCCCGTTAGCAGACCCCCGCCTCCCCCTCGCTGGCGCCAACGCGCCATCCGCCCCGAGTTCCTGAGAATCGTCAACCCAGCAAATCCCTTAATTGGTGGACATGACAACCGCAGCTGGCCGCTGGAAGCAGAGTCCTGGGGGCCTGGAAGGTGGTGCCACCCGGAGCTCAGGCGTCTGGGCAGGAGCACAGGGGAGGGCACAGGGCAGGCCTCCCCGCCACCCTCCCTGCGTGCGCCGAGTGGATGTGAGCTAAGGCTCTGGCCCGGCTCCCGCCCACTCTGCCCTCTCCCGCCTCCTCCCTGTCTGATCGTTCTCTGCTGTCATGTTCTTTGTCCCCGCGCCGCACGCTGTGATTACATGCCAGGAGTCATCCCGCAGCTACAGCTAAAGCAAGACCTGTCAGGCAGACTCTCAGGGCTCCCGGCCTCCTGACCTGCAGGGCGTTCGGAGCCGGGGCATCTCAAAAGCAGAACGGCGTGCTTCTGAGGGCTGGCGGGCAGCTGTCTGGGGAGGAAGGCCACTGCCGAGAGCAAGCCCAGAGCTGCTGGGAGGGGCCTGGAGACGTTGCGGGCTTACCCAAACCCCTCTCCCCAGCCTCGATCCACTTTACTCCTGCAGGAAACGGAGGCCCAGAGGGACAGAGATGGGCCGCCCGGCAGCAGGGGCACAAGGCCCAGGGGGTGAGAGGAGGAACTCGAGCCACGGTGCCTGCACTGAAATCCCAGGTCCACCTCTCCTAGCTGTGTGGTCTCAGGCAAGTGACTTAACTTCTCTGAGCATCAGTTTCTCCACCCACTCCCCAGGGGGCATCTGAGGATTAAAGGAGCTAATATTCTTGGGGTGGGGGGCGGACGCAGGACCCAGCCTTTCCACCACCCCCGCCGGGCAGCTCTTGCTTTGATCCCCAGGCCTGGTAAGGTGGCACAGTGCCAGGAAGGTCTGCTGGCCGGGGATCGGCACTTCGGCCCCAAGGAGGGCATCCCAGGACTCGACACCAGCCCGCTCGCTGGGGTGCCCACTGGGGCCCTCGGCTGCCCCTTTGCCCAAAGTAGAGCAAGCGTTGAGTAAGAGCGTGTGCCCTCATCATCAGCTCTAGCTCCGTAAGTCAAAGGGAGAGAGCTGGCTGGGATTCATGTGGGACCGGGACTCGAGGGGCTGTCACTCACTCAGCTCTGGCTTCTCAGGCCCTCCCCACCCCCAGAAGGGTTTTCAGCTTCTGCCAGCTCAGCACTTGGTTAGGGACAGAACAAGGACGGGGTGCTGGAGGCCTAGTGAGGCAAGGGCGGAGGCCTGCGTGGCTGGTGAACGAGACCAAAGGGATAGCAGTGACATCTAAGACTAGGTTCTCAGAGGTGTTTACCCCTTCTGCCATGCTCTCCTGAGGTCACTCAAGCAGCCTGGTGGAGGGACCCGCCATGTAGACAGGCCCCCACCTGACCGCCATGTGAGGGTACCACTTCCAAAGCTCATCCTTCCGTCCCGGGCCAGCCTGCAGACGATGCCAGACCTGAGAACCCTGGGTCTGAATGGCCATGTGGGGCCACTTCTGAAGTCCCAGCCCACAGAAACTATGAGAGATAGTCAACGTGGTTTTAAGCCACTAAGCTTGGGGGCGGGGTGATTAGTTATGTGGCATTAGGTATTAATACAGTGTTGAATTATCCAAATTAATCACGAAACTAGACCTTATCTGGGAAGTAATAATATAGAAAACACACAAAATTACAAACAGAAAAAGAGAAGTCACAACTCATGATAAAGATTCTCCCAGGGAAACAAGAGCCTTGGGGGCCCTCTCCTTCCTGCCCAGTTGCCAGCAATGTGCACTGTGCAAGCCCTGTTCCTCTGGGGGCTCGATGTCCTCGTCATCAAACAAACTCGCTACCTGGTCACTTCTCTAGTCCTTTCTGACTCAGACATACAATGGTCTTGGATTTGCAGCCACAACCCGGGTCTGTACACACCGTGGGTCCCCACAAGACGCAAAGACTCTGGGGCAGGCTTTTGGCAAAAGCGACTTCCACAAACGTGGAGTGAGAAAGTGGGAGGCAGGTGGGTTATACAGAGGTAGTGAAAACAAACCGTGGCCAAAAGCCCTGATGTCTGTGTTGCCCAAGGTCCTCTACGGAGCCGATTCAGTCCCGAGGCCCCGAGGGACGCAGGTCCTCTGAACGTGGGATGGCTGACCCCAGGGACCCTGTGATTCTTGGCTGAAGAGTCCTGTGGACGTCACGGTGATTGGGGCCGACTGAGGCAGGGCGAATCCGTGCAGGGCTGCTCCTAGGCCTCCCGAAAGCAAGACAGAGGCCAAGAAGCTCGGCGCGTCAGCCTCACGCACCCCCTTCTCCATCCTCCTGTCCCAGGACGTCCCCCAGAGTCGGGGGGCCCTTGGGATGTAACTGTCTCCCCGACAGCCACGCCCACGGGACCCCCACCACAGGCCGGATGGGGCGTGAGGTTCATGCTCTTCTGGGATTTTCTTTTTCGGGACCGTGGCTTTTGAAACGAGACAACATCAGACTCTCGCAAATGGGTGTGGAGGCTCGGAGCCCGGACTAATTAAGAGGCAGGTTAGACGGAGCCTTGACGCAGAGTAACTTCTCCATCGGGCATTTAATCCACTCGCTCAACCCTGTGGGCCTCGGTTTAACCACCTACGGAGGGGATATGAGTAATAATTATCTCCTCTGGAGAGGTGCTGGGAGGGTTAATTAACTGAACGGCTTTGAGAGGCTCGGTGGCCCAGCTCGGGGGGGCAGGAACATGCCACCCAGGGCTGCTCCAGGAAGAAGCAGCTTTGCCTGCCTGCTGTCAGGAATTCACGACCTCGACCTCCGAGAAGTCCCCTGGCTGCTCCGGGCCTCCCCCGCCGCCCCACAAGGCTCAGGACTGCTGGCCCGTTAAGATACTCTGCCTCTTGAACGCTTAATGGTGCTTGTGCTGAAAGCATTGTGGGCTCATTTGCTTCTTCACCTTTCTAGGTCTTTACTTACATAATTTCAGGGCGGGGACAGTCACTCTTCCCGAACTTCCCCGCATCCCACCCCGGACAAGGGCGCAGCAAGGGCATCTGGCCCAGCTTTCCCACCTGGTTCTGGCCTCCCCCACGTGAGCCCTCACCTGGCCTGGCTGCTGGAGCCAGCTTAGGTGGGATGAGCTGGGCACGCAACCCCAGGACTTGATGGAGACCCGGGCCTGGGGAGCCAAACTGGGCTGCCCCAGCGTGGCCCCCGGGACCTTCGCCTTGTCCCCGGCTCCCTCTGCTTCTCCTGCACTGGTTTTCTGAGAAGCCGGAAAGAGTCACACGGGACAGTATCCTCGGAGTGCTCTGAGACTGGGAAAAGGAAGCCATGGGGACATTTTCTAAACGAATGATAAGAGTTTGCCGGAACAACATGGGGAAAATCCCCACATAAAAGAGATCGAGGGAGTCCTTGGCTTGGAAGGCCACCACCCTCGCTGGTGGAGGGCTTCCGTGTACTGGGGGGATCTCGAGCACAGAGGCCTCCTGGCCCAGTGAGCGATGTGCTCAAGGGCACCAGGCAGGCCAAAGCAGGACCTGGGTGCCCGCACCCCAAAGCCCCGGACGCCTGGCCCTAAGCCTCATGCTCCACCCGCAGGAAAGCCTCCCAGGGCCGGCTCCATCGGCTCCGAAATAACATGGGCCTGGGGACAAGCGGTGAGGACCTAGCTCTGGGGAAACTGCCAACGGACGCGCGGACTTCAGCAAACCTTTGGGGGGAAGAGTACTCACGTGGGCTCAGCTGCCCCCCCAGCTCTGCAGGTGCAGAAATCCAATGGCTCCCAGAGTCACACACCTGAGCTTAACACCGGGCATCCCCCTGGCTAACGGTCCCGGCCAGTGAAAGCCCCCCCTCCCCCTGCCTTGACATTAGCTCTGACACAGTGTCCAGGAAAGGGGCTTTTCTTGAAATTTCCCTAACGTGGGCAGGCGAGGGACAGAGTCTCAGGGACATGAGCGAACACAAGGCAAGTTGCGGCTCAGAAAACACCCACCTCCAATGCCAGCACAGTTCTTGGCAGACTCACAGGCGTCTAGATGTGGGGCTCCGTTGCTCCCCAACAACCCGGGAAGTGGCAGGGACGGCATGACCCCCGTGACAGGTGAGAAAGTAAGGCTGTGGGGCTGTCTGCAGGCGGACTGGCAGAAGGGATTTCATTCCTGAGAACAGGGATGCACGGGTCCCCTCCCCGGGGTCTCAGACCGCAGGCTTCCTGCTTCCCGCCCCACAGTTTTCTCACCCTCTTACTCACAGCGCTCAACACCCAAGCCGGAGGGGCGAGCCAGGCCCCGGACACCTCTCGTTTACCATGATGTAACACATCGCTTGCCCTCTAAAAATCTGGGGGTAAAAACACCCCCAAGACATTTGAAAATATATAAACAGACAAACTAACAGTATAACCACGCTCCTACGAGAAGCATAAGTCAGTCCAAGATAAATTGATTAAAAAAAAAAATCTGCGTTATTCAGGGCAGTATCACGTCCATCTAAGAAAGTGAACGGAGAACAAGGAGATGAAACCCAAACCACAGCTTAGTAGCAGCCGGCGAGGCCTCCTGCCCGCGAGGCAGACGAAGACCTCCAAGGCTCCCTCCATCCTTCCTCGGCTCCCCAGCAAGAAGAGCGGGTCTCGGGCCAAGACCCGCAGAGCCTGGGGGCCGGGGGAGGGCTCCCCGGCTGCCCGTGGAGGGCAAGCTCAGGAGGGCTCCTCACTTGCTTGGAATCAGATCCCGCACTTTGGCCCAGAGACCTGGACCCCTCTCTGCTCAGTGCCGTCATCTGTAAGGGTGATGAGAAAGACCTTTCGCCTTTCTTACAGGGTTGCTGGAGGGCTTAAAAGGGGTATTAGAGCAACCGTGGCCAGTATCATGCCTCCCCCCAGCCGAGCCGGCAAAGCTCCCCAAGCTGCCTCTTTTACTTCCCGTGTCCCCTCTGCACGCAGGGACGACCCCTGGGACCCAATGTCCCCTCTATGTGCAGAACCTGGCCACTGGGGACCTGTTGTCCCACAGGGAGGAGGAGGCCCAGAGGGAACCACTGGCCATCTCCAGCCCACAGCTCAGCAGCAGGATGTCCTGGGGTCACCTGAAGTCTCCCCCAGCTGCACACCCCACCCCACCCCTGCACATCCCACCCTCTTCCTGGCCAGTTGCCTCTGGTTAGCCCTCCCTGCCAGCCCCCAGGGGCCTCCTTGGCCCACTGCCCTCTCTGAACCAGGCATGCTCAGCACTGCTGGAGGCCCTGGGCCACCTCCTGCACGGCCTGCCACGAGGCTGCTGATTTCACTAACGTCTGTGTTGCCGCAGGGGTGTCGGGCCGGCCACCCCGCAGGTGCTCAGGAAACTGTCAGCTGAATGAATGATTCCACCCCAGCCTCGCTTGGACTCCGACTTCCTGGTCACAGAGCAGTTCCGAGTCTCCCGAGCCACCTTCCTTAGGTCATCCTGCCTCAGTTTCTTCCTTTGAACTGAGAAGAGTCGTTTAAGGTGTTCAGACGGCAAGCGAAAGCCAGCAGCTCTGCCGGCTGCCACACGAGGCAAGACAACTGGCCTGCCTTAGTCCTCACTGCTATGTGACCTTGGGCAAGTGACTCAACCTCTCTGGGCTTCAGTTCCCTCATCCGAAAGGCGGGGAACCGTGCCCACGCAGTCCAATAGTGAGGACTACCTCCTCTGGCCCAGGCTACCCGCTGGGTGCTGTGCTGGTGGACGGCTCGATCACCCACCAGCTCCCCACCCTCTGAGGCAGGAAATATGCCCATGATGGGAATGCGGTCCCTGAGGGCCAGGGACTTAGGAAGTGCCCCGTCTGGCTTTGCCCACAGCCGTGCAGGAGCCGGGGGAGGGCCTGCGTGAGGCCTTGCCCCCATCAGTGCAGATACAAACGGGGACCAGAGGGCGGCTGGCAGCCAGGCAGGGCTGCTCTGCACGTGTCTGGTCCCAGCGAGCCCCTTCCCTGCCCAGGCCAAGGGCGCCATCTGCTGGGGGCGCGTGGCCAGGCACCCTGGCATGACCTTGGCTCGGTGGCCACCTGGGTCTGGGGCTTGGGCAGGGGTATGACCTTAATTAAGGTACCCACGCTGGACCTCTGGGGTCCCTGTGCCCTGACTGGCTCCGACCCCAGGACAGACCCGAAGGATCCACCCTTGCACCCATGGCTCTGGGGGTAGAACGCTAGGTGTGGCTCTAGAACCTTCTTTCCTTTCGTTGGTGTGTCTCACACTCGTGAGATGTTTACTCTGAGTCTGGTGAGCCAGGCCTGGACTCACGCCAATGTCCTTCCCTCAAGATGGCCCCCGCCAGTGCCTGGGTGGGGGGACGTGCCCCTCAGTGCCTGGAGGTCACACATCCCCGCTCTTTCAAGGCCATGGGCCCCGGGCTTTCCCCCTGCCCGCCTTCCACACAACTTTCCCGTCTGGCCCTCCTTCAGCACTGAGGAGCCGGACTGCTAGGCCGCAGCCGGCTGCGCTGGCATGGAACTGCCCACGCTCCTCCCCATTCCCGAGGTGGTGACCTCTGGAATCTTCCTCTGCCTGTAGGCGGAGCCAGACCAGGCCCAGGTCAGCGTCGGCGGCTGGCTGGCATGTCCACGCCGGGCTCCCACGTGTGGCCTCTCACTCCTGACAGCCTCCCCACATGGGACAGGGACTGCCAACAGGCTATCATTAGGGACACTTGCATCCTGGAGGCTGCTGATGGGGAAGCTGGGGGAAAAGCCTCATCTCCCCTGTGAACTCCTGCACGGGATCAGCCCGGACCAGCTCCGGGTTCAGTTCCCTCTGCCGGCAAGAGGGGGCGCGGGTACCGAGTCTTGTCGGCACGGCTGACCCTCAGCCACCTACCGTCCCTGCGTGCGCAGAGGACAGGGACGCTGTGGGTGCCCGCGGGGCACTTCTGAAACCCCGCACAGGGCCAAGTACACAGTACTGGAACCCCAGGTTGCAAACCTCCAGGGCCGGGCCACGGAGCGCCCCCACGGTCACCACGGACGTGTGCCACTGAATTCGCCACGCCACGCACGCGTGAGACCAATCTGAACGTAGTAAGCAGTTTAAACGACTCGGTAGGATTTACTACTACATCCCGCGGGTTCTGATCTCTGCCACGCCAAACAGGCCTCGTCCCCATCAGCACTCGCTCCCCGTCCTCCCCCTTGGCCCCCGGCAACCGCTAACCTGCCTTCTGTCTCCACGGAGTTGCCTATCCTGGACATTTCTATGCATGGGGTCTCACACATGTGGCCTCTGGGGACTGGCTTCCATCACTCACACCGTGTTTCCAGGGTCCATCCACACCGGAGCCTGTGCCAACACTCCACTTTGTTTTTGTGGCCGAGGACTATTCCACAGGATGGCCTGGCCACATTCTAATGCTCGAGGGCAGACACTGGGGCTGAATCTACCTTTTGGCTACTGGGATGCCTGCTGCTGTGAACGTGTGTGTACCGGTCAATTACACAGAGGAAAAGTCACCTTTCCCACCTCACTGAGCTCTGACGGCCCCTTTCCCCTCATCCGCTCTGTGCAGCTGGTGACCATCACCCAAGGTTAGAGAGAAGAGCCCAGGGCGGTGGTCACCCCAGGTTGGAAACGACAACACTGGGGCCTGCCTGTGGCCCTCTCCGGCTCTGAGGACCGCGGGGCCCTGCAGCGGGCACCTTTCACATCTGGGCTGTCCTTGTGCCGACCCCCAGCCAAGCCGGCTTGCATTCCAGCCTGAATGGGAGCAGGGACCGCGCAGCACGGATGGCGCCACGTTCTCTTCCCGCTCCTCCGAGAGGTCCTCCCCCAGCGCCCACTCTCAGCCTGCGTGGCTTCTCAAGGAAGGTGCCAGGTGCCCGGGACGACGGGGTCAGGGGACGGGAAAGGGGGTGGCGGGCCCCGACCTGGCAGGTGCCAGGGGGTTTACCGAACACCATGCACCACAGAGTGGCGGCCCGGAGCAAGATCTCACTGAAAATGGACAGTTTTCTAGGCAAGAGGGAAGTGCCCAAGTCCATCCAAGACACGGCAGGAACAGTAGAGCTCAACCCGGGAAGAAAGAGAAGTTGTCACAGGTGAACCCCACAGATGGGCCCATGCTGGAAGCCTGTGCAAGTCTTCCCCTGGAGCTCACGGAACCCACCCTCCTACCCAGCGGCCCAGCCATACAGGAAAGGAGAGCCTGGCTACTCCCTGGCCACCTGGACGCCCGTGCAGGGCTGGTGGTGGCCCACACCACAGGCCAGCCTCCGACAGAGCTCCAGGAGCAGCCGCCTTCAAAGGAGAGGGGTGAGGTGGGGGCTGTCCTTACAAGAAGGCATTCTGCGGACGCGGCCACCAGGGCACCACAGGGATTCCCAAGGTCCCCCTCCCCAGCCCTGGAGGCCTCCACCTGCTTCCCTAGACTGAAGTCCATCTTCACCAGAATGTGACCCAGAAATGGCCCCCCAGCCCCCTGCTCCCCTCCCTCCAGGCAAGGCTGCTTCCCCACATGGTCTCTGTCCCAGGCAGCCAAGACAGTGGGAAGGGGGGTACGGGGTCAGAAGACCCTGCAGGACCCCCAGCCTCTATGAGCTCCTGTTTCCAGCTTCAAGCTCAGCCTGGTTCTCCCAGCCCTACCTGCCTCTTGGGACAGGCGCAAAGATGGAGTCCCGAGACCCACGGCGACAGGTTAACCATCTCTACACTGTAAAGGGCTCATCATGATGGCTACTCCCTTCCCCGGGCAGAGTTCCCAGGCTTTAGGGATGGATGCCTTTCCTTTTCCCTCCTAGAGACTGCCAATGCCAGGAACGACAACTCAGCCACCAGCTCCCAGGACCTTGGGTCCCCAGGGAAGACTCTGCATCCCACTGGACTCCAGGAGCACACAGAAACCAGGACCCCAACAAACCCTTTGTGTGACAGAGGTGTCACACGGATGGCGGGAAGGAGGCAGGGAGGCAGGGAGGGAAGGACAGCCGTAGAGAGAGCCACGTAGAGAAGGGTCCCCTCACCCCCAGCTCTGCTCACCCGGCAGGGTGCTCTGGGAAGCACCATGAAGACAGGCTCAGTGGTTCTCTATGGCAGGGGGGAGCTGGGGTGTTAATACACCAATTCCAGCTGTCCTGCCCCTGTGACAGACCCCATGTGCTCCTGGGAGTCCCCAGAGGCACGGAGAAGAGCCATACATTCAGGGACAGGCTGTCGTAAGGGGGATGGGACCCAGGAAGGGCTCCGGCTAAGAAACAAAGAATCGGAAGACGGGAGGGCGGCCACAAAGTAGGGGGAACCTGAGGCCAGGCGTGTCTGCCGGCACAGGGCGCTGCCTGATTCCGTCCCTTCCTGCCCGGCGAGCCCGGATGGATGGGCTGTCGCGGGCCGCACACAGGACCGTTTAGAAACTGCTCTTTCTGGAGCCAGTGACGGGACCTCACGCAGAACCGCTCCCACCCCAGAAACACCCAGGGTGATGTTCCCCGCAGCTCACGGGAACCAGGCTTCCGAGGATTACTAAATGGATTTTTCCTCCCTCTGGCTGGAATTCCCTTCGAGGCCTCACACAGGACGGAGCATTAACAAAGCAGCCGGCCCAGGGCAGCATCAATCCAACAAACACAACAGCCTGCGAGCTTTGATTTAATAAAATCGGCCCCCACTGGGCTGCTTTAATTGTTTCCAGATTCTGAAAATATCTGAAAAGAAGATGCAAATGGAAAAATCCACCTCTGGCTACCGTTGCGTCTGGAGCTCGCCGTGCTGGGCGTCCACGTGAGCTGTGTCCTCAGAGCGTCACCTGCGCCGAGGGGGCAAAACCCTGATGTCACCAAGACCAACGGCCCAGGAGGAAAAGGACACTGGGAGGAGAGGATCCATCAGCCCGGGTTTCTGAATGACGCCTGTCGGGGAGCGGCTGGTCGCTGCCCTGGCTGGGACAGCCCCGGAGGGAGGAGGCCCCAGGCCAGACTCCGTCACCTGCACACACCATGCAACCATGAGGCCACAAGCAGGATAAGGGGCTGGAGTCCCCAGAGTCTGCTCGGGTGCTGGTGGCCCAGGAAGGTCACTCCCAAGCCCCTGTCCGGTCCACGGTGGCCCCCGTGACTCCAGAGAAGGAAGACCCTGCCCTGAGTAGAAGACCACGGGCATCATCGCAGGAGAGTGTGGGGCTGGGGTCCTCTGGATGCAGGGCTGGAGCTGTGCAGCCTGGGGCAAGTCACTTGCCTTCTCTAGGCCTCGGTCTTCACACCTGCAAAAGGGGCTGGCAATTCCAAAAGGCTTCAGCTGGGTCCTTGGAATGCAGCTCTGGGTCTCGCTGCCCCAGGTGATGCTCGGTCAGGGGCGCACTGTGTGCGACTGAAGCATGGGTCCCCGGCCGGCCCACAGCGCCACTTCCCGCCCCGAGACCCCAGGGGAAACCTGCTGCTGAGAGGACAGCACGGGGCACTCTGGCTGCTTTTCCGGGGCACCGGGAGCCTTTCCCCAGGGCTGGGGTGAGAAGGTGGGCAGGGGAGGGGCCGGGCAGGCAGAGCTGGGGAGGAAGCTCCTGGGAGTCAGCAATGCCCTGCTCTGTCCAGGCTCCCCAGCCCTGCCTGCCACCTCCCCTGAGTCTGTGAGGACCTCCCTCATCAGGAAAGACTGTTATCTCCATAAAACATGAGCGAGAGAACCCACACGCGTGTGCACACACACACGCACACACACTAGCAGGTGCACTCCCACCCGGAGCCCGACACAGATGACAGCCTGTCATGGTCTGCATGTCACAAGTCAATTACGCCCACCTCCCAGCCAGCCTCTGATGCCGCTGGGGGCAAGCGTCTCACCATGTCGGGACACCGAGGAAGGACGTGGGATGCTCCCGGGGGAAGGTCGGGGAGCAAGGGGGGGGTACCGCCACCCCTTGGGAGGCCTCCGCCTCTCAATCAGGAGGAAACTGGAGGTGGAGGCAGCTCATTCGTTTTCACCCTCAACCTCCACATTACAGAGCACGGTGGTGAAGAAAAAATGGTGGTTTCAGCATGGCCTGGGGTAAGTTTCGGAACCCCGCGCTCAGTTTCGCAACCCGCAAAATGGGGTCACCGTCCGGGAAGCCCTTGGTGCAGAGGACGTCAAGGTCTGCTTTTCCCTCTTTTTGTACTTTCTGCCTCCTGCTCTTCTCCTGCCCCTCCTGTGCCTTGGTCATTAAAACCAGACCCCTCCCGTTGGGGCGTCTGGGTGGCACAGCGGGTTAAGCGGGTTAAGCGTCTGACTCTTAGTTTCACCTCAGGTCCTGCTCCCAGGGTGGGGAGCTCAAGCCCCAGGCAGAGCTCCAAGCTCGCAAAGAGTCTGCGAGTCTCTCCCCCAACCCCGCTTCCTCCCTCCCTCCCTCGCTCTCTCCAATGAACACATAAAATAACATCAGACCTTTCTCACCCACCCGGGGCACAAGCGGGTCCTGTCTCTTAGACCCTGAGTCTGGGCAGCTCTGAGTGTGGAGAGAGAGTAGGGGAGCCCGGAGTGTACCCCAAAGAGCGGTGGCTCATGGGTCCTCACCCAGGAATGCGGACACAGGGGCAGTCGCGGTCCTTCTGGAAGGGGAAACGCCCTGGTCCCCCACGACGGACACAGACTGGGACCACTGGGACCCCTCCCGCAGAGGCTGCACTGGTAGGTGAACTGTCCATGACCTGGGGGGCTCTGATGACAGCTGCACCCCAAGACCCTAACGGCAGCAGAGCCTCAGCCAGCGCCAAGGACTCACTCTGATCCTGGACTCCGGATGCCTATAAAGCCTGTCCTTTGTCCTAAGAGGTTTGAAGCTCCTGAAATGACTCCCCCTGTAACAGTGAGCCCCACTGCCCACGCTGCTCCCCAACACGGCCCCACGCATGGGGAAGGCAGGACTCTGTGGTCCCGTATGGCGGTCATGCCAGGATGCTTATTATTACCATCCTGACTGTCAGGAGGGCCTGGGGCACGGTTAGTGGAACATTCCGCACCTATGGCCCCCATGCCCCTCCTGGCCATGCCTGTGCTGGCATCAGAGGCTCAGGGACAAGAGGAGGGATGACCCGTCCGTCCCCAGAGAACAGCTGGTCCTGGGCTCCGGCACGGACAACCCACCAGCGCTGGGCCAGCACCGCGGCTGGAGACAGGGCTGTTTGGGGGCCGGGAGGCTGGGTGGCAAAGAAACACCACCCCCTCCTCACCACCAGCAGACAACAGACAACACAACCAGTCCCTGACAGGCCTGGCAGCAAAACAAGCTCCATCTACGAATTACTCATTTAATCTTGAGGTGGGCACCTCCACTATCCCCATTTCACAGACGGACAAACCGAGGCTTGGGCAGGCAATTCAGCCAAAGTCACCGGCTAGTCTGCGGCTAGTCTGGGTTGGACCCAGGCATCCGGCTCCACCAGCCCGGGGTAACCAGCCCACGGGGCTGCCTCTTGTGCCCTACAGCGTAGCAATGTGGGGCACTGGCTGGCCGAGGGGTGGCCCCTCACAGAAGGTTCTTAAGGGTCAACAGTGGGAACGACTCTGGGATCCAGGAAAGCGCAGACGTGTGCGGGCGAACGGAAGAAGTGGAAGAAGCATCACCGCAGAGGAAGGCAAGTCTATGCCTGGCCCGTGGGGGGTGCTCAGTAAACATCCGCTGACCTGGGTGCTGGGGACAGGAGAGCAGAAGACACAAGCCTGGAGGACGGGGCCGAGGAGTCTGGCTTGATCCCGTGCGCACACCTGCCCACGTACGTGCACCTCCCCATCCCCTGCGCCCGGCGTTCCTGCTGGCCCCCAGCAGCGTCCCTGATCCCCCAGGGCAAGCCCTCTGCGGCCCAGTGCCCTAGCGCCCCCTCCACAGTGGGGGGCATCCCTGAGGAGCACTGAGGGGACTCGGTGGGGGAGCGTAAGGGGAGGGGAGGGTGGTCCATTTCGCTTCTGGATTCCCAAGGACTGGGTGGTCCTCTGGGGTTGGGGGAGGAGGGCTGCCTGCTGCATCCCGGTTTCCTGGGAGCCTTGGCTCTGGGGTGGGGAGGGGGCCTGGGCCGCGCTCAGCCTCAGGCGAGGGGCCGGGAGCCTCAGGGGAGGCTGGCCAGGCAGCCACGCCGCTGCTCCGATAACCTTCAGCCCTGACCTCATTTCCCACCAAGGCTCGTGCAATTTCTTCCAATTTTCCACATAATTAGCTGAGCGGGAGCCACGGCTCCTGCTCTGCGGCAGGAAGGAGAGGGCTGCTCCAGGGCCCGTGGGCCCATGGCTGAGGGCAGAGCCGCCACCCGCTCCCTCCTCTCCTGCCTGGGTCTGTGGGCACCGTGGGGGGGCTGTGGGGGGGCAAGGTGGGAAGGTGCAGGATGGTGGGGGGAGCGTGCCTGTGGTCACGCAGAGCCGGGTTCCAGGCTCGGCTCCCCAGCTGCGGACTCTGCGACTTCAGGTCACACGTTAGGTTCTCAGACTCTAAAGGTGAGGCTCAGGTGCGGTTTTCCCAGATGAAATCAGTGTCCACGAGAACCTCGTCTCTGCCTCCAGCCTTCCGAGCCCACGCATACTCCCTGCACACAGCCCATGAGCCTGCCGTCCTTCTGCTCCCCTCCTTCTCCCAGGCCCTCGAACGCCCCCTCCCCATCCTGGGGTGGGAGGGGGGCTGGGCACCGGCTCCAACTCCTGCCTGCTGTGTGACAGCAACATAGACGTGTGGGCCTCAGTGTTGCCATCTGTAAAGTGGGCATGACAACAGACACAACCTCCATGTTGGGAAGAAACTGGTCCACCTGCAGGAGGCCCTCGCCGCAGGCGGGCCCACCCCTGGGACAGACACAGAGCTGCTGCAGGAGCCACTGCTAAGCATTGGAAGGGCAGGCTCAGCTCCCACCGCTGGGCTCCTTTCCTGGGAGACACAGCCATCCCCGCCCACTTAAGAGGGTAGCCCCGGGGCCGCTCGGGAGACTCGCCATCGGCAGCCCTTGGTTTGGCTAAACAGAAGCAAGAGTGAAGGGGCCAAGGTCCTGATGGGTCCTGACGTTTCCTAACTTGCTCCTTGGGCCTCAGGTTTGCTAACTGAGCCATGAGCAAGGTCATCCCTGCCCTGCCATCCAAATCACTCCTTCCTGGCTGGAGGCACCCTAGAGAGAAAAGATGCACGAACCAGCCCCTGGCCCTGGAGCAGAAACGGGTCACCATGGCCCCCAAGGTGCCCTGTCGCCTGAGGAGGAGGCCCCTTTTGGGCCAAGTGGGGTGGGGTGCCCCTCCACCTCCCCAGGGAGCCACGGCCTCCTTGGAATGGCCTTCCCCTGACAGCATGAATGATTCCCTTCCTCCCTCTGGAGCCTGGCGCCAAGGCCTGGAATCCATCATTCCGTGTCATCTGTCTAGGGCTCTGTGGGCCACCAAGCCAGTCTCACGGGGAGGGGGTGGCAAATATGCTCGGGCAGCACAGGGCACATGGTACCCAGAGAACATCAAGGCTGAGTGGGGCCCTGGACCTGGACCCACGACCGCCCCATGATCATGGACTTGGAACCTCACCTCCCGACCCTGGGGTGCTCATTGGAAAAATGTGCTCTTGTGGGCCACGTGAGCCTCGAGCCTGCAGGGGGTGGGTAGGACTTGGGTGCGCCACGTCCTGTGAAGAGCAGAGAGCCCCCACTGCCTGATCGGAACACTCCTCTCTGGGGAAAACCTGAACGTTTCGGGAGCCTTTTGGGGGCTGCCCCGGCTTTGGCAAGGGAGCCGTGGCCTGGAGCCAGGCCGTGGTCCAGTGTCTGCCCCATTGCCGCTGTGGCCCCAGGACAGCAGGCGGCCGGTCCCCTCACTGCAGGTTCCTCAGCAGCTTCCCGCACGTGGAAGGCACAGGGCCTCAGGGATGGGGTCTGTGGCCCCTGGTGGACTGTGACTCCCCATATGGGCCACTGGGCATCTGTGCTTCAGGACCAAGGGCCTTGACCCTCTGGGGCAGCCACCAGGAAAGGCACAGGGCCCTGGCTGCAACCTCAAGGCTGATAAATAAGGGCATCCCACAGACTAGGGAACTCAGGGAGGGCTTCTTGGAGGAGGAGAAATGAGGCTGCCTTGGAATGAGGTAAGTGGTAAAGAGAGAAGGTGACCCAGGCAGGGGGCAAGGGGAGGGGCTAATGGTGGGGGAGACAGATGTGAAACCAGGTACCAGAAAGCCAACATGGAGAGGACAATCAGGGGGGACTTCCCAGAGGAGGTGATGCCTGAGATGAGGAATTCGCCCAAGGACAAAGGAGGGGGGTGGGAGGGATCCCAATGACAGGAGACAGGCTGTGCATACCCAGGAGAAGACCCCAAGAAATGGGTTCCAGCCCCCGCTGACACTCCCTGCATCCACCCAAAGGCCCTCGTTTGTGTGTTTCCGGTGCCGGGCTGGCTAGAGGGTACCAAGGTGATAGCGATTTCCCCTTCAGGCCTCTCCCAACCTGGCACCGAGGGAGGCAGTTCCACGGTGAAGACAGAGAACGCTTACTGCACGTTCCAAGCCGGCAACAACACTCAGACCAGCTCACGAGCTCTGCCTGCTCGGTCTCAAACCACAGCCCCCCTTGCCGTCACGCGGGTACTGTCCACTTCTCAGAGGCAAACGTACAGGCACAGAGTGGCCAAGCCACCAGACGGGCATCCCAGAGCAACCCAAGTAAGGACCCAGGATGTCTGATCTCAGATGCAATGGCTTAGCCCTAGCACCCCGGTCCCCAGCCCCCCAGGCCAGGGCTGCCTGTGTGCTCCCACCACTCCCCAGAGAGGAGGTATGTAAAGCCCAGAGGAGCCCAGGGCCTCCTGCTGCTCCCAGACATGTGGGCTCACTTGGCTGTCCTGGGCCAGTCTGACAGCCATCCCACCTTCCCCACCTGGAGGTACTGACAGTCTATGGGAATGTCATTCAGGTGTCCCCTCCTCCTGGAAGCCCTCCTTGATGGCCAGGCTGCCTGGGGGCCCTGGGTGGAGCTTCATTCCAACACACCAGTGTCTGGCTATCTCTCCTTCCTGCTGGCCAGCAGCTCTATGAGGTCAGGAAGCCTGTTCAGCCCCAACAGAAAAGAAGCTAGACCATAGGAAATGGAAAAAGTGGTGATTTTCACACTGTTTGATCTGATCTTAGGTGCCTGTGAAGTGTCTTTCGCGGCAATCAGTGGCTCCTGGCCACATCCTGTAGGTAGCAGAAATTCAAGCTTTAATGCAGGAGCCAAGTCTATTCCTGGCCTGGACAAGGGATTCTCAAACTGTGGTCCCCAGGGCCAGCGGCACCCACAGCCCCGAGAGCTTGTCAGAAATGCAGACTTGGGAGGAGAAGGCAAACTGTAGGGGTGGCCCAGCTATCTGTGTCTGACAAGGTCTCCAGGGGTCCCTCAGGCTGCTCCTCGGAGAGCCCCTGCCTTAAAAGATATGAAGTAATAGACTGTTTCTCTAAGCAGCCAAAAAAAGGGGGGTAGTTAATTTTTTATGAAAGGGGGAACAACGATCTTTGTTATTCAACCCTGTAAGTAAACACGATCATAACCCTGATCAATTATGACGATGACATCCACGAGGCCTTTCCTGGCCATGCTGTTGGAGAGCGTAACCCCCCGCCCTGCTGCAACTCTGTGCCCCCTCCACCCGCCCTTCTCTGCAGGCCTCTAATCACCTCCAGCTGGCTGTCAGGAGGTGAGGCTGGCCCCTCCCAGACAGCCCAGCACCCATGAGGCTGGTGAGCCTTCTCCCCAGTCTCCTTCGCTCCTCGAAGGTCAGCAGCCATTCCGTGCCCTGCTCTACCTCGGGCACACAGCAGGTGCTCAATAAATAGATGCGAGAAGGAACCGGTCCTCTGGCTCACCTGTGGCCTATTTCCCTATGGGATGGTCTCAAAGGCTCAGGGAGCCAGAAAAACTGTCACTCTTGTACCCGACTTGCAGACGTGAGCCTTGGGGACAGCAGAGCCACCAGAGGTCACACAGAGCCTTGGACTCCCACTCTGCTCGGGGTCCTGAGCCAGGACCTGCTAACCGTTGGCCAATCCGGTCCCCAGGGATCGTGAGCCTCTGCGGCCCTGCCCTCCCACCCCTGCCGACACCCAGGCCCCCAAAGTCCAGCGGCATTGCTGAAATGGAAACCGTGAGCCTGGAAAATCTCCGGGGCATGCGGGAGGGAGGCCCCGGCGTGCAGCGTCGGGACTGAGCCGATGATGCCTGCCATACGCGAGGCCCCCCGGTGCAAAGACACACAGCTAATTAGCTGTCAGGAGCGAAGCAAACTCTAGCCCGGCCCCTCCCCGACAATCTCTCCCGGAATCGCCCTCTGCCACCGTGTGTCACCACATGATAAAAGGAAGCATGTTCAAAGCCGAGCCACTAACAAGAGACGGAGAGGCTCGCAGAGGCAGAGAGAAGCAGATTGCCTCCGACATTCTCCAAGGAAAGGGGGATAAATTAAAACCATTAAAAAAATAATTTGTCATCGTCACTTTCCAGAGAGAAGTTATTCTAGAAGGGCAGGGCGTTCCGAGCGTCATCTGGGAGGTGGCAGCACGGGGGTGGAGGGCCTGGGCTCGGGGTTCAGAAGGGGTTCTGCCTCTCGCTACCCGTGTGACCCGGGGCGGGTCTGCCCATCTGTAGAGCGGGGGTGATCATAAGCTCTGGGGGGACATGCTATGGGAATGTGCTGGAGGCGCTCGGCACCACGAGCACATCGCGAGCACGTGGGAAGTCACCGGGCCTTCTCACCCACGCCGCTGCCGATCGGCATGTACGTGGCCCAACGCGGAGCGTGCCTCGACTTCCCCGTGCGCAGAGTGGGGATGACAATAACCTCAGCGATATCAGGAGAACTCAACGAAGGGATGAAGCGTAAGCTGCTTAGTGCCCACCTGGGTGGACATTTGCTGGGTCCAGTGGACACAGCGGAAAGGGGACAGCTTCAGGATAAGGGGCCTGATCAATGCTAAGCCCTCCCCCACCGGCCGTCATATCCTTCCTGCCATGGGGCCAATCTCTTGCCCCCAGCTCGTTTTACTTCTCCCAAGGGGCCCCCATGGAACCGGCTGGATGTGCCGCCTCGCAGATGTGAGAGCCTTCTCTGTGCCCCTCCTTCTCCATCCGCAGGGCAGGGAGAAGCCCGTGAGCTGCTGGTTCCTGCTGGGCCCTCACGGGAAGTCAGGCATGATTCTAAAGGGCACATGATTTCACTTGTGGAGGTCCGCAGCAGCCCACTGCAGATGGGAAGGCTGAGGCACCCTGTAGCACTTCCCTCACTTCCCTAGAGTCACGCCCTAGTGAGTGGTGGCCCCGGGACTCCCGGCCCCCGGGGCCCTGGTGGGGTGCTGCGAGGATGAGATCACGCACATCGTGGCTTCTTCCTTGCGTGCTGGCACTCAGCAAGCTGCGGTGAGTGTCGGCTGGGGTCGTGGCACAAGGACAGTCAGCAGGACAGCGCTGTGTGGGGCTGCCGGGGCACGCGTAGACAGGCCATCCTGGGGCAGAAGGGCTGCGCCTGGATGATGGGGGGGGCCTTGGTACTCCAGGCTCTACATGGTGGACGTGAGGGCCGGTAGCTTAAAATACTGTCTGAACACCCAACTCTCACAGGGCAGGCCTCCTCCCAGGGCACCCGGGCTCCTCCGTGGGCAAGAGCCATAGGTTGTCCTGGGTGAATCCATCCCAAATGCGGAGCCGGGCCGCATGTCACTTCTCCCTCCCCATCTCTGCAGCCACAGATGGATTCCACGTGTCCTCGCGGACAACAGCAAACCCCACACTACCCCAGGGTCACACGACACATGCTCAGTGCCAGGTGCATGAGACCCAGCAGACACAGTCCTGGTCTCCTGGTCTCTGCACAGCACTGTCCACGGGGGACGGGTAGGCACAGAGCACAGAGCAGGAATAACTTGCTGTGGAAAGTGCTAGGACTGTAGGCGCACAGGCAGCAGCAGAGAGGCAGCGTCCTGGTTGGGGGGGGCGGTTCAGCGGACCCGGGAGGCTCCTGGGGGTCAGCCTCCGTTGCTGTGGAAACCGCTCCCTGCTAGATGAGTCCACGGAATTGAAATATTTGACCTGACAAGCGTCAAGGTCGCTGGAATTAAAGCCTTGGTGTGACCTCCCAGACCGGGGGGTGGGGGGGGTGAAGCCAAGCGGCTGGGAGGACCTGCTGGAAGGGGAGGGGCCAGAGCTCCCCCCCACCCCTCCATATCCCCTACTCCCACGTTGCTAGAAGGGGAAGGGGGCTGCCTCCCAGGCCTGGGACCACCACCCAGGGTCCTTCCAGGAGCTGTGCTGGGAGGAGTGTGGCCTGCCCCATCCCCTACTAGACCCGCACCCCCTTCAGCCCCCTCTTCTCTGTCCTTTTAGCTCCACACTGTGCGTGTGTGTTGGGGGGTCTCCCTTCAGGAAACCAGGATCTGGGACCCCCACTGCCTCTGAGCTGTTCCAGTGCCCTCCCTGCCACCACAAAGCGCTCCACTGGACTGGCCTGATCCCGTGTCCACATTCCCCTCCCGTCTGCCTTCTCCCGGGCTCTCCACCTCTGGCCTTGACGTCTTCATAGTGACGGCAACCCCACGACGGCAGTCTGGCTACAGCCCCGTGTAGCTCTGGCTCACTGCTTAGCCCCGCTAGGTGTCCAGGGAGGTCCCCAACTTTCCTAGACAGTGTGACTGGGTCTCTATTTTGACATCCCTGTGGGGCTGCTTTTGGACCTTCAGGATCCTCACAAAGGAAGTCTTCTGGAGTCTGGTGCACAGTGGGGGATGGAGTGCAGTGGGGGTAAAGCACGCAGAGGGGATTTGAGGGCACCGTGGGAGTGAAATGCACAGTGCAGTGTGGGGCACACAGTGGGGGGTGATGAGCGCACAGTGGGGGTGGGCTGGGGCACTGGGTGGGAATAGGGCACACAGTGGAGGCATGGGGCACACAGTGGGGGGATGGAGCGCACAGTAGGGCTGGGCTGGGGCACTGGGTAGGAGTGGAGGGCAGTGGGGGTGGGGCACACAGTGGGAAAGGCACACGGTAGGGCAGGGCGCACAAGGTCAGGGGCGCTTTGTAAACAGCTCTGGGTGCGCTAGATGACTCGCGGAAGGTGCAGACCCAGGGGCACAGTGCCTGCCTTGGCTTATTTTACTCTACTTCTCTCTGTCCCCCTCTTCCCACCTTCTCTCTGGCCACCCCACAGAACCCTCCATCTGGAGCGCCCCCATCCCTCCACAGGAGTCAAGGCCTGGCCTGGATCCAGGACCCCACGGGGCCTCTGAGAACCTCTCCTCAGCCCGGAGGCCCCCAGGGCCTCCCAGAAGTGGCTCTGGCCCCAGAGAGAGATAAAGGGGGAGCAGCAGGCCCCATGGACGTGCTGAAGGGTTGCCATGGCAACCGTGTGGCCAGGCCAGCTGGCAAGAGCGGAGTCTGGCAGAGCGGTGGGGCGCAGGGGCCACATGGGGGGGTGTGGGGGGCTGAGTAGCGCCCACACTGCTGGGCTGTGTCCCTTTCCGAGGAGAGTGTGGCGACCCTGCAGGTCAGTCAGTGAGCGGGGCTGGGCCCTGGGGAAGCCTGCCTCCTGCCTCTCACACAGCTGGTGGGGGCGGAGGGCTCTCGCTGGAATTCTCTGCTGCCTTCGGAGCCCTGGAGCCTAGCCAGGATGGGCGGCGAGGCTGCAGGCTCCCTGCGGCTGAGCTGCACTGGCCGTGCGTCCCGTCTCTGTGGCGCGTAGTAGGCACTTGGGGAAAATGGGCCAAATGGCAGAAAGAAGAAATGGGCAGCTCCCTAACCATCTGTGACCAAGGCTTGGGCAGGCTGCCAGGGCCAGGGCTGGGACAAGGATCCTCTGAGATCAGTCGGTCCTGTGGACGTGGGAGGAAGCACCCATGGCCTTCTGGACCTTTCTTGCTCTGACTTATATCCCTGGAAGAACCTGGAGTCCCGTGCTGCAGACAGAATGCCAGGAAAATGTGTCAGGGAGCCCCAGGTCCTCTTCCCTCCCTCTATCCCACGGCAGGGAAGGTGTCCCAGGCTCTTCCAGGCTCCATGATGGACCTACAGGGAAGGAGCCTAACTCAGGCGGCACCTCTGTGGCAGTCAAAGGCCTCGGCTCCTGCTGGGCCCCCCAGGCGCTGCACAACCACTCCCTGATTGGATGCTCTGCAACGGTTATTCTACCCATTGTAGGGATGAATAAACTGAGGCCCAGAAGCCAACCAAGTTGCCCAAGGCCACTGGGCAAAGCAAGGAACATTCCATACCCTATGCTCCCCATGGCTAAGCCTGGCCTCCTGGGAATCTCTGAGCTGGGGGCCTGGGAGACTGCACTCACGCAGCTGTGTAAACTGAGGCCTGGAGGAATGAAAATGAGTATCTTAGATGTTCAGAGAGACATGTGAGTTTAGTTTTTTTTGTCTTCTTCATAAAGCAGTCCTCAAAACGTTCAACCAAATAGGATTTGTTTTCTCATATCCTAAGACTTCCACAAATCACGGTACGAATATACAGGAGCGCCCCCTTCTCAGACCATGTGCCCCAGCGTGAGGTTTGGTAAAACACTCAGGCTGAGTTTGCAAACTGGACGCAGCACGTTCTCGCCTGCCCCGCAGACCAGGCCGGCAAATGTCATTCACTGTTCGGTACCAGTCGGTCCTGAGGTCAGAGGGTAAGCAAGCGAGGGGCGTGCCCCCAGGGCTGAGAGCGTGGTGGGGCCGAGTGGTCTGGGCTGCTGGGGGTCATCAGGTGGAGGGAGGAGGGGCGCGGGGTCCAGGACCCAGGACAGAAGCCCCGTGGGACTGAATGTCAGGCTGGAGCGGAGAAAGGCCTTGTGAAGACTCACAGAGCATGAGCCCCAAGCAAGCATCTCTATGGCCCTGTGCCTCGGTTTCCCCATCTGTAAGACCGCAACCCCAGAGGTACCACACCTCCGGCCACTGTAAGCTGAAGCGAGTTCACCCGTGCAGAGCACCTGGCACACTGCGGGCTACACAGAACACGCCGGAATGTTGGCTATGACTGTAACGGCATGTGCTGTCCCAGAGCCCACGGCCCAGGCCTCCTGGCATCCGCTCCCCCTCCAGGCATCTACCAGAATCGCCTCCTTTCAGCCCCACTACACGACCAGGGATAATGAGGACTCTCCCGTTTAACAGATGGGAAGACACAGACGGGGAACACAGAGAGGGTAAGGACCCACCAAAGGCCACACAGTTCTAAACGGTAGCCAGGATTCAATCGTCCCTGACATCACCCCATTCTACAGACAGGGAAACGGAGGTGGGCTGGGTTAGGAGGGGTCCTCAGTGGTCCCAGGGACACAGCCAGGACGAGGCCGAGCTGGGCTGGCGGCTGAGCCCAACCACTGCCTCCTGGACTCTTGGGCCTCCCAGGGAGGCTGCAGGCAAAGGGCTTGGAGGAGAAGCCTCTGGAAGGCCCAGGAGGCAGGGTGGGAAGGGAGGCACCGACAGCAGGCTGGGCTTCTGCCGCCCGCTCCAGTCCCCGCCTCTCACACCCGCCGCCTCGGGGGAGCCGGAAGCCGGCGGCACCAACTGTTGCCGCCGCCTCCCCTCTCCCTGCCCATCTGCTCCTGTGCCGGGACCGGGGTGGGCGTCAGGCCCGAGCCTAGCCCGCCTGCTGCTGCCTCTGTGGGGGCTGTGCCCGCCCGGCCCCTTCTCCCCAGCCGGGCGTCCCCAGGGGGCACGGTAGTGTGGGCAGCAGGTCCGACGTCCCCTCCCCTCGGTGTTGCGCGTGTAACAGAAGCAGCAGCAGCCATGGGTGTGGCTGAAGCCCCTGAACCGGCTCCTGCCCACAGCCAGAGCCCCCTTCCCGCGTCCTCCCGCCCTGGGGTTTTCTGACCGCAGGGCCCGGGGTTCTGCGAGCCTCCCGCTGCAAATGTTTCCTGCTATTCCAGAAAGTTGCCCTTGTCACCTGTCATGTGGCCTGATCTGGACTCACAGCGAGCAAGGTGGGGGCGGGGCGGGGGGCACTTCAGAGAGGTCTTCTGGTTGGTGGCAGAGGTCCCTGAAACACGGAGGGCCTAGGATCAGCTGTCTCAATTGTGACACCCACTGCCCAACCTCCTGGGAGTTCAGGAGGCCCCTCCCCATGGTGCAGCCATGCTGAGGGGCTACCTAAGAGATAGCAGAGCACACCGCGGATGCCTGCTGTGTGCAGGGCCCTGTGGAAGAGGCGGGGGTCATCTTGAAGGGTCTGCTCATGTCCTAGCCTGGGCAGGCAAGAGGACAAGGCTGTGGGGCACCTCGGCCGAGGGCCGCACAGGAGATGGCAGGCAAGGCTCCACAGGGACAAAAGACGGGTTCTGAGCGCTGCAGAGGGCTCAATAGCACCCAGGGCCAGCCCCTGCCCCCCACCTCTGACACTGCCCCGTGACAGGGGTCTGTGCTGGCTCCACCACTTCCTGGCAGTGTGACAACAGGCCGGTGATCCGGCCTTTCTGGGCGCCAAGTCCCCCGGGACAAGAACAGTGCCCCTTCTGGGGGGATTGCAAAGATCGCCAGGAATGCCCGGCTCCACCTTGGCTGGGCAGAAGGACAATGACTAGGTCCAGGTCCAGCCCCAGGAAGCTCCTTCACTGTCCCCCTCCACCCAGCCCTCAGGACTCGGCCCCGCCCCACCTTCTGGCCTTTGTACACGCTGGGCCCTCTCGTGGAAACACCCCTGCCTGCCCTCCTTTGCCATGTGTCTAACTTACACTCTTCCTCCACGTCTGCAAAGGGGTCGTGTGTGGGTGTCCCAGGGGGACCAGACCCCGAGGGAGACCCCACCCCTTCCAGGACTTGTGAGGCTGTGGTTCCGGGGGATCTTGCAGGGCAGAGCGACATCTAGTGGGCAGAGGACACATCGCCCTATCTCCCCAGGAGGCCCCCCACCCACAGAGCACCCCAAGTGCCCAAGGGAGCAGAGGCTCACCCTCCAGGGGAGAACCAGGGCAGAGGGGGCGCCAAGAAGGCCAGGCAGGCGCAGCACATCGCGGGCACCGACAGGGCTCCGCTCCCTCCCTTCTAGAACTCCTCCTGCCTCTTCCGTGGGCAGCCGTGTTCCTGCGTGGCATATGCCCGCCATATGCTCTCCCTGTCACAGCATCCTCAGCGGGCCCGCAAGCAGCCTGCTGGCGGGGGTGGGGGTGCCTGTGAGCTGGAGCTCGCCCCAACTGCTACAGCAAGCAAGGGAGCTGCTGGGAGGCGCGCCAGCACCCCTGGGAGGCAGGGGGAGGCAGAGGGAGGCAGGCCATGATCTCACGTCGCACAAGCCAAGAGGGTCCGAGAGGCTGAGCAACTTGCTTGAGGCCACGCAGCCTGCAGGGCAGACGGGCGTCTGGAAGCGGGGCTGTGGGGGGACAATGGCCTGGGGCATTCTCTCACTGCTGGACACTCGGCTTATTCAAGGCTGTGTGAGTCCCCTCTGGAGGAGACACTCCACTTCCTCCTCCGAGACCATGCCCTGCTGGTCTCCTCCTGTCCCTGCACCAGCAGGGAAATCTTCCTGGCCTGAAGCCTCAAAGTGACTTTGCTTCCCAAACTGGGTTCCCCAGAGCTCAGTGCTCTGCAGACAGGCCTGGCGTCTGTATGGGGAGCTGGGGGTGGGGCGGAGCCTTGGGAGGGGGGGCAGCGGCTTGTCCCCTTAAGCCACACAGTGTCTAGAGCTGATTTCCTTAGTAAGCACATGGGGACACAAGTCCTACGTGATGGGGGGAGGGGCGGAAGTTTCCAGAGCTTTGCACCATGCAGGAGGGAAGACTGAGGAAAAGCAGGCTTAGCCCCTGCAGGAGCTGGCCTGAGGCAACTCCACGGGGAGCAGTCATAGGCCATAGACGTTCCCCGAGGATCTACAAGGTCCTGGGCGGCGTCGCTGAACCCCACGGCACGGGGTTTAGTCAGGGACCCGGAATCAGAATCCCTGGGTGGCGATCCAGCCTCTGCCACCTGTCAGCTCCTGGGGCTCAGGCGAGGGATCCCCCCTGCCTGTCGCTCCGTTTCCTCATCTCTAAGTGGAGCCGACGACAGCGCCTCTCTGGGAACAGTGGTGAGGGTTCAACGGGGGAACAGACCGTGTTAACTCTTCCAGGCTTTACGACAAACTTCCACAGCCCAGACGGCTTAAAACAACAGCATGGATTCCCACACAGCCGGAGGACAGAGGTCTGAAGTGCAGGCGGGCGCGGGGGCCACGCTCCCTTCTGAGGCTCCAGGGGAGGACCCTGCCCCGGCTCCTCCTGCTTCTCACGGGCCGGCCCTCCGTGGCTTGGCTTGTGGCCACACGTTCCCATCTCTGCCCCCGTCTGCACGTGGCCTCCTCCCGTGTGCGGCTCTTCACGCACCGCTCCGTGTCCAAACTCCCCTCTTCTTATAAGGACACCAGTCACTGGACTGACAGCCACCCCAGTCCAGCAGGACCTCGTTTTAACGAGTTACATCTGCAAAGACCCTCCTTCGCAGGAAGGTCACATTCTCTCAGGTTCCTCACAGAGGGTGCCGGCCTCGGGAGCTGAGCATTTCTGCCTTCACTAGCTACAATGAACACAGCAGGGTTATCCCCGTGTTCACCGCTGGAGCAAGGGGCCGGGAGCTCAACCTGACTGCCGTGTTCCCACCTATCCAACAAGCAGTGACCCCCTCTGCGCCAGACAGGGGAAGGGGTCCCCAGACAAGGTGAGGCCTCCAGCCAGGCCATCTCTGGCCCGTGCCTGGCCGCGCCTGTGAGGGAGGTGCAGGGGGGAACAGAGACTATCTCCGAGGTTGGCACGCGGCAGGGCCTAGTTACCCCGAGGACAGAGCAGAATGAGAACAAGGCTCTAATGCAGACAGGAGGCAGGGAACCAGCTACCTCTGATGCGGCTGAGGAAGGAGCTGGGTGCCAGGCCTCTGGACAGCCCCTGTATTCCTCTGGCTTCAGGACGGAGAATTGCCCAGGTGAGAGGAAAGGCTTTCCCGGTTTAGAAGCCGTTTCGTATGCCCTGCAGGAAGCTGAGGCCCCGCCTACAGTTCAGATACCCCAGCAAGGCCCAGTGGGCATCTCCATGGGCAGGAAGGTCACCAGGCCTCCTTCAAGGTTACCCCACTTCTCCGCTCTAGCCCTGTCTGGCTTCTGAGTCAGGCGGACCAGGGATTGGTGATCATGGCCCCTGACACGGGCTGAGCCCAGCGAAACAGGGAGAAAGGCAGTGTCTGCCTGACTGCTGATGTGGGCCAGGTCCGGAGCCAGGCACCAGAGGGAAGCTGATCCCCTGTGCAGAGGGGCGTCAAGGCTGGCCGGCGGAGGGCCAGGTCGCCGGCGCAGTCACCCACCAGCCTGTCAGGAGCACCTGCTGCTGCAGACGGGACTGGGACTGTAGGAACAGGCCACGTGACCCTCAGGGGCTCCAGCAGAGAACGAGACAGAGCACAGGGGCAGTGCCAGGAAGAGCTGGAGGAGATTCTGTCCCGAAGGAGCCCCGAGGCCTAGAGTCATCGCGCTACCGGGCAACTCTGCTCCGGGCAGGACACCCGAGAGAGACGCGGACTCACGTCCACAGGAGACCTGCACACGCCTCGGTCCCAGCAGCTCTAATTCATAACGACCCAAAGCAGACGCAGCCTGGATGCCCGTCAACGGCGAGCAGATAAACCACGGCAGCAAATCCACCCGTGAGGTACTATTCAGCCCAGGCAGGAAGAAGTGACACGTCGTGGCTTGCATAAGCCGTGAAGCTAGCCTCCCAGGTCACAGAAGCCGGGATGAAAGGACACGCGTTGTGTGGTCCCCTTTATCCATGACATCCGGAGCAGGCAAACCCACAGGGACAAAAAGCCGATTCGGGGCTGCCGTGGCCGTGGCCAAGGAGACGTGGGGAGTAACTGCTCAGGGCCAGGGATTTTGGGGGGTGACAGAACATTCTTGATTCAGACACTGCACGTACCTGCGCCTATGCTAACACCCACTGAACTCCAGACTTTAAGGGGGTAAACCGTTATTAAAAGTCCTGGAGACAGCCAGCTGGTGCGGAGCGAGACCACACAGAGATCCTCCAAGGCTGCTCATCTATAAACCATCAGTGGGTCCTTTGGGGGCCACAGCGAGGGGGGCACACGTCTGGAGGTGGGCGGGACTCCCCAGGGACTTCTGCCAAGGACTATGTGGCACCCCTGGGCAGGGACCTATAGCAAGGGGTCTGAGCTCCTTCTGAGAGGAGGATTGGTACTATCCCCACTGCACAGATGAAGAAACAGAGGCAGGGCAAGGGATACAGGTCCATGGGCCTCAGCTGTCCAGGCCTCAGTGGCTGTGGTATCCATGACCCCAGCCATCTGCACGGAGGTGGTCAGGGTGCTGGGCTGCGGGGGGCCATCTGTCTGCCCTCCGGCCCTGGGGAGTCTCACAGGCTGCCTGGCACCCACCTCTGGGCACAGAGCCGTGGGAAGCCGACCTCATTCAAAGCCAGGCCATCAGGCTTTCAGAAAAGTACTGTCCCCACGACTACGATCGCTTCTATCTCCAGGACAACACTTCTGACACCAAACGTGTGGCTTTTCCACACCAACCACCCACTGTGCAAACAGGACACGGACTGGGGTGTCCTGAGGTTCCACTCAGCACTGACGGCGATGCCCAGAGTTAGCCCAGAGCCGCCGAGGGGCGGCTCAGCCCCACGTGAGCCCCTCTACTCCAGATGCCTGGGTGAGTGTCTGGTCCCCTGTGCCTCTGACCGACCGGACACTGGAAACTGGGAGTTCCCATGGCCCCACCTCAGATTCGCCACTTTGCTATCATGGCTCACGGAACCCGGGGAACAAGACTTACTGGTATTGGTTTCTTGTCCGCAGTACAACTCAGGGACGGCCACATGGAAGACCCACAGAATCCTGCTGGGTGGACAGCTGGGCAAGCAGGAGCCCCGCTCAGCCCCGGGCCTGAGAGCTGGCCTGGATGCCCGCCTGTCCCACACGGTGGCAGAGAGCCCAGCACTCTGCTCTCAAGACCTGTCGTGTCACTGAGCGGCTTCCGCTATTTGCTCCCAGTTCTGTGTCCCAGTCTCCTGGTCCCGAGAGCAGGCCAACGCTGGTCTCCGCTGGGGGCTGTTCCACCTGTGAGGCCCATCACGGCTGGACCCTGGGCTGGGCAGAGCACTGGCAGGAGCTATGCCAGACCCCCGGTGACCTCATGTCACTGGGCCCCAGGAAGGCTCTAAAGAGGGGGACTCCCTGCTGCCCCGTGGGGCCTAGAGGAGGGGCCCATGAGGGTGGGCTCAGGCCCCTATCTTCCCTCTGCAGCAGCTTTGCTCCTTTCGGTTGGATACTGGGCTGCTGGGTACAACAAACTCTAAACAAGCATCACTATCACTTCCGAAGCCATCACACCTGGCGAAGGGAGGACTGCTCATTGGGTCCCCAGCTGGCTGGGCAAAACAGGGATTTTGTTGATTCGGAAAGGGAAGAGTCTGGGGCATGAAGGACTTCAGGCATGGCTGGATTCAGGGGCTCAAAGGCATCCCCTGCGTCTTTGTCTGCTTCTCCCCACCCCCACAGCCCTGAGCATTGCCCTTGCTCCTGGCCATGCAATACCCCCTTAAGCACGAGCCAGAGGACATGCTAAATGCCCGGTGCCCACCAGGCTGGTCCGGTCCAACCACCCCCAGCATTTAGCCTGTGCCTTCTAGAACCTCGATCCAGAGCCTGGCTTACTCTCCCCAAGGGAGGGGTCCCCATGGACCAGACACCTTCAGAGCAGGCTAGAAGAGGGAGACAGCACCAGCCAGAGCTGCCTCTCCCTGCTTGGTTCCAGCTGAGATAACCCTCCCAAAGGACTAATGCTGGTGTGTAAATATTAGATACTTCTGGCTCCTTCGGGACCAGTTACACAGATCATGGCGGTTCCCCCAGGACTCTGCCTTCTACTTACTGTATCATCATTAACAGCCTATTAGGTAACAGCTGCTTGGAGAGTGAAAGAGAGAGAGCGCGCGAGAAGGAAGAAGGGGGAGAAAGAGAGGGGAGAGAAAGAGGAAGGGAGGAGGAGGGAGGGGAGGGAGAAGAGGGAGGGGGAGAGGGAGGAGGAAAGGGGAGGGAGAAAATGGAGGAGGAGAGAGAGAGAGGAGGAGGGAGAGGAGGGAGATAAGAGGAAGACACAGAGAGAAGGGCAGATAGGAAAAGGGAAAGAAACAAAAGAGAAAGAGACAGACAATGACGATGACAGAGACACAGAAACACAGAGGGAAAGACAGAGAAAGCTGGAAGACACAGGACAGATAGAGACAGTGGGAAGGGAGGCAGGGAGGGAGGCCCAGGGTGGCAGGAGGGAGCTGAGGAGAGGGCAGAAGGAGAGAGGAGGGGAGGAGGGGGGAGGAGAGGGAGGAGGGGGAGGGGAGAGGGAGGGGGAAAGAGAAAAAGGGGAGGAGAGGGAGGGGGAGGGGAAGGCAGGAGGAGGAGGAGGAGGAGAAGGAGGAGGGAAAGGAAGGGAAGGGGGGAGGAGGGGGAAGAGAGGGGGAGGGGAAGAGGCAGGAGGAGGCAGCTGTGAGCTCTGTGAGGCACCACGCAGGTTGGCCCTTCTGCTGCGAGGCAGGGTCCCCAGCAGGTCAGGCAGCCAGAGCCCCCCCCCCCCCCCCTTGGTCTGCCTGCCCCTGCAGCTGTGCTCAGCCCATCATGCCCTCTGCCCCGGAGGCAGGCAGGCAGGCAGGGCGGGATGGGGGGCACCAAACGGGCCTCGGGAAAGCCCATCTAGAAGTGGAGCTGCTCCCACCAGACTGCACCCCTGTGGCACAGAGTGACCTGTCTCCCGGGGATTCCCACAGCAGCAAGATGAGCACTGCCACCCAGAGGAGCCCAGGACCTTTCTGCAGAACGGCATCCAGGCACACGGTGCGTGCCCAGCACCATTCAGAATTGAAAGCTGAGGGGTGGGGGGTCAGTATCTCCAGGGCAGGTACAGACCAGCCCCCAGATACCTGCCAGGAGCCCAGCCCCTCCCCGCCTCCCATCTCTGAGTCCTATGGACAGCCTCATGGGGCAGCAAGGATGGGCTCCAAGCAGAGGCTGAGTGACCAGCCCGCCAGAGACCACCTGGCCAGGGATTCCCACACTGGGGCTCAAGGCAGGGACCCAAGGTCAGGGCCCGCTCCTGAACCTGGGGAGACGACCTCCAGGAGCAGGAAGTCCTCTGCTGGAGGGGCAGACACACAGTCCCCTGGGGGTGAGGGCCTGAGCCAGGTTCCCAGAGGAGGAGAAGGGCAGAGAAGCCAACCATGTGGTCAGCCAAGACTGGGAGCCCTCTGGGGATGAGGACACGGTCCCCCTTGCAGGAGGCCTCTCCCAAACAAAGCCAACCCCGGGGGAATCCCACTGCTTCTGAGGTGAAGTCCCATCTGCCCCAAATCCGGGCCTCTCAGAACGGTTGCGAGCTCACCATCCATCGTCCATCTGTCTGTACATTCAACCAAACTGCAAATATTTCCTGAGCATGAGCTACCCACCATGTGCTCTCCAGGGCTCGGGGGACAGTGTGAATGGCAGACACAGACCCGCCTACCCAGAGCCAAGGACACCTGTGGTCAGAGAGGAGTGCCAGAGACCACATGATGAGGGAGGCCTTGGGCAGGAACAGCATTCTGGCAGAGGGAAGGGAAAGCACGCAGGCAGAGATGAGAACTCACTCAAAGCAGGGTGGGGGAGAGGCGGTGGTGCCTGGGGCAGCTGTGAAGGTGCTCCCCATCTCTGGGGACAGTCCCAGGGCCGTGGGGGGACGCTTTGGAATTTCCTTCCTTCCCAGGACACCAAGAAGCTGCCTCAGGGCCCCCCAGGGCCCTCTCAGGGGGTGACCCAACCCGGCCCTTCTACAAAGCTGCCCAGGGCTGCGTGTGCATGTGCGGGCACACCAGTCACAGCCCCGGGAAGGAGGGCTGACCCGCTTCAGCGTTCCCAAGTGGATGCCCGCCACCCCAGGTCTGCTCCCCAGAGAGGGCTTTTTCATCACTTCCTGGCTGCCCACCCCGCCCCCCGCTTCCCTTCCAGGCCCGGGGAGGTCTGGCGGGGTGGGCCTGGCGCCCCAGAGCCCCCGCCAGGATTTCGGACTCCCTGGCCCTGCAAAGCATTTTATTTTTCCTCCTCTGGGGCTGGGAATAATTAGGTGACCAGGAACATAAATCACAGCCTGGCCTGTACATCTGCTAATCACATCTGAGGATGGGTGAGGGGGGGCCACCCTGCAAGGGGGGCCACACTCCCCAGGGCCATCATGCTCCCAGTGGGGGGAGCTCCAAGGCCCCCCTCCCCCCCTCCCCCGACACGCAGGCACTCACACCCATCCCAGGCGCACACACATCCCCACACCCATGCCCCTGGTGAGGACTGGGAAACTGCAGGTTGGGGGTTTGGCGCCACCTAGGGTCCATCTCCTGGAACTGCCAGAGGGGACCAGGCTGACACCCAAGGCCCACAGGTCCCCCCATGCCCCCACCTCCCACCCTAACCAGAAGAAGGAACTTTTCCCTACTAAAGACCCCAATCCGTACCAGTTCTGGTACACACCCATATAAAAAGCAAAGTCACCGGCAGTGGGAGGGAGTGGTAAGAGGCTATTTTAAGAATTAAATATTTAAAAAATGTAACATGAACTGGTTTAAAATCAAGATTAAGACATGTAACTTTATCTCAATAAATCCCGCCAAGCGCATCCAAAAGGGGATCAGTTTTGAAGCCCCTTTCCCAACAGTAACAGGGTGGGCTGCCTATCACATTTGTGATGGGAAGTTTCCTCTCTAAAAATGCATTTCTAAAAAAGATTTTTATTTATTTATGAGAGAGAGCGAGCGCGCACCAGTGAGCATGAGCAGTGTGGGGGAAGGGCAGAGGGAGAAGCCACATTACCGCTGAGCAGGGAGCCCGATGCGGGGCTCCATCCCAGGACCCCGAGATCATGACCTGAGCTGAAGGCAGAGGCTTAACTGACTGAGCCACCCAGGGGACCCCAAAAGTCCATGCACTTTGACACAAAATTGTCTCCCCCACCTCGGTCCTGCTTTTCCCTCCTGCTTCGGCGGAGCAATGGGGCCTGAGATGTGCCCCCTCCTCTAGGCTGACCGTCGTCAGGTTATCCACACTCTCCGTGTGCCCCCTGCCTCAGTTTAGTTTTCACGCGCACTGTAGCCCCTTTCACCCCTGACCCCTTAGCTCTCCGCTCTCCAGGCTGGGCTCCCTGTGGCCCCTCCTTATAAGCTCCAACCAGCAGACAGTGGCCACAGGTGACCCAGTAGCAACAGGACCCAGGGCAGCAAACAGCCCCCATGCGCCTGCCCCCAGCGACTTCCTCCCTCCTCCGCCAATGAAGGACGAACAAATGTACCACCCCAAGGGGAAATCAAGCCGGAGAGAGCCATCCTTGCGCTTCTGGCCTTTGAGCCAGTCACAAACAGTCCCTTAGACCCTGGGAATGTTTCTGCGTTAAACACTGAGATACATGATTTTAAACGGTCCAACAGAGCAGCGTGTTGCACAGCTAAAAGGAGGGGCTCTCGGACTTCCGGGAGTGGCCACTGTTCACACCTTGCTGTGCATCTCCCTGAAATCCGCCATGCACACGTGTATACGTGTGCATGCATGCGTGTGCACACGTGGACGTATTCTCGTTTGTCAAAACACAAGTCCGAGCACGGCAGATGCATGGACCTGCGATCCCTCTGGGTCTCTTCCGGCCCCGCCTGCCAGACACACACAGGTGCTCGCTTCACCTCTCGGCTGGAGTCCTGCTGGGTGCGCTGCTGGGCAGGAGGCTGGGTGCCCCCCTCCCGCCACCTGTCTTGCTGCTCTGGGGCCCCGCCGGGGCAAGCAACAGCGGGGGACACAGCCCTAGCCGCAAAACCGCTAGGTCAAAGGCCTGCACATCCCCACTGGTGGAATCCTTGCTCACTTCCTGTGTCCCCCTCCCTCAGAGCAGGCAGCTTCTGGAAGCTGGAAGAAGGGAGAGACAGCTTCTTCCTGGAGCCCCCAGAAGGCACCAGCCGTGCCAACGCCGTGACCTGACTCCCATGAGACTGATGGGGCACTTCCGGCTTCCCGATACTATACCCCTCTTCAGATGTTACCCAGGCACGATGCTGATTAAGATAATAAACGTGTGGTTTTTAAGCCATTTAAGTTTGTCTGCATTTGTTACAGCAGCTGCAAGAGACTGATTCGCGGGTGTGGCCCCTGGTGGGCTGCACGTCACCGTCGCCTGGGGAACGTTCCAAGTCATAAGCGGGGCCCAGGCTTCACCCCAGACCAGTCAAGTCAGAAGCCCAGGGAGTTTTTTAGGGAGCAGCCACGGTGGGGGACGCTGCCTGAGACCTCACACTCCCGGAGCCTCCTCCCAGAGCACTGGCTGGGGCTCTGACGCAGGTCTCCCCACACTTGACATCCCACTGCCACAGCCCCACCCCCCCGACCGGCAGGCCTCCATGGACCTCTCCGGGCCTATTTCGCCATCTGTGAAACGCCAGGGATGGCAACCTCCTTCCGAGGCTGCTGTGGGTTTCGAACAAGGACGTCTGTGTAGAGGTTGGCACAGGGCTTGGCACCTCGATGGTGGTGCTGAGGTCAGCCTACTGTCACCTTCGCCCCAGAGAGGACATGGTACCACACTGCGGAGGACAGTTGGACCAGCACGGCCCTGGTCCCTGCTCGGCCCAAGGACACCATCTGCTCCCGCCCCGTGAATGCCCCCCAGCCCAGCAGCCATCGGTGCTGAATGTTGAACACGTGTGGGCCAGAGAAGGCCTGGCTGCAGAGCCACATCCAGCAGGGGGCACCACGGAGAGCTGCAGGATCCTGGAGGGAGGGGAGGGCCTGGAGGGCAGCCAGGGAGAGGAGGAAGAGGGCATCTGGGCAAGAGAAGAAGGCACTCGGCGCGTCCCTGGTGCCAGGAAATCTGTGGGCACTTAGCACGCAGCTCTGAGACGCAGGCGGCAGGGTGGCCTCCGGAGCGGCGGGATGGGGGCACACTAGGCCGGCCAGGGTGAGGGCTCTGCTGGGGGGAAGGGGGTGGGCAGCGGAAGGGGACTGACTGACCTGAGGCCACAGAAAGCAGCTGGGAGAGGCGAGTGGCCTTCCAGGGGCTGGCTCCCTCCCCGGCGGCCGCCGCGAAGGATGGGCAGGCTGCCCGGGCCAGGCCCGGAGGCGCCCGGAGAGGATGCCGTAAGGAGGGTCTGGACTATCCTTACTCCTAAAGCAAAGGTGGGGGCTAGGACTCAGGGAGAGAATCTTTTGGGACCTGGCTGTGAGCCCCACCACCGCCAGGAAGCCCTCCCTGCCTATCTTCACAGGGCTCCACACTTAAAAGAGTTCTGGACTCCTGCGGACCTCGGCTTGAACCCCTGTTCTGGCACACTCCTCCATGGCGGCACTGGCGGGGGGAGGGGCAGGGTGCTCGGGGCGCCCACTAGGTCAGAGACACACCTCTCTCCGAGACCAACTGACAAGCCCTCCCTAGTGGTATGTGGCAAATGCCGAGCAACCAGCTTCCTGAAGCCACCAAGGCCAAACCCCAGAACCACTGTGACTGTAGCATCTGCTTCTTTCCACGGTAGAAACACTCCCAGGGCGGCTGGCTTCAGGCTCCCGACGGGACGTCCCTCAGCATGAAGTCAGGGAAAGGTGTGCACGCTTGCTCCCCAGCGCAATAGGAGTGCCCGAGGGAAAGCCCGGGGGCCCACCAGCCAGATGCCATCCGTGCAGGCAGGCCGGCGGCTGGCCTGGGGCCCCTGCGCGGGAGGCCGTGAGCCCCAGGGCCGCGGCTGGACAGTGTCAGCGCTAAGTTCCTGGCCTGGTCTGCCTCCGAAGCAGAGATCGAGGCCGATGACAGGCGCCGGGGGAGGACGGGAACCTGCCTCCTCACGCATCCCGGGCTGGACAGAGGGCCGGCAGGTGATGACTTTCTATCCCGCAGGCACTGGCCCGGGGAACCTGGGGGGTGGCTTCCTCGGGTGCGCGTCTGACTCTTGGTTTCGGTTCAGGTCATGATCCCAGGGTTGTGGGATGGAGCCTGAAGCCGGGCTCCAGGCTCAGCACGGAGGTGGCTTGCGATTCTCTGTCTCCCTCTGCCTCTCCCCCCGCTCACATGCACATGTGCACGCATTCTCTCTCTCCCGAAAAATTTAAATAAGAATTTTTTTAAAAAACCAGTTTTCAAAAGTGAGCCAGGACGGTCAAAAGTGGGGTCAGAATGTCCCACCTGCCCTCCGTGTGCAGGCGGGAAGGACCCGGCCAGCGCCAACGGGAAGAGTGTGGGGTTCCTACAGAGAAGCCACCTCCGGACCCGTTTCTGCTGCAGCAGGCGGGGGTGGGGGGTGCAGGAAATACCCCGGAGGCCGCATGTGTGGCAGGACAGTGACCACAGCCGAGCCCTGCACATCTGATGATTTACCCACCTTCCCAAGACCCTGTGAGGGCAACACCGGCGTCCCCACTTTGCAGATGAGGCTGTTGAGGCTCGGAGAGATTCGATGGTTCGCAAAAAGCCACGTGGCTAACTGACTAGAGGTGCGGTGGGCACGCAGACCTAATCTTCCCGGGCCCTCCAGCCTGTACCCCCCGCCCCCCATCACAGCCTTCTCACATAGCTCAACGCCCGGCCAGGTGCTTCGGTGCACAGGGAGGTATGCGGTCACCAGCAGTGGGAGACACAGACCATTTCCGTCCTTCCGTGGCTCCTTGTATTCCTTCCGTGGCTCCTTGTATCCCTTCCCAATCACCAGGTCTCATGGCTGGTCCGAGTGGCAGGGCTGCTTGTCCTGGCATCCCATGGGACACATTCCAGTGCACGCACTCTCGACCCCACTGCTTTCCAGCCTGGCGGCCCCTCGCTTTGGGACGTGGGATCCTCAGGATTCTGATGTGGGATTTCAGGACCCGGCACAGGGTACCCGCAGGGAAGAACAGCTATCTGCTGGTCCACAACAAATGGAAAAATCACAGACCCCGGCTGACCCTCCAGCCCCAGCACTGTCTGGAGGGGGATGGAGCTATCCAGAAGGAGCCTTCCTGGCTCTTTCCCTCCTACTTCTCTTGCACAGAGGTCACAACCTCCCTGGAGAGCTGCAGGCAGGGTTCAAGGGCCAAATGTCTGGCCCTGAAGATACGGGGGCTGCTGGGAAGCTGAGCCCCAGCTCAGAGAGAGGCTCAAGGGAGGGGGGAGGGCCGGTGGGACATCTCAGCGTGCATACATGTCCCTTCCAGCAGCAACTCCAGCATCCCCTTACCTGCCCGTCCTGCACCCCTCGTCCAAGCTGCCAGAGCGGGCACTCCTACCCGCTCTGATCATAGCCCTTGCCTTGCTCCGTGTCCACCTGTCCCCATGGAGGCAGCCCCCTTGTTCCCTTTCTCCGTATGCGTCACGGTGGTCTTTTACACCTCTGGCCGTGACACCCTCGTGGCTGCCCTCCAGTGGCTTCTGGAGACACAAGGGCCACCCTGCCTTCCCCAGGTGTGCCCTGCAGGAAGGGTCTCGCCTGCTGGGCCGTGTTAGGTGTCTGCTGGATAAACTGACAGAGGGAGAGTAGAAAATGGGAAGGAAGTGGGCAGCCGGAGTGGGGGGCGAGGAACAGGCGTCAGCACCCCACAGATGCCCCTGCTCTTACCAGGTCTGGGCCAAGGGCTGGCCCCCACCACATCCAGGGTCCTGGGGCCATCAGGGAGAGCCAGCAGCCAGAGGTCGGGGGCCCTCCCCTGATGGAGCTCTGACCCAAACCCTGCCTGATTCCTTCAAGTGGGGGGAAGAGACAGAGCGAGGAGAAGGGCTAAGACAAGCAGAGAGCCTTCCAGAGCCCCTTCCCAGGACGCGCGGAGACAAGGGGACGCTCTCCCACATGCTCTGGATTCCACCAGCAGAACCAGGAGCCAACGGCTGACGAAATCCCACCTACCGGAGGATGCCGCCTGCCTGCCCGCCTGCCCAGGGCCCCAGCCTCCCACGGCCTCCCCTCCAGGGCTGCAAGGCACAGTTGGGCTGCAGAGGGCAGAGGGATGTCTCCAGAACACCACCTCCTTTGGACGACTGCCTCCATGGGAGGCATGGTTCAGGAAGAAAAACAAACACGCACTTGGGGGGAGGGAGGAAGCAGGCGGCAGATGCTGGCAGGCGAGACACAGTGTCTGGAGGAGGTCAGGGCAGGCTGGCGGGCGGCTGGGCTGGAGGGTGGCCCCCCAGGTGCCCTGTGGCGCCAGGCCAGGGTCGGGCCCCCAGGTTCATCCGGGTGGGCCTGGCGGAGATGTTGGGCATAGAAAGTGTCTCTGGCAGGATGCCACCACCCAGGGGTCCTCCTGCACCCACGGCCAACATTCCCGGCCATCTTGGGTCTGACAGCAGCAGTGGCTGGGTGGCCTCAGTCCCTTCCTGTCCACTGCTCTCCACTACTCCTGTGATCAAGCCCTCAGCTGTCCTCCCCCAGCACCCCTCATTTGTTCACTCAACTAGCCTTTCCGGAACTCCTAGACCCCACTCATGGCACTGGGGTTACAGCAGGGGATAGACTTGTCTTGCCTGGTGGAATTTCTGTTCACTTACCTTCAATGGCTCCCTACTACCGTCATGACGGGGCAACTCCCCACACGCACATTCAAAGCTAACAACAGGGGAGCTCTCCTTCTGGACTCCAGCCTCCCCTTCACCGCATCCCCCCGTCCCAGCCCTCCAGTCATCTGGACAGGCCCCCCACGGGGTGCACGGTGCCCACCTTCATGACTCCCTCCAACCTTTTGCCCACACCGGTCCCTCCACCAGAGACAGGTGCATCCCTGTCCTCTCGGCGCCTGACCCATTCTCGCTGCCCTTTTGGGACACGTCCCTCCTCCCCTCCCCCAGATGTAAGCTTTGAACTAAAGACCCCTGGTGTGAGATTTGGGTGTATGGGAGTCACAGGAGATCTTGCAGGAGGGAGAAGGGTGTGGGGCTGAGGAAGGGGAGGCAGGGGGAGCTGGTAGAGGTCCTGGGGTGGTGGCCGGCCTGAAGGGGGCAGGAAGGTCACAGTTTGGAGGCTTTGCAGGTGGCAGGAATCATTCGCTGACAACGGTGGGGCGCCCCACTCACAGCTGGAGAGAGAACTGTTCCCCGGGGTCCACAGGCCCTTCTCCTGCTCACGAACCTTCAAGTGCTCCCCAGGGCCCAGCCACAGAGTCTACGAGGTGCTGGGCACCCAAGCGTGGGCCCGCACAGGCCTCATGCCGGCCCAACCCACCCTCCCTCCTCCACTCCTGACGCTCCCTCCGTCACCCAAAGGTGCCTGCTGTTCTCACTCGCTCCCAAACGCCCCTCCCTCTCTCCTCTACCTGACCCTCAATTCTCAGCCCTCCTTGTCCTCTCAGGGGCGTCGTCCCATCCGCCCCAAGCTGCCTGAACCCTGTCCCTCTGCAGTCTTCCAGGCCTGGGGACACATGTGTCACCTTGGCATTCCTCCCTTGAGGTAGGCGCCCTGCCCATTTTACAGAGGAGGCTGGTGTACAGAATGGTTAGGTCCCATGCCCAGGCCACATAGCTCTGAAGGGAGGGGCTGGGCTGGGGACAAGGCTGCACTCTGGAGTGCCTTACACAGCCTGGACTGGTCATGATATCCTTCAGTGGGAGCCCTTCATCCCCTATCAGGCCCTAGCGGCGGGGGCGACCCCAGAGCTTCTAGCCCAGCAGACTGGAGATGAAGCCCCAGCCCAGACGATACCACACATGGGATGCGACCGTGAACCTCTCTGGGCTTTAGCAGACACAGACCTTTGGAAGTTTAATACTGAAATCAGCATCTGCGGCGGCCTTGGCCACACCACAGGGGACAGCCGCCTGACCCTGGACAAGGTGCCTGAGCGCTCCAGGCCCCTTCCCTCATCTTTGCAGTGGGGGACGGGGTCGGGCAGATGGCCCCCAGGGTCTCCCAGCACCACCCGGCACCACCGGGCACCACAGGCCAAGTCTTGCCACCCTTTCCAGTCGTGGCGCTGCCCCAGGCCTGCCTCGGAGCAACCAGGGCAGCAAGCGGAGGGAGGAGCCAGGAAATCCGGGTGGGGCGGGGCCCACCCCCAGCCCCGGGCCAGGCGCCGGAGGGGGCGCCGGCTGTCCCCAGAAACGCGCTCCAGATGCGTGCTGCACTGCCAGCATTCCTGGAAGGTAACGCCAAGCCAGAGGGAGGGGCGGGGGCTCAGCCCGCCGCCAGATGTGCACGGCCCACAGCTGCCCCCGGCTAATAAGGTCAGCTCCTGGCTCCAGCGAGCCGCGCACACACGGGCCACCTCCGCCTGGCCGGCACCCGCCCCAGCGCTTCCTGGGGCGGGAGGGAGGCCCCGCAGCCACTGGGGAGGGCCTGAGCCCCCATGGGGACCGGGATGGGCCGCAGGGCTAGGCCAGGAGAGGTCGGCACCCCCTCCCACCCCAGGGGAAGGAGCCGACCCACCGCTTTGGGGCGCGCAAATACACCCAGCACTCTCCTCCCCGAGCCAACCCCTCCCTGCAAGGCGTGGGACCCCGAGGTGGGAGAGGTCGAGGTGGGAGAGGTCGGAAGCCCAGGCCCTTGCTGCTGGAGGACCCGCAGGTATGGGTGTGGGTGCTGGGCTTGCCCTAACTTTCCTTCTGCTGGCTGTTTCCCTTCAGGTACTGATCAGAGACCCTGCGCTGCATTTGGGGTCCTGGCCTGAGGGAAAGGGCAGGCACTGCAGGTGCCCCTAGGTTGGGATCCCCAGCGTGGGCTGGGCCTGCTGCTGTGGAAAGCCCAGCTATGGGGAACTGGGGCTCCTAGGATTCCCTGCCCTGGCCACAGGGGAACGCACCCCCTCTCCCCTGCAGCCTAGCTGCCCCATCTCGCCCCACCCGGGGAACACCCTGTCCTCCACTGGGAGATGTGAGGTCACAGCCTGGGGTCGTGGGGGGCAGGGGAGAAAGGAAGCCCAGATTCCACTCTTCCCTTCCATCCAGGTTCCCCACAGGGCCAAGGGCAGCCCGCTCCTGCCCCCTCCTCCCTAGATAAAGGCGCCCAGCAGCCGCCTTTGTTTCTCGGGTGTAAACCGAGCCAGATGCGGTCTAATCCCCCAGCTGGGCTGGATTTGCTGGCGGCTTTGGCTCTAGAGCCTCCCAAGCCCTCCAGCCCCGCCTGCCTGGCTGGCGCTTTCAGGGCTGCTGGGGATGGGGTTTGGGGGTGCTGGCGGCCTCAACCTCACTCTTCTCCCACCTGAGAGCCAAGGAAGGGCGAGGCTCCTGGCTCTGGGATCCTGTCCTTCTGGGGCCGAATGACCTTGGGGGATCCCGTGACTCCAGTCTGTAAGCTGTGAACGATGAGGACAAAACCCATAGGTCCTAGAGCTCAGCTACTTTCATGAGGACCTGGAACGGTGTTCACCTCCCTGACCCCCTGCTAAGAGCCACAGTGCCCCACCTCACCACACACCCCATCTCGGGGGCACAGAGCAGCGGTGACAGAAATGGAAACGCCTAAGGAACTCTGCGGGCGCCTCATTCCTTCCAAGAACCAGGGAACCCAAGGAGGCTGGTGTTCATACTGATCCCACTGCCCAGATGAAGAAGCTGAGGCCCAGAGAGTTCCCAAAGCCAGTAAAAGGATTATCAGGAAAGTAGGGAGATGCCCCAGGGGCGAATGCAGGAACAGCAAGGGGAGGGCAATGCGGAGGTTCCCTGGTAGCACTGGGGGGGTCTTCAGAGTGTGGTCTAAAGCCCTCCGGAATCAGCCCCTGGGATTCTTGTTAAAGATGCAGATTCCTGGGGCGCCTGGGTGGCTCAGTGGGTTAAGCCACTGCCTTCGGCTCAGGTCATGATCTCAGGGTCCTGGGATCGAGTCCCGCATCGGGCTCTCTGCTCGGCGGGGAGCCTGCTTCCTCCTCTCTCTCTGCCTGCTTGTGATCTCTGTCTGTCAAATAAATAAATAAAATCTTTATTTAAAAATGCAGATTCCTAGGCCTCTACCAGTCGCAGCACACTAGAGCCCCAAAGGGAGCCCCTGGCAGTTGGGTTTATTACGGGTGTGCGTGTGTGTATGTGACAGCGGCTGGGCGGGGGCGGGTCCGAGGAGCCGCATTCCCTGCTGCTGTCCAGGTGGTCTGTGTCCTTCGTGAGTGCAGGCCCGGGGGAAGGGGCCGGGGACAGGCCAAGCCAAAGGCAACTCTGAAGGGCGCTCTCCGTCCCCTCCCAGGCCCACCCTACAGCCCCGGGCCACCCCGGCTGGGAGCACTGCCTCACCTGGGCTGGTCCAGCCAGAAGGTGGGCGGGAGGCCAAGCTTGGAACCTGCCAGGAGGGTCTGATGGAAGCAGTGCCTCCTTCCAGAGGCCATTAATCATCCGGAGCAACTCCCTGTCAGTCCCTCTATTCCCGCTGCTTCTGCCCCTGCACATCCCCCATACGGAGATACACAGAACACGCACGTGCGGACACATGCGCACACGCCCCTCCTGCGTGCAGATGTGCACTGCAGCCCTGTTGGCCTCCACTACGCACAGCAGAGCTCAGCACACATGGCCCCGGGCTGTGCACGCACATGTGTTACACACCCATGGCAAGCAGACTCTGCATGTATGCACACACGCATCAGCAGAGATTTCAGACCCCACACGCTGATCCCACACGACATGAGGTGTGTTCACACCCAAATGAGCACATGCACACATGCACACACACAGTGCATGGGGCGCTCAAGGCTGTTCCTGGGCTGTCAGGGGAGACAAACAGGGCCCTGGAGCTGCCACAAATATCCCCCAAAGCCCAAACCACCCCAGGCAGCCTCCACTCTGGGGCCCCTGCCGGGTTCCCAGCAGCCGGGTCCTTTGCTCAGGGTGGCAAGGCTGTCTGCCTGGTACCTCTCCGGCTTCCCATCCCCATCTGCAGCTTTGGCTGGTGGATGGAGAGATGAATAAAAAATGAGGAAATGAATTACTGATAGGTTGATAAAACACGGGTTGCCAGACACTTTGCCTTTGCCAGCAGGGAGGGCTGTCACAATGAGGGTTCTTTGGGGCAGGAAGGCTGGGTGGGACCGTCCTTCCCCCTGCATTTTGCTAATGAGAATAAGGGCCGGGTAGGGGACACATCCAGAGCCAGCCGCCCCCGAGAGACCCAGGACCACAGTGCAGGGATCCCCGCCCCTGCCCGCCCACCGGCCTCTTGGACCCAGAAGCCCAGCTGTGTGACCCCTGCCCGGGTTCATGCATCTTACACACGGGAACCCCGGAGGCGCTCATTCATTCACCTGCTGCCCGGAGGCAGTCCTGTCCCTTCTGGCTCCTGGTTCTGGCCACCCCGAGCCTCCATCCCACCTGAGAGCGTCCGATGGGGTGGTCTGAGTCCTTCCCCCCGCCGCCCCCATGCCTCCCACGCTGAAGCTTAAGGCCCAAGCGGAGCCGAACATGTACAACGTTTCTACTCAGACGGGAGGCCAGGCTTTCTCAAAGCGCCCCGGGGAGCGCCTCGTGGGCCTCTCACTGGGTTTTGCCTGTTCTTCAGCCCCGTGAGGGCAGCTCCTAGGGAAGAAGTCGGGAAAGTGGTTGGCTCAGTGTGGCCTTCTGGTGACAAGCACGTGTGGCCCGTCTGCCAGAAAGCCTCGGTGCATTCCGTCTCCCAGGCCCAACTGCGGGGAAGAAAATCTGGCCAAGGCCCCGGGCCCCAGGAGCCTGACACGCCTGAAGCCAGGGCAGGAGGGCTGCTGAGTGCGGGTCCGGCCGCAGTCAGGGAAGAGGCATGGAGTGACACCCACCAGCTGCTGAGGCCCCGGCGGTCCTGGGAAGACAGGACCACGGTGACTCTCCATTTGCTTCTGCCGAGTTCTTCTAGCTCTTCTAAGTTTTCAGGCAGTATTTTGTGCTGGGGGAGCAGCGAGTGTTGCGAACGACACTCACAGGAGGAAGGAAAAGAAATGGCCCTGATACAGAAGCTGAACTGTCAAGGTTTGGTCGCGCTGTGGGACCCCACGTAGCCATCGCGTGGCTCACAAACACAGCTCTACAGGGATGGCTGCTGAGGAAGGCAGAGAAAGGGGCTACATCCAGCCGGGAGCCCCGCTGTGCCAGCCATGCCCCTGGCTACTGGCCCATCCGTCCATCTAAACTGCCATCCGTCTGACCCTCCACCCTCTCAGCCATGCACATATCCATCCACCTGTCCGTTCTCTTTCCGTCTTTCTGTCCTTCCACCCACCCATCTGTAGTAAGCACCTTTTCCACTTTGCCTCACCAGCATCTGTCCCTCCCCTGCCAGGCTCGCTGTCAATCAGCACACCCCCTTTCCCTCTGTGGGGGCAGGGCAGGAGCCCCAGGCTGGTCCAATCAGGATCTTCCCTGGGACACCGGCTGGAAAACTGCTCTTCTCCCTGCTCTGGGCTGGCTAGATGTCAGCCTCGAACTGCCGGCTGGCGGCCATCTCTGACAGCACATGGAGAGAATCTGCCAATGACTGAATCCCACCCAGGAGAAAGGCAGAGGCCCAGAGGCACCCGACGAGCCTGGGACCCATGGCGCCTGAAGACAGGGTCGCCCTCGGTCTGTTCAGTCACGCCCCTTCTTGCTAGTGTGCGCTGGAGTTGGGCCTGTGTCACTTACAGACAGAAAGCGGCGTGAGTCACACAAGCCCTTCTAATACCGTATCTGGTGACTTAGAATCTTCTAGATGTTCATCCCTGAATCAGCAAAACATACTCTAAAGACAAACAGGCTTTGTCCTTGCCGGCCAGAGGCTGACCCTGCAGCTGGACAGGCAGTTCTACAACATTGAGGAAAGCCACACGGCTCAGACACTCAAGGCCAGCATGGGATCAAAAGGGAACAGACAAGGCCCCTATCACTAAGCCTCAGTTTCCCTATCTATTAAATGGAGCCAGCACCCCTATCGTGCAGGGCTGCTGGAAGATCACTGATGGACTAAGCCATCTCAGCTGCCCACCCACCAGCCATTCCTACCCCCTTCTTCTTCGATGGAACAGCCTGCCCTCCATGAAGTCCGAAAAGGTCAGAGACTGGTATTCCCAGCCCCCCTGTGATTACAACTGGGGAGATGACCAGCCCCGGACAAGTGCACTCGGGTTTGCTGAAATCTTCTGGGAAACACTCTTCCCCAAAGGAGAAAAGGGCAAGAGAGCCCCCTCCCCCTTCCCGCTTCTGGAGATTACTGTGTGAGAACATGATGCCTGGAGCCACGGCAGCCAGCATGCAACCATGAGGAAAGGGTCAAGAGAACTTTTGCTTGGAGGAAAAGCTCATCCCCTGTACACCGGCAGCTGGAGGCGGGGTTTATGCTCTCAGTACTGGCTGCGGGAAGTGCTCTCATGATGCTGGTAAAGCAGTAATTTCTGGAACCCGTCTTTTTGGGTTCAAATCCAAGCTCCACTACTTGCTGGCTGTGTTACTTCAGGCAAGTTACCTAACTTTGTGCTTCCGTGTTCTTCCCTACAAAATGGGAATGATACCAAGGAGTGCTCAGTAATTTAGTACAGCTTGAAAACGTCCAGCACGGTGCTCGGCGCACAGAGAACGCCCCACAGACATTAGGTGGAATGAGCCCTCACAGGCAGGAAACATGGGGGTTGGCGAGGGCCGGGCTGGGACCGGGGGAAGCCGGGCAGGCACAGAGGCCCGGCCCGCGGGAGCTGAACAGGAGCCGTGAGTCTGCTCCCGGCCTTGGCACCGCTGAGGCTGCACTGACTTGCTCTGTGTTCCCCCTGCCAAGGCCGGAGCAGCTGGCTCCAGGCTGCCGATGACGCAGCCCGTCCGCCTCGCCCTCCACCCACCGGCTGGGCCGCCCTTGCCCACGGAGAGCCAGGCTGGCGGCCCGCAAGGTGGGCGTCCTCTCGGCCCAAGGGGACCCCGGCCTCTGCTCCAGAGGGGGCCCCCCACCTCCCAGCAGGCAGCTCTCCCTGACTCCCTGCCAGTGCGTTTCACCTTCGGCGGGGGAAGCAGTGTCTCTCTGCCCCTCCCGCCAGAGCCGAGTGTGAAAGCAATTCCACTTGGCAGCCTTGCAACAGTGAGTCAAAAACAGTTGTCTGGCTTGTCGGATGCCCGGGCCCTGCACGGCTCAGAGCAGGCTGCTGGGCTGGGGGCCACGGAACTCTCTCGGGCATGTTCTCCCCAGTGAGGGCCGAACGCCCCAGGCTCAGGGTGTGTGTGTGTGTGTCTGTGCGGTGGGGGGACAACACCAGGGTACTTTGCAGCAGGGTAAACTGAGGGAGAAGAAGGCTCACACCTTTCTGCACCGTCTCCTCTCTTGCTTTCTGGTTTGCTGGGCCCGAGAACATGTTGCTGCTGACCCCCTCTGCTTCCCACAGCGAAGCAGACATGACTGAGCTTCCTGCCAACTCCCCTGGCTTGGCGTGGTTCTCTCAGGGCTGGGGCGCCGTGAGGCTCAATGTCAGGCACGGCCCGCAGGTAGGGACTTGGCTGTTAACACGTGACACCTCCTGGCCTCTCCACGACAACCCCAGACACAGGCACCGTCATTACCCTCATCTTACAGGCGAGCGCACCGAGGCTGAGCGCGTGAGCGCCTCCCCCAAGTCACACAGCAAGTTCGTGGAAGGGCAGGAATTCAGACCGAGGCTTGGCTGACCTCAAAGCCAGGGCACTCACTGCCCTGACTCAGCACTCCCCACAGCTTCCGGCCGCAGGGCTTTGCCCTCCCCGCCGGCACACTACTGCCTAAGAACAGTGTTGACAACCCTCCCCTGCTCAGCAGCCTTCCATGGCTCCCCAGCACCCACAGGAAAACCCTTTGCAGAGTCCTTCCCATCCCTGATTCCTGACATCAGCCCTGGAACCCGCTGGCCCTTCACTGGCACCAAGTGGAAGGCTCCTGAGAGCCTGGACGGCATGCTGTCTCCTGCAGCAGGCCAGTCCCAACCTGGTGCGGGGCCATCGTGCAGTGAACCCCTCTCTCCACGGCCCCTCTGCCTACCTGCCACCTCCTCTCCCACACCCCTCCCCCACGGCAGCACCCCCACCGTGCCCTCTCGCACATGGACTTCTCCCCCGCGCCTCACTGTCCCGCATGGCCCTTTCTTGGCGCCAAGTTCTGCTGAATGTTTGAGGCTCTGACCCACCGGTGCACCTGCGAGGGCAGGGCCACGCCTGTCCTGTTTACAGCTGCACCCCTCCATGCCAGCACGTGGCCGGGGTTTGGGGACCGCTGAGTGAAGTGAATGAGCGTCCGTGCATGAACATGTCCCAATCTCCTGGGGTTCACGTGGGGCCAGCACAGATCCCGAGCCCTGGCTGGCCCAAAAGAAACTTCCCCTGGCCCCAAGCTCTCAGATCCTGCCCACTACCCTCCCAGACCTGCTGTGCCTGCACACTCCTGCTGCTGGAATCACTCCCGCTCCCCTGCCTGCCTGGCCAACTCCTGCACATCCCTCAAGAGCCCCTGCGAGTATTGCCTCCTTCCCCAGGCAGAGCCTATCACTCCCCATCTGACACCTCGTGGTGCAGACACACCTGCTGTGAGGCCCAACAGGCTTATCTTCATCGACTGTAGTGCCTGCCTTCAGCAGGTGCTCACCATATCACTACAGGAGAGCCACGTCCTCTGCATTCCTTCCCGGCACGCGGGTCTCCCCTCCCAGACTGGAGTGCTGATGTCACTCACAGGTTAGTCCTCGGGGGAAGCTCTAATGCCTGCTAGATGGATGGATGGACCAACAGACAGCTGGATGGGCAGGTAGGTGGATGAATAGAAAGGAAGGGAAAATGGATAGATGGATGGATGGTTGGATGGTTGGATGGATGGATGGATGGATGGATGGATGGATGGATGGTTGGTTGGTTGGGTGGATGGATGGATGGATGGATGGTTGGATGGATGAATGATTGGATGGATGGATGGATGGTTAGATTGATGGTTGGATGGATGGATGGTTGGTTGGATGGATGGCTGGATAGACGGATGGATGGTTGGATGGATGGATGGATGGATGGTTGGATGGATGGATGGTTGGTTGGATGGATGGCTGGATAGATGGATGGATGGTTGGATGGCTGGATGGCTGGATGGATGGATGGTTGGATAGACGGATGGATGGATGGATGGTTGGATGGATGAGTGGTTAGATAGATGGATGGATGGATGGTTGGATGGTTGAATTGATGGTTGGATGGATGGATGGTTGGATAGACGGATGGATGGATGAATGGATGAACTGGTGGATGGACACCCAGAAATAAAAAAGAAGAGATGAATGGATGGATGGATGGGAATAAGGATTCAGGTAAGACAGATCTATGAATGGCTGGAAGAAGGAAGGAAAGGCAGACAGATGGATGACAGATGCAGGCAAGCATGGATGATGGATAATGGAAGGAGAAATGGATGGATGGGTAGGTGAAGAATGGAGGGAGGGTGGGAGGGAGGAGGGAAGGGTAGACGAGCAGGCAGGCAGGCAAATGGGTACAGAGAATGAGCACTGCCCATGTTCCTTACTCCTTCATGGGTTCCCCCCGTCTTCAGCTTTCCAATCAGACGAAGAGCCCTCCAGAGGAGTCTCCCCCACCTCACTGGCAAGGGCTGCCGCTGCTCTAAGCAGAGGGCAGGGGTGGCATCTCCTTAGCACTCTATCCACACAAACACACACGTCCCACCCACTGCAGTCATCAGGAACAGCCCCACGGACACTGTGGTGAGGCTGATTACCGAGTCATCTCCTAGCAGGGGACACTCACAGAGTCCTTGCTAACATACAGAGACCCCTCCATGGAGACTCCACAGAGCCTGAGCTCCAAAAAGACAGTGCCAGGCAGCAGACCATGCCCTCACTCTATCAAAAGGGTAACTGAGGCCCAAAGAGGCTAGCGGGGGACCCAGAGTCACACAGCTGTAGGAGGCTGGGCCAGGATTCAAACCCAGGCAGTATGGCTCCCGGGCCCATACTCCAAGGCCCAGCAGGCCCCAGGCGTGGTCGCCATGTTCCACCTGCCCACTCCCTGGCATTTCCACTCTCCTCGTTCCTCATCTTAATCCTACGTAGAATTTCTTACCTCATGGTTTCCCTTAAATCAACTCACTTTCTCAGCTCAAATAAACTTGGAATGTATACGACTACCACAAAAGGAAAATTGGTGTTAAGCAACAGAAATCGAAGATAACCCTAAAAACCCATACCATGAAAATGAAGCAATAGTGTTCAATTTTAGCCAGAAACTAATCCCAAGGAAGGCTCTGGGCCCAAGGCCTATTCTTATTAAAAAAAAAAAAAGAGAGAGAGAGATCCGCGAGTGTGGTAATTTTAAAAATATGTCCCCAGATGCTTCGACACGCTTCCCATGAAGAGGTGGAGCCCCTGAGTACGGGCCAGACTCAGTGACTCACTACCAACCAGGAGAAGAGGGCGGAAGTCACAGCGTGTGGCTTCTGGGACCACGTCATGATGGGCAAAGAGCTTCCTCCTGGTTCTCTCCTAGATCACTGGCTCTGCAGGGCCAGCTGCTCTGCAGAGAGCCCCACATGGCAAGGGACCGAGCCCTCTTGCCGCCAGCGAGCACTGGACTGAGGCCTCCAGCCACAGGGGAGCCTTCGGCTGAGACCACAGCCCCAGGCACTTTACTGAGTACACTGTCACTGGACACCTGGGACTGGGTTCCCACTGCCTGAGCTGCTCCCCATAGACTGTGAGATAATAAGTCGTTGTTTTAAACTTTTCGGGGTGTTTTGTTCCCACCTTGACAGATAAGTCACACAGCCCATGTGAGGGAGGCATTCAAGACAGCAAGTCCAAAGCGAGGCTTTCTTCCGAGTAGTCAGGAGGATCAGAGAGCACCTGGAGGGGAAGAAGTGGACCCTGATAGGACTCAATGTACTCTTCATGACTGTGAATGTTATTAATTATGGGGCAGCTCCCGTCTGCCCCCCACCGAGCAGCTGGATGGAGGGGGCTGCATGACTCAGCTCCCGTCTTCCTGGGGAATATCCCCAACAGACACCCTTCCCGCTCAGAGCGAACTCCCCGCGCTCCGCGTCCTCCTGCCGCGGCTGACCGCTCAGATCCCACCATCGGCGCCCCGCTCTCCCTCCTCCCTGCTCATCCATTCCAGCCACATCGGCAGCCTGCTTCCCCACAAAATCAGGCTCATTCCCGCCTCTGGACACCGACTGTTTGTCTGGTTCCTCTGCCAGGACCACTCCTCCCTGGTCTGTCCTCGCTCCGTTCAGCACTTTGCTCGGAAGCCCCGGAGCACAGTATCTCCTGGTCAGTCCCCGCAAGCCCCTTCCCTGACTGCTTCCAACCCTCACTGGCTTCACTGATGCGCACGGCACTGACCTCCACGTGATATCACGGTGCACGCTTACTGCCTCGTCACTGTCTGCTGCCCAGCAGAAGGGAGTCTCGACTGGGGCCAGGCGGGGTCCGTGCAGCTTGTGGTTCCCCCTCCCCGACGTCAAGCACTCCCCTGCCTGCACACAGTAGGTGCTCAGCGAGCCTCTGCGGAATGAATGCTAAAGTCTCCCCGTCCTGCCTAGAGCGTGGCATCCAGGAAACCGAGGAGTCAGACGCGAACTGAACGAGTTTATAACTCGACTGGAACAGACCACGCTAATTTGTAGAGCCTCGAGCGAAACCCAAATATAAAAATGCTTCCCGGTTGCCAACCAGACCGAGGATTTTTTTTTTTCTTAATGAGTTTGGCTCCGGGAATCTCTCCTCTGTGTTCCTAAACCGCGTCTTCCCTCGCTTCTCCCTTTCTCCAGGGGCTCCATGCTCACTGCTGTCACAGTGCGGCGATTCCTCCCAGGGCTCTCTGCTCCTTGGCTCTCCCCGGGGCATTGGAGTGGGCCTCCCCACCCCGACGTAGGAACCTCCTTGGTGGGGTCCCTCGGTGGGGTCCCTCCTCCGCTGGCCTGTGAGGGGGCCACGCACTGCTCCAGAACCTCTTAATGAGGGTCCTGAGAATAGGACCAGGGATCCACCAGGGATGAAGAGAAAGTTTTAGAGCTAGATGGGCCTGGCCCTGAGGGTGGCCCAACGGTGTGGGGGTACTTAACACCACTAGGCTGCACCCCTGAAAGTGGCGACAGTGGTAAATTTCACATTGCATTTGTTGAACGTCCGTTTTTTACACAACAAAAAAGTGTTAAAAAAAGTTGGTGCTGGCCGCATTCCACGTCACCAAGGTCAGGAGTCAGAAGAGTTTCAAACGGACAGTGATGCTGGATTCGAAGACATTTTTCCGTATTTCTCTGAGCTAGAACAGACCGCTTTGGTTCCTGCCTGGGCAGCAAACCGGCTTCGCCTTCCTACAGTGACTCAGAAAACAACCCAAATCAACGTGGTAGCACGGCCCACGGAAACATCTCAAAGGCGTGCTTCTGGGGTGGACAGTAGATGGCTTAACATTTTTTATTGTTCTCTTTCGGATGCAAAATTAAAATACAGGATAAGAAATGTCACTGTGGGCACGGAGCCTGGCGGTGAACCCGGTGAGTCTGGACCCCGGGCGGGGAAGGCGCACTGAGCCAGGGGGGGCGCCCCCACGATGGAGACCAGTGAGACAGAAAATAAACAAACAGAAGCTTCCAAGCCTCGGACAGAGGGTTTGTGCGCCGATGGTCTTCTGTGTCAGCAGGCCACGCGGCGAGCCGCAGATGTATTCTGCACTGAACCACAGTTTCCGGATACCCGGGGAGACGTGTGTTCGAAGAGGTGCTTGACTTGGTCGCAATGTCCAAGCTGCCTGACTCAACAGAGCCGCTGGCTTGTGGCTACTGTAAGGGGGATCCGGCTGTTTGGAAAAATAGGTCTAATCCACCAGCCCCCCTCCCAGCAGTGTGTTTCCCAGATCAAAAGCTGCCGGTGGCGGCCGGTTTCAACCAATGAGATGTCCTGGAGAGCCTCGAGCCCCACCTAGTTGGGACAGGAGCACGTCCAGGAAGGAGGAGCTGCTGTGTGACCAAGGCCACCACCTCCAGCCCCACCTGGGATCCTGGAAGACAGGACCAGCCAGGAGGTAGGGCTCCTGCTTGGGCCCCCACAGGGACTGGGCGTGGCGGACGGACATTCTGGACCAGTCTGGTCCTGAGGTCTTGGCTGGCCGGCTCAGGAGAGCATCTGATGGAGGAAGAGGCTGGGGCCTCCACTCCGAAGCATGTGAGGCTGCTGCCCTCCCCCAGGGGTGGGGGCTCAGAGAGGGGTCAGGGAGGGCAGAGGGGCATGGGAGGGCAGGGCAGGTGCCTGACAGCAGGGGCAAAGCCCGGAGGAAGGGAGATGCACAACCGGCTTCTTGTCCTGTCCCTCTCTCCCAGGCACCCCCAGCAGATCATTGGCTGCCCTGTGGCCAGGTGGGTGTGGGCCTCCCCCGCCCTCCCTGAGGCTGGCTCAGCTGGAGAGGGGTGACCCTGGGGGAGAAGGGCTCGGCAGGCAGTTGAATCCACCAGGTCAACCAGAGAGCTGACCTCTCCACCCAGAGGCGGGAAAACGCCCATCTCCAACCAGGACCTGCCCAGCCCAGGCAAGGAGCCAAAGTGCCACCAGCGCCCCCCGCCGTGGTGCCGGGGAGGCTGGGGGCCGCGCCCCAGCCGCCTGAAGAGCGCTCCTCTCTGGACTGGGGCTATTTACAGAGCTGGCTGCTATTTTAAATCCTTGGCTTGTTGAGGAAGCCTTGGCGGGGGGGGGGGGGGGGGGGTGTTCAGTGAGCTGAGCCCCGCAGGGGATGTGGGCTGGGGGCAGCCCCGGCTGGGGGTCTGGGGCCTGCTGCCATTCCAAGAGGAGACCAGTGAATCCCTGTGGGGGCGTGGGGGATATGGCTTGCCCTGGACAGAAGCAGAGTGTGTGTGCATGTGTGTGCGTGCGTGTGCGTGTGTGTGTGTGTGTCTTAGGGGGAGCGGAAGCCACACCAGCAGCCTGCTGCTGACCTCCCCAGCAAACTAGCCACATGGTGGGCTCCTCCCCTCCCCCCCAATAGGGACAGCTGCAGGCCGCCCTTGGCCTCCCTGCCTGAAGCGGGGGGCTGAGCCACTTGACCTTGGAGGGCTGGTCTACTCTAGGATTTTATGGTTGGGGGCCTGGTTTTCCCAGCCATGGTGTCTCAGAGAGAGGACAGCCCAGAGGACGCGGAGTGGCCACAAAGGCTTGGCTGTTCTCCCATGTGCCTCACTGGGCTGGGGAGGAGGGACGGGGAGGGGGTACTGTGGGGGCACAGGCGGCGTGGGGGCAGGGTGGGAGGAAGCTGGAAGGAGCCAGGGAGCAGGGAGAGACATACAGAGATACGGAAGCACAGAGAGACGCGGAGAGACGGAGACAGAGACACACACACGGCGAGAGAAACAAAAGGGAGAGAGAAACAGAAAGACAGAGACTCAGTCTGGGAGGCAGAGACAAAGGGGAGGGGGAAGGCGCTCGGCGCGGCCGCAGGAGAAGGCGCTAGAAGGCCGACATGTGTGTGGTGAGGCTGAAGTTCAAAAAGGAGGGGAAGAGGTGGTTTGACGACCAAAGTCATTGAAAAATTTTTGGCACAGCTGCCCCGAGGCTCCTGGCCACGGGCCCGGCTCCGCGCTGAACTTAAACAAACCCCTGGAGCAGCCATCTGCTTGATTTTAAAATAAATCAAACAGTCGGCTGAGCCGGCGATCGAGTTTCCATCTGTGCCGCCGCCCGCTCGCCGGCTTGGAGCCGCGCTTGCCTCTCCCAGCCAAGCCTCCTGGCAACATGTGGGCCGGTAATTCCTCCAGGAGCAGGGGAAACCGGACCCCCGCCCGCCCAGGCCTAACCGAAACCAAGTGCTATTTCTACAGCCACTCCCCGCAGAGGGGGGACGGAGAGTGCTCTCGACTCCCGGGCACGGGGCTCTGCCGCGCGGCTGCAGCCCACAGGGTGCTCCCCCGCCCCCCCCTCCACCGGGGGCAGGATGATGCTTCCATGTCACGGGAGAACATGCGGGCCACGGGGTCCAGGCAGCTGCGGCTTGCCCCGGGGGCCCCCCTGGAGCAACCGAAAATAGCAGTGGGGATCCCCCCCACTCAGGCAGGGGTCACCCTGAGAAGTGCGGCCCACCTGTCCCTAAGTCCGTTCCCGTCAACTGCAGGGCCGGGAGACCAGAGGAGCCTGCCTTCCCTGGCCCGGGCTGGAAACCAAGAAGGAGAACACCAGCCCAGCAGGCTTCAATGATCCCCATCTGTGTAACGGGCATAAAGCAGCCCTCTTGGTGGTCTCGGGGGAGCAAAGATGGGAGCCCACGATCCTGGGGCTGCAGCTGGCACACGGGGCCTTCATACACGATTTTGGGAAACAGGAAGGAAAGATATGACCACAGGAAAAGAGGCTCCCTGGGGGTCCCCCACCCTACTTGGAAGGATGGGATCCGAGATGGTGAACGGGGCCCTGGCTACAAGCTAAGTGGGTTGGGGTCTCTGTCTGCAGCCAGATGCCTCCATTCCATGACACAGACTGCTCTCTGATCCTGCCAGAGGCTCCCGGGTGCAGGTACTGGGAGGTGTGTGGGTGACAAGGGACCCCAATCTTGCTCCTCAAGACATGAACCATGGCAGGGGGCAGAGTCCTCGGGTCTAGACCCAGGGCCACCTCTCCCACAGCATGTGGCTTTGGGCAAGTCACACTCCTCCTGAGCCCAGGATTCCCCCGTCCCCTCCCCTCCATCCAGGACAAGGGGCGCTGGAGTGGATGGCTTGGGGACCACGGCGCTTCCGAGGCAGGACCAGGCTTTTGCAGCTGGAAGCTTCGTCTAGATTGCCTTGCCAATGCGCCTACTCCTCAGCCCCCAGTGCAGCCTCGAAATGACAAGTGGGTTCCAAGAGGCACAGCACATCTCCCCTTTCCAGGCACACTCTCGGCTTCCCACCTCTCCCCACCCCATCACCTCCAGGCGCAGGCTCTGTGGACAGCCTGTGCAAGTGTCCTGCCACACTTCACACCCTCCTGGCCACCTGTGAGGTCAGGGCCTCCTCTCCCCTATTTTCCAAGTGGGAAAACTGAGGCAAATAGGGGTTGAATCAATTGCTCAAGGGTACCCCGGGATAACAACGGTGCAGACCCAGCCCCCCCAATGCCATGCTGTCAGCCATCGTGCTTGCCCCACCTTCTCCAAGGGTGGGCGGTCCTGTCCCTGCAACCGCCCAGGCCAGCACCAACTGCTCGTCAACCCCAGCAGCCTTTGTCGAGATGCACACAAAGGTCGGGCGTCCCACAGGCCACCCCGCTCACGCCCCAAGAACATGCAAGGAACGGTTGCTGCAAACCCACTTCGCAGCTGGAGCCACTAGAGTCCTATACGTGGCCCAGAGCAAGAAGGGCAGCGAGAGGCAGGGCAGGGACGTGAGCAGTGGGCACTCCGGCCTGAGCTGGGCCTGGCAAGTGCCTGTCCCCACCCCCTGCCCCCAGAAGCCAGGACTGGGCCAGGAGGGGAGGGTGCCTGCGGGGAGGGAAGGGCCCACAGGGGCTGCTCCCAGAGTCACCTCCTACCCCTGCTGCACTCCTGCCCTTCCTGTGGTCCCCACTCATCCACTCAATAAAGCTGTGCTCCTACTGTGTGCCGCCCGACTGCCAGCCCCACCGAGGGCCCACGGCGGCGGGAAAGCTGCTCTCGTCTCCTGCAGCACACGCAGGAAGAGGAAGCGTGCCCGCGCCATGGAGGGAGGGCACCGGTGAGGTCCAATGGGAGTGTGCACTGCGCCCCACACACTGGGAGGCGTAAAGGGACAGAAGTCCGTTCCCTCGGTTTGGAGAGATCTGAAATCATGCTGCCTGCGGGGCCACACTCCTTCCACAGGCTCCAAGGGAGGATCCTCCTGGCCTCTCCCAGCTCCTGGCACTCCCTGGCTGGCAGTGGTCTCAGCGCCGGCCCTGCGGCGTCCTCACGTGGCCCTGGGTGTGTGTGCGCTCACACACGTGTCCTGCAGGGACAGCAGCCGGGGAACTTGGTCATCCTAAGCCAGTGTGGCTTCATGTCTACTTGACCGCGTCCGCAAAGACCTTCCTCCTAAAGAAGGCCATGCTCCTGGGTTCAGTGGCCATGACTCTGGGGGGACCCTTCCCCCCAGGACAGTCTGCTTCCCCGTGGGGCAGCCCCCTGAGCACACTTCCCCAGGAGGAGAGACGCCGTCTCTGAGGACACGGGGCCAGCAGGCATTCCTCTCACCGAACCCAATACTCGCATGATGTCAATCTTTTTTTCTGTCTCTGGACTCCAAACAGTCAGCCCCTATTATGGGATATTATGTACCCGGAGGAAGGGCGCTGGTGCCAGCTCCCAGCCTGGCAAGAGACGCCCTGGGATGGCCTCCGCCTCGCTCAGCACTGCCCCCTCGCTCGCTCCCTCTCTCTCTCTCATGGAACCAGTCACAGAATATCTTTGTGGGGACGACCAAGGCCTCTGTTCCCACACAACTGACTCAGCGCAGCTGTCAGCAGCCCGCTGACCTCCGCCCTCGGGGCCTGTGAGCCTGGGCTGCCTGCAGGCACCGGCCCCCCCACCCCCACCCCAGGCAGAGGGGCCCCTCCGACGCTCCCAGCTCCCGTGAGAACCCCGGGGCTGAGCCTGAGCCCAGGGGACGGCCTTTGAGGTCACAGAGTCCCCTGAAGGGTGCTGCTGTGGCTGGGAGCTCAGACTGTGGGCTCCCCGGGGCGGGGGGGGGGCAGGGTTCTCACACTGCACACGGCAGGGCCGGCCTGGCAGCCTGGGGCACTCAGCAGCCACCTGCACACTTCCAAAAAGCAGCTGTTCAAGGACGAAACGGTTGAGTGCGCAAAAATGCTCTGCACACCGTTATCCATTTCAGAGAGCGCGCGCAGGGGCGGGAGGGTGGGAGCGAGCAGGAGAGAGAATGGCGAGCAGACTTTGCTCTGAGCGTGGAGCCCAGCACGGGGCTCAGTGTCACCACCCCGAGATCACACCCTGAGCCGAAACCCAGAGTCGGACGCCGAACCGACGGGGCCACACGGGCACCCCCCTTGCACTGCTATTTATAACAGGGGGGTATTCTAAATGTCCAACAGTAAGGTATCAATACCCAGACACCCCCTGTTCATGTGCCACTGAGAACCGCCAGCTGTCGCCCGTGATGAGGGCCGTCCCCTCCTGGCTGTCTGTGGGGCAGCTGCCTAGCTCGCTGGGGCGGCCAACACTGCGCCCCAGGCCGGGGCTTCAACAGCTGACATGCGTCTTTCTTGCCCTGCTGGGGGCTGAAGTCCGCGCCCTCACTGTGGGCCCGGCTGCTGTCCCGAGGCCTCTCTCCTGGGCCTGCAGGTGCCACCTTCTCGCCGTGTCCTCACACGGCCCTCCCTCTGTATATGTCCCAACCACTTGGAGGGACACCGGGCATGATGATCAGGGCCCACCCTGATGGCCTTATTTTAACTCCATTGCCTCTTCAAAGGCCCTATTTTCAAATAGGGCCCCATCTGGAGGTGCTGAGGGTTAGAAAGTCACCAGGGAAATGTGGGGGATATAGTTCAGCCCACGTCAGGCTGATGGAAGCCATGCAAAGGGTCGTGTTTCAAGTGACCCTGGCACCAAGGAGGAATAGAAGCCTTTGGCTCCCTGTTGCCATGGGACCTGAGAGTTGGAAGGTCTCATTAGCTGCTGGGAAGGGGCCCAGCCTGAGGAGCTCTGCCCCAAGGGACAGCATGGAGGCTGGACGAAGGGCCTGAGCCAGCACCCAGCTCCCAATTTGCGAGAGCAGTGAGGCCTTGGCCAGCCCACCCCACGGCTGCCTTGTGGGTCCCCGACACCAGAGGCCGGGCTCCCCTGCTCCAGACCCTTTCATCCTCACTGCCCTACACCACCCCTGGCCTCGCCAAGCTCGATGGTAACACCAGCTTCACGCGGGGTCACAAAGGGTCACCCAGAGAGGGCGTGAAAAACAGGCCCCCCGAGAGGCTGCAGGGGTGCAACCCCATTTCCCAGATGATGCAGCAAGACGCAGGCTGCAGCTTGAAGGTCACGCAGCTCAGAAATGGGAGAAGTGCCTCCCTCATATTTAGTAACACAAGCTGGGGGCCGCCTGGGGGTCTGTCAGTTGAGCGTCTGACTCTTGGTTTCGGCTCAGGTCATGATCTCAGGGTCGTGAGATCGAGCCCCGCTACGTGCACACGCTTCCTTGTGGCGGTACCGAGACACGTATGTGGCTTTGTGATCCACTGCCCTGTCCTCAAGTGAGCTCCACAGCGGCCAGTCCGGGCCACACCACCGTCCACCCGAGGGACACACAGCAGTCTTCTTAACCCCATCGGGCAGTTGAACATTTAGAATTTTTGCCACGATGATGAACAGCGCAGAGTGTCCTTGTGTCTCCTTATAAGTCCCTTCCTTAGGACACGTTTTCAGGAACAGGATGGGGGGTCCCGCGGAGGCATGTGCGTGAAGTCCTTGACACATGCTGACCAGCGGTTTGGGAGAAGCTGGTGTGAATCAGAGTCTCGCTGCCGCTGGGGACAGGAACGAGCCTTAGTTGGACGCCGACATCAGCACCGGGTCTTATCGCTTTCCTGGGGTTTTAATGGTTCTCGGGTACCTATTCCCCTACATACGTGTTACTCGTGTTCTTTTTTTCTCACTCGTGTTCTTATTTGAACTACTTGTCTGAACCACTCCCACCCCGGTCCCCGCCAACTGGAAGTGACAAAGTTCTGAACTAGTCTCCGGTGGCCGACTCGTTCAGGACATCAAGGGGTCACTTTTTGTGCCTGGTGCCCGACCCACCGCGAGGGACAGGCTCTCTTCCTGGGGAATTCCCAGCCTGTGCTGCCTCTACCACTGGGGCAGGTCCCATGGGCCACGTCCGGGCCACCTGCCTGGGGCTCCTTGTCCCTGCCTCAGGTCACGTGCTCTGGCCACACCCATGTGGCTCAGATATAGGGTTGCAGAATGTGGGCCGAGCAGCCAAAGGGACACCACTTTGCCTTGTGTGACCCATGGGCTGGCCATAGAGGAGCAGGTGTAGCCAAAGCTGTTTCTGGGCCTCTGGGCTGCTGTGAAGGCCGTCTTCTGAATTGGGGGCAGGTGACAGTGCTGGGGGAGCGGATGGGAGGGGGCAAAGGCCAAGGGGGATGCAGGCGAGCTGGAGACCAGGAGAAAGGCAGACCGCCAGGAATGGCATATAGAGCCTGGACTTCTGTTACACTCAGAGTCACTGGGTGGGGGCAGAAGGGAGAAAAGCCAGGACCAGGCAGCAACAGCCACGCGGCAAGCCACGCGCAGTTCAAAACAAGGATACTGGTGGTCTCGGCTCAAATCGTGATGCTGCCCTGACTGGCTCCAAAACTGGCGGCCGATGCCCTCATCCCCTCGGGTAGGCGTCCCCTTATCTGTAAATGCATCATAGTGCCCATCATGTAGGGTGGTCGCTGGAAGTAATGGAGCCAATAGGGGCGCAGCCCAGCAGGCCCGGGGCCACGGTCCGTGCTCACCGCCGACCCTGCTGGTCCTCAGCCGGCTATGGTCAACTGCGACCCAGCCACAAGCTGAGCCGAGATCCACCTCACATCTTTAAAGGAGTGTTCGTTATATAGGTGAGTGAGGAAAGAAAGAAGGGAAGATGAATATGGGGCAGAAACCCAGAGACTGGCCCACAGAGCCGGAAATGTTTACCATCTGGTCTTTTAAGAAGCTGCTTGCCAACTCCTGGTCTGGAGGCCCTGAAGTTGCACGTGGAATCGCTTGGAAGGCGACAGGTGGTGTGTGGGGCACAGACTCAAAGGAGTGAGTAGAAAACACAGCAAGAAATCAGTGCGCACGTGAAGGGCAGCCTTTAAGGGCCTGTGTGCTCAGAGGAGGGGACGGGCCCGGGAGCAGGCACCTGCTTGGGTCTGCCTGGCGGGGCAGAAACGGCTAGAGGAAGGTGCTGCTGGGGCCCTGCTGTCTGCACAGGAGCCTCTGCCAAGATGCTGCGGGATGAGGCCCCAGCCACGGGGCGTGGCCCCTTGCCACTGGAGCTCAGGAACCCAGATCTGCGGGGACACGGACAGGTGGTGAGACTGGACCCCAGGGAAACCGAGGCAAGGCAGCATAATTCACCCGAAGCGTCTGGCCAGTCAAGGATGAGAACCTGGGGTCCTGACTCCCCAGCTGACACTCTATGCCGCACATGGACTCTGGGGTGGGTCCTTGTGGTCGTGGGGAGCCGGAAGCCTCCTGAACATTCTGTGTCCCCAACAACCCTAGTCAGACCTCCTCTCACAGGGACACTCCAGCCTGGACAGGGTGTTCCTTCAACGAGGCCCCAGGATGAGGCCCCAGAGATACTAGCCCTGACCCTGTTACACGCAGCAGAATCACGCCTGTGCTCCCGCTCTGGAGAGCCGTCCCTACTTCCCACACTGCCCAGAAAAGCCTCCATCTTGGTTCATCACTGTGTGCCCAGCAGAGCAGAGCCTGCGACGATCCTGGGTGGGGACACGCTTGCCCCATTAGGGCAGCTGTCACATGGTCCACGCCTCCCATTCTACAAATGAGAAAGCAGAGGCTGGGAGCGGGGCAGGGAGGCATCTGGGGTCCCTCCTCCCAGTCAGCGGCAGGGCTGGGATTCCACCCGGCCCAGTCTGGCTCCAAGGCTGGCTGGCTCCTCGGTTCCTGCCAGCCAGAAGCCGTGAACGGGAAGGTGCTTCGCAGCTCAGCGGCAGGGAGGGGAACCTGCGAACGATCCTCAGGTCCTGCTGCCAGGGGACACCGGCCCCTCCCCGCTGGGCTGCCCGTCCCAGAGGACAGGGCCTCATCTGTCTTGCTCGCTGCCGTCTCCCGGGGCCTGGCCCATGCGTGGTGCTCAGCAGGAGTCGGCCGAGGGCATGAGCGACTGGGGCTGGCCTGACCAGCGGGCACAGGACGCCCTGAAGGCCTGACTCGAACCCTGGGCCCCAGAGACCTGTCTGGTGGGACTCCAGAGCCGTGCCAGCTGGGGGTCTCCTGTGAGCGGCCCGGGTGTGGCCTGTGGCTAAAGGGGCCGGGAGGGGCTGTGGTGGGACGACGGTGCCTGCAGAAAGGGGAGCTGTCCCCTGGCCTCAGCCCCACATTTCGCCTGAACATGAAGAAAACGGGAGGAAAGGAGCAGCCTAGAGACGCCAACAGCCCCCAGCCGCCAGCCCGTCCCCAGCACCAAGAACCCTGCGCCGGGCCCTGCCAGGAGCCGGGGCCAGCAGCGGGGCCTGGAGAATAAACATGTCACCGCGAGGCCCGCCCGCCGGACCGCTGGAGCCAAGAAGCGCCAGAGGCTGTAAACAGTCTCTCCTCTCTTGGCCGCAGCCCCAGGCCCACCTCTCCGCGCTGGGGATGAGCACTCGGCCTGCTATAGAGAAAGGGCAGGCCAGGGTGGGGGCGTTTGGGGAGGGGATGGTGGGCAGGCAAGTGGGGCTGGCCCAGGGCCAGCACCTCCATCCTCGAGGCCTGGAAGCGTCCCCCTTTCTGGAGGAGGCAGTTGGAGATTGTGAATGAATGAGCGTGGTAAGGACACGGAGGCCCAGCTGAGGTAGAGGTGCGGCGGCAGCAGGAAGGGCAGGCAGAGGGGCCGGGGAGGGGGGACTCTCTTTTCCTCCAGGGTCCCTGGCCTCGGCCAAGGGAGGTAGATGCTTTCTACAGCTTGCCCAGAGTCCCCCTGCGGCTTCCAGGGGGTCACACAAGCCCTAGGGAACAGCCGCTGGCTCTCTGCCCCGGGACGGCCTCCTATGCTGCCACAAATCAGGCTGAAAACCTGTGGCCTTCATTTTGCTTGTACCTTCCAGAACCACGAGGTTCCTCATATGGCAAATCTAGCCATATCACTCCCAGCTGAAAGCCTTCAATGGGAGCCCTCCTGCCCCCAGTCCTTCACCTGGTGGTGCTTTCAGCCCTGCCTGCCTCCTCTGCCTCCTCTCCAGACACAGCCTCCCCACCTTGGGCCTTTCTCCTGCCTCAGGGCCTTTGCACTTGGAGTTCTTCCCTCCTTTCTTATTCCTGGTCCACTCCCCCTTATTGTTCAGACCTTGAATCAGCAGTCACTTCCCCCAGGAAGCCTCCCAGATGTCTCCACGAAGTTAAAGGCCCCCATCACCTACGTCCCTCGTACTATGACCCCCTTCTTCTGAGCCCACCCTGCAACTACAAACGCGCACTGGTGTGTGGGACTTGGTGGCTCACACTGTCTCTCTACCTCCAGACTAGAAGCCCCATGAGGAGGGGTTGGGGCTGGTTCTATGAATCCGTGTGTCTTCGTTCCCAGATGTCCTGCACTCGACAGATCCTTGCAGAATGGACGAATTGTTGGATGAAAGAATGACCTAGAAAGGTCACCTGGAGTTCAGTTCCAATCCCCTCACGGGCTGCGAAGCCTCTGTAGGCAGGTCCCTGTTGTTCCACTCCATAGAGCTCCCCATGGCTCCTGGCTCACAGGGATACCCTCAGTGCTAACAAGAGGACACGATGGGCTGCCCAAGCGGGGGGGGGGCAGTGGGCGGGGACCTTCATGGTGGCCGTTCACCCCCACCACACAATGTCAGGACTGTGGGGACCAGCAGGCTAGAGGAAACCGAAGGAAATGAAAAAAAAAAAAGGAAGACTGTGAGGCCTGAGCGTGCACTGATCGTGGACAGTCGAATCTTGGGTTTGAATCTTGGCTCTGCTGTGCAGCCTTGGGCCAGTGGTCTGACCTCTCTGGGCATTTGTCGCACTCATCTCTTCAAGGGCCGTGGGGAGGATCAAGTGAGCTAAGACATGTGCACATGTCCCACAGATGAGAACTCTTATGACTCATGATTTGGGCAAGCCATCTGTCCAGAACGTTCTGGGGGGGTTGAGGGGATTTTCTCCAGAACGCCCCAGCCGAGGGTTTTGACAGTCTGGACTCCAGAACTCTGGGCCTATGGTCTACCACCCACCTAGGTCCTCGCCTGAAGACCCAGAAAGGAGCTGTAAGAGCAGAGCAGCCCTGGCTGGCTGGGGGTGGGGCGCGAGGGGCCCGGCCTGGTGTCGTGGGGGCTCAGAGGCTGAGTGACCCTGCCCTCCAGGGGCTGGCCTGCTGACAACGACACTGCAGTCTCGGGGAGGACAGCCGCATCCAGGTAAGCTCTTGGGGTAGAAGGGCATGGCCTCTGGAGGCAGAAAGACCACGGTTCAAACCTCACCACTTAACACAGGGAAAGACCACGTCACACCCACTAGTTTGGCAAGAAGACAAGCAGCCACCGGAGCCGGGGAGGACACAGAGCGACTGGAACCTTCGTACACTGTGGGTGGGAACGCGAGATGGGGCAGCGCCATGGAAAGACAGTGTGGCATGCCTCGCAGGACCCGGCAAATCCGCTCCCACTACCGGCCCGAGAGCAGGAAAACACAGGTCTGCACACGAACTGTGCACGGCCACCGGATGCCCGTCACGGGACGAACATGGAAATGGACGGCAACAGAGCCACATGACAAAATATCACTCAGCCATGAAAAGGGATGAAGACCGACACGTGCCCCAACACGGATGCGCTTGGCAATGTGAAAGACGCTGGGCTCAAACGACAGGTGAGGGGGCTTTATCCATGTCAAATGTCCAGAACGGAAACACCCAGAGGCAGAGAGGAGACGAGTGGTCCCTTTAGGGCTGGGGGCGGGGGTACAGAGTGACGGCTAACGGGGTTTCCCTCTGCGGGGGCAGGGGGTGCAGAGTGATGGCTAATGGGTTTTCCTTCTAGGGGGGCAGCAAGGTCCTAAAACAGACCGCAGTGGTGGCTGGGGAACGCCATGTGTCCTAACAGCCACCCAACTACATGTGTCAGGTGAGTGAGTGGCACGGTATGGGAATCCGAGCTCGACAAAGCTGTTACAGAAGAGACAATCCCACTCCCTGGCCTCCATTTCCTTCCAGTGAAACAGACTTGCGGTCCACCCTCCTCTCTCCCTACTCTGTGTCCCGCAAGGGAAATCGGGGTGCCGGCCCTCCTGGGGGCACACAGCAGATCATCACCCCGCCACGTGGGTCAGCTGTGCCCCGGCCCCATATCAGGCCCACACCCCGGACTTCCCGGATCTCAGGCGTCTCCCCGCTCCCAGGCCTCCGACGCTGCCAGCTTGCTGCCCTCACCCGGCCCTGCCCCTGCCCAGCCACAGGGCTCTTCACTCAACTCCCCGGGCTCTACACACATGCATGTCCCTGCTGCGGTCAGGACCGCCATCTGGACAGACCTGATGCTCCCCCTCGCCCTGCTCTAGGCCCAGAAGGCCCACAGGTCCAGGCCTGGCCTGCAAGAGACTCTGTCTGGGCGGCCGTCTTGAATGGAGCACTGGGAGGGACAGCTGGGGGGAGATGGCAAGAGGTTGGAGGGGGTGTCAGGGTAAGAGGCGGGAGCCCTGGGAGAGATCGCAGAGCCAGATGTGAATTCAGAGCTCAGGTGCTCCTCAGGACCTGCTCCTAGAAGAAAGGTTGGGGGCCAAAGGCGCGAGCATCTGGGGAGAAACCCTCTCTGGGGTGGACCAGAGCTGGGAGCCATTCCCCAGCAGCACACAGATGTTCTGGCCGAGGGTGGGGGGAGGAGCTGGCTCGAGCGGGAGCCCAGGGCCGGCCAGCCTGCCTCCCCAGGAGCTGGGGCACAGCCAGGAGCCTGCAGCTTGTCACCAGGGTGGCAGCAGGACGAGGCCTGACCCCTGGCCTCCGCCCCCCACCCTACCCCCGGCTGGGCCTGGCGCCACTCTGGGCCTGGGAAGACCACATGTGGGCTCCAAGGAGGGCACCCAGGTGAAAACAGACAAGGGAACTGGTGTGATTTCTGTGAGGCTCCACATAGGGGTTCCTGGTGTGGCCCCGAGTCACCTCCAGGACCACGGGCACCTTCCAAGGGACACACAGCTTCTCTGGAGAGGGCGCTCTGGGCTCTCAGGGTGGCGGGGGGAGGGTGGTGATTCCTTCTCGTGGGTCCTTCTGAGGACCGCAGGGACCCGGGGATGTGGGCAACCCCACATAGCATGTGACACGGGGTACCTAAAAAGGCCCCACATATTTACAAATGCAGCGGGGTGGGGACACTTGACCTGGCCCGGAGCCATGCGGGAAGCACCGGCCTCCTTCCCCACAGCAGCAACTCCCGCTCACCTGCGCGGCGCCGCTCCGCTCTGCGGGCCTCCAGCTTCCCACAGCCTAGCAGCGGCTCCCTGGCCCCACAAGCTAGGCCAAGGCCTCAGCAGGCCCCTCATAGCCACTTGGGCCGCAGCGTCCTGCAGCACTTCCCGGCCCTTGGCGGGAAGTCCCATGATCCCAGGGACCCCAGCACTCAGGCCCCTTTCTCCAGATTCCAGATTCCAGAAGGCAATGGGAACTGGGGCGGGCAGTTCTGGGTCCAGAGGTGCAGCTGCCCGGCCCTTCCCTGTCCAGGTTCTGACACCTGCGTGGGTAGGCGGGTCGGTTCTGGAATCCAGCTTTAACACATCGCATACAGGGGAGTTGACGGTCACCGGGGCCCGGGAGGGAGCCCTGGAGGGCAGCTCCCCTAACACCCACCGGGACCACCATTTCCCTGAAACGTTCCTTCCCATCAACTCATATTTTTTAAAAAAGATTTTATTTTTAAGTAATGGCTAAGCCCAATGTGGGGCTTGAACTCACAACCCAGAGATCAAGAGTTGCACACGCTACCGACTGAGCCATCCAAGCATTCCCTCATCAACTTGCTTTTTAAAAACCTTTTAAAGATTTTTTTAAAAAGCCAGTATCGGTCACCAGCCACAGATGTTAACTAAACATATCTACAGGGATTTCACACTAAAGCACTACCTTCTTTATCCTCAATTCTGAAATCCAAAAGGGTCTGAAAACTAAAAAGCAATGCCATGGGCTTATGGCAAATTTTATATTATGTCCATTTTAGCACAATTAAAAAAAAAATACTGACATTGGACGAGAAACCAGCCCTGAGCCATCTCCTTGCAGTAGGGCTAAAGAAGGGTCAAAAAATACAAATTTCTCTCTTTGTGATTTCGCTCTCAGTTAGGGCCACGTCTGCAGGTCCCTGAAAGGAAGTCACCCTGTGTGACAGTGCCAGCCCACAGCTGGGAAACACCCACCCCGGGGACAGAACCCGGCGCCCAGGGACCAGGGCTCAGCGTTCACGTCTAGCTTCCACCACGGACAGCTGTGTGATGTGGGGCCAGTCCAGTGACCTCTCTGAGCAGTTTCCTTGTTTCCTTGCTCCTGACATGGGGAGGACGGGCAGCCTGTGGGACAATGGGACGGAAGCCCTCGGGAAAACGCTCCACATTAATTATCCCCCTTACCGCAGGATGACAGTAAGTCACTGTGGCGTTGGCCTGGCTGCCTGATGCTGGGCAAGGGACACCCAAGGGTTCTTTCAAGAGGTCCCTGCCCCGAGGGACCTGGAGCCTCACAGGGGAAGATAAAATTGGCCCATGAGGACAAGCACCTGCTAGTGACAAAAATGAGACCCAAGTATATCTGAAGGTGGAAGGAAAGGGGAGGAAGAGAGTGACAAGGTGTCAGGGAGCAGGCAGGGGAGAAGGTGGGATTGTCCTCAAGTGGCAGAAGGAAGGGTGACAGTCCTAGCTATTTTTGTTTAGGAGAAAAGAGAGCACGGCAGAGTCAGAGCAGGTGGTTAGGGTTCCCGGCCCAGGAGCTTGTCTCCAAGCCCAGCTTGTTCCATCCCACGGTGGCTGTCCGTGCTGCCCCCACATCTGTGCTCGGACCAATGCAGTAGCCTCTCGCCTGCTTGCCCAGCTTCCACCCTCCAGATACTGCCTGGACCGTCACAAGGGGCTCAGTCTCTCCTCTTGTTACATTGTGCTCCTGCTCAAAACCCCTCCCTGCTGCCCGTGGCTAAGAGGGCAAAGTCTGCCATCTGGACAGAATGCCCTGTTTCATCCTTTTTGGATCCTGAGCTCCCAAACTTAGATCACAGAGAGAAAAAGTTAAGAGGCGCAAACTCCAAGTTCCCACCTGAAATGCTTTTTGACAGACAAGGAAACCAAGTGTCTATTTACATAGAAATGAAGGAGTGGAGTCTTGGTGAACAAACTTGCCTCTTTTTCAGGTTAAGCCAGGATGCCTTTGACAGAACACACAGCAGGCCCCTCTGTTATGTACTCTCTGTGCCCCACCAGGGGACAGAAGGAACCCCACACCCCAGCTCATACTTCGCCCACTCAGAGGTGGCCTGGCCAGGAGGCCAGTGCCGGGACCCAAGCCCAGAGGGCAGGGAGCTGGGTGTGGGGGTGCCAAGAGGTGGTGTGTGTGTGTGGCGGGGGGAGGTCCTCTGCAAGGCTCTTCAGAATCAAACAGTGACATCCAGGGTCATCTGGGGGCAAGCACACAGCACCTCTAAAGCCACCGGGTCCTCCTACAGGGGGAGCAGTTGGCGTTCCTCCCCAGGCCAAGCTTTTGACCAGGGGGATTCACGGCCACCTCCTTCCCAACCCCCCCATTGGCCACCACCTCTTCCCCAGGCCACCAGCAGACGCGCCTGCCCTAGGCTCTGTTCATTCACTTCTTTTTTGTCTCTTTCCTTGGCTGCAAGGTCAGCTCCTAGTCGGCGGAGACTCCTGTCTATGCTGTCCACGGCCAAGGGCACCCTCACCCAGCCCCGGGGCAGCGCCTGCCCCCAGGTGGCACTTGGGAAATGTTGGTTGAGAGAGGACTGTCTGCCCTTCGACGGCCTCGAACCCACCCACTCATGCGGCCCACAGAGGGAAAGCCCGCTTTTCTTTTCCATCAAGGGACATGCGGGCTCCTCTCCTGGACATTCTGTGGGCCTGAGGGTTACAGAAAAGAGGAGGGACAAAGCAGGCGGGAGGCTTCAGGCCCAGACCATCAAGGCTGCCTTCCTGAGAGGTGGGACCTCTCTACAAGAAGACCCACTCCTCAGGAGCGGGGCACTGGTGGGCCCTGGCTCAGCGTCCCAGGACGTGAGGGGTCCCCAGTCACACAGGCACTCTTGGCAGGAAGCTCAGAGAAAGCACATTCCGTAGATCACTGATTGCATCTGGAAAGTGCCCTATACGCTCACCACACATCAAAGGCACAGTAGAAACACACTTTAAGACAATCATGCTTGCCTTGTGCTCTGCTCAGACCCGACTTCGCCTACGTGGCCGCAGAGGGCACACACCCCTGTCCCGCAGGCCTTGGCCTCTCAGCCGGAACGGGGTAGGGGCCCTGAGAATTTTCCCACTGTCCAACCAGGAGATGGAGGCAATCGATTAAGGGGCTCACTCCGAGAGGACACGAAATAGGGACGCTGGGACCAGGTTCCTGACTCGTGTGACACGTGGCCTTGATCCAGAGAGAAAAGTGCCAAATGACCCGGCATACAGAGTTGTTTACTTTAGCCCGGCCAAGGGACTGGTGCTCTCAAGACCACCGGCAGCTGGAAAGAAACACAGCTCCCGTGGCTCTCATCTTCGAGAACCACAGTCTGACGTGCTGACTTCTCTTGGGTTTTCGGCCCTAAACTGGGATATGGATGTGGTTTTTGAAAGCTGCAAAGCCTGGCCTGCCCCTCCCCAAGTGAACAGGGGCCTCAATGTGTTCCTACAATCCTTCCCCCAAATGCTGACCCCAGCCCAGCCCTCATTCCCCTGTCCTGGAATCCTCTGTCCATCTGTTCAGCTTTCCCACTGGGCCGTATACGTGCTCTTTGGGAACCAGGACTGGTCCTCCCCTGTGTCTGGCACATGGTAGGTGGCCGGTAGATGGTAGACCAATGAACAAATCATATCTGGTCCCTCACCTGACCCCACAGGAAGGAAGCTGCTGGCCCAGGGTCCTGTACTGGGGTCCTGGGACCCCTGACACAGGGTGGCCCACTCCAAGGCTGGTGGCCGGTCCTCAAGCGCTGTGGATACACAGTTGCCCTCAGCGTTCTGGGAAGGAACCGCAGCACGGAGTGACCTTCAAATTCAGTTAAAAATGGATCTTGCTGATCTTAATAAAAGATCCATTTAGCTTCTGAATGAGGGAATGCAAATTCCGGCAGGCCCCACCCCGTCTGAACACGCGGCCTCCAGGACTCCCTCCCAGGGCCACTGGGGAGCATTTGTGCAGGACGGTGACCCGCTGCTGGGAGAGCTGGATGTGGCTGCTCAAGGTCCGGGCAGGCCTAGCTGCCAGCAGCTTGGGTGGGGGGGCACGGGGCGGAGCAAACCAAGACACTCCAGTGCCCCCTGGCACACACGCGCACTGCAGTCCCCCAGGGCGGGGATCTGGGGGTAAAGTCCAGCGCTTCTCTTGCTCTGGGCTACCTGACCCCGCCTCCCACCCATGTTTACGGTCAGACCTGCGCCCTCCCCAGGCTTCTCAATCCTGGAAAAATCCAAGAGAGAGACATTCTCTCCCGGTCACCAAAACTGAGAGTCGCCCCACTCAGGACGCCGCAATGTCTGTGCGTCCGCTCAACACAGACGCCCAACCCTTCCCCAGGCCCCGAGGCCAGAAGTCCTGGAGACCCGGAGTCTCCCCCACTCCTTCCGCAGCGAGGCCCGCCTAGCCTGCCGGCTGCTCTACCTCGGCTCTGTCCCCGCCGGGTGTGAATGTTCACGTGTTCCGTACACAAGCACCACGGCGGCTGACCTGACGAGAGGGGGCCCCACCGGGTGTTCCAGAAAATACAGCCTCCGCACAGAAGCCCCTGTCTATGACGCTGAAAAATCCAGAAGCGCTCCTGGCCCCAAAAGCATCCAATGAGGACCTACAGACCAGAAGTGACTGGAAAGCAGCTGCTCACGCTTATAAAAACAGGGCAGAGGCGCTCATTGTCTCCGTCCTTCCAGCGGCGGTCGGGGTGCTGCAGGGGCCTGGGGCTTCCTGAATGTTCTCTGTCGGGGAGACAGTCGTGGGGTCAAGCTGCAGCGGACGTCCGGATTCTCTGCCCCCCCCTTCACACACGCACATACTCATACACACACGCACACTCCCGCGCCCCCCGCCATGAGTCTTACTTCCTTAGAGCGTAGATGAGCAGTACATACCCGGAAAGCTGGCAAAACTGTGATGCAGATGAAGACAGCGACGTGCCACGGGGCAATGTTCCAAGACTCTGAACTCAGAGCTACAGCCAGGTCCCAGGTCTGCAGACCGTCCACTGTGTGACTCAAGGCAAGTGACATAACCTCTCTGGGCCCCAGGAAACCACAGAGCTGTGAGGCCACACCCAGCTCTCCCTTCTCAGCCACCACTCGGGCCTAGGCCAGGGCCACGGCTGCTGGCGCCCAGTGGTCTCTGCCGGCCCCCTCCTCCTTCCAGCTTGGCCTGCCCAACGCCACATAGAAAAATTCTCTTAAAACCGCTTTTGTTAGGTTGCTTTCAGCCCTTGCTTCAAACACACAATGGCTTTTTATTGCCCCAGTGAATGGAGCCCAACCTCCTTTGTTGGTTTCAGAAAGAAAAATCTTATATTAAAAATAATAAATCACCTGAAATGTTGTCAACCTAAGACAGCTGACTTCCCCTCCTTGTCCACAAGGCACACACACAGAGGCACATGGCTGTGATCACGGCGGGTGGACAGATCTGTATCCCACTTCCCACATGTCATGTCACTCCGTAGCCTTTCCCATGCTGGGCAAGAGCCTCCACATTCATTGGAGGGCTGCTGGCCCCACGGCCAGACACATCAGAGAAATCGATGTCCTCAGCACTCAGAATCTCACACCACAGTGTGTCTTACCAAGCACTTCCTGAAATATACTGTGCAGAATGGCAATCCGTCCTCTCTTTAGAGGGCCAGGAGGGTACATCAGAGCATTAAAGGCACTGATAAGTCCTGCAGTACACAACCCTATATTGATTTCTTTAACCTACAGTTCCCAAACATATGTAAGCAAGGAAAGAAGAGTCACCTCAAAACCTGAGTCACTACTGTTCCTTGGCACACATTTGGGCCATGCTAACTGTCCGAGGTCACCTCCTGCCCAGAAATGTTCCCAAATGCCCCCTGCTATCTTCCTCGTAGCTGATCTGAATCCTGAGCCTGGTACTTGTGATCAAAAGTGTCTTCTGTCCTTTCACTTCTTGGAAAAAGAAGTTCATTGTGGTCCCTGTCACATGGAGACCTGAGGAGAGAGACTAAGACCAGCCCCAGACCAGCTAGCTGGGGGAAGTTAGGCAAACTGTTAACTTCTGAGCCTCAGTGTTCTGGTCTGTGAAACAGAAGCCCACAGCCCAGCACCAACATGTTCCGCTTCTAGCCAGTCCGGGTTTTCAGCTCACAGCTGCGGCAGAGACCAGTGGGATTACAAGTCTAAGAACAGCAGCGAAGAGTAAACGTGACTTTTTTTTCCCCAGAGTAATTCAGGGATGTGGGGTCAGAATGCCTGGACATGAAGCCCAGCTCTGCTGCGCCCTGGCAGGCTGGTCCTGGCCAAGGCCTTGACCCTGAGCCTCACTTCCTCCCTGTAAAATGAAACAGGCCACACAGACACAAACACTCACAGAGAGAGCACACACAGACACACAGACACACACACACACAAAGATACCCAGACACACACACTCAGAGACATACTTACACAGAGACACACACAGGCACACACACGCATAGAAACACACACAGGGACACAGAGACACACAGAGACACACAGACAATGCATACAAGTACGTATAACACCGGGGACTGTGTCAAGGTCAGTATCCTGCTGGGGATACTGTCCTATGGTTACGCAAGATGTCACCACCAGGCTAACGAGGCAAAGGGTACACAAGCTCTCTGTCTGCTCTTTCTCACAGCTGTACGTAAATCTATGACGACCTCAAAATGAGTTTTTTTTAAAGGAAACAGACTCACACCTTCAGCATGGGGCCAGCACAGATACTCAACAAGGGGGTGAGTTTATCACTCCCTCTGGGCTGCCTCCCCGCCCAGTGGGTGTTCAGCAAACAAACCTTGAAGAATGGAGTAGGCGGAAGAGAACACAGAGCATGTCGTGGGTGCTCATGAGTTTTCCCCATTCTTTGGATAAAGCCTTGAGAGCCCAGAGAAATGCACTCCTTGGGGCTGGTTTGCTGGGGACACCATCCCTGGGGGGCTTCCGCGGCCCCACAGCAGCTGGAGCCAGGCGGGGAGCAGGTAGCAGGCGGGCAGAAGCACTCTCGTTTGGGAAAGCATTAATTCCTTCCCAGAAGGGCGGAGGTGGCTTCCAGCCCCAGCCCAGGTGTGAGCTGGGCTGCTCCCACCCCTGCCTGCCGCCTCCTGTCCTGGTCCTTTCCGACAGACGGCCGGTCCAGGCAAGCCGCTCAGAGGCTGCCAAAGACCGTTTCTTCCTCCTGGTCTCACACCCCTTGGGCCACTTACTGCACGGGGGAGCAGGAAGGCTCGGAGTTCCACTGCCCCCCGCCCCACGGGCTCCCCGCAGCCTCATGAGGCAAGGCCAGGGCAGTCCAGGAGGTCACTCGGTAGGAAGCAAAGGGTGGGAGCCAGGGCGGGGGACAGGCCCAGGGGAGGCAAATGAGGTTCAAAAAGGCTTACTGCAGAGCTGTCCCTACCTGGGAAAATCCAGAAACAACCTGGGTGTGGGGCAGCAGGTGACCAGGGGTTGCTACGTAGTCAATAAAACTCCTTTTTCTCCAAGGATGGGCAGTGCAGGAGGAGTCTGGGTCAAACGGCTGGTGCTCTACTCTTAAACGTTCTGACCTGCCTACGCTTCCGTATGAACGCCGCTACTACCCCACTTTCCAGATCGGGAAATCACAGCACAGAGAGGTGATGTGACTAGCTCAAGAACACACAGCTAATGAGGGGTACAGCCCAGATTTGAACCCAAGCGTCTTGTTCCACCGTCCCCAGTCTTAAGTCCTACTAGGAGAAGGCACGACACCCCACATGGAAATGGCACATTGTGTGGCCGCACCCACAGTAGTGTGTGCATGCACACGCCTGCGCACAGAGACCACGGCTGGAAGCTCCGGCTTTCCCAACGACAGGGGACTTTTCTCACTTCCTTTCTGGCTCTATCGTCAGAGTTTCCAGCACAGAACAAGTTAGACTTCAAGCAAAGACTCAAGACCGCCAGGTAAGCCGCCCCTGATTCCCTTGGTGCCACCTCCCCCCGTCTTCCCAGGCATGTTCCCCCCAACACCCACACATGCTCTGGAAACTTCGGGGGCTCAGGCCTTCCAGGCCACCCTACCACACCCACGCTAGGAGCTCGTCGGGAGCTCGAGGGAATCTTCTCTGGCTAACACGTGTCTGTAGTTCCAGGGCAGGACCCACAGCTCTGTTCTGCTGGAAGGTCTCCTCGGTGCCCAGCGGCGAGGGGGCAACGGGGGGAGGCAAGGCCCTTTTCCCTGGGAAGATATTAAAACAGTGCTTGTAACAACTTTGGGAAAGGTTAATGCCGGGACGCGAAGCCAGAGCAAGACGAACAGCTGTACGGAGAGCTTCGCCTGGACTTAGGAGAAAGAAGGCGCAGACCATGGGTGGGGGGAACCTGTGACGGTGGGGACAGGAGCGGTCTCTGAGCTGATGCTGGGCAAAAACGTCTCCTTTGTTCCTCCTCTGTACGTCCCACAAGCCCCCCAACAATCACGCAGTCGTAATGTAAACTTAACAGCCCTTCCTGCCAGGGACTATGCCAAGTGCTTTACATGCATGAACCCCCCCAACCCGTCTTGGAGGCCGATCCGATCACAAGTGTTTTACAGATGGAGAAACTAAGGCACCGAGAAGGAAAGTTACTTGCTCAAGACCACACAGAAAGTGCTGGAGCTGGGATCCATCCCTTCCAAATTGAAAAGAAAAAAAAAAAAAAAAAAAGGTGTGTGTGTGTGTGTGTGTGTGTTAAAATCCTATTTTGATACGGGGGCTCAAGAGTGGAAAAGAACTTTAATATTTACTGAATGTGTCCGGATATAGAAACGTGCCCACCTGCCCTGCTCCCCGTTGAAAAGCAAGTCACACGTGAGATTCCCCCCGCGCTGCTGGTGGGAGGCGGAGACTCTGTGCTGGAAACAGCCTGTTGGGTCCCTGGATGGCTGAACAGGGTTAGTGCCGGACCCAGCAATGCCAGTCCTAGGTAAACACCTGAGAGAAAGGAAATACTTCAACGCAAAAACCTGGGCGTGGGTGTTCACAGCGGCATTCATGGCAACAGCCAAAAAGGGGCAGAGACAGTCCAAATGCCCACTGGCAGATGAAGGGACCAAACGCAGCAAATCCACATGCCAGAATACCACTCAGCCGCAACGGGGGGCGAGGCGCCCACACATGCTACCCCGTGGCTGGACCTTGACGACGCTTGACGAAGCTAGAGAAGCCGGACACAAGAGCCTAGGTGTCGCACAGTTCCATCTACAACAAGTGTCTAGAACAGGCCCATCCAGAGAGACAGAGTCGTGAACGTCAGGGACTTGGGGGGAGGGGAGGACGGGGTGTCTTTCAGGGGTGATGCAGAATGTTCTACGATTAGACGGTGGTGATGGTTGCTCCATTCTCTGAGTATAATATGACCTCTGAATTGTACCCTTCAGAAGGGCCTATTTTAGAGCAAATTATATCCCAATAAAACTGCAGTTAAAACAACTCTTTTAAAGAAGGGGGAGCCTGGGTAGCTCAGTCGGTTAAGCGCCCAACTCTTGATTTCGGCTCAGGTCACGATCTCAGGATGGTGAGATCGAGTCCCACGTCAGGCTCTGTACTGGGCACGTAGTCTGCTTAAGATTCTCTCTCTTCCTCTCCCCTCCTCTGCACCCACCCCCAAAGACAGATAAATAAATAAACAGAATGCCAACTCCTATAGGAAAAAACCTCCCATGGCTCAGAGGGGTAGCACCGGAGATGGAGGGGCGGTAGGCTCACAGAAGGGTGCTGTCTGCCTCACCCCCATAAGTGCCCTCTTTGTACCCCGGGTCTGGGGATCTCATGGCCCCTCAAATCGTGAATTTGACAAACAGATCAAACAGATCAAGATACCTGTGGCCAGAGGGACAACCTTGGCTGATGAAGCGGAGAGGTCCCAGGACACCAGCATCCTGCCTCAGTCTCTGAACAGTGCCCCAAGTTCAAGGGTGAGTCCCTTCCCCTCCCAGGCCACATAGTCTTTGACAAAGTGAGGGCTTTTGTGCTCAAGAATCTCTGCTTCCTCCCAGTTCTAGGATTCTGAAGGGACACTCTTGAGATTTGCCATAAATGCAAAGACAAAAGAAACAGAAGTTTCAATCACGGTTATAGATAAAATATACTTCATTGCAAATTCTATCTGTGTGACAGATAAAATATACATCGTAGCCTGGGAGGGACACAAACCTTCTTAACAGTGAATACTTTGTATAATAAGAAATGAAACATGACATTCCTAGGTGCTTATGTTCCAAATAAGAGAGCCACCAATATATTAGAGAGAGCCGTCAATCCTCTACAGTCTGTTCTAACAGACTGTTCTAATCCTCTACAGTTACAGTTCTAACATAACACGGTTTTCTCATCGGCATTAACGAACGTTTAACTCTAGTATCTGTCTTACTTATGCAAGGCTGGATAAAGCCTCCCCAGGCACAAGGACACACCACCTTGACGACCACAGAGGTCACAGGGCAGGTGGATAGACAGAAACCGCTCTCACTTCCACTGACAACACAGAGAGAGGAGATGGGGCATGAAAAATGTTCCTGTAAGCATTAATAACCTGGAAAAAGCCCAGTGGTCTCATGAAGATTTCATCTTGTCTTACAAAAAAAAAAAAAAAAAAAAAAAAAAAAAAAAAGTAAGAGAGGGTTCAGGCGCAAAAGACATTACATTGCAAGGGCAAATGGGCTGGTTAAAAAACTTGTAAAAGGCACAGTCTCTTAAATATAAACCTTTTAGGAGATTGGTCAAACTGATAAACCCTAGCTAGGTGGTCAAGAAGAAAACGGGAAGGCACCAACGACCAGTAGCACCAAAAAGGGGGCATTACTACAGACCTCACAGACATTAGAAAAACACTAAGAGAGTATTCTAAAGAAGTGATGCCCATTAACTTGACTACCAGGATGAAAACGATAAGGTCCTTGAAAAACATTAATTACCAGAACAGACTCTAGAAGAAACCTCACAGGAGAATTCACCCTTGGCACATCAAGACAGTGGCCAAGTCTCTTATCCATCGAAGAGCATGATTCAGGGAAAGGTTACTGACTGGAGCTGGTTTTTAGGTGTGGACAAAGCTGGTTTCTGTTGGCAGAGATGTCTCCTAGAACTTTTATTTATGGCGGTTTTTGAAAACGTATACTCAATGCCATCTTCGTTGGCATTCTCGCCGCCCCCCAGCCCCCTGCTCTTATCTTCTCTGAGACTCTGATCTTGCCAACAGTGCTTCGGCCGGCTTCCTCCTCAGGAATGCCACAGCCATGGACCAGTGAGGTATCAATACATAAAAGAAAAACCAGGGGAGGGTCAAAGGATTCCAAATTCCAATTTCAGCTTTTTCTATCTAGTGGGAGAGACAGGGCACACGCATGTGAGGCACTCCAAAGACCACATGGGACCACATATAAGAAAGTGATAATTTATTAGCAAATGTGAAACAGCTGCATACAGAGAAGTGCCTAGGGCAGCGAAGAGAACCTTCGGCTGGCAGAAGTTAGCAGAGAAGGCCTCCTAGAGCAGGAAACAGGCAGAAAAGTGGAAGAAAGAACAGGTATCAAGACATAATGACGGGAACAAGTGTGGCGTCTCAAGGAATAATGAGGGGCTGGCTCGCGTGCACAATGCTTACGAGTCTGTGTACAGGTAAGTGCACCTGTAACGGTGGCTTTTTACTTTTGGGGGACACACAACCCGGTGAGAGTTACTGATCTTCTCTCCAGAAAAATGCATCCATGCATCTGACTTTGCATGGAGTTTTGAGGTTAAGAAACGTGCACATGAGAATGGGGATATAGTACCGAGAACAGTGGGTCTTTGTAAATTCTCCTAACTCGACTCTACAATGTCCCCCTTCCTGGGACCTGTCTCCCACAGGGCCCCTCCTGGTTCACCCCGTTCCACTAACAGGATCCAGACCCTGTGTGTTTGAGGTCCATGGCTCAGCTCTCTGGAACGCAGAGGACTGGGGAGGTAATTGAATGACAAATCACAAAAACAGTTAAGAGTCAACATTTACGGAGCCGGTGCTCTGGGCCAAGCCCCGGGACACATACGCTACTGTGATTCTCACGTAACGCCCTAGACAGACAGACAAGCAGTCAGGTGGCACGTGCCTGCTAATGCCACCAAAGGCCAACATGGGTGTTCTCAGGGCCCGGAGTCCCGGGAAGGACCATCCACCACTCACCTCTCAGATGAACGCAGGGAGCCCAGAGAAGGAATGATGGGAGCTGGGGTCCCAGGTGCTCTGGGCTCTGCTTCCGGGTTTCCCATCCCCCACACTGCCTCTTCTTAGACAACGGAGGCCACGGTGGGTGGCGATGGTCATTTTGAACAGGGTCTGGATTCTCTGCAGCAGTGCCAAGGCTCATGGGAGATTAACCAGGGCTTCTGCTATGGGCTATGCATGGCCCCAGTTGGGGCTCACAGGTCCAGGCGAGGGGCGCACAGCATGTTCATTCCAGGGGACCTGGAGGCTGTGAGTGGGGCCTTAGATTCCTCCCTCCCATCCTTCCTCTGCTCCCACTGACTGGTCACCACTTCTGGAGTTTTGCCAGCTTGCTAGACCCTCCATGAGGGACTCTGCCCGCTGACATCCCTAGGAGGGAGGTCCTAAGGTTGCCCTGGTATATGGGTGAGGGGCGTGAGGCTCAGAGAGGGAGAGTGACGTGCTGAGGACCACACAGGGAGCGGGGTGCCTACAAGATATGACTCCAGATCGCCGGTAGCCAAACCCACCACGTGCTCACAGACAGCGGACCAGTACGACTCTCCCAGCAGCCTTGGTCTACCCATCGGTCTCAGAGGAGTGACACGGTGCTTACTACAGCTTTCGGACGGATGGCTGGGAGGGGCACATGAGACAGATTGGAGCAGCCCTTCTGAAGGGGAAAAATCCGGGAGGCAGGTGTCTGATGTCCTTGTCTCTCTCTCCAGAGCAGAAAGGCCCCTAGGCCTGCAGGGCTCTCAGCCCAGTGGGCAGGTGCCCAGACCCTCCCAGGAAGGGGCGGGCAGAGCCTGGCCCTGCTCCCAGCCCTCCCCCCAGCCAGGGCCTTGGAGCTGCATGGCTGGCAGCTTCTGCTGACACCGTGTTCTGCCGGATTCCGGCCCTGGGGCCACTGCAGCCAGAATCACGAGCGATTCCGTCATGCCCCCTGGGGCCCAGAGCCAGCGTGTCAGCGAGACTGTTCCCTGCATCCCAGCCCTGGACCCAGAGGGGACAGAGGTGACAGCCATCCATCTCAAGGGGCATGGCTCCCTCCCGGCCCTGGGTGTGGCTGGGTCGCTGCAGTGGACCCAACTAGGGTCTGGTCCCACTCAAGGGGACCAACCTTGTAGAGTCCCTGCAAGGTCACCAAGGGGCCCAGCAGGAGAGACGAGTGCCGACTTCCCTCACTCACAGGGTCGGGAAGATAACGTCTTGCCAGCATTGAATGCGTGGCCACTATCACTGCTGCCACTGATTGCCATTACCATCACACACGTGTCCCTGCATCTCATGGAATCCAAGGCCCAGACTCGGCTCCACACGGGAAGCTTTCTGCTCGTGGTCCTGCCCACCGCGTGCTCTGCTTCCCTGGCTCTGCAGCGTCTGGCACACAGTAGGGGCTCCGGGAAACCCTGCTGGGTAGACCCCCCCACCACCCTGGCTGATGCCCCCCATATACACGCACAGCAAAGGTGCCCCCTTCTCTGTCAATCCCCCATACACACATCTCCTAGGCAACGCCCCCCCAGGCTCCCTGCAGGGCCCCAGAGTTTCCCAGAATGCCCCGGGAAGGCAGAGGCAGCTCTTCCCCAGAACGGGGGAGCTGGCAGGCCCCCAGCGCAGAGTCCCCAAGGAGCTCCAGACCATGGGCCTGGCTGGGGTGAAGCCACCAGGAAGTGGATTGGGTCCAAGTTCCAAAAGGCCCCCACAGACCAGGGAAACCAGGGAGCGGGGAACATTTCTCCTGCCTCCCGGAGAAACGCTTTCTCCGTGGGAGGACTCAGAGAGTCTGCCCAGCACACTCGGAGCAATCTCACCAAACGGGGTGGGGAGGGTTAGGAACTCCAGAGCAGAGTCTGGCGAGAAGTTTCCAGAGTGTGTTCCAAGCAGGCTCAGCTGAGCTCCCGTAGGCTGCGGGCCAGATGCTGGGCTCCTGGGGGGTCCTCTGCTGAGGGCGGGCAGGGACACGGCTCTGGCCACCTGACAAGGATGACATCAAAATGCAGGCACCCAAAAAGTTGCCAGGAAGGGGCTCCTCTCAGACCCAGCGCCCCAAAGCAGCTGCTGGGGCAGAAAGAGCAGTCCCCGCCCCTGCCCTTGGCCCTGCCCCTGCCCTGACAGGCGTGAGGCTCTGGGGAACTCCCTTCCAGCCGGTGAGCCTCGGGAGCCTTGATTTTCAGATGGGGGGCACCCCAGGTAAGACAGACTTCCGGAGTTCGCCACAGACAGAGGGGCGCACATCCCTGCGACGACAGGGCCAACCGGCCAGCAAGACCATCATAAATGTGCAGAAGCCCCCCCAGTTCACGGAGTAATAGAAGCTGACCAAGTTAAGAGGGAGAAGGCACAAATCCAAACCATAGGAGCTACTAACACCCTCCCCCAGGGAATGTGGTGCGGCGAGCACTCGGCCAGGAGCATGAACACCGGTGGGTGGGGGGAGGCGGGGAGGGCGCCAGGGCGAGCGTGTGTGTGCTGTGAGAGGAGGGGACTGGAGGGAAGAGAGAGGACCTGGGGGAGTGTGGGAGATAAGGTGAGTGTGCTGGGGTGTCGGGAGGATGCGGGGGCCGCTGAAGGGGGCTGGGGGATGTCAGAGGAAGAAGGGCGCCCCCGACCGCCCCAGCTCTCATGCCATCCTCGGGGACCGGCGGCCTTCCGGTTCAGCCGGCCTCCAGCAACACCCATCCCCTCCACCTGCCCTCCTGGGGGCCCACCCTAAAGCCAGTCCTTAAAACCCCCGGACAGAGGTCCGGCTCATCCAGTCATCTGATAAGTGACAACTTAAGGGGCAAGCCAGGGTCAGGGTCGCCCGTTAATGGGAGGCGAGCAGCAATCACGCAGCGTGGGAGCTCACTACACCAGGCCCGCCGTCGCCCTACCTGGTTTTGAAAAGACAAGAAACGCTCTTGCTGCCTCAAGAAGAGAAGGAGGGTCCCGCCGCCAACCCAGCCTCCTGCTCACACACAGAGTGCAAGAAGGTGAGGAAAGAGGCTGCCGGGGGACAGTCTGACGCTCCGTCACCCCAGTCCCGGGGCCTGGTTTCTCTACGGCCCGGCCGAGGGGACAGTGGCCAGCTTTCGTACCTGGCTGGGGATGGGCAGGTCCGCTGGCAAACCCTCAGCTCGTGCACAAGAGGGGAAATGCGTGCCCTTCTCCACAGCAACACCCAGGCCACAGGCCCGCGGAACAGACTGAGCATCTGCAGGGCCCATGGCCCGGGGACACACAGCCCACTTCACCCCATTCCCCCCGGGGGCCCCCAGGGCCGAGCTGTGTTCAGCAGGGCTGGCAGTCCCTAGGCCCCTGGGGCAAGCAGCTGTATGAAAGGAGCATAAGGCTGGGCTCTGAACACTCCAGGCCTCCCTCGTGCAGCGGCCCCAGGATGTCGCACAATCACACAAAAGAAAAGAACAGTGCACGACTGGGAGAAAGGCCCTCTGGAAGGAGGACGGCCATCCTAGAGAAACGCAGCCACTCAAAGGAGTCAGATTAAAGGAGCCGGTGCTGCAGCCAGGGGCGACCCAGGCTCTCAGGCCCTCGGAGCCTCTGCTGCCTGAAGGCTCCTCCTGGCCTCCCTGGTCTCAGGGCCCCCTGGGCTGCAGTCCCCAGGGCCCCCTGTCCTGCTAGGCCCATGCCTGCCTCCCACCTGCCTGTGGCCAGCCCATCAGAAGCCACACAAGCCTCTTAATCCCCATCTGCAAGCCCTCGTCGGGAAGCCGGAGCCGAGGTTTACAGGGCCAGGACGGCCCATAACACGCTGCTGCCGTGCGTCAGTGCTCTGACCGCTCCCCAGTCCTCCAAGGCCCTTGAAGGAAGCTGGTCTGGGATACCCACAGCAGCCTCCTGTGTGGCTAAAGCAGGACGGGGCTGGATAAAGGCCAGGTCCCTGGCAGCCCTGCACCATCTCCAGGAAGGGCCGCTCCACCCCAGGCAGGGGGACAGGGACAGGCCCCGTAGAGCCAGACCACCCTGTTCTCACACGGCGGCCCAGCCCCACCATTTGCTGTTAGTAATTTGATCCCAACTTCCAGGTTTACGAGCTGTGGCCTCTTCATCTGAAGAATGGGGCTCCTGCCACCTCCCCACAGGGCAGTTCACCCCACCCTTCACGGTCAGGGGAGTAAGGGACAGCCTGGGGAGGAGGCTGGCATCTTAGCCAAGGTCTTCCAGTTAGCTGGTGGCAGGAGAGCTAGTGACAGGACCCACTGGGGCCCTGGGCTGATGGCCCATCGGTGGGCAGCTGCAGGAAAGGGAGCCACGAGGGTCAGTGGGACCCAGAGGGAGAGGTGAGCTGAAACTAACTGATGGCGAACTTCCATTTGCTCCAAGTTTTCTATCACAAACACATAAGATTTCTCAGGTAAAATATAGAACAATCAGAAAATACCTTTAAAACACTGAAGTTTCTTCCTACGGTGACACCAACTGACAGGCGACATCCAAATGACACACGAGGAGGATAAAATGCGGACATTGTGAAAATAGCATTACCGCCATAGAAATCCCCAAGGATGAAGGTTTCTCTATAGTCAACATTTACTTAAATCCTACCCATTTGTAGGACCTCCATCGGTGACCCCCCTCCTAGGCAGCCTTCCCTCCAGGCCAGGCCCTGGCTGAGCCCTCAGCCCTCCCAGTGCTGAACCATACACACCACGTCCACCAAACGTTCCCCCACCCCACGTGGCGGCACCCGGGCATCTCACGCTCCCCGCCGCCCGGCATCCTGGCAGGGTACAGCACAGCAGTTAAACTCTCCTCTCTTGGCTCTCACCCAACAGACCGCCAGGGGGGAACAGGAGCCCCCAGACGTTCCTGCTCCTGCCCAGGGTCCCAGCATGCCTGCCCTGGCTTACCTGAGCTCAGTTCTGATGGTGACCGCTGCGCCTTCCATCTGAGGCTGCCGGCATCACCTGAAGGAAACCCAGCCCTACAAGGGCTTCCATGCCGGGTTCCACACCAACCCGGCTGGTGGCAGAGAGCGACAACTCAGGGCTGGGGCGGCCAGTGTTGGGCAAGGAACCTGAGAGCCACCGGACTCAGCCAAGCCAGACCTCGCCGTCGGGGCCTCCTCCATGCAGCCTCTTAATCCCGCTCCAGCCCACGCGGCCAGAAAGAGGAGATGGCTACAGCTTGGTAGGTGTGCAGAAGGCAAGGGGCTTGGCCACTCATCCACAGTCTGCTCCCATCTTACAGACAGAAAACTGAGACCCAGACAGAGGAGAGTCTTGCCTGAGCCCACTGTGAGTGCAGACACCAGAATCGGGGCTTCTGGTTTCCTGGGCTGGAGGCAGAGTGAGTCTAAGGCCCCAGAAGCAAGGGCACCCGCTTCCCGATCCTTACAAGACACCCCTTCTCCCAGAGAGAAGACCGACCCCCATCTTCCAACACCAATTCGGCATCTGGAGACCCAGGCTGGGAGGTGCGGCTTTGGTCAGTGAGCAGACAAAACCACCTAAGCCCTGCGGTGTCCTTAAAACCCCCAGGGGAAAGCAGAACCCAAAGGGTTAAACAGAATTTCCGGATGACCCTGCAATTCCGCTCCCGGGTATCCACCCGGGAGAAACGCACAGAAACAGAAAGGAAATTCGTGGTTGCTGGGGGTGGAGGGAGAGGCAGTGACCACGCCAGGCATGAGGCTTCCTTTGGAGGGGACAGAGACGCTCTGGAGGAGACAGGGCTCGGGGTGGCACAACTCTGTCAACGCACCAAATCTCATGGAATCGTAGACTCTAGAACGATAGATTCCATGGTGTGTGAATGACATCTGCACTGAAAACCATGGTAAACAAACACGGTGTCTTGTCAAGGTCAGGGGCAGGAGGCCTGCCTGACCGGCCCCTCCCTGCCCCCTGGCACCCCAGCTTCCTCATCCCAAGGGCCGCACCTCAGGCCCCTGCCCAGACCATCCTCCTGGCTCAGGGGACGGCTCCCAGCCGCCCACCTCTCCCTGGCCACTCCAACCCCTGTTTCAGCCCCTCCCTGCACACCATCGGGTTTACTCAAGGGCTGGACCTCGATGCGCAGAACGGTGCCTAGGACACAGCAAGTGCTGAGTAAAGACGGGCAGAGTGAAGGAATGGAATCCTTTTCGTGACCATCACAGCTTCCAAGATGAAGTCCCCAACCCCTGGGCTATGCTTACAACGGCGTGACCATCACAGCTTCCAAGATGAAGTCCCCAACCCCTGGGCTATGCTTACAACGGCGTGACCATCACAGCTTCCAAGATGAAGTCCCCAACCCCTGGGCTATGCTTACAACGGCTTCTATCAGCAGCTCTTACTCCGGTGCCAGAGCCTTCCAGAAGCTTTCAAATACCAGGGCCGCCAGGGCCACCCATCGGAGATTCTGATTTAAAAGTCTGGGGTAGGGCCTGGTCACTGGTATTATGACATCCACATTGATTCGAACCCACATCCCGTCACTGCCAACTACTCCTACAACATCAACCTCCTCCCACTTCAAAAACCTATTTAAGGGTCTCCAGCAAACCCCACTCCCCACATCCAGGCCGTTGCACATACTCTCTCCACCAGGAGCACAGGACTCCTACATGGACCTGGCTGAGCCCTTCTCAGCCTTCAGGACATAGCTTAGATGTCACCTCCTCCAGGAAGCCTTCCCTGAACATACCAATTTCCCATCCTCCTGTGAGCTCCCTGCAGACCCCAACACACTGCACAATCACGCCTGGAGCCTTTCACCACCCGCTCCCACATGAGCACCCAAGGGCGGGGCCCGCCCAATTCCACACCACTGGCACGAAAACATGTGTTGAGCTCATGGGCAGAATGTGTGGCTCTCCAGGTGTGTTTCCCCAGGGCAGCTCTGGACAAGGGCAGAAGCATGAGCAGGGATGAGAGGCAGAGCTACAGCTGTGCCCCCATCACGGGACCGCCAGAATTTCTTTCAAAACCTATACATCTAATTAGCTCATATTACTGAAAAATTAACTGGCATACGGTGACATTAGCTTATGGTCTTGGCGCTCCAGGTGTAGTGCTGCCCCCAGAACGGTGACCCGTGAAGTTTTTCTGACCCTAACATGGGGCAGAATATCATGGTGTTTGGGGGGCCCCCCATTTCATCCTGAATTTAAAACCTAGACCCCATGAAAGGGGGAGATACTGAACAAATCTGTGAACGTCCAGGGACAGGATTCACAGGTGTGGGGAGGACCCCACAGCGGTCCGCTGCCACTCCAGACACCGCATCCTCGCTTCACTGGGGCTAAGGGAGGCGATCTTAAATGTTCTCCCCACAAAACAAGAAAAGGAGCAACACAGTGAGACAGCAGTGATCATTTTGTAACAGACGTATATATGTATCAAACGAACACGTTGTATCTTAAACTCCCACAGTGTTATGCTATCGCAATGCAGCTGGAAGAAATGAAAAGAAAATCAAGAAAACCTCGACCCCTGGAAGGCACTCTCGCCTTCCCAACCCCACAGAAGAAACCGCCAGTCCGTGACTAGATATTTTAGCACCAAGTCTGGACACACTCAGCATCCTTCTCGCTGGTTCCAGCCGCCCACCAGACCTCACCGGTGGGATACAAGCTGCCTGTGACCCCCCGAAGACCAGACTTTTCACTTGGGCAGACGGGGAAACTGTGCGAAGGCCATGTGGCGAGTAGAAGCTCCTTCCATGACAGCCCATGAATGTCCCACCTGGGGCCACGTGCCCCTCGGTAGCCGAGTTCCCAGGTACTCTTCCTAGAGGGCCAAAGTGTCACCCCTTTCCACCATCCCGACCAGGCTATGGAGGCAGAAATGATGAACCCAAACTCCAGATGCGGGTACTTCCCCAGCCCAGAAAACGTGCCAGTGACACTGGCAAGCCTGCCCACAGCTTACAAACCCTCCAAAGACAGTCACAGGGAGTTAACCTTTCAAGGGTAAGATCCCCAGAGACCTAAGCGGGGAAGGGGCAGGTAGGCCTGGAGTACTCAGGACTTGGCCTCCCTGCCGCCCTGCCCCTCCCTGCTTCCAGGGAAGGCTGAGTTCTGGAGACCTTCTGCCTCCACTTCCTCTTTCCCCGGTGTCCCCAACCGCCTCCAGGTTTAGGACAAGGCCCGTCTGGAGAGCTTACCCCTCTGAGCAGATGGCTCCCAATTGGCCAAGAAAAGCCCAGCCCTCCCCTTGGAGGAGGTGGTGGGAGCTTGAGAAAGTCCCAATGCCCAGTCACTTCCCACCTACTGCTGGGAGAGGATGTTGGTGTCGGCCCAGCCAGGCGGCCCCCTCCGGCACTTTCTGGAAGTTTCCCCCCTCCATTTACCTCGCTTAGATGTCCCCTGAGCCTGGCCCTGGGGAGGAGGGCTGCCAGGCCCGCCCCGAAGAGCAGGGAGCCGTGTGGGCGCAGAGAGCAGGGGAACACGGGAAACAGATGTGCGGGCCGGCCCTGACAGGCGAGTGATGACAGACGCTCTCGGCAGGCCTCAGATGTCAGTGTGGAGAAAAGAAAGGGGCCTCAGCAGCAACACCTGTTCTGGGCTCGAAGGCCAGCTCCAGGGGCTGGGCCGGGTGTCCCCGCAGTGAGGGGCTGGGTGCGGCTAGGGAAACAGCTGCGCGCTCCATTACCCAGAGCGCTCCCCGGACAGATCACTGCAAGAGGGCAGGGCGGCTAGCCCAACCGGCATGCAAGGAAAGCCCATCGATCACGCCGCAGACCCATGGGGACGACCCGCAGCAGGAGGAGCCACTGAAATCTGAATGCAATGCTGCGGGGAGCAGAGACAAAGAGCGCCACTTAGCAGCAGGGCAGCAGCCGTGGCGGGGGGTGGGGTGGGGGTGTGTGTGTGCAGGGACTGGAGAGCAGAGCTGGCTGGGGGGGGGGGGGGCTTTTCAAGCTAACTCCTGCCTCTCAGCTGCTCCGGAGGCAGGGGGAGGGGGTCGCAGAGGCACGTGCGGGAAATTAGGACCATTCCCCACCCCCTCCCCAGGGCACTGCCACCTTCACAGTGGGAGCCCCAGAGGGGACAGAAAGGCAAGAGAGAGAAGAGACTGGAGACCAGACGCCAGAGCCGGACTCCTGGGTCCAGTGCCAGTCCTGCTGTTACTAGCTATGTGACCTTGGGCAAATTGCTTGCCCTCTCTGGACTTGCTTTTCTGCTAAGGAATGGAGACGGTGTCACCTCCCTGCACAGGGCTGCTGCGAGGATCCAGTAGGAGTGATACAAGGGAGGCATGGGGCACGGACTCTGTGATGCCATCATCATCTCTATGTCCCCAGACGCTGTCTCAGCAGACTGCCCCACTGTGCCCCCATGCTCTGAAGGGAGGGAAACCCAACCCCCTCCCCCAGCAGAAAGGTGGGGGGCAGAGGCTGCAAGAGCACAGCAGGTGGGAGCGAACCAGAGAGCCAACCCTAAGTTATGTGCCCCTCAAGGAGAGAGAAAGGAATGAACGGGCCCCGCATTCCGACTGTGCACCAGCCGCTCCCACTGCAAACCTTCCCGAGGAAAGATCACCTCTATCTCTCAGGTGTGGTGAGGAGGACAAGTCTGAGCCAAGGTCACCCAGCCAGCTCCAGCAGAAGGAAGATTGAAACCAGGGCTGGGTGAAGGCCGTGCCCCGGCGTTCCTCCTCAGGGAAGGGGTGCCAGGGCCCCGAGAGTGTGGGCTGCAGCCTGCCCTGCCCAGCACCAACACAGCCCTACGCCAGGTGCCAGCTCGGAGATGTGGGGGCTGCGGGACAGGGCACACCCCCCTCCCCAGGAATCCGGCTCAAGAGAAAAGCCGCAAACACGATCCCAGCGGAGGGTGTCAGTGACACCTTTCTCTCCTTCTTTCCCCGTGTTCTTTCATACTGTTTCAGGCTGATTCACTAATGAATGAACGTGTACCAGGAACAACTGAGGCATCCCAGGAGGTGGCAGAGAGGAGGTTCCGGAACATGCCGTTCTGGCTCCGTGGTTTCCTGGTGGCCACCTGCCAAGGCCCCTAAGCCACTCCCCACCCCCCACCCCCTAAATCCTCAAACCACACACAAGAGACAGGTAGGACCCCGGAGCTGGCTCCCACCGGGAGTCCCCCCACCAGCACTCACCCCTTGTACCCACCCTGGCGCGGGCGAGGGGGGCAGCCCCCCATCCCAATCTGCGGGAAGTCGTGTTCTCTGCTGCCCCTGTGCCCCTCCCACTGACACTGAAGGCACAGCACTTGCCACCAGATCCCCAGCGTCTGGAACAGTGCCTGGCTCAGAGCAGGCGCTCCATAAACATTTGTTAAATGAATGGGAGGGAGGAAGGAAGGGCAGGAGGCTGCATTTCCGGCTTTCTACCGATTGTCAGTCAGGCTCTCCTCCAGGCAGGAGTGGACGCTTCTCCCTCCCTCTGGCTGCCGGAGCCTGGGAGCCACACTGCTGCCTTCCCTGCCCCCCCACCCCCACCCCAGGCCGATGGCCTCACCACCCACCCGGATCACTGCCACCGCCCAGCCCTGGGTGGACCTCTTCCCGGTGCGTTCCAACCCTTCTTTCAAGGACTTTTTCTCTCTCCCCTGAGCCTTTAACTCTCGAGTTCACTGCAACCTCATTCCCCCCTCATCCCCATGAGCTCTCCTGCCTCCCCGGGCCTCCGGGCCTCTTCTGCTGGACTCTACCCCCCCCCCCCCCGCCTCACTCCACTTATCTCCCAAGGCTACACCTCTCAGGGGGTGGATGGAATGGGGCTCAGGGGTGGAAGACCTGGGTGGAAAACCCACCTCTACTGGGTGTGTGACAGTCGCTGATGCCGTCAGACTTCTTGGAGTCTCAATATACTCATTTGTAAGATGGGAATGACAGGACTTCATAGGAGCAAACGAAGTAACTTGCTTTAGAAATGGTGCACAAGTGAGGACGCCAGTCAGCCTTCCTGAATGGCATGCTGACCCCTTCTGGGCAGACACCAGCTTGCGTTTTCATCCCCACGGGGCTACGGTCCACCAACACCTTCCCAGCTGGACGCTTCCCTCCAGCTCCTCCTACCCATGAAGCCCACACTTGGCATCTCATCAAGTCCTGATGAGTGAGTGAATCAACACAGGAAAACTCACCTCAGAGTGGATGTTCTGCAGAAAAGCGCTCTGGCAAACCTCAGAGGAAGTGCTCCGACGACCCCGGGCGCCCCCATCACCAGGCCAGAGACCCCAGCCATTCTGCAGACCCAGAGCCGTACAGAGGACTGACCCGTATCCCAGAATACCCTGCCCAACACATGGGGTGGATGGGAGGGTCCCACCGTGTGCCAGACACTTGGCTTTCTGGACGCAGCTAGATGCCTGCTAGATGCCTGCAGCTAGAGACTGTTCACATACTTGGCCCTCCAGGGGCAGGCGATCCCGATCTCCACTCCCCAGCCAAGGAGACCAGCCCAGGGAGGGGAAGACAGGATCACTCAGGTGCTCAGCGACCAAGAGAGAGGGCAGGCTTGGAAGCCAGGTCTGTCCTGCTGCAAAGCCAGGCTCACCTCCCAGTTCCGGCCCTGCCGGAAAGTGCACACTTCAGATACCCAGGAAGAGACCCACAGGACAGACGGCCACAGGCTCCCAATGACAAGTTCAGCATCCGTGGTGGGGAGCGATAGGTGCATCCATTTGGAGTGACAGGACCACCAAAGCCCCCAGATACATCTCTGCAGTCCAAAAGAAACACTGGCAGAGAAGGAAGCCTGGGCAGAGCACAAAGGCCCAGGGCAAGCACAGGAGGGAAGCAGGAGGATGCGTCCACTTTATAGACGCAACCACCGTGAACGAACCCACGACCCAGGCATCTCCGCACGTGGGCGCGCACACAGACAAGGGGCAGGCAGGACCAGAAGCCTCTCAAATGCATGAAACGATCATTCCGGAACAAGTCCGAGACACTCTTCTCTGTGCACAGGGCCCTCGGCCGACCCCGCGCCAGTGGCTCCCACTACAGGCATCTCATGAAAACGAAGCAGTTCCACTGTCCCTAGCAGAGATGCCCATTCATGGCCCCCCACGGCCATCGCGGTGATCACAACACACCATCACCTCCTCCTGCCTCTTCCTGCACAGCTTGCTTGCAGAGAAGACTCTCTTCCCACCCGGGGGGAACGTCTGTTTAGGCCACTGTCCCCCGGGTCCCAAACCCCCACGTCTGAAAATGTTTCCATCTGCTATGAAGCAACCTGAGAGTCCCAAAGAACCAGTGTGAACTTGGGGGGAAAGCTGTAGGAGCTAAGAGGGGCCGGCGCTCTAGAGTGGATAGGAGCCGCCACCTCTGCTGCCTCTCCAGCCGGGTGGGTAAGCGCAGGGACCTCCGGGTGACCTGCACGGCCAGACTCATTACCAATGTTATCAGGCGGATGACAGACGTGCCCCGAACTTCCTCTGTTTGATGGACTCCGCTGGAAACACACTCAAGTTCAGGCCTGAGCCTGCTGTTTGCAGCACTGACCTATTCTTCCACAAGACCACTCCTGCCCTGGTCCCCCCACCAACTCCGTGCGTCTCCGGCTCAGCCAGGCCCACACAGTCCCCACGAGCCAGCCCGGGGGACCCCCGGGAGGGCACCTACTGCTGAAACATATCACACAGAGTCAGCATGACCTCCTCCCCCACAGAGGAACAAAAAATAACAGGTCTTTCTTCCCTGCTGGCACCCCAGAGACTGAAAAGAAAACTGCTGCTTACCTTCATCACGGCTGTCACTGGGGAGCTCCGACCTGCAGGCCCCTGGCGGGTGAGCCCCGGGCCTGCACACACCAGAGTCCCGCACTCCACGCAGGCGCCAATGATCAGCTGCCGCCCGTCGTCCACCAGCAAGCTGTGGCTGGCTCGGAGGGTGTAGAGAAACAAGGGCAGCCGGGCCACCCGCACGGCCCTGAGCCCGAGACGCCGCTTTTTCTCCTGCCGGCAAAAGAAGCACACGAACGTGTCCACTTGGTACCGCCGCGACCAGGGGCCAACGGGGTGGTGGGCGCTGTGGGCCTCGTGCCGCAGCCACTGGCCCAGCAGGTCGTGGTAGCAGAGGACGCAGGTGGCCACCAGGCCCGTGGAATCGGCAGGCCGGGCACGCGGGGCGGGCGGGTAAACAGTGAGGAATGGGAAGAAGGGCTCCTTCTCGCCCAGGCGGCTGGAGGGGTTCACGCTGAGCTGGAACTCCTTCCCAGGGCCCAGCTCGGCCCCACAGGTGTAGCAGACGGACACCGGGCTGCCGCGGGCCGGGGCCGGTGGTTCCGAGACAGCGGGGTCTGAGGCCGAGAAAGCCTGGTGGTACCTGCCCAGGAAACCCTGCACAGAAGTGATAAGCTCCTCGTTCTGGCAGGCCCGGTACAGGGCCCAGACGTCCTCCAGGACACTGAAGCACTTGGGGCAGCTTCGGACCTCACAGCGCTTGTTGGGGCCCCGGGCGTTGGGCGGACAGGGCAAGAGGCTGAGGAAGGGGAAATGCATGGAGCCCCTGGCACTGCCATTGAGGAGCCGGGAGGCCACTGCCCGGGCATCCTGGGTACAGTCCTCCCCACAGAGGTAGCAGGCCTCCGGCAGGGTCCCAGCTGGCAGGCCATCTTCCCTGGGGAGCCTCCTGCCCTTGGAGGCCATGCCGGGGGCATGGCTGTTCAGGGGCACCACGTAGAGCCGCTGCAGGACAGGCACGCTGGCCAGCTCAAAGCTCTGCCACTGCTGCATGAGCGAGGAGAAGCAGCAGGGGCACACCAGGGTGCTGCCCCCCTCGCTGATGGGCTGGGCCCCTGGAGGGGGGCTGTGCAGCCACAAGAAAGGAAAGAAGGGCGCCTGGGCCAGCTTTTCCTGCTTCTGCACGTGGATCTGGTGCTGCGAGGCCGGCGCCAGAGCCGACCCACAAATGTAGCAGCAAAGGCCCTCTGGTGGCGCAGCCCTGCTCTCCAGGGAAGCCCAGGGGACACGGCCTGCGCTCTCCTTCTCTGGCAGGCCAGGCGGAGGCTGCTCCTTACGGTCCTCTTCCTCGCTGGTGATGTTGATGTCACTGTCCTCGGACACGCAATAGCTCCCGCGGGTCTCCCCCCGCGGCCTACTCTCAGGGGTTTTAGCGGCCCTGCCCGAAGGGACTCCCTTCATGCCGTCCGCGGGGGCCACCTGGACTGGAGGGCCTTGCCAAGGTTCCTGAATGCCCCTCAGGACGCTGGCCCGGGCCTCGGGCGCCCAGTGCCTCCCAGGGGCCTTCCTCCTGCGCCTCCCGCCGGTCTTGGGCTCGCCGTCCCCGCGCTGCTTCGAGGGGGCCCCCTCCTCCTCCTCCTCCACGTCGCCCTGTCCCGGAGGGGGTCCCGGCGTCGGCCTCCACTCCTGGCAGCGGCCCCCGCGAGGCCCGGGCCCCGGGCGGGGGCTGGCGGCGTCGCGCACGGCCGGCTCGGTCTCGGAGAGGGGGTCCGTGTCCGACAGCTCCGACAGCTCGGAGTCCCGCGTCTCGTCGCCCGCAGCGCCGCCCAGCGCGTAGGCGACGTTCCACTCCCGGGGGGCCCCGGCGGCCCCGCGGCGCCCGCCCGCGCCCGCGTCGCACTGGTGCGGCCGCTTGAGCCAGTACATGCGCTTGTCCACCGGCGTGCGGGCGCGCTCGAACGCGGCCCACTGCTCGCCCAGGAAGCAGCGGCACACGGCGCACACCAGCACGCAGCCGTCGGCCGGGCACAGCTCGCGCGCGCCGGGCGCCGGCTCCTGCTGCTGCAGGAACGGGAAGAAGGGCTGCGCCGCGGCCCCCGCGCCCGCCGCCGCCGCCGGCTGCTTCACCTGCAGCTTCAGCTCCTTGCCGCGTCGGATGCCGCCGCCGCAGATGAAGCAGGAGAGCGGCGCGCCGCCCCCGCCGCCGCCGCCGCCCGCCGCCGCCCGCTCGCCCACGGCTGCCATGAGCCGCTGCTTGCGGGAGAGCGGCGCCGGCCGCCCGCTCATGGCCGCGCCGCGTCCGCCCGGCCCCGCGCCCCGAGCCCCCGGGCCGCTCTCAGCGCCCGCCGCCGCCGCCGCCGCCGCCGCGCCCAACTTGGGGCATGAGCGCGCCGCGAAGTTTGGCGGCGGGCGGCCGGCGCGGGCGCGGGCGCACGGCCGCTCGCAGGGGCGCCCCCCCGGCCTGCCGGGCCCCCGGCGGCGCCGCGGCGAGCGAGCCCGGAACGCAGCGGCGGCGGCGGCGGGCCCCGGGCGGCTGGAGCGGCGGCCGCATGTGCGAGCTCCGGCGCCTGCCAAAGCGTGGGGTCATTTAATTGGGGAGGAGGGGGGCGGGGCGGCGGGCGGCGCGGAGGGAGGCGGGGGAGGGGGCGGAGGGCGGGCGCGCGGCGGGCGGGGAATCCCTCCCTCGCGCTCCCGCCCGGCGCCCGGCGCCCCGCCCCCTCGGCCCTCCCTCCCCCGCGGCCCCAACTGCGCACAATGGCTCGCCGGCTCCTATCTATTTTGTGTCCGGCCGGGAGCCGCGCGCCGTGATTCATGGCCCCAATTAGGGGCTCTCTCCAGCGCGCCCGGCTCGGGCCGTCTGAAGGGGCTCCTCGGGGACCCGCGGAGACCCATCAGCCGCAGGAGCTGCTCTTTAAGTAAAGGGCAAGCAGGATGCGGCCGGCGCCCGAGAGAGAGAGAGCGAGGAGTCCCAGAGGGACTCTCAGGAGGGGCAGCGCCCCGCCGATTAGACTCCGTGTGCTCCCCGACCCCCTTCTCGTTTGAAAGGAGGGACCAAGTGAGGGTCATTTACGGCCCTGCGCAGCCCCGGGTTGGGGCACCTTTCAGGGCCCAGTGTGCTAATTTTGGAGACAGACGGGAGAGGAGATGTCTCCTGCCTCCTGGAACACATTAGTGAAGGCACCATCAGAAGGACAGGGGTCCCCAACCTGCGATGCCTTCCCCACCGCTGGTCGGCTGCCAATGCGCCCTCACCAGCAGCACAGGAAACGCGCCCTCACCAGCAGCACAGGAAGGGCCCCTTGTGTGTCTGGGCTGTGTGTTCCTGAGCAAGTGACTCAACAACTCTGGGCCCTTTTCTCATCTTAATAAACAGGAGCTCCGGCAGGGAATGAACTGTGCCAGGCGCTAGTCTAAGCACTTTATGTACATCAGCTCGGTTCCTGCTCCCAGTAACTCTGGGTTGAGTGCTGTCATCAGACCATTTCACAGATGAGAAAGAAGACCCACTGAGAGTGTGTTCATGAGGGTCATGAGGGTCAACTTAATTTTCAGGCACAGTGGGCTGGGATTCAGCTCCAGGCACCCAGACAGTGGACTCCAAAAGACCCTGCTCTCAAGCCCCTGACTAGGTAGACATCTGGTCCATGTCACCCATCTGCTAATGGAAACTGTCCATGGCAGGGGACACGGCCAGGACCCCTCAGTCCTCCCCACTGCTCTGGCTCAGGTTGGGAGGCCTTGTGCAAATCCGGGCCTTCCTGAGCCTCCATTTCCCATCTGTGAAAGGACACCTCTTCCAGCTTCAAAAGTCTATGAGTCTCTGACTCCTAAGAAGTTGACAGCTAGCTACCCCCAGCCTGCCAGCTGGAACCCAGAGTGAGCCTAGGGACAAAGGTGCCAGGTGGGCCCCTCTGCCCTCTGGGGCATTGACATGTAAATAGTACTCAGCTTCCCCTGGGCACAGAGGAGGGCCATGCATTATAAATAAATGCAACAAGAGGAAAGGACCACCTCTTGGGAACCTTTGGTGCACAATCTGGGGGTCACAGTCTAGGACTTAAAAAAAAAATCACCATCATCATTACCACTATCACCAGAAATTCAGTCCTGCAGGTCCTTATCCAGGCCCAGGAAAAAAGCTAGGTCAGCAAAACTGTCCGGGAGGAATGCTGGGGGTGTGTGTGGCTCCCCTGCTTCTGGCATTTTTCATATCTGGTGGCAGGAGGGGGCCTGATCAGACAACTTAAAGGGCTGGGGTCCTGTTCATGGTGCCCTAGTATAATCCTCAAACCCCACACAGAACAAGAGGTTGTTGATAAAACAACGCTGGCTTAGGAAATGCAGGTCCCGGGGGGTGGGGGGGGTTCCTTGTGAACCCCTGGAGGTCTGGCATGTGCTTCCTCCCACCTCAAATGCCTCTGTGAGCTCTCTTTGCACACCGACTCCTGTCCGTCTCTAGGGTCTCGGCTACAGTGCCCTCCCAGAAAGGCTTCTCTGACTTCTCTGCCTCAGGTAGGTCCTCCTTGCCATTCTGTCTCAGCTCGTTGGCTTAGGAATTTGCTGTTGATTTTATTTGTTTTTCTTCAGCTGTTCCTTGTCTGGCTGACCAGAAGCCTGGGGACTCCTGCCCCCCACAAGAACCAGGTCTGTCTTGCTCACTGTGGATATCCAGGGCCCATCTCAGGGCCTGGGTCCCGTGCACTTGGGGCCCCATCTTACCCCATCCCTCTCTATCTGTGGAAGTCTTGGGCAAACCTCTTAGCTCTTCAGGCCTCAGTTTCCTGCTCTGCCCGATGGGGTGGTGATCCTCACCAGATTTTTCTGTGTCAACTGAGGCCCTGGGTAGAGAGGCCTGGCACATCGTCGGTGACAGTGTGTATTTCTGACTCTACCTGGTGGTTGATGAGGTTCTGCTCCTGCCTGTTTGTACTTCAACGTGGGGGTAGGGGGCATTGTGTGACAGAGAAGGGCCACAGGGTCAATGGGACAAGATGAGGGAGGTAGGATTTTCTGGACTAAGCTCGTCTTGGAGCAGAACTTCCTGAGTATGTGCTGTGTGCGTGGATGTGTGGATGTGCCCGTGTGGGTGTGTGCATATGTTTATGTCCATGTGTGCATGTGTGTCTGCACCTGTTAGCAGGTCTATCTGTGTCCTGATGTGTACATGCGTGCATGCATAGGGGAGCACGTGGACGTGTGTGTTCATGAGCTGGCCTGTGTGTGTGTGTGTGTGTCTGCATGTGTGTATAAAGTGGGCCCAGGGTGGGAGAAGAGAAGCATCCACCTGGATGTTTTTCTTTCCCTCCATGACCAGGGACTCCGGAAAGTCCCCCGCACACATCTCAGGAACCAGGCAGCAAGGGATCACTGATAAGAGCAGGAAGAAGGCAGGGGATGCTGGTTGTCCTCTGTGGGTGGGCCCAAGGGGCTGGGGCTCCTGGCATTGTAAATGTGTGACAGTTAGGAGCTGTGTGGTCCCGGTCTGTCCTTCACCTCTCTGCACCTCGGTCTCCCCACCTACAAAGCAGGGATAACGAAACAACCCATCCCAGAGGGCTGGGAGGAGGGTGAGCTGAGACAGTCCCCAAGAACTGCGCACTCTGGACCCAGAAATGACAGGAGTGTTTGCATGCATTGGTTGGATGTTAATTACGCGCAAGGACCTGTGCCTTGCAGATGGCAACTGACCTGGTTTTGCCATGAGCCTACAAGGGAAGTTCTCATATACCCCCGGTTGGCAACGGAGGAGGCAGAGGCACAGGGCAGGGGTGTAAATAAAGGCCCCAGGTGGTGCAGCTAGGTGAATCTGAGCGGGAACTGGGGCAGTGTGTCCTGTGATACCCTCCCTGGTTGGCCCTGGGGCCTGAGATGCCCGTGTGTTAGGGCAGGGATGGCCTCCAGTGCCTCCACTTCCTGCCTCTCAAATGTGCTCTGAGCCCCTGCGGGGGTCCTGGGGGACAGAAAACAGACGGCGCACACTCCAGACCACCGGTGAGGCTCGATTGTATTAACTTCACTTGGGAAGTGCGCCCCCCATACCCCCCAGAGGTGGCTCCCCATGTCCCTTTGAGAGCAGGGCCCCCCTTGCTGCTGGAGAGAGGGTACTAGTTTCCCCCCAGGGCCCCTGCCTGCTCGCTCCATCTTCCTTTCTCAGATTGGGTGTGGGGGGCTCCCAAGCAGCAACAGGTGCTCAGGGGCAGACCCAGCGCTGGGGGCGGATGGACGGACGGCGAGAAAGTGCCCCACCTCCATTCTGCAGGAGACCAGAAGGCCCGTCAGCCTGGAACATCTGGGCGCATTTCAGATTCACGGCTTCCTGTGGGGCTGCCTTGGCCCAGAAACCGCAGGAATCTGCCCTCACCCTGCTGCGGAGGCTGGTTTCCAGGCTCCGAGCACTTATCACACATTATTTTCTGCATCTGCCCCTGGGTCCGCCTCTCCCCTCGGGGCAGAGCCTGTGCTGTCCCATGGTGTCACAAGGCCAGGGACATGGACGGAGCTCAATCTGTGTTTGAACTTGGGATGCCAACACCGTACCAGGCCTTCCAAGTTCCACAACTGCCCAGCTACTCCAGCCGGCTTCCAGTCTCCCACTCCCCCCGACGGCCGGCGATGGAGGCCAAGTCCATCCTGGTGCCCCCAGACTCCTCCCTTCCCACCCCATCTTTGCTCTGTCCCTCCTCCCTCGAAACGGCACGTGGGCCTGGAGCTCCCCTTCCAGGAGGGTACCTCTGCAGGCTGGTCTGTCCTTCCTCTTGCAGAGGCTGTGTGTGCTGTGTATTTGGCCTCTGGCTTGCTGGGGACCAAGAAAACAAAATTTATCATCTGACTGCCTATTTTTTTTTCTTACTTTCTTTTTTTTTTTTTTTTTTAACCCCTAAGAACGAAGCAAGCACTTCTCTGCCATCCTCAGAAAGAGCTTTAAACATGGCAGGCCACCGGCAAAAATATGCCCTCCTTCTCAGAGGGAAGGAATGCAATCGTTAACAATAAAACACACACACACACACACACAAAAAAAACCTCTGGGATTTATGGGGGCCTCGGGCTTATGAGCTGTTTCACACCCGTTAGCTTGCATGACAGAGCAGTCCAGGGGGGCAAAGCAGGAATCATTGGCTCCATTTGAGAGACAGGGAAACCGAGGCCCAAAGGCACAGCTCCCGAGACTGGGAAAAGCTCCCGGCTGCCAAGGTTGCTGAAATTTCCTTGCATTTTCTTGGTGTGAACCAGGCTAATCTGTTCAGTGTAAATATGAAAAATGCACAGCGTGTTCGCTGACCTTATCTTAGCACCCCTTCTTTTTTTCATATAGGAGCTTCAGAGAGTGGACATGGGAGGAGGGCACACCTTCCATCTTGGGGGGCCTGAGACCCTGATGCAGAAGCATTTTGTGAGCAGCAAAGGGCTTCATTAAAAACGAAACAGTGCTTGCATTACACATTTTAGGATCAGAGAGCGGGGTACAGGTCCTAACAGCAGGGTCAGGTGCCCCTCAGCCTGGCTCCCAGGAACCTGGAAAAAGACTCCAGAAGGGAACAGCCCAGCCTCCCCTCTGGGTGACACCATTCCCCCCGACCTCCCCTGCCTGGAGACCCGAGGCTACAGCCAGCAACTTCAGGGGCCTCGTAAAACCCCTTTGATGAACGATAGCCAGGGCGGATCTGCCACTGGGGATGAGGGGACAAACACTCCACATAAATCTTGAGTGAACTCAAAGGCTCCCAGGCTGCTGGTTTCTCACAGAGCCTGATCTGCCGCACGGAATCCCAGCAATCATTTACGTGGTGAGCCACCAGGCTTCCGAGCCAAGGCGGTTTCCTGAGAGGGCCGGGCGGTGAGGAGGGGTGGGGGGAGGTGGGAGCGGGAGGTTGGAAACCAAGGTAGATAGTAGCTGCCTTAATGGTGCCTGGCATGCAGTAGGCGCTCCATAGATGACCCAGCTCGCGTCCTCTGGCATGCAGTGGTAGGAAGCTAAGGCTGGCTGGAGGCTGACGAGATGCCGGGTGCTCTGTGCAGAGCTGACGGCCTGCTCGAGTTCAGATTTCGTGACTGCCTAGAAAACAGGCGCTACTGTTACCCAATTTTGCGGACACTCAGGAACGGGGACTGCACGTCCCCCAGGTCACACGGAGCTGGGAGTGGCAGAACTGGATTCAAAATCAGGCCGTCTGTTCTGAGAGTCCCGCTCTAATCCAGCCTGCTGTGTGCTCAGCGCCTGGCCCGTCCGCCAGCCTCCCTCAGCCTCTGCAATAAAGGCACCGTTGTCCCTCACGGGGTCCTGCCAGGGAGGCTACTGGCCAGGGCTTGCTGGACGCCTTCAAGTCCTGCCTGTGGCTCTGCCGGTGGCCCCACCCCAGCCCCAGCTCCCTCAGCCTCAGGCCTGGAACACTCAGGGGGCTGCAGCAGGTCCCCGGCGCTGGCTAACAGGGGGCAGGGGCTGGCAGCCAGCAGCAACGGATTCTTTCCTGCTGTTCCTCTGAGTCATAGAAGGACAGTCCAAGCCCGCGTGCCAGCCCACCAGCCGGCCTGCCCTGGTCTTTCACTTCTGCAGTTGCTTGCTGCCGGACTCATGACGGGGACCAAAAAATGGGGGCCGAAATGTGTGTCTAGTACTAAACTGGGGTGTTGTTTTTCAGAACCTCTCCCTGGAGGGTGACCCCCATGCTGGAAAGTGTGCCTCCCCATGGGGGGGACAGTCTGCAGGACTTTTACAAATTGATCACCTCTGTGTTACCAGCACCCAGAAATAAGCATGTCCAGCCTCCCAGAAGCCTCCCTTCTGGGGTCCCTTCCAGGCACTGCCTCCCACCAATGGTAACGCCTAATAGCCAGAGCTCTGGGCTTCCCAGCTTCGAACACCAAACTGGTGGTTTATTTCTCAGCAACTTTGTCGAGAGGTCATTTACGTGCCACATCATCACCCGATTCGTGGTGGACATTCAGTGGCTTCTAGTACACCTGCAGGTGTACATCTCCACCCCTAAAAGAAACTCTGGACCCTTTATCTGTCACCGCCCATCCCCTGCCCCCAGCCCCTGACAACCCCTTGTCTACCGGGTCTCTGGGGATTGGCCGGTTCTGAGCATTCTGTGGAAATGGACTGAGAGACTATGGGCCCTTTGTGCCTGGTTTCTTTCCCTTGGCCTCAGGTTTTCAGGGTTCACCCAGGTGGTGGTGTGTGTCAGTACACGCTGTCTTTGTACTTTATATAAATAGAAGTATGTCATATGTCTTCTTTGAGTCTGGTTTTTGGTTCTATATTATGTCTGTAAAGTTCTTCCCTGCTTCTCCCCCATAGGAATACTCAATTCTTCTTTTTTTTTTTTTTTTTTTGCTATATAGTATACCGCCAGTGATTATGCTATAACTTATTCATCCCGTCCACTATTGATGAGTTTGGGGTAGGCCATATTTCAGGCTGACACGAACGGCATTTCTCTGAATATTCTAGTCCACGTCTTTTGTTAGAAACACATAATGAGTTTCTGTTGGGCAAATATGAGGAGTGGAATTGCTGGTCTCAGGGTAGGCGTAGGGTCGACGTCCCTATGTAGTGAGATGTCAGAAACCACATTTGTGGGGGCTCGTGGAATACCCAGGACTCCCTGGTTCCCGACCCCTGCTCTCAGCTGCCCACTCTCCAGCCTGGCCCTGGGTGCCGTCTCCCTGCAGGGCCTGCCTCCCTGCCCAGCAGTTCCCATGAAGCCCACAGGAGCCGCAGAGGAAAAGGGTCCAGTGGTGGGTGTTTTCCTTGGGTTGCGCGAGCACGCGTGGCTTCTCTGCACTGGGTCTGAAACTGTATTCCTTTCACGGGCCAGAAATACTTAGGCATAGCTTGCTCTAAAAGGGGAAACACATTTTAAAATTCCAATCTGCCCAGGTCTTAGTATGATTTAGAACATTCCAGCTGTCGAAAGGACGGCGCTCACCAGGAACAGTGACTTACAGTCCCCGGTTCCTACTTTGAGTCCTGACTCCACACCCTCCTGGATTCAAAGCATATTTCTGCGGGGTGTGGGGGCCGGGTCCAACACTGTGAGGGGTCCAAGCCTACAGACTGTGGGACGGTGCACGCAGGACCCGCACGCACTTGGGGTGAGGAGATCTCAGATCCGAAACCAGCCACCCTCCGTTCCAAATCTGTGGCCATAATCCCATTAAATCCTTTCAATGGACTCCATGAGGTAGGGACACAAGTGCCATTTCCACTTGTTAGATGAAGAGCCTAGTGCACAGAGAGGCTAAGCAACCTGCCCAAGATCACACAGCTTCCAAATTCGAACCCAGGCTGGTTGGCTCCAGAGCCCGCCCTCTCAAGCATGGCATGACATTCCCAGGGGATTTCAGCATCTGGATGGAAAGCGCAGCCCTGCCACATACTCTCCACGTGGCTCTGGGTAGGTGGCTGAACTCCTGAGCCGCATTTCCTGAGCGCACCTGCATGTGGGGAATAACTGAGCCTGCCTCCCTGCATCACCATGGAGCAATGCGGACCCCACTGATGACACGAGTGCCCCCCGCCCCGTGGTAGGCATTGCATCAGCGTCTGTGCCTCCCCCGCACTCCCTGAAATGGCTCCTACCTTGAAGAAGTGGATACCTTCTAAAGTGCGTTTTTGGAAAGTTGAGACTTTGGACCTTCTCCAGCCCATCCCCTTTATTTAACAGGTGGAGGGGCCAAGGCCCCAGGGAAGCCCCAGCTCAGCTAGTCCCAGGTCCTGGGCATGCACAGTTGCGAGGGCAACTCCCAGCCGACTGTGCTCCTGCTCCCTCGGGAGATGGGGGTTTCTGGCTTTGAGGCCCAGGTGCCCTCGTCCTGTCATTCAACTACGCCTTCCTGACTGTGTGTCTTCCTCAGGACCCCGAGGCTTGGCTTCCGGGGAGACCAGCTCTGCCGTTAGAGAGAAGCAGACAGAGCTGGTCTCTGGATGCTCTCCCAGGGCTCCGGGCTCGCCCCCAAGGGCCGTGGGGTGGGAGCCGGCAAGAGACCAGGAGTCAGGCCGGGGTGTCCCATTGCAACTCCGGTTAGGCGCCCTGACGCGCCTTCCAGAAAGACTATCTCCCGGCAGGGCCCCCCGCGACCCTACATGACCATTAATATTTATCAGACCTGAAAGCCGATCCCCTGGAGAAGGGAGAGCAGCCGTAAACAGGTGCCGTGGTGGCTGGCAACCCAGCCAGGGCTGTGGGCAGCTGGGGGGGCTTCATGGAGGGTGAGGGGGCGGACGAGGCAGGCTGATCAGGAGGCCCTTTCCGGGGGCCAAGATCTCAAAGGACGGCAGGCGCATGATCAAGGAAGCGGACACATCATTCTGAGAACCTGGAGCTTTCCTGCTGCCGTGGGTGTGTGAGGCCAGAGGGTGGGGGCGAGTCTGAGGGCCCCTGGTTTGGGGTACAAGCCATGGCAGGGGGATGGGTGTGGCAGGGCAGCAGTGGCCTCCTGCCTGCTTCCTCCCTGGGGGCGCCTCCCAGCTGCTCTCCATGCAGGAGCTCACGTGGTCTTTTCAAAAGTGCGAATCTGGTGGCAGCCTCCCTCCTACTTGAAATCGTCCTCAAGTTTCATAACTCTCGGGGGGAAAAGATCAAACCCTGCTGTTGGCAGGGTCCTGCCCACGTCTGTGGGAGCCCCCAGAACTCCACTTGGTCTGTTGTGCCCTCCAGGTGCTTTGGCCTTTCTAAGAGGCACCAGGCATTTGTTTGCTTCCCAGGGCCTTTGCACGTGCTTCTCAACAGCCTGGAACTTGCCTCCCTCCCCTTTGTGCCCATTAATTTCTGCCTGTGCCAAACATAAGCCAATCCTTCCCCCTTCCGCTCTGTAGGCAGGTCCTACAGACTCCATGTCCCAGCTTCCCTTGCCTTGTGACCACCCCTAAGTTCAGCCAATAGAAGACTTGAAGGGAGCCAGAAAGGCAGGCAGAGGGAGAAGCCAGGGTATTTCTTCCTTTCTCCTCTTCTCTTCTCTCTCTCCCCTGTCTTGCCTTTCTGCTTCAGGCCATGTCTGTTGGCCCAGAAATGGTCCTGATTCCTTCATGGAAGCAACAGCTCTAGTAACACTCTTCTTTGTCCCTCTGGCCTGGCCGGGGGTGGGGGTGGTGACAGCAGCTTTACACAGTTCTGGGAACTGTGTTACCACTTCTGTAACCAGGTCCCTTTATTTAATTCTCTCTCTTGAGCCACCCGAGGCAGAGCTCCTCGTGGCACATGGTTCATCTTTGGGCTCCTAAGGGAGGGTCCAGACCTCACTGGCACCCTTGCTGGTCCCCAGGCCTGGATCAGGAACCTCTGGGCTATGCTGGGCGATTTCTTTTCCTTCTGGGCACTTATCGCTGTTTGCAATTATGAATTCATGAGCATGGTTATTTGATTAACATCTGTCTCCCCCCAAATTTGCAAGTTCCATGAAGGTAAGGGCCAGACATCTGTTTGTGCTCAACACTGTATCTCCAGCTCTGGACCCCAGCCTGATGTCCGGCACTCAGGGGGCACTCAGTAAGCATCTGCTGAAGAACGGATGACTAGGAGAGATGTGAGCCACTCATTCAGTCACAATTACTTATTCTAGGTGGATCTTTCTTCCCCCCTTTCTCAGAACGTTCTAGATAGATTACTTGGAGAAACTCATCATTCATTCAACTACAATTTACTGAGCACCTACTGGGTGTCAGGATGAATGAATGGATGGGTGCATGGGTGGATGGATGGATGGATGGATGGGTGGAAGGATAGAAGGATGGATGGAAAGAAGGAAAGAGGAGGGATGATGGATGGGTGAGTTGATGGTGGGAGGAAGGAAGAATTTACTCTCAGAAAACAAAGGAAAGCTGGAAGGGCAGATGGGCAGGCTGAATTAAGATAAAAGATAGAGCTATTATTTTGAAGAGAAGCACAGGGAGGGGGCAGGACAGTGCTCACATGGGAACTTGGCTCTGGGTCCCTGAGACATGCAAGAAGGTCAGGCTCTGAGAAGGGAGCGGGTAGGGAAGGTGAACCGAGCTGCCATTCCCTGTGTTAACCAAAATTAACCACTTGGGTTTGGAGAGCCCATTCCAGGCCGTGGCTTGGAGGCCAACAGGGTGTGACGGGTTGTCCCTGGGCTGTTCCAGAGACGCAGGGTTCCTGAACTGGCAGAGCTGACCCTCTGGCAGCAAGGTGCAGAGGCAAAACCTGAGACAAAAACGGAGACCCTGGAACTCCCGAGCCCATGTTACAATCGTCTAAATAATGGGATTTGGGCAGCGTTTCCTTCGACCCCAAGTCTCCAGGGCCCGGGCTGGGCGGTTGCAAACTCATTGGCCTCAGAACTGCCAAGAGCCTGCTTCGGAAGCTGACGCCTGGGTCCGGAGCCGGAGCGGGACCGGGAGACCTGCACTGTTCTAACGAGGATCCAGGGGACATGGACCACAGTTTGAAAAACACTGATCTTGATGGTGTCTCAAACCATATCAGGAAAGAGCGGGGAGGGGCACAGGCGGCAGTAGGCTCTTGAACTCAGCAGCCAAGGATCTGGGGTCAATCCGGGCCCCCTGAGTCTCCAAGTTTCCACCTGCGAACGGGATACAAGGCCCCCCACCCCCACCCCCCAGTGTTGGCGTTGAGTACGAAATAGGAAAGACCAACAGAGATTGCACAACCAGCAAACGTAAGCTCCTGAGGCATCCACTCCTTTAAAATCTAGCACAACTCCGTGACACCAAAGGAGTTCCGGAATTCAGAATTCTGAGACTCTGAGAAACATCGAGGACGTTCTGGGCACAGTACTACCGTACCCCTCCGTGGGGTCTGACATAGCACCTCTAGCCACATTTGTTGATATTCCTACAGCAAAACAAACGAATCTTCACACTGAGGCGGGGAAATGGAGGCTATAAGTAGCCTCATCGTGTCAGCCCAGGACAGATTTCTGGGACCACAGGAGTCACACACAAACTTGGATTTTTGAGCTTCTGCAATTTTGGACTTTCACATAAAGGACTGAGCCCTGTACAAGGATGCAGGCATCCCAAATGATGCTACGGAAAAGATCACATCAGCATTGAGGGAAGACATCAGTCCTACATCGTGAAAGCAGGAAGTCAGAGAACCTTCGCTCCATGTCTGGGGACAAGAACAATGACCCTGGGTCTCGCTGCCAGGCAGGACTGCCTGTGCTTTCCTCCTTTCTGTTTATTGGTGTTCCATATTTTCAAACGTTCTGCCTGAGTACCATGCATACATATTGCTTTGTGATTTTTTTTTTATTATTAATAGGTGCTTCAAATCTGTAAATGCCCAAAGACTTGGTGAGATGACCCGTCTGGGGGGTGGGCAGTATTGGGGAGACACGGGGGGCAGAGCTATGCACCTCTAAGGGCAGAACAAAGCCTTCTTGCCTTTGTGCACTCAGGTTCTTGTCTTTCCCCCAGCCTCTGAGGAGGAATGAGCTCTAAGGAAACACTTGCCTCCCCCCAGCCTCCGCGGGTCCCCCTCACTATGAGAGGTCCTGGGCCTGGAATCCCCACCGCGGATCAGGGCCACACGGGCCACACTGGCCAGTGGAGGAGGTGGGAGGCAGAGTCAAAGGCAGGCGGGAGGGAGGGGAGCGGGCAGCAGGGTGGCTGGGTGGGAGCTGCTGATTTGCAGGTCCCCCTTCAACAGGTGGCCTGCCATCTGCTCCGGCTCCCCACCCAAGCCACGTGCCCAGCCCTCTTGAGTTTAACTTTGGCTCTGCACGCAGCCTGAGTTCATACAGCCAGAAAAAGAACTCGCTGAGAGCGGGCCGGGCTGAGGACAGATCGCGGGTCGCTTGTCCCCTAGGAGCGAGGCTAAAAATGACCAGGGACCTTGGAAAGTCCCCATGCTCCGGCCTTGATCTGTGGTTCTTTCTGCTGCGTTCCTGGTGTTTGGCCTAAAAGCTTCTTAGAGCTGGGTGTGCCCACCCTTTACCTGACGGATTTTGAAAGGCAGGCCCAAAGAGGTGAAGGGGCCTGCGTGGGTCACACAGCTTTACATGCACTGACTCAGGCCCGAATCCCTGTTTATCACCGGGGCTCTCTGCCGGCTGCAGATACAAGGCCTTAGGGAGCCTGTACATCCAGGGAGGAGAAGCCAGATAGACACCGAGATCCAACAGTGCAAGAGCTTCCTAACCCTGCTGGTGCCCGCCTCAGAAAAGGACGCTCTCTGAGCCCCCGTGTCATCTGTCCAAGCCTCTTGGAGCTGTAGTGTCAAAGGTCACGGCACGACGTGCTACAGGCTGATCCTTTTCTTCAGCCTCGCATCACATACTTTAATTTTATTCTTAGAACCACCTCATGCAGTCAATCTGGCCCTTTGCAGATGAGGGAAGGGACATGTCAAGGGTTTGGCAGGCACACACGGGGCAAGCCCAGACGCGGACCCAAATCACTAGGATCCCAGCTGCCCATCCCTGCCATGGCTCCCCTCCTCCCTTCTCTCTGAATCTGCTTCCATTCTCAAAGGGAACATGTTGGAACCCGTTCCTGGGGCAGAGCTCAGCTGTCACCCTCCCAGCTGCCAGGACCCGGGTGTGTGGCATCCGGTGCCAACCGGCCCACTGCGGCCAGGAGCTACGTATAGCTTCTGAGCCATCAGGGGCCAGGAGGGGGGCTGGGCAGGGGCTGCAGTTCAACTGTGTTCTACCCTCTGCTTCCTTCTGACCCCTAACAGGCCCCTTCCTCCAGGCAGCCAGCCCTGCCTAACCCCTTTCTTCCTTCTGGGCCAGGGACCCCCCACACCTGTCCCCCACACCCATACCGGCCTAAGGAGCTGGTGGAAAGGCCTTTCTGGGGGTGGGGGCTCTGGGATGGGAATGGCCTGCCCCAAGGACGTCTCAGGAACCCAGGATGCCCAGCCCCTCATCAGTACACGTGGGCTCTCCCAGGTATCCATTGGAACAACACACTGTGAAGAACCACTAAAAGCCTTCAGCATGCGCTTGTCCTGTCCTCAAAGGGCAGATGCTCTGAGCAGCAGGGCCCGAGACAGGCAGGGTGGTCACTGGGTAACAGAGGGCTGATGTTTACTGCAGACGTCTGTTTGGCCATGGCCCCGGCCTGTGGTCTCAGCCTTCCTGGGAGGTGATGGCCTTGAACCTGGAGACACGGCAGTCACTGACACAGGGGAGCCGGGCCGTGAACTCAGATTGGTCAATTCCAAAGCCACGCACGGCCCACTGGGCTCTGTCTTTTTGAACAGATAGCTATTGTGGGCGGGCTGGGGGCTCTGGAGTCCGGCTCGGCCAGACTTCAGGGGGCCTCTGATCTCTGGGGTCCTGCCAATGGCTTCAACACTCAAAGCTGTGGGGGGCCTCCCCAGCAACTCATCCAAATGGGGGCCAAAAAGTGCAGATCACAGTGGGGGAGGATAGTGACTGGGAGGGCCCCGGGAGGGGCAAGGGAGGCCAGAGGCAGGACCAAGGGGTGGGGCCCAGTCCACGACACTCTCCCCATAGGATCCCAGGATGTGCAGAGTGAGGGCCCTTGAGAGGGGGCAGGGCCTTCCCCCCAGTACTCAGGGCCCTGGAGAGCCAGGGAGAGGGAGTTTATCCTAAAGGCATAAGGCAGAAAGCCAGCCAGCTGCAGGGGGCAGGAGCGGGAGAGCCTGTCCCAGGAAAGGCCTGCCTGCCAGGCCCTGGCTTCCCTGGGCTGACTGCCTCTTCCCACCGGCCCAGAGGCGCCAGAGCTGGCCTGGGAAGGAGCCGCGCCGGGTCAGAGCAGGCCTGTCCCCTCCTCGGGTCCCTGCCCTGAGAAGGGTTTTCTTCCCACCAGCACTGGAAGCAGACAGAGACATAAGAGAGACAGACACAGAGATATGGAGTGCCAGAGACACCAGAGAGAGACAGAGACTGACAGAGACACCAGAGAGAGACAGGGATGGAGAGATCCTGAGAGAGACAGAGAGAGAGAGACAAGGACAGAGATACAGAGTGACAGAGACACCAGAGAGAGACAGGGATGGAGAGATCCTGAGAGAGACAGAGATATAGGGACAGAGATACAGAGAGACAAATGGAGAGAGACAGAAATACACAGTGGTAGAGACACCAGAGAGAGACAGAGACATAAGAGTCAGAGAATACTACAGAGAGACAGAGATAGACACCAGAGAGAGAGAGTCAGGGAAATACAGATCCTCAGAAAGACAGAGGCAGAGAAAGAACAGAAGCAGAGATAAGAGACAGTAGGAGATACAGAGACAAGAGAGACAGAGATGGATAGAAATACAGAAACACCCCAAGAGAGACATGGGTACATATGTACAGACATACACTCTGCATGAATAAACACAGAGACACAGAGTCAGAGACAGAGAGACACACACAGACTTGCCTGGTGTAGTGTGTCACCCGCACAGAGACCCTCTAGACACAAGACCCTTCCACGCCTGTCGCCCTCATCAACCCCAAACAGCCGTCTCTCGAGGGAGCAGCTGGAGCAGACCCTGGGGTGGTCCCAAGGGCTGTGACCCCGAGCCTGCTGCTGCTTCAGCCTCCCAGATGCCTTGTGCCTCCCACCCTAGACTCCCCGGGGCTGGTGCTTTGTGCCCAGTGGGAGCCCATGTCGCAGACACACACTCGGGCCGGCTGCCCGTGGCCTGCGTTAGAATCCTGGACCTGTCACCTGGGCACCCACGTGGGGCAAGGGTCGGCCCCTCCCTGAGCCTGTTTCCTCATCTTCCAGGGAGAGAGGGAGTGGCTTCGGACTTGCCAGAGGGGAGGGATGAACCCCAGCAGGTCCCACCAGGTTGACTGCCCCGCCGCATCCACGTGTCCACGCCACCCGGGTGAAGAATGCCAGTGGTCAGAAGCCCAGGGTCCAGATGGAGGCCTGGGCTCCAGTCCCAGGGAGGGTGATAATTAGCAGTGTGGCCTTGGGCCCGGGTTCCAAATGGAAGTCCTTCCAGGGGCACCTGGGTGGCTCAGTCGGTTAAGCATCTGCCTTTGGCTCAGGTCATGATCCCAGCATCCTGGGATGGAGCCCTGCATGGGGGCTGAGCCGGGAGCCTGCTTCTCCCTCTCCCTCTGCCTGCTGCTCCCCTGCTTGTGCATGCGCTCTTTCTCTCTGTGTCAAATAAATAAACAAATAATCTTAAAAAAATACAGAGAGTCTTCCTGATCTGGGCTCTGCCCTCCATCTAGGGCACAACCAGAGGGAGTCCACAGAGCTCAGTCAGCCCAGCAAGCAGGCTTCCCAGCAGGCCTACTACGCGCCGGGCCCCGACAGGCTCGAAGAGGCTACAAACTCAGGGGCCTGGCATAATAAAAGGGCCCAGCCTGCGTGGGCCAGAGAACACAGGCCAGAGTAGAGGCCAGGAGGACCGCGGGTGTGGGAGGCTGGGACGTTCACCGTCTTTTCTTAAGCTGACTTACCGAGTCACAGTTGAGACAATAAAACACACCTATTTAAACTAAGTCTGACACATGCATACACCCGCGTGCTGACCACCCCCATCAAAATAATCAACCTTTCCATCGCCCCCCCCGAATCTTCCTTTGTGCCCCTCGCCAGCCAGCCCCACTCCCCTCGCAGTCCCTGAAAAGTACTGCTCTGTCCTCCGCTGCCACAAGCTTGACTTCTCTAGAATTTCATATAAATGGGGTCACACCACGTGTGTCTGCGTCCTTTGACCCCGCATCAGGTTTCTGAGATTCTTCCAAGTGACCGTGTGACTCGGTTGTTCTTCCCTTTCTACGGATGAGCAGTGTTCAGTACATGGTGACCACAGCGTGTCTATCCCCCGCTGCTGGTGGCTATCTGGGCTGTTCCCGTGGTGAGTTACTGTGAATAAAGCCGCTGTGGGCATTCCCGCGCAGCCCCAGGTGGGGACGGGTGTTCTCATTCTCTTGGGTAAATGCCTCCAAGTGGAATTTCTGGGTCATAGGCAGGTGTCGACCTTGAGCTGGTAGCTGATTGGGCTCTGGTTTTCCTGTCTTTAAAATGGGGACAGCAAAGTGGAAATAACTCAGATGTCCATCAACAGATGGACAGATACGCGAAATGGGGTCTACGCACACGACAGCACATTACTTGCCTGCAGAAAGACGTGAAGTCCTTTTTTTTTTTTTTTTTTTTTTTTTTGAGAAAGCGAGAGCACGTGCGCAAGCAGCAGGGGAAGGCGGGAGGGGCAGAGGGAGAGGGAGAGAGAGAGAATCTTCAAGTGGACACCCCACTCCGCACGGAGCCCACACAGGGCTCTATCTCTTGACCCCGAGATCATGAACCACAAACACACCGTGCTAAGTGACAGGAGCGACACAAAGGGCACATAGTGAGGGATGCCGCTGCCATGAAGGGTCCAGAACAGGCAAATCCTTGGAGACAGAGAGCAGATGCCTGGTAGGCAGGAGTGGGGGAGGGCATGGGGAATGAGCGCTTGCCGGCATAGGGTCCCCCTTCCTGGTGATGAAATGTTCTGGAATTAGGAGCAGGTGGTCGCACAACCCTTTAAATGAACAACACGCCGCGTAGAATGATGCACGTTAAAATGGTTCAAATGGTGAATTTTATGTGATGTGAATTTTGCCCCGATTTTGAAGGGGGGGGGATAATCTGGTGGGAATGATGCCTTCTTCGAAGCACTGCTGGGGAAGGTCAACAAGTCCCCACAATGAAGGTTTGAGACGTTCAGGGGTTTTGTCTGCTTCTTCCCCATGCCTGGGCACTGGCGGGCACATAGTAGGTGCTCAACAAATGCTTGTTAAGCCCGAATAGCTAGCTTTATGACTGCAATCTCCCCAGGCCCTGAAGCCAAACCCTGCCAGGAAAACCTGGTGCCGAGCTTATTTGTGATGCTGTTCTGACCTTCACATTCATTATCTTCAAGAAATCTTCAAAACAATCCCATCAGATGGGGCTCTTGTAACATTTATTATTATTAATCTCCCGTGTTTACCAAGAAGGAAACCAAGAGAGGTGAAGGAATCCGCCCAAGGTCAGCCACCAGCCCAGGCTGGCAGACTGCTGAGCCTGTCGGGCGAGGTGAGCCGGCCCCGGTCCCCCGTGAGGTCAGCCAGCCCTGTGCCCCCCAGGACACACATGGTGGGGCTCCCTGCAATGGCAGATGTGCCCTGGGCCATCTTTGCCGGGCAATGTCCTCTCCCCTCGGGAATTTTTTTTTTTTTTTTTTTTTTTAGATTTTATTTATTTATTTGACAGACAGAGATTACAGGCAGGCAGAGAGGCAGGCAGAGAGAGGAAGGGAAGCAAGCTCCCTGCTGAGCAGAGAGCCCAATGTGGGGCTCGATCCCAGGACCCCGAGATCATGACCCGAGCCGAGCCGAAGGCAGAGGCTTTAACCCGCTGAGCCACCCAGGCGCCCCTCCCCTCGGGAATTTAATAGATCTGAGAGGAGGGGACACCAAGCTGTGACCCCCTGAGCTTGCCCTGAAAGCCCAGGCCCCCAGCGGGTGGCAGGATATGGCCTGACTGGGAATCCCCCCAGCTGAGCCAGGAGGAAGGGCCTGGAAGAGGCCTGGCTAGCAGGGAGTTCCCAGGGACTCCGAGTCTGTTCTGGGTCGTAGGGAAAGAGGAGGTAAGGAAAACAGCAAAAAATAAGGTAGGGTGCTCAAAGCCGCCAGGGTGGGCCTCTATATCCCATTGGCCAAACCTCTCCCACGGACTCAGCCATCGGCGTGTGCCCTGCCCGAGGCTGGACACAAATCTCATCCTCCTTGCTCTTCTCCAGAAACCTTGCTCTTGGCTGTGTCTCAGCCTTGCGGTCCCATTCCCCACGCAGTCCACCACTTGCTGCTTGGAACGGAGGACGCTCTCCAGTAGATGCCCCAACCTCCGCTCCCTCAACCTGGTCTCTTGCTCCGCTGCCCTCACAGACACAGGCTTCCCCCAGCCAACCCGCACCCAGCCTTCCAAAACTCCCATTTTACTCACATCGGTCCCCCTCCCTCCAACATTCCATGGCTCCCTAGTGCTGCTGAGGGGTGTCTAGAGATGGGCTCAAAGGGCTTCCACCAAGATTTCTGCATTTGAATCCTGGCTAAACCACATACAAGTTAAGAGACATCAGGCAAGTCTCTCTACCTTCCTGTCCCTCACTTTATGTATCTGTAAAAGGGACTAATGAGGGGCGTCTGGGTGGCTCAGTGGGTTAAGCCTCTGCCTTCAGCTCAGGTCCTGATCTCAGGGTCCTGGGATGGAGACCCACATCGAGCTCTCTCCTCGGCGGGAAGCCTGCTTCCTCCTCTCTCTCTCTCTGCCTGCCTCTCTGCCTACTTGTGATCTCTGTCTGTCCAATAAATAAATAGGTGAATAAATCTTTAAAAAAAAAAAGGGACTAATGATCGCCCCTCCGACACCATGTTATTGTCACAAATGAGCTGATATGTGCCAAGTGTTAAGAACACAGCAGCTGATCGCTCTAAGTATTACACATATCACGGACAGAGGCAGTCCATCTTGTTCTGGCCCAGGCCATGGTGTCCTGGGTCCACCCAGGCTGTCCCTGCTGCCGCCCCATCACTGTGATGTCTGCCTCCCCGCCTTCCACTGTGCAGAGGCGCACTGCCTTCTACAGCTCAGTGCCCAGACCCCTGGCCCGCTGGGTCACCCCGCTTCGCCTCCTGCTTCCATTGTCTAGACCTCCTTCCCAGACGGGCACACGCACACGGAACCCTTGGAAACCTTGTTCAAACTCAGATTCTGACTCAGTGGGCCGGGGTGGGGGCGCGGGGTGGCCTGAGATTGTGCGGCAGTCCATCCTCTCCAAACACGCTCTGAGGCCAAGGTCATGTCTTACTGACCTTTGCATCCCTCCCGTCACCCAGTTTGGGCGTCCTGACCGAAGAGGCACAGGTCCGATGGCAGGGCGCCAAGTCAGCAGACCGGGAGGCAGGGAGGACAGGCTCAGCAAACCCTTGCCTCTGCTGCTGAGGGCACGACCCCCCTGTGGGTGAGCAGCCAGTAGCGTCCTGCTCAGCTGTGCGTCCTGGCTTATCCAGGCCCATGCTGCACGTGGCAAGAGCCAGTCCTGGGGCCGCTCTAGATGGCTGGTGAGCCTCCCTATGGGGCTGCTTTGTCTGGGGGCCGGGGGCTCCAGAGGCCCCAAGCAGAAGGGCAGGCCCCCTCAGCATGCCATCCCTCGCAGCACCCACAGCCTCTGCACTCAGTCACACGTCTCCTGGGGCTTTGGGGCCTCTGTGGCCCTGGGCCGGTGGCCACCCACCATGAGCCATCTCTCGGATAGCGGCCTCTGAGGAGGAGACACTCTCCTGGCCCGTGGGCTCTGCGGCCGGCCCTCCTCAGAATAGACCAAGGCTGGGGCGCCTGGGTGGCTCAATGGGTTAAGCCTCTGCCTTCGGCTCAGGTCATGATCCCAGGGTCCTGGGATCAAGCCCCGCATCGGGCTCTCTACTCAATAGGGAGCCTGCTTCCTCCTCTTTTTCTGCCTGCCTCTCTGCCTGCTTCTGATCTCTCTCTCTATCAAATAAATAAATAAAATCTTTAAAAAAAAAAAAAAAAGAATAGACCCAGGCTGGTGCGTAGCCAGCTCGAGGTCACTGGCCAGGTTAAAGGACCTTTACAGCGGAAGGGGCACCTCTAGGAGAGGGGAGGCCTCTCTCCACCCCCAACCCCGGCCAGCAGCTCTGTCCCTGGGCACGGCTCGGTTGCCCCTACTTCTCCCTTATGCAGGACCCAGAGCCTTCTGCTCTCCCAGCTACACCCCCTTCCCCAACTTGTTCATTCATTCTCCATACACCCATTAAGCACCTACTGTGTGCCAGAGTGAGGTCTCTGGTCTCTGCTGTTATCACAGCTGTTCTTGGGACGTCCTTCACTTGCTCACCTTTTGAGACGGTCCTGAGATGGAGCATCTCACCCTGAGTGTGACATGATCTAGCCTGGTTCTCTGGGTGGCCACCACATAATCACAAGGTGCTTAGAAGAGGGAGGCTGCAGAGTCAGACCCAGACAGAGAGAAAGAGGTTGCTGAGATGCTGGCTTTAAGGACGGAAGGAGGGGTCACAAGCCAAAGAAGCCAGTGGCCTCTAGAAGCTGGAAGAAGTAGGGAACCAGATTTCCCCCCGAGGCCCCGGAAGGAGCCAGCTCTGTGGACAGCATGATCTGGCCAGTGAGACCCGTGTCTGGTGCCCGACCTGTAGCACTGTAAGGGACACGGTCGGTGATGTTCTCAGCCACGGTTGTAGTCGTTTGTCACGGCAGCCACAGGACGCCCATGCACTGCGTGGACATGCTCTCCTATTGCTGGGGTCTCCGCCACACCTTCCTTCCCTTCCCCACCCTGCCCAGACCTGAGACCTGAGGAGGTCCAGGCCCTCATAACCCTGCAAGGCCTCGGCTGGCTGCCTCTGGGCTCCTGTCCTGCTCACCTTCTTCCAGGCCTGCCATTGTTAGCCACTTATCAGTCCCTGCATCTCATCTCACATTTAATTGGAATTTCCTTAAAGGCAGGAAGCCTGATTTAGGGCTCTCCCACAGCACCCAGGGCAGTGTGGGCTTACGGAAGCACAGGCGGCCTTCCCACCCCCTCGGCCCTGGGGGTCAGCCTGGCCTCACTTGCTGCGCTCAGGGCGGGGGGCGGGTGGGGGGGGCAGGCCGGATCAGCCTGGATCAGCCTCCCGGCAGAGCCTTTGCCCACACAGCTCCTGGAGCACTCGTCCAGCTCTTACTCTCCAAGCTCAACATAGCATATGTGAGAATGTCACCTCTTCCGAGAGGGACTCTCTGATTGTCTATTGGAGATGCCCCACATGGCATGCTCACAACTGGAAATCATTTCATTTATGGCTTAGCTTTATTTTCTAGAATCTTCTTGAGGGCAGCATTGTGCCTATGCCAGGGAGGGGAAATCCACAGACCCCTCTCAGGGCTGACCTTTGGGGGACATGGAGTTGAGAGCGGTGATCCCTCCCTGAGTCTAGGTGTTTCATCTGTGACATTCCTGCCAGGATGGTGAGGGCCAAACAGGATGCCCAGGCTGCTGGCCTGGCACAGTCCCGCACAAGTGCTCAGTCAATAGCCGCTCTTGCTTCCACCGAGATGACCCCTGACCCACGGCCCATATGGAGAATATGGCCTGCGGGGTGTCCTCTCCTCCCTCCAGCCGGGCCATGGGTGAAGGGAGACCCGTAGCCATCTGACACCACCTTTGGGGAGGCGGGGATCTCTCCAGGAGAGGCAATGGAGCTCAGAGCAGGGAAGGGCCTTGTTCAAGGTCATACAGCTAGCTTTCCAACCTGCTCTGATTTCCCCTAGGGCATTTCACAGTGAGTCACGAGGGAGGCAAGCAAGACTCCCAAGCACTTTGTAGGTGGATGGAAACACCCCAGTCTGTCCTCAGCTCCGGAGGAAAGGGAATGGGGTGAGTAGCTCATGTCAGAATTTCCCAGGCTACCGGGGTGCGCGTGGGCAGGATGGGGGATAAGACGTCCCAGGTGGCGGGAGGTTTGGGGGCTGAGAAGGTGTTTCCTCCAGTCACCCTGGGGCAAAACTCAGGCTGCCGACACCCACTCAGCTCCTGACCTTGCCCTAACTCCTTGGTGAGCTTCTAATTGGAACAACTAGGGACCGACCTGGGTCCAGGCCACGGGAACACACAAACCTCAGAGGTCTGGTGACAGGAAATGTTCTGTGGCCTTGGCTGGCTTCTGGAGACTGCAGGGACGCAGGCTGTGCCCCTGGGAATCGTAGCCTTGAGCCCCAGAGCCTCTCGGGGTGGTGGCAGGTCATGGCCGGGGTGTGTGGAAGCCCCCCCTTCCCTGGCATGGGAGGGCAGCACGGATGTCTTCCCGCCCCCACTGTCCTCCCGGGGTCCTCTGACACCCATTTGTCAAGCCCCTTCTGGCTGCCAGGCGCTGGGTGGACGATGTCTGTATAAATACAACTCTGTTTGGGCCACGTGTGTTCCTGCCCTCGGCCGAGAGTGGCTGGAGGCCAGGAGTGACAAGCCTCACACATTCTCAGTGCGGGGTGGGGGGTCATTTCCCCAGGCTCTGCGAGGCAGGAAGGGGGAAGAAGTCCAAAGGGCCCTCCTGATGAGGAAAGGAACATATCCTAATGTCCCTGGTGTCCCAGATGTCATTCCTGCTGGATGCGAAGAGCAGAGGAGCCAACAGCTAGCCGGGATTAGGAGACACTGGGCTGCCTTGGGGTCAGAGCCAACAGCATCCACTGCAAAGGATGCTGGGAGGTGACCCACACCCAGAGCTTGGAGGCCGGAGGTCCTGGGCCCAATGAGCAGAGAGCAGCCACTTCTTGCAAGGCCCCTCTCCTCAAGGCCCCCTTGACTTTGAGCAAATCCCCCTCCTGTCGCCTCCTGGGCCTGACCCTGGCCAGGCAGCCCAGGGCTCTCTGGGGAGGGTGTCCACAAAGACCCGTCCAGCCCCTGGGCTGCTGCAGGAAATCCTGGAGGCCAGCATTACAATGCATTGCTTCCGGTGGCTGAGTGGTCCCCAGGCCCACGAAGTGCCAGTGGCCCTGGTACTTTCTAAAGGGGCTAGGCAGGTGGCCCCCAGGAACGCCAAGGGCCCTGACCACAGGGACAGAGGACTGCACTGGGGAAGGGGATGGGCAGTTGAGCCCGCGAGGGGAAACCTTCCTAACATCCCCCTTTCTCATGCTACTCCTCTGCTCACACTTTCCGTAGCTCCACATTGCCTATGGGATCAAGTCTAGACACCGAGGCTTGGCATTCAAGGCTTTCTCAGGCCTCCCCACCAGTGGGAGTCATCTCTCCAGCCAGGCCCCTCTCTGACTCGAAATGTCCCAGGCCTGACTGAGGCCTTGCCCCCACCGTCTTGCCTACCTGGAAGGCCATGATCCCTCTGGCTATCTCAGCCCTGATGAGTGGCCCAACTCATTTCATGCTAATCATGATCGATTCTGACAGCTCAAAAGTTGAGTTCCTGCCCTTGCTGTTCCCACAAGGACGATGTGCATGACACGGTCAAGACAGCCAGGCCTGCCTTGGTTCGGGTCCTGCCTCTGGTGTTATGACCTGGGGCCTCTGGGCCCCAATGATGAAATGGGAACTCCACCTCCCCGAGAAGGGCCTTGCAGGTTGGTACACAGAGCGTAGCACCTGGGAGGTCAGAAGGGACCAGGAACGGTTCACCGTGACCGCTGCGGTTGGCAGAATAACGTTTCCAAGATACCCACACCCTCATCCCGGAACCTGTGACTATGGGGCCTTATGTGGCAAGGGGACTCTGCAGATGGGAGCCCAGTCAGGATCTCGAGATGGAGAAGTCGTCCTGGCCTGGGTTGGGGTGGGGGCAAAGTCATCCGAAAGGTCCTTGTTAAGAGGGAGGCAGGAGAGCCTGAGTCAGAGGGGACGCGCGGTGGGAGCAGAGTCAGAGAGGAGGATGGGCAGAAGCCTCATTGCCGGCTTCGAAGAAGGGGGAAGAGGCCACTTGCCAAGGAACACAGGCAGACCAGAGAAAGTCAGAAAGGCAGAAAAACAGTCTCCCCTAGAGCCTCCAGGAGGAACACAGTCCTGCCAACACCTCTGTGTTAGGGCCTCTGACGTCCAGAACTGGATGCTAACCAGTCGGTGTGGTTACAGGCCACAACATTTGTGGCCATCCGTGATGGCAACCGCACCCACACTGATGTCCTCGCATTGCCCTCGGCGATCTGTGAGAGAGGTGCAGGGGTGGCCACATGACACCAGCACCCCAGGCTGGACTCCAGATCCGGGGGCCTCAGCACGCTGTCCAGCCCCTGGGGGCTTACTGTGCTCCCGAACATTTCCGTGAAGAGACTGCATCTCCTCTCACGTCGTCACACTTTGTGGTGTGCCAATAACTTGCCATTTAAGCACGCCTGACTTCTTCGCTGGCCTGTCTCTTTGCCCGCCCGCTGAGCTGTCAGCTCCTTGAGGTCTGGGGACGTGCCCCCTCCAGATCCATGGCCGTGGCCATGGTGTGGGCGCCCAGGTGCCTCATCATGTGGAGAATATAGTAACATCCTGAGCGTGCTTTCCTGTGAGGCCACCCAGGAGTTAAAGAACAAAAACCAAGAGGCATCTGGGGGGCTCAGTCAGGGAAGCGGTTGCCTTCGGCTCAGGTCACGATCCCACCATCCCGGGATTGATTCCTGCATTGGGCTCCCTACTCAGCGGGGTGTCTGCTTCTCCCTCTCCCTCTGTCCCTCCCCCTGCTCATGCTCTCTCTGTCTCTGACTCTCTCTCACAAACAATAAATAAACATTTTAAAAAAGAACAAAATCCAAAAAACTACACTTTTCCCAGGCTGCAACCTGAACCTATCAAATCAGCACTCTGGGGGACAGGCCCCTGGAGACTGTACATTTTAACCTCCCAAAGGGACATCTTGTGTTCTTGCAGGGAATTCTAGGCAATGAAGTCCTCCCCCCATCCTGGCTTATATCATCTTTAGGACAACCCCGCGAAGTAGGTACTCATTATCCCCATTCCACACCTGAGACGGATGAGGCTCAGAGAGGCCCATTAACTTGCTCAAGGTCACACAGCTAGTAAGTAGTAGGACCAAGGACGGCAAACTCTGGGACTTAGGGTCCTCAGTCCCACATTTTTTTTTTTTTTCCTTTTAAAGTAGATTCCACACCCAGCATGGAGCCCAACACAGGGCTCAAACTCACGACCCTGACTAAGACCTGAATCAACATCAAGAGACAGATGCTTAACCAAATGAGCCACTCAGTCACCCCGATATTACTTAGAATAAAAAACAGCCTGAAAAAGCTGATCCTAAAACTCATATGGACATACAAAACTCTCCATCTGGAAAATTGTACAACAACTTGAAAAAGAAGAATAGAATTGAAAGAGGGACACTTTCCTGATTTCAAAACTTACTGCACACCTATAGTCATTAAGACTGTGTGATTCCAGCATGAAGGTAGACAGGTAGATCAATGGACGAGAACTGGGAGTCCAGACATAAATCCTCACGTTTATAGTCTGCTGATTTGAACAAGGGTTCCAGGACCATTTAGTGGAGAAAAATAGTTTTTTCCTTTTTTTTTTTTTTAAGATTTATTTATTTATTTGAGAGAGAAGGAGAGCGAGAGAGCACAAGCAGGACGGGGAGAGGAAGAGGGAGAGAGAATCTCAAGCAGACTCCATGCTGAGCACAGAACTGGACACAGGGCTCGATCTCACAACTCTGAGATCAAAATCTGAGTGGAAATGAAGAGTTGGATGTTCAACTGACTGTACCACCCAGGTGCCCCATGAACAGTCTTTTCAACAAGTGAGGCTGGGACAACTAGACAGGCACAGGCAAATGAATGAAGTTGGACCCCTTCCTCACACCATAAACTTAAATTTAGAAATGTACCGAAGACTTATATGCAAGAGCTAAAACGATAAAACCCTTAGAAGAAAACTTAGGGGGAAATCTTCATAACCTTAGTTAGCCTATGGCTCTTAGAAATGACACAGAAAGGACCAACTACAAAAGAAAAAACAGGGATATTGGAACTTCATCAAAATTAATAACCAAAGGAGACTGTCAAGAGAGTGAAAAGACAACCCACAGAATGGAAGAAAATATGTGCAAATCATATATCTGATAAAGGACCTCTATTCAGAACATAGAAAGAATACTCACAACTCAACAATAAAGAGAATAATAACCTAATTTATCTAGGGCAAACAGCATGAATGGACAGCTCTCCAGAGAAGACGCACAAATGGCCAATAAGAACATGAAAAGCGGATTGGTGTCGTGAGTCATTAGGGGAATGCAAATCAAAACCACAGTGAGATACCACTTCCCATCCCCTAAGACAGCTATTGTCAAAAAGACAGACAGGAACAAGGGCTGGTGAGGACAGAGGGACAGCAGAGCCCTCACACGTGGCTGAGAAGAATGTAACATGGGGCAGCAGCTCTGGAGATCAGTCAGGCAGTTCCTCAAAAGGTTAAACATAGGTACCACAGGACCCTGCCATTCTGCTTTTAGGTCTATGCCCAAGAGAGCTGGGAACACGCTTCCACAGAAAGTCCTGTACACAAATGGCCCCGCAGAGGGCCCCAAGTGGAAGCCACCCAAGTGTATTATCCAGCCCTACACTGGAATATAATTCAGCCCCAAAAAGGAGTAAAGCCCAACACAGTGACCCTTGACAACAACACGCAGTGTTAAAGGATCTAGTCACGAAAGACCACACAGGGTATGGCTCCGTCTGTGCAAAATATCTGGACTAGGCACGTCCCTAGAGACGGAAAGCAGCTTCCTGGTGGCTCAGGGCTAGGAGCCGGAGTGAGATGGGAGAAGAGTGCAAGAACGGAATATAGAGTTTCTTTTCAGGTTGACGAAACTGTTCTGGAATCAGGTGGTGGTGAAGGTTGCACTTTCTGTGAATACACTAGAAAACACTGAACTGTATACTTTACAGGGAAGGAGTGTGGCCTTTGAATTGTCTCAGTGACACTGTTACAAAGGAAAGCACAGACCGACTACCAGCTGGCTCCATCATCAGGAACTTCTCGACAGCCAGTGCCCCTCACCACCCACCCTGTCCACACAGCCATGCTCCCAGCCCCTGGGCCACATCGCCTGCAGACACATGAAGGCTCTGTGCGAGTCTGGCCGTGGGAGGTGCTCAGAGAAAGGGACCTGGAATTCTCTCCCCATGCTCCTCCTGCAGGCAGAGCTCAGGGCCCAGCGGTCTGCCCCCCTGTGCTTCAGACACCCCCATTCACACGCTCACTCTTCCACTGTGGTGACACAGTGGGCTGCCCCAACCCCCTCCACCGGAACGTGTTGTCCCAACCACTGGCGGAGCTGTCTGTAGATGGCGCTCAGCTGTTGCCCCTGAAGGTCAGCTGCACCCAACAAGGTCAGGCCCTTCCCACACAGCCCACGCTCGGTGACCCATGGACGCTGGTGCCTAAAGGCCTGGCTGCCTCGGCCCAGCTGGGGACAACTCCGGGGCCCACCCCGACCCCACAGATCCCAGGGGGCTGGCCAAGGCCAATCAGCAGTTCTAGGTCCCCTGTCCCACCAGTTCCCCTTCCCCCACAGTGCTGATCCCAGGCACCCCAACAAATGACTGCACATCTGCTCCCTCCAGAGTCGGCTTCCGAGTGCCACGGGCATCTGGTGAGGAGGGAGGTCAGGGGCGCTGCTCAGTGTCCCATAGGGCACAGGACGGCCCCACCATGAGGGATGACACGGTCTCCATGTCCGTGGCACCGAGCTTGAGAGCTGTGACATAGTGCACTGGTTTTCAAACACACACAAACACACACGCGCGCATGCACACACACGTACACACACACATGCACGCACACACACATCTATGAATTACTACTTAGGAACCATGTTAAAATAGATTCCCAGGACTGTGGGAATCTCTCCAAGACAAACAACCCTGTTTCATCAATAAATACATTGTAAGGACAGAGGGAGGGAGGAGACAGAGACAGAGAGGAAGAGGGAGATGGAGAGAGAAACAGACAGGGACAGACTGGGAGAGAGGACCAGCGGAAGAGACAGAAAGGCATGAAGGCGATGCCTACATATTAAAGGATCACCGTACTGAGCTCAGATATGAAATCAGCCCTTACAAGTGGGGCCCTTAGTCAGACCCTGGTTCAAAACGACCCTGGGGTCGGGACTGCGGTGGGGGGCAGGGCTAAGAGGGAAGTGAGCAGTGTATAGTCTCGGTTCCCCAAATGGAGGGTCTTTGTAGAACCTCCGTAGATCTCGCTTTCCCCAGGAAAGGCCCACAGCGGACAACAGGCCAAGGCTGAGTTAAATGGGCTCATTAATGCGTAAGTTATAGTTATGGGGTGTCAGCGACAAGCCCATAAATATCTGTGGACTTCATTCCCATATTCTGTGTTTCTCCCTCCGTTTGGTCCACTTCTCCAAACACCCCTTCTTGTGGCTGAGCAGCCACGTCACCACCAGCTTCTGTAGCCGCCCAAGAGCACCTCGAAGGGAGGTTCTGGATTGTCGAAAATATTCTGAAGTTTTTTGAAAGCTAGGCTATCCATGCAGTAGCTTCATTTATTTCTTTTTCTAATTTTTTTTTTAAATTTTAAAGCTCTTCTTTATTTATTAAAGAGAAAGCGTGTGCACGAGTGGGGGTGAGGGTCAGAAGGAAAGGGAGAAGCAGACTCCCTGATGAGCAGAGAGCCTGATGTGGGGCTCGATCCCAGGACCCCGGGATCAGGACCTGAAATGAAGGCAGTCGCTTTGCTGAGGGAGCCACCCAGGCGTCCCTGTGCAATAGCTTTCATAGTCAAATACGTTATACATTTTCTTCTTTTAATTCACAAAAATCCTATACAGCCAAAACAGAAAAAGGTGCCAGCACCTGATCTCAGGGACCCTCCCTCCTGAGGTCTGAGCAGGGTCTGCCAGTTAGATGCAGGGAGACCGGCCCCAGGCCAGCAGGAAGCCCCAGATCCAGGAGGAGACAGTGAGGCCTAGGGCTCCCACAAGATGGAAACACGTGACCTGAAGCCTTGCCTCTCTCCGCCCCTGCCTGTCTGTCTCCGAGCTGGACCGGGGCAGTGCTGGCACGGGAGCACCGGGCTTCCTAACCCAGGAGCCCACTGCCCCACATGGCCTGCCACCCCTTGGGCGAGGCCCAGCTGCCGAGCGGCTAATGATCCATGGGTCAGCAAGAAGCTGCCAAGTCAAAACCCGAGTAGACTCACATCCCTGGCCGCACTTCCTCTCCTCGGCCCTGGGCATGCTGACTTTCTGTAGCCCTCAGGCGAGTACGCTGCTTCTCGTCTCCAGCCCGGCATGGGTTGTTCCCACTGCCTGGAAACCCATTCTCCTGCTGCACCAATCCCCTTTCTCCTGACTCTTCCATGTCTTCCCATTTTCAGCTTAGATGTCTCCTCTTCCAGGAAGTCCTCCTGACCATTCCAAGAGTGGGTTAGTTTCCCCTCATTAAGGACTCCAGCAGCCCACAGAGTTGCCCCTGTCTTTGGTATTTAAATACCTCTTTCATTGTTCCCCTTGCTAACTAGGCCCCAGTGAGGGGGGAGACTCTAATTCTGCTGATTTAACCTGCTGTCCTACTTCCAGGGCCCTACCTGCCCAGGCCACCATCACTTCTGCTTAAATGATTATAATTGACTCCTCCCCGCCCTCTGATCTGTCTCCCCTTATGTTCTCCTGCCATCTGGTGAGTAGTCTTCCTAAAATGTAAGCCGTGTCACGATGCTCCCTTGCTTAAGCTCAGGGAGTGATTTCCGCATTGTTCTTAGAACAAAGTTCCAAGTCCTGGCCAAGGCCCCTGGGACCCCTGTAATCAGGCCCTCTCCTGCCCCCAACCACCTCTCCTTCCTCTTTCCTTGCTTCGTCCATAAAAGCTCCCGGCTTCTGTTCAGATCCTAGAACCCACCAAGCTCTTCCCACCTCAGGGCCTTTGCACCTTGTCTTCTGACTGCCTGGGGGATCCTTTCCATGCCTCACCAGACTGGACCTCTCTCCCTGTCCCGCTCAGGCTGAAGGAGCCTCGCCCTTCTGAAACAGGTTGACCTTGGCCTCATGGGTTTACTCCACTTATAGACCCACTCTAATTTTAAGTACTTGAATTTACTTACTGGATTTGTTTTATTCCTAACATTCTGTCTTTCACGCTGTTACCACCCAGATCACCAGCATGTGCCTTAAGCCCAGACGGTTGGGTCACTCTCTGAAGAAAACAAAGCAGTGACCCCAGGGGAGGTTCTGGCTGTGGCGGGAGGTACAGAGGGCCTCACAGCAGCACCTGAGGGCTTCCCTGCTGTTCTGGCTTTGAGGAGACCAGGGATTAGCACCCCCTTCCCTGCCTCCCTGGGGGCCGACCCAGCTTCTCTGGTAGGGTTCTGCATTTGCAGAAGAGATGACCACCCAGTCAGAAGCAGAAAGACTAGGTTTATCTAAAAATAATGTTTGTTCAGGGGCTCTTGGGTGGCCCAGTCAGTTGGGCATCCCACTCTTGATCCCAGCTCAGGTCTTGATCTCAGGGTGGTGGGTTCGAGCTCCACGCTGGGCTCTGCGCTGGTATGGAGCCTACTTTAAAAAATACATAAATAAAATAAAAATTAAAACAAAAAATGTTTGTTCAGGATCTTGCCTCCTACTCGGTTTTAAAGGTGAATCTTTAAGGATGTGTTCTTCAAATGAGAAGATGCAAAGTTTTCGGGGGGAGAGGAGAGAAAAGGAGAGAGGAGGGAAGGAAGATCAGAAAGAAGAACAGAAGGAAATGAGGGGGGGAGTAAGCACTCCTGAACCCTAATCAGAGAAGCCCCAACACCAGCCCCCATCACATCCCCATCCTGAAACCACCCCTACAGGCCCCTCTCTAGACTTGGCAGGTCAGGCTGGCTGGTGGGACCCCACCCTGGGCCCAGGCCATCCCCTCCCTCCTGGACAAGGCTGGTTACACAACCGCCCCTGTGGCAGCCGGCCAGCAGCGGTCACACAGGGCAGCTTTGCTGGAGGGGTGTGGGGGTGGCGCTTCCCAGACCCAGGCTGTCGCCACTGCCGCCGCCCCGCCCCCCCTCCCCCCCCCCCCCCCCCCCCCCCCCCGCCCCGTTAGCTTGGCCGGGAGTCAGCTCTTCAGCCCACTGGCTCGACCAGACTGATCCAGAGTGTTCCCAGATGTGCGCTGCGGGTAATAAAAAGGCGAGCTGGTTCCTGTCAGCAGCGGGGAACTCCAGGAGGCGACCCCCAGCAGCCGCCCTGCCGGGCAGATGTTTGCAACATGTGCTCTAGCGGCAGGGAGGGGAGGCCCAGGGCACCAGGACAGCCTAGCCACCGCTCGGGGACCGCACAAGAGGTGTCGCCCATGCCCCTTCTCTTTGGACACACGGCAGAAGGGGTGGGGTCCCATTGCCTGAACCCACACAGCCCGCTCAAGTCACATCACTGTGAACTTAGCTTGAGTGTGGACATTTGGTTGGGTCTGCCCTGAACCCCTACTCCTTGCCCATGGCACTGTGCCCTGACCTTGGGGAATGGGGCTCTCCTGGCCCTACCCTGAGGTTCTGGGGGCAGGTGCCAATCATAGTGGTTGGCCCCTGCCCCTAGACAACAGGGAAGAGCATGTGACCCAGTCCTGGCCAATCACAATTTGCCATCCTTCTAGCCACTGCGATTGGTGCACGGATGGGTTTGTGACTTAAACAGAGCCAATCAAAAGTTCTTCCCTGAGATTTTTCTAGGCGGAGGGAGGTGAAGGAAAGTCCCCCAGAGAACTCACACCTTGGGGATTGCACAGCTGGCAGAATGTTCCCAATCCCCTTAGTCGCCCCGCGTGCCAGGAGACTGGGGTCCAGAGCCCACACAGTGAGTGGGTGGCAGAGCGTGCTGGCCAGCCAGGCCGAGCCCCAACGGGCCTGGCCAGGGTTGCTTGTGGCCCTGGTCCTGGTGGCCACCGTGCTGGTTCCTTAGCTGGGCTCATGGGCACATGAGCCCATGGTCACTGAGTGACCCACTGACCCTGAGCATTAGAGCAACTGGGAGAGGGTGCTCAGGTGGCTGTAGCCCATGCTGGGGTGAGGATGGGGACCCTTTCTGCAGAGTCTTGCAAGGAGTGGCCTCTTTTTGCCTTAAGACTTAGGCTGAGGACAGTTAAACCACCCTGGCCAGGCCGGGCCCTGGCGAAGCAGCGGAACAATGGAGGAGTTAAAGGAGCGGCATTTGAAGCAGGAAGTGGGCCAAACTAAGGCCAAGCCCCGGAGGAAATGGAGGATTCTTTCCCTCAACCCTCAAACTGACCTCCTGGGATGGCCTAAACCTTCTTCCTCTCTTTCCAACTTGTGGGAACACCAAGAAACACTTGGCTTTCATCATGATGGCTTGTCTGCTCCTCACAACCACCAGCCCTCCCCACCAGTGAGGTAGACACTATGCTTTGCTCACTTTCCAGATGAAGATACTGAGGGTCAGAGTGGTGATGTAGCTGCCCCAGAAAACAGCTGCTAAGAAGTGATGGGATTGGGTCAGGATGCAGCTCTCCTGACCCCCAGACCAGGGCTCTTCCCCCCGCAGCACAGTGGTTCCTACTGATAAGGCTTTGCTGGGGGGCTGAAGGGAAGACACCCCTCCAGGCCCTGGGGGTCCACTCCCCCAGGAGCTGCCCGTTCTTCTCCTCCTTGCCCTTCACTCGGGGAACATACAGCTGCCTGGGCTTGTGGCTTGACTTCGGTCCTTGCCTCCCTTTCCTTTGCTTCTTTTGCCCGCCCTGCCCTCTTTTCCCTCTTCTCCCTGACAGCCCAGCTCCTGGGAGACATTTGCCCACCAGGTGTATGTGGTAACACACCCACACCCAGGGCCTGTCTTCCAGAATACTCCATCACTCTGGCCTCCCCCCAAGAACTGCTCTTTGGGCAAAGGCCACTTGACTTTCTGGCCCATTCAGGGTTTTGTTGGATGTTACCAGAGCCAGAAGTTGGCGGGGCGGGTCTGGGGGGTTCTCTCTGACTCTAACATGGCTCCGGCAGCTCTAACAGGCATGAGAAGCACAGATACAGCCTGAGTGTGCGGCTGAGTCCTGGGTTCACCTCTGGAAGGCAGGACAGTGCAGCGGTCAGTCACTCCCAGTTTGGAGGTAGATGGGCCTGAGCTTAAAGTTTGCCCACTGCTGGGAGCCTCAGCTAATGTTGCCTCGTCAAGTCACTCAAGCCCTGAAGCCTCAGTTTCCCCATCTGTCAAGGGAGGGTGACACCTGCCTATGGACCACTAGGCAAAGCCCCAGGGAGTCTGTGTGGAGGTTGCCCATGTGCTGGTTATCACACAGACGGGTGCCCCAACTCAGAACCCCCCTCGCCACCCCCCAGAGTGTGACAAGCCAGCCAGGCACACAGGTCCCAGCCAGCACCACCCCTGCTCTCCCCTCCTTTCAGGGGAGCAGCCCCGAAGGGCTGAGGGTGGTGGCGGGCAGAAAATGGAGCTGCCTGGCCAGCAGGGTGGGGGCCGGGAAGAGAAGGGGCGGCCACAGGAAAGGTGTGGCCGGAATCCCCGGAGCCAGCAGCTGGAAGGAAGGAGTCGCCAGGTGGGTCCCACCCTCAGAAAGCAGTGCCGGGTGGGCAGAAGGCCAGGGCGCTTGGCAGGACGGCTCTCGTCTCCGGAGACCCCGGGATGTCCTTCGGGACTGAGGGCCAAGCATTGTCCCTGATTACAAGAGGTTCTGGCTGGTGGCTTTCACACGGTTCACTGTGTCCCGGGGCCTGTGGGAACTGGCTCCCATTCCCCCGACTTAGTGGGGTCTCCAACTGCAGTGCCTCCATCTGCCACCATGCCCGGGCTCAGTGCTTCATGAGCTGCAGATGAGGAGGGAGGGGAGGGGACATGGGCTTAGTTTCCGTTCACATGTACACTGGTTTATTCCGACCGCACTCATGAGCACCCACTGTGTGACAAGCCCTGTATTAGCCCTGGGGAGAGAGGGATACCACCTGTATACGTGGGGGAGGGTGGGTCAAGGGTGCCAACTACTCTCCCCACAGTAGAAAATCCATGTATAACTTTTGATCCCCCAAAACTTAACCCCTAATAGCCTATTGTTGACCAGAAGCCTCACTGATATCAGGAACAGTCAATTAACACGTATTTTGGATATTATATGCTTCACTCACTGTTTTCTTACAATAAAGTAAGCAAGAGAGAAGAAAATCATAAGAAGATGCTTATGGTGCCGTACTGTACTTGTCGAAAAAAATCCACAAGTAAGTGGACCCATGTGTTGTTCAATGACCAGCTGTTTAATCCCGGCACCCTCTGTTCCTTCTGTTCCTTTCTGACCCATGAGTGCTTTTTGTCCTTGTGGTTAGGAGGTGGGGTGCGACCACATCCCAAGCCAGTTAAATCATGGAATGAGCCTGGGTGGTACCGAGGCTCTGGAAGGCCGCCCCAAGTTCAAATCTGCTTATGCATCAGGGGCGCTATGGACAGTTGTTCAGGTTGTTCACTGCACAAGGTGCCATGTCTAAGGGGATGCTGTTGGCATTGTGGACATCTTTATTCATTAAAAAAAATCTTTTTGTGTTTTTATTATAGCTTGATTGATGTGACATTTAGGCTGACTGCACATCAAGCATGTCAGTTTTCTGTCATATGGCAACAGAGGGACATGACCTAACAAAATCCAAGTAATGCAATTGTCTTAATTATCCCTAATGGTTGTTACAGAAATTTTGAATGCCCCATTATTTTATGTTCAACAGCTTATACTGCATGCCTTGATATTCGGTATACTGTTGTTGTTGAGACTATAATAGTACACTTTAAACTCTTTCCAAGGAGTCTAGGCCACACTGTTCACCTCTCTGAGCCTCAGTTTCCCTGTCTGTCTTATGTGCCTCAGGGCCTGTCCCTTGCAGGGCGTGCTAAAGATTCAGGGAACGTACTGGAAGTCTATGGTGCACAGTTGGTGCTCAGCAAGTGGTATTGGTGTTTCTGCTGGAAATGTACTCTGCAACATGGAGCGTCTTTGTGCCTCAGTTTACCCTCCCAAGAGGCAGACGCAGCTCTTCCCAGGATCACGGTTGCTGGAGGATGGCCTGCTCCTACACAGTCCTGTTCTTCCTGGGCTAAAATTCTTGCCCCTGAGTATCTCCAAATTTGGTCCTGCCCAGACTCTTGACCCTGTTTCCTGTCCCCCGCCCCCACTCCCCGCCCCTCTAGTGCTGGACGCCAGAGGGGCCGCCATTGATGGGGGCCCTCCCCTGGAGCCCCCAGAAGCTGCCCAAAGAGGAAATCCTCTTCCTCCTCTTACAGGCTGGAAGCTACAGAATGTTTCTTTCGGAATTTTTTGGCTTCCACGTTGCAGAATGTTCTAGCCTTGTCAGCCACAGGTCAGCCACAGGCACCCCCCACCCCGACCTCTTCCCTCTGGGCTGGCAATTTCTTTGGCCAAAGACGTGCTTGGCCCTTACCTCCCCTCTTCCATCCCCCGCCCACCTCTGCCACCCCTTCTCCTATGTTTGTTGCAACCAAAACAAAATATGCCAAGGAGCCCAGAAGAACCAACTGGAAATTACCCAAACTCGCCCACAGCTGGTCCTTTCCAAAACTAGAGACGCCGGAGTAGCAGAAACATGACAGCTTGTGGCCCCCAACATGACGAAGAGGGGGGAGGACGAGGGAAAATCCAAAGAGCTCGATCAGATCCTGCCTTGGCCTTTGCAATGAAAAATCTAGTTCTTTATTCGTTTAGCTTCTAACCCTCCCCTTTTGGCGGCAGAATAATTAAATATTCATGCATTTTCTCCTTCCTCTAAGAAAGTGATAAGTCAGATTTCTGCACACACATAGAAAAAGTGCCCCAAGGCGAGGGGCTGGAGCCAAATTTCAGTTGAAGACAAAGCCTCCACTTCAATTTACGAATGAAAACACCCTTCACCTTTACTGCTGTGAATTTCCCAGATACACACGGTCAAGACAATCAGAGAATTATGAGGCTCCAGGACCAATTACGGCTGTTTGTGTTGACGTAAAGTCTGGGGGAATTTTTTCTTCCCCTTGCAAGTATTTATGATACTGACAGATGCAACAGGGGAAAAAAAATCCCAGAGCAGGAATAAGCCTGTGGGGCCACGTGGATAAGGATTCAATGTGAAAAGCAGTCTCCGGTTCTGTGCAGGCCACCAGATCTGTCTGCACCCCAGTCCTGCCACTGCTGGGGTCTCCAGCCCAGGAAAGAAAGCAATGATTGCATGCCTACTGTGCGCTGGCCCATTCCCAGGCTCAGGACAGGGCATAGGCCGTGGAAGTCACACAACAGAGTGGAGGGCAAGCTGTTCACCCCATCCTGCAGGTGAAGGGACCAAGATCTCAGGCAGAGAAGTACCCTTCCCAAGGTGGCATGACCGGGCAATAGGAACTGGAACACTGGCTCCTGCAGCTGCCTGGAATTCCACTCCATTTAGGTCCTACCGTGTTCACCTAGGTCCTACTATGTGCGGGGCTCAGTGGGGGAAAGGGACTAGAAGGCAAAGTCCCCACTCCTACGCATGGCCACCCAGGGGGACTCTGCCTTGGAACAAGCCTCCCCTGGGCACAAGGAGCACTGGGAGGAGCCGAGAGGAGAGGAAGGGCCCCCAGCAGGCTCAGAGCTGTCTGGAGAGGTGCCTGACTGCTGGTGTGATTTCCTACACCTGCCACCCTCGAGTAGACATTTATTCGGCACCTACGGCATGCATGGGGACAGTGCAACAGCGTAAGTATGGCCTCCTCCACACTGGGTCTGGAGCCTTGGACAAACGCGTGATGCCTCTGACCTCAGGGTCCCATCTGGAAAATGAGCGCAATGAGAGAAGTCGCTGGTGGGTTGTCGCGAGGCCTCCCTGAGGTAAAGCAGCACGAGATCCCTATAGCCTCATGTAGCCGGATGCCTGGGTTCTAATCCTGCCCCACCACCAACTGGATGATCTCAGGCCTGCAATTTACCCTCTCTAGGTCTCAGTCTCCACATCTGGAAAAAGGGATGGTAACAGTGGGGACATCACAGGGCTGTGTGAGGTTTTAAAGTGTTTATAGGTTGTTAAACAGGATGTACACATTTTATATTGTTTTCTGTATACGGATTATGCTTTGCAATGTGAAGAGTGTGTGTGATGGTAAGGAAGGTACACTGCACGCAAACTCCCTTAGCGCAGTCTGGCACATAGTGAGTGGCCAGGAAATGTGTTTTTTATTATCATCCTGTAGGTCAGTGAGAACCATGGGGAGTATTAGAGTGAGGGGGTCACCCTTAGTCAAGTTCTGTTTTAGGCATATAGAAGGAAAGAGACAGGAGCCAGGATCACTAGTCCATGCACTACCTTTGTATGGGAGGGAAAGATGCTCCAGCTGGGTAACAGAGCTCCATACCAGGGCACATGACTTGTTGGAGTGAGCCAGGTACTCTCACAGAGTGAACAACCTGCTCAACTGTACTTGGCAACCCTGGCCAAGAAGAAAGGACAGGGTGATGGTTGATTAGCAGCTCCACCTCTGAATTTCTTGGCCTCCCTGGCTCAGCCCCCACAACCCCCTCCAAACAGCAGGCAGCTCAGAGACTAGAAGCCCACGCAGCAGATGGAAAGACTCCCCAACTGGCATGTGTGTGTGGGTGGGTGGAAGGGGGGGAGGGCGTAGCGATTTCCTGTGCCCCAATCCCAGCTTGCTCGCTCTCTGACCACATTTTTCCACCTCACTTTTTCCCCCCTTAATGTGCTCACCCGTTTTAAGATCAAGATTGTTTTTTGTGAATGGAATGTAATATGAGAGCCGGAGAGGCACGTCCCAGAGAGGTGGTACAGATGGGGAAGGTGCCCCTTCCATGTGAAAGGCAAGCCAGGCGGTCCCGCAGAGTCCCTGGTGGCCAGGGCAGCCAGTGAGACAGACAGGGCCAGGTGGGGAAGGTCATGGCGCTGGCAAAGCCGGAACGGGAGAGGCCAGGGCTCCCCCTCCAACTCCCCCACTGCACGGTGGCCCCTCCAGCCACATTCTCTAGGCTTTGTGCTGATCAAACTCCAGGCCAGGACCACCCACGGAGAGCCCGACCTCTGCCCAGGCCGGGGCATCTGAGGGCTGTGGCCTCTTCGACCAGGGTCTGGTGACTTCCAGAGACCCCTCCTGCAGTCTCAGCCCCGACTCTGCACTAAGAAGAACTCACTCATTCATTTGTTCAAACACTATTAATTCCAGGCTTCCCATGTGCCGAGAACTGCACAGGACACTGGGTATCCCTATGAACAGGACAGCTGAGCCCCCTGTCCTCAGGGACTGATGGGAAAAAGCAGCCAACATATGACTCTGAACACTACCGTGGACTGGGGTTTCTCTGCCTATGTTAAATTGTTCAATCCTTACACCAGCTCTAGAAAGATATTATCACTGCCTACCGTACAGATGAGGAAATCAAGGTCCAGAAAGATTAAAGAGCTTCCATAAGAACAGAGCCAGCAAGGTTGGACCAGGTCCTGTTGTCCTGTTGATGCCTGGCCTGTGTGCTTCACCACTGCCTTTCCAGCTACAGGCAGGCCGCAGGCTCCCTGGGTGACCTAGGGGGTCAGGCAGGACCTGCTCTGCAGGAAGGTCAGACTCCTGCCAGAGTTGCATCCTTCCCAAAGCCACTGTGAGAGGAGGATGAATCTGGGGACTCATGAAACTTCCCAAGGTTCCTGTCTTCATAAACTGAGGATAACTCTCACTGAAGGGTGAATGGGAGGATTAAGCAGAGTTCATCATAGGTAAAGTGCTCGGTACAGTTTCTCATATATACCAATGTTCAATAAATGTTGCACAGTAGACAACCTGCCCAACAGTACCTGGCAGTAGTCTCTCTATTCTTTTTCATGAAAAGGCTACACATTTAAACTGAGAGGAGCCAGCAAGGGCTGGCTTTGAAGGGCAAAAGGCTTTGGCTGGCGTTCAGACCTCCAGAGAGAAACAAAGAGGTGGCCATCTCAGATTTCCCTGCTGTTCCTCACATGTCTTTGTGGGCCACTTAACTGTGCTCAAAATGTACCGGCCCCTTCTCTGGACAGTCGAGGCCATAGAAATAACCTCCGGCAAAAAGACCTTGAAGACGACGTTGGAGTCATTGGCTTTGAAGGCCTGGGAAGTTTCAAAGGGACGAATACTGTGTGTACTTTCCAGGACTCAAGAGCTGAGAAAGCCGTGAGAGATTGAAAGCCCCCATTTCCCAGATCTTTCCTCCGCCTTGTTTTTAGTATTAAGGTATCATTCACATATGAGAAAATCCTCCATTTTAAAGGGTACCATTCAGCAGTTTTTTAAAAAAGATTTTGTTTGCTAGAGAGTGTGTGCACATGTGGGGGGGAGGGGCGAGGTGGAGAGAGACTCTCTCAAGTGGGCTCTACACCGAGCGCCTGGCCCGACTCTGAGATCATGACCTGAGCAGAAATCTAGAGTCAGACGCCTGACCCACCGAGCGCCCCCAGCAGTCCGCAACGTAGTCACAGGGGTGTGCACCCATCACTGAGAGCATTTTCTTCACCCTCCTAAAGAAACCCCGTGTCCTTCAGGGTCACCCCTCTCTCCCTCCCCCGGCCCTGGCAAGCATTAATCTACTCCGTCTGATGTCCTTATTCTTGACATTTCACATAAATGGAATCACACCATACGTAGGTCTTTCAAAACTGGCTTCTTTACTTAGTCGGGTGTTTTTAGGGCCCGGCCATCTGTGTCAGAGCTCCGTTCCTCGCGAGAGCTGGACAACATCCCACGGCGAGGTCAAGCCGCACTCGCTTATCCGTTCACCCGCTGGTGGACACGTGGGCTGTTGGCACTTTCTGGCTATTGTGGACAGTGCTGCTGTGAATGCTCGCAAACGCATTTCTGTGGCCATTTTCATCTGTCTTGGACAGATAGCTGGGAGGGTCACGAGCTTAGTGTGTGTTTAGCCTCTGGAGGAAGGGCCATTTCCACGCCCGTGGGCAGTGCACGTGGGTTCTGGTCTCTCTGCAGACCCACCCCCCAGGTTATTGTCTGTCCGTCTGATTCCAACCACGACAGTGAGGGTGACTCCTCTCGGCTCTGAACTCCCTCCCTCCCTGCTCTTACGAATGTAGAATGTAGTCCTCACCCTCCCAGAACTAACCCATGGTGCTCCAGCTAGGGGGGCTCCCACTAGCCTGAGATTCCAGGAAGTCGGGGAGAGCACCTGTCCTGTCCCCCGCGGTCCCCGGGGCCCAGCCCAGAGCAGCTGCTCCTGACAAAAATAGTGTCGAATGAATCCTGACTGCGTGCTGCTTTGATCTAAAGATTTTTTTTTTTTATCAGTGAGACGTCTGAAAGCCACAGCGACGTTGGCATCATGTGGAAATTTCCAAGTCCTTGGCGAGCTCTGCTCTGACAACTTGCGGCTTCAGCCCGGCCCAGGCAGACCCCATCCTCACAGTGACCGTCCAGGAGGGCCTTGGTTTCGGGGTGGGGGTGATGGCCAGGCCCCAGAGCTGCAGTTTTGCTCCTGGATGGTGCCCTGGCCTGGCCGGGGCCCAGCCCCCGCGACTTGGCCTCGGAGGCGGTCATCTCAGCCAAATGTGGCGGGACATCAATTCATCGGGGCGGATGTGCTGAGGCCGCCCTGAGAGAGAGGAAACGCAAGCGCTCAGCACTTACTGTTTCAAGAAAGAAGTTCTGTCCAGCAACGCTGAGTCGTCCCCATGGTATCGGGGAGCCGGCAGGGAGGTCACTTTCGTTCCCTCTGACAGAGGCGGCTTGGACGGTGGCCGCGGGCTTCAGTGGAACCTGAAGTCAGCAGAGTTGCTCTTGGGTGCCTTCCCACTTTACTGGCTCACATCCACTGTGCTCCCAGCTCCACCAGGAAGCTTCTATCGAAGGCCCTGCTCATCCCCCTGCTCAGGGACACTTAGGAGCCTTTAATCCGCGCCAGACGATGTCAGACTGCAGTGGTGGTTTTAACCCTCCCACAAGGAAGGCGGTTGTCTTCCTATTCCCATTCTACAGGTGAGGACACTGAGGCCTGGAGAGGTCAGAACTGGTCCATAGTCGCCCGACTGGGAGGCAGAAGAGCTAGAATTCGAACCAAGCACTTTGGTTGTGGCAGTCCCCAAAAGGTGGGCTGGGGGTTGGTGAGGAACAGGCTGAAGTTACCAGGAGCTCAAAACAGAGACACGAAGTAAGGACCCCACATGCTTAGAACACATCAGCAGGAAGGGACAGCTGTCTTCTGAGCTCATAGCTGTGTGTGTGTGTGTTACAGAATCCTTACTTGAATAAAATGCTGTGATAGGAAGACCTCCATTTGAGGAACTTTTAAAAAAATAACCTGACTCGGCCCAAGAGTGAGCTGTCGGGTCTGCGCGGGCTTCCCCAACATTATTATTCTGCATTTTCCTGACTGGTGGCATCAAGACACAGTGGGGAGGGGAGTATCAGGCTTTGGTGCTGGCTCCAGTCGTCTTCTTCTCAGGCACAGAACAGACCATCCCCAGCTCAATTTCCTCATTTGGAGAACAGGCACCAATGTGCCACATCGTCGTCCCACACAGACGGATCCCTGCCACCGGGTGGGGTTCCCCCTCCCCCGCACAGACCTCCGAGGCTGACCTGTGTCCCAGGTGGTCCTGTCCCCCCACCTTCTGGAGGCCCTGGGCTGGTGGGCCCTGGAACAGGCCAGGCGGTAAGCGAGAGACTGAGATACACCAGATGGCAGTCCCCAGTACGGCTCTAAACGCCGTACATTAGTGATTCGTTCTTTCCTTCAGTTTTGGGGACCAACATAGGGTTGCCAACTTTGTGTTTTGCCAAATGAGGACATTTTTCAAAATACCACTTTCAGCCACTGCCACTTTGCACTGAAGAGGAGACACATGACCCTGGCCAAAGCAAAGGAGATCAGCAGTTCGGGATTTTTTTTTTTAACTGGGATCAGCCGCACTTGGCGAGTATATTGTCGCATTTTCCATGATCTTCCCCATTTGTTTGCTTTGGACTATGGAAATGTCAACCAGGCCCGCTTTGGCATGTGTCCAGCCATGGGGGCTACAGGTGCCCTTCCCAATCGGTGGTGGTATCCTACCAGCAGCTGTCGTAGAGATGTGGCTGGAGAAAACTTGGGAGCACTCGGCACTGGATCCCCACTGGTGGGGGGCAGGGGGACGCCCTGGTGATTCCCTCCCACTGAGGGAAAGGGTCCCGAACTCATGGGACACAGGCTCCTGGAGACCTTCCCCCATCCTAGAGGGGCCCAGAGCGCCCAGCAAGGCTGTTGGGCTGGCTTTTGCACTGTTAGAAACCTGACCTTTCCCAAACCTCTACGGTGGGTTGACAGACTGAGGCATCCTGTTTCCCATTGATCTATATACTCGAAATCTTTCTTAACAAAAAGGTGGGGGCGCCTGGGTGGCTCAGTGGGTTAAGCCGCTGCCTTCGGCTCAGGTCATGATCTCAGGGTCCTGGGATCGAGTCCCGCATCGGGCTCTCTGCTCGTCAAGAGGCCTGCTTCCCTCTCCCTCTCTGCCTGCCTCTCTGTCTACTTGTGATCTCTCTCTGTCAAATAAATAAATAAAATCTTTAAAAAAAAAATTAAAAAAAAGGTGGAAAATAACAAAAGTCACGCCAATGCAGTTTGTGCAGAACCCGGAAATGCCTATGATATGCAAAGAGTAGGAGACTGTAGTCACCGAAGAGATGGTAAAGAAATGTTTCCACATGGTACTGATGGATTCCTCTGGATGGGGAAGTATGGATTGTTCTCTCTCTACCTATGTTTCTGGATCTTCTATAATTAGGGGGAAATGCTTTGTAAAAAAATATGAGTAAGCTGTGTCTTGGGGTTTCCTGCTCTGCATCACCCTTCCCTCTCTTCCCTGGCAGGGAGCTAACTGCTCCTACATGCTCCCTTTGCCTGGGAGGGTAAGGCTGTCCAGTTCTACAGAAATGTCTGTGCGTCCAGAAGTCCAGCAGAAGGAAGGAAGGAGAGGAAATGGAGCCCAGCTCTCAGGAGCCTAGCGTTCCAGGATGGTGCTGAGCTAGGAGATGAGGGCTTTCTGCCCATCGGAAGCTGTTTGGAGGTCAGAGTATGGGGATCTGTGGGATGTGGGACAGATCTCCAGGGTGGCAAAGATGGGAGGACACGTGGTCCCACCCTCATACAGATCAGAACATGAGATTCAGAGAGGGAAAGTGACCTGTCCAGGTCACACAGCATGGTCTCCCCAGGGCAAGTTGACCACTCCTGAGCCCTCCCCTTCAGGGCCCTTCCCCTACAGCATTCCGGACTTTTCTATCTGGTGGACCCAGATAGCAGCAACTCCAACCCTTTCCCGACTTGAGCATCATCAGGTTTTGAAATCATCCCCAGGTTTTCCAAGGGAAACATATTTTGGGTTTTCTTTCTTTTCTTCTGCTCATTTGAAGAAATCTGAGAATCCCTTCTAATTGCTTGGTCAAGACTGCAGACAGGCAGTGAGGCATGCCACAAATATGATCTTGAGCCCAGGGAACCCACTGGCCTGGAGAAAGACAGGACATCAGGCCTGTCACTGGTGCTTGGTCAGCACATGAGCTCTGAGTTCTAGAGAGTACAGGGTGTCTGCCAACTTCCCCAGATCCCTGACTTTGGGTTCCCATTCAGAAAGACCGAGGGAGTCTCCATCAAGCTTCCTGAAGCTGGGGCTTTTGTGGATATACATGCCAATGGAATCCATGGGGAGTTGGTAGATGTGGGCCCTGCCAAAAGTGGGGACCTACAGCCTAGACTATATTCCCTAGCCTCCTGTGCAGCTAGGTGTGGTTATGACTTGGTTCTGGCCAATGGGATATGAGCACAAACTGATATGTACAACTTAAGTAAAGAAAGCAGCACGGTCTTCTTTGACCCTCTCTTCTTTCTTACTAGATAGACGGTGGATGTGATGGCTAGAGTTCCAGCAGCCATTTTGGACCATGAGTCAACTCTAGGGATAGAATCCAACAGAAGAATCAGATGCAAGAAATCTAGATTCTGACATCCTGACATCACACAAGTGAGAAATAAATGTCCATGTTCCTAAAGCTATGATTATTTGGGGTTTCCTTTTACTTGTGGCAATACTATTTCTAAATGACATACCATTTTTTGGTTGGGGGGTGGAACTGCAGTCAAGTGCACGGGGGCTGAAGGGGACCTATTCTGTGTGAGAGGCTGGGGCACACACTGAGATGAGACTGATAATTATTATGCATAATAGTAATTGTGGCATGTATCAATGTGCAAATGTAAACTATTTAGTTTAGTGCCTGGCCCAGGGTAAGAGCCCCCCAAATTTTAGCAACTGTATTGTCATTACAGGCGACTAAACCCGTATCTTGGTACATGAGATCCAAAGGGTTGTCTGCAGTCAGAGGGAAGAGCCCAGGAGCAGGAGGCATTTGAACATGGCCTTAAAGATGGGAAGAGTAAGTGACATAATCAGGCATGGTGACAAAGAGCTTCATGGATATTATTTCACATGATGCCCTGGGAACCCAGTAGAACAAACACATCCCATCCTTATTATACTGGGCAGGGAACTGAGGCTCAGAGAGAGTGAGTACCGCCCCAGAGCACTCAGCAGGGCTAGATTTGGACTTGGGCACTCTGGCTCCACAGTCCTCCTCCTGCGGCTCTGTGGGCTGAGGATCAGGGTTCAGGCAACGGGAAGAACAGGAGCAAAGTGCCAGGGGTCCGGTCTGGAGCTTAGGGCCCACGTCCAGGAGTGGGGAGCTTGTTAAAGCTCATGAGGGCAGTGGGGGCTCCACAATCAGCGCCTCCTGGACAGGTGCCCCCACCAGTTCTCTGGCCCTTCAGGGTTTCTCTGTATTCTCTGTGGCTAGACCCAGAGAAGGGATAGATGACCAAGCTTGGAATTTAGAGGGGGTTTCCTGTGGCTGTGGTAGCAAATGGCCACAAACTTGGGGCTTAATACAACACATACTTATTTTCTCATGTCCTGGAGGTCAGGAGTCAGAGCAGGAGGCAGAGTCTGGATGAGAGCCCCACCCGCACCCCTTCCAGAGACTGCCCAACGCACGGAACTGAGACACTCTGCCCCATTCCTTATTGCTCTTTGCCAATTCAAGGCCCGGCACCCAGGGAACAATACTCTGGCATCGGCTTCTCTAATGCTCCTTCCAGCCATACCCCTCCTGGGCGGCCCTCATGTCCCCCAGTGCCTCCCCATTTGGGATGGAGCCATTTCCCAGGGGATCTGGTCCATCCCACTGCCTTCACCAACCAGGACCCAGAGAGGGGCCCCACCTAACCCCATCCCCCCTGCCTCTTAGCACGACCCCCAAGATCCATGCACACATCCCCCAAACCAGACTCAGAATCGGCAGAAATGCTGGGGCTTAGCAGGGTCACAAAACCACTGCCAATTGTGGGGTCTGCAGAGGCCCCAAACTGAGCCCCCCCCCCCGAGTCTGTGCATTAGCCTGCTGGCTTTGCACAGTCTGTGAAATGTCCGCACAGTGTAATGTGGCTGCTGGAAAAAAACAACTAATTCAATCTTTGGCTGCACTGACAATGTCTGAGGCTTGGATCCTGGGAGGGAAGAGCTCCCTGAGCCAGTGAGGTTGGACTCCATGTGGGGACGGGGCCTCCGCGGGCCCTGATAGGCCCTCTGCCCACCTGGACCTGCCACTTCTGTCCTGCCCTGGGTTACTATAGCCAGACACCGAGAGTCCTTCCCAGTATCACCCCAAAGTGACACGATGAGGGCAGACGATTATTATCCCTACTTCACCGAGGCTCAGGGAAGAGTCCTGGCTTGTCCTGGGTCCCAGCCAGGAGCCAAGACTTGGCCCCCTGGACAGAAAGTTCCATGAGGCAAGGACCTGTGTGCTCGTGTAGGGCTGTGTCCCTACCAGGAGCCCAGAGCCGGAGCAGAGGGGACCATCAGCAGCACCTGATCCCAGACAGAGGAGCGACTGAGCCCAGACCAAGGACCAGCTCTGAGCACTCCTCCCAAGTGTACAACGCAATGTTTCAGGAAACATCAGTGACCCCAAATGGAGCAATGTTCTCTAAAACAACTGGCCCAGAGTATACACACACGTCAGGATCAGGCCAGCTAGAGACAGCAGGTGAGCCCGAAAACGATGTTTGCTTCTTGACCAAAATGACATTATTAGGACAAAAAATGTGAATTCTGAACAAAGTCGGTCAATGAGATAATAGGAAAAAAAAACATGTTAGTTTCCTGATTTCGCCATTTGTACTGTGGCTGCACGAGGCCCGTCCTGCTCTTAGGAAACACCCGTGAAGTGTCTGGGTAAAGGGCCATCGGGTCTGCAGCTGGCTCTCGAGTAGATCAGAGAACACCACCCACACACAGAAAGAGCAAGAGAATGGTAAGACAAAGTAAAATCAGTAAAATGTTCCCAACTGGGGAATTTGGGTGAAAGCGTTTTGCATGATTTCTGTACAACTGAAATGATTTCAAAATGAAAAGTTACAAAATAGAAAAGTCAGTATCCACAAGGTTGAGGAGCAGTTCCCAATTTAAGATCAGATAGACTCAGGCAGGAAGTGCAACTCCTCTTGAATTAGCAGGAAACCCAGCACTCAGGGACATGCATGGGACGGTGGGGGACATGGGAATTTTGAGAGTGGGTATTGCGTTCACGTTAATTTTCTGGGTGTGACAGCCGCATGAGGGCTTGTAGGAGAATGTCCTTGCTCTTTGTAGGGTCAGGGCAGAAGCCTGCAGACACTGGGGTCTGGGCAGAGGGTCAGGATGTCTGCCTCCCTCGTAGGGTTCGGCAGAAATATGTTTATAGGAAAGAGAGACTGAGCCCACAGGCTCTACACAGCCCCCCCCCCCCGCCCCGTTCCAGCGGCTGTGTTCAATTTTTCTCAAGGATTCAGAGCAGCCCGACCCTGAGAAGGGGGGTGGGGTGGGGTGGAGAAGAAGCGGGAGGCGGCAGGAGGGGGCACCTGCCGCCCTGCAGCTCCCATCCCCCAGCTATTCCCTCTCCGGCCGCAAGAGGTCTCTATGTGGCCCTATGGGAAGGTGGTTTTCATTTTTCGAAGTTCCTTTAAGTTTCTAAGACGTGAACTAAAACGTCGCCCTTTCTCGCTGACAACCACCCCCCCAAACTGCGCTTTCTGCCACCAGTGTTAAGGTGGCTTCTTCTGGGCGGTGCTCCCAGTGCTGGGTTTCCAGGTCCCCCACCACACTGTCCTGTGCCCCAGAGGCCCTCATAAGGGGGTCTCTGCTGCCCTCCTGTGGCCATCACCGACTACACAGACGCCCCCCCTGGAGGGCAGAAGCCTGCAGACCTTTGTAGCTTCTCCTCGCCCTACAAGAGCTGGGGTCTCCAGAGGGACGGAACCAGCCCCTCAGAAAAATGAGGGACTTGTTTTAAGGAGTTGGCTCTTGGGATTGTGGGAGCTGGAAAGGTCAAAATTCATTGAGCAGGCTGTTGGCCTGGATGCCACGGGCCAGGGCCATGGCCTTGGATATAGTGACAATGAGGAAAGACAAGAGGGAGTGAAGGGAACCGAGCGAGGAAAGGCCGCTTGTTTGAAAGTTCCCTGAGCAGGGGGGGAGTAGAAGAGAGGAGGGTTGGGGGAGTCAGCTGGGGGGCATTTCTCCAGGAGGAGGAGAGGCTTGCTGGTGTTGAAGCTGGCAGAAAGTGTAGAGGAACAGGGACACAGAGCAGCATGCTTGTTTGGCCAGGGACCAGATCCAGAACCCAGGGCAAAAGTGCCACCTTCATTGTGGGCGCCTCTTAACATGGACAAGACACTCCGCCAGGCTTGCTCAGGACGGAATTCATCGACCAAAGGGATCATCAAGGTATAGGGAACCCGTGTGAAGTCAGAAGACCTGGAAAAAACAGGCAGGCCACAGCCCCCATGGGGAGAGAGGCTGGCCATGTGGGAACACAGCAGCGCTGCGGGGAGGTAAGGGACCTGCAAGGGTCCTGGGGCCACCATACCAAAATAAGTATTAATACGACAGAGGTTTATGCTACAGTCTGGAAGCCGGAGGTCCAAAATCAAGGTGGGGGCAGGGCTGAGCTCCCTCTGAGGGCTCCAGGGGAGGATCCTTCGTGCCTCTTCCAGCAGCGGGTGTTGCTGGCCATCCTTGACCAATGGCCATGTCCCTCCAGTCTCAGCCCCTGTGTCAGACAGCTGTCTCCCTGGGTTTCTGCTTCCTCTTCTTATAAGGACACCAATTGTTGGACTAGAGCTCGTCCCACTCTAGTATGACTCATCGCAGCTGGTTCTATCTGCAAAGACCCTCTTTCCAAATAAGCTCACTTCGGGAGGTTCCAGGGGGACGTTCTGGGAGAGACGCTATTCAATTCAGCACAGCCCCAAGAGTGAAGGGGGCCAAGAACCTGAGAGGGACGGGACCTGGTGTGCAGAGTGGGGGGCACAGGAGCCCCTGCCCTGCCCAGCATCCTGCAGGGGTGAGCCAAAGGGCACACAGGGCAGAGCGAAGTGTAGGGAGCGGGCAGGCAGCAGCACAGGCAGTGGGGCACCCAGGACCCGCTGCGGGGGAGCCATCACCATGCTGGGCCGATGTGCACAGAACCGCTGTGGAAGTCTGGCCTTGCCCTGTCCCTTTACCATCACACCAGAGACTTCTTTCTGCTAACGAGGACCAGGCAACAAGGTACTGTCACGATCCCATTTTATAGGGGAGGTGACTTGCCCAAGGTCCCATAGTAGGGCTGGGTTCTGGGATTTAAGCCTGTGTTTAGTGGACTCTTAAGTCCTTGCTTTTATCTGTGCTTAAGGAAAAAAAAAGAAAGAAAAAAGCTCTCCATTCTGAAAACCTGCCGACGCACCAGGAGGAACAGACGCAGCCAGGGAATCCCGTGACCGCAGCAGCTCGGCGTGTTTGGACCACACCTGCCCCTCCGCCCGCCCTATCCCTGACAGCGTTGGCACCTTTGTCCTTCTCTAGGTGAAACGTGCGCGCGGTGAAAGGTACACAGCTTCCACTTAGTAAAACGTGCACCTTAGTACAGCTTCATCATGTGGTCGGGAATTCCTTTCGGGTTCTCTCTACTTTCTTACTTTTCTAACAATGAGCAAGAACTGGTTTTATAAATGAGGAGAATAACAAGACGATGACCGAAATGTTAAAAAAAGTCCCTTTGGGCTGGGGTCCCTGTCCCCTCCATTCAGCTACAAGGCTCCAGGACCCCCCAGATGGACTCTGTGCTTTCCCCTACAGCCGCTCCCAGGTAACCAGGTATCCTAGGACCCTGCCGGCTGCTCCCAGAATTTGGGGGAAGGCTGGGCAGCAGCCCCTCATGGCTGAGCCCCAAGCAAGCTGCCCTAAATCCGATCTGTGCTAGAGAACCCCACACTGCCTGGCTCTGTAGAACCTCCAACTTCAAACGAAGGATATGGGGGCTCTCTGGGACCCCTCCCCCCAGCCAGTGCGAGGCTGGCAAGGCTGGCCTGGGGAGAGGTTGCCAGGCAACCAGCTGGGGCTCCTCCCAGGGTGGCTGTGGGTGGCCATGTTGCCTGGCAACCAGGTGCCAGTGTCCCTGGAGCCCAGACCGCACAGCTGCGCCCAGCCCCGCCCGCTCCTCCCTGGCTTGTGGGACCCCTGGGGCCCTGGCCTCATTCCCCTTGCCTAGGACAGCTGGAGCCTCCGGTCACAATGAGCATTGTTCTCTCCAGGTGAGTGGCCCTGCCCTGGCCTGGGCTGGGAGGGGAGGGGAAGCAGCGTTTGGGGGGTCTGATGCACCAAGAGAGATGGGGCAGCCAGGCCTGCTGGGGCCGGGTGGCGGTAAAGGGTGCCCTCCCTCCCACAGCACCCTACCTCGAGGTCAAGGGAAGTCCAAGAAACCTTCCAGAATCTGGCCTCTTCTTCTCTAGCATTTATCACCCACAGCTCTGGGGTAGCCAAATTCACAGGATCCATTCCCTCTTTCCCTCATTTGGCTGCACCCGGGAAACCCCTCTTGGTGCCTCCAAGGCCCCAGACCCTGCGCCCCTGTGGTATCGTCCCTGACAGCACTGCCTCTGGCCAGACCCTGTCAATGTGGCAGTGCAGCCTGCCTGCCCCTCGCCCGTATGTTCTGGTGCCTGGCTCCTCTGAGCATCGCCAACTTGAGGGTCTCTCCCAACCACTCTACGTGCCTCTTTAAAAATGCAGCCCCTGGTAATAACAGGGAAACCACGTGTGCCCTGAGGGGAGGGCATATGGGACCTCTCTGGACTTTCCACTTAATGTGTTTCTGTCAACCTAAAACTGGCCCCCTAAAAAAGTTTAAGTTTTCTTTTAAATTTTCAGGCTTTGGAGAAGGGAGAGAATTTCAAAGCTCAGCAGTGGGGGAAGGGAGCAGAATCAGGAGTTTGGAGGGAAGGGGCCGTGGCAGCTAGAGGTGGTTGGAAGAGTGACTCCACCGGGAAGATCAAAGCCCCCGGAGGGTCCCAGGGAGGTTCAGGCTGGATTTGGAGTCAAACCAGCCTTGGCATTCCTGTCAGCAGTCTGAGCAGCCTCTCTCTCCACCCTGCTGGTCTCCCACATCTGCCTGGATAGAACCATGTGCATGACTGGGGGAGGGGACCAGACACCTGCCAGGGGGGTGCTCGACAGCTAGATGGGGAGTGATGCAGGGGAGACCCTTGTGTCCCTGTCCCGACCTGCCAGAACAGCCTCTCAGGCCCCGTCCTCCTCAGGGACAGCCAGGTGAGGGTGATGGAGAACACTGTGACCAATGCTGAGAAGTACTTTGGCCAGTTCTGCTCCTTGCTGGCCGCCTACACCCGCAAGACGGCTCGGCTGCGGGACAAGGCTGACCAGCTCGTCAGACAGCTCACCGACTTCGCCAACACTGAGCACCCAGAGATGCGGGCCACCATGAGGAACTTCGCCGAGGACCTGGCCAAGGTGCAGGATTACCGGCAGGCCGAGGTAGGCGGGGTGGCCCGGGAGGACCCCAGTCCCCTGGCAGGGGTCGGGCCTGATGGGGGGAGCTGCACCGCCGGGGCCCCAGCTCAAGGACCTGCCTCTGCCAAAGGCATCCCCGAAGGGTGGACACTCACACCGCTCTCTCCCTGGGGGTCACGCCACCCTTTATGGGACCAAGAGCCTGGAGGCTTTGTGGCAGTTGGACGAAGACCAGACAAGGCAGGGCGCCCCGGGGAAGCCAGGCCTGAGGGCTGCAGCTGCCGGCTCCGTGAGTCCCAGGCAGGAGGCACATTCCAGGGCCCAGGACCCTGGCGGGTGAGGGCACGGAGGCAGCAGCGTGTTAGGGGGAGGATTAAAAATACACATCACCTGCCAGCCCAGGAAAGCCTTGTGTGACTGCAGACAAGATCCAACCAGCTTCTCTTCTGAATAAGCACCAAATAGGACACACTGCAGGCCACGCGTCGGGGCCTGCAGGTAGAACCCCCGCTCCCCAGCACAGCGGGACAGAAACCAGGACAGGGGACCAGACAGCACCGTTGGTTCCACAGGACCTCCGTACTTCACCGGCAGCTGGGTGGCACCTGTGCCACAGATCACCTCTCTCCCAAGGAAGAGTAAAACTTCTGTCTCTGTCACCAGCAGGTCGGCAGAGCTTGGAGCCAGGCCCCAGAGCAAACTCCCCGGGGAAACACATCTTCCTTGATGTTGACGTTTCAAAGAGATGCCTGCCATTCCCAGCTTGTAAACCATCAAGAATCTTATTTAGCTTTCAAAAACGTTTACATAAGTCCCAAAGGGACAGAGAAAGGGATTTACAGTTGTAGGTTTTCTAAAAGAAAATGCTGTAAGGAAAGCAAATGGAGAAGTCCCTTTTCCTTTTGACTCCCGGGAAATTTATTATTATTTAAGATTTGTGTTTTACTTCAGCAGGGTCATAAGCCTTGACAAGGAAGAGGAAGGGGCTTGGTGGGGATTCCAGATCCCCCAGCCCATCCGCATGCCCAGATTTCTGGGGATCCCCCTGCCACTGGTGCTCAAGGCACCAGCCTCACCTGTGAACTGAGAAATGCAGAATCTTGGGCCACAATGAGGACGTGCTGATTCAGGACCCCTGGGGTGTGGCCGGCAATCAGGGTCTTAAGGAGCCCAAGGGAAAGGGATGGGGGGCTCCAAGGTCTGGCATTTAGGCATTGACTCAGGTGTGAGGCATCCCCTCACAGAGCCTGCTCTGCCCTCGGGGGCCGCACACAGCTCAGGAAGCTCTGAATCCGGGCTCTTTCATGTTCCAAGCGAGTCTGTCTAGTCCCCTCAGCCAGGTCGTAAGGCAGGCTGGAGAACTGGGATCACAGTGGCTCCCAGTATACCCATTTCACAGGTGAGGAAATGAGGCTCGTGAGACGAAAGGTATTACCCGAGCCTTCGGGAGGCAGAGCCCTGAGCGCAGGCGGGTGCTCACAACCCGAAGGGGCAAGGCAGGATGTGTCTCAGGCTTCCAGAACCCCCCCCCAGTCTCCTGCCATAGAGCACTCTCCAAATGCAGGCTGCAGGCCCCCAGGCTCCACGCACCTCCGGGGTCCTGTCTGCTCCGACTCTCTGCGTGCCCTTGCTCCCCCAGGTCGAGAGGCTGGAGACCAAGGTCGTCTGCCCCCTGAAACTCTATGGGACGCACATCAAGCAGACACGGGTAAGCGGGGCCTGCCTGGCGGGGTCCGGCCTGCCTGGACATCCAGGAAACAGCTCTCCTCTTCCCTCTAGGCCGAGATCAAGAAATTCAAACAAGTCCAGAAGAACGAGATGAAGCAACTGGAAAAGCTGGAGAAACTGCGGCAGAAGTCGCCTTCGGATCGGCAAACGATCGTATCCTTCCCTGGGGGTCGGGCCTGAGGCTGCTGGGCCAGGGTGGCCATTGCTCACCGGGGTCCTCTGGGTCGGGGCTGCTGGTTGATGTGGCTCCTTGACAGGACCCGTCTCAGTCCCAGGTGAGTGCCCCAGGTCTGTGCGGGAAGGCGGGATCGCATACAAGGGACGAATGACCTCACAACACCGCCAGGCGAGCTTGTGCCTGGCTGCTCGGGACGCAGGTCAGAGGTGCAGGGCAAGCAGTGGGCCGGGGGTCCGGAGACCTGGGCTCTGTCCCCTCGTTCACACTGTTCAGTAAGCCGGGAAGTCACCCCCTCCGTGCCCCCACTTCCTCGTCAGAGCTGCTTGCTGAATGCTCCCCGGATGTGGGCACCTCTGGCCTCATGCCCATGGTCTAGATGAGGAAACCGAGACCAAGAAAGGGGACCGGCTCAAGGTCACACAACGGAGGTCGGGGCGAACCCAGAGCTCCATTCTGAGGGTGTCTGACTCTAAAATCCAAGTTCTTCGTGTGCCTGGCCAGGAGCTGGGTCAGGTGAATTACTTCATAACCTAATTCCACAGGCAGGGATTATTACTGACAGCGGAGCACCTGCTACAACAGTTCAGCAGGTGCCCGCCGTTTCCTTCCTACACCCGAGAAGCACCTGTTATTACTGCCCCTGCTTACAAGCAAAGGAACGGAGGCTCAGAGAGGTTTAGTGACTTGCCCAGGGTCACCCAGCTAGGAAGCAGGTCTGTCCAAGCAGCGTCTGGCCCTTTCACCAGGGTCCTACTTGGCCTTTCCTTCGATGACCAAATTGGCAAGAGATGTCACGAGGCAGGAGAGACGACTCAAGGGAAGAATGGAAAATGACCCAGAGTAGTGTCTAAAGGCAGGAACCACCCCATGACCCTTCTGCCTCTGGAGCCAGGCGGAGACCGGTGTGCAGAGGGCCTCAGTGGATGCCAGCCGCATCACCCACCAGCTGGAGGAGGTGATCGACACCTTCCAGAAGCAGAAGCTGAAGGACCTGCAGGTAGTGGGCTCGGCCCTGCGTTAGAAGTATTCTGGCCTCACGTCGGAGTGTCCGCATACACGCGCGTGTGTGTGCATCTGCGTATGTGTGTATGAACCTGTATACATCTGTGAGCATGCAAGCACGTGTGTCCATGGCATGTGTGTGAGCACATGTGTGTGTACAGCTGTTTGCCCAGACGGCTTGGAGCCGGGGCTCCCAGGAAAGTTTATCTTGGCCTAATCCTGGCTGCAGGGAGAAGGCCCTTCCTCTGAGCACCCAAACCCAGCTTCCCACCAGGAGAATTTGGCAGACATTGACCCCACAACCCCCTCCAAGCCCACACAAGGACCCACAGCCTTTGCTCTTCCTCCTCCTTTCTTTGTCCTTCCCCTGAGCAAGCCATGGTTCAGCACAGCAGGGTGGCAGAGGGGCTGCCTCCTTCCCCATCCCTGCAGTGCAACCCAGGCTCCTGGGCCCAGAGCCCCAGCTGGTCACAGAGACCCCTGCACCCATTTGAGGATTGCAGCCCCAGGGATCTCACCAAAGGCAGCTGCAGTCTGTCACTCCTGGGCTAAATGCCCTCCTATGACTTCCCTTACTCGAGGGATAAAGGTAGAAATCCTCCCCAAGTCTCCGGAAGCCCCAGCCCAGCCTTATCTGGGACACATCAATCCAAGCTCAAGCGTACTAAACCCCAACACACCTCAGTGCCTTTGCACAGGCTGTGCCCTCTGCTAGGAAGGCTTTGGCCACACTCTGCATCAAGTTAACACCTCATCTTCAGGGAAACTCACCTGGACCCCCAGGCCAGTCCAGCCCTGATGTTAACTCGTGGCTCTGCTCCCGCTGGGGACAGCGATCTCAGGGGGATGGGTTAATTGTATCTTTAATTCACTCATTAATCAAGCAAACGTTGAATACACACCTACAGTGTGCCAGGCACCGTGCCAGAAAGCAAGGACCCTGTCCTCATGGACGGACACCTTGGGGAAGACCCATGACACATGCTAATCATTACGGAGTGAAGGGGGGCTGCACCTTGCTGTTCCAAGCCTGCCCCCCCGGTACTGCGTCTGTGCCATGGGGCATGCACACGTGGGGCATGATGTGGCGCCTGCCTCCTTGTCCCCTGCTGGGTCCCCGCACCAGGTCCAGGGCCTGGCACTTCGAGTACGCAGTATTTGGGAAACGAATGCACAAGGACAGAACCCGGGGTGATGAGTGTTCTGCCATCCCTGCTGCAGGCGGGACCTAAACTACCAGCGGGCCATTATTGAGCACTTGATGTTTATGTGGCCTGAAAGCAGGGCTCTGTGGGGCGCCAGCAAGAGTTTGTTTGGGAGGAGAGTCGAGATTCGAGATTCGCCTTCCGCAGTTAGGGGCCAGCGGACGCATGCAGTGTAAAACAGGCATCCTCTAAACTTGGGGGACTAAGTTTGTAAGGGGTGCTTATCCAAGCCCCGAGAGAGCCCTCCCAGTTCTGAGAGCGCAGACACTCAGAACTGGAGATAATGACGGTCACCGCATCAGGTCTAGGTCCCATGTCTAATAAAATGATCATAGTCACAAAGCGCTCGGGCCTGTGAAAGCACGTAAGGATGCTTTTGCACAGGGGTTCACAGAGCTGCGCGGGCAGCAGGAATCCCCTGGAGGGCTGAAAACGCAGATCCCCCCACGACGGGCCCACCGCGGAGTCCATTCTGTGGGGCTGCGTGGGGCTATGTCCTGCCGGGGCCCAGAGCCAAGCAGGAGCCTCTGCGAAGGCCTGGCATGCGGGAGAGGACCTCGCTGGGGCCGGCCGTGCTGGAGGGGCTCTGTCAGAGCTCGCTGAGCTGAGCAGAACCGTGTGATCGAGAGGAGCCCGTATTACATTTGGATGAGCTGGCCTATCCGGTGGCGGGTGAGGCGCCTCCGGCAAGATCCACTCCTAGCCCACAGGTGACAGAGGCCAGAGGTATCATAGCTGTCCCCTTGCAAATACCGTCCCTCAGCGTGCGAGAAGCAAAGTCTGTGCAGAGGAGCCCAGGTGAGAGAGCAGAGCCACAGACGCCCCCCAGGAAGCCTTCACCAGGAAACAAGCCCTCTGCGTTTCCAGAACAATTCCCGTGCGAGGCGGCATCTGAATGGGAATGTATACTCTGTTCAAACAAAATAAATTAAAAGGAACACGGGCCTAGGACCTGTCCCCATGAGAACAACTAACAGCCCCCACCCCTATTTGTCCACATTCACGATGACCCCAGGACTCCCCTTATGACGGGGCTGCTTATGTGATTCGGGCTTCTCTCCCCACAGAAAATTTTTTCAGACTTTGTCACCATCGAGATGGTCTTCCACACCAAAGCGGTGGAGGTGTATTCCAGTGCCTTCCAGATCCTGGACAGCTACGACCTGGAGAGAGATCTGGAGGTATACCCCGCAAGCGCCCCACTTTCTACTTGACGGTGTGGGGCTCAATTTGATTTTAGGTATCTTGATAGAAACCATTTTTTTTTAAAGATTTTATTTATTTATTTGACAGAGAGAAATCACAAGTAGGCAGAGAGGCAGGCAGAGAGAGAGGAGGAAGCAGGCTCCCTGCTGAGCAGAAAGCCCGATGTGGGGCTTGAACCCAGGACCTGGGATCATGACCTGAGCCGAAGGCAGCGGCTTAACCCACTGAGCCACCCAGGCGCCCCGATAGAAACCATTTTTATTGGCAACATTTTGCCATGGTGATAATTTTGAAGACTCATTCTGATAAATTCTTTTAAATACCTGCCCCTGGGTGCCACAACTAGAGGTGGGCTGGTTTTTCCCAAGTCTGTCATTCAGGAATCAAGTTGGAATCAAGTTCAGGAATCAAACATCACTTGGGTGTTTAAAAACAAGCAGAGAAGTTGACAGTGACAAAGAGCATCCCAGGCCCATGACGGCTACACTCCGATGGGGATGGACTGCTTATCATCCCACCCGATCTGATGAGTACCTAACACGTGCTCATTTAGCTATGACCAATCGCGCCAGTCCCAGAGCCCTCCAACAGCTGTCGCTCGCTGGAATTCTCTTTCGTGGTTCCAGGGCTGGTGGGCTCAGCTGGGTGCTCTTACGCAGGTCTTTCCTGGGTTTCCAGCCAGTTGGTGGCTGGGGCTAGAGTCACGTTGAAGGCTCCCTCTCCCGTATCTGGTAGATGATGGCTGTCACCTGCGTACAGGACAGGCCTCTAGGTTTGCAGTGTTCGGGGCAAAATGAAAATGTGGGCCTCTCGTTCAGTGATTATTAAGAACTTCAAGAGACTGACAGCAGGGTATTAGACCAAACACAGGGCACATCCAAGCTCGGGGTCCTGGGCCACTTACTCCAGGAGCCACACATCCACATGGCCCCACCTGCCTGGGTCCACAGGGGTCCACAGGGCTCCACAGCCCAAATGCCTGCCTCCCTGAGGCCTCTCCAGCTGGCGTGGGCTTCCTCACAGCCTGACGGCTGGTCTAAAGCAAGCATCCTGGGCCGCCTGGATGGCTCAGTGGGTTTAGTGTCTGACCCCTGGTTTCTGCTCAGGTCACCTTCTTCCCTCCCCTCCCTCTGCCACTCCCCTCCCCTGGTCCTTCCTTCGTTTCCTGATTGGAAACAGCCCATCCCGGTCTCTCCTGGGCAGGATTTTAGAACCAAGATACATGGGGTTTACGGACACTATGATGCTCGGCCATTCAAGGATACCACGCCCTCCCCAGCTGTCCCGTGGGCTCTCACCGGCCAGGTGAGCACTGAGGGTGGGAGAGTGAATCCTGTGACGGGGAGAGGCCATCTGAGGACAGGGATTCGCACGAGGTCCTGAGGAGGAGTCACTGCTTCGGGAGTGTGGAGACCAGCCCCAGGGTCTGACCTGGACGGGCTCGGAGGTGGAATCAGTAACACACATCACCAGGCAGAGCAGCCACCATGTGTCCTGAGCGCCCCCTAGAGGCAGCCTGAAGTGTGTCCACTTGAGAAGCAAGGGCTCTAGCCAGGTCACTCCTGTTTCCCAGCCCCCGGGGCCCACCGGTTTCAGAAGTCTGAATTTCTCAGATTTTCGGAGAGTCATACGGTACATATACTCCATGTTCTCCTACAAGCTCAGCAAAGCACATTTCTATTTCCACAGGAAGACCTCTGAGTTCTCAACCAAGTAAGACAGAGACTCTAAGCGGCCTCATGCCAGTCAGGGGAGGTTCAGTCACTCAGTGAGTTGGGGGGCCAGGGGAGCCTCGCCCCACAGTGGAGGCGGCAGGCTTCCAGAATAATTCTCTCTAAAGGCGGTGAACCAAGTACGACCCCCAGCGAGGATCTGGGTCCAAATCCACGGCTCCCAAGCTGTGTGACCTCAGGAAATCTGTGCCTCAGATTCCTTCCCTGCAAAGTAGAGCTAATAGCAGGACCCCCCCTCATAGGGTTGTGGTGAGTACTAGGCAAACAGAACTGCAGGGAGCTCTTAGAAAGTGCTCGATCCTTGTCGCTGCCCTTAGTATTACTGATACTGTCGCTGTGCCGATGACTATTACCATTCAGAGCACTCAGACCACCATACGGAGCCAGAGGAGAGACGAGGAGGAGGAGGAGAGTACGGAACACTCTGCTGAGGAGGACCCCGTGGAGGACCTCAGGGGATAGGGGCGGGCACCCCAGCAATAGGACCACAGCTCCCCTATCAGAAAGACAGAGGCTGACCCCGGGTGCTCAGGGCTGGGGTGGGCTGGAGGCTCTGCTGGGTCCCCGCCCTGGGTGAGTCCCGTGTCCTCCGAGTCTCTGTTTCCTCATCTGTGCAACAGGAACAATCTCGCTCACTGACAAGTTACTCTGGGGATCCACTGGCCTAGCCTCTGTGATACACCATTGGTGCTCAATAAATGCGGGGTGCATCTTAACATGAATCGTGCTGGGTCTCACTTCCCACCTTATGGCCTGGGGACTCGGATTTTTGAGCCCTTGCTGATTCTGAGAACAGGGTAGATTCATCTCCCAGGGATGCTTGAACAAAGCACGGTGAGCTCGGGGCTCAAACAGCAGGAAGCTCCTCTCTCATGGCTCTGGGGGCCTGACGTCTGATTTCAAGATGCCGGCAGAGTGGGCGGCTGCTGAGGCCGTAGGGAGCAGGTGCTCTGGGCCTCTCCCTTAGCCTTCGGAGCCTACTGGCCATCTTTGGCCTCCCTTGGCTTAGATGTCTGTCTTCATGCTCACATGGCATCCTCCCCGTGTGCGTGTCTGGGTCCAAATTCCCTCTCTTTATAAAGACACCAGCCTTATTGGAATAATAGACCCAGGGTGACCTCATCCTAACTAATTATATCTACAAAGACTCTATTTCCAAATAAGGCCACATTGTGAGGCAATAGGAGTTACGACTTCAACATAGGAGTTGTGGGGGGACATGAATCACCCCTAAGACATGGCCATGATATGCGGGGATAATCCTGGGACCAGGGACACATAGCACAAGTTTAGGGAGGTGGAGGGTTGACGAAGGAGGTGAGGACCATGATTTTCTTAACAAAGTGGGGAACACAAGCCTTCATGGGATCATTGCGGGATGAACAGCGCCAAATCCAGCTCCATGGCACCTCCTCAGGGAAGCCCACCCTGATTCTACCAGGGAGAACACTCATTCCAAAAATAACTGAAACATTCTGTATTTTCCATATAATAGATAATTGGTAAAGACAATGTGTAGATTATATCTTACACAGAATCACATCTTATACTATATATCGTATCTCATACTTTTATACGCCTATGTATGTGCGCGCGCGCACACACACGTACATCTTCCTCAACCTCAGCTGTGTCCAAACCCCAGATGGCCTTGCTTACTCACCTGGCGGGCTGGAGCCCAGGGGGCACCTGGTACACAGTAGGTGCTCATCCCTTCTGGCTCTGACCCCAGTGCCCCCAACGCACGGATGGTTCCTAATTCCAGGGCTGGACTCGGCCAGAGCCTTCCTTGCCACCATCTGTGTGTGGATGGTGACTTGGGAAGCGGCAGGAAAGTTCAGAGCGTCTCTCTTTTGGGGCCCCAGAGGCGGAGGGGGTTGGATGGGGCTGGAAGGAGCATGACTGGGGGCTCTCTGCACCACTGGACTTGGATGGCCCCCCTCCCTGGGTACGTTTCACTGCTTCTCCCCTCCTCACGGAGGGGGAGCTCACCCACCGCTCACCCACCGCATGCCAGGGCAACTTCCGCAGGTGTCCGCGTGCAGAGAGAACGCACGGGCCCGGCCACCGGCGGGAAGGACCGGCCTGGTGAGTGGGAGCCGCTGCTGCAGGGCAGTGGGGCTGCGGGGCGCAGGAGCACCGCGGGTACCGTGGTGAACACGCAGGAGGGCCGCTGCGGGCAATGCTCCGACGGCTCAAGGGGAAACCCCACTCGGGGAAGGCACTGGCCTCCTGATTCAGGCGTGGAGGGGACAGGCCGCACCCTGCAAACGGCCGGACCGGCCAAGGACGCGGCGGACGGTGCCCACGGGCTGGAGGAATCCACAACACCAGCGTCTACACTACCCAACTCAGTTGGGCTCAGTGTGGCCCCCAGCGAAGTCCAAGGCAGCTTCCAGGGACACAACTTACAACCCAAAGGCCGTGGAGCCCAAGGAGCCCCACGGCCCAAGCAGAGAGCGGAGACCCACAGGCTGGAGACTCCTGCTCCGGCGCGAACCACACGCCCATCCGCAGCCACCGGAGCGCACAGCCCGCGCGGCAGGCCGAGGCCACCAGGGACCCACGAGGCACGGTGCCGCGCCCACGGGCCCATCGCCACAGCCACGAGGGGACGCGCAGTCCCACCGTCGCCGCCGCCACCAAACGAGCCTGCAGGCTCCACACCCGGCGCGTCCCCGCGCAGCCAATTCACGCGCCAGGCGGCCCGACTGGGCATGCGTGGGATGCTGCCCCTCCTCCCCCCACCCCAGGCGTCCTCCCCTCCCCCACCCCCGCGTCCTCCCCTCCTCCCCACCGCGTCCTCCCCTCTTCCTCCAGTGTCCTCCTCTCCTCCTCCCACGCCCTCGCCTGCTTCTCCTCCCACGTCCTCCTCTCCTCACCTCCTCCTTCTGCGCCCTCGCCTTCTCCTCCCTCCGCGTCCTCGCCTCCTCAGTGTCCTCACCATCTCCGGTCAGCCGGCACGTGGAGACAGTGTGGGGCGGGAACACGCATGCGCCCTGCAGGGCGGCAGGGGAGGCTCGGCTGCCCCCTGCCGGCCCTCCGGAGCAGTGCAGGACGCCCAGCCACAGCTCCGTGTCAGTCAGGCCTGCGGATTCCCCCAGGTGCTGAAATTCAAACCGCACCGACCCGAAGACCCCATGCCTTATCCAAAGACGGTTAAGGGACAATTACTTGGAAACCGTAGAGAAGGGCATGAATGCAACTACAACTTCACAACGTACACCAAAATTCACTCAAAACTGCCCACGGCTACATTTCGAATTCAAATCCGTAACCGTTCTAGAATAAATACACAAGACAGTCTGTGGGACCTCGGGTCTGGTGACGAGTCCTAACACAAAACGCGGAAAGACGACCCCCCCACACACATCGGTGATGTGTACATTGTAAAATTAAGCCTCCCACTCCTTGGAAGACCTTGTTCGGGGAACCAGAAGACGAGCTACAGACGGGAAGAAAATATTTGCAAAATCCATGTCGACAAAGGATTTGGATTCAAAATATGCAAAGAACTCCCATCACTCCACGGTAAGGAGACAGCCCACCCCATCCAAAGCGGGTACAGGTCTGAACAGACACCTCGGCAGAGAAGACAGGGGTCAAGTGCGATTCCAGCCAACAGAGGCCCACATCACGCATTAGGGAATCACGGGTTAGAACAGCCACCAGCTAGCATGTCTCCCTTTCAGAACGCTGAACGCCGAAACAATGACATGGACAGTACCCGTCGGGGGAGGGTAAGGCACAGGGATGCTTCTGTTAAAATACAAAATTCAGCCAAATTAATTAGAGGATCTGGTTGGCCTTATTAAGCGACTCATAAATTGGGCAGCAGCACCCCCTCCAGGAAACAGAGGGACGACCCCTCAGGGCTTCCATGAAGTCAGGGGGAGAAAGGTTATAACCACAGGGAACACCATTTGAAAGCCTCCCTGTTTAACTTTTATATTTAGTTTTGTGAATCTTGAATAAGAGGCTTTAAATTTATTCCTACAAAACTGACACAGAAAAGTCCAGTCTTTTTTTTTTTTTTTTTTTTTTTCTGTGTTTCATAGGTTAGCCTCCTGCAGGCACAGCTCCCTGGTTTATTTCGTGGGGATAATGAAGGCAAGAGCAGCAGCGAGAAGCCGTCTGTGCTTTGTGAATACCACGTTTGGTTCTCACAGGACCACGTGGGATAGACGCTATGTTCCTTCCCATTTTACAAATGTAGACACCGAGGCTCAGAACGATTTGGTAGTTGGTAGGGAGGTGGAACGGGACCTGGCCTCTCTCCTGGGGCTACCCTGCCCTACCCTGTGGTCTTTTGTGTCTCTGTTGCCCTAAGGGGATCCTTCCCCTTCTGGATAGTTGCCTCTGAATCCCACCCTTGGCCTGTTGCTGCTGGAGCACCCTCCACCCCCACCCCGAGCACAAGAGGAAGAGTCAGAGGGGATAGCCTGGGCTTGGGAGCACCCACCACCCACTTCTATGTTCAGCTAACAGGGGAGTGGTGTTCTCCAGACTGGGTGGGAGACCTGGGGACATGGAGGTCAGGCCCTCACCCCAGGGAGCACACCCCATCTTGCCCCTGAGCCCCCCTCGGGCTGAGGACCCTTCCCTCAGGCCCTTCACGGCTCCCCAGATACACCTCCCTCATCCGTTTAGGCTAGAGATTTAGAACATGGCTACTGACTTCTTACAATCCGAAAAAGAGAAAAGCCCCAACATTTCACAAAACACATCTGTCCAACCACACAGGAAAGGACTGATAAAGGCACCCCGCTCCTGCCAGGTAGCCAGAAGGGGTGTCAGGCATCCTGCAGGCCCGGACTGAGGTCCCGTCCACGGTCGCCACTCCGCCAGCACAGACCCCCTTTCACACCCCTGAGAAGATGGCCAATTCTCCAAGAAGGCCTCACCGATAGGTGAAAACAAAAATTAAACAGAACAGCTTTTTTTTTTAAGATAATTTATTTAAGTTTCCACCTTCTGACAACCTGAGGTGCAATATAGAGACATAGATTTTTTTTTTTCACAGGAAACAGTTTTGATTTTAGCACTGTTCTGAGATCTGCCACCTTGAAACTTCCTCAGCCTTAAAATACTGTTTGCTGGATGTCACCTGGTGGGCCATGGGATTGCATAAGGGGCACACCAACACCTGCATCACGGAACCCTACTTTGGGGCTACTAAAGGCAAGGTCTGGGTGGGGCAACGGCAAATGTGGGGTCCAAGACCGGCTGGCTGAAGGAGAGAACGCATTAATGCAGGCGTGTAAACCATCCCCGAGGGCCCCAGCAGAGGCCGCAGTTTGTAACAAAGGCAGCAGACAGGCCTTGTTCTAACACATTAACATAGTTGAAGGGGATCTATGTCTAATGTCTGAATTTCTAGCATTTCCTAATGTTCAAAGGTTTGGCTTGTCTTCTTTAAGATGCCTTAAGGAAGGGACAGACCCAGGCTCGCTCACGACCTTGCAGAGGAAGCTAACCCACCCTGTCTCTGGCACAGAAGAGACCAGGACCACACCTGTGTCAGCGCTGGGGGACAATGCCCACAGCGCCTTCTTCCCGTTTTCACAAGCACATGTCCAGGACCAAGGAGGGAATAGGTACTGCCCCCACCCCCCAATTCTAGGACTGACCCGTGGCTCAAGGGGGATTTACCAACAGGCAGTCTCTTTAGCTAAAGTGCAGACCTCTTTGGGGGAAGCTCAGGAGGGATCCAGGTGGCGGTGGGCTCTGCTCAGACTCCACCTTGTCAAAGCCTTGGAGTCTGGGGCTTATGAGGATCTGGGATCCCCTCCATCTTCGGACACCCCGTGGCAGGCGTGTGTGGAAGAGACAGGAAGATATCTGCAAACCCAGACCTACTGATGCTTTTCTGGAAATGATAAGCTTATCCATTTCCATTAGTAACCAAGAGCCCTGCACTGAGAACACTTCCCCAGTTGAATCTGAGGGACATGGGAGTTGGCTGGACACAGCTGGGGTGGGGCTCCATTCCTGAGCTCTGGTGGACTCAAGGAGCACAGGCCAGCGCCCTGGGAACAGAGCATCCCAGCTCCCATGGGACCCTTCCATTCCTCCCCAAAGAGCATGAGACTCTCTGCCCCAGGGACAGCAAGGGACACCAATGAGGTCCCACCAGAGCCTACCATGGAGGATGGTCTTAGCATTGAGCATATTTGCTGAAGGGGAACAATCTGAAAATGACCCATGCATTTGTTATCTGGTCAGTCAGCACGCCCCTATTCCCAGCCTCACGACGATAAGGATGCAGGACACCAGTGGTCTGTGTGGCTTTGCCTGGGGTCTGAACATTGCACATTGCTCAACTAGGGGTGCTTCCAGCCCATCCAGTTCCCTTTTTGGTGAAACTCATCCCCGAGGGTCATAAGGAATAAATGATTTATAGGGAAGCTAGGGGAGGCAGCAGAGACATGAGAGTGAGGGGGCTTGGGGGCTGGGGGGCACGAGGGACCCCCACCCAGCAGCTAGTCCTTGACTGAAGACAGGGAGAGGAGAGAGCAGCCTGGACTGGTCTGAGCGCTGTAACCCCCTCTCCGCAGGCTGGGGCCGGGCCTCCCTGCTCTGGACAGACCCTCCTTCCCAACCTTCCTCACTGTTTCAGGAAAAGGGCTCCCCCTGCCTAGCCTCCACCCCGCTGCCAGGAGTCTGCAGTTTTAGGTCATCTGGTAATAATGCTGACGGGCCCACCCGTCAGCCAATGGCGAGGCTGCTGGAGAGTGCCGGAGGGTCCGGCCTGCAGCTTGCAGCCTGGACAGGCAGTCATGGGCCAACCTGCCCCCAGGTGGCTTCTTGGCTCACCTGAACATCCCAGATTTTAATTTGGATACAGAACTCAGGAAATGGGACTCTTTCTGGTCCTCCTTTTGGTAACGTAAGAACTTAGCAAACCTTCCCCCTTTTTTTGGCAATAGGAAATCATAGTTCACTCCATGTTACTGTACGAGTAACTTAGGGTATCAGAATCCTGTTCTCCTACCTTTGGTTCAACACACATGCTCACACACAAGGCAGATGCAATCCAAATTATTAACGTGCCCACCCCCCACCTACCGATATTGCTAAAATGAAAACAACAGCTAAACACATACAGGGCCGCATCTTGACGTACCTGCGTGGTTCAGTCAGTTAAGCATCTGACTCCAGATTTTGGGTCGGGTGATGATCTCAAGGTTGTGAGATCGAGCCCCGCCTTGGGCTCCACACTGGGCGTGGGCTCTGCCTGGGATTCTCTCTCTCCCTCAGCGCCTGGCCCACCTTCAAAAGCTGCAACTCAACATCATCCTGTTTGTCAAGCAGGGAACTTTTTATTTGAGAGGCTTGGCTGTCCAGGCTCACTGTGATGTGCAGAGCCCTGGCGGACAGCCAGCAGAAAGTCCGAACCACCTGTGATGAGGGGCGAGACTTCAGAGCTCCTGGCTTTGGACACTCCACCTACCGGGACGGGAAGCTCTCTTCTAGGATACGATCTGACCCTTCCTGCATTGAGTCTATGGTTCCTGAGTTTACAGGAAGGGCTCGCAGAGCTCTCATACCAACGTGTCCATGTGTGTGCAGCAGACGGAGACTTCTCCACACTCTGGACCTCTGAGAGTGTCCCCTGTCAGTCTGCTCTGGCCGGGCCCTCGAGGGGAGAGACCGTGTCACAGGGACCCAGGGCATCTCAGCAGGGCAAGCTGCCAGCCTTCTTTCCAGGGACGGGACTCCTCCAAGTGATAGTGGCCAGAGGCATAGAGGAGGGCCCAGGTCTTGGCAGAGTCTGAGCCAACTGGGCAGCCCAACCCCACTCTGCCAGCCACATCCGGAAGAACAAGCAATGGGAGGGGAGAAAACCCCAAGCGGTCCTTGCTTCCACCTTCAAATGCTATTTCAGGAGGCCTACAGGGGGGAATCAACCTCTCAAGATCATTTTCGAAGTTAAAGTGCTTGGAAAAGCCCAAAGAAATCAAAGGGGCGTTTCCTTCCAAAGGCCCAGGAGTCCTGCTGGCTCCGCCCCAGGGGGGAAAGGGCAGGGCCTCGCTCTGCTCCCGGGCACCATGGAGAGAGCCTCAGAACCCACTCCACTCCCTCCGGAAACCAGAATCAGACTTCTATACAAAACTCTTATATATACAAGGATAAGTCTTTGGGGCACCTTACGAAAAAGTTGTAACGCATTTCAACTAACTACTGAGATGTGACTAATAAAGCCAAAGACGCCAAGGCTGAAGGGAGAGCCTTGCAGGGGACTCGGACAGACCCCCTCCCCCATGCAGCCCTGATTCTACAGAGGGGGAGGGGAGCCCAACGGATTCAGGGGTCACGGTTGAGTGTTTCAGGAGGGACGCATTATCCGACAGTAGCACTGGAGGAGGGGCCCACATACCCCTTAATTTGAACTTATTTGTCTGAAATGCCATCGGTAGAAACATGCACTGTCCCTGGGCTCAACACTGGCCCGGGGTGGGGTGGGGGGACCTTCGGTCTGTGGGACCTGCCCCAGCAACACAGCTGTGCATTGTGTGGTGACATCGCCAGACAGGCTGACTTCTCTCTCTCTCTCTCTCTCTCTCTCTCTCACACACACACACACACACACACACACACAAACGATACCGTTATAAAAATAAGCTGAATTTCAGGATCCAGCCTTCGGACACCAGCCCACTCCCATCATACCAAGCTTCACGTCGCCTCTCCTGTCCTTACCGAGACATGCAGCTACAGCTCCGTCACTGCCCGCTCGTCTCTGGAACGTTCCAGGGAGGCATCCCAGGACGGAAAGCGTTCCAGCACTGGCCGGGTCAGTGACCACCAGGCATGGTTTTGCTGTTCTCCAGGGCAGACCGTGATGTAATGACTGAGAGGTGAGGAGGCAGAGAGGGGGAAAAAGGAGCGGGGATGTGGGGAAAGGAGAGTGTCCACGGGCCTACTTTCAAGGTCAGTGCCCAAGTGCAAGGGGCAGAGGCAGAGGGAAGCGGACGGACGGGAAGTATTCATGCCAGAGGAGCCACATGCTGGCTGCTTGCCGTCACACGTCCATCCCCTCGGGCCGGCATAGACCCCAAGAGAAAAGCCAGGGTTCCTGGGCACCAGAAGCGGGACAAGGGGGGATCTGCCAAGTGTGCAGGAAAGCGGTCAGCCAGTGAGGGGCGAGGGGGCAGAGGTGCCTTCCCATGGCTGCCGGGGGGCGGGGTCCCCAGGCCTCATGGCCACTCCACACACGAGCCTCACGCCACTGCCCCCAGAAGCCGCTTCTGCCCGGCTGTCCACGACATGGACACAGATTTTTCCGTCTTCCTTGAAATACCCAACAGCAAGGGTGGTTGTTTTGCAGCGACTGAAGAGACTTCTCTTGTTGGCGCCTCTTGGTGGGGCAGGCAGCCCACGCTCCTCCCAGGAAGGACATGGGGGACTCTCTGCATCACAAGGAAGCCACGCGCAGACGGCGCATTGCAGGTGCTCTGACACCGCCACCTCCAGGCTGGTGTGATTCCCAAGCGACCACGCAGATCTCACGAGAACTCCAGGACGCTCACACCCCTTGCTGGGCCTTCTGCGGCCAGGAAGGAGGTCCTCTGCACCAGGCTCTCTCCCTCCCTAAAATAGCCAAGTGTCTCTTTCCTCTTAGCGGTTCCTATGACTCCGGTTCCTGTCACACGGTGGGCAGCTGGCACAGAGCTGGCAGAAGCCATGGACTGACCTGGCCTGCCCGGGGAGGCCCATTGCCCCCTCCTCAAGGCCGTGGCTCAGCAGGAGCCCCGACTAGGGGAGCACCCCCACTCCATCCTGCTGCTGAACAAGAGGGTCCCGGACTGTCACCCGTGTCACTGGCGCATGCCAGCTCCTGATGCCCCCATCTGCATTCCCACATGCACTGCACACCCTCCCTCTCCTGCGGGCGGCTGCAGCAGGCACTGCCCGGGGCCCACCTCGGCCCTGGTGTCCTTCCTCCTCCTCCTGCTTGGTCCTGTGTTGTGGCCCTAACACCCAGGAGAAGGGGCAATCACCTTGGTTTTAGCCGTGTAATCCCAGAGACCCTTTGGCACGCGGATGTGGGGAGCAGACAAGGCAGAAGGGAGGTGGGGAGATGGGCAACCAGATTCTTCTAACCGCTAGTTCTAGGGCAGCGTGGAGCGGCTCTGGGTGCTTCCGAGGTCATGCAGGGTCATCAGGTAGGGTGACAGCCAGTCGCTGGCCCAGGAGAGGGGTGTGCACCCTCAGTCCTCCTGGAGGGTGCTCCGGGCGACCTCCCATGGCCTGCCTACTCAATGGCCATCTGCTCAATGTGGTCGCTCAGCAGCTTGTACTGCTCTGGAAAAGAAAACAGCGTTAATTCTTGGAAGAAAGATGTCCACACCGACGGGTAGGCCCTGCTCTTGGCATGTGGGCAGTAACAAAGCATGACCTCAGCGGGAATGGCAGTGTCACCGGGAACACCAGGCCGTGAGCTGCTAGCATGCTGCCCGCCTGGCCCCTGGAACTGGGCTCCCTGGAAATGAGACACGTGTTTTTATGGAAAGAACCTGAAGCCCAGGGAAGGCTACGTGCCGGTGGACGAACCGTGCCAAGGGAGCCAGGCCTGAGTCCTACAGGGACTGAGGGCTGCAGGGCAGGCCAGGGGACAGTGTCTTGCCCAGTGCCGTGGGGCTGATGGGCGCGTTCTGCGATTTTCCGGGGGAGCACCGGGCACTCTCCTACCTCCTGAGGCCACTCTTCCGTGGCCCCTCTTAATTTGGCACAGGATGGAGGATTTTTAAAAAAGATTTATTTGAGAGAGAAAATGCAAGCAGTGGCAGGGGAGGGAAAGGGGCAGAGGGAAAGAGAGACTCCCAAGCCGACTCCCCGCTTTTCTTTTTTAAAGACCACTGTGTCCATCCAAATGTGTATTTAAGCGGAAGCCTTTTTAGACCACGAGGAAAGCCGTTTCGTAGCAGGTGGGATGCCGCGTAAAGGCCGGCTCTAACAGAGTAGGGGGCGGATATGTGACCTATCCTCTCTTGCTAGAGAAGTCAGAGACTCTAGAGCAACGCCACGGCCCCTACACCCATCACGGCAGTGTGGTTCAAGAAACAGAGCAGGCCACTTAGAAGCAAGGGCAACTGATGGCAGAGCTTCAAGTTCAGAGTCTGCGTGCCCAGGCCCATCTTCGCCTTTGGCCCCGTTTTGGAAACACGGGGGCAGGGAAGCTCCCCAACCCTAGCGTGCCACACCCCACCCCGGCAAATGCTGTCTAGCAGGAAAGGCCTTTAAGCACAATGGGAAGCGTCCCGTGCATGGAGGGAGATGGGAAGAGCAGAGGGGTGAGGCTGCGCGACAGTTCAGCATCACGTTTCTAATGAACAGCACAGCGATCCTTGGAGTGGGGTGGGTGGGGTGGGCAGAGCACTGGTTGCCTAGCCCGAGCCCTGGCCGCCTCTGGCCGCCGCTCACCTTCGTCCAGATGGCCGATCACGGCCTGCTTCTTCAGGAAATCACTACATAGCTTCTTGCTGAGCCCGAACGCCAGCATGTTGTGAGTGAACGTGCTGGAGGAGAAGACACCCCGTGAGCGGCTGCCCTTCCTTCTCTCTGAGAGGAGAGGAGGGCGGGGGCAGTGGGGGGGGGGGGTTGGACCCGCCTGGAACAGGGAGAAGCGGAAACAAAGGGCAGTCGCCTTGGCCCCGGGGCTACTCTTGCTGTGCAACTGCCCACCCCGGGGGGCACGAGGCGTGTTTGTTGGGAACTGGAAGCCGGTCAAACGTCATTAACCGCGGGCGTGTGGGCTGCGTGAGAACACAGGGCTACAATGACACAGAGATGTGTGATGCTGTCAGGGACGGCTCCCCGCTGCCATGCCCCGCAGGTCAGGTTGGAAGGTCTCCTTGGCGGGGGGCCTCTTGTCACCATATCCGGGCATCGGTGTCCCCCTCTGCCCTGCACGAGGACAGGCCTTCCAGCAGGAGAACCCCCGCGCCGCCCCACTCGGTCGGGGCCCCCAGGGTGGGGTCGTTGTCCGTGCTCTCACCCCAGCTGCCCGAAGGTGATGTTCTCATTGAACCGTAGGCTGTCGTTGCGTTCCTCTTGGGTCATGTGGCACCACTTCTCCCTGCAAGCACAGGTGACAGGAGAGGGTTCCCGAATGCCGTCGCACTCCCCTGCCTCTCACCCCCCCGCTCTGATCTACAGGGACCCCCGACACACAGTGGGGAGCACCTCCCCCAGAGAGCTGTTGGATCCGCTTTTCCACAAAGCCTGCCCAGGGTTCTGCCGCTCTGCCTGACAGGCCCAAACACGAACTGCATCACTCCGTCCTTCCTGAGACGAGGAGATCCGAAAGCTCATATGCTTCCTACTGACCCAGCAATGATGTTTGTGTGCTCAGTGGCTGCCCAGAACATTCTCTAGGGGACAAGGACACCATCCCCCGTGTCCTTCTCTGTGGGTCACAGATGGGAGGTCCTGATGCCACTGGGGAGGCAGGATGACCTGCAGAGAGGACAGGGTCCCCCTGGCGTCCCAGGGGAGGGAGCTGAGAACCCATCCAGGAGGTCCCTCGGGCTGGCGCTCCCGCTACAGGTCTCACAGGCTCTTTGCAGGGGCAGCGTGTCAGCCTCTTGTGGCAGGGAGGCCCAGGGAGCAGGGGAGCTGGGCCGTGCTGAGGGCCACTGGCCCGTCAGGCCGGATCTTCGCCCGGCTGTACTTCCCGGCCCTGACTTCCTCAGAGGCCCAGGTTCATGCACTGCTTCCCTCCCCGGAGCACAAGGATGAGACCCCGATCTCCCCAGAGGTCCCCGTGCAGATGGCACGAGGCCTTAGCACAAAGTGCAGAAACGCCAAGAGAAAGCAACACGGTCTGTGGGCGGCTGCCCGGGCGGGACTCTGAAGCCCGACTGTCCTCCCTGGAGAGGGACGCGAGCACGCACGGCTCTGGGGCAGGAACGCTGCTCTCCGAGCCCTGTGAGCTGTGTGTCCTGATGGAAAGCTGCCTCCAGCCACTCGCTGTGGGTGTGGTTGCCCCCTCCCCTGGGAGAGCACCCCTGTCTCGAGCACATTCCCGGCCCCTCCGTGTCTCCCCAAGAAGCAGGCTCCTTGCAGGGGCAAATACAGGTGTGGAGGAGATGCTCGCTTAAGCCCACTGCCCCTTCAAGATTACGCTCTGGGTGATGAGTCTGACTAAAGGTTAGAGAGAGAAGAGACGAGGGAGAGACGAGGCAGAGTGAGGGAGCGAAGAAGCCAAAGGAAGAGAGAAAGAACCAACATCAAACCTTAACTGCTCCCCGCCCGCTGGGCCCAGGGCCACTCGTGCTACTGTGGCTTAGCGGAAGGCCACAGGACACCGGGGACAGGTATCATTCCCAGCCTCCTCCTGCCGATGACAGGACACCCGTGAAGATACCCAGAGCATGCTTCCAGGCATGACACTAATCCCATCCCATTTTCCTTCTCACCCTCTTTCCTGCAGTGGTTGTTCAGGCACATGAATCCCCATACCATCATCTGGTCTGCTGTGTACAGTTGTGCAGGTTGTGCAATGCACAACCCCACACCACGTGGGAATGACCGGCCGCCCTGACCCTCCTGACCTGGATGAGGAGGAGATTCTCTTGGCTGTGGCAAGTCCTAGAAGTGGGGCATTTACTCTGACCTTCGAAGAAAGAGGTGGAAGGCCGCTAGCACTCAGCAGGTCAGGTGCTGCCTGCCATCCAATCAGTTCCTGAAAACTGAGATCAATACCCAATACCGGGCATGGTCTAATCCCACACAGACTGCAGGACGTGTGTCTACACTGCCACGGTGGGAACTGGATTGTGAGCAACAGATGCCTTTGGAAACGGAGGCCTTTCTGCCTCTGAGTATCACCAGCCGGGTTTACTGAAGAGGAGAAATATTGCTGGAGGCACGAGGTTGCCCAGGGATCCAGAGCCCACCCTCCCACCCCAGTCTCAGAGGAACACTTGCCCTTCATCTGGCTGAGGCTGGGAGCATGTGTGGGTGTCCCAGGGGGCAGGTCTGAGATGTGTGTGGTCAGAACACATCTGCTCTGGGGCACAGAGTAAGGCCCAGAGGCCGGCACCCCCTCGTGGGATTGGTGCCGACAGCTTGGAGGCGGCCGTGATGCTTCAGCTCTCCAGGGCCTCAGCCACTGGTGCCAGGCAGCCCTGCCCCTCGGAGGTCGTGGTGAGTCATGCTCCCCCCGCTCCCCAAGACACTGTGGGGACGTGGGGGCTTTGTACTAAAGGCCGTGTCCTTATGCCTAAATGCTCCTTTTATAGCCATAATAAGGCTGCGTAAGAAACAAGATCTCTCATAAACAATAAGCACTAAAAATATATCACTGATGAAAGGAAGCGTGCTTTAGGAAATGTCCGGCGAAAACAATCACTGTACCAGAAACCGTATTGTGAGTAGGCAGGCCTTGAGCTACAAAATGTATTACAAAAGATACTCAACAAATAAATAAAATCTTAAAAAAAAAAAAAAAAGATACCCAGCAAATACAAAGGTCAAATGATGAGATTCAGACCCCACTGGGGGCTCCAAGAAAACAGCCTGTTCCAGGCCCTTCTCTCCGGGGGGGCACCCTCACACACAAACACACACACATACACACACACACGCATGCGCGTGCACAGGCTCCACACCAGGCCATGGCTGGCAAGGCGGGGGCAGCTGTCTTCCTCCCTGAACCCCAGGCCTGTCGCAGGGGCAGGGGAGGGTCTGCCAGACCCCTGCACACGTGGGCACCTGGCTGACAGAGCCAGATTCTCTGTGCCCCCCCGCCGCCGCCCCCATGGCTTCGTGCCACGACCAGATTACCAAGCGTGTAGTCAAGGGGGTGGGTTCGAGGTCTGCTCTGGAGGGGCTGGAGTGGCCAGTGGAACTCACACCAGGCCCTGCAGGGTCTCAAGTGCCTTCTATGTGTCCTGATCCTGGTGCTCTGCCCTTGGCGAACCCCCACCCGCCACCGGCCTGTCCCAGCGCGGGGCTCGCCCCGGGCGGTGGGGCTGAGCTGCCCCAGCGTCCGGGCTCTGCCTCCTGCAGCAGCTTGCGCGCGGCTCCCACCCTGAAGTGGCCCTGGCGGGGACCCGCGGCCCCGTAACATGAACAAAGTCACGTGGACACACACCTCTTCTTCTCCTCCTCTCCAGCATCCCCTCTGGAGCGGCAGCAGAAACAGGTAAACAGAGGAACATGTCAAAGTCATGCAAGATATGTGGATGGAAAAAAGAGAACAGCGAGAGAGGAGCGTTATTACAGGCAGAAACAGAGAGACGGAGAGAGACAGGGTACTCGAGACCATTCATCTGCTAGGAGCCCGACAACTATGTAAGCAGCAGGAGGAAACCCCATTCGCCTACAAGCATCGAAGTGCTTCCTTCAGTCTGGTTTCCGGCAGAGCGTGGGATTCTCTCTCTAGAATCCCCGGGATGGCTCCGGCATCCTGCCCTCTGCGCGCTCCCTCTGCCTCCCTCAGGAGAGGCAGCCACAGCGGACTGCAGGCCGTCCCGCCCGGGGAGGGTGTCGCTGCCCCCGACCCGTGCAGACAGGTCGACCGCACTTCCAATCCCCCCAGAGCTGGTGGACCGGCCACACAGCAGGCACCTGCTGTCCCCTGCCAGGGAGAAAGGCTGAGGGGTCTCCCCCTGTTAGAGAAGGAGAGGTTCATGACAGGGGGTGCCAATAGGGGAGCCAGGACTAGGAGGGCTGCTGCCCTGTCCTGCCCAGCCACTCGACACAGTGGGCAGCAACTGTGGCTTGCTGTGGCCAGAGCAGGAAGGGCCACCAGCCCTCACTCTGCCCTGTGCTCTGTGTGACCGTTTACAACGGGGGTCTTCTGATGTGGCAAGACTATCGTCAGGGAGGCTGGGGGGGTCTCAGGCCGCAGACCAGAGCAGTAAGCTGAAGGTAGCAATCGTATCTCCCCAGAGGTCAGCTCTCTCGAGCTGAGTCTACGGCGGCGGGAGGCGGGGCGGCAGGCCCTGCGTGCCCGAGTCCCGAGGCCGCGGTTCTTATAGCAATAGGCAGACTCAATCCTTGGGGGTCCTGATGGGTTCACTCTGGGGGAGTGTGCGTTTCAGAGGAGGGTCAGCCCAAGTCATGCCAGAGCCCAGGACAGAAAGCGCTCATGCAAGCCGAGGAACCCCCATCGACCCCCGCCCACGAAGCTGAGCGTGCCCGGGACCCCCCAGGCAGCTCGCCCGGCACTGGGGCCAGAAGGAGCCGAAAAAGAGACGGATGCACCGACTCAGCCGCCGTTCTGCTCTCCTCTGCAGAAATTTGAAATTAAAGCCAGTCCCACGGCCTCTGCCGCAAGGCAAGGCGGACCCAGACGCTGCTCCTACCTGGTAGTGGGAGACCGTTTTCTCCTCTCATAGTGGACAGCATCGAAGAAAGCCGCATTCCAGAACCTCAGTGTGTGCCTGGGAGACAGAGCCGAATGTCAGTCCTCTGCGGGGAGGCTGGGAGGCAGCTCTCAGCACACGGGAGGGATAAGAACACATGGCTTGTGGACACATGGCAGAGAGGCAGAGCAGGGTAGAGGAAAATGGCCAGGAGCCTTTGTCCCAAACCAAGGTGGTTCCCTGGGCTCCTGGCTAAGGGTCATATCTCTCCCAGGAGGAGGGTATGACACGGAGGCAGGTAAAGTCCACATCCATCTGCGGGACATGGAGGAAGGCCTTCTTCCACTTCTGCACCCCCGCTGGGCCTCCCAGAGGAAGATGGGTGTTTGGGGACACCTGCTGCCCGAGAACAGGGTCTAGTAACATAAACGGGAACCTGGCACGGACAGGCCGCGTGCAGAGAACAAACATGTTCATAGGGACACACAAGTAAGAGACGTTCTTCCTAAGATCAAGGGTCCGCCAACTATGCCACTGTGGCCTTCGAGGGAGGGGCGCATCTGACATCCCTGGGACTCGGGGGCCGGCTCTCTGCCTACTTGGGGGTGAACACAGCATGGAGATGGAGAACCTTTGGAGGGACTAAGGCAGCCCAAACAGTGATCCACAGAGCGAGACAGAGGGCAAGGGCTCCCCCGACCGCCGGCCTCTCACTTTACTCATGACCTTCATTCCTAGACATTCGTATAAAATAGCTTTATTGGGATATAATTCACATACCATAAACTCAGTCTTCTAAAGTTCACAATTCAGTGGTTTTTACTGTATTCCAAGTTGTGCAACCCGGAGTGCGATCCTCAGAACATTTTCATGCCCCCATAAAGAAACCCTGTCCCCGTGAACAGTCCCTCCCTGACCCCTGCTTCCCGCAGCCCCCAACAACTGCTCAGCTGCTCTGTCTCCAGGGACGGGCCTGTCGCTGACGACAGATGAGAATAAACAGCATCTACTACGTGGCCTTTCGTGTCTGTCTTGTAATTGTTTCCAGGTTCACCTGCGTCTCAACGGTGAGCATCTCGCCCCTCCTGTGGCCGAAGAAGACCACGTGGTTGGGAGGTATCACATTTTGCAGATCCACACATCACGCGTCCCTGTCCGTGGACATCTGGGTGCTTCCCAGCTATGGGCTATTAAATGTGCGTGAGTCTTGGCCCAAGTACCTGTTCTCAGTTCCCTCAAGCCCCTGGCTAGGAACGGAACTGCTGGGCTTCAGGCTAACTCTCTGCTAACATTTGGGGGAGCTGCCAGGTTTGCTCGGCCGCTGTCCCCCTTCTCTCCCCATAGACAGGGTATGCGGGTTCCAGTTTCTCCACATCCTCACCCACACCCGCCACGGTTCCCCTTTTCTATTCCAGCTATCCCGGGGAGGGTGCGGTGAGCCCCGGTGGCGAGGGAGCCACAGGGGCCAGGAGCTCGGGCCCGCAGGTGTGAGGGCGGCCTTACCAGATGGGCTGCTGCTTCAGGTGCGTATACAGGTAGATCTTCTCCCCCTTCCTTTCTTCCTCCGGGCTGCACACGGTCACTGCGGGAGGGCAACAGACACCGCCCGTGGCTCCGGTTGCCCCCACAGGTTGGCAAACCCCTCAGCGACCCTCCCGGCAGGCACCGCTTCTCCCCAAAGGTTATGGAAACGTACGGTAAAAATTTCCAGACCACTTGTCCAACACCGCCCGCGGCCGGGAAGGACGCTCCTGCCGCCTGGCTGTGGGGGCTCCTTCTGAGGGAAGGATCCCTGGCACGGCCCCCCACCCCCACCAATATGTTCCCTCACTTCCCTGCCTTGAGGAATTTAGCTCCCGAATCCTCTCCCCAGAGAAGAGGCTCCCCACCGAAATTCCATAGGCAAGTACAGGCCAGGGTGGAGAGAAGTTGGGAGTCACCTAGGACAGAATCTGGTGCCCGGGGCGGAAGGAGCCTGGATGTTCAGGGGCCTGCTTGGTGAGGCTGCTGGTTACCCAGGGCGGCAGCTGGGGGCAGTCGAAGACCCCTTGGGGACCAGGGGCACTGCTGTGGCACAGCCGGACACCTGCTAGGCAGGAGAGCACTGGGAGACACTCACCTGTCTTCTGCGGCTTCTCCTTGGGCTTGTTCTCATCCTCCCTGGGGGACAGAACCACAGCAGTGACATAACGACCCCCCCCCCCATTTTCTCAGCTCAGAGGAACCAGTCTAACCTGGCTGAAGCAGGATTATGTCTCTTAGCGATGGGTACATTTCATGTGGTTTCTTTTGGAAAAGTGTTATGAAGTCGGTGCTATATTTACCAACTGCCAATCTTCCAGGATTAAGGAGATGTGGCAAGGAGGCTCCCTTGCACCATTTTCTCTGATTCCAAAACTGCTTGGACCAGACAAGGAACAAAACCAAATCTTCCGGCAGGAACCAGCCATCGGAGAGGACAGTGGGGACCGCAGGGAGCCTGGGGTTCTCTGGCTGACGTGCCCCCTTTCTTGGGAGGTTTGGCTTCAACACCCCATTCTCAAGCACCCGGTCCCAGAAGGCTCCTGAGCTCCTGCCGCAAAATGGCTGTCCTAGGGGACAGGGGTCTTTCTCCCCTTCCTACCTGGTTCCATTCACACGAGCTTTCACCACACTTCCGGGAGGAAGGGAGGAGCTGTGATTCCCCTCCTGCCCGCTGACAGTTTCCACATGCTCCCCCCATCAGTCCTAGAAGAACCCAGCCCCCAGGACATCCCTGTCTGTCAGCCAACCCACCAGCATGTGTGAACCCCAGAGAACTCTGGGGAGTCAAGCGGGGCTTGCAGCTGTGCTGCGGGCCCCAAAGGTCACCCAGCGTGGCCAAGTGGATGCTTCCATGGCCAGCCCACGGCCTCCCTGTCACCGCCACTGGCAGGTGGCATGTGGCCTCAGCCCTCGGCCACAGCCGGCCCTCCCCCCACAGTCCACCTGCTGACACGTACTCATGTTTCCTGGCCAGGGGTCCCTTCAGCTTGGTCTCCAGTCCCCCGAAGAAGCCCTTGACGTTCTCTGTCTTGGCCGATGTGTTCTTTAGCAGCCGCTCAGCGATATCCTTCTTCTCCGCCAACCAGCTATTGGCGGACTTCAGGTAGGAGTCGATGCTCCCTGCAGGCTTCTCCTTGGACTCGGAGGGCAGCAGGTGCGGCTTACCTGGAGTGGGGGAGAGGCGGGAGGGGGCAGGAAAGGAACCGCGCTGTGTAGCGGGAACAACAGGACGCCGGAGCCTCTCGGTGACAGTGGCAACCAGCGAAGGACCCAAGATGCCAGGGGAAGGCGGAGGGCTGGGCCTCTCGGGCCACAGCTAAGCACCTGCTGCATCTAAGAAGGCAGCCAGGTGCACCTGGACTAATGAAGAAACAGGAGCGGACCCAGCCCTGAAGCCCGAGGACCTGAAGGAGGGGAGCAACGGACACACGGAGCTCCGCCGCGGCAGCAGAGTCCCAGGGTTAGAGGGGGCCGAGGAGCCTCTCCCTGTGTGGGGAGGAGCCTGTCTGGAGCAGACTCTAGACAGGCTCCGGGCCCCCGTGTGGGCCTGAAACTGGATGAGGCGGGAGTGGGCATCCCGGAGAGAACAGTAAGGCCAAAGGCTCTCCCACAGCTCAAGGCGCCGCCTACAGGTCAGAGTCGCCCTCAAGTCGAGGCGCCCAGACAGGTCAAGACGGGACTGCCGGTCAGAGATACCCTCTTCGGGTGCCTGGGTGACTCAGTCGTTAAGCGTCTGCTTTGGGCTCAGGTCATGACCCCAGAATCCTGGGATAGAGCCCCATACCGGGCTCCTTGCTCAACGGGAACTCTGCTTCTCCCTCGAACCCTCCCCCTGTATTCTCTCTCTAGCTCACTGTCTCTCTCAAATAAGTAAGACCTTTAAAAAAATCTTAAAAAAAAAAAAAAAGATACCCCCTTCAGAGCCTTGCAGGTCAAAGGCCACACCCCCACCATCAAGGTGCTGAGTGTCCCCTACTAATTTAAGCTGCTGTGGGCACAGATGTGACTCCCACTCCTTCGAGAAGGAGGAGCCATGGTTTGGATGAGGGGTTCCCATCTGACCCAAAGGTCTGGCACGAAGGGCCCATCCAGCGCTAAGGCAGTCCACCTAGCTGTCACCAGAACTGAGGCACGGGGGGAATGGGCAGTTGGGAGTGTGGGGAGGACAGAGCCGAGCTGCAGAAGACATGGGGTTTGGACACAAGACCAAAACTGTGCACCCTGAGAGAGGTGGGAAGGGAGGCCGTGCTCACTTCCGCGCTGACCCAGCTCTAGACCACGCGCAGGCCCCCAGCAGCCTTCTGCTTACAGCGGCCTGAACGAGTCCCCAATATCACACCCAAGGAACCTCACATGGGGAGCCCTCAAGCTCCAATGACCAGAAAGTTCCAGAGCAATGAGCCAGAAGAGCTGTCAGACGTCAGGATGAAGAACGATCTGCCCTTGCTGGAGGGACATCGCTGGCCCACACCAGGGACGCTTTCCACCCCAAGACCTTTAACTACGCCTCCCACACTCTTCAAGGGCCAACCCCGTGTTGTATTTTGCTAAAACGTGAAAGAGAAGTCCTCACGTCCAGCAATCCCTGAGTCGCCCATGAGATTGCCCACCAAGTGGACAGCTGCTGGGTGACTTCCTTCCTACCGCGGTGGCGAGGCAGACGCTTGACCCACGCTACGGACCACACCTTCCCCTCCTGTTTCAGGTGTCTCTCTCCTTGCACATCTCGCCCTAACCCCAGGTTCTGTTGTTTTCTGGAAGCCTCACAACTGCACCGCTAATGGGGGTTAGAAACGTCACTTGATGCCATGTTACAAGGGGACAAACCTTGAGTTTCCATGTTTGCCCTCTATGGCGCTCGCGTCCCCGGGCCTTACCAATGTGGTAGTAGGTGAAGCACATGGTCATGAGGTTCTTGGCGGGCCCAAAGTCGTCCATCTGATGACACCTAAAATGAAAAGGAAGGCCGGCCAGCTCAAACGCCATCCTGCCCACTTTTCTCACTGCGACCTCCTGAAGCAAGAGCTAAAAATGTTACGAATATGCCCACATTTGGGGCCCTGGGTGGCTCAGTGGGTTAAAGCTTCTGCCTTCGGCTCAGGTTATGATCTCAGGGTCCTGGGATTGAGCCCAGCATCGGGCTCTCTGCTCAGCCGGGAGCCTGCTTCCACCCCCCTCTCTCTGTCTGCCTCCCTGCCTACTTGTGATCTGTCAAATAAATAAATAAAATCTTAAAAAAAATATGCCCACATTTATACCTCACTCCCCAGATGCTATGTAGAAGCAATCAAAAAGAATCCCCAACTGCTTATCTTTTCCAGAAAGATCTATATTCACCAGGATGTGTGTCATCAACAGTGGTTATTGCCGGGAGGAGGACCACAGGACTGAGGACAGGGTTGTAAAAGGGGGTTTCCTTTCCATTTGAGGTGCTGTGCCTGTCTACTCTGTTCTTCTGTGTTTTTTTTTTTCTGTTTAGTTTCCGACCTTTTTTCTGTTTAGTTTCTAACCTTGTATTAACAAGGTTATTACATTAACCTTGTTTAATGTATCTAATGTTTAAAGTATTAACAAAAGAAAAGTCAATGGAATGTATCTAGACAGTGGGGTCAGGGCCAGTTCTATCTTTGAATATAAAATAATCTAAGGGGGGCCTGGGTGGCTCCGTTGGTTAAGCATCTGCCTCCAGTTCAGGTCACGATCCTGGAGTCCTGGGATCGAGCCCCATCAGGCTCCCTGCTCAGCAAGGAACCTACTTCTCCCTCTGCCTCTGTCCCACCCCCCACTCGTGCTCTCTCTCTCTCTCTCAAATAACTAAATACAATCTTTAAAAAAAAAAAACTAATAAAACTTGAAGAACTAAACTCTGCCAATAAAATCATAAAGGACTATAAATAAAAGTAAAAACAGAAGACACTAATAAACTAAAAATTATAAAACTCAAATTTAAAAAATATGTATTTTTAAAAGATTATAAGGTGTTTTTCCTTTTTCTTCCCCCACACACAGAAATACACATGCTCACTGAGAAATGGGAAGATTCTGTGTTTTGGTTGGGTTGGGATTTGAATTTTATTTTCCTACACCCCCCCCCCCAATTTTATTGAAGAAAAAAATCAAACTCAGTCCAGAATTAACTATGTTACCACATGAGACAGGTACTGTCTGCACAATAGGGATCCGTGAGAAATCCTACGATAGGAGTGTCCGGAAGCGGAAGTCTCCTCGGGGCTGAGCGTGCTGCACACAAGACAGCTGCGCCTGTTTGAAACCGACTCCTTCCATGACGCGCTCTTGTTCCTCCACCCTTGCCAGCTCCGAGACCCAGAATCCCCCCCACATGAGCCTATCCTCAACATGGGACATTCCGAGCAGGTGCCAGAAAAACAGGGACCCTCCCCTTTATGGTCTTTCTCCTCCAGTGCACGCTCCATGTTTGTGGAGGGGGCAGGGACTAAAGAGGTGAGGAGACATCGAGACACCGGGGAATTAAGAGCTGGTATGTCTCTGCTGCAGGAGAAAGGGAAGGAAAAGTAAAGGAGGGGGTTTTCAGGCATGGAAGGACAAAAGGGACATGGGGACAAACCATGGGACCAGGACCTGCTTCAGGGCCACAATGAGGGGACAAGGGTAAGTGGGGCACAAACAACTATCAGATTGGGGCTTCCTCTCCCCCGTCCTTTCCCAATTCTCCTCCAAGTGCTCCGCTCTTTCTCCCATCAGTACGGCTGCTGTTCCCTTTCCCAAGGCAGAGACACATCCCCTCCTTTCATGCCTGTGGGGGGGGGGTGCTGTCACCTGCTCTGACGCAGGTCTAGCACGTATGATGTGAGTCTAGCCGTCCCAGGGACCCGGGGCCTCAGGAGGAGAGAGCCCGTGAGTCACACGGCCTGCCTCCCACAGCTACACAGAGGTGGAGGGGGGCCCTTTCATCACCCCCCAGCTTCTACTGTGCTGTCTGTGATAAAAGGTTCCAGCAGGGCCTAATTAGCATGTAGAGCAGGCTGAAGGCATCTGATCGAGTCATTAAGTGGGTGGTTATCTAGCTGGAAGTGCTCCACAACAAGAAATCCAGAAAAGGCTGCATCTCCACCACAGGAGGGCAGGGTCAATGGCATGTCGTCCCCCCCTATCCTGACGGCCCTCGTGGAGGGATCTGCTTACGCCCAGCTGCTGTCCCCTAACCTCCCCTACCGTGGGGGTTGGACCCTAACTTCCTCCCCCGAGAGGCTGGTGCAAGGCCTCTCTGTGGATGCCAGCAGTGGGGGCTGGGGGGTGTGGTTCAGAGCAAGCACGAGCTCATGACTCGTGTGGCTGTTACGACTGGGTTAGTACGGGGCAGGAAAAACGGGGAAGACATACTTTAGGACAAAGGCTTTGGGCACAGCATCACTTACTCGAACAGGACCACGGCGAAAGACTGCACCAGGCGGTAGAAGGTCGGCTCTGAGACACACTTGGAGTTGCAGCGCTGTGCGGGAACGGGGCAGAAACGTCACCTGGGCGGGCAGGCAGCTGTCACTCAGACAGGTGTCAGGCTCACCACGCTACGCACTGCCCGACACTGCTGGGCTGTGAGCCTGGGACGGGAGCAGCCTCCTCTGTGCTAGAGTAACTGGGCCCCCAAGCAGAGCACAAGCCAACATTTTCCTGCAGCTCTTTGAAATTTTAAGAACTAGGAGCCCCACACACTCACCCATACAACACAGAACGGCCTGGAGGGATGAAACCCCCAGAGGACAACACGGGCCATTTCTGGACTGGAGAGTTTGGGGCCGTTTCTCTACGCGTGTTGATGGGCATTTGCTAATTTCTCTTGGAAAAATAAATTATGAGGGACGCCTGGGTGGCTCAGTTGTTAAGCGTCTGCCTTCGGCTCAGGTCATGATCCTGGGGTCCTGGGATCGAGCCCCACATCAGGCTCCTTGCTCAGTGGGGAGCCTGCTTCTCCCTCTCCCTCTGCCCCTGCTTATGTCCCTTCTCTCGCTGTGTCTCTCTCTGCCAAATAAATAAATAAAATCTTTTTAAAAAATTATAGAAAAATAAATTGTGATAAAAATACCTGAAAAAGCCAAGAGTTAAAGCTACTTTGCAGAAAAAAAAGAACCTACGAGGTATTTACAAAAAACAATTATTTTCTGAACTCGCATGGCTGTCACCATCTACGTTACCTTTGTAAAACTGAACATTGTGGGTTACTGAATAAAACTACGCATGGACATCGTCCACATGCTCGCCCTTCAAAAAGGAACTTTTCTGTAATTGCACAGATTTGCAATTTGTGCAATTACAATGAGTTTGCTCGCTCATTCTTTCTAGCGGGACAACCAGATGAGCAGCTTCCTGTTTCCCGCTATTCTAACAAGGCCTTTTGGGAACATCTTTAAGTAAGTTCTACTCATTTCTCTGCTGGGTTGTGGTTGTTTCCTGGGGCTCTTTTCTTCAGAGCGGGAGCAGCAGAGGTGGCGAGAAGAGGCCACACCAGCTGTGCCTCCCATCACCGCCCCCTCACCTGGGCGCTCACGTATCGAGCAAACCACTCGCGGCCTTTTCCATTCTCGCTGCTACAGTACTCTCCAAACTTGGCTTTCTCCTCCTGGTCCAAATCCTCCCTGAAAGGAGCAGAGCAGGAAAAGCAACTTTCAGTCCTCGGCAACAAACACAGCCAGAGTGGGGAAGAGGCAGGAGAGGCAACGGGGAAGTATGGCCCCCAGCCAAGCGTGGACGCCTGGCTTACACCAGCACATCTGGTGCTCTGGCGATCCTGGCTGTGTATGTGAAGGATAGAGACTGGGGGGCCCGGGGGTCATCACAGCCAGGGTGAACAGACGCTCACCTGACCTCAAACCACCTCATCGCGGGAGGCGAACACTCTGTCCCCAGATTTAAAGACAAGATAAAAAAGAAACAGAAGGCTGACGATCAATGAGCTCATGCAATCTTTCGTTTATTTAAGGTTTGGTAGAAAACATCTTGGTCTCATTTATCCCAAAATACCAACACCAGATGAAATCGGGGAATTTGCCAGCTAGTCTGCAGTGATTTCTGAAATGCTCTTGAAAATGCATCCGGCTCAGCTGTCTGGGCTCCATACTGCTGACAGGCAGCCGCAAATACAGATTGGCCTTCCTGACAAATTAGCAGGCTTCTGCGCTTTCTCCCCTTTCATTAACTGGGTGTGCTCAGAGAAAGCTGACTAATTCCAGTGTTAGTCAAACAAAATTAGGAGAGAGCCACATCTACCGCTCTCCCAGAATGCGTGCAAAATCAAACACGAATGCATTTTGGGATCGTCCCATATATGGACTATCACGGAACTCTCCTCCCTATTCTAACTGCAAAGAGAATGGACACACACCCAGAAAAGGCAGACGTCCACCTCGCCAGGTTACAAACAAGGGCCCTTAATCGCTGTAGGAAATACTGGCCTCTTTACATAGTGTCAGCAGGCAGATTTTTCCTACTACTTTAATTAAATGGGAAAATAGTCCCGTTGGTCCCTGAGCTCCTCACCCTGAAGTATGGGCACAGAGAGTGTGGAGGTTTGGCTGAAATGCAGAGTCAGACTCAGCAGGTCTGGGTGGGGCCCAAGACTCTGCATTTCTAGCAAACTCCCATGATGTGGCAACTGCAGGTCCCCATCCAGGGAATGAGCTGCAAGGCCTTCAGTGATTAGCGTGTGATGGGGATGCAGGGCAAGGCTGACATCCGGAACCCAGGAATCTGGATTTGCAGGCTCCCTGCCCCCATGCTGAGATATTAACAAGAGTTGGGGGGGAGCTGGAGGCCTCCCCACAAACACCCTCTCCTCTGTCTGATCCCAACCCGAACTCCACTTCCTGCTGCTCCAGTGACCGGAGCTCCTATGTACACCTTCAAGAACCATCCAAGAAAGGCAAGAAGGAGAAGCAAGGACGGGTCCGCATCCTGGCAGCTGCTTGAGGCTCCATGCCATGAGCATCGCGAGAATTACGGGTCATCAAAACCTTCGGGGCTATACCATCCCTGCCCTGAGAGTCCCTAGTCACGGCAGCGCCCCAGCCCAGCATGAGGCTGATGCTAACGTGCCAGGACTCAGACGCGGGGAAGCCATCCTAGAGTCCTCCTGGATTTAGCAGAAAGGACATGAACATGTCAGTGGAGTGGCTGGAGCCGGGGGGTGGGGGTGGGCCGGAAGAGGCAGTGAGAGCTCTCCAAGTGCTTCTACCTGCAGCCGGGGGTGGGGGCTGAGAACCACCCAGGAGGCCCACCCCTGGCTGGTGAGGGAGCGGAAGCCCGGGCTCCATCAAGGACAGAGCCCAGAGCGGGTCCCGGGGGCTCACCCTCCAGAGAAGATCTTCTCCACATAGCCGCGCATGAACTCCCGGAGCTCCAAGGTCTCCTCGTCCTTGGCCGACTCGGTGCTCTGGTTGGAAGAGAAGGACTCGTTGGAGGAGGAGCGGTGGTACTGGTCCCAGGATGGGTGGGAGGGCGACTCGCCCATGTCATTCTCGCTGTCCGCAGACTCTGTGGTCTCGCTCTCCGAAGCTCCATCACCCTGGGAGCTGTCCCCTTCCTGCAGCTTTGGAGGCAGCATCTCCAGGGGCGAGGAGGCAGACGGCTCAGTCCCGAAGTCAATCAGCGCGCCCACGGGGACCTCCGGGGCCTCCATGATTCGGGGAGGCTTCCAGGCTGGAAGACCAGCAGACGGGACTCCCAGACGCGTCAGCGGGAGCTGGAGGCCACGCACACAGGTTGCTTGGTAGCTGCTGGCCACCAGGAGTCCTCCGGGGCAGCTCTCGTGGTCCTAAGGCATCTAGAATGGAAGACACAGAAACATGATCACCACGAGAGCTACTCCCTGCGTAAGGGGAACTTAGTGCTGAGAATCCAGACTTCAATGAACGAAGGAGGCCCTAAATTTCCTGAAAAGAGAATAGGCTCCAAACTTCTAGAATCTGGGTCATCACTACATGGACATCATTTCCCGACTGCCTACTGCTACACACCTGGCACATGTAGGCACTCAGGAACTATTGGTTGAACAGCAACGAGCAGGACTTCTCCCAACTACACCTATGACTTCAAAGCCACTGCACCTGCCGGCCCCCTCCCTGCTCTGGCCCACCCGACTGACGCCAAGAAATACAAAGGCCAAGCCCGGGCTAGAATCCAAAAATCACCAGGGACACGTCTGCCTGCTCGCTGCCGTGTCACTGGCTATGGGAGATGGTGTCGTCCGGCATGTTGGGAAAGCCGCCTCTGTTAAGCACGTGGGCCCCTCCCTTCCTGGGCTCCCACCTGAAGCCGCTTCTCCTCAAGGCCCAGACCATTCCCAGGCTTTCAGACAGATGCCCCTTTTCATATCACTCACCACCCCGCCACCAGCTTCTGAGGGTCATCTGCTGCCCAGACCCAGCCTCTCCTTCCCGCTGCCCCCCCTGCACCTGCAGGATGATTACACCCGGATGAAGGCATGTGTCTCGAGGTGCCTGGTCCTTCCACCCTCCCCCTTCCCCACTCCACCCTGTCTTCCTGCCTCACCCTGCCTGGATGTTGTCCATCTCCCAGGGGGACACGGTGACACCTCTTCCGAGCAGCTCACTCCAGCCCTGGTCAAAACTATTCCCGATGCCTGCGCGCACCTCCAGCATTGTGCCTAACCCCATTCATGGTGCCGTTTGTGTGACGGACAGGTGTTCCCATTTCTGTTCGTCCTGCCACAGTCTACGCACCTCTGGAGTCATGGGCTGTCCCGTGCAGTCTCGACTACGGGTGTTTGCTGCACGTCTGCGAACGGACAGGGCTGTGCGTGAACGTACCCAGAGAGCTGGAGACAGGGCTCCAGGATGCAGAGGTCGGACTCTTTGCATCTAAACCAGGTTTCCTGACTGCCAGCTGGGGGCGTCGCCTACCAGGTCTGGGACCCGCCTTCCCCGGGCGAGCCACAGGCAGCTCAGCACGAAGCAAGAGCCCTTCTGATGCAGGAGCTCCTCCAGGCAAGGGCAGCCTCAAGACTGGGCCTGCCCCCTCGGCACCCTCCGCAGACCCCGAATTTCTAGGCCAACCCCCGGCAGGCAGGTGGCCGCCGCTGCGGCACTGGTGCATCTTCTGACGGTAATTCTATACTAGACTGCGTCTGCTGCCTGTTAAGAACTCAGTGTTCACAAATCGATCATGGGTTCCTCCAAATTGCCCAGCTCAGGATATTTTTAAACGCCCTGAGTCAGAGAGATGGAATGGCTGGCTGGCTCCTCGCCATCGCAGTGGGAACGGTACACTTTGAGGAGATCCTACGACGTGTACCTTGGTTCAAAAAAGAAAAGCATAAACCTCCACTCGAAAGAGCCGTTGGGGCCAGGAAAGAAACGCGGGGTTGTGAGGAGCTCGGGAGACAGGACCACCACCCAGAGAGGCGGACACTGCCCTGGTCCCCCTCCTGCCACCTGTGCCCGTGGCCTCCGCTCCCTGGGCCAGGGTCTCCCTGTCTGAGACACTGTGGTTGGGCTCACATTCTAAGGTCCTTCTGGCCACCACATTCTCAGACTCTCCAGAGCACAGAAAATCGCACCTATGACGACACACTGGGCATTCAAAATGGAAAAATCACACACTAGGAGGATCTCGTTTGCCGTCGTTATAATAGGAAAATGGGGTCAAAATTATTTGTATTATAAATTTCCCTGAAACCAACTGAAAACTGTGTTCTAAGAAGGAATACAAACGACTCAGACAAGTCACGTAAGAAATTCTCTTACTAAATGCTTAGACAACGCTTCAGCCTACACTGGTAACTGCATATGCAGAGAGGCAAGTTAAAACAACTAGGTAGCATCTTACACTACTACATGAGCAAAACCTTTAAAATGCAAACAAAATACTGATGAGGTTATGGTAAAGTTGAAACTCTCAAGCCGTCCTGAAAATAGGGATAAATAAGACTCTGGAAAGTGTGTTTGTTTGCTTATGTATTTATGCACGTACTCTCTGTGCCTAATGTGGGACTTGAACTCACGACCCCAGAGATCAAGCATCGCAGGCTCTTCCAACTGAGCCAGCCAGGCGCCCCTAGAAACTATTTTCTGTGATTTTTTATTATTTTATCCTCTGATCCAGGAATTCAAATTCTTGAAATTTATCCTAAGAAAATAATTTAAACCCTCAAAACCCGTTACATGGAGGAAAAAATGCTCCTTGCAACAGTACTTCTAATCCTGATAAACTGGGGGGGAAACCTAAATAGAGGAAAATGGCAAATACATTCTAACAATTTGATGCAATAGTCATGAGCGAATGATGCAGTTGTAAGCAATCAGAACGTCAGTGAATGATGTTCACTTTGCAGCTAAGTAAACAAAATAATCTGCCGTCAATGAGTACTAACTGAATCCCATAGCACGCCGTCCTTTGGAGTGGGTGCTAGGAATCCTGGAGTGCACGAATTTTAATTTTTTTTAAATAACAATAAAGCATATGTGCAAAAAGGGCTGGAAAATAAGACAAAAGTGTATTATAGTCCTGTAACTGAGGTCATTTTTTCTTTTGATTTTGTTCTTGATCATAATGACACAGTTTGCAATAAATAAAACACTGGGAGGGAAAAGGAAACAAATTTCTGTATCTGGAAACGGTCTCTAGCGGTCAAAAGGGCTGCACCGATCTACCAAGCAGAACACCCCAGCATCAGGACTGCAGGGTCAGAGCAAACCATCCCGGCTATTTCTGGTCCTGCCCGAGGCTGGCAAGCGGCTCTCCCAGCATCTCTCTCACTCAAAGTTCTGGGAGTGCGTGTGAGTCATCCTTTCCCAGAAGCCTCCTGTGTGGGCTCAGGCAGGAGGGACAGAGAGACAGGGAGAGGCAGAAAGTGAGAGGCCTGACTATTGGGTAGAGAGAAGTGGCGGACGACCCGAGCCGCGGTGTGCCAGGGCCCTGCGGGTTGCGGTGTGCAGAGCAGACCTCCGTCTCCACACCCTGCTGCCCCCTTAGCCCAGAGATCTCCTCTCTGGCGTGGAGAGAAGGCAGGGGTGCCGAGTCTGCTCACAGAGCTGAGATACCAGGGGGAGCGGCCGTGTGTGGGTAGGGGCCTTGGAAGCACGCCCACCCTCTTCCTTCAGGAAGGAAACGTAATCACGGGCCTCAGTGCAGGTCGAGGCGACGGTCGCTCTGAACACACCAGACTGCACACCTCACGTGACTCCGTGTTGGGCCAGCCAGAGAACACAGAGGAAATGGGCTCAGCGGGAACCAGCCGTGCCGTCCCCGGGCAGAGCTTCACTCGGGAGGGCAAGCCCAGCCGCACCAGATCTAAAGAACTTTCCGAAGAGTGCCCGAAATGCACTACACGAGACCCTCCAATTCCGCAACCCCGGCAACCAGTTTACATTTATTCAGAACGTGCAGCGGCCCGAAGAAAACACACCTACGGGTTGCGCCCAGACCCTCTGGCTTGTGCTCTGCAGAAGGAAGGTTCCGGAGGCACGGCAGGGCCACAGGCTCTGAGACCCAGGCCATCAATCCACAGCCGGATGTTTGCAACTCCAGACCGTGTATATTAAAAATGATCTATCTGGAGCCTCGAAGCAGAACCTTCCGGCAATTGTACTTCTGCCGTTCATTTTCTGGGCCTTACAGCACGAGTTTCTACCAACCAAACTAGGAGAAAATTCTAAGTCCACCTATAACCCAAAGGCCTTAGCCACCCATGTGCTCATTCAACAAGATTTTCTTTATCTTTTCTTTAGGTAGGCTTTACACCCAATGTGGGGCTCAAACTCACGACCCTGAGATCAAGAATCGTGTGTTCTGCTGACTGAGCCAGCCAGGCGCCCTGGACAGTGTTTACTGAGCAGCTGCTCTGCATCGGCTAGGACGTCAGCAGCTGGGAACGCAGGCGTGAACAGGCGGGAAGGAGCATCTGGTCACGTGTGGGGGTGCAGGCTAAGAGATGGGGTGGTGGTGGTGGCGAAGGGCAGGGGGAGTTCTCGTAAGAGACAGCTTATAAAATGGAAACCCAAACAAGAACTTTTGGGGGCACTGAGCACTACGGAGAGTCTCCAGGCAACGTCTCTGAGAGCCGCCAGAAGCGCTTCTTCGGACTGGGAGCAGGGGAGGCAGATGTGAGCTGAGAGGGAAGGAGGACCCGCCAAGAAGACTCAAGGGTCCTCTGACAGGAGAGAGGTCTGGGCGGAGGTGAGGGTCTGCACAGAGGCCCTCAGCAGCAATAACTTTGGGAAGTCCAGGAATCAGGAGGCTGATGAGCTGAGGGGCACCGCTCACGGAGCAGAGGTCGGCCAGGCGTGTGGGGAGGGCTTGTCGGCCCCCCACCCCGGGGGCCGGCCGGGCTCACGGCAGCCGCGGGACCAGCTTATATACCGGCAGTTGCGTGCACAGGACAGGAGCACAGGGGCGGCGTGGGGGGTGGGGGGAGGCTGGCCGAGGTGGAAACATCCTGGTGGGAAGTTCCCGACCTCCTGCCCTCCCCTCCCCATCCCCTTGCCCCCAGTCCTTTCCCGCCACTGTGGCCCCAGCTGCAGAAGGACCTGGGAAGGAGGCTACCCTCTTGCAGCTGCCCAGCCACATCCCCACAGGCCCTGCTCAGACTCGGATCCCCCAGCACCCCGGAGCAACCCGCGCCAGGATTTCTCCAGCCGGTAGATCTTGAGCAATCAGATAAGGCTCCCTGCGTGTGAATCCGGAACTTTCTGTAACTCTGCCCCTTCCCATCCACCTCAGGAAACTCCCTCTCGTTTAGTGTCTCCGAGAGCGATCAGATGTGCTGTCTTCCCTCACTCACCCGCGTCCCTAACACGCTGGCTCACACATGTCCAGCCAGCCCGTCCTTCACCTCAAGACGCCAGTCAGTCAAAGCTCAGAGGCTCACTCCCAGGCCCAGGCACACAGCTAGGAAGCGACAACATGCACAATCCAACCACATGTCGACCGAGAAGCCTCTGCCCTTGGGGCTCCCTGGGGCTCCATTTCTAGAAGTGGGGTTGCTGGATCAGAGCTCTGCACGTAACTAGGGCTGACGATGAATGCTACCGAGTGACCTTCCCCGAGCCTGTACTGCGGCCACATACACCCAGTGGGCTTCACATCTGCACCTTCCTTTCAACTGTAAGGTCAAAACGCCACCTTGCCTCCCAGGTTCAGAACTCTGATCCATTTGTTTCACTCTGGGTCAAGTGCGGGGCAGCCTTCAAGGAAGGACGGGCCCATTCTGCAGAAGAGGAAACTGAGGCCAGCTGTGTCTCTGCAGCATAACCTCTACGAGCCCTAGCCTTCGACACCGGCGTGTGGCCGGAGTGTTTTGCCTGACAACTGGCCCGAACAGAGAAAGCCAGCCTCCTCCCTTGGGCTCCAGCTCCACTCCGACTCACACCGGGAAAGTAATTTTTTTCTTAAATTTTATTTTTAAGCAATTTCTGCAGCCAACATGGGGTCTGAACCCCGAGATCAGGAGTCTCGGGCCCCACCAGCTAGAGCCGGCCAGGCGCCCCTGGGAAAGTCACTGAACTCAGGACCAGTTCCTGTTTCTGGAAAATGTGAATGTGAATTTTTCTTTTTCTAGACTCATTGGAGTATTAGCAAGATAAATGAGATAATACGTGGCCGGGCTACGGAGCTGTGTTACTGTCCTCCTCACCCATGGGGAGAAGCTGAACAAGAGCCCGGCCACAGCCACGTCAAGTCGGCTGAGAGACGATGCTGATGCAGTATTATCAGAACAGTCAACACTTTCTGAGGCACAAAGATGCATAAGAACATCGTCTTGGGCCCCTCCGTCAAGCGGCTGGGCTCGACTATGTTTTTATTGCCATTTCAGAGACGAGAAGTCTGTGGCTGGGGGAGGTGGGAGCATGGCTGCGTGGAGTCACCTGTGGGCAGGTAAGGAGCTGGACCAACTACTGGTCTAGGACCAGAGGTCAAAAGTCCGGGGGCGCCTGGGTGGCTCAGTGGGTTAAGCCGCTGCCTTCGGCTCAGGTCATGATCTCAGGGTCCTGGGATCGAGTCCCACATCAGGCTCTCTGCTCAGCAAGAAGCCTGCTTCCCTCTCTCTCTCTCTCTCTGCCTGCCTCTCCGTCTACTTGTGATCTCTCTCTGTCAAATAAATAAATAAAAATCTTAAAAAAAAAAAAAAAAGTCCGTCAGTGGGGGCGCCTGGGTGGCTCAGTGGGTTGAGGCCTCTGCCTTCGACTCAGGTCATGGTCCCCGGGTCCTGGGATCGGGCCCCACATGGGGCTCTCTGCTCGGCGGGGAGCCTGCTTCCCCCTCTCTCTCTGCCTTCCTCTCTGCCTACTTGTGATCTCTCTGTCAAATGGATAAATAAATGAATCTTTAAAAAAAAAGTCCGTCAGTGGCTACCTGAGCTTCTGCTCCACTTTGATCTCTCTCCAGCCCCCAGGTGAACGTCATGTGCCAGAGCTTCACCTGAAGTAGTGAGCTAACCTTCCCACAGAAAATCCGCCTTGCTTGGCCTCAGGGTCACAGAGGGCCAGCGCAAACCGAGACCTGCACACCCCTCCCCGATCTTGATCATGAACAGTCCTTGACCCTGAGACACGAGTCCTAAGACTTTCAATCCCACGCGCCTCCAGCGAAGGGCTTGTCCGATCGTAGAGAAGGTGAGGGTCTTGGGTAGGAACCCAAATATCAGCACCTCCCGGCAGCCATCAGACTCACGTAAGCTCTGGGATTTACCCCCTGAAGGATGGTTTGCCCCCAGGTGTGGGCACCCTGCGGCATCCAGGCAGCCTTCTGTACCCAACATTGGCTGGATGCCACCCACAGCTCAACCAGAACAGGCGGCCTGGCTAAGGGGGTGCCCCCAATCCTCACCCCATGAAGCACAGCCCAAGGAACTGAGCAAAGATGCTTTGACCCCGCAGCCGGGGTTCCCAAACCGGTGCCAGGGCACCCTGGGATACCTGAGCAAACTCACGGGGTGCTGTGGGATATTCCAATTATTTTGAGGGAAAACACAGCAGTACTCGACATCCTCCAGACACGGACCAAACTACGAGCTCAAAGTAGCTCCCAGTTTCGCCCTTAGGTCATGCCATATTCCTTTCTGCAACTCTCGTCTTTGCGAAGCATAATTTTCTGCAGTTATGAAAAGCACATAGTGCCTGAAGATCAGTACGGAACAAGGAAAGAGAATGGCCATGTCCAATGAAGAATGATATGAAAAATGGTTTTTCAAATGGTGTCATGGGGTGATGAGTGGTCCCCTAAAGGTGCCCACGTCCTCATCCCCAGAACCTACAAATACATGACCTTCCACGGCAAAGGGACCTTGCAGATAGGATTGAGTGTGGGGCCGTGGGATGATCCTGGATGATTCAGGGGGGCCCATCACAGTCACAAGGGTCCTTAGGAGAGAGAGACAGGAGGGCCAGAGTCAGGGCAGGAGCTGGAATGGAGGAGGTAGATGAACCAAGGAATTCAGGCACCTCTAGAATATGAAAAGCTCGAGGGATAAGAGTCTCCTCAGGGGCCTCCAGAAGGAACCCATCCTGCCCACCCTCGTCATTAGCCCCAACAGACTACTGACTTTGAACTTCCAGCCCCAGAACTCTAGGACAGTAAATGTGTGAGATTTTAAGCCACAGAGTTTGCGGAAATTCATTAAATCAGCTGTAAGAAGCTAACAAAGACAGCTAGTATGTGGTTGGGACATAAAGACCCACAGAGGTACCCAGTATTTGCTTTAGCCTAGAAGTGTCAGGGCAAAACAAGAAAGACACTACGGTGCCATGAGCGTGGTGACCTCCAGGCCTGGGCCCACGCCTGAGCCAAACCCCGTGTCTGCCACGTGGGCCTTGAACCCGATCCAGGCTTCACACGGATCCCCGTGGAACGGACACAGCCCAGAATCAAGTGGAGCTCGAGGGGACCACGCGGTTTCCATCTCCCTCCATCATGAACACATCATGAGAGAAAAGTCTGGAAACAGAAGGGGGGATAAAGCCTCTGGACGGCAGCATGCCTCAAAGGCCGTCTCCATTTCTGTGTCTTTCCTTCCTGTCTTGGTGCTCGTACGCGACCATGCCAAGGGAGGTCCGAGTGTGCTGTCGGCCAAGGGCCTGGCTGACCCTCTCCCATCTGCGAATACACAGGTGACCTCGCTCAGGGGTCTTCACTCGTCCCCCAAAGAGCGTTTAATTTCCAGTAGACCTAAGGGCAGGTCAACAGGGCGCGGCCGGAATGAAGGGGAGACAGAGCCCTGGCTTAGATTTCTGGTCTCTGGGGCTGCCTTGAAACGGGCGAACCCGATCAATTATGAGGTCACTGTTACCTGGCTTTGCTCTGCTATTATCAGACCTAAGAAGGGACGGTTTCCAGGAAGACCGAGCCTACGGAAACCCCTGGAGCGGAGGAGGCGGAGAAGGAAGAGAAAGCTAAGTGGGATCATCCTGTAGGGAAAGGCGCGGCTGGGAGCACGGCTGAATGCCTAAGCCACCAAGGTTATCCAGAAGCCCCTTCCCTTCACCGCCTCTCAGTCGGCCTCTCCGTGTGGGATCTGCTTCCACATCCCCCTCCTCCTGCCAGCCTGCCACAAACAATCAGCTTCAGCCACAGGCTCCCTGCTCAGTGGGCGTTTGCTCCACACAATGCTTGCTCCCCTCGCGCCCTGGCCCCACAGTCAGAGAAGGGCAGCAGTAAGCCCCCAGAGCCCCCTTGTAGAGCTGGGATCCTCCAGCGCCCCCCAGAGCTCAGTCACTAGCCCCAGCTGGTAAGAACACGCTTCCCATGGCTCAGAACCTCTCACGCCATGAGACCACAAGGGCTCTCATCTGCCTCTGCCCGGGGTTGGGGGGTGGGGGGCGGAACAGCTCAGCCCTCAGGCTCCCGACAAGTCCGTCTGCTCATGGCCTTCTGGCCGGCTGATGGCGGACTGCGCCTCTGAAGCAGGAAGAGAGGTCTGGGCCGGCAGGGGCTACGAAGCAGTAGTCATTCCAGGGAATGAATCCGTGTCCAATAGGAAATGTCACCAGTGTCCTTTTAGATGTCAGTGTGCTCGGGCAGCTGCTGGACACGGATTTCTATCTAGTCAGTGTGGATCTAGGGTAACTTGAAGCCCGTGGAATCAAACAACAACAGTAACAACGACACCCATTCCCAAAGCTGGGCAAGGAGCTTAGTGGAGTTTCCTGGTAGCCAAAGCGAAAAAGAGAAGTGATGTGGGAAACCAAGGCAGAAGACAAATTATTACATTTCCTTACTCCCTACAGCCAGCAGACAAGTCCTTAAGACCCGCAGTGAGACATTCCTCTAGGGACTCAACTGCCTCAATGATCATACTTTGCTAAGGGCAGAAGGCAATCCTAGCCCCACCCCCTCCCACCCAGGATCCTCTAAGTCTACTTTAACATATCAAAATGCCTTTAGAAATTTCCTTTATCTCTAAACCCCCGAAGCATATGGCCCACCGATATACACCTGAAGGGTCTCATGACTCAGGTTTTATTAGACGGTAATAAATGGCCTTTTCCCATCAATAGCTCAAGGCCCTGGAAACCTTGCTTCCAAAATTCCCTGAGACTGACGCTATCCCTAACCCCCTCCCAACCTGAAAGTCTATCGTGGGCCAGTCCTCATGACCCCAGGGCAGCTCCTTCTGCCCCCGGGTCCTGTCCCCGGGCTTTAATAAAACCACCTTTTGGCACCAAAGAATGTCTCAAGAACTCTTTCTGGGCCGTGGGGCTCCGAACCCTAACGGTCTTTCCTACATCAGGGCGTGCACTGGCTCATACAATTCTTTGATTCTGACGCGCTCATCTGCAGAGGAACTGGTTCCAGACACTGAAGTCAAAAGCGAGATCGTCAAGGAAGTCCCCATACGAGGAAACTGCTGATTACTGTCCTGAGGTCTGTAAGAGTTACAAGGCTCCTTTAAAGAAACAGAGAGGTTGAAACATGCATTTTTAAGTGCCTCCCCGAAAGTCTGAAGGCGTAGCTTACATCAGCTCAGCGCAGGTGTTAGCCTGGCCGGAGCACTCGACTGGGGTGAAGGTCAGGCGTGCCGGCGTCCTGATGGGATAACCCAACAGGAGCCACATGCTGCCCTTCCCAGCAGGGGGAGGACGGTCCTTTGGCTGGCACCCTCCCTCGGACACAGACAGCAGCGGGCTGGCTGCAAGGGCTACCCCCCTCATAGCGAGGCCGGCAGCAGCTCCCCGCCCTGTCTCCACAGCCGTGCTCGGGCACCCCCGCACGGGGGCTTCCCCGCAGGACGGGCTGCTCACGGGTGGCCCTCTGCAAGGGCACGCATCTGAGCCGGGCACCTGGCAGGAGTGTTCGGACTCCAGAGTGTCGGGGAGACTCTCTAGTGGGGCGAGCCTCTTCACGGCCTGGGGTTAGTGACCTCAGGGCTGCGCTTCCCCAGGAGAGGCTTCTGGCACAGAATAATTGCACAGGGAGTGTCTGTTGTTGTGGGAATCTCCCAGGCCAGAGTTCAAAGGGGATCACAGATCACAGGCTGCACATACCAAGTTAGCTGGCCTGCCCACCTACCCAGTCCTAATCACGGGCACATGCTTCCTCCATTGCCCTTGGCCTCCACGAAGGAAGGAGCTGAAGGAAAACAAAAAAAAAAATGCCACTGCCCACACTTCTACAACTGAAAGCAGGAAAAACTGTAGGATCACTACTGACCTTTCAGTCCATAAAGCTGGCAAGTCCTGCCCCTAAGGCATTCTGCTAGGCTGCACGGGGAGACCACGCGTTTCCTGACCTCAATGGGCTTCCAACATAACCCACACATTCCACAATAGAACGGAAACAAACCTGTTTTCTGCCTAGGTGCAAAGAAGAGTAGTTTGCAGACCCATTTTTTATGAGATGCACGCACAGGAGGGACAGTAAGATGAGGATCTAACTAATGGTCCCGACAGGCAGGGGGCCCCAGCACACGACAGGGTAGGGGCCTGGTGGAGATGAAGGCTCAGAAGAAGCAAGACCACACCCGCTGGCAAGGAGCGTGTTGGGAGGCTGGGTCCATTCCTGCTAGGTAGAGGCCGGGAGACAAGCGCCCTTGGACAGTCCAGACATTTCCAATGGGATGGCCCATGGAACACAGGGAGCTACCATTGTGGTGTGGCCCGGTGGGTTACATCGTACAGTCATGTCCAAATCTGAAACCAAAGGCTTCGAAGGCATTCAGACCGATGGGCAACGTGTCCAGAGGTGGCCCCTAGTGGTGGACTTTTGTAGTATGTCACTGATGGGAAGAGCACGGGTGGAGGTCTGGGGAGGGGCAAGGGCACCTGTGGCCATTTGGGATCCACATTCTGGATCCTGGATCCCAACCCCAGACCCTCATGTCATCCATCCCAACACAATGCTCGGCTCCCCTGAGTGAGGACATACCTGGCACATGGACACATGAAACCAGTCGGTGGCAGCTCCCCAGAGAGCCCAGGCTAGACATGTTCTTGGGGATCATGAGGCAGGAGCACTGAGAGGGCAGAGGAGGGCAAAGCTGAGCGCTGGCCAGAGGGGGAGCCGTGTAGGAAAGGGACACCAGCAGGGGCGGGAGAAGGGGAGCATGGAGTCAGCCCGAAGCCCAGCACGACACACCAGCTTAGGGGCTTTAACGGGGCAAGAGACCACGCCGGTCAAGGGGCCTGGAATGGAGCATGCGGCCGCCACAGTGATGCATTACAATTCCCAGCCTTTGCAGGGGAAGCCTCCACGATCTCCCTTCTCTGAACAAGTGAAGATGACAGGAGGGGGAGATATGACAGGGACAAATGTGTCAACCTCACTTCTAGAGGCGAAGGAAGGAGACGCTGTGAAGAGATTGAGGGGAGACGGCCGAGCCATGGAGTATCTAGTGGTAACTAGCAGGGCAGCTCTGTGAGCCCCGAGAGAGGGAAGTGGTGAGGACCAAGGTCACACTCTGAGCCAACCTCATCTCCGGCGCTGTTTGTATCTTACACACTCGTAGATGCGGGGGATACTGTGCAAATTGTACACTGGGGTATACCTTCAGCAAGGTGCTGGACAAATTCATTACAGCTCTGGAATGGACACATGGGGCCTGAATATTGTGAAAACTGGGTTGATTTGTAAATGCTGTATTTCACTGCCCCGAAATACACTTTTTTGCATTTTATTTTTCTAAAGATCTTTAAAATCTGAGGGAGAGCAAGAGAGAGAGAGAGAGAGAGAGAGAGAGAGAGAGCACGAGCGAGGGAGAGGGAGAAGCAGGCTCTCCACCAAGCAGGGAGCCCAATGCGGGGCTCAACCCCAGGACCCCGGGATCATGGCTCAACCCCAGGACCCCGGGATCATGACCTGAGCCGGACTCCTTAACCGAATGAGCCATGCAGGTGCCCCCTTTTTTTCATTTTAATATTGCTGAAATTGGATGCCTCATCATTGCTCCTAGGTGGGCTTCTCATGATCTGTTGTCATTATGCAGAGACAAGAGAGGACCCTCTTTTATTCTTCAAAGTAATTAAAGAAATAAATTCAAGAAGTGCATAAATCATAGTTATAGTGCTCACTGGTTCTCACCAAGTGAATACTCCCACGTAACCACAGTCCCCCAGGAAGTGGACATGACCAGTCCTCTCTATTCTCCTCCTCCCCAAAGGGACATGGACGGGACACTCTATGAAGAGCTGAGGGCAGAGGGATATCGTACAGAAACGCATGTACTGCAGAAAAATGGGTCTCTGTAAAGCGGTTTTAGAAGCACTTTTTAAGCACTTGTTTCCCTTAAATTTTACTCCTTGCCATGTACCAGAGTGACACCTGATAATAATTGAAGTAATTCTAAAGGCATTCTTTCAATAAGTTCAGAATTTCTGAGAGATAAGAAGGCATCGTGTGACAGTAACATGGCAGTGTTTAGTCTTTCTTCACTGTGCATAAGACAATGGTGAATCTTACAAGTGATGAGGTCTTAAATTCGATGAAGTACGGGGCTTGGCTGCACTACCCGACAGTCACCTTGGGAAAGATGACTGTCGCTCACGGGCAAGGGACTCCAGCGCAGGCTCTACCCTACACCTTCATCAATTACTCAGGTTTGAAGGCAAATAACACGGGGACGGAGAATGTGCAGAAGCTAAAGCTGGATGGGCAGTTAACACAGGGAATGACACAATCGGGACCCAGAAAGCTGTTGGGGGACTTCAGTGGCAGGCTGAGTCTTAAATGACACCTCTTGATAGCAAATCTGTTCGTTCGCTGGGCACCTGCTGAGTGCCTTCTGTGCGCCAGGCATGACATGGCAGCCAAGAGGTAGGGACAATGTGGTCTCTGCCCTTGAGTAACTCATAAATTATTAGCGAGGGAGTCTGACATTGAGCACCGACTTGCCCAAGCCCAGTACAGGGGAGGCTTTGCACCGTTAGTCTGTGTGTTTGACACTAAGGACAGACTCCAAACGGACCTCCAGCTGCGCTGATGAAAGCAAGCTGACCCAAACAGGAGCGGCAGTTCCAACCCACGCACTTTGGCTGGTCAAGCTGCTCCTGGGACATTCTGCCCAATCCCACACCTGGAAAGGAACGATCGGCTCCTTTGAGGGCAGCGACACCGAGGATACGCGTCCAAGAGCCCCCACGCATTGCTCTCCTCCAGCATTAAGTCCAAAGCAACCCATAAGGATCCCTTGCTTGGGGAAAAAAATAATATACTTGCAAGGGCCTATTCATTCAATAAACGTGAATTAAGACTTAAGACTTAAAAAATGGGGGGTGAGAGGGGGAGAAAAAAGGAGAGCCACTGAGAATCCAGAGAGGATTCAAAAGAAGAAAGATGAAAATGAAAGCCCGCCTGATGACCTCGTCACCTGGGGAACTGGGAGGAAGGGGAAGAAACCGACCCTGGAAGTAAGCAACTTGGGGGACAGGACATGAGCCTTCAAATTCGTGAGCAGCGGGCACCTGACAGAGAGTCCAGATTGGTTCTATGCGGCTGCAGAAGGAAGAAGGGAGTCTGAGGGTGGAGGCCCACCCGGGCAGCAGTGTCCACCACCAGAATGATGCCCCATCTCGTTTCTGGGCCACCGGCAGCGGAGGGTGGACGTCTGCTGGTCAGCAGCTTATCCGCAGGAGAGGTCGCTGGCCTTCCGGGGTCCATGCCACTGGCATCCCAAGATAACATTTTACGATGCGTAATGCGGGCTTCCCCCACTGCACCTGTTCTAATGCTGCTACCCGAAGAGCACTCTGACTTTATGACCTCCAGGAAGAAAGAAACATCTAAAGCGTCCATGGTTCACAGGAAAAAGAGATAAGGGACCATCTGCCGGTTCCCCACCATGGTCAGAGAGCGAGACGGGTTCCATTGCCCACAAAGACCTCCCCCCAGAACCACGACTCCGCTGTGTCGATTTTCAATCCATGATGACGGGTCAGGTGCTGTGCTAAGTGCCAGGAAGAGAGCCGTGGGAGAGACGAATTTCCTGCCTCGTGGAGCTTGTGGAAGGCTCCGGAACAAATCTCATTTCACCACACTGCCAAAACACCAAAGGGTCCAGGAGTTCCACTGGCCCCAGTGGAGGCAAAGAAAGGGAACTAGGGGTGCCCACCAACACTTCTCCATGGTCTGAGACTTTAAATTTCTTAGTTCTTCAAAAGTCACCCTAACTCTCAGCTCGAGAGCCACTCACACACGATGTACGTTTCGCGCTCTGCTGATGTTTCGTCCGCCCCGGGCAACCGCGCGGTGAACGGGGAGCCCTGCAGTTCGAGGCAGCAAGGAGGCATGTGGCGACAGGTGTTTCCCGTTAATGCTCACTCTTGACTCGCTGAGTTGGTGCCACGATAACCCAGTGTTAGAATTTACGGCAAAGCGCCTCCCTCCCCCAGTGAGCAGCTGCACTTCTTCAACAAAAGAAGGCCCCAGCTGACAATGCAGTGACAGCTGGATTCAGTCTGGATAGAGACTGACTTGGCCTTCCAGGCTTTCAGATAATTCAACCAAATAAATTCGTACTGCTCCAACCCCTGCTACGGAGATAGCCACGATTCATCACTGCATTGGGATGGGCTCCCTAAAAGATCTGGGACTTGGTCCCTCTCCGAAGAACCCAGGGGAGGGGAGGGATGGAACTGAACAAACACGTATTTTCTTTGGGCTTGGTGATTCGCTCTACTGGTGCTATGAAGAAGCGTGCCCACTGGACATCTATGTCTCTGGGAGAGAAGGCTCCAGGCAAATCCTCCTGGACACGGTTCACCTGGCAGGCTGGGTCATCTCTGGCTGGTGGTCAGGGCGCTCTGCCATCTGGAGCTGGTCGAGGCTGCCCACACACCTCTCCAGGGGCCACCTGCAGAGGGGACGCTGTCCCTATAGAAAAGCAACCTGCCACAAGCATTGGGTTGCTGGCCTCTTCAAGACACAGCTTCTGCTTTGATCTGGCTGGTTTCCTCGCTCTCTCACACACACGCACACACACCCCATGCCTTTGTCACTGCTTTCTTCACTTCCCTACGCACACCACCCACCTTCCTCTGGCTAAATCTCTTGGCACACTTCAACCCCACTCGTCGACATGGAGAAATCTGAAATTTGTTCATGGGCTATGCTGGTGTCTTCTCGATGTCACGTGTGGTCTTTTGAAATCCTCTTTGATGTTGAAACATGCTTGACAGTATTTTAAAAGTCTACCTATTGGGTTTATCCTAAGGACATGAGCCCAAGAGTGGCCCAGGAGCTGACGTGCAGCGACTTAATCCAGCAGAAGGGACAGGAACCTCAATCCTTGACAAGGACCTGGGCGAGTTCTGCTGTCCTGGTTCGAGAGCTCTGCTGGAGTGTCACAGAGAGCAGGGAGGACAACATGGCACTGTGTGACAATGCCCAGAGGACATGAAAACGAAGTGGAAAATGGAAAACCAAGACTGAAACTCTTCTGTGAGGACAACTTTGTAAAAATAACACAGCTCTCCGGTCTGCCCTACTAGCATCAAGCAAGCTAACAGAGCAACAAAAAAAGGCGGATGTACAAATTCTGAACGGCATTAATAATTGGGCATTTGAAGAATGTTCAGGGCAGGAGCCAAAAACGAGACGGAAACTCTGACGACCGCATCAGCATCAGAGACCCGAGCAAGAGGCCACTTCAAAAGTTCTGCTCTACCATCCACAGACGGTCTTTGTTCTCGCCTGTGTCGACATATGCAGGTGGAAATTCAGGGCGACGGTTACTGGTACCACTAGGGCCACTCATTCAGAAAGTCTTAGCAAAGCAGGAATTATTCGTGCAGTAACTTGCCTTACTTGAGTGAGTGAGACAGAGAGGTCTACCTCACGGGTTTAGCCTCTCTCTTGAGACCAGATCTAGATTCTGCAGTGCGAGGCTGTGGACACTGGGGACGACCTGGAGACAGATGCTTGGCGTCCCAGAGTACAGACTCCACACACACAGAGGTCTTAGTCTGCTTCTCCATGGGTATTTTCCTAGCGCTCCCGCGATGAGGAGGAATAAAGCTCATTTGCTTACAGTCAAAGCAAATATTCGCTTCAAGCTGGCAGCCTGAGCAGGTGCCGAGGAAGCCCCGTCTCTCTCAGTAAGGGCAGAGACAAGAGGATGCGGAGTGAGGAGATCTCAAGGGAGGGGCCCTTGAGTCATCTGGGTGACACTGCACGGCCGCTGTTTCCACTAACACCCACTGACTCCTCCAACATTTCTAATTGTGCCCCAGCTACATCCCCACTTCCTCGTTCCTTTGTTTAATCCAGATTTCTTTGTTGAACGCCTCTAAAACACACGTCTTCTGGCTTGCCTGTGCTTCTGAATGAGATGCGGTGGGGACAGTCCACCCAGCCTCATCCACCAAATGTGGCTGTAAAACCTAGGCAGAAGGCACCAAGCAGCGACCCGACCTGATGTCCCGGAAAAGTAAATCACACCAGGTGGAGGAGTTCAAGTTCAAGTTCAAGACAACTTGAAGAGCCACCCAAGCATTGGTGACCCTGCCATGTCCCTCGGCCAGGTCCCCCGCCTGGACTCTACCCAGAAGGGGACCTCCGTGCAGACAGCAGGGCTCCATCTTGTCCTGCTTCTGGAGCAGGAAAGGGGCCCCTGATTCTCATTGAGCCAGATCCCAGGGGGTTTTCCTTGTTCTTGTACCTCAGCCTTCTGCCCTCTCTTGCCCCAGGCCCCCCAGTGACTCTGCAGTAGCAGTGACAACAGCAGCAGAGGGGCCCACAGAGGAGGGAGCCTTCTGTTCCCGTTGGAGGGGCTGTGCTCTCAAGAGGGTGACAACCCCACTGGGTTTTTCTCTCTCATTCCTCCTCCTGCTTAGTCACGGAGGCGAGCTAAATTTCAGGGAGAGTGTAGCCGAGTGGGAGAAGTAACAGCCCTGCTTTCTGGCCAAAGGACCACGGGGAGGAGGTCCCTGAAGCTGGAAAGATGTGCCGGGGAGATTGTGAAGAGGGAGGAGCTCGGGAGAACAACCCCATAAAGCTGTTTACGAGCTCTGGGCTCGCCCCAGGGCTGTGATACACAGATATAATCCTCAACAGCATATCCTAGACTCTGAGTGCTGAGGCTCAGGAGAGACCACTGCTGGGGTTCCACGCTGGCCAGGGGGTGGCACACGGGGGACAGATCTGAAGAGCACCATGAAGGCTTTGAAAACACTACAGATGCTGAAGCCCATGAGGGCTGGTAGGGACTCAGAGCCTGAGCATCTGCTAAAACAGAAGCAGCACATTCTCCACGGGATCCCAACGAGGTCCAGAGTCTCATAATGTAATATCCAAATATGCGGGATCAATCCAAAATTACTCAACATACAAAGAACCAGGAAAATCCTCAGCTCATGAGGGAAAAGATAAGCAACAGATGCCAATGTCAAGGTGACAGGTACTGACATTAGCTAAGACTTCAAAGCAGTTATTATTTTAAAAAAATACTCCCAAAGTAAGGAGTTGTGGGAATGAAGGGAATGATGGAAAGTCCCAGCAAAGAAATGGAAGATATAAGGAAGAATCAAATCCAAATTTCAGAACAACAACAAAAAACACGGTAACTGGAAAATTAAAAACCACTGGATAGGCTCCATAGCAAGTAAAAGGAAGAGTCCGTGAACACAATAACCAGTCGGTGAAAATGACCTCATATGAACAAGAAAAATAAATAATAATAACAATAATAATTATTATTATTTTTAATGCACAAAGCCTTGGGGCCTTGTGGGACAACTAAGAGATGTAACATTGGTGTTATGAGAGTCCCAGAAGGAGAGAAGAAAGAAGGCTGCACAAAAAAAATTTTGAGGAAATAATGATGGAAACTTCCCAAATTTGGCAAAGGACATAAGCCTTCAGACTTGAGAAGCAAGAAGAACAAAACAGATTACATCCAAAGAAATCCCCAGCTGCGGGCGTCATGCTAAAATTGTGGACGCTAAGGACAAAGGACACATCTTGAAAGCAACCAGAAAAGAGAGACGCATCACTCACTAAGGATTTGGTGACGGCAGGTTTCTCAATAAAACTGAGGCCACTGGAAGGAGGTGAAACGTACGTTTTCGGTGCTGAAAGAAAAGATCTGCCGGACTAGAATTCTATACCAGCAAAAGAATTGCTTCTGGAGCAAAGGCGAACTGGAAACATTTGCTGCTAGCAGACCTGCTCCGTAGGAAGTTATAAAGAAACTTCTGTAGACAGAAGGGAAATAATGAAAGGAAATGGCACAACAGATATAAAGCAAGTGCAAAAGAAATGGAGAAAATCTGGGTAAATGTAAGAGACTAGTCTCCTCCTCTTGAGTTCTTTAAGGTAGGCCGGACAGCTGAAGGCAAAAGTCAGAGCTTTGGCCGAGGAGGTTTTCAACGTAAGTAGAGGTAATACATATTAAAACTACAACACAAAGGGGAAAGAATGAAGGCACCTACGTGGTGGTGAAGGCTTCTACTTTCCACCTTCAAAGGTCAAATATTGATTCTAAGTGGACTAAAAGTTAAGTGTGGTATTGTAATCACTAGAGAAAACACTGAAAAACCCAAAGCAAACAAACAAAAAAACCAGCTAGAATTGACCCTTGAGCAACAAGGGTGTGAACAGCCTGCGTTCACTCATAGGCAGATTTTTTTTTCAATAAATACGGTAAGTACTGTAATATCTTTTCTTTTCCTTGTGATTTTCTTAGTAACACTTTATTATCCCTAGCTTACTTTATTGTAAGAATATAATATACAATACAGACAAAAATATGTATTAATCTACCGTTCATGTCATCAGTACATCTTTGGGTCAACCGTACCCTGTTGGTAGTTAAGTTTTGGGGGAGTCAAAAGTTACTTGTGAGTTTTCAACTGTGCAGGGGATTGTCACCTCCAACCCCATTTTGTTCAAGGGTCAACTGTATATATAAAGTAAAAAAAACTCAATAGATAAATTAAAATGGAGATGTAAAATATGCAAATAGTCCTGGCAAACATAGAAAAGGAACACAGAGAGGAGAGAAAACTCCATAGAACAAAGGGAAAACAAGTAAACAAAATAAAAATAAAATGGTAGACTTAAATCCAATCTTACTAATAATTATATCAAGTGTAAATTGTGTAATACGTACTAATTAAATGACAGAGATGATCAGAATGGATAAAAAGAGATGCCCTAGCTGTACGTTACCTGTAAGAAATTCACTTCAAATGTAAGGGTATTAGTAGATCAACAACAGAAGGAGAGACAAAAGACACATGCAAACACTAATCAAAAGAAAGCTGGAGGGGCGCCTGGGTGGCTCAGTGGGTTGAGCCTCTGCCTTCGGCTCGGGTCATGGTCTCGGGGTCCTGGGATCGAGCCCCGCATCGGGCTCTCTGCTCGGCGGGGAGCCTGCTTCCTCCTCTCTCTCTGCCTGCCTCTCTGCCTACTTGTGATCGCTCTCTGCCAGATGAATAGGTGAAATCTTAAAAAAAAAAAAAAAAAGAAAAAAAAGAAAGCTGGAAAAGCCATGTTAGTTAGAGACAAAGTTCAGATTAGAGCTAAGAGAATTACCAAGAATAAAAGGAAACACTACATAATGATAAAAGTGTCAATTCACCAAGAAGATAAAATGATCCTAAACATGTATGTGCCTAACAACAGAGTTTCAAAATACATGAAACAAAAAGTGAGGAAACGTAAAGGAGAAAGAGACAAAGCCACACTTCTAGTTGGAGACTTTAGGATTCGTCTCTTTGGAAGTAGCAGACAGAAAGTCAGCAGGGACACAGAAGAATGCATGAATAACATGAACCAACTAGATCTCACTGACCTTTACAGAACATTCCCACCAAACAACAGCAGTATAAACACTCTTTGCAAGTGAATATTCCCCAAGACAGTCCACATCATGGCTTATAAGATAAACCTTAGCAAACCTAAAACAACTGAAGTCATACAAAGTGTGTTCTCTGACCATAATGGAATTAGACGAGAAGCTAACAGAAGCATAGCAGGAGAATCTTCAAACATTTGGCAATGAAACAGCATACTTCTACATGATCCACTAGTCAAAAAGGAAGTCTCAAAGAACATGAGAAAATGTACTTAACTAACTGAAAGTGAAACTACAACAAATTAAAACCTATGAAATGCAGTGAAACCAGGGCTTAAAAAGACATTTATAGCATGAAATACTTAAGTTAGGTAAGAACCAAGGTCTCAAATCAATAATTTAAGCTTCTATCCTAAAAACGAAATGGGGCGCCTGGGTGGTGTAATTGGTTGGGCGTCTTATTCTTGGTTTCAGCTCAAGTCTGATCTCGGAGTCATGGGATCAATCCCCTTGTGGGGCTGCATGCTCAGTGCTGAGTCTGCTTGAGTTTCTCTCTCTATCTCTCTCTGCCTATCCCACATCATTCTCTCAGATTAATAAATAAATATTTTAAAAATAAATAAATACATAAAAACTACAAAAAGATCAAAATAACCCCAAAAAGGGAGAACATAGGACATAGTAAAGACCAGAAATCAATGAGAAAAAAAGAAACAAACAAATGCAACCAAAAATGTCTTCTTAGAGATCATTAAACTTAATAACCCTCAAGCAAAATCAATGAAGAAAGAGAGAAGACAAAAATCACGAATATCGAGAATAAATGAGGGGGATATCACTAGAAAACCCTACAGACATTAAAAAGGATGACAAGAGGGGTTTCTGGGTGGCTCAACTGGTTAAACATTTGACTTCAGACTTTGGCTCAGGTCATGGTCTCAGGGTTGTGAGATCGAGCCCCATGTGGAACCTACTTGAGATTCTCTCTTCCTCTCTCTCACTACCCTTCTCATTTCTATCTTTCTGTCTCTATCTCCCTCTCTAAGAATGAATGAATGAGTGAATGAATGAATGAATGAGTGAATGAATGAATGAATGAGTGAATGAATGAATGAATGAATAAACAAATGGATGACAAGGGCACACATAAAGTCAAAAAGCTAGATAAGATGGTTAATTTCAATTCCTTAAAAATCACAAACTATGTAAACTCACCCAAGAGGAAATGGATAACGTATATAGTCCATTAATTATTAAAGAATTTAATAGCTTTGAACCTTCCAAAACAGAAATCTCCATGTCCAAATGCTTTTACTGGCAAATTCTACAAAGCATTTATTTATTTTTTTTAGATTTTATTTATGTATTTATTTGACAGACAGAGATCACAAGTAGGCAGAGAGGCAGGCAGAGAGAGAGGAGGAAGCAGGCTCCCTGCTGAGCAGAGAGCCTGATATGGGGCTCGATCCCAGGACCCTGAGATCATGACCCAAGCTGAAGGCAGAGGCTTTAACCCACTGAGCCACCCTGGTGCCCCTCTACAAAGCATTTAAATAAACATTCCAATTCTACACAATCTTTCTTTGAAAATACAAGAAAAGGTAAGATTTTCCAATTCATTTTATGACGTCAGTATTACTCTACCCAATCAAAGACAGTACAGTACGTGAAAATGACAAGCCAGCATCCCTCATGGACACAGATGTAGACATGTTAAAACATCAGCAAATCAACTACAGCAACGCATGAAAAGAATAACACATTATGAGCCAGTAGGGTTTATCCCGGGACTATGACACAAAAATCCAACAATATGATCTGGCGCATGGACAGTCTGAAGAAGAATGAACACAGGGTCATACCGAGTGATCCAACAACAAAATAGATTTGACAAAATTCAATCCCTATTCATGATGAAAGTTCTCAGCAAACAGGAGTAGTAGGGAACTCCCCCGACTTGATAAAGAGCATCTGTAAAAACTCCATCTGACATACACAATGGTGAAAGACTGAATGCTTCCCTAATGCTGAAGTGAGGCAAAGTGGCCCTCACCACTCCTATTAACACAGCACAGCACGAGCCTTACCTAGTGCAAGGAGGCCAGGGAAAGAGATCAAAAGGCACTGAAGAAAATACTGGGAGGAAGAAAATAATCCTGTCTGTTCACAGATGACATACTGTCAAAGCAGAAAACTCGAAGGAGGGGCGCCTGGGTGGCTCAGTGGGTTAAGCCGCTGCCTTCGGCTCAGGTCATGATCTCAGGGTCCTGGGATCGAGTCCCGCGTTGGGCTCTCTGCTCAGCAGGGAGCCTGCTTCCCTCTCTCTCTCTCTCTCTCTGCCTACCTCTCTGTCTACTTGCGATCTCTCTCTGTCAAATAAATAAATAAAATCTTTAAAAAAAAAAAAGAAAACTCGAAGGAACATATTTTTTAAGTATTTGTTCATTTAAGTAATCTCTACCCCCAACATGGGGCTTGAACTCACAACACCAAGGTCAAGAGGCTCACTGGGTTAAGCCTCTGCCTCTGGCTCAGGTCGTGATCTCAGGGTCCTGGGATTGGTCTCTCTGCTCAGCGGGGAGCCTGCTTCCCCCCTTCTCTCTGCTTGCCTACTTGTGATCTCTCTCTCTGTGTCAAGTAAATTAATAAAAATCTTAAAAAAAAAAAAAAAAGAGAGTTGCATGCTTCTCTAACTGAGCCTGCCAGAGGCCCCCTAAGGAATCTTTTTCTAAGAAATCCCTAGAACTGATAACTTTTGCAAGTTTGCAAGACACAAAGTCAACACAAAATTCAACCATATTTCTACGTATTATAATGAACATTTGGAAACTGAATTAAAAAGAGAATAGCATTTACAATAACTTGAAAAAAGTAAATACTTAAGCATAAATCTAACAAAACATGTACACTATTTGTATGCTGAAGACTCCCAAACACTGATGAAAGAAACCAGGGCGCCTGGGTGGCTCAGATGGTTAAGCACCTGCCTTCAGCTAAGTCATGATCCCAGGATCCCAGGATCGAGTCCCGCATTGTGGTCCTCCTCAGCAGGGAGTCTGCTTCTCCCTCTCCCTCTTCTGCTCCTCCTGCTTATACTCTCTCATTCTGTCAAATAAATACATAAAATCTTAAAAAAAAAAAAAAGAAAGAAACCAAAATAGACCTAATAAAGGAGATGGAGACTGTGCCTGAGGACTGGAAGACCAAACGCAGTAAAGATATGGAGTTTCCCCAAATTGGTATTTCCCAAATTTCACACAGTTCCTATCACAGAAGGACTTTTTGTAGATATAAACAAGCTTGTTCTAAAATTTATATGGATAGACAAAGGAACTAGAATAGCTAAGACAACTCAAAGAGAAGAACAGAGTTGGAAGAATCACACTTTCTGATTTTAAGGCTTACTGTGATAGCTACGGTAGTCGAAACAGTGTGATGTTGGTGGGCGACAAGCACACAGACCAATGAAACAGGACAGCATCGAGAAACAGCCCACACAAGTACAGCCAGCTAATTTTTGACGAAGATTCAAAAGCAACTCAATGGAGCAAGGAGAGTCATTTTATTTCAAATTTTTTAAGCGACAGTAAGGTTAATTGAATGATAGAGTACGAGGCTCCCAAAGACGGAGGGGGCCCAAAAGGGCTGCACAAGGACAGTCATTTTAACAAGTGGTATCGATATAAATGGACATCCATGGGCAAACAGAGATAGAAAGATAGATGGGGGCGGAGAGAATAGAGAGATGGATAGAGAGACAGAGAGAGAGAGACAAAGAGAGAAAGACTAGGGCGCCTGGCTTGCTCAGTCACTGGAGCATGTGACTTTTGATCTTGGGGTTGGTAGTTCAAGTCCCACATGGGGTACAGAGATCACTCAAAAATAAAATCTTTAAAAAAGAGAGAGGTAGAGAGATAGGTAAAAGAACCCGGAACTAACCCTCACACCTTAGTTAGAAATAAGTCAAATGGATCACAGACGAAATGTAAAACATAAAACACAATACTTTTAGGATAAAACAAGGCAAAGAGTTCTTAGACGTGACACCCAAAGCACCACCCTTAAAAGGAAAATTTGATATAGTGGACTTGCTAAAAATTAAAAGATTGTGCTGTGTGAAAAACACTGCTAAAACAATGAAGAGGCAAGTTACAGACCGGGAGAAAACACCCGCTGGTCACACAGCCAGCAATGGACTTGTGTCCAGAATGTGGAAAGAAGTCTCGAAACATACCAGTAAGAAGCAGCAAGGGGGAGGAGGACAGACATCGCACAAAGACCACGTGGATGGTAAGTCGGTGTGTGGAAAGGGGGCGGCATCATCAGCCACTGCGGAAAGGCAGGTCCAGACCACGACAAGCTACAACTACACATCTGTTAAAATGGCTACGATAAAAAATATTGAGAACTGTGCTGACGATGATGCTGAGAAAATGGAACTCTTCATATGTTGCTGGTGGGAATGTGAAATGATTTGGCAGGTGTTTTTTCTTTTTTAATAAACTTCTTCATTTTGAAGAGTTTTAAATTTACAGAAAAGTTGTAGAGAATTCCCACATAACTCGCATCAAGCTTCCCCTACTGGGAACATCCTATATTAACGAGCCCTATTTGTCACTACTCATGAACCAGTGTCGATCCATTCTTAGAAACTGGCATCTGTACCTCATCCCTATTTCCTTGGCTCTTCCCTAATGCCCCTTTTCCTGTTCCAGGACCCTGAGTCAGTCATTGTGTCTCCTGGGACTCCTCTTGGCTCTGATAGGTTCTCAGACTTTGCTTGGTTTTGATGACCTTAACCATTCTGAGGAGTACGTGTTGGATATTTCATAGAATGTTCCCCAACTGGGATCTGTCTGACCGTTTTTCTCCTGGCTAGACTCGGGGTATGGATTTTGGGGAGGAAGACCAGAAGGAAAGTACCACTGTCATCACATCCTGTCAGAGGCATATATCAGAGCACTTCTCAGTGCTGACCTTGATCGCGGCTGAGGGCACAGTTATCAGGCTTCCCCAGAGCAGGATACTCTGTGGTTAATCTCCCCTTCCATCCTCTGGAAGGACGTCACTATGGGTGGCCCCTCCTGAAGGAGTGGGTAGTTTTATTTGGAATTCTGCATAGGAGATTTGGGTCAATTCTTGTAGAGTTAAAAATACACCTGTCACATAACCCAGCATGGCCACTCCTACATACATATTCGAGAGAAACAGAAACTTCGGTTCACACAAAAATCTGTACACAAGTGTTTCTAACAACTCTGTTCGTAATCATCAAAACCCGACAATCACCCAATGACCATAAACAGGTGAATGAATAAGTACTGGGGGGTACCTATACAATGGTCTGTCGCTCGGCAATAAAATCCGACTACACGTAACACCTCGGGTGACCTCAGACACATTGTGGTGCATGAAGGATACCATTCTCCGAAGGCTGCCTATGGTATGATTCCATTTATGAGACGCACCCCAGAAGAGGGGGACCAGCGGTTGCCAGGAGTTAGGGATGGGGGTGGGTGTGAATACAGGGGAGAACCCAAGGAGATTTGGGGGGTGATGGAGAAAATGTTTCGTTCCCTAATTCAATGCAGCAATGGTTACATGAATCTCTAGGTTTTATTTTATTTTTAATGAATTTATACATTTTTTGAAAACTTATAGAAATGTACGTCAAGAAAAGGTCAATTTTACCATAGGCTAATTCAAAAGTTGTTTAAAAAAAAAAAAAAAAGAGGTGGAAACAGCCAGCCGAGTTCCTAGAACACAGCATAAGTAAGCAGTAATTCCCCCCTCCTTTTTTTTTTTTTTTTTTTTTTTTTTAATAAGAACTTGGGCTCTAGAGACCTAATTCTTCAGCTGCTTGGCTAATGTCCGCCCATCATCCAGCATGTCCTAGATTTCTTGGTTTCTCTGTTCATGTTTCTCCCAGGTGTCTGTTTGGAGCTACACACCCTTCCTGACAAGCAGGTTCTAAATGTAGATCCCTGGGGAATGTGGGGCAACCGAGTCAGCCAGCTCCTCTCCACCACCAGCTGACCTCAGAGGATGGTACCGGCCATAGAAAAGCTGTTCCTCCTCTCGTGTTCATGCACCAACACCCACTCTCTTGGAAAGGAATTCTCTCTGCTGAATTCTCTGCTGCACGTGGGAAGCAAAGAACCACCAAGTATCCCGCAGACAGAGCGCCCAGAAATGACGAAGGCAGGGGAGAAGGGCTCCAGCGGGTACGCTGTCACCGTTCTTGCTAGGCAGGGTGGCCATCACATTTGGGGGAAAAGAGGCAGAGGACTGGGTGGTTCTACCATACCAGAGTCCCTAATTTTTCTGTGATTTCTTTTTTCATCTTTGTCTACATGGAGGAGAGAGTCATGCATGGAGAAAGTAGCCCAGATGAAGTCAGTTTTGTTTTTGAACTAAACAGGGACACCAGCCACACAGAGCAGGCGTGACCGCATGGTGGGAAAAGACACATGGAGAGAAAGATTTAATGAGGGAAACCCACCATGGCTCCTGCCAGATTCTCTACGTGAAGCGCCAACAGCCAAAGACCAGAGTGAAGTCGGAAGCAGCTCCCTGCATCTGAGAAGCTAGAACACGCAGTGTCAAGTGCAGTGGCCTGGCTGTCCTCCTAAGGGCTACCCAGCACCTGCCTGTGTTTCCTTTTAGACCTGTCCCTAACTGGATGCCCCTGGGAGAGGGCCTCACCTGTTAGGACAGCTCTGCACCCGAGAGGGGTATACAAAGCCCAAGCTAGATGTCAGGATCGAGGCTGGTCACGCAGAAGGGTTCCAGAGAGCCTTGAACTGAGTGCTGGTCTGAGAAAAGGTGACAACTGTCCATGCAGCCTGAACAGGCTGGAACACAGGACCCGCCCCCCCCGGGCAGAACCTGGTCACAATGACTTAGGATCATTGAATCCTTGAAGCGGAACCCAATTTCAGAACTCCCTCTGTTACATCCTTAATACAAGGTCATGGGGCATCTGCTTAAGCCTCACATATAAGGACTCTCTCTCCCCAAAAATGGTGCTCACCGACAGCTCTGAAAAGCTGAGACCAGCCTTGTGGCACTCCTATCCTCCTCTCCTTCCACTGTCATGCCACAGACATGTCTAGAAGCACATCTCTGACCATTACCACGACTAGGAATGGAAAATTCCTTTCCTCCTGACCTAGTAATAGTGGAAGGAGAGACGGTCTCCAAAGCTGCTGGTAAAGTTGGGGGGGTCTCACCCTTCTGCATCACAATGAGGCAAATGCAGTCAAAGCTCCCCCTTCAGGGCCATGACGGAGGGGTCTGGTCCCTGAGTCATGTCTCCAAAGGCTTGTGACCTGCCCTGAGTGAAGCAGGAGACCATCATCTCCCCTTCTTGGGGGCGCACGGTCCCAGCGTGCGCTCTGGCATGGGGTCGCCACCTTCCTGCAAACCCACGTGAGGATACAGCGTCTTTGGTATGGGCTGGACAAAGGCACTGAGCTGTACAGAACTCACCAAGTGACCTTGAGGAAAGAGACAAGACTTCCGTAACCAGGGCCTCCTTCCTTCCATGCCATGGTGGCTTTAAGGAGACAGAGATGGAGACCTCGCATGCCCTCCTAAAGGCATGAAGGTCCACGTAAGGCATTTCAGGGAATTAGATGTTCCCACGACTAGCTCACGGCAGAACCACCCAAGCAAAGAGAACAGAGAATGGCCTGGGAGCCAGGCAGGGCAGTGCCCTGGTCCCTGGAGGCAATGCGGCTATGCGCAGGCGTCAGACTCTCTGCTCCGCCACAGCCTGACACAGACCTCTACCAGTCGTCAGCCTGTCTCTCCACCCAGGGACATGGGCCTGGGACAGTCACACACCGAGGCTCAGGAGAACCAAGGGAGGACGGCCCCAGTTCCTCTGCCCGGGACTGCAAAAGAGCCAGGACACCTGCTTCCAGCCCCCACCATCCCTGTGGCCTGTTTTACTTGTTTTCTTTCCTGGAGTGATCTGCCCCATTTCCCAGCTGCTGACCCTTTATTGAGCACATATGAATGTCTTCCTCAGATCCCCTTCCAGACTCTTCAGTTTTAACCTAAGAGATCAAGTATGCTTTTTTTGGACTCAGAATCCCCCAAAACATGACATGGAGGAAAGAGTTATCTCACCAAGTGCCTCTGGCCAAACCATCCTTGCTAGGTTGTTCCAACGATCAGAAGGACAGAGGGACAGAGAGAGATAGGAGGAAAACAGAGGAGGAGACAAGGAAGGATGCGCGCGCGCGCACACACACACACACACACACACACACACGGAGACTCCCTATCGGATATAATGACAAGGTATCACAATTCTGCCAAGTGGTCGTGGATGTGACATGACAGGTCTTTCTATCAAACATTTTAAAGAACTTTATACCACCCATTCTAGAAGCTGTAGACAATCACATTTTTCTAAAATTTTCCTTTCAAGTTCGTATTTCAATACATGGATGGCATTTTCAGACATCTCAAAATAGTCGCTGCTCCTTCCTCTCCCGTGCACATGTGGGCTGTCCCGCCGCACCCGGGTGCCATGGTGTCCCTGGTGTTACGTGCTCCCTGGAAGGTCAGAGCCCCTGCTTCCCACTGCTGCTTTGGTAAATGCGATGGTGTGAGAAAGCCAAGCCACTTGGAACTGCTCTTTCCAATAATACTTACTATTATTTAATACTTTTTAATGGCGAAATGCTAATTACCACTAACCTTCAAGTTCACTACATACTGGGCCACTGAGCTAATGTTGTATGGATAACCTGATTTAACTCTCCTGTAACCCGTGGGCTAGGTCTACTGGAATCCCCATCTGATGGTTGGGAAAAGCTTTAAGGCTTGAGAAAGTGAAAGTGTCTAATCCCACGATGTTAGAGCTGGATGGGACTTGAGATTTCCGGAAGATGGTGGGAGGCTGGCAGACAGACAAGACAGGGACGGGGGAAGGAAGCTTGGGGGGAAAGGCACAGACTCAGAGAAGTAGCTGTGAGACCCAGGGCAGCAAAGTGGTTCACAGACAGCTGTGTCTAGAACCCACGCTTTCTGCCCACAACATCACCCAAAGGGTAAAGGAAAACCAGGGGAAACGGTCACTCTCCTCCCTGGATTGGTCTGTCGTCTCCTGGCTCAGGACCACATCCTAAAATATCACCACCCTAGGCCAAAGAACGTGGCTGCTGCTTCTCTTTTCTTCTTGGATGGCCCGCAGCACCAGTGTGGACAGGTGCACCGTGTTATTTTGTAGAATTCAGGTCATTTGTTTGACAAACGTGTATTAAGCCCCTACCAGATAGTGGGGACTGAGGCAGGATCTTGGGATTCAAGGAACAATAGGATATGTGCCTTCCTCCCCACCAACACCATGGAGGGAGGGACAGATACAAGGAAATGATCACAGTGACATCACAAGGGCTCTAATTCCAGGGCACAGATGTCAGTGGGAGCCCAGAAGGAGGAGCGCTCCATTCTGCCTCCATTCTGCCGGGAACACTTTAAAGACTTCGTTCTTCAGGCTGCATCTAGGAGAAGCCTGTTAGTCAGGCTAGGGAGGAGACCCCGGATGGGTCTCTCCCGAAGCGGCAGGGAGTAGACACCCTGCACACAGTTAACGCTGACGCATTCTGACCTTGCTGGAGGGTCCAGAGGGACGACGAATACGGATCGCCAAGTCTGCCGCAACTTCAGTTTGTATCTGCAAGTACCGCTAACTCTTGGACCACAGTTGGCGGGGGGGGACCCCACTCAGTCGAAAATCTGTGTATAATTCCTGACTCCCCAAAAACTTACCTCTGGAGAACCCACTGTTGACCAGAAGCCTTCCTGAAGATGTAAACAGACTATCACGTGTTTGAGGCTACGTGTTACATATTCTCTTCTTACGATAAAGCAAGCTGAAGAAAACAGAATTTAGAAAGTTGTAAGAGGAAACACACAACTCAGTACTATATTATCTGCATATAAGCAACTGGCGCAGCTCAAACCCGTTGACCCTGCTGTTCCAGAGTCAACTGTAGTCCCCAAAACCTGAAAACCCGAACGTGTGTGATCATTTTTCTACTCCCAATAAATGGGAGCCGCATGCTTTTCTTTTGGGGGGCCCCACACGTAGAACAAGAATTAAAATGTACATAATTCTGTGCTCCAATCCTGCTTAGGAGTGTAAATAAGGATTTTTTTTTTTTTTTTACAAGGGTACTTGGCTGATGTTTCCTTGCGTGTAACTGAAAAAAAATCCGTTTCAGCTGCGGCTCTGCACGGAGGGTAACTAAACAGCTTTCAGCGGGTGCTTCCAGCATATTGATCTGCGGTTCTGAGGACACAGGCTCTTCCAGATGTCTTCCCTGCAGAATTCTAACTCCCAGTTTAAAAGGGAAGCTAATTTTCTTTCCTCTCCAATGCTTTAGCTGAAGGCAGTTTTGTTCGGTCTCCCCTTTTTAGGAAGAGAACAGAGAATCAGAGGCAGGTTTAACCTGAGAGAGAGAGAAAGGAATGAAAAGATGGGGTGTGCAGAGAACCTGTCATGTTTCCAGAGACCAATAACCATCCTGATGTTTTCAGAGGCGACTGAGAAACGCCAGGGATGTCGGCACCACTCTCATCTACAGCAGGGCTGACCTACAGCACCACCATCAGCTTTGGGGCTGGGACATTCTTTGCAGGGAGGGCTGTCCTGTGTGGGCCCAGTGAGATGTTCAGCAGCCCCTGTGGCCTCTCCCCACTGATGCCAGAAGCACCCCAACGTGGAGACAATAAAAAATGTCTCTGGTGGGGGGGTGCCTGCATGGTTCAGTGGATTAAAGCCTCTGCCTTCGGCTCAGGTCATGATCTCAGGGTCCTGGGATCCAGCCCCGCATCAGGCTGTCTGCTCAGGAGGGAGCCTGCTCCTCCTCTCTCTCTGCCTGCCTCTCTGCCTCCTTGTGATCTCTGCCAAATAAATAAATAAAATCTTAAAAAAATATGTCTCTGGGGGGCGCCTGGGGTGCTCAGTGGGTTAAAGCCACTGCCTTCGGCTTGGGTCATGATCCCAGGGTCCTGGGATTGATCCCCGCATCAGGCTCTCTGCTCGGCGGGGAACCTGCTTCCCCCTCTCTCTCTGCCTGCCTCTCTGCCTACTTGTGATCTCTCTCTGTCAAATAAATAAATAAAAATCTTTAAAAGAAAACAATGTCTCTGGATGCTTCCCCCAGTCGAAACCTTTGATCTGTATTAACTCCGAGCAGCAAACACGGCCAAAGCACCTCAATCCCGTTAACTGCTTTCTAGTGAAAACCCTCCTCTCTCTGGTGATCACTGCACACAACCCCCCAAATAAATCCAATAAAAGGGGATCACAAGAGACTGAAGACAATATATGACTCTGTGTGTAACAGTTTACATTTCTGGTAGCAGGAAACCTTGCGCATTGAATCCCTCTGATTCCAACAGGCTCCAGATGGCAGTGGCTGTCATAGGTCCGCACCCTCACTCAACTAACTCCGTGGGCAGTGTGCCAGTGTTTCAGGTGAGTAAGACCAACAAAAGCCGAGCCCACAGGGAGCTTATGTTCTTCTAGTCAGAGAACAAAAAGATCAAGGAATCATTATAGCCCATCATCGGGGCTGTAAAGCAGCAACGGGTTCGAGCTGTGCTGTCCTACAGAGAACCCACCTGCCGCCCATGGCTAGGAAGCTCGTGAGATGTGGCTCATTTAAGCTGAGCTGTGCTGACCACACCGGATTTCGGACTTAGTGCAAAATGAGAATGTAAAATGTCTCATTAATAATTTTTATACTGATTAGCTGTGGAAATGAGATTTTGGATACACCAGATTAAATAAAATCCGTGATAAAAATTAATTTTGCCTGTTCTCTTGTTTAGTGTGGCTGCTAGAAACTTAGTTCAATGCACACAGCTCGCCCCTATTTCCATCAGGCGGTGCTGGGCCAGAGAAACCAGATGGAAGTGGGAAGCTCCTTCAGCCTGAGAGGCCAGGGAGGGTCACTCTGCCATCTGGAGCACCAGCATCCCAGCCCCAGGAAATGGCCAATTCACAGCTTTGCAGTGGGAATGGACCTGGCCCATTAAAGCAGTGGCCCATGAGGCAGTGTGGCTCCGTGGGGAGGAGGGGACACAGGGAGGGAGAGAAGGAGCTGAGGAGGCAGGGGCTTGGAGGCCAAGCTAAGGGGTTGGGATTCCATCCCAGGAGCCATGGGAGGGCCCTGGCGGGTTTGCATTGGGGGAACATCATGACCTCATTTAGGTTTTACCAAGATGCTACACTTGGAGGTGGCTGTGTGGAGAGAGGACTGGCATTCAAGCAGAGGCAGGCCTGCCGGGAGGGAGGCATGAACTTCGTGGGACCCCTCAAGCTTTGGGGGCACTCTGGGTCAGCTGGCAGGGTTACTGGGAAGAGGACAGGAAGGGCGCCTCGTGGCCCAGTCGGTTGAGCAGCACTCTTGGTTTCCACTCAGGTCGAGATCCCCTGGGTTGTGGGCCAAGCCCCGCACTGGCTCTGCTCAGGAGGAAGTTTGCTTCCCCTCTCCTCCCTCTGCCCCTCGCCCCGCTCTGAGAGAGAGACAGAGAGAGTGCACCCATGCTCGCTCAAATAAATCCTTAAGAACAGAAAGTAGAGGCGAGGGAATGAGTTCAGAGATGCTATTTATTTCCCACAGGATATTTAAGTCTGGTTAATTCAACTTACATTAAAATTTTGATTATATATAACACCTCTTGGTGCCCCAAGAGCAGGTAAGTGAAGTTTTTTTTTTTTTTTTTTTTTTTTTAAGAAAGAGAAAGAGCGTGAGGAGGAGGGAAGGAGAGGAAGAGAGAGCATCTTAAGCAGGCTCCCTGCTGGGCGCCAAGCCCAATGCGGGGCTGATCCCACAACCCAGAGAGCACAACCTGAGCAGAAACCAAGAGTCAGACGCTTAACCTTTGTTAACTGGTTTCCTACTTCCTTGTACCACCGCACTAAGTTTCAAACTGGGGATTTTTAGGTTTGTCATTTGTTTTGGTCTCAATGCATTTACTTCATTCTTGCTACTTTACTATTAACTCAGAACTTGGTTTTCTTCTCTCATGAGGCTTTCACTCCTTTTAATTGGGCCCTATTTTTGCATCTCAGCCTCCTGGGATCCCCCCCAAGTCCCCTAACTCAGGAGTGTCGGCAAACAGCGGCCCTCTGAGCTCATCTGCTCTGGTATTTTCCATTTGCTGTTTGCTCCGCTGTTGCTACAGTCTCCTTCTCCCCTAGCTCACTGGTCACTTTTGCCACTGGTGAGTCATTTGCTCTGAGTCATGCCTGGCTGCGATGCAAAGCCCAGGAAAATGCCTCAGACACACACCTGGCTTAGGAAAGGACGTCACTGAGGAATATGGTGTTTTCCTAAGTGGATTCAGTAATTAACTGAAAAACAAAATCCCCTTGTCTCTCCTGTTTTTCCCCCCTCCGAATTTACCATGTCCCTCAGCATCTGCTGGAGATGATTCCTACGGTGGAACAAATCTCAGTCATGTGTCTTGGGTTGTGAGAGGCAAGAGGACATTTCTGGAACAAGCCCAGAAAACCCCTGAGGACGAAAGCAGGTTCTTCTCCCGTAATGTTCTTGCTCTACGGAACACCACCAACCTCACACACAGGCCACACGAGGGTCACGCTTCAAGAGCTACGACACTATTGTTTTACACGGGGACCACTACACGGAATGTGAAACAAGGAAAGACGAGAACCGCCCCAGACCACAGCGGGACCCGGATTAGACCCTGGGACAGAAAGACAAGCTGTCCGTGGACAGCGGGCCAATTCCTCGTCTGTGAAGCGGGGATGGCACCAGCAGCTCCCCCGAAGTGTTCCTGGGGGGCTTAGCATGACGACCTCCGAGCACGCTCAGCACACTGGGGGGCCCGGCAGAGCGAGGCAGATCAGCACGACCTGTCGCAGCAATGCCCCCCCACCCCAGGAGCACAACTGCCCCTCCCGCCTTTCTCCCCCAGAAGGCTCTGCGCTTGCCTCCCATCGGGGCGAACCCTGACGTTACAGGAACTGGGACCCCGAGAACCACCCCACCCTCCGGCCTCAGAGCCGCACATTGTACACCACATACTCCTTGCTTCTGAGCACCTTTCCTCCAAATGTCAGACTCCTGGCAGACGAATGTCACCAGCGCCTAACCCATGGGAACACATCAGCCCATCAGGTCCCCACAGAGGGGTTCCGAAAATACAGCATGAAGGAAGAATGGAAAGCAGGGATATAAGCACCGCCCTTGGGGTGGGGGGTGTGAGGGGGTGGCACTCAGAGACATTAGAAGGGACAGCAGATCTGGAAGGAGACAAAGAAAAACTGGGTGTGATGGGTGCCCCTGGAGAAGGGACTGGGAAGCTGGAGGGGGAGGGAAGGCAGAGGCGGGAACTGCTCTTCACCAGACATCTTTTTCTTATCATCTGAATTCTGTACCATCTGCAGGTATTACCTTGTCCAAAACTGCTCTACGTTAAATAAAGAAAGGATCCTCTAACTCCCTCAATAAGGTGAGACAGAGCCAGAAATGACAAGGTCTCAAAGGCAAAGGTGCAAGTCCTATCGGACATTTCGCTGGCAGTCTGCCCTGTTCTCACGCCCTCCCCCGGCCTCAGCCCCCCAAATGCAAAGAGTGTCCCCGTATATTCCTGGAGGGCTCATTCTCGGAGCGCCAGCATACTTCTTCCGGGTCATAACCTGAGACACTGAAAACCGGAACTCATAAAACCTCATGGAAGAGACCTTCTGAATCACTCGGAAAGCCCAACAAGGGGAGACGCAACTTCTCTGAATGTTCTAGCGCCCAGCAGATCTGGCCTCGTGAGGCCCACAGCTGGGCCTGTCAGGCTCAGCTGCACCATTTACTTCACTGTGGGACGTCAAGGAGTGAGGCCTCCACTACAAAGACAGGAGAAAGCAAACCGCCAAGGAAGGAAATCATCCCTCCAGGGCTCATACACAGCCATCAGACAAACCCTGCAGCCTGCCCTGGGCTTGCAGCACTAGAAAGACCGTGTGCTAGCAGGCGGGAGGCCATGGCCCTTGCTATCCCATGCAGGAGATTCATTTCGTCCTCTTGACCTTGGGCAAGTCACTCAATTGTTTGGACCCTTGGCCTCCTCACTCTGACACATGCAGATTACCACTTACCTTGCCAAGTTGTCAAGAGCACAACGCTTCATGTAAAAATACCAAAATCCACGTCATCATCCCTAAAGAGAACCCAGCACCTCCTGCCAGTCTTGCCCTTTAAAATGTTACTGGGTCTTGAAGTTAGAAGCTGTTACGCATGGAACTGTGTCCCCTAAAATGATATGTGGAAGTCCTAACCTCCAGAATCTGTGACGGTGACCTTATTTGGAAACAGGGTCTTTGCAGATGTAATTAGTTACTTTAAGATAAAGTCAGATGGAATATGACCAACTCGATGGCATCCTTATATGAATTAAAGAAACATACACACATGCACGCACGCACACACAGGGAGAGGAAGGCCATGTGACCATAGCGGTACAGACCGGAGAGATGCAGGCTACAAGCCGAGGAATGTGAGAATTGCTGGAAAACCACTAGAGGCCGGAGAGAGGCAGGAACCAATCCTCCGTCTGGATCCCCAAGAAGGAAACAACCCTGCTGGCACCTTGACTTTGGACTCCTGGTCTCTAAAACTGTGGGAGAAAAACAGATGTTGTCTTAAGCCACCTGGTTGTGCTACTTTGTTACAGAAGCCTCAGGAAAGTAGTACAGTAAGTTATCCGGTTTTCCTCTCTATCTAGTTGCTTGAACTGCCTTGCCTAATGACTGGCTAGTCAGCCATTCTATGTCTAGGTCTATGTCTGGCTATCCCCAGTACAAGAAAACTAACTCAGTACCTACCGAGGCAGCAATCCCCCCCATCTTTGAAAAAGTCTGTCATTAAAATCATTCATTCAACAAATATTTGATGAGCATGTACTATATGCCAGGTGTTCTCTGGGGCACTGCTGATACACTGGAAAATGGGCAGCAAACAATAAGAGCTTTCTCAAAGACCATTTCTGATATTGTTATGAAGGAGATAAAACACTCTAATATAATAAAGTACATGGGGTGGAAACTGTTTCAGTTGTCAGGGAAGGTCTAAGGATGTGATAGTAGAGCAGTCTCTTGAATGACAGGGAGCCAGCCAATGGAAATTCTGGTGAAAGGACTCGCCAGTGCAAAGGCCCTGAGGCACAGTGAACCGGATGTGCTCAAGGCACAAGAAGATGGGGTTTGTGAGTAAGAGAGTGGTGACTTGTGAAGCTGGAGAAACAAGAAACGTCAGCTAGTACTCACCTGGCGCCTGAAGTAGAACACAAGGAGAAGTGAACTCGGTCCCCAGAGTACTGGGAAACCACCGGAGAGGTATGCTTCCACCCACAGCTTTTACAAGATTACTCTGGCATGATACAGTTCTTAAAACTCAAACCTTCCTGGGGTGCCTAGGTGGCTCAGTAGGTAAAGCATTTGCCCTTGTCTTGGGGCGTGACCTTAGGGTCCTGGGACAGAGCCCTAGTCAGGCTCCCTGCTCAGCAGGGAGCCCGCCTCTCCCTCCACCCCTCCCCCTGCTTTTGCACTCACTTGCTCTCTCTCTCTCAAATGAATATGTAAAATCTTAAAAAAAAAAAAAAGAAAGAAAACTAAACTAAAAAATCTTCCTAACTATAACTTGTGTCCTTTGGTTCTGGGGCCACTATACAACAAGTTTATTAATGACAGCCCTGAACCTGTGACCATGCCCTGCTCCCCAGATTCTCACGCTTGCCAGCTCTAATTCACTCACCACCACAGCAATTTCCAATGACTATCCTTGATTTTTTTTTCTATGTCCTTTTTATATGTGATGTCCAGAAAAGAACACAATACTCTAAGCATGGAGTCATAGATTGGAACTGTCATCTTTCTCATTAGGGACTATACATCTATTGCTGTGCCCTAAGATTGTCTTGGCTTTTTTTTTTTTTTTTTTTGTCAGAGAGAGAGAGAGCACAAGCAAGCAGAGTGGTAGGCAGAGGCAGAGAGAGAAGCAGGCTCCCCGTTGAGCAAGGAGTCCGATGCAGGACTCGATCCCAGGACTCTGGGATCACGACCTGAGCTGAAGGCAGCCACTTTAACTGACTGAGCCACCCAGGCATCCCTGTCTTGTCTTTTAATTCTGTTTTCTACCACTGCACATTGAGGTATATCTCAGATAACCTCCCTCTGAAGACCTTTTCTAGATCTAGATGCCCACATCTAGAAAGTGGGATTAAAGCATGTTCTTCTCTAACAAGAACAGCTGTGCCCTGTTTAAAAAAAAAAAAGGTGGGCACCTGGGTGGCTCAGTGGGTTAAGCCTCTGCCTTCGGCTCAGGTCACGATCCCAGAGTCTTGGGATTGAGCCCCGCATTGGGCTCTCTGCTCAGCGGGGATCCTGCTTCCTCCTCTCTCTCTGCCTGCCTCTCTGCCTACTTGTGATCTCTGTCTGTCAAATCAATAAATAAAATCTTTAAAAAAAATAAAAAAAGGTGTCACCATAACCCAAACAATGCCACGTATCGAATACTGTATCCAATAAATAAAACTACTGGGTCAGCTCCCCTCGTTTCACAACCACCACACTCTTCTTCTGGCTGGAGGACAAGGAAAACTCTAAGGGACATTTCCCTAGAATTGCTTTGTTCTCTTGCGTCATCGCCACCGCTGAAGACACCTAGACTATGTGGCAACACGGGGCAATTGGGCAAGAGGCTCCTTGCAAGCCACTTCCTACTAGATTTCTCAAAGACGTATAAACAAATCTGAGTAGATGCAGACGCGCTGGGGCTGTGGTGGGGGAACCGATGGTGCAGGAGCACTGGGGAGCTGAGCTGACTTAGTGAAGAGGCCCGTGGTGGCAGAGAGAGATGTTCGGCCCTTGGATGCTGGGGAAGCCCTCGAGTCCTCCGAGGCACCGTAAACTGTCCTGTGCTTCCCCCACCCATTCCACAGGCTGATGGCAGACTGCTGCATCTGGTTAACCCCAGAAGGTGAGGCTTATCATGTTGCTTGGCCGCTAGGACCTAAGTGACTCTGGGCATTCACTTGGCCTCCGTTCTCTCATCTGTGACATGTGATGGTAACACCACCTATCACTCCCTAGTTTATCGTGAAGCTCAATTGAGATGTTGTGCATGAGCCCTTCCTAAAGTACTCTGTCATGTAAAAGTGAGGGGTTGTTATGAGCAACAGCATTTTACGGCTCCCTTTGTGTATTTTTCCTGCTGCTGGTCGAATTTTCATGACTTAAAAAATCTTCCCAGGTTGCTTTTGATGTTTCTTTTAACCTGATTATTTTCTTTTTTTTGAGGGAGGTAGCAGTGGGGGAGGGCATATAGTGTGACTCATTCCATTCTAAACCTTTCTTGGGATTATCCTAAAAGATGTCATCTCTGGAGGTCACCATAAGGCAATTTACCTCTGAAGAACCAAAGTTAATTCTCATACAAAGAGAATCACTATTGTCCGTTCTCTGGAATTCTGTAGCAAATTATTTAAGGTTTGTGATTCATTCCCATCACCCAGTAGTAGCTTTTTACTGCCTTTTGTTGTTACATTTTCAAATAACAGAAACCATCTTCACGCTGACACATGCCATAGGAGAGACATATGCTACAAAAAAAAAAAAAAACCAAAACCAAAAACAACCATGGGAATGCATCCCAAAACCATACAAGAGGCTACAAATAATCTGTAATCACTGAAAGTGCCTATGTGTGAGTCCCCAGTCGTTTCATTTCTTTTATAGAAAAAGAAAATCTCATGAGTCAACTTTTTCATTGTGAGCAGGTCTCAAAAGCCTTTCGCTCCAAGCTTCAAATGCATAAGCAGCCCTATTTCTGAACAAATGGACATAAAAACAAGTGACAGGGGTGCCTAGGTGGCTCAGTCATTAAGGGTCTGCCACCCGCTTGGGTCATGATCCCGGAGTTGGGGGACTGAGCCCCGGATCCAGCTCCCTGCTCCGCGGGAAACCGGCTTCTCCCACTCCCCCTGCTATGTTCCCTCTCTCTCTATGTCTCTCTGTCAAATAAATAAATAAAATCTTAAAAAAAAAAAAAGAAAGAAACAAAAAATGAGTGACAGTGGAAGGGAAAGACTCTGAACAAAGAGAAAACAGAAACTTCCAAACAGGAAGAAGGTGTGAAAGACCAAGGAGAGCGTTCATGTGTAACCAACCAAAACCATCCTTTTTCTCTTTCCTTAATTCCCTGTTCTGTATCTTGACTGCCCTGGTTTGGTTCCAGGAGGGGGTCCCTCTCATGAAATGACTCTGAAACATTAGCATTAGGTGGCAACGGTCTGGGCGGCAGCCCGTCGAAAGCAGCCGGGTCCCTGACAGCTGTCCGCGTGCCTCCACCACTGACTCACCCCAGCGACAACCTCCCCACCAGGCGCCTCACCTGCCAGCTCCGAGCCAAGTTCCTGCTCAGTCTGCAGGTCGGCACCCCCGCCCCACACTCAACCCCAGAGTCAGACGAGCAGGCCAAGACTAGTGCCCACCGCAAAGTCGTCCTCTGAAATCCAGTCGAGGTACAAGCCAGGGAAGGGCAAGCCGGGTGCCGGCGGGAAGAGGCTCCCAGTCCCGGGGACCACGGGTTCAGGCCGCCCCGAGCCAGCTGTTCCGCAGCTGCCAACCCGGCGCCCGCGCTGCCGTGCCCTCTGCAAACCTTGTCTGCTTACCGGCCCCTCCGGAGGGCGGGGGAGCCCCGGGCAGGCACAGGCAGCGCTGGCGCGGCAGCACCCGGTCCGGAGCCCCCTCGCCCGCACCCGCACCCCGCCCGCCGCCCAGGAGCAGAGAGGCGGCCAACTTGCGCCCGAACACCCCGCACGACTTGGCTAACGTCCTTCCCATCCTGGCTCCAGGCACCCCCTCCCCAGCTTGCGGTCCCCGGAGTCTGGGGGCTCTTGCTCCCCGACACTGAGGAGCTGACTCCACCCCAAAGCCACCTGACGACACCATCTGCCACCGGGGGGTGGGGACCCCCGTCCATCCCCAGGTACTGCACCGCCCCCCGCACCGCGGGCTCCCGGCTCCCCTTCCTCCTCCTCACCCCCAGCTCGCGCCGACCCTGCAAAAGCCCCCGAGGCCCCGACCCCCGCGCGCGACCCCGCGTCATTCCGCGGCCCCCCTCCCTCCACCCGCGGCCCCTCACCCGCCGGCCCTCGGAGAGCCCCGCGCCGCCCGGACAAGTGATGCGTGTTCCCCCTCCCGGGTGCCGGCGGGAGCCTCTCTCACCGCGGCGGGCACCGGACGGCGGGTCCGAGCGGCGAGCGAGCGGCTGCCTCCGGGTTCCGCGCTGCGGCCACTGCGCGGGCCTGAGAGCCGGGTCCTTCCGAGGCGCCAGCCGCGCAAGCTGTCAGTCAGGCGGCCGTACCCGCCCCCTCCCGGCGCCGACTGCGCAGGCGCGAGGGCGGCCCCGCCCCTCCCCACGCGGCCGGCCGGAGCGGGGGTCACGTGACGGGGCGGGGCGGCTGCTCGCGGGCGGGGCAGTTACGGTCCCGGTACCCATCCCGGATCTCTCGGTACCGGGGCTGTCCCTGGGCGGGAAATCTGGTCCCGCGGCCCCCGGGAGCGCGCTCGGACGGCTCCGGTGGATCGCTGTTGCGGAAAGTCGTGGAACTAGGGTTCCCCGGGGGCAGCTGGGTGGGACGGGCCGTTCTGCGAGCACAGAAAAGAGGGATTTGGGGATTTGGGTCCGGAGGGCTGGGGGAGCCCCGGCCGGGAGCCGCGGAGTGAGACCGGTTCTGGCTGCGACGGGGCCCCGAGTGTCTCCACCTTTAAGACACGATGACGTTTGCCGTTTCCTGCCCTCCAGTTCCAGGGATAGGGTGAAGTCTTGACCTTAACGAACACGCTTTCAGAGTGAGTCGGGCAAGGAAGCAGGTACCGAAGGGCACGCGGAGGCCTGATTTAGTTTTTGAAAGGGGCATCTTGAAAAGCTGATAGGTCCCACCTCGCTTGCCCCGAAATTTCTAGGCCAGTCTTCATCTTTTCAGCAGATACAGCAAACAACTTTCAGGCCATTTGTTTCCTGGTTCCCCCACACCTCTAAAATTAAGAGAAAAGGTTAAAAAAAAAAAAGTGTCTCCCTGTAGAAGCTTTTCTCAGTTCTAGAGGAAGGACGTATAGAAACATAAACTGATGCCCACTCCCAGTAATTTGGGGGGTACGTCATACTTGGGTCCAGCACCAGCAAGATCCTAGACTGTGGGCGGACCTCCCCTGGCTTCCAGCCTGCATTACAGAGCTCTAGGGCTCCTTCTGGTGGTTGCTTGTATGAAATGATAAAGCCCAGTCCCAATAAGCGTAGTGCTCTCTGAAACGGGGGGGACGGTGGGGGGGAATGTCAGTGCAGAATTTCTATGCAGAGAACTGCAGGTTCTCTGAAGCCCTAGGAGTTACACGGGAGGATCTGGGGTTCTGCCACTTTTAGGAAAAAAGGCCACATGGACTGATGACCAAACATGTTTGCTGTGCCCCAAGTGCACCAGCTAGTCCCAGCAGATGGTTGGCAAAGTTTAAGAAAACGACATGAAGGAAAAAGCCGGGAGCTTTACCCACAAGAATTATGGGGCCTTTGGTGTCAGAGCTACTTCTGGTCCATTCCAGATTTGCCTGACCAGCTCGGTGTGGCCATCATGTATGAGAAGTATTTCAAGTTTAGTATGAACTCAGGAAGGGAAGGAGTGTAAGCTAGCCTTCATTCCCTTAAGTGGACACTACAAAAAGGTGGGCATTGCCGTTGATGCCTCCAGCAGAATATGAGCCCATCTAGTGGACTTTGTAGGAACAGGATTGCATCTGTGGTTGGACAAACCCTCACATAGTTTGGGGAGTGAACACAGCATGAGGCAAGGATCCAAGCAGCCCCGACCTGACTCTGGTGATAACTACTCTTCAGGAAAACTGGAAAATGTGAGCTCATTGAGGGTCAGATTCCATTCAGGCAAAGTATCATTTCTCAAGAGATTCGTATGAACCCTGCCTCGCCATGCCTCAGAAAAGGTCTTCTGACCTTGCCAGCAGGTTGGAGAGAGGCAGATACATGGCCATTTAAAAAAGGGTGGGGAGCAGAGTTCTGCAAACCACAGGCCAGCGAACTGGACATAGGGCGTGGGAAATAGGACAGATTACTCACAAAATAACTGTGATCCCTCAGAAGAGGAAGCACTGATGACAAAGACCAGGTCATCGCTAGGTTGACCATATTTCTGTTGTGAAATGTACAGACTGCTAAGTCAGGAAATAGGATAGACATAGTGTATTGGGGCCTGGGAGGTGTATTTACCAGGATTCTTTCAGTTAAGAGTGACAGAACTCAATTCACACTGGTTTAAAAAAAAAAAAAAGAAAGAAAGAAAGAAAAAGAAATAAAAGGCTTACATAACTCACCTAAATTCTGGGGTTGGCCCAGTGGGATCCAGGGGTACCAATGATGTCCTCAGAACTCAGTCTTTCTCCCCTACTTGACCGCCTCTCTCTGACCTGGCTTCACTCTAGGATCAGTGGCTTTTTTATAAGGTAGTCTCCAGGAGTGACGGCACAGGTCCTTTCAACTTAGAGACCCTGGGGGAAGGAAGGACTCTGTCCTTCAACAGTTCCAGCAAAAGTCTTAGGATTTGATCTCAATGGACCAACACTGGTCATGCGCTCATCCCCTCGAGCCCATCTCTTAGGCCAGGTTGTTGGGATGACTGGACAGGAGTGAGGCTCAGCCCCACCCGACTCCTTGGGTAAAGAGCGTGGGGATGGGGGCGTCGCCACAGGGAACTGAGAAGATAGATTCTGGGCAGGTAGGGGAATGCCACAGATAACCAGGACAAAGCGTGTGCTGAGGTATCTCATGGTATTGTATAAAGGACATGAAGAAAGGGTGGGAGAAATAGGAAATTTATTGGATGGCTGAGTCCATACTCAAAAATACCTTCACTAGAGGATGGCTCCAAAAACGAATTCTATGAGATCAACCAGGCAACTCTTCCGCTTCTGGTTGCCCACCATGCCTATTTCCCCCTCCCGCTCTGTAACATATTGCCACAAATGTTGCGGCTTCAAATAACATAGATTTACTCTTTTACAGCACTGGAGTTCAAGTTCTAAGTGACCTACCTCTAAATCGAGGTATCAGCGGGGCTGTGTTCCTTCTGGAGGCCCTGGGGGAGGAGGGCCTCCTTGCCTTTCCAGTTTCTGAGGGGCTTCCAGCATCCCTTGGCTGGGGGAGGGGTCTTCTTCAACCTTCAAAGGCAGACCCCTTTAATAGTTCCTGGTTCTTCCGAGCCTTCTAGGCACTGATGCGTATTTAGGGCACAGGCTGGTGGTTTTGTCGGATGTCTCTCAGTGTAGGGTTCTCTGTCTGCCCCTCAAAGTCAGGTGGCATAGTGTGGGCAGCAACAGCATGGATGTGTGTCCTCAGGGCATCGGATCAGGAGGCACAAATATCCCTCTGTCTCATTGCCGGTGCTATTGGCCCATGGTTGAGATGGTGACCTATTTTTCTGCTGTAACAGTATCTTTTCCCCTTTGTCAGTGACTAGTCATCTGTGGGAAAGATACTTTTAGACTATTTAAATATCCTCTTTTTCCAATGAACTTCCATCCAACGGCTTAGCATCCAGTAACGATAATGCCAGGCTGACTGCCAGATGCTGAGTGGTCTTAATCCGAGGACTCTGTCGACATAGATCGCTTGACATTTCCTTGCATCTGTCCTTGACCTTCTCCAGTTCTTCTCCGCAAAGCAGCTGAAGTCACCTTTAGAAACCACACATGGGACCAAATCCTCCAGTGGCTTCCTACTGCCCCTCAGATGTGGCTAGAATCCTTCCAGTTGTTTGGGCCATGCACGGTCTGGCCCTTCCAAGCTCTTCAGCTCAGTTTCCTCACTCCCTCCTCGCCCTCCACACACTGGCCCCTTCAGAACTTCCCGCAATCCACGCTGCTTTCTTCTGCAAGGCCTTCCTACCTACTCTTTTGCCTGGAACCCTCCACCTCCATCCCCTGCATGCCTTTGCTTATGAAATACCCATGTGTCCTTCACCTATCACACAAAAGGAAGCTGTGTAACCCCAGGCCAGGCCAGATGCCCAGGTATACCCTTCTACCACGCGATGTCCTTTTCCTTTATAGGAACACCCCTGTTTGTAATCGGGCACTTATTTACTGGTTCACTTAGTCTCTGTGCTCTGTAAGAGGCAGGGACTGGCTGGTTTGGCTTACTCATGTGTCTGCAGCACCTAGCAAGGCGCCAAGCACAGAACAGATCACTAAATGCTTGTTGAATGAACCAACATGAGTTTAAGAAACGGGTCTGGGGAGGAGAGGACAAGATGATGAGCACACGTGGGCAGAGCCTTGCTCCCAGGAGACTTGGTGATGGGGCCTTGGGCAGCAGGAGCAAGCAAGCCATCAGGGCCTGGTGTAGAGCCGCATCGGTATACAGCCTGGCCTCTGGCTCCTTGGAGGAGGAGTCTGGCACAGCATAAGGAGTAGGCTCTTCGCAGGCCGACAGAAAGAGGTCTGCAAGCTAGCTGGGCTTTCTGCTTCCGTGGCGCAGTCACTTCACTCTGAGCCTCAGTTTCCTTAGCCCTGCAAGGGATCACACCAGCTTCCCAGGGCGGTGAGGATGAGGTGAGTTTATGGGTGTGACAGCAGCAAAGAGGACAGATCTGTGTCCGAATGCTGGCTCTTCCCCTCCTAGCTGTGTGACCTTGAGCACACTGCTTAACCGCATTGAGCCTGTCTCTTCACCTCTGAAAGGGGTCACCCATAGTGTGTTCACTCCCTCATTCAGTGCTGGTTTTTTGGTTGACAGGAGCTGAGGAAGCACCAGTGGACACGAGCAACATGGCCCTCAGTAAGTGCTCCACGCAACGTCCACTAGCCATACGCCTGCCCCACCAAGTACAGGCACGGGGGTCCCAGCAGGCTCTATCCACAGCTGGAGGTAAGGTGGCCCTGTGCAGAGGAATTAGGACACATCGTACCACTCTGGGTTCCTCAGACTCCCTGGGCTTTGTCCAACACCATGGGCTGGGGAGAGTCGGCCTTCTCGCTTCCCTATTCTGGCCATTGCATTCAACACCACAAAGCCGTGGTAAAAAATGAGGAACAACCCCAACACCCTTCCGAAAGAAACCTCTGATTGTCCACTGTACAACCATTAGAAGCATCCCTCTCTCTCCTTCTCTCCCGCTGTGTGCTTGAAATCGAGCACACAAATCCCAAGTGTCCAGAGGCGAATGAATTGACCCCGAGTGGGCACCGATACAACGAGCATCCAGATCAAGACGCGGAATATTATTACCCCCTGGTCACCACTGCCCTGCTTTCTCTTCCTATGCCAAACATCAGTTTTGCCCCATTTTGAAGCTTTTAGTAATGGAATCACATAGTGTATCTTCTTTTAACCCAGCATGTATTTGAGAAGCTGATTTCGGCTGTTGTGGGACAGTTGCTTGTATGAATGTACACGATCTATTTCTCCTGTCGGTCCCAGATGTTTAGGATGTTTCCAGTTTGGAGCGACTGTGGACAGCACTTGGGGAACATTCCGGTGCGTGTCTTTTGGTGAACACAGGTTCACGTATGCTCAATTTCAGCAGATCGTCCTAACAGCCGTCCCCCGTGGTTTAATAATGACATTGCCTCCAGCGGTGTACGGACGTTCTAGTTACTCCCAATGCTTGCTGGTGCTCGGTGCTTTGTCATTTTAGCTGTTCTGGAGGGTGTGTAAATATTTCTTTGTGGCTTAAATTTGCGTTTCCCTGGTGACTAATGAAAGAGAACGCTTTTTCATGTTCTGGAGAGTCTCTTCTGTGAAGGGCCTGTTTGAGTGTCTTGCCCATTGTGGCACTCTCGTTTCGTCATATTTTATGTATTTAAAAATAAATACGTGGTTAAAAAAATTAATGAATTACAGACCCATTTCTTGTATCTCTGTCCAGGGATATTCTATGTACATAGAAATATATACATCTCAAAATAAAATAAAAGACAAGAAACATAAACATCTCCCCATTCTGCTTTCTTAACAAGAACACACACGTTGGACACAACAGACCTGATATGCCTTGAAGACCAGACATCTGAATTCATGAAAATCGGCCTCATTTTTTTTTCTACAATTGTACATCGCAGCATTCCCATTTGTATGTACAACCTGTCCAACGAATATATTCACAGGTCTCCAGCGTGTTGCCTGTGTTTTGCTTCTACAGCACGCTACCGTACGCACGCAAGCGCAAACAGCTTCATGCATGTGGGTAAGCCTATCTGGAGGATAAACTCCTAAGGCTGCTGCTGGGTCAAAAGGCACATACGCTTACACATTCTGTGGTCCATACTGCTAACTCGCTCTGCAGAGAGATGAACACGTTTACAATTGCATCAGCTGAGTCTGTGTGCCAACACAGAGTGTTACCAAACTTTCAGCGTTGCCAGTCTACTCAGTGAAAAATGGTATCTCCTTTTTCTTCAAATTTGCATTCTTCCCTTTTACTCTGAATGAACCTGAGCATCTTTTCACATGTTTGGGTCAAGTGTCTGCTTTGAAAGGGCTGCTTCCAGGGATGAGTGGTGAGCGGGAAACCAGCTCCTGAAGGATAAACAGAACCAACCCTGGACATGGGATGTTTCCCATCCCTGCAAAGGGGATGGGAAATAGTAGGGTTTCTGCTCCCAGGACCTCAGTGAAATCAGGGAGAGGTAAAAAACCAAAAACCAAAACCAAAAAAACTCAGTCTTAAAACAGGAACAAGCGTTAGAAATAAAATCTAATCTCATATTTTGGAGATTAAAAAAAAAGTAACAAAAACAAAAGCTGAGGCTTGGAAAGGGGAAATGACTTGCAGAAGGTCTTCTGAAAAAAACATACAATTCTGTTAAAGAGATGAAATTCCTTGATAACAGTAGCATTGTTTGTGTCAACCTTTGCTGTCCGTCTTAAATATTTTAATGGATGATTTTACTGTGCCATTTCCTATAGTAAGGGGAGCACTTTCAAAGTTACAGTGGACAAGCTACACCAGGATTAAGGGACACAGGCAACACAAGTATGGGGACTCTAAGAAGAATCATGGGGGTAAGGATCCCTCCACTCTTCATTTTTTGGGAGAGACTTTGAAATGGTTCAAAATGATTATTGGGTGTCTTCAGTGAACAACCAGAGGTCTGGAACACCCTTTGGGGTTATCTGTTCCCTGGGGTCTTCTCTTTTCTTTAAGCTATTTATAACTTTACAGGTTGCAGTGCTTATCCACAGATATCAGACATAAAGTCAGTTTTTTCTGGTGAAAGTTCAGTTGATCCCCCCCCCCCACACACACACACACACTGTAGAAGCCAGCTCTGCATCTATTAAGCAAATTCATTTTAGCATTCTTGACTGCCTAGATATACGTCTGCCTTTTGGATTTATCTCTGAACCAACCATACGTATCATCTTACATACTTCATTAATGGGTGAGTTACATTAAGACCTTGACATGTGTTTATGTTTGTCTCAGATAACGTTTTTTCTTTTATTTATTTTTTTAAAAGATTTTACTTATTTGACAGAGAGAGACACAAGTAGGCAGAGAAGCAGGCAGAGAGAGAGGGGGAAGCAGGCTCTGCGCTGAGCAGAAAGCCCGATGCGGGGCTCGATCCCTGGACCCTGCGATCATGACCTGAACCAAAGGCAGAGGCTTAACCCACTGAGCCACCCAGGAACCCAAATCTTTTATCTTTGAAAAAAAGACCCATTCTGGGGCCCCTGGGTGGCTTAGTTAGTTAAGCGTCCCACTCTTAATTTCATAGTCTCAGGTCATAATCTCAGGATTCGCTCTTTTCTTCTCCCCTACCCATCCCATCACGCTCTCTCTTTCTCTCTCTCTCAAAAAACAAAAACAAAAAACCCCTATTGTTTTCACAGTGCTCCTAAGAAGGCTATCTCAAATATAGGGCTACCTGAGGTCTTGGAGTTACTCAAAGATAACCGTCCTTTCTTTCGGCCAATGCAGAAGGAACAGATCACGGACTGAAGGCCTCGCTCACACTCCGGCCTCGAGGAAGCAAATCCCCAAGCTGAGAGCGGGAGACAGGCGCCTGGGGAGGGATGACTAAATGCACACACAGCGCCGCTGTGAATAAAGAGGAACAAGATCCAGTAACAGAAGTTTAAACTTTTAAATGCACCCCATGACTTCGCACAGCTCAGCGGGAAGAAGAGCTTCTGGAAAAGCAAGGGCGGTAGCCGGTGAGCCGGCGCCTTGCAGAACGTCGGGCTCCCATGGACGCCCTGGCTGTCGCCCCCGCTTCGGTCCATTCGCAATTCCGCCGGCCCTTAGCAGTTTCGGGACAAACACTGACCGAGCACCCGCTTCCCAGCCCTGCGAAAACGGCCCCAAACACTGCAGGAGAGCCAAGGAGATAACGAGCGTGTGTCTACCTTCAGAGCACTCGGGACCCAGCATCTGGAGGGGTCGCGGGGACGCTCAGGGAGGGCAGCGGAGGCTCAGCGCCCCAGGAGCCCCCAGCCCGGGCGCTTCCCCTTTCCCCCACGTGGTTTCTGGCTCAGTCGCCTCCACTCCCGCTCCTCTATTTCCGCATTTTCGAAGTTGTCGCTCCGCGCGCCGCACCAGCCACCCCTAAATCTGGGCTCCGCGAACTGGATGGGCAGACGGTGCGGCTTGGACTGCGCGGCAGCCCGTAGCCCCCATCCTTCCTCTTCCGGACTTCGGTTCGGATGGATCCCTTTATTTTGGCGATTGGTGCTTTCGACTAAGAGCTGCCCTGGACAGGGAGCTGTTAGTCTTCAAGACTCTCGGGTCCGCGAGGATCCCGGCTCCCAAGTCCCCACCGACAGCCTCAAGCGTCCTCTCCGCGGCGGCAGCGGCGGGCCCGGAACTGCGCAAGCGCGGCGCCGCCGGCCCCGAGCGGTTCACTTCCGGGGGTCGCGCCGCCCGGCTCTCCAGGCAGGGCTCGCTGCCCTCGTGTGTGCTCGGCGGCCGCCTCCCTCCGACCGGCCCGGCGGGACCCACCCGAACCGAGCCGCGGGGCCCGCTCCGGCCCGGCCATGAGCGCGGCCGCATGATGCGTCCCTGCCTCGGCCGCTGCAGTCGCCGCCGCCGCAGGCCGGGAGGAGCCGCAGCGCCGGGCGACCCCGCCCGGGCCTCGGGTGAGTGTGGCGGGCTGGGCCGGGCTGGGGCCGGGCAGGCTGCTCCGGGCTGGGGCCGGGCAGGCTGCTCCCGCCCGGGACTCCCGGCCGCTCCGGGTCCCCGGCCGCCCCTCCCTCGGCCCCCTGCGCCCTCTCCCCCACCCGCCGCGCACCTGCGACCTTTCCGAGCTCCTCGGGGGCACCTTTGTGCCCGTGCGTGACTTCCCTTCTGGGTGTCTCCCCGTCACTCCTTCGTTGATCTCTCGGGACCGGGCGCGAATTGCAGCCCTAGCTTTTTGCCTGACCTTGGGCAGGACACCGAGCCGCGGCTTCCGCTCTGATAAACTAACCACGGGCTTGTTAGGGCCGAGAGAGAGAGTGACTGTAAAACCCTACTGTGAGCCGTAAAGAGTGGTTTATAGGCATGTATTACGATGGGCTCCCCTGAACGTCGCCCGTGGCTCCTCGGATGCTGCTGGGCCTCCCTTCCTTTTAAAAAGTTTAACTGTTCTTGTATTCTTTGCCCCTCTTCGTGGTTATCTTCCCTTCCCCCATCAGTGATCTTTGGCGGCGGGGGGTAGGGTGGGGGTTGCGGGGCAGGGCATCTCGGACAGTCTGGTCAGCCTTCAGGGCAACGTCTGCATGTCTTCTCGCTGCAGCCAAGGTCCATCTCTCCTGGGGAGTCATTGCTGCGGGAACTAAGTCCCTTTGCTGTGATGGACAAACTTTATTAGCTTATAAATAACCCGTTTATGATGGTAGTTAATGGGAGCGGAAGAGCTGTCGGGGCAGCTGCCTTGTAGCTTCTTCCGCTGACCATTTGCGCAGTGAGTCCGCTTGGTGTACGTACCTTCCGCACATGTATTTGTCTGTTGTACTCTTCCTGTCTGGGATGGTCGAGAAATCTGTGTCAGTAACTATTTCTTCCTAAACTCTTCACCTCACAGATGACAAGTTTAATCTTTTTGAACTTGTTTTACAACTTGTACTTACCCAAAGCCACCTTTAAAAAAGTTACCTTAGGGGCGCCTGGGTGGCTCAGTGGGTTAAGCCTCTGCCTTCGGCTCAGGTCATGATCTCAGGGTCCTGGGATCGAGCCCCGCATCGGGCTCTCTGCTCAGCAGGGAACCTGCTTCCCCCCCTCTCTCTGCCTGCCTCTCTGCCTACTTGTGCTCTATCAAATAAATAAATTTTTAAAAAATCTTTTTTAATTGAGGGGGGTTGGGGGGGGTGGGGTTATGGATATTGGGGAGGGTATGTGCTATGGTGAGTGCTGTGAAGTGTGTAAACCTGGCGATTCACAGACCTGTACCCCTGGGGATAAAAATATATGTTTATAAAAAATAAAATTAAAATAGAAAAAAAATCTTTTTTAAAAAGTTACATTATTGAACTTGGTTAATGTGAAAGAATCTTGGGATATTTGAAAAAAAGGGGGGGATGGGACAGAAGGGTTCAGTTGCATTTCTTGAACATTCTGGAAGATAAAAGGGTTTGAGTTACTGAAGTTGTTTGGGTTGTATATTTTGGGGGGTTAGGCTGGTGGGTTCACCTTCACTTTTGAGTTGAGAAAGGGAGGAGAACAAGGTCATCTGAAAGGTGGTTTCCTGAAGAATTCATTAAACTGCGTGGGAACTTTTTATGCAACTGTCTCAGCTCAAAGCAAAGGGGGTAAAGTGTGTGCTGAAGCATTCCACGACGAATGGCTCAGAGCCTGCCTCCGATGACAGTGTGCAGATTGGACGCTTACAGCTGTGCTGACCAGTCCGCTGTAAAAGCAGGTACCTTCCAGAAAGGACAAGCATTAGTACGGACAGAATGGGTCACACCGTATCAGCATTGTCAGTTAACGGCCCTCTCAGTGAGAGAGAAAATACTAAAACGAACTTAGTCTTGATTCAGTCAGAAGTATGGACTGACTTCCACGTACCTACTGAAACTGCCTGCCACCTGCAGGCTTGGGACTTTTTAGTGGTATAACTAATATAATTTTTGGTCGTTTGAGAAATGGGACTAGAAATAAGTTTACATGTGAACTTAATGTTTGGGATGAAGTGGAAAGTAGTTTTCCTGATTTGGGAGCTGCCCTGCTTCACTCCATGTTGGGCAGCTCTACAAGACAATTTTCCCAAAGCAGCTTTTTGGAATTATGTTTCTTAAAAATAATGTCTCAATTATAAAAATAATACAGATTATTTTGTTTAAAAAAAAAAAAAGTCCAACACTAGAGCAGAGCATGAAGTCTAAATACTCATTGAATTTGAATTTCCTTTTGGCCCCCAAAGCCAGTGTCCAGCGTCCGTATTGATCCCTCACTTTGTGACCCTTCGGCTGTAGCATCTGAGAACTGCTCAGGCCGACTGTGAGAGGCAACTGCGGAGTTTAGAGGGAGACAGTCATGCAAGACCACCCTCACTTCTGACATCAGTGGCAAGTTTCGGGGTTCTCAAAACCTCTCTCAGGCTGGACGATCATTTAGAAGAACTCACAGAACTTACTGAAAGCCGTTATGCTCATGGTTGTGGTTTATTACAGGTAAAGGATAAAGGTTAAAATCAGCCAAGGGGAGAGGCTTCTCACACAGAGTCTGAGGAGTGGGCAGGGGTGAAGCTCCTGTCTCCTCTCTCTGTGGATTCCGATGTGTTACATTCCTAGCATCGATACGAGACAGTGTGCACGGGGTACTGCCAACCCGGGAAACTCATGTGCGCCTCAGTGTTCACAGAGTTTTTACGGGGTTCTATTTTGTAAGTGTAACAGATTCGTTAATTGACCACGCGGATACTGTGTGACCCAAAGGCCCCCAGAGTTACAGTATGGGTCTTTCTGGTGTGGCCAGCTCCCACCCCGAGTCGGATTATCAGCCAAGACCAAAGGCCAAACCTCCTTTTGGGCAAGGTTACATTTTTTTATTGCACAGCAACATCCTTCCTTCTTTCATGGTCCTTTTCTACTTAAAAACACACCCTTTTGTTTCACCTCTGACAGATGACTACCTTCTAGAACACGGAGGAAACAGAGGCTACTGGAAGAGTTCTCCCAACCTTGAGTCTTTTCTACCTAAAAATCTCTCAGTGTCCATCAGTCTTTTTCTTTCCTCTGCCTCTGAGGAAGAGAGAGTCCCATCTTCCAGTGAACTCTGCGTGTGTTCTTTGCCCTGCCTGTCACGGGACAGCCATTAGGCATTTCCTCTCACTTTTGCCTCTTTGATTTCTTCCCACTCACTGACTTCGTTGCCTCTCTCTGCAAACACGTTCTTGTCTTGCTGTTTGTAGCTCTGCTTACCACTGAGTTTTACTCCATTCCAGTGGAGCCTTCTTAGAACCCTGTTGTCTCATAAAACCCAGACTCTGTGTGGGCCCAAGATGGTGCCTTCCCTTGGTACAGCATCTGTTTTGAAAACACTTAAGTCATCCTGGGATGCCTTCTACATCGAGGGGGCTTGGGAGGTGCTTGATTAACGACTCAGCTGGCTGGGCAGAGAGAGAGTGTCCTCTCGCTGGAGGAGAGAGCAGGGGCAGAAGCATGGTGGGGTGAAAGGGCATGGAGAGGGGACCAGCATGAGTGCCCCATGGAACAGAGTGCACGCACTGAGCCCGAAAAGGTAGGGGAGCTGGATTCACTGGAACCTTGAGTGCCACTGGCAGGGCTAACAGGTTTTGGACCACATTGCCTCTGTGACCCGCACTGTCTTTTTGGCCATAACTCCTGCGGCTACCCAGAGGGTGGTGGTTGGACCTGGTAACTTTGAGATTAGGGTTCTGCAGAGACACCCACCAGAGGTGAGGGTGCCCGAACTTGGTTGTGGGAAAGGTCAGAGGGGAGGGGGCAGAGCCCTAAGCAGGGAGTGTCCTCACGCAGGTAGGAAGGGGTGAGGGGCTGTATGTCTAGAGGGTAGGAGGAACTAAATGAATACTTGTTGCATGAGGGGTGTTCTTAGGACGTGGGAGGAGAGGCCCGTGTTGCTGGTGCTTTGGAAAGGGTGCGGTCCTAGGCTCTGCGTTCCGGGAGGGGTGCTCTTCCCTCGCGGCACCCTGTAAGCGAGAAACAGTGGGGATGGAGAAGCTTCTGGTGTCTCTTGAGACAGGCTTCTACAGTATCATTTCTTCGTTGAAATGTTTTGGATTCTCAGAGTCCCACAGTCCCTAATTCACTTTATTCATTACAGAAAGCATTTTCTAAAAGCAGCTACTCTGCGAGGCAGTGTATTTTAATGGAAGAACGTGGGCTTTGGCGTCAGGACAGTCCTGCGTCCACCCTTTCCTGGCTGTGAGCCATCTTAAGGCTTCATGGGCTCGTGGCTCAAATGAGCCGATACTAGCGCCTTGCTTTTAGGGTAGCAGCGGGTTCTGGTGCACTGATGCGTGTGAAGCCCCGCGCCGGGAGATGGGTAGTCAGAGCTGGCCTTTCCAGTCTCTGGGCTGTCACTGATTTGCGGCTGACAGCTAGCTCAGGAGTGGTGCAGCCCATGTTCGTAGCACTTCGGGTTCAGTGGAGTCTCATGTTAAAAAAGTTCATTTCATTTTAAACAAGGAAACCCTATTTAGGAACATCTGGAAAGAGGCTGGGATTTACGAGCCTGATTGAGGTTCCGCTAGTCCCTGGGACAGGACTCGTAGAGAGTTTGGAACTCTGGTGTTCTTTTTATTTCTGGATTTAGAATTCCTCGGGGTTCATTGACCTTCTTGGGATTTTTAAAAGAGCTGCTCCATTTGACTTTGAGAATCCGGCTGTGGCTGCAGTACGGGGGTAACAGTGAGACCTCTGGTGTGTGGGTGAGCATGCCCGTGAGACCACCTCATCGAGCCTGCACGCTCCGGTGATGCCCCAGAAAGGGAGGCTCCCCCGGAAAACCCCTGCAAGTGGGTTTCTCTCTTCCTCCCCATCTCCCTCTCTCTCGTTAATCTTCCACATTTCTCCCTGACTGCTTTTCCCCAAGGCTCCCAGACTCCTGACCTCACCCCCCAGGCCAGATCTCACTTGATCGCCCCCCGTCCTGTTCCTGTGGGCTTCCTCTGGCGCGCTCCCCGGTTCTCTCACTCGTTCATTCCACAGATGGGTGCGGAATGTGGAGCGTCCTGGGTGTGGGCTGGGACATGGCCGGGAGCGTGGTGTGATGGTGATGAGAGAGGCGCGAGCCGCCAGCCAGGTGGGGCGGGTAGGAATGAGGTCAGCATGCCTTGGGGTGGGGGGGCGTTACACCGCAGGGAGGCCTTTGCACTTTATTCGAACTGCAGAGGCACTCACTGGGTGAAATGGAGGAACGCAATCTATCTGTGGGTCCTTACTCAGGGCTCAATGGGGGGTGGATTGTGGGGCGAGGGCAGCAGGGAGAGCAGAAAAGGAGCACGTGTAGGGGGCGCCCTGCGGACTGCCCAGGGCCAGGCTCCTGGGCCTTGGTTTGGCTGGGCGGGAAGGGGAGGAGGCCCCACTGGGGTTGGTTTTGGAGATCGTGCCCTCAGGACTTGCTTAAGGGTTTGGTGTGGGGATCAGGGAAAGCCCAGAGAAGGGTGACTCCTGTGTTTTGACCTTGACAACTAGTTGGAGGTGCCTTGGTGCAGCCATGAAGGTGGTAAGGGCCGGTGGGTGGGGTGGTGGCTGAGCAGCGGCGGGATTTACCTGGGGTGCCTGCCTGGTTTGGGAGCTTCCTAGACAGATGTGTCTTCAGCAGTGACAGTGGGCCTGAGAGTCTAGAAGGTTGTTTAGCGAGAGCCTGTAGATAAAGGGAAGACCCAGGGTTGAGCCGGGCACTGCCAACACTGAGGTGTCCGCCAAGACGAGGACCCAGTTAGAGACTGAATTGTGGCCGGTGGGAAAGGAAGACCCGGCGCTGCCCTGCCCCCCATTCATGAGACTGACTCCGTTCCCAGTCCTGTCGGCACCCCCCGCAACGTGGGCACATTCCTCCATTTGCCATCCTTCCATATTTTAGTGTGGAAGCCCTTTCTAGAAACCTTAAATAAGTTTACCGTTCACAGTATGGGTAATGTGGCAGCATGTGATTGAGGCTTAGCTTTAGTTAGCTGAATATTCTGTTGCCTTTTTTCCCTTAAAGGTTAATATTCTGTTCTTTAGATACAATAATTTGAGGAGACAGTGGTTTCGTACGGCGTACGCTGTTGGTAGGGTTTGAAAGCGCGAGCTAAATCTTTCATGACTGCAAATGGATGGAAAGAACATTTGAGAACGTAATTGCCATAAACACACTGTAGCGGATTATCTGAACGCTCCATTGTGGCTGCAGGTTCAGCTAAGGCCGTGCGCGATCTTCCCACTCCGTCCCGGCTCGCTTAGCAGCCAGGCAGCAGGGACGCCCCCGGACAGGCCGCCAGACCTTTCCCTTCACTCGCTTCCATTCCCCTTCCAGGTCGGGACCTGCCGGCGCTTACCGTTACCCTGAGTGGTGCCTCCGCTGAGTTCTTGGCGCTGCCCTGCTGACCCAGCCTCAGTCCCGCCTGGCTGCCCCATCACTTCCTCCCCACCAGGTTCTTGGTCTCCCCGGCACCTCCAGTTCCCCGGACTTCTCGGTCACCCGGCTTATCCTGCACTCCGGGGCCCGGTGAATCATTTCAGCTCAGGTCTTGCCTTGGATACCCTGGTTTTCTCTCCTGTATTCTTGGCCACTCTCCAGCCCGTTAAGCCTGTGGGTGCCGAGCCGGGCTTCTGGAGAGCAGCGCGAGCCCCTCCCGTCACGTTATCAGAAACTGGGGGGTCTGCCGCACTGCCTGGGCCCACAGCTTCCTTGGTTGTCCTCCCCACAGCATCCCTTCTCCAGTCTCAGTTGCCTTCCGCGCTTGGAATGCCCCCAGCCCGCTCCTGACTCCGTGCCCAGGAGACGGTGGGATGGCGTGTGAATGGCTTTAGCATTAGTCGGTTTGCACGGTTCTCCATAGACAAGCCCCTGCCCGCCCCACTGTTGCTTCCTCCAGCTCAGAAAGGTCATCCCCCGAGTCGGCAAACTTGGACACTCATTCTTTTCAAAAACAGAAAACCAGGGGCGCCTGGGTGGCTCAGTGGGTTAAAGCCTCTGCCTTTGGCTCTGGTCATGATCCCAGGGTTCTGGGATCGAGCCCCACATCAGGATCTCTGCTCAGCAGGGAGCCTGCTTCCTCCTCTCTCTCTGCCTGCCTCTCTGCCTACTTGCGATCTCTATCTGTCAAATAAATAAATAAAATCTTTAAAAAAAAAATAGAAAACCACAGAGCGCCTCGATTGTCTTTGTAGTTCCAAGAAGAGTTCCAGTAAGTACAGGACGAGAAAGCAAACGGGAGCAAGCGTGGCGGGGCCTCTCCGCCGATGTTCTCTTAGACCCCAGCTTAACTGGCTTAACTGCACATATCTTCTTCATTCTGTTTCCGTTAAGTCCCTTTTGGGGCTGTCCTCGGCTTTTAAAAGCTAGCCATGGTCAAGGCAGGATGCCCTGTGGTGGGATGTGTATGGAGCCCCAGGGACTCACGGGGGTCGGAGGTGGTGGGGACTTAACCCCTCGGGTCCAAGGCGGCCCGTGTGCAAATGTGGAGATGAAGCCCGGGTGACCCTTTAACAACATGGGTGTGACTGCGCAGTTACTTACATGTGAACTTTTTTTTTTTTCGATAAATACAATATAGTACTGTAAATGTATTTTCTCTTAAGATTTTCTTTTTTTGTCTGTTTGTTTTTAAGATTTTATTTATTTATTTGACAGAGAGAGAGGGAAAAAGCAGAGGGAACGGCAAGGGGAGAGAGAGAAGCAGGCTTGCCTTTGAGCAGGGAGCCCAGTGCGGGGTTCAATCCCAGGACCCGGTGATCATGACCTGAGCTGAAAGCAGACATGTAACCAGCTGAGCCACTCAGGCGCCCCTTAGGATTTTCTTAGTACTTTGGTGTCTCTTGCTTACTTTGTCATAAGAATACATACAAAAATGGGAGCGCCTGGGTGGCCTAGTGGGTTGAGCTTCTGCCTTCGGGTCAGGTCATGGTCTTAGGGTCCTGGGATCCAGCCCCACATCAGGCTCTCTGCTCAGCGGGGAGCCTGCTTCCCCACCCCCCCTTGCCTGCCTCTCTGCCTACTTGTGATCTCTCTGTCAAATAAATAAATAAACTTTAAAAAAAAAAGAATACATACAAAAATTGTGGTGTTTGTTACTGTAAGACTTCAGGTCAACAATAGGCTATTACGAGTTAAATTTGGGGGAGTCAGAAGTTGTAAGTGGATTTTCGACTGTTTGGGGCAGGGATGAAGACACAGCCCCCGTATTATTCCAGAGTCACGATCACGGTCCTAGAAGGACATGAGATAATACACAAGAGCGAAAGCTCAAGAAGGATTCCCTCGCCTTTCCCTTCTAGCTGTATATGTCCGGGACTTAACTGCATCTTTAAAAAGGTGTTTCTTTAATTTCCTCACCACCCAGTCTCCCGAGCTCACAGCACATGACGGAACCTGGTGGGGAGAGGTCCCTGCTGAGCCTCTTCCAGCGCCTGCTTTGAGGGCACGGACTGCTCCGGCCTTTGTGCTCTTAGGCCCCCCGACTCCCTTGCTGGCTCATTGGACCCTTGTCAGAGCTCCAGCCCCACACTGCTGGGGCCCCTTGGGTGGTCGCGTCCATTCCCACTTGGTCTCTCTAGGATGGAGTAGCAGGAGGGCAGGTGATAATCTGCTAGTTTTCCAGAAGCTCCTTAAATTCTGTGAGCCCCAGTCTCGGTGGGGCTCTTCCTGATCTGCGGCTCCAGTGTTCCAGGAGACACAGGCGGGGCAGAAACGCCTCCGAAGCCCTTTCACTTCCCTGTGCTGCGCCCCAGCCACACCTCGCCATTGGTGCCCGCTGGGCTTTTGGTTCCCGTAACAGCTCTCAGTCCCCTGCAGGCCCTGCTCCCCTCTTGGCCCCCCGCGGGTGCCTTCTCTGTTCTAGGTGGTGCCAGCCTCCTGGTTGGCCAGCTTCCTCGTTCCGTCTTTGATGTCACCAATTATTTTTTAAAACACCTGTGCATTTGCCAAAGATCTGGTGCCTCCCATACTAGAACAAGTCCAGACTTCAGACTGCTCAGCTGGGCGTTCTGAGTACTCTGTGAGCGGCCCCAGTCTGCCCTTCCCCTCTGTCCTTCCCCTTGAGCCTGCGGCCCTCGGGCTCCCTGTGTTCCTGCTCCACCCGGGCCCTCGCACTGTTCTCACCTCCTGTCTGTACCTCTGTTGTCAGGGCCCACCATGCTGGTGGCTTTTCACACCTTCTCTGGCTCCTCTGGATAGAATTAGCTGCTGTCATCTCTCTCCCTCATCACACTTTGCTCCTGATTTGGGGATAACACTTAGCACATTGTTTACCGGCCTGATTCCCACCTCTGCTGGTCTGTGAGCTCCTGCGGGCTACAGCTCCCATCGGGGGCTGCGCATCCTGGGGCCCGGGGACAGAGAACACCGTGCTTGGCACTCCCCCTCTCCGTGTCTGAATTAAGCGGCTCTCTCATGGCTTGCGCTGGCCTCATGTGCTGCTGCTGTGCCTGAAGCAGAGCTGCTGATTCCTGCTTTTTATAGGTCGTCAGTGGGTGTATGGATAGTAAAGCTGTAATGAGTTTAAACAGCACCTTAACATAAACATGAATATCGGACTCTAGGGTAGACATTCTTTGTATTGCAATAGTGAAAGTATCTTGATTCTTTTTTTTTTAAGGTTTTATTTTTTTTTTAAAGATTTTATTTATTTATAAGGTTTTATTTTTAAGTCATCTCTACACCTAGTCTGGGGCTTGAACTCACATCCCCGAGACCACGAGTTGCACGCTCTACCGACTGAGCCAGCCAGGCGCCCATCTTGATTTTCTTTGTAGTTACTGGTCACCAAAGAATACTGACATCGTCTCGTTTGTTTTCAGTGTGTATTTGAGAATACGTTGTCTGTTCCCAGCCAAGGAAAAGGTGAGGAAAGAGGCTAAGAGCCCCGCCTGAAGATTCAGACAGAGTCGGTGAGAGACCTCCTGGGCCCTGCGTGAAGTTTCTGGAGGAGCTTCTGGCTGGAGGTTGGCCTCCGCTTCACCTTTCCCACCCAGCTCCCATGCCCGCGCTGCTGATTTTTCTCCTGTGCATTTTTTTTTAATCATACAATGAAATGTACACTTGTAAGTGTACTGCTGGTTTTTGGGGTTTTTTTTAATAGCTCACTGACTTTTGTTTTGAGAGACGCACATGCCAGTGGCACCAGTGAGGTCAGGATATAGGGCATTTCCATCACCCCGGAAAGTTACCCTGGGCTCTTCTCAGTCATCCCCCTGTGTTCAAACCCCTGTTCTGATTTCCTTCAGAATAAATGACTGCTGCCTGGTTTCAGGGGCCGTGCGGGTGACGTGACATCTCTGAGATTCATCCGTGTGGTCGCAGATCTCAGTAATTTCCTTCCTCTGTGCCGCTGAGCAGTGTGCCCTGGTACGACTACGCCATAGTTTCTCGGTGCCTCTCTTGGTGGTGGATGTTCGGGTTGTCTGTGGTCTGGGGAGTATTACAGATGCAGCTGCGGGCCGTTGTGTGCGCGTTTTGTGTTCACATTCACTTCTCCTGGGTGAGTACCTCCAAGTGGAGTTGTTGACGCGCAGGGTGGGTGTTGAACTTGGAGAAGGTGCCAGGCCGCTTTTCTAAGGAGTTGCTGTGTTGGTTACTTTTTAAAATGCATAGAAGTAATTGAGGATTTGGTCTCATTGTAGAGATTCTTCTAGAAACCTGATGTCCGGGACGAGTAGTCTTGTCTTGCAAAGCCAGTTTTATTTTAAAACATTGTCTGCATAAGCTTATGTGCAAGCAGTTCAGAATACCATTCGGTATTTAAAGTCGTTGGCTGTCGTATACATAGCCCGTGAACGTAGTTACTCTGTGTAAATACTGTATTTGAAAAGTCGCCTGCGTTAGTGTCAGCAGCGTGGGGTCACGGCCACATGTGTTCCTCAGACATCCAGAAGGGGCTCTGAGCTGGAAGGGGTCGGAGCCGGCAGGCGCTCGGGAACGCTGGGCGGTGGGTGGCGGTGGAAGGCCGGGCAGGCGGGCAGGGGGCTGTCGCTAAGCGCTGGGGGAGAAGCGGCTCCCGAGGAGCCCTGCAGTGGCGGCCGGGCAGAAGGGTGGACAGAGAGCGGCCTCCGCTCTGCCCTGGGGAGTCTGGCTAGTGGCCGAGACTAGGGGGTTCCCTGCCACCAGCTGACCCCCCGGCCCCTCTTCCTACCCCCTCTTCCAGGCCAGCTTCCTGCTGTCTTAGGGGTCTTGGTTTCAAAAGATAGACCCCGATGGAGCGTTGGCTTAAGTAGAAAAATCATCTCTCGGAAGGACACGGGGTGAGCATGGAGTGGGCAGCCAGGAGGGAAGCGAGACCACGGCAGGAAGGCCTCCTGCTGCTGGGGCGCCAGGCCAGCTAGTTGGAATTTATGCTGTCGCCTGAGGTCTCTGTCTTCGTCACTTAATTCTCCTTTTGGGAGAGTTCCTCCTCTCTCATCCAGTCCTGTTTTTTGTTTGTTTCTAAAATTTAATTCTCTCATTTTTATTTTTCAGTAACTAGGAAGTCAGAATGTTCCTTTTTGTTTCACAGATACAGTGCTTTAATTTTTAAGGTTTCTCTCTACATTTTACCTCTTCGGAATTCCTTTTCCCCTCTTTCTGGGCTCTGTCTCTCATGAGACCTTATTCGGCTCTCTTCAAAACCTCTGACCTGTAGGTCAGTCGAAGCATTCTGCTGTCTACCTAGAACACACACAGGGATGCTCGTCAGTTATATGACATTAAGACTGGAAATAAATGGACAGCTTAAAAAAACTCATGAAAACGTTTCTGCTGGAAATAAAGACTAGTTTGGTTGGGGGCTCCCCCCGACCCCCATCTTGGTATCTTTAGGCCTTTCCTCTCAGGCCATAGGCGTGCTTCTGGAGATGTCACATCAGGTCACCGGCCTGCCAGTGATCCGGGAGCCAGGAGGGAGATGCCAGCTGGGACTTTCTTCCTTCAGTAGATGGACACGTTCGGTGCCCCGCCTGCCTTCCTGTGCCTCGCTCCCTCCTGCAGTGGGTCTCACCTCTTGGTCTCACTCTCTCCCATTTTCTCTGGAAGTCTTTTGCTGTGGCTGCTAAAACACTTGTTGACTTTTGAAATACAGGCTGATCTGGTTTGGTTTGGAGGATCCCTGGGGATCTTTCTCCGGAGATTTTGGCTTCTAGACTTGTATTTGATGCCGGGGCTCAGGTAGCAGGAGGGGGAAACGGGCAGATGTAAAGTACATGACTTTGTTTTCAGGACTGTCCCATCATTTCGTAGTTTACTAGTAATGAAAACACAGAGGAGTAATGGTTTCGTGGTTACCTTACGTGTAAAATGTTATACTGGTTCTACAGCTCTCCAAATTAATCCTGTCCTACGAAGCGTCACACGCTTTGGTCATTGAATCAGTCACTTTTTTAATGAGAGTTTGTTGTCTTCCAGATCCTGTCACATGCGACACTATGCACCTTAAGATCCTGAAGAAAAGGCGCAAGATGTCCAAGTAATGTTTTGAGATCATCTGTGAGGTAAGCGAGTGACTGTGCGGGTGTCTCGTCCCGGTGTCCTTTCCGCCACGGACACCGACTGCGTTCGTTGGGAAGGTAGCACGGCAGTACAGAAGGCCAGTCTGTCTACCCGGCCGCCGGCTACAGTCTGCTCGCCACTGCGCGGGGGGGATTCTGGGAAGTGACTGTAAGTTACCAGCAGGTGTTACAGGGCGAGGCACGTGCCGAGTGACATTAGTGGAACGTGTTGCTCACGTGGTCGTCCCGTCAAGCTGTGGCAATCTTTTTGTTTCACAGATACAGTGTTTTAATTTTTAAGGTTTCTCTCTACATTTTACCTCTTCGGAATTCCTTTTCCCCTCTTTCTGGCTCTGTCTCTCATGAGACAGTAGTGCTTGCCGTGTTCTGGGAAACGGGGCTTTCTCTGACACGAGCATCAACTAAGCTTAGGTTTGGGAGTGTGGACAGAATCCCGTTAAATCAGCCACTAAAGTCACAAAATGCTGATGTGCCCTCTGATGGCCCATGGTGCTTTCTGGTGTCTCTCAGAAACGGTCTTCAGGAGATCGAGGGCAGTGTGGCACTGAGTGTGGAAGGAGACGTGCCCCGACCCCAACGATGGGCTCACTTAGTGTCACATCGCACACGGCCGAGCCGCTGCTGTCCTGTTTCCAGAAGACGCAGATGGTTCCGTGTGAAAGGGCTACTGCCTCCTTTCCTCCCTGCCCTTCCTCCGGCATCCCCAAAGGAGAAGCGTGGTGACGCAGCAGAATGCCCGTGCCGTGGGCTATGGAGAACGGACTCTATGCACCGTACCCCGCTGTGTTCATTGACTGCTTTCGAGTGTCGGGATTTTCCCGTTGCCTTCTGGTGGGCTGTACAGATGCAGCTTTGTAACATCTGCATGCAGACTTAATGTGTGCTGGGAGCACGTGTCTCGGAAGCTCCCACCACGCCCGGTGCTGGCATGTTTGCAGCTTCTCTTCCTGTAGGAACAGACCTGCCATCTGCAGCCGGGCAGGGACATGCCACGACAGAGCTGTACCCTGCTCTCGGGAGGTGGGGGTTGGGGGGGGCTTCTCACCAGCATCTCCACCGGGAAGGTTCCGCCTCCACTGTGCGTGCCGCCAGAGGACTTGCGGGCTCAGGCTTTCTGGATGGAACTCAGACTGTACAGACACGCCGGACAGGAAGCGAGCCTGTCGCTTCCCATCTTACTGCGCAGCAGGTGGGCGCCCACTTGTCACAGGCGCTGTCCCGCTGGAGGAGGAGCCGTAAAGCAAAATGATTTCTGGTTGGAGGAGTTTCTCTGCTTCAGTGCTTGGTGGTGTGTAGTTAGGACTCACTAGGACCCTCTTACGGAAGTCACTGGGAGACTTCTGGAATCTGAGCAGGGGACCAGGTTCTTGCTGGTGCTTCTGCCTAACAACAAACAGGCACTTGCTGGGGGCCGCACCGCGTGTGCACAGTGGAAGGGAGCATGGGGAGAGAAGACCAGAGCCTCTGTGTGAGTCCGTCAGGAGGGGGACACACGAGGGCTCTGTGCGCCGCAGGCAGCACTGACATGCGGGGCCTGGGAGTCCCAGGGAAGGGGACAGCTTCCACCCCCATCTCAGCCCCTGATGGGCGGGTGTGGGCAGAGCCAGGGTCGGCTGTCCTCTTCAGGTCATCCCATCTGCAGTGCAGAACCCCCCACTCAGAGAGTGCTCTTGAGAGGAAGGAGAGCCCTTTGGGGTGGCTTGCTTGGGCGGGAGGAAAGTCCGGCCCCGGGGGGCACAGAGGGTCCCGGTGCGTGCCATGGCGGTGGTGGATGGGCTCGGACGGCAGCAGGCTCGGCAGGTGCCAGCCATGAGGTCGGCCGGCCGTGACCCGTGCGCGATCACTGTGTCTTTAGTTTCTTCTGTTTCTCCTACGAAAAACCTGAAAGCTGTTTTCGTCAGACCCAGGAGCAAGGTTAATTTACTGACAGTGGGAAACCGCTTCAAGTGAGTGTTTGCACAGCAAGAGGGAGCTCCGCCAAGGTCGTGCCGCCATGACCTCCCGCAGCTTCCCACGGTCCTTGTCACTACGGTGCCTGTCACGGCAGTGCCATGGTTGCAGGAGGAAAGGAGGCCGGCCCGGGCTGGAAGGATGGTGCTGGAAGGATGGTGCGTGGAGGGTGTGTGGCGGCCTGAGGGCATCCGCGGCCCGCTCCAGCCCCTGCTCCATGACGGGCTCTGGCCGAGGAAGTACTCTGGCCGCCGGTGCTTCTCTCCCTAGTGCGAGCGCCTCCAGGCCCGGTGAACGGACCCCTGATGTTTGCCACGAGCGTCCTGCTGCTGCTCGGTCACACGCTGGTGACAGAAGGGCGTGCATGAAGGCAGCTGTCAGCCAGTCCGGAGATGCTCGGGAGCTCCTGCACCCCCGCTGTGCGCCTGGTTCCGGCACTGCAGGAAACGGAACGGTGCCGGGAGGAGAGTTGAAGGAATGGATTAGCAAGTGAAGAAAGCTTGTAAGAGACGAAAGCAGAAAGGAAGGCCTTCCAGAGGGTGCAGAGCTGAGGGCGAGTGCACCGTCAGCCGCGGCCTGGGCACGGTGGGGGAGGGCGGGCAGGAGCTCGGAGCTGCCCGCAGAAGGTGGCTCGGGGGCCGTGTCTCTGCACCCATGGGCCAACGCAGGCTCGGTGGCGAGGCGGGCTCGGTGGCGAGGAGGGCAGCCGCGGTGCCACTCACTCTGTCTCCCCTTGGGCCGGGAGTCTGCATCTGGCCTGTACTCCTGTCGTCGTGGCTCCCCCATGGCTGGCTGCAGGGGCCAGTGTGCGCGCGTCTCGGCATCACCCACACGGTGGGGCCGATAGTGTCACAGGCTGTCAGCTAGTCACGAAGGTGGAAGATTTTAAGGTTCAGATCTTGTTCAGTTGTCGTCTTTTTTGTCACGTGTATTTAGACGGTCCCCGTGAGACAGCCCAGAGCAGGGAACCCATCAGGTTTCAGGGGGCACGTGAGCAAGCGTGCATGTGTCCCCCGATCCTCACCGGCTCTCTGTCCCCCTCTAGGGTGTGCAGGGAAATCATGCCGTCATCAGGACACCGGCTCCGGGATGTCGAGCATCACCCTCTCCTGACCGAAAATGACAGTTACGACTCTTCGTCCTCCTCGTCCTCGGAGGCCGACGTGGCAGACAGGGTCTGGTTCATCCGCGACGGCTGCGGCATGATCTGTGCCGTCATGACGTGGCTCCTGGTCGTCTACGCGGACTTTGTGGTGACATTCGTCATGCTGCTGCCTTCCAAAGACTTCTGGTACTCTGTGGTCAACGGAGTCCTGTTTAACTGCCTAGCGGTGCTGGCCCTGTCGTCCCACCTGAGAACCATGCTCACCGACCCTGTGAGTACTCCCTGTCGCCCCGCACTTCCCCTCATGTCTGGTTGTGTGGCCCCACAGACCCTGTGGCCTCAGGCTTTTATTTCCTGGGTATAGGCTTGGTGTTTTTCATGTTTTCTTTTTTTAAGTTTGTTTATTTATTTAAAGTGATCCTTACACCCAACACGGGGCTTGAACTCACAACCCCAAGACCAAGAGTTGCTGCTCCACTGACTCAGCCAGCCAGGCGTCCCACAATGTTCGTGTCTTACTTTAAGATTTATTTGAGAGAGAGAGCAAGCGAGAGAGAGGGCCCGTGCACAAATGGGGGGAGGGGCAGAGGAAGAGAATCTCCAGCTGACTCCCCACTGAGCCTGGATCCCCTGATGCGGGACTCTGATCACAACCCTGAGATCCTGACCTGAAGTGAAACCAGGAGTCAGACACGCAACTGACGGAGCCACGTAAGCGCCCCACGTTTTTCATGTCTTAACTGGAGAATAAACATCGCTCAGACACAAATGATGTCACAGTGCACGAATGGAAAATATCCCGTTGGGCAGTTTGTACGGATGGACAGATGGTAACTAGAAGATTCATAAATTCCTCCCGGTTCAGATACTGTGTTCCTCTAAAGAAAAGACTCACGGCCAGAGATGTGGGTTCTGGATTTTACCACGTAACTAATCTTGAGTTCCCTGCAGCTCTACAATTCTCTGATCGTTCTGTGTCACCTCGAGTCTGAGACCAGGTGGGGTCCTTTGGGAGCAGTTTCCCTGAGAGTCAAGAGGGCAGACCTAACACCATGAGCTGCCCTTGGTCCCTGAGGTCTTGGAGGCCACTAGATTCAGAAGCTCTGTGTCGGGCTTCAGGCTCTTTCTCTGAGGTTTGAGACTTCTCGGGGCAGGCAGAGCGGCACGGACCCTGGCAGCTCAGCCAGGAGTCACCCCCAGACGCTGGGTTCCAGGCTTACCGCAGAGCCCAGAGGAGGTGCCGAGGGCCCCAGGGAGAGGTGCCCACCATTAGCGGGGCCGTGCGACGGGCAGTACCACCCAGTGGTCCCTGTGGAGCGGTGTTAGAGAAAAGCTGCTTCCCACGACAGTAAAACCACAGTTTCCAGCTACTGGCACAGGGGCTCCTGATGGGTGAATTAGCATCTACCCGGTTCATGTCTGTTGGTAGCTTTCTCTGCAGAAAATACTGAGAAGTTAATATCTTGTTGGTACAGATTGTTTTATAAATCATATTAGGAATCCGTCTGAGGGTGAACTGATACCAATCGGCCCACCCTGTGTGGTTACGTGCGCATTTATCTGACTTGTGCTGAGTTTGCACCCCAGGGGCTCTTCCTACACTGTTCACTTAGTCCCTTGCTGAGGGGGACTCTTGGGCAGAAGACAGTGTCACAGACCCGGCCGGTGAGCAGCGGGGAGCAGCGCCATGGGACAGACTCGGATGCAAGGTCTGCTGATGGCTCCACAGACTCACCTCACAAAGATTGTGTCATCTCTGGCCACGGCCCCGTCTGATGTCCCCTCACAGACTTCTCTGGGGCCCTCTCCTCCCTTCCTTTCATGCAGCAAAGCCTCTCTCCAGGAGCGAAACCTTGCTCCTAACACCCGCGGTGCTCTCCTGTCCCAACCTGCCTACTCCTGTGGGAGAAGGTGTCACTCTTCGCGGAGGGCCCCAGAGCTGGGCATGCTGCATGGTGGGGAGAAGGCGTGTGCGCAACGCCGCCCCTCTCCCTTGTGGGCACGCTGATTCTCCTTGCCGGGTCACTACAGAGAACGCTGGGCGAAGCGGTGGGAGGGAGGGAGGGAGATCCAAGGTCTAGGGGTCCTGGATATCAGCGTTGGAATTCAGACTGAATTCACACAGCACAAAACTTAGGCTTTTAAAATGCACAGTTAAGGGGGTGTTACGTATTCCGACTTGTGCATCCACCACCGCAGTCAGTTTTAGGACATTTTCATCACCCAGAGGAGAAGCCCTGCGCCCCTTAGCTGTCACCGCCCGGGCCCCTCTCCCCCCAAGCCCTTGACACCTGCCGGCTCGCTTTGCATCTGCGGACGGGCCTGTGCTGGACACATCATCTGCAAAGAACCCTGTCAGATGGGGCTCTGCCTGCCTGGACCGTCCGCCTCGTAGCCATGTCAGAACTGTGTTGCTTTTTACGGCAGCAGGACGTCCGTGGTCTGGATACACCACGTTTCATTTCCTGGCATGATCCGCCGAGGGACGCTGGGACGTTTGCACTGTCCGGCTCTTACGGAGGACGCTGCTGTGCACGTTCCCGCGCGGGTGTTCCGGAGGTGCGTCTCGTGTCCCTCCGGGAGATGCCTCGCAGTGGAACTGCTGGATCCTGGGCGAACTCTACATTCAACGCTGGGAGAACTTCTGGACTGTTCCCCGCACTGGAGAGCACGTGCCCAGCAGCGGCGTGAGGGCTGCAGCTCGTCCACAGCCTCAGGCCCTGGTCCGTCTTGCGGACAACTGCAGCTCTGCCGGGCGTGAAGCCGAGTCGCGCTGTGGTTTCCGTCTGCGTCTCCCTAGTGACTGAGGATGCTGAGCGTCGTTCATGAGCTTACTGGCCATTTGTGTGTCTTCTTTGGACAACTGTCCCTTCAAGTCCTTTGTCCCTTTGAAGTCGCTGTTTCGTGTCCGGACGCTGCTGGAGGCTGCAGACACTGCTGGAGTCAGTGTACATAAAACCGGGGACGTCCAGGGCAGCCTGAGGAGCCCAAGGACAAGGACACGCCTGGCTCCCGAAAGGCCTTGGAACTGGGTCGTGGAGGCTCTTGTCAGGGCAGACCAGCAGGAGAGCGGGACAGGCTCCTCGCACGTCTCTGTCCTTCGGGTGTCTGTCCCTCCTTGTTGTCTGGTGAGGAAGGGGAGCCCCGCAGACCAGAGCGTATTGGAATCCTTAGGGGCCAAATCCCCATGGCTCACGGGAGAGGGCATGGCCCCGCGGAGTCACGCATCCGTCCTTTGTCCCTCAGCACGGAGAGTCTGCTGTCTTTGCGGGTCACAACTTTACCGTCCCGGGGTCCAGTCTCGGCTGCATTGGAACCGAGCTGCCGCATGACGGCAGGACACAGACCCCACTGGGACCTCACAGTTTACGAGGCAGCAGGACCAGTTAGCCTGTGCCGGCACTGGCTTCGGGTCACATCGTTCCTGAGAACAGGCACTGGCTCTGAGGAACAGGAAGGAAGTGGCGTCCTTGAGAGGGGATAGTCTTCCCATCAGAGGGTGAGACAGTCACCGATCTTAACATTCAGGAACACGCTGAGGACTAAAACTGAGAGAGACCACCCACCACCCAGAGCCCGCTGTCCCAGACCCTGCTCTGTGTTCACGAATGTCCACCTTCTCAGCAGGAGTTGGCCTAGCGCCTGGCAGTGACCGAGCCCTTGTGGCACCTGCGGTCCCGTCCCAGGCACCTGATGGAGGGCATCCCTCTGGCAGCCCACCAGCTCGCAGAGGTGGTGGTCAGTCCACACCAGAAAACAAGACCCTTCAGCTGAACAGGGAACAAAGCAAGGCTTGAACAAGCACCAGAGTCCCTGTCTTTCTGTTCACTTCCTGCAGACCGTTTGCAGCACCCAGAAGTGGAGCAGGAGCCTTGTCAGCCTGTCCCGGTCAGTCTCGCATCAGCGATACCCTCCCTGCTCCCTCTCTTCCCCTCTCCAGAGCACTTGGAGGTAAATCGCAGACACAGTAAAGCTTGATTTGTAAATCTCGGCATGGACGTTGCGAGAGGAGGGGCTCTTCTACTGTGCGGCGGCTCCCGCGGACGGCGGGGCGACCCCTCTGTGTGTGTACCCGTGTGCCGGCAGCCTCGGGGTCTTGGTCCACCCACTCCTCGGCGGGAGCGGGCCTCCAGTAAGGCCTGCACTCGGATGCTGGGTGACCTGTGTCTTACGCCTCTCAGTCTCTGTGTCTCTTGGGATTTTTTAGTAGAAGAAACACGGGCCTTCTGTCCCAGGGCTTTTGTCGCGCTCTGGAGTTTGCAGCTTACACCCCATGCCCGTTTCCACACGCGGCCTGTCCCCGAGGCAATCGTAAATGCATCTGTAGGTCTCGGAGAAGCCCCGTTCTCAGCTGGCCCTTGTGTAGGTCCTGGGGATCCAGAATGCATGACAGGAAGTAGGGGAGACAAGATGGAAAGATACGAGGGAAAAGAAAAAGAAGTACATTGCACAGCGTCACCTCCCTGGCCACAGGCTGCAGCTGGAAGCCGTGTCCCCGAGGGCAGGCATCTGGCTCCCCCCCGGAGTGGCAGAGAGCTGTGTGTGGGTGGCGCAGGGACCGGACGCTGGGAGAGCGTCAGTAGAGCTGAAAGCTGCTCGGGGTCGCGGGGTGCCCGAAGGCGTGGCTGTGGCCCGGGGAGACGAGGCGAGGCACGCAGATGGGTCTCAGAAGAAGCGCCCCTGACGGGTAATGGCCAAAGTAGGAACGCAAGACTGAGCACCGCGTCTCCAGCCTTCAGCTTGTCGTCTGCTCTGTGAAGGCACAGGGAGAGACCCAGAATCTGAGGGTGGGTCCCCAGCTGCTGGGCGTCAGCTGGGTGGCCCGGAAGCCCTGATCAGCTGTGCCGTCTGCCCAGGTTCTGAGCAGCGGCCCAGAAGCTCTCCAGCAGGCTCCCGAAGATGCCCAAAGCAGCGCGTGGCGGCCCCCAGCAGCGGCGCCACCTGCCCTCGCCTCAGGAGACGGTCCTTGGAAAGACGAGCACTTACGGGGCCGTGCTGCTTTACGCAGGCGTGTTGCAGCGGATCACATGTTTACTGCAGAAGAAGGCATGAAAATGAAGGGAAAATGAAGGTGTGCAGAGTTTGAAAATCTGGTGCATTCCCTATCACGGAAACATAGAGCACTGAGCTGTCACCAGGAATGTGCACGATGTCACGGGATTTCCAGAATCATTGTATCTTTAAGACTCCTGGACCAGTGGAGGAAACTTGATGAAAGACCCCACATTGTGGTATGTAGGTTACGTCATAAAATATTGTGCCTGACATTCTGGTTTAAGTTTTCAGAGCCAAAACATCTTAAACCCTTCACTTTTTAATCTTGTTTAAGAAGACAATTAGAGTGTTAGGAAACGCTAGGACCAGAATAGCTTCCCCGTGTTAGGACAGTGAGGGGACCAGCGGCTGCGCGGAGGGAAACGCACTGTGGTAGAAGGTGGGCAGGAAGCCGCCCCTCCTGTCCTCAGCTGGCGGGACGCCTCCTGGAGGCCTTGCCTCTCTCACTGGCTCAGGGGCTCTAGGTCTGGCTTGCTGGGGGCCTGGAGCCAGCAGTCCTCAGTCTCTTGGCCCAGCACAATCACTACTGTGCCTTGTCAAGCATGGATGCTGGCCCCCATCCCACCGGGGTTCAGATCTTTGGGCCTGGCACCCGCCTGGGCATCCGGGCTGGGAGGAGTCCCTTGCCGTCCCCACTGCTGCTCACACCCACCTTGCATCTTCCCTGGCTCGCGCTCCCGTCATAGCCCTGGCCTCCTCTTCCCGAAGTGCATTTCTGCTCCAAGTGCAGGCTCCGCAGCACTAACCAACAGGAGAGGAGACCTTGTTCCCGCCTGCTGCGCGCAGAACCTCCTGCACTCTTGTGGGTCCCCGTCCTCAGTGCACCCCGCATGGCTCCTGGGGTCCCGTCCCACACGTGTTGTTCACTGAGCATCTCCACTGCCCAAAGAACAAGGCCGTCCCTGCCCACTTCTGGCTGCCAGCGCACTGCCTCGGCCAGCGTGTGGGACACCAGCAAAAGCACCGCTGCCACCTGGGCACCGCTCCGCCCAGGGCCCTCCCCACCCACAGCGGGTCGGGTCAGGAGCTCAGGGCCACACTTCCCAGGTGTGTGTGTGAGTCCTCCTGATGAGGCCTCCGGCACAGGTGCACTGCGCGACTCTGCAAACACAAGATAAAGTCCCTCTCCTTATCACGGTTCTGTTCAGCACTGCCCTGTGCAGCTGATAGGAAAGCTCTGTGGGACACCCTTATCATGAAGCCCCGCCCGGAGAATGGGGTGACTCGGGAGTGGTGTCCACAGAACATTCCGCCCTTTGGGGACAATGAGCCGCCCTTGAGCTGGAATGACTCGACAAACCTCACCTCTGGTGTACCTGCGTGAAGCGAGAAAGAACTCAGGTGACTTACCAGCTTCAGAAGGATAAAGCATTTTGAGTTTGTTTTAACACATGTGCTACTTTTCTTGGAAAGTAAAACTCCTGATCGTGTCTGAGTTACACAGTCACTTCTCATTTTTGTCTTTTGGTTTTTAAGTAGGCTCCACGCCCAGTGGGAGCCGTGGTGGGGCTTGAACTCACGACCCTGTGATCAAGACCTGAGCTGAGATCAGGAGTCGTCCCCTCACCCGTGGAGCCACCCAAGCACCCCTTGTTTTCACACGAGCGTAGCTGGAGTGGCAGCCCCAGCGCTATGGATTTCGGCGCAGCTGTCAGATCCGAACCGCTGCACGTGCTGAGTGCTGATCTTTCCCTCTCTCCCACCAAAACATCCTCCCTAAACTGCAGGGGGCAGTACCCAAAGGAAACGCGACGAAAGAGTACATGGAGAGCTTGCAGCTGAAGCCGGGGGAGGTCATCTACAAGTGCCCCAAGTGCTGCTGCATCAAGCCCGAGCGCGCCCACCACTGCAGGTACGCGGCCCTCCCTGAGCAGCCCGGGCGCCACCGCTGCGGGGACCGCAGCCCCGCCCCAGAGCAGGAGGCCCTCGGCCTCTCGCCAGCGCCGAATTGTGTGTATCGCATGTGGGACCGGGGTTGTGTGTTCTCAGTGTGGCATACTGAAAACCGATTTCTCCTTTTCAGTATTTGCAAAAGATGCATTCGGAAGATGGACCATCACTGCCCGTGGGTGAACAACTGTGTAGGAGAAAAGAATCAGAGGTTTTTTGTGCTCTTCACGGTGAGTGAAGCGCGGTCACGGGGGACTCACGGAGCGCTCCCTTCTTTAATCGGAACCTGGCCCGCAGCAGGGGAATCTGTTCTCACGGCAGACCAGCTTCTCTAAGCTCCTCTCCGGGACGAGACCGAGATGCCACGCTGTCCTTGGCCGCAGGTGCCTGCCGCCTGTGTGACTCGTAGGGGATTTAGGTCAGAGATGTGGTTTCCGTCTCTCCAGCACCGTCAGTCCCAGTTGCTCACAGGGTTTGCCGAGACGCGCTGGGACTCCCTTCCCTGCTGCGGGTTCGGGGAGGTGGCACCTCGGTGTAGAGTGACCTTGGGCGGCCACTGCCCGCTGCCCTGATGGGGTCCCCCCCTCGTTCATTTCCTGAGGAACAAAGCGGGACGGTGGACAGCCAATGTGGCCTTGGCTCCTAGAAACCTGTGGCTGCTCCCCGGTTGCTGATGGGCTTCTCTCGTTCCAGATGTACATAGCTCTGTCCTCCGTCCACGCTCTCATCCTCTGTGGACTCCAGTTCGTCTCCTGTGTCCGAGGGCAGTGGACTGGTGAGTCACGCCCTGTGTCCCCTTCCCGCAAGCACGTGCCATTGGGCAAAATGGGAAGAGCCAAGAGAACCGATGTGCCAGTCCGTTCCTAAATCCTTTTAGTGACGAATATGGGTTTCAAGTCTGTTTCACTCGTGTATCGAAGCCACAGACACACAGTCCTTCCTTAGCCATGTCATAGTTCCTGCGAGGTAGTTGTGCCGAATCTGAGATGACCTGGAAATGAGTGTCGTTCTGCCAGAGCTCATGTTTGTTTTCCGGCTGGCTAGCTGGGAATTCAGTGTGGTCCTTGCTTTCCTGGCCGGGAGCGAGCTGCGGCAGGTGCGCTAAAGCGGGCAGTGATCACGCCTCCCCGGAGGGGACGGTGGGTCGGCCAGACGCACCCCCTGGGGGCCCGTGCGAGTGGCCACGCAGGGCGGGGACGCAGGGCTGTTCTCTCTCCTCACTTCCCCTGAAGGTCCGCGCACAGGTTCAGCTCTCACACAAGCCTCGGGTGAGATGGAAGCGCTGCCCCACAGCTGGTGGGGTGGGTTTGGGCCCAGAAGAGCTGACAACCTCCGCCCCGTGGTGCACAGCGAAGGTGCCCGTCGACAGGCGAGCACGCGGTCGCTGGGGCCGGCTCCGGGGCTGGCTCCACGAGGATCCTTCTGCGAGCCGAGCGCCACGCTCGCCTGCGCTCTGGGTGTTGGTGATGCACTGGGGCACACTCACAGCCCGCCCTCTCTGTCTGCAGAGTGCAGTGACTTCTCACCCCCCGTGACTGTAATCCTGTTGGTCTTCCTGTGCCTTGAGAGTCTTCTGTTTTTCACTTTCACTGCAGTCATGTTCGGCACCCAGATCCACTCCATATGCAACGACGAAACGGTACGCTTCCTTCGCCACCACGCCTGCTTCACGTTACTTGGCTTGAGTAGGTGGGCAGTCCCAGGGTCAGGGTCACCGGCAGGTGTGGGCATGCTAACTCGGGAGATTGCTAGGACCGCTCCTCTGTGTCTGTCCTGCTTTTATGCGTGGCGCAAACGCAAGGATCCGTTTGGTTAGAGAGTCAGCAGACCCGGGCAGGTAGAGCCAGGCCGATTCCCGGGTTCTAGGAGACCCGGCCCCCCAGAGCAGCTCCGTGAGGTGCGTCAACAATTGCCTTCATGCCTTTGAACCGTTTATCTAGAGCAGGCACTTGATGAATACGTGTAACAAATGAAAAAAGGCCAGTGGCCTGACCCTGAGGACTGGCTCCTTCCTGCCACCACCGTAGCTGCCGGGCTGTGTGTGGGGCAGGGCTTGGTGGGGGGCACTGGCCGGCCATGGGGCTGGCACAGCAAGGAGGGTCTGTTCTGCTGACCACTGGGGCCCACACGTCACCAGAGCTGTCACGTGGAACCAGATTTCAGACTCTGGGTCTGACTCCTCTGCGGAGAGCACGGGTCCTGGCCTGCGCGTGGTGGGCATTCTGGGGGGCCTGCCGCCCACCTGCGATCCTCTCTGCTTCCAGGAGATCGAGAGGCTGAAGAGCGAGAAGCCGACGTGGGAGCGAAGGCTGCGATGGGAGGGGATGCGGTCTGTCTTCGGGGGGCCCCCCTCACTCCTCTGGATGAACCCCTTTGTTGGCTTCCGGTTTGGGCGGCTGCAGACCAGACCCAGGAAAGGGGGCCCAGAGTTCTCGGTCTGAGGCCTCATCGTGCCAGGACTTGTCACCAGACTTAAGTTATTTATTTGGGGTCTGAAAGGGTATGAGCAGCTCACCTGTGACCATTAGGGCAGACGGAACCTACACAGACCAGCTGCTTGCGGCAAGCAGAGTTTTCTAGATTTATAGTCACAGACCAGATTTTTCCAGACCAGTGACGGGGTGACGCTCTGGCCAGTTTTTGCCTGTACGACTAACGAGAGGTACGTGGCCACGTGAAGAAGCCAAATGTCATTATCTTCCTCACGGTTAGGGTTTTTGTTAAGAACACTTGGCATTTTCTGAGAAGTCGCATGGGCTGTTCCATGGTGATTGAAGTCCTGTGTACTAAGCTGCTTTTTTCAATCATGAAGAAAAACAAAAGTCAATCCAGTGAGTGAGATTTCTCCAGCTAACGGTTTCAGGGCGTTCCTGTCGACCCGGGGCTTCATCAGTGCCCTCGCTCGAGCAAGGAGGGGCGCTTGCACGGAGACACATTGTGATCTCAGTGAGCTCCGACACTTTGCACTGAATATGCAGAAGATCTGGGCACCGAACCGCGGCAGTGGCTTCAGGTTCGCTCGCACTGCCCTGGAAGCACGTGCTTGGACCCTTTCGGCAAGTCTGTGCGTGTGTGTCTGTGCGTGCGCGTGTGTCTGTGCGTGTGCGCATGTGTGTCTACGCGTGTGCGCTTCAGCATTGGCAGTGTTGTCTAGGGGACGTGACCGGTAATAGCCGCGTGCAGCCAACAAGCTGTTTTTTAGAAGCCGACGTTTCAGGGAAGAGGAGAGAGCTGCCACGGGACCCCTGTCCCGCGGGCGTTACTATGAATGTATTGCATTTTGGAGAATATCTTGATCCAAAGAACAATCACTCGTGCGTGGTCCTTCATTGCCCGCCTGCTTTAACTTTATTTTGAAGATCTCGGGTGCGTGAGGGCCTTGGAGCTGCCGTGGTTTTGTTCCAGCCACGTCAGCAGAGTACGAACGGCACCTCAGTTAAGGGAACAGTGAAGGCTCGTGCCGGCCTCACCCTTTGTGCCGCCGGATGTCGGTCTGGGTGCGGAGGAGGGCGGGCCCCGCCACGGGGACTCACATAGCAAGCGGGGGCCTCTGGGCCTCCCTGAGCACGTGAGGGGACCCCAAGGCAGAGCCCCGGACTCTGAGCCTCACTCACTGTCCCAGAGTATTCAGGATGGCAACAGCTTTATTTTTTGTATCATTTATGTTTGTTTCTCTCCCCAAGTCATGAGCGATAAAACAGGCCCTTCAGTGCAGAGCTGAAAATGCTGTCAGAAAGCAAACAGCTCCCCTCCTTGGGGACTCGCCTTAAACTTGCCCGGTCTGCGGCTGTTCTGCGGGACCTGCGAGGATGCGAGCCGGGACGCGGTCCAGGGCGCTCCTACAGCCCTGCCTGCAGGCCGAGAAGAGTTGGTGTTTCGTTCCTGGCTCGGACGCCTTTCCGTTCATCTGTGAACTGTTCCGTTTCTGTTTGGAATTAATCCGTATCCTATCCTAATCAGGGCTTCTGCCGCTGCTGACGCAGATCCACAGGGGGACCTACCTGAGACACAGCTGTCGCCAGGCGAGCAAAGCTGGGGGACGTCTCGGCAATGGACCGAGTCTGCACACACATGTGAGCCATGGGGGAGGGGCCGTGTCCCCGCCAGAGGGACGGGCCCGAGGGGGCCAGACACGACACGCGTCCAGAAGTCGTGTTGCGTGTTCATTTGCACATCTGTTGTCTGGGGTGGACATGTGTGTCCAGCTTCAGTGTGAGGCTTTTAACATGTACACCTGTTTATCAATAAAAACATGGTCAAAGTGGTTGAACCCGTGAGACTTGCAGGTGTGCAAATCCAGTGTCGACTTCCAGCTCTTCAGCGTCGCTTTTCTATGAAACAGAGTCGCTGGTCATGGCTCCCCACAGCTGGGCAAGTGGCGCGAGTCCACTGACCAGCAGCACCAGCAGCCTGGCCGCCACTGTCACTGTCCCAGAGCCCCAAATGCCCCTGTGCTGTGACGAGTGGCGTGGCCGGCGGGCACTGCCCTCCCAGACTGTGCCCGGCCCACATTTACTGTCTGCTCCAAGTTGGTGCGTGTCACCCGACTTGACTTGGTTCGAAGCATTCCTGTCATTTCTTTAGTGCACTTTGAAATAAAACCAATTAAAAAAAAAAAATCTCTTTCTTGGATCCAGAATCTCGGGCACCTACAACTTCATTCACCACATGTGTTTGTGCCCGAGGGAGCCAAAGGGCCGTGAGGAGGGCGAGCCTGCCGGTGCTCCGACCGCCACGGCGGGAAGACGGGCAGCTACGTTCGTGACCGCGGTGCCCACCGGCAGGGACGCTGCCCGCATCTGTTCCGCGAGGCCCCTGCTGGCGTTCTGGATACACCGGAGCACGGAGACACAGCCCTGAGCCTGGCAGCCAGGCCGGCGGCGGCTCTCGGTGCAGGGTTTTGCTGCCAGATCCCCTGTATTTCCCGTTGAGGTGTGCGGGTAGACTGCGCATAAGTAGGACGTTGGCGTTAAGACGGATAACGGAAGTGGTACCCACATACGAAGGTGGCCGACTTCGGTCTGCGTGTATGTGAACTTGGTGGGCTGCCGAGGCAGAGAAAACATCCTATAAGGCGGCCCGGAAAAAGCCCATGAAGAGCGGCGTGCCTGCCACACCCATGGCAGTTCCGAGTGGCATGCCGCCGCTCTTGGGGAAAGGGTGAGCTCCCTACAGCCCTGACCGGGCACCAGATTTAAAACCACAGGGCTTCTTATCAGCTGATAATGGAAGCAAAGACAGCCTGAAGACAGGAAGGGACGATAAGCTGATGTCCGTCTGTGGCTGGATTTGCTTTTGATCCAAGGGAAGCACAGCTCGGCTGCCAGGCCTGCTGGGAAAGACCAGGAAATCTGCAGGCCCAGGAACACATGGTTTCCCGGGATTCCCGCCCGCCCCCTCCCCCTGCCCACTCCCCCAGCGTATTCGCAGCCCCACATCTTGCTTGTATAGTTCATGTTGGCTGCATAAAAAACTGCTCAGCCAAGTAGGGTCTTTGCTTTCCTTAGAGAAGTGCAGTGCATGCCCTGGTCCCCATCACTAGGCCTTCCTCTCCCACCCCGCAAGCCTCTCTGGTCTCGGGGAGGTTCTGCCAGGCCTCCCCGACCCATTCCTGCTCCCAGAGCCCAGCTTCTCCAGCTGTGTCACGTAGCTGTCATCCTGAAGCACGTGTGTTCGAGCCTCCCCTTTCCTGGGTTCCACATCTGGGTCCTGCGGCTGCTGCTTCCTCAAGAAGGGGTGTTGTCGGTCAAGGTTTCCGACACAGTAGCTGGTTGGAAAACACTTATATTCTACCTTCACCTTGGCTGATGGGACAGTATGACCAGATCACGGATTCTAATTGTGGTCTCTTCAGTCCTCCTGCTGGAAACGCCATATCGTCATTTCCCCCAGCACAGCCACCGAGAGGGTGTGTGCCCCCTGGTTCCCGTGTGTCCTCACGAGTCTGTGCGTGTGTTTCCGACCACAGGAAGCCTGTATGGTCCTTGGACGTCCCCGCGGTTGGCCTTGTGCACGTGCACCTTCCCGTCCCAGATATGTCCTCTTGGTCCTGGCAGATGACCTATCTCCCACCTTCGGGAACCCATCCTCTCCATTTTCTTTCTTCTAACTTACAAATTGAATGTTGCCCTGCCTAGACTGGTCCTCTGATTTTCTTACTGTCTATGCTTTGTTTCTGAAAAATACTCTTAATTTTGTCTTCTAGCAGAATTATTTTATTTAGATTATGATAGTGTCCAAGGGCTTTTTATAGTTCCTTTGTCCTTATTTTCTTTCTTAAAGAAATGCACACACAGAGTTTTTTAAAAAGGGGTTTCAGATTCCCAGCAAAACTGAGGGGATGGTTCAGTGGGCTTCCATATGCCCCATATTCCCCCCATCAGCATCCCCCCGCAGAGGGTACTGCCACCCCAGCTGATGAGCCCACAGGGACACATGACCCAAAGGCCACAGTTTACATTAGGGTTCGCTCTTAGTTACTTCAGTGGGTTTGGAACAATGTATAGTGATGGGTGTCCACGTACACGGTATCTCCACTACCCGGAAAAAGCCACGGCTCCACCTCGTCCCTCCTTCCCCTCCACCCTGCCTGGCATCCGCTCGTCTTTTCACGGTCTTCGTAGTTTCGTCCCTCAGAAAGGAGGTCATCTGGTCGGAATCTCACTGTACGTGGACTTCTCACATGGGCTTTGGTCGCTCAGGGACAAGTATGTGAGTGTCCTGTCTCTCCCTGGCTTGATGGCTTCCTCTTTAGCGCTAATATCTGACTGCAGGTGCGGGTGATCCGGCTGCTCAAGAGTGTCTCGCTGGCCGCCCAGCGCTGGCAGCTGTGAGTGGAGCTGCTAGAAACATCCACGTGCAGGTGTCTGTGTGGACCTACGTGGACCAAAGTCTTCAAGCCCTGTGTGTTCTGGGGGGAGTTTTACAGTTTTGGGTCTCCTGTTTGAGTTGACGTTTGTGTATGAGGGAAGGTCAGGGGTCCATTTTCATTCTCCTGCATGAAGATCTCCCATTTTCCCAACTCATTTGTTGAAAAGACTGTCCTCTCCCCTTCGTGTTTCTGGTACCCTCTGTCAAAGCTCAGTTGGCCACAGATGCCCGGGCTTATTTCTGGGCTCTCCATTCTGTTCCATTGGTCTCTGTCTCTATGCTGGTACCGTACTTTTTGGATTCCTGTGGCTTCAAAATCTATTTTGAAATCAGGAAGTGTGATCTTCAGCTTTATTCTTCGCTTTCATGATTGGTGGGCTAGTTTTAGTCGTCTGTGGTTCTCTGTGAGTTTTAGAATTGTTTTTCTGGTTCTGCAAAGAATGGCACTGGGACTCTGATGGGGGTCACATTGGCTCTATAGATGGTTGTGGGTGGTGTGGGCATATTAGTAATACTTCTTCCGATCCATGAACATGGGATGCCTTTCCATTTGTGTCTTTGATTTCTTTTATCAGTGTTGTTGGAGTTTATACAAGTTTTCCACTCCCTTTGTTTATTCCTAAGTATTTTATCTTTTTGAAGTAAATGGGATCGTTTTCCTAATTTCCTTTTGAGGTAGTTTGTCATTAGTGTATAGACAAATGACTGAGTTTTGTATGTTGATTTTATATCCTGCGACTTTTATTATTACATTCATTAGTTTTAACAGTGTATTTATTTATTTTGGTTTGTTTTGGGGGTAATCTTTATAGAGTTTTTGATATATAAGATCGTGTCATCTGCAGACAGGCATGGTTTTCTCTCTTCCTTTCCAGTTTGGATGTGTTTTACTTTTTTGTGGTTAAGTGCTCTGGTTAGGACTTCCGGTACTGTGCTGAACGAAAGGAGTGAAAGTAAAAGGCATCCGTGTCTTGTTTTGTATTTTTACTGCTGAGTGTGATGTTAGCTGTGGGCTTTTCAGACATGATCTTTTTATGTTGAGGTACTTTCTATTTGTAGTTGAGAGCTTCATTTGTTGTTATTTTTAAGCATGAAAGAGTGTTGAGTTTTGTCAGACATCTTTTGTCTGTTGACATGATCGTGTGAATTTTATGCTTTATTCTGCTAATGCAGATGAATCACATGAGTTGACTTTTGTTTGTTGAACCATCCTTGTAGTCAGGGGGAAAATACCACTTGGTCACAGTGTATGTTTCTTTTAATGTGCTGTTGGATTTGGTTTGCTATTGTTTTGTTGAAGACTTTTCTATCTGTTTTCATAAGGGACATTGGGCTGTAGTTTTCCTGTAGTATCTGTGTCTGGCTTTGGAGTCAGGATAATGCTATCCTCAGAGAATGAGTTTAGAAATGTCTCCTCTTAAATTTTCTGGAAGAGTTTGAGAAGGACTGGCACCAATTCTTCCCTTAATGTTTGGTAGAGTTCACCAGTGAAGCTGTCTAGTCGTGGACTTCTATTTGTTGGGGGGGGGGGGTTTGATTACTGATTCAATTTCAGTATTAGTTATAGGTCTGTGAAGACTTAATAAAATCAGAAATGAAGGAGTAGACATTAAAACCAACGCCACAGGAAAAAAATGGCTATAGGAGACTACTGCAAACAGTCCTGTGCCAACAAAGGGGAGAGCTTAGAGAGGATGCACTCCTAGAAATGCACAACCTACCAAGACTGAATCACAAAGAAAAAGCTCACCACTTAGGAGGAATGATTCCACCTGCACGAGGGCCGTGGGAGCCCCCCCCCAACTCCACCCATTGGGCACAGCTAACGTCCTGCAGGAGTGTCCTGGGGGTCAGGCGTGTTAGTGGCAGGTCTTTATCTTGAGGAAGGATTTTACTGGGAGGAGGGACTTGAGACCACCAACAGATTAGGAAGCAAAATTCAAACTAAATGAAATGTTTAGATTTCACTATCCTTCCTTTTATTGCATCCCCTCATTTCGATTGTCATCCTTGAGAACGTCATAACGAACGCGCTAGGAAGGAGGAAACAAAGGCTCCTACCAGCCAAGACCAAGGAGACCATTTGCTGACAATTTCTCCAAAATAGGCACGTTCACAAGCCTGTTGCAAGACGCATGAACCTCCAAGAGCTTTAAATGAATGGGGCCACAGGCGCGTTGGCAAGCATGCAGGTCTGAGGTGAACGTGGTCACTGCCTGTCTTCCAAGTAACACAAACACAGCAACCATGTAAGCCCAGACAACCGCAGAGACCCGCAGGGACCTCACTTTGTCCAACTACAGAGACTGGGGATCTCCATTCTCACCCCACCTCCTGTCTCGTGTCCATCCACCCGGATCCTAAAAACACCTTGGTCATGTGCAGCCCCCTCTCCCTGGACCAGGTTTGGCGGCAGAGCTTTGCCCCATGGATGTGATTTTTTTTCAGTTCTGGGACATCCTAAAGGAATGTGACTTTGCAGGCTCATGAGATGGGAGCAAGCAGGTCCAGTTACTTGGGGCCCCAAAGCCCCTCGGGTTCTTCTTAACAGTAGTCCCGCACATGAAAACCTGCAAAACGAACAGCCTCGCAAGGCCTTATTTTTGTAAGGGCATCGCCACGCTATGCGAAGTAATTTCAGCATTTTACAAGTTCTGAACCAGAGCTGCTCACACCGTAATGTACATACACATTTCCTGGCATCCTGGTAAAGGTTAGATCCCGACTCAGCAGGCTTGGGGCTCAGCCTGAGATTTTGGCATCTCTAACCAACTCCTGGTGACACTAACACTACTGGTCCACGGACCCACACTGAGTCGTAAAAGCTAAATGTCAGCCAACATGGGGAGAGTTAATTAACCCCCCGTAGCTCCTCAATGAAAGTATTAACCATTTGACACCGCTGAAATATGGTTGCACAAGTGAAGAAGGCCATCTTCTCCCGTGTCAAGATCACGTATGCATGTACACACACACACACACACACACACACACCCTTGTAAAGTCAGACCAGGAAGAACAGAGAGAAAAGTAAAGCAATTGGACTTGATGAGGTGACGAGCCTTTTGGAGAATTTCAGTTTCAAAGTGGGCAGATGTTTGCGGAATCAGCAATTAAAAGGAAGAAAGTGCTCGATCCCGAAAGCAGACCATTCCTTTGAGCTCTTTATCGTCTACTCTAAAAAGTTCTAAAACTTAATCATTTTGGGAAGAGTTCCTGGCTTACTGAGAAAAGCCTAGAAGCTGATACAGGTCAGGTAGGAGGTGTGGCTGAGGGATGAAGCAGGAAACGACTCAGTCAGTGGAGAATGGTGCCCCCATGGTGTCATCTGGGAGGTGAGAAGCGTTTTCCCGCAGAGCCCCCAGCTGGCTGCTCTCGGACTTGGGTGGTGTCACTCTGGCAAGGCAGGGTGCTCCCTGGTGTTCTGTCTCATCATGACTTTGACCGCTGGCCCCAGCCCAGCCATCCCCCGAGGACAGAAGTCACCCAGCTGTGACGGCACCTTCCTCATCTGAAGGACTGGTTTAGCCCCAGAGGCCTCATCGAATCAGCACAGAGGTTCCCCGGGGACCACTTGAAAGGAAATGGCCCTCTGGGGGCGGAAGCTCTACATGAAGACACGGCATTATTCTGACTTAGCAGTCAGGCTTTGCAGGATGGCACGCCACGTCTGAAATCCCCTCTTCTGACGACCGCCCGGCTCAACACGCCATCTGGCCGCGGGTGGGCACGCCCGTGTGCACAGACGGGGACGCTGTCCCCCTGCAGCCCGGCCATCTTCCTCCGGCCAGAAGAGTTGGCTTGAGCGCTGAGAAAAGCTCCCAGGGCAAGGTTCAACAATGACAGTGACCACCAAGACACCATTTCAGCCCTTCCGGTTCTAAAATGCCTTCTGGCCCATAATCCCATCCCATCTCCCTGGAGCCCTGCGGCAGATAACAGAATGCCCATTTCACAGACCAAAAGACAGGCTCCTACGGTGACCAAAATGCCCCAGTCCTCATGGGGAGGGAAAGAAGAGGACCCCACATGGGCATTCAGGCTAGAATAAAACACTTTTTCTAATCTAGCTCCTCCTCTGTTTTTATTTTTCTAATTACTGAGTTTAAAAAGTAATTTCAAAAAGCCCTTTTGAGTAAATAGGTCCAAAACGGTAACACAAATTGCAACCTTCACTGAGGTTATTTCAATGAAATATTTTTAGTTGCGTTTGCACTGCAAATATATCCTGAAAACTTCACTGCTGTTTCCAGGCTAAGTCATGTCCCCCTGGGCGCGGGAGCAAGGCCTGTCCATGTCCTTGTGACCCCTTCCCTCCAGGGAAGCCTTTGTGCTGGTCTTTACACCTGTGCCGGTGCAGGGCCCAACCTGGAATTTCGGCTCCATTCTGACATTCAGACCCTGATTTTTCAGTGTCTGGGATGTGTGTGTCCACAGCTTCATCCTCCCTGGCTCAGACTCTAAAAGCCTGCATATCTTTTCTCCATGACCTTTAATGCAAATCCTGGGGGAAGGAGGGGACAGCTGGGTCAGTGGCCAGGACCTGCCTACCACAGCCTCCGTCAAAGCCTGGAGAAGCCAGCTGCTGAGAAAGGGAGGGAACTGGGGTCCTGGGGGGTCCCAGAGGATGACCAGGAGAGGCTGCTTTGCAGCCCACAAGTGGCACAAAATGACCATTTTATGTTTAATGTTAACAGCAGTTTAATAAAAACATAAGAAGCGGGCTGAGCTCCCAACTCACCTGCTCCTCCAGAAGCAGCTCACAGGACTCCAGGAGGACCAACTTCTTCTGCCCACAGGCTCACATACGTCACCTTGGTGGCCAGGGTCCTGCACAAGTGGGCGACCCAAGGGTAGGGAAGCTGAAAAGGAAAGCAGCTGGCGTTGGCCCTCAGCCTGGCATCGGCGTAATGTCCACCAGAGGGCGCCACCAGACAGCAGATGTCCACACAGGGCTCCCCTATAGACACTCCCCGCCAGGGCTCATCCCCAGCAGACATGGATACAAGAAATTAAATTATATACTGCGATTCATGCTATAAATGAACAGCAGCAGGAGAGGGAAGACCAGGGTGGACTTCTCGGAGAATGAGGACTCAGGGAAGGGCCCTGAGGGAGAGAACAGCCATCCAGGTGGGGGCGATAGCACATGCAAAGGCCCTGGGGCAAGGAAGGGCTGGCTGGTGTTGACTTTTGCCTAACATCAAACTGGAAGTGGAGCTGCTTAAAACAAGAGAACGCTGGGGCGGGAGAAGGGGGCAGAGCTCACGCGGCCCAGCCGCTGGGCTCGGAGAAGGCGCCGAGCGTGCTAACACGTGCATACACCAAGGGTTACCAGCCAGGTGGGACGGAGGCTCATCCAAGTAGGTTTCCTAAAGAACAGGCCAGCTGTCCCCCAGAGCCCAGCAGCAAAGCAGATGGGCTTCTGAAGATCGGGGGCTTCAGACATTCCCCTCCAGTCTGGGGTGTTAGGGGTCCTCAGGTGGGTGGGGGGGAGCAGAGAGGCATTTGCTGTGGGATGTGCCCCGGAGGTGCAGGGGAGCAGGTCCAAGTAGTCGGGAGCGGCCTGTGCATGACCTTTCTCTGGCCTCGGTCAAGGTGAGACCCAGTCCTCTGGGCACAGGGGCAGTGGCTTACTGGATGGCCTTGACAGCTGCCTGGCAAGGGACTACATCCAATCCCCCAGAAAGCTCGGCCATCGGGCGGCCTCCGGGAGCCTCACTCCAAGGTTTGGCTCTGGGAGGCCACGAGATCAGGCTGAAAGAGCGTGTGGGACGTGGCTGCGGTTCCCACCCCTGCCACCTTCCAGCGGCGGGACGTGGGGCGAGCACTTTCTCTCGGTGCCTCGGTGGCCTCAGCTGCGAAATGATGCCGTTGCGGCCCTCGCTGTGCAGACTGCGGGAAGCCTGGGGCTGTGAGCGCGGCAGAGGTGCCCATGCGCTGTGCTGTCTGTCCCTGGGTCAGGGCTTTGCGGCCACCGCACAACCTCACGCCCCACCGGGCAAGCAGCGGGTGCTTGGACTCCACACCCACGTCTTCTGCCCTTTTCTTGGTTTTTCTGGACTAACATAGTGTCCTCAGTTAAGATGGTCTTGCGGGCCTTTTTTTTTTTTTTTTAAACACAAAAACTTAACCAGCTAAACAAAACCAAGTCCATTTATAACAAAGTCCCACCAGAGTAAATGTTTGCAATCCCCCGCAAACTTAAACAGGCTGTGGCTCATGTCTTTAAAAGCCACCAGCGTCTTCATGTTTGTCTGGGCCTTTCTCTGCTGGGAGGTACTTTTCCATCTGCCCTCCTTTCTCCCGGAGAGCCCGAGGACATGGGGGCGGCCAGCCCAGCGCTGGACCAGGGGTGGGCACTCTGCCTCTGGCTTCGGCAGCGGCTGCAAGCCGGTGGTGTGACCTGGGCGCGGTTCCATGGTGCTGGTAAAACACCCCGTCATCAGTCACTCCCACATACAGATGAGGACAGCTCACCTGCAAATGCAGATTCACAGGCTCCCGGGGCGCATTCCTGCCGGCCACCCCCCTAAACGCACACGTGCCCGTTTCAATCCCCCTCTCTCTTTTTTCCAGTGAGCTCTATGCCCATCATGGGGCTTAAACCCACAACCCCAAGATCAAGAGTCACACTCCAACTGAGCCAGCCGGGCGTGCCCTATTTTCCTTTTTCAACAACCTATTGAAGAGAAATTCACATAACCTAAAATTCAGCACTTTCAAGCAAACAGCTGAGGGGTACTTTGGGCCTTGAGAGTGTCGAGCACCCACCCTGAGAACCCCCCGTACCCGTGAGCTGTCCCTCCCCGCTTCCCCTCCCCTGGCAACCACCTGTCTACTTCGCCTCTAGGATCAGCCTCTGCGGGCCTTTCTCACAGCCCGGATCACACAAGCGAGCTGCCTTCCTCGCTGAGCCTGTCTTCAGGGCTCCTCGGGGTCGCAGCCTGGATCCGAGCTCTCTTCCTTTTCCCGGCCCGTGTGCACACGTTACACGCACACAGCGCAGTTACGCACAGCAGCCCCTGGGAGCCCAGCCCGTTTGCCCCTCTGGATCCCCCTCTGACCCCCCCGGAGACTTGCTGGCTCACTGCAACCCCGGGGGCCCCTTGGATCAGCAGCCAGGATCCTCTCAGGGGCACAGCCGCAGACCTCAGTCCCTCAGACCGAGGGATCCGTGAAGCGGTTTCTTGGCTGGTCCGGGCCCTGGGCATCGCTCACACCTGCGCATACACACACACACGTGTGCACACACATTTGTCAGTGGCATCGTGGCCACACAATGTGTGCCAGGCACTGTGCTCGCTCTCACGCGTCCACACAGAGCTCCATCCCATTCCCTGCTGCACACGCAACCAGTGCACGGCTGCTGTCAGGCGAGGCCCCCTGGGCCCCTAGGCGCTGTGACCCTCAGGGGTGGGCCAGCCCCACCAGCACCCGCACCCCCAGCCTGGAAAGGGAGGTCAGAGACGGCCTCTGGTTTCCTGGCCTACGACTTCCCAGAGCCAACACCTGACAGCGCTGGCGGCCCTGGGGCCCCATGGACACAAGGGAGATGCCTGGTAATCAAATGAACGAAAAAGTGAACAGCTACTTATCACTCATTGTTTAAGGCCTAGATCAGATGCCGCCTCCTCCAGGAAGCCTTCCCAGAGTCTCGGCTCTTCCTTGAGGCCCAGGGGCTGTATGCACAGCACAGCACAGAAACTCATTGGTTGTAGCCGATAGCACTGTGTCGGCAGCCATCACGCAGGCCTCCATTCCTCCTGGTACCTCCAGGAGTGGGCAGGACCACACAGGGAGGTGAACGGCGAGCCCACAATGCCTGGCATGCGGCCAGGGATGAACAGACAGCAGGAGTCACCGCTGCCATCATCAACACCGCATCTGAGCACACCTAACAATCTGTTTCTACCCAGCTCTGCTGTCACACCCATTTTGCAGATGGGAAGCTGAGGTTCTAAACGGTCCACATCTTACCCGAGGCCACACAGCTCCTAAATGTGGGAGCTGGGTGGCTCCAGGTTGACCTGCCCTGGACCTTGCTTCCACCCTCCTGTTGGGGCCAGAGGGGACACACAGGAGCAGAGTGCGCTGGGGAGCCCGGGAGGGGGGGCTGAGGCTCGGGGAAATGGGAGACGTGGCCTATGTCCTGCCACTCTCAGAGACACCGGCAGGGAGGGTGGACGAGGGGGAGACATGATCCTGAGGCACGGTCCCATCTGCACACACAGGCCCTTGGTCAGTGGGAGGGAAGAGACTCCCCAAAGCAGAGGGCTCGCCCCCCCCCCCCCCCCGCCCCAGGCCAGGACTGCCATGTTGGCCACAAAGCCCAGGTTAGGATCCGCCCCCTTTCCCCTCTCCCTTGGAGAGAGGGTGGGAGACCCACGTTCTCTCAGGGGAGACCCTGAAGATGTCAAGGGCTGGCGAGTTGGGGGCCCACGTACTCGCACGGGCCCCCCACCGATTACAGGCAGTCTTGCCCCTCCCCCGCCCCGGCTTCCTCCTTGCCTTCCAAACAGGATTCTGTTGTTCCCAGGCTGGTTCCAGGTTCTAGGCAGGACTGGGGGGAGATGGAGGGAGCCAGGACCTACCGGGGCAGGAGAACACAAGTGAGGGCTCTCCCCCTTGTTGCGGAGAATCTAGATCTTAGAGGAAGGGACAAGGAAACAAGCAAAACTGGGGGCAGGAAGCTCATCTTCATCAGAAAGCAGGGCTGAGGCTGGGAGGGGGCGAGAGGCAAACACAAAAGCCAGATTTGGGGGGTGAGGTCTGGAGTGAATGAGGGAGGCATCCCGGGTCGCAGCAAGATTTGGGAAATAAAACTGTGGGTGAAGCAGATGCCTTTCATGTTTTAGGGAATTGCAAGTAAAAATCCAGAGTCTCTCCCCGGTGGGTCCTTGGATGGCCCTTCCCTGCAGCTCTCTCTGGACCGTGCTGTCTGGAAACGTGGCTCATAGTAGGGCTACACCCGCAAAGCCCATCTCACGACAAGGAAATAATTTAATCCTCATCACGACTCAGAGAGGCCGGGGCTGTCATTATCCCACATCAAAGATGACAGAACGGAGGCACGAAGAGGTCATGTGAGTTGCCCAAGGTCACGGAGCCAGAAAGGGGCCACGCCGGGACAAATCCGGGGTTCTCCTGCCTCCAAGTCCCGACCTCTTTTCTCTACCCAGCTCTGCCCCCAGGGAAGGGTTCAATGACACTGAATCGTCTCTTTTTCAGAGTTTAGTATTTTGGGCCAAATCTGAGTGAGGTTTGCTGTTTCCCCTGAAAAGCCTGGCCTGACCTCAGAGCACCACGGCCGGGTCCCTGGCAAGAGTCATCTGCTGGCGGGGATGGGCTAGTGGGCAGGCTGCTGTGGACTCGAGTCAACAGAAACTGAGATAACCCAATAAAAGCTCTTATTTACCTCTGTGGCCAAAACACACAGGACAGTTTAAAGGTGTCCAGCAGGCGAATGCCCACTGCGGGCACGGAGGTGGGCTCCTCCGGTCTCTGCCAGTGGAAGGTCAAATCCGTACAACTTTTTGGAGGGCAACTCGACACTACGAATCCAATGTCTTTAAAAATACAACGTCTTTGACTCAGCCGCTCCACTTCTAGGAACATAGCCGAAGGAAATAATCCCGCACAGCGTAATTGTTCTCATTCCCACGGGGACGGAGCTCAGACGGAGGGTCCGGTGCGTCAACGGAGAGCGCGTCTGATCACTTACTGGAAGGTGCCCTTCCACAGGCTGATTTTGTTTCCCCCCAACATGGAAGAGCATTTTGGCTATTTTTAAAGACCAACACCTAACTATGCATATAAATTTCTATTGATTTCACGGCCTGGCTTCCAATTCCAAAAGCAACAGGATTTTCAGGCTGGAGAGGACCTTCCTGCTTTTCAAATGCAACATTTCCCAAAGGGTATCCCATAAGAGGTTCAACGAGAGATGGCAATGAATGCTTCTGCGTTTGAATGCGTTCGGGAAAATGGAACGTGCTCTTCCCTGCAGGACTTCTCAGGGCCTTTGCTATATGGCAGGCCATTCCAGGTCTCACCAGGCAGATGGAGGGTGTGGTGGGTTTCTGCGCCATGTTTGGCCACTGCATTCCTTTTCTGGGGCTGCTGTAACAAAGAATCAAGACCTGGGTAGCAAAAAATAAAACACATCTTTTCTTAGTTCCGGCGGCTGGAGGCCCAGGAGCAAGGTGTGAGCAGAGCCAAACTCCCTCTGACAGCTCGGGGAGAGGATCCTACCTTGCTCTTCCGATCCTTGGTGGCCCCAGGTGTCCCTTGGCTGCCTTTGCACGCTCGTCTGCCCTCCGTGTCTGTGTCCAAATTCCCTCTCTTATGAGGACCGCAGTCATCACGCCCACCCGCTCTAGTAAGACCTCATCTAAACTTGACCTCTGCCAAGATTCTATTTCCAAACAGACACACACACACACACACACACACACACACACACACACAGGTTCCAGATGGACGTGAATCATAGGGGACACTGTTCACCCCAGCACAGATGGAAAGCCCTCGAAGGCTTCTAAGTGGGGCAGACACGGGAGCATCCCTCCGCCTGCCACACTGGGCCAGATTGCAGAGGAAGGACGGGCGCAGGGTCAGCAGCAAGGAGCTCCCTGCAAGGTCTGGGCAAGAGGCGCATGGCTCAGGCCATGTGGAGGAATGCAGGTAGGGGCGGGTGCCTGGCCTTGGGCTGCTGCATTTTGAAAGTGAACTAACAGGTAGTGACCCAGCATTTGAATGTGTGCCTCAAGGAAATCCAGGGATCTGAGCCTGAGAAACTGGAATGACAGAGGTGCCATCCATGGGGAGAGCCAGCTGTGACCAGACAGAGTTCCAGGAAGCATGGTGTGCACCAGCAAGGAAGGACAGGGCCCCCAGTGTAGCTGAGAGCTACGTATTGAGCTGACCCCATCAACCCCAGCAACGGTCTGCTTGGCTTTCCAGAGAGTTCCGACTCCCTGATGGTCCACAACACCCTTTGTACACTGGCCTCAATGCCCCGTCCCCCCGCCGCGAGTCATCTCCAATGTCCTGCCCCAAGGGCCCACGCTTCTCCCAACGTTCTGTGACCGACCACATGCCGTGCAGGACACACTTGCCCCTTGTCACCATGGGAGGCTGAAAATACTGGGACCTTGAGGGAGCCGCTCCTCCTCTCGGGGCCCTGGTGTCCTCTTCTGAGATAAGGGGTTCCAGGGCTCGAAGGGGCCCATTTGGCGGTGGCCCCCGCCCCCGTGGCTCTGCAGGAACAGCGCCCTGCCCGCATGCACGACGCCCATGCGCCTTCCCAGCAGCCAGTGTGTGGGCGGCGTGTTTGATGGAGGGAAGGCTGGACCTGGTCTGACCCTCCCTGGGGTGGGCGCCTGTGGGTGCTCGAGCAGACAACAGGGCCTGCACAGTGCAGGCGAGGTCACCTGGGTGGGGAGACTCCTGTGGCTTCTGGTGGCTTTCGGTGGCCATGCGGCTTGGGCTGGGCTGCCCAGCAGGGCTCGCGGGAGTCCGGCGGCCACAACCTCAGGCCTGGAGCCTGCTTCTGTTTCGGCAGGGCTCTGGGTGGTTTGCACCCATGGAAACGGGTCGTGCTGCCCAGGCTGGAGTCCCCTCCCAAGCTCTCCACGAAGCCGGTCCCAGAGCCAGGCAACTGTCCTAATTTGAGCTCTGAAATTTCTTGTAGACCTCTCCCTTCTGCCGGGAATTCGGAGGACTTGGTCCAACATCTGGGCAGGCAGGAGGCTGACCTGGTTCCATGCACTGGACTGGCAGGGCGGCGAGAGACATGGCAGGGAGGTGTGGAGCGACTGCGTAGGCAGCACTTGGAGCCTCAGTTTTTCCATCTGCGAGATGGGCGATCTCTAGCTGCCTTCCCTGCACCAAAGGACAGCTTAACCCCCAACAGCAAAGAAAGCTCACAGGCTGTGAAGAGAGGCCAGCCCCTGAATCCCGACATGCTCCACTGTGGGGACGCCGGCCCATTCACTCGGGTTCCCACAGAGCGCTGAGTGTGGGAAACAGGTGACAGGGGCCGTGAATATGTGTGTGTCCTGGGCCCGATGTGACAAAGTGCTACAGACTGGGAGCTCAGCACAGCAGACCTGTAGTTCTGGAGACTGGGAGTCTAAGGTCAAGGTGTGGGCGGGCCATGGTCTCTCCCAAGAACCTTTGCCTGCCGTCCTGGTTCTGGGGCCACCAGCAATCTTGGTGTCCCTTGGCTTACAGACCTGTCCCTCCAACCTCCGTCTCATCACCACATGGCCTTCTCCTGGGTGTCCAAGTTCCTCCCTTCTCATAAGGACCCCCGTCACCGGCTTCAGGCCCACCATCATCCAGCATGACCCCGTTAAACTTGACATTGGCAAAGACCCTATTTCCAAACAAGGTCAGTCACAGCTTTGGGGGTAATGGACCTTTTCACAGGGTGGGCAGCAAGAGTGAGAATTCGTGGCAGAGAGAAATCAACACCTTTGCCTGTTGGGTGGTAGAAGGACTTAACCTTGTCATAAGGGCCCCGTGGCACTTCCCAGGCACATGCACAGAACCCACAGCAGCCGCCACCCCGACCAGTCCTCTGGACAGGGACTGGGGACCGAGCTGGCTCACAGGCTCCTGGGAGGCTGGCTCTGCAGGGGAATGCTTCCCAAGCCTGTCAACATACTTCCCAGAGAGGTGTGAGGACCTGCCCGAGGTCACACAGCCATCAGTCAGGGCCTGTGGGGGAGGGGCAGGGGCACTGCCTCCCGTTCTGCCAGTGGGAGACTCGCAGCCTTTGCCCACCGAGACGGCCTCCATCGGGGAGCTCTCCGCACAGGGGAAGCCAGGGTGGGCTTGATAAGGGCGCCCCAGTGGCCGTCAGGAAGCAAGGCTCACCGGAGCATGCCCATCCTCCCTGCGAGCCGCCGGACGCTCCAGGCCACTGGACTCAGCCAAGGGTTCTGTCCCCAGCAGGCCTCTAGGGGGTCCCATCATGTCACGGAGCCTCAGCTTCCAGAGCCAAGACGGGATCACAAGTTCAGTGTCATTGGGAGTCGGGAGCACTCGGGATTCCCTCCCAGCAGCACCGGCACAGGGCAGGTGCCCGAGACGGGCGGCATTTCCGATTTCTATCACAGCTGGACTCAATTTCCACAAACTCACCAGTTTAAAAAGCACAGATTAGTAAATCTTCAGCCTAGAGGTTAGAAGGGCAACATAGGTGTCCCTGGGCTCAGTCAAGGTGTCAGTGGGGCTGAGTTCCCTCTGGGGGTTCTGGGGGACAGTCTACTCCTTGCCCATCCGGCTTCTAGAGGCGGTATTCCTGGGCTCACGCCCCCCCAGAGCTCAGAGCCAGCAACACTGTCTCTGTGAGCCTTGCCCTTCCTCTGATCACAGCTGGAAAAGTTGAGCCCATCTGGGCAACTGGGGACACCCTCCGTACCACAACGCCCCGAACTCAATCCCAGCTGCAAAGTCCCTTTTGCCGAGCAAGGTCACATATGCACAGGTTCCGGGAATTAGGACAAGGATGTCCCTAAGGGGCAGGGGTGGGGTGTTGGTTTGCTGACCACAGGTGAGTGGCATTGAATTCCATCAAGCAAGGGAAGCCTGGCCTGGTCTCTGGCAGTTCTTTTTGGACCAAGAGGATTCCATTCCAGAACCATTTCCCATCCAGAACCATTTCCCATCCTTCTGCTGTTTTTGACTCTCTTCAAAGAGGTACTGTCTAGCCAAGGAGACTGGGGCAGGGCTGCCAAAACTTCGCTTCAAAATAAACCCTACTAGGAAATTTCCATGAGATTGGACCCTTTTCTTCCCCCAGAGCCCTGCCTGGAATCCCAGACCCAGCCGGGCTTCTTATGGAGGTCAGCTTCCATAAGGTCAGCCTTCCAGCTCTCCCAGATGGGGCTTGCGTTGTGGTTGTGGTGGTGGTGGTGTTTCTTTTCTTTTGCTAGTTAGTCTCCCCCCGCCCAACCCTGAGCTAAATGGCCCCAGGTCTATGGTCATGCAGGCAAAGCGAACCTGACTCAGGACATCACTGACCTGGAAAGGGTTCGCCAGCCCTCCTCCTCAGCAGGGCCTCGGCCATCCCCACTTAAATTCTACAGGGGTCTGTCCTCTGGTTGGGTGGGGGGGGTGCTCCGCCATCTCGCAAGCCCTGCACATTTGCAGGGAGACTATCTTATGCCAACACGGATGCAGGCAGACACATCCCCCCAGCCTAACACCCAGTAGCTTTTGACCTTGATTTACCCAGAAGCACCTGCACACGGGCTCAGGGTCGGATGCTTCCGCACAGAGGAAGGGCACATTTTTGGATTTCAAACAGCTTGTAAGGCCACACGTCATCTCGTGAATTCATCCCCACTGTCCTGATGAGGAAGCAGGCTGGGACAGGGGAGGGGACTGGGTCACAGTCACTTAGCTGCTAAGTGGCAGGGCTGGGGTTTGCAGCCGAGTCTTCTGACTTTAAAAAATCTTTCTAGTTTACGGTGGCAACACGCACTCTCCACTGTGGTAGGAAATACATACGTGGTCTTTGGCCCTGAGACCCGGGTAACTTCCTCATAGGGGTGGGACGGGCGTCTTAGTTTATCCTGAGCAAGACCCCTTCCACCACACCTGAGCCGAGGCCAGTGAGGTGACCCTTGGTGGCCCCTAGGTAGCTTCAGCATGGGGTTGGTGGGCAGTGGAACCAACTGTGTGAGGAGAAGCTTGGAATTTGCAGCCTCATCCCTGACCTCCAGGAAAGGGAGAGGGGCTGGGACGGAGTTAATTACCAGCAGCCCATGACTGAGCCGCTCATCCCGTCTACATAATGGAACCTCTAAGAACATTCTAAATGAGGGGGTTTGGAAAGTTTCTGGTTTGATGAAGGCACTCACGTGCCAGGAGGGTGACACACCTCAAGCGCCAAGGGGACAGACGTTCCTTCTGGACCTCCCCCGACGTACCTCTGCACCTGGCTGTTGGTTTCTCTCCTTTATAATAAACCAGTAACGTAAGGCAGTATTTCCCCGCATGCTGTGAGCTGATACCGCAAATTATCAAACCTGATGGGGCGGGGGGGGACCCTCCATGTGTGGCCACCTCGGACAGAAGTGCAGGCAGTCTGGGGACCCACTGCTTGCACTGGCCTCTCTAGTGGGGGCAGTCTTGTGCATCTAGGCTCACTCCAGGGAGCCTGAGAATTGAAGAAAGTCGTGGGACACCCAGCTGGTGTCCGCAGGGAACTGGAGAATGCCTGGGTGTGGAAAACCCCCACATTTGTGGACTTAGAACCATTAGGAGTGAGACACAGATCTTAGTCGAGTCTATATTCATTTGTGCATTCTCTCATTCAGGGTCTCGTAAGTTCTACAGGTCAGCTGTGTACGTTCCCTGTGCCCCACGGTGCACCGAGGGGAAGGGAAGCCCCAGGACCCTTGCACGCCAGGACCACTGCGGAACTTACAAACAAAAACAGCACAGACTCTGGTTCAACCAGTGTGGGGTGGGCCTATCACCCTGGGGATTTTTTAAATTTCTTTTTAATTTAGGCGTGTGGCAGGCTTCATAACGGTCCCCAAAGATACCAGGTTCTAATCCCGGAAACCTGTAAATGTTTCCTTCTGTGGCAAAGACTTTGCGGATATGACAAAGCCTCTTGAGATGGGTAAGCGGGATCCTGGGTTCTCTGGTGGGCCCTAAAGCACTTGTGTCCCCACAGGGAGGCAGAGGGAGGTGCGCCACACAGAGGGGAAGATGGTGTGACCCCAGAAGCAGAGACAGGGGGATGTAGCCACAAGCAAGGACGTGCCAGCAGCCACCAGAAGCCAGAAGAGACGAGAGCTTTTAGGCCTGACACCTGCATCTCACAATTCTGGCCTCCAGAACTCAGAGACCGTCGATTCTGTTCTTCTACACCCCAAGTTTGCCCTACTGACAACCGCGGTCGCAGCAAATGCCCACGAGGAACAGCTCACACACAGCTCCCATCAGCCACAGCCCGATGGACGGTTATGTGCACGTGCCCCTGCGTGACCCCCTGTAGATCACAACAGAACGTCCCCAGCACCCCAGAAGGCTCCCCAGAAATAACTGCTCTCCCAGCCGCTATCGCAAGGCTTCACTGTGCCCGCTGTAGGGCTTCACACACATGGGACCGGGCGACAATCACAGTTTGCTCATCTAGTTGCCACTGATGGGCACCGGGACCGCCCTCAGTTATCTGTTATTATGGACCAAACGGATAGGAACAGGGGCCTGTGGTCGTCTGTGGGAGTATCTGTCCACCCGCCTCGGGCACATACCTAGGAGGGGACGTGCTGGGTCTGGACCAGTCCATTTCTGTAGCTTCACAGGGGACCCAGATGTGTAATCAGGTGCTGAGAACCACGGCTCCAGGTCAATGCTTCTCAGCTGGGGCCGCCTTTGCTCCCCAGGGGGCACCTGGCCACGTCTAGAGAGTTTCTGGTTATTACAACTCAGACTGGGGGAGTGGATGGTCTCCAGAGGACTGAGGTCGGGAATGCTGCTCAACAAAGCTCCTACCGGACACAGCAGAGCACCCCCCGCCCCACGGCCGTGGATTATATGGCCCCATGGCCAAAAGGCCTCAGAAAGCCTGCTGTGCGCGGAGGAGTCACGACCCCGTGCACGCGTAACCCACCTGCACGAGGCGGCCGCTCCCAGGGCCCTGCTCCTGCTCCGAGAGGTGCGCGGGCGGCCGGTGGCGAGGGTCCACGGGGCGGGGGGACAGAGCAGGCTGCGTGCCCACAACGTGGCGTCCTTCCTGGGGCCTCCCTCCGCTGGCCATTGGCCGGAGCTCCGGGGACAGCCTCCCGCTGCACAGGCGCGCGCAGACGGTTTGCACCCTCGCTCCCGTGTGCCGCAGCTCCCTCCTGGGTCTGGTGGCTCTGCACACACGGAAAGCCCTCCGGGGTGGGGCTGGGGGACCCGCGCGAGCCACGCGGCAGACGCGCGCTCAGTGCGTGGAGGGCGGTCCAGGGGCACGTCCAGGCGGCGTGGCGCAGGGAGAGTCCGAGTGAGAGAGGCGTGGTGACACGGGCCTCGGCAGCGAAGGTCTAACCGGTGGGCTTCCAACCAGCTCCATCTGCCGGGATGGGAGGAGACGCTTATGGCCTTGTCCGGGCACTCTCAGGAGGCCTCTGGGTGAGTGTGGGGCCACCGGCCTCTGTTCACGTCTTCTTCCCCCGGGCCCGCTGGACTACATTTCCCAGCATCCCTTGCAGGCAGGCACCGTCCAGGGCCCGAAGGCCGCGGGTCTTAAACACCTCCCACCCCTGCTCCTCCTTGCTCTGCGCACCCCCTAGGAGCCTGAGGCCGAGGCTGCTGGTGGGTGGCCCAAGCCAAAGACAGGAAGAGCCTGGTCCCTAAGTCCTCCGGTGGAAAGTCACCCACCTAACACCTGCTTTGATCCGCTGAGCCGAAAACAAACTCCAGGTGTGTCAAGTCACCAAAACGCGGGGACTGGCTTTACTTCCGCAGCTTGCGTGTCCTTGTGCCTTGTGCCCCGTGCTTCTCTGAGCAGGGACAGGGCTCCGACGTCACTCCTGGTACAAAGTGACCCCTCACGCCCAAAAGGACTTACAGTGCACAATGAGGACGAGTTTGCAGAAAAACGCACAGGTGCCAAAGACACGCAGGCTGACGTGTAAGTCAGGGCAGCGGAGGCGGTGGCCTCGAGCCTCCGTTTCTCAACCCCGGCAGTCTGGTTGTCGAAACCTGTGGACGGGCATTCAGATGTGCAAACCTGAGTCAATTATTCCTTGCTCTTTTTTTTTTTTTTTTTAATTTTAGCATTTTAGCATTTTTTTTAATTTTAGCATTGGCACGTGATGAAAATCAGATCGGCTCTTCAGAAGTACTTTCTACTCTCACATTTCCGCAAACCTCTTCAAATGGCTCTCAGGCTCCAGAGGCAGTACTTCGGTGGCCTAAGGCCCACCCTGGTGTTCGGTCACTCGTGTTCCATGATTTGAGCCGCGGAACCCTGAACTCAGATACTGCGTTGATCGCTCCCCAGCTAGGCTGTTCTGGGTCCTCAACTGGGGTCAGTTTGCTCCTTGCACTGGTGACCCCTCTACCCGCCCTGCCCCAGGAGTGAACCAATCTGCCTGCTTGGCCATATCCCCCTTTCTCCTCTGGGGCCCACGGGACTTCTGAAGCCCAACACGCCATGCACAAGCCGTAGGAAGCCAGGTTCTTGGGGCAGTCTCCTTCCCGGGACCCCACTCGCGCCCTTTCTCCTCTAGCATCCAGGCCCATGTGGAACCGGTCCTGGGCTGGGGGCTCCAGGACTTCCCCTCCTCTGGATCCCCAGCAGCTGTGTTTCCCAGATGCCTGGTCTGCCGACGGAGGCCAAGGGAGGCACTGGAGGAGAAGCCGGCTGCCCCCTCCTCCCCTGTGGGTCTGGTGGCCTCTTGTGCTTGCTGAACTCAGGTTGAGGCACAGCCCCGTGGCTTCTCAGTGTTCTATGGCCCGCACGGCCAGCTCCCTGAATTCCATGACCTCCGTCAAAGTGCTAAGGGGAGCATGTTTCCCGAGCTGGCCCTGATGGCTACACCGGGCTCCACTTCCCACGGTGCCACCGCACCCGGCCACTCGCCTCATCCGCTCTCCCTTCCAAGGGTTTTTTCCTTCCCTCGGATTGGGACTGAGGCCGGTCCTCCACATGTGGCTCTTCATGGGAGAACACCCAGGTCTGGGAATTCCAGAAACACTATGTACACTTGGGTGCCTGACTTCCAAGAACACTGAGGACATAAGAAAACCTCGAAAAGTTACTTTGAAGCTCAAAGCTGAGTGTGTCTCCTTTTGTGTCTCTTCTTCTCCTCCCCGAGCGATAAGCTGCATTTTGTGGCGGGTTTGCAACAGCAGTAGGGGGGCTGATGAGGGACACCCCAAAAGAAAAGCTCTGAGCTCTTTCAGAATATCCTTCCTCTATAGAAGTGAAACCAGTCGCCAGCGAGCGACAGAAAGTATCCGCAGGAGCAAATTTCCATAGAGACTAGTGACATGTGGCTGCCCCTATGAGCCAGGTTTCTCCGGAAGGACAGAAGATGCTGCTACCTGGGAGGGCAGTGGGGTTTGTGCAGGAGGAAGCCAGGGTCCCTGACCATCCCTTTGGCTCTGTTTAGCTGGGCATGGGCGTTACCTTCTGAAAATGGAGGGGGAAAAACATATCATCACGCTTTCCAAAAAGTCCAGTTGGCTCAAATCATCCTGTCTGAAATACAGGAAAAAAATGAAGACAAACAGCTGCTTAAAGTCTCCAGCTTGAGGCTGTGCTCTGCCAGACCCCTCGCTTGCCGTTTGTGATAAGCATTTGTGGGTTCAGGCAGAAACAGGTCAGAAGTGTGCGAGGGAGGGCGAGAGCAGCAGATGCCAGATTCCCCCGTCTTCTGGCTGCCTAGAGCTTATCGACCTTTGGTGACAGGGAGGATTACAGTTGCCATCATTCTGTCTGCTTACTCGTCTCTGAGCACTCACGGGCATACACTCCTCTGAGGTCTGGGATCAAAGGCTGGAGATGACTAAGGGGACGGTGATCGGGATGGCTCCCTTCCCTGTCTGCAGACAGATCCAGACCGTCCAGGCCAGCCTGACCTGCTGTATGCATCTCTTTCATGCCGTAGTGGCAGGCAGGTCCACTGGTGTCCCCTGGAGAGCGTGGCTTGGTGACATGTCTTGGGAGACTGGCCTCTGCGAGTCGCGTCCACCAGCCATCACAAGACGGACATCTCAGAAGGACCACAAGGAACACTTAGAACCAAACCCTGGCTACAGTTTCTACAGCCCCGGGGCCTGCGGCAAGCATTGAAGAGGCCATTCCTCACAGAGCCAGCAGAGGGCGCTGTCCATTGCCACAACACACTCTCCTTCCGACAACTTCCATGGCTCCCCAGTGCTCTCCGAAGAAAGGCCAGATTCACAGAGCCGGCTTCCTAGGCCACAGATGATGTGACTGCCGGCCTTCCCGGCTTCTCCTCACCCTCCATGCTCTGCTCAGGCAATAAGGGCCGTCTTGCCATTCCTGGGAGAGACAATACCTCCTGTGACCTCCTGTGACCGCAGGGCTTCTGTAACCCCTTCCTCCCCAGCTAGACTGTCTGCGAGCCTTGTTCATGGCAGACTCCCCAGCCCACATGATGCCAGCATGGCCTTGGCCCCTGCTGGAAGGCTGCCTGTGGTGGACATGGGTGCTGGCCACCAAATACTTCTGGATTCCCACCTTCCTGGACCCCTGGGAGGACTCCTTGTCAGAGACGAGCTGTGAGCAGCAGAAGCCTGCCAGGCACGCTCCTCCCGCACGGTGTCACGACAGTCAGGTGACAGCGGCTCCTCTCGCTGACATCCCTGGTGTCGGTGAGGAGCCCACCTCTGCTCGCCTGTGGTGGACCCAGACAATAAGCAAGGAGCAACCCTCAGTGTGTTCAGCCGCCAGGAGTCAGGGTTTACCGGTTAGAAGCCGGTCTGGACGGGTACCCACCTCGGGCCCAGCTGCAGGAGAGCCGGTCAGCGGCCGCACCAAGACGGCCCAGCGCCAGGTCTAGGAATGCTGGATGGCAGTCAAGCAGCAGTTCGTTAAGTAGTAATTAATAAACCAATAGCAGATTTACACGAACATATAACTTTTGTGCTAATGTCACAACATACCAACCGGACTTGTATTTATTCATTTAATAAAATACATGAATTTAAATTAATAAAGTAATTTAATGGCTCAGAGAGGACCTTTTATTCCTTTTCCCACCTGGCCTGAAATTTCACAGTTAGAGGGTCATTTCTTTGGCGTGAGAGCCATGGGGCCCAGCAGGGGCTGAGTGGTGAAGGACGATGGGGACAGCTTGGTGGCCCTGAGCTGGCATTTGAATCTCTTTGCTGTCAGAGTCATGCTGGTTCTCTCCTGCCAGCCCGTGACTCTGCTTCGGCTCTGCCTACCCCATGGGGGTGGGACGCTAGGAAGCAGGCCAGGAAGGCCAGCGGCCTCCCCCGACGTGGCTTCCAAGCACCTTCCCCAGGCAGTGGGGTCAGCCATGCTGCTGTCTGGATGGTGCGGGGGTGACCCAGTGAGAAAAATTCCACATGAACGAATGCCTCCAAACACTATCCAGCCACACGTGAACCAGTAACCCTGGGCTGGAGCCGTTCATTCATTGTTCTGTTTCTGCCTGTGAATTCGCCCTTGAAAGCAAGGGCCGTCGACGCCTCCTGCCCTGGTGCCCACTGGGACAAGCTGAGAAACAGAACCAGCAACGGTTGCTCACACACCATGCTCCCCTGTCCCCTCCCGGGGCCATGGCAGACATGACAAATGGATCACAGTTCTCCAAAGAGGCATTACTAATCAGGCGAAGCCTGCAAGGGGATCTCTCGCCGTCACGTGTGACCTGCTGTGCATGGCCTGGTGCTTGGCACGTGCGTTAGGAGCTTGGTTAGAGTTTGTTTAAGGAACACAGGTTCCTAACATCTGGTGACCGGGGCCCCCTCTCCCGCCCTGTAGCTGTGTAGTTTCTGCACTGAACGAAAGCACCCGGCAGGGAGGGGCAGCGGGGACTAGAATCCGGCCATGAGCGAGCAGTGGCCTTGGCCATGGGGGACATGCCTGCCCCACGTGTGGCAATCCTGTCAGATGTTCTTGATTTTACCTAGCCCTGCCTGCCTCTGACTTGGGAGACGGGGCCCAGAATCCCAAAACCGGAGGCTCCAGACAGTAGCCTCTGCTCCCGAAAACAGAAGCTGGGCACGGAGGAGAGTCCTCAGACGCGAGCAGGCTCCGTCCGTGGGGCTCTGGAGCAACGCGGCGGCCCTGGAATGGCGAGGAGGGTGGTGTGGGCCACGTCCACATGTCCACACCAGAAATGTGGTCCCTGGACCACGAGAAACACGTGACCTTGGCTTGGGCTTGGCTGGGCTGACTTCCCCTCACCCTCTTCACTCACGGCCCAAGACATTTAATGGGGAGGGCACCCCCTTTCACGTCCCTTCATTTAAATGCCTCTTCCCTTTTGCAAAGTGCGAGAGAGCGTTGGTTCGCCCATTGAGACCAAACGTGGTAAATTCTGTTTCTTTCAAACCTGACCTTCATTCCCGCCATCCCCGCTTGCCTGGGCCGACGCGGGGTTGTGTCTGCAGTGAGAGGCCTGGTCAGATCCGGCCCCATGCGGGTGAGCAGCCCTCAGGCTGAGCGCGCAGCCTTCCCTCCCCCCGGGCACGAGAGGCCACGCTTTCTGCCCTCAGAGAGGTCTCTGAATGGGTTTGCAAGTTTTACATCACCGACCCACAGGCGGTGGTCAGCACGCAGGTGCCGCGGCCTGAGCCCTGTGCATTCGTCCCCGACTCCTACCCATTCCACGTCTCTGAAGGCAGGTCTTGCAAGCCATGATCCGGTGAAGACGGTTTAAGGCTTTGGTCCTGATGCTCGGACACCTGTAAGGACGGCCATTGGCCCCATGCCCTTGGGGACGAAGAGAAAACAGGGACCTCCATCACTGGAGGGAAGACCCCTAGAGGAATAAGGAAGGAGAAAAGAGAGGGGATTACCTGGTGGCCTCCATTAGGGTCAGGCAGCAGCCGTGGGAGCCTCAGTTTCCCCCTTTATAAAATGTGTGATGACCCAGAGGCCTGGCCTGTGAGGCCGGCCAGGGGCCTCATGCGCTGGGAGCAGGCTGGGGTTGTCTGTGAGCTGTTCGGATTAATCCACACCCGGACCCCAGGTGGAAGGTGTGTGCCTTCTTTCTGGCTGGTTCCCCGGGCCCATCCACTGTGTCACACTAACCACATTCCTTTCTGACCAAGATGAGGGAGGATTAAGTTCTGATCAAGACAAAGTGCCAGCCTCTGGCTCAGCCCATCCATGGAGCCCAGCTCTGCTGGTCCCACTGAGGATCTGCCTGGCAGCCTGGACCCCCACTCTGCCTCTTGTTAATGAGAGGCGGGCGGCCAAAACTGGACCAGAGTAGAGGGTCACTGAAACGCTCGGAGAGTGTGCAAAGCCAGAGCTGGCCGGGCGCGGGCCCCAGCCGAGCAGGCAGTGTAGACAGGAAGTGTGCAATCTCTTTTTAAGTGGAAATGTCGATCAGCTTTCAGAAGAGAAGACAGTCTTTGGAGAGAGACCAGGTCTTTCCCCGGCCAACAGCCTCGCGCTGAGCGTGGGCTGACCCAAATTGGAGACCAGCTCTCCTACGTGGCAGTAGGAAGCTGGGGGGACTTGGGGGCCCTCAAATGGGTCTGAAGAAGCTTTTTGGCCAAGGAGAAGGGGAGATGTGTGATTATGCCCTTCCCTCTTCCCTCCCGTCCTTCCTTCTCTCCTCTCCCTCCCTTTGTCCCTCCCTCCCTCTCTTCCTGTTTTTTTGATTTTGCCAAATGTTTACTAAATGCCTACTATGTCCCAGATACTCTGCTAGGCACTGGGGATTCAGCAGCAAATGGAAAGAACAAAAAATCCTGTCTCTGTGGAGTTTACATTTTAGTGGGAAAAGGACAAGAAAATAAATAAATAAAAATAAGTTCCAAGGGGCTCCTGGGTAGCTCAGTCAGTGAAGCGTCTGACCCTTGATTTTGGCTCAGGTCGTAATCTCAGGGTTGAGAGATTGAGCCCCGCATCGGGCTCTGCAATGGGCTTGGAGACTGCTTGAGATTCTCTATCTCCCTCTCCCTTTCTAAAAGAAAATAAATTTCAAAAATAAATTTCTAAATGCACTCTGGGGGGAAAAAGTAAGGAAGGGAGATGCACTTTGTCAGTGAAGGGTGAGGGACTCTTGGCTGGGGTAGCCCGGGGAAGGAAGGTCTCACAGAGGGTGGCGAGGAAGTAAGGTCTCTGGGGAAAGGCATTCCAGGAGAGGGCACAGCAGATGCAAAGGTCCTGGGGCGGCACTGTGTCTGGCATGTTTGAGGATCAGCAAGAAGGCTCCATTCACCCAGTTCCTTCCCTGGACTGTCCCAGAACCTTCTCTTTGTCCCACTTGCTTCTGGGACTACCTCTCTGACCCAATGACAACTTCTGAACTGGGAGATTGTTCTCTGTTCTGGGGACTTGGGTGAGGAAGCTGAGACGGGTCTGTCCTCGCCTTGGTTACAGGCCAGTCCCCATCTCGAAACCTGGCAGCCTGTGGGGTCGCCTGGCCCAAACAGCTTGCTTGCTTTGGCCTGCACTGAATATTTTTTCTTTTAATTGGGAACCTTTAAACTGGGTGTAATTTCAAACTCACAGAAAATTTGCAAGCCGTACCGTGGACCTCCCGGGAGCTCTTCACGCAGACTCACCAGCTGTTTGGGCTTTGTTCCATTTGCTTCACACCCACGTGTTGCTCTGGGTGTGTGTGTAGGCTTGTCCCCTCCCCGAGCCACGTGACCGTAAGTCACAGCCCCAGACGCGGCCACCTGTACACACTGCAGTGTGACAGAAGCAACTGACATGTCCCCCAAAAAGAAAGTGTGCAAGCACGTGTCACAGACGATTTCAGAGCCCGAAGAAAGGAGGAGGGCCTGCCGTCTGCTGCCACGCGGCTGCACCCGGAGGGCGTGATGCTCAGAACAAGCAGAACGAAGAAGGACAAACGCCACAGGTGACCACATCCGGGACCCCAACAGTCAGACTCGTAGGAGCAGAGAGGGTCGTCGAAGGGCACGTAGCGTCAGGTCCGTAAGATGGGGGCCCTCCCGTGGGCCCACCGCACGGCACAGAGCTGTCGGCAAAAATGGGGAGCTGTGTACTAGGAGCGTGGCTCCCATGTCAAGTGTGGTCATCACTGAAGGAAGGAAGGAAGGAGGGAGGGAAGGGAGCTTTGGAGGTGATGCGTATGTTTACGGCATAGACCACGGGCCTGGCTTCGTGGGTGTAGCTGATCTCCAAACACATCGAGTCGTGCGCGTTGAACGCGGAGAGCTTTCTGGGTGTCAACCGTGCCCCGACAAAATGGTGACAGAAACACGTCGTGGACAGTTCCCGAGAACGAGGACGTTCTCTTCCTTAACCGGATCGAAGTCAGGAAATTCACGCGGACACCCTCTCGTATCTAACCCATTTCACGTGGTTCGTATTCAGATCTCGCCCCCGTCCTGTTCGTCTCCTGTGGCTGTGTTTGCTGTTTCTAGAATGCGGCCCAGGACCCCATATTTACGTGCCGGATCTCCTGAGTGTCCTTTCCTTATGCATGGACGACATAGCCTTTTCTTCTTTTCTTGGTCTTCGTGGCGAACGTTCTGAAGCGCATGGGCCCGTTATTTTGTAGAACATCACAGTTTGGGTTTGTCTCACACTCAGACCCTGGTTCTTCGTTCAGGGCAGGGATCCCGAAGAAGGGATGTTCTGGTCCCCTGAGCACGTGTCCTCTGAAGACATGATGTTGGTTTGGTCTAATACAGGTGACACTGTGTTTTTTTGTTTTTTTTTTTAATATTTAAAAGTTAATTTGTTTTAGGAAAAAACAGATTCCTCAAAATCAATTCTTAAATTCCCTGCAAAACTGTAAGCGAACAGAAAATGTCCCTCACGTGAATAGAAAATCACAATCCTTTGGGCCCAAGATACGTTGCATGTCTTTTCTTTCTGCAATGACAGACGGACGTAGCTCGATCTGTGAGCGAGCACACTTGCCCCAAATGTCAACAGAGATACAGAAGCGACGAACAGATGACTCACATTCCATTCTGGAGCGGGGCCAGCCTCGAGCCCAGACAAACCTTCTAGAAAGAATGGCCACAGCCCGGTGGCCTGTGCTCCCCGTTCCACAGCTGGTGTTTCTCTCTGCCCAGGGCGGGCGGGGGGGGGGGGGGGGGGTCCCGCTGCAGAGCCGCGTGAGGGCTGCGGGGCTCAGGCCCCACCTGCCTAGGGTGGCGGGGGCTGGTGTGGAGTGGGGGATGGGGAATTGCTGGTGTTAGTTCCGACCACTTGGTTAGGCTTGTGTCTGCCTGTTTTGTCCACTGAAAAGTTACCATTTCCCCCTTTGTAAATTATAAATAATTTGGGGGGGGGAAACGTTGAGATTATAAATACCCTGTTACTCCAAACATCGTCTCTCGTGAGGGACCCCATCGCACCGTTCCTAACGCATTCATTTGTTGGTTGGATACGCGACCTGGCAGATAAATGGTTGTCAGGGAGATGCCTTTTCTTTCCAGAGAGAGTTTTCTCTTCCCTTCAGTTACTCATTTATTCTTTCCTTCCGTTGCTACCCAGGTGGCACATATGTTTCACCCATTCTACAGCTGGGGTGTCTTAGCCAGCCACTGCCGCGTAACAAACCACCCCGGCACCAACGTGGGAACATCTATGATGTCTCGCACTTTCTGTGGACCAGGCATTTGGGAACGGCTCAGTGGGATAGTTCTGGCTTGGGGTTTCTTAGGGCCAAGGTGTAGGCCTGAAGGATGGCAGAGAGAGGAGCCACTTGTGGCCGCCATGTTGGTCTCCCTCTGAGAGGGCTCTCCACAGGCCGCCTGAGTGTCCTCGTGGCGTGGTGGCCAGCTTCCCCCAGAGCAAGTGACCCAAGGGATGGGGAGGCAGGCAGAGGGGTCTCCTTCCCAGGACCCAGCCTGGGAGGTGGGACAGCATCACCTCCACCATGTTCTACTGGTTAGAAGTGAGACTTAGTGAGTGGGTCCACACGGAGGGAGGGGAATTAGCCTCCGCCTTTCAAGGAAGGAGGTCAAAGAACGCGCAGACATACAGGGGCTTCTCAGAAAGTTACACACAGCATCACCTTACGACCCTGCCACTCCCCTCCTAGGTATGTACCCAGAATTATGAAAGCAGGGACCAGAACAAGGGCTTGTACGTGGATTTCCCAAGAGCAAAAGTCGGAAACCACCCAAGGGTCCCGCCAGCGATGACTGGTGAACGGCACATGGGCTGGTCAACGGTGAACTTCATTTTGTCGTAAACAAAACGGAGGCGCTGACACAGGCAGCAACATGGACCAACCTTGAACCCGATGCCTGAACGTGAAAGAAACCAGACACAAGGGTCACACGGCGTGATTCCATGGGCATGAGGCGTCCGGAACAGAAAAACCCAGAGACGGGGCCTGGGGGAGAGCGGATAAGAAGCAATCACGTCATCGTATGGGGGTTGACTTGGGGGTGACGGGCCCACTTTGACATAGGCGGAGCTCACAGCCGTTCAACATCGTGAATACACGAAGTGCCTCCAGATGGCTCACTTCAAATAGTTAATTGCATGTTATATGAGTTCCCTCAGTTAATTATTTAAAAAAAAAACAAAACAACAAAGTCCCACTCTGGGTAAGCCTGAACTCTGGGAGACGGACTGGAGCTGGGCAGTCTTTCGGGAGGCATGTGGGCAGAAGGGGGCTAGGAAGGGATGGGGGTGTGCAGAGAGATATGGACAAGGAGAGGATAGAGGTGCCCTAGCTTCCGGAGGAGAGGGGGGAGCGGGAGAGGGCAGGGACGGTGAGGAGTATTAGGGGCCTCTGGAAGCTTCTAGAAGAAGAGCAACGAGCTGTTTGTGTGTTGGGTTTGTGGTGCTGGGAGCGACTCCCTCCAGGGCTGCCCACGGGAGCATCTGCCACTAAGTGAGTCAGAGGGAGGGCACGCTCCACATCTATCTGGGAAAACAGGCGATGTGTCTTGTCATCTGAAACCACCCCTCCCCACCACATCCCGGGGGCCGAGCCCCGATGTCAGAGCAGCCGGCGCCTCCGCTGAGCCTGGCGGCAGACGGGTGAATGTGACTGTGTGGGGTGGCGCCACGTGGGGCCGGGGGGTCTGGTGGGCAGCAGGGGGGCTGTGCTCATGTCAAAGGCGTGTCCCGGAATCCTCTGCGCCTGGTCCAACGGCAGCACAACTTCCCTCGAGTTTGTGGGGTTTTCCTCACTTGTTCTTGCTGGGGGCTGGGCTCCCGGCGCTTGAGCGCAGAACGGAACCCTCATGCCCTGAACAGGGAGCAGAAATGCTACAGAGGATACCCAAGTCTCGGAGAGACCTTCGGGGATCAGGGTGGGCAATATTTTAATCAACACCGACCCTGGGAGGTCATGAGCCTCCCTAAGGCAATAGTCACGATCAGGTGAACCCGAGTCTCTGTTTAAGCAGGTGGCTGAGCGGCCCCAGGGAATCCCTGTGGCAGGTTTTGGTGGGATCACCGCAGGGTTACAAATTTGGGCTCAAGGTTGGGGGACCTGGAGTCAAGACTAGCTGTGCCACCCTCTAGCAGTTTAACCGGGGGTCCAGCCGCCCGATCCCTCTGTGCCTCGACTTGTCCTTCTGTGGAATGGGGTGATAGCAAGCCCCAGCGGGCAGTGTAGTAGAAATGTGTGCGATGCGCTGGGCACTGAGCACACGGCCCCCACGATTATCAACCTTTGTCTTTACATCACTGCGATACACCCGAGGTGCTGGCCAAGTTTTATCAGACCCTCCTTCCCCGTCACCCGTCAGCATCACGACGTTTCTCCCCGTTTTACGAGGGGGAGAGACCGTTCCGTTCAGGGATGGGTTGGGGCGGGACCCATCTGCACGATTTCAAATTGCACGCGCTTTGCTCAAGTTCATACTTAGTTTCTTACAACCTACATCTATACCTTCCAGAAATACATTTTAGAAGGGTCCCCTCTTAACATGGCCACGGGGTTTGGGAACTTAGAGCCAAGCCTCAGCTGCAGGAACAGCTCTCGGCTCGAGAGCGGCGGGCTCTCTCTCTTGCCCGGGATCTGGGCTGGAAGCGGGTGGTCTTGGAACAGGGCTTCCCTGGGTCTGGCAGAGGGAAAGCCGCTTCCCGGGACAGCGGCTGGGCAGAGCGGCTCCCGCGGGCATGCCCCCATCCGGATGACTGAGGGAGGGTCCGGGAGCCGTCCGTGCTCAGGTGGGCAGCGCGGGGCTGGAGAAAGGGGCCGGGAGGTCTGTGCGCCGTGCCCAGACCTGCAGTTGGCCGGCCCCCAAGACCCACAGGGAGGAAATTGGAGGAACAAATACCCACTTATCTCCTCCAGCTCCTGCCGGTATCTCCCACTGGCCAAACCCCACAGGACCCGAAGGGCAGCTGGTCCCTATAGGGCCCCGGGAGGCAAAGGGTGCAGGATGGACACGCGTGAGCAGCAGCAGCCTTCGGAACAAACCCTGTGTCCTCAAAGGCCAGCATCGCTGGCCGGGAAGAGCCCCCCAATCCCCCCCGCCCCAGGAGCCACGGGGATGGCAGGCCTCTGGCTTCCTCACGCGCAGATCTCATGAGGGAAAGGAAGGGAACCTTATCCTGCTGTTTGTAAACCTCAGAGAGCCCAACAAAGTGTTCTTCTTAGAAGCCAGGCCCGGATTTGCCTTGGACATCTGGAAAACCTTACCCGATTTCCCAATCTCCACGCGGGCGGCCCTCGGCTAACTCGGGACCGGGGCCAAGCGGATGGCCCAGGGCACCTGAGGGACTCACATCTGATGGCCAGAGGGACAGCTGAGAGGCAGATCCCACTTGGATCCTGTCCCACATTCGGCCGGAGACAAGCAGGATGGGCAGGGTGTTCTGGAATCTTCACATGGGGCACGAGGCCTCACATCACGCCATCTCACCAGACTCTCTACCGCCTCCATACCCTAATATGCCCCAAGTCCCGTCCCACTGCAGGGCCTTCCCTGAGCTGTTCCTTCGTCACAAACGCCAGCCCAGCCCTCAGCTCTAGGGACACAGTCCCCGGCTTCCTAAACTGGGTCACAGCCCACCGTGAGCCCTCGGAACCCCCGCTTCCATATTTTATCACACGGGGTGTCTCCCGGCTATCGGCCCCGGGGAGGGCAGGGGCGCGGCTGGCTCCCGTCCAGCCGTCCCTCCGGGTCTGTGCCTCATACACTGTAGAAGCTCAGAGAAGGGTTTGCTGCATGAGTGGATGAACCCCAGGAGCCCCAGAGAAAGGGCTTATCTGGACTCCGAGGGTTCCTCCTACTGTCTGTGCACTCAGAGACACAGGGATGGCAGTTCTCAACTTTTCTTCGACGTTATTTGTGATGTTTTGAAGGAAAAGGAAGTGGGAACGGGCAGAAGTGACTTGTTCACGCTGAGGCGACAGTGAAGGTGGTCGGGGGCTATTATCCCGTCTCTGAGCTGCTCCTTCAGCCCTCAACCCAGCCCTCACCCCATGCCCTGGGGTGGGCATGGCCGGGCCGGGGTGCTGGAACCCGACATCGTTCCCAAGAGCCGTCCCTCAAATGAGCGAACCTAGGTGGAGGCCTCAGGTCCCCTCTGTGCTCCAGGAGCCGTAGCGGAACATTCTGTCTGCCCCGGCTTCCTTCGGGGGGAATGGCGGGTCCAACACGGGGCACACGTCAGAATGCAGATTCCCGGGAGGGCCGGGTCGGGACCCCCCACAGGAAGGGGTTTGGTGGAGCTCAGTGGGTGTGGCGACCTGCGACCCCTCTGGGAACCCCTCCCATGTGGACACTCCTCCCGGCCACCTCCGTCCTTGTGTTTGAACGAAGTCACACAGGAACCGGGGTGCCCCTTACTAGCATTCAGATAAGCGGGATGGTTTGACTCACCGACAACACATCACGGAGAGCCAGGCCTGGAAAATATGCATAAGGAAAAAAATAAGCTGAAATCAACAAAAAAAAGAGGTGGAAAGTGTTTTTTTGTTTTGTTTCTTATTTTTTTTTTTTTAAGGCTGGAACCAATTTGGGGGTTAAAGCAGCTGCCCACACAGTTTTATTTCAGCTTTTCAAGCGTTATTCTATATGATTTATTTCCTGCTAACGCATTTGACAACTATTGTGTAAACGGTTTCCATTTATTCTGGAAAGACATCTCCTCCTGCTTTGGGGAGGTCCTACTAGGACCCAACTGAATCAGAAAAAAACAGCAACTGGTTCTGATTTGGAAAAACAAAACCCACAAGAAGACGAAGAGTAAAATAAATGCTGATTCCAAAAGCAATCTTAAGACATTCCAGAATGAGTCACCGGGGCCTCTCTGGCCCTCTTTGATGGATCCAGGTCTGAGTCCTGCTGTGCACCTTTGGGCAAATTACTTGGGCTTTCCGAACCTCTGTTTCCTGACGCATAAAATGGGGATGGCTGCTAGGGCACCTCACAGGGAGAGCGTCACGGAGACTGGGCAGGGCACTTTGCAAACACTTAAAAATGGTTGCAGTTATGACTCTTATAAAACGGAAACATTCTGAACCACAAAGGACTGCTCACAGTGCTTTAATACCTTAGCTCCGACCGCAAGGGCCCCAGAGGGACCCAGGCAACACCTGATTTCCAGTCTCAGACATGGAAGTGACATATTACAGAACAAGGGAGGCTCCAGGAAGGCTTAGGGGTCCGCTGGCTCTGGCACAAATGGTCCACTAAAGGCAAAGTTGTCTTTGAATCTGAAAAAACCTTTTTATGTGAAAGGAAGGGGGGACCTCCTTTCAAAGAAAGCAGTTTGCAGACCTCATAATCACTCTTGCCTCGCTATGACAGGGGGGAAAAGATCTTGATTTGGCCAAGTCTGTGAAGCTACTGGAGAACAAGAGAACTTTCCATGAGCTGATATTAAGGCAGGATGTGATTCAGGTGTTGGGGATAAAGGGTTTCCAGAGCGGTCATTAGAGTGGAAAGGCCAGGTTTCCTTGTGGCCACCAACACTGTGGACCTGGAACGCCGTAGTCAGAAGGTGTGGGTTTTGCCGTGAGCATGGGGAAGGGGCTGCTCGCCACCTGACATGTGTCCAGAGGATACATTCACGGTCCGTCCGGCGGAGCTGTGCTCCAGTGGCTGCCATCCCGTGGGAGGTGACGCGAGGGGAGTCCCCTGGTCTTTGTTCCCAGCAGCCACCTGACTGGCTCGAGAGGGCTCCGCTGGCCCAAGTGTGTGGGCTCCGTCAAGGCCCCCGCAGGTCAGAGCACAAGGAAGGGGCAGGCCATCAGCCATCTGGGCATCCCATGGCAAGAGGACTAGAGAGGCCGGGGCTGGAGGCCAAGAAAGGAATTCGAGGTCAGCACTAGCTGAGCCAAGTGAAGGAGAGAGGGCGCGAGGGCAGGCCAGGTCAGCAGGCCAGTGTCAGCTCCCGGGCTCCAAACCAAGCCACGGCTGAGCACACAGGCCAGAGTCAGCACGGAGATGCTGACTGGGCCTCAGAGAGCCGGACAGTCGCAGGGAGCTGCATCTCAGCCCAGGGGTTCCTGGCAGTGATCCTGCTGCTGCCTGAGGGCAAAGAACACTCACCCTTGGCCAAGACCTTGGCTGCCTCCTGTTGGGAAGAGGCTGATGAAGGGCTGTGGGGGAGGCCGAGATGGCAGAGCAGCTGGGATGACCTAAATGTCTGGGGAGGCACCCATGGTTCTTAGTTGTAATGTGTGTCCTGACTCAAGGCCAAACTTAGCACAGGCAGGGAGGGGACTCAGGACAAGGACACCCCCCAATTCCCAGACCCTTCCCCATAAGACAGGGGCAACTCACACGGGTGGCTTAGTCTCTCTCCTGTATGCACCAGTCCCTCTGCTTCATGCTTCAGGCTGCGTTGTCCAAGCACAGAGCACAAGCACAGAGACAAGGATCTGGGACAAACAGTTTATGGGTATGTGTTCCCAGGAAGCCCAAGTGAGGGAAAGTAGAAGGGAGGCAGGGCAGAGGGATGAGGCATCCTGAGCACGCATCCTGCTGGGGACCCCAGGGGACAACTCAGGGTATCCCGCAAGAAGGACGGGGACGCATACACCCAAGCTTGTCCTTCCTTGCTGGAGGGCTGCTCCTGGGACAGTAACTCCTCCGAAGGGCGACCAACCCTCCCAGTCTGCCTGGGACCAAGACATTTCCTGGGCTCTGGGACTTTGAGTGTTAGAGACAGGAGTGTCTGGGCAAATTGGAACAGATTGGTCACTCGATTCTCTGGCTCTTCCGGGCCCCCTGATGCACAGTGAACTTGCTCCTACAGCCACAGAATGCCTCAGACGTTCCTATCATGCACTGCAGGTAAGAAGCTGTTGGTATGAGCTGCCATGGGGAGTTCAGAGGGGACACAGACGGAGGGTATCCAGAAGGTCTGCTCCAGCAGTCTAACCGCCCCCATATACCTGTGACTGCCCCACCCCTGTGGATCCTTCCTGCTGCCTCCCCTCATTCCCGAGCCACAGCACTCTGGCCAGCCACCTGCTCCACACACTCTCCTGGCTCCTCTGACCTCAGGGCATTTGCACTGGCTGTTCCCTTTGACTTGAAGTCTCTTTCCTGGACACACATGTGGGAAAACGTAACCTCCACAAGAGAAGTTTGTTGGGTATGAACAGTGCCTTATTCTCAATGCATGGTGTCTAACATACAATAAACATTTATCAACTAACGAATGAAAATGATCTAAAAACAACATTAATAGAAATAAGAATCTCAAATGCACCTGGAGATGAGATTCCAGGCCTTTCCACCCATGGAGATGGCCTCCTCCACAGGAAATGGAAGAACAGTCCAGTGAGGCCCGAGAGAGCCCCGGGATTCCAGACTCCGCTGCAGTGGTCTCTCTACCCCCTTGTGCCCTGCAGCCTCCAGCAATCCCTGCCTTGGTCTCCGGAGGGGACCCAGCCCAGGACCAGGACTTCCCGATTCCTCCACTTGAGCAAATTAACCCATGCAGAACCTCATCAAACAAAACAAAAAATTTGCTATTGACTTTTTAAAAGCAGGGGTGGGAAACCTAGACCCAGCTGCTTCCCATTTCCCTCAGAGGAGCCCCAAGGACAGCCCTAGGGGACTCAGAGGCAGCCTGCCCACACAGCCCCGAAGAGCTGCGATTAGACGTCCCAGGTAAGGGTCTCCTGAAGCGCAGAGGTGGATGCAGAAGGTGTGAGCATGTCTAACAGGCTCCCAGGTGATGCCAATGGCCTGTGGCCAGGGTTTTGAACATGCGATGAACATTTGGCAACATCCCCACTCTGCCGGAGTCAGGAAGGTTTGATGATCTTGCCTGTAGTTTCCGCAGGCTCAGCGGTGGTGAGGTATAGACAGAGGAGGCAGAGGCCCTTGGGGTCACTGGCAATGTGAGGGTCAAGGCAGCTTTTCAGATACATAGGTCCATGGGTCTGAAGGTATTATGTACCCACGGTGTTGTCTGTTGTGACAAAGAGGTCCCCTAATTCCTTGACTTAAACAAGATAGTAGTTCTCTCACTGTCCAGAGGGATGGGGGGTCCAGGGCTAGGAGGGCAGCTCTGCTAGCTTCAACACTTGTTTTTGTTTTTGTTTTTTTAAAGATTTTATTTATTTCACAGACAGACAAGTAGGCAGAGAGACAGAGAGAGAAGGGGAAGCAGGCTCCCTGCCGAGCAGAGAGCCCAATTCGGGGCTTGATCCCAGGACTCTGGGATCACGACCTGAGCCAAAGGCAGAGGCTTTAACCCACTGAGCTACCCAGGAGCCCCAGCACTTGGTTTTTGTGTCTGGATCCAAAGTGGTTGCTGCAGACCCTGCCATCGTGTCTACATCCCTGAGAGTGGGAAGGAGGAAAAGGCAAAGGGAGCCATGCTCATTCTTTTTAAAGGTACCACCCAGCAGTGTCACAAACCACCTTGCCCCCACTCCGAGGGCCAGACACAGCTATGGGGTCATTCCTTGCAGCAGATGAGGCTGAGAAATGGGTGGTCTTAGGCCCAGTGAAGCGGAGGCATTCTACCATTTAAGGAAGGAAGGGATGGATATTGGTGGCAACTATAGGAAGAAAATTTATGTTCAAGCCCTAAACTTGAAGTGATGTGAGTGATATTCCAACCACTTTCTTAGGTATAGACCACGTGGGTAGAGAGTACATGGAAGGTGAACTAATGACCCCCAAAGATGTCCACATTCCAATCCCCAGCAACTGTGACCCAGAAACCGTGTGGGGGCCGAGCATAGACCTGGACCAGGCCCTTTCTGGAACCACCCTCCACCAAGCGCAGACTTGGCTTTCCCCACCATCAGCTAGGGATAGCGATATGTGACCAGATACATCCTGAGGGTGCTGGGGCTCCCCAAGCTGCTCCCCTGCTCAAAGAAACAGACCTTCCCTGTAGCTACCTGGGAGCTTTGAGAGCGTCCCATCTGCCACTGTACCAGTGCGCGACACATGGCTTCTGTTCTCCCGTAGGATGGGCTCAGCTGTTACAGTGGCTCACTCTCGGTGACTCCCCCAGACCTCCCAAATCCTCTCTCACTACCCCATTCCCCCCAGGAGGCTGGGGAGGAGGAGGCAGGCCTTGAGCCCAGTCCCCTGAGGCTCAGTTTCTCAGCTGTCCACACGGACCAATAGCCTATTTCCTGCTCCCAGGGACCAGTGAAGACACAGAAAGATGGTAGCAGATAGAGAATTCTGGAGACTGACTCCGTGGAACACCTTCCCAGAGAGCCTGCCCCTCCAGGGGCTGTCGCTGTGACTAAAGAGGAAACAGGCCACCAGACTATCCTACGTGAGCTCGGGAGCCCCACCTCGCCTGGGCATTCTGGAAGGTTCCGCGGGTAAGGCAGGAGGGAAGCTGCAGCTAGAAGGGAGTGGGTGGTCAGCAGGCTGAGCCCGGAGAAGCCACCTTGTAGGTGGGAGTGGGTGAGTACTGGCTCAGCCCTGAGACTCAGAGCCCACCTGGGCCAGCTTCACCTGATGGGTTCCTCACAAGCAGCCTACAGAGGCCCCTCAGCCTACAGTGGGGACCAAGGCCCTGGAGGGAGTAACTTGCCCAAGGGCATGCAGCCAGGACCTGGTGGAGCCTTCCCATGCCAGCCCGTGCAAAGGCCCAGGGGTCTGTGGTGAGGGGAAAAGCATCAGGGCTGAGGAGAGTCTGCACAGGCAGACAGGGGCAAGTTGCAGGACCTGAGGGCACCCCACCCCCCAGCCTGAAGGCCATGGGAGGGTGATGGGAAGCCAGAGGGTGCTCTGAGCAACAGACAAGGCAGGAGACAAAGCGCCCTTCAGCCCCCATGCCAGGAGCCCCTCCTTTCCCTGGTGATGTTCCTTCTGGCCTGCAGCGGTCTCCTTCTGCACAAACATTTGGAGCAGGGTGGGGACATTTCCTTCTGGAGATAATGTCTACGCAGGCCTTCCTGGAGGGAGGCCTTCACGAACAGCTGTGGATCTGGACGTGCCTCCCTGGGCCGGGACATGCTGGAATTTTTCTGATAAGTTAACCCCAAGACTATAACGATCCTAGGGACTTAACCCACCTTGGTCTGCAGGGTGTTTACAGACAAAATGCAAATGGATAGCCTGCAGCCTTTCCAAACAACGCACAATTCGAGGGGCTGCTTTGCTCTGCTGTTAGGGGGGCCTGCCCTTGAGTGAGGGGCCCGTGACAGCGCCCTTCTCCCTTGGAGACAAAATGGAGCTAAAGTCCCTTTGCGAACCCTCTTTGCTTAGCAGTCAATTGGGGGAAAATTACAATGTCTAAGCTTACCTACCTCCCACCCCCAATTAAGAACAAAAATAGTTTTGGAAATCTCATGGGGAAAATGTGGTGTTTTTGTTTCTTGTTTTGTTTTGTTTTTATAGGTCTTGTGAGATTTAAATCGCACGCGACACAGTTCAGCTGTTTAAAGAGTACGACTCGATAGTCTGGGGCATATTCAGAGTGAAGCTGTCGATATAGTCCGTTCTCGAACCTGTCATCACCCTGTACCCTTAGCCGTCCCTTTCAATGTCCCGACCCCTAGCCCGGCCCCCGGCAGCCATGAATCTGCTTTTGGTATCTGTGGATTTGCGCATTCCAAACTCTCCGTATAAAGGGAGGCCTGGGCTTTGTGACCCGGTAAGCTTCCAGCCGGAGGGTCTCCTTCTGGCTGCTGGGGGCATCCCGAGGCAGGTTTCCATGGGGACTTAGGTGGATGTCTCCTTACACACAGAATGCCTCGGTCATACGGGAAATCCATTTCACCTTGGTAACAGCCGGATGGGAAAACATAGGTGTTTCCAACATACATCACCTGTTTATTAAGAAGATTCATGGACACCTGTTAAGTGTCGGCTCAGAGCCCGGGGTCCCGGAAATTATCTTAGTTTATCCTCCCAGCCGGCTTATTTGGCAGTGGGTACTGTTATTGGCCTCCCTGTTCAGGGACAGGAACAGATGAATCAGAGAGGTTGAGTCACCCAGCGGCGTGGCCCAGCTTGTAAGCGCAGAGCAGGGATTTGAACCGTCGCTTTCTGAAGCCTCCCGAAGGGCAGTCTCTGTTCCTTCCAGCACCCGGAAAAGGCTCCGTGGCTCCTTTTTACTCCTTTTTGGCCGTGTTCATCGTGGAGAACCGGAACCCTGCGGCCGCTGTCTCCCTCCTTCTCCTGGAAATTGTTTGGGCTGAGTCCCAATGCTTGTGTGACCGTCACTGACTCACCTCTCCATTACCAGGCCAGCCACGGGCTCCCCTGCTCTAGGGTAGCGCCCTGCCTCCCGCTGCGTTCTTCCTTTTCTTCCCCAAGGCCACATCGATGTATGTCTGCAAAGAAAGCGCTTCCCACCTTGAGAAGGTCTACAGTCCTGGGCTGGTCCGCAGGAAGCTTCCTTGAATCACAAGGGAGGTGCTTCAGACCTTTCTGGACCTCCGCCCGGCGTGCTATGGGGGGTGCGCTAATGAGACACACGCGCTTCTGGGAGGTGGAAGGGGGGCTGCCTAGACGGGGGTCGGGCTCCGGGAGGAGGTTTGCCATTTACGGAGTATTTGTTCGGACCCCTGGGTTTAGATCTATAAATTGATCCCTGGTGCTCTGCTGCCCCCTGGTGGTGGGCAATTCTGCACCCCCTCCTTTGGGAGGTGCCCCCCCCCAGACTGCAGACTGACACAGGGAACCTGCTCCAAGGGCCCCCAGGCCAGCCTCCTCATAACTGCTTTCTCTTGGTAACCGATCTGCTATCAGTCATTTGTACTTTAGTAAGAGTAAGTTCAAGTTCTAGACTGTCCTCTCCAGGGAGATTTCTCCCTAACCCCAGAGCTCATCACGGAAGGGCAGGAAGGCTTCCCTTTGGCTTTGTTTCGTGGGCTGGAAAAGGAAGGGGCAGGGGTGTCTTTCCAGACCCCTGGAGAGCAACTGTCTCCTCTGAGCCTGGAATGTGGGGGAACCTGGCCGAGGTCCTGCTTCCAGCTTCCCTGGGCTCCTAACCTGGACGTGTGGGCTGTGCCTTTGCAGCTGCCTGGTAAGACACTAACCTCTGATTCCGAGCACTTACCCGTGCTCAGCTTCCCGCTGTATCTTCCCATGTGGCCCTCCGAGGTCAGAGTTGCCGCTAATCCTTATCTCATGACATGGCTGTGGGGGTGCAGATAGGCTAGGAGGCCTGCTCCCTTGCACCTGGCAAACTGAAGGGTCAGGAAGGTGTCCAAGGAGATGGGCCTGTGACCCGCTGGCTCTAGAAGGCTACAGACCTCAGAAGAGACAAGGCCGAAGATGGCGGAGGTGGGCCTCGTGCCAAGGGCACCCGAAGTCGGGGATGCGATGAGCTCTCTCCTAGGGAGGGCAGACCCAACGAGGAGGGTGGGGACCCAGGGTCAGCTGTCAGCAGGGACAGGAGAGGAGAAGTAAGAGAGGCCGGGGAGGCAGGGAGACCGTGAGGGTGGAGACGAGATGTGGACAGGCAGCCAGCAGCGGGAAGTCGGGGTCTTTAAGGAAAATCCACCGTTGGATCAAGCATGTAGTCGGCTGTAGTCCTCAGCCCGGCCCGGCCCGTCCGAGTCAGGGGCCTGGGGCAGAGTGGAGGCTCTAACCCAGGGGTGGGACTGAGCTCAGGTGCCTTTCCTATTCTTCTGGCACCCAGGCGCCCCCCGAGCCCATTTTAAACCAGGTTTCCAGAGATTCTGATGGACCTGGGAACCCATGGTCCCTGCCCGTGGCCGTGAGAATGACTTGAGTGTAGGTAGAAGGAAGCACGTCACCACAGGGATCGGGAACGTGTCCAGGCAAAACAGGAGGGACACGGGTGGACTGTTCCAGCTGAGGGGAGGTCACCAGCATGCCTTCCTCGAGGCTGGTCTGTGCTGTGGGCCCAGATGTCCGGGGTCATGGGGACCCAGTTCCGCCCCGGGCACAGCTGCTCTCGGGGAGGGCGGGGCACACACAGAGGCTTCGGGGGCCTGACGTGCGCGCTCAGCCTGCCCGGCCCCCCCACTGTCAGGCCGCTCCAGGGACTCCGGGGCCAGGAAAGTGGCCAGGGCCGACATCCCGGGAGCAGCTGGGAGGGTGGGCCCCCGGGCCATCTGGAAGCTTCCAGGCCTCAGGGAACACTTACGTAACTGGTTCAGAGGGGAAGTTTGGACTGATGGGTTAGCCTGGAGCCAAGGACGAACGGAGTGTTCCACACAGTGGGCCAGGGGGCACTGGGGTGGCATCTCCAGTCCAGGCTTGGCAATGAGGACCTTCCCTTTGTCCTCAACCCCTCGACCCGCACGACGGACAGAAGCAATTTAAGCTCTGTGAGGGTAGGTATCTGTTTTGCTTTGTTCCCTATGGTGCTCAGCACGGGGTGCGGCACACAGCAGCCACTCAGCGCAGAGGCACACAGTAGGTACTCAGCACCAGGCACAGCACACAGCAGGCTCAGCACAGAGCCTGGCACGTGGCGGGAGCTCAGCACGGGGCACAGCACACAGTAGGAGCTCAGCACAGGGCACGGCACACAGTAGGAGCTCAGCACAGGGCACGGCACACAGTAGGTGCTCAATGATGTGTGTGGGAGGCACGTGCTCTCACCACCCCTGTCTCTCAGTCACGGTGGTCACCAGCATGATCACTACTACCAACCGGCGCTGCTTCTACTGCTCCCATCACTGCGTTTCTCAGATGGTGACACTCATCCCTGCCAGGGCTCCTGTCTTCCTGTCACTGCGACAGCCATTACTGGGCTGCCCTTCCCGCCGTTGCCAGCATCGATCTGCTTCCCACCGCCCCACTGTGTGACCACCACCGTCCCATCGACGCTGTCCATGCTGCTCCGGTTACTAAGGGCTACTCCTGTGGTGTATTTGGGTTGTTACTGTCAGGATTCCTACTCCCGGTGTCATTGCTACAATCACTGCTCCCGTCACCACAGGGGGCAAGGCAGGCCTTTGTCCTCTCGGCTTCTTCCAGGAGGGACTGTCACCTCTTGCTCCTGCTGGCTGAATTCGGGACTCCTGTGGGGGAACCCGGCTCACAGCCCTGCACCCCGAGAAGCAGGGGCCACTGGCATAGAGGCAGAGGGGGCCCTTTCTCGCTGTCTGGGGGCACAGCGTGGTCCCTCTCCCCAGAGCGCAGTGAGGGCTTCCCGAGAAGTTTCTCCAAGGTCATGGCACAGGCGCAGGCCCCATCTTAGGCCCGCGCTTTCCAAGCAGCCCGGCAACCTCGTGTCCCTCCCCAGGCTTCTCAGTGGAGGCTTCCTCCAGCAGCTCTTCCGGCCCAGACCCTATCTTGGGGAGGAGGGAAACAAAACAGAGCTGTCTCCGGGCTTAGGAAGCCAGGCAGGGAATGTCTATCGCTTCTCGAAAGGCCCAAGAGGTGCTGGAAAGTGTCCATGTCAAGCTGGGGTTGGCTCTGCGTGTTTCTTTGGGAGAAAGGGAGGACACATAAGGAGGAAGTTAAAATGCTACATTTACTCTGGACTTCGGGAATTCAGAACGCGGTCCGCAGGCCCGGACTGCAGTTCTGGGGCAGAGAGCCCGTCCAGACAGGCTCTGCACCGTGGGGGCCGCGCCTGGGGGACAGGGGCAAGGTGCCACCAGCAGCCCCTGTGTCCCTGCTCCCAGACCCCCCTCCAGGCTCCCACCAGCCAGTTGCTCTCAGGGGGGACATGGACACACGACCTCCATCAGCAGCACGGATCTCATGGAAAATACATGTATTTTCATGTGGTTCTTCCCTAATCACGGTATGAGCGCACAATCGTCACAGACTGCTCGGGAGGCGGAGAAGGGTCAAAGAGGACGGTCGGCTGTTCACAGAGAACCCCTGTCACCGCTAGGGAAGTTGCTTTCCGTGTTCTTTCTCCGCAGCATCGAGGAAAACAGCGCTGCGCTTCAGCTCACGCCGCCTTTTTTAACTCACGAAGACAAAGGTTTTTTTCTCTCTCTCCCAACCTTGAGTTACTGGGGCTGACAGACAAGGCCATCTGTCCAGTTCAGCTATTAAGCCAGACACGCCAGAGGTGGCTTTGACCCCGCTTCCTCCTCTCCCCAAACCTCACGGACCCTGAGTCCTGTCACGCTGCCGCCCCAGTCTCTCTCAGGACACCCGCTTCTCCGCGCCTCCACGCTGCCAGCCCGAGCCGCCTGCTGCTCTGCTCAGACAGGCAGGGATGAGCCTCTCCCCTGCGCTGAGCGACGGCTGCCCACCTGGTCTCTGGCTTCCATTCCAGATCCAACCATCCACTTTCCACACCTTCTCGTAGGAACATGCTTTCAAATGCAGATCTGATCACGTCACCTGCTCCCCCCCCCCCCCCCCCCCCCCCCGCCAAATTAAAGCTTCAATGGCTGTAGCTCATTGCTCCCGGGATCTAGACCAGACTCCTCCTCCAGGAGGCCTTCCTGTCTGCACGCACAAAGGCTTCCCCTCCCCTACCCCGCCCTGTGGCATCACATGCTGCCCCCCACTATGCTCATGCGTGTCTGTGGGCCCTGCCGTCTGTCCTCCCTCCGGTCATGGAGCCTCTGGGAACCACTCTTTCTGTCCAGAGAACACGCACCCTCGACACGCAGCCCAGATGGAACGGATGCCAGCGCTCTCAGCGCCGTCCACTAACAGTGTGGGCATGGCTGTAATCCACGGGCGCAGGCGTCGCCGCGCCCTTCATCCTTGCCTCCCCGGGGGAATTCGGGATTAGTGATCACCTCGCGACAGGCGATCACTCTACTCGCCCACAAAATTTAGGTGTTTGCTGCCCTAAGTGCTGAGGATGGTATGATCGCCCCGATTTTCTTATCAGGGAGCTCGATCTGGCATGATCGGGAGGCTGTCCGGGGACACAGCTCAGCAGGCAGTGGAGACGAGACAGCGGTCCCCTGCATCCCGGCTGGGTGGGAGCAGGAGGGTATCCGGGTTCCAAAGGGAGCCCCACAGGGCTGTTCTCGCTCCTGGCTTGGTTTAGAGAGACAGTGGTCTGTCCCATGATGACAACATTGGCTGTCACTGTCAATGAGTGAGCTGCCTGGGGATACACCACACACACACATACACACACACAGCTGACTCCCCCTGGGGCCATTCTGGAAGACAGCTGCTGGGGTAGCCCAAGGCCACAGGTCCCGCCTAACAAGGACACAGCTGGACCCTTCCAGTGGCCAACCTCTAAACCCCCGCTCCTCGGCTATCCTGTGGGGCTCGGTCACAGAGCCCCTGGGGCCAGTGCAGAAATGACACAGGAAGAGGCCACTGTGGGGGGAGTAGTGGGGGGACACATGGAGAGTGTGAGGCCATCCCAAGCCGGGACCCATTGCTGCCCACACCTCAGGGTTTCCTGCTGCGATGTGTTTAAAAGAAATTGGTTACAAGAGAAAATACTTCTTCTCTTACCAAGTGGCAGGTGGTGAGGCTTGTTACTCTGGCTTTTGGCAAAGCAACAAGAGGAAGAACAAACCCACACAGTCTGGAAGGAAAGGAGGGGGCCGGACAGTAAGGTGTGGAGCTCGTTCCGTCGCATCTGGGCTGCGAGGGGAGAGAATGACGAAGCGTGTGAGCCTCGAAACGCTCGTGCTTCTGCTCAACATCGCCGCTGTCCTTACAATGTCTGTCGAGCACCCAGCCGAGGCTCTGCACACTCCCAGCGTCCGGTCGAGAGATGAGACCGTGGGGCTTCAGCCTCACGATCTGGGGCTTACCCGCGGCAGAGCGGGGGCCCGGCCACACGCAGATGCCCCACCGGCTGGTCGATACCTGCCGTGCTCCCCGCGTCCAGAAGGTCCGAGCAGCTTGGGCAGGGAGGAGACCAGCATCCAGCAGGGAGGTTGAGGATGAAGCCCTGGTCCCAGCGCCCCCGCCGTGGACACTGGTGGGCTCCATCTCCCTGTAGACGTCACCCCTCTGTCTTACAGGAAGGGCACGGCGGAGATCAGGTGTGAATCCCAGGGCTGCCCCATCCTAGCCCCGGCCCACGGGCGAGCCAGTTCCATGCTTGGAGCCTGTTTTCCCGCCTATTAAAATGGTTAACAGCACCTATTGCCAGAGACGCTGGGAAATGTGGTGCCCCCACCCTCTCCCCCAGCTTCTCCTCTCCTTCTGCACCAACCATTCCCACCTCCCCAACTCCCACCCTGCCCCAGAGCGGCGGGTCCCCCTCAGCACCTGTGCCCCTGCCTTGGAACCGCCCTACCCTTGTCCTATGTCTGGTGGTCCTTGGAGGGCAGGGGCCGGTCTGTCTGGTTGACCACGGGGCCACCAGGGGCAAGTCCGGTGCCCGGAACACAGGGGGCACACACTAGGGCTGGGGGGACGAGGCGAGGGTGTCTGGGGCACCTGCGGCCCCTCGGACGCTCTGAGCGACGGGCTGCCCACCTGGGCCTCGAGATGTCTGGCAGGCGGGCTGGGAAGGGACAGACGTGCCTCCTGGTTGGGGACGTCCGTACCCGAACGAGAGGTCCACACCGCACTTGGGACGACAGGGACTCGGTGCCTTCCTTGTTGCTGGGTTTGGCTATTCTATTCCGTAACTTCTTGTTGTGGCATAATTTCAAACTTACAGAAAAGTTGCAAGAATAATGGAGGGAATTCCTGCGTACCCTTTGTCCCGAGTTACCAGCTGTGAATTTCCCCCTTTGCTGTAGCACTTTCTGGGTGTGGGGGGGGGCACGTTTACTCCCATCCTCCGAGAGTCAAGTGCAGACACCAGCCCTCCCTGTCCGTAAATCCGTTAACTACAGTAGCACCACCCACATCGGGACCCCTCTTACAGGGACGGACGTCCGGCGGTCAGAGCACGACGGCGTCTTCGGTGTCCCGCAATGACGATGATCACCCAGCCCGCGGACCGGGTCGCCGTGCCCGGTGGCTCCGAGAAGCACCACCCGGCTGTCCCCGCCTCCGGGGTTTGGGGCCCAGTTGCCGGTGGTTACGCTGTCTCGCTCGTCCCCTTGATCTGGAACAGTCCCTCGGCCTGTCTTTGTCTTTCTCGACTTGACGATTCTGAAGATCGTGTTTCTTGTTTTGACCCACGCGCTGGAATGTAGGACAACCATTCTGGGTCGACTTGGGAGGATTAAGAGCGTGATGAAGTTGTTGCCCCCACATCTGGGCAGCACTCGTGTCCTGTCACATGGTTCCGACGGGTGGAGGGTGGCGTGGCCTTGCGGAGAGGGGCACACTCCTCACCTGACTGCTCCAGGCTGTGTGACCTGGGGTAAGTCGCCTACCCTCTCTGGGCCTACGTCTCCTGATGTGTGAAATGGAGATTAAGATGGTACCCACGTCTTGGGATCGCCACCAGGACTGACATGTTCGCCTGTGTGAAGACCCGGGAGCAGCACCCAGCACGGGCACGTGAGCCAGGAGCTTTCTGGAACACGCCGGCTGTCTGGTTTCAGCCCCACGATCTTTAAGCCACAGCTGCCCCACACTTCTGCTGGGGACAGTCACCGGGGACATGTTCCCACATCTCCCACTTCCTTCCCCCTGGCCCCGGGGCTCTCCCTTTACTCACGCACACCCACACGCACAGGCACGTGCCTGCACACCCCGGAAAGCGGACACGGGCTGAGCCAGCAGCCCCATGCCCCGCCCTGCCCCGCCTGCCCGCTCGCACACTCGTCAGGGTCTCCGGTGCTCCTTGTCACTCCGCTGTCCCTAGGACTATTCGTGGATTCCCGTCGTGTCAGCAACCACATCCGCTCGGCTTGACTGTGATGAATTAGCAGCAGGCACGTGCCCATGGGCTGTCCTAAGCGCTTTCCACACACTCTCTCCACTGTATAAAGCAGGTTCTATTCCCATCCTGTCCCCCCACTACCACCCCCCAGCGCAGATAAGGAAACAGGCACAGAGAGGTAAAGGTTAAGGAGCGGGTCCAGGGTCACACAGCTGGGAGGGGCCACACTGGGGCTCTAACCCATGGGCTACCAACTCTTTAGTTATCCCCCCTCTGATGATGCTGGGTGGAAAAGGTCCCCAGGAGGGAGGGTGCTAATGGCACAAGCCTAGGAAAGGGGGATAGCATCCTTAGAAGGCAGCAGCACCAAGACTTGAGACAGGGAGGGAAACTGAGTCTCAGAGTGGTCGTGCGACATGGGGTAAGGCCCAGCTCCAGCACTGAGCCCTTGACAAGTCTCCGAGGCAGGGAGGTTCACCAGCGCAGGTTGGTGGGAACCGAGGCTGAGCACACCCAACAAGGCAGGGGGGCACGGGGACACGACACAGGTGGTTTGGTCCCTGGCCCCACCGCCACGTTCACGAAGGGCAACTGGGTCTCTGGGGAGCCTCGGCCATGATCTCAGTCCTGCACCTTGTCTGCATTTCCTCGGCCAAAGGATGAGACGCCGGTCTCAGCTTCCTCGGGGACGAGTGGGCGGGGGGCTGTCACGAGACCGGAGCTGGTGGGTTGACAGGCTCCACTCAGCGGAGAGCACCAAACAGGCCCTTTGTTCGGACGTGCGCCGCGTGAGCTCCCTTCCGCCCGCGAGCAGGGAGGCCCCGGGAAGGAGCGGACGGAGAGGGAAGGTGGTCTGCTTCCAATTAAGCTGTTTATACGCGTCCTTGTCCAGCGACAAATGGCTACAGTGACGGAGAATCGTGGTTTCAATTTTCCGTTTGGGATCAGACGTCTCGTGGCGCTGCCAGGCTGCTCCGGAAGTGGGCAGGTCATCCCAGCGGCTCGGGAGCCAGGGAAGGTGGCTCTTGACCGCTGAGCCCGCTACAGGCCCGGTCTGGGTCCGCCAGGGGTAGAGTTCGGTCCCCGCAGATCTCGGCCTGGGGCCGCCCCGGGACCTTCTGGCTGTCTGTGCACTCCCGGGCCCCCCTCCTCTGCTGCACGACAAGATCACCCTATTTTCCGGGCAAACCAGGCTAGCACACGTCCGCGCCTGTCAGCAAATGCTTCCTTCCCGGTTGACCCATTTGGCCAACACGGGCCGTTTCCAGGCCATCCCGAACAGGGAGGGGTGCAGCGGTGCAGGCGGACGGGTGGCTGGGCTCCCGGTAATTTCCATCTTGATTTTCAAAGTCCCACAGAAGGCGAAGATGCGCCTGGAAGGAAGCTTGACAAGGAGGCGCTCCGCAGGGAAGGTGGCCTGGGGTGGGCCCAGGGCCGGGGGGCCTGGCGAGGCGCTCAGCCTCCTGGCCTGGCAGAGGGGACACCTGCACCTCCCTGGCGGGCCCGTGGTGATGAACGCATGTGAGGAGGCACGTGAGCCACTGTGAGTCGTCGAGGCCCCAGCCCGGGTTGCAAGAAAAGTTGCACTTTTACTTTTCTATAACGAACCTTGACCTCTAGCTCTCGAGGTCCCCCCCCCCACTGCCCCACCCCCACAGCTGACAAACTCAGTAGAAGAAAACTGGCCATTCCACAAAAAAGCAGCCTGGTTTACTTGTTTCCAGTTTAAATCGGTTCGTTCCGAGCGCCCTCTGCCCCTCCTTGAGCTCACACTCAGGGCCCATCTCTCCTCAGCCCAGAGCTCTCCCATGGCTCCCCAGTTCCCCGGACTGGAAGCTCAAGGTCCGATGGCCGCCCTCATCTGCCCCTCTGTCTCCCTCCCTCCGTGCCACCCTCCAGGGGTTCCTGGGGCCCAGCGCACTCTCTCCTGAGCCACCTGGAAGTCTTCCCTCTGACACCCTGTGGCTCCTCCCACACCCCAGGGACCTGACCTGCCTTCCCTGAGCACCCTGTTTACCACCCCAACAACCTTGGCCTCTGGCACACCCAGCCTCCTTTTTCTCATAGCACCTCTTACACCAGACCCAGAAAATGGCTAACTCGTTCTCTTGTTTCCTACCTGCCAAACCCCTACTCCACCTCCCTGCAAATGTAACACCAGGCATCTGTGTCTGTTTTGTCATTTGTGGTACCTCTAGGATCTAGAACAATGCCCAGAACACAGTAGGTGCTAAATAATCATTAGATGGATGGATGGAGAATAGATGGATGGATGGACGGAGGATGGATGGATGGACGGAGGATGGATGGATGGACGGAGGATGGATGGATGTGTGGGTGGATGGATGGATGGATGGTGGAGGATGGATGGAGGATGTACGGATGGATGGAAGGATGGAGGATGGATGGATGGAGGATGGAAGAGGGATGGAAGATGGATGGAGGATGGAGGATGGAAGGTAGAAAGGATGGAAGGAAGGAGGGAGGGCTGGTTCAGCCTCTAGGCTGGGGAATTCTGCAAGTTCTAGAAGGAAGCCAGGAAGCCAGGAAGCCAACTTCCTTCTACTCTCTGGTTTCCCAGACTGATGAGGGGGCATCCTCCCCTCTTCCCTACCTGGCTTCAGCATAACAACAGGTGGGCACAGGGGGCCTTTCCCAGTGTTCTGCACTCATTTAAGCAGAAAAGGGATTTGTTACAAGAACAGTGAGGATCCCACAAGATCTCAGGAGGGCTGGAGGACCAGGTGGGAAGGTTCTGCAGCCAAAAACAACCTCCAAGATCACAGCACAAAACTGGTCGGCTGGGACACCCCCAGGTTAAAGGAGCAGAGCTGCCAGCTGGCCGGGGCTCCCTCTGCCCCAGCCTCGGAGGGGCGAGCACCGGAACAGAAAACGTGGAAGACACTGTCATTCCCTGCGTGACACGTCAACCACACCAACGTGTGTGTGTGCAGGAATGACGTAAGCACGTCATATACAAAGTAAATACAAGCATATAACCTAGACAAAATAAAGCATTTGTGTGTGTGTGTGTGCGCGCACGCACGCGTAAATGAAGAGGGGACACACCATTAGTGCCACCTAATAAAGGTGGAGGGCAGAGGGTGACCAGAAAAGCGACCATCTGAAAACGGCCCCCGAATGCTTGTTCCAGGCAAGAATTATCAATGAAGGCGAAAAATAGCGAGTGAAGGTTTCGCGGGGCTGGGATATTTACATAGTCTCAATGTATGTCTCCCTGAGATAATCACTTATAACAACAAAAAAAATGTGGCAGACACAACCTTTACCAAGGGATCAAAGTGGACCCCCACAGCCAGAGCATGAACAGAGGATACCACTTGTGTGATGTCCCCGGTGAGACAGGGTCAGTGTCACCTGCGGGCGACCCTTGCCCAGAATGTCTAATCTGACCAACTCCACGCGAGGGACACCCTGCGAAGTATTTGGCCAATCATCCTGAAAACATCATAAACAGAGAATATACAGGGAGGTCTTTGTCCAGAGTGAAGGATCAAAGACCCAGAGACTGAAGGAGACTCGTGATCTGAGAGATTCCGTGAGCGCGGGGACGTTCCTGGGACGCTGGGCGAAATCGGAGCAAGGTCTCTCTGCGGATTCAGTCACAGAACGCACCCACTTGAACTTCCCCATTGAGAGAACTACACCAGGATTTACGTCTGGAAATCTCCCCATCTGAGTAAGAGAACACCCTTATTCTTAGGAAACACACACAAACGTGTTCGGAGACGAGGAGGGTCTCGCGTCTGCAAGGTCCTCTGAGATCATTTAGAAAAGAAAACGGACCTGGCAAATGTGGTAAATGTTAATTAATACCCGGGGAATCCGAACGGAGGATATTTGGGGATTCTGCTAACATTCTTGAAACTTCTCTGCAAGTCTGAAATTATGTAAAAATGAAAAGTTACAAAACAAACAGAAAAGTCTGTCTGGAAACTTAAAAGCTGAAACGGGCCTTCTTGTTCCTGCTGTCCCTCTGGGGCCTCCCTTCCCTGAGGGAGAAGCCAGAATGGTGGGGGCTCCTGCCAGAAGGCCCAGGGGAGGGTTTTAGAGGGAAAAAAAAAATCCTGGAGAAAGCCCAACACATTTGTTAAAATAATGGCATTAGTTACAGTAACAAGTAATGTGCATAAAGCTTTAATTATGTGCCAGGCCTTCCAGTGATTTTATTTTAAATGATGTTAGGGGCGCCTGGGTGGCTCAGTGGGTTAAGCATCTGCCTTAGGGTCAGGTCGTGATCTCAGGGTCCTGGAATCGAGCCCCATGTGGGGCTCCCTGCTCAGCAGGGGGCCTGCTTTTCTCTCTCTCTCTGCTTCTCCCCCTGCTTGTGGTCTCTCTCTCTGTGTGTCAAATAAATAAAATCCAAAAAAAAAAAAGTTGTCAATGTGTTTGAGCCTCAGAACAACCCTATTATCATCCCCAGTTCACCTTTGAGGACACTGAGGTGGAGTGATTCAGTAACCTGTTTGAGGTCTCCCAGATCGTGCGCGGTAGAGCCAGGATTTGAATCCAGGCCTGCTGGCTCCAGGTTCCTCTCCTGCCCCTCAGAAGTGTCTTATCAAAGGTTCAAGCCGAGACAAGCCGGAGAAGAAGAAAAAGAGGGCAGAGCACAGACCAGATGCCAAAGCCAAACCACTCAGCCATCCCAGGAGTGCTGCTGCTGGAGAAGAGCTGAAAAGGGGCTCGAGCAAAATCCCAGAGAGGGAACAGCAGTGCTTCCACCAGCAAGGTGTCCAGAGAGATGAGGAGTCCAAGAGCTATCCTCACGCAGCCTGCAGGATAGTTTCTACCTGTTGGATTGGGCTGAAGTGTCCCCCTAAATTCATGACCTCCTGAAACCCCAAAATGGGATATTTTGAAATGGGGTCTTTGCAGATATAATTAGCTAAGGATCTTGAGAAGGAAGCATCCTGGATTTAGGGGGGGCCCTACACCCAGTGACAGGGAGAGGGCCGCGCGAAGATGGGACAGAGAACAAAGGGATGTGCTCACGAGCTGAGGAGTGTCTGTAGCCGCTAGAACCAGAAGAGGCCAGGACGGCGTCTCCCCTAAGCCTTTAGATGGGGTGCGGCCCTGCCCACACCTACAGCGCAGATTTATGTCCCCTAGAATTGTGAAAGAATAAACTTCCATTGTTTAAACCACCAGATTTTTGGTCATTGGTTACGGTAGCCCCAAGAAATTAATGCCCCTGTGGTAAGTTCCCAGGAGGGCTACATCTTGCCCGCCCAAGCCTCTTCCCTTCTTCTCCCTCAGTAGGGTCCCCTTTCCAGGTCGAGCTGCAATGTGCGTGGTTAAAAGTGTGCACATCTCCAAGCTCCTCTATGGCCAGGAGATGCTGTGGAACCCAATTCAGACCAATGGGGTATGAGTAGACACTTGGCCAAGACATCTGGGAAAGCTATTTCTACATCACAGACTTGGGTTTCTGCTTCCAGAAATGGCAGGGCGTTATAACCCAACCAACCATCCTATACGTGGAGACCACAATCTGCAGAGAGAATAGAAAATGCACCTTGCTGATGTTCATCAAGAAAAGCAGACCGGTGGAAACGTGAGAGTCAACGTTGGGAGGAAAGGGGATAGCATGGCATGAGTCTCACACAGTTTTCAACTCTTTGCATGAAGACAGGCCCACTCGCACCAGGCAGGGGTGGCTGAACGTCTGGTAAGAGCCTGAAGTTGTAAAGAACCAGAGGACATGGCAGCTAGAGAGGAGAGGGGAAACCCCAGAAAGGAGAGAGCCATGGGAAGGGAGTGTCCAAGTCTCTTGCTGACCCTTGAACCGTGCATGCACACAGCAGACTCCCAGCAGGCAGCAACAGCCAACATAACCTGAATGATTTCAGCTAGCCAGTGTTCGGAATTTGAGTCCAGACCAGTGAATTTCCTGCTCAGAGAAGAACCATCTAGTCTCCATGATGCATTAACACGATGCCGAAGATAGAATCTGAAATTACAAAACATTCAAGGAAATGTTTTTACAATGTCCACCCTCAAGAGAAGGGGTCAGCAAATGATGCCTTGCAGGCTGGCCATCTGTTTTTAAAAATGAAGTTTTGGGGCACCTGGGTGGCTCAGTTGGCTGGGCAACTGCTTTCAGCTCGGGTCATGGTCCTGGAGTCCTAGAATCGAGTCCCACATCGGGTTCCCAGCTCCAGGGGAGTCTACTTCTCCCTCTGACCTTCTCCCCTCTCATGCTCTGTCTACTCTCTCTCTCTCTCAAAGGAATAAATAAAATCTTTAAAAAATAAATTAAAATTAAGTTTTACGGGTGCCCTGGCTGGCTCTGTTGGTTGACCATCCAATTCTTGGTTTCAGCCCAGGTCATGAACTCAGGGTCGTGAGATCGAGCCCTGTGTCGCTCTTCATGCCAAGGGTGTGGAGCCTACTTAAGATTCTCACTCTCCCTCTCCCTCTGCTACCTGCTACTTGCATTCTCTCTGTCTCTAAAAAAAAAAAAAAATGGAGTTTTACTGGAACACAGTTGGGCTCATTCATTTATGCCTGTCTTTGGCTGCCTTCACAATACAACCACATGGTTGAGGCTTCATGAGAGATGCCAGAGCTCATGATCCTAAAGTATTTACTGGCTGGGTCCTTTAAGACGATGTGTGCTGACTCTTGCTCAAGAGAAAAGGCAGTCGATGGTGAGTGACTCACAATGACCCAGACTTAGGAACTGGCTGACAGATATATGGTAAAGTCATAAAGGAAAGTATCTTCACAATAAATGAGAAGAAAAAAGGAAAAAATTCATGGTGAATTAGAAAATAAGGAAAAGAACCAGATGGACATTCTAGGATGGAAAAACGTCCTGTCCGAAATAAAAGGGACAGAATTAGCCGCAGGAAGAAGAGGCTACAGATCTGGAGGGGGGGTGGCGGGGGAGGCTCCCCAGTGCCCCGTGGGGTGGTGCCAACGGGGTCATTTCCATGGACTCGACCATGCACTTGTCAGAAACCAGTGAGTGCCAACATCAGTCATTACCCAATGTCCGTGATTTTTACAATCCTGCTGGGCAAGTGCTCGTGCGATATTTTAAATCAGCATTTTCAAAGCCTGAATCTACACATTTCAGAGGAAAGCTATCCCCACCGCCAACGGAAAGAGCATAAGCGAGGGCTGAGAACACAAAGGCAGAAGTGTTGATAGACATAAAGACGAGCCAAGCCCCTGAGACCCCTCCCCCACCCCACGGCTATAGGGGCTTGGGACACACAGGGACACACGACGGCAGTTACCGAAAGGGGCTGATGTCCCCTCCCTCCCCCAGTTCAGATGGGGAAGCCCTGGCTCCCAGCATGACTATTTGGAGATGGGGCTTCCAAGGAGTTAATTAAGGTTAAATGAGGGTCACAAGGGTGAGGCCTTGACCCAGAAGGACGAGGGGTGCACGCCCAGAGCCCGGGGTTCAGGGAGGAGGTGGCCATCAGCAAGCACGGAGCGAGGCCTCGGGAGACAGTGACCCTGTTGCCACCTTGATCTCGGCCTTCTGGCCGCCAGAACGGGGAGGGAATAGTCTCTGTGGTTTGAGCTGGTGAGCTGCGGGCGCCGGGCAGAGTCCTCGCGGACACACGCCGTGTGCTCTCGGCAGCGCACACGTAGGTCCTGAGACACGCAGGCTCTAGGCTCCCAGCCCAGAGCCGCCGGGCCAGAATCCGCATTTTGACAAGCCCCCGCGCCCACCCCACCCGCACAGTCTGCACACGGCCAGCGGCCTCTCTTCATCTCCTCTGACTTACCACGCGGAGGTTCCCCCCGAGGCTCCCGAAAACAGGGCCGCGGTCGGCATCTCCCTGCCTCGGGACGTGCCCCTGGTAGAAGCGCGGGAACAAGACGGCCAAGAGCCTTCGAGGGAGGTTTTAAATGTTTTATTTCACAAACTGTTCAGGTTTGTCCAAAAAAGATACGTCACGGAAACACTTCAGAAATCGAACGGGTTTTATTGAAACGACAGCAACGTGGTCCCTGTTCGTGCAAAGCGCGCGCGCACACACACACACACACACACACACACACGCTTACAGTAAATTTTTGTACACAGGAAGTAGTAAATACATCATTTTTCATAGAAAAAAGCACACATGTAAGCTGCGGGCTGCGTGAGCCTACAGACCACATAAACGACCAGAACGGGATGGGGCAGAAATCTGAAGGAAACAAGGACATTTCATTTTGGGGCCAAGAGACCCAGAGGCAGCATTGGCCTGATTTACCAGCTTTCCCTGTGGGTTACGTGTCGATGGCACGACGGGTCCTGTTGACGGACAAAATGAGAGGTGGTCTCCGATTACAGGGGCTTGGGCTCTGCGGCCTTGTTTCCATTTTCGGGAGAAAAACGGTTCCAGTTGCACGACGATGCAGAGTACGGACGGGAGCGCGCGTTCTGGCTCCGGGCTTGCGCTGCTGATCCTGTTAGACCGGCGGCTGTGGGGGCGTCCGGCAACCGGGCCCTTGAGTTGAACAGGATGGGGACCTCTCACACCAGACAGTTCAGATTCTCCCTCGGGAAGGACGCTTCCGGAAAGAGCCCCTGGAGAGTCGCAAATTCCAAAAGCCCCAACCCTGCAGTCTTGACAGAGCCACGGGCCATGACAGTCTGGTGGTCGAGAAGAGGTTGAGGAAACAGGAGTCCAGCAGCACAACACCTAGAGTCCAGAAGTTTCCAAGGACTCAGATCTTTGGGCTGTAACTAGACATGCAAGCAACAGGCTGACCGAATTCTTGTGCTCTAGCATTTGGGACTGAATCGTCAAAACCTACGAATTACTACGAGCCCACCGTGCATGAAGGAAGAACAGGTCTGCTCATTCCAGCTCCGGGGAGCAAAGGTTTGCACGGCCTTTCCACAGTTCCTAAAGGTGGTGGAGGGAAGCTGTTTACCTCCAGTGCGCGCTGGAGGGAGGGATGTTCTGGACGGCACACTGGGCTTACTTTCCCGGGTAGACTTCCTTGTCTGGACCATCTTAGTCTGGCTCTGTCTGTGGTTTTGTTTGGTTTTGTTGTTGTTGTTGTTGTTTTTTAACCATCTGTTAGTTCCTTTGCCTTTGAAATATTTAGAGGGAGGGTGAAATCAGACGTAAACCCGGTGTTCACGAAAGTGAGAGATTTTAGCCTCTGCAAAGCAATGCTATTTACAAAAAGGTATTTTGTTTCACTGTGGGTTTTGGGTCTGGGCTCCTGAAGTACTTTTATAAAGCGGGACCCAGAGAGCACCGAGCTCCTCGGAGCCGTTTGGCAAGACATGTTCCACAAAAACAGGAAGAGAAACCCTTCCAGAGTGTTTCTGTCTCCTGCTATTACACCGCAGGAGGGTTTCATAACCACAAACGGTTCCTCTTCCCAGAGCTGCTAACCTGGGCGAGGAATGTACTCAGGAATCCCCCCCCCCCCCCCCCCCCCCCCCCCCCCCCCCCCCCCCCCCCGTGGCTAGAAACTAGGTCAGCCGATGCAGGGGGACCGCATAGTCCACCACTGCTTTCGGAAAGCAGCAAGAAAACAGCCCTCCTTTGGCTGTTCACAGATGCCTCAGTGGAACCAACAGAAACCGTGAGTTGGAGAAAAAAAAACAAGCTGGGGAGGGGGCGCTGGTTTGCCAACAGAACCTCTCGCAAAGCAAAGACCCTGGCGGGGAAGGTGATGCATAACCCAGTCTGGGCTGGGCCAGGAGCCACAGGGGGAGGGATGGGGCAGAGAAAGGATCCTGGTTGATTTGTCCTCAAGGAGACCAAAGGTCACGGCAGCAGACAGACGGGCCACGTGGACAAAAGGAAGGATGAAGACAAGAGATACATCTCGGGAGTTACTAAGGAGCTCTAAGGAAGCCAGCACTGCCGCGTACAGAACCAGCCCGCGGGAGGCGGGGTGCCGGCACGGACGGGGGGGGGGGGGGGGGGGGGGGGGGGGGGGGCGGGGGGGGCCAGGGCAGGGCCCAGGCCTCGCTCCCCCAGCCCTCCTGGTTCCAGCCCATGTGTCTGACCAGCAAACGTCACACCCATTTTTCTCCATCGGTAGGGACGGACTGTGTTTTCAAAGTTTTTAAATAACCACCTTCTACTCCATTCCTGAAACTCGCCTTTCTGGCGCTCACTCTGCCTCTTCCCACCCCTGCGTGCCTCCCCCGGGCGTGAGCTCCGAGTCCTGCCATCTCTGTGGGCCTGGAACCCTCTCCCTGCCCACCGAGAAGCACCGGGGAGGAACGCCTCGGTGACCGTCCGTGAGGAGAGGGCACACAGATGGAGACCCCCGGCCCCAGCAGGACCAGTCACCAGCTGTCTGGCCGGGACCCCAGGAGGCTGCTTCTCCATGTGGTTTGAGACAAAGGCACAATGGGTGTGACACTGAACGCCATTCAAAGGAAGTTTCCTGCCTCTCTATATCCCCAGCCCAACCCCCCGCCCCCCAAAATGACAAAATAAAAATAAAAAGCAAAACTCGGAAGCCCTCTTGAAGACGCACGCCCCCTTCTCCCCGGCACTGGACATTCACTGCCTGACAGCAAAGATCCGGAAGGCCTTTCCGTCACGCGGGGTCCTCAGGCTGCAAGAGAAGGCAGAGGGCACGTTACTGAAAGATCGGGAGATCTCACTCGGAGAAGGGAGAGCGGGGTGCCCCATCCCCGCCAGGGATTCCAGCAGCTGCTGGAAACATAGCTCCTGCCCCGGGCCAGGCACACCTGGCAAGTTCCACTCTCTGTGCAAAAGGGCCTGGGTCTGAACCTAGGTCAGGCAGGGTTGTGAAGTTCTTTTCTTTGAACACCACGATCCGCCAGCCCCAGTATCTCTGAACCGGGTGTACCCTCTGAGACCTCTGCCTGGGGTTGGCATCACCTGCCGACCTCCACTGGGACGGCCATCTGGCTGACCGGCCGGTAGGATGGCATCGTAACCGTGACGCCTAAGCCGTGGTTACTGAAACAGAGCATGCCGACGAGGCCCAGACACCGAGCACCGCGCAAAGCACTGTGTATGCGCCTCCTTGCTTCCCCGAGAGGTGGGTGCGTTAGCGACCTTGTTTCGCGGGTGAGGAAACAGACGCAGTAGATGGCAAGGACTCAGCCAAGGTCATACAGCTAGTAACAGCCCCTCTCCAGGCAGGGGTTAAATCCTTCAGCGAACTGAAGCCTTTAGAAGAAAAAAACCAAACAAACAAAAGAACCCAGATCTACTGATGGGGCGCCTGGGTGGTTCCGTCGGTCCGGGGGCCAACGCTTGATTTTGGCTCGGGTCAGGATCTCAGGGTTGTGGGATCGAGCCCCGTGTCGGGCTCCAGGCTGAGCACAGAGTCTGCATGAGACTCTCTCCCTCTGCCCCTCCCCGCAGCGTGGGTGCACTCTCTAATACACACACGTGTATCTACACATTGAGAAACCCCAGCAGCCCTGACGTATAACACGCCATGAAGTGCACCCCCGTGTACGTGTACGCTCCGGCAATTCTGAGAAATTTTATAGGGTTATGCAATCACCGCCACAAAGCAGTTCCGGAGGATTATAATCACCCTGAAAGATCGCTCACGCCCAGGTTTAATCTGTTCCCCTCCCACTGGCTCCGGCGACTTCTGCCTGTGCAGATCTGCCTGTCCTGGACGTGTCACGTGCTTGGGACCGCACACTACGTGTCCTGAGCACCTGGCTGCTTTGGCTCGGAAGAGGGGTTCCGAGGCTCACCCCACACAGCAGCGTGACCTGTACTTGCCTCCTTTTTTATGGCTGAATCATAGTCCATCCTAGGGAGAGGCCACGTTTTCCGTGCCGGTTCCCCAGCTGATGGATACGTAGACTCTCTCCACTTTGGGCGTCGACGAGAAATGCTCTGGGAACGTTCGTGGACGTGCGCCCATATGGACACAATTTTCTATTGGATATACAGCGGCACAGCTAGGTCCAGAGGTGAAATGTATGCTTGCCTTTTGTAAAAGCTGCCAAAATGTTTCCAGCAGCTGCCCCATCTTACCTCCTCCCTGCCGGCTGCATGTGGGGGGCTGTGGGGGGCTTTGCGTCCTCGCCAGCCCCCGTGGCAAGTCCCATAGCTTGTGGGACACGAAGAGCTTGCCCATGCTCTGAATTCAGTGGCATGATACCCTATGGAAGTATTCCAACAGACCTAACTGGGCCCCTATTCACGGAGCTCTAAGAGCCCCTAATATTTTGTTCTTGCACACAATGCCACAGAGCCCAGCCTTGTCCTGTCCACACGCGTACGAGAGCTCCTACAGATCGGCTCCAGGGGGCAGGATGGCGGATAGCAGGACACACATCTGCATCTGCGATCTGGACGGCCTGCCAGACTGCCCTCTGCGGAGACCCCCCCCCCCCAAAGACAAGCCCCATCCACAGCAGGTGAGGCGGCCGGTCCAGCCCACACGCGCGCCAACCCGGCGTGCTCATCGGCTTTCGGTGCTCAGCCATTCAAAAGTAGGGCACGGCATCCACATGGGGTTTTAACTTGCCTTCTGCTCATTATGAATGAGTTGGAGCATAAGATTCACAGCCGAGCCGTGGTTTAAGCTTGATTTCCTGTGGAGTCTCCCCTCCAGCTGAAACTGCCGGACCAGACAGATGGCCTTTGCCCTCTCCGACTGCTTGGGAAGGGCGGCAGTCCTCGGGAAGCGGCTGCTTGGAATTCCTGGTTGTTTTTCCCTCTCCCCATGGCAGTGCTATGTTCTTGGCTACCCTGGGACTGAACTTTCAAAACGGGTATCTGATGGGAGCCCTTGGCAAGATGGGGCTGTGAGCAAAAGCCAGGCATCCAGACAGACCAGAACGCTGGGCCGCCGGCCTCCAGGCCAGCAGTTCCCACCAGACGGAGAGCGTGGCCATGCTGGGGCTGGGGTTACCCGGCTGCCCTGCTGATTTCTGGAAAGCTCAGGTTCCAGGGCCCTCCTCAGGCCTCTGGGCTGCACGACTTCCCCAGATCCTCTGCCCAAATGAACAGCCTGGGAGAACCAGCCAGAGCCACCAGGTTCTCGGCCAGTCCTCCTGGTGGACCAGCCGCGCTGGGAAGAACAGCAAGGTCTGTGTCTCTGGCTACTACTGTCCTATCGATGACGTGTCTCCCCACCACAGGGCCCCAAAAACCCCGGGACAAGAGGGCCATGCAGGCTGTCGTCCGGACAAGGGCCCGGTACCTGCAGAGCACCCCTGTCGAGGAGCCGATCCACCTCGGAGGCAAAAGCAGACCTGCTGACTGGGGTGTCTATTTCTTAATACATCAACCAGCGAGAGACGCCACTGAGGGTGCCCGTGTGACGCGTGTCGGGCTCCTCCCCTAGGTCAGGCAGAGAATCCCTCTGGTTCAGGCTACTCCAAAAAGCCTTCGGGTGGGTTCCCACTCGTCTCTGCCTCAAACACTGACCAAGCCCCAGTCCGGCTGGCTGAGTCCTTGGCCCTGCGTGTTTGACAGGGAGGGGGTGTGACTGCTCAGCTGGAAGCCAGCCTTCCCACCGTCCGTTCTGAAGCCTCACCCTCTGGTCCCAATGCCCTCCTTGGGCTCATTGTAACTCCCACACACAGCAGAAGGGAGCGTCAGTTGGCACAGCACGTCTGGACAATTTTCTTAAAAGGTATTGGCCATTTTAATAAAGGGTTTCAAGAACTTTCAGAAAAAGTACTGGGAAAAATCTCTCCGTGCGCTCTGAACACATCTCTGAACTCAGCAACGTGTCCGTCATTCGGCCAGCGTGCAGCTGAGCACCTACTACATGCGGGGCACTGGCCGTGTGGGGGGCTGTGGGGCTAACAGAACTGCTGAGGTTCCTTCTTTTCACGAGCAAGAACCGGGGGTGGCAAGTGAAGCTAAACGTGGCAAAGAGATCATCTCAGAGAGTGAGGGGTCCTGGGAGCAAAACCGCACCAGGAAATGGGAGCGGAGCAGCGCAGGGGTGAGGCTCAGAATAATGGGAGCGGAGCAGCGCAGGGGTGAGGCTCAGAATAAGGAGACCAGAGCCCGGCAGGGAGGAGGGACGTAGGGTGGTGGGATCGGATCAGAGCAGAGCAGGGGTGAGGGACGCAGGGTGATGGGACCAGAGCAGGGCAGGGGTGAGGCTCAGAATAAGGAGACCGGTGCAGGGCAGGGGTGAGGGACGCAGGGTGATAGGAATGGAGCAGGCCAGGGGAGGCAGCAGCTGTGTGATAGGCTGAGTGACAAGGGGACCCCCATCACAGGAATACATGGCAGATGGGGGTGGGGATCCAGGGTCAGGTGATAGAGGGTGCAAAGGCGCTCGTCTCAACGCGTCCCCAGAACAGAGAGGCCAGCGAGCGAAGGGTCATGAAGAGGGACAGCGTGTCAAGAGGGTAGAGAGATGGGCAAGGATCACATCAGCTGTGACCTTGCGTGGGGAGGGGAGGGGCTTTCATTCTGGCCATGGAAGAAGCCTAACCCCTCAGAGAGACATGATCTGTCCCTGCGACCATCTACCGGAAGGAAGTTCTCTTAAGAAACTGTCGGGAAAGCACACAGGCTGGTGCAAAGATGTTCTCTGCTGTGTTGTTTATCGCAGCAAAGTGAAAGGAAACAGCCTGGATGTCTGTCCAGGGGCGGTCTGTCCACACAAGGGAAGAGGGTGCAGCCACGGAAATGATGGCGTGGCTATGTGGCACGTGGCTTGGGAGCACATTCAAACGGTTACTGACTGAAAAAAAACAGTTACCCTCGCAATACAGGGAGTCTGATCCGTTTCGGGTAAAACAAAAACAAGAAAGAAGGGGTTTGTGAACAGAAAAAAATCCGGAAGGAAACACACGGGAACGCTGCTGACACTCGCTGTGGGATTTTCAGTGACAGTAATTGAAATCTGAAATTATTTTGAAATTATTTTCTTAAATAACTGGCAATTACATCTTGAAATTATTTTCTTAAAATGTCTTAAATTAAGATTTTAATCGCTTAAAATGAATTCCTTAAAATTATTTTAAAATTAAAATGATTTATGGAGGTTTCTCTAATTTGAAGAAGAAGAATAGGAAGGAATGGAGGAAGAGAGAGCCCACAAGACGTCCAGAAAGGCTGGGGAGAAGCAGAACGCACCCCTGGGAGCCGGCAGCTCTGCCCACCCCTGCTGCCCGCGGGATGCCGCCTGGGTCCTTACATAAGCTCGCCCCGTGCACCTCTCACGGGCACCCCATAGGATCTCTAAGGTTTTCGTCACTTATAGAAAGGGAACCAAGGCTCTGAGTAATACGCGATTTGCCCCAAATGGAACACCTTGTTCCGGGTGCAGCTGGGATGAGGACCCAAGTGTGTCGAGGCCCCTAACCATTATCCTGAGCAGTCAGGCTGTGGCTGACCATCTCCGAGGGTGACATCGGCCCACCCCAGGTCCCCAGGGGGCGGGGGAGGTTGTAGGCCCTCAAGGAGCCCCAAACATCGGACTGCATCCTGGAGCAGCGGATGGAGGTCATTCAGGCAGGGACCGATGGCCCTTTGGCACCAGGCCACCCAGACTGCAAGGACAGCATGACACGCCGTTCTCGGCACGGGGTGGGCTGTCCCAGGAGGGACCGTGGGCTTGCCCACAAGCCGGCAGCTGACCCCATGGAGTCACAGAACCCAGCGTCAGATGGACTGCGGGAAAGGAACACACGACGGCCCTCCTAGCTTTTTCAGGGTGCAATTTCTTTTTAATTATGAAGAAATATCATTTCTTCGTATACGTGTCCGTATGCGTATTGATATGTATAGACGTATATGCGTGTAGGTGTTTGTATGCAGTGTAGATATTTTGTTGGTTTATTTTAAAGATCCGAACCCTGTTCTCCCAGAGTCTCATCTGTTTAGAGATCTTCCAGGAAAACTCGAGAGTCAGACAGATGCAGCTTCAGACCTTATCCCTAGGACCTGGGTTAGTCCCGCTCTCTGAGCCCGTTCTCCCATCTGCAGAACAGGGCCTGTGAAAGCATCCGGTCCTTAGGGACAGCGGGAGGCGTACGCAAGCCTGTGCCAACAACCCCAGGTCGGTGCACTCAGTCAGTGGGAGCTGCAAACAGTCCTTCCTATGCTGTTTGAATCCCAATTGCCCCTCCGGGAAAGGACCGTGTGCTTGGCACACGGTGGGTCCACACACAGTGACAAAGGCACTATCCCCACAGAAGCCCAAACCCTGTCACAAGTCTTCCTCTTATTGTGTGAAATATAAAAATATTCTTTCGGGAAAAGAGTTTCAGAACAGTGTGTGGTATATGATCTCTGTCTTGATTTTGTATGGGTTGTATGTGCCCTGGGGCAGAAGGCCTGAAAAGCTACAAATGAGCAAGTAACAGAGGTTAGCAGGGCACCTGTGCAGGACTCTGGTTTTCTACCCCTAAGACTTATTACTTAAATAGTAAGTATGTATTTCTTTTCTAATATAAACTTTTAAAGATAGGGGCGCCTGGGTGACTCAGCGGCTTAAAGCCTCTGCCTTCAGCTCAGGTCATGATCCCAAGGTCCTGGGATCGAGCCCCACATCGGGCTCTCTGCTCAGCGGGGAGCCTGCTTCCTCCTCTCTCTCTGCCTGCCTCTCTGCCTACTTATGATCTGTCTGTCAAATAAATAAATAAAATCTTTAAAAAAAAAAAAAACTTTTAAAGGTAAAAACAAGTGCGCCCTTGACCTGAAGGCTCGCCCAACCCCTCCTGGGCAGGGCCTGTGCCCCAGGCTCAGGGATCACATGTGCTGGTGAAGAGAACGGGTATGGGGGTCAGTGGCCTGATTCAGTCATGGCTCTGGGGCTTGCTGGCCAGTGACCTTGAACAAGTCACTCAACCTCTCTGGGCCTCCCTTTCCTTCCTGATATAGTGGGGATAACTGGAGTCCCCACTTCATGGGGCTGCTGGGAGGATTTGATGAGCTACTGTGCATACAGATCTTGGAGGGTAGGGAGGGGGAAACACATCCATTTGCCCAGCAGTGGGAACCCGACACCCAGTCTTGGTCCAGCCAGCTTGGGGGAGAGGGAGGAGCTCGTGACATCCGGAAACAACAGCTTAATGGTGTCTGCTTCTCAGAGTTTCTGGATTCACTGAGGGATTTTCAGACACCCAACCCTTCCGAGTCCTAGGGCTGAGCTGCCCAGCAGAGCAGTCGACCAGTCACAGTGGCTACTGGGCACGTGAGATGGGACTCGCCCAGACTGAGATGCTGGATGTGTGTCATACAGGGTAGAGCTCCAAGATCTTATTTTTAAAAGTGCCTATTTCTTATCAATGACTTTCTATTAATTGACATTAAAATGGTATTTTTGATACAATGCATTCAATCAAATATATTCTAAATTGTCCTTTTTACTTGTTACTGTGTCTACTAGAAACTTTAGAACCCTGTGTGGCTTTTGGTTAAGCGTGTGCTGGACATGCCCCAGGAGGTCAGGGCCTGGCACAAAGACGCTGCCCACAAATGTGACACTCATTTTTAGATGAAAGTCCTTCCACATATAGACCATCCACCTCTGTGTACGGGTTATGTTTGTTAAAACCAAGTGGCCAAGAATGCTATCTGTCAGCACCGGTGTGTTTCCCAATCTCCTTGTGAAATCGGGCTTTTAAAAAAACGGTCCTGGTCTAGGAAAAATTCCTGAACCGATATTCACCCAGATATCCAGCTTCTTTACGAGAACATTCCAGCACACCCTGGTCCCAATGTCGAGAGCCCTTCCTGACACCTCTCCTTTCCTCTGCGAATCCTTGGTGGACATGTGTGTGAGACAGAAGACTCCTGTCCTCCCACAGGTTCTCAGTTCTGCATACGTGTCTTTCAAAACTCTCAGGAAATCCTCTTCTAGAAAAAGACCACTGCTACACCAAAGCTACTTTGCAGCCAGACTGACTTCTGGCCCAGGTGCCGAGAATTCTGCTCAGGAGGCCTCTGCTTCCTTGCTCGACCAGAGGCGTCCCTGAAGGGGCATGAAGTTCGCAGTGCCCAGTCCCAGAGTGTCCAGCATCCGCGACTCCCTGGGGACTCCCTGGGACCACTCCCGGGAACCAGCAGCCGTTGGGGACAGAGCCACCCTCCAGCCCCAGGCTTGGTTCCCGCAGCCCCTAATGGGAACAGGCTCTGGGGAGGTTTCCCAGTCCTGGTCTCTGTGCGGAGGGCTGCGGAGGTCCCATGTCAACGAGGGGCCGTGGGGCGCAGCCGGATCCTCCAGACAGTGAGACGGGGCCCTGCTTCATGGGCTCAGCTGCCTGCCCTCCCTCCAGAACAGTGACGCCCGGGCCCCTGCGACTGCACTGGTCCTTCCTCCTGCCATCTCTGCCCCACCGGATGACACGGCCCTCGTGGGCAGAGATCAAGCCGCATGTTCCCTGCTGGATCCCAGTGCCTGGGACATCACACCGGCTCGCCAAGCGTTCGACCCCTGACGGGTGAGGGCGCATCGGAAGGACGGATGCACGGATGGAAGAGTGACTTCCCACAAGGTGCTCCCCTTGTCCCGAAAGACCATCCACACAGCCAATTTCTTACGCACAAGTCACTTGGCCCTACGTGCAGGAACCATGGCACCGAGGTGAGCAACAGACTTCTAAGTGATACCATAGGTACGAGGGCCCCGGGTTCACGGGGCATGTACGGTGAGCCGCCGGCCGGTGCTTGGCCAGACCCTCTCCATGATCTTCACAGCGACCATGTGACAGAGGATGGACCGAAGCTCGGGGAGACCGCCTGCCCAAGGACACCTAGTGGGGAGCAGGGTCCCAAATGTCATCAGACCCCACCCCACAAGAGCACCCTCCCGGCATGGCCTCCCCCTTCTGTGTGTGCAGGGTGGACTCTGTTGTCTCCCCGCCCACCGATACCAGCATCCCGGGCTCCAGGAGAACAAGTCCGAATCGCAAAGTATCAGAATCCCACATGGTGCCTGTGTGTGCCGGGGACGCGACCAGCCTCACGGCATCGTCCGACGTGCACCAGGTACCCTGGGAGTCGTGTTCATGGAAATCACAGAGCCCAGTCCCGGAACTTCAGACTCTGCAGGTCTGGGGAGGGCCTGAGAGCCTACTTTTCTAGCAAGCTCCTGGCTGACCTGGATTCTGCTCGGTCTGTGGGGGCCAGTCTAAGACCCACCACCTTACCACTACCCCAGGGCAGGTGTTTTCACCTTCCCCTTTATGGGTGGGAAAACTGAGTCATAAGTGAGCGAGTCCAAGAAGGAAAGGAAGCAGGATCTCAACTCTGGAGATGCAGGAACTCCCTAGAACCTTCCCGAATAGCACAGCGGGCATCGGCCACTCCGGGCCTGGGAAGGGCTGCCTGGAGGATATTTATAATGATGACGGCAATTCTGGGAAGGTCCCTCGGGAAGAGATAAAGAATGACGGGTCTTGGGGGGGCAGGGGGGTGACAGTGGGAAAGAAACCACCCTGGGGACCCATCCCAGACACCCACGTGGAGGGGCCACACATTAAGCCCAGTGGCTGCCCTCGGGGAGCCGCTGACATTGCCCCAGGGACGAGCCGGGCAGTGAGCGCCAAGGCCGGCCTGCCACGTTTCTCAGCAAGACCGTTTCCTCTTCGAGGGGTACAGAGAGCTCAACAGAGTGGTGTCCGGGACGTCTTTCCAGCCTGGCCAGGAAATTCCACTAATCAGCTGCCTGATTTCCCTCCCATTAAATCAATGGAATTTCCCTTCATTAAGCTCTTCCCAAACAAAGGTTGCCCACGCCAAAGGAGAAGACGCAGACGCCGTCCACTCCAGCATCAGGGCTCAGGGCAGAGTGTCTGTGTGGGCCCCTGGCGGGGTCTGTGTGCCATCCTGACGCTCCCAGGCAGCCTGGGGGTATGGGGGGGGACCACGAAAGCCTGAGCTTCCAGGGCCTGGCACATTTTGTGTTCTTGATTTTATACTCCTTTTTGAAAGAAGCCCCTTCAAATAAAAATTTCAGGGCTCCCCTCCATTATGGGCTCACTCATGTCCTCCAACCCTATTCCTGCATTTAAACCCCAACCCCCAATGCCTCAGAACGGACCGTATTTGGAGAGGATCTTTGAAAGGATAATGAAGTTAAAAATGAGGCCTTGAGGGGGAACCCCAATCCAACCTGACCAGTCTCCTTAGAGGAGGAAAAGAGGACATAGACACACACAGAGGGAGGACCGGGTCAGGACACAGGGAGAAGGTGGCCGTCTACACACCCAGGAGAGAGGCCTCAGGAAGAAGTGTCCCCAGCCCACGCCTTGATCAGGGACTTCCCGCCTCCAGCACTACGAGGAAATCAACATCTGGGCTGTAAGCACCCTGCCGTCTGTGTACCTTTCCTCACCAGCCCCAGGAACAAATACACCCCCAACAGGGGTCTGCCCCGGGGGAAGGCGAGTCATCAGACCCATTTCACAGACACAGGAACCAAGGTTCGGGAAAGGCCGGATGCCTTGTGTGAGGTCACAGGGTTCTCAGAGGAAACCCCGGGACTGGGGCCTGGGTCTCTGGTCTTCGAGGCCCGTCAGGCACATCCATGGCAACAGGACACAGGTGAGGCTGAGAAGCATCTGCCAGGAGATAACTGGCAGCCTGAAGCCACCCTGGGACCCCTTAAGAACATTCTGGAAAGGTCTACCCAAAGCCTCAGACATTTGCTTAGTCGTTGATCTAGGGATGTCATTTCCAGAGATTTCCGGAAATAAGCACTAGCATGTGCTGACATTCCCCCACAAGGATGGCCGTCACGGGACAATCGCCACCTGCCCCTCCTGGGATGGGAAAGTGCTGGACGAACTGCCCAAACAGGAGAGGGGTGCAGTGTGCCCACCAGACGCAACTGTGTGGGGTCACCAGCAGGGACGCGGTGGGGGGGGTTAGGAGCTGCGTGATGGTCTAATCAGTGAAAACACAGAGTACTCGACTGTCCACTCCAAGAGCGGCTGCTCTCAGCTACAGCCAGCCACTGGCTCAACCCTCCAGCCACTCCGTGAGGCCGGGGCCGGCGCTGTCCCTGTATCACGGGGAGAACGCTAAGGTACAAGGAATCAGGCAGCTGGCTGGTGGGCACAAAGCCAGTGAGAAGCAGAGCTCCAAGCCCTCCGCTCTTACTTCTGCGACGGACGTAACCACACTATCGTTAGCTGCAGAGAACCACTGAGTCACCATAATTGGATCCCGTGTGTTTTCTTCGCGCCCGTGCCAAGTAAGAGGACCGGAAGGAGACCCAGCACAAGCCTCACGGTGACAGCTTATGGATGATTGTTTTTTGGGGGGGCTTATGGGAGGCTTCTCAATCTTCTACAAAAACATATAATGTCATAGAAAAAAGTTCTCACTTTTAAAACAGAAAGGAAGAGAAAAGAACAGGCTTGTCCTGTGTATTCTGGTGAGAATGAGCACAAGCCGGCCTGAGTCCTCCTCCCAAGGTCAAGGACACTGGCTTCCCTCCCAGGTGCCCCCGGGGCACTGTAGATGGGCCTTGGGTGATGAGAGCTGGAGAACGCAGCCCTACCTTTCAGACTGGACTCCGTTCCTGAGTGAGCCCACGTAGGCCTTCTTTTTATCCACGGGCATCAGGTCCACATAACCCCCGCTCTCGTTCTGGATGACTCCCGCGTGCACGGCCGTCTTGCAGATGCTCGAACTCTGAAAGTGCGAGAAGAGCTGGGATCAACGCCAAGGGCACTGTGCTCCTAGGCGAGGCCCTGCTCCCTCCAACCAGTACTTGGTGGCCACGCTGGCTGGGGTGGGGGTCATTGATCAAGTTACCCCTACGAAACACCCATCACCCCCTTGATTCCTTTGGAGTCTCTCCAGAGAGACCTGGCATCCTTCATTCATACACACATTCATTCCTTCAGCAAGGATTTTCTGAGCACCTACTGGGTGCCAGACCCTGTGCTAAATGTAGGAAAACTCAGCAGGGAACAAAATAAAGACCTGGCCTTCATGCAGTTGAGGGAGCCTGACAAGGAAGCAAATACACACATAACCAACTCTGGCTGTGAAGAAAATAAAGCCAGCTCATGAGGTTAAGTGAATGGGTGGAGACACTCAGGATGGTTAATCCGGGAAGACTGCTCTTGGTGTGACATTTGAGATTTAATTTGGGTGAGAAAAAAGAATGGGCCACTGCCTATGAATACATCTGGGAAGAGCATCCCAGGCAGAGGGGACAGCCTGTGCAAAGGTCCTGGGGTAAGAGTGAACCTGTCATGTCCCAGAAACAGAAAAAGGGCCAAGGTGGCTAGAATACGCATCAGGAGAGTGTGGCGGGGCAGGTGGGAGAGGTGAACGAGGTCCATCCCGCAGGGCTGTGAGGACGACAGGGGGTTCTAGGCTTATTCTAAGTGTCAAGGAAGCTGCTGGTTTTTAAGTAGGGGCAGGGTGTGCTGTTTTCCAAAGTTATCAAGCAGTCCAATTCCTGGGTTAACAAACCCTCGAGTTAAATTTTCACTAGGGTCTTTAGGGAGCCATCAGAAAAAGGATCCACAGGATGGAATGTCTGAGATTAACCAATCCCCATGTTGGGGGGCTGGTCCTCGCTCACCCTGACTGGCTGACTCAGAGTTGCCCCTGATGAGGGCCAGGGTACCGAGGCACACTCAAGGTGAAGCACCACGTGGGTGACCCACTCCAGCCGCGTCTGTGACCCCGTCCTCCAGCCTGGGGTAGAGACCCAACCCTGGCCTTGGCTGTGGGTGTCAGTCTCCACTGCAACCCAGAGCCCTGTGCGGCACCTTCACCCGGTGATGGCACCTGACCCCCTGCCTTCCCGCCCCCTCCCCCGGAAGCAGCGGTGGTGGGGGAAGCCCGGATTTGGCATTTTCAACACCGGTCGGGGGTTCTCGTGAGCGGCCAGGGCCGCGCGGATCCGTGTGTGGGCTCAGCAGCCTCCTTCCCCCTTAGCAGACAGAAGGCGGACTCCCAGCTTCTCCAGTCCCGGCCCCGGGTGGACCGCCTTGGGCCTGGGATCTCACTTCATCTTCCAATGGTACAGGTAAGTCCCGCCATTCCCACTCCACGGGCCAGAGCGCGTGGGTTTGGTGAGAACCAAGAACTTGGCTGGGGCTGCGCCGACAGCGGCTTAGCCGAGATTCCCGCTGAGGTCCAGCTGAGGGAAAGTCTGTGCATCCGAGGTCCCCAGAGGCAGGGCCCCCGGAGAGTCCGCATCCCTGTCTCTGAGCCTGTGACCACGTGAGCGCCCGTGGCCAAAGGACGTCCTGCACATGGGACGGAGGTAAGGACTTTGAGGAGGAGAGGAGCCCAGAGTCATCCCCAGGGTCCTTCTAAGAGGGAGGCCAGCAGGGCAGAGATGGGGAGACAGAGCTGAAGATGCCACAGGGCTGGCTTTGCAGATGGGGGGGCAGGGGCTGTGGGCGGCTTTTGGAAAGTGAGAAAGTCACAAAAACAGGTGCCCCTGGTGCGGGGGGCTCCAGAAGGAATGGAACTCTGCCGACAGCCTGACCTGTACCTGTGGAGGCCTGTGCTGGGCTTTGGACCTCCAGACTGTGAGAGGAAGGCCAACAAGTTACTAAGTCTGTGCTCATTTATCACAGCAGCCCTAAGAAACACATACCACTTCTGATGGGACATCCATTAGGTCCCTTAAGTGAGGACTTCCAGATACTCGGGAAACAGAGTCACCAGGGGAACGGCCCCCGAGACTCCGGTAACAGGATGAGTCAAGCTGACGAGCCAGCAGCTCATTCTAGCTCAGCGAGCTGCCGACTTAGAGATGGAGTCAGAATGACGTCTACAGGCCAGACCTAGTGACCTGGTGACCCGGGGCCACGGCCCTCATTGGCTTAGCCTGCAGACTCCGTGTGTGTCGAGCAGGGAGAGGGGGGGTGGTGATTTGTGCAGGGAGTGGAGGCGAGGCCACTGCAGACCAGGACCCAAGTTTGCAAACACCACCTGGCGGGGGTCACTCGGGGTGGGGGGGCATGTGTGTCTGGACTTGGCTGTCCTCAAGGCCACCTGTTTGCATAGTACATGGGGGGGTCCCAACCATTGATTAACCCAGCCAGAACCTCCTTCGTGATGAGAGTGGGCTGGGAAAGAGGAATCCTGTAGGATCCTGCTTACACGGGGCTTTGGACACGGTCCGGTCCGCAGACCCAGAATGTAGAACAGGGTAGGTACCCCGAGCTGCCCTTTGAATGGGACAAGGAACCCATCAAGCAGGTTCTTAACACCAAGACAGGAGTGAACAGATTCAAGTGGGCTCTCTGAAAATCCCGATCTGAAATCTCACACAGATTCAGAATCTCACACGTTGGGAGCCTGGGGCAGTCCCTCTTAGGGATGCCCCGCCAGGCGGTGGGCTCCTGCCCCCTTCCTTCAAAACTGGGTCCTGCCGGAGAAGCTGCTGGTTTTGCATCAGAAGAAAATCACTTCTCAGCACCAGAGGCTGCCCTGATGGGTCCCTGGGAAGTGCTCCATGCCGCGGGCCGGGCAGAGCGAGAGAGCCCCGGGGAGCTCCCACACCGAGGGCTTGAGAACCGGAGTGCCCACTTTATGGGACTGAGTTGTCAGAGTCACCGAAGGCCACATATGATTCTGGGCCGACACATCCTTTCTTCTTTGATAGACGGACAAGGGCAGGGCTCCTTAGCCAAGCGGGCTCTGGGGGACCAGGGAGGCCCCTGAGTGGCACATCAGCAACAACTTCCTTGGTGTCAGCACGGAACTCGGGAAACCCCAGAGAAGCAGGGACAGCTGGTTACCTCGTCCGGACGAGGAAGCCTTTTGAATTATCCCCTGGAAAAAGGATCTGTAAGTTTCCAGTCCTTCAAAGGGTTTGTGTCCCCCAAAGATTCGGAAGCAGTGCACGGACGACCACCTCAGAGAGAGACGGAGACTTGGGGATTCCTCTAAACGCCGGGTTGGCAGGGGGTGAGCTGTGTGGGCACGAACGTGCACTCTTCTCACCGGCAGGCACTTCTTCCGTCTCTCTGGCCACAGCTCACTCCGCTGACCCAGTCACCGGGCGTGAGGCCCGGGGCTGCTTTGGCTGCAGCAGCCGGTGGGTGGGGGGACCCGAGCCCACCGCCCGCAGACCCTGTCCTGGAGGCACATCCTTGGGCCGAAATGCTGGCAGGAGGTGCCGTGGTCTGGTTTTGCATCCTGTGACCGTCCTTTGCCTCCTGTCCCTGGAGGATTTCTGGACGCCCGTGGTATCCAAGTTTTCCGTGACAACGTCAAGCTGCAGCCATGAGTATGAGACCCTCACGTGGGCGGTAGATCTTTCTCACGAGAGAGGCTCGGCTCTCGTCCGTGATCGACACACACCTCTCCAAGCAACCGCAGCATTGGGCAACCCGTCTTCCCCTTTCTCGCCCTTTCTTCATCATGTCTCCCTCACGAAGCTTCCATAAACACGCAGGCCGTCCACTTTCTCTTCCTAGGCCCCGAGCGACGCAAAGAAACAGCTACCACCCGCAGAAATCGGCTCTCAGAGAGGCCGGAGCTCGTCCCGCCTCCACCACTTGTCCGCCGGGTGGCCTTGAATGACGTGTTTTGGCCCCAAGAGCCCTTATTTTCTCAGTACAAAGGGCGGGTCATCATCACAGGTAACACTTTCAAGCATTCACCAAGGCAGGCCCTGCTGTGGGAGCTTCCTGTGCAGTGGCGGAGAAATCGCTCAACAGCCCTGCCAGGTGGGTATTATTATCCTCTCTTAGCAGACGAGTGGAACAAGGCTCAGGGACATTCAGGGATTTGCCCCAAACCACTCAGCCGGCAAACAGCAGAGTCAGGACTGCCCCCCGCGCCACCCCCCAGAGCCAGCAAGCTGTCCACCATTCCTCATGGGACTGTGAGGGCCGGAGAGAACTATCTGGAAGACGCAACAAGCCAGGGCTTGAACGCAGGCTTGTCGCCTGCGGCAGTCAGGAAACGTTAGTTGATAAGGCAAGTGGCACCACCGTGATCATCACTGCCACTGTCACCGCGAATGCTCCAGGGACTGTCGTCCCGGAACAGCGGCATCAGCGTCATCCGGGAACTCGTTACCAACGCAGATTCTCTGGCTCTTCTCCAGACTCACTGAGTCAGAAAGGCTGGGGTGGGGCCCAGAAATCTGTCAGAACAAGCCCTCTGGGGGATTCTGGTGTGTGCCCAAGGGTGAGAACTTATCCAGCCACCGAGGGAGTCAGTCGGGGAGGACAGATGAGAAAACCCAAGGCTCAGAGTAGGAGAAAGGCTCACCCGCCATCTCACAATCGGGTCTTAACTCGCACCTTGTGACCCAGACCTTGCTCTCTGGGCTACATCCTGCTGCTTCTCCTGCCTGCAGCTCACCACGAAGGGAGGGGACTGGCCAATAACGCACTCCCGGTGAGCAGGCAGGAACGGTGGCATGATTGGGCCCTTCGAAGATTTGGAGACAACTCTCCCAAAATAAATCTCTTAGCTAAACAGACATTTTCCAAAAGGCATCATCATTTCCCAGAATACAGAGTGACCTAGAAACCGAGCCCAGAAAAGAACCTTTGAGATGGACGGAACTCCCTTCCTTCTCTCCTTACTCCTCCCCTCTCCTCTCCCTGTCTCCCCTCTCTTTCTCTTTCTTTCTTTCTCCCTTCTTTATTTTTGGAAGAGCTTAATATTTAAACATCAACTAATTTAGTATCTTCATTTATTTATTCCTTCAACAGACATTAACTGAACAGTCATTATGTGCCAAGCCCTGGGCTGAGCACTGTGGTTCCAAGAGCTCGAAACCCTGGAGAACAAGTTAAAGACCACATATAGGTCTCTACTCCCATGCCTGTTCCCATCAGTGTAATTATGAGTACAGGTACATTCCAGCAAGGCAGAACAGGGGAGGACAACAATACCTAGAAATGATGTTCTTAAAGAACCTAAAACATAGTAAAATTTTTACATTATTATTAATTTTCATCAAGTCCTCTTTGCATTTCTAAGTTTTAAAACAACTTTATATGTTTAGCTGCTACGTTGTTTGGTGCATACAGATTTTATCTCATACCTTCACAAACTGCACCTTTCGTGTCATTCCACAAGAATTGTGTTGTCCCATTCAGTATGTTTAACCTTAAATTCCACTTTATCAGACAGGAATATTGCCAATGCTGCTTAGTTGTTTCTCTGTATTTGGCTAGAATCACGTGGCCTATCTCTTTATTTTTAAGTTGTTTTAAAATCAAAGTTTGGCTCGAACATTTCATTTAATAATTGATATACAATATTTTACTCCATTAAGCTTTTAAAACTCAATTTTGGCTGAATGCCTCCTGCGAAGAAAAAGACTCAAAGAGTAAAGGAAAAAGATGGGGGAGAAAAAGGTTAGCCATGAAGACTGCTTTGACTTAGTGACCTCAGATTTACAGGAATCTGGAACCAATGAAGCAGACGGAGGCAAAGATGGTGGTGGTGTGTGGGAGAGAACAATTAAGATGAAGACGGAAAAAAGCTGAGTAAAAATGTTAGCTGGGGATGGGTGATGCTGATCTAATCAGGAAATGCTAGGTCTCAAAGATTCCTTGGACTAGAAAATCTCCGCGGGCTCATTCTACAGAGAGGTACACAACTTGGCAAGAGGCTCACACAGCCTGGTGGACAGGGCTGCGACCACATTCCCATCCTTTGGGACACCATGTGTCTTAACCCCGGGTAACTGGAGGGAACAGACTACGTTTTGGACGATTCACTCAGAAAAATCAGGCTAAAACTTCCTTACTAAAGTTAGCAAGGAAATGTGGAAGAACAGACTGCAGTGTGGTAAGAGTGGTTATGAACAAGTTGTCATTAGTGTAATTTATATTTCCTTCTGTGTGCTTTTAGCTAAGTGGGGACACACAGTGACTAGAGTGGACCAGTTCTAGAAATGCATCAGGAGAGCTGGAAGGATGACTGAATTAGCTGGAGAAATGAAGGCTTAAATACGTGATACCTGAGAGCCTTCACGTTAAAAACGCACACGAATGGGGAGGCACGATTCAATTTACCGAACCATGAAAACATTCGCACACGATGAGGTCCCCAGGCACCTAAGACCACGCGCACACACCAGTGGAAGTACCAAGACAACCACACACACGGGGCAACCAGGGCCGGGGGCGCAGAAAGAACTTATCTCAATTTCAATCAAAGCACGGGAATGAGATCTCGGGTTTCTGGTATCCAGACCTTAGAACATTGTTTCTGAGGTCTGAGCATGCTTGGAGAGGAGGCCACTGAAAAAGTGGGCATACTCACGTCTGCATAGATGTTAGTTCCAAACACAGGAGCCCAGTAGGATGGCTCGTCTTTGCAGTGTGCTGGACACCGAACCCTGGAAAACCAGAAACATGCGTGTGATGGTTCTGATCGGCAGAAGACAAAAGTTCTTGAGAAGCAGCTGGCCTTCCCCATTTGGATTTCAAGATCTAGCGGCTTACCCGGGAAAGGAAACTATCACACAGTTAACTCTTTAAGAAAAATAACATCTCTTCCCACCCTAGCAGTGGTAAAGCTATTTTCCCTCTTCGTAAACACCGCATATAGAATTTTCCAACTACGTACAAAAGAGACACGCAGAAATGACACGGCGAAAGAGGATAAATGCATAAGAGAGTCGAATACGGGATTGTGAGATAGGGTACCTCCCGTTCTCCGGCGTCAGCCAGTTCATATCATGGGCACACTATGGAGATTATAATCAATCGACTTTGTCAAAGGCCACTTTCCTGTGTGAGGGAGGAAAGGGTGGAGGGCCCTCACCTCAGTGAGTCAAACTATCCCAGGGAGGGGGCACTGATAACCTGCGGCCGAAGGGGTCAGATCACCACTGGGTCAGTCACCACTTCCTGCTGTAGGCAGAAAGGATGAGGAGAGCACCTCACACTGGAAATGGGTGGGTCTTAGGCCGTGAGAGATATTCAAACCGGGGGGGGGGGAAAGCATGAACTTTATTTAAGAAAAGGTTTTTTTGCCTTTATCTGGAACATGTTGCTGGAGCCAAGATGGCGGCCGGAAACCATCTGGCCCCAAGAGAGACAGGATTCTGGCAGGGAAGAGAGCCCAGGCAAAGGCAGTGAGAAGCTAAAACAGTCTGGAGGCGTGGGGGAGGGGACAAGGGCGGGCAGAGAGGAGGAGGATGTGCATGTGAGATGCTCAAAAAGAATTTGGACAAGAAAATTCTTGCCTACTGTTTCTAGAATGGCAGGTCAGAAACCTGTCTCTTCTGTACTTGCACTATGTCAAGTTCTTTGTTGTTGTTCATTTGTGTTTTCTGAAATAACTTCCTTCTGCTTCTGCTTAAGATTTAGGTTAATGATTTAATATTCAGTAAAAGGTTGTCCTCCTTGATTGAACATGCAAAGGGGGTCAGCGTGGTGATGGCTGTGGCCTTGGGAGCCTGTGAGAAAGCCCCAAAGGGAACACGGACCACAGAGTGGGGGACCTGGGGTCCCCGCTCAGTGTCTCCTCCCTCACCAGACCCTCCTGGGGCTCTTCCCTGCTCATACCTTGGGGGTGTCCACAGGTTAGTTTAAGGTCAGTCTATAAGAAAATCCATAGGCCTCAAGGCCCCCAGAGAAGGAGTCACAGCTCCAAGAGGACCCATTAGGTACGTCAGAAGCAGATGTTACCAAATGTTACTTTATTTCCGGTTGCATCACCCTCCAAAAATCAGCCAGTAAAGTTTGGCGGCGGGGGGGGGGGGGGGGGGGGGGGCACGTTTAAAATCTACTCTTTAGACAAACTGTGGTCCAGGCACAGACTAGAACCCTGCACGGCGCACGGCGACAGGAGAGAAGAGACCACGGACGTGCTCGTGGCACAGAAGAAACTCAAAAGCATTACGCAGAGGGAAAGAAGCCAGACACGAAAGGCTCCATACTAGGACGGCTCTGTTTAGGCGAAATGCTGGGAAAAGCAAAATTATAGTGACAGAACGTAGACCAGTGGTTGGCAGGGACACGGGGGCAGAGGTGGAAGGAGAGGGGTGACTTAAGGCAACTTTCTCGCATGCTGGACACTTGATCGTGGTGGTGGCAGCATGATGGGGCCGTCTGTCGAGACACATCAGATTGTACACTCACAGTGGGTGGGTTATATCGTGTGCAATTTACACCTCAGAAAAGTTGGGCTGTCATGAGCCGATTCTCAAGTGACCCAGAGAAAATGTCAGAGATGAAGCCCAAGAACTAAGGGGCGGATAAAGGGGACAAGGGACCCCACGAAGCTTTTAGTATGGTGATTCCCCGCTGGGCTGCTCCCTGAGACTCAGATCTCAGTGGTCTGGGCAGAGGCCTGGGAAATCCATTCTGTTGATGTCCCTCAGGCAATTCCAACCCCACCCGCCCCCTGCCACCCCACAGCCATGGTGGAGAACCAGAGGTCTCGGGGAGAGGTCCAGTGGGTCTGGAAGCCTGAGCACAAAGCAGTCGGTTTCCTGGGCATCCGCACCAAAGGGCCACGCCTAGAACTTGGTTATGCTTCGCTGCATGAGACGACACCCCACCCCAGCCCTATGCCTCCTTCCCTCAGCCCTTGTGTTTGCAAAACCAGAGGCCAGTGAGCCTTACCTGGGGCAGTGGGTCCCCGCCTTCTCGAACGGGCAGAGCTGAGCGACGGAGCTATAACAGTCCACGTCCTGCACTGGGGAGAGGAACACGGCGGGAAACGGTCAAGTCATTGGCAAGCCTGGGTCTCAGGCCTCCAGCCTGTGAGATGGCCCGCCGGCCCCCAGGTCCTAGGGCCTCATGGGACCCTCTCACGGAGGCGGGATGAGAAGCCAGCAGCGGCTGAGGCCTAGCACCGCAGGCACCTCACCTCGGGCCCCTCAACGGGCGAGACGCCCCACGGCCCGAGTGTGTCCACAGCTCCCCGGAACCGACGACATCTCTCATTGCTCCCCTCCTTGGTCCTCATGGCAGGTATTAATCTAATTATCCAGAGGAGGAAGTAGAGGCCTAAAGGCCAGAGACTACCCTAGGTCTGCACGGGACATGGTGGGAAGCGGGTTTCTGATTCCCCGCCTAGAGCCCCTCTTCAAAGTCACTTGTTTTTAACAATGGAGGTAAGAAAGAGGCTCTTACACTGGCTGCCTGTGGTCTCTGAGCACATGTCCTCAGCTAGCCCCAGGTGTAGCAAACCTTTCCCAAAGGGCCAGAGGCTAGCTATTCCTGGCTTGGCCGCCGTATGGACTACATGGCAACCACTCGACTCTGCTCCTGTAGTAGAAACCAGCCACAGCAGACATGTAAATGAATGGGAGCGACTATGTGCCAATAAAACTTCATTTGCAAAGACAGACGGCAGGAAGGATTTGGCCCCGAGGGTGGTCGTTTCCGTCAACCCCTGGTCCAGCCTATCATTTGGACGGGCCCGAGATCTAGGTAGCCATCGGGGACTTGTTCTGTACCCCACGGGACGCTGCACAACGGAAGGCGGGGAAGGTCATTAAAATTAGGTTGAGAACACCACTAAAAGGCACAGAATAATACATCATTATTTAATTCTCTTTCAATTCTTGAAAGCGTATCGATGCATTACCAGTGCAAATACTGTTAATCATCGGGAAAATAACCCATAAAGGTATCCACCAAAATGTTCACAATGTTATCTCTGAGTGGCGGAAACTGGGCCAAATCCTTTTTTTTTTTTTTTAATGCTTCTTTGTATTTTTAAATTATCTGGAATAAATAGGCATTACTTTTGTAAAATGGAAAAAAAGCTGCTACATGTTTTTCTAAAAACACCTAACCAGATATTCCTGTATCCAGGGCCTACGGCGACAAGCACCACTTTCCCAAAGGAGAGGAAGGGTCGTCGGGCCAATTTCCTGAGGAAGCATCTCCGCTTGCCTGGGACCATTCCAGTCAAGTGCCCAGGCTGGAAAGTTCAAATTCACAGCTCCCCTCTGCCTCTGGCATGCTCTCCCATGGATGCACCCCACCCGGCCACATGAACGTGCCCTGGGCAATAGAAAACACAGGCAATAGGAAAGCGAGGCCAGAGAGGGCAAGTACGTGCCACGTGCTTCTTCCTGTTTCCCTTCGGTGTTCACGCAGACGTTACTGGTCCATCAACCCCCGTTTTCTGATGAGCCCAGAATGGTGCTTCAGCACCCTTCTCACAGGCTCCCGCTGCTACTGTCCACCAGGAGAAACGGACTCTTCCTGTCAGGCGTTCTAGACCCAGGCATTAGAATTTTTGTGACACGCAGCTGGGATCCCCAGTCCTGTTTCTGGTTTAGCAATTGAAGGCCAATGCCACGTTCAGATAGGTTTAGAAAGTAGTTAAAGGACTGACCTCATCAGGAAAAAGCCTTTACGTGCTGAGAACAGCAGTGTTAGCAGGCATCAAATGCATTTAATCAAAAGCTAAGGAGAATGAAAACTCCAGGGAAACTCAAGATAACCTGTGTATTATGGTCACACAGAAAAAGACTGGCCAGCTTACCTTTCACTTTTGACACCACGAAGGAGCTGGAAGGCTTGTATTTGCTGGAAAAGAAAACATGAGCTAAATGCAAACAGACTCATTCCTAAAAGAGCAAGATGGCTCCTGCGTTTGTTTCCAGCCTCCACTTTTTATCCTCCTGTCTTTTTAGATTCCTACTGCCCGAAAGCTCTTAGAACATCCCAGAATAGGACTCTTTAACCTTCTCTGTGCCGAGAACCCCTCTGACAGCCTGGTGAAGCCTACGGACCCCTTCTCAGGATAGTGACTTTAAAAGGCATATGATAAATTTAAAAGATTGACAGGGAGTCAGTTATTAGTGATGCTTTTTGTTTTCCAAGGATTAAGGCGGCTTTGCGTCTGAGTGATAGCCGAACTTCCTTGTGAGCGCAGTAAACACACGGTCGAGAGGCCAGTCTTCTAACCACTATCCTTTTAGGGTAATCATGGCAGAGACCGGCTTTTCAGATTCTCCCCTGCCCCCCGCAACCGGATTTCTCCCAGTGAGAGGGTCGCTGGCCCCGCTAACGCTACTCTGGTTTGGGGCTGGTATTCATACAGGCAGGAAATACATTTCAATTAGAAGTTAAAGAAAACAAAGCTCTGATATTTGTGTGGATGTCTGCAGACTCCCTAAAACACAAAGAACCCCGCTCCAGATGCAAAGTTGGCCCCCAGGAGGGCCCAGAAGCGGCTCTGGGACAAGCATGCCAGACCACGCGGGGCCCAGACCTGGCTGGTGCCCGTGCTGAGCCTTGCGTGGCTGGCGTTAGGTCACCCGGCCTCCGAGAACATGTTCTTTGCTTCCGGTTAAACTTCCGCGCTCATGTTTACACAACCCCGGAGTCCCTAGCTAAAACGAAGAGAGAATTTTGCAAGACCTCTTGAAGAAGCAGGCCTTTCAAAGGGGAATGACTCATGTGCTTTCTGAAGTGTCCTGAGCAGAGCTCCCTGGAACACACACATAGGGGCTCTGGTCCCCATGGTCCTTGCTACAGACCTTGGGATAGGCACTGACACAGGAAAGTCTCTTGAGGCGATGCGCCGTGGCCCGGGGCTGTGGGGGGCTGAGGCAGGGTCCCCAGTGTCCCCGCTAGGCTGGGCTGGGTTCTAGGTCCTGGATGGGGAAGGGGCCCCTGGGTGTGGGGTGGGGGAGTGTTCTCAGGGCTCTGGACAATAGATCTTTCCTTGCAACGGTGGGAGAGGAGTCACATCATGTTAAAAACTGACTAGCTGTAGCTCTGGGGATGAGATGGGGGTCAACTCTGGGTCCTACCAGGGCCCTCTTTCACAAGCAAGGTGCTGCCACCCAGAAGGGATGAAGAAATTAGACCAAGGGCGCCTGGGTGGCTCAGTGGGTTAAGCCGCTGCCTTTGGCTCAGGTCATGATCTCAGGGTCCTGGGATCGAGTCCCGCATCGGGCTCTCTGCTCAGCAGGGAGCCTGCTTCCCTTCCTCTCTCTCTGCCTGCCTCTCTGCCTACTTGTGATCTCTGTCAAATAAATAAATAAAATCTAAAAAAAAAAAGAAAAAAAAAAGAAAAAAAAGAAATTAGACCAAGATGAGGGGAGGGGGCAGAGCCCATTGCCGGGCTCCGTGCTCCCCAGTTCCTTTATGGCTCTGACTCTACAGACAGACCACGATGTGGCCTTCCCCACCGCGAAAGTCAGGATGGGGAGGATGGCCTGCCCAGCGTCCATCTGCAGACCTAGCTGTAAAACAGTATCTTCCACCAAGAAAAAATAAATCAATCTATTTTAAAAATGGAAAGCCTCATTCTCCAGAAAGAAAAAAAATGCTATTCAAGAATAAACCTATGAACTCAAGGATGGGAAGCAAAGAGAGGGTCAAAACTCAGCCCAAAGGAAACACAGGAAAACCCACGCAGGGGGTTTGATCTATGGAGTTAAGTCTTCATAGGTTTTTTTTTTTTCCTGCTTCTTTATATTGTCGGGTGCTTCTCGAAATTTCAACAATATCTTCATAACCAGGAAGAAGGAACCCTCATCGTAGTTACCTCAGAGACTCCACGCCATTTCTCTCAGACCGGACGAAGAAGGGGACCTTCCCGTTCCTGGTGACGTCCACCAGGCCACCTTTGGCGTCCAGGATACCGTAGTGAATGGCGGCCCGGCATATGCTGGACGACTGGGGGCAGGGAGGGGGGGGCACCGTAAGTATGTCTGAATTCACCTTTGTCCGGGCTTCTTTAGAAATGTCCAGGGTGTTTGTCCTCAACCCACAGAAAAGCCGCAATGTCTGGCCAAAGCTCTCCCGTACTTCTGACTCACCTTTCTCTAGAACACGGCTTTGTTCCTGGGGTTGCTTATCTCAGAAAACTCATCCGAGGGGCTTTACGAGCGGAGAGCGGTGACAAACGGCCCTTTCTCCCCATCCAGTGGAGCATGTTAGCGCCCAGTCTAGGATGGAGACTCCCCTTCCGAGGGGGAGCCCCCGTTCCCCAAAAGTGGCTTTACTAGTCTGCACGCCCACAGACAGGCACGGGTCGGCTCTTGGGCAGAGGCAGGGGAAGGAAATCCTATCGTGTGAGAACCACCTGCCTCCCTTCCAAACGCACGACAGCCGTCCGCACGGGCACTTACACTTTCATAGAAGAGAGTCCCGAAGACCTTGGCCTGGTTGTTCAGACAGCCCGCGGGGCACTGGTACCTGATGGAGAAGAAAGATTTTCGGAGGTGAACGTGTTGAGGGGCTCTCGCCAGGAATCTACCCGGGTTCGTCTCCTTCAAGAGCTCGACTCTGACCTCAGAGAGGAGGTCCAGGGACGCGAAACCCGCTGCGTCCGGGAGAGTCACGATTTCCCCAGGCTGGAGTTCACGCCAACACCATTCCAGGCTCAACCGGGCCTTCTTTTCATGTGTTTAGGACTCATGGTGAAGGCAGAGGTGCAAATTCAAGGACAATTCACAGAAGACAAGCGGTTTTGAAGGTGCACACGTACATTCTCAAACACCCATCGTCAAAGAAGGTACAACTGGAGAGGACATGCCTCCTTCCAGGTGTCGAACCACAAGGGTGTTTTTTGTTTTTTTTTTTTTTTTATAGAATAAAATCCAGTGAGGATTCTCCTGCTCCCCTGAAATGCCTAAATCAATCTTTCCAGAAAGCCTTAAAAATTTGCTTTCTCCCATTCTTGAACTTTCCTCGTAGGCATATAAACCCGAGCCAGAGGTCGGAAAGTTGGACCCCATGTTATTCCAAGTGTCTGGCATCATGAAAAACTAGAAATGAAACCAGCACCGCCCAAGGAACAGCCAAGCCTGTGTTTGCACGGCCGTATGTTGGAGTCTAATGCGTTCCCCGAGCAATGAAGTCTTTGAAAAGTACGTGACTTGGGAAAACTTTAAATGAAAACGGTAGCTCACAAGCTTCAGCGTCAGCGGTGGGAACCTCCCCAGGGCCCAGAGAACACATGGGAAGGGACTATATCTAATTGCTACAGATCAAGGAGATGCTGTGACACTGTTTTTTTTTTTTTCTTTAAACGCTGGCGGGGGTGCTGTTTTCCTGAATTACTTCCCCTAAACAAGAACACCTTTTAAAGTCGGGGGGCGGGGAAGGGCCCAACAGATATTATTTTGTCAAAGCACCAGGTGATGGGATGCCTTCGAGGAGACAGACGGTGGACGCACTTGAATTATATAGTTCTCCATCAGTGGCCTCAGACAGTCCCTCTCCCTGCTTGCAGTGGGTCCCAGCAAGCCCCGACTCTGGAACTTTTTCAAGGCTATCGATGCGTGTTCTCCGAACTTCTCATTTTTCCCACTGACTACTCAGGCGTGATGCTCTCATAATGAGCTTGTGGCCCGGAAAGGCACAGCAGCGCAAAGGGACCACTGAGTGTTCCAGACACCCCAGAGCTGTGCAGACATGCCCAGACACCGTGCATGGGGACGGTGGAGCCACCAGCCCTCGGTGCCACAGGCTGCCCATCTCACCGGCAGACTGGCCGATTTCCTCTGCAGCACACGCCAGCCAGCTGCTCGGGGGACGCATGAGCCCTGGAGCGACCTCATCCCGGGTTGCTCAAAGTCTACGGGGGGGCGTCCTCGGGCCAAACCAAATTCCAAAGCCCCACAGCATGAAGTAGGAGCCGTCACCTTCTCTTTTAAGTAATATGGTTTGCCTTAAAGGAACAGCTGCCAGAAACCTGAGCAAGAGGGGTAAAGACCACTCGTGACCACGGACATGGTTTTCCAACCGTGAACCTGAGGTTCCTCGTAAGGCTGCTGCACCTGCTGGCCATTTGCTGCCAAAAAGAGCAGCCTAGCAACCGCATTGCCAAAACCGAACCCATCCTTCTTGGCCACCAGTCTCCAACATCTGGATGGACAAGGCTGAGTGAGTCCATCGGCGAGATGACCTCATCTGACGACCAGGGAACACACTGGCCCGCGGCCTCTGTCAGTGGCCAACACCACCAGCTCACGTGGGCCCTCCCATGGCCCCTGCCCTGACATCCCCTGCACTGCACCCCGGGCCACCATGTGACCCCCTTCACGCACACAGCTGGAGTGGAGCCCCGACCTCACAAGGTCTCCTGGGGGTGATCGGACCCTCCGGGAACAGTGCACAATTTCTGTAGTCACCACGGCTGGAGGTGGGGGTGCTCCTGGCATCCAGGGCCTTGAGGCCAGAATGCTGCTCATTCCCTACAGGCCACGGGACAGCCTCACCACAGAGAATCATCAGCCCTAAGTGCCACGAGCACCAAGGTCAGAAGCCCTGCTCTGGGCCGAGAGACACAGGTCATCTTCGAGGGCCAAGCTTTTCTCAAATGCCGGAGGGACCTCGGAGACATCACGGTCCATCTAACCTATGACGCGTCCCACCCCCCATGGCCGGCCCTTCAAAGGAAGGGCTGCGGGCCTCCATACCTGAGGGCCCGGCCCAGACCTCACCTGTTGCACGTAGATCCTTTGCACTTGTCCTTCATCTTCGTGTCACACCGGACAGCCTGGGCTGGGAGAGAAGGACAAGAGCGCACGTCACACCAACGGGGCATTGGTCTGAGGTAAAAGATACCACCCCGTACTCCAGAGAACTTTCTGGAACATCCTGGAACCCATGTCATAACCCGAGCAGGAACACTTGTGGCTGCAGGCTTCAGCTGTGAGGCTCGAGTCCCAGGCCTGGCCTTTCAGAGTAGCTGGGTGATCCTGGACGGGGCCTTCTTCCCCAGTCTGAGGTTCAGTTTCCACAGAAACCAGCGGGGACAAGTGTCACGGGTGCTGCTTCTGCGAGCATTTGCTGAGGGAGTCAGTGTGACCTTGGAAGGGGGCCTAGCCCACACCCAGTGCCCTGAAGCCCTGGAGGGTTCTGGAAGGGTGGGCCTCACAGCCTCCTCCAGCCAAGACGAGCTCTGTCAAGCTCTCCTTGTTTATTTTCTAGGGACACAGGAGAATCTGGGCACAGTGTTACAGTTTGATAGTGCGACACTGGCACACCCATGAGGACAGAGATTGCTGGGGCAGAGCAGGGACAGAGCAGCCAAAAAAGCCCGGGGTGGGGGCTGTTCAGAGAAGCATGAGCTCGCCCCTGCTCAGGGTGAGGGGGCCCCACTTTATGCCATTGGCAGCTCAGGGGGACATGGAGAACCCCAGGCAGACAGCCCAGGCCTGTGTCATGCCTGGGGGGAAAATGTCCCTAGGGAGCCCCAAACCTTCCATTAAGGGGCTGGATCGGGGACATGGAACGTTGGGCTCCAGGCGGGGCTGGGGAGGGCAGAAAGAAGGAAGCCGTGAGGTGAGTGCGCGGGCAGGTCAGGGGAAAGCCGGACGAGGGCTGAGTGCGACAATCTCTCAGTGGAGGGCCTCCAGGAGCTCTGAGGGGAGCCATGGGAGGCACTGTGCTGATGGGCTCAGAGCCGACACTGGGTGGCCCCCGTTATGGCAAAGATCCGCAGAGCAACCCCGGGTGGGCCTTATCGCCTCTTGTATGGATGAGCAAACCGAGTCTCACAGAGGCTAGTGGGGGTCCGGTCACCAGCGAGCCGGCCTGGGGAGGCCCATCCTGCTGGAACCTCCATGGGAACCCAGCTTGAGCCCAAGCCTCCTTTCAAAGGAGAAGGTCTAACTTTGAAATGCAGGCGGGGGGGAAATGCCACCCAAGCCCCACTCCCACGATGCTTGCTTTGGAAAGGACTTAAAAATATCATTTTTTAAAATGCCGCTGCAGGGGCGCCTGCATGGCTCAGTGGGTTAAAGCCTCTGCCTTCGGCTCAGGTCATGATCTCAGGGTCCTGGGATGGAGCCTGCTCCCCACCCACCTCTCTGTCTGCTTCTCTGCCTACTTGTGATCTCTCTCTCTGTGTCAAATAAATAAATAAAATATTTAAATAAATAAATAAATAAATAAATAAATAAATAAATAAATAAATGCTGCTACACTTCCCCGCTGTGCCCCACTGTTTGCTGACCCGGAGACCTCTCGGGCTGCCCCCTGCCCCCCACCACCGCCCAAGCACAGGCAGCCCGAGGGCAGAGGACAGAGCCGTACTCACTCATGTAGCTCACGGCAGACGCCTTCTTGGGCTTCGTGGGTCTGACCACCCTCGGCTGGACCCAGACATGCTTGTCATCGGGAACGGGGGCCACCTCCACTTCGTTCATCTCGTCGGTTTCCGGCTTGGGGCTGGACGTCAAAGTCTCTTCTTAAGAATGAAGAGGACGAAAAAGAGAACACGAAGCGGGGGATTCAGCAAAAATGCACTTTGCAGGGAAAATGGCAACGGGGAAACTGGACTGGCTGGAGGTTCTCGGTCACAAAGGGTCGGGCCCGTGGCCGAGAAACAGTGACGCTGCAGAGCAGGGCCGGCCTGGGGGTGTCCTAACACCGAGGCAAGGCGAGGCGAGGCAGCCGAGTCTCCGCGGGCCGCGTTCGCCATGGAGCCGGGAGCAGTCGGGCCAACCTGGGTGATCCCAGAGGCTTCTTGTCCCTCCTCCCACACTCCACCACCTGCCCAAGGAGGCAGCTTCAGGGGCCGAGCCCAAACCGGCACGGTCTCCCCTGAGGACCCTCTGGCCCCCGGGTTTGCCGGGGAGGGGTCTCCACAGTCTTGTGCCCACGTGGTGCAGGATGACCCGCGTCGGTGTCTTTGGACCACGATGCACCCCGGCCGCAGGCCCGCTCTGCTCCCTTCCGCACCCCCAAGTCCTCGCTCACCAAGCCGACGCCTTTCTCTGCGCCGGAGCTTCGCGGCCCGGCACATAGGACCCGGCCAAAGTCCCCGCTCCGGTTCAAAACGGAGTCTCTCCACTGGATCCCGTACGTCTCCCACCCCGGTGTTCTCTCTCCTACAACCATGCCCCACAGCTTTAGCACGTTAATTAGCCAAATTCCATTTCTCGGGAGCATCCGTGTGCCTTTCGGGTTCGTCCTGAGAGACACCTGGAAGCGCTCGTCAGAGCCCACCTGCAGGCCATCAGGTACCGAACCATGAAGCCCCGCCAGTGCACAGAACAGTCCGGCTGTTTTTATCTGCCCGTGTGGCCTTGTCAAGGACTACGTGGTGTGCACCCTCGTGGGGGGTGCGGGCCTCCCACTTTAGTGCGCACGCCCATCCCCCAAGGGTGTCTGAAAACCAGAGCTGGAAAGCCCCATCTAGGGAGCCCCTCCCAGGCCTCTCTGTGGCACTGGATTAAAATTCCAGCGGGGACAAGGGCTGGTGAACACCCGAGGCTCGTTCCCGGTTGTCCTTAGCAGTGACCGCTCTGCTCCAAAGGGGGACCAGGTGTTTTGTGGCTACGCAAAGCAAGCATCCAGAGCCAGGGCCAATTCTCCAGGGCTTTTCAAGGCCGGAATGTGCTGCTTCTGTTCCAGGGGCCCGTCCCCGTCCCCACCCCCACCCCCCAAGCCATGCACAGCCGCCATGCCACCTGGGTGAGGAGAGCGGGTGGGGTTTAAGCCGGGGCAGTCCGGAGCCCAATGCCATCCTTATCAGAGCTCTGTTGACAGCCATGAGGCCACCACCACCTGCCCCTCCCACCAGCTGCCAACTCCCCGGGGCCAGGAGCCAGCCTGCTTCATCCCTGTCCCTCCCCCAACACCCCAGACACCCGGCTCCCAGCCAGCTTTGCTGAACAAAATCTGCTGAATGAAGGATGAACTAAGCCGTAAAGAATTCTCTCTTTGGGTTCTTTCAGGAAAAAAAAGAGAGAGAGAGAGAGAAGAAAAGAGTCCCAGCTGAGTTTGAAGACCTTCAAAAGAGAATTCTGAAATCACCACTTGGAGGCCAAAGCTATAGGCGAAATCTTTAGGAAGACGCTGGGTTTGCAAACGCCGCTGGGCCCACATGCTCCGTCCCGGGTCTGCTCTTGCCATCAGTGTGGCTCTTCAGTTCTGCCCTCCCTGCTGGCCCGAGCCGTCTCAGGAATGAGCCGGGTTTTCTTCCACTGGCCTTTAGGATTTTTATACCTCATAATCGCGGCTTTATTCGGCCGAATATAGTTTGGCAGAGCCATCTAAAGCGTTTGAGGGTCACTATTTAAGAAAATGGGCAGACAGTCCTCACCCTCAGACGCACACATGAAAGGGGATGCTCACCCAGACGACAGCCTGTATTTGAGCACATCCCAATTAAGATCCCCTGTGCGGAGCAGCGCGGGCCTAGGGAAGTTCCACGCCCAAGTTCACCGCAAGGTTACTGTGTGCATGGTCCATCCTGGACCCGAGGTCTCGGGCCCCATGTCATTGCTTACAGCCCCCTGCAGACGCCTACCTGGCTCTGTAGGTAGTGACAGAACTCACACTGACTCTCTGCCAGCTCGGTGCTTCCTTGGCCTGCGCGCCTCGCTCCCTGGGAGGCCCGATCGGCCCCATTTCACAGACAGGAAAACCGAGGCTCAGAGAGGCTAAGAGACCGGCCCAAGCTCACACAGCCAAGTGTGAAGCTGCCCGGCCACACAGCCCGCACTCTTCATTGCCACACAGGTTCACAGTTTCAGGCTGGAGAGACGGAAACTTCTCCAATGGTCTATCTTTAACCCTGACCCAGCCCCATTATAGGTCAAGGCCTTTCAGGGCCCCTCAATTGGTGCTGATTAAGTAGCTTATGCAGATAACCAGCTTTACCAGAGACTTTCTGCCTGGTTAGCTAAGAAAGCTGGGATGCCTGCCAAGGGGACTTGGGAGTTTTCCACCAAAAATAAAGAAACAAGCATAAAGGTTTCATTGGGTGGGTAACCCAGCATCTGAGGTGTCTTTGTGTGCGTGTGTCCTTTGAAAATGACCCTCTGGGCATATGGGCAGTATATGCATTCGCCCGTAGGCAGAACACAACTGCTCTGTGACCCCGGAGCCCTCAGAGCCTACTGGCTATTGGAACAACAGGTGACCAGGCATCCAGGAAGAGTCTGGGGGTAGAGAGAGCATGGGAGCAGGTGCACTGTCTGTGTAATCAGGGAAGGCTCCCTAGAGGAGGTGTGACACCAGGCCTGTGTTTCCAAGGAGGAGAATGTATCTGCCAGGTTCACAGCACGGATGAGCCCCCTACCCCCAAGACCTACAGTCCCCACCAGGTGAGGAAGGACCCCTGGCAAGGTGACAAGTGCAGTCATACCTCCCCACCCCCACTTCTTGGAGTGGATAACGAGTGTGTTTAGAAAGGGTTCTTGTGCTAGCCGTTCACATCCTTCTCTGGGCATCCTCCCGGCAAAGCTTTTACAGACAGACTCTTACTGCCACTGTTACAGACGGGCAGACTGAGCCCCAGGCGGCACGCGGTATGCCCAAGCACACAGCTCTGGGAACCATGGAGACGACTCCTGGACCTAGCAGCTCTGGCTTGTGCGCCTGGAGGCCCTCCCGGAGGGGCTGACAGACCCTGAAAACAGCCCTGCGATCAGGCTCGAGCAAAGAACGGCAGGAGATCTGAGGAGAATCCTCCACGGGCCTCCCTCTCCTACGCTCCCCAAATTGGCTCTTGGGACCTGACAAGGGACTCGCCCCTCCTGGGGGACTGGACGGCAGCCACGGGCTCTGCCTGCCAGGGACACAGGGAAGGGCCCGGACAGGCCCGAGGGCCAGTCTCCGCCCACGATCTTGTCCTGCCATGACCCCCACTTCCAGGCAGGGAGACTGAGGCTCCCAGAGAGGGGGCGGCCCACCCAGTGGCCCACAGCTGGCATGTGGCAGGAGTGCTCCTCCTGAAGCCAGCACGCTGGGCTCTAGCACCCGGGTTTTGTGGATGTGGGACCCGGAGCAGGGATTTCCGTGGAGGGGTTCGCTGAGGACCAGCATTTGGCGCCCTGCTTGGAGACAGAGAGTCGGGGCAGGCCGGCAGGACACACTGCTGTTAACAAGCCTCCCCGTCTCCTGGGCTCTCGTTGGGCAAAACCAGCGGTGACCAGCTGGCCGGGACAACAGGACTCCTGCACCCCAACCGGGTCTGGGACCCCACACCCCAGCCCACCTGTCTCTGCACCCCAGAGCCCCCTGGACTGCCAAGAAAAGCCTGGCGTGGAGACTCGCTCGCTCCTGCATGCCCAAGCCTCCGGGGAGGCCCCTCTCTGCTGTCCCAGGGCAGCCGACGCGGCCACATGGACAATACGTCCCAAACACAAACACTCGGGGAGCCCCTTGGACCCACTTCTGTCCCCCCGGGGCTAGAGCCTGAGAAAATACTGCAAAACATGAGCAACCATTCAGGCACCAGGATGCGTTACTTACAACAGCGGGGACAGTGGAAAGGTCCCGGGAGGCCAACTAGAAACAAGGGCGAGGACTCGTGGCAGACACTCGGATCTGCCCGGGGCCACGGAGAGAAGGGAACCGTGAACACTTATGACAAATCGGGTGAGGCATCCGTGAGGGGCCAACGAGTGGAAGGAAGGAGGCCAGCAGGCCGGGGGCAGGGCAAGGCCTGCCAGCCTGGAGGTCACCTGGGATAGGCGCAGTCCTGTTTGTCGTGTGTCTGTAACCAAACCGTGAGAGCCGACCACAGCGGGGACGCGTGTGCAGCCAGCGGCCAGCGCAGGGTGGGGCCATGGGAGAGGCCTCCTGAAGGGATGTGCGGGCACAGCCCCGTGTCCCCAAGGAGCCGGCGGGGGCTGAACTCCAGGGCTGGAGAGGGGGTCTGCCCACCACCCACGGCTGCACGGGCAGGAGGAGGGGTGGGGGAGGGGCGCCTTGACTGCAGTGTTCAGCTGGCCCGTTTGACGACAGCCCTTCCCTGGCCCACAGACAGAGGGGACAGCCACTGGGGGTGGCTTCCGAGTCACTTCCTACCTCGGTAACACATGTTGTTCTTACAACCGCCCCCATAGCTGGGCGGGCACTCGGAGCAGGGCCGGCCGGTTCTGTACGGGGCTTCTCCGATCCAGTTCCCCCTGCGGGGAACACCAAAAACACCGTCAGGAGGGGCCGCCGCCCGAGCGCCGGGGTCCCTCCTCGCCCCTTTCCTGGGCTGTCCAGGGGAGGAAGGAGGGTGTGTGTGCCACGTAAAGAGGAAGAGGCTGCTGCACGGAGCCTAGAGAATTCTAGAAGAATCCCGGCAGGAGCTGGGACACCTCCTTCCTCCCCAGCACCGTGGTCGTGTCGCGCTGCCCGTGTCCTGCCTTACATGACTCTGAACACTGTCCACCACCCCCCACCCCAGCCCCAACACCTTCATCCTGGAGAGCTGCCGAGATCTGCCCTGTTGAGCCGTTTGTCAAAGCAGTAAAAGTATGTTCTAGGAAGGAGCTCGTGTTTACTAAGCTCCTACCGACCAGGTCCCTCCGTCCTTCTGACACCTTGGGGGGGCGTGCTGGAGTTCCACCCTTTCTCAGAGGAGGCCACGGGGGCTCGAAAGGTTAAGTGACTTGCCCAAGGCCACACAGCAAGCAAGTGGAGGGGCTCGGAGCCTTTGAGCACTCTGCCCTCAGGGTTGGGACCAAGGTCCGTCCAGATGTCACTGACACCGTCCACTTCCGTCTGAAGTTCCTGGTCATGAAAATGGAGGCCGGTCAGGGCCTGGTTCTCCAGGGACCAGGTAACGGCTGTGGAGCGGTGTCCCTAAGCCCCTCTCCCAGAGCCTGGGCCTCTGGCAGCACAAGCTGGAGCCAAGCATGACGGGGACCAGTCTTTGTGATTCCTTCTAGAAACTTCCTTCAGGGTTGACCTGGTGGGCTACTCAGGAAGGTGATCCAGAGCCCTACCGATAAGCCAAGCCTGGCCCTGGCCTCCCCCAGCCTCCCTCCACTGAGCAGTCCAGAGCGACTCCCCAAGTGGGACCCCTGCCCTGCCTGCCACGTGACCCCACCGCTGCCCTCAGGCCTGACCCTCTGTCTCCTTCTCTGTAACAGGGGCCAGAGCAGGAGGTTGTACAGTGACAGAGTGATGGCATGGAGGCCCTCAGCCCAGGGCCCTGTTCACGGTGAAGGGATGTCAATGGTGGTAGTTACAGGGGTACGCACACATCACACGGACTCAGTGTGTGTCTCCCCACTGCCCACTAATTGCCACGTTGAAGCCCTAACCCCCAGATGGCTGTGTGTGGAGACGTGGCATCCCAGGAGGTGAGTGAGGGAAATGAGGTCACAGGATAAGGCTCCAATCCACCAGGATCAGTGTCCTTAAGAGAGGGGACACTGGGGAGCCCCACTCTCTCCCTTGCTCCCTTTCTGTGCACACACAGAAGAACGGCCACGTGACGACACAGGGAGGAAGGGAATCAGCAGCACCCAGAGGTACGCCCTGTCTCCACCTGGGACTCATGGCCTCTGGCCCTTGGTCATGGCCACGCATGCTGGCTGGCCCACGCAGACACGTGTGGGGTTTATCAAGCCACACACTTGAGACATGCGTACCATCCCTACGTTATTCTGTTTTTCAAGAAGATAGCTGGGCTCTAAGAAAGGCAGATTCTGTTTCTGATAGAATCTTCAGGTGTATTTCTTTTTTTTATACAAAGAGTCGAATTGAAATATCCATCACGCCCCACTGCTGGTCCCCACTCTGCTGGGGACCCCGCCACAGGGGGCCAGTTACTGCTCTTCCACTGGGCTGGCGTCCCCCTTCCCACCAGCAGTGACCTAATCCACCTGCCCTCACGCGGGCCTGTGGGCTGCTGAGACATGGCCAGCACAGGCATGCCAGATGCGCGACAGAAAATCTATTTTCCTCCTGACCTCAGCAATTCCCCCACATCCCACCTCCTCACGGCCTCTCCTGACCCAAAACAAATGAGTGAGGTCATCCTCATTTCATTCAGTCCCTGAGCAAATATGCTAGGAGGGCATCCTGTGTGCAGGGCCGGGGCAAGGGTGGGAGCCAGCCCTGTGGCTGGCATGCAAACCACAGGCTATACACGGGGAGGGCAATGCTGTGAGAAGTGGTATATTATTTGATGAGCAAAGGAGGTAAGTCAATAGAGGGACAGATGGCCCACTGATGACATCAGGTTGCTCTGAGGAAAAAGGGGGCTAAGACACAGGCTCAGTGTGGTCTTTTCTAGATGGGAAAATATAAAAATGCAAAAACTAGGTTTAGCGTGAATACATTTCCCAGAGTGATATCTGCTGTGTATTTTCATCCCACTGGCTATGGCACACCCCACGGTTGGCCAGCCAACAGCTACTCCAGCTTCTGATTTGCTCTGGGAGGCCTAGAAGATGACTTGCAAAGCCAACTGGGCAATTTCATTCACTGAAGCCAATTACGGGAGTCTCCGCCTCCCCCACCATCGCCCATCTGTGAGTGGTCTAGTTCTGGTCAATGACAGAAGGAGAAAGTGGGCCAGGGCTGAGAAAGGCCTAAGAGAAAGCACTTTACTACCATTCTTGTCCCTTTAGTTTGGGAAGATGTGATGCCCGGTGCTCTGCAGCCATCTTGGAACCATGAGGACAGGCTAGTACAGCAGGGGAATAGAAAGAGCTTGAGTCCTCACAGACACTGCTGAGCTTTTAAGCTTAACTGGATGCACCGATCTCTAGATGTCTTGTTATGCGAACTAATGAAGAGACCTCACCATTTAGTCCAACTTCCCTTGGGTCCTCCATGGCTGGACAACGCATCCCAACCCAGACAACCATGATACTTGTTCTTACTTTGGAGAGTAATTACAGACGAGGTAGACCGCATTCTCCCAAACATCTCCCCAAACGTTCATCCTCTGGCAGGTGTTCACAGCACAGCCAATCTTGTTGGTGGCGGCCCAGACTATCTGAAAAGATGACAGCCACGTGTCAGAACCCCAGACAAGGCAGAACAGGGCTACCTAGTCTGCCCTGGATCTCCAGGGCGCTGGCCCTAAAAGGGTGTATGTTGTGAAGGGGTGATGGACCAGAGTTTTTCCCTAATCCCTGAAGATCCGTATGTTTGTTAAACACACACACACACACACACAGGCACATGCACACACATCCCAAAGAGAAACAAATCACACACAAGGAAAATGTGCCAGCGACAAAAGGACTACCACACAAGTTTCTAGCACTTACTCCCAGTTTCCACACCTGTGTCACAAACGCACGCTCAGCCCAGCAGCCAGACTTTAAGGAACACCAAATTAAAGGGAAACATTATGGTAATGACAGAGTGGAGTCTTCCAACCGGGGAGCAGGTCTGCAGGGCCAGGTGAGTGACGGGGTCTGGGGGTGCTGGGCTGAGGTCACAGTGAGGGCTTCGGGACTTACCTGTGTGTAGTGGGTGCACATGGGCCCAGAGCACCTCTCCGGACACCAGGGGTTGCACTCGTGGGGGTAGGGGTAGGTGTAGTCCTTCACCTCGTCATACCAGGACTGTACGTGGAAGCCGGGAGAGCGGTACCTGCGGGGCAGACCAGCTGGTTACGTCCCGGCCACCACCCACCCAACAGACCGAGACCACGGCTCACAGCACAGCCGTCCACAGGGCAGGCTAGAGGACAGGGCTGCCGTGGGTGAATGGCCCCAAATCCTGTCCAGCACCTGCTGTAAGTGCCTAGAACCCAAACTTACAAGGAGCCCCCCTGGCATTCCCAGAGTGCCTGGGTTCCAGGAGTGTCCCTGGGAGGCCCACAGGCCACCTGTGTGTGCAGGAAACGTTTGCCTGGCCCCCAACAAGTCACTATTTATATTACAATTACGTATTTATGCCCACAAACCCCCTATTTTCCAGGTGTGATTCTTTAAAACAACTTGATTGACGGACATGAGCCCCTTTCAAGTCAATGCAGAGAAAAACGGCAAGTAAGTAGCCATCCGGGTAATGCACAGACGGAACACCAGGGAAGATCTAAATGGGGCAAAACCAGCCCGCGATGGGGGACAGGTTATATGGGAGAGCCTAGAGGCTAACGTCTCCATATCGTCGTGGCTGGCTTCATTCCTCACCTGCTGGGGAGCAGGGGGAAGACCCAAGGACTCAGATACGAGGTCGAAAATAAATAATAGAAATAGAACTAAACGGAAGATACAGAAACCTGCAGAGAGGCAGGGCTCTGCAATCACACGGGCAAACCCTTTCCAGAACTTTCTATTTCAAGTCTAATCCCCTGAGCCCTCCCTTTCCCCCACGCTGGTCATCACCACGGGTGGCCACAGCCCCTCACTTGGCCCCACCCGCCCAGGTTGGCATCGTTTCTTCCCGGGAAAGAAAACAAACCGGACACAGATCCCCAGTCAGCGGCCCCAGCACGAGTAAACAAAGCGGTTTCGATAAAGAGAGAAGACACAAGGGGTCTGGCCATGTCCGAGAGCACTGTGGTGAGGCGGGCAGTTAGAGGTCTTGTAACAATTACTGTCACAGCCCAGAGCGCCTGGCGGTGGTCAGTGACGTGGTCGGGGCTGGCTTAGGGAAGGACGCTGGCAGCCACACAGCCATGGAGCCACAGGGCTGCGTGGGGACACCCATGCCCGTCCGTGTCCCCGGAGCGCCATGGACAGGCTGCTACGGGGGCCCGGAGAATGAGGGGGTCTCTTGGGGAAAGCAGGTCGGCACTGTGGATCCCGCAGGGGCAAGATCTTTGGGTCCTCGGCACCATCCGTCCCGGCACTAAGCCTGACCCAGCCACCGCAGGAGGGGCTCCAAGAACGGAGAGGCTAACTTTCTGCCTGTCGGCTTGACGGCCTGAAGGCAACCTTGCCCAGGATCAGCAGGACGGCCACGGAACAGAAGACGGGTCTGATCGTGCATGAGAAGGAGGGAAAGAATTCAAGGCTGTCCTGGCCACCGTTGCCACGATGAAAAAGTATGCGCCCACAGCCAGAGGCTACACAGGAGTCCAGGAATATCCCGGCTGCCGAGCCAGGCCAGTGGAATGATGGGTTTTCTCCCTGTAGACGTTTTCTTTTCATGCGACCAGAAGACTGGTTTTATAAAAAGCAGAATTCAGCAGGAGACCAAAAATAATAATAATTAAATAATAATAACAGGTGTTGATTCCCTTCTGCCAGGTTCCATCTGGACCCCTCGCGACACTGGCTCAAGTTCTGTTCCAGAAAGACACTGACCTGAAGGAAGTGGACGGCTCACAGCCGCACGGAACCCAGGCGCTTACGGGGCTGGGGAATGTCTGGGCCGTGAGTTGGGCAACCTGTACTTCAAGTCCTGTCCAACTTTTCAGCAATGCAGCAAAGCACAAGTGGGCTTCAGCCCCTGGCCAGCCCTGGGTCCACCCCCGGAGGACCCGCGTCCACACCATGTTGTCTGGTCGGTCGACAAGTTTGCACCGAGCAAAGGCCCATTCCCCAAGTCCCCTGAGGAAACCAGCCCTCGGCCGGGTGGGTGCTCAGGAGGGCGCCTCTTAGAGGCCACATTCAAGGGCCTCCTCCAGGCCAGAGGGCCTCGGTGGTAAGGGGGAGCCTCTTCGAGGCTGGACGAGGAGGGCGAGGTGAGGGACAGCTGCTCACCGGGTAGAACCTGGCTGGGCCTGGAGAAGGAGCAGAACCCAGACACGGGGGGCAGAGAAGATACCCTGACCCAGCACAGTAAGGCCAACATTCCAGTGTCCCCCCCACCCTGCTGCAACAGGCTCGGGAATCCTTTCAAGGAGGTGGAATGGGGCCCCCACGCTGGAAAGCCTGAGTCCGGGGATCAGTATCTGGAGCCAACGAGCAGGCTCACGTCCGTTTTGCAACTACTCAGAAGCGCCCTTGAGCACTGAGCCTGTTCACCCACACGTAAATGGCTCAGGAGTTCCTGCGGACTTAACCGTGGCCATGGACGGCGAGCACCCAGCCCAGCACACGGCAGGTGCCCACAGAGGCGGCTGGTTCACACGTAAGGGGGGGACCGCGATGGTTCTTACCTGCCCCAGTGGACCGCCAGGTTCTGCCCTATGGACACCAGCAGACTGGTGGGCCCGTGCTCCCAGATGCACTCGTGAGCCCAGGCCGCCGCTGACCGCTCCAGCTCCTCGTCCCAAGTCTGCAGGGAGAGCAGACACGGCCCCGCCAGAGTCAAGGAAGAGCATAAGGACCAAACCTGCAGCCACGCACCCCCCACGTGGGCCCTGCGTGGAGCCCGGGCGAGGGCTCTGTTCCTGGACACCGGGTGCCATGCAGGGGTTGGATGGCTTCCTGACCCGGCCAGCGGGAAGGGGCAGGGCCGCAAGGATATCAGGGGAGCCCGGCCCATGGCCATCCACGCAGCTACTGCTCCGGGCTCCCGCTTGCCCGGGAGATGGGCAAGCCCATCCCGTGGCCTCTGCCTCCTCGTCTGTGAAACGGGAAGATGCCTGAGTCCCGCTGATGGGGGCGGCCTCGGCACGGCCCTGCGAATGTGCTTCACACCACAGAACTGTAGGCTTAGAAGTCGTCGAAAGAGTGACTTTTATGATTTATGCATTTTACTGTTCTTAAAAAAAAGGAGGAGCAAAAAATGCTTTGGCCTCGGCCCATCCGGCTCTCCTGCAGCACAGCCCACCCTGAATCAGGGCGGGGTGAGGCGTGGGGGGCAAGGGTAGGGTCTGGGCCAGAGGATCTGAAACAGGCTACGCCACCCGGCCTGCCTCCCAGCTGGCCCGGGGACGCACATAGCTCCCCGGGAAGGAACACAGTGAACAAAGCAGCGGGGTCACTGCTCTTCTGTGGCAGGACAGATGCCAAGCGGCCCTCTGGCCAGCTGCTGTCCCTCCTCCTCCTGGTCATCAGCAGATGCCCCGGCTCGCAGGCAGGCCAGCAACTGCTGTTCCCTTTCGGGAGAGCCCCAGCCCTGCACACACAGTAGGTGCTCACGGAAAGACAGGCAGGATCCTGGGACGTGGCCAGGAATGGGAGACTGACGGCGCTGGCTGTGGCCCCCAGGATGGCATGTCGTGAAGTTGAGCGCCTCCCCACCTCCACCTGGCCACCTCTTTCCAGCCTCAAGGCCGGAGACTCCAGAACGTCCAGGGCTGAGGCCTGGCCTAGGGCATACGCCTCTGCGGACTGGATCTCACCCTGGACACAACCCCCACTTCAGTTGCACGGGACCTCCCAGGTCTATTCTGACGTCAGACTCCACTCTTGCTGACAGTGCCCCACCCCCCCGCCACCGTCGTGCCCAACAGGCACTGTGTCCCTTCTGCCTGGGATCCTTCTCCCAGGCCCGGGATAGCCTGCAATGCAGAAGAGACAGGCCTGCCTTCTGCTGGGTGCTTCTCCTGCTGCTCCCTTTACGTACCCGATCCAAGCCCCCACTCCCATCCTGAGACCCCACAGTATCCCGTGACGTTAGATTTCCGCCTTCCCGTCTTCTGGACTTGTGGCTCACCCCCTTCCAAACCAACTACCTAGACCAACTTGGTGACTCCATCTCCAAGCAAGGAGCCGATGGTCCATGATGGAACAGACAGCATCTGTTTTGAGGGGAGGGCGGTGGGGGTAGGGGGAGCACCAAGATCCCTCTGGCCGTGGCTAGCCAAGGCCCTTCCCAAAGTCCAGGGAGGCAGGGCAGACCCCGTGCAGGCACTGACCCCACCCCAAGGCCCACTGGCTTCTCAGAAGTTCAATGTTTATTCTGATCAACGTGAACCTTGTGTGCCTTTGGTCTGCGTCCATAACGTTTTCTACAGCTCAGCGGGAAGGGCAGTAGGGAGCGCCCTGGCAGATCTCTGAGGGTTAAGGGCTTCTGAAATTCTGGCTGGAGACAGAGGACACAGCCCAACAAGGACATAGCTCTCTCCCCTCCCTGCATTCAAGGCCTCCTTCCTGGCCTGCCGTTCACCTCCCAACCTCCTCTCTGCTCCAGCCGAGCTCGGCACAATAGAAAGACCGAAGGGAGGCACCAGTGAGCATTCTCTGCCCCCCAGAGGGATGACTGAGGGAAGAAGGAGGGAAAGACCTGGGCAGTTGGGGGGCACTGGTGAGAGTGTTTGTGTGAGGGGAGCCTATCCCTGGGGCCAGGCTCTGCCGGTTGCTGGCTGTGTGACCGTGGACAAGTGGTTTCACGTCTCTGAGCCTGTTTTCCCGTCTAGGCTAACGAGGGTGCCGGAACAGGGTTTGGAGGGAAACTGAATGAGAGGCGTCAAGCTCCCAGGCAAGGTGCAGGGCGGCTCTCAGCAAACCGTATTTTGATACTAAGGAAATTAACTTCCTTGAGCACCTACTATGTGCCAGGGGCAGGGTTAGGCCCTGTCCCTGAACACCTGCCACTTGCCAGAGAATATTATTAGCACCACTTTCTTATTTAATTCTTGGAATAAGCCCCTGAGGTATGTTATATTTTCCCATTGTTTCAGATAAAAACAAAAACAAAAAACCACACATACACACACACACACACACACACAACTCCTTGAGGCTAAGAGAGGTTAGGCAACTTGCCTAAGGTCACACAGCAGGAAGTTAGAACTTTAACAACCCAGCTTGATCTGGCTGCCAAGTTGTTCTCGGCTTGCTCTGCACGCCGTCACCACGCGCTGGTCCCACTTCGCTAAAATAACAAGTTACTAACATAGTCACAGCAACGATAGAGTTAACATTTACTTAGTACTTATGCATTATCTCATCGGCTCCTCCAAACAATGCTATGAGGAAGGTGCTTTTACTGTCCCCATTGTGCAGGTGAGGAGACATTAACACAGAGAGGCCAACTAATCTGCCTGAAGTCACACAGCGACCAAGTGGCAGCTCCCCTAAACCCAGGCAGGCCGGCTTCAGAGCCTGTCCACTTATAAAAACTCAAAATAGGGTGTCTTAACTCTTTGGAATTTTAAAATCCACCTTTCGGGGCTAAAGCGATTTCAAAGGACCCAACTGAAGCCCCAGCAGGCGGGGCTGAGCAAGGAGCTGGATTTTCAAGACACTTTCTCAAATGAGTGCCCCTTGTCTGGGTGGAGATGCGAGCAGATGGGCAGGCCCGGGGCGGAGGGGTTGGGCCTCAGGCTACCTCCCCCGCCTCGGGGCCCCTGCTCAGAGGCGGCCCCAACAACACTCACGAACACTCAGCCTCCCTGACACGCAGGCCATTGAGACGTAAGGACCCAGATCCCAGCTCCAATCCCGAAATAACACAAAATAAACCAACAGGAAAACGTGGCAGGCTCGTTCCAGGCTGCCCATGTGAGCCCTGCTCCCTGCATGGAACCTTCCATACAGGCCCCAGGACAAGCACAGAGCAGAGACGAGAAGATCAGCCTGTTCCCGACAGGAGGCGGGAAGCAGCCAGGATCCTGGGGCGTTTGGGACTCAGTTAAGCTCCAGGACAAGGAAAATCCCCTGCTCCAAGGCGGGCACCACATAGGGCCTTGGGGTGGCAGGGGGCCAGGAGGAAGGCCCACCTGTCCGGAGAGGTGGAAAGTGTCCTTCTCCCCCGCCCACCCCCTGGGGACCAAGCCAGACCACCAGGTCCATGGAAGGAGGGGGGAAGAGTCCACACCCAAATTCACGAAGAATTCGACTCTAATTCTCTACACCTTTAACCCTAAAAAGATCTGCACCGGCTGTTGACACATCAGTATTGTGAACGGGTGCCCACTCTTCCTCCTAAGATCAGAGTAAGCGCCTGGGCGACATTCCTCAGGGAAAGAAGAAATGGTTCTGTAACGAGTTCCCAAAGGACAGCCCTGCTCCAAGGGTGTCTGCCCAGAGGGGCAAGCCTTTCATCTGTGGTATAGATGGTGACAGGACACCTCGTGAGGGTACAGACAGTGACAGTGAGGGGCTGCCAGGCACAGGGGAGGGTCCCTGATTGCAAGCATCCCTGCCTCGGAACACAGGACAGCATGAAAGGGGACAGTGAGTCCAGAGGAGGGAGAGGAGCTGGGTCTTGGGTGAGGCTCGTTTATGATGGGATAAGGCACGAGGTGGGGACAGGACTCCTGGGAGAGGGAGGGCCTGATGGCATCTTCGGGGAACACCCAGTGGCCCCTCGGAACAGATGAGCTCGAAATCAAAGGTCTTGAGCTCCAGGCAGGGCATGTGGGCTCCATCCTGGGCACAGAGGGCCCTGGGGCTCCCGAGCAGGAGACACATTTCCCAAAGGTCGGGAAGGGAACAGGAGGCAGGGCTCAGGGTAGGCCATCGGGGGGCAAGGTGGGAGGTGATAAGCCCCAGCGCAGATCAAGGTGTTGGGGGGACAGGCTGGCCAGAAGGAAGTGGGCAGTGGCACTAGGGGTGCCAAGGTTCAAACTGGGCACGGGACGATGGCTGTGGCCTGGGTCCTGCAGTCCGTTCTGCCACTACCAGTTCTGACCTCAGGCCTCAGTTTCCTAGTCTATAAAATGGGAGAAAAGCAGCAGGTGCATCACAGGGCTGGGAGGACAGGAAGCGCCACTGGCAGAAACAGACAGGGGTGCGTGGAGGCAGGGCCAGAGGCGTGGACTTGGAGGGCCAGCTGCCCCTTGGCTCCTTACGCATGGGATTTCCCCAGGCGGCTCACGGGAGACCCTCCACTGTCCCCCCTCTCTGCCAGCCCCTTGCTGACAGACACCCCAACTCTCAGGGACTCGGCCTTGCTGCTGCTCAGACGGAGGAGGGTGGCAAAACGGGCCTGATGAAGACCAAGGTGCTCTGTGACTACGGTGACCTTGGTCCCTGGTGGGAGCTCTGGTGCGGGGCATTTTACCACGTGACGTCATCAAACCGTCCCGGAACCACGAGAAGGGGATTCTCAAAGTGGAGGCCGTGGACACACCCAGGTCACACAGCAAGGAGGCAGCAGAGCTGCGAATGGACTCGCCAAAGCCCAGCGCACAGACCTTCCACTCCGCCTTGAAAAGACGCCAGGGGAGAGCCAAGGGCAGGGCCCTGGGCTGGGCTCCCCGGCACGGGGAACTCACAAGTGCCGTTTTGGTGTCAGGAACAGAGGCAGGGGACCCTCTCTTGCCAGGAGGCCCTGAGCCCACCACACGCTGCCCCTGGAGACAATAGCAGATGGACCCCAGGCCCCCCGCCCCGGCAGCACCCGCACTTACCATGTACTCCATGTTGGAGGCCGGGGGGTACACCTGGCCCCTGAGTTTGTTATGAAGCATGAGGATCTCCTCCCTGTCCGACCTGGGGATGGCCCTCCGGACCCGGGAGTGCGGCTTGTCCTGCTGGTATTTGCTGAGCAGCTTCTCCAACTGAGTGATGTTGGGCAGGAAAACGCCTTGGGCTCCGCAGACCAGGAGCACCAGCCCCAAGGGGACGACTCTGTTCAGGACACAGCTCATGGTGCCCCGCAGGCCACGAGGACGGGGCTGACAAGCAGGCTGGGCTCCCGAGGCAGCGCCGGGGCGTGGGAGCTCTGAAGGGAAGCAGAGGGTAGCAGGGAAAGAGGTCTGTCAGGATTAAACCAGCTCCAGCCTGGGCTTGACCCGTGAACAGCCATCCCTCCCCCACTCTGCAGACGCGCAAACCGAGGATCACAGAAGCTCGGTGACCGAGGTCCCCCAGCCACGAGGGATGCGACTACCCTGGCTTCTCGTGCCCTAGACGGTCCCAGAGGGTCCGAGAAGACAGCGCAGGCTTGACGGACTGTGCTTATTCACACGTCTCGCTCTGCTTGCCCACCATGGCAGAGTCCGTCAGGCACGGGACCTTCACTGGGCACCTCGTCTGTGCTACTAGGCACTGAGCCTCGCCTTGGGGAGCTCCCACCCAGGCTGGGGCGAGAGCCGAGGGAAACCACAGCCCCTCCCCCCCACCCCAGCCCCCCACTGCAGGGCAGTGCCGGCCACAGGCAGCGTGAGGAGCTGGGGGAAGGGGCTGCGGAACCCCACCGGGTGGCTGACCCGTCTGGGACACCGAGGGGTCCCATCCTCCCATCAAGGCTTCTCCGCGCTTCCCCCACATGAGCCGTGACCAGTTCTCATGGGCTGAGCTGGCTGGGTTTGTAAGACACCGGCCAGCAGAGGCATCGCCAGGGGCAGGACGCAGAGGGGCAGGGAGGGACGAGTGCGAGGCTGAGCATGCAGCCAAGCAGCCATGGGAATGGGGCAGTTCCCACTCTGACCCTGGAAACTCTCCAGGGTCCTGACCCAGCCGTGCTTTGGACAAAAATAGCTACCACCCAGCAGGGACGCCCGGCATTCTCCTGACTGGGTGAGACGCAGCCCCCCTCCAGGGGAGTTCCCTCTGGGGCAGCGCCTCAGGGATGGGACGGCACAGAAGGACGCTTGCGTGCTCGCCTGCCCCACGGGGACTCACACCAGTAACGCAGACCCCTGGGGTCCCGACCTCGCTCCAGGATGAGTCGCACCTCCATATATGAGCATTTCCCAGCCGCAGAAGGCCAGGCTGGCACAGATGCTGAGACACTGACGCTGGATTGCCCTCCGTGACGCAGGGAGAGCAGAGACCACCGTCAGGGAGCAGCTGTCGGGCGTCACCACCGCACAGGGTCCACGGCAGCTAGAGGGCTAGGGCACCCCCGAAGGCATGAAACGGAATCGCTCTGAGGACTCGACTGTGAGTGAACCAGACTCAAGCCTGGGTAGGGTTTCGATCTCTGGCGGGCACCATTCAAACAGCTCTCCTAGGGGGACAGGTAAATAGACGGAGGGCAGTCGGGTGGAGTATTACACAGCAGAGAAAAAGGAACAACTTCGAGCCGTGTGAGTATCAGCATGACCAAGTCCCAAATCCAAGGTTGGTTCAGAAGAGTAAACTGGAGAAAATGATGGCAGGTATTATTTACACCAACTTTAAAACCCACAGACTATATTTTGTGTAACTTATGGGTGTACATGAATATAGACATACATGCATCTATGTGTATTATACGTGCATATTTTACACATATGCACACATACACGTCTGTCTGTGTGAACATATGTGTACATGGGGCGTGTATGTGTTTATGTAGTAAAACCACACCTGAACCAGGCCAGGTTCGCGGTGCTGGCTGATTCCAGGGTAAGGGAAAGGGAACTGAGAAGGAGAATGTGAGGACCCTCCTCTTGATCTTTCACGTATTATTTGTATTTTTAAAATCTCAAGCAAAGAAGGCAAACTGTCCACCTCTGTTCATTTTAGGGGGACAGGCTGTGTTGGGAGAACTGCAAAGTGCTACCCCGAGGGGGCGGGGCTGCAGGGCTCGGGCCTGGGCGGGGAGCCCATGCTATCCTTTGGACAACTCTAGTTTTTAAAAATATCAATAATAAAAGAAAACAAAATCCCAAAGCATGAGGAGACAAGGAAGCAACTGCTGGTCCCGAGGGCACCCTTCCAACAGGTGAGACCTTACTCCAAAAGACAAGACAAACGGCCTTCACCATGCACTTGACAGTAGGCTGCTTGTCTGCAAGGCCCCACAAAGAATTTGTAAAGCCGCGGGGACAGACATGTGCTGGGTCTCCCAGCTCACGGCATCGGGAAGCACGCCCCGTGCACCCCAGGTTCTGAGAGTGGTCTGGCCTGGCCAGAGCTCGGAGGGCCTGGGGGTCCTCGCAGGGGAGGAGCCAGGCCCAGATCGTCCCACTCCTGCTAAGTCTAGTCTTCGCGACACCACGAAGGCTTCAGCAGAACCATGAGGACGAGGGGGCTGGCAGCTCTCCTCCTGGGACCCTGCACGGTGCTGCTCAAGACTGAGCTGTGACCCGCCCCCCCCCCCAGATTCACAGGCTGGGATCCTGACTCCCAGCACCTCCGAGTGTGACTATATTTGGAGAGAGAGCCTTTAAAGAGATCATTACATAAAACTGAGGTCATTAGGTGGACCCTGGTCCAGTCCGACGGCTGTCATCCTAAGAGCGGGGGCTGGGGCACAGATACCCCCAGAGGGAGGGCCGTGTGGGGACACAGGGAGAAGGCAGTGTCCACAGGTGGAGAACAGAGGCCTCAGGGGACAGCCGCCCTGCCCACAGAGGGGGCTGAGGCCTCCAGAAGTATGAGAAAATACTGGATAAACAGAACTATGGATCCAATTCCCCACTGGCCACTGTGGGGAAGGGGCAGTGGGGGGCACGGGAAATCAGGAGGCCTAGGTCCACTTCGCTGGGGCGTTGCCAGCACCCTGGGCCTGAACGGCTCCTCCAGCTTCTGCCGCTCCAACAGTTCAACCAGAACTTAGAGCCTAAACCCTTCAGCCTCTTTCTCACCCACAATCAGACAATTAAAACCCATTCTTCAAATGAGACACGTGTGAAGTCCGGGGCTGCGTGGGGCTTCCCAGGGACAAGTACAGACCCCGACCGACTGGGGAGGCTGACGCTGAGGGAGACCTACTGTGCGCCGGTCCCTGGATTTCTCCTCTCACCCACCGATGATTCGGAGGCTCGGGCTATACTGCTTCCGTTTTACAGAGGAGACTGAGGCCTCTGCCGTGTCCAGAAGGCCCGAATTCGTACAGCTGGTGAGCAGAAACCGAGAGCTTGGACACAGCCCATGCTGTCCCAGGGCCCTTTCCTTACGCTGCCCTGCCTCCCCGAGAGTGGGCTTCCTGAAGGAGAGCCCAGACACAGCCTGTGGGGAAGGGGACCCAGTGACAGCGCACCAACCTCTGGGACAGACGGTGGTTCCTGGCGGTGAGAAGATACCCGTGTGTCACCCCCAGGGGACTGAAACCTTACATCATGGCGACCTTTCATCGAGACATGCCTCCATCCCCTGGCACACATCCAGCCTCTCTGGGTCTCTCTCAGAGCTGACCTCTGACCCCTGACACCGACATGCCAAGGTCTTGTGAGAACATACCCAATGTCAGGCCACCAGGGAGGTGGGGAGGGGAGTGGGGCTTTCGGGCCCCAGGGCCCACAGCGAGACCCCAGGCTGGCTAACAAAAGCCACAGAACATCAGATTCCTACAGCACTGCCCAGAGCTCACAAGTGCACCTGGAGTGTGCCAGGGAGGTGGTGATTTCCAACTCCATTTTACAGAAAAGAAAACTGAGTCCAGGACACGCTGCCTGGTGCAGCTGAGGCCATGCGGCCAGTTAGAGGAGGCGCCAAGATGTGAAACCGGTTTCTGCAGCCTCCTGCCCCATGCCAGGGCTCTGTGGCCTGGGAAGGGATCAGCAGAGCCCCGTCTCCTCAGGGTTACCTCCCGGGCAAGGCCTCCCCCAAATGTGCCTCTCGGGAGCAAGGGAGAGAAAGGGGGCGTGCCTGGGCTCTGCTCGTCAGGCCGCAGGGCCCTGCCTGTGTTTGGAAGATTCTGCCAGGAAGATGGATCTCGGCGCTGCGTATGTCGGCCGGCAGCTCCGAGCTGTGCCAGAGCTCTTCCCTCCTGCACATGCTGTTCCCACAGCTCATCCCGCGGCCCCGTCCTGCCCCCTCCCTGCCCCGGGCCAGCCCAATGGATTCCGGCTCTTCCAGCTACGATCCAGCTCCAGGGTCACGGCTGAAACACACCCCACCCTCCCAGCCCCCGCCGGCCCCAGACCCGTCGGGCTCGTTCACCACCGAATGGCCCACATCCGACACGTCGGTGTCCAGTAAATATTTAAGAAATGAATGTGTAGTCACGTCCTCCCGAGGAGGTCGGGAGAGCAGAGCAAGGACGCCGCACTGTGCGGGCCTGCCCAGAACAACCCAGAACATTGGCTGAGTCAACGTGTGATGCAGCCCCTTGCTGGCTGCATGGCGTGTCCCTGCTCGGGGCTCCTGGGGCCACGTCTGTAAGGTAGCCGGGAATCAAAGGGCTCGTCTGACCTCGGCGATTCAGCGGTGAACAAGACAGGCAGGTCTGCGGATGAGCTCCAGCGCCAGGAAGCTTCTGGAAAGCAGCGTCCTTTCACCTGAGGCCCGGTTGGAGCATGAGTGTGGGTGCTTCGCAAGTGTTCACTATTCTAAGGAGGATGGCAATGCTACGTGTGCCCCGGAGGCATTGTGTGAAGAAGCTTCTAGAAGGCTGGGATTAATTATGTGGAATCTCTCTTCATGACATTATCTCAGAGCCCCACCTTTGCTTTGACACAAAAACTTAATTTTTAAACACCATATTAAACGTCTCATGTGTGCGGGGGTTAAAAACTGTGCCCTAAATTCGAAACACGCTTTCCTCAGGACCTGTCTTGAGCCATGACCACTTTCTCCCAGATTTCTGGGGAGGCAGGTTCCAAGACATCACGAACCAGGTCAGGAGTCTGGCTGGCTCAGTCAGTAGAGTGTGCGACTCTTGATCCCGGGGTTGTGAGTGCGGGCCCCACGTCAGGCACGTTGAAACTTAAAAAAATTACAACAATAAGGGGTGCCTGGGTGGCTCAGTGGGTTAAAGCCTCTGCCTTTGGCTCAGGTCATGATCCCAGGATCCTGGGATCGAGCCCCGCATCGGGCTCTCTGGTCAGCGGGGAGCCTGCTTCCTCCTCTCCCTCTGCCTGTCTCTGCCTACTTGTGATCTTTCAAATGAATGAATAAAATCTTTTAAAAAATTACAACAATAAAAATGAACCAGGTCTGGGGCATTTGTGTGGACCTTCTGGCCAGGAACTGCCTGTACATATGTTCATGGTCACTCCCATCAATGACAATGACCCAGTTCATGTGCTATGACTGCCGACGTGCTCCTGCCAGTGCTGAGTCTCAGCTGAACTGAGAAGCAGCGGGAGCCCTAGCGCTCGCTGTCACTGTCACGCCTGCTCCTACCGTCTGCCTCTCCCGCTAGACCGCGGGCTTCCTCAGCGCTGGAACCCATGTACGCTGGCAAATGTCCCAACACTGACAGTCCAAAAAGTAAAAATCACCCTGGTATGTGGCGTCTGTCCGTTCCTCCGGCACAAATACTCCCACGGTGGCCTATTTCAAGCAACCCGTGGGAGATCCCTGACCACTGGATTTCTGGAAAGACGCGAGATGGCCATTGCTGTGCGGTCTTTCCGCCACAGGGGACGGACACCATCGCCTCATGGGACCGAGATAAGAGTGAAGTGCCGTAAAAGGTGAGGACGGGGTGAGGTCAGAGTTTCGTGACCCCCGTTGTAAAGAGGACTTAGTTAACTGTAAGTTCCCGTGATTTGGTGTTTACGGATGGTTGCGTGTAATGGGCTCCCAACCTGAGTATTTAACAAAGCGCACCGAGCCAGTGCCAGCCGGTGGCTGGAGGGCCCTGGCCGTGTCCCGCTTCACACCCGGTGAGTGTTAGCTGCTCCACAACCATGTTTCACAGGCACCACAGCCCGCCGCTCCGGGGTGCGTGTGCGGACCCGTGAGCCCCGAAGTGGGTCCTCCGCCCCCACGGTCCACAGGCTGACAGGGTCAAGGCCGTTACGGGCCCTGTCCTACCAGTGAGGGAACGGAGGTTCCAGACAGAGAAGCAACCTGCCCATGTTCACACAGAATGTCTGCGAGGGCAGATGCACCGTCACGCTCTGGCCTGAGGTGAGACTCCCCGAAACTCAGGGCAGTGCTGCCCTCCTGCCTGTGTCATCCGGGCTCATTTAGGAACATGCCCGTCCCAGGTGACAGCAGCTAAGCCGAAAGGCCAGGGGTGCCCCAGCTCGGCTCTTCCCGGGAGCACAGAGGAGAACTCAAAATGCTGGTGAGGCCAAGGGCAGATCACAGTCATACCCACAAACCACCCCAAATTCCCAGAATGAAGCTGTGGCTGGGTGTGGGGAGGAGGGACACCCCAGCATGGCTGGGGCAGATCCCGGGACCGGTCAGAACATCCAGGGATGAACATCTTGGGAGAACACCAGACCCTAGGGCGTGGGGGGTGTCTCCCCTCCTCCATGGGGGCCCTTTTTCCTTAAACTCTTCCCCATGGGATTAGGGCTGCACACAGCAGGGGGCAGGCCCTTATCCTTCCCTGAAGCCTCCCCACCCCCAGCCCTGGGTTGTCCACAACCGAAGACAGATGGCTGACAAGAGCCTACAGGAAACCCATCTGATTTCTTTTTTTTTTTTTTTGTAAGATTTTATTTATTTATTTGAGAGAGAGAGAGAGAGCATGAGAAGAGAGAGGTCAGTGGGAGAAGCAGATTCCCCGCTGAGCAGGGAGCCCGATGCGGGACTTGATCTGGGGACTCCAGGATCATGACCCGAGCTGAAGGCAGTCGCCTAACGAACTGAGCCACCCAGGCGCCCTGATTTTTAAAGACTATTTATTTCAGACAGAGAGAGAGCAAGAATGTGAGTATGAGTGGGGGGAGGGGCAGAGGGGGAAGCAAGCTTCCCGCTGAACAGGGAGCCCGACGTGGGGCTCGATCCCAGGACCCGGGGATCATGACCTGAGCCGAAGGCAGACATTTAACCGACTGAGCCACCCAGGCGCCCCTCGATTTTTTTTTTAAAGATTTTCCTTATTTATTTGCTTACTTGAGGGAGAGAAGAAGAGTGGGGGAGGGGGAGATGGAGAGGGAGAAAGAGAGAATCTCAAGCAGACTCCACCCTGAGCATGGGGCCCAATGCAGGGCTCAAACTCACGACCTTGAGATCATGACCTGGGCCAAAATCAAGAGTCAGACATTCCACTGACTGAGCCATCCAGGCGCCCCAAGATTTCTTAAATAGTACACGGAGAATATACAAAATCCTGGGCAAAAGGAGAGGAGAGCTCACTTTGCAAAAGAAAAAAAAAGAATGAAAAACCAGGTGTGTTCAATATAAACCAAGATAGTCAATAAGAAAAGTCATTTTAAAGTCACGGGACAATAAATTAATATATTCTCAGAACACCCAGGACCCCACTCAGGGGACCCCTTGCCTGCCTTCTGGCCCAGGTGTAGATGTTCAGCAAAGCTTCAGATAAACGTGAGGAAACCATGGGGTCCCAGGGACAAGCGGTCCAGAACGGCCCCGGGACCACGAGGGAAAGCGTGGGCATCTGGTCAGACCCAGCTCGAATCACGTCTCCGCCAGGTAGCCCCATGCTGTCCAGAAGGCCCCTCAGCCTCTGATTTCCCAGTTCCTCAAGGCGACAGTGAGGCCCTGAATTGCTCGCAGGGATAAAGGAGAGAAGGTAAGAAGATGGGGAGAGAATCAGTGGTTCCGGGGCGGTCTGCTCACTCTTTCCTTCCTCTTGGGTAAATTCAGCAGCTCAGATCCTCTCTGTTCGGGGCTACAGGGCTGGCCGGACCCGCAACGGGCTCCCGCCTGAAATGCCTGATTCATGGTATCGGGTGGTATCTGTAAGGGTGAGTCACGGCCCCTGGCTCTGAACCAGGCTCGAAGATGCACGGTTCAAGAATCCTACAGCACCGGGCTATGGAATTTCCACACCGCTGTGCAGACGGAAATCCCATGGCAAGTCCTCACAGGGCCACGGAGTCCTTCCCAAGTACAAGCAAGACAGTCTGCCCTCGGGAGAGGGAGGAGACATCACAGTGACCAGACAAAGACAGAAGGCATGAGAAAACTGCCCGGAGAATGGGATGGTAACTCTCGGCAGAGGAAGGGACAGGGACCGCTCTGGGTGGGGTGGACAGCAAGGTCTCGCTCAAGTCTCCAGGAAGGGGAACTCCAGACTGCACGAACCACAGGGTCAGAGGCTCGGGGATGGTCCCCTCTTGGCTTGACGGGGCCAGGCACAAAGCTGTGGAGCTGGGGGGAAATGAGGAGGGCAGGGCCCGGTGGCCAGGAGCCTGGAAGCACTGTGAGTCCTGCTTTTACTCCAAATGCAAAGAGGAACATCGGCCGGGGGGGGGGGGGGGGGGGGGGGGGGGGGGGAGGGGAGGGGTACAGCCCACAGTGACAGGGTTTCCCTTACGCTTTAAAAGCCGGTCAGCATAGAATGACCCAGGCAGCGCTCACACCCTGAACAGAAGAAGCCGCGCTCCGTTCTGTTTATGTCAAGCTCAAAACCAGACAAAACCAACCTATGCCTTTACAAGTCGGGAAACGGTTCCCGCTGGGGGCGGGGCCGTGGAAGGGGCCCGGGGGCGGCTGGGGCTCGCGGGGGCACTTGGGGAAAAGCCACCCACCAGGGCACCAGTGAGTGAGTGTTCCCTCCTCTCTGCTATGTGAAACGTTAATAATTTTTTTTTTTTAAAGTCTGAAATTGCTCTGTCTTCTAAGAACGGATCAAGGGAAGCTCCAGAAGTATAAGAACACCAGCTGCAGGAAAGGACCCCGGGGGGCTGCACCGCCCGCCCCCCCAGGCTCGGGCCGAGGCAAGTCCTGGGGCTCAGACTGCAGCCCGGATTGAAGCCCCACGGCCGGCGGGGGCCTCCCACTTGGACCAGACACCGCCTCTCCCAGACAGGGCCCAGTTCATCCCACGTCTGAGAGGGCACTTTGTGCGGCGATGCCAAGGCTGAAAATACCTTCACGGCCAGCGGAGCCCGAGCCTTGAAGGTTCGCGGGAATAAACAGGGTTTCCAGCCGCCGGGCGCTTCCCCCGGAGAGAACAGACCGGCTGTGTTGGAGCTGGTTTGGGGCAGGAGAGAGAGAGGGGACGGCAGCGGACGGAATACAGACACACGGCTGTGTTTTCAGCCCTGCTGAGGGAACCGCTCATTGTTGGGGCGGGGGGCGTCTGGGGTTCTCAAACAGATTTACCTGGGAAGCTCCAGGGCACACGGGGCCAGTGAATGTGCTCAGAAGGAAGGTGCTAGACGTGCTCAGGCCCCAGAGCGATGAGTGCCAACAAGGCATTCTTCTGGAAGAAAAGCCGGGATGCTACCAATGGCCTGTCACCGGCCTCTCCACCCTGCACGGAGGTGGCCATCCTAGCCCCGCGGCTCTTACTCCTGTCTGGCCGTGTGACCTCTCTTGGGTCACACCAGGCCCTGTATCCAGAACCTTCCACACAACTTCACATCCACCCCCACTAGCCAGCCGTCTCCACCCCATCCCGGTGTGGGGGCCCCAGGGCAAACCTTCATCAGCTGCACAGTCCCGTTCAGGCCTGCACCGGAACATGCCGGAAGCCTTGTTAAAACACAGATTGCCGGCCTCCCCCACAAAGCTTCTGATGCAGGAAAGCCGGGACGGGGCCCGAGAATCTGCATTCCTCACAAGCTCCCAGACATTGCTGCGCCCCACCCCCGGAGAGGGAACCCCATTTTGACAACCGTGGCCCCAGATTATAACAGTCTCAACCTCATGCCCCACCCAAATCCAGCACTTCCCAAACTGCCACCCTCGGCACACCTACTGCCCCTGCCCCCAGCCTGTTACCTCCACTAGTCCGTACCATGTACTTTTATAGGTGACCCACGTTGAGGGTGCAGAGAAATGGCCTTGGAAAAGGTAATTTTCCGTCATCACCATTTGCAAAGGACATGATCACTTCTGCCTCGGACGGAAGGCAGGAGTAAAACTTCACACGCTGAAAACAGAACAAAGTGAGAGCGTGCCAGCTGGCCACGGATGCCGGCCACGGATGCCGGCCACGGGCTTCTATGCCGAGGGTGCTCTGTCTTTGCTGTAAAGGGGGAGCATGGTGTGGGACAGGCGCTGGGCCCAGGTAGCACCACCCGCGTTTGCCTTGACTTAGAAGGACACCCCCTGATCAGGCGCCTTTGGGGCCTCATCCGTGCCCAGGCTTGGTCACCTCGGGGATCAGTGGGGATGGCTTCCCACACTTTGGGGAACACTGCTCATTTCACAGTAATCCGTTCTCAAGTGTAAGCCCCACAGCCCGTGGCAGGAAATCCAGACCCGGGGGCACCGTGGTGGCTCGACTGGTTAAGCGTCTGACTCTTGATTTCGGCTCGGGTCATGATCTCAGGGTCGTGAGATGGAGCCCTGCGACGGGCTCTGCACCGGGTACGGAGCCTGCCTGGGATTCTGCCACTCCCTCTGCCTCTACACTGAGCCCCCTGAACCCCCTCCTCCTCACATACCCACTCACTCTCCCTAAAAAAAAATAAAAGAAAATCCAAACTCGCCCCACCCGCGGGGCAGACCCTCACCACTCAGGGTCTGATGCTCAGACTCCAGCCGTGTGGAACCCCTTGTCATTTTCCCCAGGGGGGCCAGGCCCCTCCCCATCTCCGGACCTTTGCACACACATGGTCCCCGCTTGGGGCGCTCTCTAGCACCTTTCCTTGCCTCTGCTCTGGAAGGATTTCTCAGCCTCTCACCAAGTCGGTCCTGGCAGGTGCCATCCAGCTCCCAAGCCGGGAGAGATCAGAGTCGGTTTTTTTCCAATCCGGAAGAACTTTAGGGCAGGCTCCATTCCAGGACCATTTGACTGCGAATGAAATGGAAGCTCTCTTCTTTTTCCTGCTGGAATACTGCCCTTCTGCCCTCACAATGGGACACAGTTCAGAAATCTGGGTTGAAAATGTGGGATTTCACAATTTATAATATTTTTTAAATGATGGTCCAGAAGTTGCATGATCCGCATTATGAATTTCTTTTTCCCCAGAACCTGTGGTTTTGGTCTAAGCTGACACAGCACTTGAGACAATCAGAGAAGATAAATGTCCCTGGGGCTGAACCACAAGAAACCGTCTGTCCTCACGGCCTTGACAAGGTTGGGGGGCGGGGGGCAGCTGTCCATGAACAGCCACAGCCACGCAGTTTGGGGCATAATGCCTCAGACAGGGTTCTCTGCCAGTTGCTGCCGTGACCCTGGGGGGACTGTCAACACCTCCCCCAGAGCACCCAGATTTCCCTGCATTCACCGTGGAGGGCCTTGATCGATTCCACAATGAGATGAGCTGAGTCTATGTTTCTTCAAGAACGAAGCCGAGAAGGGAGAACACGATTTCCTCCAACAAGTTAACCCTCAAGTGACTGTGTGACTTGGCAGTTCGACGTCTAGGTGCAGACCCCAAACAGCGGCAAACAGCTGTTCCAACAAAGACGTGTCCACGCATGTCCACAGCAATGTGGTTCACAACAGCCAAAAGGTGGAAACAACCCAGACGTCCATCGCTGGAAGGACGGATCAATGAAATTTGGTCCGGTCCCGCAAGGGAATATTACTCGGCCACGAAAAGGAACAGCACCGACACCACTACAGTGAGGATGGGCTCTGAGAGCATCACACTGAGCGCAAGACACAGTCACCACAGCCGCGTATCACATCATTCCATGTATATGAGATTTCCGGAATAAGTGAATCTACAGCAAGCGGACGGGTGGTCGTCAGAGGCTGGGGAGGGGAGAAGAGGTAATAGTGCTATGGAGTGTCCTTTGGAGGTGATGGAACCAGACAGGGGTGGTGGGGGCACACTGCTGGGAACGTGCTCACTGCCGCAGCAGCCTACACTTTAAAATGGCTAAAATGGTAAATTTTGTACTTATGTGTATTTTACCACATGAAAATACTTTTTTAAGGAAAGAAAGAAGAAAAAAGGTTATGGCCGGTTCTATCACCAACCACCACCCAGATCTGCCCTACCCTTCTTGTTCCAGAACACGGCGTGCCTCACCGAGGACTTGAGGAGAGGCTCGGGGTCCCCGTCCCAAGAAGGGCTGAGCAGCTACTCAGCTCCATTAACTGAAGATGAAATGAAATGATGCCAGTGTTGCATTTTCCCTTCTTGACAAGCCATCAGCCCCTTTGAGTGATGCTGGGTTTGCACATCTGGGACTGATCAAAAACCAGTGAATTTACAAAAAAAAAAAAAAAAAAAAAAAAAAAAAAAAAAAAAAAAAGCCTCCTAAGCCTCCTAGGTCTGGAGCAAGTAGACACAGAGGCACCTCCCACACGTAGTAAATTACACTGGTGACAGTGCACAGAAATGTTCCAGTTCCCACAAGGCCAAAGGGGTCAGTCAGCATTTGAGAGTCCCGCCTCTAAAAGGCCAGTTTTCAAATGCAACCTACAAAAGGCCAGATACCCAACGAGGAGTCTTAGAGGGAGGGATGAAGTGTGGGACTTCCGGAGGCCTCTCGCTCTTCTGCCAAGGGTCTGGGCCCTCCCCTGCCAAGCCAGCTCTCCTCTCCACTTCAGAGGGAGGGGCTCTGGGAGCCGGTGCTGCTCTGGGTCCCAGAGCGAGGCTGTCCGCACATTGACACGGGTACCTCTCCACCAAGTAGAGTCCCAGCCCTGGGTCAAGTCATCCCCTCTCGAGGCCCACCCTTAAGTCGGGCGGGGATCCAGATCCCACGTAGCAGGAGACGCCCTGACCTCACAGCCGGTTCTGAAGCAGCTGACCACTGGGCGAACACCTTCTTCCAGAGTCTGGGGTGGGACCCCTCTTGGAGGGCCGCTCTGCGCCCTGGCTGTGTCGTGTCGCCTACGTGCCTTCATCACTCCAAGACTCAATCCCCTCCTTGTAAAAAGGAAGAGGGTCCAGGGTCCACCCCCTAAAGGAGTCCGTGAGGGTGTCTGTGTAGATCCTGGGCGCACCTGGCTCATTCTGAGCGTCAGGTAACTTCAGCTCCTGGTGTGACTATAAATGTCACTATTCCCACTCCTACGTCATAAGAAACTCCGGAAAAAATCAAAATCACCTGCTTTCTCCTCCCCAGGTGCATAGGGTTGGGAACATGGGGGCCTGGGCTTAACTCTGATGATGGATTTTCCTGGAAGCCCTCTCAGACAACACCACATTTGGTGTGATGTTCGGGGCCAGACGTGGAGTTACTGGTTGCCCGGAGAACTTTTTTTTTTTTTTTAATATTATGTTAGTCACCATAGAGTACATCATTAGTTTTTGATGTCGTGTTCCATGATTCATTATTTGTGTATAACATCCCATGCTCATCACAACACGTGCCGTCCTTAATACCCGTCACCCAGCTACCCCATCCCCCTCCTGGCAGAGAACTGTCTTAGAGGAGGCGGGACCCAGCAGCTGAGAGCACAGGGTTTGCAAGCAGCCAGACCTGGAGGTGACAGCATGGCACAGCAGCTAGGGGGCCTTTTGCATGGTCTTTACCTCTCTGAGCCTCGGTTTGCTCATCTGTGAAATGGGGATTGAGAGGCCGCCTGCCCAGGTATGTGGCAGGGAGGGGAATGCAGGGAAGTGGCATGACCTCACACCTGCCTCCCACTGGCAATACAGCTCCCACACCTTCTGCTCCTCCTTCCCATGTGGAAACAGCCAGATCAGAGGCAGAAGCAGAAAATCAGGGGCACAAAACACAAAGCACCTTAGAAGGCCCCCCTCTCAGTCTATTTGGAGAAGAGAGCATGCCCTTCATCTCATTCTGCTGGACCCTGGGCTCTCACCTGGCAGATTAAGACCCTAGATGACCCTACTGGGGAAGGCAGGGTCACCTGGTTCTGCCAGAACATGGCACCCAAACGCTCAGGGTGGAAATTTACAAACCCACTTTGCCAGGCAAGCTGGGCATTTGCACAGGCTCCCAGCTGCTTCTCCCAACAGGAGCAGCAGCTCACCTTTTGGCTCAAAGATGCCCAGGTGAAGTTAGACTTCAACAAGCAGGCATGAGCTAAGCCTTTTCTGACTCGTCCACTGGCTGAGTCCTGGGCAAGGGAGGCTCCAGGTCCGCACCACACAAGGGGCCCTCCCTGGCTCTGTCCATCTAGGGCAGCTGGTCTCCCCGGGACGGCAGAGCCAAGTCCTCAGCTTCCAGCACCATTCTTCCCCCATGAGGAGTGTATGCAGATGTCCACTCCGGCTGGACAGACCCAGCATGCGCTCCCAAGCCTGCAGGAACTCTGGCATGCCCCACACCTGGACATGGAGCTCTGGAAGCATAGAGAGCTGGGCTGCAGCCCTGGCTCTAGCTGGACAACTCACTCCCGCTCTCTGGCCCTCAGTATCTTCATCTGAAATATGGGAAGAGAAAGGCTACCTTGCACAGGTTTGTTGCAAATAAAATCATAAAGGGGCGTAGCCCAGTAAACCTTAGCAGAATGCTAAGAGGTACCCTTAGGATCACCCTGGCCGTCCACACGTGGAGAGACACATTCAACCCCCCGCCACATTCGCGCCGTCAGTTTTCCATTTATTGACGCCCACTGTGTACACAGGAATGCAACAGATGCTAGCGAACTGCAGAAGGGAGGTCAGGGTACCCGGGCTCAAGGAGCAGGATCCTGCAGTCACACCGGCTTTGAGTCCCAGCTCCCTTGCTCCCTGGCTGTAAGGTCGTATAGAGCAAGAGGCTTGGACTCGCTGAGCCTCAGTTTCTCCACAGGGAGCGCGCCCAGCATAGTGCCTGTGCACAGGAAGCCCCAGGAGATGGTATCTGCTCGGGTTAATTCAGGTCCTCGGAGGTTAGCGGAGTGGACCGCAGCCTGGAGAGGAGAGGGAGGGAAGTCACTTACCTCCGCGCGGCTCTCCAATCACCACCACGCCGGCGTCTCTCCCGGGTCGTGCAGCGGCAGCAGCGCGCACAAGGCGGACACGGTCGGCACAGCGGGCCGGCACCGCGGGTCGGCACAGCGGACACCGTCCACAGCGGGTGGGTCGCGGGCTCCGCACAGCGGGCAGCGGAGGGATGCAGTGGATGGAGGGGCCCCGCGCGCAGCCTCTTATAGCACCTCCGCGCCCCGCCCCCCCGGAGGCCGGCGGCGCTGATAGGACGGCGGAAATGTAGCCCCGCCCCACCCCTCCCGCGGGCGCCGGGGATCCGGGCGGGCGGAGGGCTGGACCAGAGCGTCCCGAGATCTGGGCTTGAGAAGAGGACGCGCTCCGCTTCCTCGCCAGGACCCTGGAACTATCCTCTCCACCGAGCGCTTGCTGCGCGCCCGGCGACATGCCAAGCACTTTCCACCGGGGGTTTGCAAATTTACCAAATCCCGTCTCTCTCTGCCTCAAATGGAAAGTGCGACTAGGGAAGTGACCTCTCGGGACTGTAGCAAATAAAACTGGGAAGGGTGTGGGCTCTGTAAACTGTGGCAGAGAATACACACGTGCTATATTTACTCCCATCCTCTGCACGGTGGTATAAAACCCCGCTCGTCTCACACGCACACACACTCACACACACACGCATTCCCAATGTGCCAACGACAAAACCATGCTACAGCCTAGGCGCTTGCCCTCCACCATCCCCGTAAACGTCCAAAGGAATCTGCTCTGGAGTAAGTGATCCCATTTCACAGATCAGACGCCTGAGGCCTGGAGAACAAAGTGTCGCCAGTCCCACAGCCGGGGAGCAGCAACCTTAATCTAGCTACATTTTGCCCACAGGCATTTAACATCCTTAATCTGCACAAGTAAATATGAATCAGTTTAGAGCCAGAAAGCACTGTCTTTGAAACACGTAAACCTAAGGCGCTTGCTGGCAAGCGAAGAAAGCAAGGCTGGGGGGAGTGAAGGACTAGAGGAGAGTGTGGACCCACTGCGTGAGGACACGGGCAGGAGGACCCCGCCCGTCCTCACGGGGCGCGTCCCTGCATAAAGGCCGGGAATCATGTCTTGCTCCTTCCGCATGCTCCGACCGGGTCACTCGGCACCAGTCCCTGCACTCTGCAGTGCGGGCAGGGCCCCTCCGGGAGCTCAAGCATCGGGGACATCCAGAAGGGTCAGAGCACATGGGGAAGCAGACGGAGAGCGAGTGGGCGGGGCCTGCGTGGCTCTGGTTCAGAAAGTCCAAACGCTTGCCAGGGCTTTTGGTGCAGCTCAAATGCCAATAAAAAGTGACCCGGCCACCCTCTGTTCTCTCTGTCCCTTCCCTTTCCTTCTCCTCCTTTTGAAGCATTGTGCCAGCTCCACATTCATGTGGTACTTATTAAACACCTACTGTGTGCCAGGCTCTGTTGCAAGCACTGGCGTATCCAGCGGTGAGCAAACCCGGAGGGAACAAGTTCCCCACTGACAAAGGACAAACCCAAAGGAAGAAGAGAGGCTCCTCGGGCACCAGGCCTCACAAGCATTACCCTGGCAACTTCCCCCCCACACACACACACCCAGGCTGGTGATGTTATCATCAGGGCACTGGGCACACAGTGCAAACAGTTTCCAGAAGCCACGCGGCTCCCGAGAGGAGGGCCTGGGGTTTGAACTCGTGCTCTCGTTCACTCGGCTGCCGCTGCCTGTGCACCGACAAGCTTTGGGTACAGGGGAGTGGAAGAAACTGGGTCCCCGCCCTAGCGGAGAAGAAGGAAACCTGCACAGAAACAGGTTTCCCATGGCGGAAGGCGGATGGTACTTAAACGTCCAGCAAGCACTCCCACGTGCTGGGCCCTGTGCCCAGGGCTTCCCTGGCATCCGCCTATGACCCACCCACAACCTGATGAGCAGAGGGGTTTCAGTTGGCCTTGTTTTATAGATGGGGAAACTGGAGCTCAGGTAGGTAAGGGCACTTGCCCAGGATCACCTGGCTATTGAGTGCTGGGGGGTGGGACTCCAACTCAAGCAGTGCAAGACCACAGCCCGTGACCTTGGCCTCTAACCCAGGGGACCCGAGGGGATTAGGGAGTCTGGGTTTGCTGCAGAGTGGATCCAAACATTCTCGTCTGGTAAACACTTCTCAGCTGGGACATTACGGTTACTGTTGCCGTGTAACACATTACCCAAAACACAGTGGCTTAAAACCACCACTGTATTTTGCTCATAGTTTTGCAAGCCGGGCGTCTGGGAAGGGCCGGGTTGCATGGTTCTTCCTTAGGGGTCTCTCGTGTGGTTGCCGCCAGACATTGGCTGGGGCGGCAGCATCTGAGAGCTTGGCGGGGCTGGACATCCAAGCTGTCACCCACGTGGCAGGAGCTCAGCGGGACGTCTCAATGGATCTGTCCCCACTTGGTTTTTCCTGGAAGGCCGTCTCGGAGTAGTCAGAATTTTACTTCCCCCACCACAAGCCTCCCAAGAGAAACGGGTGGAAGGTACAAGGCCTTTTGTGTCCTGACACTGGAAATCAGAGAACATCACCTCTGCCGCACTCCTCGTTGAATCACAGCGCCTGCAGAGGGTCAGGGAGAGCACACTTAGATCACCTTGCTCAATAGCTGAAGATCAAAGAATTTGCAGACAAGATAACGTGGAATTTGCAGACGCTCGATAAAAGTTAATCAATCCCTCCCTCTTCGGGAGCCACACTAGGCAGTCCAGTGGAATGACCACCAACTCCTCATGTCCGCAGAGGAGTTCCAACCCCGACGCCACCACGCACTAGCTGTGTGTGTCTTTGCTCAAGTCACCTGACCTCTCTGAGTGACAACTGCCTCCCAGGCTCTGAAGGGGCAGGCTGAGTCTGTAACTTGCTGGCTGGTGCCACAATTTGGCATCCCAGCTCCTCCACTTCCAAGCTGCTGGCCTGTGCTCGGCTCCCCAGGTGTAAAATGAGGGGGAATGACAATGGCTCCTTTCTCCCCATGGGCTGCCTTTAAAACATTAAAAGGTTTAAAGGCATACATTAATTAGTGGAAATTTAGAACAGGGTCTGGCACAGAGTAAGAATTAGTTCATATTATTGTCAGTAGAGCCGACAAACTGAAACAAGACACAGGGAATTTGATCTTGATCAACCATTCTCCATCACTATGCAATCTTAGAATCCAATTTCCAGAAAGTGATATTTGGATTCGAGTAAGTTGATGTGTCATGGGGAATGTGGGTTCCTGAGAAGCTCTGAACATGGGAAAGGGCCAAGATGCACCCAGGAGCCCTCCCCAGAAGGGAAGCTGTTTAGGTCCTTGGAAATCCTAGTAAGGGATCCTGTTTGCTGGTCACGAAGGAGTCAAGTCACAGAGCATTGGAGACCAAGGAAAAGGTCTTTCTGGTTCGAAGGCGGCCCAGCCTGGAAGCGGGAGCGCGCAGGCCTGGTCTCCAGCGAGAGCCTCCAGCCCCTCTGCGGACCCGCTGTCTCAGCACCGGGAGGGGGTGGGTCACACCAGACGGTCCCAAAGGGTTTCACAACTCAGAGCACAGACCACAGACCAGGTTTTCCTTTCCTATCTCAGTGCGGCTGCCCCAGGGCTGGTGGGTCTTGGACTCACACCAACATCTTCACCAGCTGACCAGCTGTTTTCCTCAGAAGCTCTTGGGCTGGACATCAAGTTCCAGCTTCCCTGTTCCCGCCGCACCCACTCAGCAGCTAGAGTGTCCCTGAGCCCTCATTTGCATGGAAGACCACTAAGCTAACAGTTCGAGACAAGGAGATGTGGGGCTGTACCATTTTGCGATGGGCGTGGCTTAGAAAGAGGAACCAAAAGGTCAGGAAAGACGGTGACCCTCCTGGGTAACAGGTGCCAGTCATGGCATCCTCTGGGGTTCCGAATGCGATGGGTCTGCTTGACTTGCGGCCGAGGAAGGGCATGGGGTGAGCTCCACGTCTTCTGCTGGTGGGCAGCCCTCTGGGGGCAGCGCGGGCCCCGCCGGTGGGGAGATCTGCGGCAAGAGATCTTGACCGACTGAAGTTGTAGAAGAAATATACTCAAATTATTGTACACAGTGGAGGAAGCTTCTGGAAGGACGGTAGCCTGCTGTGGAAGCCAAGGACAGTCAGGACCCTCGGAGAACTTGAATTAGCCCTGGAGGAAGTCAGGCATCCTAGTAGTCCTTTGTGAGCATCTCTCACTGCACTGATTTGGGGTCCCTTCCTCTTCCCTCTGTGGCCAGGTCTTGCCCACTCCCTGTGGACATGACCATCCCCCCAGCATGACTTCACATCCCCCTAGAACCACGGACCAGTTCAGGCTGTGTCCGGGCACCTCCCAGTTCCGATTCCTGGAAAGAGAATCTAATTGGCCCTGTCGGGAGCTGATGTCCCCCTGGTCCATCACGTGCAGCCCAAGGAACAGTACCAGGCACCATGAGGTGGGAGGGGGACAAGAAATGCACCCGAAGGCCAGACTGATGGAGATGGCCCCCCGCTGAGTCTCCACATCCTCATGAAGAGGGAGACCCCACTTCACAATTTCATGGAACTCCTTGCTCACGCTGCTTTGAAACCGTGAACGTGGGTCAGCCCAGACGGATGTCCAAACCACGTTCCCGCCCTCCCTGGGGTTTCTATGCCCTCTGGTCTCCCTGATCTCCGAGCACAGGAGCCAGAGACCACCGGGGACCATGACTGGAAATTCCTCAGGAAATTCAGCTCTTTTGGCAAACGCTGCCACGGTGATTGCTTCCTCCCTGGGTGACCATCAGGCTTTTCCAGAGGAGGCTTGGCCCTGAGCTGCACGCCCAGGGTGTGGTATTTCCGGAAGATTCTAGACCTTTCTGTCAGCCTGGGAGGAAGCCAAGTCCGCAATGCTGCTCACTCTCCCGTGGCCTCCAGGGTGTGTGCTGGGACCTTTTGGGAGCTGGAGCCCTCCTTGCCAGGGCCAGGAACGGAAACACAGCACGACTCCCCTCCTGCTGGGGAGGGGCCCTCATACCCCTCCTCCCGGCACCGAGCTTCCAGATCCCCTGTGGGGCCTCGAAGCCAAGCTCTGTCATACCTGCCTTGACTTCTCTGTCCCCCAGTGTCCTCCCCTATAAAAGACAATAGTAACAGGCCACGTTACAGAGGCGTGGCCAGAAACAAGCTAACTGCTGAGAATCTTACTATCATCCCGTCAACATCGTCCACACGCCTGTTCCCATGAACACTGTCCCCGCCAAGCATGACCTCCTCCAGGGCACCCTCCCTAGTCACCCCCACCACCAGGAAGCAAGCAAATGAGTAAGTCTGTGGTCCAAGACTGAAAAGCCGGGCACATGAACGCACTGGTTTCCTGGGGTTGGTAAAAAATGACCACCAAGAGGGGACAGAAAGCAATGGTAATGTGTTGTCTCCCAGAACCCAGAGTCGGAAACCAAGGTGTTGGCGGGGTTGTGCCCTGTTTGGAGCGGGAAGGAGAGGACTCCTGCCTCTCCCGGCTCCAGACCTGCCCGTGTCTCCTCTTCTCAGAAGGAGCCACGTGGTCATGAGTGTCCCTGTCAAACAGACTACACCGGCCCCCGCTGAAGGATAGGCCTTGGCTGGGGAAGTTAATTCATGAGCCCTGCAGACGTGCAAGGCCTCGCAGGGGCTTCGACCTGGGGACACATGGAAGGAGGACCCCGTCCCATGTGTGGGCCTTCAGGTCCCTGCTGTCCGCTCAGTGACCGGGGAATGGCGGAGTCGATTCCACTCGTACGTGGGCTGGCCGTGTGACTGCGACTGTGACTGACTTTGGCCGACAGATTGTGGCGGAAGGGAGGGAGGTACCCATTCCAAGCTTGGGACCTAAGGGGCCTGCGGCCTCTGCTCTCCCTCTCTCAGACCCAGGAATGGCAGTGCTCTAGAGAAGTCCGGTCTAACCTCCTGGAGGACGAGGGGCCACACGGGGACAAACCCTGGCACCTGAGCGGACAGCCAGCACCAACCGCCTGGCGTTCAAAAGAGTGACCTTGGACCCTCACCCAACTCAAGCTGTCAGCCACCTGTAGCTGCAGGAGTGAGTCCAGAGAGACCACAGAAGGACCCTCAATCAGACTGCCCCCCACAGAGCTTGAGACTAACACAGCATTCCCGTTTGACCCCCTTGCAGTTTGGGAACCCTGGTTAGACAGCGGACACTAACAGATCACGTCCTGGGAGGACAAACGTGGTCAAGGAGAGATGATTCTGAAGGCCAAACATTTCCCTCCGAACAGCCACCCGTATGGTAAAAATTCCCTGGGGGATATTCTGCACTTCTGGTATAACCTGAGTTGTGCCCCCGTTGGTCCCCAAATTCACATGTGGAAGTCCCAGCCCCCGGTGCCTGAGAGAGGCACTGTATTTGGACACAGGTCTTTAAAAAGGTAATTAAGGAAGGCACCTGGCTGGCTCAGTTGGCGGAGTGTGGGACTCGATCTCAGGGCTCTAAGTTCAAGCCTCACATGGGGTATAGAAATTACTTAAAAATAACAAAATAATCAAAATAACAAAATAATAAAATCTCTTTTTAAAGAGGGTAATTAAAGTTAAATGAGGTCATTCTCATGGATGGTGTCCAACTTCTGCTGTTTAAGTCCCAGTCTGCGCTACTCTGTTATGGCTGAGTAAGCCAACACAAGTCGCCCCGCAGCTCAGGCCGAGGTCCCCCCTCCCTGCTCCTCCACACCTTTGAGCTGGAATTTTGCACGGACCTTGGCTCAACTCCTGCTTTGTCATCACAGGACGGAGAGCCGCTCCCTTCTCCGAGGCCCCAGATGGCCTCCAGCTCTGAACCCCCCCACCTGATGCTCGGGTGCCCACTCAGTACTCGTGGAGTAAGAACTTCTAATATGATCTGTGAACTCTGTTATGCAGTCCTCACACCTACTGCAGGGCATGTGATGTTTTTTTCCCCCTCTCCCTTGAAGGAACCAAGGCCCAGAGGGGCTGCCCACCCTGCCCGTGTGCACACAGCTGAGGCTGTGAAGGGTAGAACCTCCAGACCACCGTCTCCAGCATTGCTGAATGATGGCCCCGCAGAGACGTCCCCTCCTCTTCCCGGGCCCCTGTGAATGTTATGTCACATGATGCATCTGTTTCCTGGGGCTTCTATGACCAAGAGCCACAAAGGTGGGGTGCACAAAGGCAGTAAAGCACCAGAAATGTGTGCTACCTGGTTCCAGAGGCCGAAAATCCAAAATCAAGGTGTCACCAAGCCTTTCCCTCAGTTCTAGGTGGTCGCGGGCGATCGCTGGCATTCCGTGTCTCCTCTGCCCCCCAGCTTCTGCCTCTGTCTTCACATGACCATGTTCCCTGTGCGTCCTGATCCTGATATCCCTTCCTTTACAAAAAGACGTCGGTGCCTGGATCAGGGCACATCCTAATCCAGCATGACCTCACATGTGTGCAAACCCTACTTTCCAAGAGGGTCACATTCTGAGGATCCGAGTGGACAGGAATTCTACTACACTGTTGTAGTACAACAGGGACACTGCCGATGGGATTAAGGATCTTGAAGTGAGGAGATTTGCCTGAATTACCCCATGGGTCCCGTGTGATCCTGGGGGTCCTTATGAGAGGGCAGCAGAGAGAAGAAGGTGAAGCGGTGACAGAGGCAGAGGTGGGAGTGACATGCACTGAAGGCGGGTGGGGAGGCCATGAGCCAAGGGACGCCTCCGCCTTTGGAAGCTGGAGGCGGCCAGGAAGTAGATTCTCCCCTGGAGGTCCCAGAGGGAACACAGCCTTGCAGAAACCTTGACTTGAGCCCCGTGAGACCCACTCTGGATTTCTGACCTGCAGAACTTTAGATAGTAAATCTGTGTTGTTCGGAGACCTTAAGGTGGTGGTCACTTGTCACAGCAGCTGTAGGACACAAACACAGACCCAGGATCAGAGGCGTCTGCGAAAGGGCCTTGGGTGGCTGTGGCGCCGGGCTGGGGGCCTGGCGCCGCCCCTCAAGGGGGAAACCACCATGAATCAGCAGAACACTGTGGAAGGCCAGGGCAGCAGGCCGGCTCGCAGACCACACAGCGCCCGGCGCAGCGCTGAGTCATCCGGCTCCGAGAGGCACCTCCGTACAGCCCCTTTACCAGAAATGCCCTGGATTTGCCCTGATTATTTTGCTAGTGATCAAGTAACACTTTCCAGATGCAAAGCAGACAGTGGCCAGTCTCAGATTTTGCATGATCTGGGAGGTCTCTTCGAGTCTTCGTGGCTGTCACGGCACCCCCCCAGGGCCCCTGAGCGCCTGCCTGCAGCGTCCTGGTGGGCAGCAGCTGGCCTGCTCTCACCCGGGAGCCCGGACACGGCCGCAGAAGCCCCCAGCAGGCTGAACTGGCAAAGGGGCCGAGGCTGTGGGCAGGGAGCCCCGTGCATCCTCCGTGTCTCCCTGAGCTGCTGTCCTCCACGCACTTCTCACCTCCGCGGGACAGGGAAGCTATTCAAAGATGTGTGTTTATTTTCTGGAAAGGGCGACTGGCCTGGTGCGGGGATCGGTACTTAAACTGGACAATGAGCAGTACACGGCTTCTCGTCCGACCTCATCTCCGTTCACGTGGAAGTCTCTGGACCCAGGTCCACAGATGTGCCACCCAGAGCCTCTCACCACACCCCCGTGTCTCCCTTGGCTCTCCTCTTCCCGCGATGCCAGTGGGGGCGGGGGGGGGGGGTCCTTGTGGGTTTGATGACAGACAGCACATCCCCAGCCCTCCAGGTCCGTCTACAAGAGACAGGAGGCAAGATCAGTGTCCTGAGGACACTGGCAAACGACCACAAACTGGGCGTGCTTGAGACAACAGGGATTTACCGTCTCCCACTTCTGGAGGTCTGAAGTCCAAAATCAGTGTCGGCCGGGCCATGCACCCCCCCCAAAGGATCTGGGGGAAATCTTTCCTGCCTCTTCCAACTTCTGCTGGCTCCAGGTATCCCCTGTGGCCACATCTCCCCAGCCTCTGCCCGCCATCCGCATGTGGCCTCCTCTTCCTACAGTGACACTCATCATCGCACTCAGGGCCCAGCCAGGTGGTCCAGGACGATCTCAGCTTGGAAGCTGCTGCTTGCCCGCGTCTGCAGACTCCTCCCAAACATGGTCACATTCACAGATGCTGGGAACTAGCACTCGCACAGATCTTTCTAGTGGCCCCACTCAACCCACGACAGCAAGTGTGGGCTCGCCTCTGGCTAGTCTTGACCCTAACCCGGCCACACCAGCAGCTGGGGCTTGGGCCCCGAGGCCCCGCCCCCACCGCCGTTGGAGCTGGACCATAGTGCAGAGAGGTCTCCCCTCCACATCATATCGTGGGGGGCTCTCACCACCCCCCTCTCTTATCATCTCCCTGGTGGAAACTGGGAGAGAAGGATTTCCCACCTCCTTATGCCGCAAGGACGCCTCTTCCATGGAGCGCTGGATTTCATCTCCTCTCTGGCTGGTGATCAGCCTGATGGTCAAGTGCAACGGGCCTGAGTCCTGATGCGCAAGTGGAGGGAGCTAAAGGGACTTAGGAAACTCTTCTTCTACCCACTTCAGCTTTCAGGACTCGAGAAGGACGTAAAAGCGAAACCCACACTCATCTCTTGCTGAACTCCTGCTAAGCAAGGCCAGACCCCTGCCCCAGGGCAGAAGGAGCCTCAGCTGAGAGCGGAAAGGGCACGGCACAGAAGACAAGGGCACATCACAGGTTCTGAAAGCCTGATCCCCTCCCGCTGACCCCCCTTCTGCCCTCAGAGGAGGCCTCAGAGGCGGTTTTAAGTCAACCCTACTAGAGGTGCCTCCATAGATAACACACGGCCCGCGGAGTCCTGACAAACGTCTCCACCCGCGTAACAGCAACCAGCACCCAGGTTGCTGCCACACCTTGTGGCCCTCCCCAGTCGGCCCCCGCCCCACCTTCCCCCTACCCCCCAGCTCTGCCAGGTCTCAAATGTCAGATAAACGGAATCACACAGCGAGTTAAGAGCCGCTCTCGACCTTTCCCTTCCGCTACGAGAGACCATATTCAAGCCTCCAGCTCATTAAGCTCAGCTCATGAGGAAAGACTTTAAAATAAATAAAAATTCATTGACTTGTATTTTTTTTTTCAAAGATTTTATTTATTTATTTATTTGACAGGGAGTGAGAACACAAGCAGGGGGAGGGACAGGAGATGGAGACTCAGACTCCCTGCTGAGCAGAGAGCCTGATGCCCTGTGATCCCAGGATCCTGGAATTAAGACCTGAGCCGGAGGCAGAGGCTTCAAAGACTGAGCCCCCAGGCACCTCTACTGACTTGTATGGTAAAGAAAAAAACCCAAAACCCGTTTCACGAAGTTTTGAGAGCTTCGTATGCGGTCAGGTGTAGGAAGTCACCGACACTTACTTAAAATGCCAGGCATTACTGTTGGGCTGCCCTTTGCTCACTTTGCAGCCAGAAGTATCATCAGAAGACCCAAGACCCTGAGTCCCTCCACACTTACAGACCTCAGTTAGCTTCATTACTGGCAGCTTTCTGGGGTCATGTCCCTCTCCCGCACCCAACCCTTCGCCCAGCCCACAGACACTTACACCCAACTTCCTCCTACCCTCTGAACACATAGGGGGGCTTCTACCCCTGGGCCTTTGCACATGCTCTACCCCCTCCCCACCGGGGAACACCACCCCACCTCCTAAGACCCAGCACAAGCGCGACCTGCTGTGTGAAGGTATGCGGCTGGTGGGCTGCAGTGGCTGATACCTCTGTCTTCCTCACCGCCCAGCGCTTCCTTTCTTTGTGCATTCATCATGCAAATTACTTTACTCAGCTGTGTAAGGTAAACCGAGTCATTGGTCCCCTTCTTCACCCTGCTAGACCACTGCTCCACAGCCCCAGCACCTTGGGGCTTGCCATGGCCTTGTGGTGGGCAGAGAGTACTCCTCACCTCTTGACTTTGAATTTGGCTGTGACTTGCTTTGACCAATGGGCCTCTGCCATTGGAGAAGGCAGAAGGAGACCATACTACCCCTTCCCACAGATGACCCTTGGAGAACTGGGCAGAGAGCCAAGATGTGTGGAGGAGAACTGGATTCAACCTGCAGCTCGGAGGCAAGCCCAGCTGAACCTGGCCTAGACCGGGTGACCCGCTGCCCTCACTCTCAGCAGACACGCATACCCGGGAGCAAGGCAGAGGCACAGAGTTACAGGTGCCTCATTACTACTCCACATCCCTACACGACAGCTGCCTGTCCCGTCACCTCTTCTTATGACAAGCACGTGTAAGACAGAGACCGTGTCTCACTCTCTTGGCCTCCCCAGCACCAGCACGGGGCTCACAGTTGAAGAGGAAGATGTTTTAGAAGGCCTTGTGAAGTTACCCAATGCTCATTTCAGCCACTGGGAAGGAAAGACAGAACGAGGAGATCTAAGCAAGATGGGCCATCCCTGGGATAGCCGAGGGATTAAGGCCACAGGTTCTGATCAGTGGACAGCCCAAGCCTAAATCCCAGAAGCTTCCTTAAGAGCTTGGGCCTCATAAAGTCAGGCTAATAACAGCATGAACCCCAGAGTGCTGTTGGGAGAAGTAGATGAATTAATGGGGGTAAAGCTCTGGATAGGGCACCTGGCACAAAATTGATATGACAGAGAGACACGCAAGCTCACCCAAGAACTGCACCTGACAATGGTACGAGCTAGAAAATTCTAGTTGAGCACAATGTCCTTTGGCCAGGACAGTTTTGGAGCATGGAATCTGCAGTTTCCTGCCTTAGTGCGAGGGAAGGAAGGAGAACCACAGGGAAGGGGAGCAGAGGTGAGAACGTCATTCCCAACGGCTGGGCTTCTGCATGTTCTAGTTGCCCCCAAATTTCCAGAACTCTCCACCTTGCTCCTGTGATGATTCCAACCACAGATACCACAACTGTGCACGTAAGGAATAAAATGCTTCTGGTGTTAAGCGTATTCTGTTTCCTCGCAGTAACCAGAGGCAAATTTAAATATGCATCGTTACTGTTGACCTTTTCCTTAACCAATCGTCTTGTAATTGGTCCCATTATTTTAGGGGAAACCTCTACTTTCTATACGTCCCTGATGAACTTGCAACTTTTTAAATATCTGCAAGCAAATAATAGAGATGAATTGGAATCAGAGAAGCCAGGCAATTAATTTAAAAGAAGACAGAAAAAATGAGACCAAAGTAGCAAAGGAGAGATGAGACAAATTAAAAACAAGGAGTAAGACGGCAGGTTTCACCTCAACTATGCTAAAGTTTATATTAAATGTAAATGGTCTAAACAATGCAACTAAAATGCAGAGGTTACCATATTGGATAAAAAAGGCAGGGCGCAACACATGTGGCGTGTAAGAAGCCAACTTTAGATACAAAGCTACAGACTTAAAGCAAAGGGACAGAAAAATGTAAGCCTGTAGACATAGATTCACTGAAAGACAGCGGGGAGGTGGTATTAGCATTGAAGAAGACCTAGGAACAAGGAATATTTCCAGGGATGAAGAGGAATATTATTATCATGGATATTATGGATATCCATATTATGGATATGGATATTATGGATATGGATAATATCAGGATATTATTATCATGATAGTAAGACCAACTCACTAAGCATATATCAAATCCCTATTTTATAATAGAGCTCTAAAATACATAAAGGAAAAACTTACAGAACTGAAAGGAGAACTCAAATCCAAATCACAGTTAGAAACTGAAATTTCCAAATTACTATTGATTACTATCCATGAAATATGAAATACTTAGGGTCTATATCTCACAAAAGATGACCAACACTTACCCACCAAAAACCGAGCTGCTGAGAGAAATTAGTGACCTAAATATGTGGAGACATATACCGTATTCACAGACCAGAATTTGAGGAACTCAAATTGATCTATGTGTTAAATGCAATTCCAACCAAAATCCCAGGAAGTTTTTATGGGTTTTTTGGTAGAAATTAATAAGCACATCCTAAAACATGTATGGAAGTACAATGAACGTAAAGTAGTCAAAACCACTTTGAGAAAAGCCCAAAGTTAGAACATTTACACTGCTGCTCAAGACTGATGACAGGACAGAAAGCAAGGCTGTGTGGTACTGGTGTCAAAACAGAGAAACAGGTCAGCAAAACAGAACAGAGAGTTTAGAAACAGACCCACGTGTAAATGGGCAGGTTTTTTGCAAAGGGGAAAGACATATTTGATGGGGGAAAGGAGAGTCTTTTTGACAAAAGGTGCTGGGAGAACTGCTGTATGCAGAAAATTAACCTTGATCTACATCTTGCACCACACACAGACGTTAATTCCATCCAGTATTAGACTTACATGTAAAAACTGAAACAATAAAACTCCCAGAAGAAGAAAACACAGCAGAAAGTCCTTGTGACCCTGTGGTTAGGCAAAGATTGCTTAGATACAGTATCAAAAGCACAATCAATATAAAAACAGACTGATAAACTAGATTATTGAAAGCAAATACTGTAACACTGCCTTGTGGGGCTTACGGTGTGTGGACTATAAGAGCACAAACTCGGGAGGAGGACAAATGGAACATCCTGCTGCAAGGGTGCTGCACTTTTCTGGAGTAATTCATCAGTAACCCTAACTAGGCTGCAGTGAGTTCCAGATGCACAGCGAGATCCCTAGACTGCCACAAAAAAGGATCTTTCCATGGCCCCGAGGGAAACCTACTAAAATATACTAGGCAAAAATACAGGATAGCAGCATCATATCAAGGTACAATCCTAAATATATAAAGAAATCCTAGGGGCGCCTGGGTGGCTCAGTTGGTTGGGTGGCTGCCTTCAGTTTGGGTCATGATCCTGGAGTCCCAGGATCGAGTCCCGCATCGGGCTCCCGGCTCCGTGGGGAGTCTGCTTCTCCCTCTGACCTTCTCCCTTCTCATGGTCTCTCTCTCTCTCTCAAATAAATAAATCTTTTTTTTTAAATCCTAAATATAGGGGCACCTGGGTGGCATCAGTTAGGCAATGGACTCTTGATTTCGGTTCAGGTCATGATCTTGGGCTCCGCGCTCAGCAGGGAGTCTGCCTGAGGCTTCGCTCTCCCCCTCTGCCCCTCCCTCCCACTCATTTGCTCTCTCACTCTCTCTAAAAAATAAATCTTAAAAAAAGAAAAGAAAAGAGAGAAAGAAATGTGCACTCATGTGGTTGATGAGATTAGGGGGACAGTTCCTGTCTTCTGTTCCCGCCTGACAACAATGTTTACAGTGAGCGCGTATGACTTCAGAGGCAACTGTGCAAAAAAAGGAAAATGAAAGAAAAATGAGTGGGAGGGATGAGGAGGAAAAAAAAAAAGAAGGAAGACAGGAAGGGACAGTGGGAGTGAAGGAAAACACACGGAGGAAACCGTGCAGACCAGAGACAGGAGGGAGAGGCCAGAGGGGCACGTGCATGCAAGCCAGAAGCTTCGTCCCCCCCAACCCTCCACCAAGACCCAGTTAAATGTAGGACGATGGCTGCCAGCTGACTGGCCAGAACAGGGCATCCATGAACTTGGAGCAGAAGGAAACCCACCCGCTCAACAGCCCACACGTGGAGCTGCACAGTCCACGAGCACCGTGAACTGAGGGCAGACAGATGTCTGCTAACTGTTTACCAACAGCAACCAAACTGGCCTCTTGCAGCTGTGCAAGTGTGTGAGCAGCGGATGAAGTACTCGCCCGCGGCCTCAGTAAGGGCTCAGGGCGCCCCCCCGAACCCCCGCCATGACCTGTTCCCGAGGCTCATCAAAATGACGGCATCAGGGAAATTTCTGGTTCCAACTCTTTCGAATCCGACCTCTCTGAGTCAGTGCTGCTGACCGAGACTGGGACGAGTCAGTGGAAGGGAAGGTTAGAAGGTCCCCATGAGTGATGTGGTCTTGCTCCACCTGCAGAAAGAGCCAACTCTGGTGAGGAAACGGCAGCCCGTTACACGGACACATCTCCAGCTTCCCGGAATTCTTCATCAAAACGGAACGCCGGGGGTGCCTGGGTGGCTCAGTGGGTTAAGCCTCTGCCTTGGGCTCAGGTCATGATCCCAGGGTCCTGGGATCGAGCCCCGCATCGGGCTCTCTGCTGAGCAGGGGGGCCTGCTTCCCACTCTCTCTCTCTGCCTGCCTCTGCCTACTTGTGATCTCTGTCAAATAAATAAATTAAATGTTTAAAAAAAAAAAAAAGAACACCGTATGTGCATGAACTTTCCAAGGTTAACCGTTCTTTACTAACATTTCCCACCCATAAATTAAAGTCATCTGAGAGAGAAGGAAATTCTGGAAGTACGTCAGCAGAAGGGAAGCTAGCCTGTTGTGTTTACCTGGAAGAATTTGGAATTTTCTTTTTTTTTTTTTTTTTTAATTTATCCTGGCTAAGAGGCACCATAGAAAAGGGACTGTGTTTGAGTCTCTGCCATAGCATTTCCTTGCTGTGTGCCCCGGGGAAAGTCACTGCCCTTCTCTGGGCCTCCCTCCTCTTGCCTGCAGGAGAGGACAGTAAGCCTGACCCACCAGTTGTGTAACTGGTGTGTGCACAAGGGTCGGGGTGCAAATACGTGTTTAAGGAGTGACGGCGTTTACTATTCATATTAAAACCAGAGATTCCCGGCTGTGCGTGCTTGACCCAAGTGCATCCGCTCCCTGGGTGAGTCACTCCGTTAGCAAGCCGAAGGAAGGACACAATAAAGATGAAAGGCGAGAATCAATGACATGGAAAACCAAAAAGGGAGGAAACCAGAAACTGCTACGTCAAAAAGACCAATAAAATTTGACAGACCTCTAGCATGACTGACCAAAAGAGACAGAGAGAAGAGAGAGGGGAAGACACACAAAATCAACATCCAGAATAAAAAGAAGCTATCACCAGACCCACAGACACTAAAAGGCCAATGAAATAATAGTTTAAGCACCTCTACGTGTAGAAACTCAACAACACAGACGAATGAGACAGTTTCCTGATAAACCACAGATGACCGGAACGACAGACCATCCAAGAGTCCTCTATGTCAGGAAGATATTGAACTTGTCATGAAAAACCTTCCAGGGGCACTGGGGTGGTTCAGTCAGTCAGGCTTCCTGACCCTTAATCTCAGCTCCTGTCTGGATCTCAGGGTCATGAGCTCACGTCCCATGTTGAAAAATAAAAAATAAAAATTTAAAAAACAACCTTCCAGACAAGAAGTCTTCAGGCCCAGATGGTTTTACTGGTGAATTCTACCAAATGTTCCAAGAAGAAACAAGGGCAATCCTACAGTGTATCTTGCAGAAAATAACAGAGGAAGGAGCCCTTGTCAATACATCTTAGGAGACTGGTATTACCCTGACACCCAAACCATATGAAGACAGTACAAGAACTGTGCACAGACCAGGAATGTAGAAAGACACAAAAATTGCCAACAGATACTAGTAAATTGAATCCAGAAACATATAAAAAATATGACCATGCCCAAATGGTGTTTATCCCAGAAATGCATGGCTGGTGAAGTATTTAAACTTCATTTTTAAAAAAGTATTTAATCAATCAGCATACTCCATCATATGAAGAGACTAAGAAAAAAAAACCCACATGATCATATCAACATTGGTGCAGAAAAACAAAATGACAAAATTAATATCCATTCATGATAAAAATGCTCAGAATACTGAGAGAGTATTAATCCGACAATGGGCAGCTACAAAAACTCTTCAGCTAGCATTAGAACTGATGGGGAAAGGCCAAATGACCTCCCTTAAGATTGGAGACAAACCAAGTATATATATTCTTAACATATTCCTTAGCTACATTCTACTGGAACCAGTGACATATTGCAAGAAAAGGAAATCACTAGGGTACAGACTAGAAAAGAGGAAACAGAACTACCCCCTTTTGCATACATCATTGTCTATGTAGAGAACTTTAACCTATGGAAAAAAATGATAGAAATAATGAGCTTATTAGCAAGGTCACAAGATACAAGGTCAACATACAAAATCCAACATATTTCTATATACTAGCAATAGACAATTAATAGCAGAAATCCTGAAAATAATACCCTTTTTTTTTTAAGATTTTATTTATTTATTTGACAGAGATCACAAGTAGGCAGAGAGGCAGGCAGAGAGAGAGAGAGAGAGGAGGAAGCAGGCTCCCTGCTGAACAGAGAGCCCGATGCGGGGCTTGATCCCAAGACCGTGGGATCATGACCTGAGCCGAAGGCAGAGGCTTTAACCCACTGAGCCACCCAGGCACCCCAAAATAATACCCTTTACAATTGCTCCCCCAAAATACTTAGGTAGTATAAATCTTAGGTAGTATAAATCTAACTAAACTTGTCCATGACTTGTAGGTTTCATCAAAGCTCTAATGAAAGAAATCAGAAGAAGACCCAAATAAAGTGAGACATACTGTGTGTACAGACTACGGCAGGAAGACTCAATGTAATTAAGTTGCAAATTCTCCCCAAATTGATCTCCAGGTCTTGACACATTTCCCAACAGAATTCCAGCACACCTTTTCCAGACAGAGGCAAGCTCAAACAGGTGGAAAGCAGAGGACCCGGAAGACAGAAAATAACTTGGAGAAAGAGTAAGACTGAGCTCACCCTGCCCAGTCGGCCTTCCCCTGGGTTCTCCCACCCCCAGCTCTTGTCCTGTGACCTGAGCACTCACACCGCGCCCCTCCCACTCCCCGGGCCCAGTGTCCTGCCGCCTACTGTGAACTCATCAAAATGGTCAAAACTCCAAGTTGCCCCCAGTTCTCTCCTCCTTTCACCTCTGACTTCCCCGCAACTACAGACCAAACCCGGTGCAGAGTTGGTGCTCAATAGCGGTTTGAAGAATGAATAAATACATGTGAAACTGACCCAAAATCTGATTCTGGTTAAGAGTGGACTCGGGGCAAGCATCTGGCAGGGATGAATGTGGGTTTGTGAAGGTAGAGAGACTGGCCAGGGCAGCATGACCCCCAGACCTCACCCGCCACAGAGCAAATCCGTGGCATAGATGTCTCCTCAGCCATTTACGGTACTAAGAACAGACTGGCAAAGCCCACACAGACATAGTTACTAGGTATCAATTAGGATTCAGGCTAGAACCATCCAGGGTCTGGAAAATTTTTCAGATTATTTTCCAAGTGTTTGATGAAACCCCAAAGATACGTTTCCAGGCATACTCCCCCCAGAGGCTAGAAACGGGTAAGGAATTGAAGGAGGATTTAATCCTAAGATTTGGCCTTTGTCTGTGCTGAGCTCGTCCCCACGGAATGGCACAGCATGCCCGGGAGGCTTACACCGCCCGTGTTCGGAACGTGCAATTAGACACTTGCAATTCGGACACACACAGTGAATCTCATGGTCCTTCTCAAACCAGGGCTTGAATTCCAAGAGGGTAGAGACTTGGCAGATGTGCTCCCCAATTACTGGAATCAAAATAAGCAGCTTGGGTTGCAACGAAACCAAACTGTAGGTCTTGGGGAACCAAGACCCTTGGTCTTCATGCAGAGGAGGACAGGAGTGGCTCCAGCCGTCCTGGGCTGGAAACTCGAGCTCAGAGGCACAGAAGGACCAAGTATTTTAAACTTAGAAAGAAGGGGCGCCTGGGTGGCTCAGTGGATTAAGCCTCTGCCCTCAGCTCAGGTCATGATCTCAGGGTCCTGGGATCAAGCCGTGCATCGGGCTCTCTGCTCAGCAGGGAGTCTGATTCCCCCTCTCTCTCTCTGCCTGTCTCTCTACCTACTTGTGATCTCTCTGTTAAATAAATAAACAAAATCTTAAAAAAAAAAAAAAAGAAAGAAAGAAAGAAAGAAAGAAAGAAAGAAAGAAAGAAAGAAAAAAAAAAAACTTAGAAAGAAGGAGCACCCGGCTGGCTCAGTCGGTGAAGCATCTGCCTTCGGCTCAGGTCATGATCCCAGGGTCCTGGGATCGAGTCCCACGTCAGGCTCCTTGCTCAGCCAGAAGCCAGGCTTCTTCCTCTCCCTCTACCTTCCCCTGCTCATGTGTGTGCTCTTAATATAAATCTTAAATAAAATAATAATCTTAAATAAATCTTAAATAAAATATAAATCTTAATAAAATCTTAAAAAATAAATAAATAAACTTAGAAAGTAAAAAACATCCATTGTAGAAAACTGGGGATACACAGGTAGTTTTGTTTGTTTGTTTGTTTGTTTGTTTAGATTTTATTTATTTGACACAGAGAGAGAGATCACAAGTAGGCAGAGAGGCAGGCAGAGAGAGAGAGGGAAGCAGGCACCCCGCTGAGCAGAGAGCCCGATGTGGGGCTCGATCCCAGGACCCTGAGATCATGACCTGAGCCGAAGGCAGAGGCTTAACCCACTGAGCCACCCAGGCGCCCCACACAGGTAGATTTTTGAAAGCAACCTACAAGGACAACCACTGGCGATCCTTTCAGGTGAGGGGATCTGCTTTCAGCGTTTAGCCCTGGCTCTGGGGACTGGCCCTGAGGGTGCAAGCGCGTCTCGGAAAGGCGGGGTGCAGCTGAGCATCGGGGTGGGCCCTTCCAGGAAAGCTGCAGGCACGCAGACGGGTGGGGCTGCTCCCCTGGTGGGCAGCGGGACAGTGAGGCGGCCGGCCTCGTCACTCATGCAAGCTTCACGCACAGTAAGCGGACCCCACTCTCAGCCCACCCCACAGAGGCTGGGACATCGGGGCGGGAGCAAAGGCAAGGAGAGACAAGCTACACCAGGAGGGACCCAATGGGGGGCCCCACAGGGTACCGCCAGCTAAGCTCCGTTTTCCCTGTTTTCCAACGGGACGAGCCCTGCCCCCGGCCTCCTAAGGATCAGGAAGATGTGTATGAAGACTCAGTGTCCCCCGGTTGCCTGGCACCTGACTACTCAGCGCGCCTTCAATTAACGGTCAGCAGGAAGAAAAGGGGTTTCTGCTGCTCTGAACTCTAAGACTTGACCCCTTCAAGAATAACTCGGGAGTGGATACGCGTTACTAAACCGGCCCACTCTGGATACATTTCGGGGAGCGTCAATCCTCCTACTGTGAATTTCAACACATGGTGTCTTTTTCTTGAGCGCATCCAAAGGGTGGCGTTGACCCCGTGGTGCATTTACATCGTGACCAGAGCCCCGAGACTGGCATCTTCTCCCACGGCCGGGAGGAGCGGAAATCGGTGCGCAACCATTTCGGAAACCCGCGTGGCAGTGTGCACGAGGGCTCAGCCTGGGCCTGCCACAGGGGCCCGCACTCCCCCTCTCGGGTGTGCACCCCGGAGACACAAGCACACGCGTGCCAAAGACAAGGAGCAGCCTCCGCAGAGTCTTGGGCAGCAACACGTGCGCCGACGCACGCGGTCCGGCCACCGGGGGTGCTCCTCGGCCGTGACGAGGGGAGAGCGACCGGAGCCCACCACCGCGGGGCTCATTTCAGAGAAGTCACATCAGGTGAGAGGCGGCGGGAAGAGTGCGCTCTCTGGGACGGCATTCACAGGAAGTCCCAAACGGTCAAAACTGTCCCCAGCAGCCGTCCTCGACCGGGGGTCACTGGGGCCGTGTAGGGAGACGTGTGGGGGTGTCACAGAGGGAGGGGGTGGAGGCCAGATGCCACCTAGCCCCTACGATGCACAGGACGGCCGGGCCCCAGAGAAGGAGCGGCCCACGGGCCCGTAGCGCCGAGCGTGAGAGACCCGGGGCCCCGGGGGCAGGAGCAGCTCGACAGGCTCCCATGGGTGTGCGAACAGGCAAGAGGCCACGGAGCCGCACGTCCGCAGGCGGAGCGTTCTGCCGCAGGGAGCCCCCCCACCCCCAGCACAGCCTGGCAGTCGCCCCCACTTAAGTAGGACAGGACGTTTCAGTCAACGTATCACTTTGACTCGAGTGAAATTGAAGGGCTGGTTTTCGGGTGTTCCAAGGCAAACACGAACCATATGGACACGCAGACTCACGGCAGACGCTTGGTTCTGCTTCTCAGTATTTTCCAAACCGCCGTCGCAACAAAGCACAGAGGCGTCTGGGGTTGACGCTCCCCCCCACCCCACGATTTTATTGCTCTCTGGCACCATCGCTTAGAAGAGCTCATCATTTCCGTGAAAGGGGGGCCTGGCCCCCCCAATTCCTGCTCCACCAGCTACAAACCTGCTCGGGGGTGTCCGCACTGGGCAGGGGTGTTGAAAGACCCAGTGTGGGTCATCTGCTCCGTGGGCCAGGAGGTCACCTCAGAGAGAGCCAGCCTGCAGCTCCAGCTCCGAGCCATGACTTAATCCCATCCAGTCCGGGCAAGAGTGGGCCGGCGACGGGCCTGCCAGACCCCACAAGCAGGTCCTGCTGGGGCCACCACTCCAGGGAGAGAGCACGGAGGCTCTGCCTGGAGGCACAGTCCACCCCATGGGTCTAATTTTTTTTTTCAGTGAATTTTATTTTCCCTTTGATTCCTGTTATATACAGTCACCGTGAAGACGGACACCAACACACTGAGAAAGGTTTCGTTGTGGGCGGAGAACACTCGGGAGTCAGAGGAAACATGGTTCTTTCGGGCACCGGGGACAGAGACGAATCCACGCTCCAAGAGAAATCAGGCAACCACTTGCTTGTGAACAAGGAGCATGCCTGCGGGCCAAGAAGGACACCCCCAAATTTTTAAAATCAACTTCTAAAACGCAAACCGTTCTTCAGACACTGAGACTTTGAGAATTCGAGTGAGGTCTGTTTCCAGGAGAAATCACAATGAGGCTCGTCCCTGCAGAGATTAGGGGGTTAGGGTTAAGGAAGCCGGCTGGAGCGGCTGACGGCGAGCACCACAGCCCGGCACTACGACCTGCAGTCATGGTCCACGCCGTCCCTCGGAGGGCCAGGCCTCCCCAAGGCGCCCCCGGGCCCATGCCCCTGCCAGCCTCCTTGATTGTCCTCCCTCCTCCCCTGCATCCCCTCTCCCTTCCCACAGCCTGACCACCCCTTCTGTGCCCTTAATTGGTCCCAAAACAGAAATACAGCACGTTGTAAAGTGCTGTGTTTATAGAAAGAAATGCGTGCTTTCTTCTTGTTGTAAGCCCAAGTTGAAGATCTTTATTTATTTGAAAACAAATCTTCAGTCGCTCTAGGTCTTCGGTTGGACTAATCTTTGGTTTATTTTTCCTGTGCTCTAGTGACTTTGAGTTGTTGCCTTTTGAAGTCCCATTAAAGCTATAAAGAAGAGTAGGCATTTAAAGAAAATACACACACACAAAAACACAAACACAAGGCATGTGTACAGCCAGCCCTTGACTCTGACTCTGACCCGAAGACAGGCGGTGGGAACGGCACCCTTCCTGCACAGCCGCTGAGGGTGACCTCCCCGAGGCAGTCCGTGCTGGGGAGAGCCCACCACCCACTCACACTGGCGTTCTTTTACTGGAAATCTGGCCAGCAGCAAACATCTCTCCACCCTGGTGGGCTGTGACCGGGCAGGAGACACCGCCCAGCTGTCCAGGTTGAACAGAAGCACCCAGAACGGACGAGATGGCAGAATTCAAATGGGGGACCGAGGAAGCAGAGTCAAAGCCGGACGCAGGTTCAAACGTGAGCTGTGAGCAACGAGGCCCCAGCCGCAAGCCCTGCGGTGACAGCAGGAGGGCCGCCAGTGTCTGTGGCTCGCGGAGCCCCGGGGCCTTGCTGGGAGAGCACGTCATTAACCTGATGCGACAATGCTACCCATGGCCGTTTCAGACCAGATCCTGGGCCAGCTCCCCAAAGTCACACAACGGGTTAGTGCGGGGGGGAGCATGGAAAGCAGGCTGTGCGGCCTCAGCACCCGTCTCTATCATTGTTACTCTGCAGCTTTTGTTTTAATGCCACAAGCAAGGGGAGCTCATGCACGTGTTCCCCTCCATTCTGCGGCCACATCCATGGGCCTCTGCTGCTCCAGTCCGCTCAGGAAAGCAGGGCAGGCCGCAGGGACGCCCCCGGGAGCAGGGCCCAGGGCAAGGACCCAAGCCAACCCCGCTGGGGCCAACTCCCCAGGGGCAGGAGGAGACACACACGGCCTCAAGGGGGCGCCAGAGGGCCAAACGCCTTCGAAGAGCTCAGGAGCAAGCCTGGTCCCCAGCAAGCCTGAGCTGCCACATCTTAAAAACAGCGAATCCAAGCCCTAAGCATGTGCCTGAGATGGGAGGGCAGGCGGGGAAGCCGGAGAGAGGTGCTGAGGGGGCAGCCAGCAGGAGCACCCACGGGCGACCCCAGAGGACACTGCGGCGACCCCTAGTCCGGGCACCCAGGGGTCCCCGTCCACAGCCCAGGTCGCGGTTCCATCTGAGCCTGTACTTCTCGTACTGGGAGGGGTGACCTGGTTGACAGGGTGCATCTGAAGCCACCGGGAAGGGGATAGCGTCCTAGAAAGCACATGTCACTCATTGCCAAGTGACAACATGACACTGACACCTTCCCGAAAATGGAACACATTTTCTGTCACCGCATCACCTGCTCCGAGGCCTCACATGCGGGCCTCAGGTGTGAGGGTGGGATCTGCTGGGAAGCGGAGGAACCCGCTTATCTCTGGGGTGCACGGGACGGGTAGGTGCTGCTGGAAGGAAGCCCGTCCAGCCGGGCAGGGTCAGGGCTACCTAGACAGCCGTCAACAGAGGGCTCCCTGCGCAGACAGATGCGCAGATCAACGCTGCGGAGGCCCAGCGACTGAGTGGGACAGAATAAGTGAACCCACATCTTGCACGAGAGGCTTTCAATCGTTTTTTGTTTTAAGCAGAGGAATAGTTTCTTCTTAAACCACATAAGGTCCCCAAATTCTCAGAAAATATGTGAAGAGCTTTGCTTTCTTTGAAGGACTGGCAGAAACCCAAGGTCAGTCCATCAGACCCAATCCAGAATCCCTGGGTGATCCCCCACACTGGAAAAACCATGCAGATGGCGGGACAGCGGGACACCTTCGGGATGCATTAAAATCCTAAAAACAAAAAACAAAAAAACCCTTGTATTTAAAAAAAAAAAAGGGGGGGGGGGGCCAAGACTAAAACACCACAGTGTTGAGGTTTCTCTGGTTCCCAAATGTGCGGGGAGCAACATGGGGCGTTCGTTCCTAAGCCTGTCCGGGAACTCTTCAAACGCACACTTTCATTTAGTTGGTTTCATACAGAAGAAACAAAACTACCCTAATATTTTACTTGTTAGAAAACAAACAGGAAACCTTTCCAGCAAGTGATAAACTAGACAACGGGCAAGCCCTTACACAGGAATCTCAGAGAAAGTAGTTTATAAACAAAGGAGAACATCTTCAGCACTATCCCTCAGCAGTAGTCCTGGAGACCGAAGAGAGCACTGCACAAATAGCCAGCAGGACAGAGCACACTTCCTTTAATCCACACACAGGGGCTTTAAAGAGTGCTTGCCATTTATTTCCAAGGAAAGATCACTTGACAAAATGCTCTTGTGTGCAGCAAATCGGGGCTTAGCAAATGACCTCAATCATGATCAGCGAATGGCAAGAGACACAACCAAGTGTGAGAAACAGAATGCGTGTGCAACTCGGGGAGAACTGTGTGGAACAAATCCTCTGGAGGAAGGTCTCCCCACAAGCCCCGGCTCACCAGTGACCCCGGGGGGTGCCCCTCCCATGGAGGCAGGGCGCAAACAAGGGGGTGAAGGACTACACCAGGGTACGGAGCCCTTGTGTGCTGGTTCATTATCCCTCAAAATTCAGAACAAACGTGCCCATGGAGTAAAGTCAGGCTCTGTGGTCAGTTTCATTTTTCAAGCAAATAAATTTTTCTCCAAAAGATATTTAAAGATGGGACAGGTTCGTCCAGAAGATGAATACCAACACTTAAACAAAATATGCTAGGAGGCGAGAGAAAAGGCTTGCTGAAGGAAAGCCATGCCTGCCCAGCAATGTACTCGACTGGTTTTAAATGGAAAACACGACGTCCGGTGCCAAGTGTCTGTGAACATGTGGTCCTGCCGGTCACTAGCTACTTTTAAAAGCCACATCGTTAAATGACCCTCAGGGAACTGGTGAAATGGGTGCGGTCTTCACTGGGGACAGTCAACGAGCCAGAGGGGTAACAGGAAAGCCTGGGCCCTCCCGTCCGTCCTGAGGGACTAAATACACCATAAGATCGATGCGTCCAACAATGCACATTTGTTCGCGGTGCTTACTAAAGCCACGGGGTTATCTGCTGACTCCAAAGCACCCCACTCTGACTGCAAGCTTAGCTTCCTAACCAGTTGGCCTGGTCAAGGGCAAGCCGTTTCTGGGAGCAATAAACAGAAATCTCCACCAAGGGAAAGACAGAAGATGGTGAAAGACAGAAGCTGATCATGGATTCCGGCTCACGGCGCCCACGAATCAGCCCATGAGGATGCGACTAGAGAAATGAAAGCAGAGCGCTTCCATGAGCCACTCGGCCAAGTGCACTGTTACCAACGGGGCAACGAGATGACCGCCGTTCTTCATTCTGAATGGGACCCACGGGACTGTGGGTACTGTCTCGGCTACTGGGCAAACATACCAGCCAGATAAATTTCGTTACGTTCCTCTCTGTGAGACAACGTCCAAGTCCTGTTAGTAATCGTTCACACATCAGAGAAAAGCCTCCCCACAACACACTCCCAGCAGTCCCCCGGCATTCACACCGGTTTGAGATGCCGATGAAGACAAATCCTATGCTAATGAAGGAAAATCCCTAAACCTGTATCCCCAACACTAAGGTTAAGGGTCCCAGTTCTAAGTGTAAATGACCTAACACCAGGGACAGAGTATGAAACTCACAAGAACGGTAAACACGACAGCATAAAATGCTGAACCCCAAGTTCAAAACCTCAAGAGCAGGTTAACACGTGGGTAGCAATTCACTCGGGACCCTAGAAAACGTCACATTTGCTAGAACGATCTTGTTCTCTACCCAGGGGCCAATTACTCACTCCAGGGACAAAATGAGAACTCGACTCCGGGCTGACATCCCCTCGTGACATATTCTGTCCCTGTGGGAGCTCCCTGTTCTGTCGGCAGCTCGGTGTGCCAATATGAGGGAAGAGAACAGGGAAGCACCACTCGGTCTCATACACATCGGATCGCAGAAGGCAGGTGGAATGGGGTTACACTCGCCACCTCTTCCAAAGCCAGCCAGAGCTTATCTTCCAAACAAATGACATGCGCACACGGAGGGTGACAGAGACCTTTGCTGGCTACCAGACGGCTGAGCCGAGGAGTCCAGATTCCCACCCAGGGCAGCAACCCTGAGCGAAGGCAGTGCTGCCGGACACTGGACACGGACCGAGATGCCCAGGGCCCCGCTGGACGAACGCATCTCTACCACTCTTGAGAGACACTTGGGATCTTTCCAAGTTTCTCAATACGTCAGTCATTTCCCATAGATTTTGGCCTCTGAGACTATTTCCAATACTCCTTTCCAACAGCAACCTCGGGATTCCGGAGCAACCCATCCATGATAGCTGAGGGAGTATTTTCCCATCTGAACACACGGGCTGTGTTCGGGGACGTGGAAGCGGGCACCAACAAGGATGCTCTTCTGCCTGCTGTTCTGTTCCAGATTCCTGGGAACAGACATTCTCAGATCAGCCTTATTCTTGAGAGGGCGCTCACTCAGTCTGACTTACAGAGCCGCTGACCCCGCCAGGGGTGAAGGACCAGCACGAGTTACAGAGGCCAGGGGTCTATCGGACAGGTCGTCCTTGCCCTGGGTCACAGTATCACAACCCAGAGCTCAACGAAGTATTGCACAATAGAGCCTTATTCCGTCTTTGGCTGGGCTCTTGCTGGTGGGGGGCTGCTGCCCCCAAAGTGAATTTGGACTCCACACACCATGTGTTCCTAAGAGCTGTACGTAACTTTAATGAGAACCTAACTATAACTTGTAAGTCAGCCAAGCAAATCAGATTGGAGTGACAACAGCTAAGCAGCCGAAGTGGACGGCGCTAGGCCTGTGATTTGAGGAGGAAGCTCTGAACGCGGGCAGCACAAGTCTAGGATTAAGAATGCCAGCTGCTGAAGGAGGAGCCTGGGGGAAAGGCTCCAACCACGTAAACTTGCTTCTTGGGGACCCCAGGCCGTTACCATGAACTGTGCGCCTGGCCTGGAAGTGGGGGCACCACAGGCACGAGAGCCACCAGGGGTGGCCTGACCACACGCAGCCTCTCGCCTCCCCATCTCTTCTGCCTGGGAAGGCCTCCTTTCCACAACCAAGAGGGGCTCCTGAGCTGCTGCTAAGACGCCCCAGCAGCACGATGTCCGGCCACAATCCGAGGCCGCCACTCTGGTGATGCTGACCACGCCGGGGCCAGGAACAGCACAGGGCCGCTTTCCCTCCCCCTCCCCTCTTCTGCTATCGGAAGATCCAAAAACTCCCATTTCCCCAGATCACTAGTCACTAACATTGGAGATATTCAACGAGCACAACCCGAGTCTTGGTTCACCTGGTCATAGAGCTCACTGTAATTATGGGGGTGTCCTCGCACCCCCTCCCCCGAACTCCAGAAACAAAGAGGCAACTGCAGTCAAAGAAACACCACGCACAGCTTTAAACAACAACTTGGTGATCTTTATTGATGGGCGACAACTTCTGTACTCCTGGAGATCACTAAACTGTGTACAATTAGAGACGCGGCATTAAGAGGAGCAGACAGCAGAATTAAACAGCAACTTAGGGAAATATCAATCTTCATTATTTTGCCCATTGTTCATTACGTGTACACAGAAGCATGAATGCGATTTGAAATCTTTTAATGGCAATAAAGTTACAATCACCCATCTGCGCGGACTAGCATCTGAACTCCAAATGTCTGCTCTGCGGCGTGCTCGGAAGCAGCCTCTCACCGCACAATTATTACAATGTGTTTGTCCTGTTAGGAACCAGCAACTTATTTTTTGTATTTACGTTTCTTTTGAAGTAAGAACTATTTCTTCTCTGATAACTGGCTCATTTTTATCGTTTATCAAAAACTAAAGGGTGGGAAGGAAAGTGTGATGGATTAAAAAATTTATTTTTTTAAGGAAAGATAAAATTCATTTTCACAAATTTACAAGTGTTGCTGGTGCAGGATTTATTCTACTAAGCAATTAGACTGGAAATCAATGCAAGTCCCCCTTCTTACTCAGGAATCGGCATTATTTCAGAAACATGGGTTGTGTGTATTTTCTTAAATCAAGCGACAGTCTGAACCAAATGATTTGGATCTGGAAGGTAGACGTCAACGTGAATTGTACACAAGCCCCGCGGCGTCTGCTTTCCATTCTAGCCCATTTCTGCGAAGGAGAAGAGTCTCTCTAGAGAGCCGCTGAAGAGAGGGAGGACGTCAGAGGGAGTCGGCGTCTGCAAGCGGGCGGCGGGCACAGGGCGCGCGGGCGGCTACAGCAGGTCCACACGGCGGTAATACAGGAGGTAGGCTGTGCGCTCCGCAGTGGGCTTCACCACCTGGTACTGGCTGATCACCTTGACCGCCTGGTCGTCGATGCGCAACCAGCCGTTGAGGCCGATCTGGAAGACGTCCGTGGTGTAGTGGCCGCCCGTCGCGCTGCTGCCGTGGTGGTAGACCACTGCAAGAGAGGCCCGCGGGCGACCCGGTGAGACAGCCGCACCCCTGCGGCCGAGGGCGCCCACCAGCCCCCCCACAGAGCCACTGCATGGGACGCCCCTCACTGAGGCAGGCGGAACACGGAGACGTCACTACACAAAGCTAGGTCACATCATCAAAACTCTGCACAATTTCCAAGAAAAAGTCACACGTGTGTATCTTAATGACATTTTAAGGATGTTTAACGCTTCACAAACACGAGACGCCAGCTCCTCGGGTGAGGACAGCCCACCACTCCATCGCTGAGGAGAGCACACGGGGACAGAGCGCCAAAGACCCCCCAGCCCCACCACCCACCCACCTCCAGAAACGCCACCCAGAGACCCAAAACGCTCACGCCCTTCATCCAGCCAACCCCACTTCCAGATGCTCTACGGAGAGCGTCCAAACCTCGGACCCACGGCAACACCCGCTCTAGAAGGAATGGTTAGCGGACTGCATCACGGCAGATGGACAGACAGGGGCACTGGACACGTAGGAACATGCTTGTGAAAACACATGAAAAGCTGAGAACCCGGGTTTTCTGGGGCTGTCATCACAGTGAGTGACCGCACATCTCAGGAGGGACAGCAGGGCTGTGACACAGGCCGAGTGCCGCAGCCCCACCAACATGGCAGTAGTCCACCACCCTTTTCCCTTTTAAAAAATGTTCTCATTTTTTTTTAACAAATAATGCCAAAATAACTATAATAAACACCACCTGTTATTTACTTTAAAAAAAAGTTCTGTTATCTAAAGACACCAAAGGCTGCATCTTCCCTCCGTGAGGAGGAGGGCGGAGGGGTCCAGGCAGCTGACGGAGGCCAGGGGAAGGAAACACCCAGTGTGGCCTGCAACGTGGCCAGGCAGGCTGTGTGCCACCACCGGGGCACAAAGGACAGTCACTTGGAGAGGCACCCTACTTAGCTGGTGGGCGTGTCACTGGGCTCTGGCGGCAGCGGCCACACCTCTGGAGGACCCAGCCCGCTCCGGGCCCGTGGCCACTGCTGGTGGGAGGACAGTCCCTCTGGCAAAGCAGTCTCTGGGGCTCAGAGGACTCCCCGGCTCCGGCCCCAGCCATCCCTGTGACAAACACAACTGGACACCCAAGGGCGGAAGACAGCAGGGCGACCAGGCAGGAAGCCGGCGGTGGGACCAGCACGGGCACTGCCGGTCACCGTGATCACATGGGCATCAAGGCGTGGAACAGGTTCAACACAGCCGGTCCCTTGGACCCCAAATCTGCTTTCGGGCTTTTGTCCTGGATTTTCACCTCCAAGACCTACGACTTGGACAAGACTTTATAGAAAGTGACCCTTCAGTGGGATGTAAAGGACCTGTGGTTCAGCAGATCCGTATTTCCTTCTGGACACCTGCAGCCGCGATCCTCCAGAGCAGGCACTGCATGCGGCCGGGGTCTCCGCAGCGGCGGCCCGGGGACCGGCGGGGCGTGTCAGGGCTGCAGGTGAGCCCAATGGGACGGGGCTGGGCAGTGCTGCACTCACGTGCTCTCCTGGCCCCACAGTCAAAACCATTCTCACCACGTGCCTGCTTCCTCACATTTTACAGAAAATGCCAGCCCAACGAATCCAGGGCCCTTATCAGAGATGAGAAGCCATGAGAGGAGGAATCAGCAACGCAAGTGACAGCCCCAGTTCAGATGCCGGACCACGACCGGCAGGCAGAGTAGGACCCAGGGCCCCTTGAGCTTGATGGCCAGCCTGGCCTGACAATGAGGGGAGGAGCGGCAAGGAGGCAGCAAAGCAGCACTTCGGCTCCCGCTGGGATTTGGGGCCAAGCTCCCTGAGCAGGCCGGACCCCAGGGCTGCTCCAGTCTCCGAGGCAGCTGCAGGGCCTGAGCCAAGGCGGCAGGGCCTCCAAGACAAGGCAGGGCAAGGAAAGGGCTGGGGACACCACAGGAGCGCGTGGCCACCCTGTCAGGGGAGAAGCCATCATCACGGCTTTGGGAGAGAAGACAAATGGCAGAGCCGCAAGCAGGAAGACCGGACTGGGCCAAACCCCACCCGTGTGCAACAGGGACCTGACCCACTGATCAGGGCCCAACCCAACCTCCTAAATGCGCACGAGGGACTGGCAGTGACGGTGTGAAGCCCAGCCCAGCCACCGCCGCTCAGAGTGGAGAGTGTCTCTCTCAGAACTCGGGTTTCTTGTTTTATAAGACAGGGGGGCCCCCACCACCTGTACCTCAGGACAGCTGCGAGAACAAATGAATACTACGAAAGGTCCCTAGGAGAAAGGTCCAATGAACGTGTGACGGTCAACAAACGCTCCTGTCATTTTAAATTACAAACATGCTCACCAAAGCCAACACAAAAGGAAGTGTACAGAACAAAGCAGCTAGAAAATTCCAATAAAAAAGGCCAGAAAGCACGCGCGGTTGTTGCAAACGGTGACTACCAAGAGAGACATAAAGCCTCAAAGGCCCAGGAGATTCAGGCTACAAAAGAGGAAGGAAGGCAGACGAAGGACGCCAGGTGCCTCAGGAAGTGGAGGGCCAGGAGATAAGAGGGGTCAGGGCCCCCAGTTCTGGGGTTGAGGATGCCATCGCCCCCCAGGAGGGCTCTGAGCTGGAGTGTGGCAGCCCAGGAGCCCGGTGAGCCAGTGCAGTGAAGACCATGCAGCAGATCGTCCGTGTGGGCCCCTCTCTCCTAACCTGATCAGTGCTGCCCCACCCAGAGGTAGCACCCCCACAGGCAGCACCTCGCCACACAGGTACCGCGACCACCACAGCCAAGGTCACAGCCTTAAACTGCCAGGCCAGCGGACTCACGCCTGCCCCTCCAACTCAAAGACAGAAAAGATGCTCAACAAGGACCGGATTCAGCTTAGAGCCAAAAGGATATTCGGTCAAATTTCAAGCACCGGATGTCAGGACAAACACACGTTTTCATCAAAAGACGTCCTGACTTAGCAAGTCCACAGGGAAACCAGCGGAGGAGTCTAGTGTCTGCGTGAGGCTGTCTTGGAGCAAACCGTGCCTGGGCACAGACCCTTCTATCCCTGCTTCAGTAAGGAAATAACAGACAAATTTACTTACCTGCAAATAGCCTATAGGTTCTGTGGCATTTAAAATTCTTATTTTTAACTCCTGGAGAAAGCAGTTCTGAAAAACAAAATACCAACAGCTCCAGTCTATAAAAGCACTTCAAGAAAGGCTCGGAGTAATGGAAGCAAAGAGGTGACAACGGTCCCCACTCACATGCACCCACCCCACACAGCAGGGAAACAAAACCCACAGCCTCCCCTGGCGCGCAGGCCCTGCCCGTGGGGGCCCAGCCAGGCGGCACGGCAACGGCCCCCGCCAGCAAGCAGCCGTGCAGCAGGAGAATATCCTGAGTCCGCCGAGCTCGTGCCAGAAGCCCCTCCCAAGCAGATACCCGAGCACTGGAAAAGAAGCCAGCCACCACTCAGAAGCAAAACAAAGCTCCAGGAAACCTAAGAACTGGGATGTCTCACACGTGAGACCACAAAACTTCCACTGTGTGAGTCAGACGGTCTCTCCAAAGAGGCACCGGTCCCCCAGCTGGGCAGGCGGACAGCCCTGTCCTCCGGGCCCCGGGGCCCCTACACGGGCAGCACACCTGCAGATGGGCCCGGCACTGCCCTTACCAGCCGGCCCCTCCCATCCCCCGCCCACGACCCACACCAGGGCCTCTGGTCCTGCCTTAGCTGACTCCTTTCTGGAAAGCATTTAAGGTGGCAGCTGCCGTAAGAGCACAGGCAGCCAGCAAAGGTCTGTAAACAAGCCTGTTGCGTCAGTGCAGGCGGTTTATCTGGGCAGGAGGGAAGAGGCAAGAGTATGGGGCACAGGATGCCCCGTGGGGCTTGGTGTGCACGCCTCAGCTGACAGCCCATGCACAACAGCCCGGGTGACCTGGTATGTGACCTGGGATGTGATGCTCGGCTGGTATTTCTTCCCTTTTCTGGTTCTCAAACAGGATCAGGAAAACATGCAGCTCCGAGGTGAAGGAGGGTGGGAGCGGCCACGAGCTGGCCCAGGAGTCAGCCCGTCAGCTGAGGACCGGCTGCAGAAACGCAGCGTCCCTCCCTGGGGCTCCAGGCTAGGCCAGCTACCCCCAGTTTGGGAGTCCCCAGGCCCAGGAAGGAGTGGAGTGTGGCCATGAGACGTGGTGGGGACTGAAGGGGAGGGGAAGGCGACAGCTGCATTCCTCTGCAGAACCCAGCGATGACATCCCACGACCACTTTCCTGTTCTGCACACTCCCTGATGATCTTAGAACGGCCTCCAGCTTGTTCTCAGTCAAGGCTGGACGGCACAGCACCTTCTTCACGAACCCCGAAGCTCAAGGACAGCTCCCCTTCGAGCTGCGCTTTCACCAAGACACCCTGAACTTGGTGCTTTAGTCAAAATGTGTCAAGGCTGCTGAGCCCCGGTTCCCTGACAGAGACTCGTGGCCAACAGAAAGCCACAAACCTAACCCAGCGTCACTGCAACCAGAGGTCGGAGGAACCCCCAGGGGCCTACGGACAACCCTCTCTCACTTCACTGAAAAAGCCCCTTTCACCAGGCTGGGCTGCGCAGTTGCTAACACTTAGTACAAAGAAAACGATTTTTACCACTAACCCATAAAACGTTTCTAGAAAAACGATGCTCATTTTGATGGACAGAATCTCTCTATTCTTCTGATCTAGTAAGAGTATATGGTCTCTTCACCTTTGCCTTTATTTTTCAAGAGCTCCTTTGGTGCCGATTTTAAGACAAAAATCTGTGGTAAGCCGAGAAACTGAAAACCAGAAAGTCACATGAGAACTTCTTGTTCTCAAAAGTAGACAGAAGCGCCAAGCGTCAAGCTCACAGACTCCCCGGACAGCCGTCACCACGAACCCTTCCGCCTTCCGTGTTTGTTACCTTTACTGATCTCCAAGTCCACAGGGTAGTCAATGTTCTTGACGAGCTTCTGGCATCCCCCCGTCTTCTCGTAAACAAACCGCTTGAGATGCAGCACCAGAACAGGAGGGAGCTTCTCCAGAGTCACTCTCCGACTTATCTCCACCTGAGGCACAAAGCAGAGCAGGACCCCGCGCCTTACTTCACGCAGCAGCAGACGCACATCCGTCACACAAGGACCCCCCCGCCCCCCGCCGAGGGCCGGTGGCCTGAGGGTCCAGGACGGCACCGCTCAGCCGCCGCTGGGTGGAGGGAGCTTCTCAACATCTAACACTCTGCTAAGAGGCCTTCTGAGAGCTACTGACATTCCTCGTACAGAAAGGCCACCATCCTGTGAACACAACCGCAGAAGACCCCACGGCTTCGCGAGCCCACGTGTAAACTCCCCCCTCAGAAGCCCTGCTCTGTGACGGTCACGATGCACAGGCGCAGAAACTGAAAAGCGAACGTCGCAGCAGAACTCTGCGTTACGTATGCACTAACACGCTTTCTAGCCAGTCCCACACCACTCACCAAAGTGAGGCCAGGGTGTTTCCCAATACCCCAAAAGCCATCTATTCTAAACATTAATTTTACAAGTGCCAGTTTTATCAATTTATATGCTCCTTACATGCTTTTGCAGGTCTAGCGAATGTTTTTTCATTAAAATGTGTCCTCACGAACCATTCTTATTCCCCTTATTTATTGTTCTTTGTACCTATAAACCCTTTGATGCTTCCTGTGTTTACATGAAGAACACTTCTGGCAGAAATCTGTTTGAGTCACGATCCAAAAGATAACAGCATAGATGAGAAACCAAGGAAGCGCTCAGAAGACCACATTCGTATCCAGGTGGACGTGTCTGACGAGCACCTGGCTTCCCACCCAGACTCCAATCCCAGCTGTGGGACCACCCAACGTGCCTCCAGAGTCCCAACGTGTGTCTGCATCCTGGTGTCTCCACACCCAACAAAACGTGTGAATGATGGACAAGTGTGGCTACAGCTCGACAGTCAGAAACCAGGGTTCTGACGAGTGGACTCCAGCTTCCTTATCTGTGAACCGAAGAGTTGGGACAAACGTGTCTCCGGGATGCTTATAAGTGCTGGTGACCCAGGATTTGGACCTCAAGCTTTCAGGCAATTCATTAAGTGACTAATCTGAAATTTTTGCCTGTGTTTTGGGTTTCCAGACAAATTGAGACAAACTTTTCTTCACCGAAGAAAACCAGATCTTTTCTATACAGCAAGTAGTTTATGTAATCATAGTTTCCCATGGACCTTCATCATGTGTTCCCACAGCAAAAAACCTTGTGACCTTAAAATATAAAAATATTAAGGTTTAAAGAAATCACATTCCAGAAAATGTGATACTTGCTCTTTCCAAATATCCCCACCCCACACAAACTGTCCAAAATCTTCCTTTTTCAACCATTTGCTTTTCTGGGTGTTCTTTTTTTTTTTTATTTTTTATAAACATATAATATATTTTTATCCCCAGGGGTACAGGTCTGTGAATCGCCAGGTTTACACACTTCACAGCACTCACCATAGCACATACCCTCCCCAATGCCCATAACCCCACCCCACCCCAAACCCCCTCCCCCCAGCAGCCCTCAGTTTGTTTTGTGAGATTAAGAGTCACTATGGTTTGTCTCCCTCCCAATGCCATCTTGCTTTTCTGGGTGTTCTTGCTCCTGGTCTGGTAACACAGCACCACCAAGGAGCTGCGAGTGAGCAGTTCCATTTCCTTCCTCATGGCTCCCCGGAATGCCTCTTCTGCCTGCATCCTTCCTCCACCCGCCATCCAGAACAAGCCCCTGTTCCCTCCCGCTCCCCCCTCTATCTCGTCTGCGCCCTCCCCAAGCCCACAGCTAACTGGAGCAGGAGCAAGACAGGAAAACCACCCGCTAGGGGGCTTTCCTGGCAGCCCAGGGAAAGGCAGGAAACCGCCTGCGGGATGAGCGCCCACCAACCTTCACGGGTGGCCAGAGGACAGCCAGCGAGAAGAGAGCCACGGGGACAGCGACGCCACCTCCGCAGCCACAGCTGCCACAGAATGAGCCAAGCGCACAACTCAGCCACACCAACCAATGTCCCCGAAAACAAATACCCACTTTCTCATTAAGTTCCACCGCCAGACTCCGCTTATTCACTTAAGACAAGTGCCAAGATTCTGTCTCTCGCTCCTACCACTTGTATTTTTTAAATAAAATTACCCGTGGGAAGAAGCAAGTCAGAAAACGTGGTGGAGGGTTAGGCCTAACTCTGTGTGGATCCCCCAAGAGGATGGGTTCATCAGTCTGAGCAGGAGGCCCCAGATGACCACAGGTCTCCAGTCCGCCTCCGCTCGGCTCTCCCAGCGCGGGCTGTCTGGCCTGGGAGGCCCAACGAGCTCGGTGAGGTGCTGGCAGCGTCTACTCTTCCCGCCACAGTCTGCTCACAGCAGGCTCCCCAGGGACACGAGGGACGGTGCAGGTGAGCGCTGCCCCCAGCTAGCCTGCAGTCTTTCCTCCCCCGTATGTCTTTCCGCATTCACAGGCATCACCTCAGCAAAGGAGAAGACCCCCTCGACCGCCAAGTGGAAAACAGGCGGCAGCTGGTACATTTGGACCCCAGGAACCAGTAAGCTCTCTGAGAGCAGAATATTCTCGCCCTCTCCTGCCTTGGCCAACAAGTACACCCCACGAAGCTGCTTCCCTTGAAGCCCGAAAACTAAAGGACTCAGGCTTCTGTCCTTTTCAGATCGAATGAAAGACTGACAGACAAGAAAACAGCTATTGGTCGATGTCCCTGAAGACCTACAAGCAAATGAAAAATAGGTTTGGAGTCTCCTTTCTCCCCTAACTAATCTCACAGAACTGCTCTACGGCGTCAGGGATGTAAAGCCGTGCAGCCTCTGTTAGAGGTGGTACTGATTTTCCCCCACCGTAATTCGACGATCAGAAAATTAAAAGTAGCTCAAGACAAACAATGCAAGCGGCCACCACCTTGGGATACATGGTTTAGAGGTAGAGGAGGCTGCTGGGAGCATCTGCCTCGACCATTTCATTCCAAAAATGCGGAAACTTCCGATCCAAACCAGTTAAGCTCCGGGGTTCAGGGGCAGAACGCAAAGGCACTTCTCCGCGCTCCCACTTCTGGACTCTTTCCACCACACCAGGGAGCCTCAGCACAACGCTCGAGATCAACTAGGAGTATACCTCTTGTTTGGTTTTTGTGGTATAACCCTGGACAGACTCTCTTGCCACCAAGCTCTCCAACGCATCCTGGACCGTCCGGATCCTGTCAGACTGGATGTCCAGCTGCAGGGTGAAGAAAGGCTGCAAGGTGGCCGACTCCTTTGAGCTCTGCTGGTAAACCACAGACCTGAGAGGCAGAGACAGAAACAGAAGACTGTAAGAGTCACCGCTCCGTCCCACTCTCCGTTAAGGCAGGCCAGCAGGAGAGGACACAGGAACTGAAAACGAGACCGCTCAGTCTCCTCTTTAGAAGACCAGAAAGAACAGATAAGCCAAAAATTTACTGAATTTGGAAATAATCCTGCTGAATACCACCTCCCAATTGTTTCCAGCAACCACCCGCAGGGCGACCATTCTCCCCGCACAAGCAGGCGGGAAGAAAACACGTTCATCTTCCGAATTCCTGCACCTCTGCTCCACACTCTACTGAACGCACCAGCCAGGAAGTGCGCCTCTCCTGCCGGGGCCTCAGTGCGGACGCTCTCCGTTTGCTCAACGTCATAGCCCAACGTCATAGCCCGGTAAAACAGAGGAAGCCCCAAGGTAAACAGAATGTTTTTAATGGCGCTTCCCCCTACAAAAACGACTTACAAAAGGAGGGGAGCAGGGTGTGTGTAATGAAAAACAAGTGAACATTCCAGGAAACAAGGCTACCCACCACCCTCAAGAAGGGAGCCAATTCAACCTTGTTTTCTTAGCTGGTTTTTCATTTTTCTTTTTCTAAGTTTTTCTGAGTACAACCTGTGTGCTCGGCCCATCTCTCAGCCCCGGCAAGGAAACGTTCCAGGAGCTCAACAAGGAATTCCATTTCTGCAGTCTGAGTGACCTAGTTTACGGACGGGATCAAACGGGCGTGCGTGGGTACTGAGGCTTTAGGGGGCAGATTCCGTGAAGAGCCGGACGAAGGGCCCCCGTGCCCGCGCCACACTGCTGAAGAGTGGGGCTGGGACACACCTCGACGCCACCCCTCCTTCCAGGGTGCCACTGGGGAGCAGCGGCCCCTTCCCAGCTCCAAGAGCGGCAGGAGTTAAAAACTGGTGGAGGAGGGCGCCTGGGTGGCTCAGTCATTACGCATCTGCCTTCGGCTCGGGTCATGATCCCAGGGTCCTGGGATGAGCCCTGCATTAGGCTCCCTGCTCTGCGGGGGGCCTGCTTCTCCCTCTCCCACTCCCCCTGCTTGTGTTCCCTCTCTCACTGTCCCTGTCGAATAAATAAATAAAATTTAAAAACAAAAACAAACTGTGGAGTAATCAAGAGGCGGCCCTCCTGACTCCAATGGCTTAGACTTTTACTGACGTGGCCTGAGGGGAAAGGTGAGGAAAGAAGCTGGTTTTTAGAGGGAAGTGAACACATACCCAAGGACGATGAATTTAATAAAAAAACAAAACAAACCACCTTCCGCTGTCTGCACAAGGAAGCGCACTTCATGGGACTAACCACTGCTTCACCCGGGAAAGAGCTGTCCTGACTTATCTTCGTCGCTTCTCAAAACTGTCAACAATCAATTTCAGCATAAAAAGACCACCCCGAGGCCAGAGGCCTGGCAGAGCCATGCAGGCCAAGCTAGAAATTTCTCCAAAGTGGACTCTGGTTTTTCCCACCGGTTATTCTCAAACAAGTGCGGGCTCTTTGGGAATGCTGGCCTCAGTGGCCTCAGAATTTGGATACTCTCCCTATGCGCAGATCTGGCGCTGCCGCCCTACCCACCGGGCTGTTCCTTCATCCTCTCTCCCATCCCTAAGAGACCGGCCCAAGAATGCTAGCGTGAGAGGTCTAACCGAGAGCTACAGGCACAAGCCAGCCTCCTCTCACTGCTGTCGCCTGACTTGGATCCCTGCTTCCCTCCCCAAAGGGCCCAGGCCAAGGAATCACATCCCGCGAAAACAAGTTACAGCGGCAGCGGTGGGAGGCTGGGCGATTCCCCAGAGCACCCCTGACCGCAAGAGGCGGATGTGGGGAGACTCCAGAACACAAAGGGGCCAGCAGGCTGTAGCTCACAGGGAAGCGCTCAGAAATGACTCGTTCGGGGGGACCGGCTTCAGAATCCCGTCCGACACTGCGGCGCTGACTGGCTTGAGAAGAAGCTCGCGGACATGCTGAGGTTTCACCAGCCTGTTGAAAGTTTCCATGCCTTGAAAAGGGCGTTACTTCTTTTGGATACACAGCATTTGGGATAAGCAAAGGCTAAGTCTCACTAAAAAACCGCCCTTGTGGGATATAACATGAGGCCTTTCGAGAGGAAATCCTGCTCTGATGAGGCCCTTTGGGGCTCTGGATAACTAACCTCCTTGGAGACGGCCCCCATGCTCGTGAGTCCCACATCACGGTGGTCCTGAACGGCTCCAACACGATCAAATGAAAGCCTTCTAGAAGGACGTCATGAAAGAGCAGCGAGCGCCTGGCTGACGGGAACTGGGGCAGGAGGGGGGCCCAGGCACTCCAGGAGGCGCCAGGTGCCTGGAGTGTCTCCCTCACCGTTCTAGCTCACTTGGTTCAGGCGCCTAATACTCCCCATGGACACAAGAGTGTCTTCTTGGAACGAAACATGTATTTCCATTAGCAAGTCCTTCTCGTCCTACCTAGTGGAGTGCAGCTCACTCAGGGCGAACGGTGCTCAGGGAGTGAGGGGCAGGAGTCAGGGCAGCCGCCGGGCCCGGGGACCGGTGCCCTGTGCTGAACCGCCGTGTGGGACGAGCGCAGGGAAGCAAAGGGAAGTCCGGGAACAGAGCGGGCACAGGGGCGTAAAGGCAAGCCATTGAGTCCAAACCTTCCCAGACACGTCCTATTGCAGCAAAACCCTGGAAAAGGCAAGCACTAAAGTATTCCAGAAAAGCATAATAAACCTGATGTGTCCCCCAAAAATGCCAGTGATTGGGGTCTGAACAAACTCCGCCTGGCGAGTGACTGAAGTCTTATTTCTGGGGCCCACTTGCTCCCATTCGTCCTCACTCCCTTCGCCGGGCTCTTCCTGCTCGTCTTCATTCACTGAGTGGCTTTTGGGTCCGTTGGAAATAGGGAGTTCTGAAAAGGAGACAGTTTGCTTAAGCTACCACTGGCAATAGTAACAGCAAAAACGTTTTTAAAGAAAGGTCCTACAGAAGCTGCCCGCACAGAGTTAGCTTTAAAAGTGAAATCAGGGTGTGTCCGACGTTAAGAATAAATGCAACGCGTAGGCCCACCGGACCCCGGCGTGCATGGACCGCCAAGGACAGCGCACTTAGGACAGCTGAGAAATCCACGGGCGGACTGGAAAGTGGGCATTACTGTGTCATCGCGGCCAGGCCTCCTAACTCGGAAAGGGGCTCTGGTCACACAGGGGAGCACCCTCCTCCCGGAAGAACCATGCTTTGGCATTTAGGGGCGAACTACTCTGGTATCCGCAACCCAATGTGTGTCACTCGGGGCGCCACATGCTGTGTGCGGGGCAGACAGGAAGGAGGCGTGACAACATGTCAGCAGGGCCGGGGCCAGCGCCTCAACAGTATTCACCAACTACTCGCCTAGCTCTCCTGAAGGTCTCATCACTTTCCTCAGTAAGAGTTGAAGGGAAAAAAGCAGAGCTTCTGGATATATTTTAATTTATCCAAATAGAACAATCTCAATGGTCTATAAAATAAGCAACGTAAAGACAGTCAGACTCGCCCTAGTGAGAAAGGGATGCCAAGGATCACAGACCTGGGGGGAAACAAAGTACCACTTGGGCAGGTGACAAGCGTTCGAAGGGAATTCTTAAGGAAAGGTCCTCACAGGTTTGTGGCAGACAGACCACGACCTACTTTCGTTATTTGGTGACAGGAGTTTCTTGAGGTTCAGCATTTCCTCATGAAGTCCATTTAGAATGAAGCCTAAGTACTCCTCAGCATCTTCTTGTCGACCCTGAAAAGGCCAGATGTGAGCACATTAATTTTAAGTGGTCCCCACACAAGGACTGCAGGGACCATTACACATGCACAGTCAGACCAGGTCTCCTCTTAAATTTCCAACAAGACTGGGTCGCCTGGGTGGCTCAGTGGGTTAAAGCCCCTGCCTTCGGCTCGGGTCATGATCCCAGAGTCCTGGGATCGAGCCCCGCATCAGGCTCTCTGCTCGGCAGGGAGCCTGCTTCCTCCTCTCTCTCTGCCTGCCTCTGCCTACTTGTGATCTCTGTCAAATAAAAATAAATAAATATATAAATACATAAATAAATAAATAAAAATTTCCAACAAGACTGAATGTGAAGCGGAGTTCCGCTTCGGACCACTGAACGGGCAGGCTGAGACGAACGGCAGGGTCGGGGGAGGGGGACCAAGTCCATCCTTCTGTCTGAGTACAGAATGAGCAGGAATTTTTACTTATCTTTTCGTATTTCTGAAATTTTCTACAATAAATATCTGCTGCCTTTATGATAAAAACAGTCACTTAACAGTTGCTCTTTTGCTGACATGAAACAGAAGACCAAGAACAGAGGTCGAGGGCCACCTCACGGCACAACCCCAGGGCCTAACGGTCACACCGGGGGTTGTGGAGAGCAGCCCTGTGTGTCTCCTTCTATTTTTGATGATGGGCAACTACAGGGGAAAGGACCCAAATTATAGGTGAAAAGCGCTACTGAGACAAAGGTTTATTAGCTCACGGCTGCATACACACACACACACACCCCCCAGCAGAATCATTCAGAGATGAGTCACACAGCAGTCACGGATTCGTCTTACAATCTCAGGATTAGTTCCCATTTCACTCTTTGGAGAATAACCACATGTTCCAAGATTTTCAAAGTCCTCCTGCCGCCTCCGGGCGCATCCGTCTGCTCCACACAGAGCTGTAGCTCTCAACCGAGAGCAGCTCTTCGGAGCAGAGGCGCTCCGCGTGTGGGAAAGGGCAGACACTGGCCTGCTCGAGATGCAGAGCGCGCGGACACAGCAGGCTCGAGGCAGCTGTTCGTGGAGAGGCCTGCTTGCTGAGTTGGTCCTTGGCTGGCACCTGGGTACCTGGATTTGGGGAGGGATCCCCCCATCATTTCAAGAAGTGAAAAGAGACTGTGCCGAAATCGCAGAGTGTGGTTTAGGGGCGCACACCTGCTTCCCCTCTGTGAGTCTGGAATTCCGGACCAGTCCTTGGTAAAGCCCCAGGGGCACTGAGTCTCCGACGCGCTTCCATAGCAGACAACATTTTCCATGTGCTGTCACACGCTGATGCTGAGAAACTAAGTGCGTTCTCCTGACACACCGGGAGAGGAGTCTCAAGGTCTCCCGCGGACGTCTGATGTCGCTTTTGTGTCCCTGCACTGGACTAAACCCTGTGAGTAACAGCTTCTGAGTCCGATGAGTGCTTCTATCCCATCACCGACCTGGGGGTGGTGTGGGGGAGACGACAGAACAGAGCCAGTATTCATGTAACGCTGAAAGACACCTCTGTCCACGAGCAGAACTTCCGAGCAGGGTGCCCCCTGAGATGCGCTGCTTCCCCTCTGCCTCCGCCCGAGTGGACGGCCGCCCTCTGGCTTCCAGAGCACCGGCGTGTGCATTCATCTGAGTACTTCTCTTGCTGGCCTGTTTTCTTGGATCTAATTCCCCTACTGGACAGTGAGCTCTTTGAGGGCAGAGGGCACGGTCTGATCCGTTTCTGCATTCCCACCATTCTGTACATTTCTACCTGGAAAGTGTAAATTCCAAGCCGATGGCTACGAGAGGAGCAGTAAAGTGCCCCCGGTGGTATCCGGCTACCCTGTCCTGGCCAGTCACCCTTCCCCAGAACAAGGAGCTTCATATTGCTTTACTCAGCTTTAGTGGAATTGTTCTGATGATTTTTCTTTCTAAATAATTTCCCTAAGCATCACTTCAAATGCTTATAATGACCCCCATCAAACTCTACTCAAGACCTCCTCGGCCCCTGGTCCCATTCCTTCAGGAGCAAAGCGCATGACTGAACATGTCGACAGGAGACAAGGAACTGCTTAAAACACATGAGGATGTTTTCAGCTCTGCTGAAGGCCCCCGCCATTCCAGGCCCCACCACCAAGCTCCGTGTAAGAGGCAGAGCAGCGTTCAAGGAGCGGACTGTGATACCAGGCTCTGCACGCAGGAGCTGTGTGACCTTGGACAAAGATCTCGCTTTTCTCCAATGCAACAAGGAGATGAGCACCACTCACAGGCCTGAGTAAGCTCGCGTACAGAAAGAACTTACAGGAGTACTTGGTGCACAGTAAACGATGCATGAGCCGGCTCTGATGACGGTGATCGTATTTTAATATTCAATCAAGCAAGTGACTCCCTAACAAGCTGAGATCTACGGAAGCCCCCAACCCCCAGCATTGACAATGCGCCAGGAGCGCTGAACAGCACCAGTGCAGCTGCAACCGGAGAGCGGGGCGAATTTCTACTGGCTACGAGAGAGCAGTGCCAACCTTTTCAGACAGGCTCGACTTGATGACCGTCAGAAGTCTGTAAATATACGTAGGTTCAAACGCAGCTCCCGGGCGGATATCTCTCACGATTCTATCCCCAAGAGCTGCAATGGAAACAGGACACGGGTTTTCATAACGAAAATGGAGTCTTCGAATGCTCAAGGGCAGCAGCATCGGACCCCCTCGGACCCCCTCCGCCCTCGTACGGCGCCCAGAAGAGCACAGGTGTAGCAGCCTGCATTTTAGATACACTTGCTTTCCAGCAAGACTGAATTTATGACATTCAGTCATCAGACCTCCTAACTGTCCGTATGTAATGGGCATCAGAAGACCTCATTTTTACTCACCTTGTCTGGGTTTTGGAGGTACTGGCATATTAGTAAACTCATTCATTAGCCGAACACTATAAACACGGGGGAAACAAAAGTTTAGTACATTTTTTTTAAAAAGACATATTTTTACTAAAGAGCCTCAATGGCTAAGCAGAACATTTTAGTATGAAGATGGCAAATACTAAGTAACCAATGCTATAATCGCTGGTGAGTTCTTCAGTCTTTTCTCTGTAAGGTCTTGGTCTATTTCACGTAACATACAATGGTAAACACCATACTTGGGTAACATCTGAGGAACACAGGAAAACAAGGCTCCAGTTCCCTTGATGGTTAACTTCCACATAAAAACATGAACAGTACATTTAAAAATAATAATAATAAAATCACAGGATTCATTTGCAAGAAATTAAGAACCTGCTAAACTATTTGAATTCGAATTACCAGAGGCAAAAACCCCAGCCCTTGACACATGTGTCAGCACCTTACTTACAAGCTATCTATCATGGGTGTCGACGTACAAGGCCTTTGCACTTTTGAATAGAGAGGAATGAACTTCATCAGGTGGTACATCGGAGGGCAAGCAACCAGCGCCTGCAGTGTCTGAGTATCGGCAGTAAGGAAGTGTAAAGGAAATGCAACAGACACTCCAGATTTCTGAAAGGTGCATCTCACCCAAAGCATGTAGCACTGAGTCAGCCAAAGGCGCTGCAAACTTACACACGTGAACATAAAAAGGGACACGCCGAATGACCATGAGGATGACCGCCTTGGGATTTCCATGGAAGGGATTACTCTGCAATCAGCATTTACATACAAAAACTTGATTCAACCAAGATAAATCAATTAAAACAACATTTCTGATTGTAAGTGGACACGCTGCCCCCTCAGTCGGGACCACGCTAGTGAAAATCAGAGTCGCCTAATTCTGTCACTCACCAGTAAACAAATCATCTTTTGGGGGGTCAGGAATAACTTTATAAGCAAGGTAGGCAGACTAAGCAAGGAACCAAGTCTTTGGACTCAAACTTTCGGAGAGAGGCCCCGCGGCAGCTGCACGGAGCAAAGGCGCGGGGGAGAGCCGGGCGCGGCCGGCCGGCCGGCCCCAGTGACGGCACTTGAGAAGGATACGGCATTAATGTAGCACCAGTTTCCTTTATTGATCAGCCCACGGGGTTGCAATGACACTGGCTTATGTATCAGGGTTACATTCTCCAGTAACTCTGAAAGAGTGAAGAAGCACATTGAAGAGGTTAGTGACATCGAGTGAACACATGGAGTAAACACTCGATGGCTGGCGAGTGTTAGAGCCGCGTGGGAGCTGCGTGCTGTCCCACGCCACGTACGCCAGGTGAGGGTCAAACAGTTCTTTGAGTATCTCCCCCCAGGGAACACCAACACTCGTTCATCTTTCTGTGGGAACGGAACCCGGGAACACAACTCATTTAATAAGTAGCAGAAGAGGCTGAGGTACACGGTGACAGAGGTGACAGAGACCCGAGAGACCCGGCTTCTCCCCCACACCCCAGGCCGAGGCAGGCCTTGCTAACACCGCTACGGAGGAGCCCACAGGCCGAACCCAAGCCTCAGCCGGCGGGGGGAACCCCAGCACCTACGAGGGCCCCCAAGGCACCACAGTGGGTGATCCACCATTCAGTGAGGGACGATACTCCTTTCCAGGACGACTGTCTCGTAATAACTAAACTGTATTTTTCATTAGAATTCCAATTTCTGGAATGTTTTGGGTGCCAGAACGCCCTTACTCCATTCAGAAACACATTATGCTCCGTTTCATCCTCTGACATCCCTCTTTTCTACAGCCTTCAGACAGATGTGAATGCCACCTTCATATAATGCTTTAACACTTCATTAAATGTTTTCAGTTTTTTTTCCCAGAAATGCTTTAAAACAAGACAAAGTCTCCCCATGTCCCATTAAGAATCTTGTACCAATGACAGCTTTAAGTTATGGAAACCTTCTACGCTCAGTGCTTTACAACTTACACTTGTTAACAGCCGCACTTGACCCTCAGCCATCCAGGAGAACACCACGATCCCCCTTTCGCCAGCAAGGAAACCTCACCTAGCTTGCCTGTGAGCACTCAGGAGCTGCGCAGTGCAGCCGGGGCCTGAAGTCCGTGATCTGTGGCCACCGCACACTGCCTCCCTTCACTTTTAGATTGTGTACCAGAAAAGCAGTACGTGTACATCTGCCGCCAACATCCATCCAAGGCATCACTCAAACAAAAGCAGCTTTTCAATTCTAAAATGCAGTTGGACCGGGAGGTCTCAGACTTAAGCCTTAACTGAAGAATTTAATTTGCAAAATTCTAATGTCCACACCAGCATACACATACACACACACACACACTCCCTCTCTCCACTGAGAGTAAATGCCAGCCTTCCTCTGAGGAAGCACACAGAGTAACTTTCCCATTTATAAAAAGTAAAGCATTACAGGCTCAAGAAACCCTGGTGGGATCTATTCAATTAGTCTGGGCTTACAAAGCTCTTGTCTCCCTCTACTACGGGCACAGCACCGGGCTTCAGTGAGGTCCATGTACTTAGACCTGAACTACGAGCACCACAGGAGGGCCCCCAGCACAGACAGTGCCAGGCGCAGTGGACACTGTGCTGGGGGCCTCAGCTGCACTGTTCATAATCGTCCCACAACCCTAGCAAGGAGACATGGTTATCCTCCTCCTCACTCTACACGTGAGAACACAGAGGTCCAGAGGGTTAGGGACCTGGTACAGGCTGTGTCCCTGAGCAGACATGACCCAGGGGCTCCGCTCTACAAACCTTTCACTCAAAGGTTCCCGTGCTAACTTACCCCACGGGCTTGAGACCACCCATGGACAATGGAGCTGTCCATTTGTCTTTGATGCATGTTTTCACAACAACCCATACTCTCCAGCGTGTGCCACAGACTGGCAATTATTTTGAAATAATTACTCCACAAAAATAAAATCTGCGCATTTTCAAATAAGCATCAATCCCAAATGGATACTCTGGCGCGGCCCCGTGGCTCTCTGCCATAGCACGTTCTACCCACCAACAGCCATACTAAGTCTTTACAGAACCCTGAGACTCAAAATCAACTGCTCTCCTGCCACAAGGGCCTCTGTTCAATGACCCGCTGTGGTTCGAAGAGCCCTGCCTGGGCACCGGGTACTGGAAGCCCAGGGGTGACTAGGAGGTGGCCCTGCGGCAGGAAAGCTTCTGGACACTGAACAAGGGGAAAGCCAGTGCGGGCTAAGCTGAAGGGGGACCAGTGGAGGGGATGCTCAGCTCAATCCACAGACCGGAGATCCCAGGAGACACCGTGAGGGGCCAGGGGCCAATGATAGCAAACAGCAGCTGACACGGCAAGGGCCCTGGCTGGGGATGGCGCCTTCCGCCCGGAGGGGTGGGGTTCTTTTTGCTTCGTACAGTGATGTGATCAAAGTTTAGTTCAGAGGTGCTGGTAAGAGGTACCCAGACTACACCAGTCCACAGTGTACTTACACCCACAGAGCAGCAAGCAACAGATCTGCGCACACGCATGCACACGCACACACACACACGGCCCGAAGCTCGGGGCTGGCGCTGTGCCCTCGAGAGGATGATGTTTCAGGAGCGGCGTCCTAAGCACCAGCCGGGAAGAGCGCGCAGCGCCCTCCACAAGGCAGGGCAGTCTGAGTTCGCTGTGGAGGTGAAAGCAGGTTCCAGGGCTCCAAAGAGGGAAGTGGACAGTGGAGACGCTGCCTGAAGCCCGACTGAGACCGATGGGGTCACTGAGAGGCTCCCAGCGTGCGGCGGGGGGGCACCTAGGAAGGGCAGACTCTCCGGTTTATGGTGGGGAAAGACAAGGTACAGGAACCTCAGTTTCCTCTGATAATAAGGACACAGGCAGCATCTTCTAGGGTGAGGGTAGGGGCAGAGACCAGGGGGAGCGGGCAGCAGGGAGTAGCTTAGTGACAGTAATCCCTGTTAGTACAGACACTGAAGGAAAATGGAAAGAAAATGACCCAAGACTGAAATAGAACATCTGAAACTTCCCTCCCACGTTAACTCTCAACAGATCCAAAAGCATGTTTATAGCTGGTCAAAAGTGCTTTTAATTAATATCTTACGAAATTTTTAAAAAAGGAACTTATGACAAGGCCAACGCCACTCTCGAGAGGGAAAGAGGTGCAAAAAGATCAAGAACTAAGTACTTGGGGCGCCTGCGTGGCTCAGTGGGTTAAGCCGCTGCCTTCGGCTCAGGTCATGATCTCGGGGTCCTGAGATCGAGTCCCGCATCGGGCTCTTTGCTCAGCGGGGAGCCTGCTTCTCTCTCTCTCTCTGCCTGCCTCTCTGCCTATCTGTGATCTTTCTCTGTCAAATAAATAAATTAAAAATTAAAGAAAGAAAGAAAGAAAGAAAGAAAGAAAGAAAGAACTAAGTACTTGACGCTCCTCAGGAGAAGGCACCTCTTCCCTTTGCTGCTGAGCCTCGTGCCCAGAGCAAGCGCCCGGCTGCAGGGTGACGCGCTCAAGCCTAGGGACGCGGAGAGCGAGTCCAATTTCAAAGTGGCCGCTGGTGGACTTCCGCCCACCACTCATCTGGAAAGCGGGGTGTACTGGCTGCACAGAAACCTTCAGTTTCTACATCAACCCTTCCCTTGAAGCAATGCCAGCTTCTGGCCATCGCTTCTGGTTCACTTATTTCAGGGAACAGGCAGGAAAACGGCAGTTTTGCCGTTTGGCTTCTACAATGTTAACTCACGGCTCTGAGCATCACCTAGCGGTGTGCTCCGTAACTGCACGTAACAACTTCAAGTTCCGAACAGCCATCCGTGCACTAAAGGAACTCGGCAAACCTCGGACACATTATGTGGAACAAAATGACACCAGGACGTTTATCAGAGAATTACTGAACTGGCCTCAAGCCTTTAACATTCTTCCAAAGAGCCTCCGGTACGGGGCAGCCGGGGCTGCACCGGAGCAGAGGCCAAGCCTTGACTTCACCTCTGGTCGCCATCTCGGGGTCCCAGGGAACAAGCCCCACTTCCGGCTCCTTGCTCAATGGGGAGTCTGCTTGAGATTTTCTCTTTCCCTCTAGTCCTCCCTCTGTCCACTCTCTCCCTCTCTGAAATACCTAAATCTTTGGGGGAAAAAGTCTCTGGTACAAATTTGAAGGTTAGTAGCTTTATGGACCCGTCTATACTGAGAAAAAAGAGTGAACGATCTAGATTTTCCTTAATCGTTATGCTGTTCTAGAAAACCTTTCTCTCCACTGGCAAGTTTTACATAAGCTAAAATAAGAGTATCACTCTGTCGTTTGTGCCTTCCAGTGAGCCTAAACACTACTCTCAAAGACAGCCTGGAATGGAAGCAGCCTTCCCTGAAGGCACCCAGAGCAGGCCCCGGCCCTTCTCTGTGGCAGCAGGCACCGCGGACGCCACCTTGTATCAGAGGTGTGCAGCTCCTTCCAGATGACTCCCTCACAGTGCTCACTATTCTGCTGAGTCCTCCCTCGCCAGGTAACATAACTTCCAGGCCTTCGCTGCCCCAACCTCATCCTGCCATCCCCAGGTTCCAGCACATCTCCTACTGGCCCCCAATCCCCTCTGCAAGTGAGGACTGCTCTTTCTGCTACTAGTAGTAGACATCTGTAACTGCCCTATCTTATTCTCTAGACAACACTTACGACAAAGCTATCACAACTCACTGACCGAGATAGCGGGTGGCCCACACGAAGTACTTACTAAGAGTACAGCGGGTGCCTTAAACATCTGGAGACTAAAGGTCTTGGTTATGGTAAATGACTCCATTCGTGCTTATCAGAAATGACCCAGCGGACTCTGAAGGTCATTCTATCACACGTTCACAAAGCCTGCAAGTGTCCCTGTGAAGGAGACAAGAGCCCAGGAAGACAAACCAGACAGCCAAGGTCAAAGCCTGGCTCTGCCACTTCATTTTGCAACTGAAACGGAAGACCTCACCCCTCCCTATAACAGAGCCGACGAGCCGCACCAGGCACGGCTGCAGTGAAGACTCCAATCCTGTAACAGGAGTGTAGAGAACACCCAGCAGGACAGCCAGCTCATCACAGGCTCCAATTATCCTTACCAGAAAATAAAAAACTGGGGCACCTGGGTGGCTCAGTCGGTTAAGCATCGTGCTCTTGATTTCAGCTCAGGTCGTGATCACAAGGTCCTGGGATCGAGCCCCACATCAAATCCCACCTTGGGCTTCACGCTCAGGGTGGAGTCTGCTTGAGGACACCCCCCCCAGCCTGCTCCCTCTACACCCACTCCCTCTCTCTAAAATAAATAAATAAAACAAGGGGGAAAAAAAACTGATGTAGATGGGAAAAGGAAGAGAAAGGAAATTTATGGAAAACTTTAAGTGAACCAACAATTTTCAGTACTCTAAGAAGTTAAATTACTTAAAATTAAGTATTGAACATTTTGTGAATATATAGAGTTCCATTTCAAAAGATATGAAAGCATGTAAAAAATTAAACATCTTATCTACGATGTTCTCTTAAGAAACAAATATCCAGGGGTGCCTGCGTGGCTCAGGGGGTTAAAGCCTCTGCCTTCGGCTCAGGTCATGATCCCAGGGTCCTGGGATTGAGCCCCACATCGAGCTCTCTGCTCAGCGGGGAGCCTGCTTCCCCCTCTCTCTCTGCCTCTGCCTCTCTGTCTGCTTGTGATCTCTGCCTGTCAAATAAATAAATAAAATCTTAAAAAAAAAAAAACAAAAAAAACAAATATCCAAACAATGTCAAGTTTTGGTTTTGTAACACAGTATATATTGGGCCTTTCCCCCCTCAAGAATTTCAATAACCATAAACTGAGCCAGACACCAACATTGACAAAGTCAGTGAGCTCCTGCTAGGCTGCCGCCCAGCGAAATACACACATACACACACACACACACAATCCTAGTTCTTGTCCACTGTCACCTGTCACTATTACTGAATCCTGCTGCTACAACTCAATTATTCTGGACTTGCGACACGCCAGTGTGATAAACTGCTTTCAGTGTTTTGGTACCACTCCTGGCTCCAGTTCCATATACTACTGTATTCCAACCTTGAAGTCTAACAAGCACTGTACTTACCGAGGTCAAAAGAATCAAGGCCAGGCGAGTGGTGCCAAAGAACAGAAGGCAGGGTGCTTCGGAGCTTGAAGCTCTAAGACTGACCCGTGCTGCAAAGACATCACTGCTGGTTCTCTATCTCACCTTCTTTTAGAGCAAATGATCAGAAGCTGATGGTAATAACAAACCTCTCGTCCGAAGGCCTTCTTTCCAATTCATTATCATCATGTAATTCACTGTTCAGATTCACTGACACAGCAGCCTTGCGGAGGACGGCCTCGTCGACCCACCCTTCTCACAGGGCTGGTGTGGCCGCCCAAAACAATATAACTAGAACGGCCCAGAAGGCCAGAATGACTCCATATCACATAAACAGCAGAAAACTGAAGCTGGTGTCTTCACTTTTTTACAGTTTAAACATAAAGGTGGCTAAACTAAAATTCAACTTCCTCATGAAATCTGCTGACGTGCAGAAAAACTGAGTGGTTAACAGCCTTTCTCGTATTTCAAGACATACAGAGTAGCTCACATATGTTGCCACAAATCATTCCAAAGAAATGATGTACAAACTCAGTGGCAACACTTGCATTGTAAACTTTTAAGTCAATATAAGATAGGATTATTTTTACATGTACTTTGTGCATCAAATTTTGTTTCACTAAAACTAGGATGTAGAGGTCATGTCACCACTTAAGTTCTATCAAAATACAAAGTAGGAACTCTCCTTTATTCTTAAGGCCCAGTAAGTGGCCTGTAATCAACATTCTGATGCCACTGACCTAGTATCTGCTCCTCTTCCTCAACTACCCAGCACATCCTGCAAGTGTTTTCGTTTTCTTTGTTACATCACTTTGGAAGAACACGTCCTAGCTAGCTTGGTTACCTAATCAGCTGGAGGACAGCAAAGTGACCAAAATGTACCACTGTCCATTGGCTGCGGATAAACACACACTTTACAGGTAGAGGGCTCTCGATTCAGTCCTAGAAGAGAGACACATCATAAATACCAACAAGAACATATGCGTACGGATATGGAAACTCTCCCCCCACAGGCAGGGAGGGATCCTACAAGCAGGTGCCATACCTCTGCAGCGGAAGGCGTGCTACATCATCACAACCTTCGCTATTTTGGACAATTTGAAAAGGAAATGCAAAATATTTAAGAAATCATTTCCCAAGGAAGAGGTAAGTATAAATATAATTTATAAGCCACCAAAAAAATGATCAATCACAAGGTATGTATTTGTTTACATTTAAAATAAATGCGGACAAAGGAACTCATTTTTCTGAGCAGACCCGACTTGTCATGATTCTGCCGCTCTCCTGGAACAAACCTTAGGTATATAACTACTATGCAGAATCACATACTCAGTAGGTTTTGACTAAAACTCGTAATAAATGGTATGACTAGGTGGTTTGATTTCCTCACGAAGATTTTTTTAGAGCCGTCAAAGACCTCAGTTTACTTCCTCCTCTTTCCACTGGAATTCTAATTCATTTCATGTAGGTCTTCAGCCCTTGCCCACCATTACTTCCACTCTTTTAAAACAAAAGACATTGATATAAGATTTTAAAACCAAAAGATAAAATACAAAATAGCTCTATTTGTGATTTGAAAGCATTTGATACCATTTAGGTTTGGGATGTGACAAATGTTTCTTAGTGAAAACCAGGAAAAAGTAAAGGTTCATCACAAGGATATACGCGTCACCACGAAGACCACGGGCGCTTCCCCAGCTACGGGCGTCGCCAATCCCTGTGCTACTTGTGTTTGTCAAACTTACTCCTGAACATGGACAAATTTGGTAGTTTGCAACCACTTTCAAATACAAGCTACTGAGATTTCAAGTTTCTTGTTCACACCTCCTAGTTCAGCTGTTCCTACTGAAAAGTGCCAAATATTCCCTCTCAGACTGACAATAACCACTCGCTGAAAGCTGGAACCCTCTGCGAGCCCACACGGGTTTCTGTGTCGGTGCCCACCGACCGTCCTGCGGGGTTGGGCAAGGCACTGAGCACGCCCAGACAAGTGCTCTTCCCTTCCAACTCCCCAGATCAGACTTACACTTCGGAAGAACAGCTAATGGAACAAAATGCTGACAGTCTACACCGAGAAGGTGAAAGCAGAACCCACTCAACGGACAGTTACAACTCATCACGAGCTGCTGTATTTCCATTCAAAATGCCTAATATGGTGTTCTTATTCTTTGTTTACAGTAGGTTTTTCCTCATTTGTATTTCACTGGTAGTTATATAAAAATCAGTTGGCATTTATGAAGCACAGACTTAATGACAGGGCAGAGAATCCAGAAATGTGGGCATCCAAAATAAATGAGCCTGGGCTTAAAAAAAAAAAAAAAAATATCAACTGTGGATATTGGTATTATTCGAAGAACTCAGAACAGAATAAGCTGGTGTCTAAACTGCTCCCTTCTCCCTCTTTCCCTCAAGCTAATAAATATCATAATAAACGCAAAAATTACTCTCTTGTTAGAACCAGTTAGATGCTTATGCTAATTTTAGGATAACCAACCTCAATCAAGAGCTCTTTTATTGGAACGAGAATATCACACAGTTTAACACGGTTTAAAACGAGTGAGCCTACAGTGAAAAGCACGCCCATTCAAGGGGAGTCTGCGGTAGTGAGTCTTACTTACAACAAACGGAATACAGCTCATCATTTTTATAAAGTAAACCTCTACAGAGGAGAGTGTGACCAAGGGGACACTTCCAAGCAGCACCACTTTACCTAAGTGCGTGTGATCCCAAGAGGCATTTCGTGTTGGCGCCGCTGCGTGTGGTTTCACAGGAAGCACCGCTCACAACTGTCGGCAGCTGCATTCCAGATGTCTAAGGCTCCATAAAAAGGCTCAAAGAATAACGTATTTTACAAAGAGCTACACTTTCCCTCAGAAGATGAAAACATCTTCTCAACCGGACTAAGTCTAATCAAACTACGATTAAGGAAGGAACCCTGCTAGGGCGGCCCTGCCTCAACTCGAGCAGACCTGACTGCGCCCGGCACCGCGCTCCCCGCTCATACAAGGAGCCCGGAGCCTCCACGGCAGTTCGGGTTAACAGCAGACCTGAGCAGGTGAGATTTTAACAAATGTACAACATAGCAAACTATGTATCAAAACACCTTTCAAGTCACAGGATCAAAATGTTCCAAAACTTTTAAAATGAAGTTTTTCTTATTTTAAATAAAGACTGGGAAAATTTCCTAGAAATGGGAGGTTTTTAGGAACAGAAGTATTATTATAGCGCTGTCATTACTTTGAACTTAGAATGCACATTTTTAAAAGCATCCCACTGATGCATTTCTCATGTAGAGTTTTATAAATATTTTAACATACTGATCTATACAAAGGTTTCTATCGTCTTATCATGAGACAGCTTTCTCTTACAATGAATACATTCCAAAAGTTGTAATAAAGAAATCATCTAACTTGAAAATACATGTACATACGAAGCCCAGAATCACTGGCCTGCCAACTACCTTCTCATCTCGAGAGAACTCGAGACACCACGACTGTTCAGAAGGACGTGCGGACCGAACCGCGACCATCCATAAAGGGCCGCGCACTCCGCGGCTCGCTCCTGCAACGGATCCTAGTCCCGGGGACAGACGCTGCCCGACGTTCCAAATGTTACACCCATGCGCTTCACAAAAAGCCTAACTGGGACAGCTGGTTCTACTTCGGCTAGTGGGGCAACACTGCAGAGCTGCCTGCTGACCTCCGGGCAGCATGAAACCGGACAGACTCCGGCTCCCGAGACACGAACACACGCACGCAGTCCCTGCGCATCGGACTTCCTAGTTTAACTTAAAAACATCATGCAGAGGCGCCTGGGTGGCTCAGTGGGTTAAAGCCTCTGCCTTCGGCTCAGGTCATGATCCCAGGGTCCTGGGATCGAGCCCCACACCGGGCTCTCTGCTCCGCAGGGAGCCTGCTTCCTCCTCTCCCTCTGCCTGCCTCTCTGCCTACTTGTGATCTCTGTCAAATAAATAAATAAAATCTTAAAAAAAAAAACAAAAAACAAAAACAAAAACCCATCATGCAGCTGTTTTTACTGAAATCCATCCTACTTGTGAGCCTGAGCACTCGGAACAAAGCATCAACTCTGACCTAAATTGTTGCAGTTTTTCTTTTCCTGTCAAGAGCTGACCTTGGTGTACTACAGCTGAGTAAAATCCATTGACTCAATCCAAAACAGGCAGTAATAAGGGAAAAAACCCAAATGCTTTCTTATACGCTAAGAAATACAGAAAAGAAACAGCGCCAAGGGAGTCCAAGTCAAGGATTACATAGCAAAGGTGCAGGGCAGCTGTGACACGCGTGGGACGAGCGCACTCCGTCACCGGCTGGAGCAGATGACTGGATCAAAAGGCAAGGACGTGGAAATGCTCTCCGTCAACAGAGAAGGACTGATGACAGACATGGAGCACTCATCGCACGTGAAGGTATGACCCCCAACCCGCCCGCACTGTGCTTAAGCACCATTTCCTTCTAGACAGAGAGCATTTAAGGCACAGACATTCCCGAGAAATTCCCCTTAACACACTGGTCACCGACTACTGCTCTGGGGAACAATCTAGCACACAGTTTCTCAGCCCAGACAGCCTCAAGCTTATTCAACAGGGGCAGAGCTCTGCTCCCATCTTCACTTCCAACCTCAATCTTTTGAACTATACCTGCGATCTTTATGGCTACAGGATCCTCTGAAACTGGAACGAGCCCTTCTTTGACTTCAATCTGTTTTTCAGAGACCAGGGGAGATGTGGCAGGAGGGGAATACTTAGTTTCCACAGAAGCCACGGGTAAGGAGGAAGAGGGCTTAGAATCATGAAAAAGACTGGCCCATGACTTAGGCTGGCTCGTGGGAGCGGTGCCCGCCGCAGAGGCCAGGGCGTCGGAGGCAGGGGAAGCGCTCTCAGCTTTAGTGGGGCCCGAGTCCGCGCTTTCCACAGTGTGCAACTCGGCTCCATTGGCAGCTGAGCCCTCACCAGAGGATTCAAGTATTTGTCCATTAGCAACTCCAAGGTTTTCAGTAGTATGAGTTCCCATGTAAGGCTGAGCCACCGCTGTCCTCAACAGGCTGTCCCCGCCAGCCTCCGCAGAGAGGCAGGACTGTTCCAAGTCAGCCCCATGGCAGCCCTCGGGCTGCCCTGCAGTCCTGGCATCACCATCGAGGGCTCCGGGGAAAGGCCCACCGGGCACAGCGTCACTGACGAAGTCCGTGGAATCCTGAGGGCTGTCACAAGTCCTGGGTGTCCCCGATAGGGGCACATCGCCCACAAACTCCGCATCCTCTGAGCCTACGCTGTGTGGGACCGCTGGATTGGCGTGGCCATTGACAAGGGCTTCCGTGGGAAGACCACCCTCACCACCATCTTTCAAGTAACTGTAATATCCTGGGGGACGTTTTTTCTTCTTTTTACGCTCCCTTTGTCCAAGACCACCCGCGACACCATCACTTTCTAAAACCTCCACCTCCGCGCCCGAACTGCCATCCAGGGCAAGAGCAGAGCCTGGGTACTGGCAGTCCACGGCACCATAGGACGCTTCTTTATCAAGGTCATCAGGGGTCTTTTTGGAAGTTGTGCAGCTGAGAATAAACTCAGGGGCCTGAGGATTCAGTGTGCTGGAAATACTGTAGCTGGGGGCTCTCGGCAAAGCGTCACTGGGCTCAATCACTTCATTAACACCAAACTCAATTCTCTGATATTCTTGTCCTGTTTAGAAAGAAAACGATCAGTAAATAAGGCATCAGTTAAGAGCACAGTTACACAAACTATGAAAGTCTCTATAATTAATCCTTTCCTTTTTGAAACCAAACCCTTAAAGCTGTCTTCTAATTAACACAGCTATGACATTTCATTTCTGTGACAAATAATTAGCCAAAAATAAGTAGTGACTATAAAACCTTATTTAATTTTAGAGCTACAAAAACCAGAAGCCCGTATTCATTTTCCCCTCTCAGGGTAGCTAAGGGAGATGTTCAGAGAGTAGAAATTCAAATGAAATTATAATAAAAAGCAAATAATATTCTGCCTGTCTACAAACACTCCTCAATGAAATCTAACTTTACTGGCTACGGTACAGGTATTTTGGACAACTTAAAAAGAAAACCATGAGGACTAACTTAGGGATTTAAAGTCATTACTATATTTATGGCTTCCCTAATTAGTGTAATTTAGTGATTCGGAAAGTCTGCGCTACGTCCAGAATCTGCGCTCTCTGCAGAGGTGCTCCTCGGAGGCAGCACTCTCGAATCCGCCATCCTCTGACCTCCTCCTGCAACCTTCGCCACAGTGTGCAGACGGCCTCGCTGAATGCGTGAAACTGTGCCCGAAATCCGCTGCTAGTGGACCAACTCCACGGGTGGTGGCCACACTTCCAAAAACACCAAAGGACAATTAGGACTGCAAACTTTTTTAAAAATTTCTTTGGAACCCTTTGATACTTCCCGCCAACTGGCTAGCAGTAGTACAGACCATCTTTACAGTCCATCTACTCCAAAATGTACATATTTTCATAGTTCACATCTCTGAATTAGGTTAAGTTGTAGAATCAGCTGCATCTTTCAACAGACGTCAAGTGCCAGTGTCATTGTGTATCTGATGAAACAGTTATAAATTCTGACGTTAAGGGAAGGACACATGCCTTCTCATTTATCCGGAACGCATAACTGCACATCTCTCCCAGTCTAGCATAAGAGGCCAACTTCTCAAGGCAAGTATTCCAAAATAAACAAATAAACCAATCAATAAAATCATACTACCAAGAGGACTGTGCTCTACTACAAATAACTGAATACTTTTGACCTTGGCAGTCTTTCAACAAACAGCCCGAGGGGCCCATCGTGTGCAAGACAGCTGGGGACAGGGATGCCACCAGTCCCCTAATTCTCCTTCTGCTTTGTGACCACACCTCAGGGGGCGGGGCTGCACCTTCCCGACAACAAGAAGTTCCTGGAAAAGGGATACTAATGACCCCCGCACCTGACAGCACACTGTCACACAGTCACCAATATGAACATCTGAATCCATTCGCCTCTGAGCACTAATTTTTTCCCCTTGTTTTGAGAAGAATCACTAAAGAGAAATGATGTTCTCTTTTATGACACCTAAAAATAAAGTGTCCGTTTGATTTCAGGCACCACCTCTCCCACGATGCTTCGAGGGTGCAATGCCACTCCACAGACAGACATGGATGTGTGTGAGGCAAGGAAGAACACTCCCCGTGGGGAGGCCACCCTCTGCAGACAGTGGTGTGCGCTGTGAAATCAGAAATCAGACATTAGTATGCTTTGTGGCATGCAGCTTGTGCAAGATCCTGATTATTTCCAATAGACACAGTGCCTTCCACATTTCAATCCTTAATCTTATCATATCACAGAATGTTCTAGAACAGGAAAGGACATTAATGGAAACATTATGCTACGGTTATTTCCAAAACATCTACCCCGTAGAGGGTCTGAGTGTACCACCAAAAAGGCGAAGAGTCCTGCCCAAAACAGTCCCTCTTCTCATCCACAACATGTTTCACGGACACATGTGTGCACTGCACAGCAGAGGAGTCAGCACGAAGCCCAGTCTGTGGGCTGAAGGCATGGTGAAAGCCTACAAAGCCAGGCTTAAAACACACAGTCGACGCATCGGGTGAATGGGGCCTCAGTGCTCAGGCCACACAGATAGTGGGGTTGCTGGGGGAAGGAAAACCAGTTCAAATAAAACAACGCCATCCTAACATAGCGTTCTGCTAGGCGGGCTCCCTGCGGCGCCCAGGGTGCTGGACGGGCCACACGGTCTGCAATGCTCGGGGGCCCCCAGAGACTGTTGTGCCCATCGCTGTCTGGGAAGTGCTGCTTACGTGGCTTCCTTGGCTGATTTCTCCAGTTAACAGAGCACCTAGCTACGTGCCAAATGCTTATCATCACAGAGGGTACGAGATTAGTACGGCGAAGTCCCTGCCTCCGGGAGTGACAGCGAGTAGCAGAAAAACACCTCGGACTGAAGCGGACAGTGCAGAGGCAGGGCAAGAGAAGGCCTCAACAGCTTCCCAGAAAGGATGCTTCCAGATATAGGAAAGAGCAACCAATTTCAGTCAGAAGCCACAGGAAGTCAGTGGAACTGGCAGGAGAGCTGGCTGGAGGGGTGGGGGGGGTCAATCCCAGCTCTAGGATCGGACTAAAAAAAGCAGAGGTATAAAAGGCACGCCGTGATGAGGAGCCCCTGAAAGCACTCGCTGTAGCTCCCCACGGTGGGCGGGAGAACAAATCATCCTAATCATTCACCCAAAAACACACTGACGGTTTACAACATTCCAGAAGTACAGTGCGCAGCTGCTGAGCACAGAGAAATGGGTGCCCCGATCCCTGCCACCCAGAGCCCAACTGTCAGAAGAGGGAGGCAGTCTCATTACCGGCCAGCGGGACAGGCACTGTGAAAGGAATAAACGTCAAAAGAAACACAAGAGAACAGGAAAGGCCCCAGGGAAATGCGCCTTTAAGCTGCCCTGTCACTGGCAGCGTGAGCCGGTGGCCAGATCCCAGCTGTGTTTTTGGCAGATGAGAAGATGGACTTGAGAGAAGAGACAATGGAGAAGAGGAGCCATGAGGCAGGAACTAAGCCGAGAAGACAGCCTAAAAGGAGGGGTGCGGCGTGAGGAAGGGAGAGAGGCCACGGAGAGGAGCTGGTGGAGCCTCCAACCTGCAGCCTGGGCCCTGGATAGACAGTGAGACCGTGAACCGAACGAGAAAGAAAGGAGCAACACCAAAGGGAAAGCGCTGAGTAAGCCACCGCAGCACACTTCCTACACGCCAAGTACTCGGGGACAGACGGCGGCAGACTCGGCAAGCGGGGGCTCCGAAGGCTAGCCAGCCAGGCAGGGCGTCCGGACCCCTCCAGCTCACTCCCTTGCACTCTTGTCCTCAGCCACCACTAGAACTGCTCCTTCTTTTTCTTCTTTTTTTTAAACGATTATTTATTTATCTATCTGACAGAGAGAAAGGGCATGAGCACACAGCAGGGGGAGCAGCAGGGAGAGGGAGAAGCAGGCCTCCACTGAGCAGGCAGCCCAAGGTGGGGCTCGATCCCAGGACCCCGGGATCATGATCCAAGCTGAAAAAAGACACGTAACTGACTGAGCCACCCAGTCGCCCCTAGCACTGCTCTTTCCCTCAGCCTCCCAGATCATGGTTTCCTCCAAACCGCTAAGGACATTAGATGCTGTCAACTCTCCAGCTGTACTGTACATAAAAAGTCTGGACAGGTTCTTCAGGTTTATGTTTAAATTATAATGAAAACCCTGTTCAGAGGTCTGACCATGCTAATGAAACAGGGAACCAGGCCCCTGGCTCTCAAAGCAAAGGGTCCCCATCTGCTTCTCCAAGCCCAGCAAGGGCCTTTAATGATCCACACAGTGCACGAGGCCCCACAGCTCGGACGGACCCGCACCCCGGCCTTCTGCAGTACGAAAGCAAGCCGCCAGTCCTCAACTGCACAAAATCACTGCATCTCAGTGAGCACTGTCCCCAGTAATGAGCTCTGTATCTGGGACAGACACCAGAAAAGTAACAGACCAGGAAGTAAAAAGGTCCTCTGACTTCCCGAGATCAGTAAGGAACAGACTGGGACAGAAATGAAAACTGCAGAACAGATCAGAGCTGTCGGCTGAGCCCTGCAAAGAGCACGCTCTCAGAGAATCACCAGCTCTGCCCGCAGCAGCCTCTACAACCAGAAGAAAGGCCACTGGGGAACTTTTACCAAAACCGCTGGCTATAAAGGACACACGTGTGCCACTGATAATGGTCAAGAAAAAATGGCATCAAACAACTATTTCCATACTTAAACCTGGAACATCTAACGGTCTGAAGCACAGAATATACTTCATTAATCAAAATGATTCAGAGATCAAACATGCTAGTTTACAGCAAAAACCTCAAGCAGTCAGGGAACATTTATTGGGAAAGTATGAAGCAGGAGGAAACCGTGACTTCCGAACAGCCGGCCCACCCAGCACACGGGGCCAGAAAGCGCGCCGGGGAGATAAAGGAGAAAACCAGCTTACCGTCAGGGAGTTCGTCGGGATCTTGGGGGCCACAGAGAACTGTTCCACTGTATGGAGGAAGCTGCACAGGGAAGTGGAAAACAAATTTTAACTCAACAAAATGTTCAAACCCAACACATTCTTTTTCATTAAACTCGTTATCCATTCAACTTTTCTCATGACATTTTTTTTTTTACCAAAATAACATAGGCAGTAAAATTAAATCACCTTCATTTAAGATAAAAAGTACGACAGGAATGATTTTAAAAATTGTCCTTAAGATCCAAAAATGAGGCAAAAAATGAAAATAAAGATTCCAATGGACATGTAAGTCAACCACAATAAAATGCCACCATAAGCCGTTCCTTTCATAGGATGTTAGAAAATGCCCACAGATACCACAGCCACTTGCCCTGAGCCACTAAGAGAGGTGAGTCCTAGTGACCTCATGTCTGTCACCCCTGTGGCACTGCACGTCCGCCCCGAAGGACAGGCCAGACTTCTCACGCCCACCACTGTCTGAGAACTGCAGTGCAGGGGGGTCCTCAGCTGATTTCCCCAATTAACTCTTAGCAGGTCGATTCAATGGTCACAGTAAAGAAGTTCTCTCCCCCAGGCAATGAGTGACAAGAAAGAACCTGAGGAAACACAGGGCAGTTCAAAACCGAAGGTTTGCAGGGATGGGAGCTGCACGTTGTCCACTGGGGGGCGCCGGGGATCTTCCTGCCGACGCGGAGGCAGCCGTTCTGGGTCTGCCTGGGGCTACACCTGGGCCTTGCACCCGCAGCACAAAGGCCACTCAAACACTCACACAGTGCTCCAGCACTCCCCGCAGGCACAGACACCTGGCGCAAAAAAGGCTCGTCTGAGCACCAGTCAGGTTCAGGTTCCTCTCCCCCTGCAGTCACTAAGGAAGTTTAGCAAACTCCCAGATGCAGAATGCCTTCTCTCCTCCTCTCAGTGACACCACGCTGCTCCTGGTGAGGGAAATCTATGCAACTGTGAGGCAGTAAAAGTACTTGTTTTTTTTTTTTAAAAATCAAGCTGCATTTACACAAAATGTCTTAAGTGGCAGAGGCAGGACCTGAAAACAGACTCTAGACCCCAGGAGACTCCAGGCAACACTGCCATTTTCTTTTTGCGTTTACAAAACTTACTCAGAGTTACTAAGCTAGTAGTGCAACTATAAGAATTAGTGTGGGTGTGAGTTCAGGTACAAAAGAGGGGAGTGTGTGTCTTCCTTACTCTGCAGGCACATGGCACCTTTAATTCAACAAACCTCCACCATTTAGAAGATGCCCCCCAGACTGCGGTAAATGTGTATTTATGACAGAGAATTGCTCAAAGTTCCCTCTTTAACTATATAGCTACTTCTAAGAATAAAAAATTATAAAATCAGGGGTGCCTGGGTGGCTCAGTGGGTTGAGCCGCTGCCTTCGGCTCGGGTCATGATCTCGGGGTCCTGGGATCGAGTCCCGCATCGGGCTCTCTGCTCAGCGGGAGGCCTGCTTCCCTCTCTCTCTCTCTCTCTGCCTGCCTCTCCGTCTACTTGTGATCTCTCTCTGTCAAATAAATAAATAATAAAAATCTTTAAAAAAATTATAAAATCAAATTCACACATGAATTCAAGGTGAGCAATGTTAAAAAACTGAAATCCAGTTATATTAGATGCACAGTAAAATCAACTTAATCTGAAAACCGTACTTCAGACTTAATCTGAAGTCAGTACTCAGGCCCTTTGATTAGGAAGGTAATATTTTAAACAAATACTATATGATAGCCCTTATTTTTGCAATCTAACAAAAAAACAAAACAGAGAAACTCAAATTTAAAAAAAAAAAAAAAAAGGCGCCTGGGTGGCTTAGTGGGTTAAGCCGCTGCCTTCGGCTCAGGTCATGATCTCAGGGTCCTGGGATCGAGTCCCACATCGGGCTCTCTGCTCAGCAGGGAGCCTGCTTCCCTCTCTCTCTCTGCCTGCCTCTCTGTCTACCTGTGATCTCTGTCTGTCAAATAAATAAATAAAATCTTTAAAAAAAAAAACGGCGACTGGCCTGACACCAGCGAAGGTTGAGGCAGGGGAGCAGGGAGCCACAGGGTCAGGACTTCCACCACTCACCACCAGCAGGTACACACGTCCCGGATGTCTAACACACAGTGTGCGGATTACAGACAGCAACCTTTATTATAAACTTTAAGCCTGCTAAGAAGCCAGGTTTTAACTGTTCCCACTATAAGAAAGAGTAATTATGTGAGACTATAGCTCACGTTACAGCAGTAATCCTGCAACAGAAATGTGTCAAATGTATCAAACGAGTACACTGGACACGTAAACACAATCTTATATGCTAATTATATTTCATACACTAAATGAAGTGTTTTAGAGTCTTTTTGGCACTGTCACTATTTGTTCTTACCCTCATGAACCTTAAATCTCTCCTACGAAATCCCATGAAGACACAAACCGCTGAGAATAACAGCGCACCTGCAGGGGAACCACACGATCCTGGGCTTGTGTGTTCAGTGACACGTTAAAGGATGTGTTGCCTCAAATGTTGCGTTCTGGAAGGCTCAAGAACAATGAGCTTTCTCTCCTTATTTCTGAACACTAATGACATGATTATGACTGGGGTTCAAAATATGCTTATCCAAAAAATTGACAGCTTTTTCTCCAGTTGGAAGAATTCACCTTTAAATCACGATGGCTTAGGGGCGCCTGGGTGGCTCAGTGGGTTAAGCCGCTGCCTTCTGCTCAGGTCATGATCCCAGGGTCCTGGGATCGAGCCCCACATCGGGCTCTCTGCTCAGTGGGAAGCCTGTTTCCTCCTCTCTCTCTCTCTCTCTCTCTCTCTGCCTGCCTCTCTGCTTACTTGTGATCTCTGTCTGTCAAATAAATAAATAAAAATCCTTAAAAAAAAAAATCTTTAAATCACGATGGCTTATAAACTAGAATACAGCTTTAGAAAAGGTATGTCACCTTTAAATTTGTATTAATATTTAGGATCACATAAAGAAATCAGCTGAGGTTGTTTCTTCTGATTCTTTTTTTTTTTTTAAGATATTTTTATGTATTTATTTGACAGAGAGAGAAATCACAAGTAGGCAGAGAGGCAGGCAGAGTGAGAAAGGGAAGCAGGCTCCCCATTGGGCAGAGAGCCCGATGCGGGGCTCGATCCCAGGACCCTGAGATCATGACCTGAGCAGCAGGCAGAGGCCCAACGCACTGAGCCACCCAGGCGCCCCTCTTCTGATTCTGTTAAACTGCTGACCACCCTATCTGGCCAGTGGCAAGCTTTCAAACAAGCAAACTAAAACAAGAGTCCGAAACTCAACTGAGAGGACCAGGGCTTCAGCTAAAAGGTAGAATGTTTCTACATTTTAACACCTGCTGATTCTCAAATTTTGTTTCATCAGTTCTTGGCCCCAAGTAGAGACAAAATGTTTTCTCAAGTCCCTCAGAGCCAAAGAAATATATGAAGTCAGGGAGGGGTTCTCGTTTGTGCCAGGAGCACAGGGCGGGAGCAGTGCCGGTCAGGGCTGCAGTCATGTTCAGTGCAAGATAAAAGGCCCAGCCAGTGACATCGTAGTGTGGGGAAGAGAACATCACTCCCACACCCACCGATCCAGCCACACGTCACGCCGTGAAACAGCCTGTGTCCCCTGTGATTGATTATATTATTAGTACACTCCAGACTCCTGAATTATAATAATTACAATACTGAGAAAGATAGCTTGGCACAGTCACTTCATTAGCCTGAGTTTCCTTTTTGTGGGTTACAGGACCGACCATATGTGATTTTGATAGAAACATCTGTCAATGCATACTCAAAAGCAAAAACACAGAAGACCCCAAAATGAGCAAGACTTAGATTTCTGGCTATAATTCATTCTGATAAGACAGAGTCACTGTTTCTGCAATAAAAAGTTTGATGTACCTTTACCACCAACAGCTTTATCCTCTTGGTTTGCTATCCACTAGGTACTCCTCCATACACTAGTGATTTCCCAAAATTTCTGTGAGGTGACTAGATAACCTCCATTTTCTCAATTAAGAAAGCACAATGCGGGGCACCTGGGTGGCTCAGTGGGTTAAGCCGCTGCCTTAGGCTCAGGTCATGATCCCAGGGTCCTGGGATCGAGCCCCACATCGGGCTCTCTGCTCAGCAGGGAGCCTGCTTCCCCCCTTTTCCCTCTGCCTGCCTCTCTGCCTACTTGCGATCTGTCTGTCAAATACATAAATAAAATCTTTGAAGAAAAAAAGAAAGAAAGAAAGAAAGAAAGCAAGCAAGCACGCACAACGCGATGGAGGAAACTGCCCAAGATTGCCTGGCCTGCTTACGCGGCGGAGTGAAGAAGGAGCCCAGCTTGTTCAGACTTAAATATGGTACCTTTTCCACTTTCACATCACAGGAAAACCCAAGGTTTTATTCTGACACTTACTCGCAAACAGGTACTCACAAACCCACACACTTGAAATGCAAATGCACAGAATTGAAAAAGGCTTTTATAAAACATAAGTTGGGCTTTATCATTTTTTAAAACCGTAACTGTAAAAAGCACAAACTGTCCTATTCCTGGCAGATGCCCCTGTATCTTACCACAATTCGGTAACAGAAATGATTTAAAATTCAAACCATTAGAGGAGTATATAGAGTAGAATCTCAGGAAACACTAATGGTTGGGAAATATGAGATCTGGTCATGTTTTGCCTAATTAACTTTTGTGTTTTTTTCTGTTTTGTTTTTTGTTTTTGGTCAGGAAACACTAAACTTCAAGCCTTATCCTACAGAATCTAAAATGTGCAGATACATTTTATTGCCTTAGGAAATACAATGTATAATTTAGCTTCACGGTTCCCTGGCTCATATCCTTATATTCCTTAAAATCTTAACTGTTACCATCAATGAACACAAAACAGACGGAGAAGGCATGTTACTGGATTTACTCGTTTTCTAAAATGAAATCTGATATAAGCTGTCTTTTTTTATTTCTTCCCTTTTCCTAAAATGAAACAGGAGAAATCAATAAATCCTTCACTCATCTGTGCAGCTGAACTAACACTTTCAACACGCTGTCATCTAATCCTTCCTCCACAGCTCCAGAAAGAGCTTAAGAGTTCCAGAAGCCAAGGTAAAGCAGAAGGACTGGCCAAGGCCACATGCAGCGCTGGCCCTGTGGCTCCTAATCTAAGGAGTCAGCCTCTCCTCCTCCAGTTTCGAAAAAAAAAAGAACTCTGTGCAAAAACACTTCACACACGTGCAAACCTACCATGGACATTTATTAGGGGATCTAAGTGGCCGGTTAAGGTCTCATTAAAGTTAAGTACAGTTTCGTACCTACTCCCCGTCATCCCCTGACCCCCGCCACCCTTCTCCTCTTCGATGCAATTTGAACAGTTTTCACATTTACAATGCGAATGTGAACACACGGTCCAGGTAAGCTTTATTGAACCAAAATGGATACCATTACTCACGTAAAGAGTGGACATACAAGGAGACTGAATGCCAAAATACACCAAAATCATGCTTAGGAAAACTATCATAAAGATTCTAATTCTCCTATAAATTAACCCATAATTTTAACACAATTCCAACTGAAATTTCAATAGGATTTTTCATGAAACCTGACCTGCTGTTCATAAATTCCCAAGGAAGAGTTAAGGATGAGGGAGGATGGGGGCGCCTGGGGGGCTCAGTCGTCAGGCATCTGCCTTCAGCTCAGGTCATGATCCTGGGGTCCTGGGATCGAGCCCCATCTCCCTCTCCCACTCCCCTTCCTTCTGTTCCCTCTCTCGCTGTGTGTCTTTCTCTGTCAAATAAATAAATAAAATCTCTTAAAAAAAAAAAAAAGATGAAGGAGAATCAAAACACCTCTGAATAAGTATAAGAGGATATGTGCTCTCCCAGAAGATGGATTATAGAGTTGCAACCATTAAAACGAGTGGTAAGGGGGCGCCTGGGTGGCTCAGTGGGTTAAAGCCTCTGCCTTCGGCTCAGGTCATGATCCCAGGGTCCTGGGATCGAGCCCCGCATAGGGCTCTCTGCTCAGCAGGGAGCCTGCTTCCTCTCCTCTCTCTCTGCCTGCCTCTTTGTCTACTTGTGAGCTCTCTGTCAAATAAATGAGTGGAATCTTTAAAAAACAAAAACAAAAACAAAAACAAAAAAAACGAGTGGTAAGGATACAGAGATAAAGCAGGAGGGCCACGGCCACGGGCACTGCAACTAACGGCCCAGTGCTCAGCGAATGACAGTGCTCAGCGAATGACGCTGGGACCACTCACAGCCACCACCGGAGAAGCCATATCAGGGCCACACCTCACAGACACAGCAAAGTCCACCCCAACTGTACCATATACTACAGTGGAAACAAAACCTTAAAACTTTAGGAGGAAAACCAGAGTCTTTATTACCTCAGACAAAGAAAGTATTTCTTTTTTTTTTTTTCTTTTTAAGATTTTATTTATTTATTTGACAGATAGAGATCACAAGTAGGCAGAGAGGCAGGCAGAGAGAGAGGAGGAAGCAGGCTCCCCACTGGAGCAGAGAGCCCGATGCGGGGCTCGATCCCAGGACCCTGGGATCATGACCTGAGCTAAAGGCAGAGGCTTAACCCACTGAGCCACCCAGGTGCCCAAGAAAGTATTTCTTAAAGACATTTACAAACCATGAGGAAAAAAGCCAATACATTTGACATTTAAGTTAAAAACGTACTTCCCTTATGCAGCAAAAGAGATAAAAGTGCATCACATGTGAAGTTCAAAAGCCCTCACGCTAGAACGAGATGCCTGTAACATGCAAAACCAAAAACCACTAATCATGTAAGTAACGAGAAAAAGACAAGCCGCTTAATAAAAAATGTGGACAGGGGAGACAGGCTTAATTCAAGAAGTGGAAATCTGTATTGTCAATGGGCACAGGCAAGTAATGAAACAGTTCTCAACTATGTCACCTGAGAACTGTTAACAATGAGAATCCATTCAGACCCATCAGACTAACAACATTTTTAAGTATGCCTATACTAAGAAGCAAGAATTTTTTCTTCAAATGAGACGGTGAGAACGCTCGTGCACTGCTGATGGGGATGCAGACTGTTACACGCTTTGAAAGCAGATCAGCGGTCTCCAGCAAAACTACAGATGCTTACTCCTTCCCCGCTGACCAGTTCCATTCCTAAGGCCAAAGCCTGGAGAAATCCACAGAGGCACCTAAAATATGTTTACTGCAACATTTCTGTAACTGTGTACCAACTAAAGACCCCAATGGTCCTTGCGAGGAGATAAGGCAAATGAGCTGTGACAGCTGTTGAGAGCTGTTCTACCAGCAGTGCTTAGCAATTAAAATCAAAGAACAAAAAACAAAACGTATCAGCACAGATAGAGCAAACAATACCTTAGTAAGAAATAAACCTCAAAATGATGAACACACAGTTGACCCTGGACACCATGGGTTTCAACTGTGCAGTCCACTTTACAGGCAGATTTTTTTCTATAAATACAGTATAACACTATAAACATATTTCCTCTTATTATTTTCCTAACATTTTCTTTTCTCCAGCTTACTTTATTCTAAGAATAACCACATAACATTTGTAACACATAAAATGTACTAATCAACTGTTCTTATGATCAGTAAGGCTTCTGATCACCAATAGGCTATTAGTAGTTAAGTTCTGGGGGCATCAAAAGTTACACGCAGATTTTCAAATGAAGCGGGGTCGGCACTCCTAACCCCTGCGTATGAAACCATTTATCCTTTAAACCACATAAAAAATTACGATGTTACTATCTGCTGACACCCCTGTGTGTAGTAGAAGGTGAAAACCAGTCAGTAAAAAATACCAACTCAGCAGAGCTGTTAATTCTGCGGAGGGAGCGGAATGAGATGGGAGAGGGGTACAAAGGAGGCTTCAACTGTATCCGTGATGTCTTTGCTATATAAATATAGCAAAATGTCAATATCAGTCAAATCTGGTGGTGGGTTTGGGCATTTCTATTAGTTTCTTTTCTATACATTTCTGTACAGTGGATTTATCACAAAAGCATAAATTTTAAAAAAATCAAAACTAAAACATAACCAGTAATTTTATCTACACACATACTCAATAAAACGTTTTGTCTTACCTCAACCGAAGAGCGAGGAGTCACAAAGAACTGATTGAATTCATCAGGGCTAAAATCTCCAAAAATATACTGGAAAAGAAAAAAAAAAAAGCCACTGATCACATAAAATATCCAATTTATATAGTTTCGGGGAAAATGCTACATATTATACCAATCCTATGAAATGTGTAGGCCAGAAGCCCAACACCCTTTCTTAAGTAAATAAATCAAGGGTCTGCATAATGGAGATTTCCAATTACATAAAAGAAAATACTACTGAGCCTTTTCATAAATTGTCAGAGAACACTGTGAAACCGATAAGCTTACTTTGAAACACTGTACACCACACCTGTCAGCAGAGTCCTGCCTGAAGGACAATTTTCTGGCTCACAGACACTTCCAGGTGTCCCGTTCACCTTTCTGCTGACTCATTCACTACCTCCATGCCAGTGTTCTCTGCCACATGCACTACTGGAAAGCAGAAAACGTGGTTCAGTGTTCACATGGGAAGACAGAGTTATCCAAAAAAAAAAAAAAAAAGCTAATGATCCTGATGAACGAGCTTTGAGATAAATATATATGTACCTTTTTATCCTGAAAGTTCATTTAAACCTGACGTATAAACACATTATTGAGCAGACACAGTTCTAGTTATAAACCCTTCACAGAACTCTGAACGCTGACTTTGTGGGAAAACAACTGGTTCAACGGCAGAAGCAAGTGTGGCAGGTGCCCAGTGGCTCATTTTCTCCCGGAGCTTTACAAACTAAGTCATTGACAAGAATCAGGATGATTAGATTTCTACAACAGAGAACCGCTCACTAAATTATTCATTCATCTAGTCAATAATTATCTAGAGCCTACTAACACCATGCACAAAGATCAGTACTGGGGATAAAAATGGTTAAGCAGGGGTGCCTGGGTGGCTCAGTGGGTTAAGCCTCTGCCTTAGGCTCAGGTCATGATCTCAGGGTCCTGGAATCGGGCCCCACATCACATCAGGCTCTCTGCTCATCGGGGAGCCTGCTTCCCCCCACTCTCTCTGCCTGCCTCTCTGCCTACTTGTGATCTCTCTCTGTCAAATGAATAAATAAAATCTTTTAAAAAATAAATAAAAATAAAAATAAAAAAATAAAATAAAATAAAATTAAAAATGGTAAGCAGAGTTGTGGTTCCTTGGCTCTAATGGAGCTGAGTGACTTGCTGCGAAATGTACAAGCATGTGATTCAAAAATAACCAGTAAGCACATATTATATAAATGGAAATGCCTATTATTATCATAAACGTGAATAAATAACAACGAACTCTCACAGCATATTAGTAAGACTGCACCGAGGACTGCCTGGTTGGTCGTACAGTCAGTTAAGTGGCTGACTCCTGATTTCAGCTCAGGTCATGATCTCAGGGTCCTAGGATCAAGCCCCATGTTGGGCTCTGAGCTCAGTGGGAGGAATCTCCCTGGGAGTTTCCCTCTCCCCCTCTTGTATGCATGTGCTCTCTAATAAATATATCTTAAAAAAAAAAAAAAAGAATGCACTGATCCTTCTTTTAAGTTTTTTTTAATTTACTTACTTATTTAAGAGTGTGCAAGTCTGAGCAGGGGGAGGAGCAGAGGGGGAGGGTAGAGGGAAGGGAGAGAATCTCAAGCAGGCTCCCCGAGGAGGGCAGAGCCCTATGGGGGCTCAATCTCATGACCCTGAGATTGTGACCTGAGCCTAACCAAGAGTCAGACACTCAATGACTCAGACACCCACGCACCCCAATGCACCAACATTTCATGGGAAAATACTGCCGGAGGGCTCTTTGGCAATAGCTAGCCAGACTGCAAATATATATTAAAAATAAGAACATCATCACATAATATTCGCATATACTTGCAAAAATCCACAAAGAAACTGTGCATTGATAGTAACGGTAAAAATAAGCAGAGTCCCAAAACAATTTAGAAATCATCGTCTGCAACAGGAACTCAGACCCTCTTACCATTTCCAACACCAGGGGAGAGCCTGTATTAACCGCTCTCAGGTGTAACCGCGAGCTCTGGAAGGGAAAGGTCTCTTCCAGTGCAAAGGAAGTGGAAGAAGGCGGGGTGAAGAAACGACACCGCTGAATGGCATTCCCTTACAGCCCACTACAGAGAGACATCTCCAGTCTAGATATAAAACCTCATAATTTACTCAGCAGGAAATGAAAACACAAGCCATAGATTAGGAGAAAATATTCCCTCCCGATGATACCAAATGCTGAGGATTAGGGAATGACTGCAGCTTTCCTCATGGCTGACACAGATGCAGAACGGTACAGCTGCTTTGGGGAAGAGTTTGACAGTTTCATACCAAGTCACCCCACACCTACTCACCCAGGAGAAATAAAGACCTATGTCCACGGAAAACACCTGCATGCTGAGGTTTACAGCAGCTCTACTCATAACACTAAAACCCAAATGTCCGTCAAGAGGTGAATGTGGTACGTCTATAAATGAAATGCTGCTCAGTGGCTCTCAAAAGCATCACGCTAAGGGAAAGAAGTCTAACTTCAAAAGCTACATGTGGTATGATTACATTTATGTAACATTCTATGGCAAAACGGTAAGGACAGAAAACAGATCAGCCTGACCTGCCCAGCGCAGGCTCCCTGCTCAGAGGGGAAGCTGCTTCTCCCTCTGCCTGCTGCTCCCTTGCTTGGGAGCTCTCTCTTGCTCTGACAAACGGATAAATGAAATCTTTAAAAAAAAAAAGGGGGGGGAGCTTTCCTATAGATTGTAAATGCTTTTTTTTTTTTTTTTTAAAGATGTGCTTATTTTAGATAGAGTGCAGGGGCAGAGGAAGAGAGAATCTCAAGCAGACTCCCCACTGCGGGAGGAGGCCGTCACGGGCCTGGATTCCGGGACCCTGAGATCATGACCTGGGCCGACACCAAGAGTCAGACGCTCAACGGATGGGAGTCACCCAGGTGCCCCTAAGTGTGTTTCTGTTACAACTTCATGCCACCCATTTCTCTACCAGATACATATCTTCCATCTGATCACAAACCTAACTGGGGAAAACCATGGATGAGCTTGCAGTACAGGAGGGGAGAAAATCACCAGGAAACTGTTAAATGAAGAGCACACTCTGGGTACAAAAGGGAAGAAAAGCCAGAGCCAAGGGAAAGCAAAGTGGAGGCAGGGCAGCCACACCAGATTCCTAGTGTGTCTCTGGTCAGAATTCTTAGTTCCAGACCGTGTAAATACCTTATGCATTCAAAAAACTACTCATAAAAAGTCTCTGCAAACAATTCTGAAATAACTCTACAACTTTTCAAAGATGCCCATTTTGCAGAGACAAGTGTGCCCCCTAAATTTGTGCCTGTGTTCATTTCAAGATCTCCCTGACAACAGTTTAGGACTTGATGAAAACATTTAATCCCAAAGAGCCGTCATAAGCAACTGCAAACTATCAACTGTGTGACGCTAAAATATCACCTGGCACTCAACAAATGGCAGCGGGAGCTACTGTCACTGCAACGGGAGCTGCTGGACGGCGGCTCACATGCGCAGGGCCACCAAGGTACCTGTGAATCACATCCTCTGGCCACAATCAGACGGATTTCCAACCCCTCACATGCATGAGTCTTTGAAAGTGAGCGGCTACACCTCCACAGTATAAACAACAGTCACTTCAGCTGTGTGACCGACTGGACAGAGGGGCCCGCTAGGAAGCTGGTGCCAAGGAAGCAGCATCTGTGCAAGGTGCTGGCCTCCCCGAGGAGCTGGGCTAGGATCTGTTTCCTACAGAACGGCCATTCCCCTTATGTTCATGGCAGAGAAACGGCCCAGACCTTCCTCCTCTGAACCTGTACACAGACTGCCGCTCAGCCAGAAGCGCCAGCGTCATAAGGAACAGCAAGGAGGGAGTTCAGTCTCACGATCGGCAGAGCGCAAGTCACCGGGGACTCGGGCAAGGGAAAGCTTCCTGAAAGCGGATCTCCACCCTCCGCAGTGCATGCAACAAAACAGACAATTATTTCTTTCTAGGCACAGTAACTAATGCCTCTTTGGTAACCATTCAAATGTTCACTTGGAACGATTTAACAGAATATCCCACAAAAATTCTGAGTTTATGACATCATTTCAGTGTTTAACAAAATCCTCGACATCATTCAAAACTGACTACAGGAAGCATTACCACAAATAAGCATTTATTACCCGCACTGTTCCAGAAAGGCAATTAGGAGAGTTAGCTTACACGAATTCAATGGGAGGGGGAAAAAAAGGTAACTTTTTAACATTCTGATAAAAACTACAAAGATAAAGGCCAAATATTTATGCGAGAGCAAATCCCAGTGCTGGGACACAGAGTACGCTGGCCCGCATTTCACAGGCAAGTACGCAACTGAACACGCCTGACAGAGGGCTGAAGCCACGCTGCGCGGGACACCACAGCGCCTGTCGCGGAGATTCAGGACCACCAACTGCCGCCACGTGCTCGGGTTCTACCACCTCCTGCTCCAAAAGCTGTCCTAATTTTCAATCACAGATTATTCTAGGTGTTTGGCAAAATGAAGAGCGTGACCAAAGAGAGAGGCAGGACCGTGTTCTTCAAAAAAGTCAGTGCCGTGAAAGACTATGGAAACATCCCGGATGGCAAAAGCTAAAGACACAAGTAAACACAGTGTGACCCCAGAATGGACCCCGTCCTGGAGGGAAACACTATGAAAGAGATTGTGAGGTCAAGTGACAAGATCAGAATACGGACAGCGGACTGTAAAAAGTACTGCGCCAGTGTACACTTATGAAAGCAGTAACTGTCCTCCTGCGGTCATGTAAGAAGACATCTGTAATCTTGGGAAACACGTCGAAGCATCCGGGGGTAAGATCATGGTACATGACCTCTCCAGTGTAAGAGGGTGGAGGAAGGAGTGTGTGTCCATGTGTGTGTTCAAGTTTGGGAACAGGCGCGTACGCGACAAGAAAAGTCAAGCCACGGCAATGGCTAAGCAAAGGGGGTTCTATCTGAACTGGTCAATCCAGGTAAAGGAGTAAAAGGGAGCTCTTCATGCTACTTTTATTTCTGCAGCTTCTGTAAATTTGAAATTATTTCCAAATGAAGAGATTTTTTTTATAGCCAAAACAGAAAACACTCAATTGTGAGAAAAACCCTTACCCTCTCTTTCTGTGAGTGTGAAACATTCTCCTTCCTCTGGAGGATTATTAGTAAGTGGATTTTAACGTCTTTCTAAGGAAAAAATATTATAGGAGTGTTGGTTTAAAAAGATAAAAATGATTCTGCCTCATTTCACAGGATTTATAATTTAGTGGGGAAGAAAACTCCACTGACCGCATGAATTTGTTTTGTCTTGTAACAGCACAGAAAGATAAAACAGGACAACTGAGTCTGCGTGGGAGAAGCAGCAGTAACGCCTTCTTTCTTTCATTTCCAACGCCCGGTGCAGGGCCCAGCGCAGACAGACGCTCACTCAGTCCACAGGTTCCGTGTGGATGAAACAAAAGGTGCCTGAAGACCCTCTGCAGGCCCAACTGCATTACAAAACGTTTATGTTGTCATTTACAATGTTACTCTTCTAACAGCAGTAGCAGATACCGTCTAAGGCAAAGCTGGTAACTCCCTCTAGGTTTTCCGCAACCCCCACCGGAGCACGCTGAATGGTAGAGTCACAAGGAGAACAAGAAAGCAAAACGGATCGCTCCCTTCCCAGCAGCCGCGATGCCCACACGAAAGGCCCGAGGTCAGTGCTCCGGAGGCTTTCCGCCCCTGCATTCCTCTCTCCTGGAGGCAGGCGAGCCAGCGAGGTGCAGACGCTCTTGCCCACTACCGGGGACACATTTTCAACTAACTCAGCTCAGGCTTCAGAACTCCCACTGTCGGGGCGCCTGGGTGGCTCCGTGGGTTAAAGCCTCTGCCTTCGGCTCAGGTCATGATCTCAGGGTCCTGGGATCGAGCCCCGCGTCGGGCTCTCTGCTCAGCGGGGAGCCTGCTTCCTCCTCTCTCTCTGCCTGCCTCTCTGCCTGCTTGTGATCTCTGTCAAATAAATAAATAAAATCTTAAAAAAAAACCTCCCACTGTCTGCACGTCTGATTATTCTCCGATCCGTTCTAGAGAGGGATGTTAAAAAAACAGATACAAGAAGCGCTGCAGGAAAAGGCGGCAAAGGCCACAACACAGGATGGAGACAAGACACGCCTGACAGGCAGCCCCCAGACGCGGCTGCTCTGCGTGTCACCTTCCGGAGACCCGAGGCCTCAGCCCTTAGGAGGGTCTGGCTCTGTAAGCCCCAGGAAGGGGCCGGCAAACGCGGAAACGCCGTGCTCACGCTGCAGGAAAAGCCAAGGGGCCACTCGGCCAAGGCAGGTTCCCGCGGCAGGCGGGGGCTCGGCACAGATCCGCGGCCGCCGGAGGGGAGGAACGGCACCGGCGCGCCCGCGGCGCTAGGGGGCGCACGAGCACAGCGCGCCTCCGCAACGTCCAAAGCGCCGGAGGACGGAGGACGGAGCGCATCCGCGAGGCGCCACCAAGGCCGGCCGTCTGCTTCCAACTGGGCTCCCGGAGAGCGACCGGCCTCGGAGGGAAACACCGGGCACAAGACACAAGGCAGTGCTGCGTGAACGCGGGGCTGTGCGCGTCCTGTCCCTCCGCCTCCGAGGCGGGCAGGCGCCCGCGCGAGCCCCCCCTCCAGAGCCACTGCGGGAGTCCAGGCCCAAGTCCCGCCTCGCAGAAGCAAGGACAGAAGCCGGATCCGCCCGCGAGAGCCCGAGAGGCACAGTCTCCGCCTCCTCCATCCCCCAACCCAAAAAGGCTGAGTTTGGGAGAGAAGCTGAAATACGCAGGAGCAACGCAGCTCCGAGGGCCGGTCTCACTTTCGCCTCGGCCACCTCCAGCACCGCCCCAGCCCCGGCTCCACAAGTGTATCCTGGATCTAACCGGGACAGAGGAACAGGGTCTGGAAATGTCCCCAGGTGAGTCGCTGCTACCACATGGATAAAGCCTGAAAACATCACGTTAAGAAGTCAGACGTGACAGGGACGCAAATTGTCGCATTCCATTCATGCGGAATGTCTAGAGGAAGCCAGTCTCTAGAGACAGAAGGTAAACTGTGGTGGTCACAGGTTCCGGGACGGGGACACGGGGAGTCACTGCTAACGGACAGGAGGTTTCTTTCTGAAGTGATGAAATGCTCTACGATTGTGATGGTTGCACAACTCTGTGAACGCACTAAAACCCACTAAAATGTACTTATTAAAAATGGGTGAATTCTATGGTATGTGAGTTATAGCTCAATAAAGTTAAAAAAAAAGTGCTTGCAAAAAAAATCTCATTTCTTTACTAAACTTTTTAAAAACAATTATTTGAGACAGAGTATGCACGTGTGCACGTGCGCGTGCACGCACACACACACACACACACAAAGTGGGGAGAGAGGGAGAGGGAGAAGCAGGTTCCCCGGCAGGGGCCTGGATGGCAGGACCCCAGGACCACAACCTGAACTGAAGGCAGAAGCTTAACCAACTGAGCCCTCCAGGTGCCCCTTTACTCAACCTGACTGATCACGTGTCCTCCTTGATTCATGCTGACATCTACTGAACCATCAGTGGGTCACGGCACACTTTCAACTCTACAAAGTGGTGTGGGTGGTGTGGGGACACATGGACATGACACTGTTCGGACAGTCAATGCACAACAGGAATTTCACTGATTTAACCATATGTACTGGATGGGCACCAACTAGCCACACTGAGTCATGCTAGATTTTAAGAAGAAACTGAATAAAACAGACACAGCGTTCAGGACACTACGACATTTACAGTTTTGTCACAGAATGCGTGGAATGTGAGTTGCAGTGAGCGTTACAAGCGGCAAAAGCCAACAAAGAGGGAGATAGAGGAAGGCCTGATCCTTAATGGACTAAGTTGGAGTAGAGGGGTCCTGAGAAGGGGACAGAATGGACAAACTGTGTGACAAAGCCACACCCACAGGCAGTGCACTCTCCTCACAATTCAAGCGAAAGCACGATGTAGTGTCTAGTTTCATGTAGTCTATTTATGTGACTACTAAAGTCCTATCAGAAGATCGCCTCTCCAGGCGCCGGGGTGGCTCAGTGGGTTAAGGCCTCTGCCTTCGGCTCAGGTCAAGGTCACTCACAGGGTCCTGGGATCCAGCCCCTCAACGGGCCCTCTGCTCAGCGGGGAGCCTGCTTCCCCCTCTCTGTCTGCCTCTCTGCCTACTTGTGATCTGTTAAATAAATAAATAAAATCTTAAAAAAAAAAAAAAAAAAAAAAAAAGATCGCCTCTCACCTTCCGAAGCAGGATCTGTAATGCGTTAGCTGTATACTCTGAGCTAAAACTTGTTCCCACAAATGCATCTCCAACTACAAAACATGATTCTTCTAGGGGCGCCTGGGTGGCTCAGTGGGTTAAGCCGCTGCCTTCGGCTCAGGTCATGATCCCAGGTCCTGGGATCGAGTCCCGCATCGGGTTCTCTGCTCAGCAGGGAGCCTGCTTCCTCCTCTCTCTCTGCCTGCCTCTCTGCCTACTTGTGATTTCTCTCTGTCAAATAAATAAATAAAATCTTTAAAAAAAAAAACAAAACATGATTCTTCTAAAAGAAATCCATTTCTTACCAACTTTCCAGCCTTAAGTCTACATTAGAGTTCGTTACTTCCTTCGCACAAAAGCAGTTAGATTTTAACTTGTTCTGCTCTGAACTAACACTAAACAGCAAGATGAAAGAGCCCACATTATATGATAACTTGCTATCTAGAATTTTTATCACATGGAAAAGACCTGATAAATTATTAGGGAGTGAATTGAGTGCCTGTTGTCTAGGATCGCTCGGGTAGAAGTTCAGAGTCCGCCTACTTCAATTTTCATTACAATCACCCCAGTGCTGATCTGGGAAGTAAGGGGTGGGGAGGAAGTTAGAGAAGAAAAAGGAAAGCAAGCAGAACACCAATAAAGAACTTTAGCAGTGGTTCCACCTTTGCTGGGGCCCAGGGTGAATGAGAAGACAGGCTATAGGGGGCACGCGGGGAAGTTGGGAGCCAGAGAAGGGCTGAAAGATACCCTACCTGTGGAGGGGATTAAACAAATATGTGATTTGTTAAGATTCATCATATATACTTTAAAAGGGTGAAATTCACTGCAGATACATTATGTCCCCATAAAGGTTTTTGTTTGTTTTAAAAAGAACAGGAACCAAGTTAAATTCATCTTTATATTGCCAGCAGTTAAAGGACCTGACACATAGTAGGTGCTGAAAAAAAGCCTTGCTGAACAAGTGAACTGAGGAAGAGGAAAATGAAGAGAAAACCCCATGGGAAATATAAGTTTTAGGGATAAGAAATGATAGCCTCTCCATCCTCCCCATGAAGAAACTTCCCGAATGTCAGTGCCATCAAATCACCTTGACTGCTCTGGTCTTTATTCTCCTATTTTTAAGATCAGAGATGTTCCAACAAGAAGCACAATTTTTATTTATTTATTTAATTGACAGAGAGAAAGAGAGATCACAAGTAGGCAGAGAGGCGGGGGGCCGGGGGGAGGCTCCCCGCTGAGCAGAGAGCCCAATGTGGGGCTTGATCCCAGGACCCTGAGGTCATGACCTGGGCCAAAGGCAGAGGCTTAACCCACTGAGCCACCCAGTCGCCCCTTCACTTTTAAATATAATCTTTAAATATAACCAAGATATAACCCTTAATTTTTAAATATAACAAACAGAATCAAGACAATTTAAACTAAGCCTTACAGAAAACTTATTAAGAGCATGTATTTTGACCCAGAGGAAAATCATTCACAAATACCATGTGGTCTCCCAAACTAAAGAAAAATCCACTTTCATGTTTTAAATTCAGAAGGGAAAAAAAGGGTAAAACAAACCACAGATGTAATCAAAAAGTTTGAGGGCAGGTCAACCTTTTAAAAACTCAGTTTCATTCCCTACCTCAACTATCCTTGCCTACCAAACAAATCACCCGCGTCCAGTGCGAAGCAGGTTCTCTCCCAGTCTTTACTGTCCCCATCTCTTTTTGGCTCCAACTTTCTTTAAAAAACAAATTTCACTGAGAACCACCTATCTGTGCTCCGATTCACTCTTCTGTCATCAACGTGGACTCCTGCTCTTGTGGACAAAAAACTTCTTCCCTTTTAAATTGGTGCACCATAAAATTAACAGGACTGACAAGAGCAAGCACTGGTGAGGACACAGCAGAAGGGGAATGCTCATGACTGCTGGTGCAGGTGTCAAGGCAGACACTTTGGAGAAACTTGGCAGCTTCCTCTAAAAGAAAACACACATCATGTGACCGAACAATTTCACTTCCAGGTAGTTTACCCACAGGAAGTGAACGCCTCTACCCAGACTCGCACATGAACATAGAGCACATCTTCCATCCTAACAAACGCCAGGACAACCAGTGTTCCTGAGGAGGTGAAGAAAGCATCTGCGGTACAGCCATATAATGAAATTCTAATCCTCACTGAAGGGAGAGAGTTCCTACAGGATAGAGGAACCTTAGAATGTTACGCAGAGTAAGAGAAGCCAGAGAGAAGAGCACACGCCGTGTAATTCCGCCTCAACAGAATTCTAGGAAAGGGGAAAGCCTCGAGAGACAGCAGATCAGGAACCACCTTGATACGGGGTAGAGATTCACGGCAAAGGGGCATGAAGGAACTTCCAGGGCAACAGACTGATTGTGGTAGTAGCTGGCCTGGCATGTCCTTATCAAACCCCAGATGAAAACTTAAAATCTAGGCTACACTTACTGTATTAAATTATACCTCATAATGGGTTTTTAAAATGGATGCACAATCAATCAACGCATGCCCACAAATAAGGTGGACGAGGCAGCTGTATTACAAAAGCAGCTCTTGATGGCAAGGACCGCCGTGTTAACCTTTCATTTACATCAGGAGTATTCTCAAACACTGTCTGAAAACATCCACACACTGGGACTTTTTTTTTTTTTTAAGGTTTTGCGCTCCTCGGCCCAAAGACTCTTGCTGGTAGCACTGAGCAGCACCCACAACGCTGGGCATGACATCTGTGTTCTGCTGCCGGCTGTCACCATAAGGGCGCCCACTCTTATAGTTCCCCATCACCACGCCACAGACTGTCCTGGCCCAGCTCAACCTCCCTAAGCTGCCTAGACCCCCAACCACCTACTCAGACTCCACGCCACGCACGGTTACTGCCAGTAACACTGAGTCAAACTGCAAGTGTTTCATTAAACAGAGTGCTACGTGGGCAGAGAAACCTGTAAGTGCATCTGTCCTACAGGATTTTTCACTTAATGAAATACACTGGAACCAAACCAACAGAAGCTGGGCTACCGAAGGCCGCCGGCCAGAAAGGACAGCGCATCACTAAACCAGAGCTTCAAGTTTAAACACGTCTGAAAACAAGCAGGGTTACTACCTAAATGACCTTCTTCAATCTGCTGGCCATTGCCAGTGGTTTCTTAAATACCCTGCAAGATCTAGAGCTGCCTAACTCACGCCCCTGTATCCCGTACATCCAGAGGAAGATACCCTCAACCCTTTCCATGGCTCCCCAAATGTCCCCAGACTCCCCTGAATGAGTCACTTCGGTTGTTAATGAAAACCAAAGTTACTCAGAAGAGTTGCTCTGAGCAGAAAAAGCTGCTAAATTATGATCTGCTGAAAATGAAAGAACACAAATGCAGTGCTGACACCGAAGGCCGGCCCGGTCCATGAAGGAAGCGCTCCACCGCTTGCCCTTCCAGCTTGACTTCCACCTAATGATCTGCTGAAAATGAAGACTGCAACTATGCAGAAATAGTCTACTTTACCAGCCAAAACAACTTCATTCCTGAATTATGCATTTAAGTTCACTGTTAGGATTAAAAATCTTTTCAGATTTATTTGTTTTAGAGAGAGAGCAAGCAGGCAAGTGCACGTAAGTGGGAGAGGGAGAGGGTAGAGAACCCCAAGCAGACTCTGCACTAAGCGTGGAGCCCAACATGGGGGGCTCGATCTCACAACCCTGAGATCAAAACCAAAAGTCGGACGCTTGACCAACTGTGCCACCCAGGAGCCCCTAAAAATCTTTCATTAGAGAAAAACAAGACCTGATACTTCAGAAAGTCCCACTTATGATAACTTGAGCATCCTGGAAAAGAGGTATTTCTCCCAATTAGTTGACAATATAGAAGCAGAAAACCAACGACTGGTGGGGCTCACCTAGCAGGGAAGCAAGATCAGCTATGCAGGTCAAAGGACTACAGCAGTGAGTCTCAGCCCAGGCCACCCCCTAGAATCACCCGAGGATCCTCAGGTCACAGCTGAGAAAATTCAGGGTTCAGGGCACCTGGATGGCTCAGTGGGTTAAAGCCTCTGCCTTCAGCTCAGGTTGTGATCCCAGGGTCCTGGGGTCAAGCCCTGCATCGGGCTCTCTGCTCGGCGGGGAGCCTGCTCCCCCGCCCCCCCCCCCCCCCGCGCCTGCCTCTCTGCCTACTTGCGATTGCGCTCTCTCTCTCTCTCTCTCTCTCTGTCAAATAAATAAATAAATAAATCTTTTTTTTTTATTTCGGGGTTCACTGGAGTAAGGGGGCACCCAGGCTTCACTCAACATTTTGAACACTTTCTGTGTAGTTATGATGTGCAGTCAGGGTTCAGAATCATTGTGTAGGGGTGTTTCTGAAACCTAGAAAAAAGCTCTACCACTACAGGCAATTGAAGGGTGGGAGAAACTACATAGACAACAGGAGGGAAGGTGCCCAGAGCTACTGTGCCACTCAGTTATGCCCCCAAACCAGACAGACACCAACTAGGAAACAATGTGAAATGATTATTCACTTTATAAGAGGACCTACTGCTTGATGAACAACATCCAGGGCAGATGTTTTTAAAATGGGAACTCTTGGGGCGCCTGGGTGGTTCAGTAGGTTAAGCCTCTGCCTTCAGTACAGGTCATGATCTCAGGGTCCTGGGATGGAGTCCTGCATCAGGTTCTCTGCTTGGCAGGGAGCCTGCTTCCTCCCCACCCCCCGCCTGTCTCGCTGCCTACTTGTGATCTCTGTCAAATAAATAAATAAAATCTTTAAAAAAAAAAAAAAGAAGGGAACTCTTGGGGCACCTGGGTGGCTCAGCTGATGAAGCATCCGCTTTTGGCTCGGGTTGTGGTCCCAGGGTCCTGGGGTGGAACCCCGCGTCAGTCTTCCTGCTCAGCAGAGTCTGTTTCTCCCTCTCCCTCTGCCCCTCTCCTTCTCGAGCTCACACCCACATGCATGCCCTCTCATAAATAAATAAACAAAATCTTAAAATAATAAAATAACAAAATAAAATGGGAACGCTTTTAGTGCTTTTAAGGGTTTACTGATCACTAACAACTTAAAGGCAACAAAGCTAAATGTCTATCAGAAGAAAAATTACCATGCAACTGGAAATAATTCAGTAAAAAAAATTCCACTCCATGCAACTTTTTGAAATTTCTATTTAATTGAGAGAGAGAGCGTGAGCAAAGGGAAAGCAAGAAAGGGGGAGAGAATCCCAAGCAAACTCCTCACCGACTACAGAGACCTACGTGGGGCTCCACTATGAACCCCAGATCAAGACCTGGGCTGAAACCAAGAGTCAGAAGCTCAATCAACTGAGCCAGCCAGGTGTCTCCCCCACCCCCCTCTGCCAAGCAACGTTTTAGACACGTCTTTCCCACAAAGATAATTCTTTTAGAGCTGAGCTCATTTTCTCATTTGCTCTTAACTGAAATCTAACACTCACCTCCAACACCCCACCTGGACAGAAATAACCTCCCATCCAAGCCAGCGTCCTTTTGCACCCTTCAGCTCGTCCGTCTCTCTGCCAAGCATCAATCTGCTAGCATCCAGAGCTCTCTCACACACATCCTCCGTCTGCCGGCACCCTGCAAGACTGGACTCTGCCTCCCAGCACTCCCTCCTCTCCCTTCGGCTAGTCCCTCAGCAGCCCCCACAAGGACCCCTCCTTCTTTCCCAGCTTCAACCATGTTGGTGAAGTCCAAATTGGCATCTGCCACGCGGACTGCTCGATCATATCACAGTTCCATTCTCCAGGCTGCCAGCCTCACAGCACTCCCACTTTCATTTTCTTGTTTAACCTTAAATTCAAAAGACCCATTATTTTCTCAAAACCAGCTTCTACCCTTACACCAATGGCATCTTTCATTGTTCTGCCAACCTACTAGATGAGAAATTTTGAAGACTGTCTTACATTAGGTACCCTTTCCATCCCAAATTTCTGGGACAATCAACAAAATGTCAAAATGTTCAGGAAGCTCTACTTGACAAGCGCAAGGCAACGACATGAAGTGAGAGCAGCATCCAAGCTGATGCTACGACATCCACGGGATGGAGACCCAGGAACAGTATCTCAGCAAACCAAAGGCAGGAGTAGCACCTTTCTGAACATACATCACCCTCAGTAGTAAGACTGCAAACATGATTCATCTCCTCCTCAATCCTGCTGTCTGTTACCGCCCGGCCCAAGCCCTGATGGCCGTCCCTCTGCGCCTGGCTACCTGCAGGACGCAGCGGCGGCCCCTCAGCACCTGGTGAGACACCGGACACACAAGGGACCTCAGACGTGGTCAAGACACCCGACAGCCCTAAAAGAGTTTGTCACCAAACTAAACAGATTTCTGTTGAGCACTCACAGTACAAAAGGTATTAAAAAGTTATTTTAAATGTTTAAGCCGTTTCCCGCCTCAAAGAACCTGGCCAGCGGAGGAGGAGTGGGAAGGAGGGAAGACAAGACACTACCGCATTCCGGGTTGCTCTCATGAGGTAGACATGCCTCAAAGGCCTTGAGTGCACAGATGTCACTGCATCCTGATGTGATTCGAACGGCTCTGGGGTGGCAGCAGAGCCCCTGAGAATCTGACGTAAGTGAGGCCCACTCCCCGAAGAACGCGCCCACCCCCACTTCCGCGTGTGATTCCAGGGACTTCAGGGACCCCCTGACACTCATGTCCTGCCCTACCCTGCTACTCAAAGGGTGGCCCCAGGCCAGCAACAAGGGCATTGCTCAAGAGCTGATGCAGCTCTCGAGCCCCCGTCGCGCCGACTGCAGCCCGGTGTGTCATCCGCAAGACCCCCGGCTGACTGCTTCTGCAGCTTAGGTCTCAGCAGCGCTGCCGCACCTCATGCCGTCCCGGGGTCCTGCTCTCAGGAACGCACTGCGCACCACCCGCACGCGGCTCTGAACTCTGACTTTAAGTCGGGTGACCCTTTGCCATCCAAACTGAAGGTACAGCTCAGCATGAAAGAACCACTCGAACTGCCCCGGAGCAACACAAGCCGGCACGGACGCTCGACTCTACCCGTCCAGTGTACGGAGACGGACCGAAACCCTGGAGCTTGGGATAAGGGCCGTCCCTCCCACAGCAACCCAGCCTCACCTCGCTGTGCAGCCAAGACCCCATTATTCTCCTGCCCTGAAGGCCCCTCTTCCCTCCCTGCTGTGAGCCCTGCTGGCCTGTCAAGGGTCAAACACAGGCATCATTTCCTCAGGGAAGTCTTCCTGCCTCCTCACTTCTGTCAAAGCAACGTCACGTTTCTCATTGACCGTACGTCTCTCAGATGAATTGTGGTCGCCTTCTGTCCTACGGTTCTGGACCCCAACCACTGAAGTCTTAAGTATCATATTCAGAATCTAGTATCAGCTGACTGTGTGTTAAGATGAAAAAACTTCAAGCTCAGAGAACTAACTGCCCAAGATCCCATGAACAGAAGATAAAGCCAGGATTAGAACCTGGGGCTTGGGGACGCCTGGGTGGCTCAGTTGGTTGGACAACTGCCTTCAGCTCAGGTCATGATCCTGGAGTCCCGGGATCGAGTCCCGCATCGGACTCCCGGCTCCGCGGGGAGTCTGCTTCTCTCTCTGACCTTCTCCTCGCTCATGCTCTCTCTCACTGTCTCTCTCTCAAATAAATAAAATCTTTAAAAAAAAAAAAAAGAACCTGGGGCTTGGGGCTACCCCAAAAATAACACATGAAGAGTTAAGGTACAATAAAATTTAAGGAAGAATGGGGCGCGTCAGGCTTCCTGCTCAGTGGGAAGCCTGCTTCTCCGTCTCCTACTCCCCATGTTTGTGCTCCCTCTCTCATTTGTCTTTCTCTCTCTGTGTCAAATAAATAAATAAAATCTTAAAAAAAAAATTAAAGGAAGACTGAAATACAATGGGACACAGGGTAACTTGCAAGAAAAAAGGACACAGTCTTCAAAGGAGTCCAGAAGGAGGAGGAAGTGACAAATCTAGAAAAGGAGAGTGGGAACGAATGGTCCTCCCAGATGGGATGGTAATGAACTCTGGACCATCCTCTGAAAGTTCATTTTCCTCCTTCCCTGCTGGTGAGTGGTCACTCACCAGCTCAGAAGGCGGACACACACCCACTCCCAGCTCTAGGTGGGAGCCTGACCTGGCATGCCACCCTCCTGCCCACAGTGCTTGGTTCAAAGGAGACCCAGAGGACACAAACCACAGGATACAGTCAGGAACTCTGGAACACACATGCACTCTCTTGTTCTGGCTGGTGTGGTGTCGGCTGGACACGACTCTGAAGTCTGCATCTGCTGTGACCATGGTGTCATTTGGAGGAGAACTAGCTTTAGGAAAATGCTGACACAACAGAAGTGAGAAGAAACCAGGTCCTCAAAGACACCCCTGGACTGACTCAGCAGACCAGCCCTGAAGCCCAGCCTCCCTCTGGGATTTCTAGCTCCGTGAGCCCCGAGTGCAAGCCAGCTCGAGACGGCCTTTCTTTTACTTGTTATCAAAAGCACCCGAAACCAGGAAGGAATGAAGTGGGCAACGCAGGAGATAAAAGGCTTAGTTCAGGAGCGGCACCCGGGGTTCCACAGAAAGTGGGAGCATTCCAAAAGCCAAAACAAGGTTAATAGGAAACTAAGCGCTAGTCATTCTGTTTCCCTACACAGAATGCCCTCCACCTGCCTCTCCATTTGCCAAAATCCTCTTACACCGTCAAAGCTACTCATCACTCATCTCCTTCACTCTCTGAATTACTGGTGCAGAACTTAACACGCGCGCCGCACAAGCGCTCGGCACTTGGCTACACATCTCAGGATGTGCCCTGGCTGTTCCCTAGGCCTCAGGCACGTGCTTAGTCACCTGCTGGCCACACAGGTTAAGAGCACTTCGGTTACCTTTCCAGATAGCTCTAGCAGCAACTAAAACAGGTGGCCTTCACCAAACATTAACCAGCTTACTGACAAGTATTTTATGAAAGATCTTTCTCAATCTTTCTCAAGTATTTCATGTGTATAACTTGCCTCTGAACAAACCAGTATGCAGTTTTAAAATCCAAACATTCAGGGGCACCGGGGTGGCCCAGCCGGTTAAATGTCTGCTCAGGTCATGATCCCAGGTGATTCCAGAGTTCTGGGATCGAGCCCTGTCGGCTTCTTCCTCTCCCTCTGTCTCTCCCCCTTGCTCATGCTATCTCTACTCCTTCTTGCTCTCAAATAAATAAAATCTTTTTTAAAATAAAAATTAAAAAACAAATCCAAACATTAGAAAAACTTCATATTCCCAGGGCGCCCGACTGGATCCGCCGGTAGAGCACGAGACTCTTGATCTCGGAGCTGTGCATTTGAGCCCCGCACTGGGTGTAGAGACTACTTAAAAATAAAATCTGGGGAAAAAAAAAAAAACACCTTCATTTTAAATTACCACTAATTACTTAGTATCACTTAGCAAAATATATCTCCCCCGCCTGCCCCCAAAATAATGATTTAAATTCACCTTTCAGTTCACTTCAATGCTTTAAGTAGTCATGGGAAATAAGATAATTCACAATCAGAAACAACTAAAAAACGTATCCAAAAACTGCCCATCGCTGCTTTTGTTGTTGGTGGTTAAAGATTTTACTTGTCAGGAGAGAAAGCAAGCGGGGGGAGCAGGAGGCAGACGGAGAAGCAGGTTTCCTGCTGAGCAAGGATCCTGATGTGGGACTTGATCCCAGGACCCTGAGATCATGACCAGATCAGAAGGTCGACACCTAACCCACCGCGCGGCCCAGGAGCCCCCAGGACTGTTGTTAGTATGCATAAAACAACTTGTGACTCCACCACAGTATTTAAATACTGAAGAAAAAGTTTAATAATGGAGAACATTCACAACATAAGTTGGAAAAAACACTTTACTGAAACACATAGAGCATTACATGACAGAATAAAAAAATTATTAAAATAAATTACAATGAAGCTGCCTGGCTCCCTCCACATCCCGTTTGGTCACCCAAAGCCTCGTCTCCCCCTCCCCTCCCCACCCCTTCAGAGCCTCTCTGCGTCTCAGCCTCCACACTCTGAACCACAGGCGGCCACCACAGCGCTCTCTCTAAAATGAGAATGTCAGGGGCGCCTGGATGGCTCAGTGGGTTAAGCCTCTGCCTTCGGCTCAGGTCATGATCTCAGGGTCCTGGGATCGAGCCCCACCTCGGGCTCTCTGCTCAGCAGGGAGTCTGCTTCTCCTTCTCTCTCTGCCTGCCTCTCTGCCTACTTGTGATCTCTCTCTCTGCCAAATAAATAAATAAAATCTTAAAATAATAATAAAATAAAATGGGAATGTCAGTTTGGTCCTGGGCACAGCCTGCCATTACTCCTCAAAAGAAAGGGTCCCCTCAGAGCGTATGAGAGCTCCGGGTTTGGCACTCACCCACCTACCCAGACTTATCAGCAAGTCCCCCGAGGGCCTGGTGCCACAGCGCTCTCCGCATGCTCCACACGGCTGTGCTCACTGGGGTCTCCTGCACCCAGGGCTTCCCTCCGGCCTGGAGGACTTCTCAGTCACTGCCAGAGTCTCAGCTTTACCAACTGTCTCCCCAACAAACCTGTAGAGTTACTCACTCTGGATGGTAACAGCTGACTAGTCTCTCCCATGTTCAGCCGTGAACTCCCTCAGTGTATGGTCTGTGCCGTACCTTTCACCCGTGTGTTCCTTAATACACACTTACCGAGCGCTGGTCTGTTCCAGGCCCTGGAGATGATCACTGAACAAAACAAAGAAATCCCCGCTCTCATCAAACTTCTGCTCATCTCGGACATACAATCAGGCTCTCTACCTGGGAAGGCTGACAGCTCTGTGGCTCTTGAACCGGGGGAATGAGTGGCACCTGCTCTGACCGGGTCAACAAAGGACGGCTGCCAGGGCCCACTAACTGGGCACGGGAGAGGGGCGCTGAAAGCACTGTACTGGCATCAGTAACTGTCCTCTGATCTCAGGATTCCATTTACTGAGAAACAACCCAGAAAATGAAACAAAATACCTTATTATCTGATAGAGAGGTCAGTCACCTGGGCGCAAGGAACTACACAACAGAGATAAAGAGAACCATGAAAAGCCTTGAAAGACGCTTAGAGGGCACCCATGCATTGTTTTTTTTTAAAGTAACCTCTACACCCAATGTGGGGCTTGAACTCACAGCCCTAAGATCAAGAGTTACTGCTCCACGAACTGAGCCAGGTGACCCACCCATTCGTTTTTCTTTTTACAAGACTGTATTTATTTATTTGACAGAGAGAGAGAGCAAGCTTGCACACCACACACACAAGCAGGGGGATCAACAAGGGAGAATGAGATGTACCTCAATCCCAGGACCCCAAGATCACGACCTGAGCCAAAGGCAGACACTCCCAGGCACCACCACCCACCCATTTTTTTTTTAAAGGTTTTATTTATTTATTAGTCAGAGAGAGAGAGAGAGAGAGAGAGAGCACAGGCAGACAGGGTGGCAGGCAGAGGCAGAGAGACAAGCAGGCTCCCTGCTGAGCAAGGAGCCCGATGTGGGACTCGATCCAAGGACGCTGGGATCATGACCTCAGGCGAAGGCAGCCGCTTAACCAACTGAGCCACCTAGGCGTCCCCCGCCCATTTTTTTTTTTAAGATTTTATTTATTTATTTGACAGAGAGAGATCACAAGTAGGCAGAGAGGCAGGCAGAGAAAGAGGGGGGGAAGCAGGCTCCCCGCCAAGCAGAGAGCCGGATGCGGGGCTCAATCCCAGGACCCTGGGATCATGACCTGAGCCAAAGGCAGAGGCTTTAACCCACTGAGCCATCCAGGCACCCCCACCCACTCATCCTTAATGCAGAAATTATAATCAATCTGAATACTTCATCAGCAGCCTACCCTTCTTATTCAGGTCTCATTACTAGAAGGTATTTCTAAGGAGGACCAATCTGTCCCTCATGGTTCTGCACGCCGTGGTCCTAAACTTCATTTCCAGAATGAGAAACACCAAAACAATGCCATATGCAATCCTGAACAAAGTGAACGACAACCAGGTGTTCTGTTTATTTCCTCCAACTGGTCCCTCCAATAAGTCACTTATCCACTGCACACACAGCAGAGGCAAGACGCTGTGCTGACAGCGGAGGTGCTGGAGGAGAACCAGACCTCAAGAGAGCCTTTCTGGGCCACTGGGTCGCTCCCAGGGTCCTTCTTACTTCAGAGCACCTGCCAAGGCTCTAGTTAGACAACCACAAGTGTGGTGTTCCCTCCACCAGGCAGGGCCCTCTCTGGGCACACTGCCCACACAGGGCCCGGAAGGGTGCAGGCCTCCATGGACGGCCAACTGACTCGCAGAGGAAACACAGGGCATCTCCAAAATCAAAGTCCACAACGGCCTAAGACGCTCACTGTGCATATTACGAACATGGCATTCCTTTCCTTTTTCACAGGACAGAGAAGGACTAACAAAGCTAATTCAAATCTACGTTTTCACCCAAAAAGAAATCAATGTCAAAGAAAGAAAATGACAACATACTTAGAAGGAAAAGCCTATTTGTTCAATATGTGCCCTGGGATAAAAGGTAAACTCTCTGCAAACTCAGCTGCGGTAATTCTGGGTCCAAGACTAGTCACTGCTAGGATACTGCTACAGTGTCATTGTGTGTGAAGTTCAAGTTATAGTCAGCTAAGCTTCCAGCCAAAACGTAGAAAATGCTTTTCAGATTAAAAAACAAAAACAAGGGGCGCCTGGGTGGCTCAGTGGGTTGAGCCGCTGCCTTCGGCTCAGGTCATGATCTCGGAGTCCTGGGATCGAGTCCCGCATCGGGCTCTCTGCTCAGCAGGGAGCCTGCTTCCTCCTGTCTCTCTGCCTGCCTCTCTGCCTGCTTGTGATCTCTCTCTGTCAAATAAATAAATTTTTAAAAAAAATCTTTAAAAACAAAAACAAAAACAAAACCTCTCTCTTCCCTCTTTCTCACTGAACACTACTCAAGTTAAAATTTAAAATTTGTATTCCTGGCACTTAACTCATAATACAGTTGTGGCATGGAAAAGCCAGGACTTCAGTAAGAAGATGGAACCAAGAGTAATTATTTGATTTATTTTTTAAGATTTCATTTATTTGTCTGTGTGAGAGAGAAAGAGACAGCACATGCGCACAAGCAGGGGGAGCAGCAGGCAAGGGAGAAGCAGGCTCCCCTCTAAGCAAGGAGCCCAACTCAGGACTCGATCCCAGGACCCCGGGTCATGATCCAAGCCGAAGGCAGACACTTAACCGACTGAGCCACCCAAGTATCCCAAGAGTAATTATTTTAGGGACCCTTGGGTGGCTCAGTCAGTTGAGCACATGACTCCTCATTTCAGCGCAGGTCATGATCTTTGGGTCCTGGGACGGAGCCCTGAGTCAGGCTCCAAGCTCTGCACGTAGTCTGCCTGAGACGGTCTCCCTCGCCCTCGGTCCCTCTCCCCACTCTCTCTTGATCTCTCTCCCTCTCTTGCCCTCTAAGTGAATAAATACAATATTTAAAAAAAAAAAAACCACAAAGTAATTATTTTAGCACGTTTGTGGAGATCTGGAGAAAAGAATTTCCTAAACTGACAAATCCATGACCAGCAACAAAAAAAAGGTACCAAGAATTCCTGAAAACAAATTGGCTTAATACTGTACATACAACCTCAGAGAAATTTTGATGACAACCTGACTTCAGGATGAATTAGAAAGTTCAACCCAGCTCTCTGGGACATCAGATGGACCCAGTTCCAACGAGCCGAGCCGCACCATCCACACTGGGTTCTATCCACAGCAGGGCTACAGCTCTAGGGAATGTATCTGTACTTTGATACTTTGTTGTCATTGTGTTTTGTAACATACAAACCTTAACAACTGGGCTAGCAAAGGGCAAGAGCCGGATAACTGTTGCTGGAAAGCACTTAATCAGAAATCTCCATCTGAAAACCCGATGTGACAGATGTTCAAAGGGGCAAAGTTTTCAGGTCTTTCCTGCTGGTTCCGTTCCCACAGTTCACTCCACTCAGCGCTAAAATCAGACAACGTGGCCCTCACAGCAGTATATGCACATATTCTTGCTGTTGTTCACAACTAACCTAGACGGGAGAAGTTTAAAAACTTTATCCAAAGTATGATTTAGTGAATCCTCTCCGTGGTAAAGTGCTCAACAGGTTAAGTGAAACACGCTGGCAACAAAGCCACGTGGAGGCTCTGAACCCTGAGCGCGGCTGCAACATCCGTGTGGGAACTGCCTAAAAGCCACATTCGGGGGCCTGCCCGGGGGGTCTGGCTGGCCCTCGGGGTGCCAGAGGATTTCCAAAGGAGAAGACAATGACCAAGAGTCACAACGTAAGAAATACCACCACACAAAATGACTCTAAATTTCGAACATCTACTACAAAAAGGACGGAAGGGAACCATTTCAACTTATTAACCTCATTAAGTCACCTCGGGGTTGTGGGATACTACCGGTGACATGTGTTTCTTATATTTTCTTTATTTCCTAGGATTGAAAGGAAAGAACAAATGCTTGTTTATAAACGTGACCCCCCCCCAAAATAAATGAAGAATGTCCCCAAATGGCCTTCCCTAACACATCTATCCAATTATCACTGAGGACAGTCAAGAGCTATTTGCCTTGCATTAATCCGCCTCAGATGTCCCCAAAAGAATGCCCTACTTTTTCCCCCCTCAAAGTTTTGGGGTTTAACACGTTTGGGGTGAAGCTAGTGGAGAGTATATTCCCAGGTCTGGAGGACAGCCAAGAGGGAAACCTCTGACAGCCCATGAAGGACCTCAACGAGCCCCTGGAAACCATCTCCACCAGCAATGCCACACAAAGTGGTACCACCGCTTTTTTAAAACCTGTGGTTTTTGTTACAAAGAACTGTGGGTTCCCACAGACCCCCATCTGCTTACAAGATCAAAGGCAGTCTTTGGCTTGGACTCTCTCCAGGTCCTTCAGCTCTGCTCGGACCCTTGCCTCACCACTTCACCCTAAACATCATTTCAGCCACAACCCTCTCCCAGGTTCCTAAACATGTCTCGGGTTTTGGCACTTTGTTCCTCTGCATGCTCTTTCCCATATGCCCTTGTCCTCATGCTTCTCTGCCCAAATGTCACCTTTTTAGAAGAGACCTTTTCCCAGCTTCCCAACACTCACTCTTCCTGTTCAATCCATCTTACACCCAAGTATCTCTTGACCCATGCCACCCCTCTCCGCTGCACTCTCCCTCTTTTTTTTAAAGATCTTATTTATTTCCAGAGAGAGCCCCAGCGCACACACATGCACAAGCAGGGGGAGCAGCAGACAGAGGGAGAAGCAGGCTACCAGCTGGGCAAGGAGCCTGAAGCAGGACTCTTTGATCCGGGGACACTAGGATCATGACCTGAGCTGAAAGCAGACGCTTAACTGACTGAGCCACCTAGGCAACCCCACGGCACTCTCCCTAACAGAATTCCAGAAACCCTCCTACCTGATCTTCCCATGGCCACTGTGACCCCATGATACCGAGTCTATTCTGCCCGGGGCTCTCAGAGTGAGCCTGCTCTGCAACGTGCCCATGTGGCTCCATGCTGTATGAGCCGCTCCTTCCACATTTTTCTCAGGATAAGCACATTAACACCTCAGAAACCCTACAAGATCGGACAGACACTGGTCTGGCTCTCCTCTCCGGCACTGAGCTCTGCGTACACAGGCTTTCTCCGAGTACTCTTAGGCGCTCTGAACACCGACCGTGCAGCCACAGGGCCAGGGCGCAGGCAGTCCGCAGTGTCTCACACTGTGCATCTCCCCTAAGGCGCCACTGCCAGGGAAACACATCCGTGACTTCCCCAAGCCAACAGACTGTGTCCCCTTCCTTTGGGACATGCTTCTCAGCTTGGAACGACACATGCATTACTGTGATTATCTGATCAGCAACTGTGTCCCTCACCAGACAGTAAGCTCTCTGGTAGAAGGCACAATGCTTGTTTTTGCTTGTCACCCCATCCTCAGTGCCTGGTGCACAGCGCCTCTCAATAACTATTTGCTGAACGAACGAATGAATGAATGAATGAAAATTCGTGGCCACGTTCTTCACTTCCGTTAGAGGAGTTGCCACCGGAAATCAGGATTCACTGATTAGCCCGTTTCGCTCCCCTCTGCTACTCTGTGAACTTTTTCTAAAGCACTGGAACTCTCTTCAGCTCTATATTCCTAATGCTCAGGCGCCACAGATTTCTGTTTGAACAATCACAAAAGATACAAAGTCCTTCACATGTGGTTCTGAATAAAAGTGTCTGATAGCCTGCAAAATAATCAAACAGAATGCTACCCCGGGAGGGCCTGATTTTGCATTTTATTAGAGTCAGAGGTGGTTTAATGCTGTTGTCTCTGGGGAGAGGGATCTGAGGTAGGCCATGGGAGAGTGTTTTATTTTCTGCCATTGTAGCACTTGGATTAAAACAAAGGGGGAGGAGAAGAAAACCTGATTTTAACAGAAGACAGGAGAAAACCCAGGCTAACGACCAATGCCCCCACTATTCACTCAGGCTGGTGACCTACCAATCTCTCCAACTAAGAAATGGTTCATCCTCTCAATAATCTTCTCTAGTGAAGAGGGGGGCCAAGAGACAAGAATCTGGATGTGATTAACATCTTTTCACTATACAGAAACTGGATGGCACAGCTGCTTTAACTGAGGAGTTGAATTCTTCAAAATACCATTTCTTTAAAAGAAAAAAAAGGGGGGGGGACATTTTATTACTCAGAAATTTCTAGAGCACCTCCACAATTCTCAGTATACTTTAACCTCCAGAACATCTGCTCCATTCCCTGGAAAAATCAGATAAAAAGAAAACTTACTGTGCTTAAAGAGATGCCTTCAAAATTTTTTTTGAAACAAGATTTGCCCCAAACAGTTCAGTTCAGTGACCGTCTGGTTAGACAGACCATACAATGGAACAACAACAAAAACGCCCAGCAGAAAAAAGCATGAAAACCCCTGGAGTTTGTGTTTTAAAAAATCAATAAGGGGGCGCCTGGGTGGCTCAGTGGGTTAAAGCCTCTGCCTTCAGCTCAGGTCATGGTTTCAGGGTCCTGGGATCAAGCCCCGCATCAGGCTCTCTGCTCAGCAGGGAGCCTGCTTCCCCCCCTCTCTTTGCCTGCCTCTCTGCCTACTTGTGATCTCTGTCAAATAAATAAATAAAATCTTAAAAAAAAAAATCAATAAGGATGAACCCCACACAAAAATTTAGTAATGAGTAACATATTAGCAACTCTTAGTAAGATTCCTGTCTTTAACCGTTACAGCTAAGGTGGGGGCACCCGGGTGGCTCAGTCGGCTGAGCATCCAACTCATGACCTCCAGCTCAGGTCATGATCTCAGGGTCCTGGGATGGAGCCCCAAGTAGGACTCTGCGCTCAGCAGAGTCTGTTTCTGCCTCTACTCCTCCCCCTGCTCATGCACGCACGTGTGCACACACTCTCTCTCAAATTAGTAAAATCTTTAAACGTCTCTATTTTTATTTCATGCATTCACCCATTCCGTAAACTTTCGCTGAGGAAGTGCTATGGCAAAGTCACCATGTGAAGCACTATGTCTTCGCCAGTCTCGTGTAGAAAAGCAATTTGACAAAGCAGAAAAAACAAAGAATTTGGAAGTCCAAAGACCTGCTTGCGAGGCCCTGATCACGCACTTAAAGCCATGGGACTTCGAGTCACAAGGTGCCAGGGTCTCACTTCATTCATCTGTAAAATGATGGTGACAACACCACACTGCAGAGTGGCCCAAAGGATCAAACAAACTACAGCACTTTATGAACTATGAAGTTTACACACTGCACGACATTCCTCAAATGCTGATTACTGCAACAGTTAGTGTTTTATTATTAATATGTTCTTCTTTGTCCAATGACGGGATCCACTCAGAAGACCCACTTCAGGTCTCAAATAAATATGCGCATCTTGGCAGCCATCGCAGTGCGGTTACTACTTAAAGTATCAAGAGACGTACTTTACAACCCCGGGGCGAGACTCTCAAAAAACTCCAGAAGAAGGGTGCCTGGGTGGCTCAGCCGGTTAAGCTTCTGCCTTTAGCCCAGGTCATGATCCCACCATTTTGGAATTTTCTTGGGATCAAACCCTCCATGGGCTCCCTGCTCAGCAGGGAGTCTGCTTCTCCCTCCCACCGCTCTTGTGCTCTTCCTCTTTCTCAACTAAATAAAATCTTAAAAAAAAAAAAAAAAAAAACCTCCAGAATTCAATTTTACCGTTAAATTATCTTCCATTTCCCCTAAAGCTTCAACACGTCCTATCAAAAGGAAAAAAAAATTAAGACTTTAAGAATGGGTAGAGTGTTTTAATGCCATAAGATGAAAGTCTCAAGAGAGACACTGCTTCTCTAGAATTATAAAATGTCTAAAATAGGGGAAACCCAAAAAACACTAGAAATCCTCTTAAGTTATTAGAATACCAAATAAATTCGTAAGTTAATTAGTCCTAACTAAATTTAAATGAATGTAATAAAATTTAAAATGCACTCCTTATATCCAAGGCAAAGGATGTCATCATGTTTCTGTGATGAATGCAGTGAACAATGCAGACAGTAACTCGTTACACAAAAGGCAAATCAAAATTTTCTACACAGAATCATCTTACATGTTCTTGACCAACTCCATTTAACAAGGCCTGTGGCTGGCAAATGTAACTTATACAGACACAGAGCTTTATTCGATACATTTTACAACACAAGTATTTTTGACATGTACTCATAGCAAAACCACCCCTTTCTGTGGAGAGTGGGAGACCTAAGTGGAGAAAATAAGTCTGGATTTATGTGTGATTTGTCCCCAACTCCAGCACAACCAGCAGGTCTCATCTCAGAAAAACAGCTCAGGGTGGGGGGGGGACAACACACACACCACTCATGGCACCCCACACTTCCCACCCCAGCCAGCAAGCTGTCTGAATACAGCACAGGGAGTCGAAAACATTTTCTTTTTTAAAGATTTATTTAGGGGCGCCTGGGTGGTTCAGTGGGTTAGGCCGCTGCCTTCGGCTCAGGTCATGATCCCAGGTCCTGGGTTCGAGCCCCGCATCGGGCTTTCTGCTCGGCAGGGAGCCTGCTTCCTCCTCTCTCTCTGCCTGCCTCTCTGCTTACTTGTGATTTCTCTCTGTCAAATAAATAAATAAATAAAAATCTTTAAAAAAAAAAAGATTTATTTATTTGAGAGAGAGAGAGCACGTGCACAAGCAGGAGAGGGGAGAGAGAGAATCTCAAACAAGTTCCATGCTGAGCACAGAATCCCACACAGGGCTTGATCTCACCACCATGAGACTGTGACCTGAGCTGAAACCAAGAGCTGGATGTGTAACCAACTGCACCACCCAGGAGCCCTGAAAAAATTTTCCTCACAAAACAAGAACAAATGGCGAAACAAAATGAGGGAGGAAGGGAAAGAGACAACTAGATGTAAAAATCAAGCACCAAAAGTACAAGAGTGGGGATTCCAGCCTTTCTACTGGGGGCTCCTTTCACTTGTAGTGCGCCAGTTATGAGACTCTTGAATCAGACAGTGCAGGCTCAGGAGATGTCCCTCAAGCCAATACCAAAAACATAAATTAAGAACAAAGCTGAAGAGGCACCTGGGTGGCTCAGTGGGTTAAAGCCTCTGCCTTTGGCTCAGGTCATGATCCCAGCGTACTATGATCGTCGGGCTCTCTGCTCAGAGGGGAGCCTGCTTCCCTTCTGCTCTCTCTGCCTACCTGTGATCTGTCAAATAAATAAAATCTTTAAAAAAAAAAAGAAGAACGGAGCTGAGGAAGGACAACTGGTAAAGCTGCACCCAAAGCCAGAAGGGAGTGGCCTGAGAGTCCCAAGAGCAGCCAGCAGTAGCACGTGGACACTCGGTGGCAGGCACTGGGGCAACACTCCATGCACATTACCATCTAACAATTCTCCAGTTAGCCAGAAAAGGAAACACTGGGAAAATATGCTCTAACCCTCTCTGCACCACCTTATTCTCCCAGTCCTAAACCACACCTCTAGGGTCTCTACACCTGACCTACTCTATTGCCAGAAGAGGACAAATGGAGAAGCACGTGTGTCAAGACAGACGGCAGAACGGAGCTATTAGCCGACAGCTTCTGGTTTCTCAGGTCTTCTGCTGAAATGGGGTCACGGCTGAGGGGCTTTCAGATAGTCAGAAAAGAGCCAGCTCATGAAAAGTCTACATTTTGAAGATCCACATCCAGGTTTACGACAGATTCTACAATGTCTAATCCTTAAAACAACTACCATGAAATACCCCACGGGCTACCTTTTATGTCACCTACACTAGTTCTTCATTCGGCCTGTAATGACAAAAATGGTCACAAACAGACCTCTGGGGGGGATCACTTCAATAAACAGGCGAACTGCAATCCAAGCACATGTAAGTCTCCGGGAGTGAACATCTACACTGCTGAAGTAGCGCTGAAGAGACAAATGATAGTAATCCAGTGGCCCAAGGCCAATAAATTCCACTGCCAACAGATTTATCTGTTTTGTACCACTGTGACTCTTGCATGGGAAGCAATAAATAGAAATGTACCTGCCCAGTTACAAATCCAAAACCGAGCTCTTCCCACAATTTCATACTAAGCACACTATCCGTAAGAAATGTCCTCAGCAACCACCTTTAATGATCCGCTTGAAAAACCAGATCCATTAACAGCGAGTACTCACACGTCTGAAATCAGTAAAAACACAAAGACGAACAAAAAAAAGAACCGTGATATGATGAATAATTCAGGTAGAGATGATACAACTTTTCTCAACTACATTAATATTATACGCTGAACATGACACAAAGTAAACGTGCCACTAGGTTTGTCATTAAATAATCATTAAACCTTATAATCTTTTCCTCCTTTCAGTTACCGATGTGAACCACTACATAAATCACGGAGATTCCACATAAAAGTGCACTGGAATATATGTCCTAACTTTTGCTTTAGAGACGAATTTGGAACAAGGCAGGTCCGCTTAGCATTCACTGTAATTTCAGTGAACAGTGGTCCCAACGGGCCGGCTCTCGAGCCGGAGGGCTGGGCCCTGGCTCCGCCTCATCTGACTGCGGCTCCATAAACCACAGCGGCAACTGTCAACTCACAAACTTTAAACGGCATGTCTAAGGACACGTTTCAGTATTTTGCTGTCACTGTGAAAGGAAAATCAGGATCTCCAAATATCCTGCATTTCAGATCATTTTATTTAATTCAGCTGCTCACTATGTGAGACTCCAATAAAAATGTATCTTTTGAGAATTACTAATAGAGCTGTCAGTTATAAACAGATACTCAACGACAGAGTAACACTCTGCCATATGCTGTAAATTGGATCCAAGAAATTCCATAGTATAAAAAGTGGGGGCCCCACTACTGTGCGGAAATGAAAAGACTGGAGTGAGCCCGCTTCAGAGGACCAGGACAGGAGAAGCCGGTGTGATATTCAAACACGGGGTAGGAGGCGCTGTTGAGGGAATTTCACTACAAGTTCAATGACCACAAAAATCTCTTCTGGTTTAAGAAGAACTGGTCATTTCAAACTAATTATCCCAAATCATTTCATCAGACAACAAATATTCATAAAGGAGAGATGTACTCACACTTCAATGGAAAAGTTCATCCTTTGTATTTGTTAAAATATTGAAAGCTACTGGCATTAGAAATGTTTCCAAGTTCTGCACTGGTTCACTTCAATCCAGGGAACAAGGTTCAATTAGTAATATGGAACTAGGATATGATCTATATAAATTTTCAAAACTGTACCTGTAACAATTCTATTTTACTATAAAACCCTTACTATTAACCTGTGATTGTCATTCCCAATCGTAAACAAGTACTACCCCTAACACGGTGCTTAGCACATGCTAAGTTATCACCGCTGAATGAATGAATGGATGACCACCACTGACTCTGCAGGATCCCCAGGATGGAAGGTAACTGAACGAAAACAAATTTCTTAAAATGCTCAGCCTGACTCAAGCAGGATACAATCATGAAAACCTGCCACACGATTTCATTACTTGCTTTTATTACTATTCTTTTAAAAAGAAAATTAAGAGAAATCAAACAAAGGATTACTTTGCCACCTTCTCTATGCTAGAGCTTAAAATTGCTCTTAAAAATACACCCAACAAAAGAATAAACTCAGAAAGTTGCTAACACTTATGTTCAGCTAACTTTGGCCACTGCAATTTTCTAAAGATGTGTATAGGCAATATTGTAGGATAAAACGTAAATACTAAGACAATGAATGCAAGCGAAATTACAATTAAGTCTACATGCTGTCGCTGCTAATTACCATTTCAACGAATCTGCATCGTAATGGATGCTTATAACAATGGACTGAATTAGGGGCGCCTGGCTGGCTCAGTCCGTGGAGCGACCAACTCTTGATCCTCGGGGTTGTGAGTTCGAGCCCCACAGTGGCTGTAGAGGCTACTTACAAAAATAAAATCTTGAAAAAAATAAATAATGGACTGAATTATCCCTAAACATGCTTTCTTCGTTTCTGAAAATCACTGTGCGTATTACATTACACATCAGTCCACAATCAATCTTGTACTATGTTCTCACTAATTTTAATGAGCTATTCACATTAATATTTAAGTCTTGAATGCGGCAAATACCAAACCTCTTCAGAAAATATTTCAATTATACATGTGTAAAAATTATTCAAATACTAAACCTCTTTTTTTGTGTTCAAAGAACCATCCTAAACATTCACAAAAGCAGATGTACAAGTGAACAGAAAATTAAAGGAGGAAACTTCTATCGCAAACTACAGTACCAAAAATTTGACAGAATTCCAGACTCCTGTAAGATCTCATTTAAAAAAAAAAAGGTTTTAAATATCTCCCGTTTTAAATTTCACGACACGCATTAATTACAACAGCTATGAAAATCGACTTCACTTCCCAGAGAGCGAGAAAAACCAACAGCTTAAAGAGGGTTCGTATTTACCGGCCACCAGTTTTCCCAGCAGCTACTTTGTTTCACCTTCAGTATTCAACTCGAAAGCACCCTGCGATGGTATAAAGTGCAGTAATTTCTAGAAATTAGACGTCAAAAAGCAGGGGTCTAAAATCAACTTGAAAGGGAGTAATACCCCCATGAGTAATAATGGGGGGGGGGGGCCTCAACTCTACCCGTACATCTCCCTGGAAGAGAAGGGTGCGTGCTACCCTTCCTCCCGCAATGGCATTATTGTACGCGGCCCCTAAACTTTAGAGACAGCTGAGACCCGGCGCGTTAGCGTTAGCCAGGCGGAGACGATTCGTGCAAAAGATGTCACTCTGGTGCAAGTGAAAGTACGGTCCTGGCGACTCAATTTCCAGTTCTCTTTGCAACAGTAACCCAAGGCTGCTCCTCAGGGACTCGAGCCCACAAACCAGAAGAGCAGCAAGCCCCCCGCGGTCCATCATGCTGAGGAAGCGACCTCAGGGGGCATGGGGGCAGCGGGGCACCCCCACACCTTGGGGTCCCACTCCGCGCGGAGGGGCGAGCCAAGGGCCTGGAGGGGCCCTGACGCTGCGGGGCCTCCCGAAGCCTCCCGGCTGCCTCTCTGGGGCGCCCAGGGGCCCCTCCGTACCCCCGGCTCCCCCGCGGTCCACTCGGGGGTTAACCCCTTCGCGGCCCCCGCGCTCTCCGCAGGCGGCCCGGTACCCCTCCCCGCTGCTCCCCCGCGACAGGAACCTGAGGGCTCCGCGCCGGGCGGCGGCGGGCGGCCGGGGCCTAGTCCGGGGCAGCGTGTCCCGGCGCCCTCCCCCACTCCCACACGCTCGCTCCGGGCAGGGTGCGCCCGCCCGCCCCCGCGCCGCCCGCCGCGGCTCAGGGCGGCTCCCGCCCAGGACGCGGGCCGCCGGCTACCTGCGGGTTGCGGAGGGCCATGGCGACCCGTTTCAATGAGCCTCGGCGCTCGTCCGACTCCTCACGCTGCTTCCCCCGCCGCCGCCATCTTCTCGCCCGCACATACACACTCGCATCGGCCGCCGCGCCTGCGCACTGGCCGCGCGCCGCGGGGCGCGGGGAGGCCGGGCGCGCCGGGAGCGTGCTACGCATGCGCGGCCGACAGGTGGGCGTGCGCGGCGGGAGCTGGCGGGGTGGCGTCTGGGTCCGCGCCCCTCTGCGCTGCGGGCGGCTGGGCCGCGCACTGGGGGGCCGCGGGGTCCGGCTGCGGTGCGGGCAGGGGAAAGCACAGGGTACGGAGGTGATGACGCCAAAGCGCCCAGCCGGCCCGGGCTCCTCACCTAGTGGGAAGCCACCTGGGACCTGGGTGAGACTCGGAACAGTCGGGAGCCTGAGGCCGGCCCGGGCCCGGGAGCCGCAGGGTCTCCCTAGGCCGGGGTGTCCCGAGGGAGCGCCAGAGGTCCCGGAGGAGTTCCCCGGCTGACGGCGATGACACTTCCGCCCGTTCATTCATTTGTGCACAGCTCATTCCCCGCACGTCGCGCGCCCACCCCGTGCCACGCCTATCGCCGGGCGGTGGAGGAAATTCAAACCAAACGCACGCGTGAGGCGCTTGGCTCTGGGGCCTGGCGGACAGTGAGCGCTGGGGAAGCGCTGCCTGGCACACGCACACGTGCACGGTCGCAGTCAGATCGACCTCGGGGTCACCGACCCCAGAAGCAGGGAGCCCCCTGCCCGACCGCGCAGTTTCCCGTACGGTGTGGCCCCTCTCTGAGCGTGGGACTGCAGGCAGGCCACCTCCCTTCCTCAGCTTTGTCTCCCTCGCCTGTGAATGAGACGAATGCAATTTCCTAAAGGGTTTCGGGGAGGATCATATTAGATGAGTGTGAACAAAGTGGCCAAAAGAGCCAGCCCCCCCCCCAAAAAAAAAACTAGCTTCTGAGATTATTACTCACACCCCTTATCCTGGTTCTCACTTGTTCAACACGTCCACAGCCAACTAAGGGCCAGACCCCGTGCTGAGCAGCAGAGATGAACAGTAAGAGCCATTGCTACATTCTGTTAGGACAAGAGGGCCCGGTCTTTTCAAAAATGGGACACCGTGAAAAATATCGGGGAGGGAGGAGATTGCTCTAAAGTAAAAGAGCTGAAAATATAACCAAATACAATCTTTTTTTTTTTTAAAGATTTTATTTATTTATTTGACAGAGATCACAAGCAGGCAGAGAGGCAGGCAGAGAGAGAGGAGGAAGCAGGCCCCCCGCCGAGCGGAGAGCCCGATGCGGGGCTCGATGCGGGGCTCGATCCCAGGACCCTGAGATCATGACCTGAGCCGAAGGCAGCGGCCCAACCCACTGAGCCACCCAGGCGCCCCTAACCAAATACAATCTTGACGGGATCCTGGTGTGGTTTTTAAGCGAGAAGATACCTTTTGACAATCAGGAATTCGAGTATGGCTTGCTCTTGGTAATTGAAATGGTATACTAATCATTGTGCACGTGTGAAAGAATGTTCTTTTTGTTCAAATATGCCTCGGAAGAATTTAGGGATGAATGTCATAATGCCTGTGAGTTCTTTTTTAATGGTTCAACAAAAAACAATGTATAAAGACAGGCAACTCCACATAGAGAAAAAGCAAGTGAGGTAGATGTGAACAATTGGGTCAAAGGGGTACTCTCGACTTTTCCATAGGTTTGAGAAAGTATATAATGAAAAGCTGGGGGAACAATATACTATTGTATCCATGCTATGGTTACAAGAGAAAAATTTTATCTGCCTGTGGATAAAGTCAAAGAGATACAAAAACCCAGTGATGGCTTAGGGTGGTGGATGTCTGATTTTTATTTTTTTGAACAAAAAATAAAAATTAAGTAGGACCTAATTCTGATTTTCAAATCACTCACAGAGATATTAATGCATGGTTTCAACACAAGGAGGTAGATGGTAAAAAGAAAATATTAGCAGTTACTCTGGGCCCCACAATGCTGACTAGGCCCTGGTATTTGCAACCACTTTAGGGGCACTGGAGGAACCCAGAGTCCACACAGGTCTGAATTAAAATCCTGACTTCTCACTCACCGGTTGTGTGAATGTCAGCAGGATACACAACCTTGCTGTGAATCTTTGTAAATAGAGATATGGTTGGCAAAATAATACCAGCCCCTCTTCCTATCCCAAAGATGTCTACGTCCCAATCCCCCAAATCTATGAATACGTGACCTCACATGACAAAAAGGACTTTGCAGATGTGATTATATCGAAAACCTTAAGATGAAGAGCTCAATCTGGATTATCTGGGTGGCCCCAGGTAAGCACAGAGATCCTTACAAGGGAAAGAGGGAGGCCAGAGAGTCAAACAATCAGACAAGGAAATGTGGCAACAGAAGCAGAGTGGGGGGAGAGAGAGATTGATCTGAGAGAGAGATTGCTCTTATGCTGCTGGCTTTGAAGGTGGAGGAAGGGGCCAGGAACTGACGAATGCAGGCAGCCTCTAGAAGCTGGAAAACACGAGGAAACATTTCCTCCCAGTTGTTCCGGAAGGAACCTAGCCTTGCCCACACCTGGATTTTAGAACGTCTTCTGACCTACAAAATTATAAAATAATCATTTGTAAACCAGCAAATTTGTGATCATTTGTTACAGCAACAATGATAAATTAACACAAGGAATAATACCACCTACTTTGCAAACATGTTGGCAGGAGGAAATGAAGTAATGGCTCAGCAAATGGAAAATGGGGCCTGGCAGTTTCTAACTACCGTTCAACAAACAGAAGGGACTTTTTGTTCTATCTAGGGAGGTGTAATCGTTCAGCAAAGAGGTAACATTTGAGCTAAGTCTTGAGTAGTTAGTATGTGTGGAGAAGGGATCCACATTTCCCCATCTAAACCAGCAGAGAGGGGCACCTGGGTGGCTCAGTGGGTTAAGCATCTGCCTTTGGCTCAGGTCATGATCTCCGGGTCCTGGGATTGAGTCCTGCATCGGGCTCCCTGCTCAGCGGGAAGTCCGCTTGTCACTCTCCCTCTGCCCCTCACCCCTACTCATGCTCTCTCTCTCCAATAAATAAATAAAATCTTTTAAAAATGAATAAATGAATAAATAAGTACACCGATGGAGATACATGGTCTGACAAGCAGGAGTTAATTCCTGGATCCCAGAGGACAGACTATTCATATTAGGCATTTCCTACCTGGAAAATTCTTTTCTGGAATTCTGATAGCGTGGAGGACTACCACTAGCTGTATGACCTTAGGCAAATACATAACCTCTCTGGGTCTGAAAACTGGGAGAAACAATACCTGGCCGAGATCTAGTGAAAATGAATATAGTAACAAGATAACATATGTAAATTGGTTGATACAACATCCAGCAAACAGCGAGAGCCCAGTAAACACCGGAAACTATCATTATCCCCAGACTCCTTGCAAAAGAAAGTGATGTTTGCACAGGAAGGGTGTAGTGCATTTGATGAGATTTATTCAAGCTTTCAAACAAAAATTGGAATTTTGGGAAACATAGCCACCATTGTGAGCTGGGCAGGCAGCTTCCCAGTACTTAAAGATTTTTCTGGCGGGATTGGTGGCGATAGTAATAAGTTTGATTTTTTTTTTAATAATGAATAATGGAACATTTCAGCATTTGGAAGACCTGCATAACTCAGTGAATCAATATTTTCCAATCATCCATGTGGGGTATTATAAAATCACGCATGAGTAAAAGATCCATTCAAGTACAAGACAAACCAATAGATTTTAAATCTAACAGAGTACAAAAAAAAAGTTCACCGATATGATTTCACATTCCACTTTGCAGTTTTTCTTTAAGAAATCTGTCCACTGGGGCACCTGGGAGGCTCAGTGGGTTAAAGTCTCTGCCTTTGGCTCAGGTCATGATCCCAGGGTCCTGGGATCGAGCCCCACATTGGGCTCTCTGCTCAGCAAGGAGCCTGTTTCCTCCTCTCTCTCTCTCTCTCTCTCTCTCTCTGTCTGCCTCTCTGCCTACTTGTGATCTCTGTCAAATAAATAAATAAAATCTTAAAAAAAAAAAAGAAATATGTGCACTTTGGGCAGTGATGAAAAAAATACCACAATTATCTAAAATCATCACTCCTTTTGAGGAATACACTTTTTTTTTAAAGATTTTATTTATTTATTTAACAGACGGAGATCACAAGTAGCCAGAGAGGCAGGCAGAGAGAGACTGAGAAGCAGGCTCCCCACTGAGCAGAGAGCCCCAGGTGGGACTCAATCCCGGGACCCTGGGATCATGACTGGAGCCGAAGGCAGAGGCTTTAACCCACTGAGCCACCAGGCGCCCAAGGAATCCACTTTTTAGGAAAATACCCCTCCCTCCCTTTCCTAACCACATTCTGTGTGTGAGGCTGGATTTTCTTCACAGACCTCAATCAGAGCAACATATCGCTACAGACTGAATTCAGCCGCAGATGCGGGAACTCAGTTGTTTTCCTTTAAGCCAGACATTAAAGAGCTTTGCAAAAGTCCACCATATGGGGTCCCTGGGTGGCTCAGTCAATTAAGCAATACTCTGGGTCTCAGCCCAGGGTCTGGATATCAGGGTCGTGAGTTCAAATCCTGCATTGGGCTCCACATGGGGTGTGGAGTCTACTTAAAAAAAAAAAAAAAAAATCTACCACAATGCCATCTTCTCACCCAAATTATTTACTTTGGAAGGTAGTTTTTGTTTTTGTTTTTGTTTTTGTTTTCATTAAAAAAAATGTTACGGGGTGGGCTTTGGTGGCTCGGTCAGTTAAGCATCTGACTTCAGCCCAGGTCATGATCTCAGGGTCCTGGGATCAAGCCCAAGTTGGGCTCCCTGCTCAAAGGAGAGTCTGCCTCTCCTTCTGCCCCTCCCACTACTCATGCTCTCTCTCTCTCTCTCTCTCTCAAATAAATAAGTAAAATCTTTTAAAAATATATTATTTTTATGTTGACATACACTGCATTTATGATTAATACATTACTTGACTTATTCTTTAAATGTCTCGGTTTTCATTCCTAAATGGAAAGAAACAATAAGCATAATTTACAAAAATAAAGTCTTTCTTTTTTTTTTTTTTTTTTTTTTTAAAGATTTTATTTATTTATTTGACAGAGAGAAATCACAAGCAGGCAGAGAGGCAGGCAGAGAGAGAGGAGGAAGCAGGCTCCCTGCTGAGCAGAGAGCCCGATGTGGGGCTCGAACCCAGGACCTGGGATCATGACCTGAGCTGAAGGCAGCGGCTTAACCCACTGAGCCACCCAGGCGCCCCAAATAAAGTCTTTCTGAGGTCAGCAGTGATTCTGAAGAATGTAAAGAAGTTTGAAAATGACAGCTCCCAAACCCCAGGCAGTCTGCCTCTTTGCTTGGCTTATCTGCCTGGAACTTTCTTTCCCCTCACTCAGCTCTCTGATGGCTACCATCTCTGAAAGGAGGTCTCTGGCCACTCTGTTCCTAACGGCCACCTCTCCACCTGTTATCCTGCTTTATTTGTCTGAAAGCACTCACCGAGAGCTGCAAGTCTGTGGAATCTTTATGTGTGGGTTCTCTGTCTCCTCCCCTAGGACCCTAAGCTCCAGGAAGCCCAGGGCTAGATCCTGTTCCCTGATATTTTCCCAGCATCTACAACAGTTCCAAACATTTGGTAGGCACTCAATAAATACTTTTTGAATGAGTGAATGAATGAATGGCCTCATTTAATTCTCACAAGACCCAGCGAGGTGGATGCTATTGTCTTCCCTGTTTTAGAGCTGGGGAAACCAGAAGAATCCAAGCGACCTGCCTAGACTTGCACCTCTAATAAGTGGGGCAGCTTGAGATGAAAAACATGGGTGTGTCATTTGCAGAATTGGGATCTTATTCGGAAATTGAGTCAAGCCAAGTACCATACAAAGGCATACCACCACTCCGAGGTGGTCCCCTCGGAGCAGAGGGGGACCAAGAAGGGCTGAGTAGGAGTCGTCTGAGGCTACAGCTCGGTCTTCAAAAGTTTCCATTGGTGGGGGGTTGCACCTGGGTGGTTCAGTTGTTAAGCGGCTGCCTCTGGCTCAGGTCATGATCCCAGGGTCCTGTGATCGAGCCCCACATCGGGCTCCCTGCTCAGCGGGGAGCCTGGCTTCTCCCTCTCCCACTCTCCCTGTTTGTGTTCCTTCTCTCACTATGTATCTCTCTGTCAAATAAATAAATAAAATCTTTAAAAAATAATAAAATGAGACTTCGTGTGGGGCCATCGAGGAGCCCCTGAACCACATATCCCACCATGGGGTCCCACGTCTCTCAGGAAAGAACTTGCCTAGTGTGAATGTTCAGGGCTGCTGCAACAAGGTATCACAGACCAGGGGCTTAACCAATGGGGAATTTGTCCTCTCACAGCCTCGGAGGCCACAAGTCTGGAATCAAGGTGTGGGGAAGCAGGTGTAGGCTCCTTCTGGAAGCTCCGGGGAGAATCTGCCCCAGGCTCCCCTCCACGCTCTGGGGTTAGCACGCCTTGGCTTGTGGCCGCGTGGCTCCCATCGCTGCCCCCTCGTCACGTGGTCTTCTGCTGTGGGACTCTGTCTCTGTGTCCCTTAATAAAACCGACACAGAGGACTTGTCATCCTGAGCCCAGAGGAACCTCAGGAGGTGCCCTTGACCCCCTGACTGTGGCTCACTCCATAGGACACCTCTCGTGAAAACTGTTCAGTACTAAACACCAAGGCCACACTCTGCCAGGCTGCCCTGGGAGCACACGGGGACCCAGACAGCCAGCTCCTAGCCTGTGCGCTGGCCGTGGCATCCTGAGTGTGCCCGCTCACCTTTTCATTTCTTCTCATTCTCTTGCTCTCCCTCTCGTTTTTGGTGGCAGAACTCTTGGAATTGAAGTATTTTAAGGATCCATACAACACAGCTTCTCACTCACACATTGTCCTTATTCCCTTGTCCCCACCCTCCCCCAGGTGTGATACAGCCCCAGACCAGGATGCCACCATGGTTAGGGTCGACACCCTGCTAAGGGAGGACAATGAGGACAAGGCGGGGAAGAACCGCCAGTCTGCTTTGCATCAACACTGAAGGCAAGTCCCCCGGAGACTGGCACCGGACTCCTGATTTTCCAGAGCTCGGGTCCCAGGTAATGGGGACGGTCCTGCCCACCAGACAGGATGGATCCCGGGATCAGCTGAGACACGAATGTGATGCGACTCCAGTCTCGTAAAATGAGCCACTAACCGTGGTGCACTCGCATTAGTAATGAATTCAAGTGGCAGCGTTGCAATTTGATGCCTTTCATTTGTCTCGGTCCAGTCCCCCTTAGGAGCCTGCCCTTTTCTTTCCCACCCAGCCAAGAAGCACTTGTTTTTCATCGACTTTCAGCTAACTTGGGTTTTTCTTGTCTGCCAGACAGACAGCTCAGAGTGGCGGGGGGCGGGGCGGGGGGGAGAAACACCACCATCACATTCTTCCAATCTCTTGTAGCCTACAAAAATAAGTATCTTGATCCTGTCCCTCCTCTGCTCAGGACCCTCCACTGGCCCCCATGACTCTTGAGTACAAGGCCCTCCACAATCTGGTTCTGCCCCCCCCATCTTCTCCTCCTCTCCGTAACACCCTCTCCACTCTAGCACACTGGCCTCCCCACTGTTCCTCCTGCCCCAGGACGTTAGCACTTCCTCATCTATCCACCTGGAATGTCCTCCCCACATGCCCATGGCTACTCCCTCACTCTCTCATGACGACTTCTCTGCTGCCCTTTGATAAAGTGGAACGCCCCCCCTCCCAACTGCTTATCCTCTTCTTTGTTTCTTTTTTCTCCTGAGGACATACCCCTCCCATACCTATATTTAATCTATTTTCTTTAATGTATGTCTTGGCCCTAAACTAAAAAACAGTTCCATGAAAGCAGAGTAGAGCCCAGGACAACACCTGTCACCTAAGCTTTCCATAAATATGTATTGATTTAATTAAGTTCTTGGTTAATGAGCCCAAATGGGGTCTCTTGAGAGACTAGACAAGTCACTTTCTTTATCTGGGGATTCTTTAGGGACACTTGGAGGATGTGCCCAAATTTCTAAGATCACTTTTATCTCTGACAACTATTACCTCCAAGCAAACATCAAGATTTTGATCTTCATCTGTTAGTTCCAAGCCTGTTTTTTTCTTTTTTCTTTTTTCCACTTGAGATGTGCTCTAAAACCTACGGGCCTTTAGCTCCACCGCACTCAAAGTGACCCTGGGGATTTCTTCCTGCGTTGACACCCCCAGAGCCATCTGGGTGGAAGATTACAGGCGGCTGCCCATTCTCTGACATTCTGACTTGAGACATGGAGTCCGCTTCCCTGTCCTGGAACTGCTGGCCCCAGGACTTGCTTTGACCAGCAGAATGTAGTGCAAGCGACACTGTCTGCGTTCCAAGGTCGAGGCTTTCTCTCGAGTACTTGGAGGGTTTCTTCATGGAGCTCAGCCCCTGTGGGGTAAGAAGCCTGAGCGACATGGAGAGGTCACATGGGGGAGAATGAGATGTTCCTGCCCTCCCCCTCAGCTGGGCCCCCAGCCCACGGCCACATCTACTGGCAGCCATGTATGGGAGCCACCCGGGATGTCCCAACCCAGTTGAGACTCCAGATGACCGCAGCCCCAGCACTTGCCACACAGAGAAAAGAAGGGCCCAGCAGAGCCCACCACGTCGTAGGAGCTAAGTTGTGGTGGTTGTGTTAAGCCACTATATTTCTGGTGACCAGTCACACAGTCATAAATAATCAGATACCGTGGTCTGTTGGGGCTGCCCTACCAGAATCCCATAATTTCATAATTCTGGATAGCTTATAAAGAGTAAAAATACATTTCTCAAAGTGCTGGGTCTGCGAAGTCCAAGATTTAGACACTAACAGGTTCCATGTCTGAGGAGGCTCCGTTTCCTGGTTCCCAGATGGCATCTTTACTCTGTGTCTTCGCAGACGGTGAAGGGAGCAAGCTCCCGGGGTTTCCCTGATCAGGGACTAACCCCACCCACTAGGCTCCATTCTCGTGAGTCACTTCCCAAAGGCCCCACCTCCTAACTCCATCACACTGGGCGGGTAGGATTTTGACACATGGGATTGGTGGGGGGAGTATAGAGGAACATTCAGTCTATAGCATCAAACAGTCTCTAAACACACACAGAACATATTCCTGGGCATCTGCATGGCTCAGTGAGTTGAGCAACAGACTCTTGCTTTCTACTCAGGTCATGATCTCAGGGTTGTGTGATCGAGCCCCCAGAAGGTGTCTGAGCTCAACGCGGAGTCTAGTTGAGACTCCCTGCCCCATTCATGCTTGTACTGTCTCTCTCAAACAAATTAATTAATTAAATCTTAAATGAAACAAAGCAGGCACCCAGTGCCTCAGTCAGTTAAGATCCCAACTCCTGATTTTGGCTCAGGTCATAATCTCAGGGTCCTGGGATGGAGCCCCGCCTCAGGCTCTGGACTCGGTGGGGAGTCTGCTTCTCTTCTTCTCCCTCTGCCCCTCCCCCACTCATAGGCACATGCCCTCGCCTGCCCTCTCTCTCCCTGTAAATAAAATGAATAAAATCTTTTTTTAAAAACTCCGGAGAAAAATAATAAAAATAATGACAATGATGATAATGGTAAATAAACATAACCCCCTGAGTTTTTGCCTTTTGTTTTTACTTAAATTTTTAAAACACTAATGCCAGACCCAATCCTAGACCAGTCAGCCGAAGTCAAAGTCTCCAGATGTGGGCCTGGGCACAGGTCTTTTCTGAACCTCCCCCTGCCCCATGCCCCACATTGTGATAACAGGCAGCCTGGACAGAGAACCCCCACCGGAGCCCTCTGGCCTTGCCCTGCTGTGTACAGGCTGGCTGGCCACTAGAGGCGACAAGAGCTCTCACAGCTCCGCAGCTCAGCAGTGCCCTTTCCTCTGTCTAAAACGCCCTTCCTGGGGTGCCTGGGTAGTTCAGTGTGTTAAGCGTCTGCCTTCAGCTCAGGTCATGATCTCAGGGTCCTGGGCTCGAGCCCCGCATCGGGCTCCCTGCTCAGCGGGGAGCCTGCTTCCCCCCTCTCTCTGCCTGCCTCGCTGCCTACTGGTGATCTCTCTCTGTCAAAAAAAAAAAAAAAAAAAAAAAAAAAATCTTAAAAAAAGTCATATAAAAATAATAACAATAAATAAAGATAAAATGCCCCTCCCTAACACTCCAGGCTAGCAAACTCCTGCTGATTCATGGTGTACGTCCCAGCCCAGCATTCCTGGAAACCACACAGGCTTTGGATTCAGGTCCTGCCATTGATTCACGGTGTGAACTTGGGTGAAGTACTTTGCATTTCCAAACCTCAGTGTCTTCACCCATGAAATGGAGCTAATGCCAGGAGGGATTGTGAAGAGCTGTTCAGGCCAAGCATCTGGCACAGTGCTGGGTCCTTTGCATGAACTCACTCAACACAAGAGAGTAGTAGTGGCAGGGAGGAGTCCTTGTCATTGTAGTAGACATGGTAGTAAAGCCAGCAATAGTGTGTAGTGGCCAAAGAGAGGTACTGGTCTGCCCTGCACCCTATTCCCTTTCTGGAATAATCTGGCTCCTTCCAGCAGGTGGCTTTCCCAGCTAAGCAGAGGTTGTTTCTCATCAGGTGGGCTCAGTGCTTGGTGCGTGGAGGCCCCTGGTCCAACTGGTCAATCAAAGCCCTCCCGGGATAAACCAGAGCCACCAAGAGAAATGAGCACCATCACGGGGCCACATGCTCATTGCCAAGGCTTCTAGTGTGCTCGTGTGAGGTGTCTGCTTCTGATGAAGCCAAGCAGATGTCAGCAGAGGTGAAAGAGGGGGAGAGACAGACAGACAGAAGGGAGAGAGGGAAGGAGAGCGGGAGAGGAGAGGAGGGAGGATGGGGGAGAGACAGGGCAGGAGACAAAGACAGAGGCAGAGAGAGGTTTGACAATGTTACTTCTACCCCCGGGGACCCCCAGCCTGAAACTCAACTGAGACCCTCCCACACCCCATCTTTAAACTTCTGCTACTTTGGACTGGGACCCTGTCTCTTGCCACCAAATGGGCCATAAATACGTTGTTATCACTGTTGTGCAAGCATCGTTTTCAGCAGGTTAAAGCTGCGACCTCATGGAAATACATGGCGAGCCATGTCAGGGTCTCACTTAGCTCAGGAGCGAGGGAAGCAGCAGAATGGGAAGGGGGTTCAGGGGAGGACACAGGAGACTGAAGTTGATGAGGTTAATGAAAGGAAGAAAATTGTTGAGGCCGACCCGGAACAGTTAACGCCCCATGAGGCAATAAGATACTCACATTTCGGGCTACATTTTCTTCCAGACGTAACTCATTCTCATCTCTATGGGACAAAAATCATCAGTAACTTACTAGTACTCTACTAGTTAACATCTCACCCGAAGAGTCTAGGCCCTAATAGTAAGTATTAAGTCAAACACGAAGACCTTTCCCCAGAGCAGTAAACTTCCATGGCCTACAGGGGCCAAATAACCACCACTTCATGTAAATAAAGTTTTATTAGAACATGGTCATGCCCATGTGTTTACATGCTGTCTGCGGCTGATTTCCTGCGGGAACAGCAGAACTGAGGACCTGTAGCAGAGACTGTCTGGCTCATCAAGTCCAAAATCATTACTATCAGGTCTTCTCCAGGAAAGTTTCCTAACCCTTGGCCTAGAGCTGTGGTTCTCAAAGCGCAGTCCCTAACTATGAGCAACAGCAACGGGGCATTGTCAGAAATGTAAATACTCGAGCTCCCTCTGGATTCAGGTTCCTGAATCAAAAAGTCCAAAGGCAGGCTCTCCAGGGTCCTAATGCCTTGGAGAGTCAGGCGAGCTCTGAGCAGACATGAGGACGTTGCTTGAGTAGTCGGATGTGACATCTGAAGGTTATTCAGTGTTCTGAGTTCAGAATAATTTTTCCCTTTTTTTTTTCAATATTTGTTTAATTATTTTATTTTTTTTTATTATTTTTTTTAAAGATTCCATTTATTTATTTGACAGAGAGAGATCACAAGTAGACGGAGAGGCAGGCAGAGAGAGAGAGGAAAGCAGGCCTCTTGCTGAGCAGAGAGCCCGATGCGGGACTCGATCCCAGGACCCTGAGATCATGACCTGAGCCGAAGGCAGCGGCTTAACCCACTGAGCCACCCAGGCGCCCAATATTTGTTTAATTATTTTAAAGAGAGAGAGAACATGAGCAGTGAAAGGGGCAGAGGGAGAGGGAGAGATAATCTCAAGCAGACTCTGCACTCAGCATGGGCCCGAGGTAGGGCTTGGTCCCCGGACTCTGAGATCAAGACCTGAGCTGAAATGAGGAATCCTACCCTTAACCAACTGCACCACCCATGAGCCCCTAGAATAATTTTTCTTTAAATGGCATATGGGAAAAAATGATGGGAGGTAAGAATGGGGAGCTAGGCAGATGGCAGATTGTGCCAAGACAGGAAGTTAAACTATTATCCTGCATGGAAGGCTTTTGGCATAGGGATGGCGATCAGATTTTCATTTCAGGAAAATATTTCAGGCATTAGCCTGTAAACCGGGGGGGGGGGGGGGGTAGGGTGGGAAGGTGGTGAGGCTAGAGGAACACAAAAAGATGGGGGTACTTATAGCTAGTTAAGAGCCTGTAACCAAATCCCAGGCTGGAGACACTTTGTGAACTCCTAGATACAGCCATACCTGAAGCTAGAAAAAATTCATAGACTTCCCCAATTAGGCCTGAATAAGGTGCTGAAGAGAAGCTGGGTAACAGGGGACAGAATTGCAAGATCCTGAGGTGATGGAATCCAACAACTGATGTGTGAAGTGAGAGACAGGCCATGTTACCCTAATGGCATATTTTTGATCTGTTGGACTGGGAAGACGGGGCAGTCCATGGGAGGAGGTGTTTAACTGCATGTAGAACCTCTCTGGTTGCTTTCAAAAGGATGGGAGAAAGAAACATAAGCCAAGGGAATGAGTGTTCCTCTCGAGGCACAGGGTGCACGTCTTGTTGTACCCTTCATTCCCGCGAACACTGTAGCAGAAGTTAAGAACATCCCTCTGGTGGCAACAGCTTGGTGGCCAAGAGTGCATCTCTTCTGAGTTCGATGCTCCTAGGCTTAAACTCTAGTTGTCCGCCCCCCCCCCCCCCCCCCCCCCCCCGCCCCACCAAGAAGCAGTTTCTTCTGACTCAGGCCCTGCTTCTTCACCTGCACTCTTGTGATAACAAGATGAAACTCGGGGCGCCTGGGTGGCTCAGTGGGTTAAAGCCTCTGCCTTCGGCTCAGGTCATGGTCCCAGGGTCCTGGGATCGAGCCCCACGTCGGGCTCTCTGCTCAGCAGGGAGCCTGCTTCCTCTTCTCTCTCTCTGCCTGCCTCTCTGCCTACTTGTGATCTCTGTCTGTAAAATGAATAAATAAAATCTTTAAAAAAAAAAAAAAACAAAAAAAAAACAAGGTGAAACTCCAGCGCAGTAGCAAGGAATACATATTGAGACATTGATGCAAACTGCTCTGCGAGGTATCTGTTACATGTTAAGTATCTTGTCAGAGGTGGGTGTTACGAGGATCATTCTGCGAATGCCAAACAAACACTTTTTGACTAACTGGCTTGTGACATGGATTGTTTCTTTCCAATTTAAGATGCTTTTTTTTTTTTTAATGGAAGTTTAAACAATAATAAAAATATCATTACCATTTAGTAGGTAATTACTATGCTGTGCTTGCTCTAGGATTAAATAAAAGTGACTTGCATATAAGATAATATGGCTCCTGTTGGCACTACTGATGTGTTAGTTAAACAATAATTTTGACTTGAACTTCATGGGTAGATTCTGGTGATGGTGGCCTCCCAGGAGAGGCAGAGGGGTGGGCTACCACCTGCCATTGCTGATGCTGTGACCTTAGATTAATAGGAAGAAGAATCAGAGGCAGGAGACTGAAGCTCCATCCCACTTTTAAAAATCCAGGGTTTTTAAATTTTTTTTTAAAGATTTTATTTATTTATTAGACACAGAGAGAGAGAGAGAGAGAGAGCACAAGTAGAGAGAACAGCAGACAGAGGGACAGGGAGAAGCAGGCTCCCTGTGGAGCTGGGAGCCAGATGTGGGACTCGATCCCAGGACCCCGGGATTAAGACCTGAGCCAAAGGCAGATGCTTAATGACTGAGCCCCTCTGGCACCCTAAAAATCCAGTTCATTCTGATTCTTTCCAACCATAAAGGCAATTCAAGCTCAAGTGCTATAACAGGGTAAAACCAAGTAAAAAGAAGAAAAATCTCATTTCTCTTCAAAAACAAATGCTGTTGGCTTTTGGCATACAAGCTTCAGATCTTTTTAAAAATATATATTTTTTAATATAACAGTGAGGATTTACGGGGCACCTGGGTGGCTCAGTCGTTAGGCGTCTGCCTTCAGCTCAGGTCATGATCCTGGCATCCTGGGGTTGAGCCCCGCATTGGGCTCCCTGCTCTGCAGGAAGCCTGCTTCTCCCTCTCCCACTCTCTGTGCTTATGTTCCCTCTCTCTTGGTCTCTCTTTTCCTGTCAAATAAATAAATAAAATCTTTAAAAAACAAAACAAAAATAACAGTGAGAATTTTGCTGAGTTCAATGAGGCATAGAAAACATTCAAGACAATGCCTGGCACTTAGCTCCCGCTCGGGAAATAAGGGTTAACATTCTTATTATTGGTTATCTGATTTTGTATCCTGGCTGTTTCCATGTAACTATTTTTCCATCTTATTAAAAAGGGGGGGGAACCTCATAAACATTATTTTAAGTGATTGTACAATATTCTATCCTGTGCACATTTCCTGTATTTAAATTGCATTAATCCTTCATTCTCATGAATATTAATAAGCATCTCCATGCTTAAGGTGATCTCCATCTCAAGTTAGCATGTGATATTAGTCAGGGTTTTCCAGAGAAAAAGAGCCAATAGGGTGTGCATATACAGAGACGGAAATTTCTTTTTTTTCTTTTTCTTCTCTTCCATGCCCAGAGATACGACATTTATTTTAAGGAATCAGTTCATGTGATAATGGAGGCTGGAAGTCCAGAATCTGCAGGATGGCCTGGCAGGCTAGGGACCCTGAGGAGGGGCTCATGTTGTAGTTCCAGCCTGAAGGCAATCTGCTGGAGAATTCCCTCATGCTCTAGAGAGTTTCACCTTTGTTCTAGTAAAGCCTTCACCTGATTGGATGAGGCCCATCACAACGATAGAGGGCAACCTACTTCACTGTCTGCCAATTAAAGTGTTACTAATCTCGCCAAAAAACACTTGTAGAGAAACACCCAGAATGATGTTTGACCAAATACCTAGACACTGCAACTCAGCCAAGTTTACACATAAAAATTAACCAGCACAGATGCATTAACTAAATCAAGATTCTAGACCTCCAAAATCGAAAGCCAGATCTTGAAACAGAATAACCACATCAAACTGCTGTCTTCCCTGGGGGAGCAGATCTTACAAAGTCTTCTACAAATATCTCCTTTGATATTATTGTGACATCTCTCCATGTGGGGGACAAAACCAGCCCTCGCTCTTTGATGGTCAGGGTTGATGGGACACAGAAATCTTTCAGCTTTCCATTTCCCAAAGGGTAATGTGCTGACACAGTGTCTGCTGTTACTAGCAGAGCACAAAGTGGGAGGGGGCCAGGGGCAGACAAGTTTTGGAAAAGACTGGTTTAAGCAAAGTTAGATGGATATAAGTTAGATGGGTATCTGATGGGCCTTTTGGAGGATGTGAGATACAAATGTGTACCCTGCCTGGTGTGAGTCTCTAAGAGGTGGATTTTGTCTCCAGGATTTCCTAAACCTTTCTGGACCAGAACTATTTATTTAGTTTTTTTTTTTTTTTTAAGATTTTTTTTTTTTTTTTTGACAGAGAGAGATCACAAGTAGACAGAGAGGCAGGCAGAGAGAGAGAGAGAGAGAGAGAGAGGGAAGCAGGCTCCCTGCTGAGCAGAGAGCCCGACGCGGGACTCGATCCCAGGACCCTGAGACCACGACCTGAGCCGAAGGCAGCGGCTTAACCCACTGAGCCACCCAGGCTATTTAGTTTTTTTAAACTTTCAAAACCAGTGCATAACTTTGGTCACCTACATAGATCCGATCTTCTCAAGGAGGGTCAGCAAAATTGAATTGTGCCAACAAAGCTCCTTTAGGTAGCTGCTTAGGGGACCAGGGTTCTGCGGGTCACACCAAGGGACACGAGTCGCCTCCAGCCATCTCCTCTCACGGCCCCAGAAGTTCTGAGATGAGGTACCTTGTCCAGGGGGTATGGACCGAGCCATAGCCGAAAACTGCCTTCCTGATGACTCACAGCCCATGCTCTGTGGACATCACAAGGAGATCTAGTCTCGTTCCATAAACAGGAGGCACTGAGCAAAGCCTTGCTCCAGGCTCCCACGTTAGGAACACTGGATGGGGATCTAGGTCTCTTGAACCTCAGCTTGGAACAGAAAAAAAAGGCCTAGAGCTTAGAAGTTTGGAGCTGCCTGTATTTTTAGCGCCTTGCGATGACTGAAGGAGTTGGGCCGCGGCCCCCGGGGAGGATGAGTCACTCCTGTGGCGTGCCTGGTCAAGTGACCTGTGGAGCCGGAGGAGGCTGGACATCAGTCAAAGGGCTGGGCCACACGGCGGCAGCTTCCTGCCCACGTCAGCAGGCAGCCCACAGGCGTGGTTCACTTTCTCTGTGATGCAGTAGGTGCGCGGCCTGGCTGAAGTTTGCTCCAAGACCTTTTCCAGTCTTTGAAGCTGGAAGCTGCAGCTACCCCTAGACCGGGTTGTGTCTGGCCAGAGAGAAGCCCTGTGGTTCAGGTTTTGGCCAGTGACATTGATTTCTCACAGCCCGGGAGGATCTGCGGCTGGAGACGGGAGACAGAGACCTCGAGAGGGCAGTGGTCCACAATCGAGCCCGAGTTATACCCACCAGGAGGCGCTGAGTGTTCTGGGGTGTTCCCTGTGACGGCGATGGGCGATGGCGCTGGTCCAGGGGACCATGGTTTGAGGACCCCTGCTCTAAGGTGCTCTTGGAGGATGCCCTGAGCTCCCCCCACCCCACAGGCCCAAATTGAACACTACCTCTATTCTCATCATTTTGTCCGTTTTAGAACCCAAGCAGGGAGCTTTGTCTCCCGGCTCTCAACCTGGAGCTATCTGGGACACCAAGCTCAGAACTCAGAGAACGGACTGAATTATTGCTTAATCCTTTCCCCAGCTCTATTGAGATAGAATTCCCATCGACAGAGTTGGCCCCATTGAAGCGTACAGTTCCAAGGATTATTTTTCATGGGTGCAGATATGTGCACCCAGAACCACCACTGATTTTAGGATATTTTCATCACTGCGAGGAGGAAGCTGGTACCCGTCAGCTACAGCTTCCTATCCCTGTCATCCCTACGCCAGCCTTGAGCAACCCCTAATCCACCTCCTGGCTCTCCAGATTTGTCCATTCTGGCCCTTGCATTGTAGCCTGGATCACAGCGTCATTCCTGTTCACAGCTGAGTAATATTTCATTGTATGCTTACAGCCGTTTCGCTTCTCCATTCATCCAGTGCTGGGCTCTAGTTTCTACAGTCAACGACTGACTGGCCTTTTGATAAAATTCACGGAACTGTACACAAAGAGGATACTTTATTGTATGTTAATTTTTATTTTTTTAATTTTTTAGAAGATTTATTTATTTAACAGAGAGAGACAGCGAGAGAGGGGACATAAGCAGGGGGAGTGGGAGAGGGAGAAGCAGGCTTCCTGCTGAGCAGGGAGCTCAATGCAGGGCTCGATCCCAGGACGCAGGGATCATAACCTGAGCCGAAGGCAGACGCTTAATGACTGGGCCTCCCAGGCGCCCCTGTATGTTAAATTTTAGGAAAAGGACAGAGGCACTTTCCACTTCCTGTCTTGGAACAAGGTTGGCCTGAGCTGCCAGGTGAGAGCTCAGCCGTCTCTGAGACCCCAGGTGGGAAAGGTCCGGTGCGCGGTGCACGGGGCCAGCAGGGGCCAGCCTCCCCTCCAGAGTGGTGTGAAGTGAGGCCGTGCCCCCCGCAAGAGACCCTGGCTAAGCCACCTTGGGACGCAGTAGGACCTCCTAGGTGGGCCCCGGCCGCTCTTCTGACCCACGGAGCTCTGAGCTACAAGGAAGATGTCACCAGGTCGATGTCATTTGTTGTTTATTTCAGGGCATTAGGGACAGGGCAGCTGCGGCCCCTCCCCAGGGGGCGGGGTCTCTCAGGGAACACTCTGGCCAGCAGTGTCCACATGCAGACAGCCGGCTCCCTCCTCCTACCCTTCCCCCTGCCCCATCCCTGCTCTCCACCACAGGCCCAGACTTTGCTTTGAAAACAGCGCAGGTCACTTCCCTCTTCTGTCTAAGCCTTCTGTGATTTGTCCCAGCTCCCTCTCAGTGCCTTTGTTTCCCTCACCTGCCATGCACACTCCTAAAGTGGGGCTTTAGAAATGAAAAGATCTAGGGTGACTGGATGGCTGAGTCCGTTAAGCAACTGCCTTCAGCTCAGGTGGTGGTCTCAAGGTCCTGAGATCAAGCCCCGTGTTGGGCTCCCTGCTCAGTGAGAAGCCTGCTTCTCCCTCTCCTTCTGCTGCTGCTCCCCTGCTTGTGTTCTGTGTCAAATAAATAAAATCATAAGAGAAAAAAAAATAAACGGCTTTGTTGAGATAGAATTCACATCTCTTAAGACTGACCCCTTTAAAAGAGTCGAGTTCAATGGGTTTTCATGCATTCGGATCAGTGTGTCCCTACCTGACCAGTGTTTGTGGGTCCTTGTCTCTCCACTGGCCATCGTGTCCCCAGACCCCGCGGTGGTGTCTGGCGGGCACAGTGCAGGAGCCTTGTGCCTTGAAGCAGAGCTGTTCGGGTGCTCGGAGAAGGTGATCTCAAGGATGAGAACAGGTCCTTGAGATGATGGCCCGGCCTTGGGTGACGGGTGGTGAGGACCTTGTCCGTGTGGGGCTCCAAAGAGATGGGCCTGCGCCCCCACTCTGCCCTCCGCCCAGCCCCATACGGACTGCCCTTCTCCCCCCCACTGCCACCTCTGAGGCTGGGGACAGCTAAGGGCCTCTCTGGTGAGCCCCTGAGGTCACAAGTGTGCACCCTGGGGGACTTGGGGACACAAAACCTCACAGGGAGACCGAATGGTGGTCATTCTCAGCAGCTGGAAGAGTTGCAAGAGGCCGGGCTGGCTGACCGGGGTTACAGCCCAGCTCCAGCCGTGGCACGCGCCGGCTCCCCCTGCCACGGCGCTTCTGCCTGCGCCCGAGATCTGGCTCGGAGGAGCTGGCTCCCACTCTCCTTCCTGGGGTCGACATGCACGAACACCTCTGCTGCAGCGACTCACTGCCACTGTTCCAGCAAAAGGTGTCCCCTCTGCTTTGCACCCCCAAACCTGGCCGGGGCGGCCTCGACGAGCAGCAGAGATGCTTCCTGACGCTCCAGGCTGTTGCTCACCGCCCTGGGGCCGCGGGCTCTGGGAGCCTCTGGCTGCCATGGGACAGAAGTGAGGGAAGGTCACCAAGTAGAGAACCAGAGAGCAAAGGGGCGGGAGGGGGAGGGGGGCCTGAGCGAGGGGGGCTGGAGGAGGCCTGACTTGCAGTGAGCCTCCCGGAGCCCCACTTGACTCCGCTCACATGTGAGGCCCAGGGCAGAGCGGCCCCGCAGAGCCCAGTCACCCCTCAGATTTGTCCTCCAAGTAAATGCTTATTACTGTTCCCAGCCGTGGCCCAGGAGTGGTTTCCTTCTCAGCTGTAGAGAAAGCTCCTGCCTTTCCCCCTCCCTGTCTCACTCCAGCTTCTGGGGACCACCTCCCCATGTAACTCACCGGCCTTGCCCGAAGTTCGGCTTCCAGAGAACCCAAGACAAGACCAGCACAGAGCAGCTGGGTCCGGAAGGTCATTCAACTTAGGGTTTCGGTGACGTGACCCAAGCCTTGGAGTGCTCACCCAGAAAATGGGAAGAGCGCCAATTCCAACCCAAGATTCTAGAATCCCACCGAATTAGCATCTGGTGGCAGGGTCCTGTTTGGGGCAGCTCATTGGCTCAGAGACAAATTCTGGTCCAGGCCCAGGGGCAATGGGCGTGCCAGGGACTTCCCTCCCACGTCCTCCCAAAGCTGAGTTACTAAAGGTACAGGGAAAAGGTGTCCCAACTCTGACTGGGCTTGTCTGCTGGGGCGGGGCGGGGGGGGGGGGGGTGGTGCAGGGATGGGGGGTGGGGAGGTTGTGAAACCCCTGGTGCGAGAATGGGGCCACATTTTCTTCTTGGGCCCCAGCAGACGTGGAGCCAACTCTGTTCTTATAGAAATGTTATGCTATTTTTCCGATAAAGATAATAAACTGCTTGTCATAAGCTAGGTTTCCCTTGGTTTCTGTTTTTCTTCTCTAATCCAATCACCCCAACTGACACAAATTTAAGCAAATAGCTTCATTTCAGGTCACAGGACTTCGTCCTGCAATCAAGGATTTGAATGAAATTCCTGGCAAAATATAGTAATTAGAAGCACAATGAAAGCAGCCTCAAAATGTCCCAGCCTCCCACAGCACTAAAAGGCAGTCTGGTTAATTTCCAAATTATATTTGGGCTTAACATGCAAAGGGTTCCTTTTCGTCCGGGCAGAAAAAACAGGCCTGAAGATCATTACAATAACCACTCAAGACTAGGAATGTAATTATAAAATAAACCATACCCTAGCAGGCAAATCATTTTAATGTGTTTTGAGAACTGAATAATCTGTACGGAATTTAAAACAAAGAAAAAAAAAAAACCAACGTGCAGAAAATTAATTAAAAAGAGATAAGACACAGAAAACCTTCGCATGTCATAAAATTACAAATACAAAAGCAACAGATTAAAACACACATACACACAATTACAGATTTTGGTAACATTAGTAGCCAGAACATACCCAACAAATTGCTTAATCATCAAATATCTTACTAATTTCAAAAGGGGGAGGCGGCGGGGGCTGGTGGTAATGACTGACTTCAGTTGACCCCAGGATTTGAGTCTTCCTTCCATAGCAAGCAAACGTAAGAAGACGGCATCAGGTCCCTATGAGAAGCGGAGTTCCTTTTCTCAAAGAGAACGGACACGAAGGTTGATGCCCTCTGCCCCGTTCCACCACATTCGTACACTCGTTTACCTCTTTTAACGAGGCAACGGAAAGACACAATTTCTTGAGACCCCAACACACCCCCAGAAGCCGTAAATTCTATTCCTGTTCAAACAGAGCGGAATTCACCTCCAAGCTGAGGGCAGCCGTTCCATCAAGTGCAGGATGGTTTACTGTTACAGAGTTGGCGCTGAAAATGTCTTTAAGAGGGGTGGACAGGAGCCGGTGGGGACCCGGGCAAGCCCAGGGTTGAGCAATGACCCGTATGAGAAAGGCAACACATGGGTCAGTCCTCAGGGATGGTTTCACCTCTGTGCACACCGCTGAGGTAGGAGCCTCGGGAGAAACAAAGAGGACCTTAGGGGAACGAGAGTGCCTTCTTGGCAAATCGGTGCCCTCTTGCTCACTTGGGGGCCTGAGGCGGTCACAGTCATAGGCCGGGCGGGGCCTGGCAGGGGAGACACGTGACCTTACAAAATTCAAGAGTGGTATCTGAGCACAGCCACAGAGGAGAGGAAGATCCAAGACAAAGCCACTGGCGGTGGGCGAGGCCTCAGCGCGGACCCCAGGGCACCTGCGGTTTAGTGCAAGCTCAAGGGGCTGGGGGCAGGGCGGGGGGGTAACAGGAAGTGGAAAACCCCGGCAACAACCTACAAAACAGTTATTAGCAAATGGTATCAAAAAGTATCAAAACATTTCAAAAAACTTTAAAAACTGCCAGGCTTGGCAGACGCGCAGGGCAGGATCTCCGAGGGCCAGTGGAGCTGGCCTACACTCCAGAGGTTTCCTCTGGAGGCCAGGACACCGTCCCCTCCCCTCCCCCTCTGAAGATGCCAAGGCTGGAACTGCCCGAGACTCCGGGGAAGCTCCGAGAGACAGAAGGCCCTCGAACTTCTCCTCCGGCGGGTGCTGGGCTAAGCCATGTGCCGAGGCCAAGGCCGAGCAGGGTAAAGGGGAAGCTGGTAAGTGTACCTGGGGTGGAGGTGGAGGCCTCCCGCTTCCCACACTGCTGCTAAGTGCTGGAAGGTCCCCTGGCTGAGGGGCCAGCTACGTTGAACCGCAGGTTAACTCTCCCGAGCTCACAGAGTGGGACCCTGGAGCTCAGGGGAGGGACGGGAACCCCACTCACTTTGGCATTTGGGTCTCCACCCAAAACTGAACACCCCTACGGCTGGCCCCTGGGCTTTCTACTAAGTCAGTGGGAGGCCCCCTTTTCGGTGATTGTGTTTCAGAACACAATCACACACCCAGGTGTTCTGCTCAGATCAAGATCTGAAAGTCCTACCCTGCAGTCTTTCTAAAATGCTAAAATGTGACCATTTAACTAAAACGTTAAAAATCCCGAAGGAGCCAGAGCCGGAAGTACGCGCAAGTCACTAACACAACCTCTATTTTAAGCTGTAGGAAGACCACGGGCAGGAACCAGGAACTCTCCCGCCCTCTTTTCCCCTCCCTTCTAGAATGACATCTTCGTCTTAGGCAAACAGGGTTCCAGACTGGGTAAGGACCAAACAGCTGATGTGAAGTGGAAACTCCAGTTCTTTAAAAGTGAGAAACCCCCCCCCCAAAAAACCTGTAGGAAAGCCCACTATGCTTATCTTGAAAGCTCAAAAGAAACGATTCCGGCCTTCTCAAAAGTCCTCAAAGGCAGCAGACAGTGCCGCTGCATTTCAAGAGGACGGTCTACGAGAACCTGACCTCTGGCATGGGTGGTTCAGTGGTAGAATTCTCGCCTGCCGACCGCTGTCACCAGGCTTGGAAACTGTGTCACTGATTCTGCTGCTCAAACAGCCACCTGCTGGGCTGCAGCCCCGAGTTGACTGCCCGTCTGGGTTACGTAGCATTGTCCCCCATTCTCTGCTGGACAGCACCGCAGGGCGGCTGCCACCTTAACAACATGGGACGCCAGCGACCTGTCATGGCTCCCACCACCGAGCAGGCCAGTGTCTGTGCAACTGCTGCCTCCTGGTCGTGAGGCTCCTTTCCACGGACACTGATAGGCTCGACAACATTCCTTAGCACAGGGAAACCACCACCAATCATGAGAAGCCAGTCCCCGGGAAGAAGCTTCTCAACCTTAACAATATTGGGGTCTAAACCATGCAAATGACAAACTGCCAGGGTGGCAAGAGTGACAGCACGAAGGAGGAGATGCGAGACATTGTACGGAGTCCACAAGGCACAAGAGAATCTGAATAGTGACCAGCACTGCACCCTTGTCCGGGGACACGTCATGGTAGTCAGAAATAAAAGAGCTGGCTTGAGCTAAAAATGGGCGGCTCTCCTCTTCCCAAGGTCAAAGCCATCCTGCTCCCCCGAAGCACACATGGAATCTACATGCTCTTCCCCACCTGACCCTGGACTCTGGTTAAACCACCACCTCTTTGTTCATGACTGAGAACAGACCACGAGTTCCATGCCTTCTGTAGGGTCCTCTACTAGCAGCATTTTTCCTAGAATAGGAAGAGGGTAAGCTATCCAAAATTGGCAGAAGTTCTGCAAAACATGTTTGTGGAGGGCTGGACAAGGCATGAGACAAAAAAGGCTTTCGGGCTCAATGAAGTTTGGCAATACTGGGTTGATGGCAGGTTAACAGTTAACGTGGGACTTCTCAGAGCCTTTAATTCACTGAAGTATTGTAGAGCTCCAAGAAGACTATACAGTTTGTTTTTGGTTTGATTGTTTGCATGCCTTGCAGAACCTCTCAACAGACTGTAAGCCTCTGGGGACTTCCACGTGCACAGAGCTAGCTAAGTCAGCAGACCGCTCACCCCACTAACGACAGAGGGGATGGGTTTAGGTACTGAAGATTTCAGTGCCCAAGCCCCTCAAAATCACAGTAATCCTTCAAGGGGAAGGAAAGCAAGGACAGTAAAGAGATCTTTTTTTTTTAAAGTAACTATGTTAATGGAGATTCAGAGTCTAGTACCAAGGTTAACAATAAATCTCGAGGTGTTCTCATCTCTGCAGTGAGATCATTGCCAAGGCATGGATCGTGAACGCCTCCCTCGGCAAGTGCACTTCTCCTCCCCCATCCTTGTGCCCACAGGAGCTAGGGTGGGAGTCCCCACCTCTCCTCCAAGGGCACACCCTGGTAGTGAGACCTGCAGGAGTCAGCGCGGGGTGGTCACACGTCCCAGGAGGTGCTCACCGCACATTAACAGCTTATATGGACTGAAGGAGCCGAGCCCCGGGGGACAGTGATTGTGACCACCGCGCAATGAATGAGGGAACAGCTAAGACTTGTTACAGAATTTGCCCAGCAGCACAAAATGACCTAGCAGTGGACGGCTGAGTTTTGGGGATGGGGCGGGTACCTGACATCCTCCTTCAGGGGGAAAGGTGTGCTCAGCTCACTCACGGAAGGGCTGTCGAGGGCTTCCTGGAGCCAAGCCAGAGAAAACAACAGCAAATTCTAGGATGGCCACTTTTTCTTTCCTGAGAAATGAACAGATTTGGGGGGCTCAGTAATGTAACTTAAGAAGTGGGTCCTGGGGGGAAAAAAAGAGCACAAATTACAAAAAAATTTAAGAGTTTCATGCCTTTTTTTTTTGTTTCCAGTTTCTTGATTATCTAGACCCTTTTAGAATTCAGGAAGATTACCTATCAGGGGGATGGGACTACTCAGAAACAAGAGTCACCAGCTCAGGAAATCCTGGCAGGAACATCTCTCCAGTGAGAAGTCCCAGGTCCTGCCCTGTCGGGGTCTCTGAGTCCCTACTCATTAACAAGAACACATTTGACATTGCCCGCGACCTGGTTATAGCTTCTGGGCACCCCCTGTACCCCTACTGCTGGTAGTTTTAGGATGGATAATCCTGAGGCAGGGCCCAGGAATCCGTCTAACAGTTCAGCCAGGCTGAGGGAGGCGTGGACTGGGGGTTCCGAACTGGCCCCACCACAGCCCCCAGTGTCATGGGCAAAGATTTCACGTCACCCCTGCCCCAGGTACCCTCGGGGGGATGGGGAGGGGGCCCCCTCGGGGAGACTGCACGTGAGGGAAGAACGCCTACACAGAGATGAGGGGCTATTTCATGCCTGGGCCCAGGGTTAAGCAGTCAAGCAAGATAATATGTAAAATTATAGAGAATATTTAATCGGTTACTGTGATACCATAGAAATACCAAGAATCATAAAAGTAAAAAAAAAAAAAAAAAAAAAAAGCTGCTAAGAAGTACATCATGGTTCCAGGACACTATGAAGTCGTTGCTGGTCTGGACGCTCCGGCGGGGCTGGTTGGGGGGTTGGGGGCGGGTCACTGGCCCCGGTCCTGGTACCTCTTGCCCTTCCCCTTCTTCTTCTTGTCCTCCAGCCGCGGCTTGAGGGCGCACACGCAGGCCGACACGCCGGCGATGGCCTTGGGCAGGTCGGGGCCCTTGCCCCACTTGTCCTTCTCGCGGTCGTACACCTGCACGGTCTTGGAGAAGGCTGTGCTCTCCCAGCTGTAGCCGCCCAGGATGTAGATGCGGCCCTCCCACACGGCCACCCCCGACTCGCTGTTGGCCTGCAGCAGGGGCGCCACGCGGGTCCACTGGTTGCACTGCGGGCTGTAGGCCTCGACGCCCAGCACGTCGAAGCGCTCCATGGACTCGACGCTGTCGTCGCTGCCGCCGATGGAGTAGATGGTGTCGCCCAGGCTGCACATGCTGTGCCAGCCGCGCGCCGTGGTCATGGGCCGCCGCTCCTCCCACACATCCGTCCGGTGGTCGTAACACAGCAGGTTCTTGCGGTACGGGCCGATCTGGTAGTCGTGGCCCCCGGAGATGTACACGAAGTCCTTGTAGATGGTGCCTGCGTGGCCATAGGTGAACCTGTGGAGGGACGGGGCAGGGGGGTGGGCAGAGACAGAGGGGGCTCAGCGCTGCGCCCGGGCTGGGCCTCCCAGCTCCAGGCCTGTGCTCTTCTCCTCTGCAAAAGTGGGACGACCTGCTCTCTGGGGAAGAGGGGGGCGGTGGGGACCTGAGGGGACCACGCAGGGAGCAGGCAGCCTGTGCCCGCCTCACAGATGACAGCTGTCACTAGCAAGGTGGGGCCAAGCCGGGTGGGGGAACAGGCGTGGGGCTCGGCACCTAGGCCGCCTGGGCTCTGCCTCACGCTCCGCTTCCCCCAGGGCAGGCGTGGGGAGAATTACAAGGCTGCTCCTTCCGGAAAACCACGAGGCTGTGTGATGGAGGCACACACAGGCCCCTGATCAAATGGGAACCAAAGTACAATTCAACTCTGACATTCCGGGAACGACTGGAGCGACAGCCAAACACCCAAGGGGCTCGCGGTAAGGGTGGGACGGACGGGCAGAGCACAAGAGATTCTCTGTGTGACATGTGTCCCCATACTTCTGTCCTGAGCCACAGAACGTACAACACAAACTGGACAGTGAGCCCTCACTCGGGGCAGCCCCCCCCAAGTAATGTAGCCCCTCAGGGCTGTAGCAAATGTAGCTGGCTACTTCAGGATGTCACCAATGGGGGGAGTATGCTCCAAGGGGAGGGTCGATGGGAACAATCTGTACCTTCTGCTCAATTTTCGATTTTCTCGAAAAAATGTAGTTCAGGTAAAAACCAAAAAGTAAAGAACAAAACCTAAGTGCAAACACAGGTGATAGGAGAAGGGGAGGAGACTGAGGAGAGCGGCTGCATGGAGGCAGGGGGCTGCGGGAGGGGAGAGGCTGGGAGGGCAGCCCCAGGCAGCTCTCGGGATGGGCTGTGGGTTCACGGAGGTCCCGTTACACGCACACACCAATGATCATGGCATCGCGGGCTACATTTCCTCCAACCTCGTACAGCTCAGGCCCGTTTAGAAAGAAAAAAACCAAGTGGTTGTAGCGTTTAGGTACATAAGTCACACCAGCCGGCCCAGAGAAAGGGACAGCAGCAGACGCTCTAAACCACTACCGTGAAGCCTCACTTCTCCATCTGTGAAATGGGGTGATAAAAAACAGTACCTAAACCTAGGGAGGCCAGAAGTTTTGGTCTGCCTACAACACGGTTGGTATTCATACTCTTAACCTTCCCTGCTCACTGCCACCTTGGTTTGGATAACAAATTACGTGGGCGCTCGCGTGCCCTTCTAGCTGCCGGGGACCCGGGCAAGGCGGCTGCCCGTGACCCACAGCAAGGGTCCGCTCTGTCTGTACACAGAGCGAGCCTGCAGGTTCAGTTACAAGGAGCAGCTAAGACCAGCACAAGCACCCTCTGCTGGATAGGTGACGAAGACCAGCGCTGATCCGTGCAGACCTCGGCGCGGGCGACAGAGAAGGAGCCCCAAGCCCCAGGGCACTCCCCGATGTCGGTGCTATGTGTAGGGGGTTCTCGCCCTGATAGCCCTGTGGGGCAAGTGTGAACATGCCCGCTGTACAGATGAAGCAGGAAAGACCCAGGTGAGGACACTTACTTGTGTCACACATCTGTCACCTCTCAGAACCCAAGCCCACACTTGGGGACGTTCCTTGGGAAAGCCCTCACTATCTGAACTTGATACCCTCTCCCCGAAACTCCAGAAGCGAACAGACTCAGACACGGAGGGAGAGCTGCCTGATCAGCAGAGCTGACCCCTGCACCCAGATGGTCAGAAACCAGAGCCCTGACTGGTCACCGACATGCCCTCTGTCCCCACGTTCTGCTCACGGTTATTTACAAGCCCAGAGATTTTTTTCTGGAGTCAGAGATCAAAATATCTAGAAAACAAGGTGGACCAAGTCATCCCCATTTGAGGAGACCACCACAGAGCCCCCCATCACCTGGGCAAGCCAGCCACGTAGGACCAGGAGTCGGTCTTGGGGCTGTAAGTCTCCACTGAAGAAAGAGCTCCATTCTCATTCCGGCCACCGACGGCCACCAGCTTGTCTTCGATGGAGGCCAGGTAGAAATCCACGCGGCGCTGGTTCATGGAGGCCACCTGCGGAGGGGGGACACCTGTACCTTCCCTTGCCTGGACACGGATGACATCAACAGTGAGCACTGAGTTCCCATATGTTCTATGGAACACACAGCCCAGGAGGGTCAAGCGGTGGCCAAGTGTGTTTGGGAGAAGGAAGATGAACTTGAAGCCCGGGGAGGCTCTTGAGGGGGACTTCTCAGAGCTCCCAGGAACCCGGAGGCACGGCAAGTCCCCAAGAAGGGATGGAGAACACAGTTCCCCTAACTCGTCTGGCCACATGGCTGACCTCGTGGACTTGAGTTCCACGGAACACCCAGTTTCATCTTTCCTTTTACTCTTCCCCACATCAGATACTTTTTAAATTAATGCTGAGTGCTAGCGTGTTAACCGCAATCAATGGGAAACTATAAAGCAGAAGACCCGATTTTTTTTTTTTTTTTAAATAACGCAGGCACAACACAGAAATTAACACAGTCCTGGAGGAGATCATGCCTTCAGGCTGTCCCCGCTACAAAGCTTCTAAGCGCGGGCTCCAGAGCTGGGAGCCACTTTCTAGCTTGGGAGGGGGTGGGTTTCAGATTTTTTTTTTTTTTTTTTTTTTTGAGAATAAAACAGAAAGGTCATCGGAGTCCATTCTGAGTTTTGTGCCCAGAAAACAAAACAAAACAAACCAAAAAACCCACCAAGTTAAATAAAAACACTGAGGTGTGGGTAGAAAGACCAACTTTCTAGGGTGGTGGCCTGCGTTGGTGTTTGGGAGAGAAGGGCCCACCTCCCCTGTGCCAGGTGCTTGCCAACCGCCCTGAGCGCCAGCCAGCCTCAGACCTTAGAAGGACAATGCCCTCCCACCCCATCTCCAGAGGCAGAAGCAGAAATCCACAGGGCAAGGACCAGTCTGAAATCCACAGCTCTGACTTAGCAAGCCGGGGGGTGAACTCAGGTCTGCGGCCAACGCCCACACGTCCCAGATGTGTCACACCTGCTGGCAGGCATGAACCCTGGTGGCCGCCCTCAAGGAGCTCCAAACCCTTCCCAAGGAGGGGAGCTCCAGGGAGACTCTGAGGCAGGGGAATGGGGTCTGAACTCCAGGTCAAACCTCTAGACTGGCACTGCCTGGAACGGCAGCCGCTAGCCTCGTGTGGCCGTTTCCTCTTGGACATAAATCAGTTAAAAGGAAATAAACAGAGAACTCAGTGTTTCAGTCCCACTGGCCACATTCTGAGCGCTCGATCGCCACATGTGGTTGGGCGCTAGGTTATCGGCTGGCATGGGCTGGGAGTGCTTCTGCAGCCCTAGAACATTGTACCAAGCAAGCTCCGCTCCAGATGCTGACCGAGCCTGTAGACAGCGGCCGACCAGCGCTCGTGAGCCCCGTGCAGGGTGCAGGCATGGGGAAGCACGGGAACCACAGGTGCTTGTCCCTTGATCGTCAGGCCCTGTTCCCAAGCAGGACGGTGGCCCAGGCCTGGGGTGGTGGTAAGGGGAGGGGAGGGGATGGGGGGGGCAGTCAAGGCTAGGTTTAAGCGACCGAAAGTCGTCAAGAGTAAAGAAGTAATCCGGCTTTAATCTCACCTTGATCCACTGTTTACAGCGGGGGTCATACCTATAAAGAAGATTGGACGCCGCGTCCCCTCCATTGTCCCGGGAGAAGCTGCCGCCGGCGATGAAGATGAACCCCCCTAGCACGGCGACACAGTGGTGGCTCCGCCGGGCCGGCAGGGGTGTCTCCTTGACCCACTGCTCGCTGGCGGCGTCCAGGTAGCAGGTGTCGTCGCTGAGCTCCAGACAGCGCTCGGACACCTCGCCGCCCACGAACAGCAGCCGCTCCTGGTTGGTGCGCAGCGCCGTGCGCTTGGTCTGCAGCACGGGCTGGGCCGCCAGGCTGTTGTGGTAGCGCACCGCCTCCTCGATGAAGCCCTCGCAGTTGGCCTCCCGCGGCAGCAGCGAGCACACGGCCGGCTTGACACGGTGCAGCAGGTCGTTCTTGGGGATGAGCGGGAAGTGGATGTTCTCCAGCACCTGGAAGGCGTGGGCCTCGCGCTCGGGCCGCTGCGTGAGCCACTGCAGGGCGGCCCGCAGCAGGTCGTGCTCGCACTCGCGCTGCACCTCGCTGCTGCCCAGGTAGGCGCACAGCTTCTGCACGGACACGTTCTGCAGGAAGTCGGGCGTGAAGGACAGCGTGCCGAAGCGGCGCAGGATGAAGCCGTCGACGAAGGCGTCCAGCCGCCTGAGGCTGTAGATGGAGGCCAGCTCCTGCAGGTACAGGTAGTTCTCCTCGCTCACCTCCTGCTCCAGATACTCGCAGCAGAAGTCCACCACCGTCCAGATCTGCAGCAGGTGCGCCGTCTCCAGGATGTAGTCGATGTTGCCGCCGTCCAGCGCCAGCTCCCCGCCGTACAGGAAGTCCACCACGGCCTTGAGCCCGATGTACGAGGCGCCGACGAGCTCCACCTCCTTCTGGAAGGCCTCGCGCATGCCGATGGTGAACATGGAGTTGAAGTAGTCACTGCACACGGCCAGCAGGTTGCGGTGGGCCGGCACGCGCTGCTCGTCCGCCACCAGGACGATGTCACAGAAGAGCCCACGGAGACGCTGCTCGTTGAGCCGCTGCAGCACCGTGCTCGGGTGCTCGGCCCAGCGGTACACCTGCGGTGGAGGGCACGGCTCAGGGGTCGGCTCACCGCGGGGTGGGGGCGGGGGGAGCATGCCACCCCCTCCCCCGCCGCACCCCTGCTCCCCACCAAGGGGTTCCGGGGTCCGTCTGGTGCCCCACGACCAGCACTTACGTACAGCACAGTGAAAGAGAACGGGAACGGCAGGTCAGAGAGCCTGCAGGGAATAAGGGGGGGGGGGTGTGTGTGTGTGTGTGTGTGTGTGTGTGTGTGTGTGCGCGCGCGCGCGCACTGTAGCTTTCCTTCTTTCTTTTCAAACGCAAGTCCTAAAGGGGCGGCTAGCTCGCTCAGTCGGAGGAGCTGGAGACTCTTGATCTCAGGGTTGGGGGTTCAAGTTTCAGGTTGGGTGTAGAGAGAACTTAAAAATAAAATCTTTAAAAAAAAAAAATGTGGTATATCAGGGCGCCTGGGCGGCTCACTGGGTTAAGCCTCTGCTTTCGGCTCAGGTTGTGATCCCAAGGTCCTGGGATCGAGCCCCGCATCGAGCTCTCTCCTCAGTGGGGAGCCTGCTTCCTCCTCTCTCTGCCTGCCTCTGCCTACTTGTGATCTCTCAGTCAGATAGATAGATAAATAAATAAATAAATAAATAAAATCTTTAAAATAAAAAAGTGGTATATCAAGTGCAGTTCCTAAAAACTGACAGCATTCCCTTCCTTCCTACTTTCTTTCATTATATATACAATTCTGAAAAACTTACTTCCTCTCGGTCTCTCATCCTTCCTCTCTTCTTTCTAAATAGAATTCCTGGAAGGTTTCTTTCTTCTCTCCCTGCCCCCTTTCTTTCTTACTGTGGGTCCTGAACAAACAGGTGTCAAACCTGCTGTCCTTTAAGGAGGACACGTAATGGAACAGCACCGGGTATTATGTAAGACTGATAAATCACAGACCTGTGCCTCTGCAACCGATGATACATGTTAATTTAAAAAAGGAAGAAGAAAAAAACCTGCTGTCCTATCAGAAAGGTGAAGTGGCTCAGAGCAGCCTAGTCTACACTCGGACAGAATCTGGGTTTGAATCCCAGCTCTGCTACTCACTAGCTTGTGGTCTTGGGAAACCACAGTAGCTTCTCGGTCTCCACTTCCCAGTGTCACGAGTGAGATGAGGGCACTTTGCAGTCAGGAATGGGGAGTTCAGGAGACACACTGTGGCAGGGAGCTGCTTCCAGGACAGCTGGAGCGCCCACCAAGGCCTCACACCCAGAGGAAGACTGCTCTCTCTCTCTATTAAAAAGTGCTCAGCACCCAGCCATGCTTCAGGGACAACACCCACCCCCCCACCCCACCCCTGCCTCCACTTCTACTGATGATCCAGGGATGTGTCCGGTCCCAGAGACTCTGCAATGCTTCCAGAATAAGGAGCTCTGGGGCTCCTCCTTTCAGAAACACGGCTTCACTAGTCGTCACCCAGACTAAAAGAGAGAAATCATGAAATATGCAAGAGCATGGTCTCTCCCAGGGCAGGGCTTAGATGTGTCCCACGCCGTGCCCTCGCTCATTCAAGGGTCATGATGACCCTTCAAGGGAAGGGCTGTCATCATGCCCATTTCCCAGATGAGGAAAACTGAGGCTCAGAGAGACAAGGAAACTTGCCCAAAGCCCCACAGTGACTGAGTGGCACAGCTGGGATTTAAAACTAGGTCTGATTCGAGAGCCCAAACTTTTCATCATCACACAGTGGCAGAATTAACAAAATAATTAATATGAACAATTAAATGGATTAATTCTAGCAATTCCGGTTGGGAGACATGGACTGAGTGCTATGGTCCTGCCATATGCTTTGGAGGAGGCAAAGACCTGTCAGACCGAGACAGCAGCTCTCCACCCTTGTAAGACCAGTGAGGCTCCGGGCATTCAGGATCCGCCTGCTGCTTGCTTTGTTGACCTTGGAACAATCACGAAATTCTGCACAGGGAGACCGAGGCCGTTCAAACACATCCGTGAGGTCACCGGCCTGTTTGAGGGTGCCTGAGGCAAGGGCTGGCTGGGCTCTAAGCCTGTAAGGGGAAGTGGGTGTGGACGAGGGAAGAGGGGCTGAGGGCTCCCCGAGTTCCTGCAGGTCCCCTATCAAGCCACGCCCTATCGCATGGGTCTCATCTCCTTCTTTGCCTCCTGCCTCCCACGCATCTGTGACTGCAGTACTTTCCTTCCCTCTGGTCCCCGCGTGGTCTGGCCACTTCCCACACCAACCACCCCATCTAGACCACAGGCGTGGGCCACGTCCTCACACTCCACTGAGGACACCAGACCCATACTGCCCAAAGCTGCTTTTCCTTCCAAGTGCCAAGAGCCAGGCTCTATGGCTGTTACATTATAGAGCAGTTTCTCCGAGGTCCCACACACGGTCTCTTGGTCTATTCTGGTCACTGGCAGAAAGAGTGCACCAGGCTGGGCTGGTTTAGGCTTCTTTTTTTTTTTTTTTTTTTCTTAAGATTTTATTTACTTATTTGACAGACAGAGATCACAAGTAGGCAGAGAGGCAGGCAGAGAGAGAGGGGGAAGCCGGCTTCCCGCGGAGCAGAGAGCCCGATGTGGGGCTTGATCCCAGGACCCTGGGATCATGACCTGAGCTGAAGGCAGAGGCTTAACCCACTGAGCCACCCAGGCACCCCTGGTTTGGGCTTCTAATGAAGCAGAAAGGGCCTGGGCTCCACCACATCCTGGCTTGGGGGCCCCTCTTGGGCGTACACTCGAGGAAGGAAGGATAAAGGCACCATGGCAGCGCAGGCTAACTCGTGACGGCAAAGGCTCCAAATCCCGAGAAGTGAGGAGCATCGAGTGGGCGGGCTGCCCAGTCTCTAAGCTGGTGGGGATGCGGAACCACCACACTTAAATGGGTATACACAGGACCCCCATCTGCAGTGTAAAAAGAGAAACAGCCCCCCGAGGGGCGGGGGGTGGGGACAGATGACAGCTGCTGAGGGGACCATCTGCTCCCGGGAGCAGGGAGAAGGGCAGCCCCTCTTTCCAAAACTGGGTCTCCATGCTAAGTAGGCACGCTCCACTCTTCACCTGGGTCTCAACTACAACCCCCCATTTCTGGTCATTTTCATGCAGCTGCAGAGATGAAAACTTTGGGGGGGAAAAAAACAGACAAACGTGACTTCCCAATTTTAAAGGGACATTAGTAACAGTCTCGCAGCGTTTTCTGTAATTTGGAAGGCCCAACTTCTACATTTGTTGATGGTATTTAATCCTGTTCATTCATTTATTTCCTATTTTAGTGCCTTCCTTAGAGGAGGGTGAAGGAACACAGCCACTCAGTAGCAAACCCAGCCAGAATGCTAGGAAGGGGTATTTCATATTTTAAAAAAAAAAAAAAAAAAATCACCATTAAAATGGATGAAGACATTTCAGAGCAGATAAATGAACAGTGGCCGTCACAGAAGGGAAGACGTTAGCACCCTGGGAAGGAACCACCTCCCAGTACACCACAGCAACCCTCGGAAGCGGACTAACCAGTGAAGGAGCCAGGTACACGCGCGTACCGACCCCCCTGGGTCCCATTTACATTAAGTTCAAGGGCAGACAAAACTCCAGTCCTGGAAGCTGGAGACTGGGACAGGTGCTGGCTACACTGATGTGTTTAACGTCTGGAAAACTGAGGATACACTTACCATCTGGGCTCTTTCTCTAATACAAAAAGTTAGAAGCTTAAATACCATCTAACCAAGGGATAGGTTCAGACAGAAACAAACTCAGGATGTGGCTTTAAGGGACAAAGACTTCTAGCCCTATCACACTGAGAAAGCTACCCTGTCTCGGTGGCCAGGGTCCGAAACAAAGCCTCTTTGAAACAGCCTTGAGACCGCTCTGGGTTTTCACAGCGGATAAAGCCGGGCTTGGCAAGTGTCTTCCCGGGAACTCGCACGGAAACAGGAGCCCATTTTTCTGGAGAACCAACTTCTCCTGAAAATTACACTCCGGTTTCCTATCATGCACAGCTGCACAAACTCTGCCCCGTTTTTTCCCCCTCAAGTCTAAAGGCTGCTAACAACTCTCTTTGTAAAGTGCTGTTCCTTAATCTTTTTTCCAATCCTGTAAGATTATTTTTCCTAACAGTTCCCGTGCAATTTAAAGACCACATATATTCTGCATATGTGTGTGTGAACCGTATGCATAGCTGTGCTCTAATCACACACACACAAAAAAGTAGGATCCTTTCTGCACCTCCAAGGACCAATTTTGGCCCCTTGGGAGCAATGGCGGCTGCATTGAAAATGCGTGATCTGGGGGCACCTAGGTGGCTCAGCTGGTTAAACGACCGCCTTTGGCTCAGGTCATGATTCCAGGGTTCTGGAATCGAGCCCCACACTGGGCTCCCCGCTCAGTGGGGGAGCCTGTTTCTCCCTCTCCCCTGCTTGTGCATACTCTCTCACTGTCAAATAAATAAGTAAAATCTCTTAAAAAAAAAAAAGGAAAATGCATGATCTAAGGTAACCTTAGCATTTATTAATCTCCAAGAGAACCACTTTCAGAGAAAAATAGGGTGTTGTCAATATTTATAGAGGGACAGGTGTAAACAGAGACTGCCTTGCAAACCAATCCCCCAATCCTTACATCTAGTACTTTGGGGGACAGGGGCTGCTCCGAGCCGTCCGAAGAGTCTACTGATGGTATAGATTCCCAGGTCCTACTCTCAGATTTTAAGTTAGCCAGTTAGGGATGGAGTGGGGCATATGCATTTCTAATTCCATACCTTTCCCCTCACCATCTCCCGGAGTGATCCTCCGGTGGCCAGTGCGACACCGTTTGGCAGCCCGCCCTGGGGAACCCACCCTCACTTGCTCATAGGGTCCCAGCAAGTCATGACTGGGGGAAGATTCTGGGCCCTTAACAGCCAGGTAGGCAACGTGTTGCCCCCACCATGAGGTGGGTGACTGGCTTGTCAATGGATGTGTCCTTGGGAGTTTTCTGAGCCCCATGTGGGGACAAACATCCCGCGGCTTTTCTTCAGTCCCAGCCACGTCTTCAGGTTGAGGAAAAGAACTAACAGGTCAAGGTGTAGTTCTAATGTCCCCCGCCTCCACCCCCTACCCCTCTGAGTTTAGGGCACGTTTTCCATTCCGTGTCCCTGCTACCTCCCCCAATTCATCATTAAGGAGATTACCACCACCCCCAAGAAGGAACAGAAAATCAGTCTGTCAGGCACGAACTCATCAGAAAAACACCATACTGCTAAGGCGACCTGCGCACGCGGCGAGCACCCACTCACAGACCTTGGAGGACTCGCTGATCTTGTAGGGCCGTGACACTCGCGTCTGCCGGCTTCCCTCCATCATAGAAGAGACCGCAGCCCTGGAACGAGAACAGGATCTCTGAGCCTCCGAGACCAAACCCTAGGTCATTCATTCATCATAGCTCTGCTGGCGGACCTCAGTGACAGCCAGGGTGCGGCCACAGGAGGAAAGAGGGAGAGAAGACCGTATACTGTCAAGAGCTCTCGGACACGGAGTTGGAAAAAATCAGGTTAGAATGAGGAGCAGATGGAGCATCTAACCTTGATCATTTATAAACTAAAACCTGACGTCGCGTCTTTTAGGCCTTGTCCCACAAATATCTGCTGGATCTGGAGGAAGCCTTCTTCTTGGAAGACTTGGGCTGGATCCAAATTATAATGACAATAGTTACCATTTCAAAGCCTGGACTGGGACCCAGGAACTCGGCTAAGGGATGTATGTGTGTGATCTCATTTGAGCCCAACTACTCCGCTGCCAGGCTAAGGTCACATCCCCGTTCACAGGTGAGGACACTGGGCTCCAGGTCACAAAGCTGGTAAACGGCGGGGAATCCAACCTAAGCCCGTCCAGCTTCAAAGTGGGCAGACGTGCACCCTTTACCCACAAGCTCTGCTCACTGTGGCCCAGGGTTCGGGAGTCTCTTACTTTTAAAATATCACAGCGAAGGCCAGGCTGTGATGCAGTGATGACAGCCACAAAAGAAATACAGTCACATTCTAGACACAGGGGTTTTCCTACAAGTGCACTCCTAGGTCTTCACTGATTTAATGCCCCCAAAACCCTCAGGAGGCCAGAACTATTATTCTGTTTACAGAGGAGAAAGCTGATAGCGATATGGTCACTTGCCCAGCGTCACACAGTCAGGAAGGAGCAGCGGGGTGGGACTACAACCCACGGAGGCTTGCTCTCAACCCCCAAGCTACCCTGCCTGTCCATTTAAAAAAAAAAAAAAAAAGTGGGGTGCGTGGGTGGCTCAGGGTGTTAAAGCCTCTGCCTTTAGCTCAGGTCATGGTCCCAGGGTCCTGGGATTGGCATCGGGCCCTCTGCTCGGCGGGGAGCCTGCTTCCCCCTCTCTCTCTGCCTGCCTATGATTTCTCTGTCACATAATAAAATCTTTAAAAAAAACATGCCTACAGGCAGTACGTCCTGCCTAGAAGGTCCAGTATAAAATTGAACAGTTACAGTCACCTCTCTAGACCTCATAATCATCTCTATGGGATGGGCTGGAGTATCAGGCAACACGGGAGTTCTTCCCGCTTCGAAAGCCAACTAATTCACTAATAATAGCACGAGCCAGGCTCTGGGGACGGGGTGGGGGGAGGGTGTAGGAGCACAGAGGAAGGACTACGCCAGCTACATGGGCACAAGTTACAGACGGGGTTTAAGAAGGAATTTTTTTCCCCCTTTCTCTGAGTTACAAAGAGTCCATTTGTTACCTACTGAACAAACAGCCCTGGCTAATAAAACAATGTCACAAGAAGCAAGCACTGTGTCAAGATAATGGGGGTCACACCGAGGTGGGGGGGGGGGCTCCAGCATTCCCAAGGGAGTAACCTGGGGCACAGTGCATCCTGTCCAGCTCCCTGGGGAAAGGAAAGGGCAACTAGATTTTTCTTGACAAACTTGCAACTTTGTGACAAAGGCCAGCTGTAGCACCCCGGTCCCTTCTGACCTAACGGCCTGGGGGCTGCTAGGGGGTTCAGGAGGGAAGGGCAGGAAGCCAATATTCACACAGTGCCTGCTGGCCGTTCTACCTTCACACTCTGAGACAGGTGCGCGATCACCGCAGACGCCCGGGCTCAGGTGCTAGAGAGGCCCACCCAAGGTCACACCCCAGAAAGCAGCAGGTCCCTCTCTCCCCACCACCCCTGCAGCCATCCAGGGCTCAGGTTCCCTCTCTGCGATGAAAGCTTTCGTTTCTAGGCCAAGATTTCTTGGGAGAGTTTCCCCTGCTGGAGGCTCCCTTTTGTCTCGGGGCAAGCGGTTCGGGGCCAACGCGCGCAGGAGCGCTGGGTGTCAGCCGCCTCCCGTGCTTCCCGGAGGCAGACGAAGGGGTCAAGGCCATCCACAGGGGCAGGGGCGATCCCCGGTTCCACGTTAAAAGGTCTTTGAGTAAACACGGGAACAGAGGCGACATCCGGACGGAGGGTCCCCGGGGACCCTGCTCTTCGAGACGCTTCCCGGCTTCTAGCCTGAACCGGCCCGACCCCAGCGATCGGGAAACGGACTCGGACGCCGCAGCGACTCACCAAGCACCGGTCTCGCGGCCGCCGCGGCCGCTCGCCCGCACCCGCGCCCGCACCCCCTGGCCGAACTGTCGGCACAACGGCCGCCGGGCAGGCTCGAGCCCGCGGCGAGGCGGCGGAGGGAGGCGGAGTCGGATCGCGGCCCGGCCGGCGCCCGCGGCAGGACGCGGGGACACTCACCTGGGCCGCGCGGGCCGCGCAGGCCGCACCTGCCTCACCTGCGGTTCCCCCTCCCGCCGCGTCCCCCGGCGCCCAGGGACGCCCGGAGGGAGAGGGGGCGGCGCGGCCGGGGCTCCCCGCTCGCCAGGATGGGCGCCCCCCGCCCAGTCCCCCAAGCCCCCGACCCCCCGACGCGCGCCGAGGCCCACCTGGAGGGCGCGCTACGGGAGCGGCGCGGGGGACCCCTGGCGGCGGCGGGACCGGGCGGGCGCGGCGGCAGGACCGGGTCGCGGGAGTCCGGGGGCCGGCCGGCTGCGCGGCCATGGCTCCGCCAGGAAGTGCGAGGCCGAGGGCGGAGGCGGCGCGCGCGGCCAATGGCGGCGGCCGCGAGGGCTCAGGCGGCGGCGAGGCGGGGCCTGCGCCCAGGAAGCGGGGGGCGGCGCGCAGGGGGAGGGGGTGGCGCGCGGGGCCCAAAGGGAGGGTGGCGCGCTGGGCCCCGGCTAGGGGCGGTGCGTGGGCGCCGGCGGGAGGGGGTCAGCGCGCGGGGTCGGCGGTGGGGGCGCCCGCCGTCGGCCGCAGGCCCTCGTCTCCGCCCTCGTCTCCGCCCTCGCTCCCGCTCGCACCTGGGAACGCCCGCTGGGGTCCGCCACGGTCTCGGGCGCAGCCCTAGGGGTCATCGCGGCAGCCTCCTGGCTCCCGCACTTACTCCCAGGCTGAGCTCCTCAGTACGCTGCGCTCACCCCAAGCCGAGGCCCCCGCTGGCCCCTCGAGGTAAGGACACTTCCCTCCTCACCCCCCAACTCCTGCTCTGGTCACTCCCAGCTTTGCACTTCACGCAGCTCTCAGCACCGTGGAATATCACAAGCCACTTTCTGATTCACTTGGCGTATTTTCTCTCTTCCCCACTAGAAACCTTCCAGGAAAGAGTTTACTGTCGCTCTTATTCCTGGCCGGGCCCCCAGGACTGGCACACAGTAGGTGCTCGGTAACCAGTACATGTCTGCGGGACCAGTGAATTTAAGCATCACCCAGACATCGTCTGCACAGCATGGATGAATCTGGAAAGCATTAGGCTCAGTGAAAGAAGTCAGACACAAAAGGGACCCAGACTGTAGGATTTGAGTTATATGAAGTGTCCGCAACAGGCAAGTCCATGGAGACAAAGTAGGCAGGTGGTTGCGTGGGTCTGAGGAGTTGGGGGGTGTGGGGGTGACGGTTAAAGTATAAGGGATTCTTCTTGGGTGATGCAAATGTCCTAAAATTCCATGCTGTTGGTGGTTGTAGAACTTGAATATACCAAACCCCCTTAAACTGTACAATTTAAAAGGGCAAACTTATGGTATGTGAATTCTATCCCAATAAAGCTGTTACAAAAACAAACAAACAAACAAAATGCCCTCTCTCCTTGTTTTTCTACTCCCTGCCTTCTCTGGAAAGGATTCAGGGCTGCAAAGCTGGGCCAGGACAGAAAAGAAAACTAGGGATGGGGATTTAGCATGTCCAGGCAAATACTCAAGGCTTGTCTTTGTCCTTTCTCTGCTACACACAACACTCAACTCAGGCCCCTTCCATAGCATAATTCCCAGCGAGGAACCGTGTGGTCCCTGAGCAGCCTGGACTCCGGGACTCTCAGGGAGCACCTGTCCCCAGAGGCTGCCTGCCCTGGGGTGTGGGGGGTGGGGTGGTGGTAGCTCTCTGTCACCTCTGGTGCAAAATAAGGCCTGCACTCAGGTGGTGTAAGCTCGCCTGGGTAAGCTCTCTCACCTTGTTGGGAGAGACGTTACATCGGTGCCTGTTTGAGCCCACCGCCCATTCATGCCCTGCTTTCTGAAAAGCATTACATTTATGGGACTTAAAAAAATTTCACTTTTGATAATTGGGATTTGTATTAAATATCCTTAATTTGTGGAGAAATGAAAGTACAGAAAGTATCTTTTTAATTCAAAGGGAATTAGGGTAAAAGGAACCCCGGAACCACCTAGAGGGTCCTCTGAATGCTAGTCCCACTCTTCTTTCAATTCTTTTCCCTTTTCTGTGGGGACAAGCACACGGTCACCCTCCAGTACTTTACTCGGGCCTCATCTTTAAAGTCTTACTCTCTCATCTTTGACCCTCCCTTGACCCATCTCCACGGCAAAACAGCTAATCCCACATCTCATTCTATGTCTGTATCTTGACCCATGAGTCTCTGCTATTACTTGAACGCATTCATTCATTCATTCATCCATTCATTCATTCAGCAGACTTTTAGGAAACTTCTATTATGTGCCAGGCACTGTGGTACATGCCAGGGATAGAAAGAAGACATATTCAGGAATTTTAGGAAGGGAGGCAAACAAGTAAATGAGCAATTATCATATCATGGTCAGTCTCTTGGGGTTATATTCGGGGGCTGTGGGTGGCAAGTACTCTCTGTAATAGCTGTAGTGAAAGAGTCCCTCTCGCTATATATACATACTATATACAAAGTAAATAGAAGCATAGATATGACACAAGTAGTTACAATATCTGTATGTTTCTCCGCATGTGTATGGATATTTATCTACCTGAGAGCTTTAGCTGCAGTATTTTATCGTGAGACCCTATCATTTGGCATTAGCATCTGTCCACCAGCGTCTGTCCACCAGCTGTTGGATCTTTTATGAATGAGAAGGTACACAATATGATGGGACGTCTGGAATAAGGGTCAGAGACGAGCTCCAGAATCCACTCCTGATCTTGGCCTGAAAAGCATGCAGAGGTGGCTAACCTGACTTCATCCTGTTTTCCCCAGCACTTAGCATACCACCTTTTCACCTCTTTTTTCTTTAATATTTTCCTTCACGTTATAAAAGAAGTGCATGCTTAACTTGGGAAAGACAGAAACGTCCAAAAGGAAAAATAAACCACTTACTTCTGCACCATCCAAAATAATCATTGTTAATATTGTGGCATTTTCAGATTTTTCTCTTACGTAATTTCTTTATGAAAATAACCCCACTACATACAGCTTACTATGTGCTGGGCATGGCTCTAAGCTCCCTGCCCTTATAACAGGTACTGTTACTTTCCCTGTTTACGGATGGGGAAGATGAGGCTCAGAGATGTGAAATCGCTTGCCCAAGGTCACAGAGCTTCTAGGGAGCAGAGCTGGGGTTTGAACCCAGGCAGTCGGGCCCCACATTCTGCAGGTCGAAACTAACCTTGCCCTCTGCACCATCGTGCCTCTGGGCCATGGTAAAGGTGAGGTGCACTCCTTGCATGGAAGTTGGAAACACAGACACCCACGAAAGGGAAGAAAAACGCCCACCCAAGGAGAACAGCTGTCAGTACTTAGGTGTAAATCAGCCCAGTATGTTCCCCAGGCATATAATCCCCACGCAGCTATGCAAATGAAGTCATATGGTACAGGCCCTTTGCTAACTGCCTTTTTTCCTCTTTTGCAAATATCATGAGTTTTTCTCATGTCAGTAAGTTCTCTCCTGCGATACGCTTCCGACAGTGGCATCCGAGCCCTCCACCTTGATCGTGTATGGGACCCTCCCTCACCGTGGGGCATCTGGCTGCTTTCACTATTAGAAAGAACACGGGTGAACATTCTTACACACACGCCCATGTGCACGTCTCTAATGGTAACACCGAGTTGCTGGGCCAGAGAAGTACATACTGATAAGACTCTAATCTAATCAACAAAGCTGTCCTAGTGGCCACCCCCTGACACGTCTGAGATTTGTGCATCAGATGGAACCGTGGCCAGCTACCTTGTTTGCAGAGTCCAGGGCAAAATGAAAATGTGGGGCCCTTGATCAGAAAGCAGGAAAAAGCTATTCCCTTTCTTTGCCATCTCTCTTGATCTGTCCTGGCGATTTTTATTGACTGTTTTGTGCCGTGTGCATTGCGGGGCGTGGGGAGCAGTGTACTTGTGGGGCACATACAGACCCCCACAGCGCCTGGAGCCATGTAATTTGGTGGGCAGGGCCCAGAGGCCTGGCTCTAAGTCTTCCTGCACCTGTGCCCAGGTCCCCACTGCGTGACAGGGACGGAAACCTCTGAACCAAGCCCACCAGCACACGCTCCTTTGTCCCACTCGGCCTCACTTACACAACCCAACCCCCAAAACAGAATTATTAAGAATTTCAAGACAACCATCTCAGAGCGTTAAACCCCAAGTGTGGGGACTGAGTGTGGAGCTGTGACATGGCTGGCCAGATGGGGCAGGTGAGACTGTCACCAAAGAGGTTCAGGCGAGGCTCATGTCACTTCTCTTCTCCATACTTCAAAACTACGTCACAGCAGAGGGTCCCCTGGTAAAGAACAGGTCATCTGGATTCACAGAAGGTCGAAAAAAGGGCAGGGGAGGGGCACAGGCAAGTGAGGCCCAGGTGAATGGCGGGTAACGCACAGACCCTGTGCCCCACTCCCTCAGTGGCCTGCATCGTCCTCGGGGTAGCCTTCAGGGTCCGTGCTCCTGTTCTCCCCACTTTACAGATGAGGAAGCAGAGGCCCTGAAGGACTGCGTAGCACATCCAGTACCATGCAGATGGCAAGTGCAGGAAGCAGGACAAGGCCCCTGTGCCATTGTGAGTCCGCGCCAGAGTTAACCAGAGCGTTAGAAGTTTTGCTGAAAGGGCTGCCAGCTGCTTTCTTTTCAGGCTCCTGAGTTGGCACTGACCTTCTGGTTGCCAGGAGGTCACCACCCGTAAGAAGGGGAGGCAGGGAAAGGTGTCAGTGAGCTGCCAGCTAGGCTCCCCAAGAGCAGCAGGGCTTGGCAGGGGCGGATGGAGAGAAGGCTCAGCTCAGCCAGCCCCGCACCCCTGCAGGGAGTTTGCAGGCTCCCCAGCCTCCTGGAGGAGGAGGGAGGGCAGAGGAGGTGGGCCTGTTCTCTCAACAGTCTGTTCTTCTCACCAAGGGTTTGTCCTTGGCCCAGCTTCCCTCCCAAAGGCTGAGTAATCTAGAAAAATCGCAGCCCGGCATCAAGGAGCAGGCCCACGGGCCAACCAGGATCCCGAAGTCAAGCGGAATTATTGGCCCGCTTGCTCTCGTAAGTCTGTAACTGTTCAGACCTGAGGACAAGAAGCAACAGATGCTTCTGGAGGATCAGGCCAGCAAATGGGTAGAGCCGTTGCAGGAGCCCTGCCCCAGACTCTGGGTCCTCAAACCCTCATCTCAGATTAAAGAAAAAAATGCCTCCCTCCAAGGGGCACTTCCTCCTTCCCTCTCATCCCCAGTGTTTTTCTCTACTGGCTCTCCCTGGATCTGAGCCCTGGCCAGACCCCTGGTCCCCAGCTGCGAACTGGATGGCTACTTAGCTTCAGCGTGCCTCAGGTTCCCCATTTCCAAATGGGGTAGCACTTGCTCCCCACACTCTGAGACGGAGTTAAATGTCATCGTGCATGACCAGCACTTCCCGTGGGGCCCACCGTCTACTTCTGCCTGCATCTGAGCTTTTGCTGAGGCTGACCCCCCCCTCTGGGGAGCTGTTCTTGGCCCAAGCCCCTGCTTCCTGTCAAAATAGAAATTGTCGGGAAGTGGACACATCCTATTCGTCATAGACACCTTAATAGTGTTCATCAGCTTTGGGCACTTTCTCCAGATCCTGCTGTGACTAGAGGGAAGGAAACATACCATCCCCCCGACAGAAGTAGGGACAAGCCGGCAGGGGAAGCAGGTGCCACAGATAAGACGTCCAGGAAGCTTCCTGCAGTCACGGTTTCACCCGGAGCCGACTCTGCCTTGGCTCTTGCCGCTTACCACAGAGGTCCCGCTTACCACAGAGGTCCCTAACTCAGCTAGCGCTGCCCGCAGTCCACCTCCTCCGTGGCACACCAGATGCCCCACGTGCTTCCCCTTCTGCCATCGGTTAACATGAAATGCTCAGGATTTCAGGTTTGCTAACCTGGTTTGGGTCCAAGGCCAGCAGGTAGCCCTGATGACACTGTATCCTCCTTCGGAATCTTCACACTTCCCCTGTGCAAAATTAGACAACACAGACAAAAGCCTTCCCAGAATTGTTGCAGCCGGAAGAGCACAAACGCAGCTGCTGGGATGTCCGCTCATTGGTTACACCCCTGTCCTCCCTGGTGGAACCATCACTGGAAACGTCCCAATGCATTTGAGCGCATCTGCGGAGTTCCTGGACCACGCTCTGAGTCCTGCCCGCATTGGGGATCCATCTAGGGGAGGCAAGCCAGCCTTCGGGCTCTAGGACTGCATTGTGCCCAGATGGCCACCAACAGCCCCACATGGCCATTTCAATTACAATTAGCTAAGATCACATAAAATTAAAAATTCAGTTTCTTAGTTGCTGGAGCCACGTTTCAAGTGTGCCACATAGCCACGTGCTAGTGGCTGTTGTAATGGATGGGGGAGGTTACAGGATATTTCCATCATCTCAGAAGTTCCACAAGAGACGCCGTCCTAACCTGCACGACTTATTAGCTTACCAGCACTTGCTAGCTGTGTGACTTTGGGCGAGTTACTGGCTGCTCTGGGCCTCTGTCTCCTCAGCTGTAAAATGAGTTAATCCACTCAACAGCAAATGCTTAATTGAGTGCCTGCTGGGTACTCTGCCAGTGGCTGGGGATACAGCACTAAGCAACCCAGATAAATAAAATCACCGCCCTCATGGAACTGACCTTTTTTTTTTTTTTAAGATTTTATTTATTTTTTTGTCAGAGAGAAAGAAAAAGAGAGAGCAATTTTAGGGGAGCGGCAGGCAGAGGAAGAAGCAGCCTCCCCACGGAGCGGGAGGCCGACACAGGACTCGGTCCCAGAACCCCAAGATCATGACCTGAGCCTAAGGCAGACACTTCCCCAACTGAGCCACCCAGGCGCCCCTGACCTTTTTTTTTTTTTTTTTTTGAGAGAGAGAGAAAAAGAGAGAGTGGGGGAGGGGCGGAGTGAGAAAGAAATCTCAAGCGGTCTCCACGCCCAGCAGCAGAGCCTGGTACAGATGTGGGGCTCAATCTCATGACCCCAAGATCATGAACCGAGCAGAAACCCAAAGTTGGATGCACAACGGACCAAGCCTCCCAGGTGCCCCATGGAACTGATCTTCTAAAGAAGGGGCAAAAACAGCACTTATCGCCCAGAGTTGGTTTGCAGATCAAATGAAAAGCACTTTACATAATTTCTGGCACATTCTAAGTGCTTAATAGATGGTAGCTGCTATTATTGCGAGTAATCTGCCCAGCTCCCTTCTCCCACAGCCCTGCTAACTGGGACAATGAACACAGAGCATGCAGGCCTCCACTTCTCATCCTATACTGATGGCAGACATCGCTAATCGATCACAGCACACTTTCCACTGGAACAGAGCATCTGGTAGCACTCTCAGACACATTCTCTCAGAACTCACATCTCCCTGGTCAAAATCACCTCTGCACTCTTCTACAAGATGTCTGGCCTTCCATAATCCTCCTGGATACAGGGACCCCTTATGTCCCATGGAAGCTCGGACTCCAGGCCCAGGCCTGCCCCTACTTGGGAGAAAGAGCAAGTGGCTGGTCATTACCTTGTCAGCTGAGCAGCTGGTCTTGCTCTGACCTCCTGCCAGCAACAGGCTTCTTGCTTTGCTGCCTCCTGGAGTGGGGTCTGGCCTTGTTCACACAGGGCTGCTGGGGTCTCAAATCCTGTTCCTCTTTTTTTCTTCGGGAAAAGTGGATTATTTCTAGTCAGGGCAGATCAGTCCTGGCCAAAAAGGTCTGAGTGAAGCCCAGCCTGGATCTGAAGTGGGAGAGACAGACACGTGAACATGCAGTTGCAATATGGATAAGATAAGGGGAGAGCGGATGTGGCCCCATATTGTGGGGACCCAGGGGAGGGAGGAATGCTCAGTTCCTGGGAGTCTGCCTCATTGGGTGGGGGTGGGGCGGGGGGGGGGGGAAGGACATCATGGACTGCAGCCTCCAGCCCGACCCCCTGAGCAACCTGTCCCCGTCGCTCTGTCCTACACTGCACAGACTGACCCAGATGGCCCTGTGTGATGCAGCAGGGCTGTCCTCTCTCTGGATCTTACGTCGGTTTGGTTTTGTTGATCCATTCAATCATTCATTCAGTACAGCGTGTAGTGATGATACCAGGTGTAAACCTCGGAGTTCAAGTCTTGTGTCTACCATTTAACAGCTGTGTGACCTTGAGTGAATTACCAAGACTCTCTGTGCCTTGCTTTTCTCCTCTGCAAAATGGGGTTTCCAACAGAGTCTGCCAAGGAGGGTCTGGGTCTCAGGGAGGATTTAACGAGTTATTGCATGCGGAGGGCTTAGCACGGTGCCTGGGACACTGGAGTAAGTACTCGATTCAGGCTCACTGCTATTGTCAGTCACATGCACATCTCAGGGTCCCCAGAGATTTTCCTTTTTTACTCTGTTGGCATGGTACATTTCAAGAACTCATTTCTTTTTTTTTCGAGTACTAAACTTCCCTGGCACACCGGCGTAAAGCTTACCTGCTCATGACACACAGTGACTGGGGGCTGATATCTGGGCTATTTGCAAGGATAAGCGGGGGACCTGTAGGCAGGTGCAGAAGGAAGGGGAGCTCACGCAGAGGAAACAGCGGGTGTACAAAGGCTGGGGGATGAGGCAGTGGTTGAGGTCCAGGAGAACTCCAGATGGCTGGAACAATGAGCCCCTGGAGGGAACAGTAGGAAATGGGTGTCCGTGAACACAGAAACCCGTTAGCACCGAGCTGGGTGTCTGGCAATGGGTGATTGAGGCAGCTTTATTTTAAATTCTACAAGTGCACCATAAACTTTGAGAAGGAAAAGCTCGTGTATCGTATATACACATACATGTGTGTGTGTGTGTGTGTGTGTGTGTAATTTTGTTTGAGTCGCACTTTGTATATATTTGTTGTCTGTCTCAAGTTTTAGCAGCTTCCAGGCTCCCTTTTCCTCCAAGCTGCAATCCACAAGTAGAAGATGCTCCCCTCCCCCCACATCCTGCCCCTTGTGAATATCTGAGGCTCCTCCCCTTCACCTGAGTCCAGGACCCAGGCTCTGCCTGTTAGACTCCTGACATAAGATGAGGCAGAGGACAAGTCAATGAGGGAGCAGGGCTGTGGGTGACAACTGTTGTTTTGTCCCTCTTGTAAACTGATAGCCTCGCCCCTACCCATCTTTCCCCCCTTAGTCTGGGTTTCCCAAGAGGCTGAGATTCAAGTTCAAGTAGCTAATTTGGAAAAGTGCGGAAATACTGATTGGGAGGAGGAAGCAAGACAGCAGAGGGAAGGGGTCCCCACGGCACAAACAAAGTCAGCCACGTCCGAGGGTGGCTAGAGCTTTACACACCGGGACTCTCGGAAATCGCGGCGAACACACCCCGGAGAGCTTTCCCTGCCCAAGGGTGGGGCAGACAGGGTACTTACACAACATTCCTGGCGTGTATTGGCTGACAGCTGCTCACAGCGCTCATCAGCCCACACTTCCAGCCCGCTGTGCAGGAGGACAGAACATCCCCTGTCCATCTAAGGCAAAGCCCTCGGACCCAGGACTGCAGATACTGAGGCCTGAGCAACATGATTGGAACACCACTAGCATCAGCTGCACCTTCCTTTAAGGAAACTGTTCCTGCCCACAATCCTTTCCAGGAGCTTCCGTTGAAGTTGCCAGTCTGAGAAACCCACCCCCAAGCGTGGGCATATAACCCATATTTAGCCAATCAGAGTGCCGATTCCTTGGCTCCAGTGATTGGCTGAAAGGGTGGGCGTGTCGTCCAAGTAGAGCCAATCAGAATTGTTCCCTGGTATTTTTATACAGTTGCCAGGAGCGAGAAGTCCTCTCTCTTCTTTGTTGCTAACTGGGGGAGGATGTAAGCTCAAAGTTCTTTGCAGGAGATGGTTACGATGTGCCAGTACATTCCTCTTCCTTTCTCTTCTCCAAGCTATTGGCTTAAAGTCATTGTGATTTCTGGTTCTCATCACTTGCAACAATTGAGTCCTACTAGTTTGGAGTCCATTCTTATTTTAATCCCTCAGACTCACGAGTGGCAGCATTTTGGGAATAAAGACATATTTGTTGACAGGGAATCTTGGATTATGAGTCTGTGTACTCAAGGCCAGGCCATTCCCATGTGTTTGGTTCCCGGAAGGCTGAGCTCAACTGGAAAGCTTTGTAACTTTTCTCCTTCCAAGTTATGTAATACATGTGATTCCAGGAAATAAGAATGCAGGATGGGGTGTGGGACAGGGAATCAGAGGGATGTACCCTCAAGTTCACCAACGCAGGGGTGACTGCCATGGTTGATCCCATGGAACCTCTGAGGAGCCCTGTAATGTGTCTAAGAACTGTCCACCCAGGAAACAATAGGTGGACACATTTGTGTGTGGGTTCCTGCACCCCACTGGTCAAGGACAGCCCAGGGGCATTAACCGCATCACCAGGTTCTGGGTGGAGCCTGTGTGAGTCCCCTAAGGGCTCTGCAGTGGAATTCCACACGCCAGGGTGTCTGAGAAGTCTGGGGGCTGAAGGCAAAATGTAGGTGGCCTTGGCTGGGTGTCCCCATCCTTTTGCTTTTGACAAAGACACTGAAGCCTGTGCAGAACAGCCAGGGACATGAGTGAGAGATATGGGAGAGGATGGGAAGGGTGTGTAGCTTGTCAAGTGACCATTTCTCATCTAGCAGATTGAGGGGCACAGTTGCCTCTTGCTTCTTGGGATTTTCTTGAACGTGGGTGAGAGCTATGGAGTCACGTCTGTCTGCCAAACCTCTTCTCTGCCTTCTTGACCTTCACTCTGGCGCAAAGTCCTTTTTATGGTCACCTCCTGGGTGTCTAGAGATTTGGCTGGCCTGCTCTGTGTGTCGATTCCCTGTTCCCTGCACACTCCCTCTGACCCCCGTGGTGGGCTGACACCCATACTGTCCTCCTACCATGTCCTCTTCCCACCCCTGACACTTCCTCTTGCATTCATCTCAGAGATTTCTCAACATCGTAAGGGGAAAAAAAGAATTCTGACCCCATCAACTATGCCACCCATGGGCAAGGAGGGTGCGCTGGTTACTCCCCATTTTCTTACCCCCTACCTCCGTTCTCTAGGCTCTCCAGATCCCAGAAGTTTGGCATTGGTGGACACCACCTGGGCTCCCTCTCCTAGGACTTCTTGCTGGCTGCAGCCAGTGGGAGGCGGGAGGGGACAGGTTGGGTCATTTCTTCTCCCTACACATTCCGTGCTCTGGGCTGAGGGTCCGTCAGTGGCTGCTCCCTTCCAGGACCACAGCTCCTGCCAGGTCATCCTATTAAAAAGAAATCATTCTGACAGGATTATTTTAAGTCTACGGCAATAGGAGAGGCACCTGGGTGGCCCAGTCCATTAAGCATCTGACTTGATTTCAGCTCAGGCTGTGATCTCAGGGTCATGAGGTTGAACCCCGTGTCAGACTCCATGCTGGCCATGAGGATCTGCTTAGGATTCTCTCTCTCTCTCCCTCTGCCCCTCCCCTGCCGATCTCTCTCTCTCTCTAAAAATCAATCAATCAATAAGTAAATAAAATTTTTTTGAAAAAGCACAATTTTACCCAATGTTTTAAAAAGGGGGGTTGGTAATAAGAGAGAGGCTCTGAGCTAACCTCCGAATAGAGTAGAGACAGCAGAGGGTTTACAGCTGGATGGGGCGGTGGGTGGAAACCTGCCCAGAGGAGCCATCCAGGTGGAAGCTTCTTGCTGCTGACGTCAAGGTGGGGAATGGGGAATTTGATCAGACACCAAGGGTCGAGGGATTCTCCCTAAATGGACTTGGCAGGATTCTTTGCTAACACTGGGCTTGGCAGGCCAAAGACAGGATGGAAACCGAGGTCAAGGAAGAGCCTGACTAATGTCCGGTCAAGGAGGAGCCTTTGCAATGGCCACGCTCCAGCGCCTCAGGCCCTGGGAACACTCCTTCCTGCCCTTGCATCTACAGGTTCGGTGGAGGGGGTGACATTCCATTCTATCTCCAGGTGCCTCGGTAGCCCTTGCTGGTTCTAACTTGGTTCCCTCTTAATGAAATTCTCTTTAGGATTCCGTGTGATGTGCCTTCTGTTTGCTGTCAGCACTCTGGTTCCCTACCCTGGGAAAATTTGCTTTTCTGTCCCTTTCTCTGTCAATTTCCAAAGTGGCTTTTAGAGTTGTCTGCTTTCTGCCTCATCCTGTCAATGTGGAGGGTCTGAACTTCAGGTCGAAGGGGAAGATGGATCCCAGCCCACGGTATTGCATAGCAGGAAGTACATGAGGACCTGGGTTAGAGGCTTGGCACCTTTTACTGGCCGCACGCATGACAGAGGACAAATGGCTGAGTCCCAGCCTCCCCACCAATAGCAAGGACATGGTGATACCGACCGCTGATCAGCTTGTGCTAAGCACTGTGTCTAGTATTATCAGATCAGAGAAGGAACATTCATTGAATGAAAAAAGGAATGGATGACCAAACAGAGTGAGCTAATGCATAAGTCACCCTTAATGGGACGCCATGGCTCAGTCATTAAGCATCTGCCTTCGGCTCAGATCATGATCCCCGGGGTTCTGGAATCGAGTCCTGCATCAGGATCCCTGCTCCCTGGGAAGCCTGCTTCTCCCACTCTCACTTCCCCTGCTTGTGTTCCCCTGTCGCTGTGTCTCTCTCTGTCAAATAAATAAATAAAATCTTAGGGGAAAAAAAGTCACCCTTAACTTTGAATATCTAACCAAATTTCAATTTTTAAACATGTATCTTTTTTTTTAATTAAAGATTTTATTTATTTATTTGACAGAGAGAGATCACAAGCAGGCAGAGAGGCAGGCAGAGAGAGAGGAGGAAGCAGGCTCCCTGCGAGCAGAGAGCCCGATGCGGGGCTCGATCCCAGGACCCTGAGATCATGACCCGAGCCGAAGGCAGCGGCCCAACCCACTGAGCCACCCAGGCACCCCATAAACGTGTATCTTTTAAGATACTCTCCGAGCCAGCTTCCACGTCCTTGACTCATGAGGTTAGCAGATACATCCTGTCTTGTGTGTGGAACACGTGAGCACCCTCCACCCCGCCCCTATGCCCTCCTTCCCCTACCAGCTGGCCTAGACGCTTATCCCGGGACTTCTGGGTTTTTGCCCAGGCTTGGTCCTGGTGGTTGTGTTTATTATGTCATTAATGGATTCAATTAAGTGTTACGTACACTGTGGAACATGAGGGTAACAAGAAGGGATGAACATGGTCTTCATGAAGTCTGGGAAGCCTTGGAGTCCAAGGCCAGATGATACTGAATTTAGCTGTTGAACCCGGGAAGGCAAGGTGGGAAGGACTGTGAGCCCTGGGGCGAAAGGGGATGATTCTCCATCACGTTGCTCAGAAAACATCCTTAGTTTCTCCTGCTGCACCAAAGAACAGGAAATGAGGAACTGTCACGGATGTGTAGTAATGTGGTCTGTCGGGGAGAACAGGGAGATGACACAGTCCTGTGCCACCAGTCCGTGACCGAGGAAAGAATGTCCACTCATACATCTCAGGTCATGTGAAACCCACATGGAAAGGATGCATTTCAGGGGACTTGCTGGGACAGCTGACTTATTGGCCTCACAATTAGGTGATTGACTGGAGTCCTGACTTCCAGGGTAAGAAAGCCTCCTTGTCTTTCTGAAGTTCCCCGTTGGTCTTCCCTATTTCCTGTTTCCCTTTCTCTTTTCTCTGCTATTTTTTCTGCCTTTTCCTCTGTTTATTAAATGTCCAAAAAGGGAGCTGGTTTTTTAAAAAATGTATATAATTGTAATTCTATTTAATATGTAATTTCTGATGCATTGTGCTTCTCGAATTAAATGGGATATTCACTGTTAATTAACTTACACAGTATTTCTCCGCTCGCTGTGAGCTGCTGTTCCGGGCGGCTTCCCGCGGAAGGGAGGCTCACTTTAATGGCACGCAGCAGACAATTGTGGCTTTTTATTTGCATATTGTCCACATTAATTTCTTCCTCCCTGTGAGCCTCCTCCATGTAATGGTTTCCCTTCTCCTGCCTGAAATAAATGGTTCAGAAAACAATCTTAGCCGAACCTGAAAGTATTCAAAGTTCCAGGGAAAATGACCGCTTGAAAAACTTCTGCGGTAGATTGGTTTGCTTGTTTGTTTTTCATAAAACCAAAAACCGAGAGTTTCACATATTGCATTAGCTTAAAGTCACGCGACTCTGTAAACATGTTCCTGCCTCTGAGGGACTGATATCCTGGGTCCGGGAGAGAAGAGAGAAAGTGCAAAAATGTAATTGATGTGCTGTGTTACCGAAACCTCCGTGGCAAAAGCAGAAACCAGTCCAGATGGCAAAAATCACCAGTTGCAGAGTGAACACTCGTGATTCTTCTGCTGTGACGGGGAGCTCACTGCCTCGCAGAGGAGCCCTTTCCATCGCATGGGAAAGAACTTCTTTATACTGACTTCAACTCTATCTTCCTGTAACTGACTTTGATTTGCTTTCAGGAGATTCGTAAAAGAAGACGCTCATCCGGCAAATGGAGGGGTAGTTCTCACACCCTTCGTGAGCCTGCTCTCTGGTAGGATAGAGCACGCCGGTGGCTCCGCATGCCCTCTGTCCTGAGCACCAAGCACTGAGTACTGCTCTGCCAGCCGGTGTCCTTCTTTAAGCACGATCCCCAAATCAGAACACGAGTCTCAAAGTGTGCTGTGACCACCACGGTAAAGCCCATCTTTCTCTTTCCTGGGTCTGGGCATTGGTGCCACTCCAGAACCGCAGTCTGCCCGTCTCTCATGGCCTGCTCTGTCTGCATTGCTTTGGGGGTGGGAGGGCCTCCCCTGCAGGCTGTATTTCCCAGGCTCCCTTCTCAGTGGCTTCCCACTGGGTCTGGTCAATGGGGAACACTGGTAGAGAATGGAGGGTAGGAGGCAAGAAAAGCATGGGTTATATCTACTTTTCTCTGGAGCAAATTTCCAGCAAGTACACCTCCTCCATGCTCCAGCTTTCCCTGGGTGGCCCCAGGCCCAGGACCCTAGCATCCTTCCACCCCTCTGTGTCCCTCCAGCCCAGGGTTGGATGCCAGTCTCTGTGCTGTTTATTTTTATTTTATTTTTTTAAAGATTTTATTTATTTATTTGACAGAGAGAGACACAGCAAGAGAGGGAACACAAGCAGGGGGAGTGGGAGAGGGAGAAGCAGGCTCCCTGCCCAGCAGGGAGCCTGATGCTGGGCTCAATCCCAGGATCCTGGGATCACGATCTGAGCTGAAGGCAGGTGCTTAACGACTGAGCCACCCAGGCGCCCCTCTGTGCTGTGTTTCATTTCTGGGGTGCTTCACCAACCTGCCTGGATTCTCAGCTCTCCCACCCCTGGGCCAGCCAATACCCTGCATTCCATTCTCTCTGCTTATACATTTGATGCTTCTATGGCGAGAGAGAGAGAGAACATAGGTACACTTGACCCTTGAACAATGAGGGCGGCTGAACCCCTGCACCATTGAAAATCTGCATATTAATTTTTGACTCCCCCAAATCTTAAATACTAATAACCAATTGTTGACTGGGTAATATTTACTGATAATATAAACAGTCAGTTAACACATATTTTGTATGTCTTATGTATGATACGCTGTACTCCTACAATAAAGCGAGCTAGAGCAAAGAAAATGTTATTAAGAAATTCACAAGGAGAGGTCCCTGGGGGTCTCGGTCGGTTAAGCCTCTGCTGTCGGCTCAGGTCATGATTGCAGGGTCCTGGGATCAAACCCTGCTTCGAGCTCCCTGCTCAACAGGGAGTCTGTGTCTCCCTCTCCCTCCGCCCCTCCTCCCTGCTCATGCTCACTCTCTCTCTCCAATAAATAAAATCTTTAAAAAAAAAAGAATCACAAGGAAAAGAAAATACATTTATAATGTTGTACTGTAAAAAACCAGTACGAGGCTTCTTGTGCCTCCTACCCCCACCCTCCAGGTGGCCTTGCATGCTTAAAACCCATGTTCTTCAGGGTTCTATTGTGTGTGTGTGTGTGTGTGTGTGTGTGTGTGTGTTTCCCTCGTGGACTCTGGTGAAGGACATTACTTCCAGTAAAGTAGATAGGATTGTAACAGATGGAAAAGTGCCCAACATCACTCGGCATCAGGGAATACGATCAAAACCACAGTGAGATCCCACCTCACACCGGTCAGAACGGCTAAAATTAACAAGGTCAGGAAACGACAGATGCTGGCGAGGATACGGAGAAAGGGAAACCCACCTACACTGTTGGTGGGAATGCAAGCTGGTGCAGCCACTCTGGAAAACGGCACGGACAATCCTCGAGAAGTTGACAATAGAGCTACCCTATGACTTAGCAATCACACTACTGCGTATTTAACTTAAAGATACAAATGTAGTGATCCGAAGGGGCACATGCACAAGAATGTTTATAGCAGCAGAGTCCACAGTAGCCAACTGGAAAGAACCTAGATGTCCATCAGCAGATGAATGGATAAAGAAGAGGCGGTATATATATACAATGGAATACTATGCAGCCATCAAAAGAAACAAAATCTTGCCATTTGCGACGACGTGGATGGTACTAGAGGGTATTATGCTGAGCAAAATAAGTCAATCAGAGAAAGACAATTATCACATGATCTCCCTGATATGAGGAATTTGAGAGGCAGGGCTGGGGGTCGTTGGGGGTAGGGAGGGAATAAATGAAACAAGATGGGATCAGGAGGGAGACAAAGCATAGGAGACTCTTAATCTCACAAAACAAGCTGGGGGTTGCTGGGGGGGGGGGGGGTAGAGAGAGGGTGGCTGGGTTATGGACATTGGGGAGGGTATGTGCATGTTGAGTGCTGTGAATTGTGTAAGCCTGACGATTCACAGACCTGTACCCCTGGGGCTAATAATACATTATATGTTAAAAAAAAAAAAAGAAAAAGAAAAGATTGCAGACAGATGTGGGGGGTGGCACTGAAAAACCAGCTTCTGTAAATCTCCTTACATGTATTTTCCACATCTGACGCTCAGACAATTCCTCTGTGGGAGGTACCCATTTTGCAAGAGGAAACTGAGGCTGGGGAGGGCTATGGCAGAGCTCAGATTGTACAAATGCAGCTGTACAAACCCTTAACCATCAGACTACAGTCCTACTCACAGGCAGCTAAGACCCCAGGTCATGTGGACTTTCTAGCATTTTCCCACTGGATTCCTGGGACCTGAGTGGAATTCTCTCCGACTGACTCCCAGTTCCTGAAAAAGACCATTCAAGTGTTCTGTTTTGCACTCATCACTGGCTCAGCAACTTTATTTTTCGAACGTTCCTGGGAACCTCTTCTCAGAGATTTGACAATGGGTAAGCTCAGCACACGACTCTATAAATACCATTTTCTATAAATATTCATTCCATGAAGGCACCTGCTTCGGAATGACAACCACCTTGCTGAGAACAGCAAGTTTTGGGGTTATGTTTTATTCCCATCTCTAATTACAGCTGAGGTGAGATTTTCTTTCTTTCTTTCCTTTTGTATTTGTAGCCCCAAAGAAAATGCAGAAACCAGGACAATGCTGACCTTACCATGTCTGTAAGATTTTTGCAGTGAAAGAAAGAAAACCCGTGCCAAAGTGATGGTCTTAAAAAACCAGCACAGCCTTTCTGATGGTCTCAAGGTGTGCGTTGCTGGGCTACCCTGGGTCAATGTCAAGGTCTCCAAACTGCTTCCTGGTGGGCAGGCTCAGACCCTGAGGTCAGACTGCCTGCATCCAAATAGTATCTCTGCCATGTTCTAGCTGGGTAACTTTGGGGGAGGGCGGGGAATTCAGTTCCCTCATCCATATTGGGGGGTTAGTGATAATGTCACTCTGACTGAATGAGAATCGGCTGAGAAAATAGTTGTAAAGCACTTACCATGGTGGTTGGTGCATAACCAAGAAGAAGACATCCCTCTTGCTGATACTGCATGGTACAGTTATTATATTACCTATGTGCCGTGTAACCACTGGTACTAATACTATGTGCTACTACATCCATATATGGTATAACCACCCTGTCAGGCATGGTGGGGGGGGGGGATCCCAAAGAGGCAGTACTATGAAATAGCTAGGGGGCTCACACACCCTAGTTTCCATCCACTGCCCATTTCCAATAACAGATTTAAAAACTTACGTGTGAGTGGCACCTGGGTCGCTCAGTCGGTTGAGTGTCCGACTCTTGATTTTGGTTCAGATCATGATCTCAAGGTCATGAGATCAACCCCTGTGTCTAATCATGTGTGAAGCCCCATGTTGAGCCTCCTTTCAAGCCTGGGGTCTGGCTCTGTGCTGAGCACAGAGCCTGCTTGGGATTCTCTCTCTCCTTCTCGCTCTGCCTCTTTCCTCACCTGGGCTCACTCGCGCGCGCTCTCTCTCTCTCTCAAAAAATATAATAAAGATAAAAATAAAAAAATAAATTGGGTTACTTGTCTTTTTTTTTTGGCTGTAAGAGTTCTTTATATATCCTAGAAAAGGATTCCAGATCCTTTTCAGATATGTGATTTCCATGTACTTTCTTCCATTCTGTGCATTGTCTTTTCACTTTCTTGCTGGTGCCTCTGAATCACAAAATTTTTTTATTTGGCAAATCCAATGTATCTAATTTTTTTCTTTTGTTGCTTCTGCTTTTTGCAACATAGCTAAGAAATAATTGCTTAATCCAAGGTCATGTTTCCTTCTAAGAGCAATTTTTAGAAAACCTATTTGGGTGGCTCAGATGGTTAAGAATCTACCTTCGGTTCAGGTCATGATCTCAGGGTCCTGGGATCAAGCCTCATGTCAGGATTCTTGCTCAGTGGGGAACCTGCTTCTTCCTCTCCTTCTTCCCCTCTCCTCACTCATGGTCACTTTCTCTCAACTGAATAAATAAAATCTTTTTAAAAAAGATCCATTTTGAGCCAATTTTTGTATGGTGTGAGGTAGGGGTCTGGCTTCATTCTTCTGCATTTCCTATTCAGTCATTCCAGCACCAGTTGTGAAAAGGGCCATTCTTTCTCTGTGGAATGATGTTGGCACTATCATTGAAAATCAATTGACCAGGGGCTCCTGGGTGGCTCAGTTGGTTAAGTGGCAGACTCCTGATTTCAGCTCAGATCATGATCTCGGGGTCCTGGGATTGAGCCCTGCATCTGTGCTCAACAGAGAGTCTGCTTGAGGATTCTCTTCCTCTCCCTCTGCCCCTCCCCCTTGCTCTCTCTGTCCCTCTCAAATAAATAAATCTTTTTAAAAAGTTATTTTTATTAATATATAAAGTATTATTTGTCCCAGGGGTACCGTCTGTGAATCATCAGGCCCACACATTTCACAGCACTCACCATAGCACATACCCTCCCCAATGTCCATAACCTAACCACCCTATCCCTACCCTCCTACCCCTCAGCAACCCTCAGTTTGTTTTGTGAGATTTAGAGTCTCTTATAGTTTGTCTCCTACCTGATCCCATCTTGTTTCATTTATTCCCTTCCTACTCCCCACACCCTCCCCACCCTGTATCTCAAATTCCTCATATCAGGGAGATCAGTATGATAATTGTCTTTCTCTGTCTTTCTCTGATTGACTTATTTTGCTCAGCATAATACCCTCTAGTTCCAACCACATCATTGCAAATGGCAAGATTTCATTTCTTTTGATGGCTGCATAGTATTCCATTGTATATATATACACCACTTCCTCTTTATCCATTCATCTGCTGATGGACATCTAGGTTCTTTCCATAGTTTGGCTATTATTGGCAATTGACGTTGCTGCTATAAACATTCAGGTGCACGAGCCCCTTTGGATCACTATATTTGTATCTTTAGGGTAGATACCCAGTAGTGAGATTGCTGGGTCATAGGGGAGCTCTATTTTCAACTTTTTGAGGAATCTCCATGCTGTTTTCCAGAGTGGCTGTGCCAGCTTGCATTCCCACCAACAGTGTAAGGGTTTCCCCTTTCTCTTCATCCTTGCCAACGTCTGTCGTTCATGACTTGTTAATTTTAGCCATTCTGACCGGTGTAAGGTGGTATCTCACTGTGGTTTTGATTTGTATTTCCCTGATGCCGACTGATGTGGAGCAATTTTTCATGTGTCTGTTGGCCATTTGGATGTCTTCTTTGCAGAAATGCCTGTTCATGTCTTCTGCCCATTTCTTGATTGGATTATTTGTTCTTTGGGTGTTGAGTTTGACAAAACTTTTTTATAGATTTTGGATACTACCCCTTTCTCTGATATGTCATTTGCGAATATCTTCTCCTATTCTGTCAGTTGTCTTTTGGTTTTCTTGACTGTTTCCTTTGCTGTGCAAAAGATTTTGATCTTGATGAAGTCCCAGTAGTTTATTTTTGCCCTTGCTTCTCTTACCTTTTGTGATGTTTCTAAGAAGATGTTGCTGCCTGTGTTCTCCTCAAGGATTTTGATGGATTCCTGTCTCACATTGAGGTCTTTCATCCATTTGAGTCTATTTTTGTGTGTGGTGAAAGGAAACGGTCCAGTTTCATTTTTCTGCATGTGGCTGTCCAATTTTCCCAATGCTATTTGTTGAAGAGACTTTCTTTTTTCCATTGGGCATTCTTTCCTGCTTTGTCAAGGATTAGTTGACCATAGAGTTGAGGGTCTATTTCTGGGCTCTCTATTCTGTCCCATTGATCTATGTGTCTGTTTTTGTGCCAATTCCATACTGTCTTGATGATGACAGCTTTGTAATAGACCTTGAAGTCTGGAATTGTGATGCCAGCAGCTTTGGCTTTCTTTTTCAACATTCCTCTGGCTATTTGGGGTCTTTTCTGGTTCCATATAAATTTTAGGATTATTCTTTCCATTTTTTTTTGAGAAAAATGGATGGTATTTTGATAGGAATTGCATTAAATGTGTAGATTGCTTTAGGTAGCATAGACATTTTCACAATATTTGTTCTTCCAATCCATGAGCATGGAATGTGTTTCCATTTCTTTGTGTCTTCCTCAATTTCTTTCATGAGTACTTTATAGTTTTCTGAGTATAGGTTCTTTGCCTCTTTGTTTAGGTTTATTCCTAGGTATCTTATGATTTTGGGTGCAATTGTAAATGGGATTGACTCCTTAATTTCTCTTTCTTCTGTCTTGTTGTTTGCGTATAGAAATTCAACTGATTTCTGAGCATTGATTTTATATCCTGACACTTTATGAGTTCCTGTATGAGTTCTAGCAGTTTTGGAGTGGAGTATTTGGGTTTTCCACATAAAATGTCTCATCCTCTGCAAAGAGTGAGAGTTTGACTTCTTCTTTGCCAATTTGGATGCCTTTTATTTCTTTTTGTTGTCTGACTGATGAGGCTAGGACTTCTGGTACTATGTTGAATAGCACTGGTGATAGTGGACATCCCTGCCATGTTCCTGACCTTAGGGGCAAAGATCTCAGTTTTTCCCCATTGAGAATGATACTCGCTGTGGGTTTTTCATAGATGGCTTTGATGGTATTGAGGTGTGTACCCTCTATCCTACACTTTGAAGAGTTTTGATCAAGAAAGGATGTTGTACTTTGTCAAATGCTTTTTCACATCTATTGACAGTATCATATGGTTCTTGTTCTTTCTTTTATTAATGTATTGTATCACATTGATTGATTTGCAGATGTTGAATCATTCTTGGAGCCCAGGAATAAATCCTACTTGGTTGTGGTGAATAATCCTTTTAATGTACTTTTGGATCCTATTGGGTAGTGTTTTGGTGAGAATTTTTGCATCCATGTTCATCAAGGATATTGATCCATAATTCTTTTTGATGGGGTCTTTGTCTGGTTTTGGGATCAAGGTAATGCTGGCCTCATGAAATGAGTTTGGAAGTTTTCCTTCCATTTCTGGTTTTTTGTTGTTTTTTTGTTTGTTTTGTTTTTGGAAAAGTTTCAGGAGAATAGGTATTAGTTCTTTAAATGTTTGGTAGAATTCCCCTGGGAAGCCGTCTGGCCCTGGGCTCTTGTTTGTTGGGAGCTTTTTTTTTTTTTAAGATTTTATTTATTTATTTGACAGAGAGAGATCACAAGTAGAGAGAGAGGCAGGCGGAGAGAGAGGAGGGAGCAGGCTCCCTGCTGAGCAGAGAGCCCAACACGGGACTGGATCCCAGGACCCTGAGATCATGACCTGAGCCGAAGGCAGTGGCTTAACCCACTGAGCCACCCAGGTGCCCCAATGTTGGGAGCTTTTTGATGACTGCTTTAATCTCTTTACTGGTTATGGGTCTGTTCAGGTTTTCTATTTCTTTCTCATTCAGCATTGGTAGTTTATATGTCTCTAGGAATGCATCCATTTCTTCCAGATTGTCAAATTTGCTGGCGTACAGTTGCTCATAATATGTTCTTATAATTATAATTTCTTTGATGTTGGTTATAGCCTCTCCTCTTTCATTCATGATTTTATTAATTTGGGTCCTTTCTCTTTTTTCTTTTTGATAAGTCTGGCCAGGGGTTTATCAATCTTATTAATTCTTTCAAAGAACCAGCTCCTAGTTTCATTGATTTGTTCTACTGTTCTTTTGAATTTAGTGCCATTGTATTGCCTGTAAGGTGACTGTTAGTGTCTGTTGCCTCTGTTCCTTTCTGGTCTACTACTTTTAGGCTCTCTCTTTGCTTAGAGGATGCCTTTCAATATTTCCTGTAGGGTTGGTTTTGTGTTTCCAAATTCTTTTAATTTTTGTTTGTCCTGGAAGCTTTTTATCTCTCCTTCTCTTTTCAGTGACAGCCTAGCTGGATATAGTATTCTTGGCTGAATATTTTTCTCGTTTAGTGCTCTGAATATATCATGCCAGTCCTTTCTGGCCTCCCAGGTCTCTGTGGATAAGTCTGCTGTCAATCTAATATTTCTACCATTGGACGTTACAGACCTCTTTTCTCAAGCTGCTTATAGGATTTTCTCTTTGTCACTAAGACTTGTAAGTTTTACTATTAGATGATGGGGTGTGGACCTATTTTTACTGATTTTGAGGGAGATTCTCTGTGCCTCCTGGATTTTGATGCTTGTTCCCTTTGCCATATTAGGGAAATTCTCTATTATAATTTGCTCCAATATACGTTCTGGCCCTCTCTCTCTTTCTTCTTCTTGTGAGATCCCAATTATTCTAATATTGTTTTGTCTCATGGTATCACTTATCTCTCGAATTCTCCCCTCATGATCCAGTAGTTGTTTGTCTCTCTTTTGCTCAGCTTCTTTATTCTCCATCATTTGGTCTCCTCTGTTACTATTTCTCTCTTCTGCCTCATTTATCCTAGCAGTAAGAGCCTCCATTTTTTATTGCACCTCATTAATAGCTTTTTTAAATTTCAACTTGGTTAGATTTTAGTTCTTTTATTTATCCAGAAAGAGATTTTATTTCTCTGGAAAGGGATTTTCTAACATCTTCATGACTTTTTCAAGCCCAGCTAGTGCCTTGATAATCATCATTCTGAAGTCTAGTTATGACATATTACCAATGTCTGTATTGATTAGGTCCCTAGCCATCAGTACTGCCTCTTGGGTTTTTTTTGTGATGAGTTTTTCTGCCTTGTCATTTTATGCAGATAAGAATACATGAATGAGAGAACAAAATGCTAAAAGGGTGGCAAAGACCCCAGAGAAATATACATTAACCAAATCAGAAGAGACCCAAAACCAGGGATAGAAGAAAGGCAGGGGGGAATATATATATAGGAATATATATATATATATATACACATTTATATATATGTATATATATACACATTTATACACATACACACACACACACACACACACACACACACATATATAATATATTTAGACTGGTGAATAGAACAGAGCCACACACTCAATTTGGGGTGTATTCTGGTCTCTTAGAAGAAACTACCTCCCAAAATTTTAAAGAAAGAAAAACTTATATATATATATATATATATATATATATATATATATATATACAAAATTAAGGGTAAATGTGATGAAGGGTTGGAATATGACTGTAAAGATGAAAATTTAAAAAGATTCTAAAAAAGGAGTTGATAAGTTGGTTGGGAAAAGAAAAAAAAAGGAGAGAATATGATAAGACTGGAGCTAGATTTAGGGTATATTTTGATCTACTAGAAGAAATTATATCCCAAAATTACAAAGAAAAAATACCTGTATGTATACAAAAAATAAGGTTAAATACAATGAAGGAATAAAATATGACTATAACAATGAAGATTTAAAAATATTTTTTTAAAAGGTAAGATAAAATAGTTTAAAAAAACGTTAGAAGATGAAAAGTTAAAAAAATAGAATAAGAAAAAAATAAAATTTAAAAAATTAACTTTGCAAGACTAGAGGATCATGGGGAAAAAGCCATGAATTCTATGTGTCGCTTCTCCCTAACTCTGAAGTTCCGAAATTCTCATTAATGGGTGAACTTGGCCATGGCTGGACGTTCTTGCTGATCTTCTGGGGGAGGGGCCTGTTGCCGTGATTCTCAAACGTCTTTGTCCCAGGCGGGATTGCCAGGGGTCAGGCAGAGTCATCTGCTGGGTTCGCTCTCGGAGCTTTTGGTCCCCGAGGGCTTTCCGTAGAGCCGCGGAGGCGGGAATGAAGATGGCGGCCCCCAGCCTCCGCCGGAGGAGCCCAGAGCTGGGCGGCTCCTCAGTGCGCCTGCAGAGAAAAGCCGTCAGTGTCTCCCGTGTCCCTGGTCGCCGGCCATGCTCCGAGCTCACCTGGCTTGTGACCGAGAGTCTCTGTCTCTGGTGCGGCCCGTTTGGAGTCTCCAAACCCAGCAGATTCCTGCCTCCAGAGGAGGAAGGTGAGTCTCCCCGGATCTGCCACTTGTGGGGTCCCTGCTCGAAGAGCAGTGGCCCGACTGTGACTCGGATCACAGTTTAAGGTGACCCTGAGCTGAGAGCTCACTCCTCGGCTCCAGCTCTGCCGCCGGCTTCCCCGCTCCGATACCTGCGAGCTCTGCCACATTCAGACACCTGTGGTCTTTCTGTGACCCCGTGGGACCTGAGACCACACTGTCCCTGCGAGGGCTCCACCCCTGCTTAGCCTCCAGAGTGATGTCCCTCCATGGAGCAGACTTCTAGAAGTTCAGATTTTGTGCTCTGCTGCTCCACCACTTCCAGGAGCCGGCCCCTCCCCTTGCGGTCGATCTTCCCGTTGCTTTGGACTCACTTCTATGCACGTCCTATCTTCCCGAAAGTGGTCGATTTTCTGGTCCTAGAGTTGTTGCTCTTCTTCTCTGATCTCTTGGTGGATTTGTAGGTGTTCACACTGGTTTGATGACTATCTAGCTGAACTCCTGGGATCTAACGCTATTTCAGTTTTCTATTCCTCCGCCATCTTGCTTCCTCTCCAATAAATCTTTTTTTCTTTAAAGATTCTCTTTATTTATTTGACAGAGAGGGATAGCAAGAGCAGGAACACAAGCAGGGAGAGTGGGAGAGGGAGAAGTCGGCTTCCCACCAATCAGGGAACCCAATGTGGGTCTCAATCCCAGGACCCTGGGATCATGACCTGAGCAGAAGGCAGATGCTTGATGACTGAGCCACTCAGGCTCCCCTAAATAAATAAATAAAATTTAAAAAAATTTTTTCATTTATTTAACAGAGAGAGAGAGATCACAAGAAAGCAGAGAGGCAGGCAGAGAGAGAGAGAGAGGAGGAAGCAGGCTCCCCACCAAGCAGAGATCCCGATGCAGGGCTCGATCCCAGGACCCTGAGACTACGACCTGAGCCAAAGGCGGAGGTCTAACCCACTGAACCACCCAGACACCCCAATAAATAAATAAATCTTAAAAAAAAGAAAAAGAAAAGCCATTGGCCATAAATATAAGAGTTTATTACTGGATTCTTAATGGTATTCCCTTCATCTGTATGTTTATCCTTTTGCAAGTATCCTCCTCTTTGGTCTTTCCCTCTCCTTCATCCTCCATCCATCCAGTCAACGACAGCAAACTCTGCGTCTGTCTGGGATCGGTGCTGTGTCTGGACATGGGCCTACGACAGTAAGCAGAACAGATACTCTCTCTGGCCTCACAGACCCAACGTTCTTCTGGGGGCGGCTGCACAATAGGCAAGTAAAGAGATTAAGGAAAAAGATGATTTCAGACAGTGACTAGTGCTGCGGAAACAAAAAGGAGGTGATGTGATAGAGAGTGACCAGTGGACATTACAGAGGGGCTTTTTAAATTGGGGTGCAGGGGAAAGCCTCTCTGAGGGTATCACTGGAGGTCTGGGTCGGAGGTCAGCTCTGCAGTGCTTGGGGTGGGCTGTGCTGGTCACAGGGGCAGCGTTTGCCTGAAGTGGAAACTGATGCACAAGGAAGGGCTAAACAGAGACACAGAGAAAGACAGAGGGGTAAACCCTGATCATGACATGCCTGAAGCCCGCTTAGTTCTGGGCTTTTCAGTCTCTGAGCCATTACTTGCCCTCCCCTGTGGAAGCCTATCTGAATAGAATTTTCTATTGTTGACAAGCAATAGTGTTCACACCGAAGGAGCGGCTTGTTCCCCTACTAGACTGTAAGCCCCGTGAGGGCCACAGGAGTACTTGTCTAACTTGAATTTGCACACAGGGAGCTCTTGCATGTTAACATCTCTCTTGACAAAGTTTAAGAATCAAGAGCTTTCATAAAGAGGTACAGATGCTTTTCTTTTCTTAAGATTTATTTATTTATTTGAGAGGGAGCACCAGCAAGCAAGGGGGGAAGGGCAGAGGGAGAGAAAGAGTCTCAAGCAGACCCCACGCTGACCATGGAACCGGACCCCGGGCTCGATCCCACAACCCTGAGACCACGACCTGAGCGGAAGGCAAGAGTCCAACCCTCAGCGGACTGCACCACCCAGACATCCCTGTTTTGCTTTTCTTAGACGAGTGGAAGGCTTAGATCCGCCTAGCTAAGATTCCTGCATCGCAAGGAGGGCAGAGCTGAGGGCCAGTTCTGAAGATGGGACTGGCAGCCGGGGGAGGGCAGAACAGAGGGCATCACCTTCCCCAGAAACATTTTCCTTGCAGATGGCGTCTCAGCTCATTTACATTGCGCGCCTGCCCCCTGCAGGCAAGGGAGTTAGCGATTCCCCTTGGACACCTAACGGGCCCGGTTCCAGGAATGAGTAGGTGAATGGATGGATGAATGAATGAACAAATTCATAACACTCCCTTAGTTCCTGACACAGTGCATTACACAAAGTGTCAAATAGCTTTATCTGCTTTCTAAAGACCCATGAATTAGGTTGCTTTTCATGTTGTGCGGATTTCGACTTAAACCACGATTGACAGGCATTTAGTTCCGGTGTGAAGTTTCTTTCTCTGCCTTTACTGGGCAAGCGGACCTCCGGGCTCTCGGAATCCCCTTCCCCGGAAGCCCGACCCTTTACACGTTCCGTCCAGCAGGGGGCGACCACAACAACGAATAGAAGGAGAACAACCACTTAAGGCGCTGCCCAGGCAAGGCGCCCCTTGGGGATGCTGAGCGGTGGAGGCATAATCAGGATGGGAGCCACCTTTCTGAGGGAGTGGGGGCGGGAGGCTTTACTTAATCTATTCTGAATAGATAATTTCTTCCCATGGTTCAGGAATAGAACGGAATAAATCTCCTTTCTATCCCCTTCCCCTTTCGCCTGATTTCCAACCTCACCTCTACGACAGGTGCGACTGACTTTTCTCTCGTGTGCACTTCGAAGGTTTCTATGCATGCATGAACAAATAGAAATATCCACTTACACGCCCAGCTTTACCGCAAAGCTAGCAACACCAAAGGGTGTGCTGAACGTATCGCTCTGTACCTCGCTTTGTGTGCTCATGATGGATCTGGTAGAATGTTCCACATCAGTCCACAGAAAAGGTCCCCCCTCCCCCACTCCAACCTCCCCTCCCCCATCTCTCTTTCACAGCTGCCTCAATTCTCCAGGGCAGACCCCTGTCCTCATCTATTTGTCCTGTCCCGCCATCCCCGCCCCGCCCCACCATTGACGGGCACTCAGGTTGCTCGTAACCGCCTGCTACTGGGAATAAAGGTCCGTGAATAACCTTGAAAAGAATTACACACATGTGAGCGTGAGCATAGTCGTGGCTGCAGCCCCCCGCTGTGCAAGAGAATCACCCAGGGGGCCTTTAAATATCCCAACCCCCAGGCGGAACCTCAGATCGATTACATCAAAAATCTCTGAGTGTGGGGCCAGGGCATCCCTGGATCTCTAGAAAGCAGCCAGGCCTGGGGACCACTGACCTCCAGAGGAGCTGGGGGGCTCAAGAGCACAGAGATTTGCAAATTTGCACTGCTTAATCTTTTGTTTTTACACTTCGTGTGAGACACTCTGGGTTTTTTGTTTTGTTTTGTTTTCCTTGAAGAAGACTTCTTATATATTTGATATATCCACCTTTCGTTCCAGCTTCTGGACTTGGCTGAAGGACCTTCCCACCCCAGACTCGTGAAGACAGCTTCCCATGCTTTTCTTCTGCAACTTCTGCGGTTTCCTCTTCATATTTAAGTCTTTGATGCTTCTGGATTTATCCTGATTATTGATGTGAAGTAGGATTCTATCCTTGTTTTCTTTCCAATGGCCAATTATATCCTTACCTTTATCAAGGAGTAAGTTAGAAAGTGCTTTGGGCTACTTCAAACCCCTATTTGTTTTGTCTTTTTATTTATAGCAACATTGGCTCCTATTCTCAAAAAGTGGTCCTGTCCACCTACCCATTTACCCGTCCACTGACTGACTGGTTCTTCTTGTTTGTCCCTGAGAATTTAATTATTAATTGGACATCTTCCCTGACTTTTTTGGATTTCTATTTAGGATTTCTCTTAACTACTTAGTAACCAACAACAATGACCTTCCATTGAACATCTAATATATTTGTTTATATGTATATTTCAGTTGGACCATAGACAAACCCATGAGGTTAGTATTATTTTATCCAATTTGAGGAACGTGGTCTCAGAGTTTTTGAGGCTTGCGCAAGAGCCCAGAGTTAGAAAGTAGCAGTGCTGGATGCGATTCAGAAGCCTGGTTTCCGGGTCAGGTCTTTTTACCTGCCTCCGCACTGTAACCGGTCTTTTGTGGAATGGGAGGATGAGGAATGAATGAGTGAGTCAGTGAGGGACCGAGGAAGACAGAATGAGTCAGCTCTCGAACTCAGAGGAACCCAAAGGGGGAGATAAGACGTGAATGCAAATAACCAGAATACAAAGTAAACAGTGATCCCACCAGCGTTTTGGAAGCAATCCACTTTCTGTCCCCTCCTATTTGAAATGCTTAATGCTTTCCAGTGCCTCCCCACCTAGAAACCAAAGAGCCGGATACTGGGGTGGGGGCAGTGTTGTCCGGCTTGCAGCGTTAAGTCACCCATATGGAGGCCCCCTTTGGAGGCACGGAGCTCTGCAGCCCCGAAGCCTGGGTGGTGGGGGCAGGGAGGAGGAGGAGGAGGGCAGAAGGAAGGAGCCGGGGAGGGAGTAGCGGAGGAACAGAGCTTGAGGAGGACGGAACAGGGAGGAAGGAGAAGGGGTTGGTGTTGGGGATAATGCGGAGAGGAAGAAAAGGAAGAGAGAAGAGGAAGAAAGGGAGGGAGGGGAGGTAAAAGAGGAGGAGAAGGGGTTAGGGAAGTGGGAGGAGCAAGGAGGGGGAGGGGAAGAGAGGTCCAGGGAAGGAATAAAGAGGGGGAGACACAAGGAAGGGGAGGGGGAGGAGGAGAGCGAGTAAGGAGGGGTGAGGAAAAGGAGAAAGAGGAGTTGGGTAGGAGGAAATAGGGGGAGTTAGAGCAGAGAGTGGGTGACCGAGAAGGGGGTTGGGAGAAGAGAGGGGGCGGGAGGAGCGGAAAGCCCCTCCTCCAGCCCCCGCCGCGGAGTTGCGCAACCCTCCCGGACTGGGATTGGTCGTAGGCGAGTCAAGACGCCCCGCCCTCGAGGTCAGGCAGCCAATGGCCAGAGGGGGGCGTGGTGGAGCCGCCTGGGTCCTGGCGCGCGCTCGGTGCGCCCTCGGAGCCGCCGCCGCCACGCTTGCAGCTCGCCGCTCTCTGCCCGCGTCGCTGTCGCTGTCGCCGCTGCCGCCCTCCCTCCGCGTGTCCCCGCCGCGCTCCAATCCCTGCGGCCGGCCCGGGGCGCGCTCGGTCGCTCGGGGCAGAGTGTCCCCGCTGCGGGCCTGCGGCGATGGCCACCAAGATCGACAAGGAGGCTTGCCGGGCGGCGTACAACCTGGTGCGCGACGACGGCTCGGCCGTCATCTGGTGAGGAACTTTCCATTGCTCTCCCGGCCGCGCTCCCCGAGCTCGCCGGGGGCCTGGGGCACGGAGCCGGCTTCCGCACGGGACGGATTAAGGGTCATCCCGAGCTGTCTCCCGCAGCCTTAACGCAGGAGCGTGGAAAGCCAGCGCTGGCTTGTCCCCGGCCAGAGCATCTCTTAGATGGTCCTGCTGGAAGCTCGGCACCGTGCAGCTACTGCCGTCGCTGACGTGTGTGTGTGTTTTTTCTTCTCCCAATCCAAAGGGTGACTTTTAAGTATGACGGCTCCACCATCGTCCCCGGCGAGCAGGGAGCGGAGTACCAGGACTTCATCCGGGAGTGCACAGGTAGGGAAACGCGCCTTCGGGGGCAATTCCTGATCTTTCGGGCGATTGTCAACGCGGGAGGGGGAGGAGCTGCAGAGGCCAAACTGGGAGGAGCCTGGCCACCCCGGGTGCCTCGGACGCTGGAGGAACCCGATTTGAGGTTTTTAAAAGCCTCTCAAAGCGTTCTCCTCTCGACATCCAGAGCGACAGAGCTGGCCGCCTGCTCGCTCGTTGCTCCCTGCAGTACTGTCTCCAGAAGACACAGCTCCTTTGCTCCCTGCGGGTCACTGATTTTTTTCAAGGGTCCACTCTCTGTGGTTCCAACCTCGCGTTAAGCTTTCCCCACCATCCCCTGTCTTCGGCCAGTGAGCCAAAATAAAAACACAATCCTGGCTTATTGTAGGAGAAAGAAACTGTCAGCTGTCCCCTCCCTTCTCCCAAGCTCATTGTGAGCGTGCTGGTCCCACATGCGTGTTTTTTATTGGTAGAATACAGAGCCACCAACGAAAAGGCAAAGCGAATCTGTGGTGTGACAAGTAGAATGGTGGTCACATTTTGAAGTAGATAGCCACTGACTGGGAGGGGCACACGGGAGGCTCAGGGGCGCTGGAGATGGCTCATATTTCCATCTGGGAGGTGGGTACACAGGTGTGTACATATGTAAGAAGTCATCAAGGAAAATGCTTACGATTTGTAAACTTCTTTCATTTCCTTGGGGTGTGTTAAGCCTTTGAAAGAAAGGAACACATGGTGTATGGAATCACAGACCTTTCAGTAGCAGCAAAAGGCTCAGCCTCCTTGGTAATAGGACCAGTTGGAGCCCAGAGTAGAGAATGAACTCTCTCCAGGTCTCTGGTCCCTAGCGTTGAAGCAGATGTGCAGACAAAGGCAGTGTAGCTTGGAGGTTAGGCAGGAGCCCTGAGCTGGCAAGTTGGGTTTGAATTGCCAAGTGGCCACCTCCTAGCTATGTGGTTTGGGGTAAGTTACTTAACCTCTCAGGGTCTTGGTTTCCTTACCTGTAATCTTGGAAGGCTGTTCTGAGGATTGGCGAGTCCGTGTGTGGAAAATGCTCCAACACAGTGCTTATAGAAAACTACACGGTCATTTGTGAAACAAAGAAAAAGTTCAAAATTGTGCCACGCAACACGTGGCGGCTCCCCTCTGTGACTGTTTCCTTAACCAAGTGCTAGTTTGCCTTTAGTCTAATTGGAAGAATATTTATGAAGTGTCTGCCCCTGGGCTGGGGGATACAAAGGTTTTGTTTCGTTTTTTAATGTTCTCCCAATTAAAATGTCTTCCTGTGAGCTGCCTCTAAATGCCACTCCTTGCTTTTGTAAAGGGTCGGTTTAAAATATCACATGTGCAAGGTACAGCAACAACTCACTTTCAGTAATGCATGGAGGGCCTCTCATGGAGAGCCCATGGGTTAGGATTTGAACTCAGGCCCCTGACTCAGGAGCCCTTTCTCTCTACCACTTCTACTCTTCCTCCCCCTGGCAAATGCTCTTGCAAGTAGAGTAAGTGCCCAATCTTGGCTTTCCCCCAGTTTGGTGCACATCTAAGAGATTCAGCAGTATTTTTTGCCTTGTTGGATCAGAGGCTTTGTCTCCCAGGCCAGCTTCCCCCCTTCACTGAACTCAAGAACAGAAAACTAGCAGTTTCTTTCCTCCTGCTGACCATCCATCACCCCCCCCACCTCCCCCATCAGACTGGGTTTTGCTCCTGAAGCTATTGTTCTCCCCACCCAGAAGGAGAAGGTGACCCAAGGATGAAAGCGCACAGATACTGAACAGATGCTCCAGGCCGTTGGGCGAAGCTGGAAGGGCTTGGTGCCTTCAGAGAACACTTCCTTCCTCCCTTGGGCTTTGCAGGGGGTGAGGGGTGGGGTGTTACTCTGACCCTTCCCCCAGCCAGCAGGGAAGCAGGGATGGGAGTGCCTGGCAGAGGGGGCGGGGGCACTAAAAATGCTTTCCCTGCTGCTTGTTGATCTTATGAATGGGCTGTGGGATCTGAAGGCTCCGTCTGCTTTGGCTGGAAATCTGCCTGCCTTCCCTGGCCATCTGTTGGACAAATGTATAGGCAAGTTATGGTTGCTGTGTCTGCTTTGGTTCCTCTTGGAGACACGTGTTCCTTCCCCCAGCCGTGTCCTCATAACCTAGTGACAGAGGACTCAGAGCTCCTACTATTAACTTTACATATGCAAGTCGCTGCACCTGATGTGCCTTATCTCCAAGACTGAGATCGGTCCCTTTCCACAGATGAGTACAGCAAGACCTGGGGAAGTTAAGTGACTTGTGATCACATAGGACGTGGTAGACCTGGGACTCGAACCCAGGCAGGCTGGCTGGAAGGCCTGTAGTCTTGGCCTCATCTCTAAGGAAGTGGGTTAGGATTTTTTTTTTTTTTTTTTTAAGTTTTATGTATTGAGTAATCTCTATACCCCATGTAGGGCTCAAACTCACGATCCTGAGATCAAGAGTTGCTTGCACTTCCGGCCGAACCATCCAGGCATCCTGGAAGTGGTTTATGTTCTCACCTCCCAGCCTGGAGGCTTCTTCAGGTTCATAGGTTCTGGTCAGGCCCCATGAAACTGTTTGCAGGTTGCAGGAGACATGCTTGCCCACTTACATGAAGCAGGGAGGGCTCTTTGAGCCCCTAATTCCCAGGCAGGTGTCCTGACAAGCCAGAGGGGCCCATGCTATGAGAACAGGCTCCCCTTCTGGCCTAGCCTTCCTGTTTCCAATCATCTAACAAGGAGGTCGGAGGGCTTGGAAGCCAGAACCAGCACCTGGTCTCTCCCTCCATCGGCGATGGGGTGTGGGGGGAGAGGGGGACAGTTTCCTTCTGGGCTTTCTCCCCTCCCTGACAGCCCCTCTTCTGGCATTCTCTCTGACGCACCCTTCTTTCCCACGCCTGTGCTCTGCTTCTCCCTCTCGTCTCTTCGTGCTCCCGAGCCTGGCTTCTCCTTGTCCACTGCAGCTGTTTTCTGGAAGGACTCTCGTCTTGTTTCTGCTAGGAGAATTTGGAGCTCCCTGTGCTGTGTCCTGGCTCTTCTGGTGCTGGATGCATGTGGCCCCTCGTTCGGCACTCATCACTCCACCAGTGGCCCCGCTCTTGAAACCTCACCACCCCGCCCAGCACCTCAGTCCCCTGAGACCTTGCAGGTGCAGAGGGAGAAATCTCACGCAGATTAGCTTAGGCAAAATGTCAGTCTGTAGCCTCCATGGTTAGGAAGGCCCAGGGGATTATTAGCTGCAGGTGAGGCTGCCCAAACTCAGAACCCCCTCCCTGCTCCCTCCCCTAGCTCTGCCTTTCTCCTTTCTTACTCTTCTTGGGGACAGGAGGCCATCATCTTCCTGAGTGGTGATACAGATGGCCACAAGCCAGGCTGGCTTCCAGGCCTTGGGCAGAGCCATCCCTGTGGGGAGAGGGAGGGAGACCCTTGGCCAGTGACTCCAGGGGAAGTTTCCAGATTGACATACACTCCTTGCCCTGGCTGGGTTCTTGTGCCCATCCTGGACCAGTCAGAGGGACTCTGGCTGGCTAGGCCTGAGTCAATGCCCACCCTGGGAGCTGGGGAGGGGGCAGCCCCACCCAAACCAGGAAACTGAGTTGGGAGGGTAGCTTCTTCTTCTTCTTCTTTTTTTTTTTTTAAAGATTCTATTTATTTATTCGACAGAGATCACAAGTAGGCAGAGAGGCAGGCAGAGAGAGAGGGGGAAGCAGGCTCCCTGCTGAGCAGAAAGCCTGATGCGGGACTCGATCCCAGGACCCTGAGATCATGACCTGAGCAGAAGGCAGAGGCTTAACCCACTGAGCTACCCAGGTGCCCCGGGGAGGGTGGCTTCTTGAGGGAAGAGTGGCAGTGTGTATGTTGGGAGGCAGGCTGTTTCCAGAAGAGAGGCAAACCAATCGCAACAATCTCTTAGCCCTTGATCTTTTTTGTCTTATATCCATTTTAGTCCCATTGCTAGAGTAATTTTTCCTAAAGCCCATCTCTGACCAAGTCACTCTACTGCTCCTTAACCTTCTGTGGCTCCCTTTTGCCCGTGGAATTTGGCACTGGCTGTCTGCTTGCAGCTCCAGTCAGTTTGTCCCCACCCGCATATCATGCCCACACCCTTCTTTGTGCACCTGCAGCCTGATGATACCTTCCAAACTTTGATTTTGGAGGTTCCCTCCAGGCAGAATTCCTCTTCCCCATCTCTGCCCCCCAGCCAGCCCAGAGTGATGTCTTTTTTATTTCAAGAACCCAGAGTTAGAAAAGCTCTTGAGTCACATCCCAGCTGTGTCTCTTGCTTGCTATGTGACCTTGGGCAAGGACCTCCCTTTCTCTGTGCCTCAGTTTCCTAGTCTGCAAAACGGGGATCCTGCCAGTGCCTACCTCTGACAGTGACTGGGAGTGTTAGCTGAAATAACACATTCAAAACGAGAGCATGGGACCCTGATGCACCAGGCTGTGCTTACTGTTACTTTTTACTGTTTTTGCTCTCCTAGCTCTTCGGATGGCATTGTGCTTTCTGTGCACACCCCGGCTCAGTGCTCAGTAGGCACACAGCTCCTGATTAGCCCCAGTAGGCGCTCAACCCCAGGCTGGCAAGCAGTAGGCGTTCAGACCCATGTGGATGTGTGTTAGACCTTTGGCCTCGGTCTGCACGCAGAAGGTGCTCGGTACATAAGCATCTACTGCCCGGTGGTTAAAGGTGTAGGCTGTGTTGAATGGCCTGGGTTCCAGGTCTCATCAGTTAGGTGACCTGGGGCAGGTCACCTTTGCTATAACATGGTCATTAGGAGGATCAAGGAAGCAATTCCACAGCAGCAAGGATATCCTAAGTGGTAGTTACAGTGATTGTCACCTTGTTGGTGGAATTTAATTGATGTGGAAGCAGAGTGTGTGGTCTGAGAGCACCAGAAAGGTGGGAGAGGGTAAAGAAACCAGGGGGAGGAAGTGGGTACAGGACTGCATCAGGGGACCAGTGGTACCCCTGAATTACAGCAGAAAGGGCTCACAGATCTTGTATATGTGACCAGCAGCAGCTCACACGGTCTCTGAAATCATGTTTTGTTTTGGTACCTTACAAATAATACATGTTTCTAGTAGAATAGTGAAAAGGCAAGACTAAGTGAAAAGAAAGGAATAAAAACTAGATATAGTTCAAAGTTTTACCACTCAGAAACTGGTTCATTAATTCATTTGCTCTGTTTTTCATTCATCCTTCCTCCCTCCCTCCCTCCTTCCCTCCTTCCCTCTTTCCCTCCCTCCTCTCATGTATATGAGTGGCTTCTTTGCAGGGTACTTTTCTAAGCACTGAGGGTAAATAGAGAAACAGAGAAAGTCCCTTTCCTTGGGGAACTGATGTTTTATTGTCATTGCCAGGCCTTTCCAATGGCTACATAATATTCTCTCATATAAATGTCACATTATTTAGTGAATTCTTTGTTGATAGACACCAGAATTCTCTGTTGCAAGCAGTTTTATTTTGAAACGAATCCAAGCACCTGGGAATGGATCCAGTTTCGCGTTGGTGTATATCTGAGAGTCAGTGGCTTCCGAGCACCCGTGCTGGAGCCAGGCTGTCTTGCCTTGATCCGGAGCCCTGATGCGCAGTGTGACCTTGGGCAAGTCTCCCAGTCTCCCAGATTTTGTTTCCTCCTCCGAAGGATGGGGATAATGATGGCATGTCCCGCACGGCGTTGTTGTGGGGATAAGTAGACATGGTATGCCGAAAGCTGGTGGGGCAGCTCCGGCTCAGAGTCATCGCTCAGAACCTTGGTTATTGCCAACGCAGCGCCTTCTTGAGAGGTGTCGCACATCAGTGAATAGGTTGAAATAAACGCGGAGTGTGAGCCGGTTACCAAAATGAGCATTCGTGGAGGGCCGTGTCGCCATGAAGCCTGACGGGGTCAGATGCCCCGTGATGTTGGCTAGAGGATGCTCTGGGAGCAGAGGATATTCCCATGATGCTTTGCCGAGCCTTGGGGGTCTTCTGCTCAAATCATCACTCACAGAGAAAAGTGGGGTTTGATATTTTTGTCTGTCCAGCGTCTCATCCTTGGGGTGGGGTTGGGGGCGTGGGGGCTTTTCCTATTTTATTATGATCCTGCTCAGCCGAAGTAGCTGACTTGATGCTGCAAGGCCCTGCAGGGAAGGCACGTGACCCAGCCCTGGCCAATCAGAGTAAGCCCTGCCCTCTGTTGACTTATTGGTTCAGGGTTGGGCCCATGTGACTCGTGTCAAGCCAATCAGCTCCATCCCTGATACTTGGGAAACGAGTTCCCGCGAGATCCCTTTTCCTCTGGGATTCAGAGCTGCAGCAGAAGGAAGGGCCTGGGATTTGCGAGACCCGCGTACGGTACGGAGCGCGGACCGGTGTGAGGACTCAGGAACGGAGCCAGGGATGGGGCGTGGGGCCCGGACGGCGTGGCCTGGACTCCTGGGGCCAGCCATGCCTGGAGCTCTCTCCGGGGGACATTTGCTGTTGAAACTCAGGCCGGTGGGGTAGGCTCTTCATGTGGCTCTGAAAGGGCCGCGGCCTGTGGAACCGCGAGGCAGGTGACCGGGACCGGCTAAGGGAGGGAGGGAGTCCAGGCCGGTCAAGGAATGCCAAAGCTCTCCGAGGAGGGCCGGCTCGGGAGCCCGGGCAGATCTCCCCTGGAGATCCCTCCTCTGCATAGGAGGGGCCGCCGCCCGACAGTGTCCCACGCGCACCGCACCCCACGGGGCAGAGGAAGACCAGGTGGCAGACACGTCAGGGATGGGTTTGGGGTTCCTTTGAAGAAGAACCGTCCTCAAGCTAGAATGAGCGTGGGTGCAGGTAGCGGGGCCCTCCTCGGGGCTGTCAGGAGAGGCTGCCCGACCGCATGGCGTAGACGTGGAAGAAAAGGCTTGGAAAAGGGCCATCGTTGACCACGCACTCACCTCCTCTCTCGCAGCCTCCTTCTCTGGTCTGTTGGACGCCCTGGAAGAGAAGCGGAATGCGTTAGTGTAGGCCTGGGCAGGGCCTACAGGGGCGACAGGATGGTATGGAAAATGGAGGTGTGTTTACTGTTGAAGAAAGTCTGATCTAGGGCCTGGATGGCTCGGTCGGTTGAGCGGCTGACTCCTGATTTCGGCTCAGGTCGTGATCTCAGGGTCCTGGGATTGAGTCCCTGCTCAGCAGGGAGTCTGCTGGAGGAGTCTTTCTCGCCCTCCCTCTGCCCCTCACACTCCTCTTGTGCCCTCATGAGATCTCTCTCCTCCAAATAAATAAATACATCTTTAAGGGAAAGAAAGAAAGAAAGAAAGAAAATCAGATTTATTCTAACACTTGCTCAAGAATAGTAAGGCAGACTTCACTGAGGGGCACTGTGTGACGGGCATAGGGATCAATACAGTGGAGTTTTGCAACAGGGGAGAGAGACCAGTCTCAATTCTACACTTGATCTTAGCCCAAAGGCCAAGAGGCGATAGAGACCAGTCTCAATTCTGAATACATACGAAGAAAAGGACAAATTTATCATCAAGGAGCCAGGGAGCAAGGTGAAGGTCAGTGGGTAGGGAATTACCAAGAGGAAACGTCAGGGCTGAGGTGGGATTCTGGCTGAACTGACCTGACAGGATCCTTGCTGCAGGCGGGCCTGGTGATCAGACATCACCAGGCAGGTGATGGAGGATAAGGAACCTGATTAGATATAAGGGATGATCAGACTTGGAGCATGGGGGATCCGGTTGAACTGACTTAGCAGGATTCTTGCTGAAATTGGGTAACACGCAGAGGAACGCAGAGGCCCAAAAGTTGAGACCTAGTTGAAAAGAGCTCAGAAGACCAGGTTCAAATTTGGTCAAGGACAGACTCTTGGCTGTTGCCAAAGGTACAGGGGTGGGATGCAAATGGAGAAGTCCACTTGTCCGTGGCTTCCGCATGTGTGATGGTACAACACGCGTGTAATCGGTGGTCAGGTTCTCCTTCTGTTCTGCCCTTGGATTTTTTTTTGCCCTAGCGGCCCCCACACGTACAGATTTCAGAAATTTGAGAGAAGAGGTCAGGAGAGATATTGTCTTGTAGGGTCAAAGGGAATGTGAGGTCAAAAGGAAGTTTGAAATCCATGACTGTGGTTTGAACTATGTAAAGTACTATCAGTCTGTGCATTCGACACACTTTGATTGAGTACCCCTTTTATTCCAAGGACAATGCTGGGTTATGATTTTTAAGTGGCACCTTAAGGCTACTGAGCCATCACCTTCATAATTTTCTGCAATATACAATGTCTCCTTGCCTTCTTTTTCCACACGTCTGTCGCTGGGAGGTTTCGAGCTGTATTGCATTGCTTCTTCGTGTCATCAGATGTGTGAGCTTTGTGATGGTACATTTGGATTTGCCTCCTGGGTGATATTGGTGCTTGCTTTTGAGTTCGTGGCCTTCCCCTTCCCTGGGGAAGGCTGCTACATGTCCATTTTCCTGGTCAGTAAGGTGTCCTTTGTTCAGGAAGAGTGTTCACTTCACTGAATTGAGTTTTTGCTCCTTGCAAATCCTTGGGAGTTAATGCAGACTTGTTGGAAGTATGGCTTGGGGACTGAATCCAGGTGTTCCCTGCACCCCCTCGTCTCCCCTCATTTCCTTCACCTCATTATAGTCTGACGCCCCCCCACACCTAGAGCATGGAACCCCCTCCCACAGGTCTTTGATACTCTGATTACCAAAATTAGTAGCCATTTCTTTGTCTTTATTCCACTTTATGTCCCTCTAGCATTTGCCAGTGAGCACGACTTACTGAAAACACCCTCTCCCCTCCCTCTGGTTCCCCTGCAAACTCACATACTTCTCCTTTTACGCCCCTCGTCTCTCTTGTTCTCACTTCCTGCTGCTGCTTCTCTTTTCCCTTCCTGCCCCAGAAGTGTGGGTATTTCCCACAGCTCCACCCTTGATCATGGCTTTTCCTTCTCCAGGAAATGTGCCGAGTGCCTACGGTGTGCCCAGCCCCTTGCTGAGTGCGGAGTGAGCCTGCCGCCCAGGCCAGGGGCAGCTTTCTAAACCTCACATTAGGTAACATCCACTCCTCTCCCTTTGGAAGCTTTGGTGGGTTTTGCACATAAGGTCCAAATGCTTAGAGATGACACGGAGTGCCCCTTATGAGCCCTCTAGTGCACGTCCTCGGCACCCAGGGTTCTGACCTCGTGGGCGCTCAGAAACCCAGTAGACACTTTGCATATATCAGCACATCTAACGTTTCTTATCTATGACAGATGTGTATGAAAGGAGTAAGGAGGAGTTATCCCATTTTACTGATGAAGAATCTGACCATTTCCTTGGAGAGTCCAAAGTTGCTTGCTCAAGATGGCATAGTAAACAGACAAACTGGACTTTGAGCCTGGATCTGTGTCCAGCCCCCCCAGCTTTGTTCCTGCACTGTCCTGATCCGCTTTGCCTTCCTGGAGGCCTTCTATACATTCGTCAGGGCCCAGGGCAAGTGTCCCCTCTGTTCAGATGCCCTCCTTGCCTTTGCGATGCTCATCACATTCAACTTCATGGCGAGGCCCTGGAGAGAGGGACTGTGGCTGTGGTGGTGGCCTCCTTGGTGGTGAACCCCCACCCATCATGGTTAGCCAGCCTCAGTCTCTTTCTCCCCAAGGGTGTGTCGCTCCCTGATGTGGGCAGTTATGGGCTACCGCACTTAGTACTTTCTCGAGTCACGTCTGTCGTCTGACTCTCCTGCTGAAGTCTGAGCTCCTTGGCTGCAATCCTGGTCTGTCTTGTTCTCAGCTGGACCTTCAGCACCTGGAACAGCACCTGACATTCTCCCCAGATGCTGGTTGAGTATAGATGAATGAGTGACCATCCCCTGCAAGGTTGGAGAGCTGAGCTCCTCCCTGGAAGGCCTGCTATCCCCCTGCTAACCGAGCAGCCTGGTGGCCCATAGGGACGTCTCCTGGTGGTTGCCTCTGCCAGCACTGGCCTTTGGCCAGGGTTTCCTGCCTCAGGGCTCCCGTAGGGCTTCGTTCCCCACCGACCTAATTTTATGTGTTTGGCTTTTCAAATTCAGCTCCGTTGCCTGAGCAGGGGCAGGTCGCCAAAAGCCCATGTCTGACCTAACGGCAGGGCCGTTCCCTCAGCATTTCATACATCATTTCATCAGTGCATTTTTTTTTTAAAGATTTTATTTTATTTTTTTGAAAGACAGAGATCACAAGGAGGCACAGAGGCAGGCAGAGAGAGAGGGAGGAAGCAGGCTCCCCGTTGAGCAGAGAGCCTGATGCGGGGCTTGATCCCAGCACCCTGGGATCATGATCTGAGCCAAAGGCAGAGGCTTTAACCCACTGAGCCCCCCAGGTGCCCCATCATCAGTGCATTTTGAAATCAACTTGCTCTCTGTCCTGATTTGCTTCTGGACTTCATTTATGGTCACCTGTCTCATTTTTCTTGTGCCTTCAAATTCCCATAAACATAGCGGCTTGCAATGATGTCATTTTATCATCTCGCAGTCCTGTGGGTCAGAAGTCCAAGATCTGCCTCACAGGGCTAAAGTCAAGTGTTGGCGGGGCTGTGATCTTTCTGGAGGCTCCAGGGGGAGAGTCTGTTTCCTGGCCTACTCCAGCTTCTAGAGACACCCATGGCCCTTGACTCACGGCCCCTCCTCCAGCTTGAAGGCCACCGAGAGTGGGTTGAGTTCTTCTCATGATGCTGTCTCTCTGGTTCTCATTCGCCTGCCTCCCTCTTCCCCCATGTGAGGACGCTTCTGATTATGGCAGGCCCACCCGGATCACCCAGGGTGATCTCCCCACATCCGGATCCTTAACAATCTCATCAGCAAAGGCCCTTTGGTCCTGTCAGCTCACAGCATCATAGGTTCTTGAGATAAGGATGCAGACATCTTTGGGAGCCACTGTTTTGCCAGCCACCGTGATCTAATGATTTCGTGTAATCTACACTCTGGCCCAATTAGGTAAGCCCTATTGTAATTCCCATCCCGCAGATGGGAAAATGGAGGCTCAGAGATGTGCAGACACTGGCCCAAGGTTGCACAGAGGCCCAGTTCTTCTCCTCTCCTAGTATCCGCCTCCCTGACCACCACTCTAGACACCGGGCTGCTTCCCTACACCTGCAACTGAAAAATTTTTTTTAAAACAAGGAGGGAAGGGGCACCTGGGCATCTCAGTCGGCTAAGTATCCAACTCTTGATTTCGGCTCAGGTCATGATCTCGGGGTGCTGGGATGGAGCCCGGCACTGGGGTCCCAGCTCAGTAGGAGTTGGCTTCTCCCTTTCCCTCTGCCCCAACCCCTTCTAAAATAAATACATAAATCTTTAAAAAAAAAAAAAAAGGAGGGAAGACCACAGGCAAGCTCTTTTCTTCTGCACCCCAGCCTTATCAAGAAATAACTGATGCGTCACTCTCAGGGTGAGGCATACGGCGGGAAGGTTTGATTTACTCGCACTGTGACAAGATCGCCACTGACGTTTCCCGCACATCTGTCATCTGGTATGGATACCATAATGAGAAAGAAAAGAAATTTCTCCTTGTGATGAGAACTCTTAGGATCCACACTCACAATTGCTTTCCACGAGGTCTTTTCTCGAATGCTAACAGACAGACCTAAGGCCCACATCTCTGGCCAGAGGCCCATTTGTGGGAATACGCAGCTTGGAGGCCATTTTTCTGCCTTCCTTGAAGTGGCCAACCCGGGGTGGCCTCTGACAAGCAGCTCGTGATTCCGGTGCCCGGGGTAGAATTCTGACTTTATGATTTTGGTCTAACCCGATGTGCCTGAGAGGTCATCTGAACTGACTATAGCCCAAAAAGGGATGAAAACTACTTTTGGAACCCTCGTGTGCTGCCGGTGGGGAAGGAAAACGGTGGCGCCATTGTGAAGGACAGTTCGACTGTTCCTAAAAAGTTTAAACCTCACAAGTCTACCTCTTAGTATTTACCCAAGAGGAAACACCAAACCCAAACTTGGAAACACCCATTTGCACAAAGCCCTGTGTATGAACATTGCCAGCAGTGTTATTCCCAATAGACAAAAGGTGGAAACCACCCCAATGACCATCATCTCAGGAAGGACAGACAAAGTGCCTCTCTCCATATCGTGGACTATTACTCAAGCATAGAAGGAAGAAAATACTGATCCATGCTATACGCTGGACAAACCTTGGAGACATTATGCCAAGGGACAGAAGCCAGGCGCAAAAGGCCATGTATTGTATGACCCCATGTGTTCAAAGTTTCAAAACAAGTAAGTCCGTAGAGCTAGAAGGCAGATGGTGGTTGGTGGGGTGTGGACAGGGGAGGAAGAGTGACCGCTAGTGGGTATGAGGTCTCCTTTGGGGAATGATGAAATGTTTTGGGATTGGACCTGGTGATCATACTGAAAACCAATGAACTGTACACTTCAAAGGGGATGTGCCTTTTTATGGTATGTAATTGATCTCTCAGTCTTTTTTTAAAAAATATTTTATTTATTCATTTGACAGAGAGAGACACAGTGAGAGAGACAACACAGCAGAGGGAGTGGGAGAGGGAGAAACAGGCTCCGCGCGGGGCAGGGAGCCCAGTGCGGGTCTCAATCCCAGGACCCTGGGATCGTGCCTGAGCTGAAGGCAGAGGCTCAATGACTGAGCCACTCAGGTGCCCCAGTCTCTCAGTCTTTACAATGTGTAGGAGAAAGGGGGGGGGGTAAGCAGGAGGACAGAAATCCAGCAGGGCTGCTGGCAAGCCTGTGTGGAGGGTGGAGTTCAGGGCTGGCAGGGCCCAGAGCATGGCAGGCCTTGTGGGTCACGGTGACAGCTCTGGGTTTTACTTGAGCATTTTAGTCCCATGCCTTCTGTTCTAGAACTTTCTAGCATTTCGCCTTGGTCCTTTTTGTGGTGAATCCCCCAGTCAGCATGTTTTGCTCTGCCATTGTTCCCTCTGTTTCAGAGCTGCCCATCCCCCTGGTGACCCTCCATCCCCAGGGGCCCCTCAGATGCATCAGTGCCCTGGGCCCTCCACCTGCCATGAGCATCTGACCTCCTGGGTTTCCAAACTCCTTGCCACTTCCATTCGCTCTGTGATAGTTGACCTTTTGTCTCACGGTCTGGCATTTTTTGCCACCAGTTCTGTGCTGGGCCCCATTCCGAGGGCTTTAGCTATCAGCTCTGATGAGAGTTGATATCCGGAGACCCAGTGCCCAGGGCTGGGCCCTCCTCTCTTCTGATCCAGTGCCTGGCACGGGGCTGGTGCTGGCGATCTGTTTGTCTCATTGCCTGAAACCCTTGCATCGGAAATGAGCACGTAAAGAAAAATAAAAAGGTGGAGCTTCTGTCTTATATATTCTCATGAGCTAACAAATAAGTGAATGGCTAAAAGTAAAACGCGCCAGCTGTAAGTGTGCTGGCAGACTTGAAAACCGGGCTTTTAACAGCCACAGGGATAAAACCCACTTGTGAGCTCTGTCCCCGTCACTTAGGGGCTCCGAGGCAGAGGTGGGAAAGCCACGCCCCAATCCAGAGAACCGGGGATGGGGGGGAGGCCACTGGGACCACGGTCACTCCGCGGAAGGAGGTGGAGCCGGGGCGCCCGCCTGGGTCTCCTGGCGCTCCCCCAGGCTGCTGAGGTTTGGAGCATGCTTTGTTCCCCTGGGGACAGTATACTTGGGGACATGAACACGAAAGGTAGCTAGGACCCCACATTACGTATCTCTCGATAGTTCTAGCAACGTTGTGTCGGTCTGCTTTTCCCACGTGCTTTTATTTAAAGGGCACATTTGTCTAGACCAGCCATTCAACCTGCTCTCTGTCTGCCCACATCTGATTGTTTCTGCCTGTCTGTTCACTCCTGCTCCCTGGGGGACGGAAGCCACACTTTTAAAATCCAGGAAGGGGATTGGTTTTATTTTTCTAAGACGGCATTTTTAGTGAACTGAATGCAGCCGACAGGGGGGACTGGAAAGCTTTCCAGCGGCCATAGCAGAGGGGACCAGGGCTCTTCGTGTGTTCAGGGATCTGTACCGAGCACGTGCAGTGTGACCGGTATTGTCGTGGGTATTTGATAGAATAGGGGACAAGACTGCTGCCCTCCTGCAGTGTAGGGATGAGCCAACTGTAGGAGCCCTCAGGAGAGCCATTCTGAGCCTTTAAATGCTTATTTTATACACAGTAATAATAAGTCAGTTATATGCTACTCTAGCCTGTGACACATCAGAGATAGAGAGAATGGCTGGTAAAGAAAGGCATCTGGACTTGCCCCCAGAGGCTGTTGCTCTCACCTGTGGAGTTCTGTCAGAATCTCTCCCCCGAGTTGTTACCATGAGCCCATTTGTCCCTATCTTGTTAGCTGGGCAAATTCTAGGTTGTCCTTCAAGACCCAGATCACACGTCACCACCTCTGTGAAGCCTGCCTTGATTACCACTGCCCAGGCCCAATTAGCTTCCTTCTTTCTTTGATGTTCCCATTCGCCCTGTGACACCTTGTTGCTAGGGCACTGACGACATTGTGTAATTACACTTTGTTTTTGTCTGCCAGGCTAGACGGGGTATCTTTGGAGGGTAGGGACTGTGTCTTATTCAGCAAAGCCCCCCGCGTCACAGACTGTCAGTAAGTGTTTGTCAGATGACAGACTAACAGCCGTGGAGGACGCAGCAACATGAGTGCAGAGCCGAGCACTACAGGGGAGTTTTGCACTGGGACAGTCACACACTTCCTCATCCCCAGGGTGTCCTGCTGCAGGTGCGGGAGACACGGGCTCCTCCTTGGGGGAACTGGTTATGGCCTCTGTTCTCTAAGCCAGAAGGTAGAGTTGGGTATTGCACGCAGACTTCCATTTAAGGAAGTAAAAGTAACCATCGAAAAAAGAAAAAAAAAATCTTGGTGTCTTGTCACTGGGGGAGAGCCTTCTGCTACCGGGTAATCTGGGTATCCGGATCAGTCCAGTCCCGGAGGGTCCTAGCCAAGTAATCATCTTGCTTTTCCTCTGGCTATCTTGTACTCCATTTTCTCGTGTTCTCCATCAAAGTAGGAAGCTGGGTCATTTGCGTTTAATGAAAATGCAGCGAGTAAGGAATCACTGGAGAAGTCTCCCGCTTCGGGGAACGAGGTCACCGACATCCACCTGCACGCGCACCGTGGCCTCAAGTGCGGGGACCGTGTATGCATGCGCGGTCTTGAGCTTGGCAGCCAGAGCTCCATTCATGCTCTCCGAGCAACCAATACAGTGGGGTTGTATTCCTAGGATAATGGGCTTGCTTCATTATTATTTTTTTTTCTTCTGTGCTTCGTGTTTTCTAAACATTTCTTGAGTGGGACCAGAGGTTTTCGTCATCCTCGTCATGGCCGTTGTTGTTTTGTCCATGAGGGCAAACAATAAAAATCACCTTGAAAAAGAGAGTGGGTAATATGGGGCTTTTCAGGAACGATAGGTCTCTTCAAGGGAGGAACTGGCTGCTGTCGGCCTCAGGCCTCAGTCCCCTCCCCAGGGCACCCAAAAAGCCCTCTGTCCTCAGAGTCCCAGGGAGAATGTTTTTTCCACGTCCCAGGTCCTGGTCTGTGACTGCCTGGGCTCCCCGCACTGAGCCGCCGGCCGGAAGGGAGGGCTGTCCACTGTCCACTCATCCCCTCGCCCTGGGCAGCAGGATGCACGACTTCTTTCCCATTTCCTCTCGTCCTCGCTCCAGGGAGCTCGGAGCTTGCTTGGTGGAAGCTGACAGCTCAGCTTTTTTGGTGTGTGGGTTGGTTTCTTCCTTACCGAACCTTGTTTGCATAACTTCTTAAGGAGTCTATATAAGGTAAGGTCAGCTTTAGAGCAAGCTGCAATCCTGTCTTGCTCTGGGGCAATTTCCTCCCTGTGTCTCCTTCCCCTTTCTTTTGTCTTTCTCTGAAGTTCACTATTGGGCGGAAATTATGAAATGAGGTGCCTCTTCTGTCTCTCTGTTGCCCAGCAGGTGTGCAGTGGTGCCTACTGTGTGCCTGGTGCTGTGGGATGTCACAGCGACCGGACAAATAGAAAAGTAGCTCAGTGGATCCACAGGACATGCACAGAGCGGCCACTCAGGTGGTTAGACCCTGATATTTGCTTATTTGTACTGATGTGCTGACTCTTCTCTACTTCGTGTTCTGTGTGAAATGGAAAAAAAAAAAGTGTTCAGAGCATTTGTAAACAAATGTATTTGTAAAACAATTGTAAACAGAACCCTCTGGGTTTTGTCCCTTTTCCATCCAGGGCTGGCTTCAAGGAGAGGCAGAGGGGAAGAGTAGGGTCCCGTTTGGGAGAAGGTGGGAGTCCTCAGTCAGTGCAGCCTTGCATGGGGTCCACCCAGGTGAGAATGCTGGATGGTGTGATCAGAATCTGCCTCTTGGTGATTACCTGAGCAGAAGGGAATTTCAAGTTGGGGTAGGAGGGGCGGGGGAGTCCTTGAGAGCTAGGTGGACATTCTGTACCATTTGCAGTTTTTGGGAAAATACAGGGCTGCTTGTTCTGGTGGCTGCAGTGGTCCCAGCAAAGTCTGACTCCTCCTCCTTTTCTTCCTCTGTTCCCGTGCCCTCTGTGGTCATCTCTTCTCTTCATGTCTCCTCCCACACCCACCTTGTCCTAAGCACTTAGCATCACCCCCCAGTCCTCCTTCCGTCCCATCTCTCGCTTCTGAATCCCTCCTGCTAGTTCGGCCCCAGACAGAGCTCAGGAGGAGATAGTGAGGAGGAAAGATTGTCAATGGGAGAGAAAGGACAGAAACGCAGGGTGGAGAAGGGGATGAAGGCAGGGAGGCGTTGTGGAGGAGAGAATGAAAAGTAACCACAGTGACTTTCTGGGCACCTACTTGGTGCCAGACCATGCCAGTGAACTTGGCAATGAGGGCCTCATGTTGTGTATTAACTTGCTCAGTAAATGAAGGCAAGGACCTTGCAGGGAGAAATAGGACACGGAACCAAGCAGGCCCTGCCTGGCGTCTTTCCATCCTGAGCTGACGGGGCTGTAGGGCCACGGGAGCTCTTTCACACCACGAGGCCTCCAAGACCTCCTAGAAGGTCAGGTTCTTTCGGGAGTCAGGTTTATTCATGCCATGTGAATGACTAAGACGTTGGCTGGGTGGGAAGGGGCGGGTGTCCACAGCCTGGACTCGGGGACGAGGCCTGATGTGCAATCAGCCCGGGTTCTGAGCTCGCAGTGCTGTCCAGAGGACAACTGGTGATGGCACGGACAGTCCTTAAGGATGGCGCTCCCGGCCTTGGTTTGTCGCGGGCTGATGTCTCCTCCAAGACGGGGCTCTGTGTGATCTCATGATGCATTTGTGATTCCTTGTCAGTGATGTCTCATGTCTTTTTTTTTTTTTAAAGATTTTATTGATTTATTTGACAGAGATCACAAGTAGGCAGAGAGACAGGTGGGGGTGGGGGGCGAGCAGGCTCCCCACTGAGCAGGGAGCCTGATGCAGGGCTCAATCCCAGGACCCTGAGATCATGACCTGAGCTGAAGGCAGAGGCTTTAACCCACTGAGCCACCCAGGCACCCCCATGATGTCTCAGGTCTAATGGACGATCCAGAGGTGACAGAAAGGACCCCTGCTATCCTGTGTCACGGCCCCGAAGCTCCGTAGCTCTGTTCTCCGTAGAGAAGAAGAGCGCTTCTCTTCCTTGGGCTGTGGGATTTGAGCGAGGGAGAGTCTTGGGAGGACCGTCCTGATGGTCTTTGGTGATGAGATACTCAGGAGTCCCGCCTAGATGCCTCTAAGTCTGTAAATTCTGATGTGGAGAAGCCAGGCCATACAGGAAGCTCCTTTTCACGATCACTTCCTCAAACTAAAAGAAGTGTGGGTGGGAAGGAAGGGGGTGGGCTGAACTCAGGGCGCTTCAGCTTCTCTGCCCTTGAGAACTTCTGTTTCACCCCTCCCCTGCCAGGGCTGGTGTGGGTTCTCCTCCCTTCCCCGCTTTCTCTAGATCAGTGCTTCTCAGGCTTTGGAGGCACCAGAGTCCCCCAGGGGTGCATCCTCCCAGAGCTGGTGAATCAGCAAGTCTGGGCTGGACCCCCAGCAGCCACGGTCCCATGGTTTCCTGGGGGCTGCTGACGCTGCTGGTTCCAGGGGGCCCTCCTCTGGGAACGGTGCTCCAATGGGCAGGGAAAGTGGGTTCTGGCTGCTGACTGCATCCGCATTCTGATCCTCAGTTTTTTTAGCTGGGAAATGGGCCTGGGAGCTGTGTCGACCACATGGAGACAGTCTTGGGGTAAAGAAATGTGCCAACAGATGTATGCACTTAGAACGGTGCCTGGCATGTTGTCAGCGCTCAGTAAATGGCTTCTGTTATCCTCAGGACCCTCGTTTGTCTAATCTGCCCTCCCCAGTGCTTAGCATTGTGCTTGGCACCTAGTAGGTCCTTGAGCAGTGCTCCCAGAGCAGTGCTCACGAACAGTGGCCAACGCCTGTGTGCCTGGGAACGCCCTTGCTTTTATTTTTTTTATTTTTTTATTTTTTTTTTTAAAGATTTTATTTTTTTATTTATTTGACAGAGAGAGATCACAAGTAAACAGAGAGGCAGGCAGAGAGAGAGGGGGGGGGGAAGCAGGCTCCCTGCCGAGCAGAGAGCCCGATGCGGGACTCGATCCCAGGACCCTGAGATCATGACCTGAGCCGAAGGCAGCGGCTTAACCCACTGAGCCACCCAGGTGCCCCACGCCCCTGCTTTTAAATGCAGAGGAGTGAGCATAAGTGTGGTGGGTGCAGAAAGCCCAAGTAGAGGGAGAAGCAGGGAGGCCACGGTTGGGGCTGGCAGTGCTTGGAGGCACTGAGGCCCCCGCCTGGGGCAGTTTCAGCAGAGAGGTGAGGACCTGGGAGCCACGCCCAGCACAGATCCCCTTTCCTGTAATCCTTACCTCTGCCTCTGGACTGTGCTTTGGGGACGGGGAGGTTTAGAGCTTGGCGTGCATCTGGTCCAGGTCACGGAGCTGGTGTGAAGGTGGGGGTGCTTCTAATGGATTCCAGAGCTTGGCCTGTCAGCCTGGGTGGTGGGGAGCAGAAGGCAGAGGGGGACTAGCTGAGGCAGCAGCTGGTGTAGACGGCAGTGCAGAGGCCTGGGCCCAGCTCCCCCCACGGGGGTTACCCAGAGCTGCAGCCCCAGCTCCGGAGCCTTGGGCTGGAAAGATGTGCCGCGGGCCCTCTGGGGACCGAGCAGCACCATGAGGGTGACAGGCGTCCCCAGTCCCCACGCCCTCCTGGCCAGCTGCCATCATAGTGCACACACACACAGGGGCGTGCACACACATCCAGGCACACATGCGTGCAAGTGCACACTCACGCGTTCTCCCCGTATACGATGCGGCTTCGCTCTGCCTTTCTGGTGGTACACCCACGTTTTCCTGTGAGTGAGCGGGGTGCCCGCAGGAGAAAAGGGAGGGGGGGGCTGTTCTCCACTCAGATGCTCCACACGTGTGTTTTGTCAGCCCCGTTTGTCCAGAAGTAGGAAGGTGGCCCAACTCATGACTAAGAACCAAAACTTCCCCCTGCACCAGCCAGCTGGAGGTCAGAGCAAGCTCGAGCCTCCTTCAGGGCGAGTGGGGGAGAGAGGCTTCGGGTCGTGTGGGCAGCTCCAACAATGTCGCTCCGACAAACCCGCTTTCCCTTGCAGACTCAGCTGACTTTTCAGCGTCTGGGGCTGTACACATCTGTAAGCATAATGTGACTCTTGGATTTTCAAAAATGTCAGCAATCATTTTGGCCACAGCATTATGAGATAAGCGCCCAGCAGCCACCTAGGAAAACCCGTCCCTCCTGTCAGTAGAATGTAAATGACATTGGGGCAGGTCCGCTGCCGCCAAGTTCCCCGTGCCCTTGGTTGGGGGTGTGGGGGTGGCGGGACTCACTTCTTGTGCGTCTATCTCATGCCTGGTCCTGGGCTGGTACGTGGGACACACAGCTTGGAACTTCCCCACGTGGAGGCTTTGGCCAGTGATGGGGCGCTGGGGATCCAGCTGCCGACACAGGCACCCAAGCCTCCAGGCTTCCAGCATGGGGATGGGAGACAGAGTGGTTCCCATGGAAACAGGCTGCCTTGGCATGAGCAAGTCGGGAGGCTCCCAGCGTATAGCCCTGCCTCCCTCTCTGATCAAGGCAGCAATTTCATTAAACACCCTGCCACGGCGTCTGGGTTTCCTCTACCACGGCCGTGCAGCTGCTCAGAGGAGCGTGCTGGCTTCCCACATGCAGCTCTGGAACTGGGGGAAGGGGGGGGCTTCCCCCCAAGGCTGCACCAGCCACGCGTGGCTGCGTACGTTCAGTTCCCCCATCCTGCCACCCACCTGGCAGCTCCGTCCCGTGGCCGCAGCCTCACGGAGGCATTCTCACCGTGGCCGGGCGGGTTGGGTGCACAGTGTTCCTATTTAATCCTTGTAACTGATGAGGGAGGTGCAGAATCACGCCAACTGGGAAACCTCCCAGATGTGCCTCAGCAGGTGAATGGATGAGCAGAAGGGGGCATACCCATACCCGAGAGTATTATTCAGCTGTAAAGGGGGGGACCGATGACACCAATGTGCTGAGTGAAAGAAGGCCACAGATCGTGGGCGTCTATCTACATGAGATGTCCCGAGTAGGCAGATCCAGAGGCAAAAGGCAGATTTGTGTTGCTTCAGGCTGGGCGGAGGGGGAGGGGAAGGACTGTCATGGGTAGTGGTTGGGTCGCAAAGCATCGTGAGTGTACTCGAGGCCGCGGAATTGTACCCTGTAAAGTAGTTACAAGGATGAGCCTTCTGTTCTGTGGCTTTAACCTTTTACTGTGACTTCTTTTTTAAGAAAAGGAAAGGATGGACCAAAAAAGATCACCCCATTTTACAGACGAGGCAGCTGAGGCTCAGTGCTTGGGGATTAAGTCCGAGTCCTTGGGGATAAGAGCTGGAGCCCTCACCCTGTTTGGGAGTCCCCGGACTTCTGCTTCCTTCCCTCCCGTGGCCAGTCTGCCACCAAGCCCTGTTGATTTGGCCTGTGAAACATCCCTGCGACTGTCCTTCTCTGTCCCCACTGACCCCATGGTCCAGTCCCACAGTGGGTATCCACCAGACTCCTTTGGCCGGGCAGACACACCCAGGCCACCCAGGCTTATTGTCATGAGTCACCTTGGCCCCATCCCATGACTTCTGAGCCATATCTGTAACACAATGAAGTGCCTGTTGATGAAGACGACAGCAGTGTCCCCTCCCCTGTGGCCCACCTCACAGCATCATTATAAAGCCAACCTGAGACCATGAAATATCAGTGTGTTTTATAAACTGTGACTGGTGATTGTGATCCGTTCCCTTTAAGACATCAGTGCCGTGGAGCTGCCTGGCCTGGACCGCAGGGTCCAAATCAGGAGCCTGGGACTGGCGGAGAGCTGTGTTCCTTGGCTCCCTTGGGTGCCCATGAGACGGCATGGTTCATAGGCCAGGATTTGCTTAGGCTCTGCTGTTCCCATCCAGGCAGCGACCTTAACCAGCTTTAGATGGTCTTCCTTACACTCAGAGGGCTTGGGGCCTTGGGTCTTTCTGTAAACCTATACGCTCTGTGGGGTTCAGCAGGGAGGCACCTGGGAAGTCTAAGGAGGAAGATGCTTGATTTAAAAAAAGAAAATACACAGAGAAGCCCCCATGTGGTCCTTGGACTCACAGATCAGCGTCACCCAGGAGCCCATCCAAGATCTGTGAGCTCTGAATGTGCATTTTGGGGAGATTCCCAAGTGATTCAGAGACACACACAGATGCTTGTGCAGCACAGCTCTCCACTCTCTTTGGGGACTTGAGAAATCCTAAAGGCAGTAGCTAGAAGCCCTTTGAGAACAGAAGAGCTGAGCCGAGCAGCTAGCCAGAGGTGAAGAGCCCAAAGCTGGTACTGGGCAACCATCTCCCGTTAGGGACAATGATGAGCTCTCTCCGATAATGGCAATTAAAATACGGACTATTTAGGAGCTAAGCTGAGCACAAAATGTTGGTGGGAAATGTAGAGGGTCTTGATTCGATGGGGACACAAACTACCCAGAAGTTCATTCTCAGCTGGGGGTAGTTCCCCCTCCGCGAGGACGCGGGGCAATGTCTGACCACATTTTTGGTTGTTGTAACTGGGATGGGGGGCTGATACTGGTCTCCGGTGGGCGGGGCCCAGGGATGCCGTTCAGGAACCGTGCCTTGAACGGGCTAGTCGCGACCACTAAGAGTGGTCCAGCCCCAAGAATCAGGAGTGCTGAGGTGGAGAAACCCTAGCCCATCCTGTGGGAAACGCACACTCTGCAGGGTCACCCTAAAATCTCAAGACTGTCGCCAATATTTTTATAATATTTTATAATGGGCCATCGGAAGGGACGATAATGGAAAAAAGCGTGGTAATAAAACAAAAGATGGATGGATGTGGACCAGTGGGACAACCCCCCCACCCAAGGCCTTTTAATAACAACAGATCTGTAACACGTAACTAGCAGGACACACCCAACGGAACCATACTCAGCATTCTTCATTGCGCTAACCATCCAGCCACGAGCTAGACATGCCCAGTGGTCCTAGAGACATATCCCATGCCAAGATCAGGGCCACCTTGTCCCCCCACCATCCACCCCCCATCTCGGTTCCCATTCCAAGCAGCACCTCGGGGGATAAGAAGACCTGAGGAAGGTCTTGATAAATCAGACCCAGAATCTGAGCCTTCCTTGACTACGTGAGGGATTGGGGGTGGGGAGCTCAGGGTTAATGGCCATTGAGGCCTGTGTTCCCATACCACCATGGCCTTGAAATGTCCACGTGGCCTCGGGAATGTCACTTGTGCCCCTCTGCTCCCAGCTGTGCAATGGGCCTCGGAGCCTGGGGTGCCGTCGCCGGATTGCATGAGGGGACGTTGGCCAAGGTCAGTGTTGGGCTCCTGCCGCGCTGCTCTCAGAGCATTCTGGCTCATGGCTCCTCCTTGGGAGCGAAGTCTGGGAATGTTCTCACTGAGCACGGTGCCCTGTTTTTGCTGTTGATGACAGATGACGTCCGGTTGTTTGCCTTCGTGCGCTTCACCACGGGGGATGCCATGAGCAAGAGGTCCAAGTTCGCCCTCATCACGTGGATCGGCGAGAACGTCAGCGGGCTGCAGCGAGCCAAAACCGGTACGGACAAGACCCTGGTGAAGGAGGTCGTGCAGGTTAGTGGTCTTGGGTCCTTTCTGGGTCTGGGTGGGTCACATCCCACCGAGATCACCATCCCCAGGGACGGGGTGGGCTGGGTTGAGCTCCTAGGATGGAAAGCAAGCCACGCCACATCTCTGGATCCCCAGAGCCACTAAGGACATGTTCCCAGGGTTGTTGGTGGGGTGCGGGCAGGGGACTATAGCTGGGTTTGTGATCGTGACCACCACATAATGGAAACGTGGCCGCTGAGGGCCTACCTCTAGGATGGGGGAGGTGATTCGTGAAGAAGGGAGCTGGAAGGATGACCAAGGTGGTGGCCACTGCCTACTTGGATCATGGGTGACGGTGGCTGACTTCCAGTGGTGGCCGTGAGGACACAACGGGAGACTTCGTGCATGTCCTCTAACCAGGGTCTGGCACATGATGGGTGCTAGTAAAAACACCTGTACTCCCCAGCCCTTGCTAGGTTAGTAGGAAGAGGGGTTTTGCCCCTGAGTTTCCTAAGTTTTACGTGGAGGGCTCTCTTGCCAGGTGCTTCTCTGGTCTGGATGTAACCAAAATTGATACCATCAGAAACGTCCGAGATGGTTCATGTGGGGTGAGGGTTTGGGGTCCCACTGAAAAGAGAAAGTCTGATTTCCAGAAAGATAAGGAAGGGAGGTGAGGAAGAGTTCTCTCCTTCCAAAGGGTTCTTCCTTTTGCAAAAGGGTTTCTCACAGCCCATGATCAGAACGTGACATGGGCTTGCTTTCTGAGCAGATAGAGAGATTCTTCAGTTGAGTGTGGTGATGGTTGCACAGATCTGAGACTATGTGAAAAGCCACTGAATTGTAAGAACCAAAAACAGAACAAACACAAGAATAGGTTGTATGGTTCGTGGTATCGTGGATTGGATCCTGGAACAGAAAAACCGGTGAAATCGGAACCAGGTCTGGAGTTTAGTTAATGGTAACATTTCTGGGTCAGCTTCTCTATTGTGCCAGCTTAGCGCAGGAACGTCAGATGTTAGCCGACATGCACATGGAGTGTGGGGTGTGTGGGAACTCCCCTACGTCCCTCCTGTAGCTTTTCCGTAGGTCTAAAATTATCCCACAAATAAAACTTGGTCTTAAAAAATCATGTTAGGAAAGAAAAAAGAATTCCCATCCTTGCATTATCGTGGCATGTCTTTTCCATTCTTCCTGCCAGCTCTGGAGGCAAGCTCCCCCGACCCCTGCGCATCTCAGCCCGAAAATCACACTCTAGGTGGGCGCCACCCCCCCCCGCCCCCACCGATGTAATTTCATAAATGATGCTGCTGCAGTCTTTGTCACGAGCGCTTTTCTGGTGGCTGAGTGTGCGGTTCGGTGTACTGGTGCACAGTAATGTACTCAGTGTTCCCCTGTTGTTGGCTTTTTGGGCTGCTTCCAGTTTTTATTTTATAAGTAATGTTCCAACCAACATTTTAATAAATGCAGCTCCTTTGTCTTTCCCACTGAACTATTTCTTTGGGATACGTTTTCAGGAGGCGGGGTTCCCAGAGTCCACAGGTACGAAAATCATTTTTTTTAAAGATTTTATTTATTTATTTGTCAGAGAGAGAGAGAGGGAGAGAGAGCGAGCACAGGCAGACAGAATGGCAGGCAGAGGCAGAGGGAGAAGCAGGCTCCCTGATGAGCAGAGAGCCCGATGTGGGACTCGATCCCAGGACACTGGGATCATGACCTGAGCCGAAGGCAGCTGCTTAACCAGCTGAGCCACCCAGGCGTCCCGTCGAAAATCATTTTTAAAAAGGTCTGAGTTATCAGCTGGTCTTCTCTGAGCGGGTTAGCACCAGGTCTGGGAGACAGTAAGTGTTTATTTCATAAATGTCATGGAGTTCCCATCCTCCCCAGCATCACTGGCTAACACCCCGGTTCTGGAGAGCCCCCTACTCAGCTCCACAGGCTGTTTTTCTCCAGGTCCGTTTGGGGTTTAATGGTTACCCAGCTTTCAGGGTTCTCCTTTGTGGGAGAAGAATGAGAAATACCCGAGTGCCTGTTTCAGGGCCAAAGGTCTCCTGCTGAATGCCACCTTCCATGCGCATTCCTCTTCCCGCTGGCCAACCTGGACCTGCGCCTTCGTGCCAGCAGGGAAGGGAGGGCGTGTGGGGAGAGAGCACTCGCCAGTGGGACGGTCTTTTAAATCTTGCCGGTCTCCTTTTGTCTTCCCATTTAAAACATTATGGTAAAATGCAGTGACATAAAATTGCTCATTTTCCCCATTTTCAAGCGTATGACTCAGTGGTGTTAAAGCACAGTCACAGTGTTGGGCAACCACCATCCCTATCTAGTTCCAGAACGTTTCCGTTCACCTCCAAAGGAAACCCCGTCCCACGAGCAGGCTGCAGAGTTCCTTTCAGGTCTAGAACTCGGCTCAGTTTGGTTGAGTGAGCCGGGGACCGAGGCTGATCTTGGGAAATAGAATTCTTTGGTGTGAAGTTTCACTGGGGACTGTTGGTTATCATCCATTTGTCCGAATGCTCAAAGACCTTGAAGCAAAAAAGGGGAATTGAGTGGCTTTCTAAACTGGGAAGCGCACGGTTTCCGGACTTTAGGTGTGGCTGGATCCAGGGTTCCAGCAGTAGCTTCCTCTCATCTCTCTTTTCTCTGGGTCTGGCTTCAGTGGCCTCTGTATAGCAGCAACGGTCCAGCTATGGTGGTTCTTCTGGATATTTTTTTTTTTTTTAAAGATTTTATTTATTTATTTGACAGAGAGAGACCACAAGTAGACAGGCAGGCAGAGAGAGAGGGAGAGAGGGAAGCAGGCTCCCTGCTGAGCAGAGAGCCCGATGCGGGACTCCATCCCAGGACCCTGAGATCATGACCCGAGCCGAAGGCAGCGGCTTAACCCACTGAGCCACCCAGGCGCCCGGTTCTTCTGGCTATTGATCCGGGGGAAGAGGGAGCCCTTGGTGTCTGTCATTCCCTTAAAAGGACCCTGATTGGCTCAACTTAGGTCACATGCACATCCCGTGGGCAGGGAGGCGGGGCTTCATGATTGGCAGCTCAGGCATGTTCCCAGGTGTGAAAGGGTTGCTGGTAGATAAAAAGGGAAAGTCACCCATGTCCACTGGGGTGGGGGAGCTTGGATGCCCTCTCGAACTGCAGGTGCAGTGAGACATTTTTGACCTTTACCTTTTGCCTTTGTCACTTCTGCATTTAAAAGGGTTTATTTATTGGGGCAGCTGGGTGGCTCAGTGGGTTAAGCCTCTGCCTTTAGCTCAGGTCATGATCTTAGGGTCCTGGGATCGATCCCCGAATCGGGCTCTCTGCTCAGCAGGGAGCCTTCTTCTCCCTCTCTCTCTCTGCCTGCCTCTCTGCCTACTTGTGATCTCTGTGAAATAAATAAAATATTTTTAATAAATAAATAAATAAAAGGTTTTATTATCCGAAGCTATCCCGATAGCTCATGTGTATGCTACAGTTGCAAATCTACCCATTTGTTACAAAGGGTCAATTATGCCGGCACACTGGTGTCTTTCCACAGTCATTAAAATCGTGCTGAGCCTGGTGCACCTGCCAGTTTTCTCTCTGTTTCATAGGGACTCAGAACAGATGTTCTCTAAGGGACCTTCCAGTTGGGCCATTCTGGATCCTGTGGACTGTGGCCCATAGCACTTCTCCACCTGCCTCTTGCCATGATTTCCACGTGAAGAAGAAGTGGGTTGACTGTCAGATTGCCAATAACCCCCCGGGTTTTATTGTAATGAAGCAATAGACCCATATCCTGGTACCTTGCATGAAATGTAGTCGATAGAAATGGACGTAAGAGACACTAGAATCCGAAAAGACCAGTCTTCATGCCCCCACTGCCTGGCCATGGCCAAGTCGCTCTCCCTTCCTGGGCTGTAGTTTCCTTATCTATGAAATGAAGAGTAGAGTGGGTTGACTTGCTATGTCATGTTCCGTTTTGACACACTCGGAAACGTTTTCATTTCAAAAATGTGGTGCTTTTGTCTAGGGCGACGTTCCTTTAAAGGAGCCTCGGCTTACTTCGTCAGGGGAGGGGCGCTGCGGTGCTGTGGGCGGGAGGGCAGCTCTTAGAGCCGGCTGGCCTGGGCTCACCTTCCAGCTGCAGCACTTGCTGGCCACCTTGGGTATGTTGCTTACCTTCTCTGGGTCTCAGTCCTCTGAAGTCCAAAACGGGGGTAACGCAGTGTCTGCCGCTTGCAGTTGAGCAAATAGAAGGAGGTGCTTAGAACCACGTCAGGTAACGACCTGGACGTGGTAGCAACTATTATTCCCAGCTTCCCCTTTTTCTTTTCTTTGCTTTTTTAAGTTTTATTTATTTGACAGAGAGCGAGAACACAAGCAGGGGGTGCAGCAGAGCGGGGGAAACAGACTCCCCGCTGAGCAGGGAGCCCAACCCGGGGCTCGATCCCAGGACCCTGAGATCACGACCTGAGCTGAAGGCAGATGCTTAACCATCTGAGCCACCCAAGAGCCCCCCGGCTTCCCCTTTTCAACAAGACCTTAAGGCCTGGCACTCCATCTTCATTGTGCATTATTTCCTTAGGAGATGATAAGTCTGTGGTCGAGCCACGTGGCCTCATTGGCCTGCACATGGCTTGGACTGGAGTCCCCACTGTCAGCACCACCAGAGGTCCCGGCCTTGCTCACCCTTGTCGCTGCCGATGTCAGCCGGTTCATCCCTCCCCCGGGCCTGCTATCAGGTGCATTAGCAGATGGGGAAACTGAGGCCTGGGGCACTGCTAGGACTTGCCCCAAAGCCCTGGCTCACGAGCAGCAGATCCAGCCTGGAGCCCAGAGGAGTTCAAAGTCAGAAGCTTTGACCGTGAGTCTCTAGGCTGTGCTCTGTGCCAGGCTGAGAAACTGAGATGGGTCCACGACCAGGGGAAAGCAAGACAATCAAGATGGGCTTCCAGGCAAGGCGGGCTGGACAGTGGTGACACCCAGACCAGGGTCCATTGCAGAGGGAGGGGGGGCTCGGCCGGACGGACAGCAGGCCTGGCTGCCCCACCCCGCCTGTTGCCTGCCGCACAGAAGGGCCCGGCTGGTGCCGGGGACAGAACACCCGGGCCATTGTTCCGGCGCCTATGCAGGATTACGGGGACAATGCAGGCCCCACTGCTAGGGGCCTGCTGTCCGGACTGGCCCAGGCTGTCTTGATTTAGAGCAGACTCCGTCCAGAATGGCTTTACTCATGTGGTCCTTCTATTTATTTTTTAACACCCTATGAAGGCTCACGGGGTGGGGAGACTAGAGGGTCCGTCTGCTTTCAGCCTTGGGAAACGAGAGCAGCCGTGTTGCCCCCAACAAGCAGCGGGGACAGGAAGGATGGACGTTTCAGCAACAGTGTGGAACTAATGGCTTAGTGGGAATTCTCACGGCTTCTAAACCCCAGGACTGGGGTCAGCGTAAATGCTAGACCTCCTCTCACCCCACAGGGCTGAGACCAGACATAGCTAACACTCCAGCCAGAAGGCCACGTCTGTGTACCACTGTGCTAATAATGCACATAACAGTAGTTTTATTGTGCCCCTGCCATGTGCTTGGCACTTTGAAGGACATTCCCCTATTAAAATAATTAATTTTTTGCAACAAGGCCGGTTCTATTCCTACCCCCATTTTATAGATGAGGGGCCTGGGTCCCAGGGAAGCCAAGTCACTTGCTCAGGGTCCCAGTGCTTGGACATGGCGGAGCCCTGCCTGGCGCCCAGACCACCTAGTCCCAGAGCCCCAACATGGTCATCTGTCCCTGCTGCCCATTTCCAGAGTCCTCAGCACCAAGAAAATGTTCTGAGTCCACATGCGGTTTGGAAACCCTACCTCTGTCGATTCACATGGCCCATTAAAGGCTCTGAGAAGTTGTGTGGGAAATAAACCTCTTAGATTTATTTTTAAACTTACTCCATCTTCTTGATGGAGGGCCTTTAAAATAAAAACTGGAAATGGAATATCATTGATCAGCACTTGATTTAAAAAAAAAATGCTGCTCGGGACGCCTGGGTGGCTCAGTTGGTTAAGCAGCTGCCTTCGGCTCAGGTCATGATCCCGGCGTCCCGGGGTCCCGGGATCGAGTCCCACATCGGGCTCCTTGTTCTGTGGGGAGCCTGCTTCTCCCTCTGCCTCTGCCTGCCACTCTGTCTGCCTGTGCTCGTTCTCTCTCTCTCTTTCTGGCAAATAAATAAAATCTTTAAAAAAAAAATGCTGCTGTGTCAAATGGAAAAGATCATGGGCTTAAGGGGGCGTGAGGCCCAAGTTGATCTGCTGGCCCCTTCAGCCCTCTGCTTCGGGACCTCAGGCAAGTAGCTTTATCTTTTGAATCTGTGAAGGAGCTGTCATGGAAAGGAGAGTGTAAATTCCCATGGTGCTGTTGGAAGGATTAAAGAAATACAAGGGGTGGAGAAAGGGTTTCTCTATTTGGGTGACTGGTGAACTTCTATTCATCCTTCAAAACCTTCCTTCTTGGTGAAGGTTTTTCCATTCTCCCACCAGCCCCCTTCAGAATCAGCCGCTCCTTCTTCTGTGTTTCTACGATGATCCCATGAACGATAGATTTCCATGAATTATAAGTAAATGACCCTAGAAGATAATCTCGAGGGCAGGGACCATGTCTGCTTACAGAGCACCCTTGTGCCTAGAGGAGTACGAAAACAGGTGCTAGAAAGTGGAGAAATGAATCTGTTCACATAGGCCTCAGACTGTCTTACTTTTTGTATATTCCTAGAACAGAAGAAGAGCATTCCTAAATGTTCAACAACTGGTTTTGGGATTGTATTAAATTGTGGAAACCGGTTACATGCAGGGAGGGGTTTGGGGGTGGACTGGAATTTCCAAACACTGTGCTTCTGTTCCTGTAGCAAGCGGAGGTGCGGCCGCCTGGGTCGGCTGCGAGAACTCACACTCGTCCGTGTCATGAGATTTCTGGGGCTCCTGCCCTCCCTTCAGAATGCTCGCTGCGGCCCAGCTCTCTGGGGACCCAGTAATCTGGGGACTGGCTGTGGCTGCTTCGAGGCTCTCCAGAGGGTGTGAGCTGTTTGTTTTCACCAGGAATGTGGGCGCTTCTTCAAGCTCGTGGTTTATGGAAAGGCCCTTTATTCTCTGAACCAGAAAGGGCCTTCTGTGCTCATGCATTTCACCTGGGCCTGGGCTCAGGCAAGGGGGCTTTCTGTGGCTTGTATCCTGTGTTTAAGACACAGAGGACCTGATCAAAAATACAAAGCCCCAGGCAGCCTGTGAAAGGCTGTGTGGGTATCGGGGTGGGGTGGGGTGCTGTCATTACACCCACTACTCAGATATGAAGGCTTGGATGCATGTGTCCTTGAGCCAAGGCAGAAGCAGCTGGTAGAGGATCAGAGCCCACTTACCTTGTGGGGAGCCATGGGACCCAGTCTGTGCTCCTGCTCCCAGGAAGTTACAGTTCTTAGGGGAGAGAGGAGGATGGCCCATGCTCTGAGCCTGGAGCAGAAATGGCAGCCACTTGCACAAGCCAAGAGCACTACCCAGCGGGCTGGGGCCTGGGTACCCCCTCGCTAATCCCCAGATGGGTCCCAGCCCTCCACCAGCCAGTGGTGGCATGGCCCCGCCTGGTCACCCGCCAGCAGCTGGCCTCCTGACACAGTCACCGGCATATGGTTTGGTTTCCCTGCTGCAGGGACCTAACTAGAGCGCCCGAGCCCTGAGTCCAGTCCTCTCCTCTTCATGGGGGACATGTGTGTACCCCACGATCTTGCTGGGCTGGAGCTGCCTGTGCTCTTTGTAGCTTGTGTCCTTCACATTTGTCCTGTTTCTCGTCCCTTCCATGGGACACTCCTCACTTTTGTACTTCTCTTGCCAGTGTCTGTCCCTGGGTACGCTGCCTTGGAGAGTCCCTTCTGGAACCAGCCCCAGGCCGCCTGTTTTCTCCCCCAGGGTGCTGTGGTTTTTTTAAAAATGGTTCAGACGAAATGAAGAAATGAAATGATGACGAGCCACAGTCCCCCACCTCACATAGCGATTTCATGAATGTGGTTTTGGTTTTCATAATTTTAATGTCTGAATACTGTTCTGTTCAGGGAGCGTGGTAGGTGGGTGTGCCCGCACCTAGTAATGACCTTGGCACAGGCTTCATGGTGGGGGCCACACCCAGCCCACCACTCAGCAGGCGTGACCTCTTATCGGCCACTTCACTTCCCTGAACTTGAGCTCCCTCTGAAAATTTGGGATGATAATATCTAACTCATGGGATTGTAAAAGTTAAATAAAATATGGCATTAAATTCCTGCTGTATATGAAGTGTTCGATGCGGATACTATCTAGTTACTCAGGTTTTGTTGAAATGGGAAGACAATCTGGTGTTTGCTGACAATGAACATCTGTGAGGATATATTATAATAATCTGTTGAATTATTTCCTGGGAAAAATTCCCCAAAGCGGGTGTGGCCAAGAAGAAAGGCTAGCACAGTTTTGACCAGGCGGAAATGGAAAACATAAGCCTGGGGTTAACTGTGCTTGTCCGTCGATCAATAGCAAGGGCTGTGGGTTAAGAAGGCTTCTGATGCCGAGTCTGGACTCGTGAGAAAAGTGCCATGATTGATGACGATGTCTGCTGTGGGTGCGGGAGGACCAAAGCCTGTTTCCCACATTCCTGCCATTTCCGTTCTAGATGTGGCCATGGTCAGACATCAGCACAGGGGAGTTGGGGCTTCTGACTGGTCCAGATGCAACCGAAATCCCCAGTGCCCCCATGAAATGTGACCGAATGCCTCTCCCTTGTCCTCTGTTTTCTCCCTAGCGAAGTAGGGTCATGTCATTTGTGAACTGCACGGGTGACGCAGGGGCCTTTGTTCCTGAATCTGCCAAACGCGAGACCGTGCCCTTTTGCTGTTTGTTTTTTCCCCTTTTCTAGGATGACTCATGCCTGTTACAAGAACCTGTTCTTTTTGAGTAAATTATACCTTGCTGGAAGGATTTTAAAAACCTGGGCCTTTGAAGTGCCTTAGAATGGTCGTAGGAGGGCAAGTGTGGGGGGCGCAGGAGGGGCTGGCAGCTGAACGCCCGGTGGGTTTGATTCTGGGCATTTTCATCTGGTACTTGTTCCTTGGAAGTTTCCTTTCTCCTAGCACGATGCAGGCAGGGGGCACTGACTGCTTTCCTTCAGCACACTGAGGTCTTTGGCCTATAATTGATCTTCACCCACTTGGGGAAAAGATACATTGTTGAGGCCAGCATGTGTCTCGTCTACCCCCTGCCCCAGCACACACGCGGGGGAGGATTCTGTTCCCCACATTTCTGTGCAGGGGTTAGGGATGGACCTGATGCTAGCACACATCTTCCTGTTGAAAGCCAGTCTCCGATCCCACAGTTGACTTTCCTGTGCCAGTTTTCCCCACTGCCCCTCAGATTCTGGCATCCTACGTAGAATTTGGTCCCATGTTGTCTGGTGGCTTAGATTCGAAGTCATGGATGGCTGGTGGGAAAGTGCCGGGACCACCTGTTGTCTTGCCCTCTTCTTTCATGGAGCAAGAGACCAGGGCCCAGAACCATTGACCGCTTCCCGTGGGACGTCTCTAGAGGCCCATCTGGTTCTCTTGTTCTGCTCTCAGACTCTCAAAGAGAGCCCTCAGCACCAGTCTTTTGCCTTCCCAGGACCTAGGAGAACATCTAGGATACAACAGGTGTTTAGCGAGCATGTGTTTGTTGGAAGAATGAATGGCATTAGCTTTCCTTCTCTTTGGATACAATGAAGGTCACCTCTCTTCCCTCACCCAAGTTTGTAGAAGTGTGCATTGCCGACATCACAAACTTACATGTCCAAAACTCATCAGTTTGTCTTCCCAGACCTTTCTCTACACTCACATTCTCTGCATAGGTTAGTCATAGCGTTCTGGGGAGCACACCCGACACTTCTATCCCAGTGGCTGGAGGTGCCCAGCTTTTGGGTTGCAGCTGGATTTGCTGTCTTCTCTCTGCAAGGGCGAGGAGGTGTCCGTGTCTTTGCTTTGGTTATTTTGAGGAATTGCCTGGACTTTCCTTCATTAAAATAAATGGTGGAGATGAAGAAACCATTGTGGGTGAGAGAAGAGGAACCAGCCACTCCCTGTACCTTCACTCTTGAGCATTTCAGGAAACTTTCCATCTCAGATTCCCCTGATAGTCTTGGGAACAAAGGGGAACCCAGGATCACTTAAAATACCACGTCGTCATTCTTGGGAACCCTCACCGAGTGTCCAAGCCCTATGTGCGCTCATCAGATCCTCCCAACAGCCTCAGGATGTAGGTCTTGTTGTCCTCATTTGCACACGGGGAGACTGAGGCGGGGGGAGTGGAGTATGGGGGTGGTGGAGTGTGTTGGAGGGAAGGGTGGTAAGTCCCAGGGAGGTGGGGGGAGTGGGGTTCTTGGGGACGGCCAACTGCTGGAGGTGCAAGCGGACAACCGTTCCTGTTTGTGTTTGGACCAAACCCCAAGCCCATGCCCAGCACATTTCAGGACCAAAGCTGGGGTTTAAACCCAGGCCGCTGGGAGCCGTCTAAAAGGGACATGGTTTAAGGACTCCTGAGTGACTCAGTCGGTTCAGTGCCCAACTCTTGATCTTAGCTCAGATATTGATCTCAGGGTTGTGAGTTCAAGCCCCACATTGGGCTCCACACTGGGTGTGGAGCCTACTTTTAAAAAAAAAAGTTAGAAAAAAAGTGAGATGGTTTAAAACCAAAGGTAGGCAAATATTTAAGCACTTTTTAAAACGGCCTTGCAGATAGATGCTGGACTACGTCCAGAGCCTGGTTCTAACCTATCCTTGTCTGGAGTCGCCTTCCTGGGCACAGAGCAACCAGAAGCTTCCACCGGAAGCAGTGTCTGTCACGCCTTTGAAACACGAACACATGCGCTTGAGAAACGCCACAGGGACAAGCGTGTCCTGAACCGGCTTATAGTCTCGAGGCCGTCCTGGAGTCAGGTTTAGAGGGAGGGTCTCAAAAACAAGAGGGAGGGACCCTTTCTGGAAGCTATGAGCCAGGGACAGAGTGTTCCTAGACATGACAGAGAAGATCGTTCTGGAACCACAGATGACTGTGCCTCCAGACAGGCCCCTCTTGCTTTGAAGCCTTTGACATGTGGCTTTGGTGGCCTTGAGGGTATGACAGGCTGTAGTGGGAGGTACTGGCCTTCTGGAGCAGAGGGAGGGAGAGGACAGGACAGACCAGGCTAGAACCTGCCCCCCCCGACCCCCTGCACCGGGGCCCCTGCCATGAGGCCACTGTGTGCCCCAGGAGGAATCGCTTCCCCTCTCTGCTTTTTAATCAAATGAGGGGGTGAATGTCAGAGTTTAAGGGTTTTTTGTTGTTGTTGTTGTTTTTAAATTCTGGATCAAGACAGTGAACGTTTCCTGGTCTCCAAAAACTCCCCCTCCTCCACTCCTATCTGCTGAGCTGTTTTATGATTCGTGATTCTCCTTGACGGAGTACATTATTCTTTCAGACTCTTCCTGTTCGTTCTAGACCCGCCTCGTCACCAGCCACACGTGGCTGTTGAGCACTTGGGGTCTGGCCTGCATGCCTTGCTTTGTGCCATGTGTATAAAATGTGCACGGGGTTTCGAAAAGTTCCTGCACAGAAAAGAACATGGAAGGTCCCATTAATGATTTAGTCTATTGGTTCCATGTTAAAATGGCAGTATTTTGGATCTGTAAAGTTTAGATAAGAATCCTATGAAAATTGGTATTGCCTGGTTCTTTTTTCCCTTTTTTTGCTAGAAAATGAAACATTCCCTGTGTGTTAGCACTGCTTCAGAGTCAGGACTCCTGTGGCTGTCACCTGTGTCTGCCCTGTAGGCGTTTGGTGACACGGGGAGGGGTGCTAGGGACAGTGGCTGAGGGTAAAGGTGTGAGCAAAGGGGACGGTGGCTGTGCTTTGCTCAGATGTGCTTTCTGTGGTCCTCTACTATGTGCTAGCCTTATGTAGGCTCCTTCCCATCCAGTGTGTTGTTCCCAGATTGAGGGTCTAGCTGCCTACAGGGCTGGTTTTGCTGTTTCTGCCTCTTTTTGAAAGGTCACAGTGAAGCTCACTCCTGGGGGCACTGGTGTCCACTGTGCCAAGTGGAAGGCCCATTCTGAGGACTGCTGGAAGGAACCACAGTGGGGAAGGGAGGGACCGATGTGACTTGGGTTTTAGGCTGACTCAGACCTTCTGGGGAATTTCTGTAGCATCCACACCCTGAGGGGAAGTGTCAGTGCACCTTTGAGGCCTCTGGGGGTGCTGAGCATCCTGTGGGGGGGTGGGCTGTGAGGCTTGGTGGGGCCCCCTCTACATGGCTCCACCCCCTCCCACTCCTTTGGCCCCCTGGAAGGCAGATGCTTCTCCCATCGGGGGAGCAGGTGAAGTTGCCACTCTGTGGGGTTTTTTTGTTTGTTTTTTTTGCTATAATCATTTTTGCCTCACCTTCTGGTTTTTAAATCATGTCTGTGGTATCTAGTATAGAGTTTGGGGGGGTGTTTTTTGGTAGTCTGATACATAGCTATTTTGCGGGGGTAATTTTGCTCATTTATGTTTATTGTTATGTTACATTTTTACTAGACTCTCTTATTCTGGATTGCTCCTTATTTTGGCTGTGATTTGTTTTCCATATGCTTCTGGATTTAAGTTGGACTCTGCATAGCTCCATGTACAGTTTCCCTGTAGATTTCTTAGTGCCTTATCAAACCTCTTGTTAATCTCAATCTCCTAATGGCTAACAGACGTGAACAGGAGTGCTCATATTTCTTTAGTCACCATATATAGATAGCACACAGCAGGGGAACTTTGCACTTCCTGCTAGAGGCATCTTGAGCTGTTGGCTTCCTCCTCCTCTTCTCTCTGCGTACCCCCCCAACGTGCCCCCGCTCCCTGGCACTGGGGCTCAGGTTGAGAAACATGTCAGTTCTCGGTTCCCCTTCCTGGCCCATACGTCCAGCTTGTGTTCAGTCACTGTGCTGAAGATAGACACCGATGCTTAGCCGCACAGGATGGTGGGATGGGAATAGAGAGGGTCAGAAGGTTGTTTAGTCATTCTGGGCTAGTTACACAATCTCTTCAAGCCCAACCCCGTGGGTCTTATCTTAAAAAGAAAGAAAGAAAGCAAGCTAATATACTGAGGGAGGATTAAGTGAGAAGATGTGTGAGGCTGCACCTGGCGCGTATAGGTTGCTTGATAAATATTAACCTTCCCTCCCGCTCCCTGTTAGTATCTTAATGGCTTGGCATGGCAGACAGTTTGTCTTTATACTGTGAAACTTGACCTTGAGTGTTCTCTTGGTTTACTCATTCTTCTTGGAGGCTTGGTGACTTTTTTTTTGGTAGTCTTTTTTTTTTTTTTTTTAATTGAAGTGACATTCAGAGAACATAAAATTAGCCATTTTAAATTCTACGATTCACTGGCATTTAGTACATTCACAGTATTGTGCAACCACCATCCCTCTCTAGTTCCCAAACATTTTCATCCCCCCAGAAGAAACCCCATCCCCATTAGCACTCACCACCTCCCATTTCCCCTCAAACCACAAATCTACTTCCTGACTCCGTGGATTTGCCTTTTCTGGGCATTTCTTATAAACAGAATCATACAGTATGCGTGGTCTTTCATGTCTGGCTCAATGGTTTTGATCATCCAGGATATTGTGTATCAGCACCTCATTCGTTTTTACGGCGGAGTAATACTCCATCGCCCGGACAGACTATAGAGCTTTTCTGTCCAAGACATCTGGGTGGTTTCCACATTTTGGCTGTTAGGAATTATGCTTTTGCAAATATTAGTGGACGAGTGTCTGTGGGGATGTGTGCTTTCTTTCCCTTTGTGTAGTTCTCTAGGGATCGAGTTCCTGGATCATATTAAAGGGTTTTAAGAATTAAGTTTGCTGGGGCACCTGGGTAGCTCGGATGGTTGAGTGTCTGCCTTTGGCTCGGGTCACTATCCTGGAGTTCTGGGATTGAGCCCCGCATCGGGCTCCCTGCTCGGCGGGAAGTCTGCTTCTCCCCCTCTCTCTCCACTGTCCCCCCTACTTGTGCTCTGTCACTCTCTCTGTCAAATAAATAGATAAATAAAATATTTTTAAAAAATAAAATAAAAAAAAGAATTAAGTTTGCCAATGTGTGACCATGCCTGGTACCCATAGGCACTTAAGGAATGGTGGTCATTGTTTATGCTATTTTCTTGTGGATTTTTTTTTTTTTTTGATGATATTCTGACCTTCTGATTTGTTACTCCTATTTTGGCAAATTTCTTTGTATTCTCCTCTTTCACCGTCCTGAAATTGTCCGTGTTTGCTGAAGTCTTGGGGATCCACGTAGCAAAATAACTGTTGATTCTTCGTGGCTCGGTGTTCTCAGATGAGCCACGTCACCTGCCGCGCGCCTTCATGCCACAGAGATTTACTGAGTATGTCACGTGGGCCAGGCTCATGGGGATTTATGGTTGAAGTCTGTGCACTCCAAGGGCGGACAGTGGCTGTTCCTGTTCAGCTCATCAGTGGCTGATGTGACTGCAGCCAACCATGGTGCGAATGTTCACACCATGGAAATGGGCACAAGGTACCGTTCAGGACCTGTCCCTAGCACCCCTATCCCCGGCCCCCATACTGTCTCTACACTGTATCCCGATTTCACCCACTTCCTGATCTCCAGTCATGACTTTTTCCTCTTCTTGCCAAACCATGCTGCCACCAAATTTTTATTTTGATCATTTCATAGTATTCTCGGCGCCAGGACTTTGTGGTGTGTTTTGTGAGCAACACTTTCATCCTGTCCCTTCTTCACGGGAACTCTGTGTTTTATTTTGTTCTTGCAGAATTTTGCTAAAGAGTTTGTGATCAGCGATCGGAAGGAGCTGGAGGAAGATTTCATTAAGAGCGAGCTCAAGAAGGCAGGGGGCGCCAATTACGACGCGCAGACCGAGTAACCCCGCCCTCGCCCTTCCCCTTGCAATGTCACCCGCCTGCTCCCCGGGGGAGGGGACCGCGGCCTCAGCCACCAGCCCGCCAGCCCATCAGGGACAGGAGACGCCGTGAGAGGCAACACGCGCCCCCTGTCTGCAGCCCACCTCCCCTTCCCCGCTCCCCTCCTGAGTGCCCCCCCACGCCTTATCTCCCGAAGCTCATGGAACATCTTTCTTTCATCTCCCTTTCCTTTTCCCCCGCTTTTGCTTGTTCTAAGGAAAAATCATTTTGATGCCGAGGCCACGCACCTCAGCAGAGTGGAAGCTTCTCCTGTGGTGAACCCTTTTCCTGGCCTCTCCCGCCACCAGCCTGCATCGCCGGGGGGCCAGGCCGCCGTCTGGTGTCCCTTTGCACCCACCTGCTTGGGGGAGGAGGCCACCGTGCCCGTCGGGGTGTCGCCTTGACCCGCACACACGTCTATCCCATGTATCAGGCTCAGGCCACCCCCCCCAACCCCTGAGCGTGCTCCGGGGCCCCTCACCCGCCCCCCCGATTCAGGGTTGCCTAAGCTGGGGATCCGTCTGACGGGGACGGTGCTCGGCAGTGAGACGCTCAGGCCCGACTTCGACCGAACAGAAGCAAGAAAATTTGCCTTAACAGTTGCCCGGCCGCGGCATGGGCCTGCAGTCTGCAGCGGCTCCTTCCTACCCTTAGGGTTGAAGTCTCATCGTGGCACAGAGCGGGGGCACAGGTCCAAGTCCAGCAGGGACAAGGAGTCCTTCCAGTTTCCCTTCAGGGGCTCCCCCAGCGACGAGGACGCCTGGGAGGGAGGCTGGGGTGCGCGGCAGGAGTTCCGGGTAGAACTGGGGGCCGATGCATCACTTTCGGGGAGGCCCTCTGTGCTTGGGGGCGGTGAGTGGCTGCCACCGAGCTGCCAGTGGAGCGGGTCCCCGCCCTCGGCACCAGAAGGTCTGTGGCGTTCATCCCGGGTCAGCAGCGCACGTTCAAAAGGATTTTTTTTTCCAAAGGAAGATGAGATTGGCTTGGTCCTTCGTGAGCACGGTTCATGTTGTTCTTTTTCTTCTTTTCCTTGCTCGTTTCATTTGGGGGTAGGAAATCTGTGCTGTACTGGGGTCAGGAAGAGCATCTGTCCTCAAACAGTTGACAGAAATAAATGTTTTTTTTTTGTTTTTCAAAAAACAGGCTTGTCTGGTTTGTCTGGGAAAGCGGCTTTTTTGACGGGACAGAGGGAGGCCATCGTCGTATTCTGATCTAACAGGCGTTGGTGGAGCCACTGGGGGCAAGGTCCATCCATATTCAGTCCCTTATTTCATTTTTAGCAACAGCCTGAGGAAACGGGGGCCATTTGTGTCCCTGTTTTATGGAAACTGAGGCTCAGGGAGATGGAGCATGTGCGTCACCTGAGGCCGCCTGGCTAGCAAGTGCAGAGCTGGGATTCGGACCCAGGTCTCCCTGTCCTCTGTTGGGGATGGGGCAGAACCCAAAATCAGAGTGGGAAGGAGTCCTCTAGCCCGCCCCCAGCCATGACTGGGTGCTAATATCTGCCCCCTCTGCTTGTAGCTGTGTGGCTTGAGGCAAGTTAGTTAACCTCTCTGGGCCTCGGGTTCCCCGTCTGCAAATTTAGCAGAAATGTTGACGGCTGGGATGGGTCGCAAGGCAGAAGGGGCAGCCGCGATCAGGAAGGTGTCCCGTAGGGGCTCAGCTCTCCTTACGTCAGGCCCACCACTGGGTTTTGTTAGCTCTGCATGCCCCAGATTTTTCTGACACTTGGAACAGAGGGAGCCAAACTAGGTCTCCGGCTTTGCGGCTCGTGGGTGTTAGTTAGCTCTGGTCAGAGAACTCGGGACAATTACAGATAAGGAGAAGCCCCTTCTGGAAGCGAAGCCGGGTTCTAGGAGGGAAAATTCTGAAGGTACTGGGCTTGGTCAGAGGCATCAAGGCGGGCTTCCCTGAGGAGGTGACACCACCTGGGAACTGACGGAGAGGAGCAGTGACGTGGGCAATGGGAATGAGGTTGGGGGGGTCAAGGGGTCTGCAGACAGAGGCTCCATGGGGATGTTTGCTCCCGGCAAGAGCAAAGAGGATGAAGCTGGGTTTATGTGTCAAGGAGCTTGGTTTGAATGTCAAGAGGCAGCTCAGGCCTTTGTGGGGATTTCAGAGGCACCTGCTGACACTGGGAGGTCTCTGAGGGCAGAGAGAGGCCCTGCCGGTCCATGTCTCCATCCCTGTAACCAGCACCCAGTAGGTATCGGGCACCATCGCCTAGAATTCCCTCTTCCAGCTCCTGTCCCCGCCCAAAGCCTGGGCTGGCCCTGAGCCCTGACCACTGATGGAGGAGTTGGGGATGGAGCTCTGGGGACCCAAGTCTCTGCTTACATGTGCTCGGAATGACCACCTGGTCGTCCAGCAGCTGCTCCACATTACCCAAAATCGAATGGCGGACGACAACCACCATCTTATTTTGCCCTGGATTTGGGGACTCGGGAATTTAGGAAAGGCCCAGCGAGGCGGTTCTCACCGGCAGGGGTCTCGTTTGGTTGAGGTCCACAGGCTGGACGTCCTGGTGGCTGGCGGCAGACACAGGGGCTTGTGCAGGAGCTCAGTGGGGCGTGGACCTGAGCACCCAGCGTGGCCGCCTGCTCTGGCCCGGCGGGGTTGTGGACCTCCTCCCCCAGAGCGCGAGTCCCCGAGGACCAGAGGGAGGTGCCTCGCCTTTGAGCCTCAGAAGTGACATGGCAGCATTTCCACGGGACCCTCCTGGGGAAGCGGTCATGAGCTCCCCAAGCTCAAGGGCAGGGGACACGGACCTCCCCTTTCAGTGGGAGGAGTGCCAAAGCTTGTGTGACCCTGTTTGTGGCCAGGCACACTGCCAGGGCTGGGGCACCCTCCTGCTCAGGGGCAGAGGCCACCCAAGGTAGGACAAGCCGACCGTTGCCCTGGTGTCTCTGTGCCCTCTGGGGAGCTCGCTGCTCCCGGCTCATCAATCCTTGGGGGAGGTTTCTGTTTCTCCGCTTTACCCTTCTATCCCTGCTGGTTGGTGCCACAGCCCAGGGTCCCACCATGCTAGCTCTAAGTTTGGCGGAAGAGAACACAAACCCCTCCTGTGGTGTGTTTTGCTAGAGCAGGCTGCCATGTGGATGGGGCTTGGGAGGGGGGACTCCCGTCACACCTGTGCTCGCTTAGGACTTTGAGAGAAGTCGTCTCCACGACAGCCTGTGGGCCTACCTGTCCCCCGCCGTGGTTCTCAGCGCTCACGAGCCTCCCAGCCCCGAGCAGCCCGGGCGCCTCCAAGACTCCCTTTATGTTTGAGCCTAAGTTCTTAAGTCATAAAACTAAGAGAAAGACATTTTTAAGACTTAATTCTTCCCAACATTGTGCTTTAATTTCAGGCCCTTCCTTGCCCATCAGAAAAGCTTGCCCCAAATTTAGAAGAGAATTCCCCTCCCTGACTACAGCTGCGTATCAGCCCTTTGCTAAAGGCCCTTAAGAGTGCTTCCTTGCCCTGGGCTCAAGTCTCAGCTTCCCGGGAACAAGGGACCAGGAGGCCTTGTTGGTCTCTCTGACCAGGACTGTGCACCTCCCTCCCTGGACCCCCGATCTGGTCGTCCTTCCTTCACTCCCTCCTTCTGGATAGTGACCGGTCTCTCCTCTGAGCTGCTTCTTCTAGAAGGTCCCTCCCACCCCGCTCTCTGTCTTGGGCTGAATGGCGGTCCCCAGAGATACATCCATGCTTGGGCCTGAGGTCTTTGAGATGTACTTATGTTTAAAGATATTCAGCCGAGACCATCCAGGATTTAGGACGGGCCCTGAACCAACGGCAGGTGGTCCTTATAAGAGAAAGCAGAGGGAGGCTTGAGACAGGGACGCGGGGGAGGAGGCCAGCTGAAGACAGATGCAGGGGCCGGAGGAAGGACGCCTGAAGCCACAGCAGCTGCGGGAGTGGCAGGCAGTGTCCTCCCCCAGAGCCACCTTCATCTGGAGCTTGGGCCACGCCTTGATTTCAGACTTAAGACCTCCAGAGCTGTAAGGGAAGACTTTTGTGTTGCCTTAAGCCCCCCACCCCGGCACTCCTGCCCCCAGCGTCGGTGATCAGTTGTAGGAGCCCAGGGTACTTCCTCACATCATTTGCTTCTCCCCCTTCCCCAGTAACTGTGACCAGGGCAGGGACAGTGTCCCCTGTGCCTCTCACATGGTAGGCGCTCAGCCAACAATCAGTGCTCAGGGCCCTGGAGCCGGTGGGGCCCCGCCCTGCTGTCCAAGCCTACGGAGAACCCCGACCTGCTCCCACTGGGTCAGATGTTCCGTGCGGAGTTAGGCAAAGAGGCAGGGCAGGAGGAGAGTCCCGGCTTCCTCACCTGGGAACTGGCTCCCGCCTCTGGCTCTGTCCCCCATCCATCCCTGGAGGACGAGGACATAGCTTATGTGTCTGTCTACCTAGCTGGGGCAACTGACCGGCTCCCCCATCTCCAGGGGCTTCCACTCGCTCCCCTACTGCTACTCCCTTTTAATTGTCCCTGGAGGGGCCTTAAGATACCGCTAGGGAGGCTGCTGCCCAGGCTGGAGTGTGTCTGTCCCAGGGCTGGGGCAGGTGTGGGATCTTGGCTCCCTCTGGTTGGGGCAGGAGGGGCTGGTGGAGAAAATATTGTCAAGGCCAAGAGCGATGCCAGTCCTTCTGTGGAGACCTGCAGGCTGTGAGCCTGGGAAGGGGGCTGGCTGGGACCTGGAACGAGGAGCCCCATCCATGGTCTGGGGGTACCGCCCTGCAGCTGGGGGATAAGGGAGAATAGAGGCTCTTTGGAACGGAGAGCTGACTCTGCCATGCGTTATTTTGTCAACTCAAGAGAGCTAGGGCAGACCTGAACGCATTCTCAGGCTGGCTGATCCCAGCAGTTCCCGAGTCTGATGTCACAGCCAAGGCCACGCCAAACCATGCGTGGGCAACACCTGATGGGATTCTACCTGTAAATCCCAAAACATCAAGGTACGGGGCTAAAATGTGCAAAGTCATCAGGCTGTGGAGCTACATTTTCAAACAAAATAAGGGAATATATGCATACGGGGACAAGAACCTGGAGTGCCGGGAGGAGGGGTGCTGAGTCCCGGGGCCAGAGGGAGGAGGGAGGTGGTGTCTGAGTGAGACTCTATGAGCGTTTCTTTGGTATCCTTTATTTTTTAAAAGAGCTGAACAGAAGACGATGAAAGGTAGGCATCTGTGTTACGGGAGGGTAGGGGTATGTTATGTTAGATTATTTTTTCTATTTTCCTGTCTGTTGGGAATACAGATGTTGAGACAGATCTGAAAAGAGAGAATTCACAGAGCACACACAGCAAGGTAGGTAGGACACGTCGGACCGCTCACCTGGAACAGGTGACTTCAGCTGACGTAGGACTGATGGCACAGTCGGGGGAAGCGAAGGGACAAAGCCAGAAGCCCGTTGGCCGAGGAGCCCAGCAGGCGGATGGCTGCGCAGGGGCGTGAGTTTGGAGTTTGAAGATCCAAACACCGACTGAAAGGAGGCTGGTTGCTGTTGGACCCACGCTGTTGGTCTGAAAGATCAAGAGAAAGAATGTTGCTAGAGGCTCCCGGCACCCTCCGCCAGGCTGACTCCCCCAAATCTGGGGGTGCTTCCTGCTTCGGGCTCTGACCTGTGTCCTGTCCAGAAGGCAGGGGCGTGTCTCTGCGGCCGCCCAGCTCTGCCAGCTCCTGGCCCGGTCCCTGGCACACAGTCGGAGTCCAGGGAATCCTCAGCCAATGGGTGTCACCTAAAAGGGCTTGTATCTCAGAGGGTGTCCCCAGACAGCCTGCAGCAGAATCACGTGGCACATTTGCTAAAATGCAGGTAAAATTCCCACACCCCACTCACCCACCCGTGGCCCATGACTTGGGGGACTGTCTCAGAATCTTTATTTCCAGCAAATGTAGCAAGCGGTTCTTAGCTACTCTCATGAGAACATCTTTGCCGCGGTAGAGCCTGATGGTGGTTTTTCCCCGTGGTTCATCACGTGCAGGGGCTGGGCCTGCATTAGCAACACCTGGAGTGTGGTGAAGGCAAGAAGCCAGGTCCCTGGGCGGTGCAGTCACAGACCGGGACGGGGGTGGGGGGCCGGGAAGTCCGTGTCCAAACCTCAGGGCAATACACATGCATATGTGGAGGAGCGCGAATTTTTTAAAATAGTTTTTTAAAAAATTTACTTATTTGAGAGTGAGAGCATGAGAAAGAGAGCACAAGCGGGGGGGAGGGGTAGAGGGAGAAGCAGACTCCCTGCTGAGCTGGGAGCCCGACGCAGGACTCGATCCCAGGACCCCGGGATCGTGACCTGAGCTGAAGGCAGACGCTTCACCGACTGAGCCCCCCAGGCGCCCTGGGGGCCACTATTTTTGACCATAGCCCTATTCTCCTCCCTTTGGCTCAACGAGAAACTCGGCATTTCCGAAGAATTTTTGAAATAAGTTGAGAAATTTCCATTTGGTAAGTATCACTTGCCATCATTAATGTATTTAGAGAATGGAGACTCGGAATACAAAGACCAGAATGAGCGGCTCTGCCACCGGCCCCAGGCGGCTGTTCTCACATTTAGGGTACAGCCTTTCTGACTTTCACCGAGAATACATTTTATTTTCAAAAACTGAGGCTATACTCTGTTGATTTTTATTTAAAAGATCGTATTTATTTATTTGACAGAGACAGACAGCGAGAGACGGAACGCAAGCAGGGGGAGCTGGAGAGGGAGAGGCAGGCTTCCAGCAGAGCAGGGAGCCCGATGCGGGGCTTGACCCTGGAATCATGACCTGAGCCGAAGGCAGATGCTTAACGACTGAGCCCCCCCCCAAGGGCCCCCTGTCGATATTTCCATAACCTGCTCTTTCCACCTACTAATATACGGTGAGTGTTTTTTCACATCCGCGAAAACTACCAGAGCCATGGTGTTTGTCTTCTGCTGGATGGTTGTACAATCGTTAGTTCAGTCCCACGTCCAAGGCTGGATATTTAGAGTTGGGACTGGCAAGCTGGTGAACCACCAGCCAGACTTGGTCCTCTGTCACACAGTGGGACTGCATAGTTTGCCAATGCACAACGGCAGGAACACTGTTCCCTTGAATTTACATGAGACGGGTGACCCCAGAGCAGTGCACGACCTCCACAACCGTTCTCAGAGGCCCCATCCCAATTTTGAATAGGCATTCGTGTTTTGAAATGGAAAGACTTCACATCGAAACCCAGCTCTCGACTGCTCTTGACAAATCCAAAAAAGATCTATCACACTGGGGTCACGTTCTTGCAGGGCTGAGGGGGTCTGGAACTGAGATGAATGTCCATTTGGATGGGGGGGAAGGGTGCTTTCCAGGGCCCCGCAGCCCCCCATGCTTGGTTAATCCCCTGCTACCCTTTCACAAAAACTCCTTGATGTTAACAGTCTGATCGGTATAAGTGTCTGTGTTTGCCACCCCAGGATGCCACTTGTAAATATTTGTTGAATGAATGAAGGGTTCCCTCTTCAGAGCCACAACAGGCTGGAAACAGAAGATGCTTCCTCTCTGTCGTTCGAATAGCCCAGATAGGGAGTTGCTATGGCAACCCTGGGACCATATTGCTTCACCAGTGATCACAGAGTATCCTCCAAGAAGCAGTACCCCCCGCCCACCCCTCCAACCCCGTGGTAGTCACTTTCAGCTCGGAGAAGTTTCCGAAGGTTCCAGGCGCTAATCGCGGAAACAGGCTTGCTTTCAGAACAGAACGTTAGCTCTGAAAGGGAGCCCCAGGGATCATTTAGATCTGTGTAGATTCTGGCCCTTCCCCAACAGAGGATTCCTTCTATTGTGTATGGCCCCCTACGTCCCATATTTTGCAACAATTGTCTGCCAAACCAACTGCACTTAGGAAGCACGGATTTGTTTTCTCATTTCAAAAGACAATCACAGATGAACTGTGGGAGCTCTGAGGTCACGTCATCAGTTGAAAGTCAGGTGGTTAAATAATGTTCTAATCCCCGCTCTGCCATCCAGCTGCTGTGTGACCTCGGACAAGTTACAGAACCCTTCTGGGCCTCTGATTCATCACCTTTTAAATCATAACACAGTCCCCGTCCTGTACGTTTGCTGGGAAGTGTCTGATACACGGTGACGCAGGAAACGCTCAGGAGAGAACTTGGCTAATCCTGGCAGGCACTGGACCCCGAACGGCCAATACAACTTGGATAATGGACGCGAATCAGGGTGTGAGCTCAGCAGGGGTTCATCTGGGCAGCCACACAGAGGCTAAAGCAGAGTGAGTTCCCCAAACTCTCTTGCCTTAGGGTTCTGGTGTGCTGGCTAGACGTGCTCGCATGAAATTGGAAGGTTCGGGGGGACATGGGAACGGGGGTCTCTGTGACCTGTTTCCTCTTGGCCACCAAGGTCTTCGGGATGCGGGTGTCCTGTCTCTAGCTCCGTGGGCGTCTCCAGGCAGGTGCGGGGCCGCGGTGGGGGCTCTTGGCCCTAGGATGCCACTCTGAGGGTGTGTCCTTGACTCCATGGTCTCTCTCTCTCTTTTTTAAAAAAATTTATTTATTTGACAGAGAAACACAGTGAGAGAGGGAACACAAGCAGAGGGAATGGGAGAGGGAGAAGCAGGCCTCCTGCCAAGCAGGGAGCCCAACGCGGGGCTCAAACCCAGGACCCCAGGATCATGACCTGAGCCGAAGGCAGCTGCTTAACGACTGAGCCACCCAGGTGCCCTGACTCGATGGTCTCTTGCGTAGCTGTCTGATGCTCAGTCCTCTGGAGTGTGGCAGTTGCCCAGGCAGGTTAGTCCTGCGACATCTGGAGGTCCTGACTGCGGCCGCCGCCTCTGTAAGCATCTAATGCCTTGTCCTAACTTTCTGCCAGAAATACTTAGAATCTTTTCTACTTTCAGCACTGAGCCTGACTCATGCTACCTCCCTGGGTCCTGACCCATCCCTGCTGGCCTCCCGGGGTTTGTGCCTGCCCTGACCTGCCATGGCGGCTCCGTCTTGACTCAGCCTGACTCTGATCTCCAGCTGCTGCTCACCTCCAGTGTAGACAACCCACTTCAGCCCGCTGCCCCCCTGTTCAGAGGCGTTCGGTTCCTGCTCCTCAAGAAGAACACTGCACGGGGTGGGGTGGGGGGATTGTTCCCGGTTCTCACCGCATCGATTTCTGGAATCTCTCACTTAGCAATGAGTAAGTTCAAGAGTCACTAAGGGATATTTCAAAGCTAAAAAGAACAAGACTGGCTTGAAAAGGATGCCCAGGGTCATCCCTTCAAAGGGCCTGTGGGGGTGAACCAGTTATCCTTTATGTGCCTTAAAAATGTGCAAATTTGGGGCACTTGGGTGGCTCAGTGGGTTAAGCTTCTGCCTTCGGCTTGGGTCATGGTCTCGGGGTCTTGGAATTGAGCCCCAAATTGGGCTCTCTGCTTGGCAGGGAGACTGCTTCCCCCCCCCCCCCGCTCTGCCTGCCTGCCTACTTGTGATCTCTCTCTCTGTCAAATAAATAAAATCTTTTTAAAAAATGTGCAAATTAAACTAGTGACTATGTCATGAGCTTTTTCTTTTCTTTCCTTTTCTCTTTTTTTAAAAGATTTTATTTATTTATTTGACAGACGGAGATCACAAGTGTAATGAATTCTAGTAGTTCAGAAGTATATACGATAAGAAGGAAAAGTCTGGAAGGAAACAGACCAAACTGTAAATGGTGGGCACCTCAACACCTGTATTCTTCCAGACTTTGTGCACATACACACACACAGAGGCAGGCCTAGATATAATTTTCTTGATAAAGGAAATTATGTGTAGGTGAAATTGTGCATAGCTGTGAAATGTTATTTTTATGTATATTTGTGTCTAGTTCTGCAATGTGCTTTTTTCACTTAACAATGCATCAAGGGGAGGGGTCACCAACAGTTTGCATAGATAGAGCTCATTTTATTTAAATTCTCCTTCGTGTTCGAGATGGTGGAGGTAGCTTAGTTGACCAAGGTGGTCCCCGTCGATAGACACGGTGGCAGGCAGAATTCTCTGACAACTGCCAGTGACACTGGGGTATCCCTGCCCTTGAGTACAGAGGAAGGAACAATAGGAAGGGGTCTCCCTCCCGGGGCTAGGACCTGTAACCCGGTACTTGATGATTTTAAGAAAAGGATATTTTCCTCGGTGGGCCTGACCTAAAATGGATGGGGCCTCCCTGGTGGGGACATTCAAAGCGTGAGAGGGTTTGGTATGAGGGAGATGCTCTATTGCTGGGGGCCAGGTGGCCGAGAGAGGTTCCTGGCCGATGGGCAGCAAGAAGATGAAGATCTCAGTTATAAAGTCATGAGGACGCTTACCCTGGGGAAGCCCTGTGCTTGTCCGCACGCCGCCCCCTTCTCCCCACGCCCCCACCAGACCTGGAGAGGATGCCTTTTTTTTTTTTTTAATTTTGGTAAAATACACACAACATAAAATCTACCATTTTAACCATTTTAAAGCGAACAGTCCAGTGGCATTACACTCATTCGCAACATGGTGCAGCGACCAGCACTGTCTAGTTCCAGAACTTTCCATCACCCCAAAAGAACATCTCCTACCCATTAAGTAGCCTCTCTCTACCCCCACTGCCACTCCCTTCCCCCCCAGACAACCCAGGACAGCCGACTCTGCTTTCCATGTCTCATGAACCTTTTTACTTTGTGCAGGTCGGATATGCAAGCGGGGGTATGGCGCACACGGAAGGAAGCCAGCTCGTGCTCTCTCCTCCTCAAGCTCCGACTTGTGGGAGAGGCCCCCCAAACAGCAGCTGAGTGCCTGCCTGACCTCTGACCCCTCCTCGCCTTCCTCTGATGTGCGGTCTGTCATCCTCACTGGGAGAGTGGCCCTCCAGTGTCCTCTCTGGGCGGGGGGCTGGGAAGGAGGCTGAGTGCCCAGGGGAATGGCACAGAGAGGTGGGGACTGTGCCCAGGGAAGCAGTCGCACCCCGCTTCCAAGGGCAGCTCTCAGCCCACATGGTGGTGGCTGCGTGTTCTCAGACCTTTTGATTTGCAGAGGAGGCCCCAGGTTTGGCTATTTAAGGAAAAGGCACTGGAATCTTTTCAGAAAGCACGTTCTAGCAGTTCTGGACAGCATGGAGGGGCGGGGGCGTGGAAAGGCGGGGGTGGTGGGGAGCAGGGAGCCATTTTGCCCCAAAGGCTGGCTCCTTTGCCAAGGGAACAAGTGGTACGGGAACAGCAGGTTCCACGATGAGGGAGTCTCAGAAGCCCCAGACAGACACCCCCAGCTCGGTCGGTCTCCAGGCCCAGCGTGCTCCTGCCAGGCTCTTTAGAGATTCTAGAACATTCTCTTCAGCTGCCTGTGTGGCTAGCTGTTTCCATAGCACTGCCCAGCATCTAAGGAAAAGCAAGCCTGTGTGTGTCACTTTCCCCCGAGCATCTCGAGGCCCCCTTTGGGCCCCGCACCCCCAGCCCTGCGTGACAGGGAGATGCCCTGAGGGGATGGTTTGCTGGATTTATGTTCACCAGGAGCAGATGCTGTGGGAGGGCTCTGACCTCCCCAGCCTGGTGCATTGTGCTGATTTGGCCTTGGGGGCTGGGGCTGTTCCTGGATGAAAGAGGGAAAGAGAAAAACCCCACCCACCCGGCCAGGCCTTTGGGAGCAGGCTGGGGGCACGCCAGCTGTCCTAGAGCAGGGAGGGGCCGGCCCAATGCCAGGGGAGTGCTGGAGAGTTCTTGGGGGTGCGGCGGCGGGGGGGGGGGGCGCCCTCCCTAGGGCTGCCTGGATGTGGAGGGAAATGCTGGCTTTAACAAGCCCACAGGGGCCTTAAAACCTGGCTCAGGCTTGGAACTTTTTCTAAAAGGCTTTTCTTGACAATGGCCATCAAGCCAGAAGGTCTCCAGTCACGTTAGCTTCGGCTCTCAGGCTTCATTTCTGTGTGGGAAAGCGCTTGCTCCGGGCCTCCCATGCCGCCCAGCCGTGAAAGCCTCCACGCTGATGGGGAAACTGGGAGGCAGTGTGGGGAAGGGGAGCGAGAACCCTTCCCACTGCAGGAGTGGCCTGCGGTGTTTGTGACAAGCATGGCCCGCGGTCGTCTGTGAGGGTGGTGGGACTGGGAAATACAGAGGCGCAGAAGCTATTTGCCCGGAATCCCAGAGCCAAGTAGCGAAGCTGGGACTTGAACCCAAGTCTGTCGGCAAAGGCCCCTCATTGGATAGGCCTGCCTGACTCCCATTCTGAGGTTGTACCCCGGGTCCTTCTCTAGGCCCTGGGCCCGGTTCACATTTCCTAGCCCATGTCCCCATTGAGACCACGGGTTTGCCTGCGCCCCCCCCCCCCCCCGTCTGTCTCCCTGCTCCCCAACCCCCACCCCCGTTTGCCTCCCTGTCCCGCTACTGGCTTCCCTTCTCTGTTCCCAGCACTGGGGAGGACACCTGGGCCAATGGTGGGTGCCCAGTAAACAGGGGCTACTGTCTTTGTCCTAAAATACTAGCCGTGTGACAAGGACTGGGAGGGAATGTGGGGAGATACTAAAACCTTGTGTTGATGACGCCTGTGACATAAACACTGGGGGACACTGAGATGGTTGTACACAGACTCTCCAGAGGCCCCTGGGACATCGCCAGTTATGTGCCCTGCAGTAGAAGAATCTTCCGTAAAGTGGAAGGGAGGGTCAGGGATGGCAGGGGAGCGGGTGCTGGGTGAGGAGGAAGAAGGTATAGATGCCACTTGGGATAAACGACCCCCGTCGGGGACCCTGGTGGTGAGGACCTGCTCTTGGGGACCCCTGGCGATGAGGACCCGGTCCTGGGGTCCCTGGTGGTGACCCAATCCTGGGGACCCCTAGCAGTGAGGACCTGGTCCTTGGGACCCCTGGTGATGAGGACCCGATCTTGGGGACCTTGGCAGTGAGAACCCAGTCCTGTCCTGGTGACCCCTGGCAGTGAGAGGACCCGATCTTGGGGACCCCTGGTGGTGATGACCCACACTCCACATTCCCAAATGCTCTGGGAACCCCGGGGAACCCACTGTAGAGACAGGACAAGATAGCTATTTGATTATTCATGATACACCATTTCCATTGAAAAAGGAAGAGCTCACACCAGAGGCCATTTTCATGGTGTCCTGGGGGTTCCACTCTGAAACTCTGGGCTCCTGTTTCAGGGTTTCTTACTTCCACCCTAGGATGATCTGAGGGCCCCTTCCCTTCAGGCCCCTGTTAGCCCAGTGAGGAGGGCCCTGGGACTCCATCTCCTGGCTGAGGGCCACACACAAGGGATAGCCAGCCTGCCTGTCCAGGTCCTGTGGCCCTAAGGTTGTCCCGTCCCTTCTCTGGCGCTCAGTGGTCCCCTTGGGATGAGGTCACTCTTCCTAAATGTGATGGCAGGAGACTGGCGACTTGGGGTGGTGACGTCAGGCCACATGGAGGAACAGTTGCTACATTAATTGCTACATAATCACTGGAATGTATTAAAGCTCACCCTTCCCTCAGCCCTCCTGACACCTGTGGCGCACGTCACAATGCAGAGGGCTGGGCCCACCCCCAGCAGTTCTGACCCAGCGGGTCTGGGCTGGGCGCAAGGATCTGCATTGCCAACAAGACCTCCCGTGCTGCTGCTGGTCTGGCACTGGGTGGCGGGGCGGGGGCAGGGGGTCTTGTCCTTGGGTCTGGGTAGAGATGCCAGTAACATGGCGAGAACCACATACAAGCCTGTGTCTGAGAGTGCTTCCCTGAGCCGGGACGTGCTGTGAGCTTTCCTGCCTGGCGGCCCCCACCCCCCTGACCTCCCAAGCACTCTGTGGGAGAAGTATTCTCATTGCACAAATGAGGGTGAGGCTCAGAGGGGCAGTGACAGACCCTGGCCGGTGACATCGATGTTCTAGGGTCCAGGTCTGACTCCAGCCCCTGGCTCTGGGCCCCCTGGGGGCCACCTCTGGGTTAGCAGGAAGATTTCGCACATGTCGGGAAACCCACTGCTTCACAAATTTGCTCAAAAAGGCTTTCCTGAGTGCCCCTCTGCGTGCTGGGAATTGCACGGTTGGCTCAATTTGGTTCCCAAACCAATAGAACCCAAGGCAAGGATTCCAGTGCGAGGGGCTTATGCGTGAAGTGGTCCAAGATACATGAGCAGGGGAGTCCAGGTGAGATGGGGAGGGGAAGGGGCTGCGATGGGAGGGGTTGTGACCACCCTAGCAGCCCTAGGCAGCAGGGACTCAGTTCCACAGGCGACCCTGAAGACTACACTGTGTGTCTTTTCCCCCTAATGTCAAGGCGGCTGCTGCCGGCCCTCTGCTCCCCCTGACCAGCTCAGGTCTGCTCTCAGGAGGATCGGGCCCCAGCACTCCCTTCCCTTGCTGGTGTGCAAAGTGGTCTTGTCCACCAGACAAGAGAAATGAACTCGTCAGTGTGGAGAGCAGGTGTAAGGGGGTCAGGCTAGAGGCAAAAGAATGGGGGGTGGTGTATGATCAACATATTATTTTTTTAAAAATATTTTATTTATTTGACAGAGATCACAAGTAGGCAAAGAGGCAGGCAGAGAGAGAGAGAGGAGGAAGTAGGCTCCCTGCCAACCAGAGAGCCTGATGCAGGGCTCGATCCCAGGACCGTGGGACCATGACCTGAGCCGAAGGCAGAGGCTTTTAACCCACTGAGCCACCCAGATGCCCCTGGTCAACATACTATTAGCATATCATTAACAAGGGGTCTGCCAAACTCTAATTCCAGGGCCAGACAGGGAGTGTGTATGAGCCAACGGTCTGCGTGGGGACAAGGGTCACTAACTGCCCAGGTTTGGCATTTGAGCTGTCTGGTTTGAAAACTGAAAGACGCACGTTCCAGGCACTTCAGAATGGTGGGTCCTTCCTGTGTAGACTGTAGTACCAGGCAGAGCTGGTGCTCCCTCCAAAGTGACAGGCACCCCCCAGCTCAGCAAACTTCACCGGGTTAGGGGTGAGCCTCCATCTTGCCAGATCATCCAATATTTCAGGAAGACTCAGAAACCTGGGTTCTAAGATGGGATTGGGAGGGAGACAAACCATAAGTGACTCTTAATCTCACAAAACAAACTGAGGGTTGCTGGGGGGAGGGGGTTTGGGAGAGGGGGGTGGGGTTATGGACATTGGGGAGGGTATGTGCTATGGTGAGTGCTGTCAAGTGTGTAAACCTGGCGATTCACAGACCTGTACCCCTGGGGATAAAAATATATGTTTATAAAAAAAAAAAAAAAAAGAAAGAAACCTGGGTTCTAGGTGAAATGTACCAATTTAAAGGGGAATGAATCCATATTTCAAAAGCTCTCGGGGGGGCGGAGGGGGGGGTCCAAGCCTCCGTGTCCAGGAAATAGCGGAGACGGCTTTCCTGGTAAAGGGTGAGACACCATGGCTCTGGTGTGCAAGAAGCCCCGATGGGGGTCGGATGGGGGCAAACCTGTTTGTCCTTTGCCCTTTTGCTTTCTTGGCTGCTGCGCTGCATGGAAGGGATCCGGGCCCATCTGTGGGTTGCCAGGAGGGAGCCCTGGGGCAAGGACGGCCCTGTCTGGGTCTACAAAGCCCCCAGGGAAGGGAGCCGAACATACGTGAGTCCAGCTCCTCCTTTCACCGACAAGGCCCAGAGACTGGGGAGTCTTGTTCAAGGCCACACAGCCAATGATGAGCCCCCACGGTTCACCCCTCCCTCGCTTCCCAACCCAAACACAATTACAAGTGGCGTCGTCCTCCCAGCCACCCCTGCCAGAATGTCTATGACAGCGTGTTTCCTTTTTGGTGGCAAGAGCGTCAGACAGGAGAGTAACAAGACATTTGGCAAGCGGGGAAGGCTGGGGAACACGCTGCTCTCGCGACTCGGGGAGATGCGCCCGATCAGAGAGCGGCTGATTCTTCTGTTGTTAGAGGCGGCTGTTCGACGCTGTCTTCAGAAGGAGGGAGAAGCAGGCCTCCCCGGTGATCGGCAGAAGCCAGGTCTCCGAGGCTGCGCCCGCACACGGCTACTTGGAATTCCAGAAGGCTGCGGTCTCTGCTCCCAAGACCTTAGCTCTGAATCGTTTCAAACACGAGCCACCTGCCCCGGGCCCAGTGGCGAGGTGCGGCGCAGCTGCGCATGCGCGGTCGTGCAGGTCACCCCGGCCGGCGGGAGGGGAGACGGCAGACTCTGGCAAGACGCGTGGTGTCCTCGCACGGACCACGGGCAGCGGGGCCCGGGGGAGGGAGTGAGAGCCAGAGGAGGGCCCTCAGAGACCCTGGTCCACCCGTCCTCCGCCTTCCGTCACTGCCAGTCTGCCGGCTCCCCACCCGGGACGAAGATGCTTGCCCTGGGCTCTTAAACTCGTGAGCCCCCAGGAAGGGCCACAGCATGGCGGAGGCGCGCGCAAAGGGGAAGCGTCTGATTGGCCCAGATTGAGTCAGGTGACCACCATTGGTCCAATCAGCTACAGCCAGGGCCCACGACTTGCCAGGTGCACGTCGGTCACGTGGCACGTCGGTCACATGGCCAGGCTCCTGACGGGAAGGCGGGGGCTGGGACACTGTCGCCGCAGATAGGCTGGGTGGGCTCGGGGACGGAGCCCCCCCGCCCGCCTGTCTGTCGTCTGGCGATTCAGAAGATGCCCGAGGACGAAAGGCTGCGGCAGAGTTAAGGTGAGCAGCGGGAGACGAGCAGGTTTCATTCCTTGTATCCGCATGTACAGGAACGTGCGACGTAGCAGATAGACCCTCGCTGGTGGACTCTCCGACCCCTCGCCAGGTCCCCTCGCCAGGTCCCCTCCTACAGCCGGAAGTTACGGGGAGGGCACCTCGGGGTGGCTGGCTCTGTCCCTTAGCCACCGCGCTGCCCGCCCGTGTCCTCAGGGATCCCTCCTGCTCTGACCCAGGGGAACAGAGTTCCCCAGGGAGGGTTGAGGGCGAAGCAGCTTGCCGGGTCCGGGCGAACGACACTGCGCTGAAAGACTGGCTGAGAACCGCAAGGCCCAGGCCAGCCCCACGGGCACCCCCTGGTATTGACTGCACGGCAGGCACCATGCTTCATGCTCTACCTTTCTTCTGCGATGTCCATGACGGTCCTCCTCCAGGAGCCCTCCTGTCACCTACTGCGCAGATAAGGAAATGGAGGCTCGGCCAGATTAAGTGACTTGAGCCCTCTTCCCATCTGTGTAGCTTGCTGTCTCTCCTGCGTGCCCAGGACATGTGGCTCCATTTTGGCTCACTGTCCATCTCTGGAGGGCAAGGACTGCACCCAGACACAGTCCCCTGGCCTGTCCTTCCCCGACCTGGACCCTCAGATCGCAGGTGTCCAGCCGTCTGTGAGGGCTCCTCCTCCCACCCAGGAAAACCTGCCCTCAGCTACTTTTCCACACTGAGGTGCCAAGGACCGAGTGGCAAAGGAGTGCCCCTCCAGGGGAAGAGCGATGGCTGTAGGGATGGAAACTTCTGTGGTGGGATTGCAGGCATCAGGTGGGGGAGAACGCTTGAAGACCTGCCTGCCTTGCTCCTGGAAGCTGCCCCCGGGGAAACCGCTTGTAGTAAGAGGGCGGGGGTTGTAGAGAGAGCTGAATCCCAGATCTTCCATTTCTGTGCTGCTTTGATTCAGCAGCCCAGTGGACACCGGCCTGCATGAATGCCCCCAGGTGTCCTGGATCTTGGGAAGGGTACCCAGTGGTGCTCTCAGCCACTGTCACCTTTCACCTTTGGACTCACCTGGAGGTCAGTACTTCTTTCCCAGTGGGTCCCAGTTGCTTTAAAAATGCGAGAAAAATTCAAGAGCAGCAGAACTTGAAACAATGCCCATCCCTGATTATCAACGGAATTAGCACCCAGAGGGGAAGGGCCAACTGTACAACCCCCCACCCCCATCACTGTGGTCATAGACTTAAGCATCAGCCTGAAGGTGACATTTCCTCCCTCCAGCCCAAATGACATTAATCTGCATGGGATGATGGCCTGAGGGCCCTGAAATTGAGTTCCGTCCACTGCTCTGCCCCCCACTGGGCTGTGTGGCCTCCAGCTGACCACTTCCTCTCTGGGAGGGAGCTCGGGCTTCCGCTCCTCGCTCCTCGGAAATGACAGCCTGCAGACCCAGGTGCCCCAGGGAGGTGGTGGTCGGGCTAAGTGAGCCCTGGGGTGGGGGGCGGGAGCACAGCCAGCCTCTCCTCACCACTGGAAATGAATGAGAGCTTGGGTTTCTAGAACCTCAGCCTTTTCAAAAGAAACCACAACTTTGGATTTTTTTTTTTAATGTTAAGATTTTTGTCATACTTGCTTTTGTCATTTTGAGGTTTTTAAAGTAGAACATCCATGCCCAAAAAAGGTACTCAAATGCACCTTATCCCCACCCCCTGCCATCACTGTCCCCATGGCCACCCCCATCCCCTCCCCACTCCCTGCCAGGTCCTGATCTCTAGCACCTGGGTGGCTTTGACAGTATTTGACACCTTGCACATGGGGTGTTCTCTTGTGTCTGGTTTCTTGCCCAACCCATCCCCACACTCCATCTGAAACTCACACAGGTTTTGGGTGTAAGTTGTGAGTCATTCACTGTCCGCTAACATACTGTAGTTGACGCTGTGAACGTAACACATATGTTCAGTCTCAGTAGCGCGATGAGTGTCGGGTGGTCCCTCGGGCTGGGGGGCTGGAATGGAGAGAAGTGTCCTGAGGACTCTAGCCCACACCTTTTGGGGGACACGCATGCACGTTTCTACTGAATCTATCCCAACAGAGGGACTCTTGGGTCAGAGCAAGGCAAGTATTCCAAGAAAGATGGATTTTACCTGAAATCTCCCTATTTTCCAGTGACAGAAAGCAATGAATATCTGTTTATTTTTCTTTTTTTTTTAAGATTTTATTTATTTGACAGAAAGAGACAGCAAGAGAGGGAACACAGGCAGGGAGAGTAGCAGAGGGAGAAGCCGATTTCCCCCTGAGCGGGGAGCCTAATGTGGGGCTCGATCCCAGGACCCCGGGATCATGACCTGAGCGAAGGAGACGCTTAACAACTGAGCCCCCCAGGTGCTCCTGAATATCTGTTTAAACAAGGACTCAGTTGGGGCACCTGGCTGGCTTAGTAGAGTATGGGACCCTTGATCTTGGGGCTGTGAGTTCGAGTCCAATGTTGGGTATGGTGATAACTTAAAAGTAAACTCTTAAGGGGCACCTGGGTGGCTCCATCGGTTAAGCATCTGACTGTGATTTCGGCTCAGGTCCTGATCTCAGGGTCCTGAGATCCAGCCCTGTACTGGGCTCCGCACTCAGTGGGGAGTCTGCTCAAGCTTCTCTCCCTCCACCGCTTCCGCGACTGGAGCGCACCATGTCTGGGCTGGGTTGGACTCGACCTCCCTTCTCCCTCATAGCTCGCAGTCAGCCTCACATGGGCTCTGTCATCTTAAATGTGCGCCTTTTGTCACTGTGAAAGTATCACGCATCGTAGAACACAGAGGAAACGGAGACCAGAAGAACGCAAGGCGGGGAGTTCAGCGTCGGAGAGCGAGCCCCGATCGGGGTAGCCTTGTGTATTCTGTGCCGGCGCCCTGCCCCCCATGTGTGCGCACTTCTTATAGCCGCTGATACCGCTGTCCGTACATCACCTAGCCGGCCTTTTTGACTTAATCCTAAGCGTTTGCCTGTTACTACGCGGCCTTCCTATCCAGCTACGCTTGGTCTTAGCCTCAGTCAGTATTTTTTGGTGGGGGGAGGTGTTTGTCCAGTAATAAAAAGGCACAGAGGAAAGTGGTGTGGTTGTTTTGTTTTGTTTTGTTTTTTAAGATTTTATTTATTCGAGAGAGAAAGAGAGAGGGCAAGGGCAAGCACAAGCGGGGGGGAGGGGCAGAGGCAGAGGGAGAAGCAGACTCCCTGCTGAGCAGGGAGCCCGACTCGGGGCTTGATCCCAGGACCCTGAGATCAGGACCTGAGCCTAAGGCGGACGCCTAACCGACTGAGCCACCCAGGCACCCCGGAAACTGGTTTTAAGGGCATGAAGTCTGCGGACACGTCTCTTGGATTCAGAATCCAGCTGTGCTGATTGCCCATGACGTGACCTCTCCAGGCCTCAGTCAGCCTCATCTGGAAAATGGGGATAATACATGGCGCCTGCCTCCAAGGTTGTGCGAGGTTCGTGCTCACAAGAACGCGCCCGTGTGCCTCCCCAGAACTCAAGGTCACACAGGACCTGGGGACTGTTTTGTAAACCATTTCACGGTGACCCCCCCTGTTTCTCTGCATCATGTGTGGGGCACAGTTTGTGGCTCTCCCAGGGATCTGGGTGTCTTGTAAGGAGAAGCCGGGACTCTCTTTTTAAGATTGTTTGTGGAGCAAAATGTCTTGTTGGTTAGACGTAGTGTCTTCCTCCGATCCAAAAGCGACGTGGGTTTCTGCCCCCTGTGGCACAGAGTCTCACTCTGGGACCAGAGGTCAGGCAGGCTTCCTGCCCAGCAGAAAGGTTTGGGTTTCCTGAGCTCAAGGTTCCTCACTGGGGAGGAGCACACTGGGTGGCTTCTCATCGCCCCTCAGGGGCCTGGACCAAAGGGGACGGAGGCAGAGTGGAAGCTCGCATTGCTGTGGGGCTGTGAGTCGTGCACCCCTCTTCTGACCCAGAGGGCTCACGTCTTCTGCCCGCAGCCTTGGAACTGGTGGGCTAGTGCATGGGCTGGCACGCAGGGGAGTCTCTGCTTGTCCATGGTCCCTGGGCCACTCCGTGGTCCTCCCCAACATTACTCCAGGGACTGTACAACATTCCCTCATTTTGCTTTCTGTCCCTCTTAGGACCAGTCTTCCACTGTCAGAAATACAGTTTATTTCTGACGTTTCCCCTATTTATGCAATGCTGCAGGGAGCAGTCTTGGAGCTGAACTTTGCTCTCATGTGACTATTTCCATGCGGTAAGTCAGAAGTCGAAGGACAGGACCCCTGCTATTGGCCTATCGTGCCTCTTGATCCCATAATAGATTGAGGCCTAACAGATCAGAGCTGCTGGGGTAGTGCCCACCCCATTCGCCACGAGCCCCTAGAACCGTGTCAGCCTTCCCATCTTCCCGATTCCCCCTGGGGAGCACTGAACACACCGAGCTGTACAGGGAAGTCATCATTCTGACAGTCACCAGACCCTGAGCTCTTCAAGGGCAGAGACGTCCTTATCCTGTGTCCCTAGGACCTGGCACATAGTAGGTGCTCATCCCATGTTGGCCGAACCTCTCTGGGGCCTCCGAGAGGATGCCAAGACACCATCCTTCTCGGTACTGAGCCCGCTGGCTCTCTCTGACCATTACTGCACGCTAAGAGGCGTTCTGAGTGTCGCGAAATCACATCTCGTGTGAGGCGCCAAACAGGAAGACAAAGGAAAGCGAGGACCTGGGGTGCTGTCCAGAGCCAGCTCCTTGACCCCCTAAATCATCCCCATGGTGGGCATCTGGGAAAGGCTGTTAGAGCCTTTCACTTCTACTTTCTGTTGAGACAGCATATACCCAGAGCAGTGCACATACGTGCACTGAACACAGCTGGGTTGCCGCGCTGAGATCAACGTGACCAGCCACCTGGCCCTGCCTCGTGTCCCCCGAGCCCCCCTGCAATGCTAAGCATCATCCTGGACCTAACCACATGGATTCATTGTCCTGCTTCTGTATGCACACACACACGTGCATGCACACACAATCCACACATGCACGCACACACGCGTCCACATGCACACACACACACACCTGGTGTGCTCGTTCGTGTCTGGTTCCTCTGGCTCTGTGTGATGTTCGTGGGACCCGGCTCTGCTGCCGTGTCCACTGGTCACCCTCCTTTGTTCTGGGTGGTTTTCTGTCCTGTGGACAGACCACTTCTTTTTCTTTTCACCATTCAACCTTTGATGGGTATTGGGGTCATCTTCAGGGTGAGTTGTGCTGCTAAGAACCTTCTAGTACACGTTCTTACAGGTGTACCCATCCTGCTGGGTGCGTCCCAAGGAGTGGAGTGGCTCGTGTGCATCTGAGTTCAGCTGTAGGAGAGACTCCCAGAGGGTTAGGCACTGTTTATCCAACGAACGGCTTTCTGGAATCAGGAGTCGGGATGGGTAAACGAAGGCAAGGCCACAGTCAGGGCTGGCATTGTGGGTATTTGGGTCCCTGCTCGAGGGGGGCCTGCGCTCGGGATTTGATTCTCTGTGGCAGCTCTCTTGAAAGTCTTGATAATTTCATCTTTTCGTTTGTGTTTTGTAAGTGAAGCGCGATGGGGACAGTTAAGCACGCGTGGGGCTTGGTGGCCTCCCGGCCCGCACCATCCCCTGGCTGTCCCCAGTAACCAAGGCTGCTTTCCACTGACTCATCCAAGGGCGTCCTTTGCCCCAGGGAAGTGTCATTAAATAATAAATTAAAAACACCATGACAGGTGGGGGATGGGGGGCTGCAGAAGAAAGGAGAAAGGTTTTTCCTGCCTTTGAACGAGGAGGCACAGAGTTTTCCTTTGCCCTGGCGGCCGCTGGCCAGAGTTCATCGCACACTCACCACTGCCCCGGCCCTCTGCCAAGCACTCCGCACACGTGACCGTGACCGCATTGAGCCGCTCGGCACCCCTGCGAGCTCAGCCTTACTGTCATCATCCCCCTTCCACAGACTAGGAGACAGAGGCAGGGAGCTGGGAAGTCACCGCACCCCACCCCCGGGGGCCGGCCGGGAAGTGGGCCCTGGGCAGACCGGAAAGCCTGTGCTTATTACGCCTCCAGGGTACCCGGCCCTCCTGCAGGTCGGGGTCCTCTCACCAGGGCGATCCTCTAGGGGAAGCAGAAGAGCCCCATGAAGAAGGCCCTCCCCACCCCCAGCCTGGATGACAGCCAGGGTGGCATCAGCAGAAGGCCTGGCTGCATTGCGGCTGGGGGGCTGGGAGTCCCCCCGGGGCTGGAGAGGGGACTGTGGGAAGGATGGCAGTCTTGAGGTGGTGGCGGGGGTCTTCTGCGGGACGCAGCCCGAGAACGGGCAGTGGCCATTTCAGAGCCGGGAAAGCTTTGTGAAACGACGGTGAGGTCACGACTCCTGATGGAGAAGAGGTCGGGCTGGAGGCGCCTGGCTGGACACTGGGCCTTTGTTCCCGCGAGGACTGCTGGAGCACTTGGCTGTAATCATCGCTGAGAGGAAGGAAGCGAACAAGGTTTATCTCCCAGAGGCTTAGCGACTTCCTTCGGAGAGGCCCCTGTCCCGCCCGGAGCTCTGAGTGCCCCCCAGAGAGCGCTTTGCCGTGAGACACGGGAGGGCCAGGGATCTGAGAGTCTTAGGAAACGCGCATCCATGCGTGCTTGCGTGTGTGTGCGTGTGTGTGTACATACGCGAGTGCCCACGTGTGCACGGGTGCAGCTTCTTTCCAAAAAGCCATTTTCCCAGACACCTGTGTCCACCGTCCCGGCCCGCTAATGAAGTTTTATTTGTTCACTTGGTTGGTTGGTTTTTGAACAAGAGGAGAAGGAAAATGACAAGATGCGGTAGGATTTTCCCTCAATCCGTAGCTCCGCTGGAAACGGACTGAAGGTCTGAAGGTCGGGTTGAGGACCTCCCTCCCCCTCCCGGAAGGGAGGCCCTGGGGCGGGTGGGGGGAGGGGGAGTGGGCAGGAAATGGTTAAGCCCCTGCAGCCCTGGGGCTCTGGAATGTGTCTCGCTGCAAGTTTCAAGGCAGGCTTGTTCTTTGCCAACTGCTGACTCTGGTTTCTGCTTCCACACGGAAGCTGGGTGGGTGCCGCGGGACACTGACCCCTCAGCCAGATCTGGTTCCACGGGGACTGGACGCCTGACCCAAGCCGGGCCGGTCAGCGTCTCCATCCCTGGAAATGGCTGGCAGGATGGAACCTGGAACAGATGAGATTAAATCTTGGGTGAGGCCATCGTCCTTGTGTCTCCCTTGAGGAGGGGCATAGGGGCCTTCTGGGCTCCTCTTGGTTTTCCAAGCCCTGGTTCCGGCCCTGTGAGATCCAACCACAGTCTCGCCTTGTGTTCTCTGAGACACCTCCTGCTCCTTCCAACAACTCTCCTTCGGTGATTCGAACTTCCTGAATGGTTTTACGCAGGACCGGCTACGTAATGTGCACGGTTCAGGGCAGAAGGAAACTGTGGCTCTTCTTGTTCGAACATTTACAAGGACTCCAAGGTGGAGACAGCAGAGCTGGGGCCCCGTGTGACTGTCCAGGTTACGGACTCCCTTTTACCAGCAGCTAAAGGAACCTGAGCAAGACAGACCTGGTTGGAAAGGTGTCTTCCCACTCAAAGGAAAGGGGTTTCAGAATCCTCCTAGAACTTCAGGGGGCCGGGGAACTGCAGAGGACAGAAAACGTCCAGGATGATTACAAGGAGGAAAAGGCATCCCGGGGGCAGATGTCTGGCAGGGCGGAGAGCAGCCCCCGCCCAGGCTGGGGGGGGGTGGGTCGGTGGAAACTGGGAGCAAACGCCAATGCATTCCACATTACTAGGGCACATGCAGACAGAGCCCAGGGTCCAGGGAGGAGGGCTTGAGCACAGCACTGCATTCCAAGAGCCCCAGAGGGGGCGATGATAGGTGCCTAGCAGGGGAGAGTTGGGTCTGGACCAGGTGAGAGCAAAGAAAAGGTTCTCTTCGCCCAGGGCAGCCTAGGGGCCCCATCAGCAGCACACATGGGAGAGCCCCAAAGTGCCCTTGTGCCTTTCCGTAAGGTGTCTGCATGGCTGCCTTTTGGTGCCAACTGTTGGTCTGAAAAACCAAGGAGCGAACTGAACCCTGTTCTTTCTCCATCATGGGTTCATATATTCCCAACCCACCGGAACCCCCAAAGGCCTCCATCTCCAAATGCCATCAAAGGCGGGGGTAGGGCTTCAGCAGATGCACTTGGAGGGGACGCTGACTTTCCATTGGAAACACTCGTAACTGTGGGTTTTTCCGTAGGATCTGGCTACGTGTCCTGACCCCGTTGCTGCAGTACACTTTAGCCAGGAATACACCCCCATGCCGGAAACAGGCATCCTTCTAGCAAACCTCTGTGGTGAGATGGTCCTGCGGACCCTCAACATAAGGCGTGTGGGTGATTTCTTGCCTTCTGTTTCTGAAGGGAGTCCTGTTACTTTTATAAGAAACAAATAAATACGCACGAAGACGGCTGAGTGAACGTGCAGCCAAGACGCCGCGCCAGCGATGAGATCAGGGCTCAGTCCAGCATCCGCTCCCCCGGGGGCCTTCCTGCCTCCCCCTGGCCCTCTGTCCATTGTCTCTCCCGGTGATGAGGGTGGCGGGACCCTGCCTGCCTAACTCCGGCAGCCCGGAGATGGCCGGGGTGTCCCTGGGTGGGGACCAAATTTGTGCCCAACAAGAAACCAGGACTTCCAAATCCAGAGACAAGATTTCGAGCCATTGAGGAAGGTGCCTCCAGGGATACTGGCCACCAACGTCCCCGGGCATGTCTGAGGACTTCCTCTCAGGAATGTGGAGGCAACTGGCCTTTCTCTTCCTGAAGGGTCACTGTTGGTGTCACATTCCCTGTCCCAGTGATTGCCCTGCTGACACCCGTGAGCAACAGTCAGAAGGAAGGGATTTCAGCACCAGAGTGGCCAGGAAGGACACTTGGCTAAAAATGCCAGCCTGGCAGCCCCAAATGCCCATTTGAATTTGCAAGTTGGTGACATTTGGGGGTTTCTTTGTTCAAGTTCTGGCTTGTCTGCTTGGGGCCATGTGTGTGTCCAGACTTCCTGGGATGGCCCTGGGGGGCCTGGTTCCTGCAGGACGATGCCGCCTCCCCAGCGTGGGGAGGAAGTCGTGGGGACACAAGCCCATGGTGGAGAGTGGGAGCAGGCAGCCTGCCAGACCCGGGGTTCCACAGGGCGCAAGCTGGGAGACGCAGAGGGCAGAGGACTCAGTGGTCCAAATGAGGGCCCCAGCATCAGACAGACTGTGTCCCCCAGCTGCCTCAGCCTCAGAAGTTGGGCAAATCACAGGACCACTCTGAGCATCTGTTTCCTCATCTGGAATGTGGGGACGGTAGCTTTTCCCAGCCCGGGCTCCTGCTGGTCCATGACCTCGCTCTGAATGCCAAGAACACAGGTAACTCTGACAGGGAGTTGCCCATTTCACAGATGAGGAAACAGGTAGAGTGAGGAAACCAAGTTTTCCATTTGACTGAAATCGCGTCCAGGGCTTTGGTGTTGAAATGAGAGCAACTACCCACAGCCCCAGCTGCAACCCCTTTCTGACCTTTGAAAAAGTCAGTCATAAATCACCAGCCACTGTGGTCCACGCGTGGTCATCATGGAGTCGGCCGGGGTGGGGGATGCTGACTCACCACCACTCTCAGACGGTCGAGGGGCGAGTGATGGCTGTTTGCAGGGTGTGTCGAAATGAGCAGAGACACGGGAATAACAAAGGCTGTGCTCTGGGGAGATGAGAGCCAGTGCCGCTTTAGGAGCAGTCCTTAATGCCTAGAACTTGGGTTACCACTCCCACCCCCTTTTTACAGTTGGAGAAACTGAGCCAGTTCGAGAAGTGGCCTGGGCACACAGCTAGGGGTCTGCAGCGTGCCCTCGCCCCTTACCCGGTGGCTCTACCGTCTCCAGTCGATGGTGCGTGCGTCACAACCAGCCTTCCGACGCTGCGGGCCGGTGGCCTCTTTGCCCTTACATTTCAGTGACTTTCCATCCTGTTCATGAGCTGGACCGGCTTCTCCTTTCCTTATGGGATCTTTCTTTTCCTTCACCGCGGAGGGCCGTGGTTCAGTTCACAGATTCCAGAAGCAAATCCCAGCTCAGACATTCTTGTGGGATTTGGAGCAGGTCGGATTTTCTCTGCCTCGGTGTCCTCGGAGGTAATAAGACCGGGCTAATGCCTGAGCAGGCCTCACGGAGCTGGGGCCTGATTCAATGATCCACGCTGGTGACAGGCTCAGAACAGGACTTGGCGCGTAGGGAACGCCACTTGTGTGCTCTGTCGGAGTACCTTTTAAAATAGCAACATCCATATTTGCTCAAAGAACAGACTTTGGTTGGGAAATTCTTGTAATTGGTTCCTGGGCGACCAGACACGTGCTGTGCTCTGCTTGGAACCGGGAGACCCAGGCTCCAGCCGTGGCCCTGCCCGTTGGTGCGAGTCTCTAGATCTTTCCAAGCACTGATTTCTGAAATTAGGCATCACGCATCCACACCCGATTGCTAGGAGCATCCCAAGAAATACGGGCTCGAAAGCAATGGCTGAATCGGAGCCTCCTTTTTTTTTTTTTAAAGCAGTGAATCTGAGGTTCACGCCGCCAAGGAAACATCAGATTTTGTTTCTCGGAGCCTGGCATGTGCCTCCGTTAGAAAGCCCTCGGAGCCGCCGGTAACATGGCCTCAGAAGTCACAGCTGCTGGCTTTGCCTGTTTCCTTTTGCCTCCAGGGCTGCTGGGGGTCTGGAACCATCTTCTCCACGGTAGGGTCAGCGGCCATATCCAGAGGGCGCCAGCAACATTCAGCCCTGACAATGACAGTGTGCCTGTGCTCTCCGAGGGCCGCGGTCCCCACTGCCAGAGCAGGAGGGCTTGGCCCACTGTCCCCACTCCGGGGCATCCCGTGACTCTGCTGAGCTGGTGGCTCAAGCCAATCTGGGTGGCCTCTCGGGCAGGCTGGGCTCCTGGAGGACCGAGTGTGCTTTCTTTTTTTCTTTTTTCTTTTCTTTTCTTTCTTTCTTTTTTTAAGATTTTATTTATTTATTTGACAGAGATCACAAGTAGGCAGAGAGGCAGGCAGAGAGAGGAAGGGAAGCAGGCTTCCTGCTGAGCAGAGAGCCTGATGCGGGACCGATCCCAGGACCCTGGGATCATGACCTGAGCCAAAGGCAGAGGCTTTAACCCACTGAGCCACCCACGTGCCCCTCGAGTGTGCTTTCTCAGGGGCATTCACTCCGGCCTGCTTGTGCTCTTAGCTTGGCCGGTGCAGCTGAACAAAGATGGAACCAGGGCCATGGGGCCAGTGAGGGTGCAGGCAGGGAGGACGGGGGCTGGGAGGAGCAGGAGAGGGGGAACCTCCACCCACCCACCCCACCCCTGTGGCCCATGTGGTGTTGAGACGCTTCTCGCCCAGACAGGCCACTGGCCGGAGGCTGCCACTCCCTGCTCTTGCCTGGGAGAAGGGGACATGGGTTTGAGGACTCAGCAGCCACTGGGGCATCTCTAAGGGAGTGCTCGTTCATGTAGCCTGGGGACCCCCTGGCCCACCGGGACCTTCCTGAGGTGCTTCTGGGCCGGTGGTCAGCAATTCCCAGGACCTTTGTTTTTCCCGTGTAAGTAAGGGATGTTTAGGACTAACACAAAAAGTGAGTCATTGAGGTAAGCACTCTAATTATTAAGTTGCGTCCAAGGGATAAGGAAAAAAATATTAACAAAACCGTATGCACGGGCCACCAAGCTGGCTCAGTCTGCGGAGCATGTGACTCTGGGTCTCGGGGTTGTGAGTTCAAGCCCCATGTCCAGTGTAGAGATGACTTAGATAAAACTTCAACAGAAAGTACTTTCAACAGAAAGTTCTCTCCTTCCATCTGATGGCTGCACAGACCAGCCAGCTCAGGTGGGGATAGTTTGGATCAGGGAAATGGCTTACGTTTCTGAGAAGGGATACAGAGACAAGATGCATGTGACAGAACAGAGGTTAAAAAGGCAGGACAGGTGGGAGAAGGGTGGGACTCTGGGACAGAGACGAGCGCAAAGGACACTTGTCACACTGTGGCCACCGTGTCTCCTGAATCCCATTCCTGTTCGCAGGGACACACCCAGCAACTTGAACTCTGAGCCAGTTAAGAGCCCGGTGGGAAGCAGACCCCCAGCTGGAAGACATTTAGGGGGTGTGACACTGTGATGGATCCGGGGGGACGGGGAGGAGGAGGTGGAAGCCTTGTGCCCGCCGTGTGGGTCTGACATCAGAGAGGGGAGAAGCGAGGGGAGGCTCAGGCTGCCGCACAGCGAGGAAAGTCTCGGCCAAGCCTTGGGGAGCCCCACGCTGAGTGAGAATGACTGTGCGGCGGCAGCTGGCGTGAGCTCTCCGCGCCCACTTACAGGCAGCTGAGATCTCTTGGAGGTCGCAGGCTTTCTTCCTCCCAGAGGAGAGGAGATCTGACGAGCATAGACTGCTCAGAGAAGAGCCAACCGCAGGCAGACCTGTGGCGGGTCGAACGGCGTCCCCCACCCCCGGAAGACATGTCCGAGCTCTAACCCTGCTTGGACCTGGGCGTGTGACCTTACTCAGAAAGAGGGGGTTTGTTGACGTCACAAAGGATCTCAAGATGAGCTCATCCTGGATCAGGACAGGCCCTGAATCTAGTGACCAGTGCGTCCTTCCAGGAGACAGAAGAGAAGTCACAGATGTGGCTGAGGCCGTGGCATGGAGCACAGCCAGTGGCCACCAAAAGCCAGGAGAGGCCCAGAGTGGATACTCCTCCAGAGCCCCTGCCAGCACCTTGACTGGGGACCTGGTCCACTGGGACAGCGAGAGATGGTGTATGTCTGAGTGTTCCCTGGATGCTTGCCTGAGCCACCGTTCCTGACAAATTCAGACGTTCTGGGACCAGTCCCTGGAATGCACGTGTTTCACCACTTCCCCAGGACGCTGACTTTCAAGCATGTAGGATTACGCGGGTTTCTGTGACGGTCCCAGCTGGGCGGACAGTGGTCTCTGAGGGAGTCTGAGTCCCCTCCTGATGGAGGCAAGGAAAACAGTATCCACATTTTTTTCTAAAGATTTTATTTATTTATGTGTCAGAGTGAGAGAGAGAGAGAGCGCACAGGCAGACAGAGTGGCAGGCAGAGGCAGAGAGAGAAGCAGGCTCCCTGCTGAGCAAGGAGCCGAATGCAGGACTCGATCCCAGGACTCTGGGGTCATGACCTGAGCCGAAGGCACCCGTGTCACTGACTGACGCCCCCAGGCCCCGTATGCATGCTTTGTGGGGATCTGTTCTGTGCCACGATTTGGGATAGAAAGCCCCGCACTCATGAGCGTATTTATTTATTTATTAAAAAAAAAAAAGATTTTATTTATTTGACAGAGATCACAAGTAGGCAGAGAGGCAGGCAGAGAGAGCAGGGGGAAGCAGGCTCCCCACTGGGCAGAGAGCCTGATGTGGGGCTCGATCCCAGAACCCTGAGATCATGACCTGAGCCGAAGGCGCATGACTGAGCCACCCAGGTGCCCCTCATGAGCATATTTAATCCTGAGAACAGCTCCTTAGGGCAGCTCTTACTCTTACCCCATTTTACAGATGGGGAGAATGAGGCTCAGGAAGACGAAACGTCTTACCTGGGGTCCCACAAACACGTGGCAGAACGGGATCCCAGCCAGCTCTGTGACAACGCACAGTGCCCCCCAGCCCACGCCGTCTGACTGCATCCCTTCCCTGGGTCTCGGTAGGTGTGGACAAAGCTCTGTTCAGGCGGAAGCTTCTCGAATGTGGCTGTGCCCGTCAATCAGCTGGTCAAAATGCAGGTTCTGGCTCCAGGGGACGCGGACGAGGTTGACCCCCGATCTGCAGGGGTTAGCCGCCATCTGCTGGGTCCATCTGCAATGACGCATAAGGGAGGAGAGACCAGGGGTCGCCGGGGAGGTGGGGAAGGGTCAGGCCACAGGCAAGCCCATTCTGTTTTCCAGCCATTTTAGCACCTGGATAACAGACCCCACAATCAAATTAGGGAGCCTGGCATTGAGCAGAGCTGAGGTGATGAGCACCTGCCAGCGGATTTCTCTGAGCACTTCGCAGTGGTCCAGCTGCCTCGTTAATCTCATTAGGCACCTGCTTAGAGAATTACCATCCCTGGCAATTCAGTTGGCCCTGCCTGATGGGGGTGGAGGGGCTCACTCCACGCCAGCAGCAGGTCAGGTCACTGAAAACAGAACGGGGCAAACCTGGTGGGGTCCTGCTTTACAAAACCGTGCCCTGGGGCACGTTGGTGAGTGAGCGCCCTTGTGTGATTCCCACCCACTTCTCTCGAGGCAGCTGTGGAGAACCAGCCAGTCCAGGGTGAAGTCATCCCAGGTCTGTAGTAGCACAAGAGACACGAGAGTTCTGCAAAACAGTGCATTGCATTTGTCACTTTCTAAAAAATCTCCTTTTCCTAAGACTTGGGTGTTGAAACGCTTACTTGATGAAACAGAAGCAATGATAGACAATATTGTGGTTCTTAAATGTCCTTTTAACATTGTAGCGGCCCCTGCTGTTTCAGCTGGCCTGTGACATCCACGAGTCTGGAAGCTCAGCATCAGGCCATTTGTGTAAAGGCGTGTGTCCAAGAATGCTAAAATGCAGGCTTGTGCGTACATGCAGAGGATGGGGAGCAACCAGAACGCGTGTGTGGAGGGTTTGGCTCAATTATATGATCTTGGACGGCGGCGTGTTAGGGTAATAGAGGGTCGCGTGAGCCCCAGGGTGGGACATGTTGTTCCAGGGAGGAGAGAGACAAGGTGCGCCGCGGGGTGTCATTGACTCCTGGTGTGTCCAAGGGGTGCGGCTGCCTTCGGATGTGGATTCACACACCAGCTCTGGGAAAAGCCCCAGAAAAGCTTCTGGTCGCGGCTGCCTTTGGGGGAGCAGGATTGGGAACGGGTGTCCAGATTTCCCTTTTATTATATCCTCACTTAGGACCGTTGGAAGTTGTGACTGTGTTGGTGTGTGAATGCTTGAAGCTCGACGATCATGCTAGTCTGAGGTCCGGGAAGGAAATACCCAGGCTGAGGCTAGTGATGTGGGGTTTTGCTGCTTTATACCTGGGCAGAGCAGAGCTGAGGCTCTCCCGGCCCCCGCGGGCTGGTACGGATGAGGTTGTCAGAGCACGAGCAGAGTTTGGGCCCGCACTGCTTTAAGCCTCTGGTTCTTAGGCCCAATCGCTGGGCGGGTTCCTTCCCACAGTCGGTGGTTCCTGACCTCTGCGCGCGGGGGGTGGGGTGGGGGGCGTCCGCTTTCCGCACAGGCTCCCGGTGCTATGGGTGCTGCTGCCTCGGGACCCCACACTGAGGACCGAGGCTCTGAGGGCCCCTACCCTGGTGTTGGGTTTTTCTCTCTCCACGTGATTCGCTGGCCCTGCGCAGAGCGGCCGGTAGCAGGTGGGACTCACCAGGCTGTTTCATGGTTAACCAGGAGAACAAAGCAAGGATTTCAGCTGAGGTGGCCCCTGACCCGAGCACCCACACCTAAGCCGCACCCAGACCAGCAAGGCGGGAGCCCGTCAGCGTGGCCTCAGCCTCCGGTAGTTGAGAAACACTGCAGGCGCGCTTTTGAGTGTGGCTCGTGCGTCATGTCCCCGGGCGGCCGTGGCCCAGGACCCCCAGCTGCGTGGCTGAGACAGGCCGGGCTTTTCCTCACCTGGCTCTGGGGTCCCAGAGTCCGAAATCAAGGTGGCTCTCGGCAGGGCTGGTCCTTCTGATCTGTCCCGGGGCCCCCTCCCCCGGCCTGTAGACGGCCACCTTTTCCCCCGTCTCCTCACATCATTCTCTCTGTGTGTTTCTCTGTGTCCAAATTCCCCCTTTTTGTAGGAACACTGGTCCCATTGGATTAGGGGCCCATCCTGCCCCAGTGTGACCTCATCTGAACTAAGGACACCTGCAATGACCCTGTTTCCAAATAAGGTCACATTCTGAGTCTGGGGGTTAGGACTTCAGTGTGAATTGGGGAAGTAGAATTTAACCCATCGGGGCCCCTGGGTAGCTCCTTCAGTTAAGCCTCTGACTCTTGATTTCGGCTCAGGTTGTGATCTCAGCGTCGTGAGATTGAGCCCCATGTCTGGCTCCACACTGGGCATGGAGCCTGCTGGAGATTCTCGCTCTCCCTCTGCCTCCACACTTGCTCTCTCGCTCTCTCACTCTCTCTCAAATGATTCTTAAAAAAAAAAAAAAAAAGGATTTAGCTCATAACAGACTGGGTATGAAGTCTGGTTTTCAAACTGTAATATGCAGTAACTTACTGGGGGACCTTCTTAGGACACAGATGGTGATTCAGTAGGTCTGGGGCGAGACTAGGTACCCAGCTTTTCTAACCAGCATCCCAAGACTGAGGATCAGATGACACTAAGGGCTTTCATTAGTTGAATTGTGGTTGGGTATAAGGGGGTCCTGTTTCACAAAGAGATGCAGATGGCCCTATGTAAGGATGACTCTGGTTTCCTTCTAAGTACCATGAACAGCAGGAAATACGGCAAAACGTTAACAATTGTTCTATCTAGGGAGTGGGTATAAGAGGATTTGTTTTATTCTGCTTTTTCTTATGTTAAAGTTTTTTCTTAAATGAAAAAAAATTTTCTACAGGTGAGTCTAAGGGGGCAGTGGGGGCTAAGTACTTCTGGAAATGGATGGATGGGTGGATGGAAAGACAGACGGATAGATGGACGGGTGGGGGGTGGGGGACCTTATGAGTGCGGTGTTGGTTTGCAGGGGGCCCCCCGTGTGCTCCGACTGGGAACAAGGGCTTGGCACACTAGCACCTTCTCCACATGGGTACCTCATTCTTCCCCCACCACCCCTGCCTCTTGTTTCCCTGAGCATCAGCTTGGGGAGGTATCGGGACTGGGAAGGCCTTCTGGAACCCCCCCAATCCCCCGCCGCCTGCTTCACTTGCTGGGTGGGGGGAAGGGACACTTGATATTTCTGTGTCCACACCCTTGCACAGTGCCCGGCACACAGCGGCGGGCACTTAGCAAATGGGTTTAGTGGGTGAATGATGGCACACTTACTCCAAGGACCTGGGCTCCTCCAGAGAAGCCAGGCTCGGGGAGGTCAGGTGACCCGTCCCAACCGGGGACCTGGGGTCTGAACGCCACCAGCACTATCCAGTGAAAACAGGATGCTGTTTCCCATACAGGAAGCCCCACACTGGAGCCCCAGTGATCTAGTAGCTGCACTCTAAAGTGTGAAAAGAAATGGGCAACGTTAATTCTAGTTTCTATGCAACCTGATATGGCTGATATTATTTCCACGTGTCATCTCTGCTTTAAATTATGGAGAGGTAGCATGAGGGAGAGCTTTGTGGTCAAGGACTTGCCCTGTATCTTGTTGGCATGGCAGCTGCATGCCTCGACACGTGGGATGAAGGGACACAGATCCTACCCACACATCACGTCCATTTCCTCGCCGTGACACCAGCAGTAATTTTGGAAAGTGTCACCAAGGGCAAAGCTGAGTGACCCTCTCTGTCCTGTCCTTGGAACTTCCTGTGAACCTATAATTATTTCAAAATGAAACTTAATGAGATATTTTACAATTAAAATTTTTGTCTTAAACAATTTTAAAAATTAAACACACACACACACACGCGCGCACCCCGAAAGCTGGTCTCTGAACTCTGGTGTGTTTCACACTGCGAGCACACCACCTTGGGACCAGCCAGTGTTCCCGTGCCCCAGGGCTTGTACGCAGCCACTCCAAACTTGGCTCCTTCCCTCCGGCACAGTGTCATGGGTCATGTGGGTTCTCAGAGGCTTGGTCCGTCCCTCCCACTCACCAGGTATCTGGTAGACCAGTCCCTTATCTTAGATAAGTTACTGCCAGTCTCTGAGCTGCAGTTTGCCTTGTCTGCAGAGCAGGACCAAAAGTGGTGCTTTTCCTTCTGGATTGTTAGGATGCCAGGTGCTGGGCACCTCCCACAGGCCTGTCCCAAGGTTCATTGCTGGTGACATTCACCCCATTGCCATATTTGAGATCCAAAATGGCAGCTTCCTCTGGTTCCCCCCCATGTATAATACCCTACTGCCTCTCTGCTGCCCTTCCCTAAGCCCCGAGTTCCCCGCCCATCTCTTCTTTTAACTGCTGGGCAGGAAGTAGGATGACCCCTCTATGTATGGACATGGAATTCCTGGTTGCCATAGACACATGGTCCCTTCTGGAAAGCTAGTGAGCCTGCTGTGGGCTTGGAGGCCAGACCTTCTGCAAAAAAAAAAATCCGTGCAAAGCCTCTTTTGAAACTTTGGACTTCCTTTATGAGCCCCGTGGCGCTCCCCGCAGAGCGGCAGCTTTTCACCATATAAGGCAATCCCCTGGGCGCCGGGTGCACAGGTGAGAGCGGCTGTGACCCTGGCCTTGCTCAGCTCAGCTGCAAGGGCGCTTCTGACTGAGCATGTGCACAGAGGATCTTAGCAGTCAGGAGGTTTTTGACACCTTTTATGGTTTTAGAGGAAGAAAGACCTGCGTACCGCAAAAGCAGAAACACGGCTTCGTCGTGGTGAGAGCCGGTGGGTTGTCAAACCAGGGTGTGACTAACACTGTGAAGGGGCCGTGTGTCCCTAGATCACCACCGCGTGGCAAGAGGCTGTCAACAGGATGGGGCATAAACCCTCCACCCCCCCCCCCCCAGGGCTCACCCGTGGTGTCTTCTCCCTCTGTCCTAGAACCCGCTTCTGTCTTCAGAGGACTTCAGTTCCTCTGCCTCTAGTTCTGCATGCCTGCGTTTCGGGGGGGGGATGGGGGTACAGAGAGGCGGGTAGGTGTCTGGGAGCTTGAGCTGGAGCCTGAAGGGTGAGGGAGTGGAGAAAGTGGGGGTGCTTTTATCTGGTGGAGTGGAAGGACCCTTGGGAAGGTTTGGAGCTGGGGCGTCGGCGTGTTCCCAGAGTGGGACGGCGTGCGTGCAGGGAGAGAGGGCCAAGCCCAGGGTGTGGGGAGTCGTGGGGTCTGCTTAGGAGCGTGGAATTCACTGTAGGGTTTTTAAGCAGGCGAGGAGTGTGACCTGACTTACTTGGTGGGATCTCACGGACCGGTAGAAGGAGGCTGGCAGGGACTGAGGGGGGAGTAGCCATTTTCTGAGCACCTTGGACTAGACCGGTGTGGGGGCAAAGGTGTGGGGGTGCTGCTCACATGGCACCCCTTTGCCCTTCTCACACTGCTGTCCTCTGGCTGCCTTCTCCTTCCTATGACCCCTTTGAGGACACTGATGAAGGTTTACCCGGCTAACTAGAGAGGTTCTAGATGGTTCTAGATGAGGCTAGAACCCCAAGTAATTGTGTCAGATGCTCCAATCCTTTGAAAAACACATGATTCAAAGAGCACACTACACAAAGAGGAAGGAGGAGAGACTGTATATTGGAGAAACCAGATGGACGTGACCTTGGCCAGGTGACTGAGGTCAACACCAACTGTGGTAAGTCACAGTGATAGCCTGTGACCTTGATATGATGGGTGGGGAGGTGCTTTACATCTGGAGTCTTCATTCCCCCCAAACCCACAGCCCTAGTCTAGTCATGAGAAAAACCTCAGACACATCCCAGCGGAGGGGCCAGCATGCCTCAAACTGCTCAGGTCATAAAAACTGAGGAGAGTCTGAGAAACGATCCCTGTCCAGAGAGCTCGTGTAATGAGGAATCAGTGCTGGTTCACGAATGGGGATACATGAACCGTACTAACATAGGATGTTCCTTATAGGGCCACTGGGTATAGGGCACACAGGAATTCTCTGTATCACAGTCTCAACAACCTTGTAAATCTAACCTTCGTCTGAAATTTTAATTTTTAAAAAATATTTTATTTGTAAGTAATCTCTACACCCAGTGTGGGGCTCAAACTTACAACCCAGAGATCAAGAGTCAATGCGCTACCAACTGAGCCAGCCAGGTGCCCCTAAAATTTTTTATTTTAAAAATGAGGACTGCAGCAAATTGTCTCGCCGTGATCGTGAGCGCCACCTTGTGGGAACATGGCCACATTGGAAAATGGGAAGAGCCTGTTTCCCGCCCAACAGAGGCTCCTAATCCAGACTGGGGTGGAGTGTGGGGGCGGAGAGGGTGCAGAGCGAAGGCAGGACTCTAACTCCGGGCTGACTCTCTTTGCAGCTTGACTTTGGGCAAGAGACTGAGCTCATCTATCCCACTGTCGCTGGTCCAAGACCCCCGCAGGTGCGCTCATACCATCACCTTTAACTTCTGCCCTTTGGACCTGCTCCGTGGCGATGGGGGGAGAGCCACCCTGTTGATCCTGGATGAAAAGTCCAGAACTTTCCCACGATCCTTTTTTTTTTCTCTGTCCATTCTTGGGAAATTAGGTCCTGGGTCACTCGAGATTGCAAGTGGTCTTAATTTATTAAGTAACCAATGTCCAGTCTTGGCTAATAAAGCTTGGACCTTGATTTAATATTAAAACTTCTCCCATCCTTTTTGGAGTCTGCTGTGGACATCAGGGGAGTGTGGTGTTTGTTTCTTTTTTTTTTTTTTTTTAATTTTAAGATTTTATTTATTTGAGAGAGAGAGTGAGAGAGCATGAGAGGAAAGAAGGTCAGAGGGAGAGGCAGACTCCCCATGGAGCTGGGAGCCCCACGTGGGAATCGCAGGGGATCATGACCTGAGCCGAAAGCAGTCGCTTAACCAGCTGAGCCACCCAGGTGTCCCTGGTGTTTCTCCTTCTAGCTCCCTTCTTCCCTTACAGCTGCTATTTAAAAAAAAATTTTTTTTTTAACTTATTTATTTGCGGGAGAGAGCACAAGGGCAGAGAGAGGTGAGAGGAAGAAGCAGACTCCCTGCTGAGCAGGGAGCTGACAGATTGGGGCCGGGCGTGGGGGGCTCGATCCAGGGATCCTGGGATCATGATCTGAGTGGAAGGCAAACCCCCAAAGGACTGAACCACCCAGGTGCCCCATAGGAGCTACTTTTGGCCAGGGTTTCTGGAGAGGACCAGGCTGCCCAGCAGCATTTGCATTTCAGATAAACAATGAGTAATTATTTTTCATTGTAAGGATGCCCCATGCAACATTTGCGACTATCCTAAAAACTATTTATCTGAAATTCAAACTTAACTGGGTGTAGGGGCCCCTGGGTGGCTCAGACGGTTAAGCATCTGCCTTGGGCTTAGGTCAGGATCTCCAGGTCTTGGGATCAAGCCCCACGTTGTCAGGCTCCTAGCCCCAAAATTGAACTGGGTATCTTGTATCTTTTTTTTTTTTTTTTTTTTTTTTTTGCTACATCTGGCAAGCCTGCCTCTGACACCTGCAGGCTCACAGCGGAGGGAGGGAGGAGAGGTGGAGGCAGAAAGTCTTTGCATGATGAAGAGCTGCTGCATGTTCGTTTCCCGTTGCTGCTCTTACTACCACAGGCTTAGTGGCTTAAGATGGTATTAACTAATTCTCTTCCAGTTCAAGAGAGTCACACATCTGAAATCGGTGTCAGCAGGGCTGTGTTCTTCCTGGAGGTTCTAGAGGAGAATTTCTGCCCTGCCATTTCCAGCTTTTAGAAATCCTTTCTCCATCTTCAAGCCAGTGACAGCACCTTCCTTCCTTCCCCTCCTCCCCTTCTATCTTCCTGTCTCCTTGTTTGCCTCTGACCCTCTTGCCTGCCTTTCAGAAGGACCCGTGATGACATCAGGCCCACTGGATCATCCAGGATTATCTCCCCTTTTCAAGATCCTTAACTTAATCACATCTGCCAAGTCCCTTTTGCCACATAAGGTCACAGGTTCTGAAGATCAGAATGTGGGTGCCTCCCACTGTGGCAAGCTGGTTCCTGGCCACCTGCGCCTGGCCCGTGTTCAGAGCTGATAATGGATCACGTGGTCACTTCCGTCCCTCCTTGGGGGCTTCCTTGCTCACTGCAAGTTCCCGGACTGGGCAGTGTCCGTCCTGGGCTGGCCGGTGCCCTTACAGGCAGTCACCGCTATACCCTGGGGACGGTCTTTTTAACAGTGACTCCAGGTGGCCGTGCCCACCTTGCCTTCTGAATCCTGTCCTAGATCCCACCCCTCTAATGAAACCTCCACTGGCCCTGAGATGGGAGTCTGGCTTGCCACTTTGTGCTGGGGAAATGGCCTCAGCGCCCCCAACAAGTGTGCCCCTCCACTGGATCTCCCCTCACCTCCATGGCCTTGGGGACCCTCCTCCTGGGAGGGATTAACCCTCCCTCCCTGGAGCAGAGTCACCTCCATCAGGTTTGTCCATTGTAGGGTTAATCCCTCTCCTGTTTCCATCCTGTCCCCTTTGGGAGGAAGTCATTATCCCCCGTTCACCTAAGGACTGGGGAGTTAGGATCTACCTCCTTGACTTTGGTCCATCTATGTAAATTATTGGATTTTTTTTTTTTTTTTGGAAGGGAAGATTTGCCTCTAGTCAATCATATATATTTATATACATATATATGTATATATATGTGTGTGTGTGTGTATGTATGTATAGTTTATTAACTTTCCAAATTTCTTCATTGCACGTAGCTCCACAGATAATGAAAGATCCAAATTTCATTACATAGTACGTGCCAGAAACTGAAAAACTGTTCATGCCTCTGTGTGCTTGGGATTCATTCCACGGGTTTTTTAGGCCTCTCTTGTCATTGAGAATTGTTCATCCCCAAAACTCCCTAGTGGGGAGCTCATGCAGAATGAGCTCATCCTAGTAGCCCAAGATCCGTTTCTTGGTCTTTGAGATCACTGTGTTTCCAACCGTTACTTCAAATCCAGCGTTTAACTCAAGAATGTGGCCTAGGAGGGACTGGAGAACCAAGCCACACCCTAAGCGAGTTTGGAAAGTTCTGGATATTTCAAACTTGCTCTGGAGACCAAGTCTTGTGGTGGAGTTTCTGCGTGCTAGGGGCCAGAACTGTGACTGAGAGTTCTCCTCCCAAAACCCCAGTTTTTAAAGGGTATATAATACAAACGTGCAAATTTGAAGCTTGTATAAATAGTATGAAAACACAGCAGCAACCGTACTGACTTGCAAGCGAAATCTGGCTGGCCATCGTTTGGGGTTAGCTGGTGAGCAACTGATGATCTTCACATTTTAAATGGCTGGGGAGGCGGGAAATCAACAAGAATATTTCACGTGTAAAAATTACATGAAATTGACATTTCGGCATCCTTCCTGAAGGATTAGGGCACACAGCCACGTTCAACGGCATATTGTCCACGGCTCTCTCTGTGCAAGGACAGTGGAATCCTGTTGTCGTGGCAGAGGCTGAATGGCTTGAAAAATGTCAAGTATTTACTATCTGGCCTTTCACAGAATAACACGTCTGCCCCTCATTTAGTGCTTAGACCAGTAAAAGCCTTTCTCGTGGAGGACAATTACATCATGGATGTGGCTTAGCCTTGCCAGCTCCGGGTGAGGAAGAGCAGGCAGACCTTGTAGATGGGGCAGCCCCCATGGATGCCACTGAACGATTTCCTGCCAGCCGGGGCCCAGCCCAGGGCAGGGAGGGGGGTGGCGCCGTCCCAGGTGTGGGCAGTGGGCACAGGGGAGTCCTTGGCTCTAGAGATCGGAGCACTCTGAAACCACGCCTGTCTGCTGCTTATTCCCCTGAGCCGACATGTGTGCCCAAGTGCAGGGGGACCCAGTCCTGCTGCCACCTTTGCAGCAGGTGGCAGAAAGCTAACTTGGAAGAGCTGGAGAGCCGGGGTCATTCTTTGGTGGTTCATCTGCGGGACATGGGGTTGACTGTCGTGGATCTGCTGCTCCTGGCCCACAGGCCTTGGTTCTCAGACCAGTTTTGTCATGAGGAACCATGCCTGTCACCAGCCGGGGCAGCCCTGAGGCAGGGCCCATGGAAGGAAGGAACTCCCATGTCCAGGTTCAGAGTTGGGAAATGACCACGAAGCATCTGATTGGTAGGGAGGGTGGAGACAAGGCTGGGCAGAGAGAGCTTGGAAGGGGGCACCTGGGTGGTTCCGTTGGTTAAGCGTCTGCTTTCAGCTCAGGTCATGATCCCAGGGTCCCGGGATCAAGCCCCACATTGGGCTCCCTCTGTCTGCTGGTCCCCCTGCTTGTGCTGTTTCTCTGGCTGTTGAATGAATAAATAAAATCTTAAAAAAAAAAAGAGCTTGGAAAGACCGTAGATCTTTGACACAAGAAAGGAAAATTTTCAGATGGCCTTTGAGTTCTTAAGCCTAGACATCCCTGGATATTTCTTTCGCACTTGTTTCCCCATGATAACCTCTCAATGGGCTTGTTTTTTCCCCTTGATCGGTCCCAAACCTCTCTTTTATGTCACTGTTCCGTGTGCATCTGTGAACTGGAGAGACAAGCATTGTCCTTTTGGACCTTTGGTTCCACCAGCCTAAGACCCCCAGGATCAACCCCAGAGCACGAGTGGGTACTAGCGTAGTACCCACTGCACCAGGAACCCCTGGCAGCTCACCTGACAGAGACCGAGCTGTCATCAGATTTTGTGGAAAGTGGAGTTTGGGTGAAGGCTGAAAAGAAGCAGTGTTTCCACAGACTTGGGGCAAAGCGGGCCATGTGGGAAGGGCCCAGCGTCAGGTCAGGCCTACACTGTGGACTGCCCCTCTTCCCGTGGGAACCGCAAAGCTACTCTGGAGATCTGCCCCTGGGTTGGAAATCCAGGTTGTTCTCTGGCAAAGTTGGCTTAAATTCTCCAGTGGGAGCAGGAAATTTTAGTCTTAGTGATGGAATTTCAAACAGCAAAGGTATTGCTAATCTAAGATTTTGGAGTTCAAAGTTGTTTTTGAGTAAAACGTTGATCACTCAGGGTGCCTGGGTGGCTCAGTCTGTTAGGCGCTTGCCTTAGGCTTAGGTCACCTGGTATCCAACCCGCATGGGTCTCCCCACTCTTCGGGAAGCCTGCTTCTCCCTCTCCCTCTGCCTGTGGCTCCCCCTGCTTGTGCTTTCTGTCAAGTAAATAAATAAAATCTTCAAAAATATTTTCATTACTCAAAGGGATCATTATATACTTCACAGGTATCACTTAGTGCTGAGACCAGCAAAAGCCTTTCTTTTACTGTGTGCTTGAGAAATAACCTTCCTTGTGAACTTGAGGAACAGTAAAAACCGTCCGCTGGCCTTCTGTGTGCCTGACACTGGGGACTGATCAAGAGCCCAGCTGCTCTGGGATGCTAGCTGCAGGTTGGGGGGTGGCGGAGGCCACTGGGAGAGAGAGGGGAGGCATGGGAGGGGCTGACACGCACTAAGGAAGGAAGCAAAGGGGAGCAGTTTTGGAGGCAGAGGCCGAGTTTGGTTTCAGCTGGGCTGAATTTCAGGTGCATTCTTGTGGCGATGCCCGATGAGCAAAAAGACGGGGTCAGCATTAGCGGCAGGTGGAACAGAAGTCACGAGGAAAGCTGTTATCTCAGGGAGCGATGCGTGGCCGGGGGAGGGATGCTGGAGGAACTCTGGCAGAGCAGAAGCCGGAAGAGCCTGGGAGAGAGGAAGAGAGAGCCAGGAACGGGAGACCTGGATGCCCAGAAAGGAGGGCTTTTAGTAAGGAGGATGTCCACTGTGAGCCCGCACCTAAGGGCTGAGAGTGCCTGTTGGATTTAGGGACAGGCCCCCTGGGGCCAGGTTTCAGGGGTTTGAGGAATGACGGCGGTGGGGGGCCTGTTTATCAAGGTTGGAACACATGTGGGCACGTGTTTTTATTCTTTCTTTTCTTTTTTTTAGAGAGCAAGTGAGCTGGGGGACACGGGGAGAGAGAAGCAGACGGCCTGTGGAGCGCGGACCAGACGCAGGGCTCAGGACGCTGAGATCACAACCTGAGCTAAAACCCGGGGTGGGACGCTCACCCGACGGAGCCACCCGTGCCCCGAGGACACGTGTAAATGCTGCTGGGAAGGAGGAGTCGGAGAAAGCAGGCCGAGGACCTGCTTACCTGGAGGAGGTTGGGGGGTGGGCAGGAGCCCGAGCTCCAGGTTAGGGGGCGGCACTTCCCCAGGTGGGAGGGGCTCCAGGCCCAAACCAGAGGGGACAGGGCGGGGTGGGTGGTCACAGGAGAGCTGTCCGGATCCGCAGGGGCGCCACGCAGCGGGTTAACCGCCTCTTCCCTGTCAGCTGTTCCAAGGCCCAGCTGCTGCTCTCGACCCCAGCCCGGGCCCGCCCTCCCTCCCAGCTGCTCCTCTCGACCCCAGCCCGGGCCCGCCCTCCCTCCCCGGGTCCTCCTCGCTGCCCGCGGCTCTGAACCGCTTCCTCCCCCTTTCCAGCCCGGCTTCCAGCTCCTCTCCAGCCTCTCCCGCAGGCACCCCGCCCCGCCCAGGCGCAGCTTCCGGCCCGCCGGCCCCGCCCTCGTCCACGCCGGCCCCGCCCCACGAGGTGCGCGGCCATTGGCCGACTCCTTTCTAGGCCTCGCCCCCTCAGCTTCCACCTCTGCTATTGGGGAAGACAGCTGCCCGTCAGCGCCGTCGCCTGGCAACGAGGGCGGGCTGCTCCGGGGGAAAAATCCATGCGGGCGGCCTGACTGGCAGGTTCCGGTGGGTGCTCGGGCGGTGGGCTGCGGTGACCTGGTTGGGGGGTGCTGTCCCGGCGGCGCGGGGCTAGCGGCCAACCCTGGGGAGGGGTCGGGGGAGATGGCACTGGACACGGGAGAGAACGGTGCCTGGAGTGGGCCGGGACCCTGCTCCTCTCTGGCTGCCCACTCCTCCAGGCCCCAGGGTGGGAGAGGTGGGGGGGTGGGCTCTCGGGGGACAGCTGCGACGGAGGGAGGGTCTCCTCGTGTGGTCAGTCGGGGCCCAGAATCATCCCGCATCTTCTACCTTTCGTGTGGTCGAGATCAGAGGGTCCCAGGGTTGTGGCCCGTTTTGGGGAGGGGAAGCGAGAGAGGCAGCATAGACGCGGGGATAACTGGAGCATCTGTGGGAGGGGACGTGGGGGCTTATACTGGACTGTGGGGGGCGTTGGGGGCGGTTTGTGTTGACCACCCTTTACTAGTCTTGTCCCAGGAGAGCGGACCTGGTGGCTGTCCTGGCGCAGAGGGGAGATAAACAAAAGCCACTCCCAGGCAGATGAGTCTGCGGGGCTCCCTGGAGGAAGGGAAGCCAGCCTGGGGCAGGAGCCGACCCGTCCGGCACCTTCCAGCCAGCGGGGACTCCACCGAAGCTGACCTTCTGCAGAAGGACTGCTGGGCTGGGATGTAAACAGGGCTTGAAGCCCCGATGTCCAGATGAGGTGGTTGGACTCTGCAGAAAGGGGGCCCTGAGGGCCAGGTGACCGCTGTCGGGATAGTGGCCCCTTGGAGACAGCAGTGGGATCTTGGCAGGCCAGAGGGGAGAGCACCCCAAGGACAGGAGCCACTTGGGGAGCCCAGCCGGAACGGCAGCTCCGTTCTGCAGGAAAACTCCTGGCTCTCCGCCAGCACTGAGGGGGTCCCTTGTTGCTGGGCAGGGATTCAAACTTGCCTTGCTTGGGCCCGTCTGTCTCCATCTCTGGACCCCAAAAAGCGGAATGAAATGCCCTGTGTTAACCTGATTGAATCTCTTCCACCTCACTCGGGGGTTGGCGATTTGCTCATTGTACTGAAAAGGCTTAGTAACATGGCCATAGTCCTCAAACCAGACGCTGTCAGAACTTGACCTCCGGGCTGCCCATCTTTGCCTCCACCATAATGGCAGCGCCCAGGGCCCCTCTGAGAGAGGCTGGCCCTTCAGTGCCCACCCTTGAGCTCTGCCTCACTGGCCTGCGTCTTGGAAAACCAGTTTGTCTCCTTCAGTCCTACTAATGTTCGGGGCCAGGTGGTTTGTTGTGGGGCCCGTTGTATGCAGAACAGGATACTTAGCCCCCTGCTTTCTACCCACCTGGCGACAGCGTCATAAGCAAGCCTTGTTGCCAGGTGGGCCCTGGCGGGTAGAACGACCCCCGGTGGAGAGCGTGATGTAAGGAGTCTTCAGTAACAGGGAGGTCCTTCCCCCTGAAAGAACTTGATAGACGTAAGCCTGAGGAAGGCTTGGCCAGCCTGGGGTTGTTGGATGTGCAACTTGCCAGGAGAACGGACTGTCTTACCTAAGGAGGTGCACCTGGGATGGTCCCAGGAGAAATCCGTTGTCAGGGACTGAAAAAGTTCAGGAAGTTGTATTTGGGGAGATGTAGGGGTGCATCAAAGGCCTTCATTTCTTCCCTAGAGTTGATTGGAGAGACTTCGGGCAGGATCACAGTGACCGAGGCTGGGATGCATAAAGGGCTGGTGGGGGGGTGTGGGGGACACCTGCTTCCGTTGCTGTTCCTTCATTATGCCCCGCAGACACCTGGACCAGTGGTACAGGGGGCAGCACCCATTCCCAGAGGCTGCTGTCCTCCCTACTTTCACTCCAGGTCTGTAGCTCCTGCCTGAGGCAGCTGCTCGCCCTTCCCCCTCCTGGGTTGCCAGTGTGTCCCGTTCCCAGGCATTTCCTGGTGTCTCTTCCTGGTGCTGCCCTGTACCCACCCCCTGCTGCTAGTCGGCACCTCCCTGTCCTCCACCTCCCTGTCCTGCTTCCTCAGCGGGAGGGCTGGTGGTGCTGGTCGTTTTCAGACAACACAGGAGGAACCTGTTTAGCGGGTCAGAGCGGGAGGCTGGGGTGGGCTGGGCAGGGGCAGACCAGGGGATCTTGCTCTGTAGCCTCTGGTTCCCCTCCCCGCACCAGACCTCGCCTCAGTGGTCAGGGTTTGCACCCCAGCCCCTTTGTGCACGTGGTCCCCACTGCCCAGGTGAGCCCCCTGCAGGAGCCTGAAGACCTGGCCGCAGTGTGTCCCTTGGGACATCTGTGACTCTTGACTCCTGAGTTCTCTCTTCCCTGACTCCGGATGTGCTTGTCCATCTCTCCCCACTGAACATCTTTCCTGCAGGCTGGCGCCCGCCTGAGGCCCCTCTGTGTCTGCCCGCTCTCTGTGATGGGGCCTGGCCCAGGGAAACTGAGTCACTGATGGAGGGAGTAGATGCAGAAGGGTCTGTGTGCTGGGGGAGGCACAACCTCTGGCCCCATAGTGGCACAGCCCCCAGGTGCACTCCTCCCTCCTCTGGGACATGGAGTGGCATTTAAATGTTGGTGACCTTTTAGCTCCAGGTGTCCCCCTTAAAGAGGCAGGCATCCCACTAGTAGGGTGATTCCTGGGTTTTGAACCAGGCGGAAGCTTTCTCCATATTGGGGGAATTGGGAGGCAAGGCAGTCAGATGGCGTCGCTGGTAAAGAGAGGCTGGAGGTGACATTGGCTGGACCTCCTGCCCTTGACACTGGCTTTCCCTGGTGGCTTCTGGGTTAGCAAATAGAATTGCACATGTGGAGTCCCTCCATGGCTTGGGCCATGGGTCGTGGGATGCGGGGATGAGGGCATCCAGGAACCCATCCCTGGGTAGGGGATGGGTCGTGGTGGTCGAGCGAGTGGCACTAAGCCAAGGGGCCCCTGAGTGCGGTAGGGGTTGGGAGTGAGTCCCGGTGGGGAAGTGCCTGGGCTCTCTCAGGCTCTGAGCCAGGCTGGCCTCCTGGAATTTGCACACGGAGGGCACCAGGCAGTGGGAGAAAGGGCTGGTGGACCTGACAGGCCAGCCCGGGTCACCACGGCACCTGCATGCCCCAGGTGGCTCAGGTGCTAGGCAGATGGTTGGGGGACACAGTCTCTTGGGACTTTCAGATTTGAGCAGGTGAGTCAGGCATGAACCTGGAGAGGTGAGTGAAGAGAGCGAGCAGAGATAGTGAGAAAGAGCCTGTGCGCCTCTCAGTTAAAGGCGACCGTCCGTTCTAGGAAAGTCAGGAACACCGGGTAGTCTTGGAACCCAAAGGCTGTGTAGGGTGGTGGTGTGCAGAGGTGGACAGTGAGGGCCCTCTGAGGCAGATGGGAGACTAGAGTCCGATGCTCCGAGTGGACCACCAGACTAGAGTCTGATGCTCCGAGTGGACCACATGCCTCTGTTGGACTCCAGCTCTGATGAGAAGCTGTGCTGACGTCTCCGTCCTTCCCACCCCAGGGGGGTGGCAAGACCTTCATCCCTTCCAGTCGTTTAGGTACGTCCCGGGCCTTCTCAGGTCCCAAACCTTAAGGTTTTCCTGAAGTGAAAAAGTTGATGATTTTTGGCAGGAAGCCCCTATCGGAGAATGAGATAGACTCACCTGGGTGCATTTTTATACATTTATCATTTTCAGGACTTCAGAATAGCAAGATGAGGGGCACAGGGAGGGTCTTGTGACAAGATTTTTGGCGACTTGATAAATGAATTCAGATTTTGAGAGAGTCTTGAATTTCCCTGGTCCTGGTGGGGAAGTGTCTCTCTGACTACTTCTGCCTAAAGTGGTCGTGATTCACGCAGAGCCGTGCTAGAACAAGGCAAAAGCAAGATCACCCCGCAGGCTCCCTGGGTCGGGGAGGGGATGGCTGACCCCCGACCCCTGCTGATAAACACGGACACAAGGGGCTCTTCCCAGTGATGGCTTCGCTCCCCTCTCTTCCTCCTGCATCTGCGGGGAAAGTGACGAACATAACCAGTCCCTGAGTTACAGCCGGTCCAGGCTGAACTCTCGTGTGCCCCAGCCCCACACCCAGCCCCCCATGCTTTTCCCCAGGTGCCCACGCTGCCTTGCACAGCGGCTTGGGAGGCGGCCTGAGCACACGTGCCCCTGTTGGCCTTCAGCAGGCGGGCATCCACGTCCTCTTTCGCGTGACTCCTCCGGGGCATGGCCTTGGGACGCTCAGTGTGGCTAGCACGGGCTCGCGGCTCGCGGTTCCTAGAACGTATCCCGTTCCCGGCTGCGTCAGTGATGCCAGTAGCTTCTCCCTTTGCTCTGCGCTCTTTGCTACCCTCCTCCTAGATCAGTGGGCGTTTACAAATCCTGCGATGGTGGCTCATCTCCCCTTTGAGTCCTGCACAGTCAGGTGTTTTCTTCGCAGTTGTTTGGGCTGTGCCCCTGGAGGGGACCAGGCACCAGCTGGCGCAGTCCCCTCCTTTTAGAGAAGAGGAGAGCCTCCTGCAGACTGGCCCTTGAGCCCAGGGCTGGAGGTTTTCCTTCTTGGCTCTCACACTGCTGGGAAACTTGAGGAGTGGAAGCATTAGATCAGGTGGCCCGTGAGTGACAGCCCCGAGCTGGGCTGTGTGAGCCCTGCTCTCCAGCTGCCTTTGCAAGTGCTCTAAGGTCCCTGTCCCAGTCCCCGCCTGCATTTTCTCCGCAGGACAGATGGGTCCCCTGCCAGGATGGCTGGAATCAAAAAAATGGAGAAGTAATAGAAGCATCAGGGAGGATATGGAGACATGGGGACCCTCGCGCTTTGCCGCTGGGAATGGAAAATGGAACACTGTTTGGTGGTTCCTTGTGAATTAAACATTGGGTCACCATATGACCCAGCGACTCGGTTCCTAGGTAGGTACCCCCACAGCCTGAAAGCCGGGACTTCGTAGCAGCACTACTGACAATACCCAGTAGGTAGAGCTGGCCCAGCTGTCCAACAGCAGATGAACGGGTACACCCAGCATGGTCTGGCATCTACCAGTGCTCAACCCTACGGGACTGAGTGTGGACGCTTGCGGCGGTGCGGCTGAGCCCTGAACCCCGGATGCTGCTGGAGAGAGGCCAGACCCACAAGACCACAGATTGTGTCATTCCGTGTATGCGGAATGTCGGGAACAGGGACGCCCGCAGACACGGCACATTGGCGGCCCTGGGGGCTAGGGGAGGGGTTGGGGAGGAATGGCTCATGGGCACGAGGTGTCCTTTGGGGGGCGACAAAAATACCTGGAACCTGGTGGAGGTAGTGGTTGCCTCACACTATGCGCCGAGTGCCAGTGAATTGTTCATTTTAAAGTGGTTAGTTTTATATTAAGTGAATCTCTCCAGGAGGAGGAGGAAGAAAAATGAGGGCTGCACCCTGTTTGCCCTCGGGGTACTGATCAACCAGATCTTGGGGGGCCTGGGCTGGCCTGCCTTGACCTGGTGGGAGGCTATTCCCTCCTGGGCTGGGGAAGAAGGTGCTTTTCTCTCCAGCAGTTTCATCGACGCCGGCTTCCAGGTGAAGTCTAGGGAGGGACAAGCTGCAGCACTTGGCCTTTTAAGAGATTTTTTCCTCTCTGGCTGTGCTTTTCTGTTTGATTCCCAGATCGGATGGCGCTCAACCCCTTTCTGTAATGGGGTCTGTGACAATGAACAAGACCCCCGGGCCTTTGGGTGCCCGTCTCTTGACTGTCCCTTGAAGGTCAGGGGCACCTTCTCAGCCCTTTGCTTGGGCTGCCTAGCCCAGTGGTCACCACGACCTCTGTCAGAGGGCGTGCTGATGCCCATTGCACACAGGAGGACGTGGAAGCATGGAAGCTTTGAGAGCCTGCCCCAGCCCTTGCAGCTGCTGGGGCCAGAGGCAGGGTCCCGGGAAGAGCTTGTCCAGTCCTGTGCTTGCTCCGTGGGTGGTATTTTCAAGGTGATTTTATTCAAGTACATGTGATCACCCAGCTTTACAGACTTTTTTCAAGTTAGGTTTTGTTTTTTCAAGATTTTATTTATTTGAGAGCAAGAGCATGAGCTGAGGGAGAGGCAGAAGCAGACGCCCTGCTGAGCAAGGAGCCTGATGCGGGACTCGATCCCATGACTTGATCCAAAACTAACGGAGACACCCTGGTGCCCCACAAGTTGGTTTTGAAAATAAGAGGAGTTCGAGGAACAAACAGACACTTCTACCTTTTAGGTACATGCATGTAGGAACCATGTTTCCAAGCAAGTCCAGACTGCGTGGCAGGCACGAGTGTGCTGGAGGAGACCAGGGGGGTCGGGGCCGGTTTTCCTGCCTGATTCACATCTACTCCATGACTTAGTTCTGATGAGTTTTATTTTATTTATTTTTATCTTTTAAAAGTTTGTATTTGTTTATTTGTCGGCTCACACAAGCAGGGGAGGGGCAGAGGGAGAAGGAGAAACAGGCTCCCCGCCGAGCAGAGAACCCGAGTCAGGACTCGATCCCAGGACCCTGGGATCATGACTGAGGCGAAGGCAGACACTTAACTGACTGAGCACCCCCAGGCGTCCCTAGATGAGTTTCAGCCGCTTTTTTGCACCTAAATCTATATTAATTGACCGTGTATACCTACTAACATGTATTCTCTACGAGCTCTCTAACTCGACCTCTAACTTGCTGTCTTCTGCAGAGAATTGAGCCGGACACGAGGAGGGATGGGGAACAGCAGAAGCCAGTCGGGGCCGAATTTTTGCTCCCAGTTTCTTCCTGAGGAGCAGGCGGAGATCGACAGACTGTTTGACGCTCTGTCGTCGGAGACACACGGCTCAGACACCTCGTCCCGATCCTTCTCCCTGAAGGCGCTGAAGGCAAGAGCCGTGGGGCAGCGAGGGTGGGGTCTCAGCAGGTGCCCCCAGTGTGGTCCCTGCCCACTGCGGCTCTCCCCGTGGTCTGACACGTGTTTGGCAACAACGCCAAGTGCGTTCTCTGTGGAAGGCGCTGGTCTGCCTTTTCCTCCTTGCAGGCTGCGGGATCTGTCGTCGTCGCTCTGCTCTGCCTCAGTAGTGTGGTGTTTGGGGGGGACACTTTTTTTTTTTAAGATTTTGTTTATTAGAAAGAGAGTGTGGCAGGGGAAGGAGCAGAGGGAGAAGCAGACTGCCTCTTGAGCGTGCTGCTGACGCCAGGCTCGATCCCAGGACCCTGAGATCATAAGCAAAGGCAGACGGTTACCTGACTGAGCCACCTGGGCGCCCCTTGGGGGACACTTCTAACTTGAGGTCAACCACGGGGCCAGCGCTGCATTCTGGCTCTTAAAGTTTTGTCCGCTGATTTCCCTCCGAGACCGAGCCACCCAGGTGTCCCTCCATGGGGTTTTGTTAACATCATGTTTGAATGCCCAGACTGAGCAAGACAGTGGCCAAGAGAGCCCTCCAGCTCACCTTCCTGGGCGATGAGGAGGGCTGCATCAGGGGAGGGCAGTCTCGTAGCCGCCTCTTCTGGAAAGTGCAGGGTGGGAGCTGGTGGGGGCCTTGGAGATCCCACAACATGCTCCCGTTCCAGACGAGGAAACTGCCCGGGGAGGTTATCCGGGTCACAGTTCTGTGGGGGGTGTATGCGGCGCTTGGGGGTGTACATGGACCTCTGCTAGACCCAGGCACCCCGGTCTGCTGGGTCACCCACAAAGCCGAAGCAGGCAGAACCCCAGGCCAGTTAACGGCATGAGTGCAGGGTTGGGTAGCAGCGTTCCCGTGTGTGTATCGTAGCACACGGGGAAAAGGTGATCAGAAGGCCCTGGTGACCGGGGAACGTTTCTTCCGGGGAAGCAGCAGAAGTTGCTTTTTTAAGAGAACCTGGAGACCACGGACAGAAGTAGGACTCCTCTTGAGATGTGAGCTCTGGAACCTGCCTTATGAGCTTGTGGATATCCGTGTTGTCCCAGACTGCCGACACAGGGAGCCATTGGAGAGAACCCGGTGTTCAGACCCTGCTCAAAGGAAGCTCGGGGTTCCGTTTGGGAATTGCGTTCTCTCCGTCTTTCCGTAATCCCTGGAGCAAATCGCATTGCATGTTGGAGTGGAACAGGAAAACGGTGTTTACAGAATGTTACTGGCAAGATGTTATTTAAGATTTAGTTTTAAAATTGGGGCGCCTGGGTGGCTCAGTCAGTTGAGCGTCTGACTCTTGCTTTCTGCTCAGGTCATGATCTCGGGTTGGTGAGATCGAGCCCCGCGTTGGGCTCCATGATCAGCACAGAGTTTGCTTGAGATTCTCCCTCTGCCTCTCTCCCATGCTCACTTCTCACTTGCACTCTCTTGGTAAAATAAGTTAAAAAAAAAAAAAAGAATTAGATTTAAAATATAAATAAAACTTAAGTAAAAATACATATTAAACACAAAGACTTTGGGTAAGAGGAGCTGGCTCCCTTATCTAGAGGAGAGCAGATCAGTTACGCACACAAGTACATTCCGTGGGTTAATAAATTCAGACATGCACGTGGCCACTGTAGTCTAGAATGAAGGTGTAAGCAGAGTGAAGAGCAGGCGGTGGTCAGGGGCAGGAACAATGTGACCAGTCTTGGGGGGACTGGAAAGTTTGGAGGACAGGATGAGAATAGACTCTGGAAGAGTCTGATGGCCAAGGTGAACCACAAGCCAGGACACATCAGGCATGTGCATTTTGGGGTGATGTGATTCTGTTGGGTGGGGGAGAGAGGATACATGTGGGGTTTAGGAAGGTTGAGTGCTGGTGGAAGCATCTGGAAGTGGCAGTGGTCGCTCTTGGTGCCTAGTCCTTTTCCTGTGATCCTACCATGTGTAGTTCGACCCTGTCCAGCCTTTTTTCCCACTTGTTCCCAACAGAAGCATGTTGGGGAAGCTCTTCCCCCGGAGATGGTCACCAGACTCCATGATGGCATGCGGAGGGTCGACCTGACGGGGAAGGCCAAGGGGCCCAGCGACAACGTCTCCCAGGAGCAGTTCACAGTGTCCATGTCCCGCCTATTGAAGGGAAACTCCGAGGAGAAGAGTCTTGTAATCCTGAAAATGATTTCTGCCACAGAAGGTCCTGTGAAAGCAAGAGAAGTCCAGAAGGTAGGTCATGAGGCCATTAGCAGCCATGCCAAGCAGCCTTGGCTGTCCTCAGGTGGGGACTTGGGACGGTGGTACAGCTGGTGGAGGCACATGGAGATGTCCCCCTCAGGGACTCTAGACCACATCACTGGTGAGGTCAGGACTTCCGGACAGAGGCCTTAGCGAAATAGAACTGGAACACCTACCCGGTAACATAATCTCTTCCCACGTTGTGGCCCATTGTAGTTGGCATTGAAGAGATAAAGTGCCCTTCCCTGTGTTGCTAGGATGTAGGCTGTGGGTCATGGCGGAAATGTGACGAATGGTAAAACCGTGGTCTTGCAGTTTACAGAGGATCTGGTTGGCTCTGTGGTGCATGTGCTCAGCTACAGACAGGAGCTGAGAGGCTGGACCCAGAAGAGAGGCCCAGATCCCCCTGCCAGGGTGCAGGCATTGGCCGCCCAGCTCTTCTCCGAGATGGACATTCCAGGCAAGTGCCATGCACACCCACCCACAGAGACCTTCACACGGAGACTGGTACCACACGGCCTCGGTCACTGTGGCCTTGCAGGGAAGTTTTGAAATGCATAAGTGTGAGTCGTCCAAGTTTTTTCTAGATTATCTTACTGGTTGGCCATGAAACATGCCTTGTGATAAATTTAAAAGGACTGAAATCATACAAAGTGTGATTCTTCGACCACAGTGGAAAGGAATTACAAATCAGTAATAAGAGGCATTTGGGAAAGTCCCAAACATGCAGAAATTAATGTAATGGTTCCTAGTATTCTTCATAATGGTTATTTTGCAGGATCAGTAGTGATGTCCCACTTTGATTTCTGATATTAGTCAGAAGGCTTAGGCTTAGGCTTTTTATTTATTTATTTTTTTTTAAAGCTTTTTTCTTTCTTTCTTTTTTTATTTTTTAACTATTTATTTATCAGAGAGAAAGAAAGCATAAGCAGGGGGAGCAGCAGGCAGAGGGAGAAGCAGGCTCCTTGCTGAGCAGGAAGCCTGATGTGGGGCCCAATCCCAGGACCCTGGGATCATGACTCAAGCTGAAGACAGACACTCAACCGACTGAGCCACCAGGTGTCCCAGTTTTTTATTTTCTTGATCAGTCTAGTTGAAGGTCTGTCCATTTTTGGTGGATGTTTTCACAGAGCCAGCTTTTTTTTTTTTTTTTTTTAAGATTTTATTTATTTATTTGACAGAGATCACAGGTAGGCAGAGAGGCAGGCAGAGAGAGAAGGGGAAGCAGGCTCCCTGCTGAGCAGAGAGCCCGATGCGGGGCTTGATCCTAGGACCCTGAGACCATGACCTGAGCAGAAGGCAGAGGCTTAACCCATGAGCCATCCAGGCACCCCTCCAATTTTTGATATAGTTGGTTTTTGTGTCTCTTACTATAATCTTCTCTACCCTAGTCTTGTCTTTCTCTTTGGTTGCTTCACATTTAGTCTGGTCTCCTTTCTCTAGTTTTCTGAGGTTGAGGGTTAGGTTATTGACTGGAGATCTCTCTTTTTCAATATAGGCATTTACGGCTATACATTTCCCTCTAAGTACTGCTTTAGCTGTGTCCCGTAAGTTTTGGTGTGTTGTGTGTATGTGTTCAACCCTCTTAGCCTTTTCTAACTTGTGATTCCTCCTTTGGTCTGTTGGTGACTTAGATGTGTGTTATTCGACTTCTACGTGTTCGTGAATTTCCCAAATCGGCTTCTTTTGTTGATTTATAATTTCTTTCCATTGTGGTTGAAGAACATGCCTTGTATGATTTTAGTCCTTTAAAATTTACTGAGGCATGCTTCATGCACTCCTGTATGATCTGTTCCAGAGAATGTTCCATGTGCAATTGAGGATAATGTGTATCTACTGTCATAGAGTGAGAAACCGTATACATTGGAATTTCCTTGGGATTTAAAAATAGCTGTGGTGAATCTCTGCAAAGTAGATTTATTTTTATAAAAGCATTATTTTATTATAAAGCTAGACTTTAAAAGGCGGTTTGAAAATGGTTCTGTTTCAAAATCAAGTGATGAATTTGGAACTTTGACAGGAGAATAACATAATATATGTAAAATATCAGGGGTCAGCCTTCCGGTATCCCCACCGTGTCCCCTCCATTCTCGGAGGGTAAGCCATAGAAAACACGACTGTGGGGTCAAGCATAATTCCTAGTTAATGACACCCATCCTTCCCAGATAAATTGGCAGTGGGGGTGTCTTGTAAGTTACCAGCCCCCGCCCTGACTTGCCTGGAGAGGGTCACAGTTCTAGGGCCTTTCAAAACAGCTGTGTTGGGTGGAAGCCTGTCGAAGAATGGTTTTTGGCCTGGCTCTCTCGGGTACACGTGCTGGGGGCTTCAGGACCGGGTGTAGGGGTGAGGCCTGACTCTCTCCTGGGCATCTCATGTGCGGCTCGCAATGGGAAGAAAAGATGGGCTGAGATCAGTGCAGGCACCAAGGCAAGCCATGTGTGAAAGGTCAAATATTCTAGTAGCCACGTGGAAAGAGTAAAAAGGAACAAGGGGAGTTAGTTCTAAGACATCCGAAGGATGCTTGAGCATCGGTGATCGATATAAAAAGTGACAGATCTTGAGTTGCTTTTTCACACGGGATCTTCGGAACCAGGTGTGCGTTTTTTTTTGTTTTTTTTTTTTTAAAGATTTTTTATTCATTTATTAGAGAGAGAGAGGGAGAGAGAGCGAGCACAGGCAGACAGAATGGCAGGCAGAGGCAGAGGGAGAAGCAGGCTCCCCGCCAAGCAAGGAGCCCGATGTGGGACTCGATCCCAGGATGCCGGGACCACGACCCGAGCCGAAGGCAGCTGCTCAACCAACTGAGCCACCCAGGCGTCCCCCAGGTGTGCATTTTATACTTAGTGCGACTCTGTTCGGACCAGCCACGCGTCAGGCGCTCAGAAGCCACGCGTGACTCCCACGTTGGGCTGCCCGGGTGTGGGGAGTGGATGTCTGGGGACGCGGTGGCCACACGGCTTGGGTCTGTCCCTTCCCAAGGTGGCGAGAAGCTTCCGGGGCCTCAGCAGCTGGACTGTGAGTGTGACCGAGCCATGATCGAGGCCTGGGTGTTCAGGGCCCCCCTCGTGGCCACGTTTCTGAGCGTGGTCGTCCACCGAGGCTTCCTCCTCCTGTGCTCCCCCCTCGACCTGGCCGCCCTCGTCCCCGAGCGTCACGTTGACCAGGAGAGGGTGTTCGAGAGCGTCCTGGACGTCCCGTCGGTCATCTACATCAACTCCCACCTGCGCCGCGAGCAGCGGCAACGTTGGCGGCTGCTCTTCTCGTCCGAGCTGCACGGACACAGCTTCGCCCAGCTGTGCGGCCGCGTCACCCGCCGGGGCCCCTGCGTGCTGCTGCTGGAGGACCACGCCGGCCAGGTGTTCGGCGGCTTTGCCTCCTGCTCCTGGGAGGTCAAGCCTCAGTTTCAAGGTGAGACGGGGTCCCCCACGGCGCCCGTGGCGGCTCGGTGCTCCTTGAGCGTTCGGTCTCGCGGCTGCTGCCTGGGGACGCCTGCGCCGCCTGAGGGCGTGAGTGTCCAGAGCCTTTCTTCGGCTCCTCCGCGGGCGTCTCTGGACACGGTGGGGAGGACAGGAGCAGGAGATGCTGCTTTACGTGGTCTAGGGATTGTGGCAGCAAAGAAAGGGACACAGGACAGGTATCCCCACCCTGGGTCTCAGGTGAGGAGGTGACACCATTATTAAACCACATGGGTCAAGGCCCCGGGGGAGGCAGGGCTGGGGTCACTTCTGCTCATCCTGTCTGGTGGATGGCTCTCGTCCCGGGCCCTCCCCATCCCTGGACGGCCCGTTCCCCGCCGGTGCATCTGTTCCACGGGGTCTGCCTTTCTCCTCCGCCCTGGTTTTCCAGTCTTGGGATTTTTGTTGGCAATTCGAGCTCCCCTTGCGTGGCTTTCAGTGCACTGGGGGAAAGTCTCTGGAGTAAATTCTTCCCCTTCCTTAAAACAATGTGCCCCGATCAACATTTTTCAAGGATCATTTATCTCCTGGGTCATGGGCTGTTCTCACACTTAAAGGTGCACCTGCCTTCCCAGGTCTGACTTCGCTGCGTGTGCCTTGACTTGTGGCCTTGGTGCCTGTGTCCCCGGTGGGTCCCCCCAGTGGCGCATTGGGGGACTTGCCCAGGGGCTCTGAGACCTGATGCAGTCCTGCCCTCACACCCAGGAGCCTGGAGGTTAATACCCTCCCTGTCCAGGTCCCTAGATGTGAGAGACTGATGCCACTTGCTCCTCGGGGATGGGGACCATGAGTGTGAATGGGAGGGTCCTGTGTCCACCTCCCACCTTCTCTTAGGCCATTCATGCCAGTGTTGCTCTTCTCGCCTCCTGACCGGCCCCTGGTTTCCATCTTGCCTCCAGTCCACTTGCCACATCCCAGCACATCTGACGTGGTGTCTTCTCTTGGGACCCTTGAATGCTGGCTGTAGGGGCACGTGTTGTATCTCCAGCCTCATGACTGGCGTGTATCCCCCCGTGTTCCGTCTCCCCAGACTTCCCGCAGGCTGGGCTCCGTCTCATTCTCAGACTGAGCACATGCTGCCCTTTCTCTCCGCCTGACCTGTTTGCATGACCAGCTCCTTGTTGGGACTCAGCCCCAGGAAGCCTTCCCAGAATGGGAGGGTCATGGGTGCCCGGTGTGTCCTGTCGTACTGTGCACTCTGCACACCTTCCCTCATGAGGCAAGGCTGTGCAGGCCGTGTCCCGGTGTAGAGTTGACAATGTGAGGGAGGTCGTCGTCGCGGCTGGGTGGGGGTTGGGAGTCGTGAGCGGAATCCCTGAGATCCTGTTGTTTCCAGGACTTAGTTTTCTCTGAGGTTGCGGACTATTCCAGATCTTTAATCCACGGGTTGCTACCGGCTTTTCCCCACTGTGTCAGGGATCCCAAGACCACCCACATGTCAGGGACTCTCTGGGAGAACCTGTGGGCCTCAGGGTATGGTCACCCTCATGGCTGTGATTAATTAGAGCGAGAGGACGTGGAGAGTGAGAGGACATGGAATGAGGTGGGCAGAGGGACAGGCGCTGGCTTCCGGAGCCCTCTCCTGGGGGTCCCACGGGATTCCCCAACAGTATCGTCCACCAGCAAGGACCGTTAGGGGCTCAGCACCCGGCGTTTTCCTGGGGGGCCGGTCACGAGAGTCCCCAAACCCCAGAGTCCCGGGAGGAAAGCGAAAGCAGGTGTTCTGTGCCAAGCACACTGTTTGCACGGGGCGCCCCTTAACATTTCTGGGAGTGGGGGACCCTCCCCAAATCCACGCTCCCGGACACCAGCCTGGGACCTTTCTGGGGGCCACTGTCTCAGCCCTGCCTTGTCCACGCACTTCTGCATCTCGCCTTCCTCGTCACAGGGTCTGGGGGGTGAACAGGGCATCCTCCCTGAGCCCCATTCAAGGCTTTGGGGGAACGACAGGCTGCTGTCTGCGCGGTGGGAGGCTCTCGTCCGCGTCTCCCAGCTCCTCTGGGATTAACTCCGGGTCGGCTCTGCTGGTCTTCGTGTTCTCCAGCAGCAGGAGCTCCGCGAGGGACAGTGGGCAAACACAGTTGGCAGGTGTTCCAACTTGAGTCCGCGCTGTCCTGGGACCCGAGGGCGGACGTCCAGCAGAGGGCGGCCTCGCATCACAGATGCAGGACCCTTCAGCGCCTTCCCACCCTGTCTGTCCTGGGAGCTGTCCCGACCTTGAGGTGATGCAGCAGCCCGGCTGTCCCTTGCCGGTCACCGTTTCTGCGGTTGGAAGACCCGTGGCTTTGGGCACAGCAGCAAGGGGCTTGCTTTCCCCGGGCCCCGGTTCCCCAGAATTGTGCGAAACGGTGCTGTGTGGGATCATCGATGCAAGCTTGTCCCCACTCTCGTCCCTTCCAGGGGACGACACGTGCTTCCTGTTCTCCATCTCGCCCCGCATGGCCGTGTACACGTCCACGGGTTACAACGACCACTACATGTACCTGAATCACGGGCAGCAGACCATCCCAAACGGACTGGTAAGGACTCGGGGAGCCGGGGCTGTCCCACCTCCATGATGTCCTTCCTTCGGGGGGCCAGTCCCGACATGCCTGGGCTGACGCTTTCCCCGTGAGCCGGGGAGCTGCGTGCCTGTGCTTACGGGCGTGGCCTATGGTCACTCCATTCTGCCTGGGCCTCAGTGCCGCGGCGAGTGACAGTTAGGACAGTCTGCCTGGGCCTCAGTGCCGCGGCGAGTGACAGCTAGGACAGTCTGCCTGGGCCTCAGTGCCGCGGCGAGTGACAGTTAGGACAGTCTGCCTGGGCCTCAGTGCCGCGGCGAGTGACAGCTAGGACAGTCTGCCTGGGCCTCAGTGCCGCGGCGAGTGACAGCTAGGACAGTTCTCGCCTGTGAGGTCGGGCCCTGCTGGGCGTGTCCATGACTTGTGTGCAAAGGGTGGATTCGGCCAGTTTTCCTGGGGTCACCTGGTTGGGCCATGGCCTTTGTGGCTGGAGGTGAGCTGGAGAGGGGCACACCCAGATCTGCGCTCCCGGGAGCCATCAGGAGCAGTCCCGGGGTGACTCATAAAACTGGGGCTCCCGTCGGGGTGAGTGTACCTCCCGTCTGTTCGTTCTGCAGCCCGGAGACTCAGCCCTGGGAAGAAGAGGATGAGGGTGCGGGCCAAGGGTGGAGCTGGGATGGGTGTCCCCACACTCTGTACCCCAAAGCAGTTCCCTAGTGCCTGCTTGGTTTGGCTGGGAAATGGGCCTCCTGCCAGCACCACAGCCGATTCCTTTCCTGTGCTGCGTAACCCAAAGCACCTTTTGGGAAAGCCCAGCTCTGTGCGTGCAGAGTGGAGGCTGGAGAGGGCTGGTCCAGCCTGTCTGGGTGGAAAGGGCCCCCGTGCTCTGCTCTTTCCTGGGCTCACCATGAGGGTCCTGGGGGGGCCCCCTGAGGACCCCAAACACCTCCCAGAAAGGACAGTTGGGTGGCCTCTGGAACAGCACCCAGTGGGTCCTCACGAATTGCCAGTAGTCAGCCCAAGGGAGAAGCAGCCCCAGAAGTCTGGCGGCTTCCACTGAGGCAGCTGTGCTTCCCGCCCCCCCCCCCCCACCCCAACAGGGCATGGGAGGACAACACAACTACTTTGGGCTGTGGGTCGACGTAGATTTCGGGAAAGGACACAGCAAGGCCAAGCCCAAGTGCACCACCTACAACAGCCCTCAGCTGTCGGCCCAGGAGAACTTCGGCTTTGAGAAGATGGAGGTGTGGGCCGTGGGGGACGCCTCAGGGTCGCAGCAGGTGAGCGGGGGCTACTGTCCAGCTCTCTCCAAGCTGCCCCTTTCACTGCTCCGTCTGGAGGTCGTTTATCCTCGGTCCCAGTGGCTGCTGCTGGACAGAGAGATGCTCGTGGGCGCGCAGCAGGGCCGGGAGTCCCGTCACGGTCCCTGGGGTTTTGTAGAGTGAACCCTCCTGGAGGCTGGGCCCTGCCCAAGGCTGGAAGCTGGGGGCCTTGTGGCGCGTCTTCAAGGTGAGGGAGGTCCGGGCTTCCTTCTCGTCCTGTGGTTCTGCAGTGAGCCGTCCTCGGGCCCTCTGCGCCCCGTGAGCTCCCAGTGATGGCATCCTGGGGTCGGAGCGCCGGAGCCCCCTCGGTGTTTTCAGAATGCTGATGGTGCTGTCGTGAGCTTACAGTCAGCAGGACGTCCGGGCTCGATGCTGGCTCTCAGGGAGATGCTCACATCCCTTCCTTTCCTCCCAAGGCCAAGAGCAACAAGAGCATCCTGGACGTGGACCCCGAGGCCCAGGCCTTGCTGGAAATCAGTGGGCGGAGCCGCCACAGCGAAGGGCTCCGGGACATCCCGGAGGCTGAATGAGGTTTCCCCGAGCTCGGGCCTTCCTGGGCGCCGGCCCTGGACAGAGGGTGGCCTGCGGGGCCCTCCCTGTCGCACGTGTTCAACACAGGGCCGCGCTGGCCACGCCCAGCTGGTCTGGGACGCGCTGAATCGGACTCAGTAAAATTCCTTCGGTGCCGCATGTGGATTGGTGGGTACGCTTCGCAGGAACCCTGGGTGTCCGTTGGCAGCTTAAGCTTTACAGTCTGTTTCTCGTCCCTGAAATCTGGAGACACGGACGCTTGAGACCTCCGCCCGAGTTCGCGTCTGCTGGGCACGCGCATTCCGGTCGTGCAGGGCAGGGCTCCGCCTGCCGGGGTCACCTGGCCCCCCCGCTCGAGCCACTGCAGTTGAAAACATGCCTCAATGTTCCCTTCCAGCTGGTAGAGGGCGGGGACATTGGGATGTGAGTCTCCGTGTGCCTTTTGGGGGCAGCTTCCTATGACCTAAAATTTGTGTATTTATCAAAAAGCATAAACAGCGAGAGAGCAGGTGTCCCCACAGGTGTTTGTAATAGGGTCCCCTCTCCCCCCACCTTTCTCAGCTGCTTTTAAATGAGTCTGTGCCACAGTCTACACGGGTTCCAGGCAGTTCCATTGCTAACTTAAATGGGGGGAATTCGGAAGCTCTGAGAGGTTCTCTGGCATGAATTAGTGGTGAGTAACGACCCTACTGGCCTGGGTTCCTGACCACCGCCTCAGTGTCACTGTCCAGCCCAGTGGCCCCCAAAGGGGTGATGGGTCATCTGACAGCAGGGACTCACTTGAAACGGACTTGAGTGATCCCCGCGAGCTGACTAGGACCCTGCCTGCCTCGAGAAGTCCCTCCTTCCGGGACGGAGCTGTGGGCTCGGCTCTGAGACCTACACCTGGTTCTTGGGTCTTTCCTGTCAACTCGAACTTTCTGGAGATGGGACGGATACGGGGCCTTTCACTCTAGAACCTGCCTGCTCAGAAGCCACAGTAAGCCAAGCTGTTCGCATCTGGCAGGTGTGGCCTTTTCTCCCGGGGGGCTCCCCAAGCTTTGCCCTTAGCAGTGCCCCCGACTGAGCAGAAGGCCTTGCAAATGAGCTTTTAAAAGAAAAATGCGTGTCCCGACTGCGCAGAGGGGCGGCGGCCTGACCTGGACATAGTCGTGATCGATTTTCCTCCTGAAAGGCCAGTTTTTCATAAGCTGCTCAGGTACATTGTGGGGTTTCCCTAGCTGGTGGGGTAGTAGATCGGGGAGAGGAGGCTCCTCGGATATCCTGACCATAAAACCAAAGAGTTAGGTCGGTCCTGCTCCTTCCATCTGTTCTGGAATTTCTTTTGATAAAAAAAGCAACTGAGTACCTCACTAATAACAGGTGTGTTGGTGTTTGTACCTCGAGCCCCGTAGTCTGGCTGTCAGGCTTGGATTTTGTTGGTGGACGCCCTGTGCCTTGGGTCTCTTGTCATCAGAGGGCAAGTGACAAGCGGGGACCCGTTCACCAGGAGGGCACGCTTACACAGGGCAAGGCAGGGTCCCAGCCCAGGCGCTCGGCCCCCTGGGGGTGTGGCCCTGCCAGTGGGCCTGTCTCACTGGGAGGATCTCCGCACACAAACCTGTTGAGGGTGTTGCCGCAGCGAGGGCCACCGGACCTGGGAAACCCCAGGCCTGGGACACACACGGAGCTGGTTTTACCAGCTTACAGGGTTCTTCCCTGCAACAGAAATAAGGATTCGGGACCAGTTTCTCTGTAAGTGAAGACCAGTCAGGGCCCCAGAAGGTGCTGGAAGGAAGAGGTAAAAGGATGGGGGTCCATGGTGTCAACATGGCTTCCGTGGCCGGGACCGTGGCTCTGCGGCCGGTCGTGGCTGTCGCGCCTCTCCTGGAGTGTGTCTAGATGTGATTTTAGTCGGGACGAATGAACTCTTAGGAGTTGAATTGTTGAATCAATGCTGACCGACGAGCAAACCTCTCGAGTTCAGGTTATGCTCCGGACGCCCCTCCGTGCCTGTAGGCCGTGTGTACCAACACCATGTTAGGACGGTTTTCGTGGGCCTGGCATTTCCTCTGAGTGACCATGTGGCTTCAGCTTTCAAACGCCACCTGGGTCCTGCCCTCCACCTGCTTCTCTGGGACGCGGGTTTTCTTTGGACCGATTTGCAAGAGTGCCTTTTCGAAGGAAGCATTTGTTCACTGAGTACTTTTTCCAGTTTGTTTGGCTTTATTTTTGTATGTGCAAATGACGCATTTGTCCCTCTGTTTACCAGCATTTCCTTGTAAGGCTTGAGATTTGTAGTTTGCTTAGAAAGCTTTTTTTCCCCCACTCTGGGATTTAAAAAAAAAAATCATGTTTTGTTCTGCTTCTCTGCTCTTCTCTCCTTCTAAATTTTTGACCCATTCAGGATGTAATTTAAATGTACCTCTGTCTTGCCCCCAAATGAATTCTAGTATCTTTTATATTTAATGGTATGTTTCTTTCCCACTGACTTAAAGTACTACTTTCTCGGGGCACCTGCGTGGCTCAGTGGGTTAAGCCTCTGCCTCTCGATTCTGGCTCAGGTCATGATCTCAGGGTCGTGAGATCAAGCCCCATGTCAGGCTCTTCACTGGGCGTGGACTCTGCTTGGGCTTCTCTCTCCTTCCCCCTCTGCCCCTTCCCCACCCCCTCCCCAAAGTAGGAGAAGGGAGGAAGGGGAGGGAGAGGAGGACCACTTTCTCATCCCCTGCATTTCTCTACGAACTCTGGTCTCTGCTTCATGCTTTAAGAACTGGAGTTTGATGATAAAAAGAAGAGCTGTTCCCCGCTGACGTCTCTGTTTTGGAAATTTCCTTCCTGTGCCTGCCTGTTTGCTTTCTTTGACCTTAGATAACCGTTCTAAAAAGTCAGGCTGCATTTCAGAGATGGCGCTCCATGGGGATCAGTGTAGGCAGAGCTGACACCCGGCACGAGTGGCTTCCTCCTGCCCCAAGGACGGAACATCTAAGTTTGCCGCCTAGATTTCGTTGTTGGTGCTGGCTTTGTCCGTGGATTTTTACCCCTGATGATTGATTGGACACAGGAAGGTTTTTAAATTTCTCTGCCTAGTTTTGTACCCAGCTACCTTGCTGAATTTTTTGGTCTGGGGGTTTTCAACCTGGGGTCTGCATCAGAATGTTCTAGAAGGTGTGCTAAAGGGCAAGGTGGTAGGGCTCCCTCCGACCCCAGCTGAGTTTCTGACTCGGTAGGGCTGGGGAGGGAGCGGAGAGTGGACATTTCTGATGACTCCCCAGGCTGGTTTTTGGCTCCCGAGATCCCTTCTTTTTCCCTCCAGCCTTCCTGACTTGTATACAATTAGTGAACCCACTTACTATGATTGTGTGGACCTGAAAATGAGGATAGTTTCCCTACTCTTGGAATTTCTAGATCTTTTCTTTCTCTGGGTTGACCAAATCAGCAAATACCTTCAGAATTTCAGTAGCGATGATGCCCCTTCCCACTCCTGACTTTAATGCAGATGCGTCTGGTTTCTTATCATGAAGCAGATGCTGGCTCTGCAGATAGATTTTTGTGTAAAGGATTCCTTTATTTGTATTTATGTTAAGAGTTTTATCCAGATGTTGAATTTTTTTTTTTTTTTTTAAGATTTTACTTATTTATTTGACAGAGATCACAAGGAGGCAGAGAGGCAGGCGGCAGTGGAGGCGGGGGCGGGAAGCAGGCCCGCCGCTGAGCAGAGAGCCGCTCGCGGGCCTCGATCCCAGGACCCTGAGGTCATGACGTGAGCCGAAGGCAGAGGCTTTAACTCACTGAGCCACCCAGGCGCCCTTATCTAGATGTTGAATTTTATAAAAAGTTTTTATTTTCTTTTTTACCACCACGATTGTCTGATTCAGAGTTTTTTTTTTTTTTCCGGACAGACAGAGATCACAAGTAGGCAGAGAGGCAGGCAGAGAGAGAGGAGGAAGCAGGCTCCCCGCAGAGCAGAGAGCCGGATGTGGGGCTCAATCCCAGGACCCTGGGATCAGGACCTGAGCTGAAGGCAGCGGCTTAACCCACTGAGCCACCCAGGCGCCCCTGATTCAGTTTTTTAATGAGGGATACCAAGGAGTAGTGCGCCAGACACTGAGCCGCGTCTGTGTGTTAACTGACACGCTTCGAACGTGCGAATTCCGTGGGTCTGTGCTCTGTACTTTTGTAGCCGTGTGTACAAAGGGGTTGGTCTGTAGTTTTGTTTGGTTCTGATTTTAAAATTAAATTGTGCCGGCCTTACAGAAAGAATTTAGAACTTGGCTTTTCCGCAGGTTCTAGAAAAAAAGCAAAAGGAAGTCCTTTGAGGTCTGGGTCAAATTCATCGGGAACTTTTTGGTTTGGTGGGCAGGAGGTGTGAGGTCTTCAGAACCTCGTCCAGGTCTCTTATCATTTGGGTGGGTTTAAACCTCTGCTGGGGTTCATTCCAACGATTTTTAAATTTTTAGAAAAGATTTATTTATTAAAATGCAGGAGTGGTGGTGGTGGGAGGGGGAGTGGGAGAGGGAGAAACAGGTTCCCGGCTGAGCAGGGAGTCCAACTCCGGGCTTGAACCCAGGACCTTGAGATCATGACCTGAGCCGAAGGCAGATGCTTAACCCACTGAGCCGCGCAGGCGCCCCTGATTTTTAAATGTCTTGGTAGGTCTTTCACTTTATATAAGTCTTCATATTACGGTACGTAGGATTGACCGAAATACGTGAAATCTTCTGTAGTTGTGGGTCTTTAATTGCTGTTACTTTTCCTACATGACGTTGTACCAGTTTTGCTTAAGTTAATTTCATGCTCATAGCATCTCCTCTGGCTTATTTTTCAAATCAGAGCCGGTTGTCAATTAATAAAAAAGAGTGAAAGCAGGTAAGTAGAAGGGTACTGTCTTCCGCGAGCTCGGCCTTCTTCGCCGGCCCCGCGTCGGTCCCGCGAGGCCTGTGTGTGTGCTTCTTACTCCGACTTCCACTTAGACCCCAGAGTTTTATTTTTTTCATTTTTATGTTTTTTTTTTTTTAAAGATTTTATTTATTTATTTGACAGAGAGATCACAAGTAGGCAGAGAGAGAGAGAGGAAAGCAGGCTCCCCGCTGAGCAGAGAGCCTGATTCCGGGCTCGATCCGGGGATCATGACCTGAGCCAAAGGCAGAGGCTCTAACCCACTGAGCCACCCAGGCGCCCCTGGACCCCAGAGTTTTAAACTTCCGTGCGCTGGAGAATTCTTGTACAGATGGTGGTGTCAGTTTTCACTTTGTTGACGGGTGATTCGGAGAACTGGGTGTTCGCCGTGTTCCTACACGTGGCCGGTTGGCCTCCACGTGGACGTCCCAGACGCTTCCCTCCATCCTTCCCCTCGCCGTGTGGCCTCTGCGACTGGGCGCTGTGTGGCGTGTGTCTGGCCTGCTCGAGTTTCAGTGGCGACTGCATCTCGTTAAATCCTCTTCCTGGTCTCGCCTGATGCTTTTGGCCTCGATTTTCATCTTGTCTGACACTGTGTCACTCCCGTGTGTGTGTTTGCCTGGTGACCTTAGCTCGATTTTTCTAAGTCTGTTTTTTTTTTTTTTCCTTACAAACTTTGAAATAATTTAGACTGACGCAGGTTGTGGAACGAGTCTGGGGAGTTCCCGTGGACCCCTCCCCCAGCTTCCCCTAATGACAGTGTCTTCCCTGTTCCCAGCTGTTTCCCAAACCGGGCCACTGGCGTTGGTACAGCCGTCTCGGCTCAGCAGCCCGCCTTGCTCGAATGCCGCTGGTTTTCCCATAGCACCTGCTTTTAGGCAAGGTCAAGGCTAAGGGCACAGTCCTCCAGATGGCAAAGCTGCCCAGGCCTTCCGACACCCACCGATCGTTCAGAGGGTTCCTGGTGTTAGCGTCGGGTTGGACAACTCGCTAGAAAGACGGAACTCATGAAGCCCGTCGTACTGTTGGGGAGGCTCGGGCCGGGGAAGGATGCAGATCTGAGCCACCCAAGGGTCAGAGCTGGGAGTGGTCCAGGAGCAGAGCTCCCGGGCCTCCTCTCGTCAGTCCTTCTAGAGAATCACCAGGCCTGGGGGGGCCTTGGGGACCGCCGGCACCACCAGTGAAACCCGGGTATAGAGGCCGGTAACCGTCGCTACCACTGCTGGGCCCTGTTCCACCGCCCCCCAAACTTTTTCTGCTCCCCTGCTTGTAGACACGTCCCCGAACCCTGAACCGTTCTGTCACCGTCGTTGTCACTTAGACAACGGGAGGTCAGTGGGGCCATGTGGTACGTGACCAGTAAGACTGGTTTGTCACTCAGCACGGCAGCCGGGAGACCCCCCCCCCCCCCCCCCCCCCCCCGCCCAGGATGCTACGTGTCCGCGCCTGTGTCCGCTTCTCTCGCCGCTGGGGGACTTTTGTGCGCGCGGGGGTCCGTCCCTGGGAGGGCGTTGCTGGTCACCTACTAAGCGTGGGTTGAACCTGACAGGACACGGGGTCCGCCTGCTCTGCAGAGCCCGGCCGGGGCCCTCCGCCCTCCAGCAGCACGGGGTGGGGGGCTCCCAGCTCCTCCGCGCCTCGCGGGTGTCCTGGCCGCGGGCCCGGCTGCTTCGACAGGTGTGCGGCGCGCCTCCTTGTGGGCTAAGGCGGAACGTCACTTCCGGTGCGAACGTACCCTGCGTCCTCGCCGGTGAAGACTCGTTCCAGACTTCCGCCCTCTTCCTGTTGTTTTATCAGTGTTAGATTTTAAGTTTTTAAAAAATAGTCCGGATCAAAGTCTTTTGAGTATGAGATTTGTAAATATTTGTTCAGTCTGGTTTTTTTTTTCCATTCTCTTAAATAATGACTTTTCTGGGCAAGATGTTTTATTTTGGGTGAAATTTTTTTTCCTGCATTTTGAAGCAATTTGTTAAGGTTTTATTTGACAGAGAGCTCACAAGTAGAGACCACAGCAGACAGAGATCACAAGCAGGCAGAGAGAGGAGGAGGCCGGCTCCCCGCTGAGCAGAGAGCCCGATGACCTGAGCTGAAGGCAGAGGCTTAACCCACTGAGCCACCCGGGCGTCTCTGAAACAATTATTTTTTATTCAAGTGTTATTCAGTGTTACTAGTTGCAGGCGTACAATATAATGATTCAACAATCCTACGTATTTCTCAGTGTTCATTAAATGCAGTGAAGGTACGGTGTGGTGTGGGTTTCCGCACTGCTGTATGTGCCTTTGGGCCCACCACCTCCCCTCTGGTAACCTTTGGAGAACCGTGTGTTCTCTATAGGTAAGAGTCTGTTTTTGGTTTGTCTGTGTTTTTGCTTGTTCATTTGCTTTGTTTCTGAGGTGGCACGTAGGAGCAGAATCGGTCGGCATCTTTCTCTTATTTCACTTCGCGTTATACTTGCTGGGTCCGTGTTTCTGCAGATGGCAAGAGCTCCTTTTTTAAGATTTTATTTATTAGAGGATGAGTATGGTGGAGGGACAGGGAGACCCCCTGCTGAGCAGGGAGCCAGACATGAGCTCGATCCCAGGACCCTGGGATCATGACCTGAGCTGAAGGCAGACGCTTCACCAGCTGAGCCACCCAGGCGCCCTAAGATCTCATTCTTTTTATAGCTGGGTAATGTTCTCGGGGTACCTGGGCTCAGTCGGTTAAGTGTCCCAACTCTTGATTTCAGCTTAGATCGTGTTTTCAGGGTGGGAAGATTGAGCCCCCCATTGGGCCCGTGCTGGGTGAGGAGTCTGCTTAAGATGCCCGCGCTCTTTCCTTCTGTGCCCCCCAACCCCTCCCATTGAGCACACGTGCTCGCTCTCTCCCAAAAGGGGGGGTGCAAGGTCTCATTCTATGGCTGAGTGATACTCCTTTGGATGTATACCACATTTTCTGTGTCCACTCATCTGTGGATGGACCAGAGGCGGCTTTCACGTTTTGGCCATTATAAATAATGCTGCAGTAAACACGGGGGCAAATACCTTTTTGAATTAGTGTTTTCATTTTCATTGGTTCCTCAGAAAGTTAAAAGCAGAATTACCACAGGACCCAGTAATTCCACTACGACATATTTACTGTTCCTCTTATCTTTTAGGGATGGTCTCGCGGGGTCATGTCTACGAACTCTGCCGAATCCTAGATCCCAAAGACTTTTTCCCTCTTTTTCTTCTGGGTTTTCATCTGTGGCTCACTTTGAGTTCGTTTCTGTGGAAGGCAGGGGCCTTGAGTCAAGGGTGGCTTTCTCGGTGTTCCAACAGCATTTATTGAAATGATGTTTTCTTCATTAACTTGCTTTCGGATTGGTGTCCAATGTCACAAGATTTCCTTTTTGGGGGAACGGTGTAAACTACGTCACTGACCTTAGAAGTCTGGGGACTAATCAGATCACTGCATAGTAACGTGTTGCAGTTGTCTGTGGTTTTCACAGAATTGGTTTATTTAACCTGTTGAATTTCTGCACCTGAGGTTCTCAGGATTCCTGCTGGAGTATCTTCAGGGAGCCGTCGTGATCAGCCACCGTCCTTCCCAACATGAGCCATCTGTCTCTTTTTCCTTTGGCTAACCCTCTAGCAAGACTGGCCATTGTATTGGTATCTTCGAGGAACTAGCTTTTGATATGATTTTTATCCAAAATCAAAAATCTTGGACTCCCCTGCTTTCTGCTGTTTCCTGTTTTTATTTTGGTCACTGTCCCTCCGCTGCTGATGGGTACATGTTCTAGAAATGTCAGTCAAGCTCAGTTGCTTCAAAGGTGTTCAGGTCTGCTGCATTTTGGTGAAAAGACGGCTTACATTTGCTTGTAATCTGATTTATGCATTTTACTTTACGGTCCGTGGTTGGGGTCTTGGTTAGCAAGATCTCACCTGTCCCTGGTAGTAGTAGTTATTATTTTATCTTTTACACGGATAGTCTACCGGGGGCTGTTCTGTATGGCATTTTACTTAGGGATTTCTGGGTGGTAGTAAAGACTAGGAGTTACCTTTTGATGCTGTTACTGCAAGTATCAGTCGACCCTGGTTCTTCTTAATGATTTAAGGGGCAACATGGTGCTGGGAAGGGCCCCTGAATCCGACCCCGGTGTGCACCAGGCTGTGGGGGTGGCCAGAGTTGGCCTGCCCTGCTCAGGACTTAGCAGGGCTGGGCAGCTGCTGGGTGGCCATCACCCCTGTCTGAATGCCTTCCTCTCCAGGCCGTGCCCTCAATCATCTTAGCGGTGGGATGGCACCCGTGCGTCTCCGCATTTAGCTCTGGGGTCACTAGTGGGGGTCACGGCAGGGTGGGTGGAGGATAGTGACCCCAGACCATGCATCTTCCTTCTGAGGAATGAACTTTGCCTGGGAGCTGCAGGGGTCCACTCGGACCTCCCTGCCCCTGGTCTGGCCCAGGCAGCCGGCTACTTTTCTCTATTCGGGCAGGCTCTGGTGCCCAGCTGTTTGACCAAGCACCAGTCTAGCTGTTCCCGTGAGAGACTTTTTAGGTGAGCTCCACATTCCAGTCCGTTGGCTCTGGATCACGGCTGTGGCCTCCAGAACGTGGTGACCCTCGTCTAACCAGTTGAAGGCTTAAGAGAAAGGCCTGGGATGTCGGAGAAGGAAGGAGTCCCTGTCGGCGCGCTCCGGAGCTGCCAGCCCTCACAGTCAGGTGCGCCGGCCTCTTCCGACAGGTCTGTGTCCCTCCCTCTCCCTAATACCTGGCGGCAGTGGGTGCTGGGGACAGCTGTGACTCCTTTCACAGGCGCTGCTCCTCCGTGGCCGCTTCCTGCCTGGCTCCCGCCCTCCCTGCTCCACCATCTTTACCAAAAGTCCTGGGGCTCGTCCTCAGGCAGCTGGGAGATGCTCCGGGTCCCGGGGCTGGAGGTAAAGGCCCTTTACTGTTCCTCTTCAAAGAATGGGTCTGCTTCATGCTGCTCAGAGTGGGACCGTGCGTCACCCCGGACGTGGTCATGAAAAACAGGCTTTGTGGGTTTCCAGAAGTGGCATCAGATTTCCCGTCTGGCTGCTTGGAGGGAGAAAGTGGACCAGGCGTGGGCGCAGGTTCTACAAAATGCCTCAGATCCCCCTCCTGAGGGTTGAGGTGATGGAGGGGAGGTGGCCCTCGGGTGACCAGAAGCTCCGGCCCCGGGGCTGGACCCCTGATCTTCCTCACCCGGGAGCTGCGGGGACACACTCTGGAGGCAGCCGTGGTTCATACAAGTCACCGCGGTTTAATAAGTAGCTGTTTCCGGGCGCTCTGCTCGGGGCCTGTCCGGGGGGCAGAGATGGGGACGGACGCAGGCCCGGGCTGGCCGAGCCGCAGAGGCGAGGGAGAGGCCCAGCGCTCCGTGTCCCGGCAGCGTCCCTCTGGCTAGGGGCCAGGGGAAGGGCCACGGTCCCGTCAAATAGAGATGATTTAGGATTTCACACAGCCGGGTCCCCTAGATGTGATCTGGGTGAGTCTGGGCTTTCCTGGCTCTGGAGAAGAATTTTTCACAGAGTTTGAGGAGCTCGGACACGATGAACACAGACGAGGCCAGTCCGGTTAAAAGCAGCAAATCTGCCGGAAGGGGGAGGAAGAAAGGAGTCAGCACGGGTTGAACCCCTGCCGCAGGCCTCTGCCCCGAAGGGGTGCTGCCAGCCAGCTCACAGGAGCCTCAGCCCGGGGCGCCCCTCCCTCCCTTTTTGTCTTCAGTCACAGGGACCCCAGAGGTGAGGGGGGAGGACCCGGGGAGTTGAGGGCCAGACCCTTCCCTTCCTGGGAGCAGATGGCTTCAACCCAGGGTCCTACGTGTGGCAGAGCCAGCTCCACGCAGACCACCCGGTCCTTCCAGGTGGTCCCGGGCTGGGGGCGGGGTGTGGCACTCACTTGAGCTGGCAGAGCACCCTGACCCTCCTCCCAGCTGTCCTGAGGGCAGACACCCTGACCCCCCGCTCCGGGCTCCCAGGGCCGCCCGCCCTGACTCGTTCCAGTGGGTCAGTTCCTAGAGCCGCCCCTGACCACACGGTGTCTTACTGTCCGAACCTTCCCTGGGTCCCTGTGGCCAATAACCCAGCACGGACACGGGGCCCCACCAACCTCACCCCAGCCGCTAGCCCTGGTAAAGCGGACTTCGCCCCTGCAGAGAGGACCAGCCGCTGAAGTTCTCACTTCTTGTCCGTAGCCGTAGGGCACTTGGCGGGGACCCACATGGACCCTGCCGTTAGATTTTGGGGAAAAGCGAGCACACGGTCCCCAATCTGGCCCAAGGGTCCAGGGCTCTCGTGTCCCCCACCTCTGACCTATGTCCTGACCCAGGGACGTGTCAAAGCCGCAGCTCAAACCTCCTCCTCCTGACTGTCCCCTTTTCCCTTTGTGTTCACAGTCCTCTCAGCTGCAGGCAGAGGCGCACAGGTCACTCTGGGCGTCTTACAGAGAGCTTGGACCTGTGGTCAGCCTGGGCGGAGACCAGGACAGGTGTGCTCAGGTGGGGGACAGCCGTGGGCCTCCGTTCCTATCTTTTCCAGCAAGAGCTACTAGGCGATTTGCTCCCTGTCGTGAGGTGAGTGGGCGTCCGAGACATACCAGTCCACTGCCAGTGGGGACAGACGGAGCCCAGACTCGCCCACCATGGCGCAGCCCCCCGCCCTTGCTGTCTGTGCTGTGTGTGCTCGGAGCCGCCCACCTGGGGACAAGGGGCCAGCAGGCCACGTCCCCTCCCTTCGGTCGTCCTCTCTGGGGAGGTACCTCTTCTCTGGTTCCCTCAGTATTCTGTCACCCTCCCCCTCGGGCCCCCCCTCCGAGTGTGCAGGCAGATGGGGGCGGGGACAGGTGCTGGCCCCCGCAGGCCCATCCTCACGGCCACTCACCGAGAGCGCCCAGGTTCTCCGTCTGGAAGACCTTCTGCAGGGGCGGGATGTAGATCACGGCCAGCTGCCCCAGAACGGACCCCAGCACCGAGTACAGGAACATGCGGTTCCGGAGAAAACCGATCTCAACTATCAGCTTGGTCTGCACGAGGGGGAGGACGCTTTGTCAGCTCAGCGCTTCCCACTGAGAACAGCCCGGGGTCCTGAAGGGCCGGGAGGGAGCACAGCTGGGGGCTCACCTGAGAGCGGCAGGTCAAGGCGTTGAAGAGGTCGAAGAACACAAAGCAGGTGAAGGTCATGGTTGTGGTGCGTGGGGTGCTGGCCTTGTCTGCGGGGATCTGGAACACAGGCACGGGAGGAGGGGGTCCGGGAAGGCCGTGAGTTTCCCACAATGAACTTGACCTTCACCAAGAACCAGAGGCTGCAGCAGCTCCAGGGTGGGCATCACCCCCCACCCCCACCCCCCTACCTCCCCAACCCCCCACCACCCCTGCCAGCAGCAGTGAGCAGCTTTCTTGGGAACTGACCAGGACCTCCCCCTCAGGCTGGAGGCAGCTGCTGTTACAGGGGACACGTGGCTCAGACCCACGCCCCCACCCAAGCCAGCCCGGGCCGCTAGAGCGGCCAGCAGCCCGTCCTCGGGCAGCCCAAGTTCCCGAGGACGAGGACGGGCTGCTGGCTGCTCCCCACACCCAAGCCGAAACCTTGCACAGATAAAGGGAATGTTCCTTTCTCTAGCAGGTGACCTTGCATCCTGGGAGGTGACATTGCTACAGCCACACCCACGGAGCAGAAGGTCCCTTCCCAGAAGGAGGGAGGGGATGGAGAACCTCCCCAGCTCTGGTGTGGCTGCTCGGAAGGGAGGCAGAGCTCACTTCCCTCGACACCTCTGGGCAGGGCCTGGAGCCTCAGGTGAGAGGGACTCCTGTTCGCACCCGAACTTCCCCCTGCCCCGGGGAGGTGGCGATGAGCCCGTCCTGCCTGGGCTTTGCACAGAACCCTGGTCCAGCAAAGGACCTTCCTGGGGGCGGGGGGCGGGTACGGTGAGTTAGAGCCTGACTCGGAGTCCTGGTGGGCACCCAGGAGTCTGCGTTTCCCTCAGGTCCTGGAGCGGAGGAGGCTGCTGTTGGGGACCCTGTGCTCAGGACCGCTGTGCGAGTCCTGGAGGGCCCGGGTCCCCTTCCCCGCCAGGGGGTGCACACAGGCTGCATGAGGTAGAGAATCCCCACCTTCCCTGGCAGGTGAGAATTTGGGGAAAAACAAGGCTGTTCCTCTAGCAGGGGAGGCTCAGAAAAACTGAGAATCTGTGGGGACCCAGTGTCCCGTCCCCCTTGGTGCATGTGGCACCTGCCTGGTTCTCCAGTCCGAGCACTACACCAAAAGGGGACCAGTAAGTTCCCACAAGTGATCGTCTCCAGGGAACAAACGTCCCGTCCTTTCTTCCTAGGAAATTTCATTGTTTCCGGGATGGAAAACTGCCTCAGGTCCCATTTAGAATAAACTCTCATTTCTGGTCCACGCCTGGGCGGCCTCCTGTCCTGCTCCCTGCCCCCACAGTGGGGCCCTGATCCCCTGCCTTCTCTCCAGGACGGCCCCCTGTACGCATACACGTGTCTCCCCTGTTGGAGGCTGAGCCCCATGGCCGGGCAGGGACCGTCCACACCCATGGCCTGAGTCTCCCCCGTCAGGGGCTTAGAGAACAGTGGCTTAGCGAGTCCGTGAGGGGCCTCACCTCTTTCCAGAAGATAAAGAGTGTCCCGCTGATGATGACGGCTGCTGACAGGAGGGTCTTGAGGATGAGGGCTCTACCGAGGATGGTGTCCTTGACGTTCCGCGGTGGCTGCTGGAGGGCGTCTCTGTCCACGGGCTCTACCCCCAAGCTGCTCGGAACACAACACGGGCGCCCGGACGTAAACCACTGAGAAGGGACACTTCAGCCAGCCAGGCAGAGGCCGAACAAGCACATCTGAGGCGGAGCCCGAACCTTCCAGGCCCTCCGGTCAGCTCCCCGGGCACCGCCGGCTGGGAGGTCGGGGGGCTGGTGGGTAGGGGGCCTAGCCCCTCCAGGCGGTCCACCCAAGCCTGGGCCAGTCCTGCGCTCACAGGGACTTCTCTATTAGCCTCCCTTCACATCCTCTGTCCCCTCCCTAACTGCCAGCCCCTTCCACGGTGACCTCCACCCCCAGCCTGGACCCCACGGGCAGCCCTTCCCTCCACCATTCCTGAGCACCGTGAAGGAAGACCCCCCCCACCCCAGAACTGGCCACACCACGGTCCTGGAATCACCCCAGGTCCCCTCTCATGCTCAGGTAACGTCCATCACAAGGGGACGCCCCAGTGGGCTAGAGAAATGGGATCCCGGCCCTGCCCACCGCAGAGCCCCCAGTGACGGAGGGACACCTGCCTCCCGGGGACTGTGAAACAGCAGTGCTGGGGCTAGACCAGCAGGAGGCGGCGCGGGGGGCGCTGAGGAGTAAGTGGGCTGGGGGCCCCTTCACTGCTGGCCCCGCTCCCCACATGTTGAAGAGGTGCCCTCCTGCTGGGCCCAGGGGGCTGAGTAGGGCTCTTGCCCCTGGCAGCTGTAACCGGTGACACCGAGTGAACGCTGGTAGTGGGATGCGTGTCAGATGCAGTCGGATGGAACGACACGCGGTGTGCAGAGGTGGTCCTTCTGCACCTTTCAGCCCACCTCACGCTCCTTTCTCAGCCAGCCAGCGACTCGCTGACCAGCTGCTGTGTGCCAGGCACCGTTCTAGGAGCCGGGGAGACTGACGGGAACAACATCACAAACCTTGTCCAAGGGAAGCTGGATCGGAATCAGATAAGCAAGGACAAGGACATACATGTATATTTTCTCCTCTGGGGAAAAACAAAGCAAGGTACGGTGATTGAGAGCCAGGAGGCTGCTGTTAGGGTAATCAGGGAGGACTTCTTGGAGGTGGTGACCTCACGAGAGGCACAGAGCTTTGGAGCTGTGCAGGAGCATCCCTCACAGACCCTGGCTGCCCAGGCAGGCGCTTCCTCCCCTGCACCGCAGTCAACTTCTCTGGGACTCATGGGGACAGTGACTGCACCCACACTCCGGGGCGCAGTTCTGGCCGCCCGCCCGGCGCCTCACCTCTGTGCGGGTGGCCCGTCCATGATGATGTTGATCCACAGGATCTGCATGGCATTGAGGGGGCTGGGCAGGTCGCACACGGTGGACAGAGTGATGAGGCTCAGGGCCGAGATGCTCCTGCGGGGACACACGCGGCATGGTCGATGGCGGCTCGCCAGACGCGTGCGCAGCACCTGCCACCACTGGGGGCTGCGGGCCTTGACTTACGTGCTCAGCTGGAACCGGACAAAGTTTTTGATGTTGTGAAAAATCCCTTTGCCTTCCTCCACTGCATTCCTGCGAGAGAGAGAGCGTTTATTCACGATGGTGTCAGCAGGGATGGCCTCATGCTCAGGTGCCCCTTCTCGTTTCGCTGCTCAAGGACATGCCCGCGGAGGATGACGATGTCCTGATCGGCACCAGCCGGCGCTGGGGACTGGACCGTGAGCCACGATCCCCCTTCTGCCCTCAAACTGGATTACTCTCCCGCCCGAGCCTGGGACTCCTGAAGCGACAAACCTACCTCGGGGAGTCCCACAAGAGGCACAGCAAAACCAACCAAGCCCAGACCTGCTCCTGAGCTGCTGGGGCACGCGTGGCAGGGGGCGAGAATTGGGAAGCTGAAAACATCATCTATTGTATTTCTAGAAAACTCTGCATCAGTCCTTTAAAAAAACGATCTGGAGGCATGAATGCAGAAAACAGCCCAATCTTTTTTTCTACTAAAGTTTTTTGCAAAAGTAAAAATGACAGATTTACTTACTAACTGCATCCTGTGACCCCCCCCCCCCCACACGACGGGGGAAGGACACTAAGGTTCGCTACAGTGAATCCATTTGTAAAGAACAGATTCCTTCTGCAAAGTCCAAAATCACAGCCAACGTCAGTCTTTGTTCAGATCCCTGATATCTTCTCCCACCCCAATGACTTCAGTTCACTTAGAAGGAAAGATTTCATTAGAACGAATCAAAACCAGATCTAGAGGGCAGGCAATGTTTTTAAGAAAACAGGTGCTTTGTGATCCTGGCAGCTGGAGCTCACACGTGCCTGAAGCGTCCGTGTACACACGAGCACGACCCCAGACTCAAACCACACGTTTAGCACTACGGGGTGAGCGTCTCCGGGTCTGGCCTCCTCGTGTTCCCGCTCCCACTGTTGGCAGCCAGGGTGGTCTAGGATTTCCCCCAAACGGTGCGGCAGTGACCGCACGGGCACGTGCCTCTGTCTGCGAGCGCCCGGTCCTGGCTTTCCCTCCGCTGCACCCTCGGGCTAGAGAAGGGTTCGCTTGCATGCGTCTGCAGCAGCCCCGGCCCCGGGTGCTACGTGAGCTGGGACACCCGTCTCCCTGGCACGACGGATCCCCGGGGTGGGCAGCTGGTTACGCCATGCGTTTCTGCCCCTAAAAACCCCACCTGCGGAGCAACTCACATAATGGCTGAGAAGTCATCGTTCACCAGGACCATGTTGGCGGCCTCTTTGCTAACGTCCGTCCCCGTCTGCCCCATGGCGATCCCGATGTCCGCAGACTTGAGGGCGACAGCGTCATTCACCCCGTCCCCTGTCATGGCCACGATCGCTTCACGTTGCTGCAAAGCCTTTGGAAAAAAGAGGCGAGTGGAGGCTGCAGCCCTTCCAGAACCTTCCTTCTTCCCTCGGGATGCTCTGCCTCTCCCTCCGCATGGCCAACAGCAGAGGCCCCCTCTGGAGTCAGCTGGCCAGACTCCGAGTCCCAGCCGCGCCAGTACCCCGTGGAGCTCAGCAGGCCCTGAACCTCTCAGACTCAGCTTCTCCATCTGCAGAGTGGGGACAACCATCCCTCCTCTGTGAGAGCCACACTACGACGGCGGGTGTCGGGCTCCCTCTCCACTAACAGGCAGGTCTACCACTTTCCCCTGAAACCACGTGGCGGCCAGTAAGTCTTCATGTTTGCTCTTAGGAATACCGCGCACGCAGACTTGCTCCCTAGAACTACACCCCCGCCCCACCAAGAGCATCGAGGATCAAACAGCCCAGGCCACAGAGCACATCTTCGGATGCACACACGCGGGGGGCCAGCGATGCGGCGGGGCCCCCCTCCCCACACGGGCAGCAGACCGTGTCCACTCTGCTGGGCACCCGCTGTGGGCCGGGCACTGCGCCGGGCGCTCCAGAGCCTGGCCTCCTCTGTTCCTCTCACAGGCCTTATTACCAGCTGATGTCATTCATACTATCCCCTCCCCCCGTTTACAGATGGGGAAACTGAGGCCTGGAGGTAACTAACAAGAACGCCAGAGACTGCTCGGCTAACAGAGGCCAGCTGCTTTTCCTTTCTCCCTCTGCACCACCCCATTCCAGCTCCTGTTTTTGGTGTACGTGGCCAAGGTCCCCCCGTGCTCCTACCCCGGTTTGGGGACGGCCGAGGCTCCCGCCAGCTTGGGCCCTGGACCACCCGGAGCAGAGCCCCCACCACCGTCCCGGGCTGGCCCTGACGGACCCACGAGGCTCCCAGCTCACCTTTATGATTTTGAGCTTGTGCTTCGGGCTGGTCCTGAAGAAGACAGACACCTGGGCATGGGGTCACAGAAGGGCAGAGATCGTGACCTTGGGGCTAAAACTCTCCCTCCTCCCCACAGCGAGACCCCCCCGGGAGGACCCCACCTTCCCGACGCAGTCAGCCAGCTCCTCCTGCTCCATGTTTTCCACCTCGTCCCCGGACATGGCCTTCAGCTTCCCGTTGCACAGGCCGATGCTCCTTCCTGCGGAGCGGAGAAGCCGTCTGAGCGCTGACTCCCAAGCCTGAGGCTGCTCCCGTGCCGCCCCCGTCTGCACCTTCCTGACCCCAGTCCCTGCCTGGGCCACACAGAGTGATGGCGGCCACCCACCGCGCACCTGCTGTGTCACACGGAATTAACCGGCAGCAGAGGGCTCGTGCTCCCTGCTTTAAAGCCAAGGAAAGGGAGAGAAGGGGCTCCCTCAAGGTTGTGGAGTGGGCAGTGGGTGGTGTTGGAACCAGATGTGGTTTTGTCTGATTCTGGACTCTCTGATCTTTTCATAGGCCATGGGCCTTGAGACAGAGCGGGGAGCACAGCAAGGTGTGACCCTCATTCCGGCAGCAAGTGTAGTGATAGGAAGGGTGCGGCCGGCCTGCTGCGGGCGAAGAGCCTGGAGGTCAGAGTGGCTCAGTGACTTGCCAGGGTCTCACGGCTGGTGGCAGAAGCCACCCCAGAAGTGAACACGGGAATGATGCTGCCTGGGACAAGGACATAAGCTCGAGGACGAAAGCCCCCGGGCCGCAGGACGTTGACAGTGGACACAAAGGCTCTCCCCTTCGGAGGACCGGCCCACGTTTTAGGGCCAGCCTTCTGAAGGCGGAGTGCCGGTCCTCGAAGCTCACGGTCACCATGCACCGACCGGACACGCCGCCCGCCCTGCCCACTGACCTATGGCAGAGGCGGTCTCCAGCCCGTCCCCCGTGATCATCTTCACCGACACGCCCGACTGGCAGAGCAAATGCACGGCCTCCTTCACGCCAGCCCTCGGAGGGTCGATGATGCCGACGAGCCCCAGAAAAGTCAGGCTCCCCAGCTCGGGCCCAGAAGCGAGGGCCAGCACTGAGGAGAGACCAAGAGGCATAGAAGGTCCACGGGGGGCCAGGGGGGCCACGAAGTCTCCCGTCAGCCCGGCCGCTCTGCGTTCCAGATTCGCCTCGCCTGCGCGGGGCTCCCCGGGGCTTGGCTGGCCCGTGCGGGGCAGCAGCTGTGCACGGGTGGCCCCGAGACAGAAACAGAGACAACCTGACCCGCAGAAAGTGAGACTTTTGTCCGCTGGTGGCGTCAAGCCCAGCCTCGCCCCAGCGAGAGAGGCGGGAAGGAGAGCTGCAAGCGGGGGTGCCGTGGCACGTTCCCAGCAGCTCTTCTGGTCTCTGCTCTTGCCGTCTGCCCTTTTCGGGGGGCGGCTGCAGGGGCAGGACACGCGCAGGAGGGCACTGCGGGTGACAGGCTCCGGCTGCTGGCTCGTCCTGGCCTTGACTCCTGAGCACTGTGCTCCCGGAGCGGGCACTGTGAGAGCTGCCTGTTTCTCATCTGCCCATTAGTTCCACGCTTGCCTTACTCCCATCACGCACCGCCCGACGGCCGTCCCGCTCCCTCCCCTTACCAAAAACCCTGCATTAGTGCACTTGGAAAGTCAGTGTCGCCCTTGCTTAAATCTCGGGGCTGGGGACTGAAGGTACTGACCACGCAGGCCGAGTGTCCCCATCTTCTTCTCCTCCTGCTGGTAGAAGGCTCGCTGTTGGGGTGTCAGCGGCAGAGGGATGCCCCCGTTGTTGTACGTGGTGCAGTAGTTAATCACCTCTTCAAAGGCCCCCTTCATGAAGTAAATGTCCTCCTGGTCCTTGGAAAAGAAAAGAAAGCCCCTGTCATCGGATGCCTCGGCTCTCGGTGACCGTCCCCTCGTGCCCACGGAGAGGCTGCCGGCGGGGCTGTTTCTCGCGGAGCGTCCCGCTCACCAGCACAGCACAGGCTGGATAAATGAGGGGAAAGCCTGGCGACGGGACACCTGCAGCCCATGGCAGGATCCAGGCGGATCTTTGACCTGCACCCGCCTCTCTGACGTCCCCTGCCGATGTCACGGACGGCATCCCGGGCATTTCGTGAACCGCTCGTAGCCCAGGCACCGTCATGCCCGTGCTTCGGGGACTGCGCGCTGGTGTGTCTGCTTTAACGGCAGCTGTGGTTCCTGTTCTGTTCACGGCCACACGGGGCTCCCTAAAGGGACCTAAACAACCCCCACCGTCCTCTGTGGACTGCGGCTCTGGCTGCCGTGGACAGTAGCTCGGCGCAGAAGGCGCGGTGCCACTGTGGGTGACACTCTGTCCCCCGCGTGGGCACAGAGCCTGCGTGCCGATGCCGGGCCGGAATGAGCTCGTGTGAACGGATACAGGAAGGTGTCTGAGACCTCACCGTCGGGGGAAAACAGCAAATTACAAGCACTATCTCCAGCATGACCTGGTTTTAAAACCACCCTATATGTTGCTGTGCACCCATTTAGGACCTGGAATATTCCATCCCGGACTGCATGGAGGGGGGTGACGGGTCAGGAGAGAGGAGCAGAATTGTAAAGACCTCTCATTTTTAAAGTCACATTTCCTTCATTTATTTCAATGAGATTATAATACCATGGTCTTTGGGGAGAAAAAAAAAGATTTGAAGGCATTAAAGCATTTAAAAAATCTGTAACCCCTTTTAAGCAGGAAGGAGTCACGTGCCCATCTGCTCACAGCAAAGGCCTGGAATGCGCTGGCCACGCCGCCCCCCAACCCTGAACAACAGAGAAGTCTCCCAAGAGCAAGATGTGAAGGTTCTGGAAAGCGCAGAGAGGCGTAAAGGGCTGGAGAAAAAGGTGGAAGATGATACTGAAAACTTGGGGGGGGAAAACAAATCCCAAAGCCTTTTATCTGAAAATCTGAAAAGCTACAGAAGCTTAAAAAAGAAAAAAGGGGAAAAAGAAGTCAGCTGTCATCCCCACACAGGGAGAGCCGTGAGGGGTTTGGTGTATGTTCGGGTCACTCAGAGCAGGGCACACACACACGTGTCTTCCATGTGCACACGTGTGATGCGAACCGTGCTGGGACGCACCTCCTGATCCCCCTTCCGGAAGGAAAGACTGTCCCTACCTGGTGACGATCAAAGGTGCTTGTACCTGTAAAGAACTCAGCACCAGGGTGTGGAAAAAGGGCCCCCAAGTTAGCAAGGGGGTCACTGGTAGTGGTGGGAGCGTTCGTCAAAATGCCCCGCAAATGCAGGTTCCTGGCTCTACTCCTGATCTTCTTTTTAAAGAGTGTGTGTGTGTGTGTGTGTATCTGAGAGACAGAGATTGCGAGCTCAGGGAGGCGCAGAGGGGGACAGAGAGGGAGGGGCAGAAATCTCAAGCAGACTCCACACGGGGCTCAGAGTCCGACACGGGGCCGATCTCACGACCCTGAGATCACAACCTGAGCCAAAACCCAGAGTCAAATGCTCAACTTGGGAACCACCCAGGGCGCCCTGCAGTCCTGATATTTCTGACTCCAAGGTTCTGGGTGGAGCCTGAGAATCTGCATTTTACACGAATTCCCAGGGGATCCTGGTGGCCCAGGAACCCCACTTGGAGAACTACTGTTTTAGGAAAAGATCTCGGAGAACCCACGATAAAGCTCTACTTGCAGTCACCATTCACGGATTTCAAACTTTGTAGAAGCTGGGAGTTTCAACTCTCCTCCCTGGTGCCTCCATTCTCCTTTCTTTGGGGTGCAGGAGGGAGGGTGGGGAGGGGCAGAGAAGCAAACTCACCTCGTTCTTGGGGCTGCATCGCGCTGCCATCCATTTTTGCTCCGAACTGAATGGAATCTCTTTTTTTCTCACGTATGAATCTTTAATATCACTTAAGTCCATCTAGGATGGTAACACACGGGCTTCTGGTGAGTCTTGCTAAATGCGTCTCTATGCAAAGCTCCGTCCCCTTAAATTATTCATGATTCGGACCGTGACCGGCAGGTGAGAATCCAAGCACTGAGCTCACAGAGAAGGGCCATTTGCTTTCAAATGAAATGTCCCATCGGGAGAAGAAAGGTCTCGTTTCTCTCGTTCAGGGACAGAACCAGCTTGGTCTTTGGGAACAGTTTCTGGTGTCCGGCCCCACTGCCCACCCCTTCGGCAGCGGGGACAGCCGTTCTGCCTGTGGCACTGGGCGCTCCATGGGGGCATTTCTGCTGAGTCGCAGACCCGGGGTCTGACCTCAGAGCCCTGCAATCAGTTGAATGCACTCATAGGAAGGGGTCTTCCTAAAGGGGGGCTTGGGGCCCACGAGGTGGCTTGCCCTCCTCTGTCTGTCCCCCCAGCACCTCCCTGGTGTCTGAGCCATGGGGCACAGGGATTGCCAGGAAGGGTGGCTCAGAGAATGTCCCAGAGCCACGTGGCAGGTCAGTGACTGCCTGAGGACGTTTGGGGTCACTCTCTCCTGTTACTACTAAGCTTCCCCATTCTTCATCTGCTCAGACATGAGCTCGAATTCTCTAAGTCAGCCCCAAGGGCAAGACCTCCCGGCGCAGACCGTCCGAGGTCCCTACCTTCATGGCCAGCGCGGTCAGTGCGCCTTCCGTGGGCTGCCCCACCACAGCGTTCTTTCTGATGACGGCGTTGTTGGCCACACAGCCTGCCTGAAAGGAGGGGTTTTCTGAATGTCTGTAGTTCAGATTGGGAACTGGCACCCCTTGGGGTCCTGGGCTCAGTCACACGCTGAAGGCTGGACCCATTTTGGGGGCGGGGTTGACCTGGGGGCAAGGGACAGGGTTTACTCTTCAAAATACATCAGAGTCCCCACCCTTCCACTGTCAATCTTCACTGAACCCTGGGGGCTGGTCGTCACGAGGCCCTCGTAAGGCAGTATCATGGGGGTGGGGAGGCGGACGGGTACGGGTGTCCGCAGGGGGTGACGAAGTGTCCTGAAATTAGACGCAGCAGTGGCTGCAAACTTTGAGAAGGGACTAAAACCACTGACCCCTACACTTCAAGGGGGTGAATTCTGTGCTGCAGAACTTGATGTTTCAACTAAAAATTATAATTAAAAAAAAAAAAAAGGAAATAAACACAAAGAGAGCATGGAGGGTGGATCCCAGCTCCCTCCCTCACTACGGGTGACCCCAGGCGCGCTCATCACTTCTACGAGCCCGAGACCACGTCTGGATTCGGGCCTCGGAGGACACCCGGCATGCGGGCGGCACGAGGGCGGGTGATACCGTTCTGATGAGTGACGAGACCAGGCTTGCTGTCGCACATTGGATGAGCACCTTCTCCAGGCAGGCGTCTCGGGGAAGCCCCTCCAGCAGGCAGGGAGGAGGACAGAGGCTCTAGCTCGCCACTCCCCTCATGTCCTCACCTGTTACTGGGACACGTGTCCCCTGGAGTGTGGCCCCGGTGTCACCCAGACCCAGCTGGCCCTCTGCTCGGAGGGAATCCCGTCCGCTCCTATTTAAGGTGTGTTACCGCCGCGGGGCTCCTGACACTCACCTCCACTAACCTCCCCACCGAGACGTTGCTGAACCGCTTCAGGACTTCCTTTGAGGGTAAGAGACAGACGGTGCCGTCGCCGTTATACCCAACTCCGCTGACCTGCAGGGTGAGGCCACAGGGACGATGTCACCATGTGTGGTAAGATACTCCCCCCGCAATTGTCCCATCATCTCTCTCCTGGGGGACCCACCCCAGGGACAGAATCCTACACACCAACAAGAGGTCAAGCATGAAGATGTCCCCGGCACGTGCACCAACAGAGGACGGCAAACCTGCCCTCAGGCGGCCAGAGGGCGGATACATAAGCCTTTGCAGCCCCCGAGATATGACACGACCACGCGGCCCTGTGACGGGGGTGGGGGGGACACCAAGGGAGCCAGGACAGACGACAGGTAAACCGAAGGGCGTGGGACCAGCCAGCCAAACTCTGTTTACAAAAACAGGCGCTGGCCCGCAAGATGTCACTGCGGACACCTTTGCCTGCAAGTTCTGCAGGACACAAAACGGCACGTTCAGGGAGCTTACAACTGTGCCAGAGCCACAGGGGAGAGACTGGAAAAACCCAAAAGGGACCGTCATGGTTCATTTATCACAGGCGGTTACGGGCAACTGTTTCTTTGCTTCTGCAGTACGTAATGAGCTTATTATTATAAGACAATCGCCAAAAATAAAGTTAACTCCCTTAACTTGCTGTTGGTAGCAAGGAAACCGTACAGTAACTCATTTTTGTTTCTTCTTGTTGCTTCCTGGAAGGTTCCGTGTACTTTTAGGAAGGAAAAGGTCTGTCTGGCACCGTGCACGGCGGCCCCGGGGCTCACCTCAGCATGGAGCCCATCGGATGTCACCAGCTGGGTGACAGTCATCTCATTGGCGGTCAGAGTCCCCGTCTTATCCGAACAGATGACATTGCAGCAACCTAGCATGAGACAACCCCAGGTCAAACACCGGGGCCGAACCGCCACCCCTTCCATCCCATATACAAGATCCCAACCAGCAGAGTCCCTCACCCAGGGTCTCCACGATGGGTAACTTCTTCACGATGACACGCTTCTTGGCCATCCGCAGCACTCCCAGGACCAGCGTAACCGTGACGACGATGGGCAGACCCTCGGGAATGGCAGCCACAGCCAGGCTGGATCAAAAGGCCAGACGGGTCACCTTTAACATAAGCACTGAAGGATGACATGAATCCCAGCTGGGGTCGCCAACAGTTTGACCCAGTGAGGCGTGTCTCTCACGTCCCCAGTGTCCCCATCTAGTCTCTGTTCCCAATTCCATGATGCACCTGTCTCCTCCGGCATCCATGGCTCTGAGTTCTCCTGTGGCAAAACCTGCTCCTGGGAACGGGCCTCCCCTATCAGACATCCACACTTTAGCATAAATTAGCCTCTCGGTGGCTTTGCCCCTTTAAGCACTTGTGCACTTAAATTACTGTCATTTATTAAAGAGAAAGGTCTTTGGATCCTTTGAAAGGCATTTCCAGAATTAGTAAGAGGGAAGTGGAATTTTTTGGTTCAGAGGGTCCTCTGAGTCCCCTGAATTTCACTTTTCACTGGTCTATTGTTTGGACACTTCCGGTAAGGGAGCCGGACAAGGAAATCAGGTTGAAGGAGGTGATGACAAAGCTGTGCCTTTGACTATTGTAGCAAAGCCATCTGGGCGCCTGTTCACGCCATTATTATCTCCAACTCTTTCTGTACCGTGGGACACACCCTCCCATTGCCAAGGCTGATTGCATCGGAAGAGAACACGTGACCCCAGCTGGGCCAGTGAGATTCTCTCTCAGGAATTTGAATTGGGGTAAAAAGGGTGGCTCCCTTCTCGTGGGCAGTTTGTCAACAGATGATGGGACATTAAGGAGGGGTTCTTTTTGCCTCAAATCTGGTTCCAGAACTTCATGATAGACTGGTTCCCCATTCCACACCTGCAGGCGTGGATGAGGCAAAGGGCTGGTGTGGGGCTCCCGACTGACTTCGGGTCAGTGGGGGAGACAGAAGAGTTTTGGGGCCAGACTGGAGAGGTTTGGTGCCTCGGGGCAGAGCCGTGGGGGAGCGTCGCCATCCACACCCCACCACAGCTCACCCTCTGCACCAGGACATCCAGCAAAACCCGGTAGGCACTCAGCAAATATTTGCTGGACAAACAGGGAGGGGTGAATTGAGGCACACCCCCAGTTCCACAGGTTCAGTTCCAGCCCCTGCCATAAAGCAACCGTCCCAATAAAGCAAGTAAATGAATCTTTTGGTCCCCAGTGCACATAAGTGTTATGTTTACACGGTACCGCCCTCTATCAAGTGTGCAAGACTGCCGTGTCTAAAAACCCAACATGTGTCATTTAATTTAGAAATACTTTGTTGCTAAAAAATGCTGACGATCACCCGGGCTGTCGGTACACCCTGTCACTGATCACAGGTCACCATAAAAAATAATAACAATGAGAAACTTTCAGGTACTATGAGAGTTACCAAAATACGACACAGAGATGTGAAATGACCTAATTCTCTTGGGGAAAATGGCCCAGTGGACGTGCTCAACACAGGCGTGTTACAGACCTTGATGTTGTGAAAAATGTAAGATCTGCAAAGCACAGAAACGCGGGGGAGGCCTGGCGCGTCCGGCGAGCGCTCCACGGGCGGGCTTCAGCGTCAGAAAGCCTGGCCGCGTCCCACGTGGCTGCCCTACTTCATCAAAGCTAAGACATGGCGGACGGTCAAGGGCACGATTATCTGTGCACCGCCCAGAAAGTAAAAAATGCTGCCACTTAATTAAGCACACGGTGCTCTTATCTGCTCGCCCGTAAGCAGCGGTCTGACCTCGGAGACGTTAAAGCATGAAAAAAGAAAGCGCGTCTTAGAATCAAAGAAACGGTTTGTGAACGGTGGCCCTCTTCTCCGGAAACAGCGGAGCATTCAAGGGCAACTTATATGAACCAAGGTTACTGAATTTGGTCAAGGGACTGTGCCCAGTTTCTATGGGGACAGCAAGAAGGCTTCCTAGGTTTTATGGCCCAGGCTGACAAGACTAGCTGAGCAAACACTTGCAGAGGGGCTGGGACGAGGACCTTCCCCCCATATGGTGTGGGCAGGGCCTTTCTGCATGTACTTGGATGCTTGCATAATAATAAAAAATTAATCCACAAACTAATAAAGATTAGCTCGGACCCGGAAAAGCGAGTATACTTTGGATCATCTTGGATGTCAGCCGAGGCAGGGAGAATTAGGATAAAGTGTTTAAAAGAACAATTCTCGTGTGACTTCTTTTCGAGAATCTCTTCCTCACTAGCTCTCCAGCTGTTTCTACCTTCTGACCCAGGGACTTTGAGCAGCTGATGCCACTAAGAATCTTCATCTTTTCAAAGTCACAAGGGAAACGGACAGAGGAAATGTCCTCTGAGTGGCCAGCACACCACGGATCTAGGGGGAGAAGTGAGGGGGCGGGGCTCGGAGACCGGGAACCAGGAGGGACCAGCAAATGGCCCTGGGGAGGGCGGGCAGGGATGGACATGGAGGCCTTTTCTGTTATTTACTTGGAAATACTGAATAGTTGTCTTGACTCATAGAAGTTTCCACAGTTTCTAAGATGGGGACGGAATGCACCGTTATTTGGGGGAGGTTCTTAGGTGTCATGGCTTCCGAGTGCTCTTATTCTGGGAGTCGACCCCCCCACCCTCCCCCCAAGGGCTCAGGCTCCTCTGTCCCTCCGCCACCACACCTGCCTCTGAAGGCTAAGTCACCTGAGCACTCCTGTCGGGCTCAGCCTTCTTCCCCGGCCCTGCCTCTTACGGGAGCCCCAGCTGGGTCACTACTTAGAGCGGCAACAGCCCCCCAGGGAGCTTGTCCGGAATGCAGAGCGTCAGTGCCCACCCCAGACCCGCCAAGGCAGGGCACCGGCGACTGCTCCTGAACAAGCTTCCCCCAGGACCCTTCCGTCCTCAGGCTGATGTCCGGGACGGCTCATCTACAACGACCCACTCTTCCAGGAGGCCTGTCCTGGCCTCGAACCCCACACCCCACCGCGCAGCCAGCTGCCCACGCCCCGAGCCCTCTGTGGGCTGCAGCCGGCTAGGGCTCACAGCCCTGTCCGCTCCTGGGTCTACGTCAAGAACGGACAACGCGGGACGCCTGGGGGGCTCAGTTGGTTGAGCAGCTGCCTTCGGCTCAGGTCATGATCCCAGCGTCCTGGGATCGAGTCCCACATCGGGCTCCTTGCTCGTCAGGGAACCTGCTTCTCCCTCTGCCTGCCATTCTGTCTGCCTGTGCTCACTCTCTCCCTCTCTCTCTGACAAATAAATAAATAAAATCTTAAAAAAAAAAAAAATAAAGAACGGACAACGCATTTCCAGTAGTAGTGACGGTCCAGCATGCCGTCTGGAGGGCTCTGATGGATTATTTAGAATCAGGAGGAAAGGGGCCCTCACCGGCTTGCTGTGTGTCCCCTAGCGGACTCCACTGTGTGGTTGTGCTCCTGGAGCCCAGCCAGTCCCTCCTGGTGTCCTCAGACGCCCACAGCTCAGTCCCACCGCCCACCATGGTGGGACGCTCCCGGCTGAACCCCTTCCCGCCTTCTCCAGCGGGCTCCGCCTCGTCTCCGCTCCCGCCGCTCGGAGCACCCTCCGTGGCCACCTTCCCAGGACAGGGCTCTTCCCACCTCCCTTTCACTCTCTGCAGTTGCTTCCTTCGTAGCCTTGACTGTGAGTTGTGATTCGATCAACGTTCACTTGACCCATTCGCACGTATTTTCCCCACCAGCCCGCAAACTGATTTGGCTCCCAACGAACCCAGGGCCGGGGTCCCGCTCCCCCGCCTGCCCACCTTCCCCGCCGCCCTGGCAAGAGCAGGTCGGCGCAGCGCCCTTACCTGACCCCGATCGTGAACATGCTGAGGAGCTGCTTGCCCTGCAGCCAGCCGGTGAGCATGATCAAGCCTGGGGAAGAGAAAGAAGTCTGCGTGAGCACGCGTACACTCGCACACACATGCGCACACACGCACCTGTGTGTATATCCTCAGACGTGCAACTGTGTTTCAGGCGCCGTCCCTGAGAAGAGTTCCGGGAATGTGTGCACAGACGACAAGTGAGAACCTTCAGTATCAGACCCACCCTCCTGTGTCTCTTCCAGACCAGCCCCCCCGCCAGAAAGAATCCTTCCGCTTTTTTAGGCAAGGACCAAGCCAGGTTAAGTTCAAGAGGGAAACGATCAGCCGCCCACCGGTTAGTTCCTCTCGGGCTGTTTGCAAATGTTTACAGGGGACTCCCCCACTCTCCCCGGGTGCCCCATGAGCGGGGACACCCCCCATGCTGTGGGATGTGGCAGATGGGCCTGGGGCTTACAGGGCTGTGTCCTGCCGTGTTCACCATTAACAAATTCCCTTTTCCCTTTCCTCCCTCATCATTTACCCAGTGGTTCCTAACAGCAGGCACAGTGCCAGGCCCAGGACACGCAGACCCTGCCAGAGAGGGACCCTCGGGTCAGAGAAGGGCTGGGAGTCATACTGGGACCCAGGAAAACATGCAGGCCATTCCGGCAATGGGGGAAAGTTTCCGTATCTGTCAGGTGGGGATAGGGCCCATGTGTTCCTGGAAGAGCTGTTTCAGGATTTAAGAGGCAACCATCCTCTCGAAGGCTCAGCACTGCTCCCAGCCCACAGCTACGACTGGGTGGGAGGGGTGGGAGGAGGTGGGAAGGTGGGCGGGGTCACCTGTTGAGCCTGAGGACCTGCTTCATGTAGGAGGAACAGGGAGCCAGGGCAGCCTGCACGCTGGGTGGCAGTGGTGTGTGCACGTGTGTAGGGGGTGTGCGTGTTGGGGGGTGTGACAAGATCTGATTTATTAGCTACCTTTTTTATGTGCAGCAGTTAGCGGCGGCAGGCAGATGAAATGTCGGCTGGAACCCCAGTGAATCCAGACGTAGAGACTAGAGGGGCAACTCTATCAGAAACAGGGGCGGGTGCCGACCCTGCAGCCCCGGATGCTGGGCCCCGCCCCTGCCCACAGGGCCCCTAAGGGCTGGTGCAGCGCATCACTTCCCAAACTCACACTCCGTGACTTTAGTCCACGGGCAGCTGGAAAGTGGCCCTGTGGAGGGTATTTACAGCAGGGAGCCTGGCAAACATTCCTCTCACGGGAAAGCTGGTTCTCAAGCACGGACCAGCCCGCCACGTCTCCCCTGCATCTCCCCCGTGGGCCCTGCAGGGATCGACGGAACCCTGTTCCAAAACTCCCACCCTCCTGGAACAGCTCTTAAAGTATCTGTTAAGGGCACCTGGGGGGCTCAGTGAAGCATCTGCCTTCGGCTCAGGTCATGATCCCGGAGTCCTGGGATCGAGCCCCGCATCTGGCTCCCTGTTCAGTGGGGAGCCTGCTTCTCCCTCTCCCTCTGCCCCTCCCTCTGCTCATGTGCGCACTCTCTCAAAGAAACAGATAAAATCTTAAAAAAAAAAAAAAAGAAAGTAAAAGAATACTCTTGGCTTGAGGGCTGTACAAAATCAGGTGGCAAACTCAGTTTGGTCCAGGAGTCATGGTTTCCAATGCTCATACTAGAGAGTAAAAGAGGCCTCCGGGAGGTGGTCCTCCAGGCAGCCAGGACCGCGTGGACCTTCTACTCTCCCAAAGACGCCTGGCCGATGTGCAGCCCCAAGGATGGCCAGTGAAAGGCAATGCACAGGTCTCTTTCCCCACTTGTGTCCATGACAGCCATCACGAATCTGTCAGTCCTCCTTGCAACCAAGGAGAAGCATGGCCTCAAAAGGCAGTCACAGCTCAGACCCCCACTAGTAGAGATCGGACTTGGCAGGTGAAGATAAAACCCGTCTTCCATTACGGCTCCAGGACAAAACAGGGTGGGAATGAGGGAAGAAGGCAGAGAGCTACCTCAAAACAGTGAAGCTAGTGATTTAGCCAATTCGGAGCACTTAAATCCAAATCTGAAATCTGGAGAGGCGACAAGATGCTGGAATTTTGTGAAGGGGTGCCCGAGGAAGAAAGGGCAAGCAGGTCTGTCCCCAGCACGACAGAATTGAAAGCTCTGACCCCAGACCACCTCTTCTCAGCCTCTCTGCTACATTTCCTACCTCTGAGAAGTTGCAGAGAAGTGCAATTCCCCTCCATGCCTTTGATCATACCCTGTGCTCTGCCTGGAATGCTTGGTTCCCTCTTTTTTCACTTGGCAAACTCCTACATAGCCTGCAAGACCCCGTTTAATGTCACATTCCCCTCAGAACCTTCCAACCCCCCTACTCAAGATTGACTTGAGTGTCACGTTTGTTCACATGTCTCTGTCTTACTGGCCTGGGGTCCTTCAGAGGGCAGAAGCTGTGTCTGATCCAACTTTGTAGCCCCCGACTGTATCCCAGTGACCAGCATGTCACATGACACTCAGTCAATGAGTTCATGCATCTGGGTGGCCCGAGGCACAACAGAAGTGCTTCATGGAGGGACGGCTGTTTCTCCCACGAGCTTTCTCTGGCTCCACAGTTTTAGGGAGACTCACTGGTCCCGCCTCTCATCACTGCCTGTGCCACGGGCCACGGTTTCTGGGTTCCCTTATGAACCCATCCACTCAACAAGTGTTGATTGAGAAAGAGCCCTGGGCCAGGACCCGGTGGATTCTTAAAGCTGGGAATGAAGACCACAGAATCAAAGCCAGAGCAGGAGATAGGAGGAAGCAGCCGGTGAAGGGGCCGGGGCGGCCCCATGGGGATATTCAGGCTTGAGACCCACAGTTAGGTCAGCAGCATCATGTTGGTGCTGCCTGCTGTGCTGCCAAAGGCCAAGGGGCACAAGCTCAGGCACAGACTGCTCAGTGGCCTAGGAATATGGCTGGTGCACTGCTAAACCACACCTCTCAGCCTCCTCTGAGGTTACATTGGGCACGTGACTCCATTCTGGCCAATCAAGAATGGGCAACAGGCCAAGGTGATGACCTCATGCCTTAAACGTTTCCCACACCAGCCTCTGCTCGGGCTTTGTCCACCTGCTGGATGAACAAGTAGGGAGAGCAGCCAGCCTCTGAGGACCAGGAGGGAGGGATAAGCCATCCTATGGGCGGGGCCTGGGACCCCCAGTTGGTGATTGGAGGGGACCTACCCAGAAAGCCACTCCATCAGGAACGTGCCCGTGGACTGTGGTCTGAGCAAGAAATACACCTTGACCAGGGAAGCCATTACAGTGTCGGGCTGCGCGGCACGGTTAACCGGGGCTGAGATAGAAACCTCTTGGCCCTATCAGAGTCTCTGGTCCCATCCCTCGGTCCTCACCCATGTCAGCAGCAGGTGTCTGAGAAACGGCCATGCCCACTCAGGACAGCTCCCCTCCGTCCCCTGGACCCAGTGCAGATGCCGTACTCACCAATGATGGCAAATGAGAAAAGTGTCAGTTGCTTCCCCAGCTTGTCCATGCTTTTCTGTAGTGGGGTTTTAGGCGTCTGAAAGGATGAGAACCATGGGTTTGTGAGACGAAATCCCAGGAGCGCCCCTCGGCTTCTGCCTGGTGTTCTTATATCTCGAGTGGAGTGACGAGTCCCCAGGGAGCACGCATATTAAAAACTCGCTGATCTCTACACTTGAGGACTGTGCATGTTCCTATCTGTAAGTTTAATCTTGACAGCAAGATGTTGTGTTGCAAATGTTGCAAAATGTTGTGCAATAAAAATAAATTTTTAAAGGCATGAAGAGTGTGAACTCATGTTAACCACATCATTCTCGTTGCTAAGGAGGGGGCAGGGCCGGTGTCAGTAGCCGAGAGGAATCGCAAACCCCAGAAAACCAAAGCCCCCACTGGCTCTTACCTCCTCAGCCTGCATCATCTTGAACACTTCTCCGAACTGGGACCTTTCCCCTGTTCCAATCACGACTCCCTGATTCAGGAGAGAGGTGCGTGAGGTCTGAAGCCGGAAGCCCACTGGTGAGGGCGGCCAAGGTCCCTGGGGCTTACCTGCCCCTTCCCGTACTGCACCAGGGTCCCCATGAAGACGATGTTGCTCAGAGTGGTGAGGTCCCCCCTGCCGGCCAGCGGGCTGTCCGTCTTACTGCACGGCTCGGCTTCTCCCGTGAAGCTGGACTCGTCTACCAGGAGATCTGTGACCTAGAAGGGGAAAAGATGAAGGATTCTGTCCCTTCACCCCAAGAATGGGTTTTAAAAGCACAGAATGGACCACCCTTACTTTGTAAAACTTCTCAATTGGGAAAAATTTCCTGTGTGTAAAAGATAGTGCCCCTGACTGCCCGGAATGAGGTCCGACCACTGGTCCCTAAATAGCAGGCAGGCATCTCTAGGCAGAAAGCGTCCCTCCGCTAGGACCTGGAGTTGGTGGTAAAGGACTTTTTACCTGGGTCACCTGCACTGACCTGGCAGGATATTCAAATGAAGTCTTTCCTGAACAAAGTAGATTCCCAGGGACCATCCCTGATACTGAGGGTCGTTTCTAAAACCTCGAATAAGGGGCACCTGAGTCTGATACAGAATTCAGGAACTTCAGGCATCTGTCTTGGGTGCATTGAAGAAAGCTTGTGTCTATGTTTAAATTTGAACATGATCTTCAGGTTCCGAGAAATCACTGTCATCTTGCCCATGGATCAGGATGACTGATCTGGCATTGACCGTGTCTAACGGGTGGTCCTGGAGATGCCTCTGGAGACGGCTGGAGCTGCTGGTCCCCGGCTACTCAGGCACAGATGCTCTTGCCTTTCCCGAACCAGGGTCTTCCAGAGACGCTGGCTCTGACGTCTGGTTTGGAAAGTAAACCAGACTGCCCTTGTCCGCCTTGGCCATGAAGTCACGGCCCATGAAGTCGTGATGATTTTCTGCCACTAAGAAATACAAATCTCATTTTGGAATGTAATGAAGTTTTGTTTTGTTTTGTTTTTAAATGTTGCCACAACTAAAAAAAAAAGACCAAAAAACCAGAAACAAAACCTTGACCGGAAAAGCACAGGACGGCACCTGGCCCCGTCATGCCCTTACGCAACAGACAGCAAGCAAAGCACACGTCGAAATCAGGGAACCAGGATCAGAACATGGCCTCAGAGGCCTCAAGGAACTGAATAAGCTTTGAATTGTGTAGCCCCTCTTGAAACACATGTCTCATACCTTCTATAACATTAGTTAAGGTTTTCATGTAATGTTCAACGTTAGAAAAAATCTTAGGCAACAGTTAACTTGGAATATACTTTTCAAAGCACCTGTGCCTTTCTCTGGACACTCCACGTCCTGCCCTCCCCGGAAACCCCCACATAAGCCATGTGCTTTGAGCCAGGTTATTCGATGACAGCCTAAGGTTACGTTAACACCAGACACCACACATGGGCACAGCGCACGTGTGTGCACACATACACACACACACACAGTGTGTGCTTTGAGCCAGGTTATTCGATGACAGCCTAAGGTTACGTTAACACCAGACACCACACATGGGCACAGCGCACGTGTGTGCACACATACACACACACACACACACCAGCAGAGGAGGAGGGAGGTACCAACAATTCCACAACTCCTCTGATGTGCTAGGCCCTGTGCCAAGCACTTCACAAGGCCTATCTCTTAGTCTCCACACCCTCCACGAAAGATGCTGTTGGTTTCTCCATTCTACATGTGGGGAAACTGAGGCATGGAGTAATTAAGTAACTTGTTCGAGTACCTTGTTTGAGGTTCTACAGCTACCTCAGAGCAGAAGCATGAACCAAGGCACTGGTCCCAGAAACTTCGCTCTTAACCATTTGGCAGAACTGACACAGACCCAGTAGGTGTCACTCGAGAGGTGAGTCTCCTGCAGCTGGCTTGCACCAGGTACGGAGGAGGACATATAAGGGTCCGGGGTAAGCTCTTCCCCTAAGGACCTTGTTATTTCGGCATAGAAGACCAACTCAGAGAAGCTGTCTTCCTACAAACTCACAAGACAGCAGTGAGATTGGCACTATTCAAACAGGGGCTGCTGAGTTCTCTACGCTTGCAAATTTAAAAATTTCATGGCCACCTTTTACAAAAATGCACACCGCCATGGGATCCCAGCCCCAAGGATGACAAGGGCTACCCATTACCTGTGCGATGCACCTGCCCCTCTCCTAACAGAACCCCCAGTGGGAATGGTATTGGGGTTGGGGATGGCTTCGTGCCCCCCCACCAATGTCACTTCCCAGTCTTCCTTGCAACTCAGTGTCCCTGCCTTTGGGACAACAGGACATAAGGAGAAGTCACCGACAGTCCTGGGTAGGATCTGTGACGGTGGCTGAGCTGACAGGCCCTCTTCCCCTTCTAGCTTCCTCCTCCTCCCTCTCTGGGCTTTCATTATAGTGGCTCTAGAAGCCGTGTTACAGGTATGGGGGGCGGGGTGAGGGGGCTGGGAGAAGCCCCGCCCTTTGTGCCACGGCGGAGCCACTGTATCGGCGTTGGACACTCCACTTCCGGTCTCTCATGACGAGAGAGGCGTAAATCCCTGGCCCACTGAAACCTCTCTCTCTTACTCTGTTCGCCGCAAACACAACTACCAACTGATCTGGAGTTTGTGGTTTTTTATCTCTAGGACATCAAGGGCAAGGCAGAGGACACAATGAAGGAAGAAATGGGAAGACGCAGTCACCCAGCACCACCGCCTGCCGACGCCACAGAGAGCAGAGCAGGCGGCAGAAATCGGCACCACAGCCCTGGCGAGCAGGGACTGAGTTTCCAGAAAACACTGTCTAATGGGACATGAGGATAATTTGAATAAATTGCATGTACTTGGAAAATCTGGCTTAGGTTTACAGTTACATCAAGTTTGAAGCACATCGAATTTGTACCTAACTTCGTTTGTTCACCTTGAAGTAATCCTGTAGTCAAAATGGTAATAATGGAAACACTGGGAAGGGAAGCCCTTCACTGACCAAGTCCTGGAGCTGTAATTATTCCAGTCTGATGTTCCCGCCAGACCCGGTCTGCTGCAGAAGACTGGGGAGTGGGGAATGGGAAGGTGGAGCACTTGGGCTGGGGAGATGAACGGGAGGAGGAGAGTTCCTGGGGAATCGGGGACTTGAAACGGGTCTTGAAGGATGAGCAGACATTTGCTGAGTGAATCAGGCAGGGAAGGAAAAGAAGGCAGGGAGGGGGACTGGTGATGCCTGAACTTGGTAATAACCCGCTCGGTCAAAGCAACTAAGAGGAGGGGGAGGTAAAGAAAAGTCCTCTCTCCTCCCAGTACCCCTCCAGCATTAACGGGACAGCAGCCCAGAGTGGTGAGCACGGGCACCAAGGCACCCTCTTTGGGGTACGGATTCTTAGGGTGGGGAGGGGGCGTGTGGTGGGTGCTGTCCCCGGTGCTGAAGCCATGGCGGGGCTGGAGAGCTGTTCCTGCCCCTGAGCAGCACTGAATGGAGGGGTGACAGGCAAGAAGACACGAGGTTTGGTCCACGTGGAGCAGAACAACTGTGGAAGGTGTGGCTGAACTCAGCTACATCGGAGATTGGTTATGAAGTTTGCATAGTACCTTATAAGTAATGAGGATCCAGAAAAAGTCTTGATCAGAGAAGAGAAGTGAGGGAGATCATAAAACCAAGTCAGATGTTGGAAGAGGTAGCCAGCTGCGCTGGGATGGGAAGCCTACAGTCCAAGAAACACAGCCCAAGTGAGACAGGAAGGCTCTGGATGAGGGCTGGCGGTGGGCGTGGGCGGAAGAGCCATCCGGGAGGGACAGGAGAATGGCAGTAAGCGGAACTAAGTGGGCGCGTGGAAGCGGGCAGAGGTCACGAAGACTCGGAGCCTATTCTGGTCTAGAGAACATCTGTCAACTAAGCATATTTAATCCTGAATATATTTCATTAAAGTCAATTTGGGATTGGCGGGAATCTTATAGCGCAAGGCTTAGTTGACACCCTGACCTTCCGAACCAAGACATGAGCTTTGACTCTTCCTCAGGTTCATTTGTTCTGTTTTTAAATTCCAACACCTTAATTTTGTTTTCCCACCCAGTGACACTGATCTTCATTCTGACCCCCAGAACTGTAAGGATCCATCGGCGTTGTCTTTTTCTTTTTTTAGAATTTTATTTGTTTATTTGACAGAGAGAAATCACAAGCAGGCAGAGAGGCAGGCAGAGAGAGAGGAAGGGAAACAGGCTCCCCGCTGAGCAGAGAGCCCGAAGCGGGGCTCGATTCCCGGACCCCGGGATCATGACCTGAGCCGAAGGCAGAGGCTTAAATCACTGAGCCACCCAGGTGCCCCCCATCGGCGTTGTCTTACACCACTCTGTATGTGGTCACTTGTTCCAGTTGCCTTAGGGAACGGATACAGGGAGGAAACCCAGAGGGAGAGCCAGAGAGCTAAAGGAAGTCAGAACAGCTGATCACAGCAAGAGAGCGCCCACTGCAGGCAGTGACGGATGTGGGCTCTGCAGCCCAAGGACCTGAGTTCAAATCCTCCTCCCCGACTCACGGCCGCATGAGCTCAGGTGGGCTGCTCAGTCTCTCCAGGGTTCTGTGTTCTTGTGCTCAAGTCAGAAAAATGAGTGCTGTTCCCTTAAGGTTGTGGGGGATGGAAGGAGGCAGTTTCTACCCGGTGGTGAGCACAGACCTGACTATGTATTTCTATATACACATTAGTTCTCTCCAGAAGAGAGAAAGAGAGAGGCAGGGAGTAAGGGGGAGTGTCTGGACCAAGAAGGAACAAAGGTGGGTGGGTGGGTGGGTGGGTGGGTGGGTGTGGGTGTGTGTGTGTATGTATGTATGTATGTATATATATATAACTTCTGGTGACCTCCCAGGCACCAGGTCAGCTGAGGGGGCAACCAGTCAAAGCACAGAACCCACACGATACCAGTGGGCACCCAGAGGAGGCTGGGCCTGAACCCAATTGAGGGCTCTGATCACTTCCTGCTCATACACAGGCAAGACGCCTCCCATCCCCCCACACCCAGCCAGCCTCCTACCTTGGAGACAAAGCATTACTTGGAGCCCTGACAGATCCCATTCATTACCCTTTTCATGCCAGAAGTGGGAAAGGAAGAAGGAGGAGCAGTGTCCCTGCTCTACTGGCTAGACCAGGTCAGCCTACCCCCTAGGTCTTGACCTTCGTTAACTATGGGGAGAGAAAATGTTTGCTGACCCCCACGCACAATGCAAAAAGCGCTAGTATTTGGGTGACTTATTTTACGAATGTTCCGGAACCTGCTGTTTCTTGGACTTAAAAAAGCTTTCCTAGGTCTCAGAGTGAAACAGCTGACACAAATATCCCACTGTGAATAAACAAAGCTATTGATTGTTCGGGGCAGTTGCAAAATACCAAAAGGGAACTCTGTAGTGTTTGTGCCTGGCAGTGAGGACGGAAAGCACTCTGTCCTGTGGACAGCGGGCACAAAAGAATTTAACATAAGCAGGACAGGAAGAAAACTCATTGAAAGAGAAAGTTGCTTGGGGTTAAAGCTGTTTCGGGGACTGTTGGAGAGCCGGGGAAGGGGTACAGGGGAGCCACCGCTGAGACGCAGTGACTGCTTACGTCACACCAGGCACGGGGCCGAGTGTGTTTTACGGGTTCTTACTTACTCAAGGTGGAACGAACGCTAGCCCCTTTCACAGATAAGGAAACTAAGGCCAGAGCACCCAATGCTTCCCCAAAGTCATATGCTGGACGGTGCAGCGCAGGGATGTGAAACCCAGGGCGCCCTGATTTCCAGCACGCGCCTGTCACTCCCCTGCGTCAGGTACTGCTCCGGGCCATCTCCATCTATGACATCCTGTAACAGTCATCCTACAGGCCTCATCACCCCCATCTTACAGGCAGGGACACAGGGGCACAAAGAGGTTAAGTAACGTGCTCCAGGTCACCCAGCTTGTGAAGGGCGGGCCCTTGGTTCAAACTCTGGCCGATGCCCTGCCCCAGGGCACCAATGACCTTGAGGCATGGACTCTGGGTAGCACCTGTGTCAGGCACATGTCCTCCAGACCAGCTACCCAACCCCCGGAACGCACCCCAAAGCTGGGGAATCCTTGCATCGGGAGGCAGAGCCCACTGCTCTGTGAACAGATGATGTCAGACTTCCTCGTGGGCGGGGCCTGGCTCCTCTAAGGGGACCCAGTGCCCTGGACTTGGAGTCAGATGCTCGTGCAGGGGTGTGGGGGGTGGGTAGCAGACGGTGAGGAATCCGTTCTGCTGCGGGCAGGGGTAGCGGCATGAGCCTAAGAGCGAGCAGCCCAGCCTGCTGGGGGAATCTGAGAGTCGGGCAGAGGGCTTTCAAAGGGAGTCTCTCTTTGCTCTTCCCTACCCGCCCCTCCACGCCATTTTCTTAGCTTGCCAGTGATCCTCCAGTTCCTAAAAACACATCCTCCGGAAAGAACGACATCGGGGAGATAGCCTGTGCCTAATCCTTTATCACTGAGAGCTTAAGCAACTCTTCAGTATTCTTGGAAGGATTCCTAAAATAGATGACCCCATCCACAGATCCCTCTGACCTGGACTTAGCCTTTCCTCGAGAATCCAGGATTATCTCCGGGACTGTGAGCTGGTGACACCAGGACACCCACAAAGGTCAGGGAAACAGCTTGCCACCCCCCGCCCGAGGTCTCCAAACCACACAACTGTAAAAGCTTGGGCTACGAGTTATACCTTCGCCGATAGGCTTCCCTGCTCATCGTTCAGCAATCGGACATCAGAGTAGCTGTTTCTAGAAACAACTCTTGCCCCATTCCTCAGCCCCAGCCTGGTTTAATTTGCTGTGGCAGCCTGCCGTAAGCCACAGACTCACGTCACCAAACTCTCTTAGGTTTTTACTGGAAATGGGAATAAATAATTCATGGATGCAATTTGAGGGGCTTTGTGTTTGCAACGAGCCGGCTGCCGACTTCATGCCGTCATATGTGCATGTATGTTTGTGAACACACGCGCGTGTGTGTTTGTGTGTGTGTGAGCACAGACCAGGACTCAGGACCCCTCACCTCAGTGAGACGGATGTCTGCAGGGATCCGGTCTCCGATCGAGAGAGACACAATGTCTCCGGGAACCAGGTCTCGTGCAAGCAGATGCTGGAGCTTTCCTTCTCTTATGCTATATTTGAAATGGGAAGAAGCAAAAAAGCACGCTGATGACCTCCTGTTTGCGCACACTTTTAAGAAACTTGAGGAAAGAATAGAGAATCACACTTTCTCTTTCAGTGGTGGACAAACCCTTGTGCCTTTATCCTATTTTTAATTCACATACCCTAAAAGACCTTTGGAAAAGCGTGTTGTTTCTGGGAGACCCTGGGCCTCGTCTGAAAAGTGGGGCTCCTATTCCTGTTTACTCTGCCTGGAAACAAGGCAGAACCACATGGACTCTAGAAGCTTCTGGAGGTGTAGGTCAGCAGCTCTAAAGCTTCCTTAATGGAGCCGGTAGCCAGCAGTGCCCCTGTCCTTGGAGAAGACAGCACTCTGGCCACAGAGAGCCATCTTCCGTGCAGAGCCAGGGTTGGAGTGGGGAGGAGCACCAAGTATCCGAGAGGCCTGGGACCTCCTTTCCCACCGGGCTATGACCCCTACTCCTGGCATGTGCTTCTGTGCACAGGTTCCAATGGCAGTCCCCCCTCCTGGGACACTGCTGCCCCAGCTGGACTCCTGCCCACCCCTGGCCCTCTTCGATTTGTCCCCTACCCAGTGGCCAGAGAGCTCTTAAAATGCAAAAAATCAGGTCACAACTCCTTCCTGCTCTTGCTTTCCATGACCTTGGACTCAAACTCGAAAGCCCTGCTAAGGCTGCTTTGACCGGGACCTCCCCACCCCATTCCTGCTGCTCCCCGTCTCAGGTCACCTGCCTTCAAACACAACCAGCTTTCTAGTCTCAAGGTCTCTGCCAACCTTGGACAGTGAAGAGGACATTCCCCTCTTCTTTGTTAACAATTCACTCGTACAGACAGCCACCTTTCCCCCAGAGCCGTCTGTCCTAGGCAGGGAGTCCTGAGTGACTGAGACCATCGGGGAGATCCCATCCCCTCCAATGACTGGTGTGGGCCCAGACACGTTCCATAGCACTGGTTTTTGGGACATGAGTGGACATTTCTTGGGGGCTCGAGCACGAACACACACACACACACACACACACACACACACACGACCTCTTCTTCTGTTGGATGTTTTCACATCCGCCTCTGATGCCCGGAGCTGCGGCCTGGGTCCAGGGAGCACGGAGGGAGGCAGCCAGAGTCCAGAGCCAACAAGCCACAGGTGGCAGAGTGACAAAATCAAAGGACCCCTTCCTCGGTGCCTTCGCAAACTAACCAGCCACGTGGCCCCCTGACCTGAGATCCCTTGCTGGGAGACGACTCAGTTTCTCTGGCCTGAGCGGCTGAGCTGTCCCCGTGGCCGGAGCATCCACCAGAGATTCACCTGCTGGTCCCTCCTCTTCCTCAGGTCTCGATCGAAATGTCAGCTCCTTCCCACATCTCCGATCAGCGCAGCGCGACCAGCTGCTCTCGGGGGCCGCTCCCACTCTTCCACCACGTGCTGCTTCCTCTCTGGGAGGTTTTCCTTGGGTCGGGGGGGCCATTTTGCCTTTAGTGCCCCTGCCGCAGTCCAAGGTCGTCCTCCTTTCACTTCATCTTTGGCCTCCCTAGGAGGAGCGTGAGCGCCCCAAAGGCCAAGCCCTCGCCTTCTTGTTCGGCCGTGTAACCCCAACACTGTTTCTTCTGGCACACAGTAGGTGCTCACTAAGATGCACTGAGATCACGGACAATGGGGGGGCACCCGGGAGGGGCCCGCGCGGCAGGCATTCCTTCTGGCTCGCCCGAGAGGCCTCAGACACCGAGGCGGCCGCGGCTCACTTCAGTGTCCTCGCCGCCTGCCGGCCGCCACTGTCCTTAACCCTGAAGTCATCTTTGAGAAGTGACTCCCGGGGCCATCAATAATGCATACCACTCACCTGAAAGGCCAAGACTTGATATCTAGACTTAAGATTGGATCATCAAATCACATAAATCATTTACGTTTCCGTTTGTCCATACGCTGACATCACACATCCCATGTCTGGATTTCTGACAGCCTCGCTCATCTACTTACTGAGCCCAGACATGTTTAGCGTCCCCGCCGAACCTTCCAGAATTGACTCAGCTTGTCTCATGGTTCCACATCGTCCTCTTTTTGTCTCTGTTAGTCATTATTCTCTGCCTTTTATTACACACACACACACACACACACGCACACACACACGTGCCCCTTGCTTGCGGGCTCCTTAAGAGGTGGGGCTCATCCCATTAGATCTTTCTATCCCCCGCCGTGGGGCACAGCTGTACCATTTACATCCAAATATAGGTTCTTCCCTGAACATTGCCTTTCAGGAAACGGTTACCATCAGCTTAAACCCTTCCGAAGCCCCTGGGGTCATGAGATACGTTCAGTTACTGCCTTTGGAGCGACACGTGGCTAAGTGGGAAAGACCCGTGGCCCCCGACCTCAGCAGAGCTGGGCAGGGGAGGGGAGGCAGATGTGGACCTTTTCTGAAATCCGTCCATTCCTCTAAGGAGAGCCGCACGTGGATGACCTGGGAAGTACACTGGGAATTACACGGAGGAGAAGTCGGGCCCCTCGGTGTGGGCGGCTTCCCTTCCGCCCTGGCTGTGCACGAGGGCAGCCACCAGCCCCCCATGGGCTACTGACGCTGAGTGAGAAGAACTCACTTCCCCCATCGCCCCAGCCACACCCAAGTCCTCAGGGTCCTGTGTGAGTACTGGTGCCATACTGGACAGTGGGGATTACAGAACATCCCAGAAAGTTCGAGTGCACAGCACTGTGGTTTGGTCCTTCCTTTCTCCTTTTTAAACAGCTGTGGTAAGGGCTGTGGGGTAACAGGAGGTGCCGTGGAAACGTCCAGGCAGGAAAGAGGCCGGCGGGACTGCGGGGCACATGCCCGGAGGTCACCCTTGCACCACCTCGCCCCGCAGCCCAGCGGCCCTGCATCGCCAGCCCCTCCCTTCCCCTCCCAGAGAATCTTATGCAACTTCTGAATGTAGGAAAACTGCGCACGGCTTTGCACACCATACCATGGGTTTCGTGGGCCGCCCTCTTCCCAAAGCCATTCCCGCCATCTGTGGCCCCGGCCCAGGCACCCTGATTAGACCCTGAGAGACTCGAGGCCCAGAGAGGTAGAACGACAGGCCCAAGGACACACAGGAATCTCCTGGCAGGGCAGACACCAACCCCTGGAAAACCCTGGAAAGACATGGTCCTCCTCCATCATGCTACCAGGGACACAAACTTGGCCAAACTTTTGCCAAATTCACCAGTGCACCGGCTCCGATGAACCAGAAAGTTCCAGGGAATCTCTGACTTACCATTTACACTCAGGAGGGACAAGCTTGGTCAGCTCCTCCAGGGACTTCTCCGACCTGTACTCCTGGCGGCAGCACAGCGAACACCATAATCAGGGGTGGGAAGTCCGCACCGTCACACCCGGGCTACCCTGACCCAGACCTCGGGAACTAATTACACACCTGGATGAAGGCGACGGTGACCACGATCAGCACGGCCTAGGGAGCAAACAGGGAGGGCAGCGTCAGCCCCCAGCTGTTGGGTGAGTGAGTGAGCCCATGGACAGTAGGGTGCAGCACCCCACCCTTCCAAATTTCCTTTCTTCTTGCAAACCAAGCCCACGGAAACCTACAAAACAGATGACCCCCCCACCAAAACAAAAAACAAAAAACAAAAAAACCCCAGAAAAATCATCCCAAATTCTGGCATTCAAAGTTTCACATTTTAGGGTAATTCTAGATTTTTCCGCATAGACATACAACACAGGATCCTATGGTATAGACGTATTCTTTTACAAACTGCCTTTTCACACGCTGTATGGTAGACATCATTCCACCTCAGAAGGTACGGATGTAGCTGCAGCCTTCTAAACAGAGGAGCAAACACCATTGCTTGGAAGGAGCCTGATTGTGTATTTTAGAAGAGCCCATGACAGACAGAGGGAAGCAAGAATGACAGTCATCAAAAGGTATTCAGGAAGAGCCAGAGAGAAAAGGTCATATAATGTAAGATTCCATTACATAAAATAGCCGCAGAGGACAGAGAGACAGAGAGTGGACCCAGGGATGCCGGGGACAGGGAGGGGTGGGGAGGGATGCTGGGGGAGGGCCTGGTGATGGGGGGGCAGCTGCCTTTGCCAACCATGGAGCATTTCAGCTCTAGCTAGAAGGGAATGTGCTAAACGCCACTGGATTGTATACTTCAAAATGGTTATTTTTTTTAATCATGTGACTAAGGTTTTAATTAAGAAAACCTTCTTTTCAAAAAGGTGCTCAGCCGTTGTGTCTGGAGAACAGCTTACAAAGGACGCCTCTGGGTAGTGCACGCACAGCAGGGTCACGGAAGAGGGGTTCACTGCAACACTGTTCCCAACAGCAAGGAACTAGGAGCCCCCGTGTATCCACCGACACAGCGATCGATGGCAAAATGACCCAGGACATCTCCACAGGCGGGACAGAGAAGCACGAGGATTTCCTTTCCTTTCTTTCTGCTGTATTTCCTGTTTTTTCTCTACAGCCACACTCTTTTTTTCTTGCCTAATAAAATGGGCAAAGACTCTGTAAGCCCCTGGGCAGTGGGGTCTGGGAGCCGGTGCTGCCCCCACCCACCCTCACTCACCATGGCGATACTGACGGCGTCCTCGTACTCCTTCGTGAGGACGCTCACCAGGGCGGAGGCTAGGAGCAGCAGGATCAAGGGGTTCTTAAACTGCAGAGAGAACACAGGGCGGCGGGGGTGGCAGTGGTGGGGGGAGGTGTTCTCTGCTTTCGGCCCAGGGCTGGGTTTCCAAGCCAGCAGGACAGTGAGGTTCTCCTCCACCCGAAATCCCACCCGTGCAGTTTCACGGACACTGGCTTCCTGGGGGACATCCTACACTGTGCCTGTCTGGACAGCAGCCCTGGCCCTGCCTTGGAGTTCTTGGTCTCATCCTACCAGGTCTTCGCGACACACCAGGTCAGGACACAGCCCCTCTGGTGGCCTGCCAGCTCTGGTCCAGCACGGCCAAGGGGTCCCCTTTGCTACGTCAGCTCCCCAATGCCATGTGTCCCAATCACACCTACGTGCCCCTGGGGGCTCTAGTGAGGTCCCTCCTGAGAACCAGTATCACAGAAACTTCCCGAAAGGATTTTTACTTTATTGCTTTATGTATCTACTCCCTCCGGTCACAGATCTATTACACAGTAGTTCATGCTACAGACAACTGAAAGGAAACATAACAACAAACACACAAAAAGAGGAAGACAGAGAGTGGACCAAAGATCAGGATCAAAGTAAAAGTTAAAATATCAGTGTGCAAGTCCTGTTTTCATGGTTTCAAATGGGCTGTGCATTTGGCCTTGAGCTTCCCAGCAGCCAAGGCAAAAAGAGGAATGTGTTCAGATGTGTGATTCATGCTGCTCACGAGAAAAAGCATGACATGACACTGGTTATGTCAGTGTGGAGCAAGGAGGGACTGAATGCCCCTTACTCCCCACCCCAAGCTTGCTGTGCTTTATCTCCTCTGAACGAGGGACAGGACATTTTGCGGGCAGCTCACCAGCAGCCCCGACTTAGCTGCACCGTCTATTCTGAATCCTCAAGACTGAGCAACTTGGGGCACCTGGGTGGCTCAGTGGGTTAAGCCGCTGCCTTCGGCTCAGGTCATGATCTCAGGGTCCTGGGATCGAGTCCCGCATCGGGCTCTCTGCTAGGCAGGGAGCCTGCTTCCCTCTCTCTCTCTCTCTCTCTGCCTGCCTCTCTGTCTACTTGTGATCTCTCTCTGTCAAATAAATAAATAAAATCTTTAAAAAAAAAAAAAGACTGAGCAACTTGAAGACATTCCACCATCTGAGCTACCGTTTTTCTGATTGCATCAAGAACTTGAAACATGCATCAAAGTTTCAGATGGACCTTACTCCATTGGCTACAGGCTTCTCCCTAAGGGTGAAGGCCTCCATGTATAATTTTGTGGACTCTGTAAAGCGTTCCATGGGCATGAAGTCCCAGATGAAAAAAAGGTCTTAGACTCAAACGGTGTCAGGGACACATCACCCAAAAGCAAAGGGCAGGGTTTGTTCTGACTCTGCTTCAAACAAGTCAACTATAAAAAGGAGTCTTTGAGGCACGTGGGGGAAAACAGACGGTGGACCCAGCACTTGAAGTGGCCCAGGCCAGTGAAGGAATAATGGTACTAGCGGGACAAGAGTATTGTTGTTACGGTTTAAAAAAAAAAATGTTCTCTAATGATAGAGATACACAGCGAAGTACAGGTGACAAAAGGATTCAGCATCTAGAATTTGTTTTATTTTTTTAAAGATTTTATTTATTTATTTGACAGAAGAGATCACAAGTAGGCAGAGAGGTGGGGGGGGTGGGGAAGCCGACTCCCTGCTGAGCAGAGAGCCCGATGTGGGTCTCAATCCCAGGACCCTGGGATCATGACCTGAGCCGAAGGTAGAGGCTTTAACCCACTGAGCCACCCAGGCGCCCCTAGAATTTGTTTTAAAATGCTGCAAAAAAAAAAAGGGGGGGGGGAGGGAGAAAAGTGGGAAATGGACAGGTAATTATTGAAGGTGCATAATGGGCATGTAGGGGTCATTATATTATTCTAAGATTTTTTAAAAAGCTTTGGCCAGTGAAGCCCCAGTTTCGGTTCTGACAGCACCTGACAGCGCAGGACATGGGTGGGTCTGGGGCAGCTGCAGGGGGAGGGGCTGCACTTGGCGCTGCCTGGCAGAGCTCACGCCAAAGCCACAAGCACTCATGGGTGGAGGCGGACACACCCTTTCCTCAGAAGTCCAGGGAGGATGAAGTCCAAGAGCAGAGGGATATGTGAGCTCAGGAAAGCCCAGCGGAGCGGGCATCCCGTCTGGGGCACCTGTGATAAAGGACCACAGCCTGGGGGCTTAAACAATGTAGGCTGATTCTCTCAGTTCCAGAGGCCAGAACTCCAAATAAAGGTGTTGGTAGGGCCAAACTCTTCCTGGAGGCTCTGGGAGAGACCCTTCCCGCCTCTCCCAGCCTCTGGTGCTGGCCCACCATCCGTGCTGTTCTTGGCTTGGAGACACACCCTCCGGTCTCTGCCACTGTGCTCACATGGCCTTTTCCTGCCTGTGGGTGTCTCCATGTGTCTCCCTCTTCTTATCAAGGACATCAGGGACAGGATTTAGGGCCATCCTAATCCAATAGGACCTCATCTGAACTAAGTCACACCTGCAAAGACCTTATTTCCCTTTTTCTTTTTTTAAAGATTTCATTTATTTGACAGAGAAATGGAGAGAGCAAAAGCAGGAGGAGTGGCGGGCAAAGGGAGAGGGAGAAGCAGGCTCCCCACTGAGAAGGGAACCCAACGTGGTGCTCGATCCCAGGACCCCGGGTTCATGACCAGAGCTGAAGGTAGACACTTAACCAACTGAGCCTCCCAAGCACCCCAAGACCTTATTTCCAAATAAGGCACTATTCAGAGTTCCAGGTAGACATGAGTTTGAGCGGGGCGCTATTCAACCTAGCACAGGAGGAAAAACACCTCTGTCCAGCAGAGCTAAGAGGAAGATTTCATTTCGGCCCTGAGCCCACCACAGACTTGCCGTCCTGTTGGAGAGAAGTGAGGTGAGAGGTACACAAACAGGGACCGAACCCCCAGCATGCACCAGGCACCTGACTTCTCCAGTTCAACTTCTGAAGCTCGGTTATCCTCACGTGACCCCGGCTTCTGCTGCCTCAGGGCCTTTGCACTCCCCCTGCTTCTGCACATCATTCCTCTAGACCCTCCCACAGCTCCCTTCTTTACTTTTTTCAGGTCTCCGCTCGAAGATCAGCCCTTTAGGCACCAGTCAAACGGCTCCCCTGAGCACACAGTCCAAAATAGCTGTCCTGTGATCATTTCCTAGCACCTGTCCTGACTCGTCTCTCCCCATCACACTGACTGCATGATGTATTATATAGGCAGCTGTCTGTCTGTCTTCCCATAAGCAAAAAGTTGGTCTGGCTGCTGCTCTCTGAACAGCTCAAGTCCAGGAACATAAGCATTTATCTAGAATGAATGAGTGAATAAAGCAGCAAGCGCCCAGTTTTAGGTGGGGAAACTCAAGGCTTGGTGGGGTGAGAGCTCCTACTCAGGTCACAGAGCAGACATCAGCACTAGGTCTGTCCTCCCTCAGGTGCAAGTCCTCCTGTCCAGGTCACTTCCACAGTGCCACCTGGCTCCCTGCCCTCCCCTCCCTTCAGGCTACACCCACCCAGGACTCTGGGAACACCAGGTCTATTTCTGGACAACAGGCCCCTTCAGCCATGGGTTCAAGGCTAGCTCAGGGGGGCGCAGTCCTGGCTGGGACCCCTCTGAGTGCTGGGACCCAGTGCTGGTCTCTGGCCAGGCCTAGACCAAGAGCCACCTTGAACCCCAATTCCAATCCCATAGGCTCAGTCCTCTCCTGAGCTGGACCTGGACATTTCTTCAATGCTGACGTCACCAGTACCCCCTCCATCCCCATCTTCAGACCATCCCAAGCACCCATCCAGTCGGTGTCATCCAACACAAGTGAGTCACCATGAAATCCAGCAAACAGGTGCCAGACCCAACGGGAAGGCCCTGCCACAAGCCACATGGGCTGCTCTGGCCATGGATGGCCAGATCCTCCCTGGCTGGGGGCCCTTCTGAGCCCACACATTCAAGGGAGACAGGCAGAAAGGGGTTTGCAATAGGAACAAGAAAGCCAAGTGACATTTTCCTGAGCATGTCCCACGTGTCCTGCTCAACGCTACAGCTGTACCAATTCTTAGGCTCTTCCTAAACCATTGACACAGGTACGGTTCAGTATCCCTGCTTGAAAAATGGGGACCTGAGGCTCTCAAAGAAACTCAACTGCCCACAGGTTCATGTAGGCTAGCTGGATCCAACACCTGTGCTCTCAAGCATTACGCTTCCGTCAGGGCCAACCAGGAGACATCGCAGGAGGCACAACCATTATCCAGTCCTTAACATGCGTTAAACTGTCCGCTTCTCGAGCCAAACTCAGAATGGTGGGTATATATTAGAACCATTTTCTAGAAAGGGAAAGCCGGGACCACTTCTGGAAAGGCCCTGGCTGGCGTCTGTGGGAGTGTTAACAGGGCGGAAGGAGGAAGAAAGTTGGCTGTGGAAACAGGAGAGTGTCCTGGAGGTAGGGGCAGCCAGAGCAGGACTGACCGAGGCCCAGCGGACAGAAGGGACACGGTCCATTCCCACCGCCAGCGTCAGCCTGCTTCCTTGAACTCCAGCTTCCAGGAGCCAGGGCGGCAGCTTCCTTCCAGCCCGGGGATTCCGGGAAGCTTTCGGGCTGGCCAGAGTCACCCGCGCACCCAGAAGCTGAATTTGGTGCCAAGTGCATCAAGGAGTCACATCCCCCGTGAGCAGAGACCTGACTGATGAGTGGTGAGAGGAGGGTAGAGCGCGAGGATGCTGCGAGGAGAGCTGTGATTGGTCCCCAATCAACCAATCACCGAAGCTTTACACGCTGAGCCAATAGGGGGGCTGCTGAAGCCTGCGGCAGTTCGGGGAGCACAGAGCGGAGCGGCAGGTGTCAGGGATGGGAGGGACTTCAGGGGGCCACACGGGGGAAACCGAGGCAGTCTGAATGTCCTCCGGTATCTGGGGTAATCAGCCTGTGAACTGCGGTTTCTGAACGGATACTGGGTAGGTGGTGGGGGTGCTGACTTCTAGACCAGAACTTGTGCCAAGTGTATTTCAAATTTTTCTTTCCTCCCCCAGTGGCTATAGGCATCTGAGTTCTGTGCCATCCACCTGGCACGGTGGCAGCACCAAGCGGCGAGGCGAAGAAGGACAGGGGCTCTGGAGCTAGCGGCCTGGCTCTACTCCCTAGCATGCCACTTACTGCCGTGGGCACCAGGCTCCAGCGGCCAGGCAGACTACAGGACAGCCAGTTAAATTTGAATTGCTGATAAACGAGGGACATTTGGCGGCGGGGGGGGGGGGGGGATCATTATGTCCCATGCAACACTTGGGACATGTTTATACCAAAAAACTGTATTTCTTTGGAATTCAAGTTGAACAAGGCATTCTACTTGCTAACCCTAGCAACCCTACACAGCCTGGGGGAAATATTTCAACTCCTCTGCTCACCCTCATCACCTCAAAATGAAGAGGAAGATGAAGGGAGTTAATGCTCACTCGCTCGGCATGGGGCCCAGCCTGTGAAAACCCTCTGTGAATGTAACAGCTCTCATTCACGGTCACGGCTGCCTGGGTGATTCGAGATCTACTCATGGCCATGCATCCTGCTGGCTAAAACCGGCCTGCATGAGCAGGGAGCCTTCTTTATCTTGGTACCCCTGCACCCCAAGACTGGTCCAAGGACACCCCCGGTCAATATTTAAAGAATGAATGACTATCCCACCCCTCTGGCTTGCACTAGTTAATGCAAGGAATGGCACCTACCTGATCGAGATATTTCTTCCACACGGGTTCGGTGTTATCAGCGACAAATTCATTCCAGCCATGGACCTGTCTCCGCTGCGACACCGAGAACTCGGACAGCCCATTTTGTAAGTCCACCTGGAAGGACACGGGTAAGCACGGGCTCACCAGTGGGCCCTGAAGGACCAGGGAGCCCACCTCACGGAACTCCCGCTTCGGAAGCCGGCCACTTACAAAATCGACCAGGAAATTGGGCTGTCCACCAAGGAGAAGGAACTTGTTCAAAGACCCCGAGCAAATAGCAAGAGAGAGAGAAGGAACACCCACATTCCAGTTCTTTCTTGCCCTATAATTACTGCAGAAAAGACAACCTCAAGCCTAAATTTCAACGAGTGCGGCTGTAGCAGGAAATCCCAGAAATGTAGAAACGCTTATATTTTCTTCTTTTAAAAAAAAAAAATGGGCCTTGGGAAACTGAAATGGAACAGCAACTATGCACAACAGGATGGGGATTCCTCAAAATATTAAAAATAGAACCTTCACATGATGCAGCAATTATCCTTCTGGGCGAATAGATACCGAAAGAAGTAGGTCTCGAAGGGATGTGTGTGCAGCACTATTCACTCTCTTCCCCCCCCCCCCAAAGATTTTTATCTATTTATTTATTTTAGAGAGAGAGAGTGTGTGTGTGAGTGGGAAGGGGGAGGAGCAAAGGAGGAAGGAAGAGGAGGAGGGGGAAGAATCCCAAGCAGATTCCCTGCCGAGCATGAACCCCGACCACGCGGGGCTGCCTCCCATGACCCTGAGACCCCGACCTGAGCTGAAACCAAGAGTCAAGTTGGAGGCTTAACCGACTGAGCCACCCAGGCTTCCCTAGCAGTGCTTTTCTCAAAAGCCAAGTGGAGGTGGCTAGGTAGGCCAGTCAGGAGAAGGCGGACTGTACGATCCCACCTACATGAGGTGGTTCGAGCAGTAAGATTCCCAGAGGGGACAAGGAGGAGGTGGGGGCCAGGGGCTGCGTGGTATGCAGCAGGGAGTTACGTTTCATGGGGACAGAGCCTCAGTTTTATAAGATGCAAAGAGTTCTGGAGTTTGGTTGCACAACATGGGCTCAATACTCCCAAACCGTACACTCAACGATGGCTAGGATGGCAAATGCTATGTTGTGTGTTTTACCACAATCAAAAATTTAAAAGAAAACAACAAAAAATTAGCTAAAATGATTATATGGCACATGCACTGTGCCAGATACAATTTCAAGCTCTTTACACCAATTAATATTAAGTTGATGATTATGTAAGGCAACTTCGTTATTCTGGTTGCAGCAATGGTATCCTTGTTTTTAAAAAAGTCGGCAACAAGAAGGCTGAACCGGGTGAAAGAGGTGGCAGGAGAAACTGAACCGATTTTTAGATTCATTTCAAAAGAGGAAAGAAACCAAGCTCGCTGGCTGGACAGGGAAGACATCTAGGTGAGGCAAAATTATTTCCTTCTCTTAATACTAACAAGCAGGACTTGAATATAAACAGATGTTTGAATTATTCTCAAGAAAATCTGGCATGATGGGGCACCTGGGTGGCTCAGTCGGTTAAGAGTCCGACTCTTGGTTTCGGCATAGGTCATGATCTCAGGGTCATGGGATCAGGCCCCACGTTGGGCTCTCTGCTAGGCATGGAGCCTGTCTGGGACTCTCTCTCTCCCTCTGTGCCCCCGTAACTCACACACTCTCTCTCTCTAGAAAGAAAGAAAGAAAAAAAGGGAAAAGGCTGGCGTGAAACACTGATTTCCAACTGTCTTGGGAAATGCTTTCCCAAATGTGATGGGTTATTAACACACACACACACCACGTTTGCTCAGTTTTCTAAGTAAATTAAAAGCAGATGGCAAGCAACATTCCTTAGCCTCAGAGAAGAGCTTCGTGGAGAGAAGGGGTGTGTGGGGGTGTTTTCTTGCACTGGCCAGGAAGTCAAATTCACTTGCGAAACATGTAAGTATCTGGTTTCAGTAATTGCCAAAATCCTGCATTATAAAAGAGGAAGTGTGTGAACAGGGGCGATTAAAAGTTTGAACTTTCATGTCAGACCACCTGGACTCAAGTCTCACTGGCTCCTTGGGAACCACGTGAGCTCCCGTGTTCTCTGGGCCTCCAAGTAAGAGAAACAAGGATACAGAGATTCGGGAAGGTGCCTGTCTTCTGGCAAGGGCCCCATGAGGGTTGGTTCCGTTGACAACAGTGATGATGACAGTCCATGGGGGATATCAAAACAGTTCAACATGAGCAGCATTTTCTAGCGATGATGATAAAAATGTATTGTTTGTGTTGCTTTCTTCTGAAGCTAAAACTTTCTTCTGAAGCTAATACCACACTGGCATCAAAGACAAATTCAATTCTTACATAAAACGCTTTGGCCAAATCCTCTTTGTGGCATTTGCTTGCTTCCTTGGGTGACAGAGCTACGACCGTTTTCTCTTTTTCGATGGCTTTCGATTCACACTGTCCTCCAATCTGTGAAGAAAGCAGGACTGCTGTTAAGGGCATTGTGATTTTGCACTGATATGCTGTTCTCAAAGCATCAACATACACAGAGAAAACGCCCCTATCTTAAGCTCAAGTTCATACAGCTCAAGTTCTCACAAACTGACCCATACAGCCAGCCTCCAAGTCAAGAAACAGACATGACCAGCCCCTGGAAGCAACCTGTGTTCCCCTTCCACAAGAGGCAGGGTGACAGCTGTCATGGTCTCTCTCTCACCATAGGTGGGTTTGGCCAGGTTTGAATTTTATACAAACTTTACCTATAAAAAGTAACCTTCAGGGATGCCTGGGTGGCTCAGTTGGTTAAGCAGCTGCCTTCGGCTCAGGTCATGATCCCAGCGTCCTGGGATCGAGTCCCACATCGGGCTCCTTGCTTGGCAGGGAGCCTGCTTCTCCCTCTGCCTCTGCCTGCCTCTCTGTCTGCCTGTGCTCACTCTCGCTTCTCTCTCTATGACAAAAAGTAACCTTCAATAGCTACTTTCCCATGTTTGCTTCCTTCCACTCAGCGCTATTAGTGAGATTCATGCGTGACTTGCATGCAGGGACAGTTGCTAATTTTCATGGCTGTTAAGTATTCCACTGACTGAGTCTATCACTATCTGTTCTCTTGATGGACCTCATCAAGAGTTGTTGATTATTACTGACGCATCTATTTTGAAGCAAACTTATCGAACAGAATAGGAACACACAAAGCTGACAGAGCAGAGCAATAATGAACTCGTTTAGAATCCTGACTCCTGAGCTTATAGGATCCGGTCAGGTACGAGCTATACTGTACAGGAAGCCCCCCGATGAGGACAGGTGATACCAGAGCCCTTCGGTGTGTCATCTGCAATAACCCACGGGAAGGGGGAGCCCAGCCGAGTTCTATCTGGCAGGCTTAGGAAGCAGCCATAAGAAACACCTGAAGGGCATGGGAAGACCTGATAACCCAGGAGATCTCAATCGGGAAAATGCTAGGTATTTTTGCAAAGTGATTCCTAGTATTCCGATCCCCCAGGACGTGACAATCATCTTTTCCTTTTCCAGCAGGTTGTTGGGCATTCGGAAGGAGGAAGGGTCGCGAGGCAGTGGCCAACCTCTTCCTTCAGCTAGAATGGAGATGGCAAACCCCCCTTTTCCTTCTTGCCAGCCCCCATCCCCAACAGGGTCTTCCCAACCCCTCGTTGCATCGCAAGGCTCTGCCAGCCACATCCGCTTCCTGGGATTGTGCTCTTTTGTTCCGCGACCGGGAAGCATGGCCAGGATTACATTCAACAGGCACCCGCAATCTTCACGAGCTCTTCTTAGGTCAGCGTTTAAGAGAAATGTGCATCACAAAATGAGACATAACTTGTTTTTTTTTTTTTTTCCTGTTCACAAGCTCTGGTTCCATCAACCCTGCACAAACACTCCGTTCTTGTTCACACCACACACGGACGCAGTCCTGCCGGGCTGGCCGCTCCTGATCTTGCGGTTTCTTTCCGGCCAGGACCACACCCAATTCATTTTTCATGTAGCATGAATGACCCTGAAAATCGTAAATCCCGTGCCCTGTCCTGCTCCCACCCCATGCACACATACACCACGCTTGAAACACTGGATAGATTCTAGCTGCTATCAGGATAAAACCTGTGGTTTTCCAGATGGCTGCGGCAGACCGCATGTCATGCCCACACCACCCCCCCAGGTAAAATGCTAATTCTTCGGCCCATGAGACACTGTGCTGCCTGTTGGCGGAGTCCTGTGTCCTCTCCCTGATGGCCCCTGCAACCGCCAGCAGGACATTATCACCGAAACGCCTCGATCCGCGGCCAGTGCGGCCACTCTGCAGGGTGGGGACCAGGGCCTGGGACTCGGGGCGTGCTCCACGAGCACTTCTCAGCCAGAGCAGAGGATGCCAGTCAAAAGATGCATGCCCCCAGCTCCACTGAATGTACGAGTGGATGCACGCCCTCAGCCACAAGCCTCAGTTCACCCTCACCCTAGCTTTGCCCAGGTCACAGCCCAGCATCATGTGCCAGCCTGTCTCCTTGGGCAAATGACAACCTCTCTGGTCACAATTCCTTCATTTGCAAAATGGGGACGATGATGCCTTCCTCGTCATGCTTTTGTAGAATCAAGCAAGCATGGGTGCAAGGGGGGCTTGATGGAGCCAACCCCCACCTTTCCGAGCTACACATCCCAGACATGTGCACTACTTCTCGCATTCACCGCAGTGGAGCTTAGGAAGGCGTTGTCTACACTCGCAGTCCCTACCTTCTGGCCTCCCATCTCTTTCCCCAACCCACTTCTGCCAGCCCCCTCCCGGGCTCCACGGCTGCTGGAGCGTGGTGTGGACTGGAACATCATCAGGCAGAGCTCGCTCCATCTCACTGCAGGGGTTCAGAAAGCAGAGCCCTTGGATCCGGGGCTAAGCACAAGCCCCCCCAAGCCCCAGCTGTGTGCGAGGGACCTCTGCCGGGGACACTCACACGGGGTCGGCCCGGTGAGGATCGCAGCGTACGCCCGCTGCCGCTGGAGTGGCTTATCCTGATCGAAGTTGGGTGCTCACTCTGGGGCAGCCCCTGTCCCTTCCCGTCGAACCTGATGGGGAGGGGGCACCCCTCCCATCTCCTTTTTTCTCTCTTTTTTAATTACGATGAACTTCACATAACATAAAAACGAGCCATCTTAAAAGGAACAATTCTGTGGCATTTAGCATATTTCCAATGTAATGAAGCCACCACGTCCATCTAGTTCCAAGACATTTTCATTCCCCCAAAAGGAGAGCTGGGGGCATGATCGGTCACGCCCCTCCGCCTCCCCCAGCCCCTCACTGCTGCCTCCTATCTGCTCTCTGTCTCTAGGGATCACCCATCCTGAGGATTTCATATAAATAGAATTACAAAATTCGGTCTTCCGTGCCCACCCCCCGCCCCAAGCGATCTCCAAAGTGTTATTTGCCCATGGCAAACAGACCCACGTGGGCCTGCCAGGTCCTTCCCAAGCCCTAAGGAAATGGTCTGGAACCTAAGGACTTAGGGTGGTCTTAGGGTGTTTTCACTAAGCAAAGGTGGCTTGGAGCTGACATTTATCCCAGCGAGGCTTCCAGAGGAGCCACCAAGGGCAAATACGCCGGTCGCTGAAAGAGGACTTGGCCGAGGGAGCAGGGAGCTCACAGCTGGCAGGTGCTCGCGTGGCACCTTGAAGGCCAGCCGGTCTCCCGCTGAGCCAGGAGCCAGGCTTCCTCCACCTTCCGCCCGGCTGGGGGATTCCGTTCATCGCAAACACTTGCAGACTTAGACCCCAGAGACCGGTTCCCTGTTTCAAGGGCTGAGACATTTATGTCTCTAAGATATTTGACCAGAACCTCCCCCATGCCTCCGTTTCCCACTCTGGAAAGGGAGGGTTTTTGTTTTTTTTTAATTAATTTTTTATTTTTTCAGCATAACAGTATTCATTATTTTTGCACCACACCCAGTGCTCCATGCAATCCGTCCCCTCTACAATACCCACCACCTGGTGCCCCCAACCTCCCACCCCCCACCCCTTCAAAATTCTCAGATCGTTTTTCAGAGTCCATAGTCTCTCATGGTTCACCTCCCCTTCCAATTTCCCTCAACTCCCTTCTCCTCTCCATCTCCCCTTGTCCTCCATGCTATTTGTTATGCTCCACAAATAAGTGAAACCATATGATAATTGACTCTCTCTGCTTGACTTATTTCACTCAGCATAATCTCTTCCAGTCCCGTCCATGTTGCTACAAAACTTGGGTATTCATCTTTTCTTTTTCTTTTTCTTTTTTTTTTTTTTTTTACAGCTTTATAAACATATATTTTTATCCCCAGGGGTACAGGTCTGCGAATCACCAGGTTTACACACTTCACAGCACTCACCATAGCACATACCCTCCCCAAGGGAGGGTTTTAATAGCAGAGACTCAGAAGGTTCCGGGGGCTAATAGAAAACCAGACACGGAGCCCCAAGGACGGTGTCTGGCACCCCAGGGAAGCTTAAGTGAACAGAAAGAACGGGAGCGTGCCAAACCGTGCCCGGGACACACATACACGGAAACCCCACTCACGCTTTATCAGACATGCTGGGCTCGGGAAGAAAAGGCGGAAAGGTGCCAAGCAGAGCAAATGTTCTATTTGGGGTACCCCAAGTGCCCTGAAAGAGTGCCAGGGCAAGGCTCTGAAGGGTTTCAGAGGGAGGGATGGAGGCAGAGAGGAAGCCAAGGGCCCAGGGAGCCATGAAGTCCTGACTCTGAGAATTTCGTAGTATGGGCGGGTACAGTCATGGGGATCTAGGTACATGGACAGAAACAACGTAAGGGTCACAGTAACCCAAGAACGATCAGGCAGCCAGGGTCATTAAGGAGGTGACATCTGAGGTGAGGGCAAATGACCCAACTCCATGCAAATGCTTCCTTCTCTCCCAGATTTCCTCGACAGGCTCTCCTGAGGCGTGTATCTGTGAAATGCCCATCTATACTTTATCCTGCTGCTTCTCAGCTAGCGCTCCTCCGGCCAGCATCACTTGGAACGTGTTAGAAAGGCAGATTCTCAGCCCTACCCTGGGTCTCACAGATCAGAAGCTCTGGGCATGGATCCTGTCGTCTGTGCTTCCACAAGCCCTCCAGGGGACTGCGATGCACTCCAAAGTTGGAGAACCACTAGGATCTTGTCAAAATCCATTGCTGGGGCCTATCCCCAGGCCAGCTAAGCAGTGGGCTCAGCCAGCAGGAGTCTAAAAGGGCCCAGGTGATTCTAATACACAGCCAGAGCCGAGCTGAGGATGCCTAGTTGGGAGATGCGCTCAAAGAGCAACCCTACGGGGTCCAGGTCTTAAGCGGCCGCCATCTTGGAGAGAGAAGGCCATGGCCAATGGACCAAGCACCAGGCTGGGAGTGCTGGGTTGGAAGCCCTGTTCAGTCAGTCCAAGAGGGCTCCTTCTGCTTCCTAGAGGAGGGCTGAGGAGGAGACCCGAGGCAGCAAGCGCGCCCACGTCCTTCTAGCAGCTGGGCAGACAAGAGGAGTTGCCCAAGGCAAAGGTGGCTGAGAACAGCTAACAGGTCATAATGAGGACAGAATACCACAGCCCCAGCAGTAGCGCGGAAAGCAGCACTGCAGCAGAAACAACAGCTAACGAGTTCATATCAGCATTTGACACCTACAATCTCATTAAATCATCCCTCCAGCCCTTTGAGGCCGAGGCACTTTTCATCCCGTCCCTCTGATGAGGAGAAGGCCGAGCCGGCAGCCTCCTGGGCCAGCTCTGTGTCCCCGCTCCGCAAAACACAAGGAAACAACTCGGCAAAAATTGTGCTGAGCCGGAGGCAGAAGGGAGAAAGCGCGCAGAGAAACTCAACTTTCTGGAACCCCCGAGGGGAGGAGGGAGAGGTTGGTGGGGGCAGGGGGGAAGCTGAGCCTGAACAATGCCCCCCAGCAGAGGTCCCCGTCCTGATCTAATCCTCTGAACCTTACCACCTGACCTCGCATGGCAAAGGGGACTGTGCAGGTGTCCTTAAGGCGATCTTGAGCCGGGGAGGTGATCTTGGGTGATCCGGGTGGGCCCTGTGGGCTCACAGAGTCTTTGTAAGACAGAGGCAGGGGGTGGAGAAGAGATGTGAGGACAGAAGCCAGGGCTGGGGGTGACAGGATTCCCAGCACTGAAGGTGGAGGAAGGGCCACAAGGCAAGGAATGTGGGTCACCTGCAGAAGCTGGGAAAAGGCCAGGAATCAGACTCCTCCTGGAACCCCTCAGAAGGAACAGAGCCTGGCCAACACCTTGATTTTAACCCAGTGAGACCCGTCGGGCTTCTGACCTCCGGGACTGCGAGATCATGAATTTGTGCTGTTTTAGGCCACTTGTGTTCTTTGTGGTCATTTGTCGCAGCAGCCCAAAGCCACTGGCACCAGCCACCACGGGCCCCACAGGGAACCCACACCTGAGCTCCCAGGCTGCCTGTCCTCCCTGTGCCCAGCACGCTGCGGACCGCCTGTCCACCTCCAGCACCAGATGGGCAGCCTCACGGGGGAGCGGCTGCTCAGATCCGGAGTACACCCAAGTGCCCAGCACAGCAGTGCAAACAAAAGGTGCTCAAAAATGTTTGTGGGAGGGAGGCGGGGACGGAAGAAGTTGCACAAGAGAGCTGCCAGGAAGGTCTCCGTAGCCCCAGGTGCTGGGAGCCTTGCCAGGACCAGGACGGGAGGGAAGGTTGCCAAGGACAAGAGCCTGTGTGGACAGCGAGGAGCCAGCAGCTGGAAGGTGCGGTCACACGTTACAGAATGGGGTGCTCCCAACTCGCCGGGCTTCCCCTTGCTGGTGGTGAGCCCACGCTCCGTCCTGTGGCCAGGGCAGAGGCCCGAGTCTTCTGCTCAGTCTCCCCTCTTCAAACGAGCCCTTATTGGTCCCCTCATCCTCTCCCCAACTGCTCACAGTGTGTAAGAACCCAGGCCCGGTACCTTGGGAAAGCAGACACAGTCCTTGCCCGAAATAATTAGGACGATTAGGAACAAGAGAAACCATAAGAGTACTGGAAGAAATCACAGACTGTTTTCTCCTTTGTTTTGTTTTGTTCTGTTTTAATCTCAGCATGAAAAGGACTTTCTGAGCACAACACAAAGGCAGATGCCACGAAGGCAAAAAAAAAAAAAAAAAAAAAAGGAAATGGATAAATTCACAGCCTAACAATGGGGTTGTCTTCCCAGGACAAACACTGGGCTGGGGAAGGTGCCTGCGGTTCCTAACGCTGACAAGGAATAATTCTGCACACAAACCAACAGCTCTGATCCATCAAGGAGCAAAAGACCACCAGGTCCTCTTTCCACAGAATGGACAAAGGATATGAACCAAGAGTTCCCAGAAAGGAGGCGGTAACCGTGACATGTCAAAAGAGAATCAAACCCACGCCCGAGGGCGCCAACCTCCCCGTCTCCTGGGGGAGGTTCGAGTGGCGCCTGTGGGGCCGGGAAGGGGGACAGAGCCTTCGGAAGGCGAGCTGGCCATCTCAGAGTCTAAAACCGCCCCATGCCAGCAAGTTCCTTTTCCTCTTCCTCCGACTTGTCAACTGCAGGGCAGTACCCGTTCAAAGTCGTCCGCGGCAGTCCTGCGACAACAGCCAACTACCAGAAACCCATGTCCCCAAAACACTGTGCTGCAGGTAAAATCAGCTGCTGAAAGCTTTTTATTTACCTGTACGGAAAAAAGTGTGACCCCCATACAGTCGTGTGCACAAATATCAAGTACGCACCTGGATGCCTTCTCTTATGCGTGGACATCCGAGGGACGCATTCCCCCCCAACGCCGACGCAGGGGAGAGCCTCTGTGGCACTCAGGAGGCTGCCCCGTGCCCACACTCTGTCCTCGGCCCCTCAGACGATGAGCCACATTTGGGTTTCTATCCACGGGGATTTATTTTGGATTCACAGAAATGAACACAAATCATACAAATGTCCTCTGGGTCTGTCTCCTGCTGCCCACAGTTACCGCAGCGGGACACAGCTGTGTTGCTCCATGAGCGACAGGGATGGAAAATCGTAACGCATCCTCTCTTGGTGCCACTGATGTGACATGCCACACTTCACCTAACTACCGCAGGTGGGTGGGCATTTCGGTTGTGTCTGGCTTGACCTATTACACGTAACACTTCCACCCAGAGCCTGTCTGTAAGCAGGCGCACGGCCTCCTTCCCCCGGGTGGGATGCTGGACCGTCCACACACGTGCCTGGAGTGATGCTGACGCTGCCAGGCAGTCTTCCCAAGTGGCGGTCCCCCTAACAAGAGAAGGGGCAAAGAGTACTAAGTCAGCCTTCGGATAGCGAAAAGGCAAAGGAAACCAGGGTTCACTGCCTTTTGGGCTGGGAAGAGGGTGGCAAGAAGACAGTGGCCAGGGACCCCTAACATGCGCCCTTTTCCGTCTTCTTGAACCTTGAGTCACCAGCTAGGGTGGGTCCCTGACTGCTGATTCAAAGGGGAAGGTGGTGTGGACCAAGCCTGGGGGTGGGGGAGCAGAGCCTGTGAAGGAGGGGAGGGGGCTTCGAGGCAGAAGGAGTGCTGGAGGAGACGACGCAGAGGCTCATGCAGGTGGGGACGACGAGCCCCCTGGGATGCTCAGAGCAGAGGAAGGCGGACGTGGGGGAGGAGAGAGGCAGGTAACCCCACGGGCCCGCCCAGGACTCTTTAATGTTAAGGGGAAACAACCCTGAGTCAGCTGGGCAGAGGGCGTGTGGCCTGGCTGCCGACTCACTGACCGGGGCTCTTGTCTGCTTCCCCCGGCTGCCGGCTGTGCAACCGTCCCCCAGGCCCTCAACTTCTCTGAGGTTGCCTTCTCCGGAAGATGGGTATCATCATATCCCCGCGCCCTGGACTGCGGAGACAGCGCCCTTAAGTTCCAGCCTCAGGGCGACCCGGGTTCCAGAGGTCTTTCCCGGCCCCTGCAATTCTATCTAGGCAGCTCTGGCGATCCGTGCGTGTGGGACGGTGGTGAGACCCCGCCCCACCAGACACTACCCACAGGACAGAACGAGACACACGGGGCACACTCCTTTTGCGGGGATGGCCAGTGTGGTCAGGGACCCCGAGGAGGAGCTGCCCGAGTGAGGTGGTGGCCAACGTGACCGGGAGCCACCAGGAAGGGGAGGAGGCTGGGTATAGGCAACACAGTTGTGCAATAAATAAACACACCACCACTCTCACTGGTGGAGGGAGAGAAGGGTCTAGAAGGAGCTGGCCCCAAGATGGCGGTACTCACGGGATGGGACAGAATCGGTGCATATATATATATGTGTGTCATATACATATATGTATGTATGACAAGAACGCGCAAGTTCATGGTAAGATGAACGAACGAACGAATGAAGGAATGAAGGAATAAGTGAGCACGCAGAAGGCAGCCCTTCCTCCCCCCAGAACAGCAAGGAAGAAAAGAGATTAGTAAGTAATCGACTGGGGCACGGACCACGCCCAGATGCTAGAAGCAGAGTGAAAAGATACGAGAAACGGGGTGTTGACGCAGCCTGCACACGACTCTCCATGAAATACTTATTAGTTACGACGGGGAGGCCAGTCACTTTATGGAAGAGAAAGCGGACAGGCAGGAGCCGGGAGAACTCCAGCATCCAGCACACGCGGGCTGACTGGGGTCCCAGCTCCTGGGACAACTGCCCGACCCCGGGCAAACCTCAGATTTCTGCAGGGGGTTTTGTAAGGATTCAAAATAACGTGGTGCACCCATAGGTAGTCCCTGGAACATTCTAAAAACTGAAGAAGAAAAAAAAAAGGAAGAAAAAGAAAAGGAAGCCATCTAAATGCCCAGCAGGAGTGGGTGGGTTACGTAGTAGAAATCCGTATGTACCCACTGAAGAAAGAAGGTTCTCCATCTGCATATGCTGCAGGGGCACGAAGAGGTTGGAGGGGTTGCAGCTGGCGTGCACAGTACGATTTTAGGTCTGTTTTTTTAAAGAGACACTATGTAATGGTATACAAGGAATAATTACAGAGATGGGGGCTGCCCTAAATGCTTTACCCAAACCGAATCATTCCATTCCACAGCCAATCGCTGCGGAGAGTAAATGCCCTGTTGCACAGAAAACTGAGGAATTTGCTTGGGGGCTCACTGCTGGCAAGTGGCGGAACAGAATCTGCTTGTAGTTACCTGGGCTGCGGTGTCAGCGGTCAGGTGTCAGGGCTCCTCACCCAGCCTCTCAGGAACTGCTTAGCGGACACCGAGCAAACAGCAGTCATCAGTTTACTGCAAACTGATTAGATACAAAGGGCACCTTCCTCCACCCCTCACCCCCCACCCCCAACCCTCCATCCCCGCTGAGGAGGAAACTGGGAGCAAACAACTGGCCAGAGGAGGACGCATCTCCTATGTACATATTTTTATTGTGGCTTCTTGGGGGGGGGGGGGCTTAGAAAGGAAAAGGAGGGAGGGAAAGAAAGGAAAATATGTACAGCTCCTGGGTCATAAACGATAGTCAAAGAACAACAACGAATACTGGTGTATTTCAATGACCAAGGAAGGCAAAACTCACTCATATTTCAGTGCTGGAATGTGGGGGAGGAAGAGACAGAGAGGGAGACTGCTGCAAGGGAGGGGATTCCTGAAACTGGAGAATGAGAACTCTGCAGAAAACCCCTGGGTATTAGGTACCTCTCAGATGAGAGGAGGGCGGCCACCTTGCCTTGGGGAAATCTGCGGCAGCGTGAGTGCAAGTCTCAGCGCTCCAAAGCCCTGCCACCTCCTCCAGGAAGTCTCCCTGGATTGCACCCAGACCGCAGCAGTAAAGTCCCCACCGTTCCCCCATACACAGGCTCTGTCCAGCCCCCATCTTACACGTGCTTTCCTTCACGGAGCTTATCTCAATTTGTAATTCTACACATACTACTAAAATTATTTGAGAACCGTGTGTCTGTCCCACCAGACTGTAAGCTCCATTCGGGAGGGTCAGTGTTTTGCTATTTTGTCTTCAGTGCCTCCAAAAGGGTCTGGCGAACAGGAGGATGCCTGTCCAAGGAATGGAGAAGCTAACTGTGCAGAGCGGTGGTTCTCAAACTCAAGTGAGCATGAGACACACCCCCCCACCCCTGAGGGCTTGTTAAGACTCAGACTGCTGGTACCAGACCGCATCTGGAGGATAGCTGATCTACAGAATGAATGGACAAAAGTAGGGGACAGCCAGATGAGGGGTCTGTGTGGGGGCTGAAGAGAGGGAGACCAAACTAAGCACTTGTTGGCATGGCTGACTACTGACTTATGCCCAGTGACCCCCCAGGGGGGCCAGCCCTATGGGCGTGCTCAGAAGGGTGCAGGCTGCACGCGATGACTGCTGTCTATCTGGAAATTCTTGGTCATTTCCCCCACATTTTCCTTTTGCACTGGACCCCACACATGATGGAGCTGGTCCTGTTCCCACCACTAAGTTCTCCTCTGGGCACGGGGCCGCAGTCTCGACCCAAGTCAGATTCTTTTTTTTTTTTTTTTTTTTTTTAAGAGAAGGAGAGCATGAGCAGGGGGAGGGGGAGAAACAGACCTCCCAATGAGCAAGGAGCTTGATGTGGGGCTTGATCCCATGACCCTGGAATCATGACCCAAGTCCAAGGCTGTCGCTCAACCAACTGAGCCACCCAGGTGCCCCAAGACAGTGACTGATTCTTAATAAAAATGCTGTCTAGGGGCGCCTGGGTGGCTCAGTGGGTTAAGCCGCTGCCTTCAGCTCAGGTCATGATCTCAGGGTCCTGGGATCGAGTTCCGCATCGGGCTCTCTGCTCAGCAGGGAGCCTGCTTCCCTTCCTCTCTCTGCCTGCCTCTCTGCCTACTTGTGATCTCTCTCTGTCAAATAAATAAATAAAATATTTAAAAAAAAATGCTGTCTAGTTCCTTCCCCTGAGGAGCTCTGGGGTGTTAGGATCTGCCGCTGTTAACAACAGGGCTCATGACACTGGAATCCAACACTGTCACTGACCCTTACCATAAAGGTCTCCACTTTCTAGCAAGGGCATTTGATTTATGCTTAATTTGCATCGCCGTAAATAATAGGCCCCAGGCTGGAACTCTGGGTTTCTGGTACCATTCTGAGCCCTAACCAATGCCTCCTGGTTGGGAAGGGTCTCCCAGGTCAGTATTCTTTCACCTACCCACAAGGAACCCCAAGTTCAGTCTTGCTGGAGAGGCAAAGAAAAGAGGGATTTAAGGAGTACATGGCATAATCCTGGCGTCAGCTGTGAAATAACCAGATCTAATTAGCGTGGTGGTTTGGTTCAGTGGCTTGAAATATAAAGAATGATTACAGGTAGTTCCTGCCTTTGTTCCAGATCGTTCAAGTCTTCCTTTGCCTAGGGACTCCGGAATCTTGAAGCACTTCTTCCCCATTGTGCACTTGAGTTTCAAGTTGGGCCAACACATGCTTTGCTGGGCTCTGTTCCCAACCAATGGGAAGATGGGTGGGAAGATGGGTGGGAAGACGGCGGAGTTGCGAGAACACAGTCCATCCATACCCTACCTAGGGACTTAGGGCAGATGGTGAGGCTAATAACACAACTTCAAGAGTGTCTGTAACCCCTATAGAAGATTATATATTCTCCCATTATGGCCCACAGCCCCTCCCCACCAATAGTCTTCAAGATTCTATAAGGAAAATAGTGCTATGGGCTGAACCGTAGCTCTCCAAAATTCCTAAGTTGAAGTCCTAACCCTTAGTACCTCAGACTGTGACTGTGTTTGGAGGTAAGCCCTTCGAAGCGGTGACTAAGTAAAGATGAAATCATTAGGACGGGCCTTAAGCCAATATGACTGGTATCCTACTAAGGAGAGAAGATTTGGACACCTCCACATGGAGAGAAGACCATGTGAAGACAGAAGGAGAAGACAGCTATCTACGAGACTTCTAGTTCCTTCCCCTGAGGAGCTCTGAGGTGTTAGGATCTGCCGCTGTTAACAACAGGGCTCATGACACTGGGATTTGGGACAGGATTTCTAAGATGGCATCTTTGGACACGTTCTCCAGAGCCCCCAGTTTCCTAAGAACTTCTGAACTTGAACTACGCATCTCAACAATTTCCTTAATTAATATAGACCTTCTGGGGGCCAATTTTTAACAAAGCACTGTTACGTGACACTAGGGCCAACCTGTGTATTTGTGACAACCATCACGTGACACCCTGCAGGGATGAAAGGTTCTCAGTGGCTCAGGGAGGAAAAATGGGCAGGAGAATGGAACCATCACACAGCACACAGTATCCCAAGTCAACTCAGTGTAGTCACATCGCAAGTGGGGCCCGACACGAATCCAGTCTGCAAACAGAGATATTTGCCATAGCTGATAAGCGCCAAGTGTAGTAATCAATACCAAGGAAAGAATATTTTTCTCACAATGCCCGACGCTCACTTTGCCTTCAAGTTCACAAGCCAATTCTACCATTACCAAATGACAGCCTTGAACACGGACATTCACAGGTCGCTTGCTGTCCGTCATGCTTAAGAGGCTGATTATCCTACACTAGCAAACCAACTCTTGACATATTTAATGCCATTTTGTGCACATACCTGTAAGTAGACATTCCCAGCATAAACATTATCAAAGTCAAAATTCAAGAGGAGCCTAAATAAAGACTAGAGTTCAAGAGTAATGAAAACAGTAGGAAAAAGATAACTATTGGGCAGACGATGCACCAGGTGTGGTTCTGCTTTTGATGTGACTGAGCTCATGGAGAAACTGTTCCTTTCCACCACTGGCAGCCTCTACCCCCAAGTATCCCTGCCTCTGATTTTCATGCACTTGTGTAATACAAACCTCCACTCCTGCCCCCGAACATGGGCTAGACCTAGACTCACTTCCTTTTTTTTTTTTTTAAGTTTTATTTATTTAAGTAATGTCTACACCCAATGTGGGGCTCAAACTCATGACCCCAAGATCAAGAGTTGGGTGTTCTACCGACTGAGCCAATCAGGAGCCCCTAGACTCACTTATGATGAATAGAACATGGCAGAAGAGATAAGACAGCACTTCCAACGTTGGGTTATAAAAAGCCTGTGACTTCTAGGCTTTTATGGATGCTTTCTCAATCTCTCTTGGATCATTCACTCTTGGGGGAGCTACCTGCTGAGCCACGAGGCAGCTCTGTAAACAAACCCACAAAGTAAGGGGCCTGCAAACAACCGCAAGAAGGAGTTTGGAAGTGAATCCTTCCCCTTCCACACTGTAAGGCTTCAGATGAGACCACAGCCCCAGGCAACAGCTGGACAACAACCTCACGAGAGACCACATCCTGGAGCCCCCAGCTGAGATGCACAGACTTCTGACCAGCGGAAACTGTGCGATGATCGTTTGTTGTTTTAAGCCACTGCATTTTGCAGTAATTTGTTACACGGCAATAGATAATCAGTACAACCATTCAACATCAGTGGTTGAGTTTTTTAAAAATGTCACTGGTCGGGCACCTGGGTGGCTCAGTTGGTTAAGCAACTGCCTTTGGCTCAGGTCATGATCCCGGAGTCCCGGGATTGAGTCCAGCATCAGGTTCCCTGCTCCATGGGGAGTCTGCTTCTCCCACTGACCTCATTCTCTCTATAAATTAAAAAAAAAAAAGTCTTAAAAAAAAAAAAAAAAGGAGGGGCTCCTGGGTGGCTCAGTGGTTAAATCCTGTCCCTTCAGCTCGGGTCATGATCTCAGGATCCTGGGATCGAGCCCAGCATTGGACTCCCTGCTTGGGAGAGAGCCTACTTCTCTCTCCCGCTCTGCCTGCCACTCTGCTTACTTATGCTCTCTATCTCTCTGTCCATTAAATAATAAATCTTTTTTAAAAAGGAAACGTTTAAAAAAAATGTCACTGGTCATGTCAAAATTTAGTTGCTACATTTGTCCTTTATGATTTTATTATAAGTTAGTGGCTCTTTTGAGTTGCATTATACACCACAGCCACATTTATTGCAAGTTTTGTGTTTATACTTCTTTAAGTTACCTTTTGATACAAATAATTTGGCAACACTGGAAGGCTTGCAATACATGGCTTCAAGAAGTCCTATCTCGCTACATTTTGAGAAACACTAAGGATTTGTGTGTGGGTGTGTCTCAGAAGTCCCTCCTGTGCCATGTGTGATCTCTTCAAAATGCAAATCTGATTGTGTCTGTTTTGTTTATTTCATTCCTAATGTTTGGCGCATCTGTGAATGAAAGGATGACGGTCATGACCCGATTTAAACCTTCCAATAGTTCCCTGTTGCTCCAGGATAAAGCCCAAATGCTTCGTGATGGCTCTGCTCTGAATTTGGTCCCATCTCTGCCACCAGGAGAGCAGGGAGTGTGTCCATCTTCTACACCCCATCCGTGGCAGGCAGCCCTGGCCTGACACACAGCAGATGCTCCGTGAACCCGGGCTGAATGCGCCGGGGACCACTACGTGAGTCTGCTGGAACCCCGTCTTCACCCCAGAAAGCCCGAGGAGGATGAATCAGTTCACCGACCAGGAAGGCAGCACAGGGTGGAGCGCCAGACAGTTAAGATATGGGGAACCCTGGGTCAAAGATAACTTCCCTGGAGTTGGCATCAAGTCCTCGGGAGCAGGAATTTCTGGTCCAACGTTCTCCTCACCCACCATTCAGGTTAAACAGAAGAAGGGGTTTTTTTCCCCAGTAAGTGAATTAAGAGGATCTCTCAACCCCTTCCTTGTGGTGATACTGAAAATATGAGAAGAACAGAGCATTTCAGAGCCATAAGCTCTGTGCTCAGATTCAGCCTCCGATGCTGACCCACGTGCCCCCTGCCTCAGTCCCCCTGGCCCCCGTGTCTCCTGCCTGGCCACTCTGCTTTCTTGATCCCCATCATACCCCAGAACCCGCCCCCCCCAGATCTCTGATTAAACATTTCTTGGTTTCTCTACCATCTGTGGGCCTCCCCAACAAACTTCACTTGTACCCAACTGTATCATAGCGCCTGGCCCCACCTGTGAGCCTCCATGTCCTTATCGATGATTATAATAATAAAATTGACCTCGACACAGAGAGACAGGAGACAGAGCAGAAAAAAAGACACAGCAAGTTCTCAGTAATAAACAGTGTTATAAGTGAGCTGGCTGGGCAAAGCGGGGGGGTTTCAGAGGCTTCCCAGAACACATCTCATAAGAGAGAGTTACAACTGTAGAAATGATCGCTGTGAGCACACTTGGCTTTTTTTCCCTTTTTCTTGGCAAAAGGGTTTCAAAGGGGGAAGGAAGTGTGAGAACGAAGGAGGTTCAGGCTCTAAGCTGAGCTGGTGGAAACAGGTCCCCCACCACCCATCACTGCCCCCCACCTCCAGCCACCAGCTCCTTTCAGTGCAACCTCCTGGGTTTGTACCAGGACCTTTCAGAGATAGGACATTTTATTTTTTAAGAGATAGGACATTTGTTTCTCACCGAGCTTTTGCTGCTGGGCACCTGGGTCGCCTGTCTCCCCTCCCCTCCCACCGTGACGACGCCCATCACCCACCTTCAGGTGCTACTGAGAACATCCGGGTCCTCGACCAGGTGGGTGAACCCCCCACACATCGACAGACAGGTTGAGGACCCGTCATACCCTTGAGGACCCCTTGGAAGAACATGGAGGACTGAAGTCCACTTTGGTGCCAAGGTCAACTCACCCCAACATCTCTAGTCATGTTACGTGACCCCCATACCAGCACTCCTGGACATCCTATTAAATCTAATCATAATCAACCACACATCGGGAGTGTTGAAAATATCCAGCACGATGCAAAAACCAAAAGAGAGCAGAAAGGCGACAATATTGGCAAAACTGACTTCGCACCCCTTCAGCAGAACCAGGGCAGGACATGTGGGTAGAGAAATTGATCTCAGCAAAAGAATCAAACTCTACAAGCCATGTTGAACCCACGTGTCCCTTCAGAAACACAGAGGGCGACGGGAGAACGACTAGTTACCAGACCTGCGGTCCTACAGCCCCAGCACCGGAATTCTCGTGCTAACTTCCACATATAAAATACTATTTATTTATGCACAACATATTTAGGAATCATACCACAAAACCGTTTTTGACTGTTGTCATTCTTTGGGAGGAAATTCAATAGTTTATAATTGAGTTTTTCCATCTGCTCTTTTCCTTAAAAAGAAAATTTAACTGGGGGTCAGATGGCCATGTTCTCCTGAGCATAGCCCAAAGCACTATTTCAGGAATTTTAGTTTTGAATGACTGATTAGGCTGAAAGGAAACAAAAAGATGCAATGCCCAGAGAGGCTTTTGCAGGAATTCCGCGCTCCTCGCTCTTGTATCCCGCAAGGTGCGAAGCTTAGACTCCTACAAACCTAAAGAGAAAGTCACGAGTCATCCACTGAGACTGGCTTCCCAAGTGGAAGGGCTTTTTGGACAGCGGTGTCAGTTCAGCCACTGGGAAATCCCTCCTCTCCCCAACCCTCCCATGCCCCAGGCCTGAAAATTATGTTGATTTATCCTAGAGGGTCCCCTGGAGGTTGCTAAGTCAACATACAAACCTGAGTGCTTTTCAAAGCTGCGTTGCAGACATAGGAAGCAAAGCTGGGAGGCCTGGCTGCTCTTTACCCTAATTCCACCATTATTATTACTATCATAGCTAAACATTTTCCCCAGCTGTTTTTGTTTTTTTACAACACTTTTTTTTTTTTTTCCAACTCAAGTAACTTTAAAAAAAAAAAAAAATCCATACGGCAGCCTGAGTGCAGAGACCTAGGAATTACATTCTCCGGAGCCAGAGAACCGAGGTGAAGTTCCTGGCTGGGTCGTTTGCTAACTGGGCGCGTCTTAAGGGGCACATGTAACCTCTCTCTGCCTCAGTATCAAATCCACAAAATGGGCTGTCTGTCCTAAGAGGCTTAAATGGCGCGAGCCCGGCTCAGAGCAGAAACAGGAGCTGGCGTTGCTCCAGAGATCTTTCTAGAGCCAGGGGCAGGAGGGCGAGCTGCGGGAGGGGTCCCGGCGGAGGGTGGGGTACGGTGGGGCGGAGGGTCAAGTCGCACGGCCCGCGCCGGGTCGCCCGGACTTACCAAGATTTCCAACTCGCTCCTCTCCAGGGGCTCGTACAGGTGGCCCGCGCCCGAGGAGGGGAGTTTCTGCAGGAACTGAGAGAAGGCGTCTTCCGACCATGGCGACCAGGCGAAGGCCCCTCGCCTCAGCCTCCGTCCGCCCGCGGCCGCCCCTGCCCGCAAACCTCGGTCCCCGGCGTGGCCGGACTGGCTGCGCTGCGCCCAAACCTCCAGGGCCGGGGCCGGGTTACCAGGTAGCCGCCTACCTGCCCGCCGCAGGTGGGGCCCCGCCCCCGGGGCGGAGCTGCGCGCCGGCTGCACCTGGCGCACCTGCCCCCCCCCCCCCCCCCCCGAGAGCCCGCGGTGGACTTAGTCGCGGCGTCGACCAGCTGCGGCTGCTTCATTACCTGGCCGGAGCCTAAGAATCACCTGGAGCGAGGGATGGGGTGGAGGTGGGCGTGCGAACGGTGGTGGAAAATGCGGATTCCCGGACCTCGCCTTACCCTGCGCCACCGGGTCTGGAGCTGGCCGGGGAGCAGGACTGTAATGAGCGCCCGTGGTTCTTGGGGGGCAGCGGAGTGCGGTCCATCCTAAGACGCTGGGAGCACCGCGGACCCGAGCTGAGTCACACGCCTACCAAAGCTGCGCGGCTCCGAACGAGCCACGTGGCCCCTATGAGCCGCGGTTGCTTGTCTGTAATTGAAGGAGAAGGCTAAGATCTCACCCCCAGGGAGGGCCCTGGGAGTGCACGCCAGGGTGGGGAAGAGGGCCGGAGCACCCCGCTGCCTTTGGGATCCGTGGGTCTTGGACAATGTCTGAGCCCTTAATTCTCGTTTGCAGAATGGGCTCCTGCACTTGCTAATCATGGGACCTCGGGCAGGCAGGCGTCTTACATTTCCCAGCTTTAACATGCCCACTGTGAGATGCCCACCGTGACAGCACTCCTTCATAGTGAAATGGAGGGTGCGTTGGTGCTAGCACCACCATCACAGGGAAGTTTCTGGACTCAGCTGGCTCCCAGAGCAGATGGGGAAGGTGCCTCCCAGGTGGGTGTCTTGAAACTCTAAGGGGCTTTGGCTCCGAGTGGCACTGGAATCCCTAACAAGCCCCATCACTTAGTAGGGAGGTGGCTTTGGGGAAGGCCGTGCCTCTCCTCTGTGCCTCAGTTTCCTTATTTATAGAGTGGACTTCTTGATGATAAGAACTATAGAGGATGACATGGGTGTCTGTTTTTCAGCGAATATAGGCCACCTACCTCAACTGCTCCCCACCATGTGGCTACCTCGGCTCCATTTCATCTGACAGGCTGTCCTGGTGGCCCTTCTTGTTTCTCCTGCCTCTTGTCCCTTGACCAAAAGAAAACAGGCTCCCAGCATCACACTGCCTGACTGCACCAATTGCAACAAAAGCTAGAAATAATAGAAAAAGCAATATGCTGGCATGGGTCAGTCCAGGCTTGAATCTCAGCCTTGTTCCTTCCAAGTGCATGGCCTTGGACAACTTTCCTCACCTCTCTCTACTTCAGTTTACTCATCCACAGAATGCGGATGGCACTACGAACCCCTGAACAGGGTCCCAGCAGGAAACAGGTGGCACCTTCACACTGAGTGGTTGGGGGAGGGTTTGATAACCATGCTGCTTACAAAGGTGTGGGCAGGGTGCAGAGAAACACGAAGGGATTGCTCAGCTGCAAGATTAGCAGCAGTGAGGAACTGCTGCCATCCAAGGCTTGGAAGGCAAGAGGAGGGAGCAGTTACCCAGACAAGGTAGCTGTATGGAGCTGAGAACTTCGGTGAAGGGAAACGGAATGGAAGTCTGGATGCAGACTCTCGGGCTGAGAATCCTAAAGAGAAGGCAGGAAGATGGAGAGAAGGTCTGGGGGAGCACAGGGGAGATACAGGGAACCAACTGTACAGTCCTGTAGTATTTCCATAGGTAGAGATCCTAATAGTACTATGTAGTCCCTGACATAGTAGATCCCCAGGAAATTTTATTACTAATATAAAAGATACACGGGAACTCAGCTCACTTCTTTCTCGGGTCCTTTCCAACTGGCATGCCGAAATTTTGAGACAGAATTGGATCCAGGGAAGAAGAATGTCTTATTGGCATAGAACTTCATGTTCTCCCAAGGGTGTCAATCAGGCGTGGTTTCTCCAGGCGGTGCAGCTTCCAAGAGCAGGGAGGGACGTGTTGGCCAGGTGCCTTTCCCTCTAAGCCCACTCTCTTGTGTCCCATCACAGAGGCCTCTGCTCCAGCTCGGAGATGTCAAGGCCAGAACTCGTGGATCAGGTTTAAGAACACCCGAAGCATTCAGGAAGGAAATTCTGGGTGGAGGATATTGTGGAAGACCTGGACCTGTTGGCATGAAAAACAAAAATGGAGCGGACCACAGAGAAAGCAGTTAGAGTTACATGATGGAAGCCGCTGAATGGATACCTTGAGGCTTAAGTTCAGTTTTTGTTTTCGTTGCACTGTGATCAGCCCGCATACCAACCAGCTAATTCTCTTATTGTGTTGAGACTTTGTGCCTGTTTTTTACGCAGTTCTGTCAATATTTCAACGGCACTAGAAAAGCTGGTATGTTCTTTGTAAGGGTATTGGTAAGCTGCACTCTTCTTTGCAAATCAGTTTTGTATCTGTTCATTCTAACTTTCTAGGGACATTGTTCACGTCCTTACTTTCAACTACTTGATCTGACATGGGAAGAAAATGAAGAGTTTAAAATTTCCCTAATTGCTTTCCTGTCCATTCGTTTCCTCGTATGTCTGAATTTCTGCTTTTTGTATTATGCTTCCCAGTTGGCTAGTGCATATCATTTACCTGTTCATGATGACTCTTGTAATTGTTTAATACCTCCTGTATCTCATTAAAGCATACCCCTTAAATTCCACTTTGTATAATTACCATTGCCACTGTTTCTTCTCCACAGTTAAGTCTGCATGATCTAAACGTGGCATCTTATTTTTAGCTGTTTTGTTTCATTTCCCCCTGGATTGTAAACTCCGTGAGAGCAGGGGACTATCAGCGTCTACCATGGTAGATAATGTTCCTGCAACATGTTAAATGCCCCCCAGATATTTATTTGGGGTGTGTGTCTCTCTCTCGTAAACTGTAGTTCTTGAAATTCACTCTTTTTTTTAAAGATTTTATCTATTTATTTGATAAAGAGCACAGCAGAGTGGCAGGCAGAGGGAGAGGAAGAAGCAGGCTCTCCACTGAGCAGGGAGCCTGATGTGGGACTCGATCCCAGGATCCCAGGATCATGACCCGAGCTGAAGGCAGCTAGCCGCCAACCGACAGAGCAACCCAGGCACCCCCGCAATTTATTCTTAACCTGAGATTATTTGCATTTATGGGGAAATGCATTGTCTATATTGTTACAGTTATTACCGTTAAGACTGACTTTCATCATCTTCATTCACATTTTATTTGGTATCAATTTTAAATGGTATCATTTTGAGGCAAGCACTCTGCTATTTGCTGTCATCTTTTACTTGGATTTCAGAATAAAATCCCACCGAAAGGGGCGCCTGGGTGGCTCAGTGGGTTAAGCCTCTGCCTTAGGCTCAGGTCATGATCTCAGGGTCCTGGGATCGAGCCCCGCATCGGGCTCTCTGCTAGCAGGGAGTCTGCTTCCCTTCCTCTCTGCCTGCCTCGCTGCCTACCTGTGATCTCTGTCTGTCAAATAAATAAATAAAATCTTTAAAAAAAAAAGGAATCTGAAAGCACTTCAGAAATAGAGACTATTTATACTCTGTTTTGATTTCTTTTTACAATGGAGTTTTTTTTATTTTTCATTTTTCTTTTTCTAACCTTTGCTTTTTTTCATAACCGTAGTAATTTAATCTGATTACAAAAACCTCAATTTTTTTGTCTTGTTGTTCTTGTCGTGTGTTCCCCACTTTGCCCCAGAATCACCCCTGCTCTCTATATCCTTTATTTGTTTCCAAACGTCCATTCCTACTTAGCTTTGTCCTTTTGTTTGGATTCCACAATGATCACCACTAACTTCAAGAATTTGAAGATTTTGGGGCACCTGGGTGGCTCAGTGGGTTAAAGCCTCTGCCTTCGGCTCAGGTCATGATCCCAGGGTCCTGGGATCGAGCCCCGCATCGCATCGGGCTCTGCTCAGCAGGGAGCCTGCTTCCCCCTCTCTCTCTGCCTGCTTCTCGTGATCTCCGTCTGTCAAATAAATAAAATCTTTAAAAAAAAAAAGAATTTGAAGATTTCCTTCAGAATTTTCTGTCTGCCTTCAGCTGGCCAAATCTAGAGGGCACTCTGAAGGAATCAAGTCCTGCAAGAGGTTTGCTGGGAAACTTTCTGAGTCTGTAGCTCCGGCAGCGATGCCCATGCTTTGGCCGGTACTGAGAATTGAGGGCGGGACTCAGCCCAAAGCATCCAGCCTTTCCTGAAATATCTGCTCTGGGCACCTTCAACATGAGGTCCCGCCCTTCAACTCTCGTTCACTATACAAAAGTGGTCATTTCATGTCCATAAATTATCTCCCAACAATACACTCCATTGGAAAGATGTGATGCAATCCCAGGGCACCTGAAACTTATTTAGTAATATAAACCTCACTCACAAATTATAAGGTTGGCATTTTGAAGACATCCTTTTCCGAAAGGTTACACCATACAAAGGGTATCAGGTGGCGTGTGCGTGCGTGTGGGTGAGCATTTAATTTTATTTTTATTTATTATTTTTTTAAAGATTTTTTATTTATTATTTGACAGAGAGAGATCACAAGTAGACAGAGAGGCAAGCAGAGAGAGAGAGGAAAGCAGGCTCCCTGCTGAGCAGAGAGCCCGATGCGGGACTCGATCCCAGGACCCTGAGATCATGACCTGAGCCGAAGGCAGCGGCTTAACCCACTGAGCCACCCAGGCGCCGAGCATTTAATTTTAAAAATGAGTTGGAACTTATGGCTCTGTACGCAAACCCTCAATTCTGTTTGTTTCTGTAATGGCCATGCACACGGGCAACGACATGATCATCTTATAGATGAAGACATCGGAATTTAGGAAGGGAAAGCTACTTTCATTCATTCAGCAAATAGTTTTAAGCACCTCTTACGTGGCTGTGGACCCCTGAACACAAAGGACTATTCCCACATTTTCTCTCCTAGTAGGCGTGATAGGCTACACATACATCGATGTGTAACATAGAGTCAGACAATGAATGTTGTGGTTGAGTAATGCCCACCCCGAAGGCATGTGTCACATCCTAACCCACAGAAACTGTGTGCGTAGCCTTATTTGGAAAGACAATCATTGAAGATGTCATTAAGTTAAGGATCTCCAGATGAGCTGGGTGTCCTCTAAGTCCAATGATTGGTGTCCTTCCTTATAAGATATGAGGCAGGGGGCTCCTGGCTGGCTCTGTCGGTGGAGAGTACAACTCTTGGTCTCGGGGTCATGAGTTTGAGCCCCACTTTGGGTGTAGAGGTTACTTAAAAATAACTTCTTAAAAATCTTAAAAAAGAGAGAGAGACAGAAGAGGAAAGACACAGACACAGGGAGAAAGCTCCATGAAGATGGGGCAGAGGTGGGAGGGCACAGCCCCAAGCCAGAGGACATCTGGGGCCACCAGAAGCCAGGAGAGGTGAGGAAGGACTCACCCCTGGAGCCTTCAGAGAATGGTCCTGCCCACACCCCATGCCCCGGGTGGAGAGGATCAGACGTGAACACTGGGACAGTCTTCCACGCAGAGACAGAAGGCACAGAGCCAAGGCCTGGGGTGAAAATGCGCTGGGCTTGTGTTACCGCAGTGAGACCCACTTGTGTGAGACAAGTCACACCTTTGTACCACAATTATAGTCACACACACACACCACGGCCAATTTCTGGGCACTGCTCATATCACACCTCCTTGTTACTTCTTCCATAGTCATTTGCTGAAAGGAGGGGACGTTGGCTGAGAACTTCCCACAGCTGTGAGTGATTCTGGGCTTCCGAGGGACTTCGTTTCAGCAGGAGGGATCAGGGACAGCCCCATGGAGCAGGACACCAGGTGCTGAGCGTGCCTTGGGACTCGCTTAATCCCAACGGGTAAATACGTGGCACAGCTGCCCTCCCGCCTCCTCCCACCTGCCCGTGGCGGACGCTGCCGCTCACGCACAGGGTGACACCTCTCTGCTGGCTGGGACAGGCCTGGGAACTCTTGCCCTTATCACTTTTCTTACCTACAATTGTTCAGACCTGGCACAGGAACAAAGCTATTTGCCAAAAGATTTCTAGAAGAGGAAGGAATGATCTTGGGCAGTGGGAGTCATGGAATCTTCTAGAAGGTTCCATATGCATGTTACGGCTGAAAGAGGAGATTCCTGTGTGTCAAGTTCATCATGTGCACTAGGGTTCGCTCTTGGTGTTGTATTCTGTGGGTTTTGACAAACGTGGAACGTCACGGACGCACCATCATGGTATCATACAGACGGCTTCATTGCCCTAAAAACTCCCCTGTGTTCCACCTCCCCTCACCCCAAACTGCTGTCAACCACTGATCCTCTCACCATCTCTATAGTTTTGCTTTTTCGGACTGACTTATAGTTGGAAATTTGACTTTCCTTCCAAATCTACTCTCCTTTAAAAAATTCAAGAGCAGGACGGCTGGGCGGCTCAGCCGGTTAAGTGGGCCAGGGCACGATCTCAGAGTCATGGCACTGAGCTAGGCATCGGGCTCCATGCTCAGCGTGGAGTCTGCTTGAGATTCTCTCTCCCTCTCCCTCCGCCCTTCCCCCCTGCTCTCTCTAAATAAATAAATATTTTTAAAAAATTCAAAAGCACCCAGACCCATCACCCAGAGTCCGAGAATTTCAGTCCGAGGCAAAAAACGCCCAAGGGCTTCCATGTCCACTCATGAGCTTTCACTCCCCGTGGTCACTCAGAGGTGAGCACCCACATTCGGCTGGGGTGCTCCCAGCTCTAACACTGACAGCCCGGGCATCCCGGAAAAGCCCCCAATCCCAGCACGGTTAGCTCCCCTCGCCCCACCCCCTATTTTCTGAGGCTTCAGCCGCCCCCTTGCCCCCCCACCTTCCCTCAAAGGCCTGACTCTTACTACGGCCGGGCCACCAAGCCCTGGCCCCTGGCTCTCTCCCCCCCCCGAGCAGGCCCCTCTCCCGGGCCCCAGGTACAGGCATCTCCCCACCAGCCTCCACCAAGAACACTCTAGAGCAGACCCCTCCTCCAAACCCTCGCCCCGCTAACACCGGCTCAGGTTTTAACTGACTGTGGCTTCTCCCGAGAGGCCCCTCCAGATCCCTGGACCAGGTGAGATGCGGAGTCAGGGGTGTCCCCACCCTCCCTGCAGATCCCACACACTCCCGGCCCCGTTACTACATTTGTGAGTTTCAAAGAAGGTTCAGAGCACAAACAACCCAGACACCCACCTGCGGTGAGGGGACGGACAGGATGCGGCCGCCCGTCCAACGGAATAGTATTCAGCCATAAAAAAGGCAAGAAGTACGGCTCATGCTTCAACCTGGGCAAACCAGGAACGCGTGCCAAGTGAAAGGAGGTGGACCCAAAAGGCCACGCACCGCAGACTCCAACCGTAGACTCCATACCTATGAAACAGCCAGAACAGGCAAATCCAGAGAGACAGACAGCACACTGGTGGTTGCCAGGGTCTGGGAAGAAACGGAAATTTGGAGATAATGGCGTTTCTTTTCGGGGTAATGATAATTTTCTGGAATAAAGTAGAGGGGATGGTCACCGGACTTTGTGAATAGAATAAAACCTGCTGATGTGCGCACATTAACGGCGGAAATGAATTTGATGTTACACGCATTTTATCTCAATAACGAGGTGTATTAAAAGAGACACTTTGTACGTGTTTACTGAATGGAAAATGAATGGGTTTATAAGCAGTTAAACTGGGAAACCTGATCGGAAGTTAAATGAACAATTTCTATTGGCTTTTTCATTAATAGAGTTCAAAGTTTCCAGTGACTCCCTTTCAAAACTCCTAGGGCCCTGGGAGCACAACCTCGCTTGTGCCTGAAGGCAGGTGGCGGGGAGCGGGGCAGTTCTCAGTTAAGTAGCTGTTAGAATGGGGGAGAACCTTCCTTTCCTGGCATGGTGCGACCTGACCTGGCTCATTTCCTGAGGTGAGGACTCCAGCAGGGTCTCAGACTTGCTCGTAGCCAAGGAACAGAGAGGGGATGGTCTTCCGACTCCCATCTGGCTCCCACACTCAGTTCTTTGTTCCACATTCTCGGTGACTTTGCAAAAATAAACAAACATCCGAGCGTGCCCCTCCCCTCCTCAAGGCCCCCCAGCCTGGGTTTAGCAGAGTGGAAGCTTTGGGCACCCACCTCTAAGGGAAGCTTGCTCACTGTGGCTCTAGGCATGAAGGGTTTTATTGTGGCTGAGCCAGAACTCGGGCTTAATGCCCCTGGCCTTGGAGAGCCGTGAAGACCATTCTGGCAGCTTTCCCGGAGCCTCGCAAACGATCAGGATCCGGGATCCGGCTGCTCACAGGGGTGCCCAAGCCAAGCACACACCCTTTGTCAGCTTCCCCTGCCTCTTCTTCCCACTCCCCTACTTCTGTTTCCCATGGGGTCTCCTCCAGAAACCTTGGGAGCCCTCACAAGAACACGAGACTTCTCATACTTCTCACACTGGCTTCTGCCAGCTGCTGCCAGCCGCACCCTGACTCCTGGGTCTCGGGGTCCCACCCCAGACCCAGACAAGGACTCCTATTTCCTCCATTCAGGCCCAGGCTTGAGCCCCTCCCCAGGAAGCATCCCCCCACCCCCCTCATTAAAATGTTCTTCACTGAGCACTTTGTGTACTTTGGTGTAAATTTTGCTTCCATAAAAAATTCTGTTAAAATTTAAACAAAAGCAGATGAAAGCTTAATGAGAAAAAAGATAGTGACAGTCTAACAGCACGTCCCTGCAAAATCCTTATTCGTTACAGGGGGAAGCCTGTGCCATTACAGGGGAGGAAGCTGCCCGACCTCACCCGAACTGAGGGACCAGCGATGGGACAAATGACACAGCGTGACCCTGGATGTGACGCCCACCCATGAAAGGGCATTTTGCTGCTGGGTATCCCCGCTGAAACACTTAGGGTGAATCTTAGCGTGAGGAAATATCACCCCCAGAGTGACGGGGACCACTGACTTGGACTCCTCAAAATGTCAGCTTCGGGGAAGACCAGGAAAGGCCATGGAAGGCTCCAGATCCAAGGACACTGAGGAGTATTAACAATCAAATATCACTGGGATTCTGGATTGGATCCTGGGTCTTGGGGGAAAAAAGTCTTTATCTTTGCTCTAAAGGACATGAGGGGGGTGCCTGGGTGGTTCAGTGGGTTAAGCCACTGCTTTCGGCTCAGGTCATGATCTCAGGGTCCTGGGATCGAGTCCCGCATCGGGCTCTCTGCTCAGCAGGGAGCCTGCTTCCCTTCCTCTCTGGGGCGCCTGGGTGGCTCAGTGGGTTAAGCCGCTGCCTTCGGCTCAGGTCATGATCTCGGGGTCCTGGGATCGAGCCCCACATCGGGCTCTCTGCTCAGCGGGGAGCCTGCTTCCTCCTCTCTCTCTCTGCCTGCCTCTCTGCCTGCTTGTGATCTCTCTCTGTCAAATAAATAAATAAAATCTTTAAAAAAAAAAAAAAAAAGGACATGAGGGGAACGATCAGTGGACTTGAAGCAGGTGTGCAGATAATGGTGTTTTATGGTGTGAATTTCCTGGTTTTGTACTCTCGCTATGTCAGAGAACATCCCTTTTTGGAAGGGTGCCCTGATGCTTTCAGGGGTGAAGGAGGGAGGGAGGGAGGCAGGGAGGCAGAGAGATGTGGGCGGGGGGGGGGGGAGTGCACAGGCAGACCTGGAGAATCTAGTGACGAATGTAAGCAAATCTGAAAAAGTCACAAGTGATATGATTCGGCTTCTAGAACATTGTTGCTGGCACAGGGTCATGGAGATGGAGAGCTGCCGAGTGGGTTCCGGGCTGGTGGGGAGGGGGTGGGCGTTTGCGGGTAGGAGAAGGGTCTCTCTAGGGTCCGTGTGTTGACTGAGGTGGGGTCTGCGGGCATCTAGGCGTGGGACCGGACGGCTGGAAACCTCCCAGCCGGCTGCAGCTGCATTATCCGGCCCTGACGCATGTGGGGCCGAAGCCACTAGCTACCTAGTGTGGAGCCACGTGAGACGCAGCCGCTGGGGCCCGAGTTAGGGGAGCACGGGGCCTCTCTGCACAGTTCCTGCAGCGTCCTGCGAATCTGAGATCATTTCAGAATAAAAAGTTCAAAAACTAAAAGAAACGGTGCCCCAGCTTCGTCACGCAGCACGCCCCATCCTGGTTTGTTCTCTCCTGCTGTTTGTTCGCTCACCTCCCTGCTCCGCTCCCCAGCCAGACCCCTGGGGTCCGTCTTCCCCATTCCAGGGCTCCCCTCCCTCAGCGTCAGGGCTTCCCTCTAACATTCCGAACCTGCGATCTTTGCCAGTTGCAGGGCGCGGCGAGGCTGAGTCATCTGACCACAGCCGCACAGCTGGGAGAAGACGGAAAGGTGGAATCGGTGTCCTGGGAGTTGGATGCGAGCAGCTGCCCGCAGAACCGCCACGCTACATGCCTCCACGCAGAGACTCGTTCATTCGCTTGGTCATTTACCCATTCAAAAATCCGATATTGAGGACCTACTACGTGCCTGCACCAGGGAGGGGGGTGACACAGAGTCCTTGTCCTCCAAGAGCTCTGGGTCTCGGGGAGAAGGAGCAAACCACATGGCACATGCCACAATGTCACAGCGTGCAGGACCCCGCGGGCCCCAAAGGGGCACGTGACAGTCTAGCCAGAAGCTCAGGGAAGACTCCCGAGGAGGTGGTGCAGAGGAGTCCGGGCGGGGAGAAGTGGAGGGACGCACAGTCCAGGAGAGGGGCACTTGCACAGTGTCTGGGGCTCCGGGCTGACATGTAATCACAGCAGTCATGCTCTTGGCCCAGCCCGGGGGGAAACGCCCGCAGAGGCAGCCCTCTGCCGTTCACAGGTCGGGCCCTGCGTCGCACCACCCCAGGGGAAGCCCATGGTGGGACCCAAGCACCCAGGCCCCAGTGTGATGGCTTCTCCACTTCTTTGGGACCTTGGGCCTCATATCTCACCCTCTGAGCCTTGGCCTCTCTTATCTCTAAAAGGAAGAAAATTACACACACCTTGCAGGTGGTCATGAAGAATGACCGGGTTACGGGAGAACTGCCCGGCCCTGGGTATACCTGGGACAGTCCCCAGCAGGGCTGCCCGGTGGGCTTGGGCGGGCTGGCTAGCGGCTGGGGGCGCCAGCCACACCATTACAGATTGGCAGATGCTCCAGGGGATGGGGGACGGGCGCCCGTGTAGACCCCACCGGTCTGCCCACCAGATAGCTCCACACAGCAGGGGCTGGTGGTGGAGCCAGGCACGGGACGGTGCCAGCTCTGGGCAGAAGCCAGGTAAACAGCCACAGGCCTTGTCTCATCCGGTGTTGTCCACTAACCACCTCCTCCCTCCTGGTAAAACCTTCTCTGAGTGTCTTGCCTTGGGCTTCCCCAGAAGCAAACCTGTTTGAGAGTAAGTTGTTTATCCGGGATGTGAAACCTTGGCCAAGGGAGCAGGGAAATGAAGCAGGGGAGGAGGGAAGGACCCAAGAACAGGGGCCTCGTGGAGCCCGTCGCCGTGCTGGGCACCCAGGGCACCGTCTTGCCAGGACACCTGTGGCGACAGCACAAGACCATTGTCCCCACCACAGAGAGCGGCAGCCGGGCGGGGCACTGATGGTCACAGGGACACGTGGAGATCATCCTCCCCTCCCCACCATGTTCCATTCTGACAAGTCCGCTCTACCCTGTTCCTGGGCACAATGGGAGCCACGAGCTCCGCTGACCTGTTTTTCCTTTCGTTCGGTTCCACTTCCTGGGCTGCTGGCAGAAGAAAGCTCGGCAAGGTCGGGAGAAAATGCCCATTTGCGGTGGCGGCCGACGGGGTCCGACTCCATGCTGCGAAGCCATCTCGCAAGTGTTATCACGGTTACCTTGTTAGGTGTAAAATACGACAGTCTTAAAGAACCACACAAAACCAAGGTGTGGCTTGAAGAATGCTTATCAGGGGAAGCCCTGGAAGCCACCAGCCGGCAGGGACAGAGAGTGGGGCATGGTCACCCTGCCCAGGACCCTCCGCCGAGAGCAACAGCCCCCCCCCACAGAGGTGTCCATTCTCCTGACTTTTCACGTTCACATGTTCATGGCTTCCTTACCCGCCACTCTGCTTTGGTCGTGCGTGTTGCTAACTTGGTGTGTCCTTTGAATTTCTCGAACCCTCAGGTTTCCTATCTGCATTCATTTCTAGTCACCGCAGTAAAAGACCATCACGAGCTTGGTGGCCTAAAATGACACAAATTGACTCCTCACTGTCCCAGAGGTCAAATGTCTGAAACAGTCCCGCTGGACTGAAATCCGGGGGTTGGTAGGGCTGCATTCTTCCCAGAGGCTCAGGGGACAATACAGGCTCTTATCTCTTCCAGCTTCTAGAAGCCGCTGCATTCCTCTGCTCCTGAGGCCTCTTTCCATCTTCAAATCCAGAAATGGCCGGTCAAGCCTTGCTGCTCAAGCTGCTTCACCTTCCTTTTGACCCTCTTGCTTCCATTTTATGAGGCCTCCTGATTGCCCTTGGCCCATCTGGACTATCTCCCTCTCTCAAGATCCTTAACTTGTGCACACCCACAGAGTCCCCTTTGCTACATGAGGTCATAGGTCACATGGACAGCTTTAGGGGCCATTTTGCAACCTGCCACTCCATCTAACTCCCCCCTTTACAAGTTACCTGTTGGGGAACCCAGGCCGTGTGGCCTCTAGCATCCCCCGCCATCTGGATTTGGCAGATCGCACACTCCAAGTGCAGCTCTGGACGTTCTGTCCTCGACCTTGCTGCAAACTGGCAAGGTGATCGTGATCCAAGGCCGGATCGGGCTCAGGCGCCATCCCCTCTCCAGACGCCAGGTTGTCTCTTTCTGTGATGCTGGGACTCACGGGCTCTGAACGTCTAGATTCACGAATTCACTGGGCAAAACTGTGATATTCTAATCCCAACATTTGCTTTGAAGTATCACTTGGAATACTTTCCGAAAGAGATGCTTTCCCTCGTCTCCTGGCGGGCAGCCCACTGGGACGGGAAAGGCAGACTTGCTGTATGATGCCTGCCCTTGACCAGTTTTCTTTTTTTTTTTAAGATTTTATTATTTATTTATTTGACAGAGAGGGAGAGAGAAGATCACAAGTAGGCAGAGAGGCAGGCAGAGAGAGGGGGAAGCAGGCTCCCTGCTGAGCAGAGAGCCCGATGCGGGGCTCGATCCCAGGACCCTGAGATCATGACCTAAGCCGAAGGCAGAGGCTTAACCCACTGAGCCACCCAGGCGCCCCCCTTGACCAGTTTTCAAGACAACATGGTGATTCCTCAATATCCTAAAGAAGATCCACTAAGTTTTTAAAAACATTTGGTGAGCTCACGAATTTAAATGTAGACCTTAATGGATAGATTCATAGATTTTTATAGCAAATATAAATTTTTTATGATTTTATTTATTCGAGAGAGAGCAAGATAGAGCAGCAAGCAAGGCAGAGGGAGAAGCAGGCTCCCCACTGAGCGGGGAGCCCGATGTAGGACTCGACCCCAGGACCCTGCAATCATGACCTGAGCCGAAGGCAGAGGCTTCACTGACTAAGCCACCAGGAACCCCTGAATGTACCTTTTATTTTTTAAAAGATTTTATTTATTTGTTCGACAGAGAGAGATCACAAGTAGGCAGGGAGGCAGGCAGAGAGAGAGGGGGAAGCAGGCTGCTTGCTGAGCAGAGAGCCCAATGTGGGGCTCGATCCCGGGACCCTGGGATCATGACCTGAGCTGAAGGCAGAGGCTTTAACCCACTGAGCCACCCAGGAGCCCCTAAATGTACTTTTTAAATGAAATTCCTGAGCAAAAATAAACAGGCGGGACTACATCAAACAGTTTTTACACCTTGAAGGAAACCATCAACCAAACGAAAGGCAGCCTAGTGAATGGCAGAAAATACTTGGGTATTGCATAAGGGGTTAACACCCGAATACATAAAGGACTCCTGTAACACTCAAGAACCAAATAATCTGATTTTTAAAATGGGCAGAGACCTTGAATAGACATTTCTCCAAAGAAGACATACAGATGACCAACGGACACGAGAAGACGCTTAACATTGCTCATCATCAGGGAAATACAAAACTCTGACGCGATCCCACCTCACGCCTGTCTGAGTGGCTGGTATCAAAAAGACAAGAAACAAGGGCTGGCAAGGATGTGGAGGCAGGGAAGCCTGCTGGAGGGAGTGCAAACTGGTGCAGCCGCTGTGAAAACAGTATGGCGTTCCCCAAAAATTAAACATAGAAGGATGAGAGGGTCTAGTAATTCCACTTCTAGGTATTTACCCAAAGAAAACAGAAACAGGAATTTGAAAAGATCTGTGCACCCGTTTATTAGAACACTATTTGCCACAGTCTGGGTGTGGCAGGGACTTCTGTGGATGGGTAGACACATGAGCATGGAAGTGGTGTGCCAGACGGTGGGATCGTACTCGGCTGGAAGAAGGACGTCGTCCTGCCATTGGCGACAATGTGGATGGACCTGGAGGACACTGTGCTAAGCGAAGTCAGTCACAGAAGGACAAATCCCATATGATTTCGTACATATGTAGAATTAACAACAACAAAAGTAGCAACGGAGTCCTAAGTATAAAGAACAAACTGGCGGCCTCCAGAGGGCAGGGAGCGGAGGGTCAGCAGGACGGGTGAAGGGGAGGTACTGAGATCCCCGGAGCTCACACCGTGAACTTCCGCCACACCCACACGTGGGTCGGTTGTCTTGCTCCAGAGCTCGGCCTGATTGTGCCACTTGGATTGGCACCTCCTGCTTCTCATAGGCTAAGTCCTGTGACTCTTCTCTCACGTGCACGGACAAGGAGACTAGCTTTCCATCACTCTGCTCAAGTTCTCAGTTAAACGAAGGGTCCAGGAGTCTGTCCTCTTGAAATTAACGGTATATAACTCATGTTTCCAAGCCTGAGGGACAACCACATCCGGGGCGCCTGTCCTTGGGGTTGGCTCTGAGCCCAGCCCCCGCCACCTGGCCCTCAATCTTCCTGGAGGCCAGAGTTCGCCCCCCCCGCCGCCCCGCCACTTCTTGGTTGTTTGTCCCTGTTTCCCGGCTCGGCCCTGGAGGCCCGGAGAACCTTCCCGGGGCTCCCAGAGGCATCACAACTCATAGAGCGGGGAGGCCCCTCCCGTCCTCTCTCTGGGACTTTAGGGAGCCCATCGCCCGGGGCAACTGTGAGCTCCTCCCCTCCATCTCTTGCCACCTCGCTGCCTTGCAGCCTCCCCGCCTCAGGGGGGCTCCCTGCTTTTCCCAGCAGCCCCCCCAATCTCCTTCACACCCCCCAGAGGCCCACCCCCAGCCCTGCCCCTGAGAATCAGGCTCCTCTTCCTCTCACCTTGGCCTTGCCGCCCATGTCTGGTAAGAACACTTGCTGTGCACCGGGAGAATTCTAGGTGCTTTCTATACTTTACCTTTTGCCCTTCTCACAGCCAGCCCAGGAGGCACGTGCCGCCAGCTGCACATTGTAAGAATGAGGACACTTTGGCTCAGTGAGGGGAGGAGCCAGATCCCACCTACTAACCATCCGCTCCGGCGTGGCCAAATCTAACCAGAAAACAATTCCACTGAGGGCCAGCCCCTCAGCATCCTTAGGGAGCAGGAGTTAGAACCCGCATAAATAGTAAACGGACAAAATGCAAGTATGGGGAATCACTTCCGTGGGCTGTCCGTCTTTCTCCAGAGCAGAAGTTCTAGAGCTGGAGCTGGCCTCAGAGTCCCAGGGAGGGGATGTTCAAACACACAGGTTGGGATTGCTTGCCCAACCCCAGAGTCTCTGACTCAGTAGGGGCGGGGACTGGGCCTGAGAATCTGCATTTCTAATGAGTTCCCTAGTGATGCTGCTGGCCTGGGGAACCCTGCTTTGGGAACTGCTGCTCTAGTGAACTTGCCCACTTTGGGAGAACAGGACTGGGCTGGGACTGTCTGTCTCCTCCCAGGACACATGGAGGGGGGTGGTTCCAACACGAACTTTCCCAACCAGTGGTCTTGTGACAATGAGCATATGGGTACGTTTAAAAAAAAAAAAAAATCCTCACCTGTTAGAGACACGTTCTGGACCCTTCATAAGTATGTAGGATATCCAGGATTTACTTTAATCTTCCAGTCTCTGCCCTTGCAAAAAAAAATTGAGGGTCAGGCGAAACAATGGTAGCTGGCTGGTAAGTCCCAAAAGGTTCTTTACATCATTTTTCTACACCTTGTTTCTATGTGAAGGTGTTAATGGTAAATCTTGCTGATTTCACGTAAAAAAAAAACAACTCTGGCTTCCACATGTAGTAACTGGATGAACATGAGCGAGAAGCCTGCGATATCCAAGCTTCAATTCTTTCTGCTGTCAACGCAGATGACGGCATCCTTCCCACCCGTGGCTGAGCAGGGGATGCACGTTAGGTGCTCATCCTGGCAGGTACTCGGGAAATGACTACCGCCCCCAACTTACTCCCCTTTCTCACATTCTCCAGCCTGGGCCTGGCTGGGTAGTGCCTAATGGGCCTGGCACTCTCTCACCTCAAGGCACCTGTTCAACAAGTTCCTGGGTTGAATATGGAACTTGCCAGAAGCCTGCCCGTCTGGAGCAGGAGGAGTGGGTGTGGAATGTGGGGCGGCCGATCACATGCATGTCCCTTGGGAGGTGAGGCGCCTCGGGAGCCTCGGTGGCTGCCTCACGGGACACCTGGCCTGGTTTCTGTAGGCGGTAACCAAGGCTGGGGCAGGAATTCCCTGGCACCCAGTTCAGAGGCGTTCCGGTGGATTCCGGGGGGCTCCAGCTTGCCAAGATGATCCCAGCCGAGGCGTTTCTTGTTCTGGTTGCTGTTTCGTATTGCTCTGTTTGGGTCTGGCTTTGATCATACGTAAGAGAAACCCGCTTATGCCTGCCTCGGCCAGAGTCGGTGGGGGCCGGGGCACCGCGAGTCTTTCCTGGGACCTCAGGACAGGGAGGGCGGCCAAGGCTCTTCTCAGCTGGATTCCAGTCCTGGAACGCGGTCAAGAACTGCGGCCGCTCTCTGCGCTTTCTCCGTCTTCCTCCTCCTCCTCCCAGGGCGGCAGGCGGCCTCTGCGCAGCCCCAGTCCCCTCCCGCGGTTCACACAACCAGCCGGGCCGCCGCCTGCCCGGGTTTCCTGCGGGCCCGGCCTGGGGCACAAGCTCCGCCGCCAGGATCCCACGGCGTCCCACAGGAGCCTGGGAGAACGTGCTGCTCTCAGTTCTCTGACTCTCGGACAAGGACACCGAAGCGAGGAGAAGCGTCGGGAAGTTCCGTGAGGACACAAAGCCCAGAACAGAGGCGGAGCCCGGAGGCGCATCTTCCCACTCCTGAACCTGGGGCCTGGGCACCTTCTGGCTTCGAAAAGACTCAGGAGCACGATGGGATGGGGGAGTCTGATTGGTCTACCTTGGGTCAGGTGACACAAGGCCAATCAGCTGTGGGCAGGGCGGGGTCTCAGCGTACCAACATGGCGTCCCCCAGGACCAGCTTCAGAAAACCGTTTTCAGATGGGGTGGTGGGCATGGTGCTTGGTCCCCGCGAGCTCCCACCTCTGTCCCCTTCCTCCTTCCCAAAACAGCCTTACGTGGACACGCAGAGCTCTGCTGCGTTTGTCTTCCCGTTTAAGGGGTTTGATGAGGCCCGATTTCGAATCTGATTTCTGACATTTTCCTGATGGTCTGTTCTTGGACAAATGACTTCTCCTCTTTGAGCCTCAGTGCTTTCAGATGTAAATGCAGATAGCATCCTGGCCTCTCAGAGATATAGGGGAGAATCGGACGAGGTAGATAATAACCCGGGCAAACCCTTCTGTGGCTCCCCATTGTTTTCATGGTGAAGTTCAAACTCTAGCTGTGGACAGGCTGGCACTGTTCAACAACCGGCCCCCTGTCCTCCCACTCCCAGAGGCCCCCCTTTCCGAACCATGCCCACCTGCTTGCAGTTCCTAGAATTTCTCTGGTCTGTGCCTTTGCACATACTGTTCCCTCTGCCTGAGGTGCCTTTCCTCTACTTCCCTGATTTAAGTTAGCTAACTTACTCCCTATAGTTGGTTAAATTGTGTCTCCAAAAAAGAGGTGTTCCCCTCCTAACCCCCAGAACCCTGGAACCTGTGTATGCGGCCTTATTTGGAAATAGGACAGATATACTTAAATTAAGGGTGCTGAGATGAGATCATCCTGGATTTAGAGCGGGCCCCAAATTCAAGAAAGGTGTCCTTGTAGAAGAAAGGAGAGAGGAACTTGACACAGAGGGACAAAGACACTGAGGGAAGGCCATGTGAAGACAGAGCAGAGATCATGTGATAATGCTGGAATTTTAGGTAGCAGCCCACAGGTGATTGCAGGAAATCTGTTTTGGCCAGAGTAACTCTCGCCTTCTCATCCAGGGGCCTGCTCACCTCTTCCCAGGTGAGAAGCAGGAGGATGCCTTTCCTGGGATTCTAAGAGGATTTGTTCCACACTGTCTTCACCTGAAGACCCCACCTGCCTTCTTTTTTAGACCGTCTCACTGAGCTCTGTGTGAATGTTCTAGAAAAGACTGGGGGTGGGGGAGTTAGTTAATCCTGGCAGCTCAGGTGGAAAATGGCCCCAGGACAACTAGCTAAATCGGTCATCCCAAGGAACAAGGGGAGTGTTTCACGAAGTTTGCTCTTACGGAAGAACCTTGTCAGTGGGTGAGGTCTCTAGGTGACCCCAGCATTCAGCCAAGTGCCCCCAGGGTCCAGCCACTTTTCAGGGGCTTTACAAGAGGCTCTTTGTCTCTGGCAGGCAGGGCTCTGGCAGCCCCTGGCCTTGCCTGCTCTTTCCCAGCCACCACCCCCCCAGCCCCACCTTGATCTCCTGCTCCTAGGCGCCATTCACTGTCAGGAGGGACTCAGCCCTCTCAGAGCCTGGGGCCACCCTGACCCCGTGGCGGTGGACCGGTCCCCAGGCAGCCACTGAGGTGGCAGTGGCCTCTGATGACTCCTCCATATGGGAAGAGAGAAAACTCCAGACTGTGGATTCGGAGAAGAGGGGCCGGGCCTCCTCTAAGTTCTGGAAGAAGGAAAATGGGAGGTTGGGCTCCTGATAGGACTGTTCCAAGCCGTGAGGCCTTGGGTGAACTGCTTCAGCCTGTGGAACTAGGGCAAACCTCCGGAGCGATGCAGAGCTCCCGTGCCAGCTTCCTGGTGGCGCTGGTGTGTGTGTTACGCAAGCTGTCACCGCGGGCGAGGCGGGCCTCCGAGACGGCTCGTCTCTCCGCGTGTCCCTTAAATGTACCATTATCGCAAATAAAGAGTGTTTAAAAATGATGTTTAAATAAGAAAAACAGGTAGACAACCTCAGTATAAAGTATAATCTGACTTTGACAGTTAATGGGGCGGGGGGGGGGGGAGAACAAATGCATTCTTTCCTTTATACAGTCTTTTCCAGGAAGGCTTCCTATAATTTGTACTTCCAAGGAGAACAACAGTAAGTGTGTAATCTCTCTCTGTGCTGAATGACTATAGGTGGGAGAATGTCCTAATTGAGTCAAATGTTTTCTTCAAATCTCAGTACCTGTACGTGTTCATACAACTACACAAATTACAGGCTTGTTCTCGTTGATAAGGAAAAAGAAAAAAAAAATCCCTACTTCCCAAAGACGAAAATCTGATTATTTAGGTCTACATCTTCACCCTCCCATTTACTAATTGTGTGACACTTGCTAAGTGACTTTATTTCTCGGCACCTGTTTCCCTAACCTGTAAAATGGGTTGATAGTGTCTTCCTTGTGGGCTTGGGATAGTTCAGATGAGTTGCTTGTGTCTGTAGGAGGCTTGCAGAGGTGCCTGCAACACAGTAAGTACACAGAAGGAGCTGGATCCTGGGCTAAGTTTGCCGTGAGGACTAATGTTACAACGTAGGGCAAGGGCTAGGAGCAGAAGGAGTTCCTCCTAAGGATTCATTGCCCACCTTTCACTGCCTGGCTGTGTACCACCTTGGACAAGTCACAAGACCTTCTGAGGTTTGCTGTCCTCCTTTGTAGAATGAGGTCTCTGGTGTGAACATCTAGGAGACTGCCTGCCGCCCCCAATGTGTGCGTTTCCTGGGGCCCCCTCCTGGGACACCATCCCCACTGCTCCCCTCATTGCCCCGCTCATGGCAGAGCTGACAGTTCCTTCTTCAGCCTTCCCTTGGCCTCAGTTGATGACCCCAGAAATGGGTGCCTTCCCCAGGATACCAGAGGGTGGCAGGCAGGGGACGGGTGTGCAGGATGGAGTCTGGAGCTGCCGGGGCCTCGTCTCACATTATGGGGAAGACGGTCACTCTACCCGAGAAGACAAAGAGAACTGGGGGATTCTATCCCTGGTTCCGGCCACCCCTAAACCCAGGTGAGGCCCTGTCTTCCCAAGCAGGGGCTGTCGGGTCTTCCTTAGAGGCAGTAACAGTAACAATAGTAGCAAGGAGCGCTTACACATACGTACTGTGAGCCAGGCACTGAGCCCTCTAGGTACTAACACTTTTACTCCTCCTAGCAGTATCAAGAGGTAACTTCGCCCCCTTTTACAGATGGGGAAACTGAGGCACAGCGAATAACCCGTGCAGGGTCATGCAGCCAGCAAGTGTCAGAGCCACCATGTACCATTCTTATGTGTACCTGACAAAGAAGGTGTAAGTGAAATGGATGGAAAAGGTATTTCCTAGAAGGTCATCACGTATGGACCCAACTCTCCCGAATCGCTTTTCCAGGTTGCCAGTGTCCGAAGTCTTTCTGCCAAGATGGTCCTGTGCATCCCCGAGAGCACTGGTGACACAGAATTTCCCAGAAGGCTGTTCCTCTGTTGTTCTTGGAAGTTTCCACCAAGCTTGCTTATGCCCAACCTGTATGTTTCGACATCCTCGTGTGCGGGCAATGATGCCCAGTGCCTGTGACCACGACTGGGGCACATCCCAGCTTCAGGGAAGTGGGGAGGTGAAGAAACGGGGCATCCTGGATTCACCAAGCAAGCGTGGTCCGTGCTTGGTAAATATTGTTTGCCAGAATGGATGTGTGAATGAGTGAATGAATGCAGGACAAGCGGGTGGAGAGGTTAGTGAATTTCCCTGCACCTGAGGGCAGCACGCCAGTGCAATTTACAGATAGAGGAAGGGACGCCAATTAGAGGCTCATTATTTGGGCTTCCTGGAGTTCTCAGTGAGGGGGCAGCTGTGTCTCCAAGGGACCTTGGTGCCAGACTGATAATAAGGAATTCTAGCCAGACCTGCCAAGCACCTGCTGTCCATAATCTCTCTGATGCCCCCCAGCGAGTCTGGTAGGCAGCTACCCTTACCACGCCCACCCCACGAAGAAGAAACTGAGGCTCAGACAGGCTAAGTGCCTTGCCCGGGATGGGAACCCGGGTGACCAGTCTCTGATCTCTGCACTGTGCCCTCAGCCCTGATCGGTCTGGCTGTTCAGTGGACCCCCTCCACCCTCAAAGTCTTCAGCCAACCTCAGGTCCAGGTTCCCCCCAGCCCAGTGAGATCAACCTTCCAGGTTTGGAGATATCACGGGTGAGCCAAGCTGTGACTCCTGTAATCATAAATTTCACAAAGGGGCTCATGCCTGGCTCAGACTGGCTCAGACAGACATGAATCTCACTCCCCAAAATGGAAACCGGATTGGTCTCTTGTTGGACTTGCCATTCTTGGAGAAAGTCGTCTTCCCTTTCCATCAGCAGGAAGGAAGGTCATAACGTCGCCCACACGGTGTGACAAAGGCACACTCTATGTAGGTCGTGTATGAATCACTGACTGTTTCCCTTTCATGTTTCAAAACGAAACAAAACAAAGACCCTAGTAGTTCTTCAGCAATGTGGAGGCACTGAGGCCTGTCGGTCACCGGTCTTTCCAGTGGACTTGGACCGTTTTGTTCTACAAGAGTGTGCATTTTATGGGAGAAAGCGTGCGTCTGGGGTCAGGGAGGTGCCTGGGGCCGGGGCTGCTTGTTTTTTGAAATATGGGAACGTGGGTGTTTGTCTTCCATGGAAGCCCACTTTGGAACTGGGAAGGTTGAGCCCTGCAAAGGTCTGATCAGCACCACTCACCTCGGGCTGTTCGGAAAGGGTGAGTTAGTGGTAAATGGAGCCACTGCTGTCCACGAGCCTACGCAGGTGTGTGTTTGTACTGTGCAGCTGCTGTTGAGATGTGTGTAACGGCTGCTCCCAGGGCTCTGCCCACAGCCCTGTGGGGTCCCCATCCTGGCAGAGGCACCCCTAGGGGCAGCCCGTACCTTGTCACTGAAGGGCGCTGGAGCCTCACACATGGGCTCCCATGCCCCCCACTGGGGCCACTTCCACAGTGTGACTCAGGGACGCCTACGCTATTTGCACAAAAAACATGAGGGGCCCCTTGGTGGACAACTGCTGCAACTGTCATTAAAGCCAAGTGTGAGCCCCTCTGAGTGGCTGCCCCTGAGCCTGCCCTGAGGGATCTCACCAAAGTCACCCTCTGTGGGACCTTGACATTTCACCTTATCCGACTACCCCCCCCCCACCTCTCTACCCTTCCCCCAGGAAAGTGAGAAATTTTCCTAACAAATCACTTTCCAGCTGATGATTCATAGACCTATACCCCTGGGGCAAATGACACATTTTATGTTAATAAAAATAACTTTTAAAAAACTCACTTTCCAGGTCCACCTTAGAGGGATTCGACTCAGAGCGGCGCACACATGGCTGGACATTCCAAGGTTCCAGAGGAAAGCTGAGTGGACACCTCATTCCAGGATCCCCTCCCTCACCCACCCCCAGGGTTCAAGGGCTCGGGCACATGCAATTTAAGATCTTGGGGAATTAAAACCATGAATCCCACCTGAGTAGCCAAGTTCCTTTCCATTTTATAAGGAGCAATTTATCCTGAGCACAGATGGGATAGGTGCGCGCCTCCCAGAGACAAATCTGGAAGAAACGTGTAGTAACAGGGATGATGAACCCTCTGACAAAGGAGCTCCGTACAGCTCACGAGGACAGTGACCTCTTCCTGCGGTGGGGTCAGGTTGAATGGGACTGCTAGGTGTGCTGCATCTTCAGGATGACAAGACAGGGACCCAGGGCTGGGAAGGGGCTCCCATCAAGTCCCCCAGCCAGGCGGGTCATGCTGGCCTTGAAAGCCAGCTGTCTGTACTCTTAAGTATTTTGGGGGTCACGCTCTGTCAAGCTGGGCATAACCTCTGGGGGTCAAATCATGTTTTATCCAACTGTTTCCAAGACTTAGCAGAAGAATGGAGGAACGTTCTCGAAACTGGCTGGAAGAGAAGCAGAAGAGGAAGGAACGTGAGCCACCGCTGGGGCAGAACACGAGGTGACAGTCTGCATTATCTACTTCCTTGTCACCCCCCCACTACACCATCAGACGCCACTTTCCCTAAGACTGAATTCTTAACTTACTTTCCGTCTCTCTGGGTATCGTCCTGTTTAGTTCCTAACACATCCCTCCCCATCATTCCCATTATGTAGATAAGGAAAGCAGGACGGGGAGAGTTGAAGGCATTTGCTGAAGGTCACATGTGGTGGGTCAAGAATTTAAGCCCAGTTCAGGCCGGCTGGCTGCTCCCAGACGCCACCGCCGCAAGCCGCCTCTCGTGGCCTGCTCTCCCGCACTGTCCCCAGCGCTTCCCTGTGGCAGCTCGCCGTCCTCAGTGGATCAGACCCACTCCCAGGACCGGTCCTGTCATCATCAGGTAATAGACACGTTGGCACCCATCCTCAAGGGCTCAAGACTTTTCCAGAGGACTCGTGCCGGAATATTCTGGAATCTGAAACCTGATGTTTGCCTTTCAAGGACATTCTGGGGAAATCAGCTGCTTTCAAGGGCCTTTGTTGGCTGTGTGAAGATATTTGGCCTTCATGGGGTTGGGTATTACTGGCAAAGATGCTTCCAGTCCTTGGCACCCACAGGCACGCATCTCACCCTGGAGAGCATCTGAGAGCAGGGCCTGTGCCTTCCCTGGGGTCTCCCTCTGGTGACAGCCTCACCGCCATCATTCTGTGCCTACCCCAGTGGCCTCCCTGTGGCTCCTCTAAGCCAAGGTCTCTCCCGCCCCGGGGACTTCTGCTCTCCTGGCTTCTTTTGCACAGACACCTGCTCCCCGGGTCTCCCCAAGGCAGCTGCTTCCCCTTGTAGATCTTGGCTCAGACGTGACCTCCATATGGTCCTTCCCCAACCTACTCTTCCTCACGACCCGTCCAGTTCCTTCACAACACTTACTGTGGGCTGATTTCCTTGTTGCCTTCTTTAGCCTCCTGCAAGGAGGTAAGCCCCTAGGAGCAGTGGTTGGCACTTGAGAGTATCGTGTGACAGAGGGAACGAAGGAGGGATGGACTTCAGGGGACAATGAGGACTCATCTGCTGTTCATGGACGCATTAAGACAAGGAAAGGAAAGTTGCAACCCGGTCTAGTGTTTAGATTTAGGTCCGGGGAGAGAAACGTACACTTCTGGCTATACACCAAGTTCTCCTATGTTTACTACAATATTGTAAGAGAATTTTAAAATTCTACCCCAGGTGAAGCCCTAGTCTCCCCTTTCATAGTCAACTTGGTGATTAAGGCTCCCAGGACACCTGGCTGGGCAAACCCTTCCCTGGCCATTGGCCACCACTCCTCCCACTTACCGGCACCGCTGCCTTATGAAAAGTGCCTCTGGCGTCCTTTCCCAGGCTCCGCCACATTCTTAGAATCTCCCTCTGCAAAGAGACCGGGGCTGTGTCAGAGCAGTCGAATCTTCTGCTGCTCAAATGCTCATGGCTCACCAGCCACAGCCCAACAAAGTTCAAATACCAGGTGCCCTGGCCCTGTCCCCTCTTCCCCAAACGAGGTCCCCCAATCCCAACTTGCAGCCTCCCCCTCCCCTCACCACAGCCACACCTCTGGTGCAGGGTGGTCCTGCTGCATTTCTGGCCCAATCTACTGCCATCCCCGCCTTGCTCACTACACACCAGCTACAGTAACGGCCAAGTTGCTTCCAACCCTAGGATTCTCACACTGGCTGTTCCTCTGCTCACTGTTTCTTACTCTCTGGTCTGAGCTTAAATATCTCCTCCTTGGGAAGCCTTCCTTGACATTCAAGTCTAAGGTGTCCTTTTTATGGTGTCCTGTATGTGACCCCAATCACCCTAATCACTATTATTACTAAATAACTACTTGGAGGCTCTTCATGTCTGTATTTCCTGATTGATATTAGCTGCATGATGGCAGGGACTATGGCCCCAGGATCACAAATGTAGTCCCAATTCCTAGCACAGAATAAAGGTTAACACTTGATAAATATGGGCCGTAAATTCTTAATAACGATATGATGGATGGAAGGATGGATGGATGGATGGAATGACGGATGAAAGAATAGAATATTGGAAAGATGGATGAACAGATGGATGGAAGAATGGATGAATGCATGGAAGGATGGATAGAAAAATGGACAGATGGAAGATTGGAAGACTGGATGGATAAACGAGTGGAAGGATAGATGGATAGATGGATGGATGGATGGATGGATGGAAGAATGGATATTGGATATGTGGATGGATGGATGGATGGATGGATGGATGGATGGATGGGTGGGTGTGATGGAGGAAGAATGGATATTGGATATGTGGATGGATGGATGGATGGATGGATGGATGGAAGATTGGAAGACTGATGGACGTATCAATGAATGAATAGACAGAAGGACAGTGTCAGCCATATTTCAATCCCACTGAATGAAAGTAGGAAGGACTTAAGCATATCTGGTCCAAGTTCTAACAGTTAACAAAGCCTTTTTTTCTTCATGAGTCCCTCTTGTGGCTTCCACCTCCTCTGTTCATATCAGGCAACAGGGCTTCTACTTTATTCCCCAATCCTAGTTCTCATTTTGTCCCCAGTGGGACATCCCTAACCTGCAGCCTCTGTCCCAGGCTGCAGCCTAGAAAGGCTCCTGCCCATGTCAGACGCCACCTGGAGAGCTTCTCCTAATGGAGGAGAGATTTTCCACACCAGAAGCATCTTGGCTTCCCACCACCAAAGGGCCCTCTGATGGCATAAAAGCAACGGGGAAGAGTCTGGGCATTTCCCTTCAGAGCAGCTTCAAACTATAGCTCTCAAAACAGGCAATGGGATTCTATTCTTCTTTTTCACCCAAGAAATCCTTACCATTCCTTTTAGTGTCTGCAGCAAAAAAAGAGTGGTTCCTTCTCTTACCTGGGTATCTTTGTAAAATTTGTGTCGGAGGAACTGCCCATCTGGAAAACACAGGAGAGGATTAAGCTCTTTCCAGTGAGTTCGTATGGCCAAAACCATTTCATAATAAGATCGAGGAATTCTTTGTGTTTTCACTCTCATTCCCTCCCAGGTGCGCATGGAGTGTCCAGAGGCTGCCTGATGTGTGATGTCACCACTGATGGAATGCAGAAGCAGGCGTGAGAACGAACTCTCCTCTCTCCATGCACATATTAGAACTGCAAAAATGTAAACCGGGGCCATGGGGCAGCCTGGGCGCTCAGTGGGTTAAGACCTCAGCCTTCGGCTCGGGTCATGATCCCACGGTCCTGGGATCAAGCCCCACATCGGGCTCTCTGCTCGCGGGGAGCCTGCTTCCCCCCACACCTCTCCGCCTTCTTGGTCATCTCTGTCAAATAATAAATAAATCTTTAAAAAAAAAATGTAAACTGGGGCCAGTGTTCCATTTTTGTGTGTTGGAAAGTATAGTTACTTGTAAAAGAAACACTATTTCTGTTTAATGCATAATAAATTTATCATTGTCATTCTTCAATGAATTAACACAAATGTTTTTAATGCCTTGGCTTCAGTTTCTAATACGGTAATTACCCAGAGCCACACAAAGGAGAGCTCTATGGGTCCTCAATGTTTTGGGAGTGTAAGGGTGTCCCGAGGGCCAAAAAGTTTAGGAATCACTGTCTTAAAAAGATGAATTGGAGGGGCACCTGGGTGGCTCAGTGGGTTAAAACCTCTGCCTTTGGCTCGGGTCATGATCCCAGTCCTGGAATCGAGCCCTCCATCAGGCTCTCTGCTTGGTGGGGAGCCTGCTTTCCCCTCTCTCTCTGCCTCCCTCTCTGCCTACTTGGATTGCTGTCTGTCAAATAAATAAATTAAATCTTTAAAAAAAAAGATGAATTGGAAGCTGAATTTCAACATATTATTCAGCAAGTGTGATTACAAGCTATGTACTTCACATGGGGAACACATGGTACTTTTCTGAGTCTGTTCAAAGGGGTTTTGAATGTCCTCACTGCATGGGACAAAGTAATGAGTAGCTATCTCATTGCACTGCTTCCCTAATCCTCTCTGGGCCTCAGTTTGCTCACCTGGAAATGGGCACAAAATTAGCAACTCATGGGGCGCCTGGGTGGCTCCACTGGTTAAGGCGTCTGACACTCCCCTCACAGCCTCCACGTTTACCAAACATGATCACAGGGTCATTTTAACAAAGTAGATCTTCCCTGCTTAAGGCGACACGGTTCTCTGTCCTTTGCCCGCAGCACAAGCCAGTTGCTCGGTCAGAGGCAAGCCGGGGGACACAGGACGTGTTGCCTCTGAGTGACCTCCAACCCACTCAGAAAAATACACTGACTCCCTGGGCCCTGCTCTCCAAAGAGGCGGATTTACTGCCTGTGTCGACGTTCATTTCCTCTCGGGAAAGATGTGAACCCCTCAAATGCTGGGTTCCAAGATGATGTCCCATAAAACCCAAATGCTCCCAGGCACCCTCTAGACACTGGCTCTCAGAAAAGACTGGCGTCCTAGAGGTGGGCATGAGATCTGCAACTTACTCTCAAACAGCCCCCAAAATAAATACACCAACGTATATGGAGAGACAGCAGGGACTGGCGGGAGGAAGAGAGAGAGAACGGGAAGTGAATGTGACCATCTTTTACAACTGATTGGGCCACTGGGGTGGAGGGTTCAAGGTACTATTCTGCCTCTTTCTGAAGTCTGGAATTATTTAAAAAAAATTTTTTAAAGATTTTTATTTATTTATTTGACAGAGAGAGAGCACGTGTGCACAAGCAGGGGGAACAGCGGAGGGAGAGGGAGAAGGAGGCTCCCTGATGAGCAGGGAGCCTGATGTGGGACTCGATCCTGGGACCCCGGGATCATGACCTGAACCAAAGGCAGATGCTTTACTGACGGAGCCACCAGGCAGCCTGAAGTCTGAAATTATTTCAAATATGTAGTTTAAAATGAGTAATACTTAAATAAAAGGCTTCTTTCTGGTTAGCCTGGGACAAGTGCCCTTGTTCCTCCCCAAGGCTGTTGTTCCAAGAGAAGTTGTTGGAAATCAAGACATGTCCAAATTCCCATATAATTACCAACAGTTGCTGCTCCCTGACGTCCCTGGGAGCAAGGCTAGGAGGAATTTTGCTTACATTTCCATCTGCAAGGCTCCGATCATTCCTGGAGCAGGGGAGAACACAGACCCACACCCACCCACAGACTCTACATCCCATGGACAGGCTCAGAAACGCCCCCCTCAGCTCCTGGTCAGCCGTGCACACTGTAGGCAAGTTCCTCTTCTGTAAGACAGATGACAGCATGAAGTGGCCTATTATGAGCCCACTTTACAGGTAAGAAAAATGAAACCCAAGAGGTTAGCTATTTGCATACACAGCAGTGAGGGGCCAAGGGACCACCGGAGCCCAGGCTGCCTGGGTAGAGAACACACTCATGTTCCCCAAACAGCAGGTGGAACGTAGGAGAAACCACCAAGATGCCTACTGTGGGCAGAAAGAGAGAAAGAGACAGAGAGGGAGAGAGCTCGAGTGGTGGGGAAGGGGTAGAGGCAGAGGGAGAGAGAGAATCCCAGGCAGGCTCCACGCCCAGCACAGAGCCTGATGCAGGGCTCGATCTCACCACCCAGGGATCACAACCTGGGCCGAAACCAAGAGTAGGACGCTTAACCTACTGAGGCCACTCAGGCGCCCCTAAATGCGTCCTTTTTTTTTTTTTAATTTATTGACAGAGAGAGATCACAGGTAGGCAGAGAGGCAAGAAGAGAGAGAGGGGGAAGCAGGCTCCATGCTGAGCAGAAAGCCCGATGTGGGGCTCGATCCCAGGACCCTGAGATCATGACCTGAGCCGAAGGCAGAGGCTTAACCCACTGAGCCACCCAGGTGCCCCTAAATGCGTCCTTTTGAAACACTCGCGGGAAATACCATTCTCCAATGAGGAAAAGAAATGCTCAAGCAGATCACGTGCCGTTGTGTGTTCTTTGGTCCTCGGTGTAGACCAAGGGTGCCAATCCCAGCTCTCAGGGCTGAGAGATGGCAGAGGCGGGGGCTGGGCCCTGAGTCTGGGCTCTCAGAATCCCAGGAGCTCAACTGTGACAAGGCAACTCACACCTCCCTGTAATCCAGATTCTTCACTTGTCCTGCATTTCTTCCAAGTCCTGGGGACCTTACGCCTTGCCTAAGGCTCGGAGGGCTTTAGGTAAGTATCACCAGCCGTCCATGCTCCTGGTCCTGGCCCTGCTTGGGAAAACTCACGTCCACTAAAGCAGTGCCATTCATGCCCCTCCCTGATCGCTTTGCTATTTACTATCCACCTCCAGGGACCGAGATGAATAAAGTCACACCAAACGCTCCTGCAGAGACCCTGGGAAGTCAAGGGTTCTCAGACAATTTAAAAAATAGCTAATCAGATAAATATTAAATATCCAATGTTCCCTGATCACCTAATTCTGCTTGGCTCTGCTCTGAAGGCTTTACAGTATGATTTAAATGAATTCCCATAAGGGTGCACAGTGGCCCCATTTCACAGATGAGAATACTGAGGCTCAGAGGTTCAAAGGCACTGATCCCAGTTAGGAGGTGGCAGGGCTCAAAGACCTGTGTCCCATGCAGGCAGGGAGGGGAAGGATGGAAGACAAAGGGAGAAGCACAGAGGGAGGAGGGCAGGAGGAGCTCTCGGCCAGGCTTCAGGGGGCACTGGCGGTTGTCTCTGGGACAGGTGTCCCATGTGGTGTGTTCTAGGGAGAGGGGGCAGGGGCCAGGAGCAAGGCTTGGGTGCCCACACTCACCTGCCTGCCGGCGCTGCTTGACACACTGCCCGCGGTTGGGGATGCCCTGGGGCCGCATCCCCAGGGCTCAGGATGTGGCACTCGTAGCCCGAGGGCAGAGGAGGGGTTCCGCCCCATCCTCTGTGGTGCTGCAGGGCCTCGGCTGGGGGACAGACACGTGACCAGGTGTCAGGTTGGAGGTCATGAACTAGAGGGCCTGCCTCCCCTCTGCCCCCCACCTTCCAGGCCATGCCTCAGGTCTCACTCAACAGCAGTGTGTTTGCACACTCACATGCACACACAGGGCCATGCAAAGTCACTGATCCCAAATGCCGTCATGTGCCATGAGCTACATACATGTTCACCTACACACATGCTCATGCTTATAGTCACATGTGTTCACGCACAAAAGCCCAACACACACACATACTCACAGATATGCACATGTTCCCACACACAAGTCCTGGCCTGTACACATGATTCCCGAACAGGTGCACGTGCTCACACTTACAGCCACTGGTGTACATGTGCATTCCTACACAACTCCTGATGTGCACACATTTGCACACCATGGCTCTTACACGCACACTCACACCTACAGGCACACACATTTGCATGCACGCCGATGCACAAACATTCACACAGCCCTGAACAGCCACACAGGTGCACACACAGCCACACACCCTGGTGCAGTCGTGCCCACGGATGTGTGCAGGGTCACAGGGAGAGCCCCGTCCACACAAGTGCAAGGACACACTCGTGCCCTGCAGTTCTCTAGGCCCCCAGGGCTGCCAGCCTGCTCTCCACCCACCCGGAGAAGGCCTCATCCTCGGGGAACAGGGAATGCCTTATGATGATTTCGGGGAACTGAAAATCAACCCCAACCCCCTGCCTCTCACGTCTCCACCCTGCATGGTGGGGGGAGCAGGAGGCCCCATTTGCAGGGCGCGTCAAGCCCTCTACTGTTCAGGGGATTTGGAGCGCTGGGCCAAGCTGCAGCCACCACCCTTCTACGTATTGGGGTATCTGAGAGCAGACAGCCTGCTGGAGGAGAGGCAGCCTAAGAAGCAGGGTCCGGGCCCTGGCTCAGACGTCAGGTTGGGCTTCACCCTGCACGTACCTTGCAACACCTCCTCAGGGCCATCCAGAAGCCAGCCGTTGCCGCCAAGCCATCGAGGTTTCGGCTTGCACTAGCCAGTCTAAAACTAACGAAATAATACTTAAATGGAGCCCTCCCCCTGCCGGGCCCCCGTCTGACAGTCGAGAAATGCCCCAGCTCTGGGATTTGGGGAGCCTACACCTCATGAAGAACACAGAGGCTGCCTACCATGTATTTGCCCTGCCTTTCAGTAAGCAGAACTTTGAGTTTCCTTGAGCCAAGCTGGAGACTACATTTCCCAGCCTTCCTTGCAGCTAGGTATGGCCACATGGCTGAATTCTAGCCAATGGGAAATGGGCCAAAGTGATGACACAACTTCCTGTGTTGCCCAGGCATGGATGCCTGCTTGCTCTCCTCCCTCTGGCTCTCCCTCTTCCCCCAGCTGGGGAGCCACTTCCATCATGCAGAGCAACAAGATGGAAGGAACCTGGGTACCTGGATGACAGGAATGGTTGCATTATGCTGACCTATTATCCAAGAGAGGAGTAATGCCTGATAGATTGGACTCCTGGCTTCTTTTTATCATCGCAGCATAGGCTGCTCTGTGGCCAATATATTTTTAACAAGAAGAGCAACCCACATGGTAGATTGTAAAGGGTTCAAAGTCCCAAAGCAGGGATAGAGAGCCCAAATGCTTCCAGGGAGCAGGTAGGTAACACACAGAAGAAAAGCAGGTCAGGTAGGACCGTGGTAAACTGCCTCAGTGGGTCAGCTGCTGGTCAGCTTTGGCCAGCACTCCCCTGTGTTCCTAGAGCCTATGGGTTTGGTTTTTGTTTGTTTTTAACTTCGGGGATTTTGAAAACAACTGTAAACTCCTGGTTTTTAAGTGTTGGCAATTAATTTTTTTTAATGTTATGCATTATAGAGGCATCTGGGTAGCTTAGTTAAGTGTCTAACTCATGATTTTGGCTCAGATCATGATCTCAGGGAGGTGAGATCGAGCCCCATGTCAGGCTCCATCCTGAGTATGGAGCCTGCTTGGGATTTTTCTCTTTCCCTCTCCCTCTGCTCCTGCCCCTATCCCCCCAAATTTTTATGCATTATGTAGATAAAATAAATTGGTCTGGGATCACATTTATTTATGATCTCTGCTTTTGTTGACTCCAAAATATGACAAAAATAAAGAGGTTGATGTGCTGTCTAGCATCTTTGAGGCACATAGGTGATATTGGTAAAATCCTGGTTAACCTTTTGTTAAAAGAGCACAGATGATCTTAAGACAGTTGCTCACAGTGGGCAAACTGGAACAGAGGAGCAAACGAGCAGTTGCACTTCTAACTGGAAGGATGACAGGAGGAGTTTCCACAGGCTGACCTCCAGTCGTCTGTTCCTTCCCTCCTCCTTCTTACCACCTTGGACCAGGTGATAGAAAATGTTTTCAATGCTACTTTTTACCAAATAGGAAACTGTGTACCATTTCTTATTTGTATTCCTTCCTTTGTCAAAGGCTCCTAAGTAGCAGGAGATACATATACGTAGTTTGCTGCATTCTTAGAAACTGAAACTTGGTCGTGGTCTTGCCTTAACCTGCAGACCCCTAAAGGCCCTGGAGGCGCAGGGTCTCCCTCTTTGTGCCTCCATAGAACTTCCTGGGATCACCTGGAAAATGAACTCTCTGCACCCCCATTCTTACTTCAAGATCTCCTTTGGAGGGAACCTAGCTAAAGATTGCAATGAAGTGTGTAAGCTGCTTCTACCAGGGCCTGGTGCATTCAGGTCACTTGCTCATGTTAGCTCAGTGGTTCTCAATTTGGGGTGATCTTGTCCTCACAGAACATACAGCAAGTCTAGAGATACTTTTGGTTGTCACAGTGGGAGTGGGGGGACTAATGACATCTCGTGAGGGGGGAGGTCCAGGGTGTGCTGCTCTACGTCCCACAGCACCCAGGTCAGCCCCCACCACACCCCAAACTAGAATTATCCAACCCCAGATTGTCCAGAGTGCCGCAGGTGAGAAACCCTGTGTTTGATGTTACTGTTATAATTGTTACTCTAACAAGCAGCGGGAATCTTCTCCCTGGCCAGTGATTCATTGATTCATTCAATATTCATTGAGTACTTTTCACGTGCCCAGAGACCAGTTAGGTAGTGGGGCATCCAAGAGTGAATGAAATAGACCAAACCCTGCCTTATGGGGCTGACCGGCAAGTGGGAGAACAGTCAATGAACAAACAAAACCCAGTGTTCTAGATTGTGCTATAAAGAGAAATTAGGCAGGGAAAGAAGGGTAAGGAACGGCATACAGGAGGGTTTGCCATTTAGAGAGGGGAATCTTGCCTGAAAAGCGACCACCTCTGGACCAAATCTGAAACCAGTGAGTAAGTGAGCTGTGCGGGTGTCCTGGGTGAAGGAGGTTCCAAGGCAGTGAGGGACACCCATCTATGAGCCCGGATCCAAGAGTAGAAACCCCACGTCCCTGCAGTCAGGGCATAAAGCACTGGACACTTCCCCACAGTCAAAGACTGCGTTGAAATACCAGCTTTGCCTGTGATTTTGGGCCAGCAACTCAGCTTCTCTGAGTTTCTGTGTCTTCAGCTGTAAAATAAGCCTGATAACAGTCTCTCCCCACCATAGGGCTGTGTGAGCGTTAAATGAGATGATGTAGAGAAAGGTTATTGGAAATGTCATGAACAGTTGTATAGTTCGTGCACTGCTCTAAAGCTCCTGGTGTCGGTGGCAAGTAAGACTAGAATCCTTGCTCACTGTCACAGTCCAAAGGAAGGGGCACCTTTTTTGACTTACCCACCCAGAGGGAAGTACCTTTATGTGTGTCCTCCATCAGAAGGAGGTGCCATGTTGTCTTTTTTTAATAAAGGGCCCTGTAGAAGCCTTCCTGGCCCTGCTTCTCCCTGGCCAAGCAGGGTAGACTGTAATTACGAGCATTACCGAGGGTGCTGACTACCTTGTCACCGCTGTGACCTCACCCCAAAGAAAACAAAGTGCGGTTGGTGTTCCTGCTTCAGCCTTGGAAGAGGGGTTGGGCCTGCCTTTTCAAGCGCCTCCAGCAATCTAGCCCACCACACAGGAGAGCCCTCTCCTGAGAGGTGTGGTCTGAGCAGGCTGCTGTCATCTAAAGGCTCAGCCCCAAGCAGAACGGAGAGGGAGGAGACTTCACTGTGCCCACCCAACTCACTTAGGGGTACCTTTTTTTTCCCCCTGGGCAATGCACTGCCCACCCGCTCCTCAGTATCCCCACAGGCTCCCCTCCCACACCTCCCAAACCTCTCCAGAAGGGATCCCAAACTCCTTCCCTTCAAAGATGAATGAGTCTTTGCAGGCTGTTTCTCCCAAAGAAATCATCGCTAAGACTCAACACACTTCTTACCTCTGATCTGCTCCCTGCCAAACCAGCCAATGTTCAGAGCCCTCCAGGAGCTGCACGTTCTCATTTCAGTCCCGTTTTACAGCTGGGGGGACTTCAGGGCGGTGACCAGCTGGCCAGTGAACTTGAACCCAGGAGCCTGCATCCCCCCTACTTCTTGGGGGCACACCACATCCGGACTGCTGAGGTCCCAGGTCTCCACCTCCAATACCCCCGGGGCCAAGATCGCCAGGGAAGTGGGAGTGGTAGGGTCCAAGGCGGGGAGGATGCGGTGAACTGGAGGACCCACTGCCCTCTTGGGGCACCTGGGGTCCCCGCGGAGGTGGCCCAGGGAATGCGGTCCAGGGATTTCTAAGAAAAGCCGGAGACCTGATTTTTTTGAATGAGAAATCGCCCAGCATCTTCTCAGGAGCGGGCATCTTCCCCGGAAGGGGCGTCTCCCCGCGGGCGGTGGCGAGCCGGTAGATGTCGGGGGTCCTGGCTCCGCACCCCGCCCCGCGCGCGTGTCCCCCTCCCCTCCCCGTTCCCAGGTGCCTACCTGGCGGGGCGGCACGGCCTCCAGGCAGGCGTAGGCACAGCCGTTGTAGCAGCAGCGCCGGTGCCGCGGGCACTCGGAGTCGGCCTGGCAGCGCGCCGCTGGCAGCGCCGGGGGGCAGCGAGCGCGGTGGCGGCGGGCAGCGGTCAGCGCGGGCTGCCGGGGGCCGGGTCGCCTCCTCGGCCTGCGGCGGGGAGCGCGGTCACCGCGGGCGAACGCGCGTGCTCGTGTGTGCGTGTGCGCGGGTCTGGGTACGCACACACACCTAGACACGTGCACACGCGGGTGTTCCGCAGATCGGCAATCCCCATGCGTTCCCGAGCTCTGAGAGTTTCCAGATCACACAGACACACCACTTGGATGAACCTCGCACATTAAAAAAACGCCAGCTCAAAAGAGAACACACAGTGTGACTCCATATAACTTTGTGTTCAAACACGCAGGCACACAGGGTGTCTGGTGTGAGAAGTCAGCACAGGGGTCCCCAGGTGGGTGGGGACCCAGAGGGAACCTCTGGTCTCCGGGGACAGGCCCTGTTCTGCTTTGGGATCTGGGTGCTGGCTACATGGTGTGTTCACCTTGTGGGAAGCTGGGCACGAGATTTGCCCACTTTCCAGTATTTGTTCAATAAAAAGTTAAAAATCGTACAGTACTTAACATGTAGGAAACATGGGCACATGAGCAATAAAATTAGCATTTTGGAGGTGAGGTGGGGGGGCTCTGTCACACCCGGCTACCCACACTGGGTCCCTCGGACACCAGATTCCGTCCATGCTGGGCACACTGTTCTGCTTCTGGATTTGAAAGTGGGCCGTGTGGACGGCAGGTCTTACGTACATCCCTACACACACACACACACACACACACACACACACACGAGGTTCATTGGGAGAAAACACCCTGGCTTGCCTCACCTCCTCACCACTCCTGTCATCTGAATCCCTATCTACCCCCTGTCCCCGCTCCCCTGCAAATGTATCCGGATTTCAGATTCCTACCCTCCCATCCAAGTAAGTGAAGCTTATCTGCAGACTAGAACCCTATGCCCTTACCCTGCTTTGAAAGATTAGCAAGATACGGTGGTGGGTGTGGAATATTAGCGTGCAGAACAGTTTGTATGCTACACACCTAACGGTGCTTTAAAATAAGCATCTGACACTCATGCAATATGTATAGGGTTTGCCTAAAACATTTTTGGAAGGATACACAAGGATACACAAGACACCGTTATCACAGATGGCTTTTAGAGAGGAGCATTCGGTTCTAAAGCCAAGGAGGATTTCTCCTCATTGCCTGCTTTAATATTCTTTTGGCCATGCACACACTCTTTTTTTTCAATTTAAAGAAGGCTATCAAAAATTTAAAAAATTTTTTTAAATCCAAGAGAAGTACTTCTGAAGCATTTTTGATGACAAGAAAAACACTTATGTTAGTTTAAAAAAAAAAAAGAGCAAGGAACAAAGCAGCATATGCACTCTGACCTCAAGGGAGTAAAAAGAGGAAGGTCAAAGATGGGTCCACGTCCTTCCCTTGACCCCTACCGGACAGCTGCTACGGTGGTGGCCAAGCCTATGAGCTGCTCCTGGTGCCCTGTAGGGGGCGTAGGTCACCGAGGACTGGTACACGACTAGGTGCATCTTGGTATTGGTGCAAAGGACCAGGGGGTTTTCAAACTACATCCCAGGGGAGCCCCAGGACGCTTAGGGGGAGGGCAGGAGAGGGAAGAAAGCAGTGACCACCGGGCAGGGACAGCCTGGGGAGGTCCCGCTTCTCCCAGGGAATTCGTCTTTTCTCCCATAAATATGTCGGTCATTTAATTTGTGAAATGTAAAAATGAACACAAAACCAACATTTGGCTCCTAAGGAAATGAAGGCTTCAGGAGATTGGTGGTTCTTCCCCAAAACAAAAGGGAGATCACGGAGACCACAGCATGGATTTTCAAACCGGTTCAGTCTTTTCGCCAGCCCCTGCTCAGACCAGGCCCTGTAATTCCTGTATCATGAGTAATTTTCAAGCTGCAAGCTTGCAAGCCATCGGCTCTTAGTTCATTTTTTTTTCCCGGAATTAACAAAATTGGACCCATGTTGGGGCCCAACCATTTTCATCCTAATAGAACGTGACAGCTGCCCGGGCCTCCTTGGGAGGGTGACGAGGCCGGGGTGCATGTGGTCGGGAGGCCGGGTGGAATTTTCTGCCCGGCCTGATTGTGAACGAGGCCTCATTTACAGACCTCATTGCAACCTTCAGATCATAAATGAGACTGTCTCCTGCCCTCTGCACCTCCCAGTCTGGCTTCCCAGTCTGGGAACATTAGGACGCCCATGGTGGGGACAGGGGTACAGAGAGATGGATCTTAGCTGTGCCCCTGCTCTCCTCTCCCAGGAAAATTCAAACCTCGGGTCTCCCAGAATTTGGAGAGAACAAAAGAGATAAGCGCCTTAAAAGTCAAATCTCCCGAGTTATTTGTGGGGCGGCCCAAACAACAGATGGTTGGGGTGATAAAGAACTGATTTCACCAAGGGGCCCAGATTAAAGGATTAACTGTTTGGGAAAATATTTCATGTCACACAAGGTAATGCTCAAAAAGATCCTTTAAAAGCATGTTTCCCAGAGTTCTGAGAAAGAACTGAGTTTATCAGAGAGATAAATAGATCACCAACACCCACCCCCACACACCCCAGGGTGTCCCAGCCTGGGGGAGGACAAAGGGTTAAAGATCAGATGGAGTTGGCTGGCTTCCCTCCCCTCAGCCCCTCCACTTCCCAAACTCACCCCCCTCTCTTGCTCATTCCCTGTCAGCTATCTTGGCCTCTCTGAGGTCCCGGGGAACAGTCCTGCCCCTGGGCCTTTGTCTCCTGACTTAGATGCCGGCCTGGCTCCGCCCTCACTTCCCCCAGGTCTCTAAGTGACACATGCCGTCCCCCTGCACTGCCTGTTGCTCCCCCTGGGTTTTGTTCCCACCTGTGTCCCTGGTACCCACAGCAGGGCCTGGAACAGAGTAGGCACTCAGCACGGATCTGTGGTGGTTGAATGAATGACGACGGTTGCCCAAGATGAGGTCCGCCACTTGCCAGTGGTTCCCCAGGCCTCCCTCTATGGGCTTCTGTGTTGGGACTGACCAATCTGCAGGCACAGTGGGCGCTGTGTGGTGGGCACCGCTGTCCGGGCAGCCTTCACTGCCCGGGAGCCTTGCCTTGTATCAGATCCATGCAACAGACACCTCTTCCCAAGCACGGACACCCTCCTCTGGTCACGTGAGGCCAGCGGGGGAGGTCCAATGCCTACCCACATACACCGGAGCCTGCAGAATGAAAGGTCTGCCCCAGGCCACAGGCTAAGAAGAGTCACGAGCCTAAGGAGTCCACTCCTCTGTCCCGAAGCCCAAGTAATGGATCCCAGCTGTGAATCTAGAATCGCGGCCTTGATGACTGAAGGTCTGCTCAGACCCCTTCCTCCTCCTGGCCTTGTGGCCTTCCACACACTGTTCCCTCCACTCAGAATTTTCTCCAGCTGCCTCCCCTTCCTTTGGGGCAAGAACATAGGAGCATCTGACTTTGGGTGTACCAAGAGGGGTGGGGCTCATGGCCTTATAACAGTACAGGCTGAGTTCAGCTGGGATCTAACTCAGGCTTAGGAACTACAAAAGTCTGGGCTTGTTTGGAGGTTTGGGGGGGGTTAAATTTTTAAATTCAATTTAATTAACATATAGTGGATTATGAGTTTCAGAGGTAGAGTTTAGTGATTCATCCTTGCGTCCAACCCCCCGTGCTCACTCCGCCACGTGCCCTCCTTACTGTCACCCAGCTGCCGCCTCCCAGCCACTTCCCCTCCAGCAACCCTGTTTGTTTCCAGAGTTAAGAGTCCCTCAGTTTGTTGTCCTCTCTGTTTTCGTCTTACTGTACTTTTTTCCTCCCTTTCCCTAAATTCGTGTTTTGTTTCTTAAATTCCACCTATAAGTAAAATCCTATGGTATTTGTCTTTCTCTGATTGACTTATTTTGCTTAGCATAATAGCCTCTGGTCCATCTGTGTCATTGCAAATGGCAGGATTTCATTCTTGTTGATGGCTGAGTAATATTCCGTCGTCTGTATCCCACATCTTCATCCACTCATGTGCTGATGGACATCTGGGCTCTTTCCATAGTTTGGCTGCTGTGGACACCGCTGCTATAAACATCGGGGTGCTGGTGCCCCTTCGGATCACTGTGTTTGCATCCTTCGGCTCAATACCCAGCAGTGTGATTGCCGGGTTGTGGGGTAGCTCTATTTTCAACTTTGAGGACCCCCCTGACTGTCTTCCAGCGTGGCCACACCAGTATGCGTTCCCCCCGACAGTGTGGACTCCCCTTTCTCTGCATCCTCTCCAACACCTGTCATTTCCCAAGTTGTTAATTTTAGCCATTGTGACCAGTGTGAGGTGGTCTCTTATACAAGTCTGGGTTTGAACCCTGCACCTCTGGGATCCTACAGGAAAACCACTGATTTATCCGAGCCTTGGTTTCCCTCATCTGCAAAACGGGCACACACATCTCACCTGCTGCGGGTGTCTGTGGCAGGAGTCCAGGAGCTCGCACCTACGCCACCAGCAACACCGGTCCGCTGGAGTTCTGTTTGCTTTTCCTCTGGTCGACCTGGCGGCCCTGAAAGCCTCCTGCCCCCCCAGCCAGGGGTCTGTCAGCTCCTGGTAGCTTTGGTACCAGTAGCCTCCCCGGGTCTTCCTTCCTGCCAGCCTCCCCGCTGCCCTCCATCACTCACAGGATGGTTTAGGTCTGAGGCTGGGGCAGATGCTACAGGAAATGAAAAGCTTGTCCCTGCCCCGGAGGAGTCTGGATCTAGCTGGGGACCGAAGACGTACCTCCAGGAGACGCTCAAGCAACAACGCCATGTGGCACTTGGTGGCATTGTCCTGTCTTTGCCAGATGAGGGCAGACAACTGGCAGAGTTCCTAAAAGGACGGGGGCGGTGGACACAGCCATGCCCAGTGCCAAGGATGCCCTGAAGCAGCGTCCACCCCCACTCCGTAGTTACGATCACTGTCCCCATTGTACAGGTGGGGGGACTGAGACACACGGCCACCACAGCAGGAGGCGCCAGGCTCAGGACCTGGGCAGTCTGATCCGTAAGGACAGCAGAGCAGGTAGCATCCACGGGGCTCTGGCTGTCTGCTGATGCGGAGCTGTGTGCTCACATACTACATCTCCCTGAGACCTCCCACACGCTGCAAGGCTGCTGCTGTTCTGAACGCACTTGACAGACAAGGAAATGGAGGCACCAAAACATGACAGACACTTGCCCTAGGTGACCCAGTGGGCGAGTGGCAGGGGCGGGATTCGCACCTGGGTCTGTCCTACGCAGGGAGCAACTTCCCACCCTTGCCTGTGAGTTCCCTCCTGGTTGGTCATCTCAGGGGCGTCCCCCCTCCCATGCCCCCACCACCGCCCGCCCGTGGGCCAGCCCCAGCTCAGGACGCAGTCAGAGAACTGTCCCCCAGCCCCCAGATATGCATTCTAGAAAGAAATCATCCCGGCCCTCACCCTCTGCAGCCCCATCAGCCCTGCCCTCCATGGCCACTCAGGGGAAAATAAAATAATGGCATGTCAAGTCCCTCGGACAGATGAGGCAGCTCACCCCAGACTGATGGCATCCTTCATGGAAATCCCAGGGTGACCGTGATTTCCATCTCTGATTTTCATTCCTGCTAAGGGAGCGTATCCCAAGTCCATTTCCAAACAGCTGCTGAACACACATTTACAGCACAATGCAGACCAGAATTCTCTAGTTCTGTATGCCTTACTTGGATAAAAATGACTCCCTGAAGGTTTCCCACCGAGTGGCTACATTTTTTTAGTCTTCAGGGAGATGGTTCTGGAGACCTCGGTGGGTCTGCCAAGCCCTTCTGTTGCCGATACCCTGAGGAAGTAGGTTAAGGAAACTCCGGGTGTGGACTCTGCAGTGGAAAACCCAGGCAACCAAAGAAGTCTGGATAAAGGAATCACTGCCTATCTGCACCGTGGAACACCACAGAAGCCTTTGAAAAGAAGACACAGAGCCACCAGGTCAACATATGGGACTATCAACATATGCCGTTCAGTGAAAACTACAAGGTAGAAAACAGTACCAACAAGCCGGACACAAACTCCAGAGAGTGTAGGATGGCATTTCCACACACTGTCCAGACAGGGGACTCCAGAGATGGACAGCGGACCGGCAGCTGCCTGCGACCGGGGCAGAGGGGAAGGGGGAGCCCCTGTTAGTGGAGACCCGGCTTCCTTTCAGGGTAATGGAAATGCTCAGGCACGAGACGGAAGCGGCAGGCGCAGAACGTCACGGAACTGCACGCTTTAAAACGGTTAATTTCACATTACGGGAATTTCACCTCAATAAAAAAGTTTTCAACAACAGGAATAAGAAATAGCATTAAGAAAAAATGTCTGAGCGTCATTGTTTTTTGGAAAAGTCTAGGGGCACCCATGCCACATGTCAACGGAGCTTATGTCTAGGAGGAAAAAATGTAGATCTTTGTTGTGTGGTTATGACTTTTTGTATTGTCTGAACTTCTTTTACAGCAAACATTGTTTTTATAATGAGGAAACAATTGTGCAGCATTGCCATTTAAGGAGAAAGAATCCAATCTCCAACACTGCCCCCATTTCCCCGCATCCCTCCTCGGGGCTCTCCACCCTCTCCGCTCCGGTGCAAGCTTTACCCTTCTTTGGAATGCTTCAGTGACTTAACAGCCAGACCAACAAAAGTGCACCCCAGGACTGATCTGCTTGGTGCCGGAAGAAAGCCAATTTTCCCCCAAGCATGACTTGCTCTTCCTCTGGAATTCGGACGTCAAAGTTCTAAAAATACGTCTCTCCCTGGAACAGAGGTTTCGAGTTCAGTGTGCCTTGATGAATGCCATTTCCTGACACCCTGCGACCTCAGGGCTGGCCTCGGGGAGTGGAACTGGGTGCACTGCTGAGGGGACTTCCTCAGGGAGGTACTCAAAACCCCGGATCTCACACCAGGAACGACCCCTCTCGGCGCACGACGAGAGCACACCGGCATCCATGCACACTGCCGTGCACAGGAAGTCTTCTGGAAATTTCCATCCCCTCCTATCCTGTTCTGGAAGGTTTTAACGTAATTTATTCATTCATTCATGGTACATTCACAGTTCCCAGGCCTACTACATGCCAGGCACTGGGCTGGCTCTGAGCTGAACTAGAAGATGTCCCTGCCTTCACGTGGCCCAGTTCCAGAACAAGTGACAAACCCTAAACCAGACCGCACACAGCAAATGAACTGCATTTTTTTTTTGGTCATCTGCAAAAGTTGTTAATGAAAACTAAAGCCACAATAAAATGACAGTCACGCAGGTAATAGTAATGGAACTAAATGCTTTGAAGAGGTCGGGACGATAGGAAAACATTTAAGGGAACGGCCTTCGGAGAAGAGCGTGAAGTTAAGACCAACTACGACCGGGGTTTGGCGGGGCCAGGAGCAAGCGCTGGAAATGCTTGCCCGGGGCACTGGGGACGGAGGGGACGACCGTCCAGTGCCCGGGCCACATGGATCCTGTGGGCCTTCAGAATCCTTACCATGTTGTACCTTGGGTTCCCACTGTCCCCTTTAAAATTAATGTGGTCGAATATATATATAATACAAAATTTGCCACTTTAACCATTTTCAACGATTCAGTGGTACTAATTCACAATATCAGGCAACCAGAGCATCTATTTCTGAAACGCTTCCATCACCCGAACAGAAATCCCATTCTCACCAAGCAGTTCCTCCCCATTCCCTGTCCCCGGCCCCCAGCCCCTCTAATCTGTCTGTCCCTATAAATTTGCCTCTTCTGGACATTTTGTACAGAGAGATCGTACAGGACCTGGCCCTCCATGACTGGCTTCTTTCCCTCAGGGGAAAGGCTTCTTTTCAGGGCTTATCCGTCCTGTCGCTGGTGTTAATATAGCGCTAATGTAATGTTTTTGTAACATTCCACTGCATGGAGAAGTTATATTTTGTTTCCTCACTTGGAGCTTCTAGACCTTCGGGCTGTTTCCAGCTTTGGCGGTCTTGACTCACGGTGCTGCTCGACAGTCACACACTCTTGCATGCACACTCCCGGATTATAACCACACACAGCCTGGATGCTTCTTCCCTTGCCCATTTCCACCTGGGATTAATTTCAGGCCTGGAACCTCAGATGGGGCAGCCGGGCCCAAGAGAGGAGAAAGTGATCTGCCCAAGGTCACCCCCAAAATCACATTATCCAGTTCCTCTTTCTTCCTTCCTTCCATCTACCCACCCAGCCAGCCAGCTCCCCACCACCACCCCTGCTGCATTTCTAAAATGATTCTAGATGCCTACGATGTGCCAGGATCTGTGCTAGACACAAGCCCACGGCCAAACCTACAGCGGGGTTGTCTCGCTTCTGCATCCCACTCGCCCTCTCCTGCCCCCAGGTAGGAGCCACAGAGGCTTGGCCAGGAACACCCCAGGGCCCACATGCAGCTCCTGCTCCTCTGAACGGGGGCATCCTAGAGGTCCTGATGATGGGGTCCTGTAGGGGTGGGATCTCACATCTTTCAAGGAGCAAGGAAAGTCCCGAGCCAGAACACTCTCCACCAGGGCCTCGATGACCTCATCTGGAATTGTCCAGCATCAGGAGTGCTGGTGACAAGCCCTAGCAGCCAGCTCTGTTGGTGCCCCGAGGCAGACTGGGGGAGCTGGGGCCTGACCTTCACTTCCACGTGTTCCCATCATGTGAACCCCCCAGCGTCTTGACCTGTCCTGTGTGCCAGCTGGGCGAGTCCCCCATCAGACAGAGAGTGTCTTCCGACGACCAGAGCAGACGGGAGGTATTACAGCTCCAGGCCTCCTGTCTCTCCCGTTCTTGCTAACTTTGCCAAGCTTAGAGATGTGATAGAGAGTTCCGGAGCTCCCAGAAGTAACAAGGGAAAGGAGAACCAGTTTGGGGAGACTGAGGAAGCCGGGTCACAGTGGGCAGGGGCTGGTAGCCGCCTCCTGGGGGCCAAGAGCTGTGTGCATGCGTGAAGGGGTCCTAGTGGGGGGCCCCAGAATGGCACCCCTTGCCCCTGCAGCCCTTCGTGGCCCCTCCACCAGGTAGGCCCTCTGGGACAGCAGGCGAACTGTCCAACCACGTCCAACTGAGGGGACAAAACAGACTCAGCCACAGCGACATGCAGAGACCGTTGGGCCGCCCACGATGTGGGGGCTGCCATGGACCCCATGCGGTGGGATTTGCCGAGAGGCTCCTGAGAGCTAACGCGGTGAAGGCCTGTCCTGACACACAGCAAGTGCTCAGTCAAGCACCGTTTCCCCAGGTGCCAGGGAAGACAAGCCCCAAACGCCCGCTCCAGGGAACGGACTGAGCTCCCCCTACCTCAAAAAGGTCACCGGGCTATTTACACACTTTCTGCTTCCGTCTTCTCCAGCCTGGAGAACCAAATATTTGGTTCTGTGCGTTTGTCTGGTCTGGTTTTCTTTTTAATAGTGCACTTGTAGAGAAGGGGGCTCTGGGCCAGGCATGGGGCAGAAAGCTCCCGCCCCCTTTTCCCTGGAGGGCACAGTCAAGGCCCCCGCTCCCCATGATGCAGAAGGGGGGCCGAGGCTCCGAGAGGGGAGACCCCTTTCTTACGACAAGCCCTACAGTGGCCTCCTTGGGGACAGCAGCAGTGCCTCCCTCTCTGCCGTGTCTCTAAGTCCTTGGGCAGTCACAGGGACACAGGGTTCAGGAAGGGCCCTGGGCCCAATCTGCCCACAGCTGGAGGGACTAGCCGTGCCATCTCCCTGCGCCGACAACGTCCAGACACTACTAACCACAAGAACAGACAGAATTGTAAGAAGGAGCACAAGCACAAGCAACTGACAGAGTCCTAAGAAGGAGCACCTACTTCCCGTTGAAATATGAATCACAGCCGTCCAGGGGCCACGCCCAAGGCTGCAGACCTGCCTCAGTCTGGGGTGGGGGTGTGGGTGCTGTGTAGGAAAGTCATGCTTCTCAGTGTAGCGGAGCTGTTTCCTATATTCCGAATTTCCCTGTTGGACATTTCCAAGGGCCCTGGAAGTCCTCTGATCTCTTCCCTTCGTTTCCCAGGTAATGACCAGAGAGGGGCAGTGAGTGGCCCAAGGCTGCACAGCTTATTAGAGATGCCACTGAGATGAATCCGTGGACCGGATGCCCACAAGTCAAAAGCCTGGATCCTTCCCCAGGCGCTTTCTCTGAGGCCGATTCTGGCATAGACCTCTCATGTGTCCCAGCACTGGGGAGGGATGCTGGTTTCTGCTGATGACAGGGGAGAGCGCCGATCCAGGGAGGGGCAGACTCAAAGCACTTGCATTCTGGCAAACGGTGGCTAGGACCAATTTGGTTTCTGAAGACCCCCTCCCTGGCCCACATGCACATCATCCTGACTACCCTGCTTCCCCATTCCTCTTAGAGAGATGTCACACAGTCCACTCCTATGACACGTTGGGACAAAGGGGGGATCAGACTAGACGATGTATTGGAAATCCCTCTGTGGTCCTAGAACCAAAGTGCTAACGACCCTGGAAGACGAAATCATCCTGCCAGGCCAGCAAAAGAGCCTGGGAGTGTCAAACCCAAGCAGGGTCTCTCTCCCCCTTGCACAAACAAACCCCCTCCTGTGGTGAGGACTGCCCCCTCAGGGGCTCCCAGATGCACTGTTTTTGCTTCAAGACCTCTGCCTACATTGACTCTTCTTCAAGGAATGTCCTTCCTCCCCCTAATTCTTAATACCTCTTCAAGATCTGGCCAGGATCTTGCCTCCTCCAGGAAGCCTTCTGTGATTATGCTGTCTCATACAAGCTCTCCCTTCTCCAAGCATCCACCACCACTTCACTTGCTACGATTCTGTTCCACTCCCAGCGGCTCCCTGCCTGTCATGCAGAATGTGAATCCAGGAGGCTACAATGAGCCTCAATACGGTTTCATGCATCTCACCATGGCTGCAGTCATTAAATGTTCCCCTTTACCACTTAGCTATCTGGAAAACTCCTATTCATCTTTCAAAACCCAGTGTTGAATGTTCCCGACCCTGGAAAACCCTCCCTGACTCTTCCTGGGTGGAGCCAAACTCATTCTTCTGTGCTTCCAATGCATTTCCCCATAATTCATTCCCAAGGATGTACAGAGCGCCAAGTTACCAGCAGGCAGCGGGCAGGGCACCAGGAACACTATACTGAATGAGACAAAATCAGGCCCCACCCTGGGGAGCCTACATTCCACCGGGGGAGGCAAGCACCTGCCAATTTCCCAGTGGCTTAATGACGTCACCAAGACGCACTGAACACTCGCTAGGTGTTAAGTGTTGCATGTGTCCTGAGTCATTTCATCCTGAGAGCGCCAGAGCCTGCTCCTTGACCTTCCATGCTTCTGTGCCCCCTATGTGGGAGGGCGCTAAACTTCCACCCTCCCACCCCCACTCACTCTCCTAGTCCCCTCCCTGCTCTATTTCCCTCCTTGGCACTTGTCACCAAACACACTATGTTCCTCATTTCTTCCTTACCCTCTGCCTCTCTCACTAATCGTGAATTCCCCAAAGCAGGGACCTGCCGTCTGTGTGCCCACAGCCTAGGACGGTGCCCCGTCAACACTGCTGACCCAACACATTTGTCAAAAGGAATGCATCACTCTTTCATTTTCAGATGAGATCACTGGTGCTCAGAGATGTCATTAACTCACCCAACGTCACACAGTTGGTGAGCTGCAGAGGCTGGATGCAAACCCGGGCCCCTGGCACCAAGGTACATGCTTCTTGCCACTTGCTACATTGCACAGTCCCCTCGTATCACCACCACGTGTCACCCGACTGCCTCCCCCACCTGACTATGTCACCCTCAAGGGTGGGAGCTGTCGTCTTCATCTTGTCCCCCACGGGACCACACACAGTGCCTGGCCCGGAGCAGTTTCCACTAACCGTTTACTAAATGAGTAAACAACCCCATGAATGTCTAATTATGTTTTATAAACATCTGGTTATTGATTGTTGAGACAAAACTCTCAGTTTCAAATCCCTGGAGTCTTAAAGTGGGTGCTGTCAGGAGGACTCTACTTTGGTAGACGAAAGCATGTCCCAATCCCCGTTGCACATTCTGGCATGCCCTCTGCTTCTCTGCTTACAGACCAGGAGCCTTCTGAGGGTGGTGAGTTCCTTCCCTCCCCACACCCCCAACCCTGGCATGCTCCGATCAAGACGCTGCCCTGCCCGAGTCTGCAGGGAGCACTTGCCAAACAGACAGCATCCGGGGGTCGCCCAGCCCCTCCCCGCCTCCCTTCCCCAGGCACTTACGCGGGACTTCTCGGCCAGCCTCGTGTGCAATGCCCGTTTCCAGAGATTCTTGGCAGAGCCGGCTTCGAGGAGAAGCAGCAGGAAGCACAGAGCCCAGATGACCTTCCTTCGGCCGCTGCCCCTCCTGCAGCTGGAAAATGGCATTTCCTCCCACATGTTCAGGGAACAGGGGCCCTCTGGCCGGGTGAGTGCTGGAAGTGGGGAGCCGAAGTGTGCACCGTCTGCCAGGCTCTTAGCTACACTCGGCCAGGTCACTGGGATCCTGCGTCGGCGCCCAGCACATGCCCTCACCCTACCACCACTCCCAGTGGTGGCCGGCCCTCCTGGTTATTTTTAGCTGGGCCCTATAACATCTGGCCCCAGAGGCTCCACCATAGATGTCTGCGGCCCAGGCAGTTCAGACGGTGGAGGCAGGAGGAGGGGGCACAGGGCTGGCTTGGAGACGTGGCTGGGAGTTGCCCTGTCCCACTGGGATAACGAGCACTTCCTTGCAGACTGGGGCAGTCTCTCCTCCCCAAGGAGGTGGCTGGCTGCGGGGGCTGGGGGGGGTGGGCCGGGGCCTGGTGGGGGCGGGCACACACGGGAACCAGCCCAGGAAGGTGGGTGGGGGTTGGCGGCTTCTAGCTCCGCCAAGTTTTGAGCTGAGCTGACGAACCATCTGCCCGTAGAAGCTTCTTTGGGAGAGGTGCTGGCTGAGCACGTGGCTGTGGGAAAACAACTCACCCCCTTGAACCCTGGTGTCCTCCCTCATGCGGGTGTGCCAACAGTTACATCGTGTGTTCCTTGGGAGAGTTCAGTGACGTTTTGACCGTGACCCGGGTCACATGTGTCGTGAGTGAGCCGTGTCAGCCTGTGCGTGCTCTGTACACACGCAGGAAGCACCGTGCTCAGTATCCGACAGTCCGCTGCCTGCCCGCAGCAGCCCCTGTGACGCCCATTTCACAGACGGGAAAACAGGCACAAGTACTTGCCTGAGGTCAGGCAGCAGGAGGCCATGTTGGGGCTCGGCCCCAGGCCCATCTGACCCCTGCGACCTACCGTCAGGAAAGCGGAAGGGACCCAGGCCCCAGACTGAGCCACACCTGGGTGGCATCCCAGCTTGGCCATGTAGATACGGCGCTAGGAAAGCCTGCCCTAGTTCTTTCAACTGTGACACTGGGTTTGTGGTCTTAGCTCCGGCGGCAGGAGAAGCTCAGACACCCCCATGTGAGCGCTGCAAGGTCAGGCATTGCTCACTGTCTACACGGGGCCTGGCCTGCATGAGCCCCCAGCAAGTACCGCATCGGGGTACAGAATAGGTTTAGCCATCACAACAACCGTCCGAGGAAGTACGCATCATCTGCAGACAAGAGATGGAGGGCAAAAGTCAGTCCCAGTACATGGCACGGGATGGCACACAGTAGGTGCTCAATACATGCTCTTTGGCTGAGAAATCAGCTCCACGGCAGTACTGGGATCCCAGGGACCCAGGGACCCAGGGCACCGAGCTAGGACACATCTATTCATTTCCTGCAAAGATTAACTTATAGAAATGACCATCCAAAGTCTTTAGGACAGGAGGGGGACACCCGGGCACACGTGTGCTCCAGGCTCAATATGGAAGGAGAAAGGCTCTAAGGAGAGAAGTTACCATGGAACAAATCTGCCTGGGAAACCAGCCGCTTTCCTTTGATCAGCTACACTACGGGCTCCTGGCCTGACAGCCCGGCTGGACCGCCCCATGGGCGCCGACAGGGCCAGCCAGGGCCAGGGACCTGCCGTGACTGGGGGGCCGCCAGCTCCACCCGGCTTTCTGCCAGGCCTCGGAACTTGATGTTCCAAGCAGTGGAGGTCTTTCTGGTTTATCTGAGTTCCGGAGCCTGGATTTGATCCCAAGCTTCATGGGCTGTCCTCCCAGGACCAACTAACCCATGAGTGTGACTTCCTGCCGCTCCGGGGGCGGGAGGTTTCCTCTGGGAAAGCCTCGGAGCCATGAGGACTTTTATCAAGTCTGCTCTGAGTGAGGGGCCCACTGGGGTCTGACAGCGGCTGCCTGCCAAGGGCTTCTCCCCCTCTGAAAAAAGAGGAAATAGTATCCTTTAGAAATATTAAGGACACAAGCACGTTAAGGGTCTCCCACTCCAGAGCAGAGGACGGGGCCCATAGTCACAGGGTCTAGGAAGAAATCCTGAACCTCCACCCCTGATAAAACTCCCCCGCCCTATCACTGGGCCTTTCCATGGAAGGCAGAACATGTTTCCCATGGTGATCAGATCAAGCCAAGCGCATACTTTAGGAAAGGGGCCAGGGTGACTTTCATCCATAAATCGTACTAAAGTGTGAATGACTTGCAGCAGAAAGAAATACAGTGGCACAAGAAAGAGGACCAGGATACATTTGTTCATCCATTCAAACATTTGAGTACCTACCCGGTGCCTGGGCTAGGGATCCCAGGGTCAGTAAAACCAGGCCCAAACCCGCCCTGCTGGGCTTTCCTGCCGAGTGGGCAAATCAGGAATTCACCAAACCGTGATTTTCACGCACAGTTAGACAGCACTTTTCAGTGCAGGCATGGCTTGAGGGCTTTAAACATACTCATTTCATCTATCTGAACTCTGCAAGTCAGGTACGGTTACTACCCCGATGTTACAGATAGGGAAACTGAGGGTCAGAGACACGAGCAACTTGCCTGAGATGACATCATGGACAGTTCGCAAAGCTGGGAGTCACTCCCAGACACTCGCTTTCAGAGCCTGTGCTCGAAACCACTGCTCCATGTGCTCATGGGGAGCCAAGTTGCAGGTGAGGGGCGGGGGGGGCGGGTGGATGCTGGACGGAGGAGGCCTCGCAGGGCTCCCTGGGGAAGCGGACACACACCTGAGCGCTGGAGGATGAGGCTGGACAGACAGCCTCGGTTAGAGCACGTGGGGCCCGTCCTCTAGGTAAAATTAGTAAATATCAAGGATCTACTACAAATGCACTGATAAAAAGACAAATAGAGGGGTGCCTGGGTGGCTCAGCGGGCTAAGCCTCTGCCTTCAGCTCAGGTCATGATCTCAGGGTCCTGGGATTGAGCCGCACATCGGGCTCTCTGCTCAGCGGGGAGCCTACTTGTGATTTCTCTCTGTCAAATAAATAAAATCTTTTAAAAAAAGAAAAAAGAAAAGAAGAAAAAACAAATAGAACCCAAGCTGGGACATATTCTTTTTTGTTTGTTTGTTCTGATGTTAAGAGAAATTAAGATACTTTCCTGAGCCCCTAAAGGTCTCGGGGGCCCTAGGCAGCATGCCTGAGGATGGCCCTGGGTCCAAAAAGCACTGTGTGACATGGGTCAAGCCTCTGCACTCTCTGAGCCAGGGAGCTGGGTGGTGTGGACAAGCCCACCGGGTGCCTGGTCCCTGCCAGCCCCTCCTACCAGCCCCTCCTGACCATGTCCTCTGGAAGCCAGGGCGGCCCCCAGTGGAAGAGGGCCTCAAGTTGGCATTTGGCCTTAAGCACAGCCCAGCCCAGCCCAGCTCTGCTCCAGGCTGTGAATGAAAACAGATGTCCCCTGAGCTGCTTGTTCTTGGACAGCCAGACCCTGGCCTCCGTTCACCCCATCTCCCCGCCCTGCTACTGACCTCCACTCACTGTCTCCCCTTCCACTCACTGCTGATGCCCTCCCTGTTAGGGAACTCCCAGCTTCTGTACCCCCTTCAGCAGGCCTGCTCGCCTCCTCCCCCTGCCCTTGCCCCAGAGTGAATGGTGGCCCCAGGGCCAAACCTCCCAGGAGCAGACCCCCTGGCGCTGGCTGATGGGACCTCCCCACTTCCTTCCTATTCAGCGTTGCTGCAGGAGAAAGCATCCCCTTTCAAGCAGTAGGAAGCCCTGAAGCCAATGCACACGGGTCAAAAGTCAGGTGTGAAGGCTGGCCTGGCTCCCTGCACCCTTGACCCCACTGATGCTCTGGTCCTACCAGCATCTCTCTGGCTGCTGGGCCAGGGGTCCACCGGGCTTCTCTGGCTTCTTGCCCATGTGACTCAGTCACGTGTTTTTGTTTCTCCCTCCAGAGCAAATCTGATTGTGAAACCCCTCCACGCCCCACCTCCTAGGCTCCAAGCCGCAGCCCGGCCCTACTAAGGCACAGACAGACACGGGCAACCCCACAGGCCTCGCACGTCTATTCTGGACTCGTTCAACCCGGCCGCACGTTAGCATCTCCCACAGGAGGGGTTTTCAACCAGCCCCATAGCCGGGTCAAGCCCAGACCCAAGAACTCAGAACCAAGGTCAGTGAGATCAGAACAGGTGGCATCCAAAGGTCCCAGCGTGATTCCTGTGAGCAGCCAAAGCCAGGAGCACTGAGGCTGCTGCTGTCTCCCAGATGAGCCCCCAGACCCACCTCCATGCTCCCTCCCACCTCCCTGCTGCAGCAGCCAGGTCTCCCCCAACAGGCTGCTCCCCTGCCCCTTTGCTCTAGGGCCTTTGCCTGCACTGCTCCCTCTCCCTGACACCCTTCCCTGATGTCTTACCAGGGAAACTGGTTCAGGCTTCCGCATGTCTCCACTCTCTGCAAAACACTCCGTGGCTTCCTCCCAGAAACATTCCCTGATCTCCAGGCCAGAGCAGTTCCCCCAGAACAGGCTTTCATAGACCACATGCCTAGGCTGGAGGACAGTCGAAGTGATGTTTCTTGTGACAATGCCTGACTCTCCTAATAGGTGGTAAGTACCGTAAGGGTAGGGATCGTCTCTTCGTTGTTTTTTTGTTTTTTTTTTCTTTCTCACCCACGATGCCCACTGGACACAGTAGGAGCTCAGTGAACATTTGCTGTGTGGCTAAAGGGATGCTCCCACACCCCACCCAGGGCTCCTGCCCAGATGACTTTGCCAGGACTTCTTAATGGCAGTCAGTGACCCTAGAGCCCCCCACTGCATGGCACCAAAGTCCCCTGAGCTGACTGGACAGTTGTGACTCGTGTAGCCACACCTGTCCCCACGCTGTCACCCTTCCCCAGCGACTACCTATGCTAGACGGCGTCTTAGGAGCTGGAGACACCTGTCCCTCTGCCGGCTGGGCCGGAAGGTTGCTTGGCGTCTTTGATACTCGGGGCTCATCTCTGTCATGGTGACTGCCCCCTGCACTAAGGGACACAGCCTCTACCCATGAGATGCCAGTGGTAGTCTCCCCCCTACCAGCTGTGACTACCAAAAACATGTCCAGACATTACCAAATGCCCCCTAGTCTGGGGACCAAATTGCTCCTGGGCGAGCCTCTTCGCTGGAGCCGACCACAGTAGAACAGAGTAGAGTAGGGACTTTGGCTTAGAGTTGTTGCCAAACCATGCACGCCCGTCTATCTAAATCACACACATGCATGCGCACGCACACACACACTCATAATTTAGGCAAAAAGCAGCACCCAGTAATAAACTCACAGGAAGCATGAGCTGAGGTCAGGGGCATGGAAGTCTGCATGAGGTTCGGCTCCTGCTGTAATCGGTGAGCCCAGCGAGGCACTGTCCTCTCCAGGCCTCTGCTCCTCGTCCACAGCAAGACTGCGGCCGCCCCTCATCCCTGAGCTACTGAGCTCACGGTGGGTGCAAGTGCAACTTAGCATCGCGGCCATCAGTGTTCCTCCAACATCCAGTTCAAAGCATGTTCTAGTTACAGACGCGTACCATTCAAGCAGAGTGGACGACAACCACACAAAGGGGCCAGATGTGAGTGGGCGGATTTGGGGAGAAGGGCGTGTTGACATTGCCTGTAGAATTCTCCCATGTCTCAGTTTGGGTGACATCGAGACAAGGAGGTCTAAAATTTTTAAAAGGGTACAATATATAAAGAGTTCTCGTAACTCAACAAGAAGACAGTTTAAAGCCAATTTAAAAAATAGTCCAAGGACCTGAACAGGTACGTCTCCAAAGAATCTGTACAGATGCTAACTGGTCCACAGAAACGTGCTCAGCATCACCAGTCACCAGAGGAGGGCAAATCGAAGCCACAGTGAGACTTCCCCTCCCCCTCACTGGGATGGCAAGCACCGCACATGCACACACGCACCCACACACGCAGAGCACAGCCAAGTCTTGGTGAGGACATGGAAAAACAGAACCCATGGACATCACTGGTGAGACTGTAGCATCCTTTGTGCAAACATCTGGTGGGTCCTCAGAAAGGTAAACACAGGGGTGCCTGGGGGACTCCGTCGGTTAAGCATCTGTCTTCGGCTCAGGTCATGATCCCGGGGTCCTGGGATGGAGCCCGCATTGAGCTCCCTGCCAGCAGGAAACCTGCTTCTCCCTCTCCAACTCGCCCTGCTTGTGTTCCCTCTCCCACTATCTCTCACTCTGTCAAATAAATAAAATCTTTTTTAAAAAAAGGTAAACACAAAATTACCATATGACCCACCAATTCCGCTCCGAGGTAAAGATCCAAAATAACTGAAAACAGGTGTTCAAGTAAAAACTTGTAAACAAGTATACAGAGCAGCACCATTTGCAGCAGCCAAAATGTGGAGATTTTTAAAAATTCTATAAAAAAGATTCTATAAAAAAGAAGGAAGTACTGATTCTGGCCACAACACGGAGGAGCCTGGAGAACATGATGCTGAGTGAAGGAAGTCGGACCCGTACGGAATACCCGGGATGGACTAACGTTCAGAGACAGAAAGCAGACTGGTGGTTGCCGGGGCTGGGGGTCTAGGGGGATGGAGCATGACAGCTCATGGGGATGGGGCCCCCTTTGAGGTGCTAAGGACATTTTGGAACTCCAAGGAAGTGCTCATTGCACAGCCATGTGAATGTGTTAAAGGCCACCGTATCAAACACTTTAAAATGGTTAAAAAAATTTTTCTGAGAGGGAGCATGAGCCGTCGGGGGGGGGTCACAGCCTGGGGGCGGGCAACATGGGGGGGCAGGGCAGAGGGAGAGAGAGAATCTAATGCAGGCTCCATGCTCATTGTGGAGCCCGATGTAGGGCTCGATCTCACCACCCTGAGATCACGACCTGAGCCAAAACCAAGAGTCAGATGCTTAACTGACTGAGCCACCCAGGTGCTCCTAAAATGGTTCATTTTTTTTTTAATGCGAATTTTACTTCAATAAGAATAAAGTGGAAACAAAATTAAAAAGGGCCAGGTGAGCAGAAATGGATTTGAGATCTGTGTGCACCTGCTGCTTCTGGCGGGGCACTCGACCCTCTGCCTAGGGCCCATCCCCTCACCCCCTCCTGCCTATGTGGTTCAGGTCAGGGCTCAAGGTCAACCTGATGGAGGGGTTCAAGGTCAGACAACCCCAAGAGACACTGATGTTAGCACCACAAAAACCCGAACCAGGCCACGCAATCCAAGATGTTATTGGCTAAAGATGTCCTTAAAACACACACACACACACACACACACACACAAAAGCAAAAAAGCCTCTTGACTTCGGATCAGTTGGGCATCAGACCACTCCCTCTCTGCTGATAGGACGCATGGCCTAGAGGTGAGCTGGAGACTTCACAGCCCTTCCCCAGAGGAAACTCTTAACCTTCCAGAGAAATAACTGCTCAGTTCCTGCACAGAGCCTCATCGTGGGTTGTCCTGGGATATATGGAACACGGAAGGCCCCGGGGACAGGTCCTGCTGCCCAGTGGGACACGGATAAGGCCTGAGAGAGATCCCAGAGATCCCCTCTATCAAGAAGGAGACGATCCAGTGGGAAGTCACAGACCAAGCAAACAGGCAAATTGTGCTAAATGCTCCAAGGACTCAGAAGTCTAAGAAAGACATGGTGGGTGCCGTGTCAGATGGGGGACCCCCTTCAGAGAGGGTGGAAAGGAGCAGCATCCAAGGGGCGACATCTAAACCCAGAGATGAGAAGGAGCCCGGCAAGTGGTGGGGGAATCTTCCAGGCAGGGGCCACCTGCCTCTGGGCCCAAAACTTCTCCACTATAAACTCACGTGGGGTCTGAGGAGACAGGAGGAAGCTCCCACTGCATGCAGAGATTAGGGGAGGAAGTGCAGAAAAGGGTGGTGGGAGCAGGACTGCAAAGGAAAGTCATCTAGGGATGAGGGTGCCTGACTCCCCCAAGAAGCCTGAGTCAATCGTGATCCCACCCACCCTCTTCCTGGTGATCAGTTCAGGAACGGATGGGCCACCTGGTCTGGACCAGTGAGTGTCAGGGGAAGTGAGGTGCGATACTTCTGGGAAGGTGGTGCTCACACCAGACGGACATGCAGGAGAGTGATGTTCCCTCTGTGCATCTGGACTTGACCTAGTTAGGATGCAATGCCAGGATCTTCAGCAGCCACTTTGCCACCATGAGAAGACAAGAGAGGGAGGCCAATACTAGTATTGGTAGTGGGGGGCGGGGGGAACCCTGAGTCCCTGCTGACTTTGCTGAACCACTGAGTTTGGCCAATCCTAGAGTCATCCCACGTGAGCTTCCTGCTATATGGGACAAAGTCATTTTAGTAGTGTTAAGCTGACTGATTTATAGCTCTTTGTCACTAACTGCCAAATACATCCTGACTGATATACACCAAGTTCACGCCCAGCCTGGCAGATAAGCATCCATGAAAGCAGAGGCTACAGGGGAAAGAGTAGAGGAAAGTAGCATTTCTTGAGCACCTACTGCATGCCACGCTTTGTACGAGGCACCTACGCAGGTCCCTCCTTGATCTTCAGATCAGCCCTTCTAGACATCTACCACCCAATTATCCCTACTTAACTGAAAACTAAATAGGCTGAAAGGTGATTGCGTGATTCCAAGGGGCGGGACCAGGTCGTGGCCCAGGTCTGCCTTGACAGCTGGCCAGCCTCTTTCCAGAGGTGCAACCGTGCTGCCCCAGCAGGGGAGGGGCCTCAGCCTGAGCTGAACACTGGTGTCTGCCAACATCCATCATCCCCTCAAAAGATGCTGATTTGGCCAACGGCCAGCAGCCCCCAGAGCCAGGAGCCCACCGAGGGAGGCGGGGAACTTAACCGGGTCCTATCTGACTGCAGAGACACAACTGTCACAACCCATGTGATAATTCCCTGTGAACCCTTCCTGCTTCCCTCTTCCTCCCTGGGTTCAACAAGTCAGGCCCCTTGGCCAGGAGTGGTCAACGGGGCAGTAGGACAGCCTGAGCTTTTTTTTTCTTTTAATTAATTAATTTGAGAGACAGAGAGAGCAAACATGAGCACACAAGTCAGGAAAGGGGCAGAGGTCAAGAATCTCCAGCAGACTCCCTGCCACTGAGCGCAGAGCCTGAGGCAGGGGCTCAACACAGGGCTTGATCTCACGATCAGAAGATCATGACCTGAACCAAAATCAAGAGTTGGACACTTAACCGACTGAGCCCTCCAGATGCCCCAGGACATCCTGAGCAGCCCTTCCTGGCAGGGACCCTGGAGGCTTTAACTTGGCAGGAGTTCAGGAAAAGAAGAGACAGCAAGTCTCCTTGGCCCTTATTATTCAGTGCCTGGTGCAGGTAAATCTATCACTTGGCAAACACAAGCTGTCCCGCCATCAATCACCGTGGACAGGCACATAAATTCAGAAAGTGATTTCTGCCTGGCTGAGCACGTGGGGTCCCAGTCCTGGCGGGCAGGAGGGAAAGGTGACAGCCCACCCCTGGGGCCCACTGTCCGACCGTCTTCTTCGTCCATTCCTCGACAATCAGCAGATTTCCTAACTCCGATTCCCTTATCTTTCATATTACAAAGGCACAGGATTTGTATCAGTGGCAAAGAGAGGGGGTGGTGTTTCTCGGGCCTAGGACCTGGGTCACCCCAAAGAATGGGAAGCACAGGAAGGCCGTCTGGGGATGCTGGAGCCACAGACGAGACACAGCCCCTGACCAAGGCGCATCCAAGGCCCAGAGACGGGGAGAAACACCCCGGCTTCTCCCTTCCTTCTGCCCTCCAGCCTCTCCTCAGGGCCTCCCACTGGCTGAGCCCAGTAACATGAGAGCAGGGAACATGCTGTCAGAGGAGTCGGTCCCCTGGGAATGTCCCCCAGCGTGGTGAGGAGGGTGGATCCAGGGGCAAAGAGGCCCAGGCCCAGCGCAGGTTGTCCCACCCCTGCCACCTAGCCACCGAGCCACACACATAGGTGACTGCATTCTCTCCCTTCCCTTCCCTCCCTTTTCCTTCCTCTAATGAGATCAAAAGCTGATAGAACCCAGAGTGACGGCAAAAATTTCCATTCATTTGTTCAACACTGATTCGCTGAGCATCTACTAGGTGCTGGCTATTCTTCTTGGCCCTGGGATCCTGGGAACATGCATTCTAACTGGGGGAGTGGGGAGAGACAGACTACAAACAAGAAGCAAATGGATGAACAAGAAAATCCCAGAGCAGTGGGCACTATAAAGAAAGTAAAATGGTGATGAACCTCATGAGAATGAGCTGGCTGGGGTGGTCAGCAGGAAGATGTCCGTGAGCAGGTGACGTCCTAGGCAAGACTAGAGTGATGAAAATAAATCACCTCTATAGAGAGAAGGTCAAGGCATATTCCAGGGAGGGGGTACAGCAGGTGCAAAGGTCCTGAGGCAAGTACTAGGCTGTTGCAAGAATCCTAATGTAACTGACACTGTCACAAGGTCTCAACTTACTGATGCGTAAACAAGAAACATATCAATGGCGCCATGTGGAATCTGTCTGCTCCAACTGTACCCTATCAGGACACTTGGCTATAAAATCCTGTCCAGCCTGTGCAAACTCCAGGCTCACATCTAGCTCAGCGTTCTCCTGAAGACAAGCTAGGTTTGAGGCCCAAGGCCACCACACACCAGGCTTGTCCCTCTAAGCACTCAGGCCCTTTGACCTTTGGGGGCAGCTGCTCCAGCCACAGACTCTCATCACTCTTCTTTCAACCAAAATAGCACAGCCTTCTCAACTATGTAACAGACTGCTAAGGGATGAGAGTTGGGGTGTCAGCGGGCACCCAGCCAACCGATCAGAACAACCTGTGACACACCAAGTGGGCAGGAAGCAGGCCCCAAGCCAAGATGCACAGCGGGTACCATTTATACCCTTGGCTCTCCCATCGAAAATGCTCCTGGTGACTTTTTCTGGACAGTAGAACTAGGGGAAATTGAGTGTCATCTATAGTTTCTGATTTGTCTATAGTGGATCACATATGACTCAGAAAATGGATCGCCGTGGGTTCCAATCCAGCTCTGCCAATTTCCAGAAACGTCCCCTGAGCTCTGAACTCATCTCATCTTCCAGCAAATGGCACAATGACGGCACCAGCCCCATAGGACTGCTGTGCGGAATCAAACAGAAACCCCACAGAAGTCCTCTGCATAGAACACGGCACAGGGTCCTTCTGTTAGCATCAATCGCAGTAGTGTCATCGTAGGAAGCTCTAAAGAGAGTCTAAATAAGGGACTTTCTTGGGCCTTGTGATCTGGAGGCACACACGGACTCACGGAGGACACTAGGAAAATAAAAGGCTGAGGAGTGATCTCCTGACTGCAGATCAGCCAGAAGGAAAGGGCATCAGGCGGGGCTGAGTGACAAACATGTCTGGGACAAAGAGACGTGTGTGTCGCTATCAGAGGCAGCAGTTAGCAAAGCGGAAAGCTTTAGGACCAACCACGAACAGCGGCTGAGCAGAGGGTGTCTGACCCCCATTCCCACAAGGAGGACAGATGACGGCAGGTGGGGTCCCAGGGGCCTCCAAGCTGTCCCCACCCACCACTTGTTCCTCTGAAGGGAAAGTTGTGAATTCTGCATTCGCTGGGGGCTGGAGACTGGCGGCAGGGCAGAGGAGGAAGATTATAATAACAATTAATTCTAGTCCTAAAAGTAATCACATTAGGGGCTCCTGGGGGGCTCAGTTGGTTAAGCATCTGCCTTCCGCTCAGGTCATGATCTCAGGGTCCTGGGATTGAGCCCCACATCAGGCTCCCTCTCAGTGGGGAGCCTGCTTCTCCCTCTCCTGCTCCCCGCTTGTGCTTTCTCTCTCTCTCTGTGTGTCAAATAAATAAATAAATAAATGTTTTTTTAAAATCTTAAAAAAAAAGTAACCACACTTAGTGTTTCTCTAAGCCAAGAACTTCACACACTCACTCAATCCACATGACGACTCTAAGAGGCAGGCACTGCTCTGATCCCCATTTCACAGATGGAGAAAGTGAGGCCCAGAGGTGGCTTGCCCAAGGTCACCCATCTGCTTAATAACTGAGCTGGCTCCATTACAATCAGAATCTCTCTGTCACCGGGTTTCCCTCTGTCATTTACTGCCCTAACAGCTCACCTTGGAGATGAGCCCCAAGTCCTGTGATGGCTCAAGACCTGGGCCAACCCCCCCGACCACCACCACCAATGCATGCACACAGGTACCTCCAGTCACCTGAGTCCAGGATTCCATGAAAGAAGGACCCTACTTCAACACCATCACCCAGTACCTGGGGCCAGCCTGGCCTAGCGGAGGAGAACTTTCTCTCCCACAGGCAGAAGGGCCCACACCCTGCCCTGCTCCCCGAGGACTGTAAGGGAACCTGGACCCTGGCTGGGCATCTTCATGGTGAAGTCTCAGGGCGTGCTGGGGGCCAGGCACACTCCCATCAATTTGCTTTTGCTGGTGCCCTTCCCTGCGCCTCACTAAGCCCTACTCCCCATCGTCAGGGCCCAGACCTCTTAGGATTGGGTAAAGGACGTGGCAGCTCCTGGAGGACAAGTGGCTGAGGTCCTCGGTTGAAAATCATGAACCCTTTCCTTCAACCAGAGCAGCTTTGCGATCACTTCCTTCCAGTGTCATCTGCTCACTGAGCAAGAACCCGCCAGGGCAGCACCAAGCCACCTGCATCCAGCACTTCCCACCCCTAGAGAAAACTGGGCACTTTCCCCAAATTCAGGGGGACAGTCTTAGGAATTAAAAACAGCCTCCTGTATTTTTCAACAGTGCTTCCGTGAGTTAGCCACTGTTCAAGGCATTTACGAGTATTACCTTATTTCATTCACTGTGTGTGTTTTTAACGTTCCCTAGAGATCAAGGAGCAACATCTCAGATTCTTGATAAATGTTTCTAACAGAAGTCTGAGAAAATTGCTCCAAGGTGGGTAGAGTAAGTGAACACAATTGAATTTGCTGGAGGAATAGGAGAAAGAGAAGGAAGGAGGGAGATTTATCTGAATTGGAGTTGCCAACAGATACTGAGAAAGCTAGTCGCCCCAGGTAATATCCAGGGGGACAGGAACCGGCCATTAATTATGGAGCAGGTGGCACAGGTCTAGGACGGAAGCGGGGCTCGCTCATGACACCACCTGCTGGAAGCAGCCCGCCACTGCTGAAGAAAGGAGAGAGCATTCCCCTAACAGCAGGTAAACACTGTGGTTCCCAGCTAGAGAGCCCCGTTAACTCGTTTCCTACCTTAATAAAATGAAATTTGTCCTGACTTGGCTAGCACTGGTCTGCCTTTTATCTATCACCTCCCCTCGCTTTGTGAAGCACAGAGACTACAGGGAAAGATGACGTCATTGAAGTGGCCCCTCACCGCACAGTATATAATGGTAAAGTGTGGCTGGTGTGGGCAGGAGGGACAAATGTCCTGGTGTAAGAGAACCACTTAAGAGAATGAGATGTATTTAGGCAGTGGAATTCCATACTAAAGTGCTGCACACCTCCACCGACTTGTGGAGGAGAAAATGTTTATAATGTATTGCTAAGACATACAAAGGAGTTTTACAACAGAATGTATATCTGAGCTTTTACCAAAAAAAAAGTATATTTCTACACATGTGTGTGTAGAAAAATGTGGAAGATGTCTCTGAACAGGTGACATTCTAGTCAAGATGGGCGTCATGAAAAAGGATCACCTGTGTAGAGAGAAGGTCAAGGCATATTCCTGGCCAGGGACACAGCAGGTGCAAAGGCCCTGAGGTGAACACCAGTTTGGCTTACTGTGATTGACATGTTGAAGGGTCTCATTGTGTGGTGCCCTCAGCCACAGCTCCATCCTCCACCAGCCCATCATCTTCCCAGCCGCGTTGGCCTGTTGTCCCTCAAAACAACCAAATCCGTTTCTGGACCAATCATTTTCACTTGCTATTCCCTCCACCCAGAATGCTCTTCTTCCCCTACCAAAGGTGGCTCAGTCATTTAGCATCTGCCTTCAGCTTGGGTCATGATCCCAGGGTCCTGGGATCAAGCCCCGCATCTGGCTCCCTGCTCAGTGGGAAGCCTGCTTCTCCCTCTCCCACTCCCCCTGCTTGTGTTCCTCTCTTGCTGTCTTGTTCTCTGTCAGATAAGTGAATGAAATCTTTAAAAAAAAAAAAAAGAAGTTTGTCTCTTTAACCCTTATCGCTTAAGCTTCAGTTCAAATGTCACCCCCTCAGAGAGAGAAGAATTCCTGCTCACGCTAGCGAAAGCAGCCACCCATCACTTTCACTGCCCTATTTTAATTCTCTTGCCACACCTATCACTCACACATTTCCCTGTTTATTTTGCAAGCTGCCTGTCTCCCACTCAAGAAGGTCAGCTGCATGAGAGAAGACCTTGTCTATCTTACACACTGATAGCTAGAAAAGAAGTTGGAATACAGCAGGCATCCATATATGGATGGATGGATGGATGGATGGATGGATGGATGGATGGATGGATGGGGAGATGGACAGATGGGCAGAGAACTGGTGGGTGGAAGGAAAGATGGAAGAATGGGTAGGATGTTGGATGGGTGAATGGATGTAAGAAGAGATGTAAAATTCCCCAAAAGGTGGCTACCAGACTGAGCTGTACTGTTGATGCTAAACACCTCCCATCTGTGTCTGAAGGGGCCTGGCTGCTCTATACCCTTCTGATGGGGGGACTTTGGTCACCAGTGACAGAATTCAACAGCCTGTTTGTGCCCCTAATCCTCTGAATCAGACTCCATAATCATCTTACTCATCAGCAAATATCTATATTTCAGGAACTCCCCACAGGATGCCTGGCTCCCCACACCAGCTATTGATTTAGCTGCTTTCTCATAGACCTTGATAATCCCAGTTCAAAGCATGAGCAAGAACTTCTCCCACCACCAGCGGGGTCCCTCTGTGCTCTGGCCTTCTTCCAAAACAAAAACAGAAACCCTGCTCACGGCACTTCTCTGCTTGCAACCCCAGAGAGCAATCTGTGACTCACCAAACAGGTGCAAATTCCGGGACACTCGAAGTCCTTCCCATCCTGGCTCTCGCCTGCCTCCCCAGCCTCATTTCTCAGTTCCCACCATATGAGATGCCTCTAATTTGAGAACAGACCTTGCTGCCCTGGGCCTCCAAGCACCCATACACACTGTCCTCTTAAGCTAGCACCCTGTTATCCCATCTCTCCAGCTCGGGAATGGCCCTCATTCTTGATGCTCGAGTGTCCTGGCATGGCAGTTCCACTTGTCCCTTAAAGACAGTATTGTCACAACAGGAGCCCTGCCCAAAGCTGGTGCTGGTGTATTGTCCGTGTCCTTGAAGGATCCACCCTGTGCCCCAGACCAGAGACCCGGCAGGAGCCACACCAGCCTTTTCCTCGTCCTTCTGACCCCATCAGATGCCAAGCGTCAGCTGTCCCAACTCTTGAAGCACCCAAGCTCCCACTCCAGGCTCCCACCCTCTCTGCCACCACCAGGTCCCTTCCCTCCAACACAGGCAAGGCAAAGTCCCCCACACTCACCACCCAGCCCCATCCTGGCGCTATCCACTGAGCCCCACGGCAGCCAGCCAGCCAGACCTCGACAGAGCCTTAACCTGGTCCCAGCAGGCCACTGATACCCCTTGAACAAAACCCCTAAACCTAGCCTGGCCTCACAAGGGCTTTCTGGTCTACTCCATGCCTACCCCTCCAGCGGGTGACCACCATCCCCCAAACCCCAAACTCTGACTGTTGCTGCACTGGCTTCCTTTTCATTCCTGCTAGGCTTCAGGTCCTCTCAGCTCCCAGAGGCTATTGCCTCGGCTCAGAACACTCTTTCCCACCCGTCTTAGCCTGGATAATCTTTCTCAACAACATCACCTCATCATTGTCATTGTCATGTTAACCAGAATAAGAGCAACGACAGCTAACATCTGAGAACTTGTATGTGCCAGACACAGTGCTAAATGCTTTACAGGCATACCCTGCTGGGTCTATGGAGCAGGGATGACTGTTCTCCCCATTTTACAGGTGAGGAAAGTGAGGCAGAGCACTCAAGTGACGAGCTCAAGCTCTTGACAACAGAAATTGGGACTGGAATCCAACAGAGTCTGACCCCAGAGTCCCCCTCTTAGCCCCGAGACTCTAGACTCACCCCAGAGGGAGGCCCTAGCTTCTCAGGAAAAATGATACTGATCCCTACCTTCCAGGTGTGATATGAGGATTAAGTGAAAGTACCTTGCAAATGAACATGTTCAGTTGTTGGTTGCCAGTTTTTAACTTTGGATCAGCCAAGAGAACAACTGTTCCTTCTAACCCAAGTCCACGCTACTCTTATGTGCCCAAACTGCCCAGACATACAGCTCTCTGTTCCCTTCCCTGCCTTGTCCTTCTGTGTCCTGCCTGGTGCTGGGCTGTCCCGGCCAGACCCACGGGGATGGGGATGGGGACAGACGTCCTCCACTCACCCAGAGCAGCAGGCCCTAGGGGGGTCAGTGAAGGAATCCAGAGAAAGGACTCCATCCAGGGCAAATCCACCATCCAGGGAAAGCCACAGCTCAGATGCAGGAGACGGACCCATGTTGGCATCTAGAACACACCCTTGTTGAACTCTCCAAATTAAAGGACGACTTGACCCAGACCTGCTCTCACGCAGGAGAAATGAAGAAAAAGAGGGATATTCCCATTGGAAAACAATCCCAAGATCCTCTCTTCCTGAAGTCACAGTTTCGAATGGCTACAGGGCCAGGCGGGTGACAGTGACGGAACACGGCGAAGCACATGACACAGAAGTTAGGATCATAGTGCAATGCCTGCCAGGTGCCCTGTGGTTATTTCAGTTACTTGCGAATCTAAATTTACCCTACAGACACACATCCAAAGCACAGAACTCACAGTGGATTAGCGATCGCCTGGGGCTGGGGGCGTGGGGGTAAATGGGGAGTGACTACTAGCAGGTACCCGCTTTCTTTTCGGGGTGATGAAAATGTCCCAGAACCGGAGGTGGGGCTAGTTGCCCAGCCCCGCGAACACACGGAAACCCACGGACTCTAACACTGTAAGTGGGTGGACGTTCTAGTACGTGAGTAACAGCTCAATAAAGATGCTTGAAACATCCAAAGGATATAAAAGAGAAACGACGGATGGAGCTCGATGAATTTTCACAAAGTGAAACGAAAATGAGCTCCAGCTCATTTTCTGCACCCTTCCCCTACTCCTAAAAGGTAATCGCTATCTTGACCTTGAACAGGATGCTAGTTTTGCCTGTTCGAGCCCTTCTCATGAACGGGCTCATTCGGTGTGTGTCCCGTCATGTCTGGCTTCCGTCACACCATGAGAATCTATGAGATTCACCCATGTGGGTATCCGGCTGGGGGTCCACTTTCACGGCTGCCAACCCTCCACTGTGTGAACACACAATGATCCATTCATCTGTGCTGCTGGGCATCTGGGCCCAGCTGTGTTGGAGATACTCCCACGAGAGCTGCCGTGGACGTTCTTCTGGGACGTGTCTGCTGGTCAGAGGACTCACCCGGCTGAGTAAGGAGGTGGCAGCGGAGTTACTGGGTCATGGGCTTAATAGATACTGCCAAATGGGTTTTCACAACAGTTGTTCCAAATTCCACTTCCTTCACATTGTGTTTTAATAACATCGTGTTTGCAGGCACACTGGTGGACCCTCCAAGCCTCAATGTACTCATCTATAAGATGGGGCCATAATAACACCTCTTACACAGGTTGCTGGGAGGATCAGGTGGAAAGCCACCTGGAAAGCATCTGAAGTCTCCATAGATGGGATTTATCATTGTTGTTGCCGCCACTACTGACACCCAGGATTGTCTTACTCTGAGTCCATCATCTTCCATCAAAACCCACGCACACCGGTAAACACCACCGGCTAAAGCTGAACACGGATGAGCACTGACGCTTCTCACCGGATAACTCACAGCCCTAAGTCATACTAGGGTCAGGCCCCACGACGTTGCTCCAAACCCTGAGGAACTACATTTGGATGGCTGCATTCTGATACCCACACTGCCACGTACGGAACAGTTCTGTGAATCACGTGGCCCTGAATCACGCATCTGTTCTTTCAACTGATCCTTTTCCCCTTTTACTAAGGTCCGAGTCAATCATAAAAGTTTTAAAGTTTGTCATTTATGCTAAAACCAAAAAAAAAAAAAAAAGTCTGTCTTTAATTTTACTCAAGTTTATACTAAAATCAAACACCAAAAAAAAGAGACAAAGACTTCCACCTTTGGAAAGCTGCAAAGCCCTGAGTTGTGTCCGTAGTGTCCTTCTACAGAAGATTAACGTTGGAAATGGCTTTCTAGTTACATTTTGAAATGGTTTCATGTGCTATTAACCACTTTGTGGAGGCATGAATTTTCCCAGGGTACAGTTTTTGCCATGGGGACTGATGGCCTGCGAAGGGAAATGGGAACCTGGAGGCTGCAATGTCCCATAAAACCTGGGTTTCATGACCACGGAGATTAAGCTCCTGGGAGCCTCATTGTTCATCTCAAGCAGTGGGGGCTGGGGGGGGGGCGGGGGGGCTTTTAATCTCCAGGTGAAAGCTGCAATTCAAAGGGTGATAACAAGCAATCCTGTTCCAAATGGTCTAGAAAGGAAACACAGCCTGCCCTGATGACTTGTCTTTCTCTTTTTTCTTTTCTTTTTTTTTTTTTTTTTTTAAGATTTTATTTATTCATTTGACAGACAGAGATCACAAGTAGGCAGAGAGGCAGGCAGAGAGAGAGGAAGAAGCAGGCTCCCCGCTGAGCAGAGAGCCCGATGCGGGGCTCGATCCCAGGACCCTGAGATCATGACCCGAGCCGAAGGCAGCGGCCCAACCCGCTGAGCCACCCAGGCGCCCCTCTTTTTTTTTTTTTTTAATTCACCCTCTCATTGGAGGCATCTGATGAGGACTTAGTATAATTAAAGTGGTGGCAAGGGCCGGAAGATAAAACAGCTATTTGAGGGAGGGAATTTCTCCAGCTGAGCTTAAAGGATCAATGAAATCCCTGGGCTGAGATATCAAATCATTAGCACCTCCCTAATCCCAAAGCAGCTCAATGCTGCCAGGGAGTGTGGAGAAGGGGCACGGAGACCCTAGGGCTGGTGCTAACCCAGGGAGGTAGTCTGGGAGTGCAGACAAGGCAGGTGGGCCCCTGGGGTCAAAGTCCCAAAGCGTCTGTCTGTCCGTCCGGCCCTGGTGAACTCTGGGTGCCATGCCCATTGAACACGCTTACTGAGCCAAAGGTGCTCTGAGGCCAGATCCTTTCCCTATTTTGCCTGATTGTACATATCTCAGAAGGCCTCAGACCCCAAACCCCAGCCCCTGTCTTCTTCTTTTTTTTTTTTTTAAAGATTTTATTTATTTATTTGACAGAGATCACAAGCAGACAGAGAGGCAGGCAGAGAGAGAGAGGGAAGCAGGCTTCTCGCTGAGCAGAGAGCCCGATGCGGGACTCGATCCCAGGACCCTGAGATCATGACCCAAGCCGAAGGCAGCGGCTTAACCCACTGAGCCACCCAGGCGCCCCCCCAGCCCCTGTCTTCTGACAGTGCATAAATGCCTGAGTTCACTTACCAGCTCCAAAATCCTGAAAGTGGTACCAGTCCCTCTGGTCGCTGTTTCCTCATCTGCAAAAAGAAAAAAAAATAATAAACCCCCATCCTACGCTAGCTGAGTGTACTCGTGAGCATGATGGCAAATCCCCGGTCTATGGCAGAGCTCGTCAGGCCTCATCTCTCTCCCTTAATCTTTCATCTGAATGGTGCCGTGTTTTATTTCTCTAAATTCACAGCAGGGGGAGAGCTTGGAGGTTAAAGGAGACTGGCTCTGCAGATTCATCCTTCCAAACCTTTCCAACGTGAACAATTTCTACCTCTCTACTCAAGCTGACATGGGGCCCATGCATACCAGAACAGCCATATAGGTGGTTAAACTATTGAACTCTTTCCATATCCATTAGCAAATATCCCATCCCCCTCCACCCCCAACTGCCCCCCGACTCCAGGCTCCAGGAACCCACCCCTTGGACTCCCCCATGGAAACAGAAGGGCTCACCCTGGACAGAAGAAGCCTCTTCTGGGACCCTAGAGCCCACTGGATCCACTGAATTGTCAGTGCCATGCTGTTGGGCTCACCATACTGTCAACAGGAATATAGGCTTGAATGTCACCACGCAGAGAGTGGAAACTAACTGGGGGGCCGTCCTGGAGGGAACCAGCTCGAAGTCAGTCTTCCAAGAAGAGCCAGGACCTAAACACAGGAGTTACTGGACATGAGGTGGGAACATGCAGGGTGTTGTGGGAACCTATTAAATGCATCCCATGCCCTGCTCGTGGTGCCCACCGACCTTCACCTGGTCTAAATACTGACTCTGCCATTTACAAGCTACGTCACCGACAGCAAATGACTTAAGCCCTTTGGTGTTAAGTTCCTTATTTGTAACAAAACCAAACCCGGAGCTTTAATACATCAGTACCACTGGCATTTGGACCCACACACTCCTTGTGCTACAGGCTGTGCTGTGCGTGTAAGACCTTCAGGAGCCTCCTGGACCTCCACACACCGGGCATCCCCAGCGCACACCCCACCCTTCGGTCAGGACCATCAAAACTGACCCCAGGCGTTGGCTAATATCCCTTGAGCCAAAACCATCCCCGGCTGACAGTTCCTAGTTTATTAAGGTTATTCTGAACGTTAACAGTTTAGGGCCCAACAGAGAGGGCCCGATATACAGCTGGCGGCGGTCGCTCCCTCGTTCGTCAGTGAAGACCGGATTTGCCCTCAGAGAACCATGGCTTGTGCCGGACGGCCGCTCGGTTCTCTTTCACACGAAAGGTCAAACGTTAGCAGTTCAGGGCTGCGTGGTGGCTCTGCTCCACTCCCCCATCCCTAACCTTCGACTCCGTCTTCAGGAACCAAGGTGACAGCTGCAAACAACAGTACGGAAAGAGGAAGAAAGGAGAAAGGGACAGGCGGAGGGCACTTGCCTGCTGGCTAACTCTTAAAATAGATCCCCAGGTGTCGCCATGTTGACCTTCGACTGACATCCGATTGGCCAGAACTTGGTTACATGGCCACAGGTAGCTGCAAGGGAGGCTGGGAAACGTAGTTTTTATTCCACGCGGCCACGTGCCCAGCAGACATTGTGTTACTGGGCAAGAAGAGAGAATTGGCTGCCGGAGGTCAAGAAATCCTCGGGGCCTGCTGCAGTCAGGAAGCTGATTAAAGCTAAAGGCTGTCAGCGCCACCAGGCCACGAGGGCGATATAATCCTTGGAACATCTGGTCCATTACATTTAATAAACCACAAGACAAGAAATATTGGCACAGCCCACGGGAAATCAACACACAGGCTACTGGTCTTTAAAAAGAAATCCTGAGAAACGTGGTGGAGGCTGCACCCTTTGTAACCTACTCCCTCCCCTCACCCACCACCATGTTCCATGTGAACTGGAGGTGAGAGGGAGGGAACGTGGTACGTGGCCCAGGACCTGCTAACATTTGACCTTCTGTGTGAAAGAGGTCTCTCCCTCTTCCCCTCATGTTGGCCCTTTAAAAATGTCCCCTGTCCCACTCGTTAGGATGCTACTGTTTTTTTTAAAAAAGCGAAAAACAGAAAATAAGAAGGGTTAGTGGGCATGTGGAGGAATTGGAACCCTGTGCGTGGCTGGAAGTAACCTCAAATGGGCCGGCTGCTATGGAAAACGGTAGCGCAGTTCCTCAAAAAATTAAAAATGGAACTATCACGTGATCCGGGAATCCCCCTTCTAGGTCCATCTCCAAAAGACCTGAAGGCAGGAACATGCACTGTTGTTTGCACACCCATGTTCATAGCCACGTTTCCCACAGCAGCCAGAAGGTGCAAACAGCCCAGGTGGCCAGCGATAGATGAACAGAGAAACAACACGTGGTCTATAGGTACAGTGGGACACCAGTCGCCCTAAAAAAAGGCGAGAAATTCTGACTCCTGCTACGACATCGATAAACCTTGAGGCCATGACGTGAAGTGAAATAAGCCAGTCACAAAAAGACAAATCCTGTATAATTACACTCATAAGAGGTACCCAGAGTCATCAGATGCATAGAGACAGAAGGTAGAACAGTGGCTGCCAGGGGCTGGGGAATTTAACGGGGACAGAGTTTCAATTTTGCAAGTGAAAAAGCCTGGAGATGGATGGGGATGATGGTTACACAACCCTGTGAATGCACCTAATGCCAAAGAACCACACGCTTAAAAATGGTGAAAATGGGGGCGCCTGGGTGGCTCAGTGGGTTAAAGCCTCTGTCTTCGGCTCAGGTCATGATCTCAGGGTCCTGGGATCAAGCCCCACATTGTGCTCTCTGCTTAGCAAGGAGCCTGCTTCCTCCTCTCTCTCTCTCTGCCTACTTGTGATCTCTGTCTGTCAAATAAATAAATAAGATCTTTTTAAAAAATGGTGGGGGCACCTGGGTGGCTCAGTGGGTTAAAACCTCTGCCTTCGGCTCAGGTCATGATCTCAGGGTCCTGGGATCGAGCCCCGCATCGGGCTCTCTGCTCTGCGGGGAGCCTGCTTCCTCCTCTCTCTCTGCCTGCCTCTCTGCCTACTTGTGATCTCTCTCTGTCAAATAAATAAATAAAATCTTTTAAAAAAATAAATAAATAAAATAAAATTAAATTAAAAATGGTGAAAATGGTAAATTTTACATTATGCATATTTCTATTTATGTAGTTTGTAAATATGTATTTATAAATATATTTTATATGATTTTTTTTAAAAGCACCCCAAAGAACTCTGAAACTCATCAGCAGTAATGTAAAAATACCCGGTAACAGACTGGAGTGGGAGACCCTGGCCGGATCCAACAAGGTTGGAGGCGTCGGCACAAATCGCGGCAATGCGGGTGTCTGAGGAAGATTTAGGGGCACCAGGACCTTTCAGCGTCCCCGAAACACTCTCTGCACAGAAGCAGACCTGCAGAATGATGTCATCAACCACGATGAGCCCAGGAGCTAAAAACAGATGAACTGTTTCTAGAACGGGGACCTTTCTCGTCTCCCCCTCGGCGCTCTTAAGGCTATAAAGTGTGTCTTCATGTTGAAATAAACAATGTTAAAACAAAAGCTCACCAGTCCTCAGGTTGATCTTGCCTGGACATGATGCTGGCCTGGAGATCTGGCTGTGGCAGAGACCACAGATACGGGCTGATTCGGAACCCGATGCTCAGACAGCTTTGTTTGGGACGTCAGGTCTTTCAATTTTCATTTGATTTAGCTGCCAGCATTTAAAAATGCAAAACTGCACATAGAAATCTGCCTCCAGTTCTCCTGAACAAACGAGAAAATCTGGCATGATAGAGCCTACTCTTCCATGTGGCAGCTCCGAGTGGTGGCGACCTGTTCAGCTGGGACTCACCGTCCTCTGTTTACCACAATCCCCACCCCTCCCTATCGCCTCCCAGTCTCCCACAGCCCATCTGTGTTTGTGACCAGCCCCTTCCCCACTGCTGAGGTTTTTGCCAACTATATGAGAGGTAACAAGAATGGCAGATTCTAAGAATGTCTTATATAGACAGGAAACTTACAGATAATCTCAATTAAATCCATTTTATAGGTGGGGAGATTGGAGACTAAAGAAGATAAACAAGGTGCCCAGGATTTCAGAGTCCACGATGAGCCATGCTGAAAAGAGAAATCAGGTCTCTGGGGTCCCATTCCTTATTTCTAGCTGTTTTCATGACTTTAAAACGCACGTGTGTACAAGCATGTGGGCACACAAACCAGTGCCCTTGGCAACAGTAGCAGCCACTGAGTGTTTACTGATCACCTGTTAGGAACTCAGGAGGCACCCATCAGGCCTCCCCCTACTACATCACTACCATCCTGAGGGGAGGACAGGGAGACGGAAGCTTAGCCCGGGAGTGAAGAGTCCTTCCTGAAGCCATACCTCCCGCAGGGGCTCAGTGGTGGTTTCTGTATGGGTCTGTCCAATTATCGGTTGCTAATCCTACCCCATTCAGAGACAGTTACCATCTCACCCTCTAAGAATTACATCAACCCCAGGAGTTTGATAGCTTCCAGGCTGGGAGACAATCAGGCTTGATGATTCTGAGCTCAGATGGGAATCTAGCTTCTCTGTGTACCCAGGATCAGAATTGAGCTGTGGGAAACCATTCGGTTGCCTCCTTATGGGGCTGCTATCATCATTTGACTCCATAACTAATAGCTTATGTTCTACCCAAAACAATAGTAAGTCTTCCATGCAAATCCGTAAGTGTCCCCATCAACATCCTGGGATATATCATGAATAGGAGAAGCCAGAGTCACGGCGACCCTCACTGGACACTTTCTGCAGTAACGAATGTATTTCTTCTATTGAACTGGCCTCAGAGAAAACGGGACCTTCGAACTTGGGTTCCGTTTTTCTATTTTTGTCTTTTGAAGCTCTGTGACCTGGAGCCAGGCACTCAACCTCTCTGGGCCCGGACGTCCTCATCTATCAGACTGGAGTGCTACCACCGTAACAGACACCTGCTGAATCAGATAAGACTGAAACACCTCGTGCAAGTCTGTAAATTATAAAGCATCCTGCAAATGTCAGCTGCGACTCATCTCTCCTCAAGCATGAAGAGCGTGCTGCCAGTGTTTGACAATTTGGACCTCCTGGTTTTTAATCTAGGTTTATTCTGTCTCCAGTTCCAGGGCTTTTCCTTAAATAATTAATTTCTCTCCATACTTTGATCTTCAAAGCTCTCAACACCTGCGGTCGGCGTGAGGCAGTGCAACTTAACACAATTACATTCCTGCTACAGCTAAATTAATTCCCACCCGTGCGGCTTGGGAAACAGCCTCCGAAGGTAGCAAAATGATTACTGACCCTCTGGAAGGGAGCTCCGTCCAAATGACCGAGAGGACGGGCCGGACCTGGGGTTCAAGACTTAAAGAAGTGCCACTCCTCTGCCCTTTAGCCTCCTCAGCCAAGGCCCCCAGGTGGACACCCTGCAGCACCTGGGCGGGCTGGGGAGGGCGTGGCTGCGGGGCACTAGGGGCGGGGCTGTGCGTGGGGCGGAGCGAAGGCAGCAGCGGGCTGGGGATGGGGCGCGGGCTGGAGCTCCAGCAGTGGGCTGAGCTGGAACCTTCCATTCCTCGCTCCCCCTCTTGCCTGTTTAGCCACCGGAGAGGGCCCTGCCCAAGGGCATTCTGTGACGTCATGTGCCTTTTGGTTGGAGGGCCCACAGCGTGCACCAGGAGCAAAGGAGGGCCTGGAGGGAGTTACTATGACATGTGACTCAGAGGTGACAAAGGACAGCCTGGAGTGCCAGGGAGAACAGGATATCTGGAGAGGGGGCCAACCTGGTCTTCCCAGCCCCAGAGGGCCAGCAGTATGCTCATTTCTGTGCTTTCTCTGTTTTCCATGGTGAACATCAAGTCTAGTTCCAGGGTGTTCTGAAGGCCCCTTTGGGAAGGTGGTCTCACCACTGCCATTTTCAGCCACAAGAAAAGAAACCATCAAGTCCTCTGCACCCATCAGCTGGCTCTAATCCTCACCTTTACTTGCAAAAAATAGACAAAAGCAAACACACAAATTCACCTTTTAAAACCTAAAAAAAAAAAAAAAAAGCATTTGCAAATTAATTTTGCTATGTTATGTTTACAAGGATGGAGCAGTATAGTGAGATATTTAAGGGCAAGGACTCAGGTGTCAGACCTGCCGCCACCCTGTGTGACCTCAGACAAGTTGCTCAACCTCTCTGAGCATGTTTCCTCATCTCGGAGATCATATCTCACAGCTGTTGGGAGGGCTGAGATCGTGATGAAAGGTGTGCAGCAAGCCCTTGAGCCTTTATTATGAAGCAGGTGTGTGCACATGGGTCTGAAGATATGCATGACAAGATGGGAATGGATTCTTTTCAGACAGGAGGGTGTGTATCTGGATTTTTTTTACAAAGCCATATTCTGTACAAATATATGAAAGCAACCTATGCTCGCTGTAGAAAATGTGGGAAATTATTTGGAAAAAAATAAATCTTATTTCCTGTAACCTCCACCACCATCTCTCGAAGGGAGAGATGGGGGGCCATTAAGTATCCTCATCATTAACCATGTAAGCCCTACATGGGATGCAGGAAAATGAACAAAAATTGTCCTTTCCTTCGGATTCCGGTCCTAGCATCTAAGCACGATCCCCTGGAGATGGAGGTCAAGGGTTTCCCCCACTCCATTCATTTCCCTCTGTAGATGCGCCTATCCAGGGCTTACTGTACCCCATCCCATGTCAGCCCCGGGCCGGGGGCATAACTGGCAGGCTTCCAGCTAGGGCCCAACTTTCCACTCCACAACAGCACTAGGTTTGAGTCTGACAGACCCAGGCCAGGCCAGGCCAGCCCAGCCCCCGACAGACACAGTGCTGTGGGGGTCTCAGTCTTCCCTCTTGTTGGCGGAGGGGACCATCAGCCAGCCCTACTTCTGCACCACCAGACTTGCTCTAAATCAGCAACTGATGGTGCTGTCTGTCCCTCCTATTTATTTAGCCTTGAAGGGCATTGAATGCAAACGCCAAAATTTCTGCTGACAGCAAGGCAAGTCAAAGAAACGTTTCCTTTTAGGGTAATAAATGTTTCTGTGTTCTAGCAGAGAACAAAGCCTTTGCACTTTAAAAAAAATCAGGTCAATTATTCTTTTGCTTTTAGCTTCTTAATCTTGCCTGATTGAGTGCTTCCTCTAGAATACTGAGGATCCTTAGGACGACTCACTTTCCTGGTGACCTTCTCCCTCCCTTCTAAGGAAAATCACTGCCCTAGATTTTTCAAAATCTTCATGAAAGCAGAATGTCTGGAGCAAATAGACCTTAAAAGATGTTAAGGCAAATTATGAGATTTTTCCAGCAATATGATGGGGTTTATGCTTCTGATAAAACATATGTACACACCCACACAAAATGCTGTTGTCAGGACATTAGAAATGATTACAACTCTGTTTTCTTTCTGCCTTTTTTTTTTTTTAAGATTTATTTATTTATTTGACAGACAGAGATCACAAGTAGGCAGAGAGAGAGGAAGGGAAGCAGGCTCCTCACTGAGCAGAGAGCCTGATGCAGGGCTCGATCCCAGGACCCTGAGATCATGCCCTGAGTCGAAGGCAGAGGCTTTAACCCACTGAGCCATCTAGGCACCCCCTTTTTCTGCTTTTAAAGGATTCTGGGTAATTCTATGGTTGTTTCCCTTTATTTTCTTGTGTAATTGTACAACCTTCCATCAGTCATCTCTTTACAAAGTTATTATGAATAATAACACCAAGGATAATGTCTAACCTTTGTTGCTCCCTTTCTGTTGGACACTATGTTTAGTGCTCTGGGTTCATTGTCTTGTGTATTCCCTACAATAATCCTCATTTGGAGGCAGGTACCGTTGGGCTGTCCTTAACCCCATTTTACAGATGAGAAAACTGAGTTTCAGAGAGTCAAAGTAGCTCTCCCAAGCTTACAAAGTTGGGAATGGAAAGAACCGATCTATGAACACACGCCCTCTGGTTCTTCTAGAGCCAGCACACTGAATCCCCGCGTGGTTCTTGAGCTTTGTGTAAAAAAGGGAAGAACTGTATATGCACCAACAAGGGAGAATTCATGTCTAAACCTTCTGTCCAGAGAGAACCACTTAGCGCCTTGATGATGTTCTTCTATTTCATTTTTCCTTGGTTTTCTTCACTTACCAAATGCAGTATGAGCTTTCTCTCCCATCAGCACAGGCATGCTGTCTGCTGTGTGTGGAGGACCACGGGCCGATGTTACTGGAAGCTCCACGCCCCTCCCAAGATTGGAGGAACCAAGAAAAAAGGCATCATCAGAAATGACCAAAGAGGAAGGACATTGCAAAGGAGCCGTAGTAGCCTTGACAGGACCACAAACTCTTTGACACTCCTCCCATTGGCAGGGGAGTTGTGGCTCCTCCCCAGTGTGCAAGCCGGCTTCCGACTTCTTGGACCCAGAGAGCAGAGCAGACATGACACCCTGTGACTTTAAGGTTGGGTCATAAAAGACCATGGAGCTCCCACCTGGCTCCCAGGAGCACTGAGCCACCATGTTGGAGAAATCCAGCCTCCCAATGCGACCACACGAGCAGGCCGAGCCCAGCCTTCTGCCAACCCTGCCATCTTGGAAGTGGCTCCTCCAGCCCCAGATGCTGGAGTCACCCCAGCTTCAGTCTCCCAGCAGAGGCCCTAGCCATCAAGGAGCGGACAATCCCTTCTTGTACCCTGCCCAAATTCCTGTTCCATTGTGAGGACCTATTTAGCCAGAGCAACTCCATCTTGGTTAAAAGCCATTTTGCTGTTTGTGCAGTAAAACTTAAACTGACCCTGCCCCCCCCCCCCCCCAGAGAAACTTACTTAGAAGCGAGTCTGGAAAACCAGTAAAATATGGTCGGCCAGTTCCTAATAACAGAGCCCAGAATACAAGGACGAGTCAGGCCAGGTGGAGACATCCAGTCAGTAAAAAGCACAGATACTATCTCCCTAACCACCAAAGAATGTAAACCCCGCCTTTTGCGCGCCAAACTTGAGCGCCAATTCTGACCAGAGTAATAGGTTAGTTCAAACAGCTGTTAGAGGGTAAATTGTAATTCAGTTAGCCACCTGCGTGTGGCCTAACATGACTATGCAAAGTTACAATCTCATTGGCCACCTCTGTGTGGCCGGGCTTTTGCCCTATAAAAGGTAACCTGTAAGCTGGGGGTGGTCGCTCTCTTAGGAGTCGGCCCTGGCCTGTCAGTCTGACTTCTAATACTTGGCATAAAGTAACGCTTTAAATAACTTTCACCTTGTCTCAGTCTCATTCCTTTGATAACGGACCCAACACCATGATTCTTCTTTCCGTCCGTATTAAGCAGGTTCAGGGTGGTTTGTTTAACAACAATAGAATCCTGGGCCAGAATTTGGTACCTGGACATGGGGAGTGACTCGAGCAAGCCTTGGGCTGCCATCAGGGATTGGTCCGTTTGTCTCTGAGGCATCACAAGTGTCACGAGACTAAAAATGCCTCAGAAATACCAACGGCCCCATTGGCCTTCCCCACCTGGGCCTCCAGGAACAGGCTTGGCTAGGAACGGGCATGAAAATGTTATTTATTTATTTATTTTAGATTTTTTAATTTATTTGAGACAGAGAGACACAGCGAGAGAGGGAACACAAGCAGGGGGAGTGGGAGAAGGAGAAGCAGGCTTCCCATCGAGCACGGACCCTGATGTGGGGCTCAAACCCAGGACTGTGGGATCATGACCTGAGTCTAAGGCAGGCACTTAACGACTGAACCACCCAGGAGACCCAAAATGTTATTTTTAAAAAGGTTTTTTTTTTTTTTTAAATAAATGTCTCACACTGATATAGAATGAACATGAGCCTCTTATGTTCATGACAGAGGGAGAGGGGTGGGGGGTCAAGGAGCACCTGAGGCCCCCCCAGCTTACAGGCACCCAGGAATGGGGGGAAGGGACTGAGTGAGACACAGAACCAGGGAGGGTCCTGCAGAGAGGGCAGGGGAAGCACAGCCTTTGGTTTCCTTTGCCAACAGACAGAAGTCACTGTCACCCCGGCCAGATGCGAGCTCGCCACTGAACACGCTCCCTTCAAAATCGGGACCTGATGAATAGTAAAAGGAGTCGAACAAAGGCATGATTCCTTGGAGGCTGAAATATAAATAACTCTCTGCCAGTGGGGCCGGTGTCACATTGAAAGGACACGCAGGCATCCGTTTGCCTTATTTTCCAGTTTTTCTCATTACTTTCCTGTTGAGAATCCTGGCAGCGGAGCCTTTTACCACCTTGTCCGCACACTGCCAGGTGGCTCCAGACCCTAGCACCTTCCTTAGGACATCCTGACCTTGGACAGGAGCCACAGGCCCAGAGACTTGGGTCCCAATGCCTCCAGTCTGCCCCTGCCTCCCCTTCCTGCATTAGGCGCCTCTAACCCCCAAGGACCCGGGGACCCTCACTCTTCTCAGAGACCTAGTAAGAGATGGATGATTCTGGAGAAAAGCACCCAAAAGCGGAGAAAAAGCCAACTGCTATTAATAGGGGTAATGTATCCATTTGTTCATTGGTCAATTTCACAGCCAAAATAGCTCATTACATTTACAAACATTGTGTCACTTTATTGTTTCATTTTGAAGCAGGCTGTCTGCAGCAGGTGCAGAGGGGCGGGAAGAAATGAATTCCTGAAGCCCAATAATACACATGTTGCCACATCTTTGCAAAACAAAACACTTGGACGTGGGCTGAGGGTGCACGCACAAGGTCGGATGTCACCTGAGATGAGACCTCCAAAGGCAAGACCGCCCAGCAACAGGCGTTTCTCCCTCCCTGTGCCCACCCCAGAGCCTCCCAGTGCCAAGAGTGCAGGAAGGCCTTGGGCCTCAACAGTCCCATTTCCTGCCATGTGGCATTTTCACATCCTGTCACCTTCATTCCTGGACAGACCTTCGCCCACCGAACGGTGTGTCCCAGGTGCTCCCCCCTCCAAAGCCACGGTGAGCAGAGAGGGGACTGTCCCTAAGGGGGCATCCAGGAGGCTGCTGGGCAGGCACAGATGTTTCCTGGGCTGGGGGATGGAAAGGAGGGGGTGCGGAGGAGGGGACCCTCTAAGACCCCTTTCACCCTTTACAGGAAATCATTCAGGACCTGAAACGTGCTGTGACCCTGTGGGGTTTCACTGGCTGGTCCACAGACTCTCGGCCAGGCCGCTCTCAAGCGTCCCTAGGAAATCCTACCAGGAGGTCCTTCAAGGGGTCATTGTCACCTCCTCACGCTCCTTCAAGCCCTGCACCCCACCTTCCTCCCGTCCACATACAGACCCCACCTCTGCTCCTTCTGAACCATGCCCATCTCCCTCCCACTGCCTCCGTCCTGCCAGTCCTTACCTTCCCCGTCACATAGTCTTTCCCTGGCCTTGAGACTCCCAACCCGCCCTCCGTGTATCTGCCCTTAGGGGACATCATACTGGAACATTTTCTTCCAGAGTTCTTTTGAAGACTCTGTAATGTCTTTAGAATAAGATCCAATGCCCAAGGATGCCTGGGTGGCTCAGTTGGTTGAGCGGCTGCCTTCGGCTCGGGTCATGATCCTGGCGTCCTGGGATTGAGTCCCACATCAGGCTCCTTGCTCGGCAGGAAGCCTGCTTCTCCCTCCGTCTCTGCCTACCACTCTGCCTGCCTGTGCTCTCTCTCTCTCTGACAAATAAATAAATAAAATCTTAAAAAAAAAAAAAATCCAAGTGCCCAGCCCATCATTCAAAGCCATTCTCCCTCTGATCCCTATTTCTTGTTCTAACCTAATCTCTGTCTGTCCTTCCCTGCTGGGCACCCACCCAACTGCCCAGACATGCCTCTCCCTGTACACTTCAGCCCTCAATCTGGCACTCCCCCCCAGCCCCCAAGAGGTCGGTGTCAGTGTCACGGAGCTCAAACTCCTACTCATACTTCTACACCCAGCCCCTTTGCCCCTGCCTGCAGAAACCTGCCTTGGATTCTCTCAGTTAGAATCAATCTCAAATTTCCTTGTACTCCCAAAACCCAAGTAAGTTGTGTCTGTCTCCCTGACATGCAGTCCTTAAGGCTGAGACTGTGTCTTACCTGCCTCCCCTCCTCAGGATCCCTTATCTTCCACCTAGGGCTGAACTCAAATGGGCGGGAATACTGGCGAGAGCTGAAGGCCTCAAGAGGGTATGTGTGGACATCTCCGGGGCACCAGCCAACCGTCCTGACTGAAACACACATGAAACGTCACTTCATTATACAGTCACCGGTATCTATTCTATGGGGTCAGTGTTAGCCTAAGAAGGTTTCATAGGGCGCCTGGGTGGCTCAGTGTGTTAAGCCTCTGCCTTTGGTTCAGGTCATGATCCCAGGGTTCTGGGATCGAGCCCCGCATCGGGCTCTCTACTCAGCGGGGAGCCTGCTTCCTCCTCTCTCTCTGCCTGCCACTCTGCCTACTTGTGATCTCTGTCTGGCAAATAAATAAATAAAATCTTTTAAAAAAAGTTTCGGGGCGCCTGGGTGGCTCAGTGGGTTGAGGCCTCTGCCTTCGGCTCAGGTCATGATCTCAGGGTCTTGGGATCGAGCCCCACATCGGGCTCTCTGCTCTGCGAGGAGCCTGCTTCCCTCTCTCTCTGCCTGCCTCTCAGACTACTTGTGATATCTCTCTGTCAAATAAATAAATAAAATCTTTAAAAAAAAAGTTTCAAAATGATACCCGAAGATTGACAATGGTTTAAGTGAACAGGATCAAAATGAACGATCTGAGTAAACTTAAGGCCTCATGGCGCGTTTCTTTCTCAACCTTGGACCCCTCTCCTGGCCTCTGCCCTTCTGAGGCAGGGACACAGCCCCAGAAAAGTCATTCCGGGTGGAATGTGAAATGATAATGAGTTCTCCTAGAGCGGTTCGCACTAGACCGACCAGGTACGGAGTCCCGGATGCCAAGGGAAGTTTCCTTAACTTCTTCCAGCCTTGGTGTTCCCATCTCTGCAATGGGAGAATGACGATCTGCCCGGTCTCTGGGCTGTTAGAAGGTGAGGATGTGTATGTGGTTCAGTGTGGGGTACACAGAAAGAGTTCTGGGGTCAACGGCGGTGACGATGCTCTGGTCATTCTCGGCGCTCTAGCCTTGCCCTGTCTGAGCCTGGAAGGACAGACCACCAGTCATGCTATCTCTCGGCCGTGAAAACCGTGTCCGTGAGCGCCAAGAGCTCACATTTCAGAAACACAGAAATCTGATGATGGACAGGAAGGACATCAGCTGACATTAGGGAATTGTTCATTATTGTTAGTGGCGTTTGATGTGATAATGGTTTTGTGGTTCCATAGAAAATTACCTCTATTTTTCTGGATGTCTGTGCTGAAAAATTCAGGGTGAAATGTCACAGTGTCTAGTTTACTTGGAAACGCTTCAGGAAAAAAAACCTGTGCATTCATACATAAAGTCGACATGATAAAATGCTAGTAATTACGAGCCGGGACAGGACCCCTCTTGCAAATTATCCACCTGTGTGAAAAATGTGGTAACAAAAGGCGATCAGCACCTTGGCGGGGGTGGGGGGCTGAGGCCCCAGCTCTCCTTCCACTCTGTAACCTTGAAATACAGTGGGGTGGCAGGGGGGTGGGCGGGGAGGCGGCAACCGCTCCTCCACCAGGAAGACCTCGGTGGCCAGAGCTCAGCAGCCTAGGGGGCATGCCCGGGTAGCAACAGCCCACAGCTTCCACAAACTTCCCCAGGACAGACTCATTCTCCAAAAGAGCTTGCAGCTTTTGCTGAGGATAATCATATCTTAAGCACATCTTTTAAACTCCTCCCTTCCGGAAAAGATACAGGGAGGTGGATGGTGGTACCGCTGACCTTCCCTGCTGACTTGTCTTCATCCCCAGGATATCCGGATTCCAGGAGTGAGGAAGGGAGGGAGGCCAGGGCAGGATGGTCCAGGTAAAGGAGCTGGCAGTAGCCCGGCCCCTTTCAAAGCCATTCTCTGTGACAGCCTGGTCATAACAGGGAGCCCGAGGCTGAATCCAGCCTGTCCACATGTCTTACCGGGTCCTCCACAGCCATGGATGCTCAAAACAAAAACAAAACCAGGTTTTCCATTTAAACACAGCACACGTACTAGAGTGTCCGCGTCTCTTGCACAAATTCAACTCAATGTGTACTCATCCCCCGGGGGAAATGGATCAGGGGACACGAACAGCCCTCGGGACCCGCCTCACACCCCCAGAGATCATTGTGTGGACGCGGATCACCATAGGTTAGTTCTGCCCATTCTCGAATTTTCCATCAATAGAGTCATAGCTGGCCCTGCTCTTCCTGTGTCTTTCATACAATGTAATGACTATGAGATTCTTCGAGGGGTTGCCAAGGCTAGTAGTGTGTGCGTTCTCGCTGGGGTCTGGCATTCTGGTGTGGGAACCCACGCTTTACTTCCTCCTGGGGGTCGGCGTTGCGATCTGTGTCTGCTGCTAACCGGGTAGGGACCAGCCTTCCAGCCAGGCATGCAGGTTTCTTGTGGGTATTTACTCCCGGGCCTGGAACTGCTGGGTTGTCTCACAGGTGCGTGTTCAGCTGTGTGGTGGTTTATCAGCCTCTGAGTCGGCTGGTACCATTCAGAATTTGAGAGATTTAGCCTCAAAATCAGAATTGCAGCTCTTCTTTCAAAACGTAAAGATAGGGATGCCTGGGTGGCTCAGTGGGTTAAAGCCTCTGCCTTTGGCTCAGGGCATGATCTCAGGGTCCTAGGATCGAGCCCCACATCGGGCTCTCTGCTTGGCAAGGAGCCTGCTTCCCTCTCTCTCTCTCTCTCTCTCTCTCTGCCTGCTTGTGATCTTTCTATGTCAAATAAATAAAATCTTTTAAAAAAAGAAAAAAAAACGTAAAGATACTTAGCACTGAGGCACCTGGGTGGCTCAGTGGGTTAAGCCTCTGCCTTCGGCTCGGGTCGTGATCTCAGGGTCCTGGGATGGAGCCCTGCATCGGGCTCTCTGCTCAGTGGGGAGCCTGCTTCTCCCCCTTCCCCTGCTCATGCTTGTGTTCTCTCTCTCTCTGTCAAACACCTAAATAAAAATATTTTTAAAAAATAAATCAACACACGCTGTCGATCTAAAAAATTAAACAGTACAAAGTGATCTAGAGAGAAAAGGAATCTCCTCTCCTTCTCTCCCTTTCTCCAGACTCTCAGTTTCCCTCCCCAGCAGCAACCCCAGTTTCCAGGTTCTACCCGTTTGTGAGTAATACATATTCTACGCACACGCACGGTCCCCTTGTCTATTTTTACACAAACCAGCGCCTTCAGTAGGATCTGTTCTGCACCTTGCACTTTATGTATCTCGCAGGTCGGCTCACAGAGACTCCCCGGGTTCTTTGTAATGTCGGCAGAGTTCTCTCTTGCCTTCACCACCACCATCGACCTAACCAGTCTCTTAGCGGGGGATGTTTTGGTCCTTTCCAATCCTTTACTACCATGAGCAATGCTGTAACCAATATCTTCATGCGCCTCTGTTTGCACGCGCCTCTCTGCCGTATAAATTGTTGCTGTAGGGGCGCCTGGGTGGCTCAGTGGGTTAAGCCGCTGCCTTCGGCTCAGGTCATGATCTCAGGGTCCTGGGATCGAGTCCCACATCGGGCTCTCTGCTCAGCAAGAAGCCTGCTTCCCTCTCTCTCTCTCTCTGCCTGCCGCTCCGTCTACTTGTGATCTCTCTCTGTCAAATAAATAAGTAAAATCTTTAAAAAAAAAAAAAAAAAATTGTTGCTGTAGGTCACACGGCACCTGCATTTCTTATTTTGATCAAGAGTGCCAAACTGCCCTTGACGACGCTTGTACCGATTCATTCCGCCTCTAGCAGCACCTGAGTGAGCACAAGTGCGTTCTGGAAAACGCACACCTGGTCGTGTGGCTCCTGACGTCAAGCACGCTTTCCCACCCCGGGCTACATGATTAAATCCCAGCGGGGAGCTTTCAAACCATCCTGTAAGTACCGCCCTGAACACTGACGATCAGATTTCACTGATCTGGATGTGAGTCAGTGGCCGGAGTTTAAGACGACCCCATCTTAATCCCCAGGAACCTACAGATACGTGACTGACGTGGCACAAGGAACTTTAGCACAAGCGATTAAGTTAAGGACCTTAAAATCCAGAGATGATCCTGGATTAGCCAGTGCGCTCAATGTAATCACAAGGGTCCCTATCAGAGGGAGGCGGGAGGGTCAGAGAGGGAGACTTGAGGACAGAAGCAGAGGTCTGAGTGAGGCGACCACCAGCCGAGGAATGTGGGCAGCCCCTGGGGCTGGAGATGGATTCTCCCCCATTGCCCCCCTCCCCGGCAGGAATACGGTTCTGACAAGACATTGATTTTAGCCCCTGAAGACCCATATTGGACTTCTGGCCTTCAGAACTTCAAGATGATACATTCGTGTTATTTTCAGCCACAGTGCTTCTCTTTTCCGTTACAGCAGCCCTGGGAGACTCACTCACACGGGGTCATGGTGGGCCATCCCTTATCAGAAAAAAATTGGCAGGTCGCAGTCCTTCAGAAGAGAGAGAGGATGGGCTGCCAGAGGCCGTCCTGTATCCAAAAGCTGAGGATGTTGGAAAGGCCGAGGCCAGCCTGCCTTCCCTATTCCACAGAAGGGAGGAACAAGGGAGGGAGAAGGCAGTGGCATTAAGTTAGAAGGTGATTAGAAATTGACTAAGCCACAGGGAAGGACTCCACAAGTGCTCTGGAAGCAGGGGCTGGTGGGCTTGGATATCAGGCTAAAGTCAAAGGTCCTCTAGCCCCAGCAAAGTGACAGCCCCGAGAGATGGCACTGGGGCTGTGGAAGGAGCACTGGACTATGAGTCCTAGCTGAGCCTGGCTATGTCATGGACTGGCTATGAGAGCTCAGACATTATCCCCTTGTCCTCCCTAGGAGACTTCAGGTGCTTGTACTGAATCAATCCGTCTCCATTTTTCTTTAAAAACAAACAAACAAAAAAACCTATTTAACATCAGTTTTTTTCCAACTCCTGTCTTCAGACAAAATCTTTCTTATGTGACATAGACATAAGTTAATACTCATAATAACAGCAAGAGCTTAAATGAGATTTCCTTCATGCTAGGCACTCTTGTGAACATCATAAGTGAAAATTCGTTTGTTCAGTTCTCACAACAAATCAGTGGGGGGGCTACCATTTTCATTTCAAAGATGAGGAAATTGAAGCACAGAGAGGTTAAGAAACTTACTCAAGTTCACCCAGGAGGGAAGTGTTAAGTTCTTGATTTGGAGGCGCCTGGGTGCCTCAGTCAGTTAAGCATCCGACTCTTGATTTTGGCTCAGGTCATGATCTCAGGGTTGTGTGATCGAGCCCGGTGTCTGACGATGCATTGGGCATGGAGCCTGCTTAAGATTCTCTCGCTCCCTCTCCTCCCTCTCTCTCTCTTTCAAAATAATAATAATAATAATAAGTACAATAAAAAGATTCTTGATTGGAACCCACCCACTCCAGACTCAAAGAGAGCTGAGAGGCTGAGGACAATAAGCCAGAGGTTAAGGTGAGATCGATTGAGAGAGGAGGGGAAAAACCAGCATGAACTGGAAAGATCACTTTGGAGTCTGATTTATGAGAACTATGGGGGCAGCCCTGGAGTCCGAGAGAATTGGGGAGTCAGGGGAAGGGCGTAGAGCGTGTCTATCACTAGCAGGTGCCCGGGAGCCTCCCTGAGTGGACGGAGTGTGAAGACTGGGCCATGGGGGGCCCAGGGATTTTTGGAATCACACTTAGACACACTCACTATGGGAAACCAGTCAGAAAGGAGTGGCCACATTGAAGAAGAGAGTCTTTCCCCCGTGTCCTACCCTTTGTCACCCTCACTCCAGGCCCTGTAGTCATTGCTGCAGAACGCCTGGGTTTCACACAATGCAATGTGAAAACTACTACCCTCGACCACCTGTCTTTCTCTGGCCCCTCTGTTCCTGCCTGGCTTTATCCCCATGGCCCAGGCCGTGGAGAGCCCACTGAGGCCACCAGCTGCTGCCACCCCCCAGGTAGCTGTGAAAGGCCCACGCTTGGACCATCTCCACTCCCGAACCCTGGCATCAGAGTTCAAAGTCTCTGCCATGCGCAGATTCCAACTAGCAAGGTGACCTTGAGCAAACCTCTGGCCTGGACCTCCGGGCCTCATCTGCAAAACGGAATGGATGATAACTCACCTTCGGAAGCCAAGAGACCAGGCCCCAGAACCTCTTAAGAAAATTAAGTAGAGCCGAGGTACATCGAGCACCTACAGGGGAAGACGGCTCTGCACCAACACGGCTATGACTGTCCTCATCTGACCAGTGAGAAAACTGAGGCCCAGAGAGGTGAAGGGACTGACCAAGGACACACAGCAAGGTGGTGCAGAGCTGAGGCTAGGACCCAGGTCTCGAAACGGCGCCTCTTCCTCTTCACCAGCCGGGAAGCCGGACCCACAACAGGATCTATCTGAACCCTTCTCATTCCCATACGTTTTCCAAACAAGGAAACTGAGGCTCAGAGGCACCAAGGGACCTGCCCAAGGTCACAGAGCCATTCACATGGGAGCAGGGGATGCGGGGGTGTGTGCCTCCACACTCACCCCTCCCCTCCTCCTCCGGAGCTCCCACCCAGCCCACTTGGTGGCTGGGCTTCTCGGACTGAGCCTATCCCCAGGCTGGTGAGAAGCAGGAGAGTTCCTCTGGCAGCCTTTCCCTGAGCACCTTCCCATCATCAGCACCCCCGACCCGGGGAGCTTGCAGGGTGCGGGGACAGGTAGCTGCAGACATCCCGGTCCCAACTTGCCCTCTGCTCCCTCCGAGGGAGGCTCCTCCTTGGAGGGGAGGGAAGGACGCTCTCCTCGCCTCCCAGGCAGTTGGCAGAGCCGGCGGCTGCTGCTGCTCCACGCAGCCTGGTGATGGAGAGATTATTTCTGAGCCATTCCCATTCCCCCCCACCCCCGCCCCCGCCTCTCTTGCAGGACCACGCCGGCTGTCCCTGTGGGGCTCTGAGCGCAGAGCCCAGCCCGCTGGCTCCCTCCCAGCACGAACCCCGCGGACTCTCACCTCTCCCGGGGAGAAGGGGCTTCCCGGGGAGAAGGGGCTTCCCGCTGCCCCAGGGCTGTTCCGCAGCTGCTGGAGAGAGATGCGGAATGAATGTACTTTCAGGAAGAGGCAAGGGAAGAGAGCTTGGAAACTAACTCTGCCAGAAACTGCCGTGTTTGGAATTTTTCTTTTCTTCTGCTGCATCTCCACCGCGAGCCCATCTCTCCCCTGGCCGTCGAGACGCGGGCTCCCCCGGCCCGGCAGAGAAACAGCTGGAAAAGGGCTCCCTGAGACAGGAGGGTGAGTCAAACCTCGGGGGGAAGAAGTTCTGGTTTGCTGCAGGGCTGGGGGCTTGCGGGCCGCTGTGAACAGCCTTGTCCGAAGGGCTGCTTTGAACGAGTACACTTCCTGAGCTCTGGACAGAGCTTTGAGTGTCGGCCGTTGGAGGGGGCAGTGGATCGCAAAGTTGGGTTTGTGCAGTGAATGCAGACAGGGCAGAAGGATTTGCAGGGGCGAGGGGCGGGAGAAGCGGTGTTCTAGAAGGAGCCCCGGGCTGGGAGACAGAGTCCTGGGTTGGACTCAGATTTGCCGTGTGACCTTGGACGAATCACTTTAGCTCCCTGGGTCTGGGGTTTGCTCTGGGAAGATGAGAACACTCAGGAAGCTCTCCCCAGATTTCAGAAGAATGTTTGGTCTGCAGGCGGTTCCTCTTCCTCTGGCCATACGTTCGTTGTAAAGGAAGGAATGCATATGCGGAGTAACAGAACGCTGTGTGGTGAGCAAGTGTGAAACGCATGGGCTGTGATTCAACTCCTCGCTGCCTGCCGGAATCCAGCGGGCTCGGAATTGAGAAGAACTTTGATTTCCATTCAGCGACCGAGTTCCTCCCTGGATCGGAGCGCCGATCGGCATGTAAGGTTATAGATGCCTTGGAAACAGCTCTGGCTGGAATGAAGAGTGTAGGAAGTGGTTGCAGGGTGACCAGGTTGCAGGGTACCCAGGAGGACAAGGCTGGGGAGATGGTTTTTTAAATGCATGGGCTCGATCTAAACCTCGTATCCACAGTCAAGGGCCTCAAATAGTTCTGAAGTGGAGAGAGCATTAGAGGCCCCTTCACAGTGCAGATAACACGACCGAGGCCCAGAGAGGGGCAGTCACTGGCTCGAGGTTACACAACAAGGGTGGCTGAGGCAAGCGCCCCAGAACACGGAGGAGGGCCAAGTCCTCCAAAGGAGGAAGGAAATACAATCACTGTGGTGGGGCGCCTGGGTGGCTCAGTGGGTTAAGCCTCTGCCTTCGGCTCAGGTCATAATCTCAGGGTCCTGGGATCGAGCCCCACAGCTCTCTGCTCTCTGCTCAGCAGGGAGCCTGCTTCCCCCTCTCTCTCTGACTCTGCCTCTCTGCCTACTTGTGATCTCTCTGTCAAATAAATAAAGTCTTTTAAAAAGAGAAAAAAAAAAAAAAAGATCACTGTGGAGCTGCTCCTGAGAGGCAGAGCTGTGCCAAACACCGTCACATTCTTTGTTGCTTAACCTCTCTGGGCCTCCGTTTCCTCATCTGTGAAATGGGGATGCTACTGTTTCCCTTGTGGAGGTGCTAGGGTGAGTTAGTATACAGGAAGCATGTGGATCGGTGCCTGGCACCTCAGAAGCATCTAGAAGTGTTCCGAAGAAACGCTTCATGTGTATTACCACACGTAACCCTCCCCGTGCCCAGTGAGGTGGGTCGTCAGACTACCCCAGCCCCTGTACGGATGAGGCAAAGGGCTTAGAGGGGCTGAGTAGCCCACCTGTGCCCACCGTCCCTAAGGGATCAGAACCTGGCCGTGAACCCGAGAGACTCTGCCACGGGTAAGCTCTCTTTTACCAACTGTACCTTTAAGAGTGGTACAAGTCTTGTCCTTGGCATGAATGAAGCTGAGATCAGAGAGGTTAAGTCACAGGCCCAAGACCACAGAGCCTGGGAGTGGCACAGCTCTGACCAGGGAAGGGATGCTGTCATCTCCTTCCGGTCACAGGTAGACACCGGGTGCCTAATGGGTGCTCAGGAAGTCTGAGTTGGGTGGAAGATGGGAAAAAGGAAAGATGCATTAGCAGCGTGGTGTCAAGGACCCGGCCGAGGCTGATTTCTCCCTGTTGCCTTGCCTCCCTCCCCCCCCCCCCCCCCCCGTGTAGGCCATCTCCGGCGATGCCCACCCCCTTCCGAGCCAGGGGCCTGCCTCCCGGACACCTGCGCCGGGGCTCCTGCAGCCCCCTGAGCCAGCTCCTGCCCGGCCGCCTGCCGCGGCCCGCCGCCAAGGGGCTGTACTACCGGAGGGCTCGCAGGGTGGGCGCCCTGGACGCGTCCCCGGCCGCCGACCTGAAGAAGGAGATCCTGGTCAACGTCGGGGGCAGGCGGTACGTGCTCCCCTGGAGCACCCTGGACGAATTCCCGCTGAGCCGCCTGAGCAGGCTCCGGCTGTGCCGCAGCCACGAGGAGATCGCGCAGCTCTGCGACGACTACGACGACAACCAGGAGTTCTTCTTCGACCGCAGCCCCAGCGCCTTCGGCATGATCGTGAGCTTCCTGGCGGCCGGCAGGCTGGCGCTGCTGCGGGAGACGTGCGTGCTGTCCTTCCGGGAGGAGCTGGCCTACTGGGGCATCGAGGAGGCGCGCCTGGAGAAGTGCTGCCTGCGCGAGCTGCTGCGCAGGCTGGAGGAGCTGGCCGAGCTGCGGCAGCAGGAGACGCTGCACCTGCGGCGGGAGGCGCGGCGCCCCGCCGGGGACCCCTCGCGCTGGGGGGTCTTCATGCACTGGCTGCGCGAGACGGTGGAAAACCCGCGCTCGGGGCTCCCGGGCAAGGTCTTCGCTTGTCTGTCCATCCTCTTCGTGGCCACCACCGCGGTCAGCCTGTGCGTCAGCACCGTGCCCGAGCTGAGGGCGGAGGAGGACAAGGTGAGTGGTCCCTGACTGCGCCCCCCACGCCCACCCTGGGCCCCCGAGACTTAGGGCCCACGTAAACGTCTAAGTATCTTTTAAAACAACAGAGAAAGAGATTGTTGTCTAGCGAGCACTGGATGCATTTTTAGGTCTGTGCAGTTGTGAACATTTTTAATTTTAATTTTTTTTGTGTGGGGGTTGGGGGGGGGAGGCCTTGGGGCCCACAAAGGTCATGAAGTGGCTCTGCCTCTAGTGGACTTGGTATTCACAAAACTACCCCTGCCTGCTGTTGTGGGCCGCTCCCAGCTCTGTGCCCGCAGGCAAACTGCTTCACCTCTCTGAACCTGTTTCTTCCTCGGTAAAATGGGTAACATCGGGGTGAGGGTTCACACACGGTGTGCACTCATTTCGTGTTTATTGAGCAGCTACTCTGTGCCATGCCCTGTTCCTGGCCCGAATCCCTGCCTTCTTGAGCCAACCTTCTCATGGGCATCCCGGTTCCATGTTCAGGTGGAGAAACCGAGGCAGGGGGACTTCAGCTTGGAGTTAGCAAAAATACAGACGAGGGCCAAGATTCCTGCTGGTTGCTTGGTTCCTGAGCCCCTGTCAGTCTCACTGCATGGGGAAACTCAGAGAAGAGTTAACTTCTAAGTGACTGCCCCAGGAGGCAACAGCAGAAAGGTGTTCTTGCCCACTCCTGCACTCTTTTTCCAGGAAGTTGTGGGAGACCCCCAGGGGCCAGGGAGTCTGAGAAATGTGATAAGAGCTTAATATTTCATTGGGACGTTTACTGGAGAGTTTTGAACTGAGAACTGGATTTGTTTCCTGATTGAAACTGTTGCTCCTATCCTGCTCTACATTCCTCCATAGCTCCCCATTACCCTAATTATGGAATTTACAATGTGGCAGACTGAGGGAGCTGATAAAGAGAACACATATATAAGATAATGAATCCTTCATATGGCCCATAATCGTTGTCAGCCCACAGAAGTTCCCTTCCCTTAAAGGTATATCCCAGGGCAATATGGTAGGATCAGAGAACTTTCCAGAAAGAAAGGACTTAGATAGAGAACCTACCCCTTACATAGGGTAGGCTCTCAATAAATATTTAGTAAATAAAATGTATATCATGCAACCTATAAATGTTTTGTCCTAAAGCAAACCCAGCAAAACCTTTCCACTTTCAAATAGCTTTTTTCCCCCAAGGGAGAGGACTGTAGCTCCAAACAGAGACATTGTTTTATCCTTTAGCACCGAATCATGTGATTTAAGAGTCTTGTTCGCAGAAATATTTACACTTGGATACTACAGTAAAAAATTAGGACCAAATAAATAGCTTCCGTCCCCCGCCCCCAGGAGGATGCCCTTGATCCGAGCTGCTGAGAAAGGACCCCTCAATTTCCATAAACCTGTACCTCAGGGATTTCCTGGAAGCCAGGATTTAGACTGTGCAGAGGGACAAGGTCTTCTCAAAGCCTAATGCTTTGCAGATTACCCAAGGTCTAAACCCAGGCTTGGTTGGTGGGGAACTCAGGAGATCAAATCAGAGGTCACCAGGAGGCCGGCAGGACCAGCAGCCCCAAGTTTGAGCCCAGGAGCTGGGCTGCTGTTTGCTCCTGGGATAAAAGGGCTGATGCCCACCCGCAGGATACATCTCTCCGTTTTCACCTTGCGGAAACCACCTTCGTGTGAGCTTGCTGCCTGGAGAGAGGCTGCGAGGTGCTACCCTCCAAAAAATTGTGTTTCCCTGTTTAGATGGTAATTTAGAGAAGCAGGAGGCTGGGGAGGCGGTCTTTGTTTTTTCAAAACTGTGCCTTCCATTTACATAAAAAGACAACGTTCTCTCCGGCACCAAGTGTGTCCGATAATTCATATTTGCCCTCAGGGATGTTCAGCTGGCCAGATGCTTCTGGGGGCAGGCCTAGCCAGGAGACCTGGGGGCCACGTCGGCCTGGAGGGCCCAGCAGCATCTGCTCAGATGAATTAATGCCACGTGGATGGACAGACATGCCAGGGCTGGGACCCACAGACCTCCTCCGTCAGACACAGTGCCGTGCTGGGTGGAAGAGGCAGTTTTCCTTTGGTTTTTTTCTCCTACCTTCTTCCAGCGACCTCCCATGTGGTAAACTTGGCACTTGGGGAGAAAGGTCTGCACTGGAGGTTGGTAAAGTAAAACGGAGGAGGGGGGAGGTGGTGTGGACAAGAAGGACCGTGCCAAATGCTTAAGCACCTGCCAGGTGCTTCCAGCCTTTTCTGGTTTCCTCAGAAGAGCTTGTCCCCCAAGGGAAGAAAGAACCAATGCTTATTACGTGTCCTTCACGAGGCTGGCGTTCGACCGATGGACTTAGTCCTTGCAACAGCTTGGGAAATGGGTACTACTACTGCCCCCATTTTACAGGCGAGGAAACAGAGGCTCGGCCAAGTTTTATCCCTTCCCAAAGCTCACTGTTGGTTATGCAGTAGAGCCCGGATTTGAGCTCACGTACCAGTTGGTTCTAAAACCTGACTCCTTAGGACAGCACCAGCTTTCAGTGCTGGGCTTTTGGGGGGACCGGTTTCCGTCACTCGGCGTGGTGTGTGCAGGCTCCATCCTTCTTAGGGCCCAGTAATAGTCCCCGGTCTCTACATCCATTATGTTTATCCCATCTTGCAGGGCGGTGTGCTGCCGTTTCCGTGTTTTCCTCTGCCTGCGTCCTCTGTCGTGACCCTCACCCCTGCCATTTGTTCCTAGCACCTTTCCCACGTGGCCCCAGCCTGGCTGGGCAGCTCTGCCAGTCAGGGCGCTCCCCTCTCTCTGGGGGAGGCCGAAGGTCACTGCCACTTGAACTGAACACCTGCTCCGTCTCTCTTGACCTCTCCCTCCGTCTCTGCTCCTCCCCAGGACCTCAAAATCTCTAGCTCCCTAGGGCAGAGTTAAAATCCCAGCACCGCCTCTCCATGGCTCTGCCCTCCGCCCTCCGCCCTCCGCCCTCCGATGAGCCCCTCTCTTGCTCTGGGCCTCCGTTTCCTCACCTTACTCAGAAGCTGATGCTAAGGACCGAAAATTCCCATCCAGCGTGCTCCTGCCAGCACGAAGCCATCACCGGCCATGTTCACACACCCTTAGGGCCTCCGCTCACGCCCCTCCAACCCCTCCACCTGCTCTCTGCTTTGCTCATCAGCCTCTCCCGGCTCCGTGGAACCCAGACGGCAGTGGCAGGGCCGGCAGCCAGTGGCTCAGGTGTCTCTGTTTCGTTCTTCGTTCATTCATTCTTGCATTCAGCAGACCTTTCCCAAGGGCCTCCTCTGCGCCAGACACCCCGCGGGGGCCAGGACAGGCAGAAACCGCTCTCCACCTGCCAGCTCAGCCTTCACTCCTCCCTCCTCCACTTTAGATTCTAGTCCTGCCCCAGAGGTTTGCTGGGGCCGATTGGGGACCTCGCTGTGGGAGATGCACACTGATTACAGCTGTGCAAAGCGTTTTCCCTCCTGTCTGTCTGTGGTTTCAGCATCTCGCCAAGGCCCCGGGGAAGGGAGGCACAGGCAGATTTTTTAAAGATCAGGTGGAACTAGTGGGCCCCTCGCTGGAGCGTTGCCCTCCTTGTGTGGGTACGGCATGCCACCCTCGGGGGGTACAGTTTCAGGAAAAGCCTCACACTAGAGCCAGCCTGTCCTCCCCTCCCCCTTTCTTGGATCTTGAATCAGCTCCATAAAGAGCTGTCAGGCTCCCGGGAGCTTCCCTGTGTTCGGTGACATTTGATGATTGTTCTAGGGAATTCTTCTTAACCTGGTTTTTCAGTTTGGGGTTTTTTTTTTCTGCCTTCCAGCTTAGACTCCCTATATGCGGGCCAGCAGGAAGTAGTCCCCGTCTCCTGCACAGGACCCACTTTTCTTGACTCACGGTAGTTCTCCTGTTCTTCCTGCTTCGTCATGCTTCCCTGTCTCCGTGCCCAACCCCTCCTGCCTACACTTCCAGAGCCTCTGTGTCCCAGGGCTGGGGAGCGGGGCGGCTGGGAGGGAGAGGATGGAGAGGGCCAGGAAGGGGCAGGACGGAGGGGAGAGAGGGCAGAGACGACCGGCTCCTGGGGAAAAGGAGAAGCCGGGAAGAGGAATGAGTCAGCAGGGCCAGGAGGCAGCCTGGACCAGAGGCCACTTGGATTGAACACCTGCTCTGTCTCTCTTGACCTCTCCCTCCCTCTCTGGGCATGAATTCACAGGCAGAAAAGAGAAGGCCCGAGCTGCTGAGTGGTTGGAGACCAGCACTGAGCTACCAGGCCATGGGAAGTGGCCAGTTGGGGCCCTATTTCCAAGGTCCCAGGGTGTGAGAAAAGCTCCAAGGTCAAGACCTTGACCCCAAGTCTCTCCCAGATGGTGTTTCCGGAACTGGCCCTTCTTGTATCTGTAGCATCTATGGGGCAGCCTGCCCATATGGACCCCCGGGGCCAATGGCCTTGCCCTCAGAAAGCCCTGTCCGTCCTCTGACCCTGGATCCTTTATGAGTCACTCCACTCCCAAGCTTTGAGGAAAGGGTTGGGACAAAGTTGTGGGACCCCTCAGTGCCTCACCCAGCCGACCTGGTCAGCTCGGGCTTGGGCCCTAGCTTCTTATTAATGTATAATTCACATCCTAATAGGCACCCTTTTAAAGTGCTCACATCCGTGGTTTTAGTGTACATTTGTGCGACCATCACTTCTGTCTCAGAGCATTTTCATCCTCCCACAAAGCAACTCTGCTCCCACTTCTAGGTGCTCCCCATTCTCCCCCATCCTTCCAGCCCCTGAAACTATCCATGTACTTCTGTCCCCACAGGTTGCCTTCTCTGGACATCCCCTATAAATGGAACCATGCAGCATCTGGCTTTTGGGGTCTGGCTTCTCTCATGGAGCAGAAGGTTGTCAAGGCTCACCCAGGCTCTAGCGCCTGTCAGGCCTTCCTTTTTAGGCCTGAGTAATATCCCATCATGTAGATAGAGCTCATTTTGGTCATTCATTCATCAGTTGATGGGGATTTCCATTGATTCTGCTTTTGGCTGCTGGGAATGACGCAGCTGTGGACGTTCACGGACAAGTTTTTGGGTGGATGGATCTTTTCAGGCCCTCCTGGTATATACCCAAGTGTAGAATCATTGGATCATATGGCCAACATGTGTTTGACTTAAAAAAATGTTTTTTAAAGATTTATTTTGTTGGAGAGGGCGGTCAGAGAGAGAGGACAAGAGAGTCATACGCAGACTCCGTGCCGAGACCATGACCTGAAGCTGAAACCCAGAGTCGGGCACTTAACCGACCACGCCACCCAGGCTACCAACACAAGTTCAATTTGGGGAGAACCACCAACCTGTTTTCCTCAGCAGCTGCGCCATTTCCATTCCCACCAGAATGGTGGAGGTCACCGACACTTAGGACTTTCTGTCTTTACACTCCCAGCCTTCCCGGGGAGTGCGGAGTGGCAACTGATTTCTGACCCTGATTCATTTTTTTTAACTTTTCATGGTGGAAAATGCCGGGCATTCACAAAATGAATGGAATAGTGTTGAACTTCTGAGGACCCATGACTCCATTTCCACAATGAGTCACTCTTGTTCTTTCTCGCCTGACTCCCTCCCCACCCCGATCACTTATTATTACTGTCGTTCATTTCCGTTTCATTTTACAGTGTGACAGGGGAAATGTACACACAATGAAATGCACAGATCTTAACTGGACAGCGGAACCACTTAGGCACCCGCATCACCCACACCCTTGTGTGATGTAGGAAACTCCCATTCCCCCAGAAAGCTCTCTCATGTTCCTTCATGGCGGATCCCTACCCCACCCAGAGGTGGCCACTGTGACGGTGATGTGGTCCACCATCTCGAATGTCACACAGATGGAAACACAGAGCACATCTCCTGCGTCGGGCTGTTGTAGCCCCGCGTGCCATGTGGGAGCCCCACTGTGTGGCGTTGCTCACCCTCTGGTCCTCGTAGACCTGACTGGCGTCCTTCGCTGTGTATGAAGAAGTCAGAGCAGACCTCTTTCTGCCGGGACAAGACCCACCAGGAGGGGTGACACCGGTCCCTGTTTGCACAGGACCGAGGGGCTCTGGTGACTGGGACTTTACTTTCTGTACTCAAAGCAGGAAAGATGTGGGCAAACCAGAATTAGTTGTTCACCCTACTGACAAAATACCACCAGAAGCGTCCATTTTTAATTTCCCTCCTATTCTCCCCCAACCATGGCTGGCCTGGGAATTCTTTCCTGGACTGGGGCCTCATCCATCCCTGCTGCGAACGGGGCATCTCTCGGAGGACCAGCGCTGGGAGCGTGGCTGCAGGATTTGAGCGAGTGGTGCACGGTGGTGATGCGGGAGAGGGATTGCAGCAGTGCCGGGAGGAGGCCAGCAGGCCAGGCAGGAGGGACGTGGGTCGTAGGTCGTGCATGCCTTGAATAGCCAAATCCCCACTCGGAGGCACAGGGAGGACACACAGAGCCCTCCCTACCTCTCAGAAATCACCTTCTTGAGCTACTGGGTCACTGGTCTCCAAAGGTTATCCCCAGGCTACCAGGAATCCTTAAGCCAAGGGGGAAACTCCCAGAATGTCAGTGACAAGAGTGGCCTAGTAGGGACAGTCTGGCCCAGAGTCTGAAAAACCTCCAGGTGCCTCGGAGCCAGCCAGAAGGCTTGCCAAAATGCAGATTCCTTGGATTTTTTGATGAGAGGCCAAGACTCTGCATTTGTAACAAGCACTCTGGGAGATTCTATGCGGGGTGTACTGAATCAGCTTTGAGAAATACAGGTTCTGTATTAGAAATACCTAATAGAAATACCTCTTCATTAGAAACTGAAGCACAGAGAGGGACAGTGACTGCTGCAAGGTCACACAGCAAGGGTACAGCAGGAGTGGGAAGTCAGGGTCCAAAACTCCTGAGCACTTCCGGATGCTGAACCAAAACCCCAGGTGGTCGTGGCAAAGAGCTCTCATGTGTTGCAGAAGTTCCTCCCCTTCCTGTAAAATCCAGCAAGAGGAGAAGGGTATTGTCGCCCTTATCCTGACCAGTCAGACTCTGTCTGTAACCAGTGGATGAGTCTGCAGAGTAAGTGGAAGTGCGGGATTTGAAGCGGAGTCACAGACACAGACAGGCACGTTGAGATGGGGGTAGAACACTTGTTTCTCTTCCTCCAGCGGCCAGACATAAAGAGCATTTCATTTCAGTTCAGTATTCCCGTGGGCCCAGGCACGGGAAATAATTTCTTGTTCCACTTCAGAGGTTTTTAATCCAAAGAAAGTGGCAGTTGTCAACATCTTGCTTTTCAATCAGGCAACTGGCTTTGGTCATTCATTCACTCATCCATCGTGTGTGTGTGTGTGTGTGTGTGTGTGTGTGTGTGTAATATTTGGAGTCAAGTTCTCAACCCTGGCTTTGGATTAGAACCATCATCTATGGGACTTCTGGAAAATTCTACTGCTCAGATTCAAACCTTGATCAACTAAATTAGAATTCTGAGGTCCTGGCCCAGATATTGGGGGTTTTTCAAAGCCCCCAGATGATTCTAATGTGCAGCCAAAGCTGAGAACTACTGCATTAGACCAGAGCTTCTCGAATTCGATGTGCACTTGAATCACTAGGGAGTCTTGTTAAGATCCAAATTCTGGTTCCTTAGGGAAGGGGTACGGCCCAAGATTCTGTGTTTCTTAGAAGATCTCAGGAGAGTCTGATGCTTTGGATTCAAGGACCACACTTTGAGGGGCACAGGGGCTAGGGGAATTTTCTGTTAGGAGCCAAGCAGGGAGCATCAACAATGCCAACAGAGAATCCACAGCAGCCCTCCTCTAGCTGTGGTCCTTGGAGGGAAACAGACCCTGTGTGAACAAGTGTGGTCACACATCACAGCACTGTCCCAGGGACCGGGGAGCCCTCTCTGCCTTACCAGCCCCCACGCTCCCAGAAAGGACATCTGCTTCTCTATTACTTTTCCCCCAGACCCTAGGAGCCTGGCACAGGTGAGCCCTCCATGCTTTATTATTGGATGAATGAGTGAGGGAGGGCAGGAAGGAAGTTACAAAGTTACAAAATAGCATAGGGTGGCTAAGAGGCCATCAGCTCTGCATGTGAACTCAGGGAAGTCATTTTACTGCTGGGAACGATGTCCTGGGCACGAAATGGGGTCACATCGCCTGCTCACAGCATCACTGGGAGGCGTAAGTGACAGCGAGCAGGAACAGTACACAAAAGGGGCTTATATTAGTGAAGGCGAAGGTTGGCTGCTGTAACAAAGAGGCCCCAAGATAGAACGACTCACCCACTCTTGACTTCAGCTCAGGTTGTGATCTCAGGGGTGGGAGATGGAACCCTGTTTCAGGCTCTGCATTGGATGTGGTGTCTCCTTCTGCCCCTCCCATCCGAATAACCAACAAAAAAAACAAAATAGATGTTGATTTCTCTTGCAAAGAGGGATCAAGTTGAGTTGGCAGCTCTCACCTGAGACCCAGGATCGTTTCCACCTTCCTGCTCCATCCTCCCGGGGGGGCGTTGGTCCAGTCTGTAGGTTCTAAGCTGGGTTGCTGGGTCATGGGGCCTGTCCGAGCAGACAGTGAAGAAGCAAGTGCAGGAACTCAGGCCAGCATCCCAAGTCCAGGAACTTGGGGGTAGATTCTTAGTTATTTGCCTACACACCTCGCTGCCAGGGACACTGGAAAGGGTGGTCCCTGGCTGAGCTGATGGGCCATAACTCGAGAGCTCTATAAGAAGGGGATTTGGGGGGACTGGTGAGAGTCTGCGGCACACAGAGCTCAATCGCAATGCATAGATAGTAGATAATAGATAATAGATAATATACAAATATAGAGAAAGCCCATGTAGTATATATAGAATAGATAGAATCCCTATTGATACAGATGGATATTGATGTGTGATGTTAATATCACTAGGGACCCCCGGAGTGGCTTCTGGGCGTGGCTACCCCCCCCCCCCCCCCGCCCTTACCCAGCGCTGCGGCCCACCACTCTCCTCCTGCCTCTTGTCGCCTCCCCAGGGTGAGTGCTCGCAGAAGTGCTACTACATTTTCATCGTGGAGACGGTCTGCGTGGCCTGGTTCTCCCTGGAGTTCTGTCTGCGCTTCGTGCAGGCCCGGGACAAGTGCCAGTTCTTCCAGGGGCCCCTGAACATCATCGACATCCTGGCCATCTCCCCGTACTACGTGTCGCTGGCCGTGTCCGGCGAGCCCCGGGAGGACGGCGAGCGGCCCGGCGGGGGCTCGTACCTGGAGAAGGTGGGGCTGGCGCTCCGCGTGCTGCGCGCCCTGCGCATCCTCTATGTCATGCGGCTGGCGCGCCACTCGCTGGGGCTGCAGACGCTGGGCCTCACGGTGCGCCGCTGCACGCGCGAGTTCGGCCTCCTCCTCCTCTTCCTCTGCGTGGCCGTGACCCTCTTCTCCCCGCTGGTCTACGTGGCGGAGAACGAGTCCGGCCGGGTCCTGGAGTTCACCAGCATCCCGGCCTCCTACTGGTGGGCCGTCATCTCCATGACGACGGTGGGCTACGGGGACATGGTCCCGCGCAGCGTGCCGGGCCAGATGGTGGCCCTCAGCAGCATCCTGAGTGGGATCCTCATCATGGCCTTCCCGGCCACGTCCATCTTCCACACCTTCTCGCACTCCTACCTGGAGCTCAAGAAGGAGCAGGAGCGGCTCCGCGCGCGCCTCCGCCACCTGCAAACGGCCGCCTCCGCCAGCGAACACGAGCTTCTGAGTGACGTGGACGACCCGACCCCCGAGGGACCCGCCTTGCCCGCCAAATACGTTTAACTCAAAACCCGTGGTGAAAAGGGCAGGACCCGCAAGCCACCCCCCACGGGGCTGGAGAACTCCGGGTGTAGACCACCCGCTGGGATGTTTCTAGGGCCCCGGGGGCACTTTCCAAGCTAGGAGGGGCTCGAGGCCGCGGGTGTTTGCTTGTTGGGATTCTTGACCCCACTGGCCACCACGGTTCCTGCTGACCTTACTGAGGCTCCTTGCTTTTTCCTCTCTCTGTGCCCATCACCCAGCACATCCACTCTTTCTGTTAGCTCAGCCGTCCTCCACTCTTCTTCCTCCCCTGAGGTCTCCCATACCCCAGGCTGGGGTCCAGACACCCATAAAACTGAGCCTACAGAACTCCATTCCTCCCCGAGTCTCTCTTTCCAGGGCCACCCTACCACCAGGAGCTGGAGGGGTGAGTCACTGCAAACCCTTCTGATCAGATCTCCCCACCCAACCCCATATCATGGGTTCCAACAGAGATCAATATGTCCTCTTTCCACTCCCCATGGCCAATGGCATTTTCCTAATGCCGTTCCCTCCTCCCTGGCTCTGGAAGCTCTCAGCCAAGAAGGCAGAACTGACCTCTGTGTTAAACCCCACATTGGGAGCCCATGCCCATTCCTCCTAATGGGCCTGGGACCTGGGCAGGATTGCCCCTTGCCTGCACAGCCGGCCCTCCTTGCCCAACTGGACTCTTGGTAGGAAACATTCTCCACTTATCCAGTTCTTAGCCTTGACTGAGGCTAACCCTTGCAGGGCACTGCATCGGCCCTTGAGAGAACCGTTCCTGCGGCTGGCTTCTCCAGCCCTGCCGAGACCTTGGCTTTCCGCTCTCAGCTATGCCACCGCAGATGCAGGAGAGCTTCAATGCCGACATGGGGGCGGCCTTGGGGTCTGCCCCTTGCTGCCTCTCCAGACCAGTCCCTTGTTGCCAGAGGGTAATTCCTCCACTGACACTGAAATAGGTTTCTCTAGTAATCTGTTGGTTCATGGACAGATTCAGCCCTTTGCAGCCAATGAGGAAGCAGGTGCAGGACCAAGTTGTTCAAGATAAAGGCAGTGAGACCAGAGCAATGACTCCTGAGATGGAGACCCATGAGGAGGGATGTTTGGGGAGCTGAAGCTGGAGAGGGGGTAGGGATGGGAAGGTGGTGGGCTGTGCGGGCTGAGTGGAGGATCTGGGCATTCTGGTGGATGCTGGAAGATGTGGTGATGTGGCCGGACTACAGATGATGCCCCCCGCAGCATACAGGGACACCAGCGTGAGGCAGATACTGGGCAGCTCAGACAGGCTACAAGGGGCTCCCCCCCTCGTATTACTAGAAATCCAGTACAGGAGGTGGCCTGGGTCACAAGTGCTGAGGCAGTCAGGGATAGGCAGATCTGATGTGGTTTGTGTGTGAGCATGTCAGTGTTTCATCCCTGGGGACCACTTACCCACTCTTCATTCATTCCGCCAGTATTTAGCACAGGCCTGCTAAGTGCCAGGTTCATGCCTCCCTCGGACTGTAATACCAGGCAGCGTTCCGGCAGCTCGGGCCCCGGGGAGCAGCCCGCACCAGTGTCTAGCCGCAAGCTCGCCTTATCTTATGGGCAGCCCTCATTCCCTTTCACTCCCCTGGGTGCCCTCCCAGCCGAGGGAGGGGTACATGTCTCCATCCCCCCAGCCCCCAAAATCGACGGGCTGACCCCATTCCTTCCCACGCTGACGTTTCACCAAGGAAGCTCTTTGCACAGTGGCCCGGTGGTCACACGCAAGGGAAGCCCTTACCCCTTATAAAATTCCCACCCCGTGCCACCTGCCCCGGGAAGTGAATAGCAGAGTCACTCTGAGCTTCGGTTGTTCGGGACCTAGGTGCTCACTCACGCCCAGATTTTCACTCTCTGTGTGCCCTTGGCTCCTTTCCTTCTGTCAAGTGTGGGGCTTTGGCTAGATCGGTGATTTTCTGGCTGGGGCTCCAGCAAGACCTTCGGGGCTGCTCTGTGGGTAGAGGGCTCTGCGTCGTAAGGTAAAACCTTTGCAGGCAATGCTTTTGAAAAGAATGTGAGAATTTCTAGACACTCTCCCACCTCCAGTCAGGGTCCCTTGGACAGATGTGGAGATCTCACCCCAGAACCAAGGAACAAGCCTGGACGGCCAGTGGAAGACCCCACAGCTGGCCCTCCCTCTTCTGATTGGAGGCCTTTTTCCCGTGCCGCGTGCCTGTGCCCGTCCTGGGGTGGCTCCCGCCCGGGCATCTGCTTCTCCTCTGGTTCCCATCCCAGCCGTCTGAACAACAGCGGGCCAGGACTGGAAGAAGCCTAGGTGAGCGCAGAGCCAACGTTATGACACAATTGTGTCTTAATACACATCCGGTGGAAATTCTACCAAATAGAAGAGAAAAACTGGAATTGATTGCTTGAGTACGGGGCTTAATTAAACACTCAATTTTTTTTTTCTTCTGGATAATAGCCACAGGGACTGGTCTAAGTAGAATTTGTCTAGCTGGCTCTCCAAACTTCATGCTGATTGGATAGGATAGTGACGACAAGCGAGTTGCCAGCCAGTCTCTTCATACCCATTGGCTGAAAGGAGTCTTGCCAGTCCCTGGAAGGCTTGTTTTCTCTGAGGTCCACGGGCAGGACTGCATCCAAAAGTCGAAATTTTCCAGCCGAAGGCAAAGAGTAAAGGACCCTTTGCTTCAAGCAGTTTCATGTCGTGTCATGGAGGTGGCTCCCACAGACAACTTTATTATTGTTGTTGTTATTATTAAAGTGCAGTTGACACACAATGTTACATTAGTTTCAGGTGTAAAACATAGTGATTGGACAAGTCTATACATTACGCTGTGCTCACCACAATTGTGGCTAACATCTGGATAACTTTTTTTTTAAGATTTTATTTATTTATTTGACAGAGAGAGATCACAAGTAGGCAGAGAGGCAGGCAGAGAGGGGGGGAAGCACGCTCCCTGCTGAGCAGAGAGCCTGACATGGGGCTTGATCTCAGGACCCTGAGATCATGACCTGAGCTGAAGGCAGAGGCTTAACCCTCTGAGCTACCCAGGTGCCCCATCTGGATAACTTTTAAGTGTTGGTTCACCATCTCTCTAAGCAGAGTTGAGCCCAAGAAGTGACTTGGGGATGGATGGTGCAAATGGGGGCTCCACCCGCTGACTCCAGTCTGATGGGTTACGGGATTTGAGAACTGGGTAACTGGACAGCTCATCAGAATACCAACTAAGCCGAGAGTTTCCATGAGGAGATCCATGAACCTGGAGGTTATGTGCGTCTCAAAGTGCCCAGCTTCGAAAAGGGGTCCAGCAATTTTTATCAGATCCTTAAAGGAATCCGTGGCCCCATAAGAGAATAATAATTTATGTAATAAATCACCTCTCATATTTTAAGATGGGGGGACCAAGACTCAGAGAGGGAAAGCCACTTGCCCAAGGTCACACCACCAGTTTACTTAGTTAGATCCAAGCATCCTGATTTCCCCAGAACACTCAGCTTTTAGGCTCATCTGAAACAGTTCTCAAAGAAAATATTCAAGATGACAGGATAACAAGAATATTACTTTGCCCTGATACCCTGAACACAGTAAGCAGGCTTGTCTCGGGGTATCTCTGGCACCAGCTGTCACCTTTCCTTTGTCATATGACAGTGGACAAGGCGACTGATTTCATGGGCGCTTCCTTTTCTCACTGATCCCATGGAGAGGCCAGACCCGATGGCTATTAAAGTCCCTCTGGGCTTGGACAGTATGTGATTCTGGGAAGCAGAGTTCACTGCTACAGTCTATGCCATGGAGGGGCAGGTAAGAAACCAGAAGAGAGGTCCAAAATAAAATAAAATAAAATAAATAAAAAACCGTGGTCCCTGACTATCCACAGAGCTGCTCCCTTAGCAAACATCATTAAGTCATTCCAGTTTAAATAGAAATTCACCGAGATCTCTGTCTACCAGCTGCCCGCCCCCTTCCTAGCCACCCATCTGGGCTCCCCGACCCCACCCGAGGTCCGCAGGAGCCAGGCTAAGTAAGAGGCTGGGTCTGCCTCTCACCCAGGGGCACTGAACTCGCCCGCTCTTCCTCATATTGCTATGCTAACAATGGGCCCCACTTACAGCATGACTCCTAGTCACCAGGCAACTGCTTTTTGTTTTTTGCTTTTTAACATTTTATTTGGGAAAAGTCAAACAAAAAAAAAAGTCGGGAGAACAAAAACAGCGCATACATACAATTACCTGAATACACTTTTTTTTTAAACAAATTTTGCCGTTTGCTTTATCACTTACTGTTTATTATTATTATTATTATTATATATAAATAGTAGATTTTTCTGATCATTTGAGAGTAAGTTGACTACATCATGGTCCTTTTGGAGCTTTAGAATGGAGGGGCGCCCCAGTGGCTCCGTCAGTAAAGCGTCCTACCCTTGGTTCCGGTTCAGGTCATGACATCGGAGTTGGGATTCCAGGGCCCTGGGACGGTGTTCAGCAGGGAGTCTGCTCCAGGATTCTCTACCTCTGCCCTTCCCACTGCTCGTGCTCAATCTCTCTCTCAAATAAATAAATCTTAAAGAAAAAAAATCAGTAACTTTAGAATGTAGCCCTAGAAGGTATGTCAGAAAAACATCAGCCCAAGAATTCTTAGCAGCGAGTTTCCAAGAGGGCCTGGGAGCCTCCAGAGAGGATAGGTAACAAAGCATGTATGGTACGTGTGTTTCAGAGTGTCAGCTGTCAGCTGATTTCTTTAGATTCCCAACGGAATTCGTGATTCACCTAAAAAATGAAAGGAGAGGAAGCTCTAAGTTAAATTACCTCCTTCGTTTTAAGGGGGAGTGCCAAGGAGACCCTGGAATATTTCAGGGAGGATTGGGGGGGTCTCTCTCCTAAGAACAAGGATCTTCTCTTACAAAACCACACAGTACAGTCATCAACATCCCCACATTTAACATTGATGCAATATTTTAGTCTAATCTACTGTCTGTTCCAGTCTTGTCAGTGGACCTAATAATATCCTTTATGGCTTTCCGTTGTCAGGAGAGGCTGGAGAAGGCATTTCTGCAGCTGACCTCCTGAGTCTCCCATAGTCTGGACTGTTTCCACAGCCTTCTGTGAGGTTTCTGACCCCGAAATTTTGGGCAAATTGAACCCTTCCTTTTTAATAGAAAGGCCCGTGGATTCTTTGAGCCAAAGAACCTGCCCGTTTCACAAGTGTGGACGTGAGGGCTCAGGGAAGGGATGCAACGTGGCAAGTCACACAGTCTCAGTCGGCAAAGTCAGGGCTGGGGGCCTGGTGCCCTCAGCTCCGTGCCCCCCTGGTCCTGGGCTGGCACCCCATCCAGCATTTGACATCAAGCCAAGGGGCACCTCAGGAACAGAATGTCAGTTCAAAATAAAACAAAGGGCTGTCCTCGAGAGCCCTGTGGCTCCCTGGTCATCCCAGGGCCCCTGGCTGAGGCTGTCCTCACCCAGCCCCGCTCCCGACGACACAAGAAAAATGTGACGTGACTTTCATAACTCACCTTTGCTCTACGCAGGACAAAACCAAGGGTGACTGGGAACAGAATGAATCCAGGTGCCTCACGCTAAAATTAGCCTATCTTGCTGTTCCAGAGGCTTCCACTGCACTTGGCCAGTGACCAGCTTAAAATCAGATCCTCTGAGAAGCTCAGCATTGTCACCTGGCTCCTTCCTAACCAGGCTTCGGGGCTCCCCTGTCCCCTGCAACTGCAAGAGAAACATTAAACCATGTTACAGTGTGATGTTGTGGCCTCTCTGCTATATTGGGGTGGGTCTAGTCACGGAGCCCCTGGGTGAAGGGTGGCAGGGGTCAGGGGTCACCGCCAAGACCATTGAGAAGCTGGGAAGGACAACAGTTGGGTTCTGGGGCAGTATTTCTTATGTGTCTGCCATGTCCCGAGTGTTGTTCTAGAACATCGGAGAGGGAGGTTAGCACAACAGGTGCTGGTGTGGTCCTGAGTGGAGGGAAGGCAGGGAAGTAGGAAGTCAGAGTCCAGAAGGAAATGAACAGGACAAATGCAGCTTCTGTTAAGTCCTGGGAAGGAAAAGGGCAGCGTCCTGACACCAGTGATGTGGGGGCTCGTGGGGGCCAAATGGGGACAGGCTTCTGAGGAGGTCTGACTCGGTTCTCCCAGATCTTTGGGTTTCCCCAGAAGCAAATCTTGATTCAGGGATTTAAATGCCGATGGTTTATTTGGGGCACGATCCTGACAAACACTGGCTGGAGAGAGAGAAGTGAGACAGAGAAGGGACGGCAGCCCATGCAGGGTGTGGGATCAAGACCACAGGTGACTGGAGTTCAAGCCCATACATACTCCAGTTCTCTGGGCAACGCTGGACCCAGGAAAACACCAAGCACTTATTGTATGGAGGTCAATTTCCCTCCCATTCAGACTCCCGTTCCAGGATCCCCACAGGCACGCTGGAACGCTTCCCAGGGAACACCCATAAATACAGTTAGGATGGGCGCCTGGTGGCTCAGGTGGCTAAGCGTCCGGCTCTTGACTTCAGCTCAGGTCATGATCTCAGGGTTATGAGATCAAGCCCCTTGTTGGGCTCTATGCTGGGTGTGAGGTCTACTTGGGATTCTTTCCCTCCCTCTCCCTCTGCCCGTCCCCATCCCCCTCACTCTTGTGCACTCTCTCTTGCTCTCTATCATCTTAAAAAAAAAAAAATCAGTTAGGAATGTTTCACTTCCAAATACAGTAAACCCTACTCAGACTACCTTTAACAAGCAAGCAAACAAAAGGAGACTTACTGGCTCTGAAACTGAAAATCTAGGTGGAGTCAGGTATGGTTTGTTCCAGGTGTTCGACCTCTGTCATGAGTATCAAACAAGCTCAGATTCTCTGCATCCTCCCTCTGCTTCTCTGGGTGTGTCACCTTCATCCCCAGGCTCGCCTCATGGTCACAAGGTGGCTGCCCAAGCTCCAAGTCTCACACCCTCACTCCCCAAACCCATGGGAGAGAAAAGACTTTTGCTCCCCAGAATCCCAAGCATGTGGTTTCATTGAGTCTTACTGGCTGAGCCCCTTACGGCCACACTCCTCAAACAACTACTGTGGCTATGCTGATTGGTTTATGTGAGTTGAGGCTCACCCTGGAGCAGAAGATAGGCTCACCCAAGATAGTCCCACCCAAGCCACATGGCTGAGAATGGGGAGGGTGAGTTTCCCCAGAAGAAAACCAGGGCACCCTTCCAAAAGAGACAGAAGGAGGTGCTGGGCAGCAACCTCATCATTCGGGACAATCACAGCTCTGGGGGGTGTTGGCTGTATGCCACTTTCTGCCCCATCACTTCATGCACTGCTGGATGCTCATAACTCCCTCTAAGGAAGGTGCTAATGTCCCCATTTTACAGACAAAGCAACCAAGGAACAGGGAAGTTAGATGACTATCCCAAGGAAGACAGTAAGGGCAGAATTGACATTCAAACCCAGGTCTGTGGTTCCCGGGCCTGTCCCAGTGTTACCCACCATGCCAACATGCACCTTGAGGCTGTCCTTTCCCTTCTGGGAGGGCCCTGGGTCAGGGGCTGCCAGGGGCTTGCTGACATCTGGTTCCTCTCCCACGTTTCCGGCTTCCCTGCCTGTAAGGGAGCCACGGCCAAGGTTCTGGTCAGTGGAATGTGTTGGAAGGAGTGTGTGCTACTTCCCCTCCTGCCCCTCACTCCACAGGCCCTGCAGATTCAGACGAATATTCTAAGGTCTAAGGCAGGGGTTAATAAACTACATCGGCCCCCCCTCTTACTTTTATAAATAAAGTTTTATTGAAACACACCCTGGCCTGTTCCTTGTCTGCAGTACTTTGGAGGTTGTGGCGGCAGAGTCAAGCACAAGGTGGAAATAGTGACTTTCTGGCTCTCTGTAGAAAGTTTGCTGGCTCTGCCCTAAGGGGTGGGGCCAGGAGACAGAAGCAGCGGTCCCCTGTACCAGGCAGTTGTACCAGCAAGAGAAGAGCTTCTTCCAAGTAACCCACTGAAACAGCAGGGCTCCTTGTCCCAGCATTCGGTTCACCCTGGACCCTGTGCCCTGCACCTGGACCCTGTGCCCTGCACCTGGACCCTGTGCCCTGCAGAAGCTTCTAAAGGTGTCCTCGGGCCAGACATCCACCCCAGACTCTGGCTGCTGGCCCTAGCGGGGAAGGGAGCTTGTGTCTCCAGCCACGCTGGCTGCCTCTGGTGACCCACCACTCTGGGGGCAAGAACTTGCATGCAAAGTGCATCAGCCAATCCCCTGGGGAAAAACCCACGCCAACCTGGTCACCCAGAGCTCTGTCTTCTCAACCCGTATCGACGCTAGGCAATGAAATATTTTCACTCCTGATGCCCCCAGAACAGTTGCTCAGTCCTGGACCCATATCTTAGAGCCGCCCTCCTCTGGCCCGGGTCCCCTCTACCTACAGGAATGGCCTGGCAGCCAATGTGGGCACCCCCTCCTTCCCAGAGTCTGAGGCCTTCCCCTCACCCTTCCAAGCACCCTCGGCCCCAACCTGTGGGCCAGCCTCTGCACAGCCCCAGGGACAACCAGGTCCCAGACGTGCCAGAGTCCCGGGTCCCAGCCACCCCTGCCTACAGCAAGGCGTGGTGTGTAACTGTGATTGGACCCATGGGCATGGGAGCACAGGGGATGCCAGGAAAGCTGACTCAAGTCTTACGAGGGGAGGCTGCCCTCCCCTGAGGTAAGGATGGGGGACAGCCATCAGAGGACCTGTCACCTCCTTTCTGCTGAGAAGAATGAGCTCTGCTGAAAGCCCAAGGGGGTGGCTGTCTTTGTCACAGCATCTCAGGGCGTAAGTGGGGTTTTTAACCTGCCATCACACCACCGGGCTGGGGGGCGGGGTGGCTCTCACTAACGTTTCTCTGGCTTTTATTCACCCTCTGCAGGGCAGCGGGGAAAGGGCCACAATACAATGGAAAAATATCAAAATGTCATCTAAGACCCTATTTGAGAACGGGTCTCCATTCTCTCCCTGGAGCCAGCTCCTGTAAAGGGGACATCCTGTATAATCCATTCACTTCCCATTCAACACTTGTCCATCAGGCACCTTCTCTGTGGGAGAGTCCCCACCCCTACACAGCCCCCCACCCCCGCAAGGAGATGGGGAGAAACAGACCAGGGGCCAGCTCCAGGAGCTGGGAGCAGACAGGCCTGACAACAGCCACTGCCTGAAGACCGCCAGGACCCAGGAACACCACTGCTCAGCCCCCTTCCCCGATTCACCACTGCCACCCCCCAGGAGACACGTCTGTGACTAACTCATTTGCCAGATGGGGATACTGAGGCTTGGGGAGGTGGAGCGGCCCCTGGGCCTCCAGGTCCCCCCTTGGGCTCCATGGTGAAGTCCATACCCATGGTGCAAGGGGGTGCTCAGGAAGGGTTTCTGGGGAGCACAGAGTGGCAGGAAGGAAGGAGGGGATGGCCCAGGCTTCCTGGAGGAGGCGACCTTGTGGCTCTTGCCCAGCTAGATGACATCACCTTGCAATTTATATATGCCAATGCCGGCAAAAACTACAGCCGCCTGCCCCGCAGGGGATTAGGCCAAGAAGACATTTACAGCCTCTCGTTTCAAAAGCAGTCTTCATCATTGTCCTTCAGCAGAAATTAGCTGAGTCAAAGGAACTGAGCGGGTTCTGTGTAATGAGGACTGTCTTGGGAGGAAGGATTGGACAGGCAGATTTATGCAAGGTGGGGACAAATATTCCTTACTTGGCAGAACACGCAGAGTTAATGTCACTGTGGATAGCTTGTTTACCCAGTGATTATGTGATGAATGAATATCAAAATCTCACCGCAGACAACCGCAGTCTGGGAACAGCTCTTGTTGTCACCACTGCGGCACAAATTATCTCCCAGGGACAACAACATGCAATAAATGGGCTAATTAATAGGTTTGGGTGTTTGAACAGTCCTCTTGTCCCTGAAAAAAAAAAAAAACAACCAAGAGAAATCATAATTTCAAAGTTGGCTTGAGAAGTTTCTTACAGAGAAACTATACGTGAGCGTAAGTTACCCAGCCGGTGACTCAGATAAGACCAGCAGCCCTGGGGCGCCTGGGTAGCTCAGTGGGTTAAGCCTCTGCCTTTGGCTCAGGTCATGGTCTCAGAGTCCTGGAATCGAGCCCCAAATCTGGCTCTCTGCTCAGCGGGGAGCCTGCTTCCCCCTCTCTGCCTGCCTCTGCCTACTTGTGATCTCTCTCACTCTGTCAAATAAACAAATAAAATCTTAAAAAAAAAAAAACAAACCAGCAGCCCTGAGTGTGCCTTGGAGACCCTCCTTCTGGGTTCAAACTTCCCTCCCCCTAATCCTCCATCTGCCTTGCCAGTCTCCGGGGCATTCCTGAGCCCCTGCCCAGGGGCAGCTCCTCCTCTCTCCTCCCCCTCCCTCCCACTGCCCCCCCCCCCCCCCCCCCCCCCCCCCCCCCCCCCCCGCCTACCTCCCTCCCTCTTCCCCTCCCTTCCCTCCTCCTCCCTGCCCCCCTCTCTCCCTCCAGCTGGCCGCTCTCTCCCTGCCATCCATCCCCCAAGTACTGTGGCCAGAGCGCCTTCTCCCAACGGCAAACGCCGCTCTCCCACCTCCCACCGTCCAGTTCTCATTTTCTAAAAGTTGTTGGGAGTTTTGTCCAAGGTCCCCAAGGGAGCAAATCCAGCAGCAGCAGGAGCAGCCCCAGGGGTGGAAGGGCTGGGAAGGCCGCTCCACCCTGACCACCCACGTGTTCCTCTAGAAGTTACGCTCCCCAAGGAGGAGCGTCCTTCCCTGTGAAATGGGGCCACGCTGGTGCCCACGGGGCTAGTCAGCAGCGGTACACGGAGCCATGACCGCGGCCCTCAAACCTCTCAGCGTGTCCTTCACCACCGCCTCCCTCCTCCTCCACCTTCCCCCTCCTTGGCAGTGGCCTTGGCTGAAGAGGAGGGAGCCCGGCCCGCAGACAAGCAGAGGGAAGGCACAGGCCTGAAGGTGGGCAGGAAGCACTAGCTGTGATGTGGGAAACCAAGGCAGAAGACACATTATTACATTCTCTTACTCCCTACAGCCCACGGACAAGTCCTTGAGACAGGCAGAGGGACATTCCTCTAGGGACTCAACTGCCTCAATGTTGATATTTTGCTAAGGGCAGAAGGCAACCCTAGCCCCACCCCCTCCCACCCAGGATCCTCTAAGTCTACTTTAACATATCAAAATGCCTTTAGAAATTTCCTTTATCTCTAAACCCCCGAAGCATATGGCCCACCGATATACATCTGCAGGGTCTCATGACTCAGGTTTTATTAGACGGTAATAAATGGCCTTTTCCCATCAATAGCCCAAGGCCCTGGAAACCTTGCTTCTAAAATTCCCTGAGACTGACGCTATCTCTAACCCCCTCCCAACCTGAAAGTCTATCGTGGGCCAGTCCTTCTGACCCCGGGGCAGCTCTTTCTGCCCCTGGGCCCTGTCCCCGGGCTTTAATAAAACCACTTTTTGGCACCGAAGACATCTCATGAATTCTTTCTGGGCCATAGGACTCCAAACCTTAACGGTCTTTCTTTCATCAGCTTGGGGAGAACAGACCACCCAGGCAGGCCTTCTGATTATTTCTCTAGATGAATCAACTCATGTTCAAGTGGCTGGCCACGGCCACACACACCTGGGGGCACAGAGGTGGCTTGGGCAGAGGGGGTACCCTCCCAGGACTCCAGATCAGCACTGGCCTGCCCCTGAACGTTGACTCAGCTTCCCAAGGCCCACCTAGGGGAGCAGTCCGTAGTTCTCAATCTTAAGATGCCGGGGCAGGGGGGGGCGTTGTTGTGCAGGGAGCCTTGGGCCGCAGGGTGTGGGGCTGGGGGGCTGGGAGGATTTCAGCCACCCGTGGGCCCTGGGCTCCTGCTCCATGGACACCGCCCGGGCTGGTGGGGTGCCCAGGCATGCAGACATATGCAGTGTGTGTCCCTGTGCTAGTGTGAGTGGTCTCCCTACCCAAGACCCTCAGAGTGCCTGACAGCCCTGCTGATGGACAGCAGCCCCCTGGAGGAGCAGGAAGGCTATGCAAGAGCAGCCCGGGGAGGCAAGCGGGCTCAGGCAGCCCCTTGAGTTACCCAGGGAGCAGCTGGAGAGGCACAGAAGAAGGATGGAGACCCCACTCTGTAGGGATCCCTCTATCCGCTCCCCAGGGCCGCAGTAACGAAGGACCACAAACTTGGTGCCTTAAAACAGACATTTTAGAGTGGTTTAGAGATAGAGATAGAGATAGAGTGGTTTAGATGGTTTAGAGATAAAGGAAATTTCTAAAGGCATTTTGATATGTTAAAGTAGACTTAGAGGATCCTGGGTGGGAGGGGGTGGGCTAGGGTTGCCTTCTGCCCTTAGCAAAGTATGATCGAGGAGGCTTTTAAGTCCCTAGAGGAATGTCCCTCTGCCTGTCTCAAGGACGAGTCTGTGGGCTGTAGGAAGTAAGGAAGTGTAATAATTTGTCTTTTGCCTTGGGTTCCCACATCACTGGAAAAGGAAGGGAGGCAGGAGCCCCCATCACACCCAAGAAGGAATGCTCCCACACTCACTGTGCAGCCCAGCCCCAGGACGCACAGGGCCACGCCCTCACAGTGTGGCCAGTGACACAATAAAGTCATTCTGTGTTTTTAAAAAAGCACACTCCCCAAATGGTGTCACTTAGACTGAGTTCCCAAACCAGGGTTTAATACATAATCTAACTGCAGTTTCAAGGTTCCCAGAAAGGTAGTCTCAACCAGTCCATCAGGGATTTTCCAGCCGGGGCCAATGAGGCTGCCACCTGGGTCCTCCCCAAAGAAAGATGAGTGGATCTGCGTGATAAGACATTTTGCTTTTTCCCCTAGAAAGCTCTGTGCCCAGAACAGTTATTTTCTATTTTATTTTTTTGCCAAGAACTTTTTGCCGCTACCTTCCTAGAAAAACTTGCCGTCCTCTCTGGATCCTTCGATCACCACTCTGCTGGCTACATGGAGCTGCCCCACTCGTGAACCCTTCTACAGAAGGCTGCAGGTCCCCCCACCCCCGCAACTAAGAGCCAAAGACATGCAGAAGCATCAAAAACTGCTCTTTATTTCAGTCCGAATATGCAACAGCCCCTACCCCCACCATGTAGGCCCCTCCCTGCAACCCCAACTTTACCCTGTGCATCTCCCATCCCCCCATGTGCCTCCCCACCCCTCTCCAGAAGCGACCCTCCTTCCGCAGGATCCAGCTCGGCCCAGGAGATGGGTTTCAGCCTCTGAATTTGCCCACCAGTGGTTTCGAGGGCCAAGCCCCCAGGCCCTGCTGGTCCAGGAGGAGGGACAGCTGCCTGCGAGCATCCTGGTAGGGTCCGGCCTAGGACAGGACAGGAGGAAGGTGGAGAGCACGTGCTTGCTGGGGGTGCAGGACAGAGCGGGCTGGAGGGGAGGCAAGGTGCTGACCTTGGCTGCCTCGTAGGTCTTCAAGGCCAGGAGGTGGGACTTCCCGAGAGCTCTGGCAGCCTGGCGGAAGGCCCGGAGAAAGGCCGCCTTGCAGAGGCGGGAGGGGGGCCCGAGGCCAGCACTGGAGATGGAGAGAGAAGCCTGGAGACAGAGCTAACAGACCACACCACGCTGCTCATGCCATCTCCCTTCTCGCCGTGCAGGTTTTTTTTGCGGGGGGTGTTTCATGGGTGTCAGAGGGTGGGTGATAGTAGCGCCAGCCCGGGTCACAGGTCACAGAGCCAGGGTTAGAACCCAAGCTGGTCTCCCGATGCAGGCTTCTGACCCAGGGGCAGGGAGACACGGGCCCCTCACCAGCATGCCACCCACAGGCCTTTCTTACTCAGCCTTCACACGCCCAGTGGCCACATCCACGACCTCGACATCGGTGTCCCCCAGGCTCCAGTTGAGGCTCAGGCCATGGCAGGTGTTGGGGGTAGGATCCAAGGGGGCCACAGGGGGCCCCGCAAACAGGTGCAACGTGGTTCGGGCGTAGGGGGGTGGCAGGCAGGGCCCCAAGACCCTGTCTAGGTTGGGCCGAGTGTGGATGGCCCTGCTCAGAGTTGGGGGGTCGTGGCAGGGGTCAGCTGGGGGGGAGCAGAGGGGCACAAGAAAAGGTTTCAGTTACCACCGCCCTGTCCCATACCCCCCGCAGACGCCACCTTCCACCCTCCCCCCAGCCCCACAAGGCCCTCACCCAGGACCAGGCTGGTGGCATAGAGGGGAGGCAGAAAGTGGGCAAGGAGGGCACCACCGAGGCCCAGCACAGCCCAGCGAGCCAGCTTGTCACTGGCCGAGAGGCAGCCCACATGGGTGTCCCGGAGCGCAGGGGCCACGTAGCACACAGGCTTCAGCTCCCCGCGGACGTGGGCCTGCAGGCGGGAGGGCGGGCTCTGCAGGAGGCTGCCCTCGGAGCTTGGTGGGAGGCTGCAGAGGTGGCAGAGGGAGCAAAGGCCCAGGACGCGAGAATGAGGGCTGCTCTTCTGGCACCCCCATACCGCCTGTCCCACCAGGAACCCCCACGTACTAGATGTCATGAGCAGCTCCCTTGGGGGTGTTGCTGACATAGAAATGCAGGAAGATCCGGGGCTTGAGGGCAAAGGGGGGCCCAGACCCAGGCTGGGGGGTCAGCACCGAGCGTTCCTTGCCCTTGGGGCCACCCTGGGTCACCAATAGGAGCTGGCGGAACAAGAACCTGGGGGTGGGGAGGAGACAGGTGGAGGAGCGGTTCGGGCTGCGGGGTCCTGTGTGCCCCCCAGGGCCTGCAGCCAAGTGTCCCCCCGGCCCACCCCTCACCTGAGCAGCGCCCTGCGAGCCACGACCAGCCCGTGGCAGTCGTGGAGCTGCCGCCCGGAGAAGTCTAGCCAGCGGGCACAGCTACTGCTGCCTGTGCCCAGCGCCACCAGCTCATAGATCTCCTTGGCGTGGCCCCTGGCGCCTGGGACCTCTGTAAGGGAAGGGGGCAGAGCCATGCCGGAAAAGGCCAGGGGTCCATGGTGTAGAGGGGGGCGTGGGAGGGGTCCCGAAGTGGGGGCAGGGCACGCCCTACCTCTCTCCAAGATGATGGCAGCCACGGTCCCCTTACAGGCCCTGTACGGTGAGGTCTGGTCCACCAGACGGTCAAAGCCAGCGCTGACCACGGCTGCACAGCGCTGCTCGTGGGTCAGGATGTTCTCTGCACAGTGGGGAGAGGGTGGAGGTGGGGACCCCATAGACTGTACCCCTCCCTTCACTCCAGGGCTTGGGACAACAGGGGCCCACCTACCTACACTCAGAGGGGCGACTGGAGGCTTGCTGGGGGTCTTTGGAGGCTCTGGAACAAAGACAAGGGGATCGGTTATCATGCATACCAGGGCCGGCCTGCCTGCCTGTCCTTTGTCCTTCTGGAAGCCAAGAAGTTTCCTTGGTGGGAATGGCGGGGGGAATCATCTTCCAGCAACCCCAAATTCCTGGGCTGCCCCTCCAGCACTCCCTGCAACCCCTGGGGTGGACAGTGGTCAGCTCACAGCACCCCCTCCCCAGCTCCCTACAGGCGAGGTCCTGATGCCCAGATGGTCTCTGCGGCAACCCAGCCCTGCACGCGCTCCCACTTGGGTCACCTTTCCGGCCTACCTGGGCTCCCCAACTGACTCCGGATGTAGTGGAGGGCAGAGAGCGCCGCCTGCTGCCTGGCCTCGGACTTGCTGCCGGCATTGCCCGCGGGGCAGAGTAGCCCATCCAGCTCAGCGTGCACAGAGAAGGGAAGGCGTGGGTCTGTGGAAGGAGGGGCCCTGAAGCAGCACCCTGCACTCCGTCCCCGTCAGGGGCCCCCCGAGCCCCAGCCCCTCTCAGCCTGCTTCTCCTGACCCCACCCCTACTTGCACCGCCAAACTACAGTGGGCCATCAGGCAATTTCTCCATAAAAGAAAATCAGGAGAAACCAGAAGGATATTCATCAGAAAGGACATAATGACACGTGATAAATGAATGACAAAGTTAAAATGATGATCACAAAATACAAAATGCTTGAACGCATATCAAAACGTGTAGTGTGGGTTCATGGTAACGCGGCACAACGAAGGAGTTTCATTTGGTGGACTGGACCTGAGGTCTTGTCTTCAAACCCTCTCGGTTCACACACAGTCTTACCCATCTCCTTGCTTGACAGTGCACTTTTGCTTTTTTCACTAAAATTTCTTTCTCTGTTAAGAAAGGAATCAGTTTCCGAATACGGAACTGCATATTTGGGACAGAGCTTTAGAGTACCCTGTTGTGGGAGCATCTACACTGTCATTACCTCGGGCAAATTGTCCCCCTTGTGTGGACAGTCCAGAATTCTCTGGGAAACAGGGCTTCAGACTGTGCATGGACTTCCGGGAGGGCTGCAATTTATACAATATTAAAATGGGAATTCTGTGTCAGTGGAGAAATGAAACCCAACTGGCAACCAATTTGATGAAACCAAACTGTCCCACAAAACTGTCAATCCGTTTTTTTAATCTTTCATGGCAAAACTGCCTTATGGCTAATGAGTTACCAGGTGAAAAGGCTCGTGGCAAAGACGTGTGGCAAAGACGTCAAGAGCAAAGATGCTTATGGCCAGAGTCCAGAGAACCCACCCCTCCCAGCACACACCGCTCTGTGACTCTCCTTGGTTGAAAGGTTCATCGACCAAATGCTCTCGTGTCCAATGCGGCTATGACACAGAGCAAAAGAAAACCCCGGAACTGGGATTACTTGGTGAAAGCGCGTGAGCCTATTTTGGTTCGTGGTTCTCGTTGGACTCACTGCTAACGTGTCTCCCGAAAGGACTGCCCTTTGAGAAGGGAGCCAGCATCTCAGCACTCCTCGCTAGCACCAGGATTTACTCCCTCTACAAGGGCATCCAGAATGCCAACAAGCAGGTACAGGACCATCAGGGAAGTCCCTGGTGCCAGATTCACCACGGAGGGGAGAGTGAAGACCCCTGAGGGGCGTCCCCCAACTCCCGAGGCCCTCCCAGCTAATACCGCCAGTGGCAGGACAGACAGATCCCAGGCCTCCCGGGGATGCAGCCAAGGATGCGAGGTTATTGAGCACGCTCCCTGCCCCAAATCATAATCTGAACCGAGTCCCAAGGAAACAAACCCAAGTGGAGGGGCTTTCTACACACCACCAGCCTTTACTCTCAAGAACATCAGTGTCCTGCACACAAAGGTGGGCCAAGGAACTGTGTCATGTGACAGAAGACTGGAGATGCGCGCAGCTACAGAACAGCTCATCCTTTGAGTTGGGGGGAGAGACAGAAGGAAGGGGAGAAATAAACTCCCTGCTGAGCAGGAAGCCCTATGCAGAGTTCCATCCCAGGACCCTGGGATCGTGACCTGAGCTGAGGGCAGATGCCCAACCAACTGAGCCACCAGGTGCCCCGCCAACACACCTTTGGTTTAGAAACCAACCAGTCCAGGGGCACCCAGGTGGCTCTGTTGGTTGGCTATCCAGCTCTTGATTTTGGCTCGGGACTCGGTCTCTGGGTCACACAACTGAGTCCTTCATTGGGCTCCAAGCTCAGTGGGGGAGTCTGCTTCCCCTCTCCCTCTACCCCTACCCTGCTTGTGCATAAGCTTACTCTCAAATAGAAAAAAAAAAAAAAAATCTTAAAATAGGAAAAGAAACCAACCAATCCAGACCATCAATCCTAGATCACTGCAAGGCAGGTACTGGGCAAGTAGGGACACCCTCCTAACACCAAAACATACTCAATGCCTTGCCTTACACAATCGTATGTTTACCCAGCATACCTACCCTGCCTCAACCATTCCTTCCCCAGAAACCCCAACAAAGGCTCTGCATTTTTCTCTACGAGCCCTTCTGCCTCCTGGCCAATCCCGGTTCTGTCCCCTGTGACCCTCTGTGGTGAGCCGTGCCACCTGTTCCTAGGGATCTGTCCTTAATTCTTCCACCATGACAATCCTCTCCATGCCTGCTCTCTTACCATCCCTAATTAAAGCATGTTCCAGGGGCGCCTGGGTGGCTCAGTGGGTTAAGCCGCTAACTTCGGCTCAGGTCATGATCTCAGGGTCCTGGGATAGAGTCCCACATCCGGCTCTCTGCTCAGCGGGGAGCCTGCTTCCTCCTCTCTCTCTGCCTGCCTCTCTGCCTACTTGTGATCTCTGTCTGTCAAATAAATAAATAAAATCTTTTTAAAAAAATGTTCCAGGTCCATTTTTAATACAGTCCCTTTTTTTGAGCTATTCATTTGGGGTTCTACTAGGCAGTCTTACCAAGGTGCCCCGCAGCTGGACAGAGTCTCTTACCTCCTTAGAAACTGGGAATGCTCTGCTTTAACGTTGGGAACCTGAATGTGGGACCTGGGCCACGGCTGTGTGTGTCTGAGTGAGAGGTGGGGGGACACACGGAGGAAGAGGAGAGGACATGCTAGCGGTCACATCTCCTCCCGCTGCTGCCATTACCAAACGGTGCTTGTGAGGTCTATCGGTCAGGAGCTGGCCTTCACTAGGGTCGCTCCGGTGTTGGCATGGAAACTCTAATTGCATAAAATTGGCCCTCAAAAAATCCCCGGGCTGAAGGGGTGGGTACTTAACCTCTCCAAGCTTCAGAGTGGTTATCCCTCCCCGGGCTGTGGCCTCTCAGGTCAGATGGCACAGGGCGGCTCCCAGCAGGTCGGCCTCAGACCTCCGCCTCAGGCCCAGCTCACGGTCCCTCCGACTTCATCTGAGGTTAGCCCAGGGAGCCCCGCGGTCCCAGGCCACCGGGCCTCACCTGCTGTCTGGTCCTCTCGGAAGATCAGGGAGACGCCCAGACTGGCTGCATACTGCGCGAGCGAGGCCACGGCCTGGCCCTGCGGCGGGTCCTTGAGCTGCAGGCCCAGCTGCCTGGCCGCCGTCGGGAGGTCCCCGGCAGGCCCTGCAGGCGGGACAGAGACCCTCGGGGACGTCCCCATCTGTTCCCCCAACTCTTCCCGGGCCCTGGCTGCCCCCAGATCCCCGAGTCCGGCCCCCTCCCCGGGCCCACCGTCCCCCGCTGCCGAGGCCTGGGGCTGCCCGCCCCCTTCGTCGTTCTCCGCGTTGGGGGTGACAGCGGGCTCCCAGGGATCTTGGCCCAGGCTGGCCGTGGGCCGCCAGGGTCTGGGCCTGGGGTTGATTTGCAACGACGCCGCCAGACGGGGCTTCCTGCGGCCACCGTCCTCCGCGCCTGAGACGGTGCTGGATGCTGAAGCCATGACCGGACGCGGGGACCAGCAAGGACTGCGGGACCAATCTCACGCTGCCTGCGCCCTTTTACACGTGCCCGTGCGTGCAGCTCAGCGTGAGGAGCACGTGGCTCTGCGGCCAGAGCAAGACAAGCTCCGCCTCTCCTTCACAGCTGGCCAATGAGGGCCTGCAGAGCTAGTGGACTGTGCCCAGCCAATTGGAAGGCCAGTTTCCTAAGTAGCGGCTGCCGGGAGGTGGAGCGCAGATTGAGCGGGCTCCTGGCTAACCCCCACTTCCGGGGTGGGGTTTCAGGCCAGGAAGTGGGGAGGGGAGGAAGGCGGCCTCTCCCATGTCCGGCTTCTCCAGGCTGGGATGGTCCTGGAAATGAAGACCTGGGAAGGGATTTGGGGGTGCGGGTCTGGCTCCGCCTTGTTCTCGCCCCGGGACGCCCCAAAGTGCGCCCATCCTACCAGCCCACCCCCAACCGCTAAGCTTCGGGGTGGGGGGCGGGATGGGGTGCGGTGAATGTCTGTGTTCGATACAGGCAGGTGTTCTCGACCGAAGCGGCCCCACAGCACCTTCAGGATCTACATTTAAAAAGTGTCCACTGCAGGCCTTCCTGAAGCCCAGATTATCCATTTAGCAGCTCCCCGCCCGGTTCTGTTGTTGTGCAGCAGGCATTTTAAGTTGGCTTATAGGAAACACCACAGAATGGCAGTTCTTTAAGATGAAGGACTAGGAACGAAGGGAAAATAAAAACAAGATGAGGTTAGGGGTGAAGACAATCACGTATGGCCTGTTATGATGCAGTACACAACGGTTCCAAGGGGCCACACCTTTCACGGAGTCCTACAGGAGCCAACGAACGGGAAAATATGACCCGTTACTCCATTCACAGTCCGTGAGGTTTGTCGCTGTTGCTGCCGCCGCCGCCGCTGCTGGCGATCGCTCCCTTCGGATCTGACGACGCTCACCAGGAAGCGTGGCCTGATAGGAGCAGGTGGGGGGACCAGGAATATCTGACTTGGGGAGAGCGGGGCAGGGTGGAGTCACCTTTTCAAACGTTTCAAGGAATGGCATCAGGAAGAACAATTCTGGTTTCGGGGATAGCTCAGAGAGTAGAAGCAGGCCTCAGCAGACAGAGGGACGTCACAGCAGGTGCTCAGAAATGGAATGGCAGCTGCTTACAACCACGAAGAGACATGGACAGCGTTACTGAGCTCGGAAGCATCACCCACAGGAAACTGCATGGACAAACGGGGAAGAGTCATACCAGAGACTGTAACCCCACAGCAAGGAACTACTGTTAAATTCAAAACATGGGTGAATCTCCCAGGCGTTTGAGCAAAAGGAACCAGGCTAAAAAGGGCATCTTCCCCATGATTATGTTGATAGACATTCCTTGAGGTGGCAAAATTAATCTATGATGACAAAAGTCAGAGTCATGGTTACCACTTGAAGGGGATGTTGACTGGGAAGTAGCACCAGGGAATTCTCAAGTGGCAGAAATGTTCTCTGTCTTGATCTGGGTGGTGGTTATTGGGGGGCACATGTATGTAAAAACTTGATAAGCTGGACACTTAAGACTTGTGCAGTTTACTGCACGGTAAGTGTATGTCGATTTAAAAAAAAAGGAAGAGCTTGTTTACGGGAAGAAAAGAAGGAAGGAAGAAATGGAATTGGCCTCGCAATGCAGAAGCTAGATGGGTATGTCCTAAGGGGGATACAGAATAGTGGTGTGATAGGTAAAATAACAGTCCGCCAAAGATGTCCGTGTCCTCGTTCCCACTGCCTAGGATTATGTTACATCATATGCCAAGAGGAGCATTATGGTTACCAAAGGAACTAGGGTTTCTAATCAGCTGAGTTTAGGATAGGAAGACTGGGCGCACCTGGCTGACTCAGTGCATGCAGCATGTGACTCAGGATCTCAGGGTTGTGAGTTCGAGCCCCACATTGGGTGGAGAGATTACTTAAAAGTAAAATCTTTAGGGGCGCCTGGGTGGCTCAGTGGGTTAAGCCGCTGCCTTCGGCTCAGGTCATGATCTCGGGGTCCTGGGATCGAGTCCCGCATCGGGCTCTCTGCTCAGCAGGGAGCCTGCTTCCCTTCCTCTCTCTCTCTGCCTGCCTCTCTGCCTACTTGTGATCTCTCTCTGTCAAATAAAAAAAAAAAATCTTAAAAGTAAAATCTTTAAAAAAAAGCGGGGGGGGGGGGAGACTGCTTTAGGGTAATCAATCACCAGGGTCCTTAAACAGGGAAGAGGGAGACAAAGGCAGAATCGGAAAGTTGGCATCTTGAGAAAGACTCAACTGGCCGTTGTTGCTGTGAGGATGGAAGGGGGCCATGAGTCAAGGAATGCAGGCAGCTTTTAGAAGACAGAACAGACAAGAAGGCAGATTCTCCCAAGAATCTACAGAGAGAAATATAGCTCTGCTAAAATCTCAGTTTTAGCTCAGTGAGACCTATTTTCAGGCTTCTGACCTCTAAACCTGTACAATATTACATTGTTGTTGTTATTTTTAAGATTTATTGATTTCAGAGACAGAGAGTGGGGGGTTGGGTAGAGGGAGAGAGAGAATCTCAAGCAGACTTCCCACTGTGTGCAGAGCCTGAGATGGTGACCTGAGCCAACCAAGCACCCCCAATATTATGTTGTCTTAGGCCACTGGGTTCCTGGCAATCTGTTACAGCAGATGACTTTCTTTTTTTTTTTAATATAACATAAATGGCTTTCATTTTTTTTGGTATATATAACCTCAAAACAATTTTGAAAAACTATACACGCCCAAGTTTTTATAGTTACAAAGTTTAAATAGTTACAAAAGCAGCAATTTCTAGTTTATTATGTATTAAAATCATCTTTCCAATGTGTTTCCACCAAAACCATGGAGATGCAAGCTTCACTTATTCCATTTATGAAAAACACTCTCCAAATGACCTCATTGGCAAAGCCTACCCTTCTAATCAAACCAATTGGCTAAAACAGAATCAGTGTCTATCGAAAACAGTCTGACTTCATTTTTTTCAGTTTAAATAAAAGTGTTGGCATTTTCTCAGAAGAACCATCTCATTTCATTCCAATAATTCCCTTCCAATAACTCTAGTACTTACCAAGCATCCACTCTCCCAGGTGTTTTGGGGTATGGCAGTGACCAGCCCAGAAGAATTCCTGACCTCATAGGGTGACTTCTACATTCTAAGACAACTGAGAAGGTACATTGAGAAGTTTCAGTGTGATAAAGCATCAGATTTTTAAAAAAAAACTGCTTTACTGAAATATACCTCATGTACAGAAAAGTGTACAGATCATTTGGTGAATTTTCACACCCTGAACACATCCATGTAACCAGCACTGAGATGAACGCAGTCTTGTCAGCTCCCAGAAGGCCCCCTTCTGCATCTTTCCATCACTACTTCTTACTGAACCCACTTTTCTCAGTCTAATGGGGACCCTCTCCTGTAGGAACTCTGCTTTTTGGAATTTCCCGCTCATTCAGCACCCAGCTCAGGCAATACTCCACAGTGTGGAAAGGAAAGTGTCTGATCTCAACCACCTCCCAGATTAAAAACTGTACAGAAGGATGCTGGGAATTTGGAAATTGATTTAAAAATTTTTTTTTAATTTTAAATAAACATATAATGTATTATTAGCCCCAGGGGTACAGGTCTGTGAATCGCCAGGTTTACACACTTCACAGCACTCACCATAGCACATACCCCCCCAATGTCCATAAATAACCCCAGCACCCTCTCCCTACCCCTCTCCCCCCCGGCAACTCTCAGTTTGTTTTGTGAGATTAAGAGTCTCTTATGGTTTGTCTCCCTCCTGATCCCATCTTGTTTCGTTTATTCTTTTCCTACCCCCCAAGCCTCCCCACGTTGCATCTCCACTTTCTCATATCAGGGAGATCATATGATAGTTGTCTTTCTCTGATTGACTTATTTCGCTCAGCATAATACCCTCTAGTTCCATCCATGTTGTTGCAAATGGCAAGATTTCATTTCTTTTGGTGGCTGCATAGTATTCCATTGTATATATACCACATCTTTTTTATCCATTCATCTGTTGATGGACATCTAGGTTCTTTCCATAGTTTGGCTATTGTGGACATTGCTGCTATAAACATTCGGGTGCACGTGCCCCTTCGGATCACTAAGTTTGTATCTTTACGGTAAATACCCAGTAGTGCAATTGCTGGTAGCTTTATTTTCAACTTTTTGAAGAACCTCCGTGCTGTTTTCCAGCTTGCATTCCCACCAACAGTGTAGGAGGGTTCCCCTTTCTCTGCATCCTCACCAGCATCTGTCATTTCCTGACTTGTTAATTTTAGCCATTCTGACTGGTGTGAGGTGGTATCTCATTGTGGTTTTGATTTGTATTTCCCTGATGCTGAGTGATGTGGAGCACTTTTTCATGTGTCTGTTGACCATCTAGATGTCTTCTTTGCAGAAATGTCTGTTCATGTCCTCTGCCCATTTCTTGATTCGATTATTTGTTCTTTGGGTGTTGAGTTTGCTAAGCTCTTTATAGATTTTGGATACTAGCCCTTTATCTGATATGTCATTTGCAAATATCTTCTCCCATTCTGTCAGTTGTCTTTTGGTTTTGTTAACTGTTTCCTTTGCTGTGCAATTGGAAATTGATTTTTAAAAAATAACGGTTCTCAAAGTGGGGTGCCTGGGCCAGCAGCATCAGTATCACCTGGGAACTCATTAGAAATGCAAATTCTTGAATCACATCCCAGACCTACTGAACAGGAAATTCTGGGAGTGGGTCCCAGCAAACTAGTTTAATAAGCCCTTCAGGGGATTCTGTTGCATGCTTGAGTTTGAGAGCTATTGGGTTAAGATAATGGTAAGATTTTTGATTGCATATTTGTTCCTAAAAGCGTGTACTCCTGACAAGCACACTCAGCATCACCTGGGAATTTAACAACGCAAATCAACAGGTCCCACCCCTTCCAGAAAGTCTTTTATACCCCATGCAGGTGATGCAATGAAAGCTAGAATTTGAGAAGCAATGCCTAGAGCTATACTTGCTTGACCATTGGGAGAGACTCTTGCACTCCAGGGTTTCCCGTACCCCTAGTTGTAAAGCCTGCTTCATAAGATATGAGGCCAATTAATTGGATTTTTACTCACTAATACAGTGCCTGGCTCATATTGGTGCTCAGTGTTTGCTGAATGAATTAGTTTAATACTCAAGAACAAGGCTGAGAAACAGGAAGTAGAGCAGACATAGGATTTGAACCCGCGTCAAACAGGCCTTAAGAGCACGCAGACTTCACTTCGCGGGACTATACTCCTACTGCGCAAGGTCGCGGCTTCAAGCCCATTCCCCCTCCATCCAACAGGTGGCGCGCTAGGGCGCCCGCTGAGGGTACGCTAGGAGGCGGGACTTCCTACCTCCGAGCGAGCACTTCCGGTCCTGCCCGGAAGACCGTTAATTTGCCCTGTTCCATCCCCGGCCCTGGAGTCGGGGTGTAGTTGGCTGGCTCCCTCGTGGCTCGTGGCTCGTGGGTCGGCCGAGCGTCCCGTGGAGTTCCCAGTCCCCGACGAGCACCGCGGGGCCCGGGCCACGTAAGCGCGCGCGCCGTGGGGACGGCAGGGAGGGGGAGCCCCGGGCGGGAGCGGAGCTCGGGCCTGGCCTGTGCGCGGGTCCGCGGGCTCCACGCTGTGTGACTTTGGCACAGGTCGCCCCACAGCTGCACTGGTTTATACACTGGTTTATACACCGCTGCACGGTGGGTCCTCAGCTCCTGCCTCACGCAGCGGGAGGCCCCCACAAGTGCAAAGCGTGGCGGCAGCGGTCCGGCACGCAGCGGTCCCCGCGGGTCCCCTGCGGTGGTCGGAGGTGAGGGCGGGAAGTGAGGCTGCTTCGCGGAGGGGCTTTTCGGGGGTCGGGAGCTCCACCGGCGCCCTCTGCCTGCCGGGCTTGGTTTGAGGCTCACTCACTTCTGGGTTTTTCCATTCGATGTATAAGTACTGGTTGTTACTGTGGCGCAAACACCGAGGTGCTGGGAAGAGAAGACGCCCCTTCCCCATGGGGACTGTTAGAGCCGTTTGGAGTCTCTCAGGATCGAATCACACGCTGCCGTGCGTGCTCTGGGGGAAGGCGAAGGTGCTGGGGCGAGAACCCGCGGGAAGCCTGCTGTCTGGAAATCTGAAGGATGGGTAGGATTTTGTAGGTGGGTGGGAAGGGTGCTGGCGTTCATTCGGAACCGAGAGAGGGTTTGCAGTGAAAAGTGTGATGAGGCAATCCCGGAGGAGGTCAGTGGGACTGGAGCCCAGGCCCAAGAGAGGAGGCGGAGGTGAGCTGGAGAAGGGCGCACGCGGGTTTGTCGGGGGTGCGGCCGCCGCCGGGTTGCGTGGGTGCTCCCGCGCTGCAGTCAGGACCGGGCAGAAGGATTCACGGAGCGCCTCCTTGGTTCGTGCCACCGCCCTCTCCTGTTCCGTTATGGGAAAGAGTGAGGGCAGCAGTCCAACTTCAGAACTCAGGAATGAATCAGATACAGCCCCTGCCCTGGGAGAGCGCTCAGTCTCACCGAAGAGATGAGGTTTACATAGGGACCGCCGTTAGGGTGAGGCTGGTGTGCCATGAGTTACGCATGTCCGTTCATTTGAGAAGTATTTATTGGCTTTTACTGTGTGACGGGTGTCCTGCGCGGTGCTGACAGTACGTGGATGTACGGAATGAAATGATAAGTTTAGGGGCGCCTGGGTGGCTCAGTGGGTTAAAGCCTCTGCCTTCGGCTCCGGTCATGATCCCAGGGTCCTGGGATCGAGCCCCACATCGAGCTCTCTGCTCGGCGGGGAGCCTGCTTCCTCCTCTATCTCTCTCTGCCTGCCTCTCTGCCTACTTGTGATCTCTGTCTGTCAGGTAAATAAATAAAATCTTTTAAAAAAATTTTTAAGTTTATTTATCATAATAGATTGATAAAATGCAGTGGCAGTTCCCAGGGAAAGAGATTTTTGGTTTCCAAGACTAATGCTAATGCTTGCTTCCTGTGGCTGCATGGGAGCGGAGTGGTTCAGAACTGGACTTTGAATTGGATGGGGGATCAAGCTGTTGGCCTTGGGGGGTTTGCTGTTCCCTGAGCTTCAGTTTCCAGAACTCCGAAACAGAGGCAACGGACGAATAAAAGGGGTAGTCCGTCTCTGGCACCTGCTGGTGTTCAGGAAGTGACCATTGCTGTTACTTTTGTGGTTAATAAAAGAAGAGGGATGGCGTGGCTGCTTATTTTTCTTGAGCAGTTTGAATCTGGCACAACCCTTTGATGTAAATTTATTCTATTTTGTTTTCCTTTGACATAAATTTATTGTTATTCAACACAGGGTCAGTTGCATTTCCCACAAGGTACTATACTTGAACATGGGAAGACAGAGGAAGAAGACTCTGTCCTGGTTTGGGGGGAACTTGAGTTGCTCTTGGGGAGAGCAGCCTGGGGTGGAGGGTGCATGATTTCCCCACCAGTGGTTGTAATAGGGTAGCTACAAGCAGAGCTGAAAGCTACAATAGAAGCTGCCCCCACACCACATCCCCTCCCATGCTCCTCCTCATTCATTCTGTTGGCTTCCCAGCTGTTTCTCACACACTTTTCTGCCCCAGGACTTTTGTACTTGCTGTTCATTCTGGCAGGACCCCTCGTTCCAGTTGTCTGCACCGTTCTTTTCTTCCTTAGGTTCAGGCTGTGCCAAATGCCCCCTTCTGAGTGAGGCTTTCCCTGGCTGCCGCTGCCTATCACATTGCCATCCCCTGCCTCCTGGTTGGCTGGTTGGTTTTACTTTATTTATTTATTTATTTATTTTTAAGATTTTATTTATTTATTTGACAGAGATCACGATTCGGCAGAGAGGCAGGCAGAGAGAGAGAGAGAGAGAGGGGAGGAAGCAGGCTCCCTGCTGAGCAGAGAGCCCGATGCGGGGCTCGATCCCAGGACTCTGGGATCATGACCTGAGCTGAAGGCAGAGGCTTTAACCTACTGAGCCACCCAGGCGCCCCTGGCTGGTTGGTTTTAATTGAGCACTTATCAGTATCTGGCAGTAGGCTGTGTGTTTATTTATTCTTTATTATCTTTCTGAAATAAAATTCAAAATATAGCCCTGTTAGGGCAGTCCTTCCTCTCCCAGGAACCCTGGAAGGCATGCTCAGGTTCAAGTCTCCGAGAAGACGTGCTGTGTGGTTCTTGTTTTCCAGGATGGACTTCCCCAGCTCCCTTCGACCCACGCTGTTCGTGGCTGGCCCCCTTGGTCTGAGTAATGTCCCTGACTTGTCCTTCATGTGTAGCTGGAGAGATGCCCTGATGCTGCCGGAGTCCCTGCCCGAGAACTCTGAGGTGAAGATCCGGGGGAGAGCCCTGGCTGTGGCCCCTCACTTCAGAGCACAGGCTGCTGCCTCTTCCTCGGTTTTCCTTTCCTGCCTTTGCTCAGCAGATGCTCACTATTGAGCCCCTGCAGTGCACGCGGAGAAGGGGGGGCCTCATTAGGCCTTGGAAATCCAGCATGAGTCAGAGGCATCCCTTGCCCTTAGGGGACTTAGGGTTACATCCAGTAGGACAAGCAACCAAAGGATAAAATCATCACCCCGTGTGACGAGAGCACTGCCCGAAACCCAGAGGGTGCTCACAGAGCAGCGTGGGGAGAAAGTGGTGAGGAGACAGGAAGGGAGAGAGACCTCCCCAGACAGGAGGGACAAGCGGCTTTCCCTGGAGGCCTAAGCCATCTGGCTCCCAACTTGGAGACAGGCTGCTTAAGGATGATGCCCGGCAGAGGGGAGGGTCCCCGATGAAGAAGGGTTTAATGTCCATTCGGTCCCCTCTGGGAGCCCAGCTCGCTGCCTCCTGTACCCCTGAGTGTCGGAGCTGAGTGGCCTTGGACGAGCCCAGCGCTGGGGAGAGCAGAGTGGCCTGTGGGCTCCCCCAGTCAGTAACCATGAGGTCTCCTGAGCGGGCGTGAGAATCAGGCAGTCCTTGGGCCAACCAGTGACGGCACAGGGCTGGGGGGCTGCAGCTCAGAGGTAGGGACTGGCGCCAGGCTCCCAGCCCCTTCTCTTAACCAGTTGTTGCCTGGAGCGAGCCTCCCCGTGCCTCTACTTCTTCACCAGTAAAGCGGCGATGACTGTTGTACCGATGAGTTGGTAAGATACGTGCTTACACATTAAAAGTAAACGAAGAGGCACCTGGCTGGCTTAGTCGGTAGAGGATGCAACTCTTGACATCAGGGTCGTGAGTCAAGCCCCACGTTGGGCGTGGAGCCTACTTAAAGTAATAATTAAAAAAAAATAAAAATAAATAAAAAAATAAAAAAAAATTTAAAAACAAAATTTTTTTAAAAGTGTGCGCCTGGCCTGGGGCTGTGTTCACTGTGTTCCTTTCGGGCTTGTGTTTCCTCAGAATGGGGCGCCGCACATGGCCACGCAGCTGCTCTGGGAGCCAGAGACCCCTGGACCCCTTCCTCTGCTGCTTCCTGGTCCTGGTAAGTGTCTTGGTTCCTGGGGCTCCTTTCAAGCTGTTCCCCGTGTCCCTTCTGTCCCCCGCCTCCCCCCGCAAAGGCCTTCCCTCCCTGCTGGTGATCTTCGGTCACCTAGGACACCTGCCCCCACCTGTGAGCCCTCTCCGGTTCCTGAACAAACCCCTTCTCTGCCTCATTCTTCCGTCAGATCCCTGGGACCCTGGGGTGACTGCCCAGGACCTGCTTTTCCGGGGAGGTTTCACGTTCCGAAGGAAGCCCCAAGCCGTGCTGGACGTTACGGAACAGGTGGGTAGCCCCACAGCGGGCAGTGCTGGGTGGTGGGGGCTGTGCGTGGTGACCCAGCCCCCCTTCCCGCAGCTCAGCCGCTTCCTGTGGGACCATGGGGACATAGCCTTTGCACCCCTGGGGAAGCTGATGCTGGAGAATTTCAAACTGGAGGGAGCACGGGTGAGTAACCCCTGCCCAGCCAGGAGAGGGGGCGCCCCACTTCTTGTCAGGGTAGCCTCGGGTGTGCGAGCTTGACAAGGCCTTTCCACACAGAGCCGTTCTAAGAAGAAGACAGTGGTCAGTGTGAAGAGCCTACTCCAGGACCTCGGTGGACACCAGCCCTGGGGGCAAGTGGCTAGTGAGAAAGGACGGGCTGGGAGGCCTAGCTGGGGTGATGTGGGAGCAGCCAAGGGGGTCCAGGTTCCCCTCACAGTTGTTTCCTCTGCCCCATGTGGTCAGGGGCTCCAGTTCCTTGCACCAAACTCTAAGTGGAAGAGGGAATTCAATTTATGAGCTGCAGGTATGGCTGCATCTAGGTGTTGGAATAACATTACTAAGGCTCTCTTTCTCTCTTCCTTCACTTGGCTTTGCTTGGCTCAATTCCTGGACGAACTATTCCTAAGTGGCAGTGAGATGGCTTATGACTTCAAGGAAGAAGCTAGTGTGTTTCTTGAGGCACTACCCAAAGCCCTGGGAAAGGTGTGGTTGGCGTGGCCTGGGTGTCTGGCTCCTCCATGAGCTTATCACTGTGGCCAGGGGTGACCTAGGACCACTTTTGCAGCAGGGAATAAGGTGGAATCATTTCCCAAAGGAAGAAATTCTAGGTTAACTAAAAACAAACAAACAAACGCACCTGCTGGCCTGGCCTCTCTCCGGATGGGACCTAGTCCTCCTCTTGGTCACTGTTGCCGCCTGATCCTCCTGCCATTGCCTCGTCCCCAGCTGCCCCTGGGCTTTCCTCAGCTACCGACAGCGCCGCTTCTCCATCCTCGGGGGCCCTGTCCTGGGCAAGTCAGTGGCCAGCCTCCTCGGGGAGCTGCTGCACGAGGAGCTGGCCGTGCGGTGGGAGCAGCTGCTCCTGGACGACGCGTTCACCGGGGGCGCTTTGGCCTGGGTGCCCGGGAGGACGCCCCAGGTGGGACAGTTGGTCTATCCGGCGGGAGGTGCTCTAGACAAGCTCTGTATCCTTTCTCAAGGGGGTGATGACGGGGTAGAGGCCTCTCTGCCGGAGGGGGTGCTCTCAGCCTGGTCCCGGAGACTGGCAGGATATTGGGGGACTTGCGGTGACCAGAGCTCATATACCTATCCTTAGCCAGAGGCCCAGGTTTCCAAGAGGTCAGTCTGACCTCAGGCGGTGATGCTCAGGCTCTTGGGGACCCTGGCCACATCCAGCTCCGCGGACCTGTCCGGCAGGTGGTGACCCGCACTGTGCAAGGGGAAAGTGAGTCCTTTGGACACCTCCCTTCCCGCCTGCCTCCCTCCCTCGCTGACTTGCTCCCTTACTCTGACCTTCTCCGTCCCTCAGCCCTGCTGGCTGTCCGCTCGGACTACCACTGCGCCCTGTGGAAGGTCAGCAAGCAGGGGCAGCCCGCCCCTCTCCAGGTGCTGCAGGCCGGGAAGGGGGCCACTGGGATCAGCCTCAGGTGAGGGGCTCGGCTGGGGTGGTGTGCACGGAGCTGGTGTGGGTAAAGGTTGGGGGGTGTCAGCTGATCCTCCTTGTGCCCTACAGCCCACACCTGCCCGGGGAGCTGGCTGTCTGCAGCCGTTCCGGAGCCGTCTGTCTGTGGACCCCCCAGGACGGGTAATGCCCCTTTCCTGTGAAAACCCCCCACCGCAACACACAGCTCCCCCCGAACCACAGCCCGTGCTCCCTGTGCAATGTGTTCTGGACCCTGGGCCCCTCCATGTCAGCCCATCACCCCACCCATGGCTGGCCTGTCTCCCCAAGGCTGCAGCAAGTCTACAAGGACCCTGAGACCCTTGTGTTCTGTGACCCTTCTCCCTGGCGCTGGGCAGACTTCACCGCTCATCCCCGGGTGCTGACTGTGGGGGACCGCACAGGAGTGAAAATTATTGACACTCAGGTGAGCGGAGGGGACCGGCACAGGCGCAGCTGTGGGGCAGAGCAGATATGGGGAGGGCTGGGGCCAGGCATCTTCCCCAGAGGGCATGAAGAGTGGCAGGGCCATGAACCTTGCCCGCCCGGGGCGGGGACTGGTCGGAGTCTTGCCACAGCCCCAAGCCACGGAGGGCTGACCCGAGTTTCTCCCCCAGGGCCCACCCGGCTGTGGTCTGCTGCTTTTTCGTGGGGGCGCAGAGGCATCATGCCAGAAAGGAGAACGTGTCCTGCTGACCCAGTACCTGGGGGCGTGCAGCCCCGAGCCCCTGCCTCCTACACTCCATCTCATCTGTACGCAGGTGAGCCACACCTGCCCCCGCGGCCCGGCGCACGGTGTCCAGCACAGCTCCGGCAAAACAGGGATCGCAAGACTGTTGAGTCTGTGGCTGGCATGTGCTAACAGGCGGGTGGGAACGGCCTTGTGGGGAGGCCCCACGGTGCAGGAGGAAAGGCACGGGGTGTCAGGGGAGTAGTCTGTGCTGTGTGGCACAGTTTCCCTGTGTGTCCAGGAGAAGGGGAGGTGGTCTGAGGGGCTGCCCCCCACCCACCCGCCAGGACTCCAGGCTGGTAACCGGCGCGTCTGGAGCACAGGTCCCAGGGTTGGACGGCTTCGGGGAAGGCCTGGTAGCAGTCTGTGTGACAAGACTGCGCCTTTCCTGAGAGTCACTCCCGTGTGGCACTCCAAGTGATATCCGGGGAGCTTCCCCCATGTGGTGCTACTCGGTAGGGACGGGGTGGGGGGCATCAGGGCGGTCACGCTGCTGGGACAGCTCCGGGCCTTGAACTCCTCTTGAGAGCCACGCGGAGCTGCTTGTCCCATCACACGCTTTCTCCTGCCTCGGACACGGCCCTCTGGGGTGTGCGGTCTTCACACTCAGGCACACGCACAAACACACCCGACACACACACGCACGCGTGCACCCATCCCCATCGCCTTCCTTGGCTGCTCTTCCCCCCCCCCGCCCCCGCCGCAGTTGCGTTCCTCCCCCTCGCTCACGGCCCCCCTCAGTCCCAGTCGCCTTTGTGCATAGCCTCCCCCTACAAGCCCCACTCATCCCCATTGTAGTGTCCTTCGGTCTGGCTTGTCCCTCCCCCCAACGTCTCCCCATCCCGTCCCTCCCCTGCCCTGTCTCGTCCCCCTCTGTCAGGTTCTCCCTCGGTCACGCTTCTCATTTCCTATCGGCCCCCAGTTTTCGCTCTACCTGGTGGATGAGCGCCTCCCCTTGGTGCCCATGCTGAAGTGGAACCATGACCTCCCCTCGGCTCCCCTATGGGCCCAGCTGTTGCCCCCGCCACGGCCCGGCTGCCCACGGCCGCTGCTCCTGGGCGCCCAGCACGGGCACCTGCGGCTGCTACACCTTACAGGTAGGAGTCTGGGCTGGGGCAGGAGGCATGCGGGACGATGGGCAGGGCCTCAGCTGTCTGGCTTTCCTCCAGGAGAGGGGACCTCTGCACCCAGGCTGGCGGGGCCCCCCCAGTCTCTCCCTTCCAGCAGCGACTCCCTCTCCGCGTTTCCCCTGCTGGAGCCCAAGAGTCAATGGCGGCTGCAGGAGCGTCTGAAAGCGCCGACCATAGGTGCGCTGGGGCCGGGGAGTGCATCCGGGAGTGGGGGGCATGGGGGATCCCTGCTGGGCCTTGGCGTCACTGTCACTCTCATGTCCAGGTCTGGCTGCCACCATCCCTTTCCCGGCTTCCGAGCCAGTCCTGTCGCTCTTCCAGCTCTCAGCAGCCGGGGATGTCTTCTACCAGCGCCTCCGCCTCCAGGCAGACCCCGGGGCTACCCTCCATGCCCCCACGGCTTCCTGGACTCCCCAGGCCACTGCATGCTGCAGCCGATGGCTGAAGGCCCTGCTGGAGGTGCCCCCGCCTCCCCCTGTGTGGGCGGCACCCACCTTTTCCCACCGCCGTCTGCTGGGCTGCATGGAGCAGAGGACGGGGGAGCGCAAGGGGCCAGAGGGTCTCCGAGCGGCCATGGCTGGAGGGAGGCTGCTGCAGCAGAGGGACCTGGGCCCACTCCCCTCTGCGGAGCCGCCCCCTGCCCCCGAGCCGGGCCCCGAGGACGAGCTCAGCGCACGTTTGGAGGCGGCCTGGGAAGGCCAGATGGCGGGCTGGTGGGACAGGCAGCGGGGCCGGAGCTCCGGGCCCGGCAGACCGCCCAAGCGGCACAAGCGCCGGACTCAGCTGTCCAGCACTTTCTCCTCGCTCAGCGGCCGCCTGGGCCTCTCGGATGCCACCAGCCCCCCTCGTAGCCCAGACCGCGAATCCCCCGAAGCCAAGCCTCGACCACCGGTGACCCCGCCCTCCCATGAGTCGACTCAGAAGCTGTGGGCTCGTGTCCCCTCGGAGCGGCGGCAGACTCTCCGCGACTACATGGCGAAGCTGCCGCTCGGAGGGGACAGCCCGCGTGGGGTCTGCTCACCCCTCTCCCAGAGCCCCAGCCTCCGGGCCACCCCCTCCAGGTCGCAGACCCCCCAGGAAGGCACAGCCGAGCTGCCGCCACGAAGGGCCACCCTGAGAGGTGCTGCTGTGTCCTCCTCCCAGACCTCCAGCCTCCGGGCCACCCCCTCCAGGCAGCGGGCACCCGTCCCCTGTGGCTCTCAGCCCCAGCGGAAGAAGCCGCGCATGGGCTTCTGAGGGCCCCAGGGGAGCTGGTCCCCCTCTGGGGAGCCCTTCATCCCGGACCTGCTGTGCCTTCTGTGGTTGGAAGCTGGGAAGTGGGAAGAGAACAGTCCCCGGGGCACAGGTCTTCCTGTTTCAGAGCAACGGGAACAGCAGGATAGTTGTTTCCTCTCCTTACACTTTTGCTAGAAGGTCATTCCGGAGGCATGTTGAGTCGGCCCTCGTGGTCCTGTCCTGAAGGGCTGTGTCGTGGGGATTCCCTCCAGGAGATGGTGGGCCGCGCTGCCCAGGAGCTGGGGCTGTTGCCCCCTCCCCCCAAGACACCGGGGTGATGGAAGGGCACCTGCTCCTCGCCGCACTCACGGGGAGCTGCTGGGCAGCCGCTCAGTCTGTGTCGGTTAAGTGGCGTCTGCTGTGATCAGACGTTTCACAGAGGGAGACACTTGGAACCCACGTTTAGGACCTGAATAAGCCTGGCAGCGGCCCCTGCATCCCTTCTTCCGAAGCGTGTGGCTCTGTGGAAGGCTTTGCTCCCCTGTGGGGAAACCTGCCCTCAGAATGTCCCAAGACACCAGCATTTGCTCTAGATTTCTCCTCGCACGTGTGAGTGCTGCTTTTCTCAGGGAACCTGGTGGAAGGAGTCGCACAGGACTCGCGCGCATGTGAAACGACCCAGTAACACGGGAACTCACGCGGATACTAAAATGTCTGTAATGCTCGGTTACACAACTTCTGCCCCAGAGACCCTGGGATGTCACGTTCTGCTTTGAGCGCAGGAACACAGTGGTGCACGCTTGCATGGGGTCAGCAGATGGGGGGGTGCGCCGAGTGCTCTCAGGAACTGTGACTCTTTGGAAGGAAGGGGAGCCCAGCCAAGGGGGTGACCTGCACCCATAGGGGGGCCTTTAGCTCTGGGCTCACTGTCCCCGTTAGTCTAGGGACGAAAGAGCCACCTTGGGGTTCAGTCCAAGCCAAATTCAATGTCCTCCCGGTCTTCTCCCGCCTCGGGCTCAGCGAGCTCTGTCTCAGCCTGCACCTCGTTCTCCTCCGTGACCTCACCTGAGGAGGCAGGAGAGAAGATATCTGTGTTCTCGGGACCTGTGCTTGCCCTCGAGTCAGGTACCGACCCTGGCTGCCGGCTAGTGTTGCGTTAGAACCACTTGGGCTCAGCAGAGGCCCAGCGACAGGACTCCACACTGCCCTGCCCCGTTTGCCCATTACCTGTGAGCGCTACCCCACGTTCCCCATGTGCCTCTCCCTGGCCATGTGCCTGAGCCTCTAGTTCCCGGCCAGGCCGACTGGTCAGCTGGTGACTTGTCCCACCCAGCCGGGTGCTCTGGCCACCCTTCCCCGCCAGCACCACCCCTCTCAGCATTCACCTGTACCCGCAGGCCAGCAGTCCCCCTCATTTTGTCCCACACTCCCTGTCATCGTGTCACCAGAGCCTGCCCACCCTCAGAAACCTGGGTCTGGAGAGGCTGAGGATCGGGTGGTGTGGACGGGGGTGAAAACCCGGGTTCTCCAGACCTGCGTGGTGATTGGCAGCCCTGGTCAGGCCGACCAGGAGCAGGTCGGCTGTGCGGCTTCTCTGGCCAGGCCAGCAGCAGCCGTGGGCAGGGACACAATCCACAGTGGCCTCCAGCCCAGCAGCTGCTCCTCCCACCAGGGTGGGTAGCAGGGGGCATGGGCCCCCATGGTCTTAAAATTAGGGTGGCATTACCTGGGGGCGAGGCTGATAGTAGGTCACTGTCCCTGTCCTCACTGGGAGTGGGTGGTGGGGCGTCCTGATGGCAGGTTGGGGGCATTGGTGGCTGGCCTGAAGCTTGCTCGCCGGGGAGTTCCTGGATCAGCGGGCGTGGGGCCTTGGTGTCTCCTGTTGGTGTTTCCGAGTCCCTCTTGGCTGCTGCTTCACATATGGTGGAGAAGGGCGTCGAAGCCTTCCTCCACGTGTCCCTGGGGATGGCGAATATGTTTGAAAGGGCATCAGAGGTGTTTTCTGGCACTGGGAGTGAGGAGTGGTCCAGTTCAGGGTCACTGTCATCACTCAAGCTCGAGATGGCTGTGATCTTTGGAAAGCACATCTGTTAAGAAAGAGTGAAAATTGCTGCTTTCAGGATAGTCGCTATGAAATGCCCAGTGCCAGCGCTGCTTTTTTACTGACCATAAAATACTCTGTCGTCACGTACAAGAAAGGCCTGAGGGAGCCCCACCCTCCACCCTTGGGACTTGAGGACACAGGGGCCAGCCACGCCATCATGCTTCTGGGGCCCTGAGTCAGCTGCACTCAGAGCTTGGGCCTCCGGCTGCCATACACTCCACGGGGACATAGCCTCCTGGGAGAGGAGCTCCCCATGGGAACTGTGGGCTGGTGTGAACTTCCTCCCTTGGTGACGAGCTCCTGCCCAGAGATGGTGTCTCACCCTGTCCTTGCACCCCGGCCCCGGCAGTTCCCATCCGTGCGGAACCACCCCTCCCAGTTCTGTCTCGTCCACTCCCCTTCCCTGTCTGTGTGTCACTACGGGGCAGGCACCCCGAAAACAAAAACCAGCCACCTCAGAAGGACAGAAAAATTTTCCCCGGTGAGCACATACGAGGAGTTGTTAAAAAATCAGTGCCAGTAGGTGTGTTCAGGAAGACCCAGGTGCTTCATCTGGGAGCGGGCAGCTCTGCACTTGCTTGGCAGAGGCAGACCCTGGGGTGCAGAGGTGTGTGGGCGCCTGACGTGCATGGAGCTGTGCTTTCTAACAGGACCAGAGCGACAGTGACATTGGGCTGATGGTGGGGACAGGGGGCTGATGACCTCATCATCCTGGCCTTCCAGAGGCTCGCCTGTGTCCACATCTTCCAAGTCAGGCAGGTCCTGGAAGAACAAATAAACCCCTGTCAGCCAGCGGCAGGCACAAGGTCCTGCGAGCCAGGGTCGTGTGCCAGTGGAGCGCGCAGGAGGGGCGAGGAAGGGGCCGGAGCCCTCTGGTGAGCCGAGCACACTCAGCGCGGGTGTCCGGACTGTGGCGATGGAGGTCGGGAGCAATGCCTTGGTCATCAAAGACTCCGCCAGCACACCGTGGGGGAGACAACGGTGCCCAAACCACAGGCGTTTCCTAGGCCTCTGCGTGGCATCATGTGAGTGTGGTCCAGGCCTCCCCAGACGGAGTGGGGAGTGGTTGTGCTGTGGCTGTGCGATTGTATCTTCCTCCACAGCTGCCACGCCAGCACGCGGGGTGGGCAGTGCATTAATTAATTATTATTAATTAGGCAGAGCATTGCGCAGTTAGAGGGAGGACCTGTGGAGCCCCCTGCCCTGCTTCGTGTTCCTGCCCAACCGCAGCTTGGCCGTGCAGCCTTGGGCAACTCGCTTCACCTGTTTCTCAGTCTCCTCATCTGTGAAATGGGTATGATGATGGTACCTATCACCTCTTAGAGTTACCGGAAGGTTCAGTCCATCAGGACGTGATCCGTCTAGAACAGTGCCAGGCAGAATAAGAACCATGAATTCTGTGGGTCATCCCAGACCTAGCTGGTTCGCTTGCCCCAGTGTTGTTAATGATACGCATGTGGGTTCCGCAACTAGAAACCCGCTCTGAGCATGACAGTGTCTGTGTCTCCGGAACTACATGGAATTGCACACTTTACCAGGGGAGTGGGCGGGGGTGGCAAGGCTGCGGGCATCTTTCTGGGGGGCCCCTAGTGAGTCCTGGTTGCCCACGGCCGTGAGGCTGAGGGGTGACAAATGTCTCCCCACTAGTCACACCCCCCCCCCAGTACGCTTCCTGGGGGTCATGAGGAAATGTGTGAACTCCCATGGTACCTGCTCCTGCGACCAGTCCCAAGGCGGGAAAAGCTGGGAGGAGGGGTGTTCCCAAGGAAGCCTGGCGGCAGGAGGCCAGGCACCTGGTGGCGGAGGGAGGAGGCCCTGCTGACAAGTGTCATGTTCTCAGCAATTGTGCAGAAAGCTCGCTGCACAGAGTTGCTTCGCTGTGCGACTTCGGGGAAAACAAGCTTTGTAGGGGGCTAGAGGGGAGACATTTGGCCCGGCACCTCTCGATCTCGAATGTGCACATGTATGAACCCCGGGGATCGTGTTACAAGGCCGGTCTGGCCGGAGCGTCTGCGGTGCGTTCTGGCCGGCTCGGGAAGGTCGGCCCCGGGGCCCCAGAACACTTCGCTTAGCGACACTTGAAGGGTTGCGGGACCGGTACCAGCTGCAGAGCCCAGCCCTCTCTCCGGACGCCGCGCACTTACGTCCACGCAGAGCTCCTCCTCCGCCTCCCGTCTGATGGTCTCCAGATCTTCGTCTCCGCTCAGCTCTGTGCCTGCTGCACCCGCGGCGGCCGCGGTCTGGGGGTCTGGCTCTAAGGACAAGAACACAGGGTTACTCACCTTGGGGCGAGTTTTACGCGCAGTGGTCAGGCTGACAAGCTGAAGGGCGGAGGGAGGCCAGCCCCCAGCACAGAAGCTGCGAGAATCCAGGTTAGGACAGGGTTCTGTCTAAAGAGAAAGGAGAGGGGGAGGAGCGAGCCACCCACCGGCTGGAACTTGGCCATGACTCCAAGATCAAAGTACCAGCCAGGGGGCAGGTGTGGGAAAAGGCCTGATTGGCAGGCGAGGAGATAAAGGCCACCTGGGGAGGTGGAGGGGCAGGGGGCTGGAGAGTCCGGGGTCAAGGCCCTGCCCAGGAGGGGCTGCCCTGCAGCGGCGGAAGTGTCCGGGAGGCCCACTAAAGAATGAAAGGGTGGGGCGCCTGGGTGGCTCAGTCGGTTAAGTGTCTGCCTTCAGCTCAGGTCGTGATCCCAGTATCCTGGGATCAGGCTCCGCTCAGCGGGGAGTCTCTCCTTCCCGCTTGTGCTCTTGCAATCTCTGCCTCTCTCAGATAAATAAAATCGTCAGAAAAATGAGCACAGGGTTGCCGGCGAACAGGGAGTTGGGATGGGTTCCTCTCCCCACTCCAGGCTTCCGGTTTTTGAGGTCCCCAAGGCCCTGTCCTGGGGTTCTGTTCTCCCTGCGGCTTCCGTCATTAGAGATCTGTGGCCCAACTTTGCGCATCACAGGTAGGTCCAGTGTGTGCAGTTTGGCTCCGAGAGCCCCCAAGGGCTTCTGAGGCTGCTGTTGTGGGTGACCCCCTGCTGGGACCTCTAGACCTTCCCTCGCTAGGCCCAGCGGTCTGTCTCCACAGGCCATCCCCATGGCTTCTCCGATTCAGTGCTTGTAATCACTGCCCCAGTCTGCTTCCCCTCTGCCAGCCCTTCCTCCTGCACCCCTTGTCCTTGTCTTGCTCGTGGCGCCGTGGTCTCCAGCTTCCCAGCCACTGGAAGATTGTCAAGGCAGCGGCTGGGTCTCTTTGTTCTCCCCAAACCATCTGCAAGTCACTTCACTCCTCTGGGCCTCTGTTTCCACTCCCATAAGATGGGGGGGCCACACGAGAGCACCCCCATGCATGTCGGGTGAACAGAGCTGGCTGTGTCTTGCGTCTACACCGCGGCCAACCAGCTCCTCTCCAATTGTGCCCTCCACCCCTTCCAGACGGCAAAGGCTGGGGTCCCTCTCGGGCCACTCTGCTCCCATGCCAGCTGCAGCTCCCAAGCGAAGGCTCCCGGGGGGGGGGGGGGCGTGCAGGCGAGTGCACGGCGACACCTGCTCCGCAGCACGTGGTCAGGCCGCCACTGCGCCTTTTAAACAATACAGCCCGCCTGTCTCTCTCCGTGGGAAGCTGGAGGGAAAACAGGACCCTTTCGGTAGACATTCTCTTCCAGGAACAAGGATGACCAGGCCCTGGGGCGGTTAGCAGCCCCATGCAGCGAAGCCTCGCGAGGGTACAGAGCAGCCCAGAGTGTTTCCAAAGGAAAAAGTCATTCAGAACAAGTCGTGCTTCTCAGAGATGCATTCCAGTCTCATGGTGGAGTCTGGAGAGCTTGAGATGAGCACCTGCAGGGGTGAGCCCAGCACCAGGGAGCACCGTTCTCTTCCCGTGACTGTGGCCGTGACCATTCACATGGGACATTCGCTCCTGCGGTGCCCGTGGGCTGGGCCTGCGCTACGAGCTTACTCGCCCCTCCTACTGCTTCCTCCTTTCCTCCCACCGCCTCTTGCTCCCCTGGCCAAGATCCCTGGGGAATTGCTGGGGCTCACCCCCGGCACAACAGTGTCCCTGAGCTCCTGACAGAGTTGGGTCCATCCCTTCCTACATATGTCCCCTTCCTGATGTACATTTTTCTCTCCCACGCACAGCCTGTGCAAGAGCGGACTACAAGATCAGTTTTTCAGATGCTAATGAAGGATGCGGCTCTAAATCCCTGTGGATAGTGTGGGGCACTATCTGGAGGTGGGGAGAGGGCAGGGCTCTGTTGGGTTAATTATTGAGGATGGTCTGCTCTGTCCAGATCCTCTGGCTGGAAAGAGAATTCAGCCATGCCTGGCACCCTGGGGGTGTGGTATAGCCCTTGCCCCTCTGGCTGGTGTCCTTGGCGATCAGCAGACAGTGGGGAGCCTTCCTTCTGGGAACCTGTGTTTTGGGCCAGCCCAGCCAAACTCCTCAACAGAGGAGTCCCCACATGCTGCTCAGGGGGACAAAACGTTCCCCTTCTCTCAAGATCCTATGGCTGGGCACATTCCAGGTCCGGCTCACAGCATCCCGGGCAAGTGCTGGGTTTACACGTTAGTCAGCGGGACCCAAGGAGCGTGGCTGACCCTGCCAGGGGGCCTGCATTGCCTAGATCTACATCACCCCCTACAGCGGCCACGAAGCCATGGAGGGCTGGCTCCGGGGCACTAGACATGTCACCTGTGCTCCCAAGGCACTGAAGTTCTTATTTGGCTTTTATTTTTAATTCATTTACACTTCACACCTGAAGCAGTGAAAAACAACTCCCTCTCCCTCGAACCACCGAACCTTGAACCATCGGCCCTGAGATATCAAATATGCTCTGGGCTTTGAGGACACGGAGCTGATCAAAGTATCTCACAGAGAATTTTACATTGAGTCATGTGAATATATTTCAGATCTATCAGGTTCGATTAAAACAGAATGTTGGTGTTTCACCCAACATTCTTTTTTACTCTGTTGACTAGAAAATGCGGTTCTGGCCCCACTGTATTTCCATGAGCAGTGCTGCGCTAGCAAATGAGACAAGTCTACTTTATCCTAAAGGCACAGTCGTTGGAAACTGTCCCCCAGGTGCACTGGGGGTGCACGAACGTGGCCCTCAGCTCCTTACCTTTGCAGGCAGCTCCGGGGGTGGCTGGCCTCATGGCCTCCTCCAGGTGTGGCCCCACTGGCTCCCGGCCTTCCGTCTCCCTGCTGACCTCCACCAGCAGCTCCTCCCCAAGATTCGATTTCTCCGGGAAGAGCTCATCCTTGGCCTCAAAGCTCTCCCTGACAAATAGCTCCATTTTCTGCCGCCTCTCCCCCTCCTCACGAGGCTCCTCCTTCCCTGGCACGCTGCCATCCACAAGCTTGCTCTCCTCTGGCTCCAGCTCGTCCCCTGAATGGGAGAAGTCCAAGGGTGAGCCACAAAATGGCCTGGGGGGAACAGGGGGGGTCTGGATGTCTCTTGGGGACATGCTGTGAGCTGCTGGGGGTGAGCTCAGGGGACTGTCAGGGACACAGCGAAGGTGTCTGTCAAAGTGCATGCTGAGAGTGGAGGAAGCAGAGCTCAGTGTCCTCAGTGGAGGTGGGGGGTTGGCTGGCGCTCAGCACAGCCGTCTAGTGGCATGTGACACGCCTCAAGAGCATGCCGAGGGTTCTTAGGAGATGCACACCGAAGCACTGGGCTTACCAGCCTTGATATCTACCTTGACTTTGAAATGGCTCCGCAGAACAGGTGTGTGTGTGTGTGTGTGTGTGTGTGTGTGTGTGAGAGAGAGAGAGAGAATGTTGAACACCATCCATTCTTTTTTTTTTTTAAGATTTTATTTATTTATTTGACAGAGAGAGATCACAAGCAGGCAGAGAGGCAGGCAGAGAGAGAGGAGGAAGCAGGCTCCCCGCTGAGCAGAGAGCCCGATGCGGGGCTCGATCCCAGGACCCTGAGATCATGACCGGAGCCGAAGGCAGCGGCTTAACCCACTGAGCCACCCAGGCGCCCCGAACACCATCCATTCTAAGCAGGCACAATACAAGCTTTTCTGAAACTGAAAAATACCAAAATGAAAAGCTTGGACCAGGAAAACTGCTTTAGGAGAATGTCTGCTTTATGGAAAATACATTATGCTAATTTGAAATAGGCAGAAAATAGAGTTATGCCATTGTTCTACAAAATCCATAAATGTTACATGCGTGGAGAAAAGCTGGGAAGTGCTCATGCGAAATCCTGAGTGGTTCTTGCTGCAATTATTACTGGTGCTTTCTTGTTTCCTATGTGTGGTTGGGTTCACATTTTGTAATTAGGTGAGAAACAGTCAATTTCATTTAAAAACACACATGGAGACTCCAGTTCCTCTACTGGGTACAGGATGAGGAAGAGGGTGCTCTTACTTATTAAGGTGGCCTGAGGACCGTCCCTAGGATCCTGCACTAGGCTTGGACCAGTGCAGACCCAGGATTCACTCTCTCCCTAGAAGCCTTTAACAAACACTGACAAATGCATCGGGTGTGGGCAGGTGGCTCTGAGCCCTGGATTTGGGGCAATAGATTGGGGAGATAGGGGGGTTCATTTACCATAACCTGGGAGCAGACAGATTCGTGAAACTGGGTGAGAGAGGGCAAGGCCGGGAAACAGGTTCTAAGATCCTGGAATAGACCAACCAGGGCCGAGAACATCTCCCAGCCCGCCGTGATCCTGCCAAGGGAGGAATCGGGGGATACCGAACCTTTCGAGGGTTTGGCAGGCTTCATACAACTGCCCGGACTGTTGGCTCTAGTCTGAGCTAATCAGAGGGAGCACGGTCTGTGCCACAGAGAAGGCATGCTGCCACCATTCCGAGTTCACAGAACTGAATGGTCACGGTGGGCCATTACAAGGAACGAAGTTCGGATCATGCAGTCACCTGGAGGCACCCCAAAGTACCAGGCCAGGCGAGAGGAGCCAGACACAAAGGTCACGTCTTACGGGGAGCGCCATGTATACGAAGCACCCAGAAACGCAGGTGGTGGTCATCAGGGGCTGGTGGTGGACAACATTGTGGTGATGGGGAGGCGTTACTGCTCACCGGCACAGGGTTTTATTCTTGGATGACGACAATGTTTTGGAAATAGAGGTGCTGGTTGCCCCACACTGTGATCATACCAAATGCCCCGTCGGGTCAGTTTTATGTTATGTGAATTTCACGTCAATGGAAAGAAAGGTCCAGGGCCTCCATGTTTTTCCACGGTGATTCTCCGGAACCCGGGCTGCAGCTCCCTCCCTGGCCCCCCAGCACTGGGGCCACCTTGCCCCCACATGAGCCACCAAGCTGATGCCACTAGCATCCCCCCTTCATGCCCTACCACTCCTGTCACCTGCCATGGCAAGGCTGGTTTTCAGGGCCCTTCTAGATGTGATGTCGCCCAACGCAGCTAACCTTATTTGATTTCCCAGTTCCCAACTGAATTCCAAGCATGGGCATCTGACTGTCCTCTGCACCTCCCCAGGGGAGGCGTGGGCTCCTCAGGGGAGTGGAACCCCATGCTCTCCCTGTGGGCATCTGTGACAATGTCTGCATGCGAGGAAATACGTGGGCCTGACATGTGGGTGCCAAAACGTATTTCTTTACTCCACTCCCTGCAGGCAAACGGTGGATTTAAGGGAGCAGTAGTACGAATGTAAATCTTAATAACCACGTGACTGAGATTCGGAAAGCACAGACTGAGCCCTTGGTCTAGATGCTGGCTGGTGGTGTTGCTGTCCGTGGCCCTACCTGGGGTCAGCAGGAAATCAGTACACCGCCACACATTCTTTCATAAGAATTCACGATGTTCCTTTGCGGTAGACGAAATAATGGCCCCACAAAGGCATCGGTGTGCTAATCCCAGAACATGTCATTATGTGACCTCATGTAGTAAAAGGGACTTGGCAGATGAGATTAGGACCCTGAGATGGGGCGATGATTCTAGATTATCGCAGTGGGCTCGGTGTCACCACACCTTAAGAGAGCGGGGGTGGGAGGGGGCAGGGTGTCAGAGCTAGAGAGAGACTTGAAGGTCCTGCCTAGGAAGGCGGGGGAGGGGCCACAGGCCCAGGGATGAGGGCTCCTCTGGAAGCTGGAAAAGACTGAAGAACAGATTCCCCCTGGAGTTTCCAGAAGGAACGCAGCCCTGCCTGCACTTTGATTGTAGCCCCATGAGACCCGCCATCAGACTTGTGAGCTACACAGCTGTGATGATAAAATGGGTTGTTTTTCAAGTCCCTAAATTTACGGTAATTTCTTAGCATAGTCCAAGAACAGTAATATATCGCTTATTTGGGAAAATGGAGGCTATTTTAACACAACTGAGCTTCCGTCCCTCAAAGTGGATTGAAACTGTCCGTTCATGCTAGGGCCCTTCCCCGCCCTTGGCAGGTGAGTGAGGCCGCAGGCACGTGGATCGGAACATGTGTGTGAATCCAAGGTCAGAAATGAATCCCCAAGATGAAAGACCAAGTTCCCCAGCCCAGACTTGTAGTCTAAAGGGAGCCCTGGGTGCTGCTCCCATCCCACATTCGTACCTTCCTCCCAGCTGGCTTTCTGCCGCCTTCTCTCTTCCGCCCGCCGCTTGATCATCGCCAGCGCCTCGATGCTGTCCTCGATCTTCTTCCGCTCTCGGCTCTCCCACTGCTGTCTCTCCTCTTTCTCAGCGGCAAGCCCGCCCCTGGCCCAGGCCTCCGCACAAGCTCTGTGGAGGAGGACAACCAAGAAACAGAAAGTGGGGAGATCTGAATCTTCACCGGTCGAAAGGAAATTCAAAACAGACTGTCTCACCAAACATGCTCATTTCCCCCAAACCAAACTGAAGGCATGCGGGACACGTGGCCACAAGGATACCAGTTCCTACGTGCACATGTCCGTCCTTGGTGGTTTCCAGAGCCTTCTCCATGGGATGCCAACAGCACCAGCAATAAAAGGAAAAATAGAGAAGTTGGCCTCCATCAAAATTAAAAATGTTTGAGGGGTGCCTGAGTGGCTCAGTGGGTTAAGCCTCTGCCTTCGGCTCAGGTCATGATCTCAGGGTCCTGGGATCGAGCCCCGCATCGGGTTCTCTTTTCAGTGGGGAGTCTGCTTCCCCCTCTCTCTCTGCCTGCCTCTCTGCCTACTTGTGATCTCTCTGTCAAATAAATAATCTTTTTTTTTTAAAGATTTTATTTATTTATTTGACAGAGATCACAAGTAGGCAGAGAGGCAGGCAGAGAGAGAGGAGGAAGCAGGCTCCCCGCTGAGCAGAGAGCCTGATGCGGGGCTCGATCCCAGGACCCTGGGATCATGACCTGAGCCGAAGGCAGAGGCTTTAACCCACTGAACCACCCAGGCGCCCCAATATAATCTTAAAAAAAATTAAAAATGTTTGAGACAAAAAGAACGCCATAAACAGAGTTAAAAGGTACCCCATGGAATGAGGGACGGGGTCTGCGATCATATGCCTACGGAGGGACGTGTATAGAGCATACATAAAGAACTTCCATGACTCACGACTGCAAAGACAACACAATCTAAAAGTAGGGGGAATTTCAAAGAATGAAATGAGAAGCCACAGATTGGGAGAAAATATTCATGGGTAAGATAACTGATAAATGGCTTATATCCAAAACAGACAACTACGAAACCTCAAAAAAAAAAAAAAAAATCACCAAAAAAAAAAAAAAAAAGTGGGAAATGACCTAATGACCTAGACACTTCACCCAAGAAGGCAGGCAGATGGCAGAGCAGCTGAAGATGCTGTGACATCGGGGAACTGTGGTTATAGCAGCGCGGTACCCCAGCACACCTGTCAGAACAGCTGAAATTCTACACGCGGCCACCAGACACTGGCGAGGAGGTGGCCTCCCGTGGCTGCCGGGAATGCGGGCCCACGCCGCCAGCTTGGAAGAGCCTAGAAGCTACAGAGCTACAAGAAATCCTCCCCGACCAGCCGGCACCATGCTCCCAAGGGTCTGCTCTACGCAGCTGAAAACAAATGTCCACACGAAAGCCTTCATCAATGTCCACAGTGGTACACTTCACAATAGCCCCAAAGTGGAAACAACCCCAAGTCCATCGGCTGACGGCTAAACACAGCACGGGGTATCCAAGGGGAATCCTGTCTGGGGACGTTATGTTGGAAGGAGTTACGGACACACGCTTCAGTGTGCGTGAACCTTGACACTACGATGCTGAGTGAAAGCAGCCGGTCACGCGAGACCGCATGTGGTATGAGTCCGCCAATATGAAGCATTCAGAATAGGAAAAATCCCCTAGAGACGGGGACTAGCAGAGGGAAGAATGAGGACTATCAGCTAACAAGTAAAGGTTATTCTTTGGGGGCAATAAAAATATTGTAGAATTGATGCGGTCTTAGTTGCCCAAATCTGCGAATGTATTAGAGACCGTTGAGTCACCCACTTGAAGTGGGAGAACCGGTCCAGGGGCTGGGGATACAGCAGGGAACATAAGAGGTGACAATACCCGCTGCCTTTTTATGGGGACAGATCCTAAAGAAGGAAACGAGTATGTGAGAGGCTGATGTATCCTAAGAAGCGAAATCCGGATAAAGAGACACCAGGTGGGAAAGGTGCTCCTGAGATAGGGGCTGGGTCAGGGAGGGCTTCCTGAGGTGACACGGGAGGGGACACATGCAAACACCTGTGAGGAGCTCCCCAGGCAGGGAGAACAGCGAGTGGCTGGCGTGGGACCACTAGGGATGGGAGGAATGAAGACTCAAACCCAGGGGAGCCCAACCCCTGAACCAAGTGGCTCTACACATGGGGGCCAGCCAGTTCCTGTCCCCCTGGATGAGGCTCAGAGTCCTTAGTCGCAGCCACTCCCACTGGTTCACTCCTTCTGACCCCGCCTGTGCTTCTCAAATCTCACCTGTTACTCACAAGCACCCTGAGGTCATATTGTCCCCACTTTCCAGATGAGGAACATGAGGCTGGGGAGGTTAGCAAGCCCGTCTGAGGGAACAGAGCTCAGCGCTGCGGGGCTGGGCTCCAAAATCCTCACCCAGCCTCTGCTTGGTGTCTCCCCACTGTTGCCCCCAGGGCTGGGTGCCGTGGAACTGGGTGCGCCTCCTCTCTGCCGCCCTGACTTCCCAGAAGCAGGTGGTCTTGTTTTCTGACATGGTTGGCGTACAGGCTCTCCCTTCTCTTTGAGATATTTGTTACTTTAACTTTATGAATTAAAAAACCTATTAGCAGCTGCATGGTTTCTGAAATGCTGTGTGCTTTAGAATTCAAACTGCCCTTCCCTTCGAGCAGCCCATGTTACTGAGGTTTTATTCTAAGGCGGAAGGAATAGTGACCTAAATTAAAAACGTAGATATTAAAGTAGTGACAACACACAGGGCAGTCTGTGCTCAATATTCTTAACATAAAAAAAGAGCTCCTACGAACCAATAACAAAAGGACTTCCAAAAGGATACTGAGAGGAAGTTACAAATGGAGGACTCCCAGAGGAAGAGATCCATTTGCCCAACAAACACAGTAAGAGCGCCGGACCTCATCAGTTACCCCCAAAATAAGAGGAGACGCAATCTCTACTGATCAGTTCACCCGGTGAAGATTTCTTTTACACGGCTCTATTGGGTGAAGTCATGAGCTGTTACAAACTTTCTAGAAAACAGTTAGAAGATATTTACAAGCACCTTTAACAAGGCTCAAACCACAGTCTTTAATCCAATAATACAACTCTTAGAATCCCACCCTATGGAAATCAACATGGAGGTCAGAGACTTATGTGCAAGGATGGTTAGCAGAGGATTATGAAGAAAAAAAAATCTGTGCTCAGAAGTAGGGAATTTCTTGTTATGAATAATGATGTCACCCTGAAACTTGTTTCCGAAGAATATGTAATGATGTGTGAAAATGCTCACAAGTCAGAAACGTGTACAAGTTCACTCTTAAGTGTGCTCGACGATGCCATATAAAAATGTGGGGGAAAAAGGGCTTCTCTCCTCCTTACCTGTCCTTGGGGAAAACTGGTCTGTCATCCAAGTACGTTAAATGTTTTAGTCGAACGGTGACGGTCTTTCGATAATTAGCGATGTGCCTGATAACGGGGTTTCCCATCAAATTCAGGACGCGCTGGAAGCACAGGCAGAACCAGACTGATTAGTAAACCATGGGTGTGATTCAAAGAGCTTACATGTGCTGCGCTCTGAGAATCCATAAATACAACACCTGTGCCCCCGTCCCCTCCTGAGGATTTTATTAGGGAAGCCAGAAGGTTGTCCTTGCTTTCATGCCGTCAGACCCGTCCTGATCATGGAGCAGCCCTTTCTTGTATTTGAATTCCAGACCTGAAATCTCAAGTGTCCTTCCAGAACAATCTTGGAAAACACATCCGAAGGCCTGTCCAACTCAGCGAGGACATTATTTTGCTCACCCAAGCTCTTTTGCTGACAGTAACCTCAGGCTGATTGATTGATTTCTCTCCTTCCCAGCCAGCACCGATTTTAAGAAAGCGTACACAGCAGCAGGGTGGGCGGGGGGCGGGGGGGGATGGAGGCGGGACGGGAAGCATGGATAGGGAAAGGATGGAGGGTGCCCACTCGCCAGGCTCATGCATCTGCTGGATGTCTTTGGGACCTGTGTGGCATCACCTGTCCTTAAACCAATTTCTAACCCCCACACCTCAGACTGTGGCTGCATTTGAAGAAAGGGCCTTTGGGCACCTGGGTGGCTCAGTTGGTTAAGCAACTGCCTTTGGCTCGGGTCATGATTCCGGCGTCCCGGGGTTGAGTCCCACATGCGGCTCCCGGGTCCATGGGGATTCTGCTTCTCCCTCTGACCTTCTCCCCTCTCATGCTCTCTCTCACTGTCTCTCCCTCAAATAAATAAATAAAATCTTAAAAAAAAAAAAAGAAAGGGCCTTTAAAGGGGTGAATCAGATTATATGCGGTCCTTAGGGTAGGCCCTAGTCCAGCCTGATGGGTGTCCTTAGAACAGGGGACTGGGACACAGACACATAGAGGAGACAATGGGAGGACATGGGACATCAGGGGAGGCCTCGGGAGAAACCACTACCCCCCACACCCTGACACTTTGGTCCCGGACCACTCCTACCCTCTAGAATCAGGAGAAAGTAAATTTCTCCAATAATAACAATTCTCCAAATAAATAATTTCTCCAAAATTCTCCAAAATAACAATTTCTCCAAATAAACAAATACATTTGTTTAAGCCACCCAGTCTCTGGTACTTCATTACAGCAGTTAAATGAAAAGAAAATAAAAAAGTATTATATGATACAGCTTTATTTGATGGCTGTGTGCTGGCAATTCTAACTAGTCCTGCTCGATGATCTACTAGAAAGTTGTTCCCAAACTATGATTTCCCTGCTATTTTTCTTAAAATGGACTCATTTTTCCCTTACATAGTATGGACTCTGATCAGTAAACAGTGAACTTGGGGTTTTGCGGTTCTATTTTTAATATGTTCCCCAGAGCACATGACAATACCGGCACAAGGGAAAGCAAGGAAGCCATCAAGGGGCCCACAGGATGGGGTTGACCACAGGTCGGAAGATGGGACTGTCTAAATATCCAAAATTAAAATGACACCAAGGGTTACATCCTATCAAATACGGCAGACATAAACCCATGAGTTCATGACGACACCATGGAAGGAAAAACCGTCCCTTGTCACCATTCGTGGTTGCTAGGGCTTGGCTCCTTTCTCTGAAGATTCATGAATGAACAAGAAAGAACCAAGACTTCATCATGGCCCTTTCTGTATGAACTATATACTGGGGAACCACTAGGAGATGAGTGAGTTCCTCATGGGAGAAGCGCTCCAGCTAATAAAAGAGGCAGGAACAGGAGGGCTGGACCGTGGCCACTGCGTGGCTCCTGAAGGAAGGGCTCACGCTCCGAGAGTGGAGATGGAGGGAGGGGGCTCTACCTTGGCTGCAGCAGGGGGGCGACCCCGGAGCCCCATCTGGCTGTGTTCGAGTTACAAACGAGGGAGGCAGGCAGACTTCACAGGCCCTGTGAGGGGGCGCAGCGACCCCCTCCCAGGAAAGCTCTGAAATGAACATGCTCAGTTCCGCCGGCATCGCCCGAGAAATACGGGTCTGAGCAGAACGGGCTACGGGACGCTACGGGGAGGCCATCAACCAAATCCAGAGTGTGGCAGAGTTCTGAGAAAGGAACTGGATTCCTTGACAGATTAAGGGGAGGGGGACCCATCAGGAAAAGAAGTGCTTATGGGTCTGAGATCTGTGAGGGGAATGACACAGTATCGGGCACGCAGGGTACTCCAGCTAAAGACCCCGAGAGCACAGGCGGGATGAAGGACGAAGGGGAGGAGAGGAGGGGAGCGGAAGGCCTCTAGAGATCGGGTCTCTAAAGAATGCACATTTTACCAAATCAGGCATGCTCTCCAGGATGCTCAGGATTTCCGGATCGCTCAGCTTATTGTGGGAAAGGTCAAGGACGCAGAGTTTCAAGCAGTCCTTTAGATGCTGAATGTCTTCCACGGTCTCCAAGTGATTGTGGGCCATCTGGAGCGTGTTCAGGACCGGCAGACAGGCTGCAAGGTGAGGTCAGCGGAAGTGAGCAATGGGGATCTACACACCTTTCAGAAGCCCCTCTCGCCCCCCCGGGGGGGAAGCGGTGGGCACAAGGGCATCCAGACCCCTTGCGTGGCATCTTACAGAGGTTTTCAATGGTCTTGATGTAATTGTTGCTCAGGTTAAGAGCATCCAGTTTCTGCAGAGGTTCTAAGTTCTCGATTTTATGCAGCAAATTCACTTGCAAGAAGAGGCAGCGCAGTTCGGTCTGGGCGTCCAGGTTCTCGATCTTCTGTATCCCGTTGCACTCCAGCCAGAGGCAGCGCAGCCCCGTGTACTCCTCCAGGTTCTCGATGCGATCAAAACCTAGGGAGGAGGAGTGGGGCGTCGGATTCGCTCCCCCGCGCACGCACACGCGAGGCTCGGGGTCACCCTTGTGCTTGGCTACCAGCCCTCCAGCCGCACCTCCTTCCTCTAGCGACCCCACTGCTGCCTTTCTTTGGGGACCTGCCTTGCGCTCAGGTCGGTCATGACCCCGGGGTCCTGGGATCGAGCCCCAGGTCAGGCTCCCCCAGGTCTGCTGATACTGCCCCCCTGCCCATACACACGCACCGTGGCTCCCTGGGCGGCCAATCAGAGTCACAGCAATTACTCTGCACTGGTCACACTTAGCCAAGCAAGGCCAACTTGGATGAACTCTGGGAGGTTTCGCTGACTCCAGTGGAGAGAGGGAGTCTTTCTGCCGGAATTGCCAGCTCCGTCGGGTGGAGCCTAGTGCCGCAGCGGCTACCTTCCCTTCTCGGCTGGGAGTGGGTGGAGGTGAGGGGCAACCTGCCTCAAATGAACCAAAGGAAAGCAGGGCCAAGCCCGGGAAAGAGACAGCCCGGGAGGCTATGCCATGAGCATGGGGTCTGGCTAAGACCCAAGCGAGGACAAACTGTGGGGCTTTCCCTCTTTTTATTTTTCAGATTTTATTTATTTGACAGAGAGAGAGAGAGAGAGAGAGAGAGCACAAGCAGGGGGAGTGGCAGAAGGAGAGGGAGAAGCAGGATCCCTGCTGAGCAGGGATCCAGACCTGGGGGAGCCCCACCTGGGGCTCGATCCCAGGATCCCTGGGGTCAGGACCAACCTGCCCCCAAGGCAGACACTTGACCACTGAGCAATCCAGGTGCCCTCCAGTTGTGGGTTTTGTTTTATTTTTCAGTTTTAGGAGCCAAATTTAAGGTTAGGAAAACAAATGCTCTTTGCTTTGGTAACTCACCGTCAGTCTGTAATTCAGGATTCATCTATTACCAAGGCCTTCAAAAAGTTATTTTGTTGTCTGAAAAAGTTTTAATTAAAAAGTTACAGTATTGGGGCGCCTGGGTGGCTCAGTGGGTTAAGCCTCTGCCTTCGACTCCGGTCATGATCTCAGGGTCCTGGGATCGAGCCCCACATCAGGCTCTCTGCTCAGCAGGGAGCCTGCTTTCTCCTCTCTCTCTCTCTGCCTGTCTCTCTGCCTGGTTGTGATCTCTGTCTGTCAAATAAATAAATAAAATCTTAAAAAAAAAAAGTTACAGTATCCCTTGTGAGCCAGAATGACCCAGCTAAGCCACTCCCCGGGTCCTGGTCCTCAGAAATAGTACCAGATAATGAATTTGTTTCAGGTACTAGCTTTGGGGACGATCTGGCCTGTGATAGCACAAGATTATATGGGCACATGTCCCTCCTAGTTTTCTACCTTCTTTCCACTTTGTCTGACCCATGAGATCCTCTTCTTCCTACCTGTTAAATATCGGGTCCCCTGGGGTCAGCCCTGCTGTCATTCCAGGACTGCGACACCTCCACGTTGGGTGCAGAATTTCGGAGGGGGCCACGTGGAGGTGAGGAGACCAGTTAGGAGTCATTGCATTCCTCGCATTTCTTTAAGGCGTGTGTGCTGCTGGTGTCCTTTGTGGGCTTCACAGTGGCTGCCCCATCCCCCAGGACACCCAAGGCATCTTGGCCATCTGCGTCTCCGGATCTCCAGCACTGAGCACAGAGGATCTTGGTGAATGTGCAGTGACTGAATGAGGACCACACCTAGGGAGCAGGTCGGCCACCCTGCACGCAGAGGCAGCGGAAGCTGTCTCTCCTGTTCATCTTTGCTGGAACTAGCCGGGCCTGCGAATCCCAGATGAGGTTTACATGTGACCCTGCACGCCAAGCCTGGGTCCCCCTGGATGCCACTGGTCATGCTTCTCCGATCTGGGAGGCACTGACCGCTCTCTTCTTTCAAGACGCGTCCCCCCAAGCCCAATGTCCACCACTAGATTGCTGGCTTGAAAAAGATGTAGGTCCTTCAGAAAATAAAAATTAAGGATATCAACATGCTCCCTTGCTATCCGCAGAGTCGGTGGCCCCCTTTATATAAACTCCAGTCAGGGAAGACATGTCAAGGAAAGATGATTTTTTTTCTACAAATCTTCACTCAACTTTGAAATTTCTGCTTCAGTGGATTTTGAAAACTCCAGAGGATCCCAGCAAGAAATTTTGTTGATGTCTAGAGCCTTCGCCCTGACACGACATACCTCTACTGGTCCTTACCTTTAAAGTGTAAATACAGTGTATCATTCAGTGCTGGGGTAATATAAAGCTTGTGTTGCTTGCAGAGTCTTTGCAGAAAGCTTTTAGTCATTCTGTTAAATGAACAAGAAATTGATTGCAATTTGTCAGTTGTGAAATATATTCCAAAACTTCTCTACACACCCATTTCTTCCTTAAATTTCAAAATAGCCTGCATGACTGATAACTTTTTTTTTTTTTTTGCCTGATAAACTATTTTAAATTCTTTTTTTGCATGCCTTTCAGGGCCTCATCCAATATCATTACTTTCAGCATTCTTAAAAATTGCAATGTATGTTCTAATAAAAATACTTTTAATAGTGTCATCAGGAACTACTGATGTTTCTCTCTCCAGGCCTGGCATTAAAGTTTAATACCTTGTGGTTAGCTGTGTCATAGAGGCAGAGCTGCTCTGACTCTGATACTGATTCTCAGACACTAGGGCAACTGTTTAATCTCTGGGAGCCTCAATTTCCTTGTCTATACGAAGAGGTGAGGATACTACCTACCTTCCTCGGTAAATGTGTACTGTAATTGGCAGCAGCGTACCTGGGGCCACAGTCTTCCTTGTCATCTCTCTGGTGTGTGAAGTGACTGTCCGACCTGCTGTCACCGCTCTGTTTCTGCTCACTTGGGTACGACGCGGCAGAAGGACCCACACATATTTCCTTCGGATCATTAATTTCTATAAAAGAAGAGATTTGCTCTACAGAGATGAAGGGATGTATAGAAAGTTTGCCCATTTTCAACTTGATTAATAAATGTCTGCTTTTAGTATGGACCAGGAGTACTCTTGAAGCGTGTGGCAGTGTGTAAAGCATTGGTAAGGACCGTGGAAATGTCGGTTCTGGGCAGGTCCTCTCTGAACCCTCAGGTACTTGGGGGCACCTGGGTGGCTCATTCATTAAGCGCCTGCCTTCAGCTCGGGTCGTAGTCCCAGAGTCCTGGGATCGGGCTCCACATCGGGCTCCCTGCTCTATTGGGAGGCCTGCTTCTCCCTCTCCCATTCCCACTGCTTGTGTTTCCTCTCTTGCTGTCTATCAAATAGATAGATGAATGAATCAATCAATCAATAAATATAAAAAATAAAATCTCGGGTACAGGGGCACAAGGACACATGTACAAAGATATTCATCATTGCATCACTTTTAACAGCCAAAGACTGTCAACAGTGCAAACGTCTCCCCATTGTGACTGGTTAAACAGTGGGTTAGGATTCTGCCTTGGAGAAGAATGCATCAGAGCTACATTAATAAATGCAGAAATTCTCAGAAACATGTATGAGATGATAAAGCAAGTTTCATAATAAGCACAGGGTACCATTTATGTAAGTTAAAAACATACAAACCAATGCATTATGTGTTGTTTAAGGACATATTATATATATATATATATATATATATATATATATATATATATATATGGGGGGAGAGAATGTGCAGGAGGGAGGGGGAGAGAAAGAGAGAGAGAGAGAGAGAGAGAGAGAGAGAGAGATGATTTAAAGAATCCACACAAAATTCCAAAGAAGGGAAGGGAAAAGGGAATGGGACTGAGAATTGGATTCAGAGGAGGGCAAAAGGAGCACCAACTTTATCTGAAATGTCTTATTTCTTCAATTTAAAAAAAAGACTTGGGGCACCTGGGTGGCTCAGTGGGTTGAGCCTCTGCCTTTGGCTTGGGTCATGATCCCAGGGTCCTGGGATGGAGCATGGGGCTCCCTACTCAGCGGGGAGCCTGCTTCCCCCAGGGCTGCCTGCCTCTCTGCCTACTTGTGATCCTTGTCTGTCAAATAAATAAAATCTAAAAAAAAAAAAAAAGACTTAAAAATGATAAAATGTTCATCATTTTCAATTCTTAGTGATGACACATGGTGGTTGTTAAAATGTTCCCTCTTCCTTTTTAAAAGCGCCCAAAAGAAAAGCCACGGGAGAAGAAAGAAAAGTGGTGAAAATATCTTTGGTAAAAAGAGAAAGAGCACATTCAAAGTCACTTAATTTTGTTTAAAGGTCAATCAAAATCAGCCAGTTCAAATGCACTTAATTTCTAAGAGCCGCTGGCTGCTGGGCGCTGTGTTCCTGTGGTCTATTGAACCAGACTAAATGCTCTGTGTGTGGGAGTGTGTCTTACACTCTTCCACTTCCCACTGCACACGATGCCCAGCCATAAGAGGCACCAGATAAGTGACTGTGGAATAAATGAAGAGGAGGGAACTCAATATACATCATGATTATCTGAATATGAGAACTAGCCTTGCTTAATTGCCCACTGTAACCCAGAAGCCTAACTGTAATGATCTCTGCCTATGGACGAGTAGGCCGCAGGCAGAGAGGTTAAACTCTGGGGTGACAGCCATAAAGCTGGCGAGTTGTGGAGCTGTAATCTGGATCCAGCGGGAGTGGCTCCAAAGCCTGTCTCTTTCCAGAGAGCAACATGGCTTCCCTACAGCTCTTCATACAGGGCGTGCCTGGACAGTTAAAGCTGTGTTTGTTGAACCGGTTCAAAAAATGAAACACAGGGCGTCTGGGTGGCTCAGTGGGTTAAGCCTCTGCCCTCGGCTCAGGTCATGATCTCAGGGTCCTGGGATTGAGCCCCACATTGGGCTCTCTGCTCAGCAGGGAGCCTGCTTCCTCCTCTCTCTCTGCCTGCCTCTCTGCCTGCTTGTGATCTCTGTCAAATAAATAAATAAAATCTTAAAAAAATAAATATTTAAAAAGTGAAACACAGATCAAGTAGTTTATCTAGTTGTTAAACAATTTCCTTTAGGGCCTCAAAGTGGGAGCAGAGGCTGAAGTGTGTCTGGGAGACTGGTGAGGCGTCACCCAGTGACCCCAGAACCACCAGCTCCTCGTTCCCGCTCCACGGTGGGTCAGGCACTGGACCGGGCACTGCGGACTCAGCCAGGACGTCCTGCCCCAGCGCCTTTGCTCTTACAGGGAGATAGCAATGGAGGGATACATTCCAAACACGCTACGGGTGGGCGACGGGGAGACGGGCGTGCTGGGAAGGGCCCGCGCTTTGGGTCGGACTCTCCAGCGGGGTCTGTTATACCGTGGACCGCACGAGGGGGACGTCTTTGGAGCAAGCTCCGGGACCGCTGCGGGTCTCGGTGTCTTCGCCACACGAAGTAGGGGAGGAGCGCGCACCGCTGGGGGCGGGAGCACGGCTCCGGAGGTGTGGGCGCTCCTGCTGTCATGACTACCGTTACCGTCGGCTGACAAGGGTAGGGGTGGCTCTGGGTCAGCCCACCGCCCCCCTCGGCTCCCTCGGGCCGGCGGTCTGCACCTTCCTTGCGGCCCCGCGGGCCCGCGTCCCCGTGGTCTCCCGCCGACTCCTCCACGCCCGGCTCCTGCGCGCAGCCCTGCTCCGGCGGCCCGTCCACCACGGGCTCCGAGGCCTCGGGGTGCATGCTTACACCGGACACCCGGTTCCGCGGGGTCGCGACCGCCCCCGGCCCCGTCGGGGAGCTCTGCTTTCCTTCCCCGCCGACCACTAGCGCCCGAGCCGTTGGCAGCCCAACGCTTGCCTGGTCTCCACGGCAACCGCCGCGCACGCGCACTCGGGGGAGGGCGCGCGTCGGGACGCCAGGGGCGGGCCACGCAACGGCTCCGCCCCCGGCGCGTGCGCGGGTCACGTGGGGCGCGGCTCGCGGCAACTGCGGCGGCGGCGGCGGTGGTGATTAGGGTGTTGCTGGTGACGGGGGCGGCGGCCGCGCGGCTCTGGCGGGACCGGCTCCGAGACTGCGCCGTCTCTGCAGGTACCACGCCCCCACCTCACCCCGCTCCTCCCCGCGCCCGGCCCGGGGACCCGGGCCCACTTGCTGTCCCTCGGCCCGTGCCTCCCGGTGCGCCCCGCCACGCCCCCCGGGACCGTACCCCTCGGCGCCATCGGCACCCCGGACCCCCGAACCCCTTTCGTCTCTCCGTCCCCTCGGACCCCCGCCTCGGCACCCCTCCTTCCAGACTCGCCCCCCAGCCCTACGGCGCCCCTTCCCGGCTCCATCCCGGAGTAGCACCCCCGGAGGACCCTCTGTCCTGGGTCCGCCCCCTCCCCCAGGACTCGGCAGACCCGGGGCCCCACCCACCCGAGCGCGGCCCCTCTGCCGCAGACCCCAGCCCGGGGCTCCCTGCGAGACTCCGAGACTCACCCCTTTGTCCGTGCTCCTTTATTCTCATTTCTGGAGGACTTGGTTGGAGTGGCATTTGTTGTCGTCTTTGTTCTGAATTAGGAGTAATTCGGAATCAGGGCGCTCTGGAAGGAAGGGCACCCGCGGCTCCCGAGGCGCGGGGGTTTGCTGGGGTTTGCTGGGCGCTGCCGGCTGCTGGAGAGGAAGGCTTGGGAGATGGATGAAGCCGTCCCCTGGTTCAGAGGAACGTGCAGCCTGGCGGACCCAAGCAAGCCCTGGAGCCCTGGCGGTGATGCCCGCAGGATTCCCGCCCGGGGGTCTCACAATGGGGCGGCTAGCCAGGCCTCTGGACTTCGGTAGACCTCGATCCGAATTCCCGCGGGGGCTGGGTATGTCACTTGCATCTCTGTCGGCCTCAGTTTCCCCATCTGTAAACGGGTGATTGTAACTCAGCCCCCTAAGGTTGGTGAGAGAACAGTGAGGTGTGAGGGACAGAGCTCTTTGCTTAGGGGTGTCTGGGTGTTTCAGTCGGTTAAACTGGCTGCCTGCAGATCCGGTCATGATTCGGGGGTCCTGGGATCAGGCAGAGAGCCTGCTTTTCTCTCCCCTTTGCTGCTTCCCCTGGTCGTGCTCTCTTTTGCTCGATCTCAAATAAATCTTTAAAAAACAAAAAACCCCCAGTCCTTTGCTTAAAGCCAGCTCTGAGTTCTAACCCTGACCAGTGCTAGCTCACCTTGAACGCGGAGTTAGAGGAGCTAATAGCTAAGGTTCACTGAGCATTGAAGTTTGGGGACTGTTCTGTGCTTTACGTGTATGACTTCGTTTAATTCTTAAAATCTTAGGCTGGAACTCTTATCTCCGTGTTTCGGTAACATCGGGTAACGTAAGGAAATCGCGGAGGTGAAGTAACTTCAGCTTCATCCAGCACCGCTCTTGGGAGGGGGAGAGCCTTGATCCGACTCCAGGAAATCTATTTTCAGAGTCTGTGGTTTAGTCACTACAGTAATGTTCTAGGAGCAAAGAGTTCAACAAATCAGTATTTTTTAAGTTGATTTTAAAAATTGGCAGAAAATTCATAGGACATAAAATTCATCCCCTTAGCCATTTTAAAAGTGTGTTCTTCATAGCAGAGCATTCATTATGTGCCACAGCCCCCACTGTTTAATTCCAGAACATTCTCAGCATCTTCGAAAAAAATCCTACCCCTGTTAGCAGTCACTCCCCGTTCCTGCTGTGCCTTTGCTCTGGCCACCCTGATCTATTCTCTGTCTCTGGATTTGCCTTATCTGGACAGTTCATATAGATGATCAGACGGTGTTTGGTCTTTCGCTGAGCGTGGTGTTTCTGGGGTCTGTGTTTTCGGGGTCTGTTTCAGCGGCACGCCCCGCTTCCTTCTTTTTATTGCTGTCTGATACTCCATTATGCGGACAGATCGCCTTTTGTTTACCTATTTGCCTGTTGATAGACATTTGGGTTATTCCCCTGTGTTATCTATTGGGAATTGGGAACGGAGCTGCCTGCGGTAGGCTCTACAAGTTTTTTGTGTTAAGTTATCTTGGGTGGATACCTAGGAATGGATGCCATTGTTATTTTAATTCCAAATGGAGCCCTGAAACCCAGGCCTATTGGATCTCTGATGAGAACTCCCATTTCTGCCCTTTCTGCCTTGCTCCCCGTGAATTCAGGTTAGTGGTATCCCAAAAGTGGGCAAAGGAAAGAAAGGAAATTCCAGAATGTCGTGATATACCGATAGTAACTTTGTGAGGGTACTGACACAAAGGTTGAGAAGCTCCTTACGTTTTTTTTCTCCTCAAGAGTGAAATCTGAGCTTTGAACCCAAAGCTGTGTTTGCTTCTATTTATTAAACAGATGTTTTATACAGACTTATACCAGCTGCTGAGGAGGAATATTAATGGTCGGGGCGATGCTAGCCTCACACCACCACCGAGCCCTCGCAGGAGGGTTAAAGGCGTAAACCTGCAAAGCAAAATTGTGAAAAATTCGAGGAAAAGGCCCTTATGTCCTGGGGCTGAGGGGGGTTTCTTACCTGAAACCCAACAAAGCACAAAGCATACGGGAGAAAGATTGATCTGTTTGCCGTACGATCAAGGTGTTAGTTGGTCAAAAGCACTATAATGTGAGCAAACATAGAGAACCAGTATCTAGAACATAGAGGGAGAAGGGAGACAACACAGTGGAAGGGCAAAAGCTAGGAACAGGCTCACAGATAGCAGAGAAGCTTCATAAGGATGCAGTCAACCTTATCAGTCATGAGGAAATGAAGGTTAAAGCCAGAGTGTCCCCCCCCCTTTCAAGGCTACCCTGGGGGCGGAAGGTGAACCTACTGGTGCAGCCAGTTGGGGAGGGACACTGTGAACTAACGCTGCTGACTGTGCCGTGGGGATTGGCCCAGCAGCTGGAGCAGTGCCTGCCAGAATGCAGCGGGGCCCGGTGGCCCGGCAGCGTGACTCCGGTATGTCCCTTCAACGGACATACCTGTGCGTTCCGCACCTCTGTTCCTAAGTGTAGAGTAAAAGCCAGAAAAACTCCATCCCAGATGCCCGTCAGCGATAGAATGGCCGTGTGAATCCCGGTGCGTTTGTCCCGTGACCCTTGTGCACGGGGAAAGTATATCACAGGGACGAGACTCGAAGACAGCGTTGAGTGAAAAAACGTCACCAGAAATTCACATGCTGTGATTCCTTTAGAGAAAGTTCCAAACCAGACAAAACGGAACACTCTTCTTTCAGAAAAGTTGCTGGGGTAACCGTACCACTATTTTTTTTTTTTTTTTTTTTAGGGCAAGGGAACCGGGAGGTCAGAATTGAGGAGGGTGGTAACCCTCCTGGGGGGCCCAGAAGGTGATGGTAGGATCAGGGGAGAAGCTATGGGGCTTCTGAGTGGGGTGGCCTCGCAGGTGTTTGGTTATTCTTTGAAGTATGTGTAATAGGTTTTACAACTTCTGTGCGTATTTTTCAGTTTTTTCAAGTGGCAGCAAAATTAGTTTTGGATACACCTGCCCTTGAGAAGCTTGTGCTCTGGCTGGGAACCAAGAGACAAGGGAAACAGCCGAACGGAACCCGGAGTGGTGAGGGAAGGGCCCTATGGGTGAGACCGGGGGATGGGAACTCGGAGTCTCGGTGCAGTGGCCAGAGGAGGAGCGGGAAGCGGCACAGGGCTCCCCTTCACCCCACGCCTGGCGTGCGCTGGCACCTATCCGTGAGCACCGGCACCGAGTGGAGGGTTGAGCTGGTCTTGGGAGGACAGACAGGATTTGAGTGTCTCCAGCAAGACAGATGCAGACTCCGGGTGAGAGAAGTAAGATCTCTATGAAAAACCCTAACGAGAAATAAGCCCTCAGCCCTGGAGCCTTATTGAAAAGCCGGACGGTGGCGGCTGTGGGTGAGGGTGGGAAGGACCACCTCAGGCCTGCCCCACTCGGGGGAAGATCATAGGAATCTCTGAGGCTGTTCGTGGCTCCTGCGAACACAAGAAGCTTTTGGTTTAAGGGATGTGCAGGATTTGCAACTTGTCTCTGTGCTGTCCTAAAGACGAGATGGATGGTCTCCCTGTCCTTCCATCCATCGATCCGTCTTAATTTCCTATTGTTGCTGTAACAAATTACCACAAACTTCTCACCGTTTTGGGGGTCAGAAGTCTGGCATCCGTCTCAGGCTAACACCAGGATGTCAGCAAGGCTGTGTCACTCCCAGAGGCTCTGGGGAGAACCTCTTTCCTGCCTTTGCCAGATGCTAGAGGTGCCTGCGTTCTAGAGGGTAACCCCTCTCCCCGTCATCAAGTCCAGTGGCCTCCTGTCTTTAAATCCTGCCTGTCTCCTTGACCTCTGCTTCTTGATCCCATCTCCTTCTTGATTCCATCCCTTCTGACTTTGACCTGCCTCCTTCCTCCAAGGCCACGTGTGATCACAGTGGTCCCCACCCGGATCATTCAGGATCAGCTCCTCCTTTTAAGGTCCTTAGCTTAATCATATCTGCCAAGGCCTCTTTGCCACTAAGGTGGGGGCATTTGTGAGATGCCTGCGAGGATTAGGGCGTGGCCAGCTCCCAGGGCCACTGTGGTGTCCCACGCTGCCTTTGGTGGGGCTTTCACTGTCTTCTCCCATCATGCTAGCTTGTTTCCGTGAAAGCATCTGGCCGGTCTGTCTGATGGCCTTTTACCGTCAGGCCTCATTTGTTTAGGTAACTAAACAATGGTGATGTCAGTGGTGGAGCCCACTCGTGCCCCAGAACTCTTGCTTCATGAAGGTTTCATATGAGGTTTGCCGGCTCTTGTCACTGCTGGGCTGAGCCCGCTAAACTCTGGGTCAGGAGAATGTTACATGTCACAGCAGGGCTTTGTTCTGTTCTGTTTTTAAATTTTACTTATTTTATTATCTCTACACCCAGCATAGGGCTTGAACGTGTGACCGGGAGATCAAGAGTCGCCCGTTCTACTGACTGAGCCAGCCAGGCACCCCCATAGACGTCCTCTGAAGACGTGACTTTGCCCCTTGGAGTTTTGACTATAATTATCCCATGACACTTTTGTGTTTGCACTGTTACCTTTAGGGTTTGTTTTAGGACCCTCTGGGAGCAATTTTAGGTTTACCTTAAAACAGAGAGAAAGGTACAGAGATGGCCCGCATACCCTGATCCCACACACGCAGAGCATTCCCCCACTGTCGAGGTCACTCACCAGAATGGTGCCTTTTTTTTTTTTAAAGTCAGGGAGGAACCTGCATGGACACGTCACCATCACCCGAAGTTCGTAGTTTACCTGGACGACCTTCACGTGTTTGATGTGTCAGCGCTGATGAATGTTGCCCTGTAGACGTGGAAAGTGCCTCAGACGATAGGGAATTGCTCTTTTCCTATTTGGGGGACAGCTCTCTTTTCCTCCACCTGTTTTTCTCCTACTTGGTTCACTGATGACTGAGTTTTCTGTAGCGGCGGGAAAACAAAGCTTTAGAACTTCTATAGGCAGATTGGGTGGGGGCCGGGATTTTACTGTGGTGCAGTGCTGCTTTCTAAATAATGGGCTTCCTACATTTTAGCCTAGTGCCTGTCTGCCGAGAAGTGGCCTAGTCAAACCCTCATAGCAGGGTAAATGCAGCGAGGTATCTTGGTAGGGTTCTGGGCTTAAATGTGTAATGAACTCCTTTAACCTGGATTTCTGTGAGATTTCCTGGATATTAATGGCTTTGGGGGAAGTCTTGATTTCTTCTTTCATTAGGAAGACACTATTTTCCATCGTACTCAAGGGTGGGGAGAGGACTGAGAGGATGTCTGGAATGTCTACGTCCTGTCGTTTTCCATTTACGCTCCATCAGGTTGTGAACAAATGTAGGAGAAGGTCTGATCTGTCTGAGAAGCAGCACGAGTCTTCACAAAGCCATGTGGTCTCTGTTCAGCCTTGCCTTGTCCCCTTCTGGAAGGAAGAGGGTCCCAGACCCCTCACTTCCTGCCCGCATCCGCACAGCCCCCCCCCCCCCCCCCCCCCCCCGCTGCCAGCCACCTTTTACGACAAACCCGATTGGCTCCCTGCTTTGGCAGAAGGGACTTAACTCAGAGAATCAGTCTACACGCTTCTGTTTGGCACAAAGACCTTTCACAATCTGGCCTTCCCTTCCAGCTGCCTTGGCACCCTTGGGTGCACTTCCTGTGGTGGGAGCCTGTTGAATTTGTCACTGTTTCCTGGCAGTCTGGTCCTTTTGTAGTGCTGTGCCCTTGGCCCCTCTCTGCTCAGGAGGGTCTGGAAGCCCAGCAGTGCCCTCACCACTGTGCCCTGAGTCGCGCTGTTTATCTTGGTGAATTCTGCCTACACAGGTTATTTTTTGTAAGTAAATGGGGTGTTTGAATATGTCAGTCTTCTGTGAGTTTGGTGGCTGTGAGTCAGGTCTCCATCTTGAGCCATGTCTGGGGAGTGAGGAGATGGCATGCTGTCCCCCAAGGCTGTAGACCCGGCCTAGAACACTGGCAGCCCTCGGATTCTCCGTGATGGAAAACAGAGGTAGCCGTGACAGTCTGTTTAAGGTGCTTGCCTGCGGTGGAACTGCGATGTTGAATATCGTCCTGGTCCCCCTGTGACAGGACGGCTGGAGGGGAGTGTGACTGGCAGTGCCAGGAAGCCAGGCCCCGCCAGGTCCAAGGCCCTTGAGACCGCTGTTCTCCATGTCTCTGAAGTGGGTGCACCTTTCTGTTGTACCTGAGTAGGGGGTCGCTGGCGGGTTTTGCACGTGGGGTTTTCTTTCTGTAGGGGGGACTTTGGTGGTCCCCTTGCCAGCTGGCGAATGAGAAAGTGCGCAGGCTAATTGCTGAGCTAGAGTCCCGTAGTGTGGCTTCATGTAGTGGTCGCCTTGTCGTGGGCTACCTGTGGTGGAAGGGGCTGGAAGCACAGGGAGGAGTAAGGTTTGGCCTCAGCCCTGGAGCAGCTCAGCGTGCTGGGGGGGCTTCAGAAACAGAGTGTAGAAGGCAGCGTCCAGGGTGGGAAGAAGGGGCCAGAGGTTCCTTTTCTCTGCGCATTCTGAAAGTGCTAGAAGGGGCTGCTGCACATACCGAGGGACACATCTTCCCGCCACCTCTGCCAGCTCATGAGACAGTGCGGGGTGCCTGGGCTTCCGCGGCCAGCCGGAATCCACCAGGAATGTGGCACTGTGGGGCCGCAGCCCTGTGGGAGCCCAGGGGCCCTGTAGGCAGAGCCGTGGAAGGCGGCTCCCCAAGAGAGCCGTGAGGCGGGCCGGCCCCGGGAGTGAGGATGGCCCGGTCTGCTCCCCCTCCCCACCCCACCTGCTCCCAGGCTTTGTGTCCTGAGCTCCCAGTGTCTATGCAGAGCACCACCTCTCTCCCAGCTGTTGGAACTGGTTTCGTTCCATTTGATGAACTGTTCCTTAAGAGAGAAGGTGCGGGAAAAGCGGGCGCGTTCCAGACGCCGTCGGTGTCTTCCTTTTTCTGCTGTGAGGAAGGGCTTTGCCGTCTGCACAGGGGATTCATGGCATAAGAATTTGTGTTTCCTTAATTTTGAAAAACTTTGGCTTATGTTTCTATCAAGCTTTCTCAGCTGAGGCGTGAGGGCGAAAGAAAGGACTTTGTTTCATGTCAGTGTTTGTTCACAGGTTGGCCTGAAGACGCCAGCTTCCTCCTGAACACCCAGAACCGGCAGAGGGAAGGTCAGAGAAAACCAAGGTGGGTCAGGACCCCAGCAGAAGAATCAGGAATCTTCTGTGTGTCAGGCCCCTTTTGATTGTTTTTCCTTCCAAATGTTCAGACTCTTGGAAAAAATTGTGTTGGAGGGGGAAGAAGTGCCCCTTCCACAGCTTCCCATCAGCATGAGGCCGTGCCGTGAGCCGTGTCTGACCTGCTCCTGTTTAGCGAGAACCTTGTAGACCCTGCAGTTACCTTCCCCACAAGTACGGCTTTGCAGGCAGCCCCGTAGATCTTCATACACGGCGTGTAAATTTTCATTGAAAACGGTATTTCAGTAGCTTAGATATACACCCGTAATTTTTTTTTAAAGATTTATTTATTTATTTATTAGAGAGAGAGTAGGAGCAGGGAGGAGAGGCAGAGGGAGAAGCAGACTCCCCACTGAGCAGGAGCCCGACGTAGGACTCGATCCCGGGACCCGGAGATCACGACCTGAGCCGAAGACAGAGGCTTAACCGACTGAGCCACCCAGGTGCCCCCACCCACCTGTTATTAGGAGAACAGATTGAATATTCTAAGAATCCAGATTTTTTTGTTGTAGTTTTGTTATTCTTAATTTTATTACACTGTATTGGAAAAGGACTAGTACCCACAAATACTATATTTTTTTGCTTTTACTTTCCTTGTGCCTTCGTATTAGATTAGTTACAGCAGAAGGCACGTGCACACTTCGAAGGAATTATTTCAGGAACTCCCCAAAGTGAAGGTTTAACATGGGATTTCGTTTTTATGTCCTTTCTTGGAAGAAATTACTGTTTTGGTCATTTGTTTGGAGGCTGCTGCCATTGCAGACACGTTGGGAGCATGCCAGGTCAAGGGCATGCCCAGGCTGCCAGCTCCTTCCGCAGGGACTTGGCTGTGTACTGAGCTGCAGAGCAAGGGCCCTTGAGAAGGGTCACATGACATTCCTCCTTCTCTCTAGTGGCTGGAAGCTTGGAGGGGCATTCCTGCACCGCAGGAAGAGAATGGACGTATTTGAGACATGATGCTAACTGGGAATGTATTTCCGGGGGTCTGGGAGCAGCCCTCCCGGTGTTGTTGCCTTCTCTAGGGCGGACTGATCGGGACAAGAAGGGCCTCTTCAGCCCACACTCCGTTGATGCTGATAACTTCAGACCTCAGAAAATCTCAGCCAGTGTGGCCCTTGAAGACAAATTACCCCAAAGGAGCATTTAATTGTTGTTATATTATTACATATTTGGCTTGTGGCGTTCATAAAGTTTACAGTGTTTTCTTTTCCTGAATCAGTCTTGGCATTCTTGTGAGGGGTACGTCTCTGTGAGCAGAACAGACAGGAACTGAGATGGCCCAACTTCCGTTGTTCTCTCTGCCATTTGGGGAAAACATTTCTTTAAAGTCATGCGACGTCAACTCAGTTAGTAATATGGTAGCCGTGTGCCTCTTCCGGCTTGAGCAATTGTGTCCTTGTTGTGGGGCATTTGGGAATCCTACTGCCTGTTCCTGTCTCCAGTTTTCTGTCCCGATTCCATGTGTCCTTTCTTGGTTTGTAATTTGGATTACACTTTGATGTATATATTCCTGTGTGTATATATATACATTCACATACCCCTCTCTGTGGTCAACAGGTTTTCCATTATCTTAGGCCTTTTATCGCAGGACGCTGCTGCTCTTAGAATGTGTTTCATTTCAGTGGCTGGTTGGTTTTCTCCTGCTCTGCGCATTTTCACTCTGCAGAACCTCTTCGGGCCTGCATTGCACTTCTGAGGCGCCTTCCCTCATTCTTCCTTCAGCTTAGGTCTATTTTTGCTGCTGCCGTTGGGAATTCTCTTAGTTTCACGATTTTTTTTTCTGTTTCAAGGGGACTTTGAAGAGAGGCCATTCCCAGAAGTGTTACGTATATATTTTGGATTAAAGTCAACTTTTCCTTCATGTAATAAATAAATCTTTGAGTTCGTGCGTATCAGAGCTCCCCATAATGTAATTGCAGGCTCTTATGATCCCTTCGCTATCTTGTCCCTCGCGGACAGCACGCAGCTGGATCCCGCCTCAGTGGTTCTCAGGTCTGGGCTAGGACCCAAGTTCATGAGCTGTGGTGGCACCAGGCCTTTGCCTCTGCAGGGTCGTTTCCCACCACAGGGACACATAAAGCCGTTCATATGGCATTTAAAATAGTTTCGTTAAGTGTCCTTCTGTTCTCCTGGGCACAGTTTAACTCACACTTGAATCCTTTGCATCAGTCATGGTCCATGGAACGTAGTAGGCGCTTTGTAAATGTTGGCTGCATGGGTACGTACAGGAGTTGTACGGGACTCTTTCCTTAGTTGTAAGGCGCAGGGCAGAGATGGGGTGCCCGCGACAGCAGTAAGACGGAGGAGTGCTCGCTTTCTTCTTGTTTCAGAAAACCCATTCCTCGGGGTGCTTGGGTGGCTCAGTCGATGAAGCGTCTGCCTTCAGCTCAGGTCATGATCCCGGGGTCCTGGGATCGAGCCCCGCGTCGGGCTCCCTGTTCAGCCGGGGAGTCTGGTTCTCCCTCTCCCACTCCTCATGCTTGTGTTCCCTCTCTCGCTGTGTCTCTGTCAAAGAAATAAAATCTTTAAAAAAAAAAAAAAGCAATTCCTCAAGCTTGGGGAGTATTTCTTTGTAAATCAATGTTTATGCATATTACGTATACATAATGTGATTTATGTGAAAGTTCACTGCAGGTTAGTTTTACCTCAAACGGACTGTGAGCTCTTTTTGGCCAAGGCGCCGTCTTGGTGCTGCTGCTCCTCCGGCTTTGTCTCCACATGGGCTGATGATGGAGGAGCAGACACGTAAACACACCTCTGAGCTGTTACAGGAACTGGAAGTCTGTGTCTGTCACTGCCGGGCGAGGAGCTTTTTTAGGGCACAGAGCATATTGTGTTTATCTCTGTATCTACAACACGCCCCACGGTGCCTGGGTATTCGTAGGAATCTCAAAGCTCTTGGTGGTTACACGTTGACTAATCTCCTTGGAAGGAAAGGACTTCCGGAGCTGCAGATGGTAATGAGACTATACATTGAGCGGGTCCCTGGGGTACGTGCATTTGAATGCTACCGTTCGAGTGCCTCACTGATAAGCTCTGACATCCTTGGATGTCTGTCTTCATTCCGACTCTGCGTGTTCCTTTGACACAATTAAACAAAGAACACCTCTCTCTTTCCCCTTCCCTGCAGGCCGCCATGGCTGCCGTTGACAGCTTCTACCTCTTGTATAGGGAGATCGCCAGGTCCTGCAATTGCTACATGGAAGCTCTGGCCTTGGTCGGAGCCTGGTACACGGCTAGGAAAAGCATCACGGTCATCTGTGATTTCTACAGTCTGGTCAGACTGCATTTCATCCCGCGCCTGGTGAGCAGAGCAGATCTGATCAAGCAGTACGGAAGATGGGCAGTCGTGAGTGGTAAGGAAGGAGATGGTGGTCCTGGCCCGCTTTCAGAACACAGTCATCTCTCCTGTTGAGGCTGCGTTCTCAATGGGGTGCCTTATTCGAGGAGTCACTGAATTCACCGTGATGTGTTCTTGGGAACACAGCTCTGTCGTGATGCCGGTCACCGTTTCTTAGCGCCCTCCTCTTAGAACGATGTTTGTCCTTCTTGCTCTGTCCTCCTGTTCCCGGTCCTGCCTCAGCCCACCTTCGCTCCCTTTTGAGATTGTCCTTAGAAATTGTCACCGTCCACTCCCTTATTTTAAATTTCATTTTGATTTATCATTATTTCCCAGGAAGGTACCTCCCTAACACTCATGTAAGCCAGATACAAGTTTGAAAACCATTTCTTGCTGTGTCTCCCACCCAGCTCGGTGAACGTGAAGCTCCCTTCCCCTGCTTGTCAGGGTGTCTGCGAGAGTGTTTGACTAAAGGTGTCGGTGATACTTGGATGCGACACTGTACCCGACACAGTGATCAGTGTGAGAAATGGGTTTATTTCTAGTGTGACCCCTTCTCAGCTGAAACCCAGAAACAGGAGATTTAAGGTTTGCTCTGAAGGTCCCACCGTGAGATGAGCCCGCTCACCTTCCCTGGCCTGTATCGCAGGTGCGACCGATGGGATCGGAAGAGCCTACGCAGAGGAACTGGCAAGCCGTGGCCTCAATATCATCTTGATCAGCCGCAGCCAAGACAAGCTGCAGACGGTAGCGAAAGACATAGCCGACACCTACAAAGTGGAAACTGAGGTCATAGTTGCGGACTTCAGTAGCGGCCGCGAGATCTACGACCCGATTCGAGAAGCTCTGAAAGACAAAGACATTGGCATCTTGGTGAATAACGTAGGCGTGTTTTATCCCTACCCCCAGTATTTTACTCAGGTCTCCGAGGACAAACTCTGGGACATCATCAATGTAAACATTGCTGCGGCTAGTTTGATGGTCCATATAGTGTTACCAGGGATGGTGGAGAGAAAGAAGGGTGCTGTTGTCACCATCTCTTCCGGCTCCTGCTGCAAGCCGACGCCCCAGCTGGCTGCATATTCTGCTTCTAAGGTAATGTATTCCCGATTGGAAGCGAAGTCATAAAGCAGGAGGACATTGCTTATGTGGTTTGGTCCAGTGTGCGGAGCTCTTTGTGTCCAGCTCGTGTCTATTTCTGCTACACTTTTACCTGACGTGGTAATAATTGCAAGGCTGTTCTCTTCCGAATTTTCTCCACGTCCCCCCCGCCCCAGCCCCCGCCCCTTAAGTCTTTACCCCTGCTCTGTCTCAACAGGCTTATTTAGACCACTTCAGCAGAGCCCTGCAGTATGAGTACGCTTCTAAAGGCATCTTTGTACAGAGTCTCATCCCGTTCTATGTGGCAACCAACGTGACCGCACCTGGCAGCTTTCTGCACAAGTGCCCGTGGCTGGCGCCTTCGCCCAAAGTGTACGCACACCATGCCGTTTCTACCCTTGGCATCTCGAAAAGGACCCCAGGATACTGGTCCCATTCTATCCAGGTAACAGGATGCGCTCAACTCTTACAGTTAGGCTAATGCGGCCTCAGCCTTTCGGAATGATACGTGGCAATCCGATCGGAGCCCGCTGCCGGAATGGGGGAATTGCACATTCTGATTCTTAAACCTGCCACTCATAGTGGTTCTAGTGAAGTCCCTCAAATTCTCCGTGCTGCTCTTACTGATAGTTTGATTTGTGTGGCCCCGTAGAGATGGAAGATTGCTGCTTTACTCTAGGAAGTGGCAGGAGTGTATATTACTCAGGATTCATGGGGGCTCTTTGCATAAAGATTATTAAATTTGCCATCCATAGATAAGAAAAGCAGCAGTTAGTTTTTCCTTTTATCGAAAGATTTGGCTGAAAGTTTCTTTAGTAAGAAGGAGCTTGATTTATTCACTCCTCTGTTAATGTTTAGCCCATAAGGAGTTCGCTGGAGGAAGTTTGATGCGCCAGACACACCATGTAAAGAAATGTCTGTGCTCATCCTGATCAGTCTTCCATGTTAGGGCCTGAGTGAAGAGGGCAAGCGGGCCTGTGTTGGCTCTAGGATCTGGAGAATGCTCAGTGTCTTGGATGAAGGCAGTTTTGGGAGCCCTTCAGGGAGCTGTGGACGGCAGTGGGCAGGTGAGTGGGGGGAGGGCTAGGGAAACCGCATGCTCCGCAAATAAGGCTGTGGGGTGCGGCAGGCAGGTGGACTGGGATGGAGGAAGCAGGTGTATTTGTTAATCCGTTTACAGCAGCGGAGACGTGGCTGGGAGCAAGTGCTGGCGGGAAGGGGATGTGCAGGGGAATGGCCTGAAGATAGGGGAGAGAAGGTGTGCTTCCCGGCAGCGCGGGCAGGACCCAGAGCACAGTGGAGGGGCCGACAGGGAAGCCACAGTGGCGAGCAGGGGCTGTCGTCTGCTGACTCCCGGGAGGTGGGGGCTTGCGGAGCGAGGAGGTTTGAAGTGAGAGTGTCGGGCGGGTGGAGAGCGGGGCGCTGCTTCTGTGCCAGTGACCCTTTCGGGAGCTCCTGCCGGGATGGGCTCTAGACTGGTTTCATAGCCTTTTACTGATGTAGATCGGTGCTCAGTCTGTGTCAGTGGTTCTTTGTGATGAGCTTGCTCAGAGGTCGGGGGGAGGAGCCCTCACTCCTTCCTGGGCCCCAGCCCTTACGGATGTCTGCACAACCCCGTTCCCACGCAGGAGCTGTATGAGTTGGCCTTTTGTACTTCCTTGGGATACATGGAGTTAGACGATGGCATCTTCTCTGTGTTATGTGAGTTGTCTTAACGATTTGTGAGAGAAAACAGAAAAAAATGCTTTGGACTTAAAGCAGCTATAAAGCAGTTGGATGTCTTGGCTTTAATTGTTAACCAGTTATCAGTGTTTTGGGAGCCTTTCTTCCCATTTTTCAGAATTGCATGAGGCCGAGTTTTCAGCTCTGGAACATAGAGTAAGGCTGACAGAAAAGCCTGTGGCCTTCTGTTTGGGTTACTTGATGTGGAGGCCAGAAACACGTGCGTATGTGTTAGGTTGATAAGCCATTAACTTGACAACTTGACCAGTCTTGCTTACAACTCCGGGGGCTGTGTTCCTGGTGTAGGAAGACAGAGAAAGCCACAGGGACTGGCAAGAGGGTTGTGGGCAGCTGAGCTCTGGACTCACCTGCAGTCTGCTCTGAATTCCTACCCACTTTAGTTAGGCATATCTGTTCCCACGTAGTGTGTCTTTGTTGCTCTTGGAGAAAGACGATGTGGCATTTAGAGGAGAGGGGAGCTACTTGGCCTTGAGAAGGCCCTGGGGATGCAGGTCCAGGAGAAGCAGGCCAGCAGCTGAGGTCCAGGCCCTCCTGCACAGCCCAGGTTCCCATGCCTGCGGCCAGCCAGGAAGGGAGCCTCAAACCACATACCGATACTGTAGCTTTGTCTCCACCTTTGGAATAACTCTGGCTTGAGGATCCAGCCCAAATTCTTGGGGATCTTTTCCTTCCTTTCCATCCCCATTTCTTACTTAGGTCCTTCCTTCCCATCCCAGTCTCTGGGAGACGTTAAAGCATTGGCATTTTCATTGCCAATGCAGATTTCCATCCAGTTGTCCGTGTGTATCGGCCACTGACGTCCTCTTCTGGCTCTGGGTCCCCACAGGGGCTGTCAGTTACTGTTGGCTTTTGTCGCAGGGGAGGACAGCTCCTTTCTTTGGCCTGGACTGGTGAGTCAGGTCTCTGAACATGCACAGAGCCTTCCAGAGCCAAAGACCCAGCCCTCCCTCTGCTCTCTGCTCTCACTCACTCCCCCTCTAAACAAGTGGATGAGTCAGCCCTTAGACAGTTTCTAATTAGACAGTTTCTAATCTGTCAGTACACAGAGGATGTAGTTCTCTCCTCTTCCATTAGCTCTTTCCATCCTGCTCCCTGGGGTGCTAAGACCCCATTAGGATCAGCCAGAAGTGGTGTGCCAGCGGTGGCTCCAGGCGTAGCCCTGTAGGAACCTGGCAGGGTGTGTCCTGCTGCTGGTCCCCCGTGACAGACAGTGGCCATGTTGAGCGGAAATTAAGAACAAACAGATTTCTGGTTGTTGATACCTTCTCCACTAAATAAATGCTGGAAAAAGTGCGTGGTAGTCTCCCCTTATCAGCGCGGATATGTTCCACGGCGCCCAGTGGCCGCCTGGAGCCGTAGGTAGTGTTGGACCCTATAAGGACTGCTTTTCCCTGTTCGGGCAGACCTGTGGTAAAGTCTACTTTATCAGTGAGGCACAGTGAGAGGTTAACACCGATTCCTGGTAATAAGATAGAGCAGTCATAATGGTGTCCTGTAATCAAAGCTACGTGAATGTGGTCTCTCTGGAAATACCTGTACAGTACGTGGCCTTCTTGTTGAGATGAACGTGAGATGATCAGATGCCTGCGTGAGGACAGGGAGTAAGGGGACATCGCGTTAGGCAGGGTGCTGGGTCAGGAGGATCATCTGCTTCTGGACCACAGTTGACCTTGGCTGTGGGTAACTGAAACTGTGGAAAGCAAAACCAGGACAGCGGGGGCACCGGTGTACTCGGAAGAGGCGGTCCAGCTCTGCAGTCTGTCCCAGGTGCCTGTGCGTTTGAGTATGTCCCTACTTCAGGGTGCTCCTAAGCGACCCGGAGCTGACTTCTTTTATCTCGTTACACTTAGAATCTTTCGCTTTAAAACAGCAGCTCCAAGGAAGGTACCCCAGTATTTTCCTCACAAAATCCTGGCTCTTTAACGAGGTCCAGAGACATGTCAGTCATGTCCCCAGAATGTTTCCCGTGGCTCCTGGCCAGATACAGATATAGGGCTCCTGTCTCCGAGGAGGTCAGCCGGAGCTTCTCTGGAACCCGCGGTGGCCAGCTGCAGCTGTCCCTGATCCTGGGACCTCGTCCAGTTCAGTGCGGCTTCCCTGGGTCTGGGGTGACCTCTGTTATTTTATTTCTTTTTTTTTTTTTTTTTTTTTTTTTTAAAGATTCTACTCATTCATCTGACAGAGAGAAATCACAAGTAGGCAGAGAGGCAGGCAGAGAGAGAGGAGGAAGCAGGCTCCCCGCCGAGCAGAAAGCCCGATGCGGGGCTCGAACCCAGGACCTGGGATCATGACCCGAGCCGAAGGCAGCGGCTCAACCCACTGAGCCACCCAGGCGCCCCTGTTATTTTATTTCTGTTCAAGGCTAGCATTTTAGCACTTGCCAGTGGCCTGTTCATCTCCCTTTCCTTTTTTTTTTTTTTTTTTAAAGTAAGCTCTATGCGCATTATGGGGCTTGAACTCACAACCCCAAGATCCAGTGTTGTACACTGTAACGACTGAGTCAGGCCTCCCATTCATCTCCCTTCCTTTCCATGCAAGTAGAGCTCGTGCTCAGCTCCGTCTTGGACAGACCTGTCAGCACAGTGCAGGGCTTCCCCCCATCGGCGCTGTTGGCCTTTGGTGTCGGATAATCCCTCGTGGAGAGGCTCTCCTGGGCACTCTAGAATGTTCAGCAGCGTTCCCGACCTCTGCCCACTGGATGCCAATAGCAGCAGCATCCACGTGTGATAACCAGGAACGTCTCTGGACGTTGCCATATGTTCCCCTGGGGGCGGGGGTGGGGGAAGGGCCCTGGCAGAGAAGCCTCGGAGCGGAGCTCCGTCAGCAGGACCGCCTCCCTGCGTGCCCAGGCCGTCCCCATCACGTCTCAGGACCGCAGCCCAGCATCCCAGCATTTTTGATTTCTTTTTGTCACACCGTTTTTGACTAATTTCAGCCCAGTGTGCCCCTCACAGCCCAGTTTTCTCACAGTGTACTGATCACGGATGCATTGATCCATTTCACCTGCCTTTTATTCCCAGAGTGGTTTTTGTCATTCTTAACCAAGTGGATATGTTACTGGTACCTGCTTAAGTAAGGATGGGATTGTAGTGCTGCGCCTGAGTTTGTCCCCCTCATTGGAGAGGGGTGGGCGGGCGGCGGTCCTGTTTCCTGTACTTCCATGGGTTCTAGCATGGGTTCTTAGGCCAAAGTAGGTGCTTGGTATGAGAGCACCTGAGGACTTTTTCTTTTTTCTTTTTTTGTATTTAATTTGGTGGTATTTATTGCATTGAGTCATATATTGACACTTAAGGTGTGTGCTTTGGGTTCTAACCGTCTAACCTTTTCTCTTTCATTTTTAGTTTCTTTTTGCACAGTATATGCCTGAATGGCTCTGGGTGTGGGGAGCAAATGTTCTCAATCGTTCTTTACGTAAGGAGGCCTTATCCTGCCAAGCGTGAAACTGCCTGACGGTTTGGAAAGTTTTGCCACCTCCTGGGGACCTGCAGTGTTCGATGTTGCAGTCAAATGCTCTGCCACTGAGCTATACCCCCAGTTCTGATGTGTGGAAGCACACACCTAATTTGTCTTCAGTATTTTCTTCCATCACTGGTTATGTAGCATACGGTTGACGCATCATTTGCAAAGCACACATAGTACTTTTAGAGAACGCTGTGGAAAAACCATGAGGGCCACATCACGTGGACGGCTCAGGGCACGCAGTGACCGAGGCACAAGAACGTTATCGAGGGAGCCTAAATTGTGAAGCTTTTCTTTTTTCCTCTGCACTCTCTCCAAGCCGTGATTTATGTTGTTCTAGGAGCTACAGCAATCCGTTACTGAAATATATAGGACTTGTTAGCTCTCGAACTTTCAAATGTTGTTTACAGGAAATTATTTCTGTAGATGAATTCCAGTATTGTTTTTTGAATGTTCATCAGGAAAGAGTATTTAAAAGTGTTATTTTATAAGTAAGATTGCTAATTAGCAGTAGAAATCCACGTGTGTCCTATTGTATAGCTCTGTTTGACTCTGTGTATGAAAATGCTGCTCTTCAAGCGATATTCCACTAGAGAACTGTGTGTGTGTATGTTCTGTACATCTGGGCAAGTTCATTTATGGGGCAGGTACTGTAAAAAAGATGTCTTGCTAAGGTGGCTTAATGTGGAACCTTATGGGGTCTTGAAATTCTAGCTTATTCCTCTTCATACTAAACATGCCTACCTGATTTTGGGCTATAAGTTTGCCGTGTATAATATTATACATTCTGTTGGTGGTTGTTTTTTTTAATCTCCTGTGGAATTAATTCATCCTTAGAATCGAACCTACGATGGTCGACCCTTGGTCATCTCTTGATTTATAATCGTTGTGGTTAAGTGGTGATTTCTCAGCCTGTGACCCATTTTATAACTGAAATTTAGCCCTTCAGAGCTTGTTATATCTGGTTTTCATACACTTTTCTATGTAATATTCTCTTATAGTAGCGTTATGGGAGTAAACATCAGTTACTTAGGGAATAGTGGTTAAAATATGGACTAATGATGTGTGTGATATGATGTATGTGTTAAAATAAGTTAGAAAGCTCATTCTTGGTTTGTGTAACAAATCTACGCATTACAGTGAACGCTTTTGTTGGTGTGAAGATCATTGTGTGCAACCCCCCCACGATAGGGGTTAGCTTTGACACCTACTGTGAAATAAATGTTTTTGGCTCAGACCTCACAAAGCCAGACATTTTTGGGGGACCGCTCTCTAGTGCTTCAGCAATGATAAATCACCATATGACTGTGACACTGATGCAGAAACTAGTAAATTGGCTGAAATCAGGAATTGTTGGAATTGTCTTCATCTGAGTATAGGAGTTAGATTAGGAGTTAGACCTGGGCATGCCTTTATGGCACACCCACAATTTTGCCACTGCCATTGCCTCAGCATTTCCCGATCTCACTTGGGACTCAGAAGCTCAGTGGTTGAGTTTAGAAGCTCTTGCATGTATAGACCAGGCCCTCATGACACAAAAGAAGACCTTTCAGATGTGAAAACTTGCTAGCAGGGTTATGCAGCACAGAAGGTGTTGATGGAGTCTGCTTGGAGGCCTGCCTTTTGTCACATTTGGCAATTTTCCCTCCCCTAATAGTCAACCTATGGTCATTAAGACTAGAGAAAATTTGACTTCCTGCCACATCGACCTGAATTGTAATTGACATGTAGAAAGCAGCTGCAGCTGTACATGTTGAAGCACCGTGGTTCCCCCCAGGAGTTACGGGGCTCAGCTGTGTCTTCTACTTATAAGTGATGTAGGGAGTCACTGCCACATGATGAGAATAAGTAAATCATGTCGGTGATGTTTGCAGATTCTCTGCTTGGCAGGACATGTGCAAAAGCTGTTGGGTGCAAAGCCAGTGAAAGATCAAAACCAAGAATCTTCCTTAGGTTTCCTCTGATAATACACCTTTTCCCAGAACCCATTTGAGAATCATCATTGGGCCACTGGAGACGGGGTTTCTTACTAAGAATATGGGAAATTAAGAGCCTTTAAAACAATCTGCGAACTGAAAATTTAACGGTAAAAACTGCTGCTTCTGCTTCCTGCGGAAGAGGTCTTGTTCCATGTGTCTGTATTTGGGACGAGAGAGATTTTTTCCCCATAGAAACAATTACTTTAAAATTACTGAAAAGTTAATCTATGAACACCTGCGGTAGTAATTCATTAAAAGCTTATAATTCAGCAAGAAACTTGTGCACAACCATGTGTCTGTTAAGTCTTTCAAAACGACTAACTAGATTTCTTGATCTCATTCCCCTGATAGGTTGAGTAGATGAAAGTAGATTTTGATCATTGACTTCAGCACCCTGTACATCGCTGCTGGTGTTCCATGAGCCATTTTACCTCATGGTGGGGATGAAAGGTTGATTGTGGTGGGTTGGAGCAAGAGTGGAAAGGGAGTCAGCAAAGAGAGAGCTCTTTGGAGGAGTCTTTCTGTTTTAATCTCCATTACTCAGAATCTTACCGCATTTCGCAACCAGGGGGTTGGGGTGCTGTCATCAGTCTGGACACGGTGTGCTCTCTTCAACCAAGTCCAGTCTGTCTGTGTGTCTGTCTCACTACTGGCTCAGCTGTTATTCTTTCAAATAGTACTTAGTTCGAATAAAGGTTTACCTTCCCATGGAATTTGCACATTCTTTATTATACACATAAAGCGTACAGTGATTTCAGAACCTGGAGTGGCGGAAGACCGACAGACCAGGATCCCGTGGCTCTCATCCTTTCTTTGGATTTCCAAACCCCCGTTGCTCATCCCACACCCCTTCAGCTTATAGGGTCCTGGGGGCTGGCCGCAGTGTGTTTTTCCCTGCTTTGGGGCTTCACTATCCCATGACAAGGGTGTTTTCAGCTCACTAGCCTACGTCAGTCCGTGACAGTTGGGTTGTGTATTCAGTGGCACAGTGACTTCAAGGCCTATTAAAACAACCGTGGCTTAGACCAATTTACCCCACATTAGAACACCACAGTTAAGTTTAAGATCCAAGTGTATTACATGGTGGCAACAGGCACTGCTTAACTTCGAGGATTTACCATGCCAGAGAGACCAGAATTCTCTGAAGTCCCCAACATCGGCGCGATCTCAGAATGGGGAGAACTTCCATCAGGAGCCGACGGGTCTAGATGTACCGAACGCGTGTTTCGTTAAACCCTCACCCTGGGAGTGGGTACGAATACCGCTTTCGGGTAGGGCAGGTGAGGTAGAAGAGCCGCGCTGCGACTTGCCCGAGATGAAAGCCAGTGAGTGACGGGGTGCTAACCCAGTGTGGAAGCCCGTCTGGTTAGAGAACGACCCAGGGAACACCGAGTGCCCCGCGGTGCTGTCAGGCCGGCGCCCCTCAGCGTTACCGCGGGGCTGCGGGGAGTTCGGTGTTACCCGGCCGTGCAGCACATCACCTTCCAACAGCACGACCAAAACCACGCTTCCCGCCCCCCACCCGTGCCCAGCGCCAAGCGCGGCCCCTCCGACACGTGGGCGGAGGAGGGCCTGCGATCCGTCAGGGGGAGGCCAGCGTTTCGGAGTCGAACGCACCGAGCCTCGTTTAGTCCACTAGGGTAGCCGCCGGGCATCAGGGTCCCGGCCACGAGCGGAGTGGGGCGGAGCAAGCGCGATTGCGGCGGGGGTTTCGCCTTCCAGGGCGGGTCCCCGGGCCGGAGCCGGCCGCGTCGGGCAAATGGGCAGAGGGCCATGCCTGGGGGTGCCGTGCCGCCCGAGCCCGGCCCCGGCCCCCATCGGGCCCCAGGGACAGGGCGCTGCGCCCGGAGCTCTCGGGAGTTTACGGCAAACGCTGGCGGCTCCGCCAGGACCGTCATCCGTGGGCCCGGGCCCAAAGCCCAGGGCCCACCCCCCACCTCCCACCAGCGCCGCCACGGACCTGGGCGGAAGGCTCGCCACACCCCTTTTCCCCCTCCTGCCCCGCCCCGTCCCGGGCCGCAAGTGTCGCGAGACCTTCGTCCGTCAGCCAGCCTCGGGCCCGGCGGCCGGAGCGCGCACGCAGGCCGGCGCCGGGCACGCAGGGGACGCACGGCCGGTGGGGCTGGCGCTCCCGGCGCTCTCCGCCGTCGGTCTCCCCGCCCCGGTCGCGCAGTGTCGCGAGACTTGGGAGTAAACAGCCCCGAATGGAGATGCGAGGCGTGTTCGCCGCGGAGGCGCCGTTATCCCGGGCCCGCAGGACCCGAGCCTGAGGCGGCCGCAGGTAGGTTCGGAGGCGGCTCGCTGCCCGGAGCGCCGCTCCCCGACCCGCCGGCCTGTGCAGCCCCCCGCGCACCCGAGGCCCCGAGGCTGGGGGTGTGCGCCGGCGGCGGCCGGGGCCTCCCTGCGCCCCTGGACCCTCCGGGAGCCGCACCGGAGCGCGGGGCGGGGGACGGGACGTTTTCCCGCACCCGAGACAGCCGGTGCGGGGCCCTGTCTCCGGGCTCTCGCGGGGTGCTAGCTTGCTCAGCCTCACCGTTTCCTCCCGTGAGCTAAACTTGAGCGCAGTGAAGCCGCGCGCCCGGCGCACCCACGGTTCCGGGCCGGCTCCCGCAGGGGCCGCGATCACGTTTCCAGCGACCCTCGGTTCTCGCGAGCCCGGGTCTGAGCTCACTGCCCAGCGTGCCGATTTTCAGGAGTGCAGTGCGGGAAGCTGCTGGGCAGGGTGGGCCCGAGAGACTCCTGCCTTGCCTTGTCATGTCTTTGCTCCCCACGACCGGGATAGTGTATGACAGATTTTCCACATCATTTTTATTAAGGTGCTTACCGTTCGTTTTGGTGAGAGCCCCTGGGAATGGTGGCCAGTTTGTCTGTGCAAATTAAGTTAAATACTTAGGTTCTGAGCGACGCTTCCAAGTGAAGCAGAGTGGCGTGGGATCGCAGAGCTGAACTTCGTAGAATCTGTCTCCCCCGGGGCCCTTCATTAGCCTTAGCTGTGCTGTAAGCAGCCCACCTGCAGGGTCTCCGTTTGCATTTGTCTCAGAGTGAGGAGCTTGCGCAACTGATTCTTGCCAACTTTTTTTTTTTTTTTTTTAATTTACAGCACACGTTCTCTCACTATTTTATAATTAAAAAAATTTTTAAATTAACATATAATGTATTACTAGCCCCAGGGGTACTGTCTGTGAATCGCCAGGTTTACAAACTTCACAGCACTCACCATAGCACATACCTTCCCCAGTGTCCATAACCCCACTCTCTCTCTATTTTAAGTGGGAGCTTTGTTCAGGTCAAATTTACATACCATAAAATTCACCTCTTTTAAGTGTACTTATTCAGTGACCGCCCTCCAACCCCCCCCCCCACCCCTGCATAAATGCCGGAGTTGTGCGGTCCTCACCACAACGCACTTTTAGAACATTTTTGTCACCCCTGAAAGACCCCGGTGCCCGTGTTCAGTCACTACCCATTTCTGACCCTAGCCCCAGGCAATCACTAATCTGCTCTCTAACTCCCTGGACTTGTCTCTCTTGAATATTTCACCGAGGTGGGATCATCTGTGGCCTTTGTGTCTGGGAGCGGCCTCAGTCAGTGGGACTCGTGCCCGTTAGGCCTCTGCATTGCACTCCCCGTGCATCTCTCACATTCAAGAGGTGGTTGTGTCAGTGAAAAAAGAGAAATTCTCATTTAGTGCTTGCAGAACCTTTGAAACACCTGGGGCCCCGTGGGCTCAAGCTGGAGCTCTTCTGGCTAAGTTTTTAGCATTCCCTTCAAATTCACATGTTGTTTGATTCCGTCTTCTATCATTCTCAGGGTGGATAGTTACTGCTCTGTCCTGCCCACTGCCTCTTCGGTGTGGCAGCCACAGTTAAGCGTCACAGATGGAATAACAGAAGCTAGGAGGGGGATCACGAAGGTGAACTGCGCCTGGGCTTCCACCTGTGTCCCGTGTGGGGTTTTTAGGGGGAGATTTGCAACTGCCTCTTTGCACCAGGGGAGAGTTGAGATACTATTTGTATTTCATTGGAAAAACGACAACTCTAACCCTTCGTGATCTGAAATCTTAATTAGGGATGGGAAGCTAGACCTTGCATTTGGTGGTTGGGTGGGGTGCTTGTTATCCTTCAGCATCTCACCTGAGACAGGCCAAGGAGGTGGTAAAAACAGGTCGATTTTCCCTCCTCCGTGGCCTCATCAGTTTTGACATGCTGCAGAGATCTGGATTACCTGGAGTTACTAATCCTGACGGTGTCTTTGCTTTAGGAAATGAGTTTCAAGTAAAATGAGAGTACTGGCTTTGGAGGTGCCTGCCTCCTGCGGCTCACTAGTACTGGATGACTGAAGGATCCGCAGAATAAGGAGATGGGCTCAGCACCTGTGGAAGAATAAAGGACAGTGTAGACAAGCACCTCTTCACCCTGGCATTGTTGACTCTTCGGGCCGAATTGCTTGTTTTGTCCCCTTACAAAAGCTAATGGACAGAATGTGCCAGAAGGAATGGTTCAGTCAGCCTGAAGAACACACCTTTATTTCAAGATAGTGCTGTCTGGCATCGTTTGAATGTTAGCTGGTTAAATAATGGTAGTACAGCCAAGGGTGCAATTAGTTATGAAAGTGGTACTTCTACAGCCAAAGTTGAACTGAACTGAATACTCTTTCGTGGCCTAAACACAATTCCGTTTTCTCTGGAGCTATTTCAGTAAAGGTTCATTAGAAAAAGCTGGTGTGTCTGCGTAACTAGATGACTGTCAGGTGATACCAGTGATTTCCTCTGCCCTGAATTGTGTTCTTACGTGCAAAGAAATGATTTCAGATATACTTTAGCCATACCTAGAATTATAATCTGAGTGATACTCTTTTATAATGCAAAGTCGAAGCACCTGAGCTGCAGGGAATGTTAGCTGTCAGACCAGTGGTTTGCCCAGGTAACACATTTCTCTCCTTGGTCTCGTTTTCGCTCATAGCTCGTTAAATCATCTTCCTGGCATGTATTGTTTGAACTGTTTATTTTCCATTTAGTATTTGATGTCAAATATGTTTTGGATTACACCTGTCTTAGAGGCATACGTACTAACAGAAAATCCATAATTGTGCAAATACCATCTTACAGGGCGTACCTTTGTTTGGAAAGATCACCAGGTCACCTACGTAAAGAATTTATAGGAATTAAATCCAGTAAACTGTGGATCCAGTAACAGCTCTAAGCGTGCCCTCTGAGTAGGTGATACGGCCCATGATAAGCCTGTTCAGAATGAATGAGCAAAAAGCTTGGCCTGGAGCTCTAGGGTAGACACAGACAGATTTTTTAACACAATTCCTAGGAAATGGATCCCTTTTAAGCTCTGTGTGTATAGCTAAAACCAAATCTTTGGGTGCCTGGCTGGCTCAGTGGAGGGTGTGACTCACTCTCAGGGTCATGAATTTGAGCCCCATGTTAGGCATCTTAGAGATTACTTAAAGATAAACAATTTATTAAAAAAAAACCCCTAACCTTTATTTTGAATCTCTGTGCTGCTGACTTAACCAGAAAATTTGTTTTTCTATAAAATTTATTTTAAAAGCTTTAGTAAAGTACCTAAGTAGTTATTTTACCTAATTATGGAAGTGTAACAGCCTCTTTGTAAAATTGTAAATACTAGAACTAAGACCCTGACTCCTTGGACTGCTGGCATGGAGAGGGAGGACCATGTTACCCTGTGGCAGAGATCTTCTCCTATTCCTTTTCTCCTGTGCATATAGATACATTATTTAAAAATAGAAATTTGGGTCATTGTGAGCTGTTTTACTTAATATTGCATTACCCTTCCCCCATATTCTTTGGGAAGTATATTCGAGACCTGTGGCTGTGCTAACAAATTTCTACAAACTTTGTGATTTAAAACAATACCAGTTTATTATCTTACGGTTCTGGAGGTCGGTTGTCCACAATCAGTGTCGCTGGGCTGATGTTAGGGTGTCGGGAGGGCTTCAGTCCTTCTGGAGGCTCCAGGAGAGATTGTTTCCTTCCCTTTTTGGGTTTCTAGGGGCACCTGCGATCCTTAGCTCCTGGCCTCTTCCTCTTACTACCTCAGCCTCTGGCTTCCATCATCTCTTCTGCTGTTGTCGGAGAAGTAGCTTATAAAGACTCTTGCAATTACATTGGTCCCGCTTGGATAATCCAGAATGCACTTCCTGTTTTAAGATCCTTAGTTTAATCATACGTGCAGAATCTCTTTGGCTGTATAAAGTAACATTTATGGGTTCTGGGGATGAGGATGTGGATAGCTTTGGGGACCGTTATGCAGCCTTCCAGAGGAACGTCATTTGCCGTTGCTGCACAGCATTCCGGAGTCCCGGTTAATTAATCAGTTAGCTGGTCTCCTGTTGCACATTTGGACACTCTAGCTTTTCCTGGTTGTAATCTTTGGGTGTAAATCATTGTATGCTTTCAGATTCACACTTCTGTGGAATGAATTTCTAGGGGAGATTTTATTTAGTTTTATTCTTTAAAAATTTTTTTAAAAAAAGATTTTATTTATTTGAGAGATCACAAGCAGGCGGAGAGGCAGGCAGAGAGAAAGGAGGAAGCAGGCTCCCCCCCGCTGAGCAGAGAGTCCGACGGGGGGCTCGATCCCAGGACCCCAAGATCATGACCTGAGCCGAAGGCAGAGGCCCTACCCACTTAGCCACCCAGGCACCCCTTTTAAAAAGATTTTAAAGAGAGAGTATGTGCATGCGTGCACTTTTGAGCTGAGGGGAGGGGCAGAGGGAGACGGAGAGAGTATCAAGCAGACTTGGCCTGAGTGCGGAGCCCCACACAGAGCTTGGTCCTGTGACCCTGAGATCTGGACCAGCGTTGAAACCAAGAGTCGGACACTCAACCAAGTGTGCCACCAGAGCGCCTTTGCAGGGGAGGTTTTAGAAAAACAGGGTAACCTACCTTCTAAGAGGGTGGCCTCCATGCCAGGCTAGTCGAGTTCCAGCCTGGCTTTCCCACTCACTGCCACTTGGCTCTAGGCACAGTGATGAGCCACTGTGGGCGCCTCCGTGCTCTCATCTGGAAGCGGGGGGTTAGTAACACGTTGTGAGGGTTGCTTAGGATAGTGTCTGCTGCAGAATAAATGCACTGTGAGTTAAGTTTTTATCGTTATTTCTGGATTTATTAGGAAAGGGTTTTTCATTGTTAAGGCTTTTTTTTTTTTTAAAGATTTTATTTATTTATTTGACAAACAGAGATCACAAGCAGGCAGAGAGAGAGAGAGGAGGAAGCAGGCTCCCTGCAGAGCAGAGAGCCCGATGCGGGGCTCGGTCCCAGGACCCTGGGATCACGACCTGAGCTGAAAGCAGAGGCTTTAACCCACTGAACTACTGGAGTCAGTTTTAACAAATTTACTTTGCTATGAAACTTTTCAGGGGTTCTTTTAATTTGTTAGAAGGGGAATGAGTTTGAGTTTCCCTTTGACTAGCTCAGTCACATCTGTTGGGCTGTTAGGATGTCATTCTGTGTGATGGTTGACATGCGTGAGTCTGTCTGACATGGTGTGTAGTCTGGTCGTGCACAGTGGGCAGCTCAGACGGAGTACCAGAAGAGAGCCTAAATTGCCCTCTCCACCTTTTTAAAATTTAATACTCCCATCCTTCTCATTCATTCCTATCAGCTGAGACTAAATATAAGACTTCTTCTTTTTCTTTTTCTTCTTCTTTTTTTTTTTTTTTTGCATATTTTGGAAACAATTTCAATCTACCAGAAAGGTTCCAAGAACAGCACCGAGCCTTTTCCTTCTCTGAACCATTTGTGAAAGCAAGTTGCAGACCTGATACCCATTATCCCCAGATACTTCACGGGGCATTTCCTGCACACACAGTCCTTACGCAATCAAAGCGAGGCCTTCAGGTGCAGGAAATGAGTCTCGATACCCCCCCCCCCCACACACACACACTGTGTCGTCCCAGGCGGGTCCCCGTCCAGGTTTGCCAGCTGTTCCGAGAGTGCCTTCACGGCCGAGGGACCTAGTTGAGAACCTCAGGTTCAGTTACCGGTCGAGTCTCCTGAGTCTCCTTCAATCTGCGGCTGTGTCTCAGCATTCCTTGGCTCTCCTTACCTTCCTTGGTAATTTTGAGAATTCCATGCGTTGGCTTTGAAGACTGTCCTTGGTTGGCTTCTGCTCCTTCTTCCTGATGTGACTCAGGTTGTGCGTCTTTGGCAAGACCCGCCCAGGCGGTGCCAGCCTCTTCAGTCACTGGCTCCGTGTACCGTGTCCGGTTGTGCCCTGGCTGGCCAAGTTGGTGAAGCTTCTCTGCTGTAGGAGAAGCAGCTTGTCCCTTTGGAAATCAGGATGTTGGGAGGCATGCTGGGACTCTGTGAATACCTCATTCTTCAGGCTTCCAGCTTGCTTCTAAATGTTACTGTGGATGCTTGTTTTGTATTTTCTGCAATGGCTTAACATCTGTTACTTTCATTGTTTATTTTGATGCTCCGGCTGTCCCTCGCTGGCCTCTCTGGTCCTCAGACACACTCCCGTTACTCTCGGAGCGCTTCCTCACTCCATGGCCCACGATGTTCCAGACTCCGATGGCCACTCGCCTGGAACCAGGAGCCTGGTTTCTTGCAATGGAGAATGACATTTAGAAAAACCAGTTCTGGGGGGCCTGGGTGGTGCCGTCAGTGTCTGACTCTTGGTTTTGGCTCAGGTCTGACCTTGGGGTCACAGGATGGAGCACCATCGTGGGGATCTGTAGTCAGCACGGTGTCTACTTGAGTTTCTCTCCTCCTCTCCTTCTCTCAAATAAATGAATCTTAAAAAAAAAAAAGAGAAAAAGAAAAGGAAACCAGTTCTGGGTACTACTAGATGGGCTCCCTCCTGTTGGGCTGCCACTTTTCCCATGCCCTTGCATAGACAGAGCTAGGAAATGTGTACACACACACACACACACACACACTCGCATATGTTCATTTCCACGTCTGTCTGTCCATGTAATGAGAACCCAGAGTTCACACGGTGCTTCAGCTTTAGTCTGATCCTGTGTGGGTCTTTCAGGTTTTCCCCTTATTCGTACCTGTGCCTTTCTTCTCTGCCAGTAGAAAGCTGCTTCCCATTATCTGTAAATATTTATTTGATCAGATGAGTTTCCCGCTTTCACGGCCATCACCCCAGTCAGGCTCCGACCCCCTCTCCTGGTGCCTCTGCCCTGCACGCCTTCCTTGTCTCTCAAGACGCCATCCCCACCCCACCCCACCCCCCTCTGGCCACTAGGCCGCCATGGCTCTCCATCAGCATCTCACCTTCTTGCCCTCAGCTGGATTACGCAGAAAGGAAGAAAAGGAAGGACAGAACTCTTGTTAAAAAGTGTGTCTTTTCCTGCGTATGTATGTCTGCGCCTGTGTTTATGTGCCGCGTAGCCGCTGCCATGCTTGTGGCTAGACGGTGAGGCCAGCTCGGGGATGGTGCTCCGTAGGTTTGCCTCGCGTCGTGAGAGCCGGTGGGATGACTGCTCGTCGGCACAGGCGAGTCCATGTTTCGGATGCGGGAGCTGTGGTCTGCGCCCTTGACGCCCCTGTGGGACAGTGTGTGGGGAACAGGCCAGCAGTGCGGCGGCCGGCCCTGCGACCTCGGGGCCGGTGGCATTGTTTGCCAGCCTCTGTGCCCCTGGTGGCAGTTTTGTTTTCTTAAAAGCAAATTTATATTTCGAAGCCCTCTTATTCTGGGATTGGGAAACCCCAGAAACTTCAGTATCTGTTGTCAGAATTTGTTTTTTTTTAAAGACTTTTTATTTATTTGACAGAGAGGTCACAAGCAGGCAGAGAGGCAGGCGGGGGGGGGGGGGGGGAAGCAGGCTCCCCACCGAGCAGGGAGCCCAACGTGGGGCTCGATCCCAGGACCCTGAGACCAGAACCTGAGCTGAAGGCAGAGGCTCAACCTGCTGAGCCACCCAGGCGCCCCTGTTGTCAGAATTTTTTAGGAGCCATGGGTCTTTGACAAGAAGGTCTTCTTAGAACCTAGGTTTTCGCTCACCTTGAAAGACTGAAAGCAGGTCAGCCATATCCAAACCGAAGAGAGGTGTGTCCTTGTCTCGCTGCTTCCAGCCTTAGCCCCTTGGCACTGTTCCGCCCGAGGGCGTCTTCCTGCTGTGGTGGCTTTGGAGTTAGGGGCGGGCAGCTGTTCACCCTTTTTCGTGTGGCCCTTTCAGCTGGCCAAGATGAGTCATGGAAATCCTCTCCCACAGATTTTGGGGTTTTTCCCACCTCCCTGTTCCTTTCTACCTGGAGCCACGCCTTCCCGGTGCTCATGCTTACCCTGATTTTCACATGGTCAGAGCTCAGCGCCTGCCTGTCTTCCCCAGACCAGCTTTGCCTGCGCCTTCTCCATCTCCATCAGGGGCAGACGCCCGTCTGTGTTTGGACGGAAGACCTCCGTGTTGTCCTCGGCTCCTCGGGTGCGCACACCCAATCTGGCTGTCCGCGGATTGTCTCACTGCGGTCGCCTCCGTCACGTGCCCCCCTTCATTGCTCCTTCTGCCCTGGCCTGAGCCAGCGTCATCATGGGAGTCGTCCAGTCCGTCTCCTGTGTCTGCCTGTGCCCCGCTCCTTACAGAAGCCAGAGCGAACCAGTTCACGGGCGGACCAGCTGGGGTGGCTTCTCTGCTCAGATCCTGCTTTCCCTCCCGTTCGGAATGAAAGCTGAGGTCCTTTCTCTGACCTACAAGGCCCTCCCCGGTTTGTCTCCCCATCAGTCCCATCTCCCATTTTGTCTGATTTCCGCCGCCTCTCCCTGCTGCAGCCACGCTGGCCACTTCGCTTTCCTTACACAAAGCAGGCATGTTCCTTGCCTCGGGCCTTTGGGCTCGCCGTGCCCAGTGCCGCCAGTACTCTGCCCAGCTGGCCTGGCCAGCTTCCTGCTTCCGCTGGGTCCTTCCTCAGAGGCCCCCTCCCAGGCTGGCACGCGTGCGTGCGCGCGCACACACACACACACACACACACACACACTGGGTCAGCGCCGTGAGCTCGGAGGCTTGGGTTGGGTTTTGTTGGCTGCTGTGTCCCTGCCGCCTGCTCAGTGGCTCTGTGACTCGCACCTTAAAGGAGCCGGGTGGGTGAGCGGAGCTGCTCAGCAGCCCCAGCCGGCTCTGCGCACCCCACTCCCGTTGCTTCCTGCCTGAGCTGCTCAGAGGCCGCACCTGCTTGCCCTGCCTGCTTCCCACCGTCTTTCCACCCTCAGACTGGCACGCTGTGGCCTCTCTCCTCGTGCAATGACTCGCTGATCCTTTGCACATCCTGTGTTTTTCTGGTCTGTGACGTAGCGTTGTTCAGGCTGCTCCCCTTCTCCCTCCTCATTTCCATGCTTGCGGCTCTGCTGGCTCAGGTTCTGCCAGGTGCCCCCCAGCTCGTCCGCAGGAGCTCCCGTGTCACCCAGAGGAGCTCTTGGTGCAGCACCCTGGCCCTGCGCGGGCCTCCTCTCCGGTGTCTTCCTGCTCTTTGTTTAGCCGTTTGCGCTCATTGTCGGCCGCTTTGCTGGATCCCACCTTGATCTTGGTAAGCACGATATACGATTGTAGAATTTAATTGCATAGATTAAGGTAGAACATCTTATTAAGATATTGCGGTGTCTTATTTTCGAAAACCTAGAAAGTTTTCTCTTTGGGAGAGAGCTGATTATCTTAGGGATTTTTTTTTTTTTTAAAGATTTTGTTTATTTATTTGAGAACGAGACAGTGAGAGAGAGCATGAGCAAGGAAAGGTCAGAGGGAGAAGCAGACTCCCCATGGAGCTGGGAGCCCGATGTGGGACTCGATCCCGGGACTCCGGGATCACGACCTGAGCCCAAGGCAGTCGTCCAACCAACTGAGCCACCTAGGCGTCCCAGCTTAGGGATTTTTAAAGTTTAAAACCCCTCAAACCTTTTCTTCCTGTTTCTCTGTCTTGTGAAGTCGGTCTCCTGGCCCAAGTGTAGGATGCCAGCCGTTGTTTCCACACGGGCTGCGCTGTGCAGTATCTGTCCAGACCCTTGTGTATATTAAGAGTAGGTTTAATGGCATTTGATCTGACACAATTAGATAAGATGGGCTTACTAGTATCATTCACTAATACTTGTTACATGTAGCCCAAATATGTCGTAGATTCTTCAGCTCGAGGCAGGAGAGATAAAGAGATTTATTTTTTAAAAAACTTCCCTTCATTGAGAGACCTGTTTAAATCGTTTGCACTGTAAGTTCATGTAACATGACATGAGAAGTCTCACCGGTGCTGAGCTCTGTCTTCACTGACCACTCGTCCTGCAACGGACGCATGTGCCTCCTGTGGCTCTGTGCCGTGTTGGGCCATTGCTGCAGATACCAAGTATAAGCTGAAAAAATTGCGGCTCGCTCCCAAGCGGATGGCCACGAAGTATGTTGGAGTGGCTTTTTCGGCGTCCCCTGTTGCCTTTCTTTACCCTTTCTGTTCTGATCTTTGGTGTTAATTACTTTGTTCTTGTGGTTGGCTTTTTTATTGTTGTTCTCCGTGTTGATGCGGAAATAACTTCTAGAATTTCGTTTTCGTCTGATGAGCTTCCTTCACCCGCCTTAGCCTCTAGTGCCGGAGAAGGCTCTTCAGGGTTGTGCGGTCCTCCAGCGGTGAAGTCCTAGAGAGTAACCTACAGGCTGTTTTAGAAACTCTAACCGTGAGTGTTTTCCTGTGAATAGGTGCACGATGAATAATTCCAGAAGCCACAAAGTCCTCGTTACTCCAAAGTACCCGTTGCTGCCAGAAGAAAGGGTTTTAATTCCGTGCCTCTGTTTAAAGAGGGCTGACTCCTGGTCCCGACTATTTTCTTTTTAGAAACAAGTTAGCAGGGCGCCTGGGTGGCTCAGTGGGTTAAGCCGCTGCCTTCGGCTCAGGTCATGATCCCAGGTCCTGGGTTCGAGCCCCGCATCGGGCTTTCTGCTCAGCGGGGAGCCTGCTTCCTCCTCTCTCTCTGCCTGCCTCTCTGCCTACTTGTGATTTCTCTCTGTCAAATAAATAAATAAAATCTTTAAAAAAAAAAAAGAAAAGAAAAGAAACAAGTTAGCAGTATAAGGCCTGTCCTGTTCAATTGATTGTGTTCCCCTTGCTGGGTTGTTTATGTTTCTGGTAGGATCAGTGCAACAGATCTTTCTGAACGTGCTGCAGCCGGCATCGTTTTCTTTCTTTCTTTTTTTTAATTGCCGGTCTGTTTTTCATTGTGAAGAATGATCATTTTTCTGCCTTTCACATACTTGAAAGGTATCTGTGCCCGTGTGTAATTTAACACTCAGGTAACACTTTCTTTGGCAGCGGTGTACCTCACGACATTTTCTCTTGTATTACTTCCGAGAAAGAGGTAATCTGGTTTTACAACCTATCTGGCAGGTTAGATCCCTTTAAGGTGAGGCTTCATGTAAAATACACTGGATGACTGCGTGAATCCTTCTGTGCCCTCTTCATGAAATTGGCAGGAGGGGCTCCTGGGTGACTCAGTGAGTTAAAGCCTCTGTTATCAGCTCAGGTCATGATCCCAGGGTCCTGGGATCGAGCCCCGCATCAGGCTCTCTGCTCAGCAGGAAGCCTGCTTCTCCCTCTCTCTCTGCCTGCCTGTCTGCCTACTTGTGATCTGTGTCTGTCAAATAAATAAATAAAATCTTAAAAAAAAAAAGTTTTAAAATTGGCAGGAAATATTTCAAAATCTGAAAGGTAATAATAGTTCGAATAATTTAAAAACATAGTTTCTCTGAAAGAAAGTGGTAAGGATTTGACTTGGATGCAAATTAGTTTGTCCTTAGGAATTATTTTATGGTAGAAGGTGAGGATGTATCTACTAAGCTCTTGCCGGAAGAGCTGGCAAAATGTATGGGGAATTAAACTGCTGTTCCTGCGTGCCTGGGTGGCTCCGTCCGTTCAGCGTCCGACTCTCTCAGCTCAGGTCTTGATCTCAGGGTCGTGAGTTCAAGCCCCACGTTGGGCTCCACACGGATGAATGGAATAAATTCAAATATTTTGAAATAAATAAAACTTATGAAATAAATAAAATGCTGTGGGGGAAGAGCCCTGGAGACAGAGGGTTGCACAGGGTGAGACCGGAGAGTCTGAGGTGGAGGCAGAGCGGAGGGACAATGTGTGGGACCGAGATCCCCTCTCCGGCTGCGAGGGGCTCGGCGTTCCTGGCATTGTTTGTTATGCTCAGTTTGCTCGTTTTTCTCGTTTGTTTTAACCTTTCTGAGTTTTGAAGCTGCCTTAAAACTTTTTTCCCCCCGAGAGAAGTGAGGAGTGACTAAAGAAATGATAAGGTGTTCGATGCCCGAGCCCTCCCTGTCTGCTCTCCTCGCTGCGCGCCTCTGTGGCGCTCTGGCCTGGGTGCGTGTGGGACTGACTCCGCCCGCTTGCTCTGTTCCGTTCCGTTCCGCAGGCCGCCCAGAGCCGCCGGAGTGACCGCTCGCCCCGCCGGACCGTGCTTCTGTGCTGCAGATGGAGGGGAGGACTCAGTTGTCTGGGCCGGAGTGAGAGGAGCCTGAGGCCCAAGATGGAGAAGAAACGAAGAAAGAAATGAAAGCCTCTTTCCAGGCCAAACCACAAAAGGCCATGAAATTTAACTTCTTTTTATGTTGGACAAGACTGTAAAATGGCTGATCAATAATGTTTCAGCTTTTTGCCGAAACAAAAATTAACTTATAATCAAGGAAGAAAAAAGTGTGATTTGAATTTATGTGATTTTACGACCATATTCACTTTTGACCATGAAGCTTGTGAACATCTGGCTGCTTCTGCTCGTGGTTTTGCTCTGCGGGAGGAAACATCTGGGGGACAGGTTGGAGAAGAAGTCTTTCGAAAAGGCCCCATGCCCTGGCTGTTCCCACCTGACGTTGAAGGTGGAATTCTCCTCAACGGTTGTGGAATATGGTAATGATACTATTTTAGTCCCCTCCCCATTTAAAAAAAAAACAACTTAATTCTAAATAATTAGCTTTTGCCAAAAAAGTCATTTCCCTCTTTTCTACGATTTGACATGAGGTGAGTGCACAGTACTTAGATGTTCTCTCTGCTGAAGTTGGCTTTCCCGGGATACATTGGCACTGGGAATTTCTTCCCTAAAACCTGACTCTGCGGAACAGGTGCCATTGTAGCCGCTGAGGGTGGGGAGTTGGGAGATGCCAAATGCTCAGGAAAATAAAACCGAGCCTTTCCTTCCAAATCCCTTTCTCCTGTTTGAAAAAGTTACACGCGTTTCTTTGCCATGTATTCAGAATTCTCTTGATCTTTGCTTTTTGAAAAACAGCACAGGGATCTGATTTTAAGGGGTGGATTCTGTGATTGGGGGCTCATACAGGTCGCTTGACCTCAGAGCCTGGAGGACTGCTCTGTAGGGCATTTAGACTAGTCCTGGTGTACTGCTCCTCCTACTGTCAGTTTTAGGGTCGGTAGGTTTTCTTTTGCCACAGGGAACTCTGGAGTAGGTGCACTCTTACGTAACAATACAGGGACATAAATTCTTATTTTTATTTGTGGTCATTGATTTCAGAATACATCGTGGCTTTCAATGGATACTTTACAGCCAAAGCTAGAAATTCTTTTATTTCAAGTGCCCTGAAGAGCAGTGAAATAGACAACTGGAGAATCATTCCTCGAAACAACCCATCCAGTGACTACCCTAGTGATTTTGAGGTGATTCAGATCAAAGAGAAACAGAAAGCGGGGCTGCTGACCCTCGAAGACCATCCCAACATCAAACGGGTGACGCCCCAGCGCAAAGTCTTCCGTTCGCTCAAGTACGCGGAGTGTGAGTACCGTGGGCTTGGGCTCCGCTCGGCTGCGGCGCGGGGACAGAGTGTGCGTGTTCTGCGGGCCGGCCAGCAGCGGTCCAGGAAGGCCCCGAGTCCCTTCATCCAGTTCCGTCCGTGGTGAACATTTTCTTGCCAGGCATCTGAAACACTAGAAACCGATGTCCTGCTGTTTGGTGGGAAAAAAATCTGCAGGTTTGCAGGAGGACGATGGTGATGCTCGTGTCTGCCGGTGCCCAGCCGGAGCCTGGAGTCCCCTGCGCCCCGTACATCCCCAAGTGGAAGGCGGGTCTTCGGGTCTCCCTCTTGGTTGCGCTGTGCTTGTCAGTGTGTGTTTTTAGTTTTAAGGCGTCTCGGAAAACACACTTTCCGTGGGGTTTGTTTTGTTTTTCTGAGAGCCTTCTCACCACGCACCGCGGCGCAGCCTGTTTCAGTCGCAGGCTGCGCAGGGGTGAGGACGGAGGGAACTTGATGATTCTCCTTTCAGCCCCAGGGCTTATTCTGTCCCGCTTCTGTACAGCTTGGGCTCGTCAGGGTAGAGCTTACCCTTAAATAATAAATTACATATTTATTACTTAACATTTTCTGCAGCATACTTACTACCAAAAAAAGGGCTTTTTTCCCATTTGTGATAAAGTAGGGTAACAGATTGCCAGCTCTGTTATCATTTACTGTCATTTATTTCCCTGGAGGAAAGAGAAGGAAAGTTCTCTTTTTCTCCCTTTGTCTGTCAGGTAGTAGGCATGAGAGCCTGAGGTTCAAGAAGGGACAGGGGGAAGCCGCATGAATTTGCATAGTGGGACAAGCCGGCTCTCGGGCGCCCCAGAGGTCAGCTGTCCGGCTTCCTCAGCTCTCTGTGCCAGGCCAGATGTTGTGTGATGCTTTTTCTCTTTGAAAAGCAGTAGCCTCAGAGCAATCCAGGAAGTAAAAGCAAACCAGACCTTGTCCACTTAGCCAGATAAGTGGCTTACATGAGCTTTTCTGTTTTACTTTTTTACCATAAAGAGCCCCAGGACGTTGTAAGAAGCACGGAAATGCCTGACTTTAGCAGAGCAGTCCTGGCCTCTCAGGGCCGGGTTCCTTTCTCTGCTTCTCCGCCACGGTTGTCCGACACAGAGCTTGACGCCCCTGAGGCCGTGCTGCGCGGCTGGCAGTCCCAGTCGGCCTTGTCGCCATCTGCTGCCTCGCGTGGTGAGCCGCTTTCCTGTGGGCTCCAGCTTTTCCTGTCCAAAAATTGGAGATAATGCTACCTACCTCCAAGGGTTCTCACGAAGACGAAATAAAATAGTGCAAGTGTGAGAGCTTAGCAGAGTTTTTAGGATGTAAATAGACGTTAAATACTGCTTGTTTCTCTGGCTGTGTTGTGAGCAGGCTCTGCTTTACTTTAGCTGGAGCCTGTCCCACCCTGGCTCCCGTCCCTGGCCCTATCCATGGGCTGGAGGACAGAGCCAACCTGTTTGTCGCAAGACAGTGTTTAAAGATATTTTCAAGATATCTGTGGTGACCTTGATGGATTCTCCTCTCCAGATCCTTCAGCTTGTCCCTCACCTGACACGGGTTCAAGCCCTCTTATCATTTTAACTGCTTTCCTTCCAGTACTCTCCAGGCTCTCTGAATTGCTCTTACAGAGCCAAGTTCATTACTCAGGTGTAGTCTGGTCCGCCTCAGGCCGACAGAGCAGACCCTCGTGTGCTATCAACACCCGTCTTCCGTCAACACCTCCAGTATTGTCCCCCACTGTTGACTTTTTTTTTTTATTAGACAGAGTTCATAAGTAGGCAGAGGCAGGCAGAGGGAGAGAGGAGGAAGCAGGCTCCCCACCGAGCAGAGAACCCGACATGGGGCTTGATCCCAGGACCCCAAGACCATGACCTGAGCGAAGGCAGAGGCTCAACCCACTGAGCCACTCAGGCCCCTCCCCCACCCCTCCGCACAGCAGAGTCAGCACAGCGAGTTCAGTGCAGAATAATTTCAGTTGGTCTGTGCAAATAATTACTTAATGGAGTTGACACAACTACATGTTTTCCCAGGTCCCTGTACCCTTTCGTGGGGAGCCTGGTAAGACTGGACGGCACGGTAGGCATTAGCTCTAGAGACACAATGTCAGTCGCAGCAGCATAGCTGTGTTCTGCCGAAAGCTGATCTGAGATGCAGGTTTTCGCATGATAGCACGGTCCTGAAAGGTAAGGACCCCTCCTGTGGTGGTTCTTTTGCTTTTGTCTTCCATTTTTTCACCAAGTAGGGTCCTTACAGATAGCGGAACCCGTGGACTCAGTGCCACGGGGCGGGTGCTGATGCGCACAGGGCTGGTTCGCCTGCAGGATCGAGAGGAGACAGGGTTCGTTGCCTTGCGAACCCCTGACTCCTTTTCTAGCGCATCTGCTTTGGAAGGGGGACACTGTAGGCGGCGTGTTGAGAGTAGCGAGCAGAAGGTCCCGCTGCTGTCAGACCAGAGACAGGTGTGGTGGCTTAACACGGCCCCTCCTCCTGCGCCAGGAGCCCAGTGCTGAGAAGCTTCGCCATCGCAGGGGGCCGTTCGCTTCCTTGTTGTTTCGTTGTTGTCGTCGTTGTCTTCGACCCTTCTAGAAGGCCCAGGGAGAGCAAGTTGCACGAAAGCTCGGGAATTTCTGGGTCCTTCAGCTGCAGCCACAGCTGGCTGTTTGTTTCAATGCAGTGGTTTGCCAGTCTGCCTTCCGCCAGTTAGAAAAGGCCAAGTAGAGGACTCTTGGGGAACAATGATGTCAGCTAAGTGATGTCCTGTGGGTGTGACTGCATGGAGAAAGCCCTCTGGGGGGGGGGTAGAGGACTCCCCCTCTGGTCACCTGGGCTTTCAGGGCTGGTCGCCGCCCTTCTCAGAGTGGGTGCTCTCCCCACCGGCTCGGGCTGTCCCCATGCCGCTCCGCGTCTCATCTCTCTCTCTCCTTGGCTCTAGCTGACCCCGTCGCACCCTGTAACGAAACCCGGTGGAGCCAGAAGTGGCAGTCGTCACGCCCGCTGCGAAGAGCCAGCCTCTCCCTGGGCTCTGGGTTCTGGCACGCTACAGGGAGACACTCGAGTAGACGGCTGCTGAGAGCCATCCCGCGCCAGGTCGCCCAGACCCTGCAGGCGGACGTGCTCTGGCAGATGGGCTACACAGGTGTGTGCTGTTCGCCCGGGACCCGCGTAGGGCTGGTGGCCGGCGCGCCCTCCGTCTCAGGCGCCTGGCGCAGCCACAGCCTTGGGCCCCGGCCTTCCACTGTGTGTGGAGCCACACACATCCGGCGGCCCTGCCTTTGACCTCTGCTGTGCTGGGCATCTGGCTCTGCCTTTTTAGGTTGTTGAATCCTCTGTTCCTTCGGTGTGTTTCTGTACCATTTCTGAGGTTGGGGGTAGATGGTGGAGCATTTCTCTCCTGTTGACGTGCAGGTGAACACACAGCAGCTGTTCAGGGAATGAGATCGAGTGCAAACATGTTTATTGTGAAGTGATAACGTGAAAATGAGCTTATCCCTTGAGAGTGCAGCTCTGTGCAGAGTGGCTGAGTTACAGTCCGTGCGCCCGTTGCTTAGTTTCAAAGCAAGAGACAGCATTAGGGACCATATCCTAGGAAATAGAACAGCTACTACAGTATTTCTCCCGTGCATCACGGCAGAAAATCGCTGTCATAACTACTGTGAAGGTTTGAACCCCCGCTCAAATGGAAGCCCCCTCTAGCTCCCCTTCCACCCCCTCCATCTCAGCTGGTCTTGGCGTCCTCACCTATGTCCTCTAGCCTTGGAGACCCTGACCTCTCCCTTGATTTCCCCAGCCCCTGCCCTGCAGTAGGTCTGAGACCGTTTAACTCTTCAGGCCTGGTGGACCGGAGTTTCAGTAAAATGATTGTCACCTTGTGGTTTTATCTCTTCAGGATGAGAACTCTTCACAAAGCAAATTCTCTAAACAGAAAAGTGTTTTCTGTCCCCCCAGACCAGTGGTTTTTGAGATCATGTGCATTATTTAAATGTAAGCAGTATGTTTTGCTAGTTCTCTCAGTGTAATTGATGATTTAACATAGTATGGACATGTCAGCACAGCTCTCACACCAGAAAGACCCCACCTCTATGACACCTGTTAGCTGTTAAACAATATGAGTGTCTTAGGTTTTTCTACCTGTTTTCTAGATCTTCCTCATCTGTCAATATCAGTCTTAACACTGGTGCACGTAGCTTTTGGCCCGTATCTGAAATAGGCTCCTTGTTATAGTGAGGTGTACTGCGTAGTGGTTTTCCTTACTGTGCTGTGCCCTCAGCCCCGCGTGTCGCCGGCAGCCCTGTGTGCAGAGGGGGTTAATGAGCAGTGTCTGAGGGGAGGCATGGGATTTGTCTCCTGTCCCCCGAGGGTGTGCTCTTACTTGGTGCCCCTTGTTCCATAGTGCCTCTCTAAGGAGATGAGGGGAGGGAGACCCGGGGAAGTCATCAGAAGCAGAGACTCCATCATGTGGAGGACTGAGCCCTGGTGACAGTGGAGGGATGGGCCAAGAGATTTCCCCTGAAACCTCAAGTCTTACTTAGCAGCACGTGATGGCATCTCTCCCAGTCTCCCCTTCTCGTCTTGGCTCAGCCAGGGCCCGTGGGGCACCTGACCTAATGCGCAGACGTTGGGTGGTCTCTGGCTTCCATGACAGGTCCCAAGGAGGAACATGCGTGTTTTTTAAAAATTATTTTTATTAACATAAAATGTATTATTTGCCCCAGGGGTACAGGTCTGTGCATCCTCAGGCTCACACAATTCACAGCACTCACCATAGCACGCACCCTCCCCAGTGTCCATCACCCAGCCACCCTCAGGACTGTTTTTTATAGACAAGATCCAAAAAGGTGATTTTTCTAAACATGATTGTGCTTGGTTGTATTTTTCGGAATAAGGTGCTAACGTAAGGGTTGCTGTTTTTGACACTGGGCTGAGTGAGAAGCACCCCCACTTCAAAAATGTGAAGGAGAGAACCAACTGGACCAATGAGCGGACGCTGGATGACGGTGGGTGGCGCTGCCGTGGTGTGACCTGGTCTCTGACCCTCGCTCCTGTCCCCGGTTGTATGGGTTAAGAGTGCGGTTTTCTGGATGCCTGTGACGACACAGTCGTGGGCAGCCGTTACCGAGACAGACCCATGTTGTTCATGTACCTTTGGGCAGAAGTTTGTCGACTGTCCTGGGACGTCAGGAAGTAGTGTCAGAGGCAAGAGGGCTGCCTGGTGGAGGTGCACGGACCTCCCAGTTTGGGTGGCGGGGGGGTGCGAGGCCCGGAATCGGGGCAGCCAGGGCGTGGGCCCTGGCTGGGGGAGCGTTCCGGGGCAGCGCAGCCTCTTCGTCCGGGGCTCAGAGAAGGGCGTCTTTTGAGTTGGTGGCCTTTTTCAGCTGGGTTTCACACCCAGTATCAGCCGTGTTCTGGGACTTTTCTCCTTGTGGTCTGCAGGGCTGGGCCACGGCACCTTCGTGGCAGGTGTGATAGCCAGCATGCGGGAGTGCCAAGGCTTTGCTCCAGATGCGGAACTCCATATTTTCAGGGTCTTTACCAATAACCAGGTAGGTGTTTTGAGGACCCCTGAGGCTTACGGAGTTGACATCAGAACATAAAAAGTGAAACTTGGGGGAACCTGTTCATTTAGAAGCAGCACACCTCCTTGATGCTGAGCTGCTTCTGGCATCCTGCATGTGCCACACTGTCTCTCCGTGGCCCCTGTGTGGCTTCGCCCCTTCGCTGCCCACCCCCCTTCATCGGCCTCACTTGGACCCTGAAGACCCCACCCCAAGGGCACTGAACAGGAGGGACTCCCTGTGTCTCCTTCCTTCCTGTCCTCCGGGCCTGCCCGGGGCTCCTGCGTCCCCACGTCACGGACACGGGTCTGGTGCTTTCACACGAGGGAGGAATCACGAGTTGGTGTGGTTGTCGCCCCTCCTGGGCTGTGACGGGCTCGAGGCTGCCTCTGTACCATTTGGTGTCACGTTGGGCCCTGTGGGGTCCCGGCGCTGTCCCTGTGCTTTTCAGAACTAGTCATAGAAAAGGGGAGGACCCTGTTCCTTATTTTTTAAATTTAATTTTGTACAGATGGTGCACAGTTCAGAAATATCTAAAGACAATGCAGGGAAAATTCCCGCAATGCTGTCCCCGTCCAGCAGGGGCTTACCTCACTTCCTCGTGTCTCCCCTGTGACGGTTTCTTAATTTCTTGTACTCCCGCCTCCTGTATTTGCCTGTACGAGCAAATATAAACTGGTCTTATTTATGAAAGCCTTTAAGAAACATAATTCTTAAATATTGCATTAATCCCATTTCTACTGTAAGTTTAATTGTATTTTTTATAAAAATGTCTGGAGTGGTGGTACACGAGGCGATTCAGCTCTGTCCGAGAAATAATTCTGTGAGGTAACTTTGATTGATGCCGTTTCCCCTCCAGTCTGGTTAGGAATGAGGAACATTAGACGAGTCCATTAAACTGTGTAGAAATGCTCAGACGAAAGGGACGTATCTTGTGATAAGTCCTTTCAAGGAGGCACTGAGAGCTGTGGGGTTCAGCTCACCCTGGAAGGTGTACTGGAGGGTGAGGCGCTGGACGGCAGGCTGGGAGAGCGCGGCCGCCCCCACAGCACAGCTGTCCCTAGAGTCCGGCTGCCGGGACCTAGAATTTCCGGTGTCTGCTTCACATTTTGGAGCATCATTTGTTCTTGGTTTTCGTTTCTGACGTTGAAGTTAATACGTCATGCTGCTTAAGAGTCTGTAGGGACACTTCGAAACAAACTCTGTTGTCGCCCTTGGAGATTTCCACTAAAACCCCTAAAGTCATGTCTGGCGGTTGACTAGGTGTCCTACACCTCCTGGTTCCTGGACGCTTTCAATTACGCCATCCTGAAGAAGATGGACGTGCTGAACCTCAGCATCGGCGGCCCCGACTTCATGGACCACCCCTTCGTCGACAAGGTTGGTTGTGTCCCCGCATGAAGGACGGTGGCGCCTGGTGACAGCTTCTGCTCTGAGTGCTTTATCTCTGGTGCGCTGGTGGTCTGTCACCCGCAGTGTGCCTGCCTCGCGAGGACGGCGGGTGGTGGCGCGAGCTTTGGCAACTTGCAGTGGGAGCGGCACACCTGCCGGCTCGGTTCCTTCTCCGAAAGGCACGTTCCTGAGCCTGCCCGGAGAGCGGGCTCTGCTCTGTGTGCGGAAGGCCCCGTGCCCTGGGTCTCGTCAGCGCTCACGCACGTGCTGGTTGGCAAACGTCCATGTCCATGGGGGTCTAGAGTTACATTTTTAAGGTCAGCCTTCTTCCTTGAGGAGGACAGTTTGGACAGTTGTGTGTGTGATCGAGACTGGCCTGCTTCCTAAATAAATGTCTGCTAATCCCGTAGGTGTGGGAGTTAACGGCTAACAACGTGATCATGGTTTCTGCTATTGGCAACGACGGGCCTCTCTATGGGTAAGTACCCCCCAGCGATGACTTGGAACTCCACATCTGTTGTTCGTCTGTCTCTGTTTTTTCCTTTTTGTATCCGTCTCGAACTGTATCACGGGGACGTTCCCTGCACAACCGGCCAGGCTGTGAAATGAGCCAGTGCCCACCGCCTCCTGGGTCAGCTCAGGCTGGCCTCTTTTTGTTTAATTTTTTGTTTATTATTTTCTTGTTTGCTGTAAGCAGTTTGGAGGCCTGCAGTTTTTACTCTACTTTTTTTTCCTAAAATCAGTCAGGGAAGTAAACCTGCTAGAAACTAGTGGATTGCACGGTATTTATGGAGACCTGCTCTGTGCAAAGCCCGGGCGTGAGAATGTAAACGGGACGAGGGGCCTGTCGTCTTGGGAAGGACCGGGCGCAGCCGCCACAGAGCTGGCGGAGAGGGAGAGTGTGGGCCGCGATGCAGACCCGGCCAGCGTCTGCGGGTCGACGAGGGGGTCACACGGAGGGAGGCAGAGAGAACACTGTCCCAGAAATGCCCCTTTGTGCTGGGTCGCTGTGAACTAACGCAGCGTGAGATGCGGAACATCGGTCACTGCGGTACAGGCCCTGAGTTCGTCGAGTCTTCCACATCCGGCTCCGATTTTCCTGCAGGCGACACGTGTAAGTCCTCTCTCGTGCTGAAATACCGGCCTCCTTGTGGGTCGTCCTCCCGTGTGCGGTTTGGTGCCGTGACATGGTGAGGTGACCGTGGGGGAGGAAGAAAACAGAGTGCGCCCACTGCTCTGCAGCCCAGTGGGGAGAGACGAGCGTGTGTGTGTATGCGTGTGCCCTCCCCGTCGCTCCCTGCCTCGTGCGCTGACACCTCCAGGCATGCACGCCGGGGTCCCGAGGACTGACGCACTGACACGAGGGGCCCCGGGCCCAGGGCCTGGCTGAGCTCTGGGAGATGATTGTTGGTACAGGTCAGGAGCTGTACGTGCTGGCAGCCGTGGTTCCGGCCTGATTGTTGTTAGTGGTCCTGTCTCCTTGGAAGGGGCCCATGGTTCTGGTTTGCTGTGTCACCTGCCATGTGTGTCCGGCTCCACTGTGGGACGCCCCGGTACTATGTAGTCCCCTCTGGTTGTCTCGTTGCCCCTATCGTGTTTCTCTCCTCGGCCGCTTCTCCCATTTCTGGTCCCCCCTCACTCCAGAGTCCCCAGACTGTCCATCCGCTTTCCAGCCTGTCTCCCTGCCTGGACAGTGTAAGGTCACTCCTGTGGGAAGAGCGCAGGCCGTGGGGCCCTCTTGTCGCTGGGCCTTGGCCTCTCTGTCCGTCACGGTGGGCATGAGGCCACCCTTGGTGGCTCTTGCGAGGGGCGCTTGCGAGGGACACCTTCGACCCGCAGGGAAGGCTCTGCCGATAGCCCTTGGAAGTGGTGGCTGGTTTTGTTCCTTGTTTTCTGTTCTTCTCAGACACGTTCTGGCAATTTTCTTATTCAAGACTCTGCTGTAGGTCATCGTTGCCTAATCAGATACACTTTTCTGTTGTTTTTTAAGGTCCTCACTACTCTATCCTGGAACTGGCAAATCTTTCCTGCGAAGGCTCACATAGTGAATACTTGAGGGTTTGCCGGCCGTGTGGTGCTCATTGTCGGCACCCGCCCGCCCTGTAACGGGAAAGCGGCCCTGGATGTGTGTGGACGAGTGGGCGTGGCTGTTCCAGGGAAACGTGGCGCGCACGGACGGACGGTGGGCCCGCCCTGGGAACTGGAGCCTGCAGGTGCTAGGTCCGCTCGGCCCCCCAGGCCCCCTGCGCACTCCCCAGGCCTGGCCCCTCCTGGCTCTCCCCGCGTAGCCCCGTTTATCTGCCCCATCACCTGTTCTTGCAGCTCAGCCGCCTCGCTCGTCTTTCCGTCCGCCCGCACCCCTCTCGCCGGCTCTGCCCGCGCGCCTGACTGCTCCGCCCCACGCTGGTCACTCTTCGGAAATTCTGTGACTTCTGTGGGCTGTCCTACTCTTACAGGCCAAGAGTTGTGCATTTCCCGTGCATCAGAGGAGCACCCTGGAAAGGGCCCTGCGTCAGACTCCCGCGTCACTTGTGGAGCCGCATGGGGCTCGTGCTGGGGACGGCCCGGCCCGCGCCGTGATGCTTCCCTGCTTGGGCGTCGGGGCGCTCGGCGGAGGACGGGGCTGTGCTCAGAGAGCTGTCGTCTGTCACAGGCGGGGCGCTGCCCGCGCCTCTGCAAGTAATGCATCCCCACAGATGCCCCGCCTGCCAGCCCCCTCGGTGTCCTGCACCCTTGGCACACTTGGACTTCATTTTTGTCACAAGCCGATAAAAAAATCCCCGTTGGGGCCTCTGAGCAACCCGCTGGGAGCATGTCGGTGGTCGGTGGCCGATGAGCTAAGAAGGCCATGCCGGGATTGAGTCCTGGTGCTTCAGAATAGTTGGGTGAAAGCACGTGCCCTGCAGTCTTGCTTCTAGAACCCCTTCCGCCCCTGCGAGTCACTTGTGGTTATTGAGTTGTCACAGTTCTGGTTTGGGTGATGGAGCTGTAGTAGGTGAAGTTCAGAAATGGAGTTTCACGCATTAAAACTGGTACTTTCCAGCAGTTCGGTTTTATCTTAACCTCTTGTCTTTAGAATTAAAACCTTTTGTTGTGATTCGCTCCACTGTGATTCCTGTGCAGATCCAGCCCACTTGAGGTATCGAGGAGAATCGCATGGTTCTTCTTTATGTCCGCGCCATGAGGGGTCCTGAGGAGGGTGGAGGGGTCGGTCCTCTGTCCGCCCTGAGGCAGGCCAGTTGAGAACCCTGACTTCATGGCGGTGGCAGGTGCCAGTGTGTGGCTGTCGCTGCTTCCCAGAGAAGTGTGCGATCTCGTGGGGGCGGTGGGCGTGCCCTGGGTGCGGTGTGCGAGTGATATGAGAGCATGTGAGCGGGCGACTCTCGTGAGCTCATGGGCTCTTGCCATTCGGAGAGAGGACTCCGGGCCTGGAAGCACGAGGGAGAAGAGTGTCTTGGGAGAAAACGAGGAGGTGCTCCACGTACGAGATAACAGTCTTAGCCCGGTGTGTGGGCAGCAGAGAGCGTGGCCTTTGGACAGCTATGAGGAGCCATATGAGAACCTAATGCCATCTCGGGTTTCTCTGGGAGTATTGGCCCTTACCTGAATTACCTTTTTTTTTTTTTTTTTTTTTTTTTTTTTTTTAAGATTTTATTTACGAGAGAGAGACGGGGAGCGGGGTGAGGAGCCATGGGAGAGGAGCTGACTGCTCGGTGCAGAGTCTGACCCAGGGCTCGATCTTGGGACCCTGCGATCCTGACCTGAGCCGAAATCACTAGTCACATGCTTAGTCGATGGAGCCACCCAGGCACCCCCTGAATTACTCATGTAAACTGACTTCTCTTCCCTTGTGTTTTTGTGCCTTGCTCTAGCACGCTGAACAACCCTGCTGACCAGATGGATGTGATTGGAGTGGGCGGCATTGACTTTGAGGACAACATCGCTCGCTTCTCTTCGAGGGGCATGACTACCTGGGTAGGCTTTTCTTCACTAGCAGGATGTGCTGCACAGGACGTGTGTGTCCGAGCTGTGGGTGTGCATATAGGTGTACCTGTGGAGGAGAGCTGGGGAGGGGCCGGGGCTGCGGGGGCTCGCCTGGCCACCAGGATGAGCGATCGGGCGCCGTGGACATCTGCCGTCTCATCGTGGCGCACAGGTGAAGGTGAGCAGTCCTTCCTCCATGCTGGGGAAGAGGATATTTCTTGTCTTAGGAGGCCGGAGCGGCCAGTGAGAACAGCTCTTCCTCAGCTCTGCTGCCCTGGAGATAGTCCTGTTTAGCTGGAGTAGCGCCAGCACATTCATCATTTGGGCTCCTTGGGGTTCATGGTGCCGCTGTCGTCCTCCTTCACCCCCAGAGCGGAGCTGCTCCTGTGGGTAGCGCTCATGTACTCCCGTCTACCCCTCCTGGTGCTCTGATTCACGGGTCGTGTCCTTGGCCTTCACCAGGGCCTTGTGCTCTGGCGGCATTTTGAGTTGCTTGGTCTGGAAGGCACCTTCACGCGGTGCCCCACGCTGAGTCTGCATCCCACACCTAGTCACGTTTGAGAGCCGGGAAATACTCGCTCAGTTCAGACTGGCGTGCTTCTTTCTGACACAGTGTAAGATCTTGTCATTCTCATTTTGCCTCAGTTTCCGGGACACTTAAGAGAGTACTCTGTTAGGGGCGCCTGGGTGGCTCAGCGGGCTAAGCCTCTGCCTTCAGCCCAGGTCATGATCTCAGGGTCTTGGGATCGAGCCCCGCATCGGGCTCTCTGCTCAGCGGGGAGCCTGCTTCCCTTCCTCTCTCTGCCTGCCTCTCTGCCTGCTTGTGATCTCTGTCAAGTAAATAAAATTTTTTAAAAAAGAGCGAGAACTCGGTTAAAATCTTGTTGCTCGTGTAGTTACGTTTATCATTCTGGGTGTTTTCTTTCCCCTCTGCTGACAGACGGACTGAAATCTCCAGCTGTGTCGCGTTATTCTTTCCTTGTAAAGAAACGCTTTTCCTTAATTTTTAATTCTAATTTTCTGATATTTTTAATGTAATTCTAACGCATAAATTCCTTAGAGCAATCTCCAGGTTCTGGTCTTTTAGATACTCACTTTCAGTTGCTTTGTGGCATTACTCTTATACTGGCTATTATAAAGCACACCCCAAATAATTTCATTTTCTATATGGCCATTTTAGCGTGAGTTCTAGCGTGGCGAATTTCAGATAAAACCAGTGCATGGCTAAGGTTACGTCGTGTGGAAATACCCGTGTCCGCCCCGAACTGCGGTAGCCGCGTGCCAGCGCTGTGTTTTGGGGGTAACCAAGCTTCTCTCCTCCGTAGGAACTCCCGGGAGGCTATGGCCGCGTGAAGCCCGATATCGTCACCTATGGTGCTGGAGTGAGGGGCTCCGGTGTGAAGGGGGGCTGCCGGGCCCTGTCAGGGACCAGCGTGGCTTCTCCGGTGGTCGCCGGCGCCGTCACCTTGCTGGTAAGGTGAGTGCCACTCAGCAGAGAGGATGTGGTGCCCGCGGACCGGGACCTGGGTCCTGCTTGTCCCCAGCCAGGCAGGAAGGTTGAGGAGCGTGCCGGGAACCTCGCTCCCTCCCTCTCTGCGTCTCCACCCCGTCCCGTGTGCGTGAGCACATGCTGACTCTGGCTGGAAAGCACTATGTGAGGGGACAGTACCTGCCACGGTTCCAGTGTCTGCTTTTGTTCCAGTTGGTTTATGGTCAATACCTAAAAAAAAAAAAAAAAAAGATTTATTTATTTGAGTTGGGGGGAGAGGCAGAGGGAGAGGAAAAGAGAGAATCCTAAGCAGGTTCCATGCTTGGCACAGAGCCTGACCCGGGCCTTGTTCTCAGGACCCTGAGATGATGACCTGAGCTGAAATCAAGGGGCAGGGGCTTAACCCGCTGAGCCACCCAGGGGCCCCTTAAAGAGTCCGTTGTTTAAGGGCTGCTTTCAGCTTGGGTCATGATCTCAGGGTCCTGCATTGAGCCGCGTGTCCTCAGGCTCCCTGCTCCGCGGGGAGTCTGCTCCTCCCCCTGGCCACCCCCCAATTCATGCGTGTACGCGTGCTCTCTTTCTGTCTCTCAAATAAAGCTTTTTAAATAAAAAGCGGTTATAGTTCACAGCAATATTGAGGAAGGTGTGGGATTCGCCATGGACCCTGTGCCTCCATTTTATTTTGTTTAACATGCCGATTTTGTGCTATAGTTGTTAAGTCCAAGCAAGTGTGTATATCAGGCAGGGCACAAAAAGTCTGATGTTTTCCTTCCTTTCCTTAGGGAGTCCCCTTTCTTCCTTTCCTTAGGGAGTCCCCTTTCTTCATTTCCTTAGGGAGTCCCCTTTCTTCATTTCCTTAGGGAGTCCCCTTTTCGTGTGCTCTGTTAGCCGCGGAGCTGTGGTCAGGCTGCGGGACGGACCGTCTCAGTGTAATTTATCAGTCCGTCGTCTCATTGAATCCCTTGTACGCTTGGAACAGAGCTTGGTGACTGGCCCTTACTTCTGCAGAGAGTGAGGTTGGAGGATGTTCTCAGAGGCACTTGGCCAGAAGTGACGCTCACGGGCTGTGACTTAGTTGGATGGGCCGTGTGCCTCAGTCCGAAGGTTACAGAGAGGTCTTCGGAGTTCGTGCTTGTTTGGTGTTTTCCCCCAAATCGCTCTCTACTGGGGTGAGGTGTCGGTTGAGCTTTTGTGTTGGGCTCACGTAAACTTGTGTAGTGGAAAGTTAATGTAGTCTGTGTTAATTTTAAAAGTAAGAGGGAAATGATAGTAAATGTTTTTATATTTGAAGTTCTTTTTTAAAGCAAGTAAGTTTATGTTGATTTTAGCTTCTGAGGCCTGGGCTGTTTTTTAATTAGTAATCTTTGATAAAGGTAGCTGTCTATCTCTGTCCTCCTTTTCCCATCCTTCCCTTAGTGTTCAGAGCCATAGTCTTGAAAATACAGACCCTGGCTGGGGTGGTCTCTGGAGAAGAACCCTGTCTTTTTTCTTCCATTCGTTTTCCTTACCCCATGTTCCGTGTGGAGAGGTGGCGGCAAGGGCCCGCAGAACGTGGAGTCGCCTGGCGCACACAGGCTTTCATACTCGGGGACAGGGGGGAGCCCGCTCGACTAGGGTTCAGCTATGCTCTTGCTTACGGGGCACAGAGACCCTGGCTCCTTCCCCACCGACTGTGACTGTGGGCCGGGCTGAGGCTTGGCTGCACTCCTGAGCCCAGTGGACCTCTCCCTATAGGGCGAGCGGGGAGGGGAGGAGGCTTTCGTTTCCAGGAGCTTCTCTAAGTATAGCTGCTTCCAGTGTCATGAAAGGCTTTGACCTTCCTGTCTCCCTGCAGCTCAGAAGTGCGCCCAGGGCGAGTCTGCTCGCCTCCAGCCTAGCAGCCCTCCTGAGGAGGCCGGGCCTGGCCTTTGGTCTGGCCTGTCGGCGCGGGGGTGGGCGTGTGCGGCTGTGGCCAAGCTCCTGGCGGCTCTTCCAGTCTCAGTCTCGCTGGACCACCTCGGCCTCCCCTGACACTGGATGGCCCACCCAGACGAGTGGAAACCCCGCGCACCCTTCCAAGACCAGCCACACTCATAGATACTCGGGACTGTGCAGAGTCTGTGTCTCTTTTTCATTTTCTGGGTTTTGTTCCCCACGTTGAGGGGTTGACACTTGTATTTATGATTTGTGAGCATAGAGAAACTGCGTGTTCGTGCTGGCATTCTCCAGCGCCGATGGCACCTGCGCATCCCGGGCCTCCTGGCCAGGTAGAGCCGTGTGTTCGTTTGTCCGGTGCGTTCTGATGGGGCTGCGGCCCAGGCGCGTGCGTGCTGTTGGCCCTTCCCCGCAGGGAGACAGCACAGCAGGCGGAGGCCGTGGGGGTCACTTGGCCCTGTGGCTCCCGCCCGTCCCAACGGGAGGTCCTCCGCGGCCCCGTCTGGTGTCCGCTCCTTCCGCCGCAGGGTGCTGTCGCGGCTGGTCCACTTCCTTCTGCCAGCCGGCTTCCCTTCCCCTCAGGAGCCAGGCGCTCTGACCTCTTCTGCCTCCTGCCGCCTCTGCGGTCTGTTGAGTCGCGTCATTAGGAAAATAAGTGTTTCTGATAGACTCAGTACAAACAGGCAGAAGCTCCCTGAGTCACGTGGCTAAGAAGTCGTCCTGAGACAGGTGCAAAAATGGCATGTTCGTTCTCAGCCTGCTTGGGCTTGACCGGAGCAGCCCCCGGGAGATGTGACGCCAGATCGGAGGTCACAGGTCTGCGCGTCCACAGGGATAGTCCGATTTTCCTCCTTCCGCCGAGAGGTAATGAGCAAATCCGTGATTTTCTCTCCAGCACAGTGCAGAAGCGCGAACTGGTGAACCCGGCCAGCATGAAGCAGGCGCTTATTGCGTCCGCCCGGAGGCTTCCTGGCGTGAATATGTTTGAGCAGGGCCACGGCAAGCTGGATCTCCTCAGGGCCTATCAGATCCTCAACAGCTACAAGCCGCAGGCCAGGTTGGTATGCTTCCTCTACATCGGCCTCCCTCCCACCCTGGCCTCTGAGGGTGGTGCCCCCACTCCCTGCGCGGGATCCCGGCCTCGGGGCCGGAGCTGGACACTGATCGCACTGCGCTGGACCCTCGGGGAGGGCGGACGCCGCTGCTGTGGGGACGCTGCCGCCAGAGCGCGGTTCAGCTCACGTTTTGCTACTTGGAACACACGTAGCTTAAGATACTGATTTGGTTTCTTTTTACTCTTTTTTTTTTTTTTTGGTTAAAGATTTATTTTGGAGAGAGTCCTCAAGCAGACTCCCTGCTAAGCACGGAGCCCAGCGTAGGGCTCGATTCCAGGACCCTGAGAGCATGACCTGAACTGAAATCAAGAGTCGGTCGCTTAACCGACTGAGCCACGCAAGGCACCCCAGAACTTTCTTTTAAAATAATCTTAGGTTTGCAGAAATTTGCAAAGGTAGTGTCGCTGTTGTCACATACCCTTTACCCAGCTTCCCCGATGCCAGCACCTTTGCTGACAGTACTTGAACGCTTGGAGCCAGCCAGGGAGCCCTGACACTCTGCTGTGACGAAGCCATAAGCCAGGCTCACAGGCACCCGGGCCCCGGTGCGCTGCGTCCATCCGGCCGGGATCCAGGCCTGAGCTCTTGCCCTGCCTTGCCGGTCCCTCCAGCCTTCTGTGGCTCATCTGTCTTTTGCCGTCACTCGTGACCACGACTCGTTTGGGAGTGCTGGTTACTTACGTAGTGGGCAGTAAGCAGACTGACTCTCGATGTGAGTTTACCTGATGTTTTCTCATGGTTAGTTTGAGGTTATGTATTTTTAGTCAGAGTTGGTTTTGTTTTTTATTTTGAAATTTTTATTTGAAATAATTAGATTTACAGTGAAGTCACAAATAGTACGTTGAGGACTACAGCTTAGGGAACGCGGTGCCAGTCTCAAGGCCTGGAAATTTAACACTGCTTTGTTACCGTGGGCTTATCTCCAGACTCTACTCATGTCACCCGCTGTGTGTCCCATCCTTTTCCGGGTCCAGGATGCAGCCACCATCCTGCAGTACACTGGGTGGGCCCATATGCCTGGTCTCCTGCGAGGACACTTCCTCAGTTCCTGTTCCTCTTAGGGCTAGTGGTGTCCATTCACCTCGTGTGATTGAGGTGGTGCATCCCTCTGTGCCCTCCAGGAGGCAGGCACCGAGGAGGAGGGCATGTCTGTGAGATCAGCTACAGGGAAGGGACCTAGGAAGGACAACGGGAAGGAGACAGGAAGAGTCTGAGGGCTGCCACGGCACAGGTCCCAGAGTGTGTCCACTGATGAGGAGCTCTTGAACCAGAGTGGCCCATTTGAGGAGCCTGTGTCTCGGGCTGGGCCTGCCCTGGTTCCCCCCATGCTCAGCCTTGGCTGGGGGGCAGCAGGGGGCAGCCTGCCCCAGCACAGACATGGCAGAGGGTCCATCGGCCGTGCTCCTGCAGCAGATCTGAGCAGCAGGGCTCCTGGCTCCATAGGTGGCACCTGCCAGGTCCCTCCCCCGTCCCCTGTCTGTGATTGCTGAGTGTATTGTGTGGGCGCACTTGGAGATGATCCTGTTTCTTCTCTTTTTCTGTTTTTGTTTTTTTTTTTTTAATTTCTTTTAAAAAAATTTTTATTTGCGGCAGCGAGAGAGTGAGTGAGCATAAGCAGAGGGGAGGAACAGAGGGAGATGGAGAAGGAGGCTCTGCTCTGGACAGGGAGCCTGATGCCAGGCTTGATCCCAGGAGCCTGGGATCATGACCTGAGCCAGAGGCAGATGCTGAACTGACTGAGCCATGCAGGCGCCCGGAGATCCTGTTTCTAACGTCTTTTGACTCACAGGTTCCACATCCATTGCTGGTTCTTGCCTGTAACAGTGTTAATCTAGAGGGTGCGCTCTGCTGACTTTCTGTTTCTCTCGTTCCTCCTGTGTTTATTAGTTGAAATTCTCTAAGGAAGAGCTGTCCCTTTTCTCTCCTGTACTTGCTTACCCACTGGTTTATATCAGGGCATGGGGGGATTTGTTTTCTTCTGGATTGGAGCCATCGATACCATTGTTGATTTTGTTGCTCGGATCGTCCCAGATTTGGGACCCGTTGGAGGCTCCTTCTAGTTGGCTGCTGTGTCTTTGCGGCGCTCCTCGCTTGTGTTTTGAACACGTTCTCACTGTTGCAGCTCGGGCTGAGCACCCGTTTCCAGCCCCGGGCGCAGTGTTCCTTGTTTCCGCTCGCAGCCCCGCCCTGCCATGGGGGGGGGTGTCGGGAAGCAGCGCCCCGCAGCAGTGCGCCCCCAGCCGCTGGGCTTGTGGCTTTGCCGGCCCTTGTAGCAGACGGCTGGACAGTGCGTGCTCACGGTGTGCACACTGGTGTCTGTCTGTCTGTCACTGTGGGTAGGAGCTCAGGGATCCATCGCTCCCCGGCCCCGCCCAGGCGCCGGTTCTCCGGCGCGTCTCTCCTTACGTGGGCCGCTTCTCCCCCGCGCCGGCACGGAGCGGTCGCCTGCTCGCTCAGTCCTCACGGTCTGTGCCGCAGAGTTCTGGAACGGCTGCGCCCTCCCGTCATGAAACACAGGTGTCCTGACTGGAGTGCGGGGTCTGTGTCTCTTCGCTGTGCGGCACGTGGCCCTGCTGTGCCCCCGAGGTCTCCAGCCGCCTCTGTGGTGCTTCCTGGTGCTTCGCTGCTCATCCCACCCCTCCCTCCCGCTCAGTTTTGATCCAGTTGGTTAGTTTGTGTCTCTTTGTGGATCCGCCCACGTCGGGAGCCCCCCCCCCCCCCCGCCCCGTTCCTGCTCCCACTCCCCCATCTCTCCACCCGGTCCCCACCCACCCCGTGTGGGTACCAGTCTCATTAGTTTGGGTTTATCCTTCTTGTGTTTCTTTTTGCACAAATGAGCAGATACACGTGTACGTTCCTCCCTCCCTTTTCCTCTGTTAAGAGCAACATCACAGGTTTTTTTGCTTTTTGTTTTTTTCACTTAACAGCATCCTGGAAATCACTCCGTGTCAGCTGGCCGAGCCCTCTCTTCTTGGCAGCAGCGCGGTGTGGCCGGGCCTTGTCTCTTCAGCTGCTTCCTTCTCTGTGGGCGTTCGGGTGACTCGCGGCGCGTGCTGATGGCGGCCTGCCGCAGGGAGCGCCGCCGCGCCCGCGCACTGTCGCTGCACGGGGGGCTGTCCTCGGAGGGGCAGAGCCGGGGTGGCTGGGTCCACGGTAAGACAGTGCGGGGGTTTGTTAGGTCCCGCCCTGCCCCCCCGCAGAAGGGTTGTGCCTGGCGGCGGGCCTCAGCCACAGGCGGGCGCGGGCCTGCTTCCCGGAGCCCCCGCCGCAGGACGCCCTCCGTGCTTAACTAGCGGCCGGTCTGATAGTCTGATGGGGTCAGAGCCGCACTCAGCGCTGCTTTCATCCGTGTCTGGTTCTGAGTGAGGTGGCGCACTTCGTACTGAAGGGCTGTTTTTATCCCTTTCTCGGGAAGCATCTGCTTATTCTTTGATTTTCTGTGTGGTTTTGTTCCTCAGAGTTGAAGACTTCTTTACAGAGCAGGGTCACTGAGCCTCTGTCAGCGATACGCGCTGCAAATCTTTCTCTCTGTGTGTCGGTTTTTTGACTTGCTGTGAAGTGTTTGTTGTGTTCAGTGTGTTTTTCCAGTAGCCACATTTGTTAGGTGCTTGCTGGTGTTGCCAGCCTGGATTTGGAGTCACAGAAAGCTTTTCTCTGCACGAAAGTACAAGGAATTCACCCACGTTTTCTTCTAATTTGTGTTTGCGTCCTTCTGTGTCCTCAAGTTTCTCTGGTGCATGTGGAGTTTATTCTTGGGTCCATGTGAAGCCGGGATCTTACTGTGTCTTTGCCACGCGGCCACCCATCTGTGAGCTCCCGTTCCAAAACATCTGTCTTTGCCCCAGGGATGCGACGTGCTGTCCTTTGAGACTCTGGGTCCTGGGTATTCCCTGGGGGTGGTTCTGTGCCAGCCAGGGCCTCCAGAGTTCCAGAATCGTGGAAGGAAAGAGGTGCTTCCCGCTCACCATGCCACGCACAAGCAGTCTGGGCAGGCCGGCCTGGTGGCCTCTGAGCGTAGGGAGTGTTGCGAAGTAGGTCCCTGGGTGTCAGCCCAGGGCGGCCCTAAGAGCACCTGTCCCTGGCTCGGGTCCCCACACAGATGCGCTTCTGCAGCTCCAGTGCCTTTTTGTCCTTCTCTGACCCAGTGTTCTTTGTTTCAGCCTGAGCCCCAGCTACATCGATCTGACCGAGTGTCCCTATATGTGGCCGTACTGCTCCCAGCCCATCTACTACGGAGGGATGCCAACGATCGTCAACGTCACCGTCCTGAACGGCATGGGCGTCACGGGAAGGATTGTGGATAAGGTGGCACCGCTCTCGGGCTTGTGGCGAACCCAGACATGGCCCAGCCTTTGTGCCCTGTCTCCCTCTCTCGCCTGTTAAAGCAGGGCAGGTTTCCTCCTGTCCTGGGTGCTAGGGTGTGGAAGTGGTGATTTCTTTTCTCCTGAGTCTGAAACTGATAAGCTCAGAATAAATTCATGGAGCCAACTTGGTACTTTTTGACTTTGGTATCTCAAACTTGGCTCCTGAATGGACTAATTATATTTGATTCTTCATTATATGATTTCCCACCTTTAATTAAATGGCCACCTGTCATTACTGTGTTCTTGAGTGAGCACGAATGGGCCCTCTGATTGAAAAGGGGTGTTCTTGTTTTTAGTCTTGTTTTTGTAATTTTTACTTCCCACATAAGCGTTATCATGATAGTAAAGGACTAGGAAAAGAGAGCGGGGAAATCACTTCCAGCCCCCCAGCACACTAACCTGACCACTGTTTTCAAAGTATTCTTTTCCAGCCTTTATCTCAGGTATGTGTTTTTGTTCTCTGTAAGGCCCAAGTTTCGTCTCGTCTTCTCCGTTCTCATTATGTTGTCAGATGTAACTCCGCACAGCCTCGGGGTGCTTGCTCACAGCTATTTGATATCACAGAGCTGTGCTAAATCATAATTTACCTACTGTCCTTTTTTTTTTTTTTTAACCCAAAACCCTTCTTTTAGCCTTCAGGGAATAAGCTATTCTTTTCAAGATAATTGTGATGAGCGTACAAAAATGGGCGTTTACAGTGTAGGTTTACATAATCCAAACGTTAAGTTAAAAGAGATTTCTACTTTGTTGTCTGTAAGAGACAAAACAGAACTCTGTTCACTCTCAGGCCTCGTCCTCTGTTGGCGGAGTATTTCCACTGAGCACGGACCCGAGTGTCCTTCCTTGGGGTGTGATTTGAAATATCAATCAGAGCTCAGAAACTTGCCAACAGTTTCCGTATCACACTTCTTCACAGTATGAATTCTTGGTGTCACATCTGTCCACACGCAGAGGCTGCACCTGTGACTGCTTAGTGTCACGTTAGCTGCCCAGGCCCTGTGGGAAATGGCCTGCATCCGGGGCTTGGACAGCTGGGGGTTTCCGGTTGTAAATGTCTCACTGAGCATCTTTGCATACGCGGTTTCCTTTTCTTCTGAAATACGTTTCTGACGGAAACTCCCTGGATTGGAATCCCGAGTCAGAGAGCGTGGACATTACTGTGGCCGTTGGTACACGCTACTGAACTCTTGCCAGGGGTTAGGTCCGTGCACGCTGCTGTCAGCAGACCTGCCAGCACTCTGCAGAGGGCTCCATTGTCTGCACGGGCCGGGACAGCTCTTAATTTTAATTCCATGAGGCTGTTAAAAATCGAAATAAAATCCACATGCCATAAAATGCAGCCTTTTAAATCAAGTGATTCAGGAGCTCCTAGGATATTTACAACTATCGATGTTCTGTAATTCCTGAACGTTCTCATCGCCAGAAAAGGAAAAGCCCCGTTAGCAGTCGCTCCCCATTCTCCCTCCTCCCAGCCCTGGGCAGCTCCTGAGGGCCTTTTGTCTCTGCAGCTGCTTCTTGTGGACAGCCCGTACACATGGGGTCATGCCCGGTGTGGCCCGTCGTGACTGGCCTTTCGTGTAGCGTGTCTTTGTGGTTCATCTGTGTTCTAGGTCGTCGGTGCTTTGTTCCTCTTCAGAGCCGAGTGATAGCTGCTGTGTGGTTGGGCCACGTTTGTGTATGCATCAGTTGGTGGACGTTTGGTTTATTTGAAGGTGGTTCATCTTTTAACTTTAAATTCAGAGGGGAGGAAACGCGTGTTTTGCTTCTGAGGTCTTCTCCGGTTATCTGGGAGGTGGCGCTCTCCAAGTTGGTTCCCCGGTTATATGGCCCCTTGTGTGAGGTGGCTTTTCATTCCCGTGACCTGTTCTTCCTGCTGGAATTCAGGGTTTTTCTGTCGATCTGAACCTCTCTCTGTCCTAGAAGAATTAACCATTGTTGTGTTATACGTAACAGTTTCTCCCAGATGAGTGTCTTTCTCTTTGACGCTAGTGGTAGTGTTATTTACATAGTTCTTTTTGGTTTCGTACGAGTTCCACACTTTACTATTGCTTGAATTTTCATCTTTCATAATTTCTTGTTTCAAAAATTAGAAACTTTTCTCTCCACAGTAGGACAAAAATCTTGATTTTATTTTGTATTACTATTCCTTTTATGCTTGTAAGATGCTTACTTTCCTCTTCACTGTTGAATTCATTTGATACATGTCATAAGAGATAAAAACTAACTTTTTTCTGTTGTTAACCAGTGATCCCTGGAGCATTTGTCACAAATCCCTTTCCTTCCTCAATGTTTGTGGTGCCGTATCCTACAAACACTTACCATCTTTTTCAGGTTTTTTTTTTTTTTTTTTTTTTTTTTAATATGCTGACTTGGGAGAATATTACTCTCTGGCTTGTGAGGGAAATGAGTAATTTAGGTTGGTTTGAAATACTGGTCCATTTCGTAGGAGCGAGTCTCTGTTTCTTCCAGATGCCTCCTCATATGGTCCCCTCTACCTGGCCACAGGCCCCCTCTCCCTCCGGGCACCCTGCAGAGACCTGCCTGCCCGGCCACTGGCTGTGTGGTCTGAGTTTGGACAGTTAATCCACACCATTTTAGTATTTTCTTACTTTATATTGCTGTGATTTTTAAAGCATACAAATAATTAAAAATTGTTCTCAAATTGGAGAGTTTTTGTTTATGTTCTTTATCAGATAAAAGTTCTTTGCCAAACCATTGTCTTTTTTTTTTTTTAAGCTTGGTAAAAAATCCTCTTTAGAATCGGAGACTGTCCAAATTAGTTGTTTCTAGACTGTTCTAATGGATGCTGTTCCAGACTTTACCTAGTCTGCTCTGGTTGTAGGTAGTTTAGGATCGGAACGTAAGTGTTGGCGCTGCTGAGTGGAGCAGGGGTCTGAGGCCGAGAAGGAGAAGGCTGCAGGCGAGCATCTCACTGAAGCCTCTGCATGGTTCTCTCTGCAGCCTGACTGGCAGCCCTACTTACCGCAGAATGGCGACAACATCGAAGTTGCTTTCTCATACTCCTCCGTGTTATGGCCGTGGTCCGGCTACCTGGCCATCTCTATCTCTGTCACCAAGAAGGCAGCTTCGTGGGAGGGCGTTGCGCAGGGCCACGTCACGGTCACCGTGGCTTCACCGGCTGAGGTGAGAGAGGGTGCGTGTGGGGGGGTGGGGGGGGCCTGCCCTTGACCTTCCACCGGCTCCTGCCAGGAAGTGGGGGGTGGTGCTGGGAGGTGCAGGCCGAGTGCCTGGGGTCTGGGATTTGAAGCCGGCTGACGGGTGTGATGAGGCTTGCAGGCCGTGGTCGGGGCTGCCCGGGCCTGTGCAACAGCCGGAGTTTCAGAGCCCACTCAGCAGTGAGTAGGGCTGCCTCCGTGGTCTTGCTGAGCAACAGCAGATCAGAGTATCTCGTGCAAGAGTTCAAGTTCAGAATGATTGCACAAATACTCGTGCTCTACAAGGGGCTGTGGGGCCAAACCCATGTAGTCCGGTAGGTTTTAGAAACAAGGGGCCTTAAATCTTACATCTTAAATTCTGAAAGGAAGGATTTAATGGGATGAACTGTGACATGTGAATGTTTCTTCCCACATTTGTCATTAGGAATGCTTGTGTTCAAATTATTTGCGTTAAATTGATATATAGAAGTGATTTTTTTAAACCCAGAAGCCTGACAGTTTCTTCTGAGCAAAAGGGGCAGTTTGAATGCCTGTTATTTATTTCAGTCGAAAAATGGCGCAGAACAGACTTCCACCGTGAAGCTCCCGATTAAGGTGAAGATCATTCCCGCTCCTCCGCGGAGCAAGAGAATTCTCTGGGACCAGTACCATAACCTCCGCTACCCGCCCGGCTACTTCCCCAGGGATAACCTGAGGATGAAGAATGACCCTCTGGACTGGTGAGCAGCCACCAGCTGTCACACTTACCCCCTGTCCTCCCACAACAGGCGAGCCTGACCTTAGCCTCCCCCACCTCCCCGAGCTCATCCTCAGTTGCTGTCTTTCCTTACTCCGCGGGTCAGTCAGCACGCTTTCTCAGTCCTGCCTTCTCAGCGTGTCCCGAGTCCTGCCCGGCCGGCTGCTGTGCCTCTGCACCCCGCCCCGTCCGCACCCAGGTCCTTGTCCTTGCCTGCCTGGACGGCAGCCTCCTGGCCAGTCTCACTCTTCCCCTAAAGTCCGTTCCCCATGCAGCAGCCCTGGTAATCTTAAAAAGCAGGGATTTGAGCACTCTTGGCCTCAAACTCTCCAGACTTGTTCACATGCCAGACTCCCTGCTATGTCTTGCTCCACTGTCCAGACCCTGCCCCATGCCAGCCCTCGGCCAGCCCTCCAGGGCAGCTGGCTTGGCTTCCTTGTGGCCCGTACGCCAGGCCCACGGTGGCTCTCTCTAAGTACTGGAGTTTGGACTTAACGCTGGAAGTGGGGGAGGAGGGAGCCTTGAAAGATGGGGGCAGGGCACTCACAGGTGTGATGGGCTTTTCGTGAAGATGTCTCTGGAAGGCTCGGCCCAGAGGTGGGGCGCAGGAATGGTGAGAAGTTGGTGGGCCAAGGTAGGGGCCACGTCATAGAGAAGACGGGTTCGTGCTATGGGCGAGCTGGCTCTGGAGGGCTCAGGGAGGCCCTGGCACTTCCATGGGGTGCTTGGCTCGGGGCTTATGGAGAGGGCACAGTGGGAACACGAGTGAGCTCTGGGCAGAGGGATGGGGAGGTGATCCACATTGGTGCTGCCCAGTTAATGTCACTAGTCTGCGTTCCCGTGCCGGGTCTGGCGGTGGCTCTCCATGCCTGCCGCCGCCGGCATGACGCATCAGGGCACTTGGCAGAGCAGCTCTTAGGTCAGTCCGAGCTCATGCCATATGCGAGATTGCCTGGTACCACCCGTTTCACGTGCCAGCCAAGCGCGCACTGGTCTGCGGAGGCGGAGTTCCGTGTGGTCGGCCGGAGCCCCCAGGCCCCTCTGGCGGCGAGCCGCGGGGTGTGAGGCGCCCGGCGTGGGAAGCCAGCTGTGTGGCCGGCTGAGCCCTTGTCACCAGCAGGGACGGGGCCATCTAGTGCGGGGTGTGTTGTCTTTCAGGAACGGCGACCACATCCACACCAACTTCAGGGACATGTACCAGCACTTGAGGAGCATGGGCTACTTCGTCGAAGTCCTCGGCTCCCCTTTCACGTGCTTTGACGCGAGTCAGTATGGTGAGTCGCCGCGGGCGCCGGCCCCGTGTCCTTCCCACCGGGTGGCGGTGTGGGGAAGGACTGACTGCAGGCTGAGCGAGAGGGGGCGGGTGCGGGGCCTGCCGTCCTCGGGGAGGCTGCAGCCGGGCTCTGAGGCAGAGTGACATGCCTTCCCTCCGGCGGTGACAGTGGTAACCTTTGGGGAAAAGGGACACTGGCAAACTCGGGACAAGGATATTTGTGTGTTTTATGTATTCATTTTAATTGAAAGAAATTAGTGCTGAATTTTGCTGCTTCTCCATCGAGTGACATCTGTGTACCTGGGCGTCACACACGAAGGAGGCCAGCGTTGTTAGTAGGTGACTGTGCTTTGAACCCTTGTCCTCTGTTTTTAACCCCTTTTAGAGGGGTACGGGGGCCTCAGACCAAAATATTAGAAGCTGGAGCTTGAGACGTGGATGCCAGGGAAATGAGTGTGTTTCTGAAGCCACGAGTCCCACGGTTCAGAGGCACAGAGTCTCACCACCCGCAATCCGTCCCTCAGGAACTCTGCTTATGGTGGACAGCGAGGAGGAGTACTTCCCTGAGGAGGTCGCCAAGCTGAGACGGGATGTGGACAATGGCCTTTCACTCATTGTCTTCAGTGATTGGTACAACACGTCTGTCATGAGGAAAGTCAAGTTTTACGACGAAAACACAAGGTACTGATGGGAGTTGGTATTTGATCAGAAATTTGGCCTTTTGAGGATTAAATTCTGTCCAGCATGTACTTAAGAGGACTGGTCTGAAGGCAGTCCTTCCGTGGCCAGAGACAGGCTCAGACGCGGGGCTGGAGCGATGCTGCTGAGATTAGTTACCGATCAGGGATTCCCAGTGTTTTATGAATGTTTCATTAGAACAGGTTTTGAATTTTTTTCTTCAGAGTCTGTGACTTCAGCTTTAAAGACTTCTTTCTCATCTCTTCACAAACCCGCTTGTGGTCCACGCTCTGGAGTGGTGTGTTTGTGCACACATGGTGCGTGGCGTCCAGTGCGTTTAGCTTTCATCTACTCTGTGCACTGGCTGAAGTGTTTATGTTCCATTGTCGCTCAAGCCCAGACGGGGGGTTTCAGCTGAAACCTTAGTGTGCCCAGGCTGGATCCTGGCAGCTACATTTAGTCTCATCATGAAAAGACCGAGAGTGAGTGAGTGTGTGTGTGTGTGTGTGTGTGTGTGGTGGGAGAGTGGTTGCAACCCCTCACAGCCCGAGCCCCCTGTTTGTTCCCTAGGCAGTGGTGGATGCCGGACACTGGAGGGGCGAATGTCCCTGCTCTGAACGAACTTCTCTCCGTCTGGAACATGGGGTTCAGCGATGGCCTATACGAAGGGGATTTTACTTTAGCAAACCATGACAGTAAGGTTTCGTTTGTTCTTTAAAAGGGGCCATGATCTCAGGGTGCGAGAGCATAAGCCACATGTCTTTGAAGACACGGTTTCAGAGGGAGAGGACGGTGTGATTCCTGAAGAAGCAGGGTCTGTAGGCAGAACGGGTCAGTGTCTTCAAAGAGGACATCTGCAGTAAAGCTGTCACTTTATCCAGATTCTTCAAATGAGAGTCTTGTCTGCAGGCCTTCCTGATCTTGGTGCCACTGGTCAGGTTCTTGACCTCACTGACGTCTGTTCCCGGAGAGGGAAGCTCTGTTCCCGGAGAGGGAAGCCCTCAGGGGTCCCTGATTTATAAAATTCTGTTCAGGAAATCACTTTGCATGTCTCTCTGAAGAGGTTTCCCCGCAGGCTAGTTTTGGTAACTTGTCTCTAGAACAGTATCCTGAGCATTACTGTTACCCCCCGCTCGTCCTGACTGAATGCCTGGACTTCTGCATTCTAGCCCGAGACCTCATGTTAGTAGCATTTTTTTCAGCTTGAATTTGGGGGTTAAACCTGTTGTTTAAATGTGAACAGGCGGTAGCAGCAGCCTCTGTCTTAGAATTAAAAACAATGTTCGAAAAACCGTCTGATATAAAGACTGCATTTGAGGTGAACGTGTAGCTGTTGATAAAGTGTGTCCCTACCTTCTCGTAACTCTGGATACTGCTCTCTCCCTAGTGTATTACGCGTCAGGGTGCAGCATCGCTAAGTTTCCAGAAGATGGCATAGTGATAACACAGACTTTTAAAGATCAAGGTAAGGAATGATATTTTAGTTTCCTTTTTTTTTTTTTTTAATAAGCACTTTATTTGCATATAATTCACACTGACTTTAAAAAAAAATTTTTTTCCCCCACATTTACTCTTTTGAGTTGTATAATTCTGTGGCTTTCGTATTCACAGAGATGTACAGGCATCGCTATTACCTGCTTCTAGAACATTTTCATTATCCTATATCTCTTAGCAGTTTTGTGTTTTTAAAAAGCTTATTGTAATATTTTTTGTATGCTACCTGCTTTAGGCAGGACTTCCGGATGGTGGCTCTGGGGGCTGCAGAGATTGTGAATTTGAACAGTTGTGGGCAGTGATCATTGCAAGATAAATAGAACTCCTTCAGGAGGGCAGTTGAATATGTGTGACTTTTTAACAACCTTCAAAGTTGCTTAAAATTTGTTACTATTTGTGAATTGTTCTGTCTCTGTGATTGCCAGATCACTAAAATTTTAGAAAACTGCTGACCATGTTTTAAAGTTCTTAGCTGTGTGAAGAATATTAATTACGGAGTCATCTTTTAAAATTCTCTTAAAAATTTGAAGGGCAGTGGGACGCTTGGCTGGCTCAGCCGGGGGAGCAGCGGGTCTTGATCTGGGGCTCGGGAGTTCCAGGTCCACACTGGATGTAGAGATGACTTAAAATCTTAAGAAGAAGGGGAAAACAAGGAATTTGAAGGAAAGAAAGTTCTTCCCTTGCAGTTTTGCTGCTAATGAATGTCGCTATTACCTATAATTAGAAGTTAGGGACAGTTTCTTTGGTTAAAAATGACAAGGAAGCAGAATTTCCCTGTCCTCCGTTTGCATTTGTACAGTAGAATGTATTTTTTTAATTATCTATAGTGATTTTCCTCCCTTCATCAAGGCAAGGTTAGTCAGTAAATAGATCTGTGTTCCTAAGATTGTATTTTAACTTCAGGCACATCAATGATTCTGTGTTCCCAGTTGCTAGGCAGAGTTTACCATGGGCTGGTGATTCTTTCTGGAATCTGTTTCTCCCAGGGCAGCGTGGTTTCTGGTGCGGGTGTGAGAGTAGTGGTCACGTTGCTGGCTTGTCGCTGCCTGGTTTGGGGGTGGGAGGGTGGGGGGAATCACTGTAGGTTTCAGGGTGTGTGTTTTGCTGTTCTGGTGGTGAAAATAAAAATTAATTACCTTGAAGTGCTTTCTAAGGGGCTTTTTATTTCCAAGTAGCCTGTAAGTTGAATAATCTTTTGGGTACGAAATAAGAATGTGGAAATCTGGGTTATACCGAATCAGGGGGGACCCTTTGTCAGAAAGAAACCTCTGACTTACTACGAGGCCGCATGGTAACACAGTACGCACTTGCCCCGTTTCATCTGTGTTCCTGCTCCGTCTTTCCCTCCGACAAAGAGAATCTTGTTTTCTCTTCCAGTTAGTTCCTTGTGGGATTATCCACAGAGACCAAGATATGTCATGTTTTTATAGCCACAGACTGGTTTTAGGTGTTACCAGCACAGTAAACACCACGCAGAAGGTGTGCGTCTGTGCGGTGCAGAGGGACGTTTTGGCTTCAGGGCTAGCCTTGTAGGGTGTGCAGTGAGGTCCCAGGCACTTGCTGCCCATGGCACTGCTGCGTTTTTGACTTCTTGGGTCGTTGGCCACTGTAAACTGTGAAATCTGATTGGGCAGAGGTAAGAAGGCTCTGCTGTTGGAACATTTGTAATTGTGGGGCGGACGTAACAAGTGCCTTCAATCTGAATTTAAAATAGGTGGGCATCTGCTCTAAAAATCAGTTATATTTGTCCTTGCTTTTAATAATATGCAAAACCTAAGGATATGTAACGGAAGCCACAGAGATGCCTCTGTGTGCCGAGAGCTGCCTGGCCAGCGACCCCTTGTGAATTCAGCCCCAGGATATAGGCCTTTCGTCAGAATCAGAGGGGACATAAATGTGTGTTTTCAGGATTACGAATACTGTGTTCCATCGTTTCAAGTGAAGATGTGAGAGGATGGCAGGGAAATGTGTATACACGTAGAAGTGAGTTTCGCTGAAACCAAATTAGTGGCACTAAAGATGTTTTTCTGTTGTAAAAGTTTGCACTGTTGAGATTGAATATGAGATTTTGCTATGATTTTTTTCTTTTTCATTCTTTATTTTCTTCGTTGTGTGGATTAAATGTCAAGTAGCGATTGGAAAATCATTTCATTCCTCAGCAACAACAAAAAAATCATTCCTCAGCATTTTTGTTTTTGTTGTGATATTATTTTAGGATTGGAGGTTTTGAAGCAGGAGACAGCAGTTGTTGAAAACGTGCCCATTTTGGGACTCTATCAGATTCCCACTGAGGGCGGAGGCCGCATCGTGCTGTACGGAGACTCCAATTGCCTGGACGACAGTCACCGACAGAAGGGTGAGGACCGGGGGTGCAGCCGCGAAGCAGCATGGGCTTCCCGACTGGTGGCCAAACCTTTTGTCCCCCTGGGCCCTGTAAAGGCACCGATAAGGGGCTGGGAGATCCAGGGGCATGCACACCTGGTGTGGCCGGGCAGCTCCCAGCTGCCTTGGTGATGGGGCTCGCTCGCTGGGTGTCTGAGTCTAGACACACAGAGTAAGCCAGACCCGCGTGTGTAGGCCCTGCTGCCTTCCCTGCCGCGCTGCTGTCCCTGGGAGAGCGGACACTGGGACTGTCGTGTGTCTGCGGAGAGGCTCTCTGCCTGGCTCTGCCCTTCCCGCCTGCTCTGGAGTCTGTACGTCCCAGGCGTTGCGCGTGTGGTGCCCTTCCCGGGTCGGACCCACTCTTCTGGGAGGGCCAGCGCCCAGCTCTCCTCTCAGACTTGGGATTTGGCTGTTGGGAGCCTTCATTAGTGGGGGCGTTCGGTACCCTCCTCAGTTGGGGGAGCTAGCGAGGGGGGCCTGGTCCTTGGCATTCGTCCGCTTTTTCTGTATCTGTGCATCCTCCACATTGGGGGTTTCGCGCCCCGACGCAGACTGTTTATTTCTCGCTGGGAAGGAGGAAACGGGAGGTGAAAGCGTTGCGTGTCTTGGCCCGGTGAGATGCCGACACAGCCAGGTCTGAAGCTCGCCTTCGGGCTCCCCGGACGACAGGGCTGGGGAGGAGGCCGGAGCCTCACGTTTGCAAATAAGAGCCCGGCCGGAGCAGAGGGCCAAGCCCCTGGAGCATGAGCTGGTGTGCGTGCATCTCTGAGTGAAGTTGAACTTGACTGATTCCTAGCATTTTGTGTAAATCCTTAGAATATGGTTGCTCTTTTTAAAAAAGGTTAAAGTCACAGTTGAAAGAAGATTAACGTTCTATTTCCATAAAGATTTCCTTTTAAGACTGGAGATCTCCTGGTAAGAGTCTTTATTAAAATTTTAAATGCCTGAGAGGACTGTCCTGGTTCGAAGTCTGCCAGCGGCCGCACTTCACACACGCAGCCAGAGTGCCCTTGAGGGAGTGAAGCTCTTGCTAGCCTCGCCTGTTGGCGGCCTGTCCAGCCCCTGCTGGTGGCACCGGGTCTGCGGTGGCAGGCGTGGGCCGAACCTGCATGGAGGCAGTGGGGCCCAGTTTACAGACACGGCAGTGTCTCCGTGTCCTGACCCAAGGACCCTCGTGTGGGTCTGTGATGAGCCGTCGGCCGCAGCCCAGCGCCTGGACTCCCTGCTGGGTCCCTCAGAATGACTGTTTCCTGTTCCCCTGTGTTGTGTGTGGGGTCCAGCGGCCCAGATTACTAGACTCAGCCCTTGTGTTGACCTTGAACTCACTTCCAGTGGCGTGCACACGGTGGTCCCGGCTCACCCCACAAAGTGTAGATCCCGATAGTTTCCCCAGGACAGCCTCCGGGAACTGGCAGCAGCTTTGGTGCGGGTCCGGCCATCCCTGGGTGGGATTTCTGTCCTCATGGCGAGGGGCCCAGAGCTAGGTGGCACTCGGGCAGCCCGTCCAGCCCAGTGCCCAGTGGCCCTGACCCACGTGAGCCCCGGGGCTAGGAGTGAAGCCCACGGTCAGGTCCTGTCCGTCGTGCTGGTGTTTGTGGGCTGGCGCTGACCGCAGAAGGTGTGGGCTTCTCAGGAATAGGTGACCTCCTCTCGTCCTGTTTCTCCTCACTTGGGGGGCTTTTAATTTCCTATAGGCGTTCCTTGAAAACATCTAATCCCTAAACGACATGCCCATTGAACCCACAGACTGCTTTTGGCTCCTCGATGCACTCCTTCAGTACACGTCTTACGGGGTGACCCCTCCCAGCCTCAGTCATTCCGGGAACCGGCAGCGCCCTCCCCGCGGAGCCGGCTCGGCCACTCCAGAGAGGATGGAAGGTGAGTGCGTGTGGGCCATTGCGCCTGCGAGAAACAGAGCCTGGTGGCGAGCCCCCGGCTGTCGCCAGCGTTCGCAGGCAGGCTGTTGTGGGAATAGAAAGGACGCGAACTCTGAGGTTCTCGCGCTTCCCCAAGTTAGCATGTATCATGCCCTCTCCCAGATGGAGCCGTGGCTCCTGGGGTTCTGTGGGAAGAAAGGCCAGCGTTTCTGAGCACTCACTGAGTGCCAGGTACACGGATCACCCACCCCAGGCCTCTCAGAGCTCTGGGAGAATAGATGAAGAGACAGGAGTTGAGAGATGTAACTGGTCGAGGTCACTGGCTGGTGAGCCATGGCAACCTGTGGCCTTGCCCACTGTGTGTCGGACATGGCTGGCCTGTGTGCGCACCAGGCCAGAGTGTTCAGGTCCTCACCGCTGGGACCACCAGAAGCGTAGCGTGAGCTGCAGATAAAATTGTAAATCTTCCAGTGGCCGTGCTAAAAAAGTAAAAGGAAAAGGGTGAAATTCATTTTAGTGAAGTTCTTTGGCCCAATACACCAAAACCATTGGAACGTGACACGCCATTTCAGGTGCTCAGTACCCACACACACGGCTACAGTACTGGACAGCACAGGTCTGAGAAATAGGAGAAATTCTGAAATTTAAAGATGCGCATTTTTTTTTGTTTTGCCTGAGAAGTAAACACTCCAAAAGAGAAAGCTTTTCTTCCAGAAGCATATCTACAGGTGTGTGGAAGTGTGGTCAGTAAAGGTCGCCCGGCCACGGCCTTGTGTGTGGCGTGGCCACTTGAAAGGGACTGGCCCTTCTGCTCTGTTCACTTGCCGTGAGCAGTGAGCACGCGTCCCCCGGGGGCACTGGTCAGCGTCTGGGAGCCAGGTTACCAGGGTACGTGGTGGGCCTGTTGGCAGGCAGACAGACAGGCTAAGGCCCCTCAGTTGTCTCCTGGCGTCTTCCTAACAATCGTGGTTTTGTGTCGCTGGTGTTGCTGCCGCCCCAGGGAACCACCTGCACCGGTACTCCAAGGTCCTTGAGGCCCGTTTGGGAGGCCCGGAGCCTCGGGCTCTGCCGGCCTGTCCGCACCTGTCGTGGGCCAAGCCACAGCCTCTAAACGAGACGGCTCCCAGGTTAGTGCCTTCCTGTGCTTTTCCACTCCTTCTGCGGGGTTTGTGATTCATTACTCTTTTTTGGTAAGAGAGGATGGAATTTTACTGACCTCATTATCGAATCATCCGATCTTCTAGCTTGCCATTTTGTGATGTTATTTAATTGGTGAGCCCCCATATCGACCTTTACAGTTGCGCTGTCTGGTGGTGTCCTGCCTAAGGAAGCGCTTTGGGTAATTAGCATTGTGTTAGGTTTGCTTGATTCTTACTTGAAAAGCTGAGGTCTGACAGTGCTGTCAGTTGAATAGAAGCTCTGACTCTCCTGGTTTGGGGTTCGAGAGGCGAGTCCCCGTTTGTGGTGCGGATTCTGAGATGCTGACAGGTTTTTCTGTCAGTCCAGGGGGCCGAGACTGCTCAGGGGAGGTGTGCGTTCCCGCCTGCGGCCTAGCCTGGAATGCGTGCGCGCCCTTCCCCCAGTCCCTGTCGCCCTGCGTGTGGGGTGCCCAGATGCTGTGGGTCTGCCTGCTGCTTTGTCTCACGGACGCCATCGACTCCTTTCTCTGCTCCCTTCGCTTTCAGAAGCCACAGCGAGAGTTCCTCCTGCTGTTTCTCTCTGGGCACCACAGCCGCTGAGCACTGCTTCCCTTGTTTTCTCCCCCTCACTCCTCCTCCCTGTTTCTGGACAGAAGAATGGGGGCTTGTCCTGATTTGGGGTCCTGGCACAGTGAGGCGGGGCCTGTGTCCCAGGACAGCTGGGGGTGGTCCTCCCACGCCTCTCCTTCGCGCAGTGCTGCGGGCAGCCGTCCGCCTCACCGGCAGCATGGCTCCTGCCTCCTGGCCGCCGGGGCTCCCCCTACCAAGCTGCCCACTTAGCTTGGGTCTTGGTGTGTACAGGCTTTGGTGGGCGGGGGCTGGGGGTGGCAGGGGACAGAGGACCACCATCGACGCAGTGAGCCACTGTGGGGAAGAAGCCCGGACATCGTGAACAGACTGCTCAGTGCACCAGTCACGGACCGTGTGTCCTCTGGAGAACACGCTCGGCAGAAGACAGTGGATTGTGCAGTGTTCACGTCATCTTCTCATCAGCTGTTTCTGCCGGAGACTTTAATTACAGAGTAGTTTTCCATTCTAGTTAATATCCCGTCATTTAAAAATTTCTGATAAGATTCCATTTTTACATCCATTTTTTCATAACCTCCCATTATCGTAGCATTCAGGCCACACTTCGTTCCAGCTGTCATCAGCAGTTCCTAGTCAGGGGACAGCCTGTGTTGGCCAGAATTGCCGAAGCCCTGTTTCTCCCCCCAGTGCTGTTGGGGACTCAGAAGCAGATAAGGCTGTCCTGCGTCCTTAGGCGCGCACACGTCGGGCCTCTGGCCGCCACCAGCCAGTTGTCAAGGACGCCGTGCAACGCCTGGGATTGGCGTCCGCCAGCACTCACGGGAATTGCTTCTTAACTGCCCGTCAGGCTCCCCCTTATCTCACATGAAACATTTTGCTGAAAATTATTTTCAGTCCCCAGAGATCTACATCTGGGTCTCAGTTCTGGAGCTGAGAGATCTGAGACCACGTCAGACGGCTCTAGACAGCCCTGGAAAGGCCTGGTGTCTGTCAGTCCGGTGCTGAGCACAAGTTTCTGTCTGTTTCTGAAATGACCCCTTTCTGAGTTTCGTTGTTGGGCACTGGGTGTCCTTACTTAGAGCGGTTGCAGGAAGGTCACACCAGAGAGGAACCTATGGGCCCGGTGACCCCTCTGTCCTTGGTTGGAAGACTACAACGCAGTGAGCTGTTTTCCACCGTTGTTAACTAGAAGGTGCCATCTCCAGATAATTACATTCCAGAGCCGGGTCTCCCGTCAGAATTACAGCACAGCCCGCATCTCTTCAGCCACAGGGTCGTATCTGGCCTGGATTCCATAACTTGACCTCGTCAGTTTGATTTTCAGAGGATGGAACCTGAACGGTAAAGTCGAGTCCTGCGAGGCAGGATAGGTTGTCGTGCCCACCGGCATTTTCCAAGCAGCTGCCCAGCTGCAGGTAGCTGAGGAGCTTCTGCCTTTCCTGCGCATAAAGCCCCTTCCCGGACCCCGGCTCCCCTGGCGCCCCTTCCCCCAGGTGTCCAGAGAGTGGAGTATCTTTGCCTCAGTCGGCCGAAGTAGAAGCCCAGCTACCCGCTTCCAGAAGAGTGAGAAGCAGGAAAACGGGGAGTTCGTAACCAGCAGACACACTGTATTCCTTTCTCCCGAGTCGGCCCACTGACAGTGCGCTGCTCTAATCTGGGCGCCCCCACCCCCGCCGGCGTGCTGCTGCTCTGTGCAGTGTGTCAGCCTCTCTGTGCGTCAGGTTGACCCCAAAATGTTGCTGGGTCTCAGCATCAGGACCCAGACTAGCGGTGCATCTACCACAGTGAGGCCATCGTGTTTACAGAGTGGACACGTCGCCCTTCTTTCTCGTCCTGGCCCAGCGGGCAAGGCCAACGTGCATTCCCACAGTTGGCTCTCTTGATGGCTCCACCGTTGTGTGTCTGCCTCATTCTCCCTTGTGGTGACATCTTTGAGGATAGAGGCTGGCTGGTTCCCAGCACCCATGGAGCCTCCTAGGCTGCACTGGTCTGGGTTCCTCGGAAAGCAGGCTCTGCTGGCTGGGCTGCCCCGTGGCAGAGACGTCCACGCACCTTCCCGCCAACCCCGCCAGCTCCTGCCAACCTGGAGCCCTGGCTTCAGCTCCTGGCTTCAGACTCCTTTCAGAGGTTCGTGGGTGGTTTCATCTCCCACTGCGCGGCGATGTGTCCAGTTTAAGCAGAGGCAGACCGTTTGGGGCCTATTAGGAACCCAGTAGGACATGTACAGATTCGATTTGACATTTCTGTCTTGGGACCTGGGAGCTGTCACTAGTGTGCTATGCACTTGGGCTTAGGTCGGTGTCGGTGGGACATGGCTTCATCTTTCTCCTTAAATCACTTTTTACTTCTCAGGTATTGGCTAAGCTTCATAAGTTAGTGTGATTGCTTATTTTCACTCTGTTTTGATCCGTTTTCATGAAGTAATCTTTGGAAACACCAGAAGCTGCTCTCCATCGACCTGGACAAAGTGGTGTTACCCAACTTCCGATCGAACCGCCCTCAAGTGAGGCCATTGTCTCCCGGAGAGAGCGGTGCCTGGGACATTCCTGGAGGTCAGTTCTTAGGGGCTTCGGTGTGCTAGACCCTACTCGCTTTGTTCTGGTTCTCCCCAACCCCCTCATGGTGGGCCAGGTAGGCCTGCCTTCACCTTCCTGGGAGCATCTGGTCCATGCTTTTTTTTTTTTTTTTTAAAAAGAAGATTTCATTTATTTATTTGACAGAGAAAGATCACAAGTAGGCAGAGAGAGAGAGAAGCAGGCTCCCCTCTGAGGAAAGAGCCTGATGTGGGACTCGATCCCGGGACCCTGAGATCATGACCTGAGCTGAAGGCAGCGGCTTAACCCACTGAGCCACCCAGGTGCCCCCATGCCTTCTCTGTGGTGTGAATCAGCACGGCCAGAAGGGGGCCTAAGAGATTACATACCGTGTTCCCTTTAGAACTTTCTACGTGATTTTCAAATTCAGAAGGACAAAGTACTTTTGTGATAGCCAGGTGTTACATCTGAAACTCTTCTGTAGAGTAATTTGCACACTCTTGTCAAAGTTCTGCAGGCCAATGTGTCTGATGCGGGGAACACCTCTGTCCTGGGGTGGTTTGGGTCCCAGCCAGTGGCTGAGCCACCCTGGCTTCTAAACCCTCAGCCTAGAGGTCTCCGCTGATTCTCCGTTCTGGCCCACCTGGGCTGGACGCTCTCCTGAAAGCGTGTTTCTGTCCCTCAGCTGATCTGATTGTGCCCCCTCATCCCAAGTGACAGAATATCCCCTCCACGGGCAGTGGCTTTTGGCCTGACTAGACCGTTTGGGACAGGTCATCTTTTACCTGGAGCCACCAGGATCCAGTCATTGTGGCAAAGCATGGGCAGCAGATTTTTTTTTCTGGAGAGCTCTGTGCTCTTTCGAGAGGTTACAGCTCCCGTGGGATTCCTGGTTCCAGGAACTGGCGCCATGGCCCATGTGTTCTGACCCCGGGGGCCTTGTGTGCACCCCGGGGGCCTTGTGTGGTGACGCCCACCTCCTGAGGGCCTCGCCTGCAGTCAGGCCGTGTACTGATGGTGGTTCGTTCTGGAACCAAGCGTCCTCCAGGTGCCACTCTTGACTTCTGACCGCATGTCCCGTCTGTGGTCGGCTTTCCCAGGAGGGTCGGGGTGTGGCCAGCCATCCTTCCGCCCTGCCCAGGCTCCCTCCTCGTCCTCCCACTCAGCTAGTCCGACACCAGTAGCTCGTCTTCTGCCCAGCGTCCAGACTCCTCCATCTTCCCATGCACTTAGGGAAACTGGAAGCAGCTCTTCGCACCCCTTTGTGTAGGTTGTGTGTGACAGAAGGCCCAGTCCTGGGCTCCCGTCTAAGGTGGGCATAGGGAGAGGAAGGAGCAAAAACCTCACCTCAGGACACCTCTGCCCACTCCACCCCTCCACTCCCAAGGCTGCTAATCTGAGAATCTCTCATTTGTTCTCTGCACATGACCCGCGTCCCTTCACCTAAGGTTTCAAAATTTGTTTGCCCCGTGAGCCTCGCTGCTGCATTTCGTTTCGTTTCTGATGCGTCTGCCTCCGCGGCAGAGAGGCGGTGGCCGGACGCTCGGGTGCCCCTGACCGTTGCCGCTGTGCTCTTCCAGGGATCATGCCCGGTCGCTACAACCAGGAGGTGGGCCAGACCATCCCCGTGTTTGCCTTCCTGGGAGCCATGGTGGTCCTGGCCTTCTTCGTGGTACAAATCAACAAGGCCAGGAGCCGGCCGAAGCGCAGAAAGCCCAGGGTGAAGCGCCCCCAGCTCGTGCAGCAGGCCCACCCGCCGAAGACCCCCTCCGTGTGACCCCAGACCTGCTGGCCCTGAGAGCCAAAGAGAGCCTTCGAGGACGGCCGTGAGGGGCAGCCCGCCGGGAAGGGTTCACGTCTCCAGCTGCGGTCGCGTACAGTCTGTCCTCAGCGGGCCCCCCGGGGGCCTGCGGGAGGGGCTGGCGGGTCAGCCTCAGGGGAGACCACCACAGAGGGCCTCGGGCACGCTGGCTGGAGGCTCCCGACCCGCAGGGGTGCGCCGCCTTACACCAGCGGAAGCTCTGACCAAGCTGAACTGTGCTCATCAAAGGCTATTTTCTATATTTATTGTTGGGCAAAGTCACTTTAAAGACTTGAGCTATTTGGAAGCAAAGCTATTTTTTTTGTCAGTGGAATGCGGTTTTTTTACTATGACATCATGAGAAATAACACAGATTCCGTGATCTCCTTTTTGATGAAAGGACAGACTGAGATTTGAAGGAAATTTGCACAGATCTGTGAAACATAGACCTTCGCTTTATTTTTCTAAGTCTCAACTGCCATCATGTTTTGTAATTCGGGGTCTTGATTTCACCATTGTCGGTGAAGAAAATTTTCAATAAATATGCATTACCTGTATGAAGCTGAAAAGAAGGTGTAACAGGCTCTTCTTCCATCCGCCCCGGTTCTCCCTGATGACCGCCTGGAACAGGGTCCCCGTCAGCCTGCTGGGCGGCAGGGGAGGTGGGGTGGAGAGTGTGGTTTGAGCTCTAATTCACGTCCCATAAAATTCTCCGATGTGTCCCATTCGGTGGTTTTTAGTATATTCACAAGGTTGTGTAATTATCACCCTTGTGATTCCAGAACTACTTCTTCACCCCAAAACAGACTGTCCCATCAAGAAGTCTAGCTGTGTCCGTTCCCCAGCCCACGGCAGCCCCTCCTGTACCCGGATATATCTGGCCTGAACATTTCACACGCGTGGAATCACGTGATGCGTGGCCCGTTTTTTCCGTGTAGCATGTTTGTAAGACGCGCTCGTGTGGTGGCTTGGCCAGCACGGCCCGGGCACCGGCGTGGCGTGCGGATGGGCTCGCCTTGTATATCTGTTCCTCCGTCAGTGGACGCTGGGACTCTTACTTTTTGGCTCCTAGGAGAACTGATGCGAAGAGTGAGTACAAGTTTTTGCGTGGACATTAGTTTTCATCTCTTTTGGGCGTAAATACCCGGGAGTAAGATCTTAGAGCACCACGTTTACCTTTCTGAGGAACTGCTAAGCTTTTCTTGTCCAAAGCGAGGGTGCCATTTTGAGTTCCCAGGAGCGGGCTCCAAGGGTCCCAGCCTCTCCGTGCCCTCACCCAGGCCCCTGACCGCCCCGTCCTTCTAGCACAACGTGGGTGTCAAGTGCTGTCTTCGTTGTGGTTGGGATTTGCGTTTTCCTAAAGACGAACGATGTTGAACATCTTTTCCTGTTTGTGGGCTGTCTGTATGTCTTCTCTGGAGACGTGTCTGTCTGGAGTTAGTTTGTAATTGGGTTTTCCTTATCACGGTGTAAGACTTGTTTTTGTATTCTAGGTGCAGGTTCCTTATCAGGTATGTGAATTGCAAAAGTTTTTTCTCGTTCTGTTAGTTGTCTTTTCACTTTCCTGATTGTCTCCTTTGAAGCGTGAAAGTGTCTAATTTTGATGAAGGCCATTTTATCTCTCAGGTGCCATTCATAGGAAACCATGGCCTCATCCAAGGGAGCCCATTAATACTTAACCCCTGCCCGTCCAGTCTGTTTCCGTATGCCGACCGGCTGACCTCAGCCTTCGTGTTGCAGGTGAGGACAGACTGACCCTAGGGGCAGAGACCCGAGGGATCAGAGTGCTGCTGAGGTCCTGGGAAGAAGAAGGCCCAGGCCACGGGATGAGGGAGAAGTCATTAAGGCCCACCTCTCCCTGCGACGGGCCATCCTCAGAGGTCATGTTCGTGACTGTGCAGACATCCCTTAGGTCCCCACAGAGCTCTCTGTGCCCCAAGCAGCTCGGAGGACGTCAGCACTTGGCATATGGTAGCCCTGTGGTTGTCAGGTGGGCCGCTCATCCGAGGGTAGCTTGGGTGTGTCAGAGCCCAGGGCTCGGGCACTGTCTGTTGTGGGGCCTTCTGGTCCCACTGCCTGTCCCCCACAGGTGTGGACAGCTCACCACCTGCTCCTCAGCACTGTGGAAGTCGGGGTCCCAGCCTGTGCTCCTGCACAGGCCCAGGCAGGTCCTGGGAGTGAGGAGACCGGCTGGGCACAGGACCGCAGGCTGTGGGAGCTGGGACCGGCTGGAATGCCCAGGCCTTGCCTCGGGGACAGCATGTCTTTAGATTATTCCAGAAAAGCCTGAACCCTGGAGTATGGTGGTGAGTGACGGAATTAGAGACATTTTTTGTGACTTAGGTTGTCTCTCCAGCTCTGCTGTGGAGTTCCTCTAACACAGTATGCCATGTGATTGTGGAACGAAGTGCTAGACCGCAGAGTCCATGCCGCCTGAAAGCCATGGGTGTGCCTGTTTGTCTGCAGACTTGGGCATCTCCTCCCTGGTAGACCTCCCCTGTCCCTGCCTGCTGGGAGGCTCCCTCACCTGGCCCTCCAGGTCGGTGTCCACGTGTGTCCCTTGCCTTCGGGACTGGCTCTCCTGTTTAGGCGGGGTGGACTGTGCCAGCCGGGGTGCACACGTGTATGGCTTAGGCTTGGGCGTAGGGTCCGTAGGGTTGCAGAGTTGGGACAGGATGAGAATTGGAGAGTTGTCAGTGTAGCAGGATTTTTAGGGACCTGTGGTTACCGTGGCTCCGTGACCGGAAACCACATGGGGGGTGATGTAGCAGGGTGAAGTTCACTAGCGGCCGTGTGAAGATCCTAGTGGGCCTCTGAGGACGGGGCAGCTTCACAGCCATCCTGGAGCCCTGGGGGTGGGTAGGGGTATGCCCGGGAGCTGGCAGCCTGTGCTGTGATTTGCCCGCACGAAGGTGTCGTGTTAATAGAGGCATAACGTAGGAGAAAAGAGGCGGATCCTCTCCTGTGTGCTAGGCCGAGGGCGGCCGGCAGGAGCCGTGCGGCAGACTGACTGCACCCAGCAGCCTCTGTGCACTGAGTCTCCGTGCACGGCTGGGGTCGGGGTGGGGGACAGTAGCTGTCCCAGAGCCGCACCTCTGGTGCAGGCAGGATTGGAACTGAGCCTGAGTGCCTCACTTTCGGGACAGTGACATGCTAGGAGGATGACTGGACGTGGAGGCCTTGGACAGAACCGTGGGAGGATGGAGGGGACAGTGGAGTGGGTGAGGCTGAGCTGAGAGGTCTTCAGTGGGGAGCGCTTCCTCAGAAGGGGACAAGGTCTCCGAAGAGAACCGGTGGATGCTGGGGTCTGGGAAACAGATGCCCTCTCCTAGAAGAGACCCCTGGTCAGCGGTTGCACCGGCATATTCTGGAGAGGATGTCCCCATCCCAGGGTGGGCCAACTCCCTGCTTATAGGGGATTCTTTGTTGCCCTGGTGTGAGCTCTCATCATCCTAGAGCACAACTACATCTTTTAAAAAAAAAAAAAACAAAATAGGGCAGTCAACCCACCACAACCACAGGTACATCCCTGGGGTCCCTGCGGGGCCAGTTGGGCATGGAGGTTGGGCCCCAAAGCTTGTCCCTAGTGCTGCTCTCTCGGGAACCAGGCAGGGGGGCTATCGGCAGAAACCTGGAAGGTGCTGAATGGAGGCGAGCTGGAAATGGGGACGGCTGGGTGCCCCGTCACCACCCTCAGCCCTGCCTGTGTAAGAGGACATGAGGGTCTGAGGTCTTCTTGAATGTGCCCGTGTACATCCTCTGCCTCCACAGGAGGGGGCCCCATGCACGGTGCCCCAGTGGCGAGTGCACGCACCTTGTCTGCACAGTGCCTCTCACCCACCTGGCGTTGGCCCAGGTCTTGTTTGTGTGATGCCACCTGGATGTCCCAGCCACCTGTGATGCTCTCACATCCATTTCCCAGGTGAGAAAACCAAGGTGAGACCGGATTTCCAGCCCATCTCTGGCCTGGGTCTGGACCGCTCAACGCCAGGCTTCCCTTTTCCCCATGGCAGGAAGGATGCCCACTTACTGGTAGTAAGGGGGATCCCACTTAGATTTGCTGGACACAGAATGGAGTTGAGGACCCATCAATAGATGAGATAGAAGTTTCCAGAGAAATAGTAAGATTCCTGATTTTTTTTTTTTTTTTCTTTTTCACGGTTGGTACTACCTTCATAAGCGGATGATGACGCACAGGATGCTGGTTTCATTTGCTGGTGACAGGGCACTACAGGTGAGTAGCTTAGACATACGCATTCCCGGGCCTGGCCCCAGGCTTACTAAATTATAGGCTCTTTGGGAAGAGCCTTGAAATCTGTTTTCAGAGCTCCCCAAGGTAAACAAGGACCATACAACCCAGGTACTCCACTGCTAGGCGTAGACCCAGCACATTGAAAACAGGTGTTTGAGCAGAATCTGTAGGTGACCGTTCACAGCCACACTGTTCACAGTAGCCAAAAGCTGAAAACTACCCAGACGTGTGTGTCAGCAGATGAGCGGATGAGCAGAAAGTGACACATCCAGACACTGGGACATTTGTCAGCCACTAGAGGATGAAGTTCTGGTCATGAACCTGGAAAATGTCCTGCCGAGGGCAGGAAGCCAGACAGAAGGCCACAGAATGTGTGCTCGCGTGTATGTGAAATGTCCCGGATAGGCCGCTGAGAGACAGACAGCTGGCTAGTGTGCTGGGCAGGGATGGCTAGTGACCGCTGACAGACAAGGAGCTTTCCTTTGGGAGATGAAATGCTCTGGAAACGACGTGGCGGCAGTGGTTGCACAACATTGTGAATGTGCTATACGTCCCTGGACTCTGTTTTTCAGGGGCTAAAAATGGTGGGTTTTATGTTACAGGATTTATACCCAAAGCCCCAGATCTCCCCAGGTGTGGGGGCAGGGCGAGGAGGAGGGGCCCGGGGTCAGGACCCAGGTGACAGAGCCTGCTGAGGCCGGGCGCCGTCCTCACCGTTCTGCCATCCGCCTGCTCTCTGGCTGCTGAAACAGCCTCCGCCTTTGGGTGCGAGGGTACAATGCCCTCTGTCGCCCAGAGCTGGGTTCTGGGCCCTAACTTGGGCACCTGCCTCTCATTAGAAGGAGGGCACAGCCGTACTTGGCATGGCCCATGCCCTTGGGCTCTGTATCACCCGGAGACCCAGTCTCTGCCCCGCAGTTGAGTGTGGACTGGGGCAGGTGGGGGGTCCACAGACCTCCAGCCTCTCTGAGGGGCCCAACCATCAGAACCCAGGGTGCTGGCTGAATCCATTTCATGTTGAACTGTGACGAGTCTCTGCGAAGTTGGCGCTGAAAACATACATACTCTCTACTTCTGGTGGTTGGAAAGCCAGAATCAGCCTCTTGGGCTGAAATCAGGTGTGCGTGGCGCTGGTTCTGTTCGGAGGCCCCCCTGGGGAGAACCTGTCGCAGGCCTTTTCCAGCCACTAGAGGGGCCTGTGTTCCTCCCCCTTCTCCACCTTCAAAGTCCTGACCCCGCCTTCTCCTCTCTGACCTCTGACCCCTCCTGTGTCCCTGTGGTAAGGACGCCGGGAGGATATTGAGGGCCTGCCCGGCTCATGCAGGACACTTGTGCCATCCCAAGGTCCTTCATTGTCATTGGCAGAGTCCCTTTTGCTGTGTCTGTTCATGCATTCACAGGTCTGGGATCAGGATGAGGACATCTTCACAGGCCGTCACTCAGACAAGCACGCTGGGTCCCTCTGTCCCCAAGCTGTGGTGAGTTTGCGTAGGAGAACTTTGGGTCCGTGGTTAGCTGCTGTGGATGGGGCTGCCCATGACAGGCCACGGGCTCCTGGTTTGCCCCAGGCGGCTTCTGCTAAGCTGCCTGAGGCCCCGGGGTAGCCGTGGGAAACGGGGGGCCGTGGGCCCAGGAGTACAGGTGAGGCAGGGTCCTTGCCTGCCCAGAACCGTGCGCCTCCTCCACAGCGTCTCAGTGGCTCTCAGGGAGCTTTGTGGAGATCTGGAGGCCTGCACTGCCCCTGCACCCCGTCACCTGAAGCTCTGGGGGTGAGTCTGGCTCTCGTTCCTCCAGAAGCGTTCCTCCACAATTCTTGGGCAGCCAGTGTTCAGAACACTGTTCTGGAAGCTCAGAATCAGACCAAGGGAAAGACACAAATACCAGTAACAGAGTCTGACATGCGCTATTCCGAATGACACCTGCTGCGCACTTCTGTGCCAAGAGCACGTTCTCCTGATCCTGCCAACAGCCCTGTAGGGCGGAAACCATTGTGATCCTATTTCCCAGGTGCTCCCAGCGAGGCCCAGGCCTAGACCCAGACCACAGAGCCAGTGCACAAGGGGAGCCGAGGACTGGCTCCTGGGACCTGCCCTCATTCATGTTCCAGAACTTTCTAACGGGTGGGTGAGCACAGAGGTCTGGGGAAACAAGATCTTTCTCCCTGTAGTTCTGAACCTGTCAGACCCATACTCTGTGGAGAAGGAAAGGAGCTGGACCCCGAAGAAGAACCGTTGATGGACAGGTGCTCCCCTGTTGGGATGACACGGAAGGGGGATGGTCCCGCGTCCCTGCAGGCACTGGGCCAATCACCCCCTACCTGGTCCACCGAGGCCCAGTGTGCACGCTACCCGAGCCACCCGCCCACACAGATGGGGCACCCAGGGCGCGTCCAGGCAGCCTGGAAAGGTCACACGGCCCTGGGAGGCCGGCAGGGAGTGCATATCAAAGCCTCTCAGAACTAAGAGGTTTTCCTCACTGAGTGGAATTTCACAGCCCAGTGGCCAATTTCTAAGTCATGCACGTTAATGGGCAGCTAATGAGGTGTCCAGGCAGGGACCTGGAGGGGCCCCTGGCTCCAGAGCCCAGATTAAGAAGTACAAAGCCAGCCGCTGGTGAGGCTCTTGATCTCCTGTCACTGCCTCGGGCTGGATGTGGGGGTGGATGTGGGGGTGGATGTGGGGGGAGCTGGTCAGAGCTGTGCAGCTTTTCAGCCTTCATCCTGGGCTTGGTCTGTGCCCTCCAGCCGAGGCGGCTGCTGCCTGGGCTCCACCTGCCACCCTTAGGTGCCACTCCTCAGGGGGCCGACCTGACTGCGTTCCTGAAAAACCTCTGCAAGGAAGAGGTGAGGTTTCAACGTCCAGTACAGCCAGAAAGGCCTTTCCTAGGTGTCTGATCCGGCTCTCTAACCTGGGGGGCCACAGAACTTGGAGGCCTTCTCCAGGACCCCTGGCTGAGCCTTCACGGGGACTCCCCGGCTTCCTGAACGCCTCCCCTGCTCCCTTCGCTAAGGGTGCACAGCCTTGTCACCTTCCTCCCGGGAGCTCCTCCAGATGCCCCAGCTGCTGGAGCCTTGAGGACACTCCCCCTCTCTTTGGAACGTGGCTTTTTGTCTAGTCTTGGTATCCTCACAGGTAGCCCTGTCCTCCAGAGTGACTTCTTTCCCCCATGACTCGCTCTGAGTCAGTGTTTGTTGAATGACTGACAGAATGACTGAGAACACACTCAGGTGCCAGATACGGGTGGGGGGGGAGCCGGGTGCTCAGTAGCGCGCCCTAGAGCTCATGGGTGTGACACGGCATGGAAAAGCGGGGGTCTCTTCAGGGGCGGTGAAGGTAAGGATCTGCAGATGAGGCCATCCTGGCTGGGGTGGCCTGGGAGGATGGAGCCTGGAACCCCGAGGAGCCGGACGAGACAGGAGGGGTCCCCCCCGGAGCCTTCGGAGGGAGCGTGGCCCTGCCGATAGCTGGCTGCAGGCTTCCAGTGCCCGAACTGTGAGAGAACGAAGCTCCATTGGTTTTAGCCCCCATTTCATTGCAGTTGGTCAGGGCAGCCTCGGAGACTCCTCCATGGGGGAAGTCAAGACCTCTGCTTCTCTTTGGACGTCTGTCCATCCTGCCATCTGTCATGCACACAATCACTTCTTCACTTGGGACCCCAGGGCTGGGCTCTGCTGGTCGGGCAGGCCGTGGTGGGATGCAGGTTTGGGGATGATAGACCCGGGCCTGAGTCCCAGGCCTGTCACTTACCAGTGGTCTTGTGCTGAGCCCAAGGCCTGCCCTGCGTGGAGCACGATGGTGACATCTCCTTGGGATTTGACGTGCGGGCTCAGACCCCTGGCACCAGCTGCGGGCCCAGGCTCCCAGCCCTGCTTAGCTGGTGGCAGCCCGAGTGCCACGCGAGATGTCCAGCTGGGCACTCCTGGGCCAACCGCCCAGACCCCTTTCCCTGTCCCTGCTAACAGGCTGGCCACCCGGCAGTCCCGTGTTTACTGAGCATGCTGTGTGTGGAGCCTGCAAAGGTATAATCAGTCTGCTGGTGACACGGGATTGAGACCGTCCGAAACGACATGGAGGAGAACGCTTGGCACCAATCTTGTGTCCGCCAGGTGAGGACTGATCAGGCGAGGCCCTGGGGCCTTGGAGATGTTTAACTTAAAGCCACAGGCCTCGAGAGGCGGTCCTGGGACCAGCTCTGTGGGCATCAATGGGGAACTGGTTAGAAATGCAGATTCCCAGACCCAGTGAATCAGAAACGCTGGGTTGTGATACAGTCCTCCGTCTGTGTCGTAACATGCCCTCAGGCGGACTTGAAGCTGGGTGGCAGGAACGAGCTGGTTCACATTGGAATTTGAGGTGTGACGTTCGTGGACCTGCGTTTTCCAGAACGTACAGTTTTCTGTGCTCTGCCATCTTCGCTGACAGGGTCTCACGTCGGAGACACAGTGTCTGCCAGAGTGTGGTCCGGACCACAGCGCCCTCCCTGGACCACAACACCTGCCCCACCCCCTGGAGCCTGTGAGTCATGAGGGATCTTGGCTCCTCCCGAGGTACCGAGAATTAGACTCTGCCTTTAACGAGACTGCAGGTGATGCGTGTGCACGGTCGTTTCAGGGGTATCTCGAGGAAGCACCTGCTGGCTGCCCGGGGCCTTTGCACGCGCTTGAGTCCATAGCGGCCCCTCAGCCCACTGCGAGCGGCAAGGTGGGCAGACAGACCCCTTCGCAGATGGGAAACTAGGCTCGGAGAGATCACACGCTCCTAGCAAGTGCAGACACTGAGCTCCAGGCTCTCCCTGGTCCCACTTCCTCAGACTGGGGGCCTGGAGAGGGACCCTTTGCCCAGGTCAGTGGGGGAGATGAGGTGCAGGCCTGCCCCTTGAGCGCACCAGGCTGCACTCCCTCTGACCCTCAGGCCACCAGAAAAGATCCGCCTCCTGGGAGGGGCCTTCACCCCAGTGGGGGAGGGGAGGGAGTCTTAAGACCCCTCCTCAGGCTGGGAGTCTCAGAAGCTGCAAGCTCTTGGGACAGATGGCTCTGACCTCTCGTCCTTGTGCCCGTAGGGGTGGGGACGTGACCCCAACACATGCTTTCTAAGGCTCCCTTAATTACTGATTGGTTTACCATCCCTTGGCAGAGCTAGAATCTTCCTTCTTCCACCCGCAGGGCCCAGGAAATGCAGCTGTACCGCAGGAGCAAGCCTGAGCTCTGTCCGTGATGGCTGAGGACCATGTGACCTTGAAGTCTGGGTTTGGGGGTAAGGGTGAGGGGCTGGGGCGGGCAGGGAGGAGTGGAGGCTGGCCGAGCAGGGTGAGGGGCTGGGTCTGCTCTCAGGCTTTGGTGGGAGGGCCCGAGTGATGATGAAGGCTGGGCAGTCGAGGGCAGGAGGGGTGAGGACCAAGGCCGTGGGGCCAGCCAGGGAACAGGTAACTTAATGGGGCAGCATGAGGTAGACCGTGGCATGGGGACATGGGGGCAGATGCATTGCTCTGACTGGTTTGGGGAGCAGGACGTGTCACCGCCGGGAAGGCAGTGTGAAGACTGCCTCTCTCCCCACCCCGCTGCTGCTTCTAGCCATGGAGGGAGCCACAGGCAGCCGCCCAGGCCTCCCGGAGAAGCCAGTTCCCACGGCCGCCAGCCCCACTCTGTCCTCGCTGGGTGCCGTCTTCATCCTCCTGAAGTCTGCACTGGGGGCCGGCCTGCTCAACTTCCCCTGGGCCTTCTACAAGGCGGGTGGGGTGACCCCTGCCTTCTTGGTGGAGCTGGTAAGCCCCTGCAGAGCATTTTGGGGGTTCTCCTGGGGAGTGAGCCAGCCCGGATCCTCGGCATGGCTTCTGGAGCACTGGCCTAGAATCCGACACCTTTGAGGCTGGCCCCTCTCTCTGCTGCTTGGGGAGGGGATCATCCTGCCGTAGGCTCCGGGGGAGAAGGCCCCTGGTCTGCTGCGGGTGGGGAGGTGGAGGCCGTGGGAAGCCGGGTGCTCTCTGGCACCTGCAGCGAGTGGAGCCGCCAGGCGGCTGTAAGGCGCCATGTCTACAGCCTCACCTGGCGTGTCGGTGGCGCTCCCCTGCTGGGTGCAGCTTGGTAATGGAAGTGGGATCCGGCGTGCAGTCGGGTCACACGTAGGATGCTGTGAGCCCTTCACACCCGCATGCCGCCAGGCCCGGGCCGCTGCCATGTCGCGGAGATCCAGCCCGAACTCCTTCCCCACAAAGCCGGGGGCTGAACGTCCGTCATGGAGAAGGGCTGCTAATAGCACAGCTACATTTTATTTGCAAGGACAACCCCCCCACCCCGCCCTGAGCTGATAGCGAGCACCAAGAGTCTCGTGGTAAGCTCTCCCACAGACGTTATCCCACGTGCTTCTTTACGGCAACCAGCTGATAACAGCCGCGGGGCCTCTGAAGTCCTGGAAAGTGCTCGGTCCTGCCCCGTGTAGGGTAACCGTGCCATCCCCGGCGCCGGCCGAGGGCCTGTCCTGCTGTGGGCTCCCTGCAGCCGTGCAGGCTCTGTCCCCTGGAAGCTCGTTCTAAGAGGGGACACAGAGCGATGCAGGAAGGGAAATAATACTGTGTGGGGCGGTGGTCTTGCTGGAAGGGTCATGTGACAGAGGGTGGGACGACGCAGCGCACAGTGGTCAGAGAAGGCCTCCCGGCGGAGGTGGTGTTAAGCGGAGCCCCAGCAGAAACGGAAGAGCATGTCCAGGTGCCTGTGAGGGGAAACCTGCTGTGTTTGGACGTGTGATGGCGAAAGACCACCTTCAGAACGATGAAGAGGCCTGACGTCCAGCCGTAGGGAGAACAGTGAAGCGGGGGGTCAGGACGGTTGTGGCCAGTGCCCTGTGAGCAGGGCCGCGGGGTCCCCCTCATCACGCTCTGTGCCGTCTGCCTCGCTGAGCTGGAGGTGTCGATTGGGCAGGTCTGGGGGGGCCGGAGGGTGTGCGTTTCGGAGGCGCTCCCAGGGGCCAGGGCTCCTGCTGGTGACTCGCACTTGGGACGGGATGGTCTAAAGATGCCTGAGCGGACCTGAGTCCGAGACCTGAGGGGATGTCGAGCGCGAGTAAACGCAAAGTCCCAACAAGTAAGGAATGAGGCTGGTGGTCCCCACGCCCACCTCCAGGCAGCAGCCTCCCCCACTTCTCCTGGCCAGTGAGCCGCCGTCTCCCCTCATGAGCGTTTGGACACCCCACGCTGAGAGCTTACTGGCGCGAGGCTCTAGGTCTCTAGATACGGGTCAGCCCTGGAGCTTTCACGAAATGTAACGAACCTGGACCCTCTTTGGGGCCTCAGGGAGGCAGGCCTGGGCGCAGGGTAAGAGCTCTGCTGTCCTGCCGTGTGGAGGCTCAGGGTCACTGTTGCGGGGTGCCCTGTCCCACATGCAAGCAGTCCCTCGCTGCTTGGCAGAGAGGTGCTCACGGGCAGAGGCTCCGTCTGACCCTACCCACCCCCCCTTCCAAGTGCCGGCCGCTTGCTGGGCGTGTTTCTGGGGCTAAACGATAGGTAGAACGGACAGTCCCCGCCTTCGCGGGGCTCAGAGTGTGGTGGGTAAAGAAGGCTGAGGACCCCGGGAGACGTGGACACTCGTAAATATCTGTGTCCTCAGGTCGCTGGACCAACCACAGGACCACAAACGGGGCTTAAAACAAAAGAAATTCTTTCTCAGGGTCCCAGACACCAAAAGTCTAGATCCGGTGTGGGCAGGGCCATGCCCCGTCTTCCTGCCTCTTCCAGTAGTGGCGGCAGGGGTGAGGGGGAGAGGGGGCACGTCCCTCCAATCTCTGCTGCACCGTCCTATGGCCTCCTTTCTCGGGAGTCCTGCTGCTTGTCCCGTAGCATGAACAGTGTCTGAAGACAGACACTCCAGCTTCCCTCCGGCATTGTGGCTGTGTCTCCCAACTCCTGCATTGCTCTCCTTCCTGGGAACGTGGAAACCAGTCCTGCTTGGGGACAGGTAGCCTTAAACTGGCGCGAGCGGGGCCTGTGTGCCTCTCTGGGGGTGGGGGTGGGGGTGGGGATGGGCGGATGGGGACCCAGTAGCAGCACCGCGGTGGAGAACAGTTTGGCACATTTTTGCAGAGTTAGACCCACACGTCCTCTGGGATCCAGCAGCCCTCCTAGCTGTGTGTCCAGGAGAACGAAGGCTACATCCTTCAGGTGGCCTCTTTCCCAGTAGCCCAGGAGGGAGAACCACCCAGAAGCCTGTCGTCAGGGCCTGCATGGACTGATTGTGTTCTGTGCAGGCGATGAAGTCACACTCAGAAATGGGGGTGAGCTGCTGGTGCCCCCAGGAGGCTGGGGCATCTTGTGCACGTCGCTCCAGCTGGGAGAAGCCAGGCGTGAGGAGAGGTTTCTTGGGACGGGACAGAGCAGAACAGTACGGGAAGGGGCAGGCTACGGTAGCATGTTCTGTCGGGATGGGCATGGGTGGCACACGTGCATTTGTTGGACCTTGGCCAATGATATGTATTTGTGACCTGCAACCCATGGAATTTTATGAGAGGGATTTAGACTCTCAGGGTTTCCGATGCCTCTTTTGCTCAACTGGGACTAGGACGCATGAGACTTATATACTACCAGAGAGTACACGGCTGTTCCTGCTCCGTAGCTCCAGTCTTGGGGCCGAGGAGGGCCTGGTGGCCCGGCGGGGAGAGTTCGCTGGGCGGCAGGTGGCCTCTGTGGGTGACAGGCCCTGTGGAGAGGGGCGTCTGAGTTCAAGGGACATCGGGCTTGGGCAGGAAGCTGGGGATGCACCCGGGCCCACTGGTCCTGCCCCGCAGGTCTCCCTGGTCTTCCTCATCAGCGGGCTGGTCATCCTGGGCTATGCTGCTTCCGTCAGCGGCCAGGCCACCTACCAGGGCGTGGTTGGAGACCTGTGCGGCCCCACCATTGGGAAGCTGTGTGAGGCCTGCTTCATTGTCAACCTGCTCATGATCTCCGTGGCCTTCCTCAGGGTGATTGGGGACCAGCTGGAGAAGCGTAAGTACTGGCATTGGAGTTGGGGGGCTTCCCCAGGGCTTCCAGTTGATGAGAGGGATGTAGGTGCTGGTCAGGGGTCTGGGGGGGCAGCAGTGGCCAAGGCCACCCCTAAGCTCGTCCCATTGTGGCAGAGGGAGACCTGGAGTAGTAGTGACGGGCACACTGAGGGTCACGGAGTGAGAGGGGCTGTGCTGGACGTTTGGCGGGGACAACCCCATGCATGGCGGGGGGAGCCGAGCCAGCTGCAGAGAAGCCCCTTTGAAGAGAGAGTCCGGGGTCACCCTGAATTCAGGGGCCTCCAAGACTGAGCCCAGACCCCTTTGGCGTGTTGTCCCCCATCGGCCATTTCCCTGCGAACACCGCAGGAGCTGTCCTCCGCCCCCCGAAGCACCACTAGGTTCTCCTCATTGTCGTTCCACTCGGCACACTTGCTGACATCCGCTGTGGTTTTTTCCTTGACCCGTGGGAGGCTTGGACTCCTGTGGTTCAGTGTCCAGTTCCTCGGGAGTCTCCTGGACGCCCTCTTGGTTTCTGCCTTTGTGTGCCCTGTCGGAGAACGCACTGTGCATGGCTTCCATCTTGGGTGTTGGAGGCTTGCACTGGGCGCCCCGCGGTCCGTCTCGGTGGGCACCCCACGCGCTCCCGAGGGCCATGCCTTCTGCTGTTGGGCACTGTGTTCGGGGACACGCAGCTCGAGGTGGCCCAGGGCTTTGGTCTGGTCCTCCGTAGCCTCACTGTTTGTTTGTTTTCCAAAGCTCATCATTCTGTCAGTTCCTGGAAGAGGGCACTTAAAGTCCGCTGTGATTGTAGGCTTGTCTGTTTGCCCTTTTAGAGACTTTGTTTATTTAGAGAGAGCGTGAGTTGGGGGAGAGGCAGGGAGAGGAGAGAGAGACTCTCAAGCCTGGGTGGCGAGTTCCATCTCACAACCCTGAGACGTGACCTGAGCCGAAATCAGGAGTCAGACACGTACTGGACGGGCCCACCCATGCGCCCCATTTGCCTTTTTCATTCTGTGCATTCTTGCCTCCTGCTGTTGGAAGCTCCGTTACCAGGCTCACACCCGTGAGCCATCCCTCTGTTACCACGAAATACCCCCCCTTTTTTTTAAAGATTTTATTTATTTGACAGACAGAGATCATAAGTAGGCAGAGAGGCAGGCAGAGAGAGCAGCCCCAAGTGGGCCACGGGACACCTGTGGTTGGTGGGTGCTGGGGGTGGGGTAGGGTGGGGGGAGTCTGTCCCCTCGCTCTTAACTCGGAGTGGGCTCCCAGACACCTCGGCGCAGTAGTGTGGCCAATGGGATGTGGCCAGTTCCAGACCTAGTGTTTGAGGACGGGCAGTTTCCACTGGGTCTTGGGGAGCCCCTGGCTGCCCCAATCTAGACCGCTGGAGGGTTCTTGTGGAGAGACCCTGAGGTTGCAGGGAGGCCCAGTGGAGCCCAGGTACTCCAGCTGGCCCACATGGAGCCGATTGGGGCAGCTCAGCTCTGCCCTAATTCTCCTCCAGTCCCTGGTGTGCAAGAAAGTGGTCACTTTGGACCGCTTGGCTCGGTCTCCCAGTTCTGGGTCCAGAAGGCCATTCCAGGCCCCCACCCAACACACCCACTGGGCTTCTGCGCAAACCAAAACATGTTCGCAAGAACTTGAGGGCCGGGTGGCTTGAGGGCTGGCCATTTTGTCTTTGATTTGTTGCTGGATCCCAGCACTTAGGGCAGTGTCTGGCTGGCTTCCTTCCCACGTGGTGGCACGGGATGGGGTCCCCATCCTCTCCCTTTAGGCTCACAGGCTGACTTAGTGTCCGTGGCCAAGCCCTCCCAGACCTGGAGCAGGGAGCCTCATGGCCGAAGCCACTGGTGGAGGGCGTGCAGCGCTCTTAGCGGGCCCTGTCCCCCTGCCCGCCAGTGTGCGACTTCCTGCTGCCCAGCGCCCCGCCGGCCCTGCAGCCCTGGTACACCGAGCAGCGCTTCACCCTGCCCCTGCTCTCCGCACTGGTCATCCTGCCGCTGTCCGCCCCACGGGAGATCGGGTTCCAGAAATATACGAGGTATGGGCCTGCAGACATTTCCTGGCGGGCAGGGGTCTGGGGGGGCTTCTTTCTGCCTGGGGTTAGGGGAGCTGGCAGCCTCGGTCCCGCCATTTGGACAAGAGAAAAGGGCTGGAAAAGTGCACAAGTAACGTGTACGCGTGGTGGAAAACAGAAGAACGAGAACGCTGTCGGTGTGGACGTGACCTGCGGCCGAGCTCTTATTCTTTGGTTAAGAACGGAGACACCCCAGACACACTTCTGTTTCCATCTGACGCTCTGAGGCTTTATGTACACGCTTGAGAAGATCGAGTCCGGCAGAAGAGTTCGTCTGAGTGCACAGTCTGCCCTTGCCTGCTGTGCGTGACGATAGACGTTTCATTTTGGAACTAGAACCGAGAAGCAGCCGCCTTCCCCCGTCCCCATGGCACAGAGAGGAAAGCAAAGCTGATAGCAGCGAGGACTTGGCCCAGCACCTCGCTAGCGTGGGCAGAGCTGGCACTTGGCCCCCACTCCGTGCGGGAGCCCGGGCTCCAGCTGGCAGGGCTGGTGGGCCCAGCACGGAGGCCCCTGACGCCGCGCCTCTGTCAGCATCCTAGGCTCCCTGGCCGCCTGCTACCTGGCCCTGGTCATCATGGTGCAGTACTACCTCGGTCCCCCAGGCCTCGTCCATGAGCCCCACCCTGCAGCGAGGTGAGTTTGGGAGGTGGGGTGTAGCCTCATGGCTCCCAGGGGTGCTGCACCAGGATCCTTGGAAGAGGGACCCAGAGTCCCCGCACCTCCCTGTGAAATCCTTCATGTCTCTGATGTAGCAGAGCCCTGCCAAGTCCCCTGTCCTCCTTCAGGATGGACTCTGGCAAGTAAGGGCCAGGGACAGGTGGAGGGACACGCACACACTGAACGCCCCACCCACCTGGGGCCCCGGGGCTGTTGTAGACAGACATCCCCCACGGCACAGAGGCAGCAGAGCTGGCCGGCAAGGCTTGGGTTCCTGGCGGAGGGAACAGGAGTGCGTGCAGGCTGGCGTGGCCAGACTGGCCTTAGGAAGGCCGGGACTCGGTGGAGGGGTGTCCTTTGGGGCTGCCATGCTGTGGTGAGGACTTCGGTTTGGGCCAGGAAGCCCATGCAGGAGTTTGAGCACAGCAGGGCTTGAAGTCAGGTCTTGTGGCCGGGCCTGCGCTGTGGGGATGTCACCAGGACAGTCACCAGGGCCCTGTGCCTAGAAGGCCCCTGCGCTTGGTTTCATAAGTTCTGTTCTTGCTGCCCTGAGAGCCTCCGATCGACAAGAGGCTAGCACGTGCAGTTTGCACCAGGCTTCACGAATTACGGGGCCCCTCCTGGCCCCTGGATTCGAAGTGGCACATCAGGAGGAGAAGAGGGCAGGACGACTCTGAGCTTTGAGCTTGAGCTCTGGGAAGGGTGTTGTTTTCCTGGGCTGGAGAAGACAGGAGCAGGTGGCTGGGGGAGGAGGTCACGTGGGGACATATTACGTTGGAGGCAGCTCTGAGACTGCTAATGAAGGCGCCAGGTAGCCAGTTGGACCCATGTGTGTGGAGGTCGGAGAGAGGGGTCTGGACTGGAGAGGGAAACGTGGTTATTGTTGGCCCAGAGGTGGCATTCAAGGCCACCGGGCTGGGTGAGACGTGCCCCTGAGCCGGTGGCGCTCAGTCCGGGACCAGGAGGTCAGAGGGCAGAGCCTGTGGAAGGGGAGCGAGAAGGCGAAGCAGGAGGACGGGTTCTCCTCCTGGGGTGCTGGGCCGAGCAGGAATGCCTCTCGGAATCTGCAAGTCCAGAGGTCAGGTGCGGCCGGGCCTGCTCCCTCTAGCACCTCTGGGCGGCTCCTTCCTGCCCCGTGCAGCTTCTGGTGGCCCCAGCCATCCTTGGCCTCCCTTGGCACGTGGGCGCCTCCCTCCCATCTCCGGCCCTGTCCTCGCAGGACCTTCTCCCCTTGTCTGTTTCCCCTTCCGGTAAGGACACCAGTCGGTGGGTGGAAGAGCCCCCCTGCTCCGGTGGAACCTCGTCTAAGCTTAGCCAGTTACATGTACAAAACCCAACTCTAAATGAGTCTTTGTTGCGAGGTTCCCAGGGGATGTAAATCTGGGGAGATGTTATTCAACCCAGGATAGAGGAGGCTAGAAGGTGCACCTCAGAAGTCAGTGAACAAAATTTGAAGAAGGCCAGGGTGATTGCTGCCAGATCCTGCTGCTGGATCACGTGGGACTGAGCCCTGCCATTGGATTTAGCTGTGGAGGCTGCTGGTGATGGCACGAGCTCCATCAGGGCGGGAGAAGGGGGTGAGCGCCCAGGGGGATTGGGTCCAGGGGAGAGGGAGAGAGGCAGGGAAGAACGTTCTTCTGAGGAGGGGAGGACCGGAATGGGCAGGAGATGCTGGGGGACCAAGGCCAGCAGGTGTTGCTTGTGCCTCTGTGTCCTCCAAGGTGCCAGAGGCTCGCACCCAGAGCTGCTTCTCAAAGGAAGCTGGGGGGCCCTTGTCTGGGGACCCCTGAGAGGGCTGGGCCTGGAGGTTCTGCCTTGTGCACACCTCCGCTCTCGTAGGCAGCGTGGGTGGCGGTCTGGCCGTCCTCGCACCGCTGGATCCGGGGGTGCTGCCTGCGCCCCCGCCCCTAATCCTGGTGGGAGCAGGAGGCCTCAGCAGAAGTTGGGAATTCCTTCGAGCCCCGTCCTCCCCGAGTTCTGCGTGCACAGAGAATGGCAAGCAAACAGACGTCAGTGCAGGTAGACCTAGAAGGTGTAGCGTTGAACACGCCTCGTTTTCCTGTTGGTTAAGAATCTGTCTCCTAGGCTTTAGGTACGTTTTTCTGCGATCGTTGAAAAGTCCTCCTCAAGTTGAGCCTGTTTCGAGTTGTGCTTTTTGTGGTGAACACCTGTCCGCATCCCTTTGCAGGCCCTCCTCCTGGACCTCCGTGTTCAGTGTCTTCCCGACCATCTGCTTCGGATTCCAGGTAATGTCTGCGGGCGTGTGGAGGCATTGCCGGCGACGTCCTGCTCCCTCCCGAGACTGTGGGCCTGTCAGGAAAGGTTAAGGCCTTGCCGGGGGACGAGACGGACTGTCTCTCTGGGAGACCGTGCGTGTCGGTGGGCATCTGGGCTCAGTGAAGTATGTGTTGTCGTTGAACTCGGGAACCTGGGCCCGCCAGCGCTAGCAGCACATTTGTTGGGTGTGGGGTGGTGTGGGGATCCGGAATTTGTTCCATCCTCTGTAGAATTCTCACAGGACTGGCGCCGTGACTGGAGACCTAGAGCCGCCTGCTTCTAGAGCACACGTCATGCAGGGCGATCCTGCCCCGGAAGGCTTGCAGCGGGGAGGGCTGGACGGCATCCCGGTGGCCGCGGGGTGGGGTGCACGGGGCATAGACAGAATCTCGGACCCGGTGTCACGGAGGGAGGATGGCTTGTGTGTGCGGAATCCGGCGGAGGGCCTTCAGAGGTAGCCCTGCCTGGGGCAGGTTCAGAGACAGCCTTTGCATGCACCGATGCCTGAAAGTGACCTTGAAGCACGGGTGGGAGGCCGCCAGGTGAAGGGGAGGGCAGCTGGAGAGATCGGCCCCATGAGCCCGGGAGGGCAGAGGGTCTCAGGCGAGGTGGGAGAGCGGCAGGGGGCAAGCCAGGCTCCCCACGCGGTGCTGGAGGGGTGCGGTGGAGGGCATGGCCCCGCTCCCTGCCTTCTGGTCCTTCTCGGGTCTTCCAGTCTCTCAGTGGGCGGCAGCGGACTCCTTTCCTTGAGTGTTTATTTTAGGAAAGATGTGCCTCCCTCCTAAAAACAGCCCCTCCCTCCCCAGCACACCAGCGCCACCAAAGCCACCCCAGAGTAGAATCCTGCTCGCAAGGGCAGGGGGTCTGGCCGCGTCTCTCTCAGCCAGCTCCTGCTTCTCTCCTTCGTCTTGCCTTTTCTTTGAGAACCATGTTTGGAAAAAAAAAGTCCTGGAACATTTCCATTTATCTTCCTTATAAATCCATCGATAGATCGCTTCTGGGGCTTAGCAAGCAGCTCGCAGGAATTTCTCACTTTTCTTCTTGCGCATCCAATATTTTGAAAGATGGAAGCGATGGTTTTGCTGTCGGCGGTCTGTCTGGCTGTGGTTCGCATCCCTCCCTCCTGTGCCCAGGCACCATGTGGTGTGGCAGGCTCGCGCTGCGGGGGCGGCCTTCCAGATGCTTACACGGGGTGCCCCCCTCACCTTTGCCTCGGCTCCTCAACCGGTTCTCCTAGCAACCGGGGCCCGGGCTGCGGTTTCCAGGGACACGGGATGCAGTGATGGGGGGCTGGGAGAAGATGTGCATTGCAGGGTCGGGGTGCGGGTGGGGCTCAGGCCCAGGCAGGGCTACCAGCATCTGGGCTTGGAGCTTCCGTGGACCTGGGGGGTGGGGGCAGAGCAGCTGGAGGTGGGGATGGTAGGAGGTAGGCTGAGGGGGCAGCCAGGCGGAGAGGCGTGGCAGGAAGGGAGCTCTGACCTGGTCAGACAGCTCTCCTCCCCCCACACTGAGCAGTGGGGCTCCGCGTCCAGCCTGCACAGAGTCTGAGGGCCCGCATGGGACAGTCGGGCTACAGCCTCTGCTCCCAGCTCCCTCGGAGTGCTCCGCTGGATGGATCAAGCACGGCTTGTGAATCCGTTCCTCGGGGGTGGACATGTGGCCGCTTTCTGCTTCTCAGTGTCTGTGCTCCTCTGCCTGGCCTTCTGTCACCAGGAGAGCAGAGAGCCAGCCCTGGCCCAGCCCTATCCTACACACTGTCCCGGCCACTGTCCTGGCTTAGCAGCTCTTCCCTTGTGGGACCTGCTTCAGTTCCCTGCACGAGACCAGGCGGAACAGGGCCTGGGAGTCGGGGGAACAACTGAAAGGAGGGCTGGGTGGCATCCTGCCACCACCAGGCATCTTGTCCTGACTGCTGTGCTCTGCTTCTCCTCTAGGCACAGAGCCTCTGAGACCCTCCCCACCCCCGGTGTGGCATCCTATGCAGTCCCGCAGAGCCTGTGGGATTGCGGCTGCCATGGGCTTGGGAGCAGGGACAGGGAAATGGAAGGCATGTTGGGGAGGCCCCCCATCACGAGTACTGGGCCATCCTGGAAAGCGTGTGGGATGTCCCTCAGAAATGCCATAGGAGTGCGGGAGGTGGGAGCGTAGGTTTTCTGGGTCCCCCTGGTGGAGGTTCCCTGCGAGGAACCTCCTGAGCCAGCTTGTGGCCAGCGGACTCCTGCAAGGTCAGAAAGCCCAAGATCACGTGTCCTGAGGCTGGTCTGGGGGGGAAGGTGTGCTTGAGCTCACCCTGGGCTGGGTGCTGTTATGGCAGCTGGAGTCTGGAGGACCCAGTGTGTCCCCTCTGAACCTCCTCCCCGCCCCCCGCCAATGTGTGCTCCAGCGGGGAGGGGATTGCGTCCGGCTGGTTTCTGTGGTTTCCCAGATTGGCACGAGGGGGACTGTTCCACATCGGAGTGCTGGGGCGGCTTCCTGGTTGCTGGTGGGTTAGGGGGTGGGTAAATGAGTCACCCGTGGAGTGTTCCTGAGCTTTGTACCAGGCCCCATGTTTGGCCTGAGCTCAGAGGCGTAAGTGAGGCAGATGTGGTCCTTGTTACCATGTAGCCAAAGATGCTGAACATGCAATCCCAAACATACTCACATGGGGGGCGGGGACACAGGGAGGATCTTGGTCCTGCTGGGGAGCGCTTTCTGGAAGGGTGGGTGAGAGCTGGCTGGACCAAGAGAGAATCCCAGGTAGAGGACCCAGCACAAACAAAGGCCCTGAGGCAGTGAGGAGGAATGGAGGTGAACTGAGCCCAGTGGGTGAGGGAAGCATGGCTCCACGGAGCCTGGAGAGTGGGCAGAAGGAGGGGATCAGCATGTTTGATTTTCATCACAAGTGAGTGAAGAGGCTGACGTGTGGTGGGAACCCTGTCCTAGGAGTCTGTGACAGTCCTGGAGGCCCCAGGGGGGCATGGAGATAGAGCCATGCCTCTCAACCCTGAATGCAAATCCGGGGTTCCCGGGCTGCTCGTGAAATGCCACTGCCCAGGACCTGCCCCAACTAAGCCAATTCCTTGATGTTGGCTACAGGTGGTTTGTGCTTAAGTCTTGTGATGTCAGAGAGTCCCTGTGAAGTTTATTGGTCACGTGTATGTGTACTCCCACGTGAGCCTCAGCCCAGGCAGGATCTAGAGCATTGCCGGTCCCCCGAGAGCTCCCCCGTGACCTTCCCCACTCACTAGCACCCTCCACCCTCTCTTCTGCCCTTTGTCACCGAAAGTGGTGGTTCCCAGCTACAGCAGTTCTGTTCCCCAGAGCCCATTTGGCAATGTCCAGAGACCTGATTGTCAGGAGTGGGGTATTCCTGGCATCCAGGGAGCTCGAGGCCAAGGACTCCGCCCAGCATCCTGCAGTACACAGAGCCATCCTCAGATGTCGGTGGTGCTGCCATCGAGACCCCTTGCCCTGGCTTAGCTTGTAACTTCACGTCCATGGAAACATGTTTCCGCGTTTTGCGCAGCGTCACGGCTGTGAGGCTCTCCTGTGCACAGGCACACGGTTGTGTTCTTCCTTCTTCGGTGCTGCGTGATATTCCACGTGCAACTACTGATTTCCTCAGCCCTTCGACTGTCGGGAGTGTTTGGGTGGTTCTGTGTCCCGCCGGCCCCGCCCTCCTGAGCCCCGCCCCTGCCTTCCAGTGTCACGAGGCCGCGGTGTCCGTCTACTGCAGCATGCGCCACCAGAGCCTTTCCCGCTGGGCCCTGGTCTCCGTGCTGTCCCTGCTGGCCTGCTGCCTCATCTACTCGCTCACAGGTAAGGCCTGCTGGGGCACCGCGGAGCTGGGTAGGGGGCCAGAGACCCCGAATGGCGTCTGCTTCTGGAGTCCTTCCCACGCGCTCAGTGTGCTGTGCCGGGAGCAGGCCCTGCCTTGTGGGAGCCTCGGCCCATTTAGCCCGAACCCCTTAGGGAAGTCCCCGTTTCCTAGACGAGGGAACGGAGGCTCAGAGGGCTCCCGTGGCTTGTTCAGGATCCCCCAACTAGACGTGCAGAGCTAAGAGCCAGACCCAGGGCCCAGCCGTCCCCAGAGGCCTTGCTCTTACACACTGCCCACTCCCCCATCCCCTGCTGGCGGACGGGACCGTGACGTGACGCTGGTTATCCTTGCCTCACAGCCAGGGAGAGCAGTGTACAAAACCCTCTTGTGTGATTTGGGTGCTCACAGACCTGGGCTGCAGGCAGAAGGGTCTCCAAAGGTGACAGAGTGTGGCTCAGGGAGGCCTGTGACATGCCCAAGGTCACATGGCACACCCCAGGTCTCAGGCCCAGGCTGACTTCCGACCAGCCGCATTCCTCCAGCGCTGGGGCTCTTTCTTGCCTCTGGCTTTGGCACCCCTGACTCGGGAAGCCCGTGGGCTGCCACAGATGTCTCGGGCTCCTTGGAGCCTCATGGTCACCTGAGAAACTTGCTGGATGACCCCTCCCCAGCGGGGCTTGGGGGGGGAGGTGGGCGTGGTCACTGTTAGTCTGTGTCCCCTGGGTCAGGGGCCCAAGACCTGGGGATGGAGAGCCACCTCTAGGCCAGCAGATTTGTGGGACCTTCTGGAAAGGGCCCAGAGAGAAGCAAACACAGGCACAGCTCAGCCAGGAGGGACAGACTCGGGACAGGGCAGGTGACCAGGATGCCAAGGGGTGAGGATGGGAGAGGGGCATGGAACTGTGTGATTCCGGAACGGTTGACACCCTGGCTCAGAACGGGTGCGCGGGCAGGAGGGGGACGGACCGCGCATGAGGCGTCGTTGGGGTTCTGAGTGCCGGCCGCCTCCGTGAGCGGCCCTCACCGGCACTGGGCGCCGGGAAAAGGAGAAGCAACCGTTGGGCAGCAGGAGTTTTAACTGAGGAGCGCAGAGTTCTGTGTCGGCCGAGGATAGGAAAGCCTTGCGAAACCGCAGAACCCTTCTAGAACCTTCTGTCCGCTCCCAGGGAGCTCCTTCAGGGTGGTAGGAGCTGGACGCTGTCCGTGTGTCCGAGTGGAGGCAGGGGGGATGTGACCGGAAGAATATTTTCTGTGTCGAGCGCACACACGAGGTTGTGTTGGTGTCAGGCGTGCAGCACAGTGGTTGGGCTCCTGTGTGAGGCTGCGCTCTCGGCAGGTGCGGCTGCCGGCCTTGCCTGGACGTGCTGGTGCAGCGTCGCTGACCGCGGGCCCCGTGCTGTGCCTTCCGTCCAGTCTCTGCCTCCAGCACGGCGTCTCCCCACTCAGCTCTCTGGGCTTCCACCCTCTCGGCCCCCCAGGATTTTATGGCTTCCTGACCTTTGGGACGGACGTTTCTGCCGACATCTTGATGTCCTACCCTGGCAACGACGTCGTCATCATCGTGGCCCGGGCTCTTTTCGGGGTCTCCATCGTGACTGTCTATCCCATCGTGCTCTTCCTGGGGAGGTGAGGCCCGGCTCGCGGGGCCTCCGTTCGGGGCAGGGCGCTAACCTCTATCAGGGTTCAGGTCATGCCCAGCACCACGCGGGCTTGGGTGTTGGGGGAACTTCTGTAGAGACCACGGAGGCAGGGAGCTGGGGTTACAACCGGAGTTTGGTGCCCCAGCCCCCCCCAAGACTACACCCCGCCTGGTCCTTCTGTGGGGCGGCCTGCCGTGGACCGAGCCGCGTGAGGGTTGGCGCAGTCCTTGGAGAACGGTGGCTGGCGAGGAGCGGGGAGCCTGCTGGGTGTGCAGGGCAGTCGGGAGGGGTTCCGGGGGCCCCGTGGGGGGCGGGGCTGGAGCCCCTGCGCTACTGTGGCCTCCAGGTCGGTGATGCAGGATTTCTGGAGGAGGAGCTGCTGCCTGGCAGGTGGGCTCAGGGCCCTGGCGGAGCCCTCGGGGCCGTGGGTCCGGGGGCTGCTGACCGTGCTGTGGGTGGCCGTGACGCTGGCCATGGCCCTGTTCCTGCCCGACCTCAGCGAGATCATCGGCATCATCGGGGGCGTCAGTTCCTTCTTCATCTTCATCTTCCCAGGTGGGCCACCTGCTCTGCTCTGCACTGGAGCTCAGGGGCTGGGGGGCGGCGTAGAGGGAGGATGGCACCCAGCTCAGGTCACGGAGCCTGACATAGGCTGGGGACTGTGTAAACCTTGAGTGGAACATCTCTGTGGCTGACAATGGACGCACCTGCTGGGAGTGCTGCTGTCATCCCATCCTGCTGGCAGGAAGACGAGGCCTGGAGGCCTCCTGGGAGGCACGGTCTGCGTCACCCTCGGCAATGCCCACTCTACCCTTGCTGCCGCTCACTGTGGAGTTTCCTCTTAAATTTAAAAAAATGTTTGCAATGACATGACGTCCACGTGGTTCCAAGGTATCCTGCCAGCATCCTCTTACCTTGTCCCTGACCTGGGAGGCAAACACAGTTTCTTACAAAACCTTCCCAGTGTGAGCGCGTGAAGGTCCAGTCAAGGTGGCCAGAGGCTGATCCCAGCCTGGGAAGCCTGGGGAGGGCCCTCCTGGAGAAGCAGACATGCCGGGCACCCGCTGGCCCTCAGGCAGGAACCCCAGATCCGCGCAGCTCTGGCTCCAGGAAGTGCTTTCAGATGCGAGGGCCACGGGCATGTAGCCGGCACCATGTGCCGCTGCAGGTCTGCTGGCCTCCCTGTGCTTACCGGAAGTCTGAGACATCTGGTGTGTTGGGCTCGGTGCCCTTGTCCTGGGGGGACCTTTTCGTTCAGCTATTTCCCACTTTCTGGAAACGACCAGCCAGGACGGGTTCAGTGGGGGAGATGCCGTGGGAGCTTTAGGCAGAATGTCTGGCTTCAGATCCCAGGAGAATTCTTAGAAACAAAAACCTGCTGGGCAGGTGAAGGCGTCCCAGTGTCCGGCCTGGAGTCTGGCCCCGACGGGTCATCCCCGAGAGGCTGGCACGGAGGGCAGGCTGTCCTTGCTGTCTGAAAGGGAGGCTCAGAGCAGCCAAGGTGTGAGGGGGACGCTGAGCCGGGGCCCCAGGACCAGGCCCTCCGCCAGCTCGCTGTGCCAGGAACAGAGGGAGCCCGGGGGGCCACGCTGGGCACAGGCCTCGCTGGCATCCCGGGTCCCAGAGGATGCTGGGTGCCTGCCGAGCTCTCGAGCTCAGGGCTGCTCTGGGCCTGGGCGTGTGGAGCTGCAGTGGCCCGTGTCTCCTTGGCAGGCCTGTGCCTCATTTGTGCTGTTGGCGTCGAGCCCGTGACTCCACGTGTCAAGTAAGTGTCCCCAAACAAGGGTGGCAGTGTGGGCACTTGAGGGCTCTGAGAGCAGAACGGGAATGTGGCAGGGACTAGGGCGGGCCCATTGTCCTGCATACGGGCCGACCACCGGCCCCGGGACTTGACTTCACCACACAGTGAGGGGGTGTCCGTGCCAGGAGCTGGCCCCCGGCCCCCACACCAGCAGTCTAGGCACAGCCCTCCTTCCCACTCAGAGGGATCGTGCACACTGGGAGCTGTAAGTGGGCGGAGGGGGTCCCTAGCTGAGCGTGCTTCCTGCTCCTGCACTCAGACCCCCAGCAGCGTGGGGCCCGGGCCGGTCCTGCTGCACGGAGCCCTGCCTTCCGGAGCTGTGTGGGCAGGAGGGTACACATTCCCTCAGCAAGGCAGCAGCCTGTCTGGACACCTCCTCGGTGCCAGGCCCTCGCCCAGCTCCTTACAATACCGGGTTGTCCATCCTACAGACAAGGGTGCACGGCACGTCAGGTCAGAGCTGAGACTGCAGCTGGGCCCACCTGGTCTGGGTCTCACACGTGCCTCCTCCCTGCTCGCTGCGGTGGGGTAGACAGGAGAATTTGGGATGTCCCTTTTTCCAGCAGAAAGTCCTCCTTCTCCTGCGTGGCCTGTGATGGGACCGGAACCATGTCCTTCCTCTGAGGGGCCCAGGCTGTCCCCACTGAGAAAGAGGCTGCGTGCCGCTGATGGAGCATAGCTTAGCCAGAGCCCCTGCGGCTCTTAGTCCCAACCCACGGGCAGGGAGACGGGCCGAGGCTTGCCGAGAGACGCTGTGTTAGGTTTGCTGGGGCACTCACCGCAATAGAAACCTGTTCTCGCCCCGCTCGGGAGGCCCAAAGTCCTCAGTCACCCCGCAAGCAGGACCAGGCTCCCTCTGAAAGTTCTAGAAGGCTGTTCTGTCCCTCTGCATCTCCTGCCGTCACCCGGTGGCTCCAGGTGTCCCTGGCTTGCGGCTGCATCACCCCAGTCTTGGTCTCCAGCCTCGCTCGGCCTCTCTGTGTGTCTCTGCCTCAGATCTCTTGTGTCTCTCCCTCAGACGGACGCCTGTCACTGGGTTGAGGGCCCAGCCCCATCCCAGGGGATCTCCTCTCCAGGTTTTTAACTTCATCACGTCTGCAAAGACCCTATTTCCAGGTTTGGGGTGGACATGAATTCTGGGGACCACGCTACAGCCCTGGTCCCACCTGCTGGCTGGCATCTCTATCTCGCCTCGCCTCTGGCCCCTCAAGCCTGGGCTTGGTTCCCCCGCAGTCGGCTGGCTTCGTCCCCTTCCAGCTGGAGAAGAGCTTTTCTGGATGTCTCTGAGCCTGACTTGGGCTGGGGGCTGGCCTGATTGTCTGGGGCCCCTCAGTGGTCTTTGAGGTCTTGCTGCTTCTGTTTCGTGCCTTGGTCCCAGCTCACAACGGTTTTGACTGGGGAACTTTGAAGCTACTTTGAATCCTGGCACTGCTGCGGGGCCTTCTGATCCCTCCGAGCTGCTCGATGAGCCCCCGGCTCTGGGTGCGTTGACCACGCTCTCCGCTTCTGACGCGGGGGCGTTCGTGGCTGCTCCGCTGGACAGTCTTTCTGTGCCAGCGGCTCCTGGAGCCTTTGTTGATGGGGCCAGAAACGTCTCTGGCAGCCCTGCCGTTCCTGGGAATCCTGGCTCCTTGTCGATGTGGTGTTGGCTGGTACATGATGAAGCTCCCAGACGTGTCCTCAGGGGTCACTGGGGCGGAACACCGCCGCCTCCTGCGCCCTTGTGCCCCACCCACTGTCCCCATCGCGGGTGACTTTGGGGTGGCTTCTCCTTCATTTCCAGGGGTCTTCATCCCCCCTTCCCTTGCTCCCAAAGGGAAAGGAGTGGAAAGGGATCTCCCTCCCCCATTTCTTTGGCTTTGATAAAATGCTAGGGAGGAATGGAGTCATCAGTTAACAGTTGCAGTGTGAGGTTTTAATTGCCTGGGGCCATTATCCCCCGTTGCCTTGGAAACCCACTCCAGCAGGTGAGGGAGAATACTGTGGAGTCCGCCCGCGCCCACCCGGCACTGGTGACGCTGACGGGCTTTCTGTGATGAGCTTTCTGCCGAGTGCTCGGCCTGTCTGTGCGGAGGTCCAGGGAAGAGCGTGTTGACGTGTGTGTGTGTACTGACCTGGCAGGTGCTGCTTGGAGGTGTGGGGAGTGCTCTCCGTGCTCGTGGGCACCTTCATCTTCGGGCAGAGCACAGTGGCCGCGGCCTTGGAACTCTTCTGAGCGGGAGGGGTCGGCCCGGCCTCCACACGGCGCTGGTGCAGCACCCCTGTCCTTCCATCATAAAGATGCTGCAGAAATGGATGCGTCCTGTCTTCTGAGGGTGCTCATTTGGGCTTCTCTGGGTTTGGAGGGTTTCAGGTGTGGTGCCGAGGAGGGTGTATTGATGTCCTGGGACTCCCCTAACAGAAGGCCACGTGCTGGGGGCCTCAGACAGCAGCCATCGATCCCCGCAGTCCCGGGGGCTGGGGTCTGAGATTGAGGCCTGGGCAAGGCCGTGCTCCCTCTGAGGGCTCTTGGCGAGCCCTCCCGCCTCCAGCCTCCTCCGGCTGCTGGTGTTGCTGGCCATCCTGGGCATGTCTTGGCCTGTAGGTACACCCCGTTCGCCTCGGCTCCCTGCCCCCAACATGGTATCCGCCCTGCGTGTCTGTCCAGAGTTCTCTCCTCTGACAAGGACACCAGTCACTGGCTCTGAACCACCCTAGTGCAGGGTAACCTCCCCTGAACTTAGGGGCTGCAAAGAAGTCACGGTCACAAGTCCCCAGAGTCGGGACTTCCACTCACCATCTCCAGGGGATACAGTTGAGACCAGAAGTTGGGGCTGAGGCCCAGGGACCTCAGCTTTGGCCCCCACTCTGATGGGAGGACCCCGAGGAGAGCCCCCTTTCCCTTCCGGCTGGACCTGAAGAGCCTGGGAGCCCAGTGGACTGTTGGCTCTGTCCTTCCTTCCCTCCCAACCCCAGCCAGTCCTGGGGTCAGGGTTACACCTGCAGCTGGGGACAAGGGGCCCTGGGGGTCGGCCCTGGGCCCAGGGTAGGGGAGAGGGTGGGGAGGGAGGCAGCCAGGGGCCCAGCTGCTCCTGTCACTGTGCTCGTTGGCACTGACCCTGCATGGGACCTGGGGTGTCTGGGCTGTCACTGGATCTGGGCCACTCTTCCTCTGCCTTGGGACGTCGGCCAGAAGCAGCGGTGCTGGAGCCAGGAGATGGTGATGGTGAGTAATGTGTTCCTGCCCGTGTGGCTAGTGGGGATACAACTGGATTTTTTTTTTGTTTTTTTTTTTTCCCATACTGCCTACTTGCATTCACTTTTTTGTGGTAGAACTCACACACCATAAGGTTCAGCCTCGTGGAGTGTACTGTTCAGTGGAAGCTGGTGCCTGGGGTCGTACCACTGTCGCCAGCGCCGAATTCCGGTGTATCTCATCCCTCCCAGAGAAACCTGTGCCACCAGCAGTCCCTGCCTGGCCCCGGGGAGCATGAGGCTGCTGTCTCCGTGGACGTGCTGCTTCCGGACACTCTGTGAGCAGCCTTCGTGTCTGGCTCCTTTGACTTCAGTATGTTTTCAAATTCGTCCATTTTACAGGTGAGGCACTGAGGCTCGGCAGAGTCCCGGCTCCCCTCTGCCCTCCTCTGCCCTGGCTGTGGGTGTAGACTCTGACCCAGTGAGGGGGGCCAGCTCCACACCCTGCCATACCCTCTGTCCGGTGGCCGCAGTGCCCCCCCGCACCCCCCCCCCCAGATGAGGGCCTCAGAGCCAGGCCGTGGGCTACAGCAGAGCTGCCCCCCGCAGGCACCAGCCAGTGGAGTCCTTGATCCTCTGTCCCACGTGCTTCTAGAAATGCTGCGGCCGGGCTCAAGCCCTCCAGGGTTCATGGAGTCCCCAGGAAGGACAGAGTGTGGTAGGGAAAGGGTAGGGCCATCGAAGGGGGCACCGTGAGGCCTGGCTTTGGGCTCGGAATGTTGCTTTTGAACACTGGCTCTTGCCGTTTGCTCACTCAGATCTGGGGAGTTTATGAACCGCCTGTGGGAGTCTGATTCTCCACCGGCCACATTGAGCAGCCCGGCGGGCTCCCTGTGAGATTCAGAGGTGATGGTGTGTCTACAGCAGCGGTAGGGGGGCCTGAGCCATGGTCGCTTTATTTCCAGAAAACCTAGGTTGAGAGGAGGTGAACACAGAGCTTCCTGGCAGCCGAGAAGAAAGGGAAGTAGGGTGCTAGGGCCCACCCAAAGCAGGACGGCACGTCAGGGGGCAGCAGACTGGTACTCCATGCTGGGGGAGAGGAGAGTGGGAGAGGGTGGGACCCTTGAAGGGTGTGCCCACCCAACAGGGGATAGGACAGAAGCCGTGTCCTCAAGGTCATGGTGGCATCATGTAGGGCTTTGGGTGGGCTCTGGGTTGGAAAGATCTGAGCCCGTCCTGCCTGCCGTCAAGCAGCAGTGGCAGCCTTGGCTAGCCTGTGGCCTCAGGTCGCTATCCCAGGCAAACATCCGCTGTGCCGTTGTCAGCCGCGGCGTCCTTTCTCTGTAGGTCAGCAGCCACCGCCTCTCTTCTGCCTTGTGGTCCGCAGTTTGCGTCCTTGCTGTCCTCTAAAACCAAGCTAAGGACAGCCCCTCTCCCACCCCAGGTTAGCAGGGAGTGTGCGCTGAGACCTCCCCGTAACGCTGTCGGCACAGAGGCTGGCCTGTCACGGGCCACGGTGACCGCTGTGCATGAGGGTAGACACACGTCTCAAATAATCCTGCAGACGTGGCCAAGGGAGGTTTTGTGTCACAGGTGATGAGTTCTGCTCCGAGTGGCGTGGGCGGCAGGGGGCTCTGGGAACGGTGTTTCCCCGGCTCAGGTGCGCCCCCATAGCTGGGCAGGGACACCAGCCCCAGGTGCTACCAGGGCCTGAGCAGCTCCCCTCCTTCCACACAGGCTGGCCTCCACACACCCCCCACGGGAGGCTCGGGTGTGGAACTGGACACGGTGAGAACGTGGATCGGCCACTGAACGCAGGTGGGGACCTTCTTGATGTGGACACGTGAGCTGATGGGGGTTTGGGGAGGGGCGGCGCGGAGGTCAGCTTGATGTCACGCTGAAGGAACCGCCGTAGGTGTACGATTCAGTTACTGCAGTGATGGGTAGACACCTCCGCCTGGTTCCCAAACACTCCTGTCCCCCCAGCAGGAAACCCCGTCACTCCCTCCTCCCTCGGACCCCAGCCCGGAAACCCCTAATCTCCTCTCCGTGCCTATAGACACTATTCTAGACGTTCCGCGTGAATGGGATCACATGCTAGATCCCTCCGTGGCTGGTCCCGTGCATGTGGCTTTGTGTTTTCACGGGTCATTTGTGATGTGCAGGGGTCCATACTGTGTTCCTTTCTGTGGCTGAACAAGACTCCCTGGTGTGGCCGGAGCTCACGTGGTCTGTCCACCCGCTGACGGCCTTCGGAGCTCACATGTCTCTCCTTAGTCGTCTGGGGGCGTGGGGTAGACCTAGGAATGGGCTGGCCAGCTCCTAGAGTAACCGTCTTTGACTGAGGAACCTGATCGATATCTAAATGACCCAGCCTAGGGCTGTTCCCACATGTCTGTGCTGAGTGGCACAGGGGCTTGGGCACCAGGCTGGGGACAGGTAGCTCTGGGTTGGGATGTAAGTGGTGCCCTTAGCTTGCTGTGTGACCTCTGGTGAGTTGCTTGCCCTCTCTGTTTACATGACCCCGCCCCCCGCCGGGAGCCTGCCGATCCTAGGATGGCACGGGCGGCATTGAGGGAGATGGTGTCTGCATGCCTGGCCGTGAAGTGTAAATTCAGTGGGCGCTCTGATACCTTTCAGGGTTGAAATCTGTTCTCCCTGGAGCCTGTTCCCACCTACTCAGAATCTACTGAGGCTCTGCGAGCTCAAGCTGCCGTCAGCAGAGATGCCACAGTCTGGGCGCAGTGCTCGGGCCAGCGGGCAGGACGTGTGGCAGAAGTGTAACACGCCCAGCTCGTGGGGTTCCTCAGCTGTACCCCAAGGAGCCGAGAATCTTTGTAAAACCACGGAGCTGATGGGAGCAGCACTGGCTTTGGGGGTGCTTGTGGATGCTGTGGGCGGGACCCCGTTACATGCCACTCTCAGGAGTAGCAGTTCCGGTCCTCAAGGAAGGGTCTTTTCCCGCTTCACGGATGAGAAAACAGGGATTCAGGGAGGCTGGCTGCAGGGACGTGCTGCTGGGAGGTACGTAGCTGGGGTTGGAACTTGCTTTTTACGTTTCCCGCAAGCCCACCTTGTGGGTCACTGGGTGTGCCTGAAGGGCCAGCATCCACCCCTGTCAGGAGGTGGCAGGACCCAAGGTGGGAGGGAGCAGGGGCCTTACGGCTCCCAGCAGCCCCACATGGCAGTGACAACTGTCCTCTCGTTGCCATGTCCCAGGCTGGCTGCTCTGGGCGCCTCCGTGGCCCCAGAACTCCCACCAGGCCCCACCGACACACTGTTGCCCTGGCTGAGGACCGCTCTCTTTCCTGGTCCCTTGGGATTCCTGTGTCTGACCTGTCTGTTCCCAGGACAGGGAAACAGAGTGGGGACGTTAAAGAGGTTCCAGAACAGGACTTGAAATAATGTAAGTCTCGAGTCTTGTTGGAATAGCTCTCTTACAGGTGTGCAGTGAAGGAGCCACGTGCCCTCGGACTTCGGCTGCTGGGAGGGAAGCTCTAGAATGTCCTGATCTCAAACCTTTGTTTACTTGGCGGCCTCCGACCTGGAGGTTTCCGCTTGACTGCAGGAGGGCTGGAGACAAAGTCAGCACGGGGCAGGGCTGGGCCCCCATCGCCCAGGCTCTGGAGAGCAGGACTGTGCCCGTCGTCACAGGTCAGTGCAGGGAGACAGCGGGCGGAGGCTTGTGAGCTCTGGGCCCGGTCCTCCTGCTGCTGACTTTAGTCTGTCTGTCCCTTTGTGTCGTGCCGGAATCCGCAGCGGAGTGAACTGGCTCCGCTGAGTTCCACGAGTCCTTGTCGTGAACCCCTGGGCCCAAGGGGAGCGCCCGGAGCCTCCCAGGACTTCGGAGCGGGCACGGCCTTGTCCGTCAGACGTACCTCAGATCGATCAGCTCCGTGTTCCAGGTAAGGAAACAGACTTTGGGGTGATGGGGTCAAGGTTTCACGGTTCGTAAGGGGCCCCACGCACCAGGACTGCTGTGTGCATCCCGTGGTCGTCCGCTAGAAAATTCGAAAGAAAACCAGCACACCGCCGTTCCCAACCAGCGTTTATTGGTGCCGGACTGCCAAGCGGGCACTGGCTACAGGGGCGCTCCAGTCTGACGCGGCGGGGCCCAGGCCGAGTGGGGCACTACAGGGGCGCGGCTCCTACCTGGGCAGGGTGTCCCCCAGGCCCATGAGGCTGGGGGTTGGGGGGGGGTCATGCGTGGCCACTGGGCCGGGCTGGGGGAGGTGCTGGTCCCAGGACGCCTCCCTGTGCCTGCTGTTCCCCAGCCACGGCAGCCGCTAAGGGAGGGCGGGGGTTTGGGGAAGGGGCTGCTCTTTCACGGCAAACAGGGAGAATACGTTCTTGTCTGAAGTACAGTGAAAAGACAACTTGTGTACCAAAGTTTCTAGAAAAGTGGGCAGAGGGGCAGGCGGATCCAAAGGCCTCAGGGACGTGGTCAGTCGCGGCCCACAGTACACCAAGCAGCTGTGAGGCGGGACAGAGACAAGGAGCAGAGCAGGGGTTGGGAAGGGCAGCCCCTTCGTCCTGTCCCGGAGGGCCGGGAAGCACCTCCCCGCCTCCAGGCCCTGCCCCTGCTACAGCACCCTCGGGTCAAGAGGCTGCATGGTTCTTTCCGTCTCCGGCCCGGTCCCCTCTCGGGGGCTAGCCTAACTCTCACACCCTTGGGCTCCGGCTTCTAGGACCCGCTGCACACCCACTTCCGTCTACCTGGCACCAGGATCCTGGAGAGGGCCTCAGGCTGACTCAGCGTGTCCACCTTGACGTGCCGGAACGCCTTGCACACGGGGCTCTGCAGGTGCCTGCGGGACGAGGACAGGGGGTGCTCTGGGGGAGCCTCCAGCCCGGGAGTGGGGGCCAGATCTCTAATCCTGGCTCTGCGGGGTTGGGGGGCTTTCCTCCTCCTCAGCCACACTAGGTGCTTAAAGAAACAAGGCCCAGCCTCAGGGCCGCTGAATGCTATGGCTTTGGAGCAGGGAGGGGCAGACTGGGCTCCCACCTCCCGCGGGGCCTCCTTAACCAGCTGAGCCACCCAGGTTCCCACCGGGTGTTCGTAATCTGAGAACTTGCTGGGGTTTGAGTCCCTGAGTCCCTGGAGTCACAGTTCTCAGACGGCAACAGACTTCACCTCGGCTTCTAGGCTGGCCAGGGACCTGGGTTCGGAGCCCAGCTGGTTAGGGCAGTTAGGGCCCCAGTCGGCCCAGTAAAGCCAGCACCCTGTGGGCCGATGCCACATGGACGGGTGCTCATCAAGACCCTGCCCTCCCCTCCAGGGGCGCTGAGGGTGGGGGACTGCCTGGGCTCGAGGCCTGCTCACCTCCTCCACTCCTCCTCCGTCTCCCAGAACTCGTAGACCACGAAGGTGAAGCCATCAGCCAGCCTCACGGCCGCAATGCTAAAAGAGAAGCACCAGTTAGGGGGCTGTCCGACTGTCCCCCTCAAGGCAGCCCCCCCCCCCGAGACTGGCAGGAGGTGGGAGGGTGTCCCTCTGCCCCCACCACAGGGCCCAGCCCTTCAGAGACCAAGGATACTCACCAAATGCATTACAAAACAATGATGCTTTAAAAGGGTTTCTATTCGTTTAAAAACCTTACCTTTAAAAATAAAAGCATCTTTCTCTGGCCACGCTCTCCTCTAGAATGGTTTCGCTTAATCCTTAAAACACTCTTGTGAGTTGGACTGGGCCCAACAGTGGCTGGGGGAAGGCCTGTGTGGGGTCCGGGGCCTGCCAGGCCTCCTTCCTCCCCTTCAGCAGGGCTGACTGTACCTGGGGCCAGGGGCAGAGGCAGGGGGCTGCCTCCCCAAGTGTGGCTGACCCAGTGGGGAGGGGGCGAGGTGCTCAGATTCCACCCTCTCCAGCCCCATCCTGATCTGGCCCCCCTCCCAGCTGCTCTCTGGCCTGCCGCTTTCTCCCAGCTCCGCAGAACAGAACCCCAAGCATCCCCCAGGAGGAGAGTTCTCTGCCAGGGGTGGCATTCCCTGTACAGTTCCCAGCAATCCCAGCCCTAACTGCACTGGATAGAAGCAGGGAAAGAGGCTGCTCCCCGGTGGGCACGAGACCAGGCATGTGAGAGCCCGGGGGCCCGGGCCGCAGCCCTCACAGTGCCACCAGCAAAGCCAAGGCTGCAGCAGGGAGCAGAGGATGAGGCCCCAGGGGGTGGCCACGCGCTCGGAGGGAATACAGGCTGCCCCGGCCACTGGCCCAGTAAGCCCCGCACATCCCCTCCTCCACCGTCCCCTCCAGCAACCCCAGGGACAACAACGAAGTGGAAGCCTAGGAGCCGGAGTCCCAGCCACTTTATGCGTTGGGGCAAAGCCGGAAGCCCAGGGGCCTCCCTGGGGCACGGTCTGACCTCGGGGGAGCCCGGCCCTCCAGCCCCAGCCCCACTCACTGGAAGCAGCTCCCGGCCCCAGCAGTGCCTCGGAGGTACTGGCGCAGGGAGTCCACGAACTCGCTCAGCTGTTCGGGGCACACGGCCATCTCCTGCCGGACCAGCTGCAGGTGCTGGGGGCCACGGAGAGGGGTGAGGGTGGGCGCCCGCGGGCCAGCTGCGCCCCTCGGCCCCTCTGTCCTCCCGGGACCCCTCCTGCCCCCGGGGCACAGCCCAAGACCTGGCCTCCCCAGACCCTCCCGCAGAGAGCTCAGACAACTCGGCCAACGTAAAACCAGAGAAACCTCACAGGTACACACGCGCCCCTCGCGCTTACACGGGAAAACGGGCTAACGGGAGCGAGGACTGAAGAGCCCCAAGCTGACAGCAGCCCCGCCAATGTGGGATGCCTGAGAAGGGTGTTCACAGAGGCTCTAGGGACGTCAGGAGCCGCCTGCAAGGCACTCTGGTCCGAGAGGCAACATCCACAGGCCCAGCACAATTCATGCCTGCTTCAATCACATGCCTGTGATTGTCACTTTGCTCTGAGCCAAACTGTTTCTGAACAGAAAAACACCCCTGGGAGGGTGGGTGACCAGGAGCTGGGGCTGCATCTCCCCTGGTGGTGGTGCCGGGGCAGGGGTGTCAAGGACACGGAGCCGCCAGCATCGAGGCCAGGCTCCGGCAGGGATGGGGCCGCAAGGAGGGGGCGGGAAGGGACCAGGCCTCACCATGTTGGTGCCTTCTTCATCCGAGAGGCGCTGCTGAAGATCAAACCAAAGGGTCTGAAACCAAAACATACAAAGATGTGTTGGAGACAAAGGGCACCTCCCCTAAGGAGGCCTCCAGGACTACCACAGTGAGAGCCATCCAAGAGCTCCAGCTTCCCCACCCCATGGTTCCAGGGGCTCTGGAGTCCCCAGGCGGCTAGACGGAGCTCGGTCCATACACAGCGCTGACTCTGAGGGGAGCTGGGAAGCCAGGCTGGGCGACAGGCTGCACAGCGGCCGAGAGCTCTTTGGCCTTGGCATGTGTGAGCACTAGGAGGCACAGAGGGCAACCAGATCTACCCAGGGGGCGTTCTGCCAGCAGGGGAGGGTCCTTTGGGGACATGCAGCCATGGGGGCTTGAAACTCAATCCAGGATGCTGGGTTTTTGCCACAGCTGCTGGCAAAGCCCTGAGGTTCCCCATCAACATACCAATCACCCCGAGTCCTAACCCCCGGCGCCTCGTGAAACTAACGCTCTCCATGGGCTGGTCTATCACCCTGGCCTCCCACAGGCCTTGAACTAGATGCTTTACAAACACATCTTGCTGAACCGTCCAGACTGAGGAAGACACCGCCCCCGCCCCCACGAGCCCCAAGAAAGCAGGAACTGCGTGCACATGGCTCACGACCCTGTGCCCGGGTCTAGAACACAGAACCCGAAGCATGCTCCCGCTGTCTCAGAGCCGAGAACCCTGGCTCCGAAGGCCACGAAACCTGCGTGACTGGTAGAAACTGGGTTCGAAGCCAGGGTTTCTCACCTCCCGACCCACAGACTCCTGATTCCTCTCCAACCTGCGCACCCCACTAAGGCCATCTCTGTGCCTGCTCTCGTCCATCCTCCACGGGACGGCCCGTGTCTCCCGCAGTGTCACAGACACGGGGTCCTTCCTCTCGTGTGGAGGACACACAACTGTGAGACATATCAGCTACTCAGGAGAACAGCCAGTGGTAGTCGGGCCTGTGATCCGTGCGGTCACCACCTCCGAAATTCTCCAGGATGTCCCCTTAGGCCTGTGCCCCAAATGGCCTCATTTCTGCAGCCAGTCCTGCAGAAGGTGCGACTTCTCAGAAACGCGGGGCTGCAAGGAGCTTTACAGGTGCCCAAGGTGTGCCTGGCCCCTCACCTTACAACGCCGAGGCGGGCTCCTGGAGGAGGGGGTGCGGGGGCACCACGTCTGCCCCTCCCCCTCCAGCACCCCATCAGTCCCACCCAGGCACAGCGGTCAGGCGCAGGCGGGAACGCAGAGGGCGGGGCCCACTGCCGACCCCGGATTGGCTCCTGCTGGCGGCCTGGACCAATCAGGGGCCGGCAGGAGGGGCCCCGCCCCGTCTCCAGGACACCCAGGTGCTCCGAGGTCTCCAGCCAGCTGGTTGTTAAGGCGACCGGGCGCTAAAAATAAGCTTCAAACCACCTCCCTCCGGAGGCGCCGCCGAGTTGTTATGGCAACCGGGCCGCAGGGTCCTGCCGAGCCGTTCCCACCGCGCCCACTCGGCAGGCTTTCGGGGAGGGGATCCCACCTCGGCCTCCGCCCTGCAGGTGGACCGCCGCCTCCGCCCTCAGGCTCCCCTCGGGCGGGTCTGGCCTCGGCCTCCCTCCGCGCGGGGAGCTCCGCCCCCGCGGATTCCTCCTCACCCCAAAACACAGCAAAGTACTTTTTTGCCCATTTGCCAAAGATGTGAAAGATCCAGAGACTTAGGAGACACGCACAACGGCTGTAACCACGGAGTTCGCGGGGAGCGGCTACCCGGGGTCCCCCAAGCAGACACGTGTCTGGGTTTGGGTGTCAGAACATCCAGTAACGACGGCCAACAACCGCTCAGAGTAGATGCTCACCGCACGGCAGGCTCCAGGGGAGGCGCTCGGGGGGAGGCGTTAAGACCTCATTTTCTTTCATCCTCACAACAAGGCTGGGGGGAGGACTACTCTGAATACTTCTGAGTCTGGGGCTCAGAGAGGGTACGTCACTGGCCCAGGGTCACACAGCTGCTAAGTGGCCTCAGGGGACATCAGCCTCGCCCACAGCCTCACATGAGACGTGCAGGCTCAAAGCCCTGCCTGCGGTACCCGAGTCGGCTCCTGTGGGTTGTACTGTGAGGACCTACTGAGTGGTGAAACGTTCTCGGAAGACAGGATTCTGTAGACTGCGCTTTTTTTTTTATTACCCGTGGATGTACTGAACCATATTTGAAAGAGGTCATGAATGCCTTGGGTCATTGGAATGTTTCTAATCGCCTCTGAGATGTTGCCGTCCCTCACCTACCGCCTTTTGCCATCACCTGCCCAGGCCAGGCCCACCTTCCAGCAAAGCCACAGGAAACCTTGTTGCCTGGCCATCCGGGCCCCTGCTGACTCCTTCCTGCTCCCTGAGACGCCCCTCCCGGCTGCCCCCAGCCCTGTGACAGCTCCCCCTCTCCCCTAGCACCTCTCCTCAGGCCGGTACAAGGGACACCTTTTCCCTAGTCTTGTTCTCTGTTCCCCCATCCCCCTTGGCCCAAGGTCCCTGGCTCCTGTCTGAACTCCAGGCCTGACCCTACACTCACTGGATGCAGGGGAGAGGGTGACGGCAGGGTGGGCTTACCTTACTCTCCAGCCGTCCTATCAGCTCTGCCAAGCGGCTAATCTGGGCTTCCAGGCCCTCCTCCTTGGGGTCTGCAGAGACTAAGGAAAAGAAACAGAGATGCTGATTGTGGGAAGTGTGAGGCGCTCTCAGCCCTCCCAGTCCCATCTGGAGGCCCAGGCTGTATCTGGGCCGCCGCTGGAGTCCCCCACCCCAGGGCGCCACTCTCTCACCAGATGGAAGACTCTTCCCTTGTTCTGTGGCCCCCAGCTTGGCGCTGGGGGCGTGGGGGGGCGCCGCGCTTCCGGACCAGGTCTCCACCACGCCGTGGCTGGCTTTGCTGTGGTTCTGTCTGCAGCTGGAGTGGAGGAAACACACTGATGACGGAGGCTGCAGGACCCTGGCCACTTGGACAAACACTAAGCACCCGTTGTGAGCAGAAATGCGCACAGGTGACCCGGTGGGGTCCCATTCCCGTGAAGCTGCCATAATGGCCTTGGTTTCCTGAGGAGTAAAGGAGGCACGCAGACAGGTGCCTTCTGTAAGACCACACCGCTGGCAGGCATTCTAGGATGACCCAGCCCTGGGTCTGTGCCCAGGGGAGCCGGGGTCCATTCCAGGGTTGACACTGAGCCAGGCTCCCACCCCACAGCAGAAGTGACAGCTTCTTCTCCCTGCTTCACTGGGGTCGGGCGGAGGGAGCCTAGGTCTGTACCAGCTCGACAGGCCCCCTCTCTGAAAACGGGAGCCCTAAGACAGAGCCCGGAGAGGGCACAGACCAGCACAGAAAAATCAGTGCTCCTGCCCTCAGCCAGGCCCCATGTCCCGTCCCTGTCTACCGCCCCATGCACAACGATGCACACAGGCACAGAGGCACAGAGCCCTGGCACACCCTGATGGGCACACGCGGCTCATCACCAACAGTGTCTGGCCCAGGAGTGGGGGCTTGACCAATGCTCGGGGAGTGACCAAACACCCACGTGCAGAGACGCCAGGACACTCACCCCACACCCGCAAATACACCGAGATGCACACACACCCCCGGGCACGCGGCCAACACGCCCTGTCCCGGGCCTCGTCCTGCCTTGGGACATTCCAAACTTTGTCTCCTGTGATCCCGAGAGTTCCACAAGCCACGCCCCCCGTAACGCAGGGTCACCCCAAGTCTTCCGGGAGGGGAAAGGCCGATGGAGTCTTTGAGGTGTCCATCCTGACGCTCCACAAACCAGCAGCAAATTCAGCGTGGCTGTCACACCACAAATGCGCACCAGGGGAGTCCCGCAGGGGCCCTGGGCTGGGAACCGGTGGCTGGCACCTGCACAGGGGAGCCGAAGGGGACCTGCCGCACGGGGGCGAATTAGCGGAGATTCGGGATGGTTCGAGGCGGGGGAGTGCATGTGGAGATGTGCCTCCCCAGATGCGAGATGAACCTCACAAACGGTTCCCTCTGCCACCAAGGTCCCAAAGGAAGTCCCAGCATGGGGCTGGTGACACAAAATGGGACATGCACAGAGCAGGGAATCAGCCCCGACAGCACCCACCAACACCTGTCCTACCGCGGGAGACAACACGCAGCTTTGAATCCAGACACTGACCCAGAAATGAAGGGAAGCTCCGTGTCAGCCTCCAGAGCTCTGGGGACCCATCCAGTCACAGGGCTGAGCACAGACGGAGGCAGAGCGGTGGGCTCAGCAACCCCGGACTCCAATCCAGCAGGCATGGGCAGGGGCCATGGGCAGGGGCCACGGGTGGGGGCCGGGCACTTGCACTTGACATTTCCCAGGTGCTGTGCCCACAGGTGCCCAGAGCACACACATTTGGGGAACAGCGTCCCTGAGCGGCTCTTGCAATCCTTTCTAGCTGGGACCAGCCCTCACCAGCCACACATCACATTGCTCGAACCCCCCACAGGACAGCCACCGACAGCCTGGCCCCGGTGAGCCACTGTGGGTCCTCTCCACTGTTTGTCTTTATGTCTCCTCCACATCAGATGCATCGGCTGTTCTGGAAAAGGGGGTGTGTCTCAACTTGGGACGGCAAATGTGAGGGCTCCTGGCCCCCAGGGGAAGGAGAGTGACTCCTCTCTGGACCCTGGGCCACCTTCCCCACACAGACGCTCATCCTTGACTTTGACATGCAAATGCAGCCTGAAATCACTGCACTTCTCTTCCCTTAAAGAAAGTCGGGGGGGTTTGGGGCTGCTACTCTTTCTCTGAGGCCTCTGAGACCCTGGTCTCCCCTTCTAACAGACAGAGGGGAGGGCAGGCCTCGGGCTTCCCCGCATCTCAGGGGCCTGGTTTTCGAGCTCCGTCACCGACGGCTCATGGAAGCTTCTCCAGTGATGGCAACCACGTAGTTTCCAGAATTTACTTCTGGGTTTCAAAAACGAGGCAAATCATAGAACAGTCCTAGGGAACAACCTAAGGGAGGGGTCCAGGGACGTGGCACACCGGTCAGGCTCTCGGAAACGGTCTTAACTCCGCGCGTGTGTACACAGCGCGTGCGGCTCCCGCACGCAAACCCCGTGCTCTGCGCAGACAGCGCCTCATTCCACGCTCATGTCGCTGAAGAGGCAGGGATCGAATCGCCCCCACTTTCCAGGTGGGGAAATAGAGGCACAGAGAGGTGCAGCCCCTTGCCCAAGGCCCCCCAGCCCCCAAGCATACACATGGCCCCAGCAAGCAGCAGATGCTGTGGGCATGAGCGACACAGCCCCAGGGGACCCAGGGAGGCCCGGGACACACCGGATCTGGCTGGTCTGCTCCTCGATGGCCTCCACCGCGCTCTCCACAGAGCTCAGCAGCGACTGGATCTGATTGGCCGTCTCCTTCAGAAGGAAGCGCGTCACAAACTGGTCCACGTTGCTCCCGCCCTCGTACACCTGTGGAGGGAAGGGGCACAGATGGGAGAGGGGTTACTGAAGGAACTTAGGGGTGGGGTCTGGCACAAAGCTGGGGGGCCCCTGGGGTTGGTGTCTGCCTCGCAGGAGGAAATGGGGACCCCAGGGCCACCTGCATCTGGGGGACAGTAGAGCTCCTGCGTCAGGACACAGGCTATGGATTTAGAGATGAGGTCGGAGCCCTGGCTTCACCATGCACTGGCTCCTCCCCTCTGGGACGATGACAGGAGTCACCCTAGCATCTATCTCACAAGGTCATCTGGAGGACTGAAGGACAACACGCTCAGGGCCGTGCCTGTCCCAAAGCAAGTGCGCAGTGACCAGCAGCTGCTGTGATAAAGATGAAGCTGACGCTGGTAACATGGATGATGGTAGTGGCGATACGGTGGTAACGGTGAAGACAGGGATGTTGGTGGTGATGGTGGTGACGAAGATGGCAGTGACAATGATGGTGATGGTGGCAGTGATAACAATGATGGTGATGATGGTGATGTGGTGGTGGTGGTCGTGATGATGTTGATGGTGGTGATGATAATGGTATTGGTGGTGGTGGTGGTATGATGGTGGTGTTCGTGATGGTGATGGTGACAGTGGTGGTGGTGACGAAGATGGCAGTGACAATGACGTTGATGACGGTGGTAATGATGGTAGTGATGATGGTGATGGTGGTGATGGTGGTGGTGCGGATGGTGATGAAGATGATGGCAGTGACCATATGGTGGCAGTAGTGGCAGTGATGACGGTGATGGTGGTGGCAGTGATGGTGATAAGAGCACGAGGACAGTGTCGTGAAGATGACGCTGTGAGGGCCAGCAGGGATGAGCGTGCTCACTGCCGGTGGTGTTCCCGATGTTCTTGCTGAGAGGGAAGAATAATGCCCGGAGAACACACAACCCATCCCCCTCCCTCCTCCGAGGACGATTCCTTGGGCTCCCGGGCCTCCGTGCGCTCCTCAGAGAAACGGAAGAAGACTCAAGAGAGACCAGAGAGGTTCAATAGGCCCCTCTCAGGGAAAGGCCGGAGACTCCATCTCAGAAGGAGGGGGCAGCACGGAGTATGGGGGGAACCGGGAGACGGAGACTCCGAGGCCACGAGGAGAGCGCTGTGGGGAGAGGAGGAGGAAGAGGGTTTCCACAGATTTTGCTCTGTGGCGGGAGACGCAGTTGCCCCTTCTGTCAAGAGTCGGCCGCAAAGACATTTCTCAAGGCTCCTGGATGCAGAGGAGAGCCCCCTGGCTTCCTGGGCTGACGGTGGAACCGAGAAGGTTCTGGCTTAGCCAGGTCACTCAAGGATGATAAGGGATCAAAGGGCACCGGGTTGGGGACGCTGGTCCCCAGAACGCTGTGCGCCTCTCCCGCCTCCTCAGCCAAGACCCACCCTCCGGAGGCAGCTGCCCGCACCGTGGAATTCCGCCCAGTCCCTGCAAGGCGAGGGACGACAGGGCTCTCCAGGACAGCAAATTAAGCCATCTGTCACTCTGACTGCAAATCAATTAGCAATGAGTGCACAAGGGAAGCATGGCTAGAGACAGAGAGGGAAACAGAGGCAGGCGTGGGGAGTGAGGGGAGCAGGGGCAGGCACACGCAGGGAGGTGTGTGGAGGGGGATGGCCTGTGCCAACACCGGCGACGAGCCCTGACAGAGAATGACTCTGTGGCAGAAGGTAGATAAGGCTCTCTCTAGAGGTCCCCTAAAGCGTTTCAGTGACTGATTACCTTCTCCTGCAATGGCGGAAAGCGCTCTCAATCCAGCGATCAGCGGGCCCCAGACGAAGATATAATGGGGTAAGAAATTACATGCGAAGACAGAAAACCCGCTAGAAACCAGCAGGCAGAAAAATGAGCTGCAGCAAGTGTGTTAGAAGCACCTAGATCTGTGGCTGAGGTTGCAAAGATCCAGGAGTGGAAGTGGCTAGCTGAATTCCAGAAAGACCAGTTATCTTCCAAAGGAGTGAAAATGCAGCCTTTACAGATCTCTCCCCCCCCACCACCGATGCCTCAGCCAAGACACCAAATCCACAGATTCCAGAAGGAAAGGATCAGATCTGAAGATTCTGTACCGGGCGGACACATGACACAGAAATCGGCATATCTCTGAAATGCTTCCAGATGAGCACCTTGCCAGCCAGCCACGCCTCGGAATTTCCCCTCGAAATACCCAGGGTCGAATCAGAGAAAGAACTCGTGATCGGGGAAGTCGTGAGAAGTAGCAGCAGTGATGGTCCAATTAAATTTAAAGTTAGAGAGGCCAGGAAATAAAAATATTCATCATCACTTCATTTTGATCGCCCTGGATTATGTCAATAAAGAGGGCACAAGTGGGGCGCCTGGGTGGCTCAGTGGGTTAAAGCCTCTGCCTTCGGCTCAGGTCATGATCCCAGGGGCCTGGGATTGAGCCCCACGTCGGGCTCTGTGCTCAGCTAGGAGCCTGCTTCCTCCCTCTCTCTCTCTGCCTGCCTCTCTGCCTGCTTGTGATCTCTGTCAAATAAATAAATAAAATCTTAAAAAAAAAAAAAAGCACCCTGAGTTCCCTCTTGTAAGCACACAGTCCCAGACTTGAAATGAGAGCCACACGGAGGCACTTCTGAACCAAAACGGCAGCAGAAGATGAACGATGTCAAGCCTGTGCAAAAAAATCCTGCCACCAAATTTGGTCAGATGAGCAGGACAAGTCGTGGTATCACTCGAGGATGGGATTTAGAGACACAGTATTCCACAGGTTAGAAGGGTCAGGATATAACGGCAAAATCTAGCAGAGCAAGGGCAGCGCTCTACTGAACCTTCATGCAATGGGTGAGAAAATGGCTATTAGCACGGCCATGGAGGGGTGCTGGGGGGCTCAGTCAGTTGAGCATCTGTCTGCTGCTAGGGTCACGATCCCAGGGTCCTGGGATGGAGTCCTGCATCGGGCTCCCTGCTCAGCAGGGACCCTGCTTCTCCCTCTGCGTGCTGCTCCCCCTGCTTGTGCTTTCTTTCTCTCTCTCACAAATAAAATCTCAAAAATAAACAAACAAACAAACAAACAAACAAACAAACATGGCAATGGGGTCTCAGAGGGACGCAGCCACTTCCTAAAGCAATTCTGCTCTATACCCAAGCCGGGGACTGCTCATAAGTTTTGACCCAGTCATTTCACTTTTGATCACCCATCCTTAAGAAATCCTGCAAAATGTGCATAAATGTTTATGTCCCAAGGTTACAGTACTATTTATAATAGAAAAACCTGGTAATACTCTAATACGCCCCAAAGAGCAGAACAGTAAGTACCTTTAAATATGAATATTTAAAAAGATGCTCCTGGACAGTTTTAATAACGTGGGGAAAGTATTTTCTAAAATATTAGATGGAAAAAAGGCAAAAAAAAAGTTTTTGTGCACGGAACGATATTAAGTATATTGAAGAAAGTCATAGGGGAACAAAAAAGGCTCAGAGGTAATAAGGCAATAAACTAACATGATTAACAGTGGTGAGGACGGTGTGAGTCAGAAACGATTTGAAATTCTTCTTCATACTTTTCTGTATTTCCTAAATTTTGGACATTGAACCTGTACCACTTACATAATAAAAACATAACAGAAATCTATATGCGTCAAACAACACAGCTAAAAATATAGTAAGGGAACACATTAAAAATACAGAGATTAAATCATTCGGCGTGACAAATTAGCTCATCACTGTCTCAGAGGACAGATAAATTGGACAATAAGAACCAGGAATGGAGGGGTGCCTGGGGGGGTCCGTGGGTTAAGCCTGTGCCTTTGGCTCAGGTCATGATCTCAGGGTCCTTGGATTGAGCCCCGCATAGGGCTCTCTGCTCAGCGGGGAGCCTGGTTCCCCCGAGCTCTCTGCCTGCCTCTCTGCCTACTTGTGATCTATCAAATAAATAAATAAAATCTTTAAAAAAAAAAAGAAAAAGAAACAGGAATGGAAAGAGCATTGTTAGGAAAGTGTGAAAATGTTCACATTGGACAAGAAAGCTTCTTACTGGGTCTCCTGTCTAGTACCTCTGTGCTAAGTCTTCCTTTGTTTTAGAGTGACTCTTGAAACTCTGTAGAACGTAGAATAGAGACGATATTGCAAAGAATTCTCATCTACAGAAGCACACATGAATTCTGTCTGGCAGAGTGCAAGGGACTCTGCATTTATTCACAAAGTCATTCCAGAATTCCTGGTCGTTTCTCTACATGGTGTGTGCTCTCTGAATTTTCCTTTGAGCTAGCTGTGACCTCTTACCGGTTCTCACCTTAATGCCTGAGTCCTTTCAATATTCATACTAATGACACAGAAAGTAGGAAGCTAAGATGAGTAACAAAAATAATTCTTAATTTTGATTATTCATAGTCACTACTTTGAGGTAGCTCAAAATTAAATTATGAGTACCCTCTTAATTAAATAGAGACAACACGGTAAATTATATAAAAATTTGGTATGAAAAACTGTATATGTGACCCAAGTAATTGTAAATGAGAGATGTGAATTCTGTATTTCTGAGATTAAAATTATTGAAAAAATTCCTATTTGGAGACCAAAAAAAAAAGCCTTATGGCTTTAAGTGATTTTCTCAACTTTGAAACCAAAACTTAAGGAGTGACTGGTGAGGGGAGGCCTGGGTGGCTCAGCTATTAAGCATCTGCCTTTAGCTCAGGTCGTGTGCCCCGGATCCTGGGATCGAGTCCCGAGCTGGGCTCCTTGCTCAGTGGAGAGCCTGCTTCTCCCTCTCCCTTTCTCCCCGCTCATTCAGTCTCTCTCACTGTCAAATAAATAAATATCTTAAAAAAAAAAAAAAAAAAAGGAGGGGCGCCTGGGTGGCTCAGTGGGTTAAGCCTCTGCCTTCAGCTCAGGTCATGGTCCCAGGGTCCTGGGATTGAGCCCCGCATCGGGCTCTCTGCTCAATGGGGAGCCTGCTTCCTCCTCCCTCTGTCTGCCTCTCTGCCTACTTGTGATCTCTGTGTCGAATAAATAAAATCTCAAAAAAAAAAAAAAGGAGTGGTGCAGTGATGTTATTAGCATCTCTAATATAAATAAAAATCTTGGGGTTGACCAAAATGAGGGACTGCATGCATTTTTCATTTGTATGAGAGACACGGTTTCCCCTCTTTACAACGAGTCTTAGTAACACACATGTCCTAACACAGAAGGGACAGCCATTTTCCGATTTCCTGTTCTGGAAAGGATGATCCCCATCTTCCACTTGAGCACCCACGAGGTCATTATCAAAACAGCTCAAGCACCGTATCACTTGGAAATCACACGGTGTGAGAGCAGCGGGGAAACTGGGGCAGCTCACTTCCATCCCCGCACGGTGACCGCACGGGGGAGCCCGGGATGAGCAGGGATGCGGCAGAGGCCCGGGGAGTGTCAGGGAGGAGGTGCTCCCCACGAGAGAATCCCGAATCCCGAGAATCCCAGCTGCAGGGAAAACATCCAAGGTCAAGGTTTAAGACGTCCAGCCGGATCGTCAGAAGAACGGAAGCCCTGCTCTTCCCCCACCAGCCCGCGGACACAGGATGGAGGAGAGAAGGCTGGAAACCATAGCTACAGCAGGAACCGTATCGGGAAATGGAAAAACATGTGTCGAGGGGCTGGGCATCTGGGGCAAAGCTGGGGGTGCCGGGGTGGCCCAGGTGGTTGAGAGTCTGACTCTTGATTTTGGCTCAGGTCGTGATCTCAGGGTGGTGGGATCGGGAAGGAGCCCCAAGTCAGGCTCTGTGCTCCGTGGGGAGTTTGCTGGAGTTTCTCTTTCCTTCTCCCTCTGCCTCTCCCCAACTGGTTGCTCACATGCTCTCTTTCTAAAATAACTAATAAAATGTTTAAAAAAAAAACCCAGGTAAATCTGGCGAACAGAAGTTTTTAAAACGTAGCCCAACAGGACAAACATTAAAATAAGACTAGAGCTACAGAAGCATATGTGTTGTTGAATTCAATCTCCATCAACTTCCTGTTTGGGGTCAAAGAAGATTTTAGATTTTTTTAAAAAATCATCAACATGATTGATACTTTATGTGGAAAACCCAAAAGACTCCCCTCAAATCTGCTAGAACTCATATAGGAATTCAGTAAAGTGTCAGGATATAAAATCAATACACAGAATCAGTTGCATTTCTGTACACCACCACCAAGACAGAAGAAAGAGAAATTAAGGAGTCAATCCCATTTACAGTTGCACCCAAAACCATAAGATACTTAGGAATAAACCTAATCAAAGAGGCAAAGAACCTGTACTCAGAAAACTATAAAGTACTCATGAAAGAAACTGAGGAAGACACAAAGAAATGGAAACACGTTCCATGATCACGGATTGGAGGAACAAATATTTGGAAAATGTCTATGCTACCTAGAGCAATCTACATATTTATGCCATTCCTATCAAAATATCATCAATTTTTTCAAAGAAATGGAACCAATAATCCTAAAATTTATATGGAACCAGAAAAGACCCGAATAGCCAGAGGAATGTTGAAAAAGAAAACCAATGTTGGTGGCATCACAATTCCAGACCTCAAGCTTTATTACAAAGCTGTCATCATCAAGACAGCATGGTACCAGCACAAAAACAGACACATAGATCAATGGAACAGAAGAGAGAGTCCAGAAATAGACCCTCAACTCCATGGTCAACTCATCTTCGACAAAGCAGGAAAGAATGTCCAATGGAAAAAAGTCTCTTCAACAAATGGTGTTGGGGAAATTGGACAGCCACATGCAGAAGAACGAAACTGGACCATTTCCTGACACCACACATAAAAATAGACTCAAAATGGATGAAAGACCTCAATGTGAGAAAGGAATCCATCAAAATCCTTGAGGAGAACACAGGCAGCAACCTCTTCGACCTCAGCCGCAGCAACATCTTCCTAGGAACATCACCAAAGGCAAGGGAAGCAAGGGCAAAATGAACATTGGGACTTCATCAAGATCAAAAGTTTCTGCACAGCAAAGGAAACAGTTAACAAAACCAAAAGACAACTGACAGAATGGGAGAAGATATTTGCAAACGACCTATCAGATGAAGGGCTAGTATCCAAAATCTCTAAAGAACTTCTTAAACTCTGGGGTGCCTGGGTGGCTCAGTGGGTTAAAGCCTCTGCCTTCGGCCTAGGTCATGATCCCAGGGTCCTGGGATCGAGCCCCGCATCGGGCTCTCTGCTCAGTGGGGAGCCTGCTTCCTCCTCTCTCTCTCTCTCTCTCTGCCTGCCTCTCTGCCTACTTGTGATCTTTGCCTGTCAAGTAAATAAATAAAATCTTAAAAAAAAAAAGTTAAAAAAAAAAAAAGAACTTCTCAAACTCAACACCCAAAGAACAAATAATCCAATCAAGAAATGGGCAGAAGACATGAACAGACATTTCTGCAAAGAAGACATCAGATGGCCACAGACACATGAAAAAGTGCTCCACGTCGCTCGGCGTCAGGGAAATACAAATCAAAACCACAGTGAGATCCCACCTCACACCAGGCAGAATGGCTAAAATTAACAAGTCAGGAAATAGCAGAAGTTGGCAACGATGTGGAGAAAGGGGGAATGCTACACTGTTGGTGGGAATGCAAGCTGGTGCAGCCACTCTGGAAAACAGCATGGAGGTTCCTCAAAAAGTTGACAATAGAGCTACCCTACGACCCAGCAATCGCACTTTGGGTATTTACCCAAAGATACAAACGTAGGGATCGGAAGGGGCACGTGCTCCCGAATGTTTATAGCAGCAATGTCCACAAAAGCCAAACTATGGAGAGAACCTAGATGTCCATCAACAGATGAATGGATAAAGAAGATGTGGTATATATATACAATGGAATACTATGCAGCCATCAAAAGAAAGGAAATCTTGCCATTTGCGACAACGTGGATGGAACTAGAGGATATTATGCTGAGTGAAGTAAGTCCATCAGAGAAAGACAATTATCATATGATCTCCCTGATATACGGAATTTGAGAGGCAGAATTGGGGGTGTGGGGGATAGGGAGGGAATAAAATAAACAAAATGGGATCAATGGGATCGGGAGGGAGACAAACCATAAGAGACTCTTAATCTCAGAAAACAAACTGAGGGGGCACCTGGGTGGCTCAGTGGGTTGAAGCCTCTGCCTTCGGCTCAGGTCATGATCCCAGGGTCCTGGGATCGAGCCCCGCATCGGGCTCTCTGCTCTGTGGGGAGCCTGCTTCCTCCTCTCTCTCTGCCTGCTTGTGATCTCTGTCTGTCAAATAAATAAATAAAATATTAAAAAAAAAAAAAAGAAAACAAAACAAACTGAGGGTTGCTGGGGGTTGGGGGTGAGGGATGGGGTGACTGGGTGGTGGACACTGGGGGCAGCGTGTGCTATGGTGAGTGCTGTGAACTGTGTAAGACTGATGATTCGCAGACCTGTACCCCTGAAGCAAATAATACATTGTATATTAATAAAAAAAATCATCAATGTACTATGCATGACTGATCGCGAAGCTGAACGTGTCCATGACAGTTTTATTTGAAACGGCACTAAAAGGGACACAAAAAGTCAAATGTTTCACTGGAACCAGGATGACCTCAAAGGTCTATGAATATACTCCCCCCTCCCCTCCCCCGAGTCGGAGTTTTTAGTTTTTGAATTTTTTGAAAAAAAATAAAAAAAGGATTCCGTGGTGGAGAAGCCGATTCACACACAAGATCTTCCAAACCCACAATTCATCCCCAGATCAATGTCCAGCTGCAATTTCCAAGGGAGACCAAGCGAGAGCTCAGTGCTGCGACAGAGGGTCTGGGCGCCCGCTGGGGTTTCTCCCAGGGAGTGAAGGAATGCTCAGCAGAAGACACTCCAAGAATAGAATCCACCCTGCCAAGAGCTGAAGGAGACTCACACCATCCGAAGGAAATTTAAAAGACTCACTACGACCTCCTAAGACGAAATGTAACGAAGGGAAGGCAAAAATACATATAAATTTTTTAACAAACTGAAGAGGATTCTAAAAACAGAGCTGGTATTAATATTGTCATTAGTGGAGAAATACTGGAGAAACACACTTGAAAATCATGAGCCACAGGAGGAAGCCTGACGCGGTCACTGAATCGGAGGGAAGGAAAGGCAGCAGGACGCACCCCAGAAATCAGAGGGCTACGCACCCCAGAAATCAGAGGGCTGCGTGCCCCAGGAACCGAGAAGCCAAGTGCACTGGGTCCCAGCTCACGCCGGGACCCTGCAGCCCCGGGAGCCAGAGGTCCACACGGATCGACACGGACGCAGGGGAGGCATCCCAGAGGACCACGAGCTGCACAGCTATCAGCAAAAATTGGTTCGAAAACCAGCCAGAAAAAGAAATGCCCGCTGCTCCTGCCACCACCAGCCGTCACCGGCCCCACTGGAAACGCCCAGAAGGCCGCCCCGAGCATCCCGTGTGCCTGGCTTCCCAGACCAGACTCTCGAGAACCGGTCCAAGTCCTACTGGTAGATGCTCAAGTCCTCTCCTTGACGGAGACTGAGGTCCCCGTGGCAGAGTTATGGGCAGACCCAGAAGGAAGCGAGCACGTGGGTGACACCTGAGGCGGCCTCGCCGGGAGGCGGCTCCATCCCCGAGGGGTCCCGTGGGGGCACGTGGGGCGCGTCTCCCGGCCCATCAGGCGCGGAGCTGGGCAGCTACCCCGGTCTGGACAGGGATCCCAGGGTCTGGGCTCTTTCCACGCTCCCCTGCAAACCCACTGCCCACCCACTACATTCAGAATGTCCACCGCAAATCCAGGCGACGACAGGCTCTAAGACCAGACTCAGACAGCAGCGCGGGAGGAGAGGTGAGCGACGTGGGTACATGGAGGCTCAGGACCAGGCCCAGCTTTTCTGAGACGGAGAGGAAGAAAGGGATTCTCCGATACACAGGGCAGTAACCGAGAACCACTGGGAAAAAACGTACAGAATTCGTCTTGCTTCTGTCCGGGCAGATGACAGGAGCCTTAATGCTAGGACAGTCACCTCTGCTCTGTGCCAGGCCCCATGCTAAGCGGCTGGGAGACCTTACTTCATTCAACCCCCTGAAGACTGGAAGGGGAACACTGCATTCCACAGATGGAGAAACTGAGGCTCGCGGGGGGAAGGGACTGGCCTGGGCATCCTTCAGTCTGGTCTACGTGTCCCTTACCACATCCCACTCCCCACTCCCTCCCTGCACACCTCGCTCAGTGGGCTGCACCCCCTCGGGACCAACTGGCCCTCCTGTCACCCCCTAGGTGGGCCCGGAGTCCAGGGCCGTGCTCCGTACCTCCCACCAGGTCCCTGCCTCAGCACCCCCCTTGCTGAGCCCGCAGCTACGGCCATCTGGCGGACTCTGCAGGGTTCCCTCTTCAGAGCCCATTTGCAGAGCTACGAGATGGGACTGGTGACCGTGTGACAGTGGCCACCCCAGGGCTGGCCATTGCAGGTCCTCGACAAGCCCAGGGCACCCCCTCTCTGATGCCTGCCCTTCCAGCAGCCCCCGGCCCAGTGGGGTGCAGACCCCGAGGCTGGGGGACGGGCTGCTTCTGCCCCTGAGCTTCAACAGCACGACGCCCAGCCCCCAACCCGGCCCCTGCTCCCTGCCTCCTGTCCTCCTCCAGGGCACGCGAGGAGGTGACCGCACTGTGGGCAGAGCTGCTGGAGAGACCACTCTCTGGGACATGCAGGGGTCCCTGCACTGGGCTTGCTCCCAACACTCCAAGCGATCCTGCCGCCCGGACAGGGTGCTCACACCGGACACTGCGCAAGCCCTCAGCCAAGCGCAGATGCAGGAACCTGTGCCTTCCCCTCCCCCGCCATCCCATAACCCTGCTGCAGGAGGGCGGGAGACTTTCAGGTCCCTCTCCTGTCCGAGGGCACTGAAGGGCTCGGGGAGGCCGCTGCTCCCTTTCTAGCGCCGCGTGCCCAGACCACGGCGCAACTCCAGGAAACGGCCTCCTGCTCCACTCCAGACACCGCAGGACCAGGCCGTTCACCACACCGCTCCACCCACCTCCACCAGCTTCCTCTGGGAGCCCCCAGGAAAGCCCACCCCAGAGCCAGACCCACCCAGCGCTCAGCATCCCAAGTCCAGGCCCCTTGGCTGAGGATGCTCTGCAGGAAATCCCAGACCCCGGAGCCCCAGGAGCCACCCACACCCCATGACCTTCTTGGTGTAGCCCATCGCCTTCAGGACAGAGTGGTTCAAGGTCTCCAAGGAGGCCAAGACGTCCTCATAATCGCCCATGTGGTCCACAAAGTAATCTGAAGGAAGGCAAAGCAAAGGTCAGGGGCAAAGGAGGAGAACCCTACCCTCGCGGGGCCTCCCATGCATCCCACCTGTGCCCTCAGTGCTCCCCAGAGTCCCATCCCACCACCCCAGTCCTGGTCTCTGCAGAGCTGGGCACCTACCACATAGCTCCTTGGTGTCCACGTGGCTGCAGAGAGAAGGAGGGAGACTTAGGTTAGGCCTGTCCCTGTCCCATCCGTCCTCCCCCTCCGCAGCGTGCATGGCCCCGGGCTGCCCGCTGTGGCTGCCCGCTATGCCTCGTCCGTCATCATCCACACAGGCCCTGCCAGCCCTGCTTCACGCATGAGGTCAAGGACGCTTCCCTCCCAAGGATGGAGCAGGGAACCCCACCGGCAACTCTTCTGACCTCACCACCGCTCACTCCCTCTCCCCTACTCTGCTGCCCATGTCATGAGCATACGGGACACAGACTGGGCCTAGGCCAGGGCTGGGAGAAGGGAGGGAATGGGACAGAAGAGAGGGGGCCCATAACTAGTATGGGCTTCCCCCAGGGCATGCCTGCCTGCCGGGTCCTGGAGCTCTCAGGAGTCCTGGGACAGCCCTCCGTGTCCCCACCCTCGCCCTGGGGTCCCGCATCCCGATGCCTACAACGTGGAGAGGACTATGTCCTTCCTCAGAGAAGACTAAGCCCCAGAATGCCACCCACGCTGGGGAAGGTGCAGGCAGCAGCCTCCAAACGGAGACGAGGTGGTGGGCCGTGCTGGGGGCACATGCCAAGGGACCCTTTCCGGGCCCTGGTTCCCTCACTGAGAGAGGAGGGACTGCCCTGGGCTGGAGAGCTCCTGGAATCCCAGTTCCGTAAGATGCATCTGGGAGAAGGCTCCTATGGCCAAAGAAATCTAGGTTCAAGGCTCTCGAAGCCCTGTCTTGGAGATTTCTCCAATTCACATCCCATATTAAATGTTCTGACAAGTCCTGCAGAGAGGAAGCCTGTTTAACTGTACTCAAATGAGGATTTCAGCCAAAGCCTCCTTCCCCCTACCCAGCTGGCCCAACACAAAAGGCCCCATGACAATGAGTAAACCAGAAGCCACCTACAGACCCCTTCAAAGCTCCCTGGGGGACTGCAGGAAACCGCCATCTGTTTGCAGAAACCAAACCCTTCGCGGGGGCTGCAGCAGGAAGCTGTTTCCTGTGGCCTTTCCCAGATAAGGACACCTGCCCACCCCGGTCCCCAGCCTGTGCCTCCCAGGGCACTCGCAGCCCCAACCTCTGGTCCAGGTCAGCACGGTGCTGGGTCCCCTGCAGGCACGCCTGGTGGCTGCTCCTTGTGTGGGATACCTCCAGCCTGTCCCAGGGGACCCCGGCTCAGCAAACCTGCTCCAAGCAGCACCCCCAGAACTCTGGTCCCATGACCTGGGTGGGCCCGAGGAGGGGGATGGGCCGCGGGGCCCAAGAAAGGGGCCAGGCCTCATCTTGCCTGGGGTCCCATGGAAAGAGTGAGTTGGTGGGGTCGGGTGTGTATGAGCAGAACGTACACTTTGCACTTGACTTAGGGATGGGTCAGGCCAGAGGTTTTGGCTGGTTCTGAGATGCAAGTTCGGGGGGTTATGACGGGGTTTATGAGGTGGAGAGGAGCGGGGCTCAAGTCAGAGCTACAACTGGTACCTGGTCAGTTTGGTTTAAGACAGGACCAGTGAAGATCAAGGTCATGGAGGTCCCCTTGGGACCGGGGACGAGGTCAGAACGGGGCTGAGTTAGCAGGAGGTGGAGGTCACTGCCAACGTCCCCCTTTTTGTTACCGTGTGGGCATACTGTAGTGTCGAGGGTCTGTTCCTTCTTAGCCACATGTGCCCAGGACAGACAAACCGGCCAATACGATGTCCCTGTGCCACACCCCGGTCACCCCGGCCAGCGGGGGCCACCAGACCTGACCTGTGGGTCGGCAGGTGCAGGGATGTTTTGGGTCTCCTGCCCCTCCAGGGGAGTGGGACACAGAGACTGATCGCCTCGTCAGGAAGGAAGACGGGTCCCCCCAGACCCACAGGAGGCCGCCCCAGCCCAGCAGCGGGGGGGCCTGGCTCACTTGGTGTTGTCGGAGTCGATCGTGTGGAAGAGGCCCTCCAGCTCCTTCTCGTCGAGGACGCCATCTGCAAAGAAGAGCTGGAACTCCTCCAGCGACAGCTTCCCGTCGTCTGCAGGGGAGGGAGGAGGGAGGGAGGGCAGCTGGCGTCTGAGAGGTAAGACAGCCCGGAGGCCGGACAATACCCCAATCTGCAGATCAGCTCCAGCCGGACCTCCGCCGCCCAGCGAACGGCCAGATGAACTAGTAAACTCCAGGTCGCAGAAAAATCACTGCCTCGTCTGACTAATTCCCAAACGAGCACATCAGCGCCCACTTCCAGAGAGTTCCCGAGCCAACAGAGTCGGCAAGTGGTTGGCTGGGCTCAGGTCAATGACCAGCACCTGCTCTGGGCCAGGCCCTCTTCTCCCCCGATTCGCTGGCCGCTGGGGGTGGTACCCTCCAAGGGAGCACCGCGCCGAAGCGGGGGGTCTGACGACCCTCCTCTCTTGCTTCCAAACGCCCACACAACCCCCTGACACCGGCACCATCTCCCACTGCAGCCCCGGTCCCGACTCAGGGGAGGGAACGCTTCCTCTCCACGCCGCACCAGCCACGCGGCAAACTTGGGGCCCGAACCTTCACGCCGGCCGACGTGAGACGGCAGCCCACGGTGGGCAGGTGGTTCTCAGTCCACCAGAGAACAGCCGTGAGGACGCCGAACCGCAGGGAAAGGAGGCCCCGGGCGGGCACTGCCCAGCCTGTGTGTGCCTGGGACAGCTGGGGCCCCAAAGCCCCAGGTCCCACCCACCCACCCTCTGTCTCACCTCTTCTCCCTCTGCCCGCAGCCCCCCCGGGGCACTGGCAGGTCTCGTGGGCTGGGGGCAAACGGTCACAGAGGAGGGAGTTCGTGGCAGACGCCAGGGACTCTGGGAGAGGCAGTGGCCCAGCTCCCCCTTCCCAAACTTCCTTCCACCTAGGCACACCTGTGGAGCAACTGATCCCCACCCCTCCCCGTGATCTCAGACCAGTTCCAGCTGCTCCTTAAAGGAGCCACGCCTGTGGGTGTCTGTGAAGTCTGGGAGAGGGAAGCCCCAGCCCCTTGGCACAGACCCCCTGCCGTGACTTCCAGCCAGTCTGCAGTCAAAGTCCCCTAAAAGCCCACGTGGCACCTGGATGAGAAGATGCCCCTTCTGGGTCGGGAGGGAGACCACCTCCAGCAGACCCCCCATGGAGCAGGCCTCAATCCCAGGACCCCGAGATCATGACCCGAGCTAAACTCAAGAGTCAGACGCTTAACCGACAGAACCACCCAGGCGCTCCCATTCCTGTATTTTAAAGGCCTGGAACGATCTCACTTTGCTCCCACAAACTCTGCAGGGGCTCAAAGTAGGGGCCCAGAAACCAGCTTGGCAGAGGGAGACCCTCGCACCTTGCCACGGCTTCCCTCCACCTGTCTTCCTTCCGGCCGCTCCGGCCTGCAAGCGCAGGAGACGGGAGAGAGGGAGCAAATGCCTGTGCGGGAGGGAGGGCTGCGCTAAGGCAACCTCCCAGCTTGCCCTCTGACTTCCAGGAGTTTCAGCGACACAGAGGGAAATGACTTTGTAGCTTTCAAAAACAAGAGCTCCTCCCTAAACAAAGCAGACAAGCCCCAGCCCACCCCCTTACACACACACACACACACACACACACACAGGCTACCATAAAAAGGCCTTCACGCTACCAGCTGTAAACGACGCACAGCCCACGGAGGCTCTTTCCAGTCTGTGAAAAAGAGGAGACTTTCCAAGTTTCCTCTGGCACCAGAGCTGATTCAAACAAGGAGGCCCCGAGCAGAACTGCGGCCAACACGCGGGCCATTCGGTCTTCAGGAGACTCCCATTTTCCAGAGCGGTATACCGAGACCCAGAGCCGCTAAGGGATCCACAGCTGGAGCTAGAGCCTCAGCCAACTGGCCCCCAAGTCCATGCCTCCCCCCAGGCCAGGCGCAGAGTCTTCTGGTGAGAGCCCCTGCCCCCCAGGGGGAAGGCCAAGTCTGCACTGCGGGGGAGGGGAAGCCTGCGGGGATTGACTACTCATGGCTGCCACGGGTGCGGCCTTGGGGGCGCGGGGGGCATCTCCCTGCCTTCCCCTCCTTCCGCCTGTCCAGGCTCGGGCGCGCAGGCAGAGAGATGCCCGCCAGGCCTCCTGGGCACAGACTTCTCGGGTGGCATTTACCTTGAACGTCCTGCCACAGCCCTAATGAGCCCAGCTCCGCTAATGAGGGAAGGAACAGCTCCTGGCTCCTGCCCGGGGCCTCTGTACCATCAGAGGAGAGGGCCTGGCACCCCCTCCCAGCAAGGACGCTGAGCAGGCCATTTGCAGGTGTCTTCGCTAACGAGCATGAGCTCAGCCTCTGTCACCGTGACCTTTCAAATGCCAGGACTCTGCCTGTGCCCACGTCCCTGGAGAGGCACGCAGTCTGGCACTGCTGGACACCACCCGCCACCCTCCCAGGCTTCGTGCCTGGGCTGCGGGGCAGACCCCTGACCCTCAGCCTCCGCGCAGGAGCCATGATCGGTCTGTCTCAACAAAGAAGGGTCCGCCCTGGGAGCCACCGGCACAGGCTGGCCCCGAGCACCTGGCCCTGGGGTTCCGGAGGCTTCTCCCGGGAGACCATACCCCACCTTGCACCTCTGGGCATCACTCCTGCGGATGCCCGGGGCAGGGCCAGCACCCACCTGTGCGTCCCGTCTGCGGCTCTGGCTGCCCCTGTGGGTTCATCCCGGTCCCCCTACCCAGATGTGTTCTCAGTCCCCGCTGCCCACGCTGCTCCCCAGCCCGGGATCGGCAGTCCCGCACCTGCGTGCTCTGGGCCAAGCTTTGGGCATCGCTAAAAAGACGGTGATGCTTCTCATCCCAGCAGAAGCGCAGTGAAGCCCCGGTGAGGTCAAGGAACAGGGCGTGCTGGGTGGCCTCTGGCAGCCCCCCGGGTGGTAAGCTCCCGGGGTAGCGTGGGTAGGAACCAAACACCTGTTGGCAAACCACGGCGTCCATGCCCACGGATGGCGTCGGCCCGCACGGTTCCCCATGGCCTGGGCACCCGGACCCAGCAACAGCCCCACCGGGGCTCTCGGAGGGCTGTCCCGGTGTCATCAGGCCCACTTACAGATGGGGAAACTGAGGCCCCAAGCATTTGCTGACTGGCCTGAGGTCACAAGAGCCAGGACTGTGACAGAGAAGGGACTCCACCTCCTCACAGGCCCTGAAGCTCCTCTGGGACCGACATCAAACGGGCGACAGCCCCTCAGTGTGGAGGCCGGGAAGACCTGAGGCTCCTGGAGGGGGATGGGCTCCGCCTCTGTGGGGGCCACGGAGCCATGTCGAGGGACCCCTCCACTGTGCTCAGGGGGCGGAAACACGGTCTCCCACAGGGCATCAGGCGACTAGGAGGAGACCCGACGTGGGCCTGTAGGGAGGCTGGCGTGCCGAACCCCCACCAGGCAGGTGCACACACACGGGTCCGCGCACACTCGGTGTGTCCAGCGGTCATCACAGAAGCAGGCAAGGCCACGCAGAGCCACGGCCGCCTGCAGGGAGACCGGCAGCCAGACTCCTGCTGTGCCCCATGGCCGTGCACAGCCGCACTTGGCAGGGAACAGACCCGTGACCTCGAAGCCTACAGACCTTTGCAAAGACTGACTGTGTGCCCACGGCAGGGACAAGCCCACATTCCTACTAGCCAGGGACTCACGATGGGCGAAGGTGAACACGTGGCCCCAGGCCACAGCACACTGAAGACGCCAGAGAGACACCTGCATCCGGGTCTGGGATCGAGCCCCTCGACCCCCGATGAACCTCGAAGGCTGTCTGGGCCCAGGTGCCACAAGCGCTTTTGGAGGTCCCTGCAGGGCCCCCGCATCCCTATCTATCCCCCCTGCTCCAGATGAAACTTGGGAGTCCCGTGTCCCAAGAGGCCTGGGAGGGACCATCATCACGCCAAGGGGCAGGGGATGGAGACCCCTGGGCCCTGGCTTCTAGTCCAGGCCTGGGCAAGGCCCTCCCCCAAGGCCTCTCATTCCACCCCGGTACCATGGAGGGGTGGGTCAGGGAGGGAGGGGGTGCAGGGCCCTGGGCCAGAGCGGCCACCTGCAATTCCAGCCCACGCAGGACAGGTGCTGGGGCCCGAGGACCCCCTGCTCCCCACCCTTCGCACATCTCCTCCCTGCACTTTCCCAACAGCCAAGGCTGCAGGCAAGTTAAGAGTAACTGATCAGCCCACTTTAGAGATGTGGAAGCTGAGGCCTGCAGAGGGACTATGTGTTACCTAAAGGCCACGGAGCGTGGCGCTGGCCCTGGGAATAAGGACGAAGGTGTTTCTGTGAAGTTGTGCTGCTCCTGGTTGCAGCTGTGAGGCTCAGGTGTCCCTTGGGAAACCTGGTCCTTTTCAGACCCCCACGTCCCTCATATACTGGAAAGACTTTCTAAGAAGTCAGGAGAAGTGCAGTGTCACCATCCACGGCCCCGACAATGTGCCCCTCACATCGATGGGGAGGACACCTGACATGGGGAAAAGTCCCAGTGTCGCAGCACAAGCTGGACTGTCTTCATGCAGCTGGGTGACCCTGAGCAAGTCACTTAACCTCTCTGGGCCGCTACGGAATTGTCAGAATAGGAGCAATAGCACCAAGGGCACCAGATCGTGGCAAGGAAGATGTGCCAGGGCCTGGAGTGAGGCTAGGGGCCCCTTAAAGGGTGGTCGCTGGGCACCCCCTCCCTGGGCTGCTCTGGTCCCTCCCAGCTGAGGGCTGATGTTCCCCAAGCACCTACAACACGCAGAACACCCGGGCATCACAGACACCAACTCCCTGAATCCCTGTGGCACCCCTACTAAGTATGAACCACGGGAATTCCACTGTATAGACAGGGAAACAGGCACGGGCAGAGCTGGGTTGTGGCCTTCTCACTTCAGCATCCTGTACTTTGAACCTTTAGGTGCAAGGCTGTTCATGCCCCCACCCGAGGTCCCTTTCCCTGAAGCATCAGGACAGAAAGAGCCAGGGCCTCACTCAGGGGACGGTCTGGGAGGGAAACTCACCGTTTTTGTCTGCCCGACGGAAAATCTGCAGAGAAGAGAAGTACAGTCAGCTGGGGCCCCACAGGGGCAGACGCCCTCCAGTGGCTTCTGACTCATCCTGGGATCCCACTCCTGGGGGTGCGGGGGGTGGGGTGCTGGGAAGCAGAGCGGCCCCTCCCCCAAGAGAAGACCCTAGCTGGGATCCGGGGCGGGAGGCACGCTCGAGGCAGAGCCCTCCCAGCCTCCCTCGAGGAAGCAGCGCCCACTCTCCTTCTGGGCCGCCAGCCTGCCCACGGCCACGCTGGCAGCCATGCGCGCACACATGTGGACACACAGGCTCACACCCAGCCACACGCTTGCGGGTGTGCCTCCAGAGAGGGCTGTCCACGCGGCCGCACCCACCGAGCTACGCGCAGTCCCACACTCGGCATCTGTGGCCCGGGGACGCAGCCGCTGCGCCCCTCCTGGAACCCCGTCAGTTAGGTCCCAACAGAGATGTCTGCTAAGGAAACCTCGAGGACCAGCCGGGGGCCGGCACTGGATTGTTTTCTGGGTGGGGGAGTGGGTGGAAGCAGACCACCCAGAGCTCGGCACCCGGGCTGCAGATGCGAGGTTGTGGCTGCAGGGGGAGGGGCGGGGGGAGCTGACAGCCACCCACCCCTCCAAGGGTGAGCTGAGACCTGGTATTTGCAAGATGAGGTGAGCCATGCTGGTAAGAAGGAGCAGGGGGAAGCATCACCGCCTCTGACCATCCATTCCCACCTCTGGTTCTGGCCCTGGGGCCAAGGACAGATGTCACTGCCCCCCCAAGCACCTGAGACTGTGACACACTGAAGCCGCAGCTCAGGAAGGCTTCTCAGACATCACCCCCTTCCCTCAGCTGAAACCCTGCTCTGGGGTACCTAGGCAGGAGCCCCCGTGGCTGGGGCGGGAGTGGGGGACAAGGACCAGAGCCCCGCCCCTACTCATAACAGCAAAGTTTCCCGAGGCCAGGGTCCCACCCCCAGTGGCCCAGGATGGCCACAACCAAGCAACAGAAGCAGACCACGTGATGGGGCTCCAGGACTCCGCTCCCCACCCCCACGCACCACTCCCTCTCCCAGATGAAGAAATGGAGGCTCAGAGCCCACACACACCAGCATGATGAGGACCCCGGAGCCCGCTGCCTGTACACTTAGGAACGGGAAGGGTCTGGACAGGGCTTTCCCCGAACTACACTGGGGTCTGGAGAGAGGGCGGCTACGCAAGTGTGTGTGTGCACACGTGCGCTTGTGCAAGCACGCGCGTGTCCGCAGACAACCACAAGCACCCACAGGACAGCTCCCCCTGCCCTGCCCAGCCCCCTCTGTACAGAGCCAACTGTGGGTTCCAGGAGAGAAGAAGGGAAGAGGAGAGGAGATCCACGCTCCCCCAAGGATCCAACACACAGACACAACTCTCCCCCAAACCCACCGGGTACAGGACCCTCAGGAGCACAGGCACAACCTACCACTGTGCTGTTCGGAGGTGGGGGTGGTTCAGTGAACCAAGCCCTCTCCGCCTCTCCCTGGCTCTACAGAGCAGGTCTCCCACCCCACCCCCAGCAGTCCCTCCCGTAGATTCTTCCTCCCACTCCTGGGGAGTGGGTGGGAGGGTGAGGTGGGCTTCTCAGAGGTGGGTGTGTTGGATCAGGGAGGGGATGGGGGGAGGTTTGAGTGGAGGGTATGGAAGGAATAGAGAACAGAGGGGGCTCCTAGTAGAGGTGGGGGTGGGGGCTGGAGGGGAGCCCAGAGGGGTCCAGGCTCAGACAGAACAGATGGGGGTGGCCCCAGCTCTCCAGAAGGAGAGAAGACAGGTGGGGAGGGGGCTTCACTGTCACAGAGCCGCCGGTGCCTGGGGTGGAAAGGGGCTTTGGGGATGAGAAAACCCGGGCTCATGGTCTATGACCGGGATGAGAGAAGGGGCACCGGAGCCTGGAAGGGGAGGGGGATTTCAGAAAAGTATGGATTCAGGCAGGCGTCGGGATGGAGAGGAGGGGGCCGGAGGCGGCAGGGGCTCGCGTCCCGACAGGGATGAAGGTACAGGGTGAGGTACAGGGCTGGGGAAAGGGTAAGGGTTTAGCCAGCACAAAAGTAGGGGGGCGGTGGCCGGGTCCAAGGACTCCAGGGTCCCGGCTCCGGCTCCGAGAAGGTGGGGATCCCCAGAAATGGAGGGAGGGGGGTGGGAAGAGGAGGACCGTGGTGGTTAGACTGGGGAGGCTAGACTGGGACGGAGACCGTCTGGAACTCGGAGGGGCTGGGGTCGCGCTCTGGGACTCAGGAGGGGCCGGGTGCGGGTCCCGCTCCGGGCGGCCGAGGGGGAAAGGGCCGGGGTCCCCCGCCGGGGAGGAGGGGGCCTCGCGGGTCCCGGCGGGGGCGCAGGAGGGCGGCGTCGGGAGCGCCCGGGGGTGGGGGGAGGAGAGGGCTGGGGTCCCGGCCGGCGCGTACTCACGTCCAGGATGACGGCGGTGCCCCCGCGCGGCGAGCCGAGCCCCGGGCCGGGGCCGGGGTCCGCAGCGGGGGCGTCGGGGGCGTCGGGGGCCAGTGGCGCCCGGGGCTCGCCCATCCTGGCGCCCACCCAGCGCAGCAGCCCGCCTAGCGCCCGGCCCTGCGGCGGCGGCTCCCGGAGCAGCCTGTGCGCGCCGGCCCTGCACAGGCGCGCCGCCCGCTCGCACATCGCGCCGCGCCCGCCGCCGCCGCCGCCCGGAAGCCCGCCGACCCCCGCCCGGCCCGCGGCCCGCCCCCGCGCGACCCCTCCCCGCCGCCGCCGCCGCCCGCGCCTCCCCGCCCTCCCTCCCTCTGCCCCGCGGCCGCGGCCACCGCGGGGACCGGCCGGCGCCGGGGGACCGAGGAAGGGGGGGCGCTCCGCCTGGACCCCGAGCCACGTGCTTCGTGTCCACCGCTCCCCCCCACCTCGCCCCCGGCAGCCGGGCGCGGCGGCGGGGGGGCGAACCGCGGGGGCGCGGTGCTGGGGGCGGGACCCCAGCCTGGCCACCGCAGGGGCTGCCCAGGAGGCGTGGGTTCGGTGGGCGTCCGGCCGCGCAGCCGGGGGCTCCCTGGGGGCCGCCCCCGAAAGTCTCCCGCTGCCCCCCTCCCGAAGCTTCCCCCACCCCACCCGCGGCGCCGACGCAAGGGCCGGAGCGCAGGTGTCCGGCGAGCCCGGAGCGCCCTCTGCTGGCTGCAGCTCCGGGGACCGTGCCCACGCGCTGGGCCTCCCCCACCACTGCTGCGGGCCCGCGGGCCCCCTCAAACTTCCCCCACCAGCGCCCAGACTGGTGGCCCAGGACACCCTCTTCCCCTCGCATCCTATCCTATCCTATCCATCGTCCATCTGTCCAAAGGACGTGTTAAGGCCCGTGACAGGCGATGGGCTGCACTAATGGGACTGAGGTGGGGGTGGGGGAGTCCTTGGCCTCCTGGCACCTCGATCCAAGCGGGCAGAGACAGATACTGGAGTGATCGCACAGATACACGAGCCATTCATACCTTGGGCCCCGGAACAGGGGGTTTTCCTGGGGGTAATGGAGGGGCTCCTGGCAGGGGAGACCGCCTGCACTAAGTGATGCTTAAGTTGAGAGAGTGGAAGGAGCGGGGCAGGGACTAGGCTGGAGCGGTGGGCGGGGGCTGTGGAAACACCCCCCCCACACACACCCTCCCCTCAGTTCCTAACACAGCTGTGCCCCGACTTAGGGCACCGTCCCTTATCACACAGCTCCCCAGCCCAAGGCTCTCCCACATGACCCTGTGCTCTGCGCCCCCCCGGGGGGCACCCAGCCCCCTCCCCATGCACAGAATCCACAGACACAGGAGTGGAGGCAGGTACTGGGTTTAATTGGGACCCGATTCTGGAAGGAGTAGGGCCTGGAGTCCTCTTGGCTCAGTGCTCAGCTGGCGTACCAGCAGCTTTCTCCCCAAATCACAGCCTACCCTGGCCTGCGGCCTCTGTTCCCACTCTGGGCACTAGTCCCAGTCCAGGCAGCCTGGGTTCCCTGCTCGTCTTCATCCGAGAGGCTGCTGCCTGGGCTCAGGGCCCCTCCTGTCTCCTGCCAGGAGAGGCCCCCGTTCCTCGCTGGGGTGTCCAGCGGGGCTGTAGGAACCTCCCTTCCTCGTTAGGGCCTGGGTACAAGGAGGCCAGGCCAGGCGCTAGGGTGGCTTCCTGGCCTCCTTCCTCAGCAGGGAGTTGGCCACGGCCAGGGCCCCACCCTGCACGAAACGCACAAAATTGTCCCCTGCCAGCGGCCCCACAGCGTACAGGCCCTCCTGGTGGGTGCTCTGGTACGTGAAAGGGTCCACATCGATGGGGTTCCTTTTGGCGCTCAGGGGCTGGTCAGGGTCCATGGCCAGATTTGCGCCCGCCGCGGGGAGGAAGGAGAGATCGGGGTGGGAGCCGATGAGCACTAGCACCAGGGCGACTCCGAAGACCTTCTGGAGCCCCCCGGGGTCCTGCAGCACGGCCTGGCGGTCCTCCTTGAGGAGCACCAGTCGATGCTCAGGGAGGCTGCGGTAGCCCTCGTAGGGGCCAGGCGACAGGACGGACCGCTCCCGCAGCATCTGGTACACCTTGTGGTACTCGGGGTACAGCATCTTGGGCAGCTGGTTGAAGACCAGGCCGGGGTCGTCCACGGCCCGGCGGAAGGCGTGGATCACGGGGATGTTGTAGTGGCGGGCGTAGAGGACCGCGTCAGCGGCCGACAGCCCCGCGCCCACGATGAGGACGGGGTCCGAGCCTGGGCTCACTGTGCCCGCCCGCGTGGCTGCCTCCAGGGCCGAGAGCTCGTAGTGGACGAAGGGCAGGGCCTCTCCGGGGATGCCCAGCCGGGCTGGGCTGTCTGACGAGCCTGTGGCCAGCACCACGTTGCGGGCGCACAGGGAGAAAGGCTGCTGGCTCCGGTCCTCAGTGGTCAGGAAGCCGCTCACCTGGAAGAGGGGGTTGGGCTCCCAGACCCCGGAGCCGCTGGACTCAGGCATCCCCCACTCCACGGCTGTGACTACGGCACCCGACACGAAGTTGTGGCCCAGGCCCTTCTTGGTCACGTAGTCCCTGTAGTAGTGAGCGATGTCCCCGGCCGTGGCCCGGCTGTTGCGAAGACCTCTGGAAGGGAAGATGGGGGATGGAGGGTGTCAGACAGCTAACGGGGGTGTGGGAGCCGTCAGGTGCGACAGTGTGACCAGGCCGGCAGTGGGCCCCCGAGCTGGACGGTGGCTCTGCCTCCCCCGCTGTGGGACTCGGTTTACCCCCTCGGAGCCTCCAGCTCCTCATGTGTAAAACGGAGCTAGTTCGGGTACCTCATCAGGGTGGGGCGGGGGAGAGTGTGGCCTCCAGAACTAGGTGGCCTGGGTTCAAATCCTGACTCCGCTGCTGGTGAGCTGTGTGCCTGACACGATCCAGGCCTCAGTTTCCTCATTTGTGCAGCGGGGATGATGGCGGCAATGGAACTACTTCCTGTGGTGGCTGAGAGGGTCAGATGGTGTTGTGAACGGGGACCTCAGGACAGAACCTGCCCGGTGGTGAGCAGCAGAGGACAGTCACCCCTGCTCCCAGGGCTGAACACTGAGCTACGGAAAGCTGCGAGGATCCTGTTCCTGTCGAGTCCAGGAAGCTGGTGCGAGGAGTTAGAGGTGACAAAGTGGCTGGCCTCAGGCGGGAGGAAGGGGGCTGTGCTGGGGGCGGGTGCGAGGGGGGCTCCTGGGGCTGAGGGCGTCTGGCTCTTGGTTCTGGGCAGCTGCCGTCAGGTGTGAGCTCCTGCAGACGTTCTACCCGCCTGCTGGAGTGGGGCGCGCTTCCTGGACTTCACTAAACACATTAATTTAAAAGCAGCCCCTGCAAAGCCCTTGGCAGAGTCCACCCCACACCCCGCAAGGGCAGAGGCTGTTTTATTGCCAGTGTTGTTCCTCTTGCTTTCGCTCTCAGTGCCTCCCCTGCCCGGGCAAGGACCGCATGGCCAGTGTCGCCGGGCACCTGAGCTAAAGGCTTGGGCGCCATCCCAGCTCCGCCGTCTGCCTGTGTGACTGCAGGTAGGTTGTGTCCTCCAGCTCAGGAGGAACTCGCTAAAGGAGAATCCTACGAGGGGCGCCTGGGGGGCGCAGCTGGTTGAGGGTCTGACTCTTGGTTTTGGCTCAGGTACTGCTCTCGATGGTGAGATGGAGCCTCACATTGGACTCTGCACTCTGTGCGGAGTCTGCTTGTCCCTCTGCCTCTGCTCCTCCCCCCTCCCCGCCCAAAACAAAATAATGGAGGATCCTAGGTGACACCTACCAAGTCCTATGGTAGTGCCAGCTCACATGGCATCCCCACGGCCGCGAGCTCCCCAGCTCGCCCATCTGCTTCTGAAACTGGAACTCTGGGGTCTATGTCTGTGGGTTTGTCACTTCCCCTTCTCTGAGTAAAAACTATTCCTGAGAATGGTCCTAAGATGCTACAGACTGTTCTTTCTAAGGGCAGGTGGGAAAGGAGGAGAGCCCCAGGACTGGGAGGGGCTTGAGAGCCCCGGAGGGCAGGGGGCGTGGCCCTTGTGGGCATGGCCCTGCCCCTAGGAAGAGACAGGCGAGATCTGCTGAATGGGGAATATTAAGCAGTCACGTAAAAGGAGGATGACAAACACAGCCTTCACCACCTGACATCCTATGCCGTATCCTGTCCTTAAAAGTAGAATACAAAAGGGTATGTCTAGAGTTAAAACCGAAGTCCTTGTCTCTCTCTGGTTATCTTTGTACCAGATCTGCAGGAACACAGAGACTTTCTCAAACTGAGTTGCAGCATGGGGACAACAGGCCCCTGTCATGGCCCTTGGGGGTTGGAGGGAACAGGGCGTCACACAAGGTCAGCCAGCACCCGAGTGGTGGTCCCGTTTGCCACCCCCCACCCCCCGGAGCACTGGCAATGTGGTGCCTCGATTCCCAGGATGAGCGGGGCTGGAATTCATCTGCTCGGTGACTGAACTGTCCCCCAAGGACGGTCAGATGGGTGGGAGTCGTGGGGCCATGATGGAGCCAGAAACAAGACGGGGGAAGCACCCCCGAATGGAAGAGCAATGGAGAGATGTCGGGTTGGGCTGAGCTGTCTTCCTTGTCTATGTGTGGTCAAGTTTCTCTTACAAGAGCATTTCAAAAAGGAAGTGCATCCTCCTCGCTGACCTTGAAGTAAAGAAATTATTGCAGGCCAGGTTGAGTGGTGGGAAGGGCCGGCTGTCATGTCAGTATCTCTTAGGGGCTGAGATGCTCCCAGGGGCCATGTCGGGGCGGGGGTGGTTTGTCCATCAGGTGGCAGGAGCACTGGCAGGGGGTCTTGGGGTGAGCCCAGCCCCCTGTGGTCCTGGGCAAGTCTTTCCCCATCCGAACCTCAGTTTCCCGTCCTGAAGTAAGAGGAGGGACAGGCTAGCGGAAACGCAGAGCCCTTCTACCTCTGGCTACTGGGCTCGACGTCCGGGGGAGGCCCGTCACCCCCGCCCTCCCCGGGCTCTCTCGAGCCGCCTCACCTTCGCCTCCTACGCATCCACTCCTTCACCGGCAGGTCCGGGAGCCCCATCCACTGGCCTTGGCTAAGCGTCACCATGGAGCCTTCAATGGACTGTGTGCGAAAGGAGTCCTTTGGTCCAGGCCTCTCCGAGCCCCCAAGCTGGTAGGGAGGGAGGGCATGGGAGGCCTTCGCTGGGGTGGGCGCAGGAAGGCAGGTGGGGAGGAGGGAGAGGAGGGCCGGGAGAGCAGGAACGTGAGGGAAGGGAGAGGCTGGGAAGGGGAGAGCCCTAACTTTCGGGAGGGAGTCTCTCCAAGACCTCGGGCAGATTTGGCCCAAAGCCCTTCTCACCCTCTCCCAGCTCCCACTCACATGCCAGGCTCCCCCGGGCAGGTTCCGGCCGAGGACCACATGGGGGATGGCTCGCTCCTTCTGGTGCTTCCAGGTGAGAACGGACTCCATGTTTCCCCCAAAGTCTGTGTCTGGGCGCAGGAGGGCATCAAAGAGCAGGGCCACAGGGCTTTGGCTCCGGCCTTCGAGGCCTTCAGACAGGTAATCCAGGTCCTGGAGGGGTGCATAGGTCAGAGTGGCACTGGAGGAAGGCTGCCCAGGCCTGCATTCCCACCCTCATATCAGGGCGGTCACACAGGCTTGGAAAATGCTGCGTCACAGAAGGAGATAATGCACATCAACACGGTAGAGGCTCTGACAAGTCCCGAAGCTACATTTACCTATTTAGTTCTGCCAAACCCAGTATCTCTCAGACTTCCTGGAGTAGGAATATTTTCTCTGAGGAACTAATGTCCTGTAGAAGGCATTCTGAGAAATGCTGATCTAGACCCAATTACTTCCTCATCAGCCAGCTTTTGAGGGGGAGGGAGCTAGGAGGATGGCTGATGCCAGAAGTGGGGGGGCGGGCAATGAGTGGCCTTCCGGAAGGCGAGGGGCATGGGTGAAGGTCTGGTGTGCCCTCTTGGGCAGGGGCTAGTAAGCCAAATGCTTCAGGCAGGATTTCTCAACTTCGGTACTGCTGCTGTTTGGAGGGGCTTGTGCTTCGGTGGGGGCGGCGGGGGGGCACTGTCCTGTGTACTGTAGGGGGTTAAATGGCCTCCCTGGCGGCGACCCTGGGAGCCAGGAGTGCCACTGCTTCAGTTGTGACAACTGATGTCATGACTGACTCTGCAGCCCCTCATGTGACTAACAGATGCATCTTTCTATTTTTGCCCCAGTTCCCTGGGGGGCGGGGGGGGGGGGTGCCCCCTGCCCTGTGCCCAGAGCTCTGACCCACCTGGTCCAGGATGGAGACCCCCGGGGCCTCGGCGAGCTTCCTCTGCAGGAGTGGGTGTGGGTGCTCGGCATCTGGTTTCACGTAGGGAGTGTAGCCCGACAGCAGGTAGGACAGACAGATGCCTGAGGGACCATTGCCTGAGGAGGGAGGGTGGGGGCAGAGGACAGGGCTCTTAGGGGCAGCAGACCACTGGCTCGGAGGGCTTTGGTCTTGACCTGTCTGATTCATTGATTTGCTCTTTATTCATAAACATAAAACAGTGAGTCCTTAGCACGGGCCAGGCGCTGTGCGTACTAACAGTGACAAAGTAAGGGACCATTGCTGAGAGCCTCCTGGGTGCTCCTTTAACAACAGGGCGATGCAGGTGACAACCACGGACGTTTATAGGGTGCCTACTAGGTGTCAAGGGATCTTAAGAACGAAACAGTAAGACGTGACAGATGCTGCTGCTGGACCAGGCCATGCACGAAGCCCCGACGTGCGATAGCCCTGCGTGTCCCCCAGTAACATTAGCAAGGTGCTGGCTATCCATTTCCCCCTTTCACACTGGAGGAAGCTGGGGCTCAGAGAGTTTAAGTAACTTGCTTGTGGTCGCACAGCAACACGACAGATTCTAAGATCACTAAGAACTCGTCCTGTCCTCCCAGAGCTGTGTGGTTGGTCAGACAGACAAGAAAGATCTTAACAGGATAGATTCCTGTGCTCTGGGTGGGGGTGGGTGGGGCGAGCTGGGCAGGGAGGCTAAGGAGGAGTACGGCGCCCCGCAGGGCTTCCAGTCCCCAAGCCTGGATGAGTCACACTGCTCGTGTGTGGCCCTTCTTGGGCATTTCCCCCTGTGACACTGCTTCTCTCCTTATCTGTCTCTCCCCCCTTCTTATCGTGTGCTGTGCAGAGTATCACCCATATGCGCCGTGCCCTTAGCACGAACCATATGCAGTCACCGATGTTCAGCTGTTTCTGATTTACAGAGGTGGCCTTTGAATCGGGGAGGGGCCGTCTGTCCCCATTTTGCAGACAGGAGGACAGGAAGCACGTGCTTCGGCCACGTCTGCCTCACGTGGCCCTGAGCACCGTGCCGGGTACAAGGGAAACACAGTAGCCCTTGCAGGCTTAGGGCCGGGCCCCCTCGGCCTTGCTGGGCAGCCTCAGTGGACAGTTCCGGCCTCAGGGGTTCTTGGAGGGGTCACGGGGAGTGACATTTTGTAAATTGCTAGGCCTAGCACCAGGCACGTCCTGAATGCTCAACGGCCAACTGTAAAGACAACTTTTGTAAAGAAATGCCTGGCCTGGGCCTGCCTGGCTCCCGACCCTCACCCCAGGGGTTCAGCACAGCCCATCCTCCCGGATGCACTCACCGATGATGACGACCGTGAGGGGCTCTGAGCTGCTGCCGCCAAGGGGGTCCTTTCTCCAGCTGCTCATGGCTGTGGCTGGTGGGGGGCTCACAGCTGGCAGCTGACCTGGGGGCAAGCGGGGAGGAAGGGCTACTCCGTGAGCCTGGGGTGTCATGCACTCCCTTTCCGGCTACGGGGTGTTGTCCTGTGGCCCTCAGGGTCAAGTCCAAGGTCCTCGCTGAGGCCTATCGGGATGACACTCTCCTGTTCCTTCTCTCCTTCCCACACCTGTCCCAGTCCAAACAAACCACCTCCCCTCCCACCCCACCAGGCAGGATCCTCTCCTCCAGCCCAGTGACCTCCAGGTCTGAGCCTCGCCCCTTTCTCCCCATTTCACCAGCAGACAGTAACAACACCCCCAGCTTATGGGCCATCTTCTGTAACACCTCCCCTGCCCCGCGGCAATCCCTGCCCAGCACTTCTGTGTCCCCCACAGTCCCCACCCCACAATCCAGCCCTCAGGTCTCCAGTGCAGCCAGTGGCCTTTGGAGCCATTGCCCAGCAAGATGTTTCCTAGCTAGTGACCACAGACCCATTCTTGGAACTCTCTGTGTCTGATTCCTCATCTAGAAAATGGGAATAATAATAGTTTCTACACTGTTGGTGGGACACAGGGAGATGATCGCCGTGAAGCATTGGCTGGAGCGAATATGCCACTGGGCAAGGACTGGAGCCCACTGCCAGCTCCAGCGGCTCAGGCGGGACAGGTGGCCTTGAAGCTTGGCAAGCCAGAGTCACTCCGGTTGGGGAAAATGCCTGTAAACTTGCCGGTTTCTGGAACACCTACGCCCCCTGCTGGCCACAGGCCTGCAGCGCATCACCCATAGGGACCTAAACCCAGTTCTTGGGGGGGGGCAGGTACCAGAGGGAGGGAGGGTCCAGACCCACCTGCTCCACCTCCCCCAGACCCAGCTAAGGGGGCCTCCGACCTTACCCGCTGCCCACACGCTGCTGTCCTGGGGGCCACAAGACAACGGAGCATTGAGGATTGTGTGGCCTTTAGCATGGGCCTAGCTACTTCCCACGCAGCTGCACTCAGGAAGCTGTCGGTTACGACCCCAGGTCACTGACGTGTCACCTGGAGCCCAGAGAGGGCGCACAGTCGCTCAGTGTCACAAAGTTGGCTTTGAAACCGGTGCCGAGGCTTTCCCTGTGTGTGAACCCTGCATGCCACTGGCCTGCCCCAGTGAGACCGGGGCTCACACGCACGTGTACAAGAGTGAGTAGGCTGGCACGTGCCCTCCCCACCCCTGAGCAGCCAGGGATGGGGGCCCAGGGTCACTGCCGGCAGAAGTCTACTGGACAAGGCGGAAATCTGGATTTTGATGTGCATTCTCCGATTTGGAAAAGTGGGCAACCAATTCACACTCGGAAGAAAAAATCTTGACTGGGGACCAAACGTGACCGAGGCCAGAATACGACCTGCACACGTGCAGAGGGGCGGGAACACCAGCATCCACTGGGAGCAGATGGAAAGGAAGATCCCCTCCCCAGCAATGGGCTGGTGCGAAGACCCGGTGTCGCTCCCCCGGGGACAACAACAGACCTTCTCCCGCACTTTAGTGAGTGGCTTGCACCTAAGTGATGGCACTGGGTCTGATGACCCTGAGAGGGGAGCCGTGTCACCTCAGCTGGCGGATGAGGAAAGGGGGGCTCAGCGGCGAAGGACCCATGGCAGGAAGTGTCATGTCACGTGGCATGTCAAGGACACCCTCATCCTGGGAATAGTCCCCCTGCCGCTGGTCCCCGGGGCCCCAGGGGATGAAAGATGGCAGCAGGGACTGCGCAGCCTTCTCCACACAGGGTTCCCTGCAGGCGCCGAGCTGTCTGCCCCGGGAGAGGGTCTGGAAGCGTGCCCCCCACCATTACCACCACCTCCAACACAAATGGCTAACGTCTGTGCACGTCTGTGACGAGCTGGCTAGGTGCCAAGCATGTTCTAACCACTTTATACACGTTAACTCATTTAATCCTTATTTAACTGTGTACCCTTCCACTCTCTCCGATATTACAGAGCAGCTGAGGTCATGGAGCCGGGCTCCAGAGTGACAGGGTGTGACAGCTTCTGCCAGAGGCCGTGGGGAGCAGGACGGCAGTTCCCCAGCACACTCTCCTAGAACCTCCCAACAGCCCCAGGCCTGTAGCCCTCATCTCTTCTGTCCCTAGGAATAACAGTAATGGGGACCCATGCAATGCCCTTGCTGAGAGCTCCATATGCCTTACAACTTTAATTCTCATGGCAACCCACTTCACTGATGTGAAGACTGAGGCTCAAGGTGGTGAAGCCATGCCCCCGAGGTCATAGAGCCAGTGGGTGACAGATCTAGAGTTTGACCCTGGGGGTTTGTGGACTCCCCATGGCCCCCCAGAATGAGCACGCCCACGCTGGGCCATGCCCTTCACCCCTCTTGTCCCTTTGACCTTCTCCTCCCCCATCCACAGGGGCAAGAGGCACTCCTAGGAGCCCTTGGTTCGCCTCTTATCCTGCTTCCCGGAAGGTGGAGGGACCCATTTCCCATCAGAGCTTTTGGGCTCCAAGTTCAGTGCTCCCTTCCAGAAGCCTCCAGATGCCACATACATGAGGTCACCACCCCGAGGTCACTTCCTGTGCTGCGGCCCCGAGCAGCTGAGAACTCTCATTACATTGGAAGACCGCACACGCTGCCACGGGACAGCAGACGATCTGAAACTATTTTCATTTCATTTACGCGTTTTAGTTTTGTGGCACTGGAACGGCCAACTTTTAATGTTCACTTTTTGTTCGAGTCCCTCCTGAAGACAGCAAGTGCCAACTGCAAACAGCTCCCGGGAGAGTCTGTCATTCACAGAAGCAAATAAGCAAAGAAAAAATGGGAACATCGGCTGCCTTCAATGACGGATGTTTCCTTGAAGTCTGCAGCACCGGCGTTTCTAGCGTTCCTGGGGCTAAAACTGCTCTGAGCCTCCGGGACACCTGCCCGGCCGCATTTACTGGGCACTGCTGGTGGCCCTTTGCTCACTTGACTTTGGATCTCCCCCACGCCCAGCCCACCCAGAGGGCGTTCTTAACCCTGGGGCGGGAGAGGGAGACCAGGGTCGGGACGGAGGCGGCTTCTTGCCCAGGAACGTCCCAGACGCTGCCAACGAGTTCAAGTCCTGCCGGCCGCCGACCGTCGGAAGGTGGGCAAGGTCCCCCGGAGGAACAGACCGTGGGAACAGTGCCACCAAGAAAGGGACGTGAGGCTGAAGCAGGGCGAGGGAGAGGAGGGCCCGTGGACGCGAGCGCTACCTGCCCGCAGCCCCGGGCCCGGCACGGTGCGCCCCTCCCTCCGGAGCCCCACCTGGAGCAGCCCCGCCCCGTGCTCAGCACCCCAAGCCTGCCAGGCGCCAAGTGCCCGGGACGCAGGGTGCGGGGACGAGAGGCGCTCCCGGCCCGGCTGCAGGACGCAGTGGCCGGGCGGCGGGCAGCGCGCCGGGGCGGCCACACCTCCCTTCCCCGCGGCGAGCGGCGTCACGTGGGCGGCGGCGGTCGGGCACCCGGGGACGGCGGCCGCGGAGCGCGGCGGAAGAGCGTCCGGCCCGGCCCGCGGGGCCCCCCGTTTCTCCCCCACCGCGCCCGCCCTGCTCAGGCCACTCACCTGACCGGCGCGCGGGGCGCGGGGGCGCGGGGGGCGCGGGGCCGCGGCGAGCCTGGCTGGCGCACGCCGGGAGGGCCGGCTCTCGGGCCACCGCGGAGCAAGCGGCCGTCTCCCCGAGGGGACCGAGGAGGCTGAGCGAGGCGGGGAGGCCGGGGTATTTCACGGCCGCGCAGGAGGCGGGCGGGGGCGGGGCCAGGAAAACCACTTTCATAAGCGTGAGTCAGCAGGGGCCCCTGGATGAATGAACTTGCCCCAGACCCACGGCCGGCCTTAAAGGGGCCCCGCCGCGGTGGGGGGCGGTGTCCGGCGCTCCACTCCCCGGGCGCGGGGCCTCAGTCAGTAAATAAGGACCCAAAGGCCCCCCGATCCAGCCGACGCGGCCTTGTCTCCTAGGCAGGTGGCCCTTGAAGTGCAGAAGGACACCCTCGGGGCACTTGGTGCCGCCCCCTTCTCCACTCCGACTCGCCCCACCCCGTATAAAGCCCTCGGGCTTCAGCCTGCCCAGGGTGAGAGTCTGGCTTTGAACTTCCTGGGCAAGCTGCCTCAGTTTTCTCATCTGAAAAATGGGGCCAGCGAACAGGCTGTCCCTCCTGGGGGGTGTGGCAGTTAGGGGGTGCCATTCTTGGCTCCCACCCCTAAAACATGAAGCCGGCCCCCTGAGTCGGTTCCCCAGTTATTTTCTCTGCACACTTGCTGATCCTTCCTTATTATTTCATTGTCTCTCCCCAGACCAGGTTGTGGGTTCTGCGTGGGCAGGAAGTTTCCGGGTCCGTTTCATCCCGAATCTGGAGTGGTGCTCAGGACGGAAGGGAGGGAGGGAGGGAAGAGGGCTAGAGTTGGAGCGGTGTCTGGCCCTGTAGACTTCAGTGCACATCAGCCGCGATTTTCATCACTGATGTGACTGGTAACCAGGCCGTCCTTTCCTGTCTGGGGACTTCCCTGTAGTTGGGGGGCCTGTGGGAGGCCAGGGAGGTGCTCACCTTGCACACAAAGCTTGAAGGGGGCACCCAAAACACTCAGTGATGAAGAACATGGTGTTTTCGTGCAACATTTTTTTGAAAATCAAAATTAGGGGCGCCTGCCTGGATCAGTCGGAGTGTGTGACTCCTGATCATGGGTTGTGAGTTTAAGCCCCATGTTGGGTGTAGAGATCACGTAATAAACAAACAAATAAACAAACTTCTAAAAACTCAACAGTAGTGCAAGAAGTGGAAGATGAACCGATTATTAAAATTTCAGGACTCAACGGGATCTGTAACGGTGCCGTGCTGAGCCATCCTGGAGCCTGACGCTAAAGGAAAAATCAGAATACTGATACGGTCTTTATTCGAAACTTTGCTATTTTCTTCATCCTGCATTTTTGGCACTACTCTCAAGTTTTAAAAATATCATGGGATCGCAACACTGTGAGTCTTGATCGGTTATGGAACGCTTCGGTGCCCCTCTGGTTTGTGTGGTTCCCCTCCTGGGGCTGGTGGCCACAGGGATGGGGTTAGAATGCACACACTGTAGACTATGCACAGGTAGGGACGAGGGGGGATGGGGAGGGCAAGGACCAGGTCAGACCGCGGGGCTCTTTTGGGGACAGGGTCTGGTGTCCCACCAACGAAAGATACCTCTGAGGAGGCAGAGTCCTGCTGGGACAGACAGAGACAGAGGTGAGCTGGCTGGTGCAGGGAGGGGCTGGAGGGAACTGAGGGATTGGGGGGGGGCAGCATAAAGAGCAGGGCCAAGAAGGGAGACCCTGGGCTTAGGGAGACTAGGGGACGGGAGCCTGGGAAGGGCTGCACCAGGCCAGGTGTGAGGGGAGCGCGTCCCTCCTGCCTCCGCTCTCCTCCTGCTGGGGGGGTTCATGGGTATCCATCCTGTGCCCACGACCCCACTCTCAGAAGGGCCCTGCGCTGGGTGTCACACTCTGCTGTTCCCACTCTAAAATCCTTATTAATTGATGAATGAGGAGGTCCCTTGTTTTCATGTTGCACGGGGGCCCACAAATCACGTGATGGGGGCACCCTGCCTGTGGTGAGCTGGGTGAGAGGGGCTCTGGGCGGGGGTAGTTCTGGTAAGGCACTGCCCAGGGGAAAGTGGCCTTCCCCGTCCTTTTCTCCTGGGGTCCTGGGCAGCAGTGCCGTGTGGGGTCACGTGACACTGTCCATGGCATGTGGCAGGGGCAGCCGGAAGCCCAGAGTACAGCTCTCCAGCTGGCTTCTAGCCCCTTGTAGGTACGCTGTGTGACCTCAGCTGTGGCCTACCTCTCTGGGCTTCTGTTCCAACATTCCTGGACACTTGGGATGGGTACCCCTTGCGACCCCCATCCCCCGCCCACGCCAGGAGCCCAGGACAGTCCCAGCACGGGGAGGGCAGCTTCCCTCTGACCTACCTCTCGTACGGGCTGTATCTTTCCCTGGCAGCCACCTGGCTGTGTCCACTTCCCCATCCCAGGCTCTGGACTGCAACTTCCCAGTGTCTTTGGATGTGTAAACTGAGGCAGAGAGAGACAACCCCAAGTCAGAGACTCCCACCTGAAGTGTCTCAGCCCCTGTGCGGCAAGGCTGAGGCTCAGAGTCAGAGAGGAAGGCCTGGGAAGGAGGCAGGCCCCCAGGTTCCCCATCTCTGGCTCTGGCCCATCCTCCCTCCCGACCTGCCCCACCACCCCCGCTGGCCCTGACCCGTTTTCTGGATTTGGAAAATTTGCTGATGCAGAGAATTGTGGGCGAGATGTGGACTTTCTTCCCTGTTGCCTGTTTTTTCTGCCAGGAGATTGTGGGAAATAGAAAGTGTTGAGCGGCTTCCAAAAAGCTTGACCAAGACAAAGACCGATAATGTCACGGGCCACACAGGGATGATGGTTGGGGGGCCACGGAGAAGGAAGAAGCAAGGCAGGTAGACTTGGGGTGACTGGCTTTCTCGGACTCTGCTGGGCGCCCCGATCCTTCCACACCTGCCTGTCCCCTTCTCCCCCACGAGTTCGGGTGGCTGGGATGCCTCTGGATCCAGAAGTACTGAAACTAGGGTTGGAAGATGTTGCAAATAAAAATTACAGGCACACTGGGGTGGCTGGGAGGCTCAGGTCATGATCCTGGGGTCCTGGGATCGAGCCCCACATCGGGCTCTCTGCTCCGCAGGGAGCCTGCTTCCTCCTATCTCTCTGCCTGCCTCTCTGCCTACTTGTGACCTCTCTCTCTGTCAAATAAGTAAGTAAAACCTTAAAAAAAAAAAAAAAGAGCCTAAATGTGTCCCATGCAATATTTAGGATATACTTACACTAAAAAAAATTTTTTTTCATGGTTTATCTGAAATTCAGTTATGTGGGCAGACTGTAAACTGTAAAAGTAAAATACCGTAGGTTTGGAGAGTTAGGATAAAATAAAAAAAGGTAAAACGTCTCATTAATAACGTTTATGTGGATTACGTGTCCAAGTGAAAATATTGTGGACATCTGGGGTTAAATAAGGTCTATTATTAAAATTAATTTCACCTGTTTCTTTTTTACGCCTTTAATGTGGCGACTGGAAAATTTACACATGTGGTTGTCGTTAGGCTTCTGCAGGACGTGGGCACCTGCTGCTTCTGCCAACAGTGATGTTCCCGGATTTGACAGCAAAAGCCCCGCTGTGTTCCAGGAACACTTTCGGTCCCTGGGAAACCACACCAGTTGGGCACCTGCACCATTCACTACAAGAAGCTAGCAGTGTGCCCTGGGAGAGGTGCTTCCCTTCTGGGCCTCAGTTTCCCCATCAGGGCACTGGACTTGCAAGATGGTGACAGCTGCGGCAGGGGCCCAGCCCTAAGGAGGGGCTCAGACACAGCAGCCCATACCCTACCCCCCAGGCCTCCCCCAAACTCCCTGCACGTGCTTGGGCGCTGGGGAACCAGCGGAGGGAGAATAGGGTAGCGTCAGGGTGCTTCCCTGGGGTCCCAGAAATTAAAGGATCCCTCATGCCCCCATACCAAAACCACCATTTCTCTCCCCCTACAAAATCCTAGGACTATTCCCAGGGCTGCTTCCGGCCCATGGCTCCTCCCTCCTCCCTTGTGGCAGCTCCCATAGCACTGCCACTTGCCGGACACCTCCAGGCTGTAGACAGAAAGTTCTTTACACACCGCTGAGGCTCAGAGAGGCTGGTCTGGAGCCTGAGGTCACACAGCTTGAGCGACAGCACTGTGGCTTGAACTGGACACTTCCAGCGAAAAGGGAGACCGTGAACGAGCAAAGGAACAAAGCCTCCTTCCCGCCTGGAGCACAGAGGCACCACAGCCCGCAGAACTCTCCAGAAGGGCCCGCCTACCACCCTGGTTGTCCTCCGGTCTGTATGCATTTTGGGACTGGTGCGTTTGATCTGTGCGCTAGTGCGGTGAGGACAGGCTGCACGGGGCTGCTGTGCTCCCATTCTACAGGTGAGGAAGCTGAGGCCCTGTTAAGCGTGGCCCCAAGTCACAGCCAGCGGTACAGTGGGACTGCGCCCAGAAGCCCTGGCTGGACGAGACTAGGCCCTTCCGGCACGTGACACCAGAGCTAACATTTGCCTTTGCCATTTACAAAGCCTTGTCACCACCTTATCTCATCAACTCCCCCCAGGCAGGGGTGGGCAAATATTTTCAGTAACAAGTGGAGTTGACAGATGAAGAAACCGGGGGTGGGAGTGGGGGTGGGGCGGTGGGCACTTGCCCAAGGCCACTCTTCCCCATGAAGTGGCAGAGGGAACTTGGGCTTAAGACTGCGCTGGGACGGGTGTGAGCTGCTGGGGCCTGGCCCAGACTGGGTTCATGACCCCGGGAGCTGCTGCAGATCCCTGGGGAAATGAGGTCAGAACTGGAGGAGCCCCCCCTCCCCCCCCAACGGAGAGACCGGGAGGTCAGATGCCACAGGCGGAGGGGGGGCGGGTGTTGGGCCCCAGGGGAGAGTCTGCACTGGGACTGGGGGCGAGTCTGGTGGGGGCTCAGCCCCATCCTGCAGCCACATTCTTTGCTTTTGGATTCACCCATCTCCTCCTTCAAAACTAGGGGGAAAGTTCTGGCAGGAGAGCGCCTGCCCCGTGGTCAGGGAGGCTGGGGCTCCGGCCCAGGGGTCAGACCCACAGGGACTCTGACTCCCTCACCTCCAGCTGTGTGGCTTGGGGCAAGTGTCTTAACCCCTCTGAGCTTCCCTTGCCTTGTGCGGAGACACAGACAGCCGAGCAGCCTTCTCATCCCTGGTGCTCACGGGAATCGCCTGGTGAGAGTTTAAAGCCACCTGGACACACAGGCCGCTGGCCTGGAGATTCCGACCTGGCTGGGCCTGGGTGCGGCTGGCCCCGGGGAGTTTCACCCACAATTTGCTCGTGGGGAGTGGCTGGCTCCCTCTGTCCTTGGTGCGGCTGGGGGATGAGCGGAATCAACACAGCCTAAACCCCGCTGGCCCGGGGAGGGCCCCCCCACGCAAGCGCCCCTCCCAGCCTGCGGCCTGACCTCCGTGAGCCACACTCCTTGTGTGGTTGTGGGAAGAATCATGAGGTCTGAAAAGAGGAAATATGTCTTCCGAGGAGCCAAAACACCAGGATGGCAGGGGCTAGCTGGTGACCCCAGTGGGGGGAGGGGTCCTCACCGGAGCTGCAAAGCACCACCGACTCAACCGCTGAGGAACCTCCATGTCACCTCGCTCATTTACCGTGACTCAGTTTCCCCAACTCGGTTCTATGCCACTGACTTTTGAACTCGGGAGGACTTGACATTTGCCCGTTGGTGCTGTACCATGAGATAGTCCAGTCCCAGTGCAACCCCCACATGGGAAACAGCTCTGCTCAACTGGGAGACCCCCTCCCCACTATCCCCAACGGCTCTGATATTACCAGCAGTGGCTGTGAGCGACCTCCGGGGCCACTGCTGACCGCGAGTCAGCAAGGGGCGGCGAAGGCCCAGATGGAAAGACTCTGCAGCCAGAGCCGATGTGGAAGCCTTGGGAATGCCAGAAGCAGGAGCAGCGGCCCGGGAAACTGGGGGGGGGGGTGCCCACTTGCCTCCTGGGCCCTGGAGGCCGGAACCCAACCAGGCAGGGGCCAGGCAGAGAGAGGAAGTGAGGCCAGTGGGACTTTCTGGGTTTTGTTCTGCTGATGGACTGTGGGCGTCTAGTGCCGGAGACACAGCGCTGGGTCGGACTGTGTGCTGTCCTGGACCCCGGGGCCAGAAGCGCCCAAGGCAGCCATCTGTTTCCCTCTGGCCTCTGTGGCTGTTGCCCCTTGGTCCTGGGGAGCGGGGGCATCACTGTCTTTGTTGCTTTTGGCTCGCACGCTGCTGAAAAATGTCATGTTTGCCACTGTTATCGGTTTTACCAGCCCTCGGGGCCTTGCCTTCTCGGGCAGGTGGGGTCAGGGCCCGGGCGATCTAACCTAGGGTCAGGTGCCTGGATCTTTCCCAGCGACGGGACAGGAGGGAAGAACAGCCCTGAGAGCATTCTGCACGATTCTTCCCTGAACAGTGAACAGTGCTTGTACCCAGCGTGGAAGTCCTAAGAAGTGGGCTTCGGGGCTCCAGGGTCAACACGGGAGGCAGGATTCCAGAGCCCTGTCCTCGCCCACGGAGGCCCCCCATGGCTGGAGGGTCTCTTACAAGCTTACAAATGGCAAATGGGAGCCTGCACTCCCCTGCTGGACCACCTCCAGGGCTCCCCGCAGTCCCCAGGCCCACCCAGGCCCCTGCAGAAGCTGACCTGGAAAGACCTCCCCGCCCGTCCCTGCCCTCTTCCCAGGCCCCAAGGGAGCATGCTCCCTGCTCTGCCCACCATGCCCTGCTTTGCCTTCCTCTGGTTCTGGGCAAACCTCTCTAGCTCTATCTCAATTCCTGGAGCTCAGACCAAGGTGGGGAGACTGGTGCTTGCACTTCCCCGGCCCTACTGCGTGCTGGCTACCAACGTGCCCGCAGCGCCCCGTGGCGGTGAGCAAGGATACAGAGGCGCCAAGAACATTTTCCTCGTGGCGGGGCACTGGCTGCTCGGAGAAGCCTGGGAGGGACACAGGGAGGGAGGTGGTGGTCAAGCTCTGTCGTACCACCCGAGGCGCCTGGGGACCCGTCCAGCTGGGCATAGAGGGCTGGAGTGTGGGGGCCAAGGCGTCTGGGCTGGGGTGCAACTGTGGGTGCTGTTGGCAAAGAGAAGACGTCACAGTCTGGGGGTCAGAGGAGCTCCTGGAGAGAGAAAGGAGGCCAGGACGGAGAGGGCCCCGTCCCCATGGCCTGCTCAGGTGCACGGACCCCCACCACCTCGGGGGGATGCTGTCGGGCCCCGAGGTGGAGCCCAGCAGTGCTCAGTAGATGCATCTTCACGGGGCCGGTGACATCCCCGCTTTGGTTGTGACTCTGGAGTCCCCGGACCTCAGGCAGATCCCGTGAGGATCTTGCAAAGCAGCTTAGAGGCTTAGAGTCCTGCCTGGCTCAGGGCTGAGGTGACGGTGATGGGGAGGAAGGGGCAAGGGGAGGGACGGAGGGGGACAGAGGGGGATGGTACTGCCCGCAGAGAGAAGGCCAAGACCAACGTGAGGACGAAAAGAGCCACCGCCCAGTCCGTCCTAGCTGGAGCCCGGCCGGGGCTCCAGGCGGAAGCTCTCATCAGCCACAGTCACAAACGGGGAGACCAAGGGGCAGCGAGGGGCTGAGCCTGGCGGCCTGTGTCCCCGGCGCCCAGTTCCTTCTCGGTGAGTGGGCTGTGGTTTCTGAGGAACCACCCAGAGTTGAGACCAAACGGAACCACAGCCGGCTTCCAGCTGGGGTCCTCGTCCCCGCCGCGTTCTTCACCATCACCATTACCAACACCTTCGTCACCACCACGGTCACAATCACGCCCCGCAGAGCCGCAGCTGCAGCCTGGACGGGGGGTGGGGGGTGGGGTGGGCACAAGATTGCTTCTTGTCTGCACATTGGAGTGGGGTGGGGTCCAACAGTGGGACGCGGGCACTGGGACCAGTGCTGGGGAAGGATGGGGCTGGGACCTAGGTGCTTCCCTGAGGAGACAGGAGCCCCCCCTGCTCAGGGGCTGTGTACAGCAGGACCCGACAGGCCCCAGGCCCCTTGGACTGATTTCTCCCCGCATGCCGGGCAGCCCGCCGCCTGAGCGCCCCGCCGCCTGCTCTCTGTGGCGCTGGGCTGCTGCCAGAGGGCACAGTCAGGTCCGGGCAGGCGCTGGAGGCTCTGCATGTTTGCTGCGCGGCTGGAGGTGGAGGAGAGGCCCGGCTGTTTGGGCTTCGGGAGGTTTGCCCAGATGTCGACTGCACAAGCGAGTGTGGTGGGGAGGGGGGACGGCAGGCAGCCTCACCTCCAGACGATTCCTGCATCGAGCCGATGCGGTGCTGCTCGAACGGTGGAACGGGGGGCATGGAGGCTAAAAATGCCGTCGGGCCGGGCCTGGCTCCACTCCCCTCACAAGTCCGTGCAAGGACAGGCCTGTCTACCTCTGGCTGTCAAGGACTGCGGACCTGAGTCCAGGCCCCCGCGGCCTTTCCTCTGGAACCACCCCCGCGTCCCCCGCCGGCCTCCACCTTCCATTTCAGCAGGCTGCCCGTCGCTGTGTCACCAGTCGGGAGGCAGGGACAGATCTGTGTCTGCTCCTGTGCCCTCCTCACTCTGAGATCTGTGGCCCTCTGAGATCTGTGGCCCTTCACCTGCACGGTCAGGCACAGGATCCTGGGCACAAGGACGTCTGGGCTCAGAGGGTGCTGTCCCACGAGCCCAGCGCCCCCCTCTCCAGGTGGACAAGCTCGGGGTAGTGAAGGGAAGTGGTCCCTTCAGGCTCACCCAGCAGGAACAGCCTTGGAGATCCACCTAGTGCTACCTCCCCCTCCAGATGCCCGTGGCCCCCAGGAGGGAGCCCGGACATCCCCGCCCTCCAGTGACGCACCCAGCAGGCATTTATCCCCGGGCGCTGTGCTGAGAAGTGGGCATACAACAAGGGAGAAAGACCCCGATCTTCCTGTTCTCAAGGAGATGATTGCCTGGGGCCGGGGGAGGTAAGTGCTTAGGTGTGCTATCATGAACTGACCTCTCTGGGGATATCAGGAAAAGCTGCCCCAGGACAAGAAAGCCGGGCCAGCAATGGAGTGGTGGGTAAGGATTGACCAGGAGAGAAGCCTTGTGGGTGAGGGCAGCAGCAGGTGCAAAGGCCCTGAGGTTGCAAGGAGATTTCTGAGAAACTGAGGTGTCTGAGTAAGGACAGCCAGGGCTCACAGAAGCCAGATCCTATAGGGCTGGTGGCCATGGAAGGAATTTGGTCCCCGCCCCCACACTGAGAGCAAAAGGAAGACCCCCCCCCGCCCCAGAAGGGTGACAGGATCAGGCCTGCGGTGTGAAAAGGTGGTGGGGAGGATGAGGGCAAGCATGGGTCAGGGGCTATGGCAGCTGTCCCAGGAAAGCATCAAGGTTCTAGCCACTTCCTGTTCTCACAGGGGACCCGCCAGATTCCAGGATGGTGTGTGTATGTGTGTGTGTACACACGTGTGAGTGTGTGTGTGTTGTGGGGATGGGAGGGGCAGAGAGGTCAAAGTGACAGCAGGCGGGGCTTGCTGTGGTGAGAAAGGTCAGAGGGGACGTGGGTATGGTCTCTCCTCCTTCCCAAAGGTCCAGACTAATGGGGGTACAGAATCCCATCATGGCCTCTCCCTTCACCTCCCTCCACCTGGCCCTCAGCCCAGGCCCCCTGCAGCTCTGCCCCCCTCAGTATCAGTATTTTCTACACATATAAATACATACACACGTATGTTATAACCTGCACACAGTGTCCCACACACCGAGGACTGCAGACATGCTTTCTACGTGACCACCAGCCGGGTCAAGACAGGAGCCGTGCCCAGCACCCCAGAAGCCTCCCTGGGGGCCTCCCCATCAACCCCGTTCCTGACTTTCCCCACGCATCAGTGCTGTCTGCTCTGGATCCTGACATCAGCGGAATCTCACAGAATGTCCTCGCGTGTGTCTGGATCTTTCTGTCCACTCTGTGGCTCTGGGGTTCACTCGCATGGACGTGAGGGCCAGTGGTTCCCCTTTTTATTACTGAGCCCAGTTCCAGTGTCCGCATACACCACAGCTGGCTTATCCATGCCCAGCTTTTTCCTGTGACGGTTCCCAGGCAAGCCTCGGTGGGGACATCTGCTTTCATTTATTTGGGGTGAAGTCGGACGGCCGGGTCATAGGGAGGGCGAGTGTGCAAGCTTATTAGAAACCACACATGGCTTTCCAGAAGCTGTGCCCCCCTGTTCTAGGGGACTGGTGCCGCCCCTGCGCTGGACCCCACCAGCCCCAACACCCAGCGGCCTGGCCCGTCAGTGCTTTGCAGGTGGCCTCTGCCCTAAGGGGAGAAAGGCCCTGCCCCAGCAGCCCTGCTCGTCTCCCTAGCCGGGTCTTGGGCTCGTTCCCACCTCCGGCCTCACACTGTACCCAGCCCAGAGGCTCACAGTTCCCTGAACACATGTCACTTCTGTCCTCCCAGATGAACTGTCCTTTCTGCCTGGAGCACACGTCCCTCCACTGCCGTCCCGGGGACAGCCTCCTGGGCCTCTCAAATCTCCCTAGAGCATCTTGGTGACCCACTGGTGTGCCCTAGGCCCTGGCCAGCATCTCTGGCCCCACGTTCTCTCGCCTCCTGTAAGCCACACTTGCTCAGGCTCTCCTGAGCACCCCGAGTTTGCCTTGGGGTGGGGACGGCGGCTGCTGCTCCCAGCCAGGGTCTCGGGGGCAGGAGGCCGCTGTAACCACGAAATTACTGAATCAGCGAGGCCGAGGCTGGGTGGACACGCAGGCAGGTGTGACCCCCGGCTGGTGAAGCACGCACACGGCTCACGTGTGCAGCTCGACGGTGTTTGGTGGACGCGGACGCCCGTGGGGCCGCCACGGAGACCGAGGCATGCGACACACCCAGCTCCGCCTCCGAATTTTCTCCCCACAGGTTAGTGCTGCCTGTTCTTGGACTTGCTATAAAAGGAATCACACAGGCTGTTCCCTCTGGTCTCTGCCTTCCCTGGCTTGTTCCAGACTCCTCCTCCCTGTCTCCTGGGCCTTGCTGGGTCCCCTCTCGAGGGCACCTGGCCTTTTGATCAAGGCAAACCCTGGCCCATGAATGTCCCCCTGGTCCACCAGGCCACACATCTGGGCTTGGTGCGATAACACGGCGAGCCACTTCCTATTTGTGGGGGCAGCCTTAGAGGTGGGCCCCCTCGGGGCAGTGTGTTTTCATGCATCAGCACCTGGGAGCTCAGGAAGGTCTCGGACCCCATCCCAGACGCACTGTCTAGGAAACCTGCCTCTTTCCTTTACTTCAAATCCCCGCTGCTGCTGACACCAGATGTGTGGGTGTTTCCTGCACCGACCAATTCTCCTCTGCCACAGCTCAACCGGTTCTGACACCAGCTGGAGCTGGCCCAGACCCCGCGGGTGAGGGGCTCAGCCCCACAGACACCCTGACCCACACTCTGACTTGGCTGCAATCACAGGTTCCCATGACCCCTCGTCGGGCGCATTAGTTTGCTCGCGTGGCTCCCAGAACACCGGAGAACGGTGCAACTAACCATTACTGGTTCATTACAATGGCTGTGGCCCTGGACGCAGGGTGAGGTCCGGGAGGGTCCCGAGCACAGGAGCTCCTGTCCCTGTGGAGCCCAGGTGTGTCCACCCCCTGGCACGTGGGTGTGCTCACAGCCTGGAAGCCCTCCAAGCCCTACACCTTAGGGACTTTAAGGGACGCTTCGTCACACAGGCAGGATGGACCATGAGCCTGGTGTCCTGCCCCCACCGCCCCTCCCAGGAGGATGGGGGGGTGGGGCTGCTGTGCTGGAGCCACTCTGGGTCACCTCAGTGGGACAAAAGGCACTCCCCCCACCCAAGAAAGATTGCAGGAGGACGTCTGTGTCGGAACTGGGGTCAAAGATCAACTATCACCATAAAAGATGCTTTAGGATCCTTTATGGGTCAGAAAGCTACAAAGGTTGGAAGAGCTCTGGCCAGGAGCCAGGAGAAAGACCAAACTATGCATTCCTTCACGGCAATGCCCCATTAGCTAGGGCAGAACGTCGTTGGAGGGGGGGTTAGCCTGGCAGCCTCTGCTCCCACGAGCCCTCCAGGGGTTCTGGTGCAGCTTGGGTGTGAGGAGCCCTGACTCCCGGCGCGTGAGCGCACCGGCGATGAATCAGACACAATGGGAACACCGCTTTCTTTGAGTAAGACGACACTATCTTCCTTCTAAAGAACGTGGAAGGTTCTGCTACACGGGCCTGACGTCGTCTGATCCGTAATCAGAGTACCGGCTCGAGCCTCCCCAGCAGACCGGCCAGTTCCCAGCTGCCTGCCTGGCTCAGCGCTGATGGGGGGTAGAGACGGTGCCCAAACGTCCGTCCCACACGGAGGGAGCTGGGGGGTCCCAAGGTGTCTGTAGTCACCCTGTCGGTAGGGGCCCCCCATGCCAACTCTTTTCCACTGGCTTCTCACACATCTGTTCTCTAGCTTCTCTGTCCTGCTCTGAGCCCCGGGAACCTGGTGCCCTGACCGGCCGGCTTCTGCTTGGGTTCCATCAAGGACAGACTGGAGCAGGACGGCAGAGGGCAGAAGGCAGAGGGGAGAGGAGAGGGCATGGTAGAGTGCTGGCCAACCTGAACAGCCAGCCTCGGGGGCATGGTGGGAAGCCCTCATTTACAGTGCTGGTCACTCTCTGTGGTGTAAATGTTGCCACCAGCATCAGTTTCAAGCTACTGCGTCGAGCTGTGACGGCTCCGCGCGCTAAGTCGGGGACAGGCGTGCGGGAGGACTGCCGCGGGCATAGATGACATCATGATCACAGCTTGTGGCAAAATGCCGCAAAATCATCAGGAAGTGAGGAGTTCCAAGGATGGATTATCTTTGTTTGGAATACGATTCATATAATTTTTAAACATGGGGGTGTTTCATAACCGGTTCACAAAACTCCTGAAAAGGTCCCAATCAGCTCTGGCAAGTGAGTGGGCACGAGCGGGTCTGGGTGCAGTGTCGGCCTGGTGACATGTCGTCGGCCGTAGCCACCCGGAGAAGACACTGCGGCCAGTGTCAGCCTGATTCCTCTCCCCAGGTCTCCCTCCGCTCCAGTGACACTCTCTCCCCTTGTCCCTTCCTGCTCTGCTATCCCCAGGATGCCCCAATGCTTCTTGTTCCCTTCCTGGCTCCCCTAAAGGGTGTCCTGGGAGTGGCAGACAACGGAGGAGATACCCACCCCTGTTCGCACCACAGCCTACCTGCCCCCTCTTTTACTTCTCAACCTTCTGCACAAGATGTCATTGGAAGAAATGATTCCGACACCAGAAACCAGAAAACCCTGGGGACGTGGGGAGTTTTTCTAGGACAGAAAGGCATTCCTTATAAAAGGGACTGCACCCCTCAGGCGTCCTCGTGGGCGGCTGTGGCAGCTGGAATGACCGTCTCTCGGGGTAACAATGCCCATGGCTGTGAACCCAACCATCCCTTGTGAGGGGTTTGTCTTAGACATGGATTTGCACCCATCTGAAGTGATGTCTGTCTAGACTGATTCATTGCAGCATTGTTGAGAAGAGCTGAAAATGGGACGGGACCAAATGCCAATCGTTAAGAGACTCGTTAAATAGGTTCTGGCACATTCTTACAATGGAGCATTTTGCAGCCATGCTTTCTGGAACGACATGAGAGGTGCCCTGTGATTGTGAGGGAAATCAGGTCTGCCCCTGTGTGTGCAAGACAGGGGAAGGGAAGAACGCAGAGTAGAGGCAGGAGGGAGAAAAGGAAGGCGGAGTGGGGGGTGGTGGGGAGGAAGGATGCGCAAGGGGCAGGACAGGGAGGCTCTCTCCCAGGTGGCGAGCTGGGTGCCTGGGGACACACTGCTCTCTCCACACCCACTTGCACTTTGAGGACCGTACTGTTTCCACGGAGCACGCCTGGTCAGCATGTAGATAAAATTCAAACATAAAAAAGCAAATGCTTATGGAGTTTCACGGAGGCCTCCCCACCACTTGGGTCCCCAGAACTCGAGCTAGGGCCTCGCCCCTCCTGCCAGCTGACCAGGGCAGAGGCACACCTCCAAGCCCTCCATGGCCTCCGCTTGGCTCCGTGGGGACAGGACACCTGTGTTACACCCTCCCTCCTCCCCCCCCTCAGCTCAGCGCCCACCCGAGCGAAAGAGTGAGCTGGGAGCTGGGGTATGGAGTGGCGAGCCCAGCCGCACCGAGGGCTCACATGCCCCGTGGTCCAGGGCCTGGCTCAGGGCGTGCTGGCGGTATCTATGGATTGACTGACTGCAGGACAAGGGCCCACACGCTCTCCTGGAACAGACCTTCTGGATAGTTCTACAGGAAGCTTGATTTCAGGTGTTTTGCCTTCCCCGTGACTCATCGGATGACCTCGTGCAGGGGGTGGCTTTAGAGCAACAGTTCTCAAACTTGCCGCCCACACACCCGTACTGCTTGCAGAACCAGTGTTTCCTGGGACACACTTTGGGACCCCTTGGCTAGACATTTACCTAAGCAACGACTGTCACCCTTGAGGCCTGGAGAGAACAGGGATTCAGTGAGTCAAATACAGCGGTTGGGGCTGGGAGGACTGCAAGGCCCGGGATACCAGCCTGGTCTCCTACTCCAGAGACACTTGCTGATTGAATTGGTGTGGGGTGTGGCTCAGGCGCTGGGAGTTTGAAGAACTCCCCGGGTGCTCCCCATGGTCAGCCAGAGTTGAGAACCGTTTTTCTAGATCTGGGATTGGTGGGAGGGGCAAGAGGGGGGGAACTTTGTGTTGCAATCTGGGGTCACATTACTAGGGGCATCACCCATAGAAGGTGGAGGTGAAGGTACTGTTTGGGCACTGATCAATGATATTTGGTTCTGAGCCCGCATCTTAACAGAAAATTGGAAAATGTCTGGAAAAGAGGAACCCATATGGCCAGAAGGTTCCAGATTGGGTCTTTAGGGGCTCACACTAGGCCTGCTCTTCCTGGACAATTCCTGCCATAGACTGAGAGGTGGCAGGCACTCCTTGGAGAGTGGCTCCATGGGTCACAGCTGCCCTCAGCTCTGTCAATTTAGGGCTCGTCATTGAAGCCATTCTGGTTTCACAAGTGCCCTGCGGGACGGTCACTCCAGGAAAGGCTCCCTGAGGATGGGCTGAAGATGCTGGTGAGGCTGAGAGAGGCCCAAGTCTTTCAACCAGATCAGTGACCCCTGAGGCGCGGGTGGGGTGAGACCAGCTAGCTTGAGGTACAGTTCAAGGAGATCATGCATATTCCAGAGGTGGGAGAGAGGTGAGGGGTCAGGAAAATCCTGTGGGCTGAAGCTGGTGGCAGGGGCTGGGTCCCCCAGGCAAGGCCGCAGGGAGGACCTTGGTCTCGGGGCTCACCATTGTATTCCGAGCTGCACGGGGGAGCAAGACGATGCCTGGATGTGGGGGAAGGTGGGTGGTCAGGGAATGTCTCTGAGGAAGTGACATTTCCACTGATACCCACAGGGCATGGGCGGAGAGTCAGCCACAGGAAGAGCACTCTAGGCAGAGAACAGCACAGGCAAAGGCCCTGGGGCTGGCAGGTTTGGTGTGAGGACCGCAGTGGGACTGGGGCTGGGGAACGGGGCATGACGGTGTGGCGGGTGGAGGCCGGCCACATGGGGCTTTGAGAGGCCGTGTGGTGAGCAACACCCTTCAGGGGCCGGTTCCCAACGGAGTGACCTGGGGCAAGCAACTTAACGGCTCTGGGCCTCAGTTTCCTCACTGGTAAAATGGGGACAAAATTAGCGACCATTGCACAGGACTGGGAAGGGCACAGCGTATGGACAACAAAGCCTGGCATACAGTAAGCTCACAGAAATGTCCCCCTCCTTTGCCCTCCTCCCCTCCTCCTCACCCTCCTTCTCCATGGAGGAGCCCAGGAGACAGAGCTGGGCCTAGAAACCAGGTCAACCGGCTTGGGGTTCTGGGTCTTTTCCATTCTGACTGCTCCCTCCCACCTCTCCCTTGTATACACACCCTGATCTGGAAGAGTCTGCAGCTGGCAGAGGCCCAGGGTTTTTGGATCCTCTCCAGGCCCCTAATTGGGAGTTTCTGTGTCCCTACCACTGTGACCACATCCCTGGAAGGAGGATTTGGCGAGCCTGCACGCCGCCCCCCACTGGCCCCGCAGGTTGTGTGTGCCCTGGCAGGCTTCCTGCCTCCTGCCAGGTGGGAAGGAGCTGGAGTGTCCCTCAGCATGATCCTCGGGCTCTGGCAGGGACAGGAAGGGACAGGCAGCGACTGGTGGGGGGAAGATACAGCTGGGGGGAAGGGAGACTCAGAGGCCAGACCTCCCCGTCCTTAGTTCCCTGTGGGGACCAGGACGGCTCCCCGGAAGTGCCCTTCCTTCCCTCCAGCTGCTCGGAGTCAAGGCTGACTCCTCCATTCACACCCAAGTCATCAGCAACCCCCCTGCCCGCAAAACCGTCTGGAGTTTGACCACCTTGAACAATGTCTGCAGCCACCAAGTCTCTGCCACATGGCCTCCCGAATGAACGGAGCATGTGGCACCCGGTCTTGCTCAGACCACAGCCCGTCCTCCACCCAGCCACTGGGATGACCACACCACCCAAAGCCAGACAGTGTCCCTAGCCCTCTGATGACCTCCCTCTTGCCAGGGGTCCAAACCAGTCTTCTCTGACCTGCCCTCCTCACCTGTCTGACGTCTCCCACTGCCCTGCCCTTCTGGGCTTCTGGCTGCTTTCAGCACAACTGTGCCACAAGCCCTTTGCCCCTGCTGTTCCCTGGACTGAGAATGCCCTTCTCTCAGACATCCACGGGACTTGTTCCCTTAGTTCATTCAAGTCTCTGCTCAAATGTCTTCCCAGTGAGACCAGAACACCCTGTATAAAAGAGTAACTCCCACCCTCCTTATCCAGCTGTGTTTCTCTATATGCCCTCGCCACCACTTCACATACTTCATGCTTACTTATCCATTTGTTTGTCTGGACACCCACACTGGGATGCAATTTTCCCGAAGCCAGGGTGTTTTCTGTTCTGTTCCCACTTAAGGGCTTGCGCATAGCAGGTGCTCAATAAATATCATTATATAAGCTGAGCCTATGGGTGACCTTTATGCAAGAGATCACCAGGACAGCTCTCTCCTGGGCTCCTTCCTCTGGGACTGACCTTTCTGTCACTGGAGGCACAGCATCAGAGACGTCAGCTCCTACATGGTGCCTTAAGGCCCCTGGCACTCTGGGAGTGGTCACGTGGCTTTCCTGCCAGTGGAGGCTAAGAACACCAGCGTGGGAGCCGCTTTCTGGCCATGGAATTGGGGTAGGTCACATTCCATTCATTCAGCCAGTGTGGGGCTGGTGCTCTGTGTGGGCAAGGGCCAGGAGCTTGGGGGACAGACCATGCCGCCTGTTCCTGGTGGGGCTCAGAGATCAGAGGAGGGGACGGTGAGCCAGCAAAGACCAGACGCGAAACTGACGATGGGTGTGGGGAGGGGCGGGCACAGACACCTCGGTCCCCTGGCACGGGAGGCTTTTGGCAAGGGCAGGGAAGAAAGGCTGAAGGCATCAGCCGGAGGCTGCTGGGCGAGAGGGAGACCGCCTGCAGGGGTGCAGGTGGGAAAGGCAGAAGCCAGAGGGGCTTGAGGTGCACAGAGCAGAGAGGGGAGTCTCGGGAGAGGGGCAGAGGGCTCCTGGGGGAGGGATGGCCCCTGTGGGGATTGCAGAACAGAGACAGCCCAAAGGACCAAGACTAGAGGCTGTTGTGACGGTCAGCGAGGGTCCCGGAAGTGGCAGGGTGCGGGGGTGAAGGGCAGGATTGGAGAAGCTTCCAGGCAAAGCCAGGGTGTCAGGGTTCTCATCTGTAAAGGGTCAGTCCGGGTGCCCTCTGCGGGACTTTCTGTCACAGATGCCCAGAGTCTGCTAGGCCAGCCCTGCTCCCGCCATCTCCCGGCAAGTGGCTTGGGGAGCGGCAGGAGGGGGCAGCAGGTGTGGCTAGTCCAGCACACGTTGAATGCAAACCCCACACTCTCTCCGGGGCAGCGCTGAGACCCCATCCCACCGCGGACAGAGAGGATACAGGAGCGCGGGCCGAAGGGTAGTTCCCCCAAAGACACACCCAAGTCCTAACCCCAGGAACCTGTATGTGACCGGTATTCGGAAAAAGGATCTTTGCAGATATAATCCATTAAGGATCTAGAGATGAGACCCTCACGGATTCAGCACAGGCCCTGTCCAAAGACAGGTGTTGTTTTAAGAGAGAAGGCGAGGGGCGCCTGGGGGGCTCGGTCATTAAGCGGCTGCCTTCGGCTCAGGTCATGGTCCCAGGGTCCCAGGACGGAGCCCCGCATCGGGCTCCCTGCTCAGCGGGGGGTCTGCTTCTCCCTCTGCCTCTGCCTACTGCTCCCCCTGCTTGTGTTCCTTCTCTCTGCTGTCTCTGTCTGTCAAACAAATAAAATCTTAAAAACCAAAAAAAAAGAAAGAGGGGGGAAAAAAAAGGGATGCCTGGGTGGCTCAGTTGGCTAAGCGGCTGCCTTCGGCTCAGGTCATGATCCCAGCGTCCTGGGATCGAGTCCCACATCGGGCTCCTTGCTCAGCAGGAAGCCTGCTTCTCCCTCTGCCTCTGCCTGCCACTCTGTCTGCCTGTGCTCACTCTCTCTGACAAAAAAAAAAAAAAAAAGAGAGAAAGAGAAGGCAACTTGACAGACACAGGGAAGCCATGGGTCCACGGAGGCAGAGCTTTGGAGGATGAGGCCATAGGCTAGGGAAGCCCGGGGCCCCCAGAGTTGGGAGAGGCAGGAGGGGGCCTCCCCCATACTGTGGGGTATGGTCCTGCCCATACTGTGATCTTAGGTTCTGGCCTCCAGACCTGGGAGAAGATAGGTTTCTGCTGCTCTAAGCCCCCCACTTGTGTCTCCATGGTACCACTGCCCCGGCCACTCACACAGAAGGGACTGCAGGCACGTGAGCGTCTGACCTAAAGGTGATTTTGTCCAGGACCACTTTTCCTCCAGAGCTTCAGGCTCCCGCCCAGCGGTACACCTGCTCTCTGTCTTGGGAGCTGGAGAGGCAGGGAAGGTGGTTCTGGGGGACATGGTAGGTGGGGCCTCGGCCCCCGCCCCCAGGACCACCTTCCCAGCTTCTTGTCTGCCCAAGACGGAGTTGTCAGAAGTTGGGGACAAGGGGAGCGGGTGCGGGGTGTGGCCTGGCTGTGCTCAGCCTCATTGGCCCGGGGCGGCAGCCTCCAAGCCCCCGCACTAGGCTGTCAACCTTGGAGGCTGCTTCAAACGGGAAAAGGGATTGCAGAGGAGCCCACGTTCTCCCAATCGCGGGCGAGGCCCCCCCGTGTGAGTGCAGTGATGCAGAGCCACGCTGATCCCCAGAACACCCAAGGCCAGGGTTGGGAAGGGTGGCGCCGTTTATGCTCCGCTCACCCCACCAGGAGGCTCAGTGCGTCCCTTGCATTACAGCACAATGTGCCGCAGCTTCCCCTCCTGGGAGCTGCCATTACAGGATTTTACAGACAAGGAAACTGAGGCACATGACCTTCCCACAGTCACACCCCCTTCAGTAAACGGCAAGGCTGGGTCAGAAACCAGAAGAGCCCAATCTCGGCGGAGCAGCTGAAAGGCATAAACGAGGGGCCTCTGACCAAGGCGAGGGCCTGGGGAAGCAGAGGCCGAGAACTCGGGTAGAGCCGGGCTGGGGCAGCCGGCAGAGCCCAGGGCTAACTGAGGTCTGGACGCTGCCCAGCCCAGCTGTGTGTTCTCTGGGGTGGAACCAGAGGCCGTGGAGGGGGGGGGGGGGACCCTGGCCTGGGACTTGGGTTTGCGCCGGGGGTTCAGGGATCTCCGGCTGACTCTTGAGGGCGGCCAGGACTTGCAGAGGAAGGACGGGAGCGGGGTCAGATCGCAGCCTGCGTCTCCAGGCAGGAAGGGGGAGGCAGTGCCCGGGCCGAGTCTCCGACGGGGTTAGCTGGACAGAGAAACCCCGGCCAGGGGAAAAGCGCAAGTGAAAGTCAAGCCAGAACCTTCTGAGAACAGTCAGGAGCCCGAGAGGCCACAGCGTTCCTGGCTGTGGGGAGGGTGCGGAGGTGGGATGGGGTGACCTTGCCGGATCTGTGGTCCCTCCGCCGGACTTGAGGTTCAGGCAGTGGAGCGTGGGGCCCCCTGGGGAACTTGCTCACCACATGTGAGGCTCCAGCCTGATTTCAGAGACTCTGAGTCAGGAAACAGAGCCGAGGTGAGAGGCCCAAGATCCAGACAGACGGAGGCTTGAGGGCTGACCTGCCCCTGTCTGCCTCTGCCGGGCCCCAGTGTGGCCGGTGGAAGAGGGTGTGGTGCTGGGAGTTGGGAGGGGTGAGCGCCCTGAGGAGAGCCCTCGTCTAGCTGCGACAGGTCCTGACGACCAAGGTCAACGTCTTGCTGCGAGCAGCTTGGGCATGTATGTGCCATTATGTGTCATTATGCGCTGGGGCCACCCATGGCCGAACTCCATGTGGGTGGGACCAGAGTTAGCCCATTTTACTGCTGGGGAGACTGAGGCTCAGGGGTCACGGCGCTTTCCCAAGATGGTACAACAGCAGGTTGTACAGCAGGCGGGGGCTCACGCACGCGTGCTTGCTCCGGGGCTGGAGGGCCAGAGGGCCTCGCTGCCCCCTCTCGGGAGCCTCATCCTCCTCTCTGGCCAGGTGAGGCCCCCATACCAGACCCCCAGCTCCCCCAGAGACACTCTGCCTCTCCCTGCTGAAGCCCCCTCCTTACCTGGTGACACACAGGCTGGGTGCTGCAGGGTGACAGGTGACCAGGGCTGGCTGGGGAGGAGCGGGCACAGTGTGGCTGGTCCTCCTTCAGGGGACACCCCTGCCCTGACTTGAATGTAGCAACAGGAGAGCAGGGGTACAAGAGTCCACGCTGTCCTGTTTGTCGCATCACAAAGTCCTACCCTGTGCTGGCCGGGGGTCGGGGGAGGGAGTCTCAGAGCAGTGCTGCCCCGGGGGCCCTGGCCTGGCTCAGTTCCCCCCGTCTGCAGAGACTCTACTGGGGCACCTGCAGCCTTGGGGGAACACCAAGTAAATGGGCACATCTTGTCAAGGTGAGTCCCGGGCAGGAGGGAGCTGGGTGAGAGGCACGGGTTTGCTTCCGAGCTCTGGTCTGGGGACTGGGGACGGGGGCCATTGCTGTCAGCCCAGCACCACGACCTGAGAACCTGCCGCAGGTGCGGCTGGCAGCCAAGGTCTGAGCCTCCGGAAGACTAGGTGTCCCCATCTGTGGTGTGGGAGCGGACCCGGTGCATCAGGCCTGTGGGCATCTGGGGCATCTCTGACAGATGACCACCCCCCACCCCCCGCCCCTCTACTGGGGCCCAGGACGGGGCAGATGTCCTTCTCTACGTACCGGAATCTTCTGGACGAAGCTGCAGAAAGAGAAGCGAACCACAGCTCTGAAACAGAGGTGCTGGAGCCGGCAGAACCCGGAGGTGTCACCGGCATAGGAGTAGCAGAGGGAGGACGCTGCCCAGAGTCCAGGCTCGCATGGCCTTTCCGAAGGACCCACGAATCATTGCGTCCGACATTTCCAAACGTTTTCTCCCTGCAGCCACAGAGGCTTTTAAAACACACACAAGAAAAATCTCATGTGGAGGGCCAACATGGAAAATTCCAGAATGAAAGAACTCGTTCGCAAGCTTCCATCTGTTTTATAAATTAAAACGGATGCGTTCACGCTGCGCCCACTCAGTCACGGCCACACAGCTCCCAAGGGATGACGTCCGGATTGGGAACCCGTATCTGGGTTCAAACGAAGCATGTCCCAGCCTCTGTGGTCACCAGCAGTCCTGAGAAGTGACAGAAGTGGAAGAGGACGCCCGTGTAAAGCTATGGTTTGCTTGTGTGTGGAGGTCACAGGTAGAACAATGATGCTCGAACACAGTCACGTCTGGGGGGCCCAGGCACGACGCCTGGATCTCTGTGTCACCCATAAATTCCACCAGCCCTGCGGGAAGCTATACCTGGTCCTGGGAGAATCTCCCAGATTTCCGTGGCCGGAAGGGAAGGACTTGATGATGGAGAGAATGTGTCACCCTCACCTAATCTCCGCCTGCACCCAGCCCCCCTCTGCTCTCCAGCAGCAGCGGCCGCCCTCTTGCCGCACCCTGGCCCTTAAGGGTCTTTCTGGTGCAGGGACTTGAAGCCAAAGATCCGGACTGTTTCTCTGGTCTTGGCTGGTGCCGGTGCAGGAGGGGGGCTGCGGCTGGAAGGGGCAGAGGCGCGGCGTGCTGGCTGATCAATGTCTCTTGCGTGCTGGGGGTCCGGGAGGCCCTCCAAGGGGCTCCCCCTGCCTGGGGCTGTTCCTGGTTCTTCACATCCCCCCTGCGGAAGGTCAGCCACCAGCTGCTTCCCTGGACGGGGCTGGCTGCATGATCCCGAGGTCTCGGGCTACACTCTTCACTTTGAGCGAGGAGGCTGCTGTGAGGATCACAGATATTGGGAACAAGGGGTTTGGGATGTCTGAGGCCTGTTTCGACAAGCGGGCACGTTTCTGCGGCTGCACAGTACCGTGGGAGAGCTGACTCATGCAGAGAAAAGGCTGCAGAGCAGACCGTTCTCCCGGTGTGGTTCAGATGAGTGGAGATAGGGCCAGCCTAGGTCTGCTCGGGGCTTAGCAGGGCTGAGAGTCCCCTGTCCCACAGGTGGAACAGGTTGGCGGCCCCAGTGTGCTAAGATTTGATACATCACATTTATGGAGAGACTGGTTTTGCAGCAGTAAAGATGTTACAAATATGATTTAAAAAAAAAACCCCAACTACTTAATCAAGAATTTGTGGCACTCGGAGGGTGCAGAGAGCCTGGACAGTCCCCTGAACATCACCCAGGGGCCACCGGGTCGCACTGGGGAGCTGCCCACCTCCTGTCCACCGAGGGCACTTCCTCTGGCCGGGACACCTGGTTCGGAGTCCTTCCTGCCCGTGGCTCTCCTTCGGGTCCTTGTATTTAAGGACACATATGGAGAACCTGCCTTCGACAAACCCGAAGGAGAAGTTGACTTTGTGTGTCTGGAGACATGATCCCTCGAAGCATTTCTCAAAGTGTGAGATGAGGGCTCATCTGCTGGCTCCTGGACAGAGCAAGGACCTCACTGAATCCTTTCCCAATTCTTATCCCTTCAAAAGTCTTTTGGGGGCTTTGTGAGTCTGCTTGGTACCCAGCCCAGTTGGTACTTACTCACCTCTTCCTTGGGAGGGGAGGGAGGGGGAGGGAAGGCAGCCGGATCTAACTAGGATTTAAGGGAGCTGCTTTGTTTTTATCCTATTATTTGTACTCTGCCTTCTACTTGTGGACAAGAAATACTGCATTTTTATTTATGGCAATGATATAAAAAGTCACGATGGTCCCCAAATGACCATGGTTTGGGGCCGCGGCTCCCGTATTTGGCAGGATTTGTGATCTGGGCTCCGTGCCTGAACCAGAAAGTCACGTCCTCAGTTAGGCCAAGTGGAGACTCCCCTAAGGGACTGGAGAGGGGGTCCTCTGGGACAAATGGCCCCACTCCTCCTCCACGGTCAATCATCTTGATTCTGCCTTGGGACCCAAGGAGTTTGCAGTGGACCTGAGTGTTGCTGCTCAGGCCCTATGGGAGAAAGCGGGGCTCGCTGTGTGGGATCTGGGTGCAGGTCTACTGCCTGGGTCGCGGTCACCAGTTAAGAGCGGAGATGGGAGTGCCCAAGTGCTGGAAGGGAAGAGGCAGCACTGCCATCTAGTGGCAAACACAGTACACAGCACCCAAGACCCACTGATTCAGGCCTAGTCGATCCCCGCATGGAAGCATTTTTAGCACCCGAAGGGGTCTCTGATCTCGAGCTCAAGGCAGAATAGGGATCTGCAGCTCCTGTCCTCTCCAGCCATGGCCTGTCACCATCCCAGGGGCCGCCACATCTCTGAGGAGCTGGCCGTGTGGCAGGCACTGTGCTGGGCTCCAGACCTGCTCCTTTTGTCCAGCCTCTCAGGCAGCCCCAGGAGGACCCACGAGGCATCAGCACGGAGTGTGGTTGTGCCTTGAGAGCCAGGTGGCCGGATCTTGGGACTCCGTCTGGCCCGGGAGAGGTGGGACTATGGAAGAGAAGTGTCTTTAATTTCCCTGTGTTCAAGAGAGGTCTCAGGGAGCACAGTGGTCCTGGAAGAGCAGGAGCTTCCGAGCCGGCCCCTCACCCTCTGTCCTCCTCAGCGTCTTCAGCTCTAAGACAGGGACAGTGGTGCTCCTTCACGGGCTGCCCCAGGCTCTCCATTCCTCACCGCAAGCCAAGGACCAGGTCCCCCCTGGCAGGGAAGGGCACTCAGCAAGGGCGGCTGGGATTATGGTCCCTGGGCAGGAACTGGATTTGGAAGAGTGGGCTCTCATGGGTTCCAGTGGGAAGGAGGGCTGTGCCCCAGTGTCACACAGCGCCTTGGGGCAGGACTCTGTGGGGAGAGCTAGGGCCGAGGGCCTAGTCCGGCCAGAAAGACCCTGCCTGTATGGAGACGTGATGCTCTGGGCCAGGAGTGCGGCACAGTGATGAGCACGGTCAAGGCCAGGAGTCCCTCTGCAGGTGCCGGGACTGGAGGAGGCCCTGGGAGCCGAGTCTGGACCACTGCCCACAGGGTACCTGCTGGACTCAGGACCCCGGGGGGCATGCAGGACGCGGGCCAGAGCCGGCTGCACCCTCTCGGAATGGTCTGACCCTCCTTGCACACTGGCAGCGTGGGAGGCTCCTGAAGGCAGTGGTCCAGTCACCTTCCTCCCCACCAGCGTGACCAGGAAGGGCTGAATCCCTGTAGGCCATGAGGTCTGTGTGCGTCTCTGACAGGCAGCCAGTCTGTACTGAGCCCTACTGCGTCAGACGCTGCAAAAAGGCGGATGAGCTGGGGCTCCTGCCTCCGCCACAGACGCGCACTAGGCTTGCTCCCGGCTCCTCCTCTAGGAGCTCCTCTGGTGTCTCACTGCCGTGACGAGGGGCGGCCAGGTTGCACCAGGGAGCGAACCGGCCTCCAGCTGAACCCACCAGAGGGCCCGCGTCCCGACTCCAAGCTGGCCGTCATCGTCCTGCGCTGGCCACGGTGCAGTGTGGGGTGATCAGTAACCCAGGGAGGCGGTGTCTGGGGCGGCGAAGAAGCCATCAGAGGCGGGCCTCCAGGACCAGTCAGAGCCAGAGCTGGGAGGGGGCCCAGCGCTGCCGGCTGGGCTCCTCCACGTCTGGCTGGTCCACACGGGCTCTGCCCTGTCTCGGCCGGGAGTATCGGAGCCCACGCTCCCTGTTTGTCCAGAACCGGCTGGTGCTGGGCACCCAGCCCTGACGCACAAACACCGACTGCTCACATTTTATGAAGTGTCACCAAGCCCTCTAGTTCAACTGCAGACCCCAACAGTTAAAGCCAGAAATAGATACGACTGCTTAACTCATGCTTTAACCAAAACCACTGTTCTCATTTCTTACAGCACTTTCTTGAGGCACTGAGAGGTTTTACATGACTAGCCCATTCCAATCGCCAGGCCAAGAGAGCCCGGATTATCAACAGAATGCCTGGAAGACCACACCCCACGTGCCCCCTTTCTGGCCCCCGATCATGCTGAACACACACCGCCCCCACCCCTGGCCTCGGGCTCCCTGCCTGTTCTGCCCGTGCCCCACCTCCCCAAACCTCTCTCTGAAACCCTGGGTGCCCATCTTGCGGGTGGAGGAGTGAGTTGTTAAGGCCGGAGCCCACCAGCTGCGGCTGGCACCGAGATACACGTCTCGAGTTAGTGGCTTCTCTTGCGAGTTTGTTTCGCAACAGTGTGGACAAACCCAGCCAGGGGCTCTGCTTCCGATTCGCCCAGGCCCCCGGGATCCCCGGGGCTAGAGCAGCCGGCCTCGGCAGCACCAGGCCTGGCCTGTTGGTTAGAAGCTGGGATAGATGGGTAACAAGACGCTTGCTTTCCGCCTCGGGAGAGTCCTGCTCAGGACCAGGCCCCCTCGGTAGAGCCTCTGTGTCCCTACATGCTCTGTCCTTCGTTGCCTCGCCTGCCTGGCTGCCCTTCAGACTTTGTCCCCATTCACTCCTGCCAGGTGGCTGGGCGCCTCCTCCCTGAGCCTCTGCTTGGGCTGTCGGCCCAGGGATCGGTCAGTACCGGGGGAGGAGGGGGTAGCAGAGTCTGGCCCTGGCCGGCCCAGGCAGTCCCAGCTCCTCTCTGGCCAGCTGCACAATCCTTCCCGGAGCTCAGTTTCCTTGTCTGTAAATCAGAAACACCCTCGGGTTGGCAGGTAAGGAGAACACCAGCCCGGAGCAGAGATAAATGCTCTTTCTCCCTCCTCCTCTGGCTGACAGGAAATGGGCTAGGTGAGAAATGCAAGTGCCACTTGGAAAAACACAAAGTACAAAGGCAAGAAAGCGCCACAGGGTCCCCTTTATCAATTTTGCTAAGTTGCAAAAAATGCAGAAACCGTCTGTGATGGGTGGAAATCAGCGGGCAGCTGTCTGTTCTAAGAATAGATCAAAAAGGACTTCCTATTCCAATGAGCGCTTTAGAATCCAATTAAAAATCAGTGAGATGTTCACTCCATTTAAATTTTAAATATACCTTATGCTTAATTTCAAACAAAACCCAGGAAAAGCTGATCTTTGCAAAAACGTTAGACAATTTCTCCTCTCCCCACATTTTAAGCCACAGAGTATGGAGAAACTAGTCTCTCTGGCCAGAGTGTTAAGGTCCTCTGGGATCCCCTGATACCCACGGGAGGACAGGGCTGTGCAGCCCTGAGTGGTTCCCAGTCCGGAGGGCAGTGAAAGTCCAACCCCCCAGCGGGGAGAACAGGAGAGAGGCAAGCAGGCAGGCATCATGATTCCGGGCCTGTGCAACGCAGAGGGCAAGTTCCTGCCCTTTCTCCCCGGGAACAAACTACCTCACTTAGTCACCTTTAGAAACTGTGAACAGAAGCCAGAAGACCGCTGAACACGGGGAGGAGAGGATGGAGAACCTACTCTGTGCAGGTGAACATGACGGTGGCCATTCCTTTGGGCTTCTCAGCAGCCCCGACATGCCTGTGTGCTGTTGTTATCCCATTTACAGACGGGGCGACTGAGGCAAAGTGATGGTAGGTGGCTCCAACTGTTGGGCCCTGTGCTGCCTTTCAGAACAGAAAAGGCCCATGAGCAAGGCAGAGCAGGTCTGTCCCAAGTCCATGAGCACGAGGGAATCGTAAGTAATCCCATTTCCAGCAGAGCCCAGGCCTGAGGGAGTGGGGAAACCCTTGTAGACAGGATTGAGATGGGGTGTGTGTGTCCGAATCACCAACCCCGAAGTGGGGAGGCCACGGGAGGGGAGTTTGGACCAGCGGTTGGAGGGGGACCGGAGCAGACCCTCTCCTGAGATGGGGTCTGAAGGGTGGGTCGGGGGACAGGGGCAAGGAGCAGGCTCTGTGGTTGGGGGGCACGGAGCACAGCCTTCAGCCTTCAGTCCTGAACCTGGCACCCTACGGTAATGAAGGATGACAATCTACCAAGCACCTACTGTGAGCTGCTCCACTGTGGGCACTTTACAGAGGAAGACACTGTGGTCCAAGTGGTTCCCTGGGGCCCCCGAGAGCACGTGGGAGCAGCCCAGGTCCAGGAGACAGCACCTACACCTGCAGCCACCGTGTCCCCCTTGCAGTGATGTCCCCCGGACAGTGGGTGCCCTCAGGTGGGCTGTCAACTCAACGATGCCAGGATCCAGTAACCCGCCGCTGCCTCCCGGACCCGCTCTTGCCACGGTCCTTCTGCAAGGGATGCTGGGTATACACCTGGGCAGTGTGACCATCACTCAGAGGAAGCGGGGAGCCAGACCGTGTCAGCTCCCCTGCCCTGCTGGGAGCCGCGCAGAAGTGTGCAAGTGCACGGACAACAGTGTTTCGTGTAACCTAAGTGGTGTGAGGGAGTGTCCGCTCAGTGCAGCACGAGGCAGCCCAGCTCGCTCCCTCCGGCGACCTGCACGGACATGAGGAGATGAGTTACCTTCTCTGGCTACTGTGACAGAACACCTCCGACTGGGCGACCTATAGACAGCAGAAATCCATTTGCAGTTCTGCAGGCTGGAAATTCAAGCTCAGGGCGCCAGCGCGGGCGGCTGAGGGCGCTCCTCGGGGCACAGGTGCTTTGTAGCCTCCCAGGGTGGAAGGGGCCGCGGGCTCTGTGGGGCTGCTTGTTGAGGGCACTCAGCCCGCTCACAAGGACCCCACTCTCATGCCCTAATCACCCCCTAAGTCCTCACATCCTAACGTCATCACCTTTGGGGGACAGGGCTCTGAGGTATGAATTTTAGGGGGCGGAATGCAGCTTTCAGACCACATCCGCCCCATCCGCATCCCGGGCCACCTTACAGGGCACCTGCTAACCCACCGTGAGAAGCCACGAGATGAGGTCTGGCAGGAAAGCAAGCTCGCTGAGCATGGTGGGAGCTGGGTGACGGGCACACAGGCTCGTCTGACTATCTGTCCGCTTCTGTGTCTTTGGTTTGAGATGAAGCGTGAAGCGTGTGTGCGTGTGTGTGCGCGCGTGTGCAATGGGGGGGTGGTGGTGTCCAGGGTGGCGGTCTCACGGCACACCTGCCACAAAGCAGCTCAGGCGTGACCTCTTCCCCAGTCCCTTGACGGCAGCACCTCCCCGGGGCCCCCGTGGAGCTCCAAGCTCGAGCGTGGTCACCAGGAGCCCAGAGCCCCGCCAAGCAGCTGCGGACCGCTTCACCGGGATTCACAGCCAGAGCTATTTCCGGGGGGACCACCACCCCAACACTGGTCGCCAGGCAACAAGCCCCACGCAAAAGGGGACGCAGAAGGAACAGGGGTTCGGTCTGGAAGACAAAGAATGCGGAAGGCCAGGGGACCGGTCTGTGGGAGTGACAACAGCGAGACCAGGCCACAGACACCCCAGGGGCCCTCCTACAGCCACAGGTGAGGCCTCTGCCTGCCTTGCTGCTCTCGGCAGACCTGGTACATCACAGCGCATCACGGACCACGAGCCTCGTCAACCCGAGGCCACCGCCACTGCGCGGCCCCCAGTGGTTCACGGCTTCACCTGACAAGCTCGCGCGATCCCGTTAGGTTCATTAGGAACCTGCGTCTCTGCAATCGTAACGCCTACCGTCCAATTCAAGCCCCAAGTGACACCACCTTGTGTGATGCTCAAAGATTTAATTTAGTCAGCTCTGGGCAGTCATGAACATTTCCCTACGCCCGGGGGCTCCAAAACACGGGTGCCACGTAGCACACGGAGCCCTCTGTCCCTCTGGTGAGTGGAGAGAAACGGCTAAGACAACCGTGGCTGACTACGTTCTAAGCTCGGAGGAAAGCGCTCTCACCTGGGCCACCTGCCTGGGGCCTGGTGAGGCTGGCCGGTCCACCCAGGGACGACACCCAGCAGAGGTTCTAGAGCTTTCTTAAGATGGGAGGACCAGAGCACCGACTCCGGCAGGGACCCTGGCCACTCTCCTGGATGGGGTGGGGGGGTGAAGGGGTTGGAACAGCAACCCCACCCCATCCCCGTCCAGCCCCCCACCCTCTGGCGTCAGGCACAGCCCCTGCGCTCCCACAGTGGAAGTCAGGCCACAGCCTCCCCTTCCGACCTTGCTGTGGGTCAGAGAAAACATGCTCTAACCCTGCTCGACTTAAAAAAAAAAGCTCCTTTTGATGCATAAGCCTCCCTGACCCATCCTAAAAATCATCCTTCTCGTGGTTAGGGACATCTGCTTTGGGACAGGCTTAAAGTTTGCTGTTCTTCTGAAACTGGGCCACGAGGTTGAGGACCTGCTCGGAAGCTTTGATGCTCTTGGAGCAGAGGTAGCTGGTGCTGTTGGTGGCCGTCTCCCCCGGGTAGTACCGGTAGTTGGCCATCAGGCCGCAGGAGCTGGCAATGCCCTTGAGGCTCTCATCGGCCATCCAGTTGATGCGCCACATCACGGCCCCGTTCTGCAGGTGGAAGTTTGCCACGGGGTTCAGCGCGAAGCCCCGGTGCTTCTCTCCATACAAGTACCAGGCGCAGAGCCGCATCAAGGGGGCCTGGAGCGCCCGGACCAGCTTCTCAGACTTGACCCATTCACTGCTGCTGAGAAAGACCTTGAGGGTCTCGTTAACGGGACCACCTGTGATCTCAGAGATTTCTTGACACTCCGAATCCGTAAAGAGTTCATTCCTCCCGTGTTCCTTTGCTTGTGAGTTCAGGAGTCCCAGAAGCCACTTGGTGAATCCAGGTATAGGAGACAGACTTGAAAATGTCCCAAGATGAGGAAACTCTTTCTGTAAGGCACGGTTGGTTGGGAAAGGAAGGTGGAGAAAACACACAAACGAAGTTCAGCAGGTTGGTCACTGAAACGGAGACCCCCCTCCATTTACCACTTAGGCCTGCTTAAGCCCTGCACGCTGCTGTCTAGTTTACACCATGGTATCTGATGTGCATTCATTCTCTCCTTTCAAGGCACATTTATTATGAATCTGACACACACTAGGCCCCGGAGGCATCCTGAGTCCCCGAGAGGGGCCTGTGTGGTGGCTTCACTGTCTGCACTGTGTGTCACAGTGGCAAGTCGGGCTGGGCCCGAAATGAGAAGCGGGGGCTGTGGGAACACGGGGCTTGATGCGCAGTCTTCTGACCACAGCTCCTGTCTGTGTGGCACACCGCGCCCTTCCCAGGGACTTCTCTGCGGCCACAGAACCTGGTTTGGCACTTGGAACGCAAGGACCCAATGGCTGTGTCGTGAGCGAGTAACTGTTGTCCCACGACTCCACAGCACGTGCGAGGATGGGCTAGAAGGGGAGGCCGCAGCTGATGCCCTATCTCAGAGAGTTCGGTTCGTCAGACGATATGGTGCAGGGCCCACTGACAGATCTCAAGGACCGTTTTGTAAAACTCTAGCATTTTCTGAATAAAGTATACTGTGTGCTCACTACAGAACTTTTTTTTCAACTCAGGATGGCTGCAGAAACAGACCAACAAACCTATCGCACTCCAGGACCCTGAGACCGCCGCTCTCCGTGCCTGCTTAAGCGTAACTCCTCTGGTCTTTCCCGAGTGAGGCGTGTAGCTCGCGCCCCTGCTTTATGAGCTCATGAATCATGAGCATTTTCTTGTTTCTCATTCAAAATTCAAAAACGTAACTTTAACAACAGAATAATATTAAAAGATGAGGCTATACCATGATTTTCCTAACCACGGTCTTTTCACTGGGCACTTCGGGCAGCTCTCAAGAGTCTGCCTTCATAAACCGCGACGCACACCCCTGTGCAGGACAGCGAGAGGGCCTTTTCTCGGGGTTCTCCCTGGTGACTGTCAGGCTCACAGCCAAGTGTGGGACCAGGGATCCCCGCTTTCTCCTCCCGAGGATGGCTACCGGGCTGAGGGGCCAACTCTGACCCATCCGGAAGTAGAGTCAGGGGGTGAGTTACCCAGAACCCCGGATTCTGCCCTCCTTCTGAAGGCCTTTCTCACTCTGACATGCCCCCTGCTCCCTCTCCCTGCTCCATTCATCAACACCGTCAGCAAAAAAAGAAGGAAAGAAGAAGAAACTTCTATTAATTAGAAATGGCTCCCATCGCCTCCGGGGAAGAGGTGGCAAGAGAGTGATTCTAACGAAGCCGATATCCAGCTGAATCCTGAGTTCTGAGATTTAACGTTGATTATGAATTTAATACAAAGCACGTCAGTGTTTTAATTCCACTCTGTCATTCTCCATGGAAGGGCTTCTGCTGTCCGTGCCTTGTGAACCACCCAAAGCAGAGGGTGCCGCTCTCAGAACCAATTATTAGCAATCTAATTATTTTACCTAATAATTACATTCTGCTCAGTGCAGTTCACTCAAGCCCCTTATGAGATCGTTTCGGAAAGCTAGACCTGGAGTGAATGTGAACATTTCGCTTGTAGGACGGTGAAGTGTTTTTCCCAGAGCAACAGAGGGAAGTTATTAAAAAAAATTGCCAGAGTGTTTACCTTCGAGCTGCCCGGTCTAACCTCGACACTCCCTCATGGCCGATGAGAAAGCCCACGCTGAGGGGGTGTCGTGGCCAGAGCCCAGAGGGTGTGGGGGCCGGTCAGGCACGGCCACAAAGTGCCGTCCAAACTGGGACAGGAGAGTGAAGGGGCTGGTGGTTACGGAGCCAGGACAGCACATGCAAGCCAGGAAAGGCCCCAGCTGCCAGACGGAAGGTTCCTCGGAGAGGCTGATGTCCTCGGAAAACATCTGAGAAGCCAGTTTCCAGATGCCCCTTTCTCGGCACGGCCTCCTTCTCCTGAGTCTCTTGGGGCACCTGGGTCAGGCCAAGGGCCATCTGGTTCTTTCTCTACCCCCCAACCCAGGTCCTCTTTCGTCCCGTGTCCCAGAGGCCGTGTGCCACACCCACCTGCAGCTCCTTGAGGACTCGCTTGACGAGGACGGTGCCCAGCTCGACCCCCTGCAGGCCGGGCTGCGTCAGGCTGATGGAGTAGAAGATGGCTGCGGAGATCTCACTCCTCTCCTCCGTCTCCGACGGGGGGCACTCCTTCACTATGGCCTGGAAGACACAATGATGGTGGGCCTGGGCCCCTCGCTTCCCATGCCTGCCCGACCTCCTGGAGGGGGTGGGGAGAAGCTGGGGAGGGTGGGAGCCTGGAGACCCTCACCCCTGTTCACGGACGCCACTCTGGAGACCAAAGGCTTGCTCCGATCAGAGATCTCTTTGGAGGTGGCGACTGCGCAGCCTCCCTGTGCCATGTTGATTGCTTTGAACTTCGCAAAAAACAGAGTGTGTCTGCTTTGTCTTTTCTCTCCCAGGCCTCTGTGCTGTGGGAGCCAGTGACAACTCTCCTCCCGGCCCGCCTGCGACACCCAGACCAAACCCACCCTGCTTCGACTCCCCGTCCCTGGGCTGCCCCATGCAGGCCTGCTGGTTGCTAGTTATTTTTGTTCCTGCTCTCCAAGCTCTAGGTTTCTAGATTTCTCAGTATGCCATACATGACCCTATACAGTTTTCCTTTTAGGAAATGTACTTTTCTGTGTACCTTTTTGATTTTGTGCTACGTCCTTGTTTTTCCTCTGGGAAAACACACACACACCCCGGAAAGACTGCAGGCAAGAGCTGATCCTACAGCACCGAGCTCTGAAGGCAGGGTGCTCTGAACCTCGCTGTCTGAAGGTCGCCTGACCACGGGCAAGAGCAGGGGGCTACCCTGAGTTCGCGGCAACGCAGGCACACAGCTTGCTGCTGCAGAACCTATTTAAGCTACTCTGACCTCCACCAGCTGCACCAGTCTCCTGCGGTAGCGGGGTTCAGCCCGGAGTCCTCAGGCTTTCTGAAACTCAGTATGGAAGGTGCGTGTGCGCACGTCCCCTGGGGGGAAAATGACCTCCAGCTTTCATCCTCTTTGGATGCTCAAAGAGTCTTTCCTGAGACTCCTGGAAAATTAAGAACTGCTGCCACAGGAAACTGGGGTGGCTGGTGACACAGAGGGAGGGACACCCCCAGGGCGGTGCCAAGCCCTGTCTCCTGCGGCCGGACTCTGAGGGAGGGCTCCTGGTGCTCAGAGTCAGGGTGCTTGGTCTTTACCTTGTGGGGTCAGCCTCCCCAGTCTTTCCAGAATTCTGTAGGTTATCTTGTGTTCCTTATTCAAAAAGTTCCAACAAATTTTTTTTTTTTTAAAGATTTTATTTATTCATTTGACAGAGAGAGATCACAAGCAGATGGAGAGGCAGGCAGAGAGAGAGAGAGAGGGAGGGAAGCAGGCTCCCTGCTGAGCAGAGAGCCCGATGCGGGCCTCGATCTCAGGACCCTGAGATCATGACCTGAGCCGAAGGCAGCGGCTTAACCCACTGAGCCACCCAGGCGCCCACAAATTTTTTTTTTTAAAGTGTTCAAAATACAGACGGATCTTTCTTTGGTTAGACAAATGAGATGTGCATGATGTCCAAAGAGGCAAGAAGTAATTGCGTAAGAAAGAAATCACGAGTTACTCCAAAACCTAAGGCCAAGTCCTGCTGTTAACCTTGGGGTGAACGCCTTCCATCAGCTCAAAATATGTACTTCAATACACACACACACACCCTCCCTGTGCATGACCCTCTCCCCCATCGCACTGCCATATCCCGCGGTTTCCAGCAGGGAAGGCACTGCCCTGAGGATGGGGGCGTGGGCTGGGCTGGAATCCCTTCTCATCCCTACTGGTTCTGGGATTGTGGGCACATCACTGAAGTTTCGCGGCAGCCTCGGTCTTCTCACACCCACCGAAGGACACTATTAGCGGGAGTGACGCCTCACGCGCAGGCCGCTGAGCAGCGATGCAGGAACAGGCTTCCAGGGCTGACGGGCAGTGAGCAAATGCTCCATCAACACACACGCACGCAAGAGTGCGCCACACATGCCAGCCTGGGGCCTGAATCCGACTCAAGAGTAAGTCAAGGCTGGCTTTCTGTGTCAAAACCCTAGCAGGGAATCCACATTTAGATACACGCACAGGGATCCCGGGTGGGAGGGTGAACCCGATGTACACGTCCTCGTCTCTCTCCTGCGTCCTCTACGGCGGGTGGCTGGGCCCTTAGGTCCAGCCTTTCGAAACTGTACACGCCGCCCAGATGGGCCACTGGCCGCGCTCTTAGGTCTGAGCATCTCCCAGGGGTAACTCCCTCCAAGTGGGAATCGTGGAATTGTGGAAAAGAACGCCTGTTCTCTGTTTCCACGGACAGCGCCACCCTGCCCTCGGGACTGCCAGCAGGCCCAGCCCCCTCAGACACGGGAACCCCTGAGGCAATTGCCCCCTGGTGGTCAAGAACTCCTGCCCCGGGGCGCCTGGGTGGCTCCGTGGGTTAAAGCCTCTGCCTTCCGCTCAGGTCATGATCCCGGGATCCTGGGATCGAGCCCCGCATCAGGCTCTCTGCTCAGCGGGGAGCCTGCTTCCTCCTCTCTCTCTGCCTGCTTCTCTGCCTACTTGTGATCTCTGTCAAATAAATAAATAAAATCTTTAAAAAAAAAAAAAAAAAAAAAAGAACTCCTGCCCCTTTGCTCCGCTTGACTTCCTGATACCCAGAAACGCAGCCCGTGAGCCCATCCCGGGACCTGTCCCGTCTTTCCAGCTTCCTAACCGCCATTCCAGACCCAAAGCCCGAACTGACCCAGGGGTCTCGGCTCCTGTCACCTTCCTTTCCCTTCCTCGGGGTCTGCCCTCACCCCCCAGCCCCGCTCTGGTTCTTCTGCAGCAGCCCCACCCCAACCCCCGCCCGGTACCTGCAGGAAACATCTGGACTTTCTCACCACTCCTAGCAGGCAGGGCCTGTCACCGCAGGCCTGTCCCCTCGGCTCCCCCGGCAGAGCGCTGGGCCCGCAGCAGGCACGCAGCACACAGTCTGGTTTTCGTTTTTAGTCACAGTCTTTTACACCTGCCCACAGGCCCTGGACGAGCGCTCAAATGCAGAAGCGACTGCCCCCTCCCGCGGCCCCGGGTCCGCTCCAAGTCAGATCCCGCAGAGCAGCGCCGGCCTCGTTCGGTAACTGTCTAGACAGGACGTGCCTCCGCCCTGTGGCTACAGACCTGGACATTTCTTCTCTCGCCAGTTCTGAACACGAATGCCTCAAGCAACACACTTCACGGTGCGGGGGAGGGGAGCAGGTTTCAGAAAAACGGACGGGGCTCTGTGGGACGCCCGCCTGGTTCTGCCGCGACCGGGCCGGTACCTGGATGTTGCTGGAGATCTCGCCGGTCAAGGCCACATGGAGCACAACCAGGGGCTCCTCCGGGGTCGCGCAGTGAGAAAAGAAGTAACATCGCCTATAAGGCCCGACGCGTCGCTTCATGTCCATCCAGTTTTTCACAGGATGCACGGCCTCGGACCTGAGGAGAGGTTAGAAAGCAGCAAGGCTGCTGGACGATTTACAAGTCAGAGAACTACTGCTGATTCCTGTTCCTATTACTCAACAGAGTCAAATAAATCCTTCAAATAGAACTTCAGGAGAATTCAAAGAAAATCGTTTTAATACGAAACAGCACTGTCTGAGATGAATTTTACACAGAAAATGGTCCCCAAATTCTTAATACCTGGTGTTCAGACTAGCTCGTGGGGCCCTCGGGAAAGAGTTGTGCAGCAATTTTATTTATTTATTTTCCAAAAAGATTGTTCGTTTGAGAGAGAGAAAGAATCCAAAGGAGTCTCCTCCCTGAGCGCGGAGCCCTGCTTGGGGGCTCGATCTTGTGATCCTGAGATCATGGCCTGGTTCCATTTGTCTAGCGACCTCCTCCAACCACGATCTTGTTTTTGGCAAGTGAAATGGCAACCCTTGGAACCGGTCAGGGAGCAAAGTGCAAGCTTCCGCAAGCCTTAGCTTCTTAAGGCGGCATGGAGCGTCTAGACCTTGAGATGTTAAGAGCTTCTCCTGTCTGAGGACCGTAGTGACATGCCAGCCTGGGCTTCCCCAGGTCCCAGGCACACGGGCATCCTGCACCATACAGCCCACTCAGAGAGCTGCCCAAGGGAGAAGTTTGCCCAACCAGGCGAGACCCTAATGCACACACTCGGTCCCGGGCAAGTGCTGCAGCTCTCACGCTAGGGCCCACGGGAAACATGAGGATGTCAAGGGCACCCCGCGTGGGGGCCTCCGGGCACAACGGCTGGTGGCTAGCTGTGATCATGACATCACCAGCTAGGATGGGACACCATTTTTGAAGCCCAGCTTGGCCCCAAACGCACGTGCAGATGAAGACTGGCCCTCAGCTAACACTTCGGAAGAGTGAAAACCTTGATACTTACTCGCTGATTTTCTGCAGCACCTCACAGGGCGAGTGCCAAGTGACCCGTTCTAGGTTCAGGAAGCCGGAGGAGAACCACTCCGACAGCATACCCTTCAGCACGCCATTCATCTCCTGGAAGGGAGAACATGAGAGCGTTGGCTGCCGGGTCCCAAACAGCACGCGCGCCTCCGCCTAGTCGCTAAAAGGGACCAGAGCCAGAGCGGGACACAAAAGCCACCTGCAGGGGTGCCCCTCCCAACAGCTTCTCTGCGGACGGTCCCGACCAGGTGTGCGCGGTACCCAGCTCTCTACTTGGCCACCCTGACCCCAGTTGGAAAGAGGCCTTCGAGGGAGCATTCAAGGTGAGCTAAGCTGCCCTAATCAAATGGTACGTTCGGGTGCGTTCACTGTCGTGAACACGACCGAAACCGTGAGGTTGACAGAGCGACGCATGGGGTGCCATGCAGGGCGCGGCTAACCCAGGCGGCACGGGGCTCGAGTCCTATACTCTTGGGAGCACTCTGGGATGGGCCGAGACATCACCCCTCGTTTCCTGAGAGAAACAAGTGCGGGGTCCGGGGCCCCAGCCATCAGCTCACCATTTCAGATCTGAACATCTCTGAAGTCAGGATTTTAGATTTCACGTGACGGCGCGTCAGGGCTGCGGTGGGAGCAGTTTTTCCTACTCTAGTGGGACATAATAGTGTGTCCAGCGATCAGCACACTTATATTTGATGAAATTATTCTAATCTCTCTTCACTTATTTGTATCCAACCTACGTCCAGAAGTGATGGGAGTCAACTTCACCTTTCGAGCAAGAACGGTACCAGATGCGTAGGGAAAGGAGAGTACGCAGGGGTAGTAGGGAAAGGAGAGGACGCAGGGGTAGACCCGGCTCAGGGTGGCCGCCCGTGACATACTGAACATGGACAGCAGTAGGCTACCTGACAGCCAAAACCAGAGGATGCCCGGGGCTGCAGACACAGCTTGCGCCTCAACAGCTGCCTCCCTTTCTTTCAAATGCATAGAAGCTTATGCTTTAGGGAAGAGCACGGCTGTCCAGAGCTAAGATCACACTGCAGACACGGTAGTCACATGACTGACATCTGGCCAGATGTTAATAAAAGTGTCCTGGAGCAGTTTATGGGAACCTTAAAGAATGGCCAGAGTATACCTTCTGCCCATCTTTTCTTTGTCGTTCCCCCACAGGCTGGGCAGTGATGTGATGGCTAGAACTGGAGCAGCCATCTTGGGCCATGAGGTAACTCTGGGGATGAAGGCTTTCAAGGCAGAACCAAACCAAAGTCTGGGTCAACTGACGGAATCACAGAACAGAATCATCCCTGGGGTGTCTACCTCCAGACTTTGACACAACAAACTTCTCTCTTAGTCAAATCACTATTATTTTGGGTGTCTGTTACTCATAGATGAACTATGTATTAACAGATACACTGAATATTATGACTGAATAATAATAAGCATCTCAGGACATCTGGTACAGAACTGAAAGAGAGCTGTAATTGCAAAAGTTGTAAAAATGTTATAGGACCACTTCACATTTTATTCTCTGGTAAAAGGTGAAAGGACTCACGACATTGTCACTTGAGGACAAGCTGCGAGTGAGTATAGGGCTGGTGGGTCATGAAAGGCTTCAGAACGAAGTGAGGGCCATCTGTAGATATTTCAGGCCTGGGGCACAGAGCCAGCCCCAAATTTGTTCTGTGTGACCCTATGGAGGTGAGGAGGGAGGTAAACCGTGGACCAACGTGGGAAAGCATGGACCAAGTCAGACTTGGACTGAATTTAACACAAAGGAGAAGCCCAGAAGAGCTAGGGTGACTACAGATGCTGTCTTGGGAGAGAGAGAACGTCACCATAATTGGGGACCAAGCACACGGTCGATAAAGATTTGGTGGAGCTGTTTGAAGGATTTACGGGCTGGACCAGATGCCCTTTACAATTCCTTTTTATCCTCACTTCCATAACCTGGTTTTCACTCAGCTGTAACCTCGCAGTGAGGGCAGAGGTGGTTTGAACCTCTGGTGCTCAAAGAATTCAGGGGGTGTCCCACGTGGAAGGCGGTTAGCAGACTGATGTCAAATGAAAGAGACAAGAAAGACTGGAGAATGGAGAGGAGGCAGTGGCAGGATGGGAGAGGAGAGGCCATCGACCAGGCAGTACAGAACCACTGCTGATAAAATACTGCCTCGGACCACACCAGTTCTCAATCTTCCTGGGGTCCTCACACACTCCTGAGTACGTGCTAAAAACAAGGGACCCGTTCCCCAGAAAAACGCAAACACATGAGTCAATTTCTGCACACCATTTCCTGGGATTCATGGAATCCTCTGAAATTCACCTCTGGCTCATCCCAAGGGGTTGGCGGACCCCAGGTTAGGAACCTGTGCACTGGAGAGTCAGGACTGGATGAGCCAAGCTCCACATGGAGGTGCCGAGGCCTCTACCACATTCACGACAGGAGCGAGCGGGAGTACCTAGTTTCAGGATCAGTTCGGGATTAGCGCGGAAAGAAATGGCTTGGCCGATGAGAGCTCCCCCTCCAAGGTCTCTTGGTTCTATTTTGGGCTACTGACGGCTGTGAAATGTGACCCTGCCACATGAGATCTGGAAATCTAGGTGAAAGGGTACAAGTCCCCAAGCTCGGTGCTCACGCCCCATAGCTGTCTGGGCCAGACCGCAGGCGACAGGAGGGGAAGACACGGCCACTGCCTTCGCTTTACGCGCATCAGTTCTGCCATCAATCCCAGACTCTCACACACGACTGCTGGGGAGGCCAGGAGGCCTGGGCTTGGCTTTCCGGACCTGCTGACTGGGGTTATCTTGGAGGACACTGTGCAGAAGGCCAATCAAATTCCCCTTTTGGCAGAGAAAAAGCGGTCTCCCACCCCATCTCCTGAAGTTGTTGGCTATCAACATCTCCCCACGTTTGGAATGTGGAGCAAAATTAGTTTTTATTGCTCGGAAGCCCTGAGCTGGGACAGGGAGCTGGAGGCACTGGACAGGGTCCCGGCAGCACAGCTCAGACATTCTAGGTACGATTCCCATTGGTGGCGGCTGCTGTCCCCAGGGGACTGGGGCATCCCTGCCAGACTACAGATAAGGTCCTTTTCGGTCTAGCTGAGCACAGAGTTAACAGAACCAACAAGGACCACTGTGTTTACTGCAAAGCAGGACAAGTCACCGAAAGAGGTCATATGACAAAGCATCCAGTGTGGCTGGACCTCGAGACAGTGGGGACACCGGCCAGTCTGCTGCGAGTTTAGCCCCTTCTCTACTGGCCCCCATGCTTCTGTCAAGACTCGCACACCTCTCCTCTCCCGGGAATTTCTATGTTCAAACTGCCATCAAGAAGCCCTTCCATTTTCTGAAGGCCGACTTCCCTCTGGTGCCCACAAGCCACTGAACAGAGCTCGGACCTCCTAGAATGGGAACTCGAGTCACCTTCACAGGGGATTTTTGTCTCTAAGCAACGTAACTGTTTGACCCCAGTCGGCCTCAGACGAAAAACAGAAGGCCTCCACACCACACACACATAGCACGCGCCAACCCTCACTACCAGTAATCACAACCCGGGACCCTCATGAACTGTGTCCTTGTCTGTGAACCTGATTTTGGGCCAAGCTGCACAGTAACCCCCAGAGCACTTCTTAGAAGGGAACCAGGCTGACCTTGAGCACACCAACCGCCGGCAGAATCTCTCACCTCTGCACAGCCGATGGGCCCAGGGGCTAAAGGACCTGGCTAAAATCATGCCTCTCAGCCACAGAGGGCAAGGATAGTCCTGAGAGCTGGCCCCTTCCCTCTCCACACGGGACCTGCTTCACCCACCGCCTGGGGAAAGACACCCCATCAACTTCCTTTTTGGCCTCCTACTTGCCAGTTAGTCTAAAAATGCCACTGCAGCCTGAATCCACAGCAGCCCTCATGCAAACCCGTGCGTGTCCCTGTGGCTTCGCCCTGCAAGTCTGGAGATGAACAGGTGCAGGAGATGGCACAGCTGGGACACGGTGCCGTGGGCACACAGGGAGGGACACTCAGATCAGAGGTGAAGGGAGAGAGAGCTCCCTGCTCTCCCAGCATCCCAGGGCACCACGGGTCCCTGGGCATTTGGGACTCCTGCTCCAATGATTCATATGCTGAACTTCCAGTGCTTTCTAACACTGAATTCCTCTGAGCAAGAGGTTCTAGCTGTTGCCTCTTTAGCTTGGACGCAAAATCCAGAATGACGCAGAAGAAACGAAATCGAAGTGGATCGCGCACAGCATGTGATCGCAGGGACAGATTACAGAACTGGATGCCAGGGACGGTGTCTATGGATTAAAAAAAAACCCGAGGGGTGCCTGGGTGGCTCAGTGGGTTGAGCCTCTGCCTTCGGCTCGGGTCATGATCTCAGGGTCCTGGGATCGAGCCCCGCATCGGGCTCTCTGCTCAGCAGGGAGCCTGCTTCCTCCTCTCTCTCTGCCTGTCTCTCTGCCTGCTTGTGATCTCTCTCTGTCAAATAAATGAATAAAAAAATTCTTTAAAAAAAAAAATAAAAAAAAAAATAAAAAAAAACCCGAAACATTCTCTGAAGGGCTTGAATGATAGGGATTTATAAAGTGCTATGTGACTACATAGAGCAAAGGAGAAGGTATTCAATGGGTTTAGTTCTAATGGTTACACACACTGGATAGAAGGACACGATCTCTAGGCAGAGAAACGCCAAGAGATGTGACTGAAGGTCTCGAAGAGGCTTCTTGCCTTTGTCTAGACCACACGCAGAAGCAAACGTCAGGCGACTGTTACTCCTCCTCTGTTCAAGAAATACCTTTCTTGCTATTTCTGCCTGTCGATACACAATGTTTCTTCGTGTGTGGACCACCTTGGGCCCCTCGCCCTGCCCATCCCCCAATCTCGTCTCAATGTCACAGCTTTCGGCCGCCACACTCCTTCCCGCCGGAATGATAAGCTGAGTTTTCTTGTGTGGGAGAAGAGCAAGGGGCTGCATACGTTCGGTAACGTGTCACAGAACCGGAGGCTTTAGAACGGGATGGGACCTGAGTCATCACCAGGGCCGAAACAGTGAAATCTGCCAAGGGCTGTCCAAACGTCTACCACGAGGCCTCTGCTGGCCGAGCAGAAACCTTCCAAGCCCTCTGGGCTTCCCTGCGGGCGCAGAACTTGGAGTGCAGCAGTGTGACATCAGGACAGACGGGAGGAGTGAGCGTGCCGACTCCGTCTTGTGATGGGCACCCCGGGCTCCTCTCATGCGTCATTCAGCATTTTGCTATGCAAGACATTTAGAACAAGGCTCCCAGTTTTCCAGGGGCTGATCATCAAGTTGGGAGTTGGTGGCGGGGCAAGGGCAGTTGGTGGAATAATACATTTCAAATGCTCGATTCTGATGTTAAGGTGTAAAATCCAAGTGAATAATGTAATAATACATGCAAAGATAATGCACGCCCTGAAGCTCAAACCCGGCTGAGGCCACCTTGAACTAGCGTTGGAAAAGCTGAGTGCTGAGCAGCTCCTAGGCTAGCGGGCTTCCCAACAAGAATCACGCAGTGAGGTGGGGTCGGGAACTTTTCATCAGGGCCGGCTCGGCTGGAGAGGGGGTCTGTGGAGAGGAGCGAGTGATGGATGGTGGAGCTGGCAGTGTCCGCGGCGGCTTGAGGTGCACCAAGAATGCCAAAGGAAAGGGATCACATGTTGCTCTTTCTGGCCATGGCAGGACTGATGACTTTCCAACAGGGAACAATGACTACTTGTTCCAGAGAAAGGTAAGCACTGGCGTTACCAGTAAGAAGGAAGCTCGCATGCTCACTCTTGGGAAAAGTAAATATGCTCACAACTAGAGAACATTAAACTCCCCATTTGGTAAAAAACTAAGTAAAACAGAGCCAGTAATTCACTGGGTCATTTTATCTTGTCCTTGATTTAGCAGAAAAAGGGAAATTCTAAGAAAACCAAATCCATTTTAGATACAATAAAGTCAACAGCTCTGAGAATCAACGTTGTCACAACAAAGTACACAATTCTGGTCAGGACTGGGCTTGAATACCGGCTCAGAACGCTGGGCACTGCGCTTGACCATGACCAGCTTTAATCTCCCCATCTGTACAACAGTTCCCTACGGCTTGTGGAGAATGAGATGAGCCAGTGGGCGAAAAGCACCTGCCAGCCACCATGCCTGCTGTTAACTCTTCCCATACTAGACTAGAGTGGAAACTCCTGACCAAGTGACCTGAACACTTACACCAGGAGCACGCCTGGTGTAAGACAGACACCCAGTGGCCACGTGTTGAGTGGAAGGATGGAGAAGGCTGGATTTCATTCTGGGACAGGTGACATTCTACCTAATTCTCCAGTCTTCCACGTAGTAAAAACCAAGCTTCAGAAGGGCCTCCATGGTCCTAGTTCAAGAAAAATGAATGAACAAACAAACCTGTGCTTGGATTGAAGACTTTCCCCAAGCAGATGGGATACATCGAGCATGCAGAATATAACGTCTCAGCCATTCAGCCTGGGCTTGAGTCAGAAATGTGATCACTTCAAATCGTGGCCCTCGACGCACATTTAGCACTATAAATTAACCAGCCATCAAGAGTCATCAATCACAGCACTGGTTATCACTGAGGTTAACCCCATTCTTAACTATCCCCAGTGTTCACGCATCTGAGGCCAAATTGCTGAGAAACATGAAGTCTCTCACAGGCACCGTAACTCACCCCTCAGGACGTGGTTATGAAACAGGGTACAAAGCACCCCAGGCTGAGGTCTGGGTAGGTGACATACCTATTTGCTCTGAGTCCTTGGTCCAGTCTCCTGTCCTCAGTAGGTTTCCTTAACCCACCTAAGAATGAGGACAAGAATGTGAAAACTACCACGCCAGTGTTAGGGTTCTTAAACGAATTTGGACGTAATCTTTCAACTGCTGGATTTTTCAAAGCCAACTGCGCCACAAGAAGTTCCGAATGTTGGAAGCTTCCTGAAACTTTTACATCACTTTCTGCTCACTAAAAGGGCAGACCAGTGGTCCCTTCAAATGTAATACCCAGAGCAGGAGGGGACGACGCCGAAGGTCAGCAGACTTTGCAGGCAGCGTTCATCCGCACCTCACGCGCGCTCTCTCTGATCGGCGCCCGGTTACTCTAGGGCTCAACCGGGAATCATCACATTTCGGGGCTGAACTCAGGAAAGTGCAACGTCCTGCCGGGTAACGGTGCAGAGACCAGAGACCTGTCTCTGTGCATCCCGCAGGGCTGCTCAGACCACGGCTTACACGCCGCGGGGGTGCGACTACCTTCTGCTGACACCCCCCGCGTTTGGGGAGGCTACGTGATGCTCGGCGGGACGCGCGTTCAAGCGCACCCCACGACGGCACGCAGCTAAAACAGCAAGAAAGAGACTTCGTGGAGCACACTTAACCGTGGCGGCGCTGACAGTCGCGTTAAAGGTAGGCGGTGCCGGGTTTCTAGGAAGCGGGACACAGGAAACCCTGGGCCAAGGCGAGGATTCGGAAAGCCTGGGAAGGAAGGGCCCCGGGGCGAGGGGGCTGGCAAAGTGTGCGCGGCTTCAGGCCGGGGCAGGTGCAGTGTTCGGGGCTTGAGGACAGGTGGGGACTGTACCGGGAGGGCCGCCAGGAGCTCGCGGACCTGGTGCAAGGCGGGGGCCCGGACGGGGCCTTACCCGGACGTGCGGCCCCTCCACCAGCTTGAGGGCCTGCGCCTCGAGCAGGTCGGCGCGCAGCCGCACCAGGAAGCGCACGCCGCCGTCCAGCTTGCTGATGTGGTGGAACAGGCCGCGGTAGCGCGGCACCAGCGCGTAGCGCAGCCGGTCCTCGGCCTGCAGCAGCACGGCCGCCTCCCGCGGCTGCTCGCGCAGCTGGAGCACGCCGGCGCTCTGCTCGGCCACCTGGCCGTGGTCCACGCCGAAGCCGCGCGCCAAGCGGCTCAGCAGCTCGGCGCGCTCGGCCGCCTCGGCCAGGCCGCCGTAGAAGCTCACGAAGTCCGCGCACTGGCCCTCGGCCGGCGCCGGCGTCTTCTCGCGCAGCTCGTAGGCCGGCGTGGCGGGCACGGCGCGCCGCAGCAGCTCGTCCATGGCCCGCTCCAGGGCGCCCGCCTCCGCCGCCGACCCGCTCGACAGTCGGGGTCCGAGCGGCCGCCGCGGCCGCGGGGGGAGCCGCAGCGGGAAGAGGCGCCGCGCCGTCAGGGCTGGCCCCAAGCCTCGCATGGCGCCGCGCGACAGCTGCCTGGGGGACGCCGGCGCCGGGGGGGCTTCCGGCTTCCGGCGCGCGCCGGCTTCATTGGTCTGGGCCGAGGGGGGCGGGTGGAGCGGCGGCCAATCAGAGGGCAGGGCGGGGGCGGCGCGGGGGGCGGAGCGCGGCGCGGGGCCAAGGAGCCCAAAGGTCCCAGCACCTGGGAGAGGCGGGCGGGGCGGCGGTGCGGGCGCGCCCCGCGTCCTGGCCACCCAAACTCACCGGCTCAGTGGCGGTCCTCTTGCCCCGCCCCCCGCGTACGCACCTCCCCTGCCCTAGAGCCGAGCTCTGCTACCGCAAGGTGCACCCGAGCCACCTGGGGGAACGCGATGCGCCTGCAGATTCCCGGTCCCTCGCGTCTGAGGACGACGTGCTTCCAAGTGTCCCCGGTGGCAATTCTCTGGCAGGCTGGCCTTTGTCTCACATCGTGCCTAGGCGCTCTCAAATCGTTGTTAGGGTCTGATGACACAAGATGCCTCCCCGAGCGGCAGCCCTCCTCTTTGCGGAGCCCGGGACCCGGGTCTCCAGCGGCCTGCTGCAGAACCTCTCAGGACGCCGCAAACGGGGCCCTGCCACCGTCTTAGTCCCCAACCCGTCCCTCCTTTTCTTTTTTCTTTTCTTTCTTTAAAAAAAAAAAAAATTCTTTATTTGAGAGAGAGCGCGTGCGCCCAGAAGCAGGAGGAGGGGCAGGAGAGAGAGAGAATCTCAAACAGAGGCCCCCCACTCCCACCATGGAGCAGAAGGCAGGGTTCTATCTCAGACCCCGAGATCATGACCTGAGCTGACATCAAGTTGGATGCTCAGCCAACCGAGACACCCAGGTGCCCCTCTCCCTCCTTCCTAAATTCATGTAACAGTGTTTATTAACCACCTGCTAAGTGCCAGGTCTGGTATGAGGCCAGGAGATAAAGAATGAACTAGGTAGACCTATGGTGCCCCAAGGAGTTTACGGTCCAAAGGAGAGGATAACTGATTAATATATGGAGAGGATAGTCAAACTGTGATGGGTGCTAAGGAAGAAATAGGCAGCGTGGAGTAACAGGACCCAGCAGGGTTGGGTGGGCTTTGCACTGTGACCAGGGTAAGCAGGGATGAGCATGTGACTAAGCTGAGACCAGAAGCTAGTTACGGTTTGAAGGGGTAGGCGGGACAGGGGTGAGCTTACCTATTCATTCTTTCAAGTTCAAAAGCACAGTTTTATAACTTCTGTCCTGCCCTTCATCCCACATGTAAGTTTTAGTATGATTTATACCTTTTTTAAAAATGGTTTTATTTATTTGACAGGGAGAACACAAGCAGGGGGAGCAGGAGAGGGAGAAGCAGGCTGAGCAGGGAGCCTGATGCAGGGCTTGATCCCAGGTCCCTGGAATCATGACCTGAGCCAAAGGCAACTGCTTAACTGACTGAGCCACCCATGCACCCTTGACTTCTACTTTAAAAGGGCTCCTGAATTCCTCCCTTCTCTCTGCCCCTCATTCCCCCTTCGGTGCCTCGAAACCACATCCCTTCTCACTGGGGCCACAACAGTAACCTCTTTGCTTCCAGGCTCAGACCTCCAATCCATTCCTGGCATCAGCTGCTTAGTGAACTTTATGAATTATCCTTCTAGCCATGTCATTCACTGGTTCAAAAACCAAATGCTACAGCGTAGCAAGGCAGACCCCACACCAACAGCCCCTGCTCTCCTTTCTAGCCACATCTTTTGTCTCTTTCCACCTAATTTCTATTACTCTGTGGCCCGGTGGACTAGACTTTTAGATTTTGGAACTCGTTCCTTTTTTTTGGGGGGGGGGGACTCATTCTTAAAACTCTAGAAGAAGCAACACAAGATGGGGCAGGAAAGGCAGTGGGGAAGTCAGTGGGTTGTTGGTGTCGAGGGTGGTGGAATTACACCCAGCCTGTAGCCTCCAAATACAACGTATGGCAGTCTCTCCTTACAGGAGGGAGATCTCCCGCTGGGAGACTGGAGGGAGTTTGCAGGGCCTGATGCCAAGTTCAATGGAGTCTAGAAAAAATCCAGTCAAGAGCTCGCTGTGCTCTTTACAAAAGAGAAGCCTCATCTAGGTACACAGGCTGAAGGACAGCATCAAGGAGCCTGCTGAGATCAAAGGGTGGACAGTGGGCTCTGGGGAAGGGCCTTTCTTGTTTGTTTGGGGATATACAGGGCATCTCATGATCTCTGGGTACCAGAGTCTGGACCCCTTTCTTCCTTAGTCACACAGTGGTAACTGATGTCCCATTAAACCCCCTTGGATGTCCCAGATATGCCTCTGAGGAGAGAGATGCAGGCAAGCACCGGCTAAGCCCTTTACCTACCCCTACACACTAATGGCAGTTTATTGAGCACCTACTAAATGTAATCTGCTATTCTTAGCCTTAAACACATTATCTCATTTAATCCTCACAATAACCCTGTCTAATTTCAGACTATACAAAATAAATTCCAGATGGCTTAAAGACTTTCAGAGTAATTCAGAGCAAGAAAAGGCTTTTAAAATAGGACACAACCCATAAAAGAGAGATTGGTAAATTTAAGTACACTTTTCCCCCAAAGTTCTTTATGTTTAAAACAAGATCAAGGGACGCCTGGGTGGCTCAGTTGGTTAAGCATCTGCCTCTGGCTCAGGTCATGATCCCAGTGTCCTGGGATTGAGTTGCACATCGGGCTCCCTGCTCAGTGGGGGGAGTCTGCTTCTCCCTCTGCCTCTCCCCCCAGCTTGGCTTGTGTTCTCTCTCTCTCAAATACATAAATAAAATCTTAAGAAAAAAACAAGATCAAAAGACAAACACTACATTGGAAAAATGTTTGCACACAGTGAATTTCCCTAATACCTAAAAAACCACAATGCAATGTGAGTAGACTGTCAACCAACAGAAAAGTGGAGAGAGAGAGAATATAAGGGAGTTCTTAGAAAAGAAAACTGAAATGGTTCTTTAAAATATGAAAAGTGCTCAACTTCACTCATAATTTTCAAAAGGCAAACTGAAACTCCAATGAGCAACCAGCTTTCATTTACTGGATTGTAATGATCAGAAAGTTGGTAAGACCCGGTCCATGCTCACAGGCTATGGAGACACAAGCGCCCTCTGACCTTGCTGCTGGAAGTATGTCTCGGTACCAGCCCTGTGGACGGTGCCTTTGCAAGATCTATCAACACGGCCGATTGGCCCAGCAATTTTTACTAATAAATACCTGATCTGCTGAATGGGTTAATGACAGGTGGGATCAGACTTGGGGCACTCAATCAGCAGGACCAGGGGATAAGCACAGAGACCAGGACAATATCGGGCCCCCCTCACCCCCAAGGAAATGCAGCTGGGGCTAGAAGAACTGACTCTGACCATGGCTGGGACTCAGCTTCAAAAATCTAGAATCTTCTAGCCAAGAAGCAACCGAAGCTTGCCGTGGGGGCCTTCTTGGAGCAGTCACCTTTGCAGAGGCAAGCAAGGGAGGCAGAGAGCCTTCTACCAAAATCCACTGACTTCCAAGTCAGCAGAAGGCTATAGCCATGTGTCCTGGACCTGCCACTTATGAGTTCAGTGACTGTGGGTGGGTTTTGTCACTTTTTAAAGGCTGTTTCCACCTCTGTGAGATGTCGGTGACAGCAATATCCATCTCACAGACTTGTTCAGTGAAACAATTCAGGGCAAGCACATGGCAAGTAGAGACAGTAACATTTTAGCTAAATTGTTAGAAATAAATAAAGGAAGGAAGGAAAGTGTTGTAAGTAAATAAAACTGAAATTCTTTGGGGATGGGTGTAAAATTATTTGCATGTGTCGGAAATGAAGCAACATGTTGACCCAGGGCAGGGTTATTTCTTCATGTGTCTGAGACCTGTAATTCCTGTGCAGCTTCTTTCTGGAATCCTACAGTAGGTGAGGGGTGAGGCAGCTGTGGAGGGGGGAGTGGGGAGCTGACTGACCCAAAGCCATAACCTTGAGCAACCAACCCACCGGGATGGCAGCAAGACAATAGTTACAGTGATTAAGAGAGAGTTGTTTGTTCTCTAGGGAGTTTGGTTCTTTCCTCCTTCTCCTCTGCCCAAATGTGCTATGTTCAGGGAAGAGAGTATCACACACCAGGCAGGTGCCCCACACAGCCAAACTGCAGGAGGTATCAGCACTAGGATGGGACTTTGTTTCCTTCAGATGAAAATACAATATCTTTTGCTCAAGGGAGAGGGGAGCAGAGCACCTGGTTGACTCTCTCTAGGTGCTGGAATTTCATAGGTGGAAGCTTCCGGAACGAGTTTGGCAGTATACAATTCCTGGGAGGTAGTTCTTTGTGAGACCACCCTTTGCTGGGCATGCCTGATCTCAAAGGGCATATGGAAACTCCCTTTGGTTCATTCTGAAAAAACACAGACACAAAAAAACACAAAGCACCCTGAAGTTCCTCTTTACGAAGGAAGTGGCGTGAACTTGTCACCAGCGGCTAAAGAGCAGCTCTGGTTTGGATGGGCTTCTTTGCTGTCTGGCCGCCTCTGCCATGTCCCACATGCTCCCATCTAGCTTGGGATCCTACTTAGGTGGGAACCTGGTCTTCAAATCTAGTTTGCTTAAGCGTTTGCTTCAAGTACAGTTCTCAATCTCTTTCTCCCAACTGCCTTCCTTTTCCCCTAACTTCTGGTTTCTGCTTTTATCTGTGTTCAGACTCATTTTTCTCGAGGTGTCCCCTGCTACTTTCTACTTCTCTCCCTGCTCATGCCCTTGTTTCAAAAGACTTCCCTAATCCAAGAACGAAATTGAGAAACAGTTCACTTTACCACAGTGTCAAAAAGGAAAAAAATACGAATCACGTTGACCAAGGAAGTTTGGGATCTGGATGTGGAAAACGTACAGAGCCCTGTTGAAAGAAATTAAAGAATTCCTCAATAAATGCAATGACATCCCCTGCGAATGGACTGGAAGGTTTAATATTGCCATCTTGGCAATACTCCCTAAATTAATCTACAGAGCCTACGCATTTCCTTTCAGAATTCCAATTTGCAGAAAAGGAAGAGCTGAATCTAAAATCCACATGGAAATGCGAGGGGTCCCCCACAGCCAAAAGAACGCCTAAAAAGGAGAACTAACTGGGAGGACTCACACTTCCTGATTTCAAAGCTTGCTACAAAGCTACACTAACTGAAGCAATGTGGTACTGGCAAAAAGACAGATACGGAGATCAATGCAATAAAACCGAGAGTCCAGAAGTAAACCCATACAAGGATTTTTAACAAGGATTCCAAGACTATTCACTGAGCAAAGAGGAGACTTTTCAATAAAGCGTGCTAGAACGACAGGTAGCCACATGCGGGAGAAATGAGTTTGTACCCCTACCTCACACCGTACCCAAAACCTCAACTCAAAATGGATCAGAGACCTAAGTGCAAGAGCTGAAACTATAAAACGCTTAGATGGGCAAATAGGTATAAATCTTTATGACCTTGGTTAGGCAGGGATTTCTTAAATGACACCAAAGCATGAAGAACAAAAGAGAAATAAACTGGACTTCATCAAAATTAAAAACAGTTATGCATCTAAGAACATGGACGAGACAGTGAAAAGACAACCCACAGGCTAGCAGAAAATATTTGCAAATTGTGTATCTGATAAGGATCTAGTATCCTTAATATGTAAAGATATATTACAACTCAACAATAAAAAGATAACCCAATTAAAAAATGGACAAAGGATTGAATGAAAATAGATATATGTATTATATATATATATTTATATATATAAATATATTAATTAAAATAATTAAAAAATAATTAAATTTAAATTTAATTAAAATATACTAAATATATTAAAAATATATGTTATATATATAAAATATATATATTAAAAATACCAAATATATATAAATACTAAAGAAGATACACCAATGATCAAAAAGTACACGTAAAAATGGTCAACATCATTAGTCAGTAGAGAAATGCAAATCAAAGCCACAGTGAGATACCATTCCAAGTCCACTAAGATGGTAATAATAGGGCTCTTGGATGGTGCAGTGAGTTGGGTGTCTGACTCTTGGTCGAAAGGCTTGGGTCGTGATCTCCGGGTTGTGGGACTGAGCCCCACATCAGGCTCCTGGCTCAGGGCTGTCTGTTTCAGAATCTCTCTCTCTCCCTCCCTCTGTCGCTCCCACTCATGCTCTTTCTCAAATAAATAGTAAATAAATCTTTAAAAAATAATAATAAAAGAGAAATAAGTGTTGGTGAGGATGTTGAGAAATTGGAACTCTCATACACTATTGATGGGAATGTAAATGATACAGCCATTGTGGAAATCATTTTGGGACTACCTCAAGTAGTTAAACAAAGAACTATCCAATACACCCAGCCATTCCACTCCTAGATACTCAAGAGAATTGTAAACAAGTATTTGCACAAAAACTTGTACACAAATGTTCTTATCAGCATTATTCATAATAGAAGACAGAAACAACCCAAATGTCCATGAACGGATGAACGGAATATACCATATATGGAAGGAGTACAGAATGGACTAGTATTCAGCCATCAAGAGCAATGAAGCATGGATACTTTTTTAAAAAAAGATCTTATTTCCTTGACAGGAGAGCAAGCAAGCACAAGCAGGGGGAGCAGTGGAGGGAGAGGGGGAAGCGGGCTCCCCGCTGAACAGAGAGCCCAATGTGGGGCTCAATCCCCGGACCCTGGGATCATGACCAGAGCTGAAGGCAGAGGCTTTAACCCACTGAGCCACCAAGGCACCCAGAAGCACTGATACATGTTACAACATGGATGGACCTTGAAAACATGCCACGTGAAAGAAGCCAGATACAAAAACAGCGTATTATACGGCCCCACATAAATATGACATATCCAGAACAGGCCAATCTGTAGAGACAGGAAGTAAATGTAATGGGTGCCTAGAGCTGGGGGAGGGGAGAACTGGGAGTGACCATTAATGGGTATGGAGTTTCTGTTTGGATAATGAAAATGTTCTTTAATTAGATAGTAGCCATGACTGCACAACACTGTAAATATACTAAAAACTGCTGAATCACATACCTTAAAACGGACATTTTATGTTATATGAATTTTATCTAAAAAAAAAAAAGACGGTCCCAGCAGGATTAGCATCTTGAATCTCACTAGCCAATCAGTAGAGAGAATCTGATTGCTCCAGGTAGGATCAGGTACCCAGGACAGGACACAGGGTCACAGGGACCAAGCAAGGCTGAGGGGGATTCATCATTTTGGTGGGGGGCACAGTGTTCAGCAGAGAGGGGTATGGTCTGGGCAGTTGTCCTGAAAGATGTCTATTTAAGTATATATAAAAAACCCCCAGAATTAAAGAGAATTTTAGGGAAAAAAAAACCACCCATAATTCGAGCATCTTAATTTCGACAGTCTGTATTTCTGCAAATCCTTATTTGTCCACAGGCCAACATATTTTTCAGAGTTGTAATCACTGTGTTTGTGCTGTTTATTTCCTGTTTTTTTTTTCACTTCCCATCATACCACAAACATATCCTTCGCTTCTAAATCACCTTCATAATTATCCTTTTTAATGGCTGCATAACATTCAATTGAGTTGATGTACCATAATGTCTTAATCACTTTGCCATTTCTGGATATTTACACGGTCTCTAATTTTTTCCTATTATGTATATATCAATTACACTGCAGGAAATACTTTCATGCATACTGATGTTTTTTACTGGAGTTGCCCAAATTAACTTAAAAAAGACCAAATAGGATAAATTTCCCTGGGAAATGGCAAACTAGCTGAAGAGCCTAGGAAGAAAAAAGACTCATAGAGTCCCTGGTGCTAGCTGGGAATGCAGTCACGGTTCCCAGACCCCATTTCCCCCCAGGAAAGCCCCTGTTCTCTCCCCGCTGCTGTGTTAATGCCTCTCTAGCCCTCAGATGTCTGAAGTTGTCTGTGCTATGAATATGCTAATGTAGATTTGCCTCTGCATTTGGGCTGTATTTTTTTTTTTAAGATTTTATTTATTTATTTGACACAGAGAGGGAGAGAGAGAGAGAGAGAGATCACAGGAAGGCAGAGAGGCAGGCGGGGGGGGGGGGGGGGGGGAAGCAGGCTCCCCGCTGAGCAGAGAGCCTAATGCAGGGCTCGATCCCAGGACCCTGAGATCATGACCTGAGCAGAAGGCAGAGGCTTAACCCACTGAGCCACCCAGGCACCCCTTGGGTTGGTTTTTGCTGTTACGCTGTGCTAGGAACATCTTCAGCCCTGTGTCTCGGTCCTGGAGCGCACGTACAAGGGTGTGTCTAGGCGACCCATAGCCGTGACATCATAGACATTGGGGGAAGGGTCATTCTTTGGATGCCGGGGGGTATCCTCCGCTCTGTAGGATGTTTAGGAGCATCTCCAGCCTCTACCCACTGATGCCAGCCGCCTACCCCACTGCAACCACCAGATGTCTCCAAATACTGCCATGGTCCCCTGGGGGACACGAGTGCCCTCCTATTGCTGAGAACCACGGCTGTGGACGAGTGCTGCTCACATTCTGCTATACTTTACAATCACATGGGGGAGTTTTAAATAAAATATCCAGGTCCAGACTGCATCAGGTCTGGTTACATCAGAGCCCGGGGGCACGCTGCTGGCGCTGTGTTCTCACATTGCCTGGAATCACTTGGGGGCTTTAAAAAGTACTGACGCCCAGGCTGTACACCCAGAGTTTCTGGTTTGATTGCACTGGAGGCGCGTCAAGGCATCGGGATTTTTCAGAGCGGAGACTTCGGGGAATCTGACATGCAGCCCCACCGGAAACCACTGGGGCCAGCGCCTGAGAGGGAAACTGCTGGCCTGCAAGGGTCCCATTACGCTAAGTAACAGCCACCTGCTTCCCACCACGCTTTCACGCACGTCTGCCTCCCTCCCCTGATCCATGCCTCCAACACAGCTCGGTGAGGGCCGGATCTGTGTCTCCTTTATTCTTCCATTCCTGTGGCCTAACCCAGCACCTGGCACATGGTAGCTGCTCAACGTGCATCACGTGTATTCGCTGTGGAGCGACCAGAAGTGCGCTGTGACTTGATTGCCGGTGAAAACCACCTTGGCCTCGGAGGCCACAGCAAAGACACAGGATCACGGTGGCTGGGGATGGGGTCAGGCGCACGCTCCGCAGAGTCGAGCTAAGAAATGTGGCTAATATCAGCACCTCTGACTCTTTCTGGATGCTACTTTCTGGTGACTGGGCAAGCGCAGACAGCCACAGGGTCCTTCTTGCTGGCTGAAGGGGCGCCAGGAACCAGAGGCTCAGGGCACTAGAAGAGTCAGAGCTTTGGTGGGGAGGCCTGGGCAAAGAGAAGTGAACAGAGATGGGAGGGAAGGGACCCCGCTACCATTCCGGGCTTAGCAAACAGATGTCCCCTCTAAATACGTCCAAGTCCTCAACCCCGGAGCCTGTGGTCATGTTAGGTCACACGGGCAAAGGGGAAGTAAGGCTGGAGGTGGGACTGAGGTTGCTGAGGAGCCGACCCTGAGACGCAGAGACTGTCCTGAGTTCTCCTGGTGGAAGAGGGAGGCAGCAACGCCAGAGCTGCAGAGAGATTTGAAGGTGCTATGGAGGAAGACGGAGGACGGGCCGAAGGTCAAGGACTCTGGGTGTCTCCCAAAGCTGGGAAGATCAGAGTCTCCCCGGGAGCCTCCAGAAGGGAGGCAGCCCTGCCTGTCAATACCGTGATTTTTTTTTTTTTTTAAAGATTTTATTTATCTATTTGACAGAGAGATCACAAGCAGGCAGAGAGGCAGGCAGAGAGAGAGGAGGAAGCAGGCTCCCCGCTGAGCAGAGAGCCCGATGCGGGGCTCGATCCCAGGACTCCGAGATCACGACCCGAGCCGAAGGCAGCGGCCCAACCCACCGAGCCACCCAGGCGCCCCAATACCGTTATTTTTTAGTCCCGGGAGAATAGGGCTGGACCTCAGACCTCCGGAACTCTCAGAGGATGAACCCGTGCTGCTTTCAGCAGGAACTTGGCAGTGACGTTACAGCAGCCACGGAAACGTACACACCATCGGAGGTTTGCTTTGTTTGCTTCAAAAGGAAATGTAATGGGAAAAATACATTTTATATCAAACACTAGCCTCTATTAATAGGAAGAATCGCTAATGCTTGGTACTGAACTCACAGGGTGCCAGACGCTGTCCTACACGCTCGTGTAAACCCATTCATTTAGCTCTCACAAAGCTCTGAGAGGTAGGCTCGATCTTCAGCTGTGTTTTTACTGAGGAGGTAAACTGAGGCACAGGGAGGCGGAATAACTTGCCCACGGTTACCCAGGCAGTCTGGCTCCAGCGTCCATGTGACAAACAGCCCCGCTCGTGACTGGTTACTCAAAGGTCAGTTTCTTGGGGGTAGCGGCTGCCCTTCTAGGGATGCGGTGGGACAGCCACAGGGCTCCGGTGTGGAGAGGAGCAGGCTTGTGTTACCACAGCACAAACCAGCTTCTGCGTTAGGCAGGTGAGGGCTCAAGCGATGGTCTGTCTTACGAGCTGGGAGACCCCAGGCAGGTCACCTAACTTCTCTGAGCTTTCGCTTCCTTGCTGGAAAACAATGCAACTCTACCTTAAAAGGTGCACATTTCAGGGACATGAGGAGAGAAGTACAAGAAAGCCTTAAGTAAGTGGATTTCCACTTCTTGCCTCGACCTGCTGCTGCTGAACAGGAGAGCGGCTGAGTGGTGGAGACAGAGGATGTGGAATCTTAGGTCCTGTGTTCAAGTCCTAAGCCGCCACTTGTCACCAGAGGGAAGGTACTTTCCCTCCTTTGCCTCTGTTTCCTCATCTGTAAAATGGGTGTGGTGGCGACAGCGTCCTTCAGAGAGCGCTAGTGGAAACGGACTGGGGTATTGTGTGTAATGTTCTCGGCAAAGCTCTGGAGACTCCAGAACTCAGGGGGTATTAGTCCTTCTGCTTGCCTGACAGGGAGGAAGGAGCAGCGGGGGTGTGGGGGGGGGGCGGGGACCCTGAGGGAAGGGCTGAGCGGGGGGCAGGGGGAGGCACGGAGCCTGAGAATCAGGCATTGCCAAGAGCTGGTGCTTCAGCTGAGCCTGTAGGGACAGTCCCCAGCCTACGCTGCGGTCATGCAAAGCTGAACAGAAAAAGGGAGGAGGGGGAGAGACAGACAGACAGACAGAGCAGCTGCCCTGCGGCTCCTCCGCTCCTATCCTGCTTTAACTCCTGGCCACGCACATGGCAGCTCTGGGGACCACGCTGCCAAGTGACAAGTGTCAGCTTACAAAATGCTATTATACCACGCTTCTATTTTTATTTCCTAAAAAGCATTTGAAAAGAAAAAAAGTTCATCAAAATGTTGATAGTAGTTATTTCTGGCGGATGACTTCTTTTTTTTTTTTTTTTTAAACTGTCTTTTAAATATGTTTTCAGTTGCCTGAATTTTTTTGGCCTGAAATGAAAAAAATATATGACAGTGAGCACGCATGACTTTTAATAATAAAAAAAAGCCGTATCTTCCCCCATTTCCATTTTGGATGGAGAAGAAGAACCTATATTTATCTAGCTCATAATGTGTGTGTCTTTGAGAAAGCTATGGTTCGTCCTCCGTTAGATGCGATTTGATGCCATGAACATTTGGAGAGTGTCTCCTGTGTGCCAGGCTCTCGGCCCTGGTGTGAAAAGGACCCATAAAGCAAGCTCCCGCCTCCAGAGAGCTCCCAGTGGCCGGGCCGCCACTTCTAGTGTTTAGAAATGTCTCATGTTTTCTGCCTTAATAACTGTACTAAATATAATTCAATCTCTTCCTGAGAATTCGGTGTTCTCACCAAGACCTGAGTTGCAGTGAAATACTTTCGTTGAAGATAAATTCCTACGCATGGCATGGTTAGCATGTTTCTGGGGTTCCTGCAGCACATGTGGCCACTTACCCTAGGACTAAGCGGCCTCCGTCATTACAGTGATAATAGTCACCCTGGATCACTGATTGCAGGCTGGGGAGGGCCTCAGCCTTTCACTCACTGGGTTTCATTGAATTCTCAGATGACTTCCTCATGGAGGGGCTTAGTTATCCCATTTTACAGATGAGAAAACTGAGACTCGCACAGGTTATGTAAATTTGCCCGAGGCCACACAGATGGTCAGAGGACGTGCCAAGATTTGGACCCATTCCAGCTGACTGCAAGGCATAAGTCGTACGTCTCCATGCTGACCCATGGGCTGCTGCGGGCTCTCTGTTCCCAAGACAGTGTTAAGGATAACTCCTGTCCTCCTGTTGGTCCAGCATCTAGCCGATCCCCACCAAGGGCGGGGCCCAAGTCCCCTCCCCTTGAGGCTGAGTGGGCTTATGTGTTCCCCACTGCACCCGGGTCGCTGCCTGGAAAGAAATGTATAGCAATCTAAACCCCTTCCTTCCCTCCTTCCTCCCTCCCTCCCTTTTTTTTTTTTTAAAGATTTGAGAGAGAGAGAGAGAGAGAAAAACAGAGAAAGTGCAAGTGGGGGCAGGTAAGGGTGCAGAGAGAGAATCTTAAGCAGATGGGGTGCTGAGCGCAGAGCCTGACGCGGGGCTCGATCTCAGGACCGGAGATCATGACCTGAGCTGAAACCATGAGTCATGTTAATGGACTGCGCCATCTGGAGCACCCCGTCGAAACCACTGTCTAATGAAATGGTGGTGAGGATCCATTCTAAGACACCCTGCACATATTTGTTGATTAGAGGAATGGAAGGCGCTTCTGAGACCTGGATTTGGTCTATGAGACTGTGAAACTCAGGATGATGAAGCCTCAAATGTCGAAGAGGCAGAGAGGATTTTCACAGGGTCCTGGCTTCCGACCAGTGTCTGCCCACCGAGGCATGGATGCAAGTGATGCTGGGAGAGAAAGTTGTCCTGGCATCTCCTCGCCCCTGCCCGCCCCCATCTGGACACAGGCCAAGATCTCTCTCTCTCTCTTTTATTAAAGATTTTTATTTATTTACTTGAGAGAGAGAGAGAACACAAGAGTGGGGAGGGCCAGAGGGAGAAGCAGATTCCCGCTGAGCAGGGAGCCCAATGTGGGTTTGATCCCGGGGCTCCAGGATCGTGACCTGAGCCGAAGGCAGACCACTAAGCAACTGAGCCACCCAGGCGCCCCCGTGATCCCTTTAAAAAGGAAGGGACGCAAAGAAAAAGAAAGGAAGAGAAAAGGGAAAGAGAGGCATGGGGCAGTGCCAAGTTCATGCTCAGGAGCGAGGAGACCGCAGGCCAGGGCTGCTGGTCTCAGGGACACCCTTTTGTCTGTGCTGGGCTCGGGGTCCTCATCTTTATATGTACAATAATACTCGCGCCTCTCTGATTGGGTTGTTTGATGAGATATGAGATATCGGGTGACATAATGATATAATGAGATACACAAGTGAGTCTTCTTACATTAAAGTACTTTACACTTGGAAGCTTTGCTCATCGAAAATTACTAGGAAGAGGCATTTCTTGTTCTAAGATCACTTACCCTATAGCATAGAAAGCAGATACGGCAGCTGAAAGCGGGGAGATTGTGAGCTGTCATTACCTGGGTGTGAATCCCCGCTTTACCGACGTGCACACACCTTGGTTGGCAAAGCTGTTGGCAGAATGTCTGGAGTTGAACACGCGTGTCGCCTCTGACCCAGCCGTTCCCTCGCAGCTGAACAGCACGCGGAAGGGCTCACACATGTTCACCGAAAGACACACACCGGCATGTTCACAGCTGCCCCAGTTTTAAGACCTGGGCGCTACCCAAATGCCCAAATATTGTTTTTTCTACTGCTACATAACAAATTGCTACAAAACGAGTGACTTAAGCTGACATACCTTTTGTAGTTTGCAGTTTCTGGGAGCCAGGAATTTGGGGACGGACCTTGCTTCCGGATCCTGCAGAGCTCCAATCCAGGCGTCTGCTAGGCAGAGCTCTCGTTTCAAAGCTCTGATGGGAAGGGCTCACGTCCAAGCTCCTGTGGGGTCGGAATTTACATCTTTGACTGTAAATTCAAACCCAGGGCCCTAGTTTCTGGTTGGCTGTCAGCTGGAGGCCAACCCTCATCCCTGGAGGCTGCCCTCGGCCACAGGTCCTACCTAGGCTTGCCACGGGGGCCTCCCCAAAATGCCACTGCTTCATGAAAGCCGGAAAGGGGGGAGTCTCTTTGCCAAGTGGAGGTCATAGTACTCTGTAATCATGGCAATGAATTCCATTACCCTTGCTGTATTCTGTGGGCTACAATCACATCACACACCCTGCCCACTCCCGAGGGGGTGGGAGCCCACCGAGGCATGAACACCCAGGGGTGGGCATCATGGGACCACCTTAGAGTCCGTCCGTCCCAGCAACCCTGGGGTGCGTAAGTAAGGTGTGGACTGTCACACCATGAACTACTCTCCAGTAATGAGAATGAGCCACCCCGACCCCATCCACAGCACGGGCGACTCTCCCAACACAGTACGAAGTGAAAGGAACCGTCGCGAACGAGTACAGGCTGTGTGATCCCGTCACATGAAATTCAGAACTGGCAACACCAAGCTCTGCTAGTAGAAGCCAGCGCGGTGGTTCCTCGGCGGTGGGGGCTGAGATATGGGGGGCTGCGGGGCGGGGGGAGTCCTGTTCTGCGTCTTCATCTGGATGGGGGTTACAGTGCTGTGTTCACTTACTGATCTCGGTAACTCATCACGGAAGTTTCTCTGAATTTGTATCATGCATCAGAATCTTAAAATAACGGACGGAAGAAGAGGTAGAAAACATCAGGAGTCGTGGATGATGGTGGGATGACGGGAAAGGAACCATCATCACCACCCCCCCCCGCAACCCTCTTCTTCCCCAAGGCACCTTGAACTCAGTTCTCCAAGTCTTCATGGGTCATATAATTCTTCCCTAGCTTAAAATGGTAGGTGGTGGTTTGCTCCTGCATTCAAAGTAACATTTGCACTCCAAACCACGTCCTCCACAACCCTTCGAGTTCTGACCCATCTGGTTTCATCATTTCGTCCCCGGCTGCCCCCGCCTTGCTCCGAGGCCACAGCCACAGTTGGCATCCCTCAGCCCGTCTCATGTGCCGGGCTCTTTCCACTTTCTGACCTCTGGGCATTTGCACAGGCTTCTCATTCCTCAGCTGGCTGGCTCCCTGAAAGGCGGATCCCCAGCAATGCTACCTCCCTTGCACTCCCACCTCCCTCCCCTCGCCTCCTTTCCTTCCTCTGTCCCAGCCTTTGTTCCCATATTGTTCCCACCCACAAATAGGTGCTTATTATTTTTGGTTGATTTTTGTCTCTCCTCCCCACAAAGATGGAGACTCCCTGGAAGCAGGGTCCCCACATGTCCTGCTCTCAGTGGGCTGCTGAGGTCTGCCGGGGTCTGGGCAGAGCCGGGCCCAGACAGGTGTTTCAGGAAGCCCTCTAGCATCTCCCGGCTCACATGCCCCATGAGAGAGGTAGCCCAGGTACTCTGCCGATCTCAACTCCGTTTCCGGATTTGGAGGCAGACGTGTAGCTCTGATCCAATCAGCAAAGGCCAGGGGAGCAGAGGTCCAGCTGCCTTCTGAAGGCAATGAATGTGGATGTAGGAAGGGTCCTGGGGACACCTCCAGAATGTCCCATTGCCTGTGCCCGCTCCTTGCCTACCCGTTCAGGTCGGGTTTCTTCAGTGAAACTGACACTGTCCCTATGTCTTCTCTTCCTGGGAGGCAAGCACGGTGGCTGATGTCATGTGCACATGAACTCTTTGCTCCGTGGTCTCTGCGGCATTGGACGGAGATGGAGGCGAGGTGCTGTCACCATGGGATGGGACCGCAGTCGGCTGAATGGGGATTTCTGACAGATACAGGACCGAGAGAAACAGATCTGCTTTTCTTTTTTTTTTTTTGAAGATTTTATTTATTTATTTGACAGAGATCACAAGTAGGCAGAGAGAGAGGAGGAAGCAGGCTCCCGGCTGAGCAGAAAGCCCGATGCGGAGCTCAATCCCAGAACCCTGGGATCATGACCTGAGCCGAAGGCAGAGGCTTAACTGACTGAGCCACCCAGGCGCCCCCAGATCTGCTCTTTGACTTGAAATTTAATCCCAGGGGCAGTTTTTCCAAAACGGAGGGACAAGTGGCAGAAGCGAAAAGGAAAAGGAGCCACCCCACCACAGCCGGCATTCTCTTTTCTTGATGACGCCCTCTATGCTTTCGGCTGCCAAAGCACAGGGCTGCCCCAAACGAGGGCATCTTGTTCGGGTCACAAATGGCAGGGAGCGGCCGCCAGAGGGACTGTTTTCAAATTGTCAACGACTGCTTTACACGCTCCTGCTCCAAGCTTGCCAACACCCTGGCTCCCTCGGAGCAGATTTTCAGCCGTGGTTCAAAGCCACAACATTTGGGCTTTGCAGGCTTGCGAGTTAGGTCCCAAGTAACTTGATACTTACTGTGAAAAGTTAAAATATAGCTGTTGGCAGATCACTGAAACATCTTTTAAATTGGAAATTTCTAAGAGTTGTATGTATTTATCATACGAGATGAGCAGGGACTGATTTCCGGTGACAAAAGGCGGAACAGTGGTTACATCTCTGGGGGACATGTATTCACTCCCTGGAAAGGGAGCATTTGGGGATGTCGGAAAAATTCTGCATTTCTTTCTTTTTTTAAAGGATTTTTAAAAATTGATTTGAGAAGGAGGGAGCACAAGCAAGGGGAGCTGCAGGCAGGGGGAGAAGCAGGCTCCCCACTGAGCCGGAAGGCTGACACTGGGATCCATCCCAGGATCAGGACCCGAACCCAAGAAAGAGAGGTGACTCACTGAGCCGCCCAGGCACCCCAAGTTCGGCATTTCTAACTGAGTGGATGACACAGACGCATATTTATGTGACAGTCCTACAACTGAACCCTTAGGATGTGTGCTCTGTAGCCCAATCAAAACCAGGGCTTTGAAGTTATTCACGTGTTAATTGTCACATCACTCTCACTTGCCTTCCGAGAAATTGCCCTGGGGTGGGGTGAGCAGGAGGAGGGGAGAAGGCAGAGTTTGTGTGTGGAATCGCACAGAAGCGGAGCGCCGCCTGAGGCTGTTCTGACGTGGAAACCCCGCTAAGTCCCTCTGTTAAATAACTGCAATTGCTACCTGGGGTTTGGAGAAAGTGGGGGGCGGACGACATCCTTCTCAGAACCCTTTATGATGTGGCCCCTCCTTAACCCTGACACCATCACTCCCCATCACTACCCCCCCACTGGCCCCAACTGTAAAAGAATCCATTTCTGTTGTTTTAAACTGCTCACCACTACGCTTGCCATTACTTGTTACAGTGGCCACGGGAAATGAACACGAGGATTCTAATTACTGCTTTCATAATATTGTCATCATGTCCCCTGTCCCCTCTTTCCCTTTCTTCTGTCTGCCTTCAACAAGATACCCATCTGCAGAAACCAACTCACAATGGATTAAAGACCAGGAAGAGCTGAAACCATGGTATTCCTGGAAAACAACACGAACACACAAAGAAAGCTTCTTGATGTCAATCTTGGTGATGACTTCACGGATATGACACTAACGACCCAGGCACCAAAAGCAAAAACAGACAAGCGGGACTACGTCAGACTACAACGTACCTGCCCAGCACAGGAAATCATCAGAAGAGTGGAAAGTCAGCTTCTGGGATGGGAGAAAGTATTTGCAGACCACATATCCAATCGGTGCGTGATGCTACCCCAATATATGAGAAACTCCTACAACTCAAAAGCAAAAAACTAAAAGCTTGAATTAAAAAAATGGTCCAAGGTTTTGCATAGACAGTTCTCCAAAGCTGACATACCAATGGCCAGTGGCTACTCGAGAAGGGGCTCAGCATCATCACCGACAGGGAGATGCCAATCAACACCAGGAGGAGGGAGCACTGCACACCTGTGAGAAGGGCTGCTACCAAAAAGCCGAGAGATAGGGATGCCTGGGTGTCTCAGTGGGTTAAGCCTCTGCCTTCCACTCAGGTCATGATCTCAGGGTCCTGGGATCAAGTCCTGAATTGGGCTCTCTGCTCAGCAGGAGGCCTGCTTCCTCCTCTCTCTGCCTACTTGTAATCTCTGTCTGTCAAATAAATAAATAAAATCTTAAAAAAAAAAAAAAAAGCCAAGACATAGTAAGTGTTGGTGAGGATGGGGAGAAACCGGAACCCCTCTGCGCTTCTGGTGGGAACACAGACACTATGGGAAATGGTAGAGAGCTTCTTCCGAAAATTAGAAGTAGAATTCCCATAGGGTCCAGCGATCTCACTTCTGGGTGTGTCCCCCCACCCCCAAACTAAGCTGAGATCTCGAAGAGATACCTGCACTCCCATACTCGCTGCAGTGCTGTTCATAATAGCCAAGGCGTGGGAGGAAGCCAAATCGAGGCCCATAACAGGGAAATGCTGTGTAACTGCAGGAGGAACAAAATACGGGGACGCAGTGTGACACCTGACAGAGCGTTTGCCACAATTGGGTAAACCCTGCCACAGCTTCGCGGTTTCTCTTGTCCACACGCGTCCCGCTGTTGCGCATGAGCACAAAGTCCCAGTTAGCCTGCAAATGTCCCAGAATGACCCCTCCCTGGGGGCTGGAGGACCCCTATTGGATCTCGGCTCTCGACGAAGCATTTGCAGGAGAAAAATGAGACTGGCAGCAGAGTAGCTGGCAAAGAGCATGCGCGATGGTACGCACAGTTCCTGGAAGTCCCCGCCCATTCCCAGACCCTACACGAATATTCTGCCCCTTATGACTGCAAAGTAGAAACCCGCATCTCTCCCAGTGGGGCTTAGACCACGGACTGGGCCCCCACTCCCCTCTCCAGTGTGTACTCTCCCTTTTGCAATAAAGTTCCCTCTGCTCTGTTTTACTCTGACTCATCCTTGAATTCTTTCTTGGTCCAAAGTCAAGAACCCGACATAGGCTGGCAGTGGAGGTTGCGGGGCCCAGGAACCACTCCAGTGTCTGGTATCGAAGTATCCATAGACAGATGAATGAATAAAGAAAATGCAGTATATGCATACAACAGAACATTATTCAGCCTTAAAAAAGAAAGGAAATCCTGCCATTTGCAACCACATGGATAGGCCTGGAGCACATTATGCTATAAGTTGGATATGCCAAACACAGAAAGGCAAATACTGCGTGACTCCACTATATACTATATCTAAAATAATTAGACTCGGGGCACCTGGGTGGATCAGGTCATGATTCCAGAGTCCAGAGATCAAGCCCCCCATCCGGCTCCCTGCTCCGCGGAAAGCCTGTTCTCCCTCTCCCACTCCCCCTGCTTGTGTTCCCTCTCTCCCTGTGTCTCTGTCAAATAAATAAATAAAATCTTAAAATAATAAAGTAAAATAATTAAACTCAGAGAAGCAGAGCACAGACCGGTGGGTGTCGGGGCTGGAGAAGAAGCAGAGAGGGGAAGTGCCTTTTCCACTGTATAAAGTTTCAGTTACACAACGCCGGTAAGCTCTGGGGATCTGCTGTACAACACCGGGCCTGTAGTTTACAATTCTGCATTGTGCTCTGAATTTGTCCAGAGGTCGATCTCATGTTAAGGGTTTTTATCACACAAAAAACAATGAAGGAAAACCAACAAGTGGGATGCAAAGAACTGTTTGGAGATGATGGCTAAGTTTATGAACTTGATCGTGGTGATGCTTCCAGGATGGATGAGTATTTCCAAATTCGTGTCTCTGTCCAAGTCTTTTTATGGCAATTATACCTCAGTAAAGCTGAAAATAGTGGAAGATAGATTTCTTGAGCTTGAATATCTCCCTTTTCCTGCTGAATCATCCGAAAGGGACACACTGGATGTCCACACCTACATCTGCCCCGCTCCTGCCGTCCTTCATTCAGAAGTCAGCCTAATTCTCCTGGGAAGCCCCCGTGCATCAGACTCACCGGGACAGGCAGGGGTGGGGTGTGCATTTGTGAGGGCTCTAACAAGCCTCCACTGCAGGCTCCCTCTTTCTAATCCCTAGGAGATGGGCATGGAGTAGAAAGATCACTTTTTTTTTTTTTTTAAACCAGTACCCTGGAAGACTCTCACACACACACAACTTTAAGAACCACTGTCTTGAATGCAAAAATGCATTTCCTAGTCAAATTTTTTTTTGGTTCTATTAAAAACCCCAAATCCAACCACTCATCATCAGGGAAATACAAATCCAAACCATAATGAGCGTCACCTTGCACCTGTCCAAGCAGCTGACATCAAAAACACAAAGAGAGGGGCGCCTGGGTGGCTCCTTGGGTTAAGCCTCTGCCTTCGGCTCAAGTCATGATCTCAGGGTCCTGGGATCAAGCCCCGCATCAGGCTCTCCGCTTGGCAGGGAGCCTGCTTCCCCTCTCTCTCTGCCTCTCTGCCTACTTGTGGTCTCTGTCAAATGAAAAAATAAAATCTAAAAAAAACCCCAAAAAACCCAAACCACAAACTGACGGCAGTTGCTGGCGAGGACCCGGAGGAAAGGGAATCCCCGTGCACTGTGGGTGGGAACGCAAACCTAGGGCAGCCGCTCTGGGAAACAGCATGGAGGTTCCTCAAATATGAAGAATGGAAGTATCATTTGATTCAGTAATCACACTACCGGGTATTTATGCAAAGAATACAAAAATGAATTAGGAAGGACACATGCTCCCCTGTGTTTACCGCAGCATTACCTGCGAAAGCCAAGATAGGGAAGCAGCCCGTGTGTCCATCAGACTAGTGAATGGATAAAGATGATGTGTAGACAGACAAAGGACTACTACTCAGCCATCGGACAGAACACGGTCCTGCCATGTGCAATGACGTGGACGGAGCCTGACAGCATGATCCTAAATGAAATCAGTCAGTTAGAGAAAGACAAATACCATCTGATTTCACTCATAGGTGAAATTTAAAAAAACAAATGAACAAAGGAGGAAAAAAAAAAAAGAGACCAAAAAAACAGACTCTTAACTATAGAAAACTGATGGTTACCAGAGGGGAGATGGGTGGGGGATGGGGATTAAGAGTTCACTTATCACGGGGCTCCTGGCTGGCTCAATGGAGAATGTGAGTCTTGATCTCTGGGGTCGTGAGTTAGAGCCCCATGTTGGGCACAGAGATTACTTACAAAAAAAAAAAAAAAAGACACTTATGAAAAGCACTAATATATAGAATTGTTGAATTACTATATTATACATCCGAAGCTAATTTAGTACTATATGTTGATTATACTGGAATTAAGATAAATAAGAAAAATTCAACCAAGTAAATGGAAGAGCTAATGGGCTTTATTAAGCAATTCATGAATCGGGAAGCATCCCTTTTAGCAAGTAGAGAGACATTCGGAGGAGTTTGACAAAATGTATGGTTTTTATGGGTAAGAGGGTCAAGCAAGGAAGGCGATTAGCCAAAGAAAAAGAAAGGACTTCTTTTTGGGAGGAAGGGACTGGAAGGATTTTTATCATGTGGATTACCTCCCCAGCGCTGATCAGGAAATTTCAGATGGACTGTTAACAGGTCATATTCCTGGAGAGACTGAAACCATAATCCAGTCTTTGTGCAGGTAGTGGTGGTAGTGGTTGTGGGGAACGACCCCATTTAGGACTTGCTTCTTTCTTTTAAAACACTTCTTAGTAAATACAGTAGCAAAACCTAGAAGTTCCAGCAGAGGGAAATGTTACTGCATGGAAGAAAAAGTCTTTGGCAGGAAAATGGGATTTGACAAGCCCCACTTTCCAGAGCAGGAAAATGAAGATGTTTCCTTTGGAGGATGTCCACCTGTGAATGGGTTTCTCCAACATGCACACTCTTCGAGATCTCCAATGAGAATCAAGGCACTTTGTAGAACAAATATGGCTGATTGTGTTTACGTTCTGTGAATCTGGGAAATTGTCAAAGCATGCGGCTGCTCAATTAGGGAGATCGCTGTTTTCAAGGAAATTATTTCGGTGCCCCTTGCCAGGTCAAGGATGCATTTGGTTCTAAGTTGGTTGATTTATCAATGTCATGCTTGGCACTGTTTTCAGGAAGCTGTGAATGAAGCAGTCTGTCTGTTAATCCCTAAACGAAACCGTGAAATTGGTGCAAAGTGGTGTTTACTCTTGGATTGGACTTGCTCTCCTCTTTCTGCATCTTTCCTGGTGAGGTTTTCTCCATGGATGCAGAATTGTGCAGGTAGAAATTCTGACCCTACTGGGGGAGAGAAACTGACATTTCTTAGCAGACCTCCTGTGAAAGCGATTTATACATTGTGGCCTTTTGTCCTCCCTGCCATCCCGCAACATCTAGATTAGCTTTTCTTTTCTAACTAAAGGGGAGGAAATGTGTCCAGATCATACAGGGAGAAGTGCCTGAGTCAAGATCTGAACCTTGGTCTAGCTGACCCAGTAGACTGGCAGAAGAGGATCTCAATTTCCTGTTACTCAAACAGGAGGAGGTTTATTACTTTTAGCCAAAAGGGCAGAAATGTGACAGAAGAAAATACCATATGCATTAGCTAAAGATGGGGTCCAGCTCCCCTCAAAGCACAACCTTGAAAGTGAGCTTGTGTGGTAAATGGGGCTTTGCAGATGTAGTTGAATTGAGGACCTGGAGATGGGGAGACTATCTAGGTCAGCCCCGCATCATCACAAGGGTCCTTGTCAACGTGAGGCAGGAGGTACCCCCGGGTGGCTTGGTTGGTTAAGCCTCTGACTCTGGTTTCAGCTCCGGTCATGATCTCGGGGTCTTGAGAGCAAACCCGCACTGGGCTCCACGCTCAGCTGGGCGTCTGCTTGAGATTCTCTCCCTCTGCCCTTCCCCCACTTGCACTCTCTGTCTCTAAAATAAATAAATAAAACTTAAAAAAAAAAAAAAGCTAGGCAGGAGGGAAAGTCGGAGGAGGAGGTATGACATGGGAGCTCAGGGACACAGGTGACCTGTAGCAGCCAGAAAGGCAAGGAAGGGATTCACCCTTACAGCCTCTGTAAGGATCTCAGTCCTGCTGACACCCTGATTTTAGCCTGGTGGGCCCCATCCTGGACTAGTGACTTCCAGTAAACATCAACCGTGTGTTGTTTTTTGCCACTCAGGGTTACTTTGTTTCAGCAGCCACAGGAAACTGATACAGTCTCCAAGCATTTTGACCGAACATATCCCTCAGTAAGAAAGTTCGCAGGGTACAGATGCAGGCCTATTATAAAGCAATTGTCTTTCTCTGATGATTGACTTATTTCCCTTGGCATAATACCCTCTAGTTCCATCCACGTCATTGCAAATGGCAAGATTTCATTCTTGTTGATGGCTGAGTAGTGTGTGTGTGCGTGTGCGTGCGTGTGTGTGTGTCCCATCTTCTTTCTCCATTCACCTGTTGACAGACATCTGGGCTCCTTCCATAGCTTGGCTGCTGTGGACAGTGCTGTGAACACTTTCAGAGAGGATACCTTTCAAAATTCCAGTGTGGTTTATTTTGGGGAGAGAAGTGACGTAATAATGAAAACCTTCCTCCAAATGCTCTCTCTGTAGCAGGAGTCTCTTCAGACGAGCAATCTGTTTTCTGTCTGTGTGAAGGATGGACTCTTTATGTGACAGACTGAGAGGCTTGGTCTCGAAATTATTTGTGGGGTTACATATTCCTCAGAACTACTCATTATGGAAAACTTTAAAAAAAAGAGTTCTATCTATCTATCAATCAGAGAGAGAGAGAGAGAGAGAGAGAGAGAGAGCACAAGCAGAGGGAGCAGCACACAGAGGGAGAAGCAGGCTACCGCTGCAGGACTCCATCCCAGGACCCTGGGATCATGACCTGAGCCAAAGGCAGACGCTTAACTGACTGGGCCACCCAGGCATCCCTCATTATGGACAACTTAAACAAATTTAAATGTCATTTTTTAAAAAAGATTCTATTTATTTATTTGTCAGAGAGAGAGAGACAGCACAAGCATGGACAAGGAGGGGAGCAGCAGGCAGAGGGAGAAACAGGTTCCCCGCTGATGCAGAGCTCGATCCCAAGACCCTGGGATCACGACCTGAGCTGAAGGCAGACACTTAACCCACTGAGCCACCCAGGAGCCCCTAAGGCTGTTTCTTAACTATAAAGGTCTGTAGTGAAGGCACAGGGCAGAGTGACTGTGTCACCTGACGCCTTATTGTGGGTATGTGTTACCTGCAGCCCTGGGGTGGCATGGGGGGCTGCTGAATGGAAAGGCCCTTTGTATCTCCGCTCTCTAATCTGGAGCTGATGGCATCAACCAGGAAACACCAGCCTCGCGCCCACCTCTCGGACTATGTTAGATACCTTGACAGCCGTCCTGTATTGTGCACTTGACATTTACTAAGAGAGAGACCTTAACTACTCTTACCATCCTCCCACCCCCCCCCCATAAAAGATGTTAATCAGTGATGTGACGGATGCATTAACTAGCTTGATCATGGCAATCAGGTCACGACGTATACGTGTATCAAACACCAAGGCATACGCCTCAAATATGCACAATTTCCAGTTGTCAGTTATACCCCAATAAAGCTGATAAAATATACAATGCTGTGCAAGAGAACTTGCCTCTGATTTCTGATCTTTGCAGATGTTCTGGGAAAAGGGAGGGTCTACCCACTCAGCAACCTTCTGTGCAGCTAATTACCCGGAGAATTTCGTATTAGAAAACAGTGACACTGGCATTACAAGGGAAGCAGAGAATGGATCTCAGAGATCCTGATTCGTAGCCTTATGATCAGATGACCTGTGTCATCCTAACCGAAGTTCAAGCCCTGGTATAGCTTCACGCAAACGCCTTAGACAAAGTCTGTAAATTTCTTTTGAAATTAACACTCTCCTTCCGCTGCAACCATACCATTCCATCCCTGTATTTTTACTCACGAGAAATGAAAATGTGTTTACACAAAGATGTGTATGCAAATGTTCTCCATGGCTTTATTCACAACAGTCCCAAACTGGAAACAACGTCATCGTCCAGCAACAGGAGAATGAGGGTTTCTTTTTTAAGAAGTGGCATATTCAGACGACAGAACCCCACTCAGCAATGAAAACGAATGGATTACTAACCAATAACCTGATTAAGAAGTGGGCAAAGCAATGAAGAAGACATTTTTTCCAAAGACAGGTGAATGGCCAACTTGTACCTGAAAAGATGCTCCGTATCCCTGCTCACCTGGGAAATGGGGGTCAGAACCACCTGGAGATGCATCCTCACACCTGTCAGAACGACCACCGTCAAAAGAACACGTGAGAACAAGAGCTGGTGAGCCTGTTGAAAAAAAGGGAACCATCGTGCTCTGTTGGTGGGAAGGCGAGCCCGTGCAGCCACTGTGGGAAACGGGACGGAGGGTCCTCAGAAAGTTAGAAACGGAAATACCCTGTGATCCAGCCGTTCCACTTCTGGGTCTGTATACCAGGGAAATGACAGCAGGATCTTGTGAGACCGGATGACACTGGGCACGTTCAGGGAGGCACGGCCAGAGACATCAAACAGGACCTTCAAGAGGCACTCGCACGCCTGGGTTCACTGCAGTGTTATTCGTAACAGCCCGGACATAGAAGCAACCCAAGGGCCCATCGGAAGGTGAATGGATAAAGATGCGGCGTATGTATTATGAGGAAGGAGGAAATCCTGCCACGTGCCACAGCACGGATAAACCACGAGGCCACTGTGCTAAGTGGAATACATGGGAGAACAAGTACTGTCTGATGTCCCCTGGGGCCGATCTAAAAATGCCAAACTCACAGAAACACAGTCGAGGCAATTACGAGGGAATGTGGGAACAGGGAGATATGGGTCAAGAGGAGAAACTTCGAACGCAGAGACGAGTAACTTCTGGAGATCTCATGGACCGCGTGGGGATTTCAGTTCATGATACTGGATTATACACTCGCAAGCTGCTGAGAGTCGGTCTTCAATGTCCTCACCACGAAAAAGAAATGGTTGTTTGTTAGGGGATGCGACTAACATTTTGCTGAGTTGAAAGAGGCCTGGCCCCAAAAGCACACAGTGCATGACTTCCATTATGGGGATTCCTAGAGGAATCAACTAATCTATGGTCTAAATATGAGAACACGGGTTTTCCAGGGCTAGCTGGGGCCAGAAACACCTGCTTCTCCCTCCCCCCACCGCCCTGCCCCAATCACTGGCAGGGGCTCGACTGCCCAGACCACTTGCCCAGGAGCCCAGAAACCGGCCGTGGATATTGCCAATGCCACGGTCAGCGATGGGGCAGAGAGGCCGACCCAGGCCTGCCTTGCTCCCAAGCTCAGGTTGCCAGATTTAGTGAACAAAACCACAGGATATGCAACTGAATTTGAATTTCAGATGAACAATTTGGCGGGGGGGTATCCGTGTATCTCATGCCATATTTGGCACCCATTTACCCTAAAAAAAATCATTCATTATCTGAAATTTAAATTTAGCTGTGCGCCCTGAATGGTACCCCGGATTTTCTGGGTTAGGCACGACAGAACGCCAACACAAACTAGTTAAGCAAAAGAAGGGCTCATTAGCTGATGGTGTCAAACCTGGGAAAGGGTGGGCCTCCCGGCTTTGGAGCAGGAATCCTCCCTCTGTCCCTGGTCAGTCTGGGTTGCTCCGGCCTCCTGGTCCCCCACCGGCGGGGAGCCATCTGCGGGGCGCTGTCCGGGGTCACAGCCTGGCAGCCCCCCGACACTGGGCCTCACAGCTGGCCTGCGGCAGAGCAGCTGGGGGCACAGCATGTCAGAACGTGGTAAGAGCCTCCAGGAGATTCCGAGGCACGTGGAGCCCGTGAGAAGCATGGTCTTGGAGGAAGAGATGCTGTTCTTTTCCAGAGAAGGAGCAGGGTTCTGGACAGAAATCCATTAACTGTGACCCTCACCACGCCAGCCTCGCCGAGCCGAGTTGGCGGAGTTCTCACGCGTTTTGATCAAGAGTTTGCAGGAGCTCACTTAGCCGTCAGAAGACGATGACCGCGCCAGGATGGGTGCACCCGCTGGGTCAGCCGTTCCCAGCCAGTCTTGCAACCCCGACCCCTGCTTCCCTAGGCAGCTGTCTCCCTACTTTTCCTCCACAATCAGACTGTGATCAGCATCCAAGATGGGGCCATTAATTGGTAAAAATCAGGATGCGGGCATCGGCTGTCCCCTTTAAAGACATCACAAGGAGCCTTTCACATTTTGAAAAAAAAAAGAAAGGAAAGAAAAGTGCTATTGTATTAATATGCCTAACCTGATGGTGCTTTCTTCAAACGCCTTTTTTTTCACTTAAGATATTAAGGCAGACATTTTACACCGTATCTTTGTGCGTCTCCAACATTAACGAACTATGAGACACTAATTGCTCTGGGTTCTAGCCACTTCTCTAAACAGACAAAGTTTTCCATTTGCAGAATTTAAAGCATACCACAGCAATTTGTGTTCCTTAATAGCTACAAATTTGTTAGCTTGACTTGGAACCAGCAAAACCTGGAAAGCTATTATGTAAATATAGATATGTCTCTCCAATGATGGTAATTAATGCAGAGCTCCAGAAAGCTTTCTCTTTATGATTAGGTCTATCGTGGTGACGCCTGAAAGTCTGTGGAGGTGGCACAAAGTACCCCCAGAACATCTCCCTTGCTCCTTAGTGGTTTCTTTGGAGTCGGAGAAAGCCCTTTGGTTTCCTTTTTGGAAACTGAGACCCAAAGAAAGGAAGTGATTCATGGGAGCAGAGAAATAGTAGATTGTGGAAGGGGGCCTGGGAACCTTCCCCAGATATGCACGGGGCTTTATAGTATCTACTGCCTCCAGATCAATGAAATTTAACATTTTGCGGGGTTGTGGATTGGGCAAGGGAGGTGGAGGAGACAGTGATGGGTAAGAAATGGCCTCGGCCTTCAGGAAGCTTTCAGTACAATATGAGAAGTAGATATGAAATTAGCAACCATGTGGGGCGCCTGGGTGGCTCAGAGGGTTAAGCCTCTGCTTTCAGCTCAGGTCATGATCTCAGGGTCCTGGGATGGAGCCCTGCATCCAGCTGTCTGCTCAGCAGGGAGCCTGCTTCCCCCTCTCTCTCTGCCTGCCTCTCTGCCTACTTATGATCTCTCTCTGTCAAATAAATATTTAAATCTTAAAAAAAAAAAAAAAAATTAGCAACCATGTAAGACAGAAAGAAAAAAAAACCCCACAGTGCTATCTTTTAAATGTCTTGTCCTACTTGCCACCAGGCCTTTGCAGATGCTGTTTACTCTGCCTGGTTCACTCTATCTTCCCTCCTTCACCTGGTTAACTCCTCCTCATCCTCCTGGTCTGCCATCACTTCCTTCCCCTAGGAGAGGTCAGGGTTCCTCTCATTTTGTCATTTTACACTCAACTCCTAACCAGACCGAAAGCTCCTTGAAGCCCCAGTAACATCTTTGTTGCTCCCCTTTATACTCATCCACATAAGAGTGTAAACTAGCATATTCTATGTATATTAAAACTATAAAAGATGCCTTGGACTTATATGTCAACAGAACAGAAGAACTTTTCCTTCTTCAGTTTTATTAGGGTATAACAGATACAAATCCTACATATTTAGGGTGTACAATGTTACGGCTTCATCTGCACATACACTGTGAAATGATTGCCACAATCAAGCTAATTAACATCTATTGCCTCCCAAGTTTCCTTTGCATGTGCGTGTGTGGTGAGACCACCTAAAACGCACTCTCTTAGCAAATTTAAAGTATACAATTCTGTATTATTAGCTATAGCCACCACACTCTGTCTTAGATCCCCCAGAACTTACTTATCTCGTATCTGAAAGTTTGCCTGATGACCAACAACCCCATTCCGAACCAGCCCCGAGTCCCAGTGACTTCCCTTCTCCCCAAGCTTTTCTGGGTTCTAAATTTTATGGTTGAATAAATAGGGTCCCTTTTGGATTGATGGTCCCAGGCACTGCAGGACATCGAGCCTCCCCCTGAAGGCCAGGCTAGGCATTGGGACAGTCAGAATCCCGCCAGCTTCCGGAGCAGCCCCTAGGGAGTGACAGCTCCCCCATCCAAGAGCCACAACTCTAGAAACCCGACAGCACTGGCCCCCTCCGAAAATGCTAACCTGCTGGGTGGTGATGGAGGAGGGGCCACAGGGTGTCAGTCTCCATCCCTCCCTTCCTCCAGCACATGGGTGTGTACCTGCACAGGCTGGGTGCCGTGGACTGGACGCAGGTGTGAGCAACAGGACGTTGTCCCTGCCCTCATGGGGCTTGCAACCCAGAATTATAATGCAGACCACAGGGAGGGTCTTTGATATGTAGATGGCTAGGAGCTTGGCCCCACTAGGGCTTGACAGGACCGAAAGAACATGCTGTGAGGAGTTACAGAATTTGGGAAGGTCTTTGCACCTTTTGGTGGAGGGCTGGTGCATGGCCCAGAAGATGCTCCTGACAGTTCATTTTCCTGTGTGCACGCTCGTCTGCTCATCCCAGACGAAACGGAAGGTGTATTTATCAGATTTGGGTGTGAGAACAAAAAGAGAGGGCTCTTAGACCTCTGACTCAGCCCAGATCACAGAATTATGATTTGAAAAAATCTCAACAGGTTGAAAGGACGGTTGGAGAACCACTAGAGTAAATCACATGTGGGTGAATGCTAAGAATTAGGTTATTACTCTCTCCTCCCCAGTCCCCATGAATACAGGACAAAGGAGACCCAGCTTAAGAGAAATATATATGAAGGATCCTAGGAGGTTTAGGTATCTCCAGACCAGCAAAGTGAATGCAACCCATTGGTTATATTAAACAAGGTATTAGGTCCACAGGCAGGGAGGGGACAATCCTGCTGCAGGGACAGTTACCCTTGACTTGCAAATCATACTGTTGCTGAGTCCCCCCCACCTTTCCCATTCTCCTGGCTCCTCCTACTCTAGAGGCATCTTGCTGACACCACGACAATGTCAGATCCTACAGAGATCCTGGGATACAGACTGGTAAAGAGGGGAGCAGTTTTGCTCCTCGGCTGTCCTCTGGAATCTCAGTCCCACCACTGTTGAGCTGAGTGACACTGGTCAAGGCAGAGCACCTCTCTGAGCCCCGTTCCGTGGCCTGTGAGGAGGGGCTGACCGGGTGTGAGGACTCAAGGACATGCTCACCACGGAGTACCAGGCGGCCTCCCGGCACCCCGAGGCCCCTTCCACAGAATTTCTGAGACTGAGTGTGATTTTACTTCTTTCCTTTTCATCTAGGTTTGATGAATGCTTCAAACATTCCACACAGTGAAAAGCGAGGGTCTTGTTACCAATCCCAATTAGGTATTACAAAAGCCCCATAAATCTTGGTGAAGATGTTATAGGGACGTGAAAGCTGGAATTGTACAGCCATTGTTCTAAAGAATACAGCAATCATTCTTCCAAAGTCCTTGTGTAATTTTTTGTCTGCTTAGCAGTGTGTGTCTATCAATAATTGGCTCGTTATTGATTCCTAACCCCAAAGAACACAGCTAATAGCTCCCGTTCTCCCAGCCAGCACGAAATGCAGAGGCCAGAGGATGCTGACAGATGGCTATCTGCCTTATTATTTGGGGATGTGTCCCTCCAAAGCGCGGATGACCTACAGTTTCTGGATGTCTTTGGCTTTGGAGAATGGGACTGGGTATTGATTTCTGTACTATCCTCTTAGTGTTTAATTAAACAAACCACAGCTCCTGAGTGTGTGCTAACAACCCAGTCTTACTCATTAACAAGCTGAGCGGCTCCCCCTGTGAGCCCTGCACACCTGTCGCGGCTCTGGGCAACAGGGAGCCCGTGGCTGCGTGGCAGTTTGGACCAGAATTTATAGCTCACGTCCCATTTTCTGTCTAAGACCGACTCTGTTCGAATCCTTAGGAAACAACCCTTGTTCCAGAGGATCAGGAGGGAGGAATCGGGGATGGCTGGTTTTCTGGGGCAGCTGGACTGGCTGTGGGATGCCTGGAGGGAGCACTGTCTCCGGGTGTGTGTCCGTGAGGGTGTTTCGGGAGGAGATCGCATCTGAAAACCCGAGTCAGGAGACTGCCCTCCTCCGTGCGGGTGGGCACCCTCTGGTCCCTGGAGGGTCTGAGTTGAACAGAAGGTAGAGGAGGAAAGAATGTACCTCTTTCCTCTGTCACTGATGGAGGTGGGACTCCGCTCTGGCCTCCTCCCAGGCTTTACAGCATCGGCTCCCCTGGTTCTTACGCCTTTGGACTTGGACGGGAGGACCCCGCTGGCTTTCCTGGGGTGCCGGCTCGTGGATGGCAGGTCGTGGGACCTCTCGGTCCCCCTAATTGTGTGGGCCAATTTCTCACACTGAATCTCCGCCCACCCCCACCCCCTTACCTGGTGTAAGGCCCCGGGAGTCTGGGGCTGCTCACTCCCCTGCACTGCCTGCCCACAGCAGCTGCCCCTGGCGCGGGGGGACAGAAGTGAGAGGGGGAGGCGGGAATGACCATGGGGATCTGCCATGAGCTCTGTGTGACATTCAGATGGCAGCTTCCTGCCTAATACCCCCCACGTTCCCCCAGATTCTCTTCCCCTTAGAGGTAAATACACCTCAGTGACCAGTCCTGGCAGCTCAAGGTGGGCCGGCTGCTGTAGTATTGCTTGTGAAGAAGAAAACCACATACAACCCACACGTCCGTCCTTCGAAGAAAGGATAAATCCACACAGTGTGCTGAAATTCAGGGGCGTAGGAAACCCAGGGCAAACAGAACAGACTGGAACCACACATATGGTACCACGTATTGCATACAGATGCGTTATATGCATCACACGTACAGACGCAGCCCCGTGGAGGAGGAATGCCGAGCTCACGGGAGGATACTGGGAGCGGGCGGGAAAGGGAGGGAGGCAGGTACTGGGAGGCCTCAGCGGAGGGGGACACGCCCCTCCTTCTAGAGCAGCAAGTCTGAGCAAACGTGACATTGGGCTGAGAACCTTCCACTGGTGGGGGGTGCATAGGCATTCCTCATCTTGTGCTCTCTTTTGTCCTTGTGCTGGAAAGATTTCAGATAAGACGGCTTTCCAGAAACATCCATGGTATGTGACATGTGTACACAAGGTGAGACAAGGCGTGGGGTGGCAGGTGAGTGGGAGGGGGAGGTCACAGGGGAGCCTGCGGCGGGTTGGGGGGAGCTGACACCCTGGACGTTCATTGGGGTTGTCCTGGGGTCAGTGGCATCGGCGAGGGGAGCTGCCAGGTGGCCTTGGTTGGCCCCCAGAGCTGCAGGGCTGTGGTGGCCCTCAGTTGTCACCAGCTGGGCCAACGTGCCTGGGCCACCCGGGAAGGGTCTGAACTCGGCTGAAGCTGACCCCGAGGGGCAACGGCTGAGTGCCATGGCTGACAGCACCCCTGCGATCGGGACGGGTCCCCATTCAGGGTCTGAGTGACCCCACAGGTCATCTGCCATCCTAGGTCATTTGGGGCAAATCCACGGAGGGCTCGGGAATCTGGACTTTGTGCCCTTATTAGCTGTCATTCTTCAGCACACATCACTGAGATGCTTAGAATTTTATATCATATTATGAAAAATGTTTGATTTGGAAAAACCTCAAATCTACAGAAAAGCTGCAGAAACAGGACAACGTACACCTGCATGCATTTGCCCCTCGCCTGGATCCGTCACTTGTCAACGTTTGCCATTAACAAATACTGTCATCTTTCTGGCAGTTTCTCAGGAAGCCCTCTGCCACCTCTAAGTCAGGATGACTTGCAGGCATCATGACACTTTATCCTCCACTCCATCAGCCCGTGTCCCTAAGAACAAGGACCTGCCCCTCCATAATCAGGCACAATATCAAGTTCAGGAAGCTCCAACTGAGCCAATATTATTTTGTAACAACCCAATCATGTTCTCCGATCCTACAAAGGGGGGCAATTCCCCCCCCCCAGAGGAAGGACCCAACCAGGGGTCATTCATTGCATTTCAGAGTCCTGCGAAATAGCTTCCCAAGAGAACTTTTTTTTTTTTGCTTTTTTTTTTTTTTTTTTAGTTTTCCTGACATTTTCCAGATTCTAGCCATGGGGCATCTCAGCTTGGAAAGAGAAGCCCTTCCTTCCTAGCCAGAGGTTGGCCCAGCATCCGGGGTCCAAGCCCTAGCCCCTCCCCTGCCCTGCTCTTCCCCTCTGTCCGCACCTGCTCTGGATGCTAAGGGGGGACCTGGGGAAGGCTTCATTTGCACGGTGCCTCTCATAGTCTTGCTGTCTCACAGGAGGCAGGATAGGGAAGGCCTCCTAAGAAGGGTCCTGACCTCACCAGGGCACTCACACGTCAGCGCACAAGCAGGGTTATTGGGTTTGGTGGTTGCGGGGGAGGATATGCATCTCCACTGAGCAGAGCCAGAGCCGGGAGGTGGTGCTTCTCAGTCCCTGGAAGCGGCTCCCAGTGTCCCCAGCCCTGGAGGGCGGCCCCCCCAAGCATGCCCAAGGGAACTGGGATGGAGCCCACACCCTTCACTGGGGCTGCAGACCGCCTTTCTCTATCAACCATGCCTTTGATCTCCCACATCTGTCCAGCCACAGCCTCTCCTCTCAAGCCTTGACCCAGAAACGGCCCAGATGATGCTCGGATACCCAGAAGACACACACAGTCACAGACGCCATCAGAGAGCCTTTGCAGTTCTGACAAATCCGTTCACGCATGACTCACTGTCTACGTCACGTGAACCCGCAAATAAATGTCCTTTTATGAAAACCCCTATTAGTTTAATCAACTGCCATTGGATTTGCTGCGACACGTGCCAAGCATTTCTACCGGAGACCCATTCCGACAGGTCTGGCTGCCTGGAGCCTGAGTTTCAAGACACAGAAGCGTGTTCTCTGATCTGTTGTAGTCACGTTCCAGCCCTGGAGACACCCGCTAGGGGTCAAATCCTGCCACGGTCCCTGTGGGACCTGGGACAAGTCCTGAAGCCCTCTGAACCTCTATTTCTTCATCTGCAAAACCAACGTTTTAACACCGTGAGAATCAGGTGGGCTAGCCCAGTAGAGCACGGCCAGCAGCACCCTCACTGCCCACCACCCCACACTCACCTGCCGGTCCTTCCTGGGGCGGCTCCCACTCCCCGCCCAGCTCTCTCGCGGAGGACGAACACAGTAAGCAAAATGTAATCATTTTAGTTTCTGCGCCAATCCAAAATGTTAGTAAAAAAAAAATAATAATAAGTGTTGTCTCATATATACAGCTCAATGTCCTTAAAACACAGATCCGACGACACAGAAAAACGAACCCAATTTAAAAAGATGGGCAAAGCATTTGCGAGGGCAATTCACGAAGAACCCCAAACGGCTAATAAATAACCACTGGTAACTGAAGAAATGCAAATTAAATCCACTAAGAGATGAATTTTTTTTAGCTAGTGTTTTCAAATGATGGCATCAGGTCCTGACATTGGTGAGAATGTGGGAAAATGGGCCTTAACCCATATGGCTGGTGGGGTTTTAAGTCGATATGTTTGCAGGGCCAAATTGCAACATCTACTAAGGCTTTCCAAGCATTTAGTATCTGCGAATTTATCTTCGGGAAATGATAGGTGTGCTTAGGAGTTTCAAAGAGTGTTCACTGTCTTTTTTTTTTTTTTTAAGATTTTATTTATTTGACAGACAGAGATCATAAGTAGGCAGAGAGGCAGGCAGAGAGAGAGAGGGAAGTAGGCTCCCTGCTGAGCAGAGAGCCCGATGTGGGACCAGATCCCAGGACCCTGAGATCATGACCTGAGCTGAAAGCAGAGGCTTAACCCACTGAGCCACCCAGGTGCCCGTGCTTGCTGCTTTTAACAGGGAACAGGTGCATTCAGCCTTGAGGCCCAACAAGAGGGGATCACTTCGACAAATTATGGCCCGTCTCCATTATGAAAGACCTCATACCTTCACAAAGTGGTAGAAAGAGAGTTTACTGATAGAAAAAGTGTCCCCAGTTTATTGCTGAGTGAAACAGGAGTTTAACTTTTAAAAACCATATCTACGGAAGAATCCATTTTGGTAAAAATGTACATTTATGCAAAGGAAAAACATTGAGAATAGTACACCCTCTAAACTTTTTTCTTACAATTTGTTAATGTATTTAATTGTTGAGAGTGTGTGAATGGGCGGTGGGGAGAGGCAGAAGGAGAGGGAGAGAGGGCATCTCAAGCAGACTGCCCATTGAGCGTAGAGCCAGACGCGGGGCTCGATCTCAGAACCCCGAGATCATGACCCGAGCTATTATCAAGAATCAGATGCTCAACCGGCTGAGCCATCCAGGTGCCCCTACGCCCTTCTAAAGTTTAACAGTGGTTATCTTTGAATAGTTAAAGTACGGATAATTTTTATTTTCTTTTGCTATTTTATATTTTAAAATTTCTCTCTTATTTTTCAATAATCATTTATTTTTTTAAAAAGCGGGCATAAGTTGTGATTACCTGTGGGGATGGGATAGGCATGGGGGAAATACTTCTTTTTAATAATACTTCTTCAAAAACTGGTGGTAAAGGTGGCTTCTCCAGTATCTTTGGAATCATCCGGTCTCCTGCAAAATCAGAGAAGGACCCGGCTATGTAAGCAGGGAGTATGGACTCTACCAGGGGGCTTTGACGGATTCCCAATTAGGATCCTGATGCGTGAAGCTGGGCATTCCCTATGGATGTCCCTGAGAGTTTCAGCCTCTGTCCCATCCTGAATCCAACAAAAAACAAAGTCCTATCTACTTGGCAGAGTGCTCGCTGCACAGTAAGTTGAACGTAGCCACTGAAAATATTCATGCAAATATCTTCATTAGTAAAATCACGCAATTAACCTGAAATATGTGCTAAATGAAGCAGCCAAATTGTTGCAGCTTTTCCCACCTCTTAATTATAATTTTGGTAATCAATTTTTCTCCTGATTACCAAAAAGGAAAAAAAAAAAAAACCTTCAGCGTGTGCATAGTGCGAGGATGAGTCGGAACGTGAGATAAAACCCCGAATCATTTTAGCGAAGAAGGCCATTAACCTTTCCTGTGTTTTTGTTCATCGCAGGCATTTCCTGCTAATGCTCATTGCGGAAGATGATTGGATTTTAACAAGAGCTTTTTGGATCAAGCGTCAGCCCTTCCTGAACTGTACGTTTTGCAAGCGCCGCTGTCATTAAAGGTTACCAGCATTTCCATTATCATCTTCCCAGCGTTTATTTCTTAAATGGCTTTCGACTGCCGTGTAAAAATGTTCCCTAAGTGAAAACGGACATCCCGGCTCACAGCCCAAGGTGTTCAGAAGCCGCCAATGTCCAGCGGCCAAGGGGAAAGCAGCAGGGGTGGGAAGCAGGGGGTCCTGTTGGGCTCATCTCCCATGTTCTCTGGTCTCCTGTTCCAATTTACTGAGGTGTTAGGGGATTCCAAGGGGGAAGGCCACACAGTCTAGCATTTCACAAGGTGACCCTGGAAGAGTTGCTTAGCATGGGATACAGGGCTCAATTTCTAAACCTGTAAAATGGGGAAGCGGGTGGGGTTTGAGAGAGGACTTGAGTCTCCAGCCCATATAAAGAAGGAAACCTATTTGCCCACACTTAGGCTGACACCTTTTAACCTTCCCCTTTTAACGTGTTCTTGAAACAGTCCACCTCCTAAAACTAAACAGGAATTTACCGTCCCCAGATAGCACAAGTGGGTACTTGAGCTTTCTAGTAGGATGCTGGTTTTGACCATTTGATGTTAGAGTTTCTCCCGAGATGCAGAAATGCCTAGTGCTTAGTCATGAAGATAGAACTAGGAAGAACACATATATGATCTATACATATGAAGAAGAGCTACGAAGGCAAGGTCTGGGAGAGCATGTTGTGCACCGCACAAGGACATCCTCTAAGGGGAGCCTGCTATTCATGGCAGAGGTAACTGCAGATTTGTGTATTTATCCTGAAAGTTTTCTAGATAAAAAATCACTCCATTGTAATGCTTTTCTGCCAGATGAAAATAAATATCCCGAAGAAGGGGCATCCCTTTTCAAGGGGCAGAAAGACATCATATAGGCTGCCACATGGGGAAAACCCTCCCTCATAATGCTGGAGTTTGGAGGGGAAACAAGAAAAGTGGGGGAGAGAGGGGAAGGCGGGATGTGTGGGTCCTTTAGAGGTGTTAACCTGAAAAATAAAACTGCCAGTTATGTTACCAGCAACAGATGGGTTTATTGTGGAATCAAAGAATTGCAATCTGGGACCAACAAGCTGTGGCAAAACTGTGGGCAACTCTGGGTTGATACAGAGGCAAGCTTTTTAAGGAGAAAAGGATACTGGGAGCGTGGTTATGAGCTAAAAGTCCACTGGAGGAAACTGGGGGTTCCAGGTGTGGTGGCTTCTTGCTGGCGAAGCTGCTGTCCAGGGAGGAAGAAAGCTCTCTTCCAGGAGTAGCAGCCACCTGCAAGGTCAAGTCCCTCTCTTCCGGCTGGGTCTGCAACTGACTACAAATGAGGTAGGGCATGAGTGCTGCCCCTGCCCACCTCCTGACTCCATTTTTGGGAGGTTTCCTGTGGCTAATTTTCACAGAGGAGACCCTGACTACAGTGTTATGGGGAATCTGGACTTCTGCCTTGCTTCCTGTTTAGGATCTGCAAGGGGACTGCATCTCGGGTGGTCCTGGACTTACCAGGGGAAGTTGGTGATACAGCGAGACATGAAGAAGAGGCCTGGAGTACAGGGGAGGTTCCCTGCAGGAAAGAGTCCCCTCCTGCTGGGAACAAGACCAAGATGTGGCCAGGGTCCAGGGAAGCCAGCAAAGACAGGGAGCCAGGGCAAGGTGGTGGGAAGCCTGACCAGGCAAGGCAAGGGAGGTCCACGGACAGGCTGCCCCACAGAGGTGGGTCTGGGGGAGAGGACCCAGGAGGGAGGGAACCAGAGAATGAGAACAGTACCCAGCATCTCCATCCTTCTTCCCTTGGGGTCGGTATTTGTGTACACGTGTCCTGTGTGTAGGGTGTATACATGTCCTGTGCGTATGCATGAGGGTGGGCTGGAAGAACAGGAAGGGGAAGGAGGAGGGAGACTGTTAAATCAAACCCTTCTCCAATATTCAATCCCAGAAACTCACTTAAATGATTATGGTACCCTCTTATAATGGAATATTCTAGAACCATGAAAAAAATCCTATTTCTGAAAAATAGAAGTGATCAATACCACTTGTAATGATAAATGCAGAAGTTTTTGATAAAATTCTACCAATCGGCATAAAACAACTCATTAGAGAAAAGTCACCCAGACCAAATAGGCTTTGTTCTTAATGTAATTTATCACTAAATAAGAGAAAATGTTTGAAAACATTAGTAATTGAAGCAGAAAAATTTTAAAAATGATTTGATGCCTCCTTTTCATAGACTGGAAAAACAATGTTTAAAGGGAATTTTCCCTCACCACAATGACACTACATTTGAAATACAAATTCAACAGATTATTTATGGATTGGCACTGGCCAGGGAACTGGCCAGCCTCACCTAGTCCACAGCGATGTGCTAAGCCCGACTCTGGCCCTGTACCACCTCTTTGGTCTCATCTCCTCCCATCTTTCACTTAGCATCAGCCTCACTGACCTCCCTGCTTCCCTGGATCATACTGGCTCTGCTTCTGCCACAGGACCCTTGCACGCACAGTTCCCTCCATCTAGAACACTTGCCCTTGCCCCAGATATCTCTATGGCTGGCTCCCCCATTTCTTTGAGATCTCAGCTCAAATGTCACTATCTCTTCAGGGACTTTCTTGAGAACCGTATGTAAAAATCACACAAGGTCCGTCCCAACACCCTATCAGCGCTCTCCATCTCCCCTCTAGCATACAGCACCACCTGAATGCCAGGTACAGACTTGTCTGTCTCCGATGCCAGAACGCAAGGGCCACGAAGACAGGGGGTTTGTTCGCTGTTTCCCCAGGGCCCAGAACAATGCCAAGCACAGTAACTGCTCAGAGAATATTTACTGCACGAGTGAACCAGCAGGCGGAAGCGCTGCCCGTGGGGAAAGGAGGGAACATCTGCGAATTGCCCACTGAGCCACCCAGGCGCCCCTCCACTTCAAACCTTTTTGCTTAGGAATCCTGCTTGCTTGCACTGCAAACATGGTTTCTGAGAAGGCGAGATAGACACCTGGTCTGCAGCTCTGAAGGGACACCGACCCCTGGGTCTGCAGGGAGCAAGGAGCTCTGAGGCCCCGCCCCGTGCAGGGAGCCCCGCCCCTCGTCACCTGACCCGCGGGAGGGCAGCTCCCTGCATTTCTCTGTTTCCAAGTGAGTCTGTGATTTAGTGGTAGCTGCTGTTCCCTTTTCCGGGCCTATTGCCAGTCCTGCCTCTTATCCAGTCACTTGTCAGTCTTTTTCTTACTGATTCGGAGGAGCTGTTCTCACAGAAATCAGGCCTTTGGATCTGCCAAGTCTTGGGCGTGTCCCAGCAGGAGATTCGCTGTGGTGTCCCATCTGTCCATCTCTTGTGGCTTCTGAGTTTGGCGTCGCACTCAGAAAAGTGTTCTTTACTCAAAGGTTGTACCAAATCCTCCCGCATTTTCTTGTGCTCCTTTTGCTTACTTTTTGATAGTGTATGTTGTCCCTGGGGTTAGGGCTGGGCTCGTCACTTTGTAGCCCCTGCAACAGGACGGGAAGTTACCCGCGGGTCAACATCTGGCACTGGGGAGACAGAGGAGAGAGCTGGAGCACCACGTCTGTGGCTAGAAGGGGTTTTCACTGGTCTCCCTGCTGCTCAGCCACAGGGCGTGTGTGGGATGGCCTCCCACAGCCACTGGGGAACCCCCGAGAGGGGCAGCAAGTGGACAGCTCCACTCTCCGACACAGGGCTGGAGGCCCTCCGTGCCTCTCCGGATGTTTCTGGATGTTGGATTTTATATAGAACAATACTGGGAATGTGACAGCTTGTGACAGCCTCCAGCACTCAGTGTTCTGGAATTTCGCAGTGTGAGTTAACCAGACAGGACCCCTGAGGGCAGGAGAGCCACTAAGATCCCTTTCTTGGAGACCCCTGAACCTTGACCTTTAGCAAGCTCTCTGCTGCCCAGGGCCACGCCTTCACTCACCCTTCTCAATCTTCCAGGCCAACCTGCCTGTGGGACAGGAGATGTTTCTGCTGTTCTGTGTGTCTCTGCCCCTCCCTAGTGCTCCCCAGGACTCCCCCTTGACCTCACAGAATCCCTCTCACCAGCCCACCCACGCCCGGCTGACAGCTTCCCCAGACACTAGCTCTGCCATGGGTTTCTAAAGCCAGACGGTTTGCAGTAAAGATCTAACTTGGAGGAAAGTAGGAAATATATATTTCGTTATTTGGCATAAAAAAGCAATGACTTCATAGTTTTCATAAAAGGATACATGCTCATGCTTAAAAAAAAAAAGTGAACAATGTTTAAAAGTGCAAAGAATAATGCCTTAGAAAAAAGTGCCTTCATACCCTCCTTCCCAGATCAGGACCATGGTTAGCACCTGGTCTCCAAGGTATGAATGAAAGAAAACCAGTAATGTGCTTTGCTGAAAACAGGCTATGTTACTATACGTGATATTTTCGATGAGAAAGGATTTGATTTTACTTGGATTCAACAATAAAACAATCGGATGTTAAAGTAAACAGACTGCCAACTGTTGGATATGCACACGTGTACACACGCACACACAATCGGGAGAAACAAGTTCCCCCCCCCTTCAAAGTTAAGAAAACAGATTATCAAAGTCATAGAAGTTGAAGCCACTGACTTTCTCTTGGGTTCCATGTTTTAATTCTCACCGGTATTTACTGACTCTTCGGCATGAAAAATGAGAAAATTGGCCCATTTATTTTCTCTTTCCACTTCCCTCCCTGCCTGCACCAGTAACTCATTTTAAAAAGGAAAACTATGTTTTCTGGTAGTTGATTAACAAATGCCGTAGAAATCTCCAACACTCAACTATTGGCTGAATTAAAAACATTGAGAATCTGGGGAGTAAAGCCAATTAGACGATTACAATTGTGACACCTGAATTAATTAATCTGTTTTGTCTTCCCAACTCCGTCTTGAAGCTGGAATCCGACACAAAGACGTGAGCACAGTTCAATGGCTTTGAAGATTTTTTGCCTTCTGGTTGTGGCTCAGGAGCGAGAAGAACTTAATACAAGTGGAAAATTAAGATTTCTGTTGTACACGATAAAGATAAACTCAGGCACTCCACGGAGGCCAAATTACGGTCCGTGTTCCCAACACAGCCCTTTTTATCTGTGGTTGATGGAAGAAGAAATATCGATGCTACTAATAACTAGGATAGCCAGTTTGAGCATCATTTCCTGAAACGTGGTAGCAGATCGTTTGGTTTTTAAGGCAGTCTGGGTATGCGCACCTGAAATGTGGGAGTTCCTCTGTACTCCACAGAGAAGACAAAGGAAGTCGGTCTGATGCGATTGGGGGATTACATCTGATCACATCTCCCTTTCGAAGCACAGGCTCTGAAATCAACAGTTACAGAGATGGTGGCTATTGTCCCTCAGTCCTCCTACTCTGAGGAATGGATCCGGCCAAGAGACTAAAAGGGCTGCCTCCCTCACATTTCTCCCCATCCCTCCATTCATTCACCCACTGGTTGTTCTTTTGTTCATGGACTCACTCATACATTCAGCAAATATTTATTGGGCATTCACCAGTGTCAGCCCCGTGCGAAGCGTGACAGAAACAATGGCAGACGTATCTGTTAGTGTTTGCTGAGTAACAAAAGACACCCGCCAATATATAGTATTAATACTTAACTTGGAACAGTGATGTTTTATGACTTATGATCCTGCGGACGGGCTGGGAATTCTCCTGCTGGTCTTACCAGAACATGTGGCTAGAGGGTCAGCTGGGCCAGAAGTCCCAATATGGCTCCACTCACAGCCATGGTGGTTGGTGTTGGGTGTTGGTGGTGCCCCAGCTCTCCTCCGGCCTGGGGTTCAGTTAGATCAACTTCTTTAGAAGGCGGCATTCCACAAGAAGGAACATGGAAAGGGCAAGGGCTCTCAGGCTGGGCCTCAGAGATGGTAGAATAGCCCTTCTGTAGCATTTATGGATTAGAGCAAGTCATGGGGCCAGTCCGGACTCAAGGGGAGGGGACCTAGGAGCCCATCTCTAGATAGAAGGAGAGGCAAAACCTCATCGCCCAGGGACCTGTACCGGGACGAGAGGAAACTGAGGTCATGGTTTGCAATCCACCATAATGAGCAAGATGGAGGGGCCCCACCCTCACAGAGCTTGGCGTCTGTAGCAACAGCTCGGATATGCCGAGTTCTTAAAATAGAATGTGCCAGACACTGCTCTCCATGCTTGACGGTGTCAGGATACACGATCCTCATGACAGCCTTATGATGTCCTAGTACAAGCCCCACCTTTCTCACAAGCAGAAACACAAAGACGTTGCATAACTCCTGGGGTCTGGAAGAGGTCGGTATTAAACAAATGAGACACGGAAGTCGAGGTGGTCCATACGGAGGCCTCCTGAGGTTAGTGTCTGCAGGTTAGGAGTTCTTCCTGGTTAAACAGTTGACGACACGGTGAGGGTGTCGTCTCAGTTATGCAGAGGACAAAGGAGCGTAGCACATGGCGCCGTCCGAGCACCTATCACGGAGTGACGTGTCCCCCCCCCCCCGGGGGTTCACATGGCTTCTCCACAGAAGGGACATTTAGGCTCCTGTCTAAAGGATAAAAGCCCCAATCAGGCAAGGAGAGGGGGTGGGGAGGAAAGGTTCCACGGGCACAGCCACCGCGAGGCAGGATGTTGTCTGGGAATGACCACCGCAGACTCTGCAGGGAGATCTGGAGCAGGTGAAGAAATCACCACGCTGGGCAGCAAGGTGGGGGGGGGGTCCCTGACATGGGACACCGAGGAACAGCCACCCTGCCTTAGGAAAATCACTCACAGATTTTGAAAATAAGCTGGGGTTTGGAATACTCCGTGAATGGAATTCGAAAGGCAAAGGCCAGAGAGAATATTATTAGCTTCGTGTAGTAGTCCAACGATTCACGCGCTGAGTGCCCTCGGGCTCTGCGGTCCCAGAGCCTTTCCAAGCACCTGCCTACACACACACCCACACGGAACGCGTCCTTGGGGCTGGGTTGGGTCTAACATGAGTCCAGCTCGACTCATTTCTCACCACATTTTCCTCCTCCACAACACGTCTTGATAATCACCATCTGTATTGACTGGCCCAGGTCTTTTTGAATGCAGGTACACGACCGTTTACTGAATTCTGTAGGGTTTTAGGTGGTTTCTAGTTTTCTCCTATTACAATCAACGCTACCAGGCACCGCTTTGTTATTCTTTTTGCAACTGGGTAAGTATTCTCTAGTGTGACAACTGTTGCATTCTGGACATTTTATTTATTAAAAAATGATTTTATTTATTCATTTATTTGAGAGAGAGCGAGCGAGCTAGCAGGGAAATGAGCAGAAGGAGAGGGACAAGCAGACTCCACCTTGAGTGCGGAGCCCGATGTGGGGCTCCGTCCCATGACCCCGAGATCACGACCTGAGCCGAAACCATGAGCTGGACACTTGGGCCAACTGAGCCACCCAGGTGTCCCCTTGCACATTTCCCAGGGACTGCCACCATGCCTCCCCATAAGTCTGTAGCAACTTGTATCTCACGGACCTCTTACGAGAGTACCCACTCCTGGGCCAATACAAGGTATCATCCCTCATTTATAGTTAACAACCTAAAAGGCCAAAAAAAAAAAAACAAAAAAAAAAAAACCCCAACAAGAGCAACAACAAAACCAACAAAAGGGTTTGATCCCAATTGCTCGTCCATCAGCTGGTTTGAACGTGCGTGGTCCTAATCTCCGGGCAGTCTTATCAACGGTAAAGTGGCCCTGTTTATGAGACACTGTTTCACATTACAGGAGTCATTTGCTTGGGGAAACTGCCCAGTTTTCTTTGAAAGTTTGTGGATAAATTGAGGGTCAAATTGCCTCCAAATGAAGTTTAAGGTTTATAGCAAAGCGTATGGCTCCAAAGGATAGCAAAGAACAGCCCAGAGCGATTTCAAAGTACTTATAAGGCTGGAGCATATATGAACAGAGAACCCGTGATTTGTCTAGGGCTTATTCATTATAGGGTTCCTTCTGGGGCTAATAACACAAACTGGCAAACCACCTTTCCTTCTGAGCAGAGTAAGTGCGCTGATGAGCCATTCCTTGTACTTGTCAAGACAGGACGGTGCTATCCCCGCTGATAAATGCAGGCTTCATTGTTTCTGAAGTTGTTTGTGGAAAGAATGAGTCAGCAGGAAAAGCAGATGGGAAACCACACGAAATCTGAATGAGGCTTTTGAACGGAGCTGCTTCAATAAAAACCGTTATGTTTTACTTTATACCTAGGCATTTATATTTTAAATTCAATCAAGCTGAAATCTTAAGCGGCATCATTTTATTAAACACAGAATTGATCGAATGCAAGTTTTTTTTTTTTCTTGAAAAAGGACTCCAGATTGGACTGACCTGATTCTAAGTGCTCAGCACTGGAACATTGGGTGAAGCCATTGGTGGGGATAGAAAATAACCCTGGGAAATGGGGTCATTATTCTCAGGGCATTTCGTATTATGTTATTAATGGAGAATGCAGACACCCCTCTGAATACAGAATAGTGTCTCCGGGGGTGGTTCTGGGGTGTGATCAGTAGGATGGTGAATTTAAGAAAACAACCAGATAATATTTAATCCATGCAAAGAAGCTACCTCTTGCTCCAGGCTATCCCATCTACCAAAAGTCCTATGGAACTGACTTCTCTAACATACATCCGATCCCCCCAGTTCTCTAGAAGTCTATTGCTGGTGTAGGCAACGTCATCTCTGGTCTGGACCACTGGGGGAGCCTCCAAGGGGTCTTCCGGCATCCATTCCAGCTCTGGGCGCTGGGTGTGGCTTGGTATCAATGTGGCAACAGTATCTTTCCTTGCAGTCCTCCTGGCTAAGAATATCCAAGAACTCAATAACCCCAGGAACCCAATCTCCAAACCAGGGGTAGATTTTTGTTAATCTAAGCCAATTAGGGGGGCCCCATTTTCTTTGCAGTGAGTGGTGTGGACTAAGTACATCATCCTGTTCTGGTCAGCGGGCTAAGAAGAACTCTGCCAGGACCTTCTGGGAAGAGTTTCCTCATTCCTAAAAGAGAACTACTGGAGGTGTTGATAGTATTTCCTTTAGCTATTCTTGTACCTGGATGAGCTGCTCGGAAGGTGGCCCCAGCTTGCCGCCAGACCAAGGACGAGGCCAGCATGCTGCAGGCAGATGCGGCCAGAGCCCATCAAATCGGGAAACTGGTCTGGCGCCCCGCCCGAGTTGGCTCTATCTTCGTGCTCTGTGAAAAGGGAGGCAGGACTCTTCCTTCTCCTTGAAACCAGCTGGAGTCCGGGATTTCTATTGCTTGTAGGAGGGCACCTGGTGTCCACATGTCCCCATGTGGGGACAGGTCATAAAAACCACAAATCCTAACACGTTGCTTCTCAGCTTAAAACTTCTCACGGCAATAACGAAGCAGCAGGAAGAGACATTAAGGAAATAATCCCATTTACAATTGCACCCAAAATAGCAAAATACCAAGGAATGAGCTAGACAGAACAAATGATCTCCAGATTTGTATGGAACCATGAAAGACCCCAAATGGCCAAAGAAACCTTGAAAAAAGATGAACAAAACTGGAGGTACCACGATACCAGATTTCAAGATAGACTACCAACCTACAGCCGTCAAGACGGTCTGGTACGGACACAAAAAGAGACACGTGCATCAGTGGAACAGAAGAGAGAGCCCAGAAACACACCCATGGTGAGATGGCTGATTTATCTTTCACAAGGCAGCAGAGAATATGCAAAGGGAAAAAGGCAGTCTCTTCAGCAAACGGTGTTGGGAAAACCAGACAGCGACACACAGAAGAATGAAACGGGCCACTTTCTTATGCCAGACACAAAAATAAACCCCAAATGGATTAAAGACCGAAATGTGAGGCCTGAACCCATAAACATCCTAGAAGAGAGCACGAGCAGTAATTTCTCTGACATCCGCGGTAGCAACTTGTTTCTAGACAGGTCCCCCCGAGGCAAGGGGAACAAAAGAAAAATGAACTATTGGCAATTTATCAAATAAAAAGTCTCTGTCCAGCGAAGGAAACAATCAACAAAACTAAAAGACAACCTACTAAATGGGAGAAGGCATGTGCCAGTGACCTATCAGATAAAGGCTCAGTATCCAAAACCTATAAAGAACTTATACAACTCAACATCAAAAAAACCGAAGAATCCAATTAAAAAATGGGCAGAAGGGGCACCTGGGTGGCTCAGTGGGTTAAGACTCTGCCTTCGGCTCAGGTCATGATCCCAGGGTCCTGGGATCGAGTCCCGCATCAGGCTCTCTGCTCAGCGGGGAGCCTGCTTCCCCCTGCCCCGCTGCCGCCTGCCTCTCTGCCTACTCGTGATGTATCAAATAAATAAATAAAATCTTAAAAAAAAACTGGGCAGAAGGCATGAATAGACCAAATGGCCAATGGACACATGAAAAGATGCTCCACTTCACTCATCATCAGGGAAATGCAAATCAAAGCCACAATGGGATGCAGCCTCACACCTGTCGGGAAGGCTAAGATCAACACCCCAGGAAACGACAGGTGTTGGTGAGGATGGGAAGAGACGGGATCTCTCATGCACCGTTGGGGGAGATGCAAACTGGTGCAGCCGCTGTGGAAAAAAGCATGGAGGGAACTTAAAGACTGAAAATAGAGCTACCATGCGATCCGGTAATTCCATTACTGGGTATACATACAAAGAATACAAAAACGCTAACTTGAAAGGACACATGCACCCCGATGGTTTACAACAGTCCAAGTGTGGAAGCAGCCCATGTGTCTGTCCATGGATGAACGGATAAAGAAGGGGGGTGTATGTACACAAAGGAATATTACTCAGCCGTCAGAAAGGATGAACTCTTGCCATGTGCAAGGACACGGATGGAGCTCGAGGGGACACCGCCAAGTCAAAGAAGTCAACGTAGACCAACACGTATGATCTCACTTGGATGTGGAACTTAAGAAACAAAATCAATGAGCAAAGGGGGAAAAAGATAAACCAAGAAGCAGACTCTTAACTACAGGGAACAAAGAGATGGTTTCCAGAGGGAAGGGGGGTCGGGGGCTGTCTGATGCTTATTCTCATGGTAAGAGTTTGGTTGTGAGGGACACTCCTAGAGTTTCAGAGGTCAAGCGTCCTCGTTCATCATATCAAGAGTGCGTGCTAGCAACAGGACATCTGTGTTGGTGTCGACCTTGACCATTTGCCTAAAGTGTGTCTGTCAGCTTTTTCCACTGAAAAGTTACCCCCCCATCCCCCCTTCCACGCTGTACTCTTTGGGAGGATGTTAGTCTGTGTGCCACCCACACCTGAGGAGTGGGGAGTTCTGCACCCCTGGAGTACAGTTTTAAAGAAAGCCTGACAGAGCCACTGGGGAGTCCCTGAGTCAAGGGTCACCTGTCAGAGGAGTCCCACGTTCTCCAGGACTTGGAAGGGCTCACGATTTCTGCCATGCTCTGTCACTGGCTGGGAAGAGCCCACGGCAAGCTCGGCCTCTGTGCACAGGCAACAGTGGATTTCAGGAGCTGGGGCTGTGGGACGATCACCCACCCTGCAGTCAGAGACAGCTCCTCAATGACACTGAGGAAACAGGGAGGAGCTACGTGCACGTGGCTCCTTTGACAGTCCCGCTGAGGTCCCAGCCGACTGCCTAGTGATGCATCCGGCCTCTGGGCCTTCACTGCAGAGGCCCCGGGCCATCAAGACACATTCCTCTCATCGTGCTCTGTCCAAATTCCCCTCCCACAGAATCTGGGGGCGTTGCACAACTGGTCCTGCTCAGCCATGAGGTTTTGCGGTGACATGTCATGCGGCTAACAGGGACGCTGCCTGCCCTCGCTGCAGGGAGGCCCGTCTGTCCCTTTGTAACTAACTCCCTTCTCTTGCTTACATGGTTTTGGCAGCTTCTGTGACATCTACCCTCAAGTGTCTCACCAAAGACCTCACCTGGCCCATGGGTTAAGCAGGGACTGGAGGCTTTCGGGAGAGAGGCTCTGGAAAGAACACGCTGCCTTTGACAGCATCCCAAACCAGAGAACCACGGGAGCTTTCCCAAGCCTGAGCTCAGCCCTCCAGGATCCAGGCCACGGGCATTGCCCCATGGGTAAAGGTAATTTGTAATTCATCCTCAACCCTGAAAATGCATTCATTTGAAAGGACTGGACCACTGCAGTGGAAAGCAGGGGACAAGCTGCTCAGTGCCCAGCGGAGGGGCATGACCCACTGGCAACACGAGAGGTGGCTTCCTACCTGGGCAGGAACGCTCAGCATCTTCGGAGCCACACAAATTGAAATGGTGAGACAAGTCCTTTGACACAAAGAAGCTTCTGGTAAGGACTCAGAGCTATTTTCTGCTTGTCTCAAGAAACTGAAGCACGATTTTCCGCGAACAAGATCTGCTCATCTCTAATGCATTCTGGACTGTTTGTTCACCAACTTTCAGAAAGTTAGAATTTCTGTTTAAACGAAAGATTTTCTTCTCCTCATCTATTTATGGCTGACATTGCAGAAGTCATCTCATAACGCAAATCAGAGAATGAGAAGTAGAGCGTGAGGGGAAAGGGCAGGAGGGGTACCGAGGGTCACCCAGGTGGGAAGGGGCAGTTATTGGAGTTTTAGTTGTCCACTTCGTGCCAGCACGTCCCCAGGGGAGGAAGGAGATGGGGCACGAGGGAGGAGACGGGGAGGAGGAAGCAAGGAGGGGCTGCTGTGCGGACTTACTGGGCATCCACCCCTGCTCTCTTGCCTTACGTCATTTGGATTTCATTCCAGCATCTCCCCTGTCCTGAAGCAGTCACCCCCCTCAGCAGAAGATGCTCCTACCTCTGGCTCCAGGACCCATCTGTAACACCCAGGGTCATCAACTTTGACTGTGGAAGTAAATTCTGGAGCCAGATGTCTTGGGCTAGAATCCCAGTTTTCCATGTACAAGCTGTGCAACCTTGTCCAAGTAACTCAACCTCTCTGGGCCAGGTTCCTCATCCGTAAATGTGGCTAGGAATTACACCCATTTTATAGGGCTGTGCGAGGACTGAGTTAGTATTTTAAAGCGCCTACGAGGCTGGCTGACACAGAGCATTTTGTTAAACGAATAAAAGCCATTTCATTCTCTTTACTGGCATTTCATGGAGGGATGAGGAATGAATATGTGACTGTCTCCCGGCAAAGATACAGGAGAGGGATGTGGCCCCGCTCCCCGGATTTCTTGTTACGTGAAAAACACACAGCCCGTCTCTAGAGCATTGAGGAGGTCGCTGCTCCTCACCCCAGAAACCTTCCTGACTTACTTCACTCCAAGTGGCTCGGGTACGAGTTGGCTAGAGGTTCTCAGCGGGGATCCTGCATACTTGGGAACTCGCGTGACACCAAAAAACAAACCTGCCACTTCCTTCCACATGCAGTGACATTCTCTAAATGCTAACTGTAACCATTAACAAAGGTGGCATAATGATATATTTTGTAGATATTTATATAAACACAGGCTGGGCTTAGCAATTTCACGTCCCTTTTCTGGGGTCAATACCATTTTCTTCCAGGTCTCCAACAGCTTATATGTTCTGACAGGCTTGTAGGCCCTATGCCCCGGACCACTGACGCCTCCTGAATAAATTATGGCTCAGTGTTCAGCACCAACAGACTTCCAGACCGTCGCAAGGCAGCGGCCGAGCTCCCCCCAGAGCCTTGGTCCCCCTGCGGCTGGCTCCCCCGCAGAAATAGAGTCCGTCCTCCCAGCCTGGAATCAGCAGGTGACAAAGCGTTCTGCTGGGCCTGTCCTGGCTGCACGGCCACCCTTGGACCAGGACTGTTGGGGGCCAGGAGAGGGAGACGGATCTTTCATGTGACCCACGTAGTCAGGAGAGGACTTTGCCAGAGTCACGAGGACAGGAGCAGCTGAGGGGATTTCTCGCCAGTGGTTAGTCAGGCTCTCACGCAACAATTCTAACTTACTGACTGCTTGACTTGAGTGAAATAGATGCGCACACCCGCCCGCACGCGCACACCCGCCCGCCCGCGCACGCCTGCTCCCACGCGCTCACCCGCCCGCACGCGCACGCCTGCTCCCACGCGCTCACCCGCCCGCACGCGCACACCCGCTCCCACGCGCACACCCGCCCGCGCACGCCTGCTCCCACGCGCTCACCCGCCCGCACGCGCACACCCGCTCCCACGCGCACACCCGCCCGCGCACGCCTGCTCCCACGCGCTCACCCGCCCGCACACACCCGCTCCCACGCGCACACCCGCCCACACGCGCACACCCGCCCGCACGCGCTCACCCGCCCGCACGCGCACGCCTGCTCCCACGCGCTCACCCGCCCACACGCGCACACCCGCTCCCACGCGCACACCCGCCCGCACGCGCACACCCGCTCCCACGCGCTCACCCGCCCGCACGCGCACACCCGCTCCCACGCGCTCACCCGCCCGCACGCGCTCACCCGCTCCCACGCGCACACCCGCCCGCACGCGCTCACCCGCCCGCACGCGCACACCCGCCCGCACGTGCTCACCCGCTCCCACGCGCACACCCGCCCGCACGCGCTCACCCGCTCCCACGCGCTCACCCGCCCGCACGCGCACACCCGCCCCCACGCGCTCACCCGCCCGCAGCATCCAGCGCGTGGGTCAACACCTCAGCTCAGACGCCGAGAGCCTTCCGCGGAGCGGACGCGGGCAGCCGGCCCCTGCTTCCTCCCGCCCAGAAGCAGAGCGGGTCTGGCTCTCCCACGCACCACGTTCGCCCCTTCCCGTTGGCCAGAGCAGGTCACATGACCCAGTTCCCAGGGAGAGCTTGGGACGGAAGGACACATCCATCGCGAGTCCAGGGTTGGCCGTGGGGGTGACCCTGATCTCACGGTATGGGGGCGAGGACCAGCCAGGCACACGGTGTGTGTGTCCGTGGTGTCTGTGACCTTGGCCTGCCTTTCCAGCATGGCGCTGCCCTCCCCTTGGCCAGGCTGTGGCAGAGCAGGGTGGACCTGGCTGCAGGCGCCTTTAAAATGCGAATTTCTTGGTCATTTTAGGGACCTGGTACTAACACCTTGTTAACTTCCCTCTCCCTGCTGATCACTGCGGTTCAGTTACCATGGGAAAGCAGCAGGAGTGTGGGGTGGGGTGGGGGATACGGGCCATCCTGCAAGTTGGAGAATTAAAAACAAAGAAAAATGGATTCTAAAAGTAATGCATGAACATGTGCATTATGCAATTCTAACAGTGAAGATGTGTGCAAATCAAAGATATGAATACGCCCCGTCCCCTTCTCTCCCTGATTGAGTGGACACTGTGATCCACTCCTGCCTCTGCCTCCTTGCTGTCCCCCAGTGCGCTTTCCTCCAGAATCCAGCATCCAAGCCGTCTGGAAGCGTCCATCCTGCGGGTTGTTAGAAATCCTTGCCTTCCCCCAAGCTGCCAGGTGCCTCCCTGGAGCTTTTGGAATTACAGAGATGGAAGTTTCTAAAAATGTGCCAGGATCTCTTACACTAAGGGGCAAGCTGGCCTGCTCTGTCTTGGAGCAAGTACACCATGCTTCCACAGAAGGCGAAGCTCCCCTTCCTTCTTGTTGATGTCAACAGGCTGGGAGCCTGTGTGTGTTTCCCACCTGACAGCAGTCCCGTGCAGAGCTCCCTCTTTCCTATGTTCGTGCCCCCAGCAGGTGACGCTGGTTGGGGAGGGGCAGTCGTGGGTGGGGATGGCCCAGGTACCAGAGGCCTTTGCTCCAGCCCCTGGATCTTCAGTAGGAAGGTCCCAATCCCCTTCTCTTCTCCTCTTAACCGAGTACTGAGTATTAGAGGCCTCTCTGCCTCAATGGGGTAGGAGCATTAAAACACTCACCACATGGGTTGTTCTGGATGCTTCTACCATCTGCCCTGTTGCGGAGAACCCCGGCAGGGTCCTCTCAGTGGCCTGAGCTACAAAGCTGGGGGAACAGCTGATTGGAGAAGAGGAGAAGAAAGGAGAAGAAACTTATCCCTTGGCCCTGAGGGGCAGACATACCTGGATAGAAATCTCGGCTGACCGCACACCGTGTGTCCTTTAAGTGCTGGAACTGGGGAAGCCAAGTGCCACAGACTGGGGGCCTTGCGACGAACAGACACATACCCTGTCATGTTCTAGAAGCAGAGGTCTGAAATCAGGCTGTCGGCAGGCCCATGCTCCCTCTGGAGCCTCCAAGGCAGAATTCTTCCTTGCTTCTTCTGGCTTCTTGGCCATCTTTGGCGTCCCGTGGCTTGTGGCAGAATCCCTTGGATCTCTGCCTCCACTGTCCCGAGGTTGTCTCCAGGGTGCTCTCGGTCTGTTCTTTTCCCTCCCGTTATGACCCCAAGCATTGGAGATGGGCCCAGTCTGAGCTCACCTTGATGTGGTCACATCCGCAAAGGCTGTTTCCTAATATGGCCACACTCCCAGGTGCTGGCGGGGGGGCGGTTAGGACTTCAACATATGGTTTTGGGGCACACTATTCTACCCACTCTAGTGGCCTGCCGGTATCCCCCCAAATGGGGCAGTAACAGACAGTCGTCCTTCCCCTGGGCGGGCAGGCAGCAGGTGACACAGCAGGGTTGGGTCGACAAAGCCATCAGCTTCTGGAGCGAGCAGAGGGGCGCCTGCGATCACCTCTGGCTGCAGAAAAGAGAAGGTGGAAAGATCTGAGTACAGGAGGGTCATGCTGGACTAACCAGCTGTGTGCTTTGGGGCGGGCCGCTTACCCTTTCTGTGCTCCATTCCCCCCCTTTAGAACGGTGATGGGGGACCCGATGACCCGTAGAATCCTTTGTGCCTTTGGCGCTCTGGAAGCCTATAACGTCTTCTCCCCACCCCAACTTTCAACAATTGCCTTGTCTGGTTCGTCTATTTATTGTATCATTTTTTATTTATTAGTGTTTTTGAGGCAGACAAGAAGTAGAAACTGGGCTTTGTCTCTGAGGGGGCAGGCTCATGTTTTTTGCATGGCTTCAGGAAAACTTGACATGGAACACAGTGGAAAGTTTTACTGAGAACAAAAAAAATGTTTTCCTTTATCCTATTTGTAACTGACATTTGCTCAGATTTGGCAACAAGATAAAGTGGGAGGTGGGTTGACTTTGGGTCAGATGATCTGGGTTGAATGCCGGTTCTGCCTCTTTCTAACTGTGTGAGGTTGGGCAAGTGCATTCATTCATTCATCCATTCAATAAATACATATTTGGGGGGGTGTGCCAAGCTGCACCCAGGATTTTGGAGTCAACGGTGAGCAACGTGGTGGGTTCCGGCTCTCTTGGTGCTTACAGACTACAGAAAGACGTTAATCGGATAACCACATGGATATACATATATACCACAAGAGCAGCTCTGAAAGGTATGAAAGCAATACACAAGGACACTGGCAAGGTCTGCGAGATTCAGAAAGGACCTCCTGATGATGTGATGTTGAACTGAGATGCACGTATGTGTAGGTGTCCGCTAAGGACAGAATGGAGGGGAAGAATAGCATTTCCAGCAAAACAGCGCATGCGCAAAGGCATGTGCTGGGGTGGAAGGATCCAGCTTGTCCTAGAAACAGCTCGGAGAGTGTTATTTACTCATCTGTTTAGAAACAGAAGAGTACAGCAAAATGCCTAGCTCTCTAGGTCATAGGGGACATCAAATGAAATACTGTACAGAAAAGTGCCTGTCGAGGGCTTCCTCTTCCCAGTCTTGGGAAAGCCAGCAGGGCTCTGGGGTTCCTCAATCTGGGGACAGAAGCCTGGGGGATTTGGGTTCTAGATCTCGGACTAGAAAGATCAGATTTGGGTTCTGACTCTCTGCTGCCTCTGTTGCAGGTGGGTCAACATGTCTAATAATGTGTTTATTATTCTCTTCTCACCATGAGGGGCAACGGTTGGTATACTACTTAGGTCTTTTAGTTTTGAGAATTGGGAATAACAAGACCCCCCCCCCCCACCTCAAAGCTCTGCATATCCATGGTCTTACTGTGGTCTGCACATCACCTCCCAGCAAAAGATGTTGCTATCCTGTTTCCAGAAAGGGGGCAAGTAAAGCTGAGGCTGCTGAATGACTTTCCCAAGTTCCTGGGCAGGGAAACTAGGTCAGCCTCCTGGAGGTGTGACCTGTGCACAGGGTTTGCACTCGAACTCCCAACCCCCTTTTGGTTTCATCACCATCTTGAAATTCTTAATAGCTTTTTTTTTTTTTTTTTTAAAGATTTTATTTATTTGACAGAGCTCACAAGTAGGCAGAGAGGTAGGCAGAGAGAGAGGGAGAAGCAGGCTCCTTGCTGAGCAGAGAGCCTGATGCCGGGCTCGATCCCAGGACCCTGGGATCATGACCTGAGCTGAAGGCAGAGGCTTTTACCCACTGGGCCACCCAGGCGCCCCTTAATAGCTTTTGAACAAAGGAGCTCGCATTTCATTTTGCACAGGGCCCCCCGCCAATGATGCGGCCAGTCCGGCTGTTAGAATAGGAGCTTCAAATCAGAGCTGCTCACTCTAAACCCAGAGCCTTCGTGCCTCCCTGGGCTGATTCTAAAGCACACAGCTGGCATTTCCCAGTTTGGCCCCCAACATGGCTCTCCATTCCCTATGGGGTGAAGTACCTTATTTCCTAATGCAGGGATTCTTGGCTTAAACTAAGTGTAGCTGTCCTCCGATTCTGTTTCAGGCGGACGCACAGTGATTCAACGGTTCACATCACAAAGCGATCAGGATGAATCCCGCTGCCATCTGTGACCACGGAATTGCTACATGTTAACAGTATTCCCTGTGCTGTATACTGTGTCCCCCGAACTTGTTTTATAGCAGGGTGTTTGTACTTTGCGATCCCCTTTGCTCCCCTCCTCTCTGGCAACCACCAGATTGTTCTATCTACAAGTTTGTTCTGTTTGATTTGTTCTTTTTAGATTCCACATATAAGTGAAATCATAACAGCGTTTGTCTTTCTTGCCAAACTTACTTCATTTAGCATTATAGCGTCTAGGTCCATCCATGTTATTGCAAATGGCAAGATCCCATTCTTTTCTGACGGCTGATACTCCCGTGTGTGTGTGTGTGTGTGTGTGTGCACAGAGATGTGGTTTTTTTTTTTTTTAAGATTTTATTTGAGAGCAAGCGAGCATGAGAACAGGGTGAAGGGGAGAGGGAGAAGCAGACTCCCTGACGTGGGACTTGATCCCAGAACCCTGGGATCATGACGTGAGCCAAAGGCAGATGCTTAACCAACTGAGCCACCCAGGCACCCCTGTCTGTCACTCTATCTCTTCTTTATTCATTCATCCACTGATTGCCAGAAAACACCTGGAGGAGGGAAGGTTGGGGAAGAACACTGAGGCTTTGGCAGTAAGCCCAGAGCAATAAAAGCCGCATCCCTGTGGGAGGGGGCCCAGAACTGTTATGGGTAAAAGTTTTCCAAGTGGTTCTGAGTGGTCAGGCATCAACGGAGCCCGGATGGTGGAGGGCCTGGCATCGTTCCTGGCACTCTGTGGGTGTTTAATCAATGCCCTCTAACTTTTTAGAGCCATGAGTTGACTAAAGGGCTCTGGCTAAAATGAGTCTTGAGCTAGAAGAGACTCATCTGGGATTTTAGGTGCATCAGGAGCTCAGAGTTCATCAGGCAAAGGGGGGTAGTTTCTCAATGACCTGGGGTTGGCTGGAGAGAGGCTGCTCAGTGGGGAGGAGAGGGAGAGAGTGGGAAAGACTTGGAAATGACGTACATCTTCCCAAAGTGATTATTTCATTCTCTTTGCCTAGAAATAGCACCCAGTTCTGTCTTGGCAACCTTCCCCCCCAATTCATAATTGCAGCATTTTGATGAGCAGATTAATTCCAACTCTGGTCTTAGCAGAAGGCATATGACCCAGGTTTGGCTAACTGGACCATTCTTTCTCAGCTACTGTGACTGGGTGAGGGATGGGCACATACCCTAAGCCAGACTAATGAGATGCGACCCCAGGATGTCTGTGGCAACCCTGACCCAGGGCAGCTCTTTCTTGAGGGGGTTCGACGCAATCTGGAACTGCTGGTGGTCATTTAACCATGGTGGCAAGAGCCAACACAGAGGATGGCAGAACTGATTAGTACATGTTTGAGCACCTGGATTCAGCCATGCCTGAATCTACCCCCAAACTCCTTACAGGAGTCCACAAATGCCCTTACTTGCAACAATGAGTTGAAGTAGATTATGGGTCACTTGCAGCTAAAAGCATGCTGACAGTAGGAAGGTAAGTATCCCGGACATGCTTCCCTTGGTTCCCGACTCACCCTATAGAGATCCGAGATGAGCTGAACAACCAGTCCACAGTGAGAGGGGACATATATGCTCAAGGGGCAGACGGTTTCCAAGTCTCAGGTAGCAGCATCCTGAGGATCTTTCTCCCCCATCAGAGCAGCTGTAACCCTTTGAGATGGTCTAGTCCAGGTCCATGTTTTTCTCTAGCCACAGAGTTCAAGAAATTCACATACAGCCAAGCATCAGATGCTTGCTGAGTATCTGCTTTCTGCCAGGCACTGTGCTGGGCACAGAGATTGCAGAGATGACTATATTTCGAGGTCAACCCAGAAAAGTCCATGCAGTCAGTCATTTTCAGAACTTGAGTACGGGAGCATTCTTTATCATGGGGCGCCTGGGTGGCTCGGCCATTAAGTGTCTGCTTTTGGCTCAGGTCATGGTCCTGGGGTCCCGTGATCAACCCCTGCATCAGCTTCTCCCTCTCCCCCTCCTCCTGCTTGGGTTCCCTCTCTAGCTGTGTCTCTCTCCCTACCAAATAAACCTTAAAAAATATATATATTGGCACATCTCAGTGGGTGTCTAGAACCTTCCTCCCTTGTGCCTCATTCTTGGAGTTCTGCCAATGGATGGGCTTTGCCCAACTGAGAGATACCAGAAGCCAGGGCAAATCCATCGACTCCCTGTTTAGAGCAATATTTAGTGTAAGAAATTCAACTTGAAGCCTGAAATGCAGGCCAGGAAGGTGGTCAGGAGGGCAGAGAGCAAAGCATCGTGGCAGGTGAACAGAATTGAGAGGGGTGTGTGTGTGTGTGTGTGTGTGTGTGTGTGTGTGTGAGCACGCATGCGTGCAGGGCAGACCACTGAACCTTTTTTTTTTTGAGTAGCAGTTTTAATCCAGTGTTTAGAAAACACCTGCTTCATTGTTACTTGGTCTGTTCCTGTGGCAGCACTGTCCCTTACACAGAAGCGAGAGGGCCACTGTGTGCATTCGCTTGGCATGTACCTGGGACCTCCCAGGCTGCTCTGTGATTCCGGCCAACAAGTGAGACAGCTCGAGGCTTAGAAGAAATCCCCATGTGATCTGTTTTGCCTACTCACGAGTGGAGCTGCTTAGTTTGTTCTAGAAAGTTCCAGCCAGCATTCTTGTGGGCCCTCTGCCCTCTGCCTACCGTCTACACACCTGCCCCTCAGGTACCAGGACTTGAGCCAGGAGCCCAAGGGGACTGGAAGATGAATCAGCAAAGTCCCCAGAGGCCCCCTGCATCTCTCAGATGGGGAAGACAGACACACAGCAAGGAACTTGAGGACAGTACGGTGTTAAAGCCATGTCGGAAATACCTCGGGTATCCCCAGAGAATGGGGCTCCCGCTCTTGGTGAGAACTGAGCCCAGTTTTCTTACAGGGATAGACGACTTGGGTCTTAGCGGTTGAAGAGGGGGTTACCACACAGAGATGGGTTGAGGACACATTTCAGGGTCGATGAACAGGGAAATGTGTTGGTGGCAGGGGTCAAGTTCCGATTCCAATTCCAACATGGGGGTTTTCCCACACCAAGTAATTCTGACATTAGCTGGGCTTCCCGCGATTCAACTCCATTCTGACCCGAGCTACCCAGAGATGGGTCAGGGTCAGGGTCAGATCCCACAGGTGAGGACTCAGTCCTGCAAATCTGCCCTTCAAGCCGAATGCCAGGTCCAGGCTGTCAGCTTGGTGTGACCTACCCGCTACAAACCAGGGCCTCCCCAGACCCCCTCCTTGTTCGCTGACTTTGCTACAGCAGCTCACAGAACTCAGAGAAACATTTCACTTACCTGTTAACAACCAAGTGGAAAAGACGCACAGAGTGAAGCCTGGCGAGAGGGCACCGTGCTTCCGAGCCCACCCCCACCTCCCCCACTGACTCTTCTAGAACCTACTCGAGTTCGAGTTCGCTAACCTGGCTTCAGGCAGCGAGGGATGATTGATTAGATCACTGGCCACTGGGGAGGGATTTAACCTCTAGCCTTTCTTCCCTCCCCGGAAGGCTAGGGGTGGGACGGAGAATTGCAACCCTCCAGTGCCTTGGCTGTTTCCTCTGGCAGCTGGCCTTCGGGCTTCCGTGCTTTCTAGAAGTCTCTGCCTTATCATAAACTCAGGTGTGGTTGAAAGGAGTTTGTCACGGATAACAAGACCCCTTTATTAAGCTTAGCAATTAGGAAATCCCAAGGTTTTTAGGAGCTTTGTGCCTGAAAAGGGATGAAGACCAGATACAGATTTTGTGCAAATCCCGGTAGCACGGCCGAGGTCACGCTCTGACGCACTTGGGAACCCAGTGAGCGGCTCGCAGTCTGGAGGCTTGCACGTTCCTCGCAGAGTCCGCAGGGCAAGCTGGTGTTCACCTAATTAAAACATTCTCAGAGATGGGACACCTGTGTGGCTCAGCGGGCTAAGCGTCTGATTTTTTTTTTTTTTTTTTTTAAGATTTTATTTATTAGAGAGGGAGAGAGCAAAAGCAGAGGGAGCGGGAGAAGCAGAATCCCCACAGACCAGGCAGCCCCATGCAGGACTCGATTCTAGGATCCTGGGGATCATGACCTTGAGCCGAAGGCAGACCCTTAACTGACTGAGCCACTCAGGCATTCCACGGCAGACTCGATTTCGGCTTAGGTCATAGTCTCAGGGTTGTGAGATCGATCCTGTTGGGCTCCGCACTGGGTGTCAAGCCTGCTTAAGATTCTCTTGGGGCGCCTGGGTGGCTCAGTGGGTTAAAGCCGCTGCCTTCGGCTCAGATCATGATCCCAGGTCCTGGGTTCGAGCCGCACATCGGGCTCTCTGCTCAGCAGGGAGCCTGCTTCCTCCTCTCTCTCTGCCTGCCTCTCTGCCTACTTGTGATTTCTCTCTGTCAAATAAATAAATAAAATCTTTAAAAGATTCTCCCTCTGCCCCTTTCGGTCCCCATCCCCCCAATTCCCCTCGAGAAGGACGGATGGAGAACGAGATCCCATACAGCTAGTAAAGTCATGTGGTAACAGTACAGCCGAGGCAGTGGTGGTCGTACAGGGGAGGGGCTCGCTGGGGACATTCTTTGAGCCTTGTTGTTTGTTTGAAAGTTTTCATAATGAAGTGTTGGGGAGGATGAATTCTTAATTCAAGTTTATTATTTCTCTCCTTCTTTTGCAATGCTCAGTTTTTCTTCAGCTTCTCTCTGCTTATTAAACTTGCCAGCACCACAGCAATTACTTCCTGCAAACAAGTTGTCAGAAGCCTTAAATGAATTTTAGACCTAATTCCCAATTTACTTGCTTATGAAAAAAAAATCTTAATTTCTCCAAACTAAATCAACCCTTGATATCCCAGTTACAAATTCCTTTAAAAAGCCGGTTGTAAAAGGCAAATGAAGCCAGTCACCCAGAGACGGTGTGAACATGTTCCTGAGGACAGGGAGAAGGGGGTGTTAGAGCTTCGGAGACAGATGGCAGATCCCAAGCAGAGGTCAAGGGGAGCCCGAGAGCGTGTCCGGATACAGCGGAGCACTTGTGCTCTGCTCTGGAAGCAGAGACTCACTGGGCCCCCGTGACGGCTGGGTGGGGACGTGGAACTCCACTCTGACCACCTTCCGAAATGTCACGTTACGAAGCAAACCAGCAGGGAGAAGTCGGAGAAAGGCGCTCTGTTCCAGATGTGGCAATACACAGAAGCATCGCAAATGGTCCCAAGAGTCCAACAAACAGAAGGGGAATCGGGGTGCCCCGGGGGTGCCCCAGCCCATAACATCACATGGCCTGCCAGCCTGACTGAGCCAGGGGCACGCCTCCAGCCACCCTGGGCTAATGACAACCTCTCCTTTACACTTCTAGGTTGGTGGCCCTGGGGATGTGGGGGGCTGGGGAAACTGAGGTTGAAGATGTGTTGAGGTTTGAGCCCCCATGACCAGTGAATGTGACCTTATTGGGAAGTAAGGTCTTGGCAGATAGACTCGGTAGGATGAGATCATAGTGGGTTAGTGTGGGCTGATCCAAGGACTTGTGTCTTCGTAAGAACAGACTTTTAATGTGAACACAGACGCTGGGAGACAGTATCACGTAAGGACGCAGAGACACAGAGGAAGAAGAGGCCACGGGACGACGGGGCAGAGACTGGGGCAAAGCAGCCACAAACCAAGGGACCCTAGGACTGTGGCGGCTCTCTCACCCCCATGCCAGCCACCTCAGGGCCTCAGGACGAGGCTCCGAGCTCTCAGACCCGTCTGAGTTCAGGCCAGGGAAAGGGAAAAGAGCCAGTGCGGCCCGCACCTGTCCCTTTGCTAGGAAAGCAAAACCTGGGCAGGTTTGCAGTGACTTCTCATGGAGAACGCCGTCAACCGGCCACATCCAGTGGCCAGGGAAGCTGCAGGAGAGACCATTTAGGTCCCCTAAATGCTGGAGACCATCAGCTCCTGAGACTGGCAGAACCCATGGCCATACCCGGGGAGCTGGGAGCATGTCCTCTCCTGCCTCTCAGCTCTGCAGGCTGGGATGCTGGGCCAAGTGTCAGCGGGTCTCATTCATTTTTCAAGGCCAGGAGGGAGATTCTGTTTGCTGCCTCTATCCCAGCTTCCGCAGGCGGCTGGCCATCCTTGCTGCTCCGGGCCGTGGAGACCCATCACTCCAGGCTCTGCCTTAGTTGCCACACGCTGCTTTTCCTGTGGCAGTCTCGGTGTTTCTTCTGGAAAAGACCCTAGTCATTGGATTTGAGCCCATCGTAATCCAGCCTGATCTTGCCTTAACCTGACGACATCTGCAGAGACCTTCCACCGAAGGTCACCTTCGCAGCTACCTGGTGTTAACTTGGATATATCTTCTGGGGACACACAAGTTACCCCATAACAGACGTGGACGGAGAGAAAAGGTTTGGGAGTGGTGCTGGCCTGGCCCCCCCGACATGATGCTTGGGGAGGCGGGCCAGGGAGAGGGCAGCCCAGCAGGAGCACCACGTAGCCGGCCTGGGGTCCGCACCAAGTGAGACTTGATTCCTAGAGCATCCGAGGGCTGCCGACCTCTGGTCTCCTCTTACGAGGTCCGTAAATATCCCTACCACGTATGCCATCTCAGTCACTGCCTGAAACCGAAGGCACTCTGATGCCTTTTGTTATTGAAATAAAATATGTGACCATAAGTACTGGCACTTGGCGCCTTCATTTTGGGCTTAAGCGTTAAATGCTTTCCTTTCCACCAATAAGAAGGAATAAAGTCACGCATAACTTCCTTCAGGATAGCTAACTCAAAAGATAAATGAGAAACTTACTCTTTTTTCCAAATGGCAAAGGGGAGTTCTTTTTAAGGACCTAAAATCCTCCAAAAGTTCTTTTAAATTGTAATTTCACAGATCTCTTTGCTGTTATTAGTAAAATCTTGTTACTTTCACAAGTTAAACCGTATATCAATATATTGCCGTTGGACAGAATTCTCAACTCCCAGGCTTACCTGCTCCGGGAATGGGAAAAAAACCGTGTCCAGACTGAAAGCATGCACTTTCACGAAAATAAAGGTAAATGACCAATAAATTATGACTTTTTAATAAATAATCTCCTTATTGGATAACTTCTCCTGCTAGTGAAATATTTACCCTGCTCTCTAAAGCCTTTTTAATCAGCTGAAATGCTCAGGAAGCTTTAAATGACTGGCTATCCTTTCGTGGCTTAAAGAGTTGAAATGATTTTTTACTGAAGTACATTTTAATAAGAAGCAAATTGATTTAAAGTGATTTGAGCTTTTGTGGCGTGAGAGCTCTTGATGCTCAGCAATGCGGGCTGGAGGGCCCTCTCCTCATTTCACGGGGCTGCAAAGGTCACCCTCGGCCTTGGTGCCCGCGTGTTTGGCGGAAATTAAGAATCAATTCCTTGTAAATTACCTTAGGACTGACCCAGGCCTGAGCACCGCCTCCTGAGATCCTCCTCCGGGCTTTTTCGGTGCTGTGTTTTCCTGTGTAGGAAATGACACAGAGGGACAATTAGCTGGGGTACTGAAGGGCAGTGTGGATCGCCAGCCCCCCCACCCGCCCCAAGCCCGTGCATACTGCAGGCAGTTTACAGAAGAAGCCGAGAATCTGCAAGGTGATCAGTGCCCCAAGGGCATTGCTGTTGACTAGTCTGACCCCCAAAGCCAAAGTTGACACCGAGAGGCCCTGGTTCTCATACATGAATGAGATAGGAACCCCTTGGAGAGTGTGTTAAAACTCAGGCCACCAGGCCCCACTCCCAGGGTCTCGGATTCAGTGGGGCTCAGGAGGGCCTGGGAAACTGCATTTCTAACAAGCTCCTGGGAGATGCTGAAGCTACCAGCCTGGGGACCCCATTTGAAGAGCCCCATCCTCAGAACCAACTATGGAAAGTGAGGATCCGTAGAACGCAGAAGAATGAATATCGTTAATGCTTTCAGGACCAAAGCAGATGCCATTACAAATCTTTCCAAAGAACCAACCCAGTACAGGGTCCTCTGAGGCAGTGATAAAATCCCTAACAGTTGTTAGTTCCCAAGGAAGAAAAACGCTTAACACCGCAATGGTGTTCGGTGTGTCACCGAGCAGGTAAGCTACCCCATCAGGTTAGTTTCCGAGTGTTTGCCCAGTTTATTACGTCCCTTAGTACAAAAGAGACCCTTTAGCCATGAACTTACCGAACAGGAACTTGTTAAAGCATTGCTAGTGAATTTTCTTCCCCCCAAATTGTTCCAGAACACAGATAAGCTTGAATAAACCCGAGAAATTTCTGGCAGGGTTCGTGGTGAGGAACATTTTCTCAGTCAGTGGCTCAGCTGCATGAGGAAGGTCCCACAGGGTCTGCCCTTTGTGGCTGGGAAGACCAAGTTGGGTGAAGATCCTCGTTAAGTCTTGTCTGCCTTGGGGAATTGAAACTGACCCAGTAAAAGAACCTCACTACATTTCCCTGTGATGACGCTGGCAAAATGCATGTGTCATGTGACCAACCTTTTGGAAAAAGGGTTCTGGTAGGAGGTCTGGCCAGGGATGAGAGCTCCTGGACCCTGGTACACGCTGTGGCCACCCTAACTTTCTTTTCTTAAGGCTGCTAGCAAGATGGCTTGATTTTTTTTTTTTTAAGATTATTTATTTATTTATTTGACAGAGAGATCACAAGTAGAGAGGCAGTCAGAGAGAGAGAGAGAGGGAAGCAGGCTCCCTGCTGAGCAGAGAGGATGGCTTGATTTTGACGGCTGGCTTCTGAAGAGCCGGTCTCTAAGATTCTCGCTACGGGCATGATGAGCCCGGGTTCGGACTGAGGAACATCTGAGTCGGGTGCACCCCAGAGACTGCTTTCTCTGTCGGATGTGATCTTACGGTACTTCTAGCTTTGCGATGTGTGGGCCAGGCTGGTCCCAGCCTCCTGCTGCCTGAAGAATTGGGGCCCATCCTTGCTCTCGATAGGATTTTGCCGCAGGATCAGGCAGTTGGCCTTCTAGTATTTCTGAGAGAGGTTATCACTCAAAGGAACAATCATAATATATCACCAGGAATGACTCTTTTGATGATTATCCACAGCCCATCCCAATTAACTGGGGTTTCTTCTGCATTGCATGCCTTTCATTTTAAGGTATTTGATAGTTCAAGTTTCTTTCTGGAAACACTCACTGGGTTTTGATGACAATTTCTAAGGACCTGTCAGAGGTAAGAGGTAATGGAAAGGCATGGTTTAGGAATGGATTATTCAAGGGCTGATGAGAGGGAGAAAAGCTCCCTCTGGAAAACCTTTGATAATGTCAACAACCTCCGAGGACCCCCTCGAGGTGGTGTCTGAGGAGCCCGGATGCTATGGGCAGGGCAGTGACCTAAGCCTAAAGCTGAATCTGGAAGCAAGACATCAGCTGTCCGGAGATCTTTCTGATGGCGCTGGAGCAAAAGTGAATGGATCCGAACGCCTCGTAACCTGCACCAGCCTCGGCTCTCCAGGTCGGCCTGGCAGGTGGGCAGGAAGGAGCTTGGCAGAATCCCATCTGGTATGCTTGGGGAATGACCTTACCTTATGAGCACTAGACAGATCTTCTGGAATGCAGCCCTCGACCGTGGTGCGTTGGCGAGCTGAGCACCAAGCCTGCTGGCCGGGACCACCTGCAGGGACTGGGACCGAGTGGGTCTGGGTGCTGCCTTGTCATACAGTTTTGAAATGCTCCCCGGGGGACTTTCCTGCACAGCGCAGCAAGGTTGAGAGCAAGCCAATTACCCAGTTAACCGACCTCAGCAGTCCAGTTCATAATCTGGAAGCTGCATCTGAGAGGCTGGTGACACACTGGGGGCCGTCCACCAGAGGGCCATCCCTTTGCTTTCTGGTAGAATCCTGGCTTTGTTCTTTACCTCCTCCCCTCTGAGGATCCAGGAGCTATTAGAAGGGGCCTCGTTCAGGCCACAAGTTGGACAGGATTGGGTCAAGCTTGGGTTTCTCCACCTTGCCACTGTGGACCTGGTGGGCTGGCTGAGTCTTGGTGGTGGGGACCGGCCTATGCACTGGAGGCTGCGAGCTTCATCCTGGTCCCTGCCAGCCAGATGCCAGTCATGGCCCCAATCCCCAAGTCATGAGAAAGGACAGATGAGAATCACGGAGTTCAGCCCAGCACGCGGGGCCTGTGGCCGTGCCAAAGACGGTTTCAGACACAGGCATTTAGGGATGGGGCTTGAGGGAGGAACACTTTTGGGGAAACATGTTTTTCCATCTTAAAGACACGGAGAAAGGTGTTCTCATTCTGTGGGATGCACCAGGATGGTACAAATCTGGGTCGTGGATGGTCTGGCGGAGGGGTGGCACTCACACTCCCCAGAGCTGCCCCTCCTGTGGACTTGGTGCCTCGAGAGGCCACACCACCCCTGATGGCTTAGGAGGCTGTGCTTTCTGTTCTAGGCAGCAAAGTGCTTCCAAACACTTGACCGTGAACGCGGGCTATTCTTAATTACTGGGTAATGATCCCGCTCCTCTTCAGAAGACAGACGTTTTGCTGCCGTGCAGTATCAATTATCGGTGCGAACACATCCACAAAGTGGGAAACTATAACCACGCCGTAAAGACCACCACGAGGAAGCAGGGGCGCAGCCATGGGACATTCACGTGTGTGGTCTGTGAATGCGCTTTGGCCTTGCTCAAGGAGAGAGCCTCGCAGTGTGACATTCCACCAGCAGCGGCCAGGGACCCCCGGAAACAGATGTTCTCTGTTAGAGATCAATCGAATCCCAGGCACCTCTCTTGGTGACAGCCTCAGTGTAGGAGGGCAAAACATGAGAACCGATTCTCTTCTAAGGGTCAACCTGGCTTGTAGAAACAAACTCCCTTCCTCTTTCCAAAGCCATTTGTGGGGCCGAGCTCAATCATACTTGCTCTGGTTTGTTTCTGGGCAGTGACTCCCAGCCCCCCGCCCCCAATTTCCATTCGCTGAAAAGGAGTTTTAAAGAGGCTGCAGCTAAAGGCCGACACTTACCATCATTAATGGCGGACGAAGATTCCAGGTGGTGATGGCGTGCGTACCTTTTTAAGACTTCTGTACTCATCTGTGTTTTTTTTAAACAAAGTGACCTGGTAAGATGGTAAGGAAACGAGTCATCGTGGGAGGGGCTCTTTCCTCCCCCCATGGGGGTCTCAGGGAGAATTTCTGTGTGGGAGAAGGGAGGAGGCGTGAGCAAGGAGAGAATGTAAGGACCGGGAGGTAGCGTTCCTGGGGGTTCTGTCAAGGCGGACACTGGTGACGCTCACCTGCACTGGTTTCTGAGTTGTTCTCAAATGACCTGCCCAGGAGAACACAGAAAAAGATGGTAGTCCGGGTTCTCTTCAAACCCTGCGTGGTTTTAATCCTGAAGAAAAATTCACGTCAAGCATATTTATTATTTAATTTAGGTGATGTGTGATTGAAAACACAAAATCAGCCTTTTGAAAACTGAATTTCAAAATCCATGGAGGTCGTGGGTCAGCGAGGCCCAGAGCGCAGGCACATATGTATTTGGAGGCAGATGAAACCCAGCTGGGTGCTCGGGCTCCGCCCCTGGGCCAGCTGTGGGGGGGGGGTCGGGGGTCACTGCTGTCAGCTGTGCGACCTCAGTGCCACTCATCCATGGGTTCTTCTGTTTAAACAGACACTGATCAAACTACAAAGCTAACTCAGAGTTGTCTTGAGGATTAAGACAACGTAAAGGAAAAGCTCAGCGCAGAGCACTGGTCTGTAATAAACACTTCCGGAAGGTGCTAGACTGTCAACTGTTGCCAGTTAATTTTCAGGGTTAGATCTGACAACAGATGGTGCCAATTCCTCTACTTAAAACTGATTAAAATATATAAGCTACCAAATAAAAAAAAAAAAGAAAAAAGAGAAACAAAATTATCCTTAGAGGAAACCTTCAACGTACAAACAGGATGTTAAAAAAAGTTCATTTACATGGATTGTTGGGAGGGCTCAGTTCCCTTAGCAGCAATATTTCAAGTGCAGTTAGGATCCCAACAACTCACAAGTTAACCTTTCCCTGAAATATGGGATGTTTATTCTGATAAGGTCACACATGACGGCACTTTACTAGAAACAGTAGAAAACGAAAATTGATAAATGAGATTAAGGTGTTTTCAAATCCTGTGGCTTGAAGGAAAGCCAGCCTAACTACAGGTCCAGGAAGCTGATGGGGCCTCTGGGTTTGGGAGGGGAGGGCATTCAGTTGAATTGAGGCGTTTTGCTTTGTGCCAGTCCCCTCCCTGCTCATTATATCCCGCAGTCCTAAGGAGATCTTCATGGCCTTTAGGCGGACACAAACCAGTTGGGAGAGTAAGAGAGGAACACGCTTCCCTGCACAGACTGCGCCCAGAACTGCTAAGGGTTAACACTCGCCATGGCTCCAAGCCTCCAAGGGGAGGGGGTCCTCATCCGCAGAGGGGCCGGTGGTCCCCGGGGTGACCTGGGCTGCAGCCGGAAGGCAGAGACGGGCCAGGGGGCTGTGGCAGTGAGCACCTGCTCACGGGTGATGGGACTGAGCGGGCAGCCGAGGTTCTCGCTTCCTCATTGAGGAAAGCCGTCCTTTCCTGCACACATGAAGGTCTCGCCAGGGTCACAGTGCTAAATAAGGCTTTGCCCAGAGGCCTGGCAAACAGGTCAAGTGAGTACTTGGGAAGGCAGGGAGTTATACCTTGGATCCAAAGCTATTTATTGGATTACTTTAACCACCATCTCCCTCTGTGTATTTTACAGCACGTTAGTTCAATGAAATGTTAACTAGGTGCTAAGTATAAAAAAATAAGTATAAAAAAAAAGATCATCGGTCAAATAACTTGGAAACTGGCAGGTGAGAAAGTTGTATCACATTAGGCTGCTCCGGGACCTCAGAGCCTTTAACAGGCTAATTCGCACTGTGAATTTTCATGAAGTGAATCTAGTGGGAGGCAAGTCTGCTACACCCAAGCGACCATAAACCCTTCTTTGCTAGTGTTTCTCCAAGGCCAAGCGTCCGGGAGTCTGGGAGAACATTCTCGGAACAGGCCTGCCTCCTGGGCAGGGGAGCCCAGCTCTCCTCAGAGGGCAGTCTGCCCCCTGCTCTGGGGCTCCTGGGCTCCCCTCTCCCACAGCACAGCCCACCCACACCCCACGCGCGGCCTTCGGCTCTGTGCACCTAAGCCTTCCGGAGGCCTGAGCCCATCATCTGGAATGGGGTGTCCGTTTTAATCCCGAAAACGTGGAAAACCAAACAAATCATCGTGGACACAAAGGAAGCATCAACAGCAGGATGTCAGGCACCTTTATTCACAGCAGATATTTCCGGTCGGGGAGCTGCTTGCCTCTGAAATCTTTCCCTTACGTAAGACAACTCCTACCTACACTGACAGCAAGCCGCCAGGTCCTAGGCGGTCTCCGGCATGCGGGGCTCCTCTGCGGGGCAGCGCCTCGCAGTGCCACCTACTGGCCCATCAGAGAAGTTTCTGCAGCGGGGTAGTTCGTGCTCAATTCCAGGATCTCAGGAGAAACTCATTCCCTTGTGTTACCTATGTCATGTCTAAGCAGAACACGATTTCATCATCGTATCACATATGTGCAATACAAACTCGACTGGGGGAATAGGAAACTTCAAAAAACTCACACTGCGCCCGCACATTCAGGGCTTCCTTCTAAGAAGCACTGTCCCCTCCCTCCACTTTTCTTTTTCCATGGACAAGGTCCCATCGATGTGGCAATAGCACGGGTCTCCGGCACAGTCAATCCTGGTCTCTGGGCTTAGCACTCCGGGCACCGCTTTTTTGAGTGACAAAACAGTATTATCCCTATCTTCTATAATCAACAATAAAACCACGATTCTGTAAGAATTTAGGTAAGAAAGAGTTGAAAGAAGGAAGTCTTAAGAACTGGAGCCAGTTACAAATCATTTATCATTTTCTAGCCAAGCAACCGGCACGGACTGCACGTGGTCTTCCTGTTCTGCTCCTCTTCCCGAGCAGCAGCAGCAGCTCCCAGACAGGATGGCGAACTGGGCTGTGAAACGCTGCCGCATTTTCTATGGTGATGACCAGAGACGGACAGCACAGGGGCCTACGCAAGTATGCCAATCTTGTGCAAAACTCGACCTAATGAGCGCCTCAGAACATCGGGCGGTTGAGTCACTTTGCAAAGGGAACAATGCTCGCACGGAAGTGGCAGTGGTCACTTGTCAGTGCCAGCCTCTGGCCTCAGAGACTTAACATGGGACGCTGAGGGTCAGTGTTGCGTTTCGGCAAGCGGGTAGTGCCAGACGTTTCCGAATCAACAATTTTTAGAGGCCTTTTAACCATGTGAACAGGATCACCAGCATGCCATTTGGTGCCGGCTCAACATTCTGTGCTGAGAATTAGAGCCCTCAACGTGCCACATGCCCTCCTTCACCGAACCTAATTACAACTGAAAGGTCTACCAGATGTCTAATAAAAACCTACACAGCAACAGTTCATCAAACAGCAACTACTACAAAAGGAACAATAGAAAACAACGACTTCCCAAAAATACACTAAAAAACTTGACAATTTTATGTAGGAACCGCCAAAATTTTAGTGTTTAATATTTAACAGCACGAATGACCAAGGTCCAAGATGTGGAGTTACCAAGTTCAAGACACTGCGGGGAGGATCTCGCTACAGACGGACTATACAGCACGTGGGAAGAAGAACACACACTTCAGGGGAGAAAACCTGTCTACACACAGCAGTTCCTTCAAAAAGCCGTTCGGTCTTCTCTCGGCTTGTGAAAATGCTGTTCCAGACTTCAGGGGGAATTAGCCGCCTGCTGGAAAAGAAAAACCATCAACACGTTATGCTCCTACAAGGACAGAGCACACGGACATGTAGCACTGTCAAATGGTACAAGTCCTCTCGAGGCCTCTACTGGGCTAGACGTCCTTTCCTTGCGCGATGCCCCAGCAAAGATACCGCAACAGACTTAATTGGAAATCTTTATTTAAAAACGTATCAATCCGTTCCCAGCTCTCCTTCCTCTGGATCAGCCCTGTCACTCGCAAAGTCTGCATCCTGTGGTCCTCCAACGGATGTGCTCCCTCACTGGATGGGACTTTTGACCACCGTGTGGCACGAGACCCAGAGAAGCTTTGACGGCAGGCAGGACACTTTCCAAATCATCGCTCTAGAGGAATAATGAGGACAGCACACACAGAACAAGCGTGTGATTTACTCACACAGCGAAATAATCCGCTCTCTTATTAAAATGACAGCCACTTTCGAAGGCTTTTAGCTCCCCAGTCTCTCTCTTCCTGGGACTTCAAAGCGACCTGCGTGTCACAGCTCCTTCTAATTTGGTCCAGCCAGGACATGCCCAGAACATTTAAAAAAGGAATTCGGTGCCTTTTACTGTATATTCTGTTTGGTAGTCTAGTTACCTAAGAATTTTCAGTAAACTTTAATTTTGTCGGGAACTGAAATGCTAAATATGGGGTGAGGGAAAGGGGAGTTTCAAAATGATTTTTAGGTTGCACTGAGGTAACCAACATGTCCTGAAAAGCCTTATTATAAGCAAGAAACCCACTATGGGGAGACTGAGGCTGCCAGCTGCAACTTGCTGTCTTGCTACAAGGCTACTGGGTCATCCATCTTTCCTCAGATATCCGGAACTACGTAGTGGAAACTAATTCATTAGTTAATTTTAAAGATATTATTTATTTAAGAGAGAGAGGGAAGGACAGAGGCGGCGGGGGGAGGGAGAAGCAGGGAGCCCTACCCAACGCGGAGATCCCAGGACCTGAGCAGAAGGAAGACACTTAACTGACTGAGCCACCCAGGCGCCCTGTAGTGGAAATTTAAATGAACTCGAGGATGAAGACTTGCTGTGGCCTCGCCCACTGCACTCAAGTCATCATCAGGCGTTGTCCTGGCATTTATCTGGTGGAGGGGAGTTTCCAAGAGAACCCTTAGAATTCAAGGCATCTATGAAGTTGAGGGTGGCAATGTGGGACTTGGGTTACAAAAAAAGAACCACCCCCCCAAATCTGCCAGTGCTAAGAACTCTCAGGCCAACAGCACACATTTCTCGGTATTTGGGTTCCATGAAATAAGTACGTGATTACCTAAATGTTAACCAGTTACCCTCACTCCTCAAGATCCAGGGCTAATGAACAAGAACCGGAAAACAAGAGACGCTTCCTGGGATCGTGGCTGGGAACGGATCACGAGAAAGCCTGGCCATGTCAAAGTTCCGTGGACACCCCTCCCCCCAAGACTGTCGCTTCCCTCACCTTCAAGTCTTTGGTGTGGCAGGGATCTTGTTCTCACCCTCCAGCTCTTCCACCCCAGCCTGTGTCATGAGGTCCGCAATGTTTTTCTCCAGGTCGTCAATGCGACTGCTCATGTCATCAAGTGACAAGTTAAAGGCCACAAGCACCAGCCCCGCCCATCTCTCATCCTTTCCCTCTGCGGGCGGGGTGTGTGTGTGTGTGTGTGTGTGGGCTGGACACTATGGCCTGAAACACAACCGTCTCTGTGAAACTAGTTTTCCTACCAGTAGGGTTAAATTCTGGCTGCTACGAGTACCGAGTCTGGGGCACGAGTCTGGGGCACGGCTCACACGCCATCCCCGCCCTCTCCTAGTCCCGGAGACCTTCTCCTCGTCTCCTAGTCCGCTTCTCTAAGCTGGCGAGTCTGCGATGGCTAAACAAAGGCAACACTACGACCTCTTCATCAGGTCGGGCTGAGGCCCAGAGGAGAGATGGCTGTCCAGAGCTTAGTTCCCAGTGCAGTCATCCTAGCAACAGTAGCTAGACTGGAAGTGTCTGGAGGCCAGGGGTGGAGCTCAGCGGTATCCCCAGCTCTTGGCACAGAACCGCGCGGGAAGACTCCATCCAAGCTCACTGAATAAAGTCAAAGTTAAAAATGTGGTAACTGACTGCCTGCCGCTGGCCTGCAAACCACGCATTTATCAACACCGCGACCTGGACCCCAGGAGCCAAGGGCCCACGGAGGCTGACCACACACACAAAGGATATTTCTTCCAATGATCTGGTCGGACATGGTCTGAAATTTATCTTGCATCTGCTGCAGGAGTGTCTGCACCTGAGGAACAGGAAGACAGACCCCCCTCGCGCTCACCCTGGGACACCTGCTTGGGGTCGGGGCGGGGGCCCTGGGCAGCTCTGAGGCCTTCGGCGGGCGCTGTCCTCCACCCCCTCCCCAGCCCGCGAGCTTCGGTTCCCCCGCCCGCCCCATGACCCCGACTGGCTGGCGAGACCCCCTCCCGCCGCGGCCGCAGCGGTTCGCGGTTCGCTGGGTCTTTCGCGGAGGCCTCGGGGTGTTGAGGGGGGCGGGGGGGCGCTGGGGGTGCGGGGAGCGGGGGCGGCGGCTCCGGTCAGGCGGGTGGGGCTGGGGGGAGGGCACGCTGGGCCTGGGGGGGGCCTCCGCCGGCGGAGCCACTGCAAACCCGGCCTCCGGGGACCTGGCGCTTCGCGGCTGCCGAAGGCGCCTCGGTCCGGCGGCTCCGCGACCTCGGGCCCGGCGAGGCGTCCCTTACCACCGAGGTGAGATCCTGCACGGTCTTAGGGTCAGTCTCGGCCATCTCCCCGGTTCCCAGCTTGGCGGCGAAGGCTCAACCGTCACCCACACTTCCGTTTGTCCGCGCACACGCACCGCCCCCAGCGCCTCCTCTCGCGACGACGGAGGCAGCCGCGGGACCGCGGGGCGTTGTGGGAGTCGTAGTTGGCAGCACGCGCCGGAAGCGCCTGCGCTCTAGCGTTTCCATTCCGAGCGAGGCCTCGTCCCCTCTCGCCCGGCCTGGCCCCGCCCCAGGAGGCCCCGCCCCCAGGAGGCCCCGCCCCGCTCCCCCAGTTCCCGGAGCCCGGGCGGAGAAAAAGGGCTCCAGGGCCGCAGTGGGAGCCGCTGGAAGGGGTGGTGACCTTGGTCCTTTCCCAGGTCGCGACTGAAGGTCGCGCTGGTTTTGTCTAGGCCGGGGCGGACGCCTTTACTGCGCGCCTGCGAGGTGCCAAGCCCAGGCCTGTGCCACCGCCTGTCCTCCAGCAGAGCCCCGCAAGCCCCTAGTACGGAGAAGGGGGTCGGGTCGCTGGAGGGGAAACCGAGGACCGGTGGTGGGAGGCTCCACCCACCACGCGCCCAGCTGCCCAGCTGCAGGCCCGATCACAGCCCTGACGGCCCTGTCCCCCCTTCCCCCCAGACGGTCGAGTGGGGGTGCTGGCGCGGTGGGGCAGGGGGTGTTTAACTCTTGATTTCAGTGTAACAGTGCTGGGTGGTGTAGAAATCCTGTGTCCTTTCGTGAAGTCCGCACGGGTTCACCAACCCCGCCTTACGAAACGCGGCCAGCCTCCAGGGAGCCCCTCAGCCCCTTTCCTATCACCCGCCCCCCCACCGCGCAACCGCCCTCAAGGTTGCTCAAGGGGAGGTCGGCGGCAGGGTCCAGAGGCTGGGTTTGGGTCTTTAAGGAGGGGGTTGCTGCTGAGTTGGGACCTCGAGCTGTGGGGTTCAGTGTGCCCACGCATTGCAGGATGCTGAATGACTTCTCTGACTTCTACCCACTAGATGCCAGTAGCACCCCCCACCTCAGTGTGACAACCAAAGATACTGCCCTGTGTCTCCAGGGGCGGGGTGGGGGTCACCCTCAGCTGAAAACCAGTAGCTTGAGAAAGATCTATGGCCATTGCCTAGAATCCTGTTGACTCGGTCTTCAAGCATGAATTTATTTTCGACTGGGGCCTTGCTTGAGAATTTTCCTCCCTATATATTTGACCTTGCATTCGTTTCTTGGGGCAGCTATGACAAAGTACGACGAACTGGGTGGCTTCAAACAAGACATTTATATTCCCACAGCTCCAGAGATGAGGAGTCTGAAATCAAGGGTCCAACAGGCTTGGTTCCTTCTGAGGGCTGCAAGGGACAAAACGGTTCCGCACCTCTCTCCTATCCTCTGGGGGCTGCTGGCAAATCTTGGCATTCCCTAGCTTGGAGACGCATCCCACCCCTCTCTGCCTCTGTCTTCGTGTGGCTTAGTCCCTGTATCTCTCTTTCCCTATAAGGTCACCAGTCCTATTGGATTTACCAACCTGACTCCAGTATGACCTCCCCTTGACTTTTTGTATCTGCAGAGACCCCGTTTCCAAGTAAGTTACATTCTGAGGCACTAGGTGTTAGGATTTCAACATGTCTTTTTTGGGGGGAGGAGACCCAATTTAACCCAAAGTAGTTGGTAAAGTAATCCCCCTTGATGAAGTGTTTACATAAAGCTCCGGGATGATTTTGCTCATGAGTAGCCAAGGCTGGGTGGGGTTCGGGCCTTCTCACTTCTTCCCCCCAACACAGGGACTCCCATACTCCGCTTAGAAGTCTGGATCCGCATACCCTGAATTTGTAGCCAGACCCGGTTTACGGCCGTGAGCGACATAGAACACAAATCAGCACTAGGACCTACGGTTTTGTTTTGGTTTAGGGTGTGTGTGTTTCTGGCAGGTTCTGGAGTCCTTTTTATCCTGATTGCAAAGTTCTTGGGGCACCTGCGTGGCTAAGTCCGTTAAGCGTGTGCCTTTGGCTCAGGTCATGAGCTGGGGTGCTGGGATGGAGCCCTGCGGTGGGAGCCTGCTTCTCCCTCACCCTCTGCCCCTCCCTCTGCTCATGTTCTCTCTCTCAAATAAATAAATAAAATCTTAAAAAAAAAAGTTGTTTGACACTATTTAGTGGAGGCTCCCCGCCCCCCTCCACACTTAAGCAGAAAGAGTGTACTTCTTCTGTGTGAAGACCAAGGTCTTTTATTTATTTATTTATTTATTTATTTTTTTAAAAGCATTTAAAAAAAATTTTTTTTAATTTTATTTTTTTATGTGACAGAGAGAGAGATCACAAGTAGGCAGAGAGGCAGGCAGAGAGAGAGGGGAAAGCAGGCTCCCGGCTGAGCAGAGAGCCCGATGTGGGGCTTGATCCCAGGACCCTGAGATCATGACCTGAGCCGAAGGCAGTGGCTTAACCCACTGAGCCACCCAGGCGCACCAAGACCAAGGTCTTTTAAACAGCTGCTTTACACAAAAATTTCACTGACTTATAGTCATGGCTGATACAACTTTGTAAGGTTGACACGCTGAACTTAACTGAATATTGTTCCATTAGCAAAACTATTGAATCATGTGTAAGGCACTAGCAATTAACCTTTAAAATGTCAGTTTTGAACAACCCTTGTTTTAAACCTTAGCATTTTTTTTTTTTCAAGATCTTTCTAGGTCAGTTGTGTAACCGAAGTAATTCCCTTTACCCCTTTCAGGACCGTGTGGTTTTACGTGAGCTAACGTGATACTTTCATACTGGCTCTTTGGTTCCATCTGAGCTGTCTCCGCACCCCTCCCTCGGCCGCTCAGGGACGCGCCCCTGCCCACCGGAGTGGTGGTGGTGGGGGCAGTGGGAATGCTGCGTGTGCCCGGGAAGCAGAGAAGCGGCGGTCACCGCAGGTGCGTGGAGAACCTGTAACTCGTCTTTCCCAGGCTGCAGCTGCGTCAGCACCGTTGTGACCCGACGCTGGTCTCAGCTGCCCTTCTCCTGCTCTGCTTGTCTCCCCAGTGGCCGGATGCCGCTGCTGAAGGACAACCCCTGCCACAGCCCCCCCGCCTTCCGCGGACGGCCCGAACCTCCCCGGTCTCTCCAAACCCAGTGTTTCATCCCTTTTGTCTCAAAGGACGACCTTAACTTCTGTTTTTTCAGAGACAATAGAGACTATCGTCACCTAGGTCCTACCCTCCCTGTCTCTATAAGGACCTGCACCTGTGTGACTCTGGTCCTTTCTGCCTCCACACCGGGTGTCCTTCCTCCTGTGTGGGGCTGGGCCCTGGACATCTCAACCCACTCTGGGAATGTGCCTCCTCCACTAACCAGTCCCTTCCCGTGGACTCCTTCCTCCGGGCATATACAAAGAAAACAACACACACACACAAATAGAAAACAAAACCATCCCAAGGAGGTGACCCTGTGTGGTTCTGTGCTTCCACTCAATAGAGCGTAGAAAGGATTCTAGAAAGAGAAGGTTCTAGAAAGAGAAGATTCTAGAAGGGGAAGGACCTGTCTTCTTCAGTTACTGTATCTGCAACCTTCCCTTCATACAGTTTTGCTTGTTTGGTTTCTACCAAAGGGCACTGAAGTGATTCTGGACAGTATGAGGATGTGGCCCCACCCAAGTGAGACTCATGGAACCGATGGCTCCTCGTTCCTCTTTGCGACAGGTGCAGCGTCTCCGTTGGGTCTTACTGAGTCTGAGTCCTTGCTCGTCCTTGTTCACTTCTCCTTTTAACACAGGGCAGCCTCCTGCCTGGACCTTAGGTAGACATACTGCCTAGCTAAAAGGTAATCCCTTTTTTGGTCTTCCTTGTATTTATTTCATTTTATTATTTCTTAAAACAACTTTATTGAGGCATGAGTGCCATGTGAAGAGCTGTACATAGGTAATGCCTTCAACTCAGCGAGTTTGGGGATAAGGATACACCCCTGAAACCATCACCATCGTGCTCATGGACATACCCATCACCTCCCACAGTGTCCTCCTGCCGCCTTTATTATGAGTGACTCTTATTTGTGTGGTAGGAAGTATACATAAGTTCAGCAAATTTTAGGTACATAACCCAGTACTGTCAGTGACAGGCACTGTTCCGTACAGTGGATCCTCTGCATATCTGAAACTTTGTTCCCGATGACCAACATCTGCCCATTTCCCCCACCCACATCCCGTCCCTGGCAACCACCGTTCTACTCTCTGCATCTATGAATGGGACCATTTTAGATTCCATATGTAAGTGAGATCATGTATTATTCGTCTTTCTGTGTCTGGCTTGTTTCATGGAGCATAACGCCCTCCGGGTCCCACCCTATAGCCACAAATGGCAGGACTTCCTTCTTTTAAAAGTCGGAATTGCAGTCCATTGCACATATACAGCGCGTGATTTTTACCCACTCGCCCCTCGATGCACACCTAGCTTGTTTCCACGCTGCTCGTGGGTAGTCTGCAGTGAACGCTCCAAGATCCTGATTTCCACTTCCTTGGGTAAGTACCCAGAAGCGGGATTGCTGGAGAACGTATTAGTTCCAGTTTTCATTTGTGGAGTGCTCTCCCTCTGCGAGCAGGACTGTGGATGGAGACCGTATGCCAGGCAGCAGGATCTGTGACCCGTTGTTAAGATCCACTGGTGCTATAAGCTCTCCCCTCCGCCACCCCCTTCTCTCTGTTCCTAGCTGTCTCCTGCCTATTCAGTAGTGCCCATCCCCCCTGCCATGTTCTCCTCAGGACAAGACCCACATGGGCAGTGTCCTGCAAAGCTGGGGAAGCTGTGGACCAGGAGATCTCTCTGGGCCCTGAGCTATGCTGCCTTGGAGGTGGGGTGAGCTGACACTTTTTTTTTTTTTAACCACTTCAATGCATCTCTCCTCTGGCTTTTTTGCTCCATGGCAATATTGTAACATTTCAGGTATGTTTCTGGGCTCCCCAAAATAAGTTCTCATCTGTGGGTGTTTATTAAAATTGGTGTTTCTGTAGTAGGGAAGTGGGGGGGTGGGGTCAAGTAGGGGGGACATATAGGGACCGGACCCCTCTATTCTGCCATTTTCCTTTGTATTTATTTTGATTGTTACCTTAAGCGTACCCCAAGTGACACTGGCTTTTCGTTCACGGTAGTAATACATTTTTCTTTGAAAATATATTCATTTCAGCAAAAATGATAAATTTGAAATTATATCATTGAAAACTGTAGTGGTAATTGGTAATACGGAGGCACTGGGAGGGCGGAATTTGCAGAGGTGCTAGAGGAACGTTGTGAAATCATGAAGATCTTCTTATAGGATTAAAGTTTAGAAAATTCTGACCTAAGCGAAGACAGGGAAGCAGAGGGTAAAGAAGTGGTACTTGCTTTAAAATCGCACGTCGTTCTGTATTGGCGAAGGGGAAGCATTAAGGAAATGTTGCCGAGCCACTGAAACGAGCCACTTTTCTTGCGGAGAAATCCTGGAAAGGAGAGTTGGGAATTTTCTGCAGGCGCCGGATATCTCCTGTACAGAAGCAGCATTCAAAGCACCGGTCATTCTTCCGCGGGTGCAGGGAGGGGGCTGGGCAGGGTCTTCAGGATCCACCTTGCACGGGTAGGGCTCTGTTTCGGAGAGAGCTCTGGCAAATTTCCTTTAAAAATGCTTCTGTCCTGGTACCAGTCCTCCTGGCTTGGATTCCCATGTGAGAAGCAAGTTTTGCTGTCATCTCTGGAGTGTGCCCTGGGTAGCGTCACTGGATTCCTTGTCTTGTGTACAAGAGCAGGAGAGGCTTTTTGAGGCTATGCTTACAAAAGGACAGAAAATTGCTTTTCTGGAGAAGAATGGAGAGATCAGCGGTCCCGATCCATCTTGAGTTGCTTTCCTTTTGGTTTGAAGTGTCGGGTTACGTTTCTTATGCTTATTTGTGGCAAATTAGCGTCTCTGTCTCCGTGATGGGCTACCAAGGAATCAGTTTCCTATTTATTTCCCCAAACTGGCAATTTCCTGGAGACGGAGGCCCCGGGCAGGAAGGAAATGTTTCCGAGAGACTGACGCGCACGTTTGGTTTTCTTCTGCTTCACTGACGCTGTCCTGTCAGAGTGGCTCATCTTGTCGCTGTCAAGTTTGTGTGTTGTGTGCGAGAGGATACAACCTCGGGGTTAGGGTAGATCGGAAAGTGCCGGTGTGGGAGTCACGTGCACCCCTTCTAGGGGACACCTAGCATGAGACAGTTTTCACTTGTGAGCCTCGCTGTCACATCGGTGCACTGGAAATACTGGCTATTCCAATATTCCATGAATTAAATACCTGACCTATGTAATGCATAATTATATTTCATATAAATAACATGTTATGAATAATATAGTATGTATATACATTCATAAACATGTAAAATATCTGGTTCATTATTAATGATTAACACCCTTCCTCTCTTTTGTTAAGGACCTCCCTAAAGTTATCTTGCTCTCTATTTCTATCTTTCATCTATCATTCTGTCATCTGTCCTTTATCTATCATCTATCTACCTATTATCTATCTATCACCTATCGATCTATCATTTGTCTACCTATTATCAATCTATTTACATACCTATCTATTCTCTGTCATCTATCAATCATTTATCTATGTCAATCATCTCTCTACCTATTATGTATCTGTCTACCTACCTACCTATTATCTATCATCTATCAATCATCTACAATCTATCTACCTATTATCAATCTATCTACATACCTACCTATCTACCTATTATCTGTCATCTATCAATGTATCATCTATCTATCTATATCTATCATCTATTTACCTAGTATGTATCTATCTACCTACCTATTATCTATCATCTATCTACTATTAGCTATCTATCTATCTATCTATCTATCTATCTATCTATCTATCTATCATCTATCTGTTTCTCTCACACCAGAGGGCTCTGACTGTTATGAAGGAAGAAGGGGGCAGAGTTAATCATCAGTCAGCTATCATTTGGTTTTAGTCTTGGTCTTCCAACATTATAGGCCAACCAGAGTGCCATTTAAAACAATGTCCCTTGGCTCTCTTGCTGCGTTGAAATGGTACGGAAGACGGTCTAAGGCCAAGTACACACATTAAAAATCTCAGATAACCGGGGTGCCTGGGTGGCTCAGTGGGTTAAGCCGCTGCCTTCGGCTCAGGTCATGATCAGGGTCCTGGGATCGAGTCCCACATCGGGCTCTCTGCTCAGCAAGAAGCCTGCTTCCCTCCCTCTCTCTCTCTGCCTGCCTCTCCGTCTACTTGTGATCTCTCTCTGTCAAATAAATAAATAAAATCTTTAAAAAAAAATCTCAGATAACCTTTATTTAAATATTTCATAAACAAGTTACAAGTTTCTTTGCAAAAACGTTGTAGATCAGACATTAATTTACAGCTCAGGTACTGTAAATAGTTCAGCAACTTGGGCCCAAAGGAACTGCATCCGCGATAGGATAGGAAATATTTTTTTTTTAAAGATTTTATTTATTTGACAGAAAGAGGGATCACAAGTAGGCAGAGAAGCAGGCAGAGAGAGAGCGGGGAGCAGGTTTTTTTTTTTTTTTTTCTGCTGAGCAGAGAGCCGGATGTGGGGCTCGATCCCAGGACCCTGGGATCATGACCTGAGCTGAAGGCAGAGGCTTTAACCCACTGAGCCACCCAGGTGCCCCAGGATAGGAAATATTTTAAGATGATAAACTTTCATCCCTTTTGAGTGTTTACAAAAAAAGATCTCTTTACACTTTCTGAAATTTACCACCCCACCCGTGTCGATGTGTGCACGACCGCACACTCTTTTTCCTAGAGCCTTCGCTTTCAACTCTTTAAAAATCTGAATCCGCATATATTGTAGATAATGAATGGCTTTCTTGCTTTCTAAAAGAAAAGCTTTTAAAAAAGCAGCAGAAAATGGAAGTTTTCAGCATATGCTCCCAGTGTTTTAATGAGATACTTTCTCAAAGGCTTCATAGGTTCACGGTGGCATTTTCTGTGGTCTCCTACACCTGTTGCTTCTCACTGTATCCTTACCAGCCAGCTGCCACTTGGAAGCCAAACAAAATGGTTCAAAGTCTTCTCAAGCTCAACGACACCAGTGATTATTAATGTTATGAGAGTGATGTTGCGTGAGTGACAGGAAGAGGTTTCTTTCCTTTCTGAAGTTGATGAGTATCTAAATTATCTCCGCTTAGACAGTTGAAGTTCTTATCGGAACTCGGGATTTGCACCTTCAATCCCACCACTTTCTTCTGTCTCTAGCTGTTCTGCATGTGCTTTTACATAAGGGTCAGAACTACAGAATTTTTTTCGGCCGTGGGCTAATCCATCAGTGATGGGAGACATGGGAAAGGTGAACACACGTGGCACAGCAAAAGAACCGCTAGTTGCTTTGGGTGAACCATTATGAACTCGTCTTACCACCCGATTATGAGTCGTTCCCAATTTCAGTATCCACACAAGGAGAGAAGACGGGAGGCACCATCTTTGTGAAAAGTGTACGCAGATCACTGTTGATGATGGCGACGGTGACAGTTTTATCGTTATTTCTTAGTGGTTAGACACAGAAGGTAGTTCACTCTTCCTCAGGGCTCACCTTCCCCTTGGTGTGATTTACCTGTCGGTTCAGGTTCAGGTGCAACGTTGAAAACCTCCGAAGTGCTTGGAGATCCTTTATTTGTCTGTCGCTGAGCCCATGGCAGGCTCCTGAGAGCCCCATGCTGCTTCTCCCTGAGCTTTCCCTCCCCTGGGTTGGTTTGGCCGAGACCGGGTCCTTGGGAGGGCATGAACGTCCTTTCGCACACCTGAGACAGCCGATCAGTGTGGTAGGAGTCCCCCAGGCGCCTGTGCACAAGCCATGGGAGGAAAGGGAGGAAATACTAGACATGATCTTGTGAGGGAGACATTTCTGAGGTTTCGTGTGAACTGAGAATGGTGTTAATGGTTCTTGACAGCTCTTGGAACTAAGGAATAGTAGAAGGTCTGTTTACTCGGTTTGGGTAGATCGTCCTGCTAAGGGAGGCTTCAGACGAGGGTTTTCTGGTCTTCAGGAGACATTTTGTCTGGTTCGGCTGTGCCATTGGGAGGGACACCGTGTTAAGTAGAAACAACAGAGCCCTGCAGCCAAACCACGTGGCTTTTGGAGGTCACTTACCTGGGGCAAGCCGTTTGATTTTCCTGAGCGTCCACTGTCCTTATCTCTAAGTTGGAGAAGATAGGAGTCCTTGCCTCGTAATGTTGTTCTAATGGGTCAGTGGGTTAACAGGTGTGTAAAGGATTTTGTACAGCTGGATGCATGGTCCTCAATCAATAAATGTAAACCCTTATTATTATTAGCATTATTAATGCATATATATATTTTTTTACCTTGTTCATACACCCCAGGAGAACTGCAAACTCTTTCCTTCAGAACCAACCTGGAGAGCTCATGTGCGGGTCCAGCTGCACTAAACCCAGCATCAAACACAGCCTTCTTAATCACGTCATAGTTGCCACCTATTAAGATCAAGACCCTCTGTATTTATTCTGGATGAAATGCAATGTGATCTACCTCGAGAATTTGCTGGTAAAGGGTCATTCCATTTGTCGGACTGTTTAGAATCCCATTTTGGAAATCTGGGACATTATCAAAATTTCTAAAAATGGGGGGCACCTGGGTGGCTCAGTGGGTTAAAGCCTCTGCCTTTGGCTCAGGTCATGATCCCAGGGTCCTGGGATCGAGCCCCACATCGGGCTCTCTCTCAGCGGGAAGCCTGCTTCTCCCTCTCTCTCTCTGCCTGCCTCTCTGCATACTTGTGATTTCTGTCTGTCAAATAAATAAATAAAATCTTAAAAAAAAAATTTCTAAAAACGGTCCTTGAGGATCTGAGTCCTGACACCCACCACGAAACGGAGCCAGACTGATTTTGCTCTCCAGCTCAGATTTGCAGGAGTTGGCTGAGAGTCACCTGAAATGACGTCCCTTTGGAGGAAGGGGCGGTACTGAAGGTCACCTTTTCTGAAATTGGAAAATGTTTGCATGTTTTTGCTAAAACAAATGATCAGAAATCATTTCTTGTGTATAAAATGGAAAGAAAAAGTAATTTTTAATAAACTCAGGTGATTGATGTGTTTATAGTGAAGAAGGTGCGACCATTCGCTCAGTGGAAATAAAATTCTGTTTTGTGTTCAGCAATGGAGAAAAGCAATTTCTGGCTCTTAATTTTTTTCCCCCAATAACTTGGAGTAAAAAAAAATGCATTGGTAAATAATGAAATAATGCTTTGATTCTATGTTTGCTTTCAATAAACAATGTAAATGTGTCCGAGCAAGTTAGAAAATATTCGGTAGTTGAGGAAATGCCACCACTTTGGTTTCAAAGAATTGGTTGTTTTTTTTTTTTTTTTTTTTAAAGGATCAGCACGAAAAACACAATAGCAGTATCTCTGTTCTGATGAGAACCCTACGGACGGGAGCATCCTTAAGTAGGTGAAAATTACGGCAGACGCTATTTACTGATGCAGTCTGTGCTCATTCTTATTTTTCTGTGCTCTGAGCTAAGTTAAGCTGGTGGCTTGATGTGCAAAGTATGGGAGGGCCTACTGGCTTGAGGGACAAGGAGTCTTGCCCTTGCTAACTGGAGGGGATGGCCTTCTTGACACCTAGATTTCTCCCTAGGAATAGCCCAGGCTCACGAGGGAGGGCGGGTTTCCGATTGTTGGATCGCCTGCCTATGGGCCCGGCTGCTGAGCACCTATAAAGCCGGAAGAGGAAGTCTCGTAGCATGTGAGTGTGCAGGCTCGGACCTCCCCACTTCCCCCGGGCTGCTCTGTGCACGGGTGAAGGACCAATCTGTCATGTTCGAGATGTGGAATCTCCTGACTGAGCCATTGGACTTGTTCAAGAGAGATATACCCACGCTCTGGGACCGTGGGCAGATGCTGGTGACTGTGGCCTTGCAGTCACTGACCTGAGGATGATCTCGCCCTTCTGTGAGGATAGCCATCGTCTTCACGGCCGACTGCAGAATGCTCGGAATTGTTCATCATGATGGCCGAGACAGGTGCACGGGCCCAGCTGTGAGTGGGGACTTCTGGCTTTATAGAGTCCCTCAACCAATAGGAGATGTATGGGGGACCCCGGATGACTGGTCCAAACAGTGAACTTGCACTAAGGCAAGACCTCGCACTGGCAACACGAGACACACATAGAAATCAGAGAAGAGCTACTGTCCAGCCGTTTTAACCACCAATACCCATTTATTTTAATGGAAAAAAAAATCTGCCATTCTATATGCTCCAAAAAGACTTACTATTGAAACAAATACAATATATGGAACTCTATCTGCATAATTTCACTACGATAAAGACAACATAGGACTCCTACTTCCTACAGAAGGCGGACTGAATGCACGGGTGCAAACAGAGATTGCATAAGAAAGCGTGGGTCTGCGTGTGCGCGCGCACATGCGTGTGTGTGTGGGGTTAAACCTTTAGTAAGCAACCGCATCAAAATATGCTAAGACACTTACCTTACCCTAGTGCATGGCCAGCTCTAAGAAAAAGCCACAGGCTGTCGCTAGTTTTATCTGATAGAAAAATTTGGTGTGAGCTCGGATGGTTCTTTACAGGGTATCCACAAGAAGGTAATCTTAGTACAGCACGGACTTTCCTCTCTGACATGCTCACAGAATAAAAATCAATTACTTTTCATACATAATGAACATCTTTTATTTTCAGGTTTGCAAACAACGGTAGTCAATTCACACAAAAGGGTACTTTTAAAACTACCTGTATTTACTCTATTTGATGCCTTTTATGTATATAGGAAACAAATGTGTATGTGCAGAAAGGGATGTCTATACATGTGGGCATATATGTGTACACACGTGACACCTGTCGATTTCCTTCTATGCAGGTAGGCCTCCACGATGACATGTGCAAATGTACGGACACTAGGGAGAGAGATTATTCTGTGCTACGATCCGCATCCTCGTGAGAACCGGTGGGACTGGATTCGGAACACCTACAAATGCAGAGAGTGCCCCTGGAAGAATTTTCCAGCCCTTTCCTTGGCATTTGATGGTTAGACTTGCTGCTCTGCTCCTCTCAGCTTTTGCTCACGATCATGGCATGGGGTGGCAGTGAAAACAGGTCGTAGTCCTTTACTAGAGAGGAAGGACTTGGGTCTCTGCTCTCCCTCTCTGTGGACCTGCCTGGCAGGGGGGTGGTGGCACGTGGACCCCTGGGGACAGTGGAGGAGTGCCAGCTCTGTGGTCTGGGCTAGTGCCTCACTTGGGCCCGCGGCCCTGGAGGGGACAGGTGCATCGCTTCTATCCTTTCTCTGTGTAACCTCTCAAGGAAGAATGACATATCAAAACTAGGTTCCTTCTGTAGCGTTTCTCTCTATAAATACTGTGTATATACACATACAGGTACTCACACATATACAAATACGAACCCACAAAGCTGTGTGTGTGACGTGCTGACTAGTGACATGGCAACACATCAGAAAAAGTAGTCATTGTCCCTGCTCCCAGAAGGTCAAGTCATATGCCGTGATCTTTAAACAGCCAGGGAAAATTCAGAAGATTCCGTTAATTAAAGGAGAAATGGTGAAGGACAGAGCCGGTGAAATCGCAAAGAAAACAAAAATCTGGAACAATTGAGGCCTAGGTGTGACGTTTGAGAGCTGTAAACTGCAATCTTCAGATTTGGATTTTTTTTTTCTTTTTCCTGTTGCTATGGAAACTTGGTAGTCAAGCTTCGAATGTCAGGAGTTCTCACAGACCTGAATGGGAAAGATTCAGAGTTAAGTCAAGGCATAGCACAGCTTGGATGCAAAGTGTTTTAGCTAAGCACCAGACGAATGGCAGACACGCGGTCATAAACACGTTTATAAACATGGTACTTCCCCGGGGGAATTTTTTTTCCTCTTTGGCATAACATCCGAAGAGAGCGCGAATAGTCCTGCCGGTTTATGTCTAAACAGCTGGATTGATCTAAGAACACTCATGCCAGACACCTCCTCTCAGACCCACAGGGCCGATTGCCTCTGTGACCCTGAGCCCTGTCCCTTGCACGGTAGCCCAGAATGCGGCTGTTTTAGGGACAAGTTGACTTGGTAGCTGAGAGACTGATTAGCATCCTGGATATTATATTTTCGGTCACAGGGGAGAGCGAGAGAGGTTTGGGTGGTTCTTCAGAGAAGATGTATGAGTTTCCTCTGGCTGCTGTAACAAACAGCCACAAGCTTAGTGGTTGGAAATAACAAAGCCTATTCTCTCAGAGTTCCGCAGGTCGGAAGTCCAAAAATGGGTCCTATGAGGGCTAGAGTCGAGGTGCTGGAGGAGCTGTGTTCCTTTTGGGGGCCCCAGTGGGGAAGCCACTTCTGTGTCTTTTCCAGCTTCCAGAAGCCGCCTGTATTTGGCTCATGACCCCTTCCTCCACCTCCATGGCTTGGACTGTCTCGTCCAAGATTACTGAGGTCACCAAAACTGTGCTTATTCTTAAGATGTACAGCAGCCCCGCGTCTCCCCTCTGCTGGATAATAGCCTGAGTGGGAATCTGCTCTTTTTGCTTAATTATTATTATTATTATATCTTGGCTTTATACAGGCCAATGGTACTGCTAAAAGTCATGTTATAATCAAATAAACAAGTGTACAGGTCAACCCACCATGTAAGTGTAGATCACTCTAGAATGAACCGATGGCTAGACAGACTATAATGGAGTAACTCTGTAAAGTTTGGGTCTTTTCATTCAAAGCCTGCTGAGGGGCAGATCAGTGTGACGAACTCACCCACTGACTCTGTACCTCCTGGCTTTTAGAGGTTAATCCTCTTACTTATCTGTTTGGGAAATTTAAAGCAGCATCTCTAAAATCAGATAAAAAGTCTCTGATGTCACTCAAGTGTAAGCAACATGGTACTGGGAAGGTGGAAGGCTAAAGGTGATTCCTTGACAGGAGTCTCCGGAATGCATTTAATTTCTTCTTTCCAGATGACTTTTTCACTGTCCTTGCCACCATTATCGTAAACTTTAGTTACTTGGGCTGCAGGGCTGGTGTCCAGCCATATTCTCCCATATTTGAAGAAAGACTTGAATATATTAAATGGCACTGTGAATTTTATTTAAAAATATCCTCCATCTGTTTTGTTTCTTAAATGCCACATAAAAATGAAATCATGTAATATTGTCTTTCTCTGACTGACTTGTTTCACTAAGTGCCACCCTTGAGTTCCTTATCCTCTAGTTCCTTCCATGTCGTTGCAAATGGCAGGATTTCATTCTTTTTGATGGCTGAATAATATTCCATTGTTTATATATACCACATCTTCTTTATCCATTTATCTGTCAATGGACACGTGGGCTCTTTCCATAGTTTGGCTCTTGTGGACATTGCTGCTATAAACATTTGGGTGCACGTGCCCCTTCAGATCACTATGTTTGTATCATTTGGGTAAATACCTAATTGTGCAATTGCTGGGCCATATTTGTAACTTTTTGAGGAGCCTCCATACTGTTTTCCAGAGTAGCTGCATCAGCTTGCATGCCCACCTACAGTGCAGGAGGGTTCCCCTTTCTCCACATGTTTGCCAACATCTGTTGTTTCCTGAGTTAATTTTAGCCATCATGACAGGTGTGAGGTGGCATCTCACTGTGGTTTTGATTTGTGTTTCCCAACAATGAGTGATGTTGAGTATCTTTCACGTGTCCGTTGGCCATCTGGATGTCTTCTTTGGAGAAATGTCTGTTCATGTCTTCTGCCCATTTCTTGATTGGAGTTTTTGTTTTTTGGCTGATGAGTTGTGTAACTTCTTTATGGATTTTGGATGCTAACCCTTTATCTGAAAAGACATTTTGTGAGTATCTTCTCCCATTCCAGAGGTTGCCTTTCAGTTTTGTTGACTGTGTCCTTGCCGTGCAGAAGCTTCTTAACTTGATGAAGTCCCAAGAGTTCATTTTTTGCTTTTGTTTCTCTTGCCTTTGGAGACAAGTCTAAATCCTTAAGGAATTTATGCAAATGTGCACTGACAGGAAGGTAACCTCTGCCCATCTGTAAATTATACCATGTCACCCTAAACATGTCACCCCAGAAGTGGTTCAGGGAAGTGCCAAAAAGTGAATCTTCAGCTCAGATCTCTCCTCTTCCAGCACTGATCCAGATCCTCAAGGCTACTGGGCCACCATTCTCTTTGAGTCATGACAGACTCTGAAGAGTTGCTCATAATTTGGGCTTTGGTTTCATGACCACACCCTCCCAACCATGAGACCCCTCATCCTCCCCAGGAGGTGGTCATCTTACATCAAGACCCACACATCTCCCCTCATCTCTTCTCTGACCCCCAGCCCAATGTTCCTGATGAGGACATGGTTTTTTAATAGAAGGCTGAAGCAGATACCAAAAGGGAGCAGATGCTTGGCAGAACCTGTCAAGGTCCTGTCCCTGGTTCCCCAAACATCCCTGAGGTTCTACACCACTGCCATGGAACTTGGACCTTTCCTAAATTCATAATAGCAGATGCTGAAACATTTCTTCTCAAAAGCATGGTCAGTGCCCCATAAAGACACATATATGGATGTTCATGGCAGCATAATTCATACAATCCCCAAATTGGAAAACAACTCAAATATCCATCACCCAGTGAATGCATTAAAAAAATGTGGTATATCCATACAGTGAAATATTACTCGATATTAAAAGAAAAAAACTACAGATATATGTCTCAACATGAATGAACCACAGAAACATTACGCCAAGTGATAGACACCCAATGAAAAGGACTATATAGGGGCGCCTGGGTGGCTCAGTGGTATAAAATCTCCACCTTCGGCTCAGGTCATGATCCCAGGGTCCTGGGATTGAGCCTCTCATCAGGCTCTCTGCTTAGCAGGGAGACTGCTTCCTCCTCTCTCTCTCTCTGCCTCTCTGCCTACTTGTGATCTCTGTCAAATAAATAAAAAAACAAATAATCTTTAAAAAAAAGAAAAGGACTACATATTTTATGCTGCCATTCAAATCAAATGTCCAGGCAAGGAATAACTATAGACAGAAAGCAAATCAGAAATTGCCCAGGGCTGGGACAGGGGCGAGGTCTGATTGTAAAGGGGGCACAAGATAACTTTACACAGTAATGGAGATGTCCTAAAACTAGAGTTTGGTGCTAAGGAATACTATACATTTACCAGAATCAGTAAAGTAGATAAATTTAATTATAGCAGGTAAATTTTATGTTATGTGAATTATACCTCAATAAAGCTGCTAAAAAAACATTTTCCAGTGTGGTGTTTATTACTTAAAATAATAATTTTGGTCACTGAGGAAAAAAAAATGGACTGAATAAAACCTGCTAAATTAAAAAAGTCTCCAATCGTGTTCAAGCCAATTCAGACTGTAACGTAAAGGATCCTACGTCTGAAGGCTGTGGACTTGATTACATGAGCTAGTCTGTGTAATTTAGGTAAAGCTCTTAGGTTTGCATGTGCGTGGCACTTAGAAGCCCTGGGAGGTCAATGTCATTATCCACACAGTGGTACCCCTTCAAGGGGCCATAGAACCTCTGTATAGCACGGCTCAGGACCATCTGTGGGCAGGGGGCAGCCTTCTCCCCCTGGGTTGGGTGCTCCTCCAGGCCTGTCTCTGCCCAGAACACATTTCACAACAGAAAGGAACAATATATTGATACCCTTGACAACATGGTCTATGTGATTCCGTGTATAGAAAATTCTAGAAAGGCAAGCAAATAATCAGAGAAGGCAGATCAACGAGGGTCTGGATTCAGGGGAGGGGGTCAATAGTAAAGGCACACGAGGAAACTGTACCTTGATACTTGGTGTGGCTACACAAGTGTGCACATTTACCGAAATGCAGCCAACTGTACCCTCAAAATGGGTGAATTTGATGGAATCCAAATAATACCTTCACACAATGCATTACAAGTATTTTCAGCGGCTGCTTTGCTCATCTTGGTCACGTCTTGAAACTTTCTCATTGTGATCGAGGTTACAATGCAATTCTCCTTCCTCGCCAATGTAGAGACATTTCATTTTGGTACTTGTCAATGGGGTTCGCCTGATCTGTCTTTTTATGTTCTTGCTATTGCTGATTAATTAAACCTAAAACAATTCTTCAGAAAGGTTTCGGGATGATATTCTCCCCTGGAGCTGCTTGTGTCACACCACGCAGCGCCGTACCAGCCCCCCGCCCCCCAAGACACAGCCTAATAGAGATGCCAGCCTGCTTCGCGGGGAGGGTCCTGCGGGAGCACAGCACAGCTCTCCGGTGTCAGCAACACTAACCTTCAACAATGAAGTTGGCAGTAAAATTAATTCCATTTACATTTTTTATCACTTGCAATGTCATTAGTTTTATTCCCTTCAGTTTCAGCTGTCAGAAAAGGAGGTACAGACCCCTCATTTCACTTCTCAGTGGCAGTAACGCCTTCTGCGGTCTCCTAACAAGCTGAAATGTTTCTACCACTTTTTTCCTGCGGGGAGGCAGTCTGACGGTGAACGCCTCACGCCCCACGCACCTTGGGACGTCTCCGAGCCTGTTTTCCCATCTATAAAGTGGGATAACATCTCCGGGCCGGTGAAGAAAATAAAAAAGCCCTGGGACGTTAGGGTATTTGGTTCAGCTGTTCTACCTGGATCTCAATGTTATTTGAGGGGAGGAGGGAAAAAAAATCCCCTCCCGCCATGTTGTATGATGCGATCGCTGCGGTTTTAAGAGCAAGGCTTCGAAGAAGGGGTTGGCACGCTTTTCCTGTTAAGGGCCAGGTGAATCCGTATTTCCGCTCCGCAGGTCGTGTGGTCTCTGTGGTTCCTGCTCAACGCTGCTGTTGTAGCAGGCTGACTGCAAACATGGCTGTGTTCCAATAAAACTTTATTTACAAAAACAGAAGTGGGCCATGTTTGACCTTCGGACAGTAGTTTGCCAACTCCTGGTTCAAAGCAGCATTAAGCAGGGTCAGGAAGTTGTTATCCCTGCCCTTTATAATCTAGGTTAGTGCTTGTAGATGCTCCTACCTTCACCCCACCTTGCTTAGTGTTTTAGGCCCATTTCTGCTTCTTGTCAATGTCATGTTAATAGCTACACAGGTGGGTTGGCCACTCTGAGTTCTGCTCTTACAAAGAATTCTGAGCCACGGGATACCCACGGTTCCTTACTCCTGCTAGCTCTCACCCCGCTCCTCACACATCTTGTTAGGTACCTCCCTCGTTGGGAAGGACGTCTCCCGCTAGGTGTATAATGAAACGAGCACCGTTATAATGTTCAAATGAACAGTATTATGTAGTCTTATGCCTTTTATATACGGACAGATGGAGGTTCTTTCTGAAGTCAAGCAGGTGAATGCTCATGTTCCTAACTCTTCTTTGGGCTGAACCTACCCGTCTTGGGGTGAAAACACTGTGGAGTATAAACCTAGGACATTTCTAGCTCTGCAGGGAGATGCTGAGCTCCTTTTTCAGGATGATTCTGATGTTGCCTCCAGGTGGCCTTACCTATAGTGGATGGCTGTGTGCTGCTAGTGGGGATGGTTCCCTTTGTGAGAACAAAAAACACATTTGACAGCTCCACTGTAGTGTGCATGCATCTGTCTTTTCTTGATGATACTATTTTGAGTATAAAATGAACATACGTTCCTTAGGAATTACCAGGTGATTCTGCCCCAGATGAGTTGTGATCCTAGCTATCAGCTGGGAGAGGCAAGTGGGCAGTCTTTGGGGATCTGCTCAGTACTGACTTCTGTAGTTCTCCAAAGTAGGAGGCCCAGGATAAAACTCCCTGCTTGAGAAGAGGAAAATACTGCTGCATTATTAACAGTCCCTTTAATCTGTACAGATAGGTTAAATCTTACTAATATTTAATATATGGATTGGTAGTAGCAGATATGCGTATTATTACCAAAAATATTGTGTAAATATATATACAAACACTGGGTCCATGTGCTGGAGGCCAGTGTGACCTGGGCCTGTACCCCTTCCTCATGGTTAGCTTATTAAAGTCCTTGAGCAACAGGTACCACCGAAGCACGTCCAGCTGGGCCGCCTCAGACTCGGGGGTGATAAGAAATTCTTCAGCGTATTGTATTGTATTTACGAAACATCTTCTTCCAGTACTGACTTCTGCTCTTTCTTCTTACGTTTCTTTGGCAAAATCCGTGCTTCCTTGTCCGCCATGCTCAGCAAGCCTCCCTTTGAAAAACTCACTGGCAGTCAGTCCAGAGTCATGGAGAAGGGAGCCGCGCCCGGCAGAGCCTCGGTTCTTCAAAGCGATGTCATGGAGAGTCTGGCTTGGATGTTGTGTGACTGGGTTTATAAGGGCTGATGTGTGAGCAGCCACTCCGTTATCTTCTCTCTCTCTGTGTACACATTTGCACATGTGTGCATGCGTGCACGCGCACACACACGGACACATGCACCACACTTTCTTCTCTACAATCACACGAGAAGTACTGCCCTCGAGTGTACCCAGGCTCTGCTCTGTGTGAGTTCCGGTGATTCCCAGAAGCCACACTGAGTGCTGGGCTTGCTGTCTGTTGAGGATTAACTTGTGAAGCTGGTGGGGAGACAGATTCCAGATGTTTAGTGCAATAGCACTGATCGGCGAAGGGCATCGTAAATGATCCCAGGGTGTCTGCTGCATGGGGAGTTCACCGCACGGTGTCTGTGGGACAGATGCTCTCCAGCACTTAAATGGATGGACTGGAGTGGGGTGACCTATGGCTCTTGGGCTACAGTGTGTTTGTGTGGCTCTCCAGCTCAGCATGGTTTCATGCGTTTGGAGAGCGGTAACACAACAAAAGACAGAAAGAACAACAAAAGAGTGATAAAAAGGAAAATGTGACAAAGCTGATATGGTCCACAGAACCCAAAGTGTTTCCTGCCCAGCTCTTTGTGGTCAGAGTTTGCCAACCCCCAATCAGGATAACACAGAAGAACCGTGGAAATGCAATGTGGGAAGGAAGAAAAGCCAGTACAGAACATCCTGCTCAGTATGACATGAATTACATGGAGTTTGACAAGCTGCACAAAACAGAACTACAAGCAGGGTTTGTGTGTATGTGTGTGTGTGTGTGTGTGTGTGTGTGTGTGTAGTAAACATAAAAAATAACATCTGGATATAGTCTAAGTCATGATAGTATTTTCTCTGGGGAAAGAGAAAAGGAAATGAAACTGGGGAGAAAAACACAGGGGATTTCACCTTTACTAGTAATATTTTATTTCTTGAAGAAAAAGGAAAGAGAAAGAAAAAAAGAAAGGAAAAAAAGAAGAAAAGAAAGAGAAGAATATATTTTCTTCCATCCATCCTTCCTTCTTTCCACTTATCCATCCATCCATCCATCCTTCTATCCATTCATCCTTCTCTGCATTCTTCCTTCCATTACTCCCTCTCTCCTTCCTTCCCTCCACCCATTCATCCTTCCATCCCTTTATCCATCTATCCTTCTATCCATCCATCTCTCCATCTATCCATCCATCCATCGCTCCATCTATCCTTCCACCCCTTCATCCATCCATCCATCCCTCCATCCTTCCATCACTCGATCTATCCATCCCTCCATCCTTCCATCCCTCCCTCCATCCATCCTTCTATCCATCCATCCATCCATCCCTCCATCCTTCCATCACTCCATCTATCCATTCATCCATCCGGAGAGAGACTTCTCATTGTAAGATGTTCTCCTTACCTCTGGTTTGACCCCACTTACCACGGTCACGAGGAACCAATAATTTCTATTCCTTTTTTCCCTAGTCATCAATTTCTCGAGTTCCCCGTTCACACTTACCTTCTTCCTATCGGTATAGGTAGGTATAGATATACCTATATATATACCTATATAGATATACCTACCTATACCGATAGGTATAGGTATAGATATACCTATATATATAGGTATAGGTATACCTATATATACCTATATAGGTATAGATATACCTACCTATACCGATAACCTTCTCAAAATATAAATACCAAAGCCCAAGAGGATGTGAATGGCATTACCTACATGTGAGTAATTGCTAAGGTTAACGTTGGGCAGTGCACCAAGCACAGGAAATATGTGATACACACATCTATTCATTTTATGCTCACATTTATATAACTCAGCCCAACAATTCATTTGTTTAAAATAATGCTTCATTATATTGCAGCCATTACTACCCATCAGTGGAAAAAAATGTGTGAAAATTATGCATTTATCTCTTTTCCCACATCCCAGCCTCCCTCCCTGAATTCTCATGACTGTTCTTAAAAAGGCAGACTACCTACTCTAACCTCGCCAAGATTCTTCCGCACAATGCAGGGGGAAATGAGGCCCTGGTAGACCAGTTACCTAACGCGGCACATTCTTAGTAGCCTAAATTTGGTGGCATCAGCAGGACATTTTCCCATCACCTAGTCTGTGGGTTGCAAAGAATGTCTTTGCACAATTCCTCAGACTGGCTGGTGGGGGGACGTGAAGATGCCTTCCAACAGAAGCTGGAACACTTTTACACGTAGCATTTTCTATGACACAGACATAAACCCAGAACGAACGCATCCTCTGGGATGAACTGTTTGGAAAGCTCTACGGAAGACAGGGACACTGGTGCAGTTAGGTGCTCGCCCTTGCGCATGCCCTGGAGCTGGGCTACTTACACGCCAGACTGAAGAGGGAGGCGAGCAGGACTGAGGTCGCGCTGAAGCGCAGGGCCCCTGCCGTGTTGCAGTCGACTTTGGAGTTCCTGCAGGAGCACACCTGTACCCTGAGGTCTGTGACGTTTGTCATGGGCGGCTTCCCTGAATCTGTCACCACGATGGGCAGGTGGTAGTTGGCTTTGTTCAGGTTTTGGAGAAGGCTTACCAGGGCGTGCGTATCTGGGGGAGACAAGGAGGACCTTCATGAGACACGGTTAGACCTTCCCAAATAAAAGGGTGAGGTTTTGGCGATGAAAACCACACCAATCAGGCGTTGCGTGTGGGTTTATAGCCACGGGCACGTTTAAACTTAAATTCATTAAAAATTCAAATTCAGCTCCTCTGTTGCATTAGCCACACTTCAAGTGTCCAGCAACCACATGTGGCCGGTGGCTGTGGCCTCGGGCGGCACCGGATAGAACATTCCACGGCCAAGGAGTCCCATGGTTCAGTGCTGTGATAATCTATTTCTAGGGGACCCCTTTTTGTGAAGATGACTGCCTACGAAGAACTCCTCCTGATAAAACCAATAGAACCATCTCTGTCATGATCGCATTCAACATCTAGAAAAACTGACTTAAAAACCCATTCTCTCACCGTCATAGTGTGTACCTTTTTCTTATTGTTGTTTTTCTCTTATTTTTAATTTTTTTTTTAAGATTTTATTTGTTTATTTGACAGAGAGAGATCACAAGTAGAGAGGCAGGCAGAGAGAGAGAGAGAGAGAGAGAGAGGGAAGCAGGCTCCCTGCTGAGCAGAGAGCCCGATGCGGGACTCGATCCCAGGACCCTGAGATCATGACCTGAGCCGAAGGCAGCGGCTTAACCCACTGAGCCACCCAGGCGCCCTCTTATTTTTAATTTTTTACCGTGTTATGTTATTCACCATACAGTTCCTCATTAGTTTTTTTTTAATTAATTACCTCATTAGTTTTTGAGGTAGTGTCCCGAGATTCCATCTTGGAACACCGCAGTGTGCACCTTAATATATACAAGTTTTATTTGTCAACTGTACTTCCATGAAACTGGGAAAAATGCCCCTTCTGGGCATGAACAGTGATAGGCATTAAAAAACCAAAAAACAGAACTGGGACCAGGAAATGAACTGAGAAGTCATCTATCTCTTAAATAAAACCTTGAAGAAAACAGAGCAAAGACATGGAAACAGAAACAGGTGAAGTGTTGTCCTGGTCACAAGGAGAAGCAGCAGAAATAACCAACATGTCATCCCAGCTGCGGGACGGGTCTCATGTAGATGAGAAGCTCAAGTAAGACAGTTCTGGCTGGAACTTTCTGGAAAGAGCTGGTGGGTGGCTATTGCAATCCGCTATCACCACAGAAACTAGCAAAGGTGGCAGTAACCCCTCGAACAAGAGGAGGGCTGTTTTAATTAAAAGTAATCAGTGTAATAGAACTCATTCTTTAAAAAGCAATAAAATAGACAAACAGGCCAATGGAATCAATAACAAGAGGAAGGCACTAATAAAATGAGATATGAGATAAGGCCATTCAATACATATGAGATTTTTTAATAGAAAATTTTATGCACAATTGTACAGCCCGTTTTCAAGACTTAATGAAATGTGTAGTTCCCAATCCCGCTCGAAAAGTCTACCACTGCCGGGTGAGCACGGTACCGTGCTGGGTCGGTTGCTGGGGAAGTTCGCTACTGGAGACAGAGGGAGTCCAATGCGTGGGTTCTGGTTTCTGACGTCATTGCAAAACCAGGTGAACTTAGTAGTGAGTTCACGTTTGCCACGGGAAGGAAAGCAGGTGCTCACGGACGTAGGGAAACCGTCTAGTTGAGCACATAGGGAAACCATCGGGCCCAGTTTTGAACTCCACCTTCCCACATGGAGAGACTGGTAGGAAGGGACCTGACTGGCAAGTCTCCTCAGTGAGGGACAGGACAGATGCGTGATGATATCATCGTTGAACATCAAAGCCACGGCCGTCGCCAAGGCAAAGCTCACGGTGTGGAGGTCTGCACGCAAAGTGCAAGATGGAGGGTTAGAGGCTAAGGCTCTATCAGGATTGTTCTACTGGGGCTGCCTGTCTCTGAGAACACGCACACCGAGAGATGGCTGGGCCGTGCCATGCGTGCGGAGAGGCCGAGACCTTGGCTTCTGTGGGCTGCAGACTGGGTGGGTGTCCAGTACGGGGCGTGTGGTACAGAGTATACGGTGGAGGCTGGAGGGTATGGACGAGAGAGGAGGAGGGAGGGACAGTGTGGGAAAGGCCGGCAAACCAGGGAAATGAGGCTTCGAAGCTAGACAAGCAGCTAGAGAACGCGTAAACCCGACTTACTGTTGATCTTGGAGATCTTCCAGACTTTATCGGGAACAGCCTGTTTGTGGATCTCAAATTTGAAAGGGTCTGTATTTGGGTGAAGGTCCTTATCGGACGCTCCCAAAATCACGACGCTGAGGTTTTTGGCGTCATCGCAGACTTCTGCGACTGTGGGGTAGATGACGGGGGCGTTGTCGTTGACGTCCTCCAGAGTGATCAGCAAAGTTCCGGTCCCAGTAGCGGGAGGGTTGCCTGCGGGGAAGGAGGGAGAGGTTAGCAGGCTGCTGGCCCAGGCCAGAGCTTGACACCTTTATTACTATTAAAGGGTTTCAAATGGGACGGACCGAATAGCTTACACATGTGCATAAAGTCTAGTGGCCTAAAAGACTTCTCCTACACTTGGGATGTAAATTCTTTAGCCTCTACCCTTAGGGTGCAAAGCTTCTTGCACACAAGGCATCCCAATGCGCTGAAAGCACAGAATGGATGTAACCAACAGGACCTTTCCTCGCTTAGTGAATGAGACCTTTTATCTAAACAGCCATGCATTCACAGCTGTCGATGGCACAGGGAGGATGGGGTCCCATGAGACAAGACCGGGTTTTGTATATATGAAATAGCTCTGTCCGCCTGGGTAGACGGCCGGAGAAAGAGTGAGCTAATCCGGGGTTTCCTTTGCAGTGGGGAGTGGGTCTGGGCTGGTGGCTGGTGCCCCGGGGGGGGGGGGGGGCTGACCTGGAGGCATAGGACAGATATAGAAAGGGGGGTTAGTGGGGCGCCTGGGTGGCTCAGGGGGTTAAAGCCTCTGCCTTCGGCTCAGGTCACGATTCCAGGGTCCTGGGATCGAGCCCCCACATCGGGCTCTCTGCTTGGCGGGGAGCCTGCTTCACCCCACCTCTGCCTGCCTCTCTGCCTACTTGTGGTCTCTGTCAAATAAATAAATAAAATCTTTAAAAAAACAAAAAAGAAAGGGGGGTTAGTTACAGAAACACAAGTGCTGGCTGGCTACTAGGGCAGCTGAAGCAATCATAATATCATCTTCGGGCCTCGTTTCTCAGGTCTTGTGTTTTCATATTTCAGTTACTTCCTGCTGTGTTTTTTTATCTTAGGGATCATGATTTTTAAAAAGTCCCTTACAACCCCCGGCGTGATACTGTCTTTCACCTAAAGAAAAGGATGTTTCATTTCCAAAAGGCTCAGAGTGAGTTTATTTACTGCTCCCTAACTTTATTTTTAATCATCTAGATGTCAGAGATTTTCTCTTGGGTCCAACCACTCATTAACAGTTCCTGATTTCTCTGAGAAACATTAGATCCAAATTCACAGGCCACAAATCGCACACAGACAGATTTGCCCTATTCCAAAAGGTTTAGGCACTCCTCCAGAAGCCAGTACTCTAACTTTATGCACTAGTCCTAACCCAGTGTCTGGCTCCATTTCATCTTTCCTATCCTCATGTGCACTTCCAAGCTCAACCTTATTTCATGTCACACTCTGTTTGTTTCTTGAAACGCACATCAAGTTTCAAGTTCAGTTCTGAATCACACGGGGGCTTGCAGGGTAATGAGTGTATGAGCTCGGGGGCATGTCTCCAGTGCAAGGCAAGGCGAGGTCTGACGGATTCTGCTGGTGAAGATAGGGCACGTCCTTTCCAGATTCAGGCAGGTTATTCTGCTCTGACCCAGACAGTAAAAGAGGGAGGTGGCAGAGGTGGCCCTTGTGTGAGTGACACTAAGCACAAGGGGCCAGTGGGAAAGAGTGGCTCCTACCAGCCTCCTGTGCCCACTGTTCTGGGAGGATCACGAGATGTTCTGCCAACACTCAGACTGGCTGTGGCTCACGCCTTCTCTCTTGGCCTACGTGGGTGTGCGCAGCGTCACCCGGTGCCATTGTGGGCTGTTAGAGCAAACGGAAGGAGCAAGGAGACGAGCCTGGAGATGTCTGGGAGGGCACAGGGCCTGACTTTCACAATGACCTGTTGGTACTGAGTCTCCAGGCCACAGGGAGTCACTGGAGGTTTTTCACACAGGGAGTGGGCCCATCGATGTGACTGATTTTTAGAAACACACGTGATATTGGCAAGAGATGTTGGCCACTGAGGCAGGGAGACCAGCAACAGATTGAGGCATGATGTAGGCAGTTGGAGTAAGAAAGAAATGTCTCGTCTTAGTGATCAGGTACTCAGATGAGGCTGCTGGGGATGGGGAACCCCAAAATGGAAGGTAGTGGGCAGTGGAAGGACATTTCAGCTCTGTGTACCTGTCTAGAAACATGCAGAGCTTAGGGGACATGCTGGCACTGGGTAGTGACTGAGGATTGTCCTCATGGAGGCTTTGAAAGGGTCCTAGCCAATCAGGTCACCCAATGTGACAGCGCAGAAGGGAGTGGGGGTGGAAGCCTGGAAACCCCCAGAGTTGAAAGAGCAGCTGGTGGTTTGCAGAAGACAGAGAGGACATGAATTGGAAGAGGAGGCAATGAACAGTGGTGAAATGGGTTGTGATGCCCCAAAGGAGAAGGAGAAAAGAGAAGCCATGGGACTTTGCAAGGAGAAAGGGACTGGTGACTTCTTTATGAGAGGCGGCCAGTAATGGGGAAGACACCAGCTTGAAGGAAGCTGGGCAGGGAGTCATGAAGTGAGAACAGACATTTTTTCAGCCGGGCTGGTGGAACTTGAAATATATCAACACCCAATGACAGTTTTAGAGTAAACATTCTAATAAATATCCGTTAACGTCGAAACACCAACGTCATTCATCAGCAGAGGGATGAGTGTTCCTAATGGTGGCACGTCATCAACCTTTGTTGGAGCAAGAATTCAAAAGAAATGCATAATTACTTGGCGGTTGGTTTTTCACTGTCAGCTTTAGTCATTTGGTTGAATTTCTTGACTGAAAAATTCTTTTACTTTTTTTTATTGAATAATTGAGTATCTCAGAGGAATCCATTATATTTTTTCGCTCTGAATATTATGAAGAGCCGTCACTTGGTAGAATGGATGAGAAGGCATTATGAGTATTTGAAATACGGCCGTACGCATCGGCCTTTCGTGAACTTAATTATACGACTGTCTTCGCTTCCCTGTGTGCTATTCCCAGACTAGGCTGGTGATGTCTTCTTCCGAACTCAAGGAAAATGAGCTTGTTTTTTTCATCGATAAGGGGAAGACGGCACCCTCACAGTCTTCAGGAAAACAGCCTCTCCCGGCTGACGTCACAGGATGGAGAAAAGTCACCATCCAAAATTCAGAGGCAATTCAGAATATAAAGACTCTTCACTAGCCCATTCGGCTCCAGGAGCTCTGGGGGGCCCAGGAAATTTTGGAACTTTGGGTTTCATGACACACAATAAAAACCTCTCGCCTCTTCTCTTCCCTTCCCACCAGCAACCGCCAACCCCCCAGGAACTACTCTGCAGGATCACAGGTCAGAACCAAAGCATGGTTGAGACTGGGCCGTCCTCTGTGGAATTTCTACTTCGATAGGGAAAAAGCCTCAAATTGAGCAAAACTCCCAGGATATGGAGTTAGAATTGTGATTCCTCCTCCTTGCAGCTCCCCCAGAGGAGCCCAGGGGCTGTATTCTCAGGGTTGCTGCATAAGGACGGCCGTCCTCCAGCGAGTGGAGGGATTTGCCTGTGGTTGTGCAAGTTTCCGTCTTCGTAGGTGAGGAGCGGGAAGGGTCTCTGAGAGAGCAATCATTCTTGGCAGTGGGTTTTAAATGGAATGGGAAGGGGCGCCTGGGTGGCTCAGTGGGTTAAAGCCTCTGCCTTCGGCTCAGGTCATGATCCCAGGGTCCTGGGATTGAGCCCCGCATCGGGCTGTCTGCTCAGCAGGGAGACTGCTTCCTCCTCTCTCTCTCTACCTGCCTCTCTGCCTACTTGTGATCTCTGTCTGTCAAATAAATAAATAAAATCTTTAAAAAAAAGATGGAATGGGAAGTGGGTTCCCCTTTGGGAATTTGGTGAAGCCCATGGTCTTGCTTCCAGAGAAACACACCTCCCTCCACGCTGAAGGCACTGTAGGGCCTGTGAGTATGGCTGAGTGTCTGTTGTTTCGACAGCCGGTCTGGGACACCTTTGTTCATAGGTATTTTATTTTATCAGAATCCTGAGCAAACAGGATTTCCACTTCAGCCAGAAAATACTGAGATTTTTTTTCTTTTTTTTTTTTTTTTGAGGATTTTATTTATTTATTAGAGAGAAAGAGAGAGCAGGTGAGCACAAGCAGGGAGAACAGCAGGCAGAGGGAGAAGCAGGCTCCCCACTGAGCAAGGAGCCCGATGCGGGACTCGATCCCAGGACCTGGGATCATGACCTGAGCCTAAGGCAGAGGCTTAGGATTGAGCCACCCAAGCATCCCACTGAGATTTTTTTCTGATAGAATCAATCACTCAGATGTTTATATATATATATATATATAAAATCTTGTTAGTAAGAGACACAACTAGAAACATAGTGTAATCCTAATTAAAAAAATATAATTAGAAATGGAGAAAGGTTAGAAAGAAATATACTGAAGCCTAAATGGTGATTATCTCTCCAGGTAATTGACATTAAAATAATACTCCTTCTTTTGTCAATTTGCTTTACAATAACCATGACCATTATTAGAATCAGAAACAGAAACAAATTCAAAAGTTATACAGGGATTTAAAAATATTTCCCTGAAGTAACTTTTTCTCTCACCCTTTTGTTTTTTTTTTTCACGATAAACTGACGTTTGGTGAATTTACAGGGCTGTGCTTATCACTACCACCTAATTTTAGAACCTTTCTTCCATCGCCCCAGAAAAGAAACCGGGGGGCCGTTTGTAGGAACTTGCCATACCTATGTCCAGCTCTAGGCAACCAGTGATGGACTTTCTCTCTCTACAGTTTTGTGTTTTCTGGAAGCTTCTATCAGTGGAATCATAGAGTACGTGGCCTCTCGTGTCTGGCTTCTTTCACTTGGCATCCCGTTTCTGAGGTTCAGTCACGCTGTTTCGTGAATCACCTCCTTCCTTTTTATGGCTGAATGATTCTGCCTTCCAGGGCCAGACCATGTTTGGATGGGCCCGTGGGCGCTTTCCACCCTCTTGTCTGATAGGAAAAAGGCTGCTGTGAACATCTGCGTGGAAGGGACCATGTCTTCCCGTGCTGCCGTCCTCCAGATGCATGTCCTCAAGAGAGTCCCCTCCGAGGAATAGGGTCGCGGGTCTTGGCACTGCTGGACAGGCTGGCTTCCTACCCACAGAACATTAGGATCTGAGCACGACCTTCCCGAGCTGGCTCGGTGAAGTACAGGTACAAGGGAGATCTTTCTAATCACTGGTCCCACGTGGTCTCACTTCCCTGAGCTGGGTCTAGAGGCATGCGGCATGGGTCCTACTTTGGGAAGCTTGAGTGCAAGTGGTTTTATATGGGGAATAGGAACGTGTTTGCCTATGTGAAGAAGAAAATGCAGGAAAAGAGACACAGAGGGCTGGGAAGCAGGAAGCTCATTCCTGAGCCCCGTGAGCTCTGAGCATCAGGATTGTTCTCTGGCCTGGTATGTAACAGGCCATCAGTGGGTTTTTGAATTCATTTAGGTTGACTTGAAAAAGCTAATGATGAATTGTTCTTTCTATACATGGGTCCTATATATTCTTACTTCCATGGGCTTCCATCTCCATATTGCTTCTGTTCTGAGGGAAGCAGTGACCCTGTCTGTATTCCAGTCCCCGCTTGTCCCACCTAGGGGAGAAAAAAAGGGTGTGTAGGATGGGGTCTGTGGAACTGGGGCTCAGAGCAGGGAGCCCACACCCGTGACAAGGAGAGAGACCTCAGCTGATGTCTCAAGGAAGCTTGAGGACTCCATTTTGGGAGGAAAATCAGGAGGATGGGTTGATTTAATAGGAGTTTAGATGTGGGTTCCTGAGAGAATGCGGGTGCCCTGGCTAGTTTCTGAGGCTTGTCTGTAGGGGTGAGCCCTCCACTCTACCCCGAACTCCCTCCACTAAGCTGCTGTGAGCCAAGAATTACCACCTCTTTTACTTCCTACGAACAGGCTTCTACACTAACCTGTACTGTTGTACAAGTAGGAGCGAACCAGGGTTCTTCTAGATGAGATGATCCCTTGTATTGTTGTGTTCTGCCCATGTCCTCTTTGCTTTGGCTTTTCGCTTTCGACAATAAGAATCTCGTTGCTTTTAAATTCATAAGCATTTAGAAAATTGCTTTGTTACTGGAGAGCTTGCCAATTTCACTGGACATTTAAAAAAATTCAATAGTAAACCAATCTAGAACCTGGCCAGAAAATAGATTTGCAAAATATCATGCCAGGTTTCCATGCGTAATTCTAAATGTAGAACCGAGGCAATTATTCACGTTAACTCGAAATTGAACATCTTTTCAGAGGAGACCATAATCTGAAGTCTGAGCCGTTTTTAAAAAAATTCAACTTTTGGTTTTTTGCTGTGTTTCCGCTTTATTGACTTTAGAGAAGAGGAGAAAAATAAAAAAAGAAGGGAGAAGAGTTGATTTGGAGGTCATGATTAAACAGGCTGGTCTCATTTCATTCATGCAATCAGCAATCATTTACTAGGACTCTGCTCCGTGCCTGGCTGGCCCTGTGCAGAAGTCAGCGGCCCCCAGGCAGGAACAGATATACATAAACCGACATAGGACGGTCCAGTATGGGGAGACGTGAGGCTAAAGGGTGGTGGGAGTTTGTGGCCTGAATGACGTACTGCCCAGTGGTAGATCAGAAGGCTTTGTGAGGAGACGGCATCTGAGTGTGCAGGAAATGAGAATACTTTCGGAGAGAGAGAAGTTGTTCTGGGAGGAGGAAACCATACGGCTATTTTGTGGGAAGACAGTCAAAGACTTTAAAGCAGGAGAATGGCTTTGATAAAAGAGGAAATTTGTTGCAGGCACAGAAAGGGGGGGGGGTACTGGGCACCAGTGCTGTGGGGACGCGGCAGCAGGGGTGGGAGGGCTGGACTCAGGAATCCACACGCACCGCAGAGTGGGATCGAGATGGGTGGTGTACGAGCATCAGGGCGCTGATAAGTTTAGGAAGTCAGTCCATAACTCAGTTCAAGTCAGCTGGCTTAACTCTTTGTTAGGTGTTTACAAGATGCCGGGAACTTTGCATTCATGATGACCAGTCCTTACAACAACTGGGCAGGGAGGGAAACTGAGGCAGACGGAGCCTAAGTCTCACACCTGTGGTGGTCCAGGCAGGATGGGGAGCTGGCTCATGTCCAGATAGAGCAGACTGCACGTGCTGTCAAATGACTCTGGGCGCCGTCTCTCTATTACAAGATCTCAAGAGTTTTTTATTGGGTCATTTTGTCAGTGACAAAATTGAAGCGGGTGTTTTCGACGTGATTGATATTTTACTGGTACTTGAAGTAACGAGGAATGATGGTTGGGTCTTCAATTTATTTTTCTTCCTCAATTACTGTAACAGCTGAGATAAGGGGTGTTAAACTGGCTTAATTGTGTTGCCATCATAACTAATGGCTTGATTTTATCCCAACTAGCACATTTTAAGTAGAATTAATCGAAACGATCTTACTGCATCCCCCATGCAATCTAGAACTTGGTGGATCCCTAAAGAGAGAAAAACCACGGATCTAGGCATCTGTTGGAAGTTCGGGTCCCCTCAATCCCCAGTTTGGGGCTCTTGGTTTTTGGTAGGCATTTCACAATGGGGCTGCACAACATCCCCCTGCCCCCCTTTAACCAATCTCAATGTACTCTGCACAGTATTTCCATTTTGAGTCAACCGGCATGATCAGAACATCTACTACACAGGGGACCGAGGGAAAAGGCAGGTTGGGACACGATATATCTTAGCCTATGAAAAATCATCATCTCACTGCATTCCATTTTAATCTTACAGCTGTTCTGCCTGATTCTATATCTGTGTCTTCTTGGGAACCCACATCACATTTTTCACTGGCAGACTCCAATATACTTTAGACAAGTTGCTAAGTCATGAGAACATGCTGCTGAATTTAGTGATAATTTGGCTTGTTTTTATGCTATCCTTCCCCCTATTCTTCAAAATGAAAATAGAAAGGGAAAGGGCCACTTTGATAATCATAGCAAGACTTAATAGGGGCGCTGAAGATAGTCTGGGCTTCCTGACTCCAACTATCTCACACCCACTGAGCTCCAGGAAGAACTAGAACGGATCCCCCCTCCCCACACCCCCTTTTTCCTTTAAACTCTCTGCAAAGCATGGGTGTTGGGAGCAAGGGCACTTGGGCTCCACTGAAGAAAATATTTGTCTTTAGTGTTTAGAGTCACGACTTAGATCTTCTCTGAGGCCATGACAATCATGGAACGCTGAGGCATGTACAATTTGGGAACAGAAGGAGGGAGAAAGATGAGTTTATGGGGAAGAAGAAGGCAGGAGGGCCAGCCTAATGGAATTCTGAGCAAAAGATGGTAAGCCAGTATCAGCAGCTGGTCCTACCTTTCCTGCCCATGACCATGGCCTGTGGGATTCCAGAACTCTTAGGAGAAATTGCTTGTGACAGTTTTCAGCCCACATAAGACAGTGAGACTAACATTTGACCTTTCTGGTGATTACCTGAGCAGGAGCGATAATCACACAGGGATTGGCCCAGTGCTAATTGCTGCTGTTTGCCCCATTGTCAGCACATCCCCAAAGGGATCCCATCTTACTGCATTCCTGAATGTTCTCTCTCCATCTTGGTATTTTCCTTAACAGTTATTATTACCCACCCCACCCCCTTTTAAAGAAAGTCTAGCAATTCTGTGTTCACTGAAGTCTTTAACAGAAGGGTTCCTGTGCTCTGAAAGGTACTATCTTAACCTTTTCAGAAAATCTGGACCACATAAGGTAAATGATGATATTCATCTCCAAAGATAAAATGTTGCCAACACAAAAGGTCAGACCTTATTAGTCTATAGGATTAAATGCTTTATTTTTTCCAATCTTTGAACTACAGCTAGTTCTGGTTTTAGCAAAACAGAAGCATTTCAGTTATAATGGGACCGCACTATTAGGTGATTTGTAACTCATTAAAATTGTTAACAATTTATGAAACTACTTGGTATACCTTGCCTGTCCTGTAGGTTACAACCTAGCCGTTCTTTGTAGGAATGGACCAAAGTGCCTTTCCTCCCCAAATTATCTAAACCTAGGCATTTGCTTGGTGGACTGAAGCAAATAGGTCCAAAGATTTTTTTTTTTTCTGTTAACCCCAGAACAGGTTTCCAGCCCTGATTCTGTCATTTTGTATTCCTTCATCCTGATCCCACAGTCTCCAATCTCTAAGAGGTACCTGAAAGGAAAATCTCTGTTGGTGTTGCCTGGTCATTGTTCTTAACTGGATAAGCAGAGTGGTGTGTAGAAAAGGAAGATGGTAGTTCTGCCTTTTGCAAAATATCGTGGGCGACCTGAGAATGCGAACTTTGCTTTGTTCCCTCTGCAGACAACCTGCCTCTCGCCTTTCCTGACAGTATCAGCCCATCAGCAGCGGAGACCGTCCTTCCACAGAGTGGGAGGATGTCAAGAGTCTGACTCTAGGGCACACAGGTACTTGGAGAATGCATGAAAGGTCACAGCCCTCCTGGGGAAGGGACAGTGGACCCAGTACAGTGGACCCAGTGGACCCACTCTCTGAGCAGTTGTGTGTGTGTGTGTTTTGCTTAATTTTTATTGGAATAGAGAAACACTTATGTTTCTAAAATATACAGCTTGAAGAGTTTTTACAATCTGAACCCACCCGCGTAGTCCAATACGAGAGGATCAAGAAACATATCCACCGGGTAAGCTAGTGGTGGTGATGACCTTTGCTTGTGTTTCAGCTTTTTATAGATGGAACCATACAGGATGTGGTCTTCTGACCGGCCTTTTGTGGTTCAGTGCTACGTTTCTGAGATTCATCTGTGTTGCTGTGAAGAGTTGCAGATCATTCATTCTCCATGTCGTACAGATTCAATTGTGTGAACATTCCACAATTGACCTATTCCACTCATAGAGGGCATCTGAATATCTTCCAGTTTGGGGGCTACAATGAATACTGTTGTTATTCACATTCTGACACATGTGTTTTGGTAAACGCACAGCCACAATTCTGTTGGATAAACAGCTGTGTAATTCCTGGATCATAGGGTGGACAAAGTTTTAGCCTTAGTTGATACTTGCGGTTTCCAAAGTAGTGTTACCAACTTACCCCTCTACCAGCTGGATAGGAGACTTCCAATTATTTTATATCCTTGCCAACTCTTGGTGTGTTTCATCGGCCAGTTCAACTATTTTGTGGGTATATCACTGTGCTTCTGGATTTCATTGTATTTTCTGGATTAATTTGCATTTTAATTTATAGCCACATAAATTACTTTTTATTTCTTTGATTAATGAAGTTGTGCATCTCTTCTGTGTTGTTGGCATTTGTAGAAGTGCCTGTTCAAGTTCCTTCCCTGTGTTGCTTTGGGTTGTATCTTTTGCTTACAGATGGTAGGATTTCTTTGTATTATAAATACCTTCTACTTTGTGGGTTACCTTTATTGATACCTTTATTTTTTAATGATATCCTTTGAACTGAAGTTTTTAATTTTAACATAATCTGCCATTTTTTACCCCTTTTTGTGGTGAGTACGTTTGTGTCTTGTTGCAAAATCTTCCAACTCTGTCAAGGACACCAATTATGTTCTCATATGTTTTTCTCTACAAGAGATATTATTTTACTTTTTGGCTCATGGTATATTTAGAATTGAGTATTGTATATTGTCTATGGTCTAAGAGAAGGGGCGGGATACATTTTTTCATATGCATATTCAATTAACCCAGTACTTTTATTGCAGAGACCATGCTTTCTTGCTTGAAGCCACCATATCCTGGTGACAAACGGACCGTGTGTGCGGGTTATCGGCTTCTAAACTCTCTAATCTACTTCACTGATCAGTTTTTTCCTGTGGTACAAACATCACATAATTTTTATTTACCGTTTTTTTTTTCTTTCTAATAGGTCAGAATATATCATAGTGTAAGTCTTCCAACGTATTCTTCAAGATTGCCTGGGCTATTGTTAGCCCCTTATATTTCCGTATGAATTTTACAATCCACTTCCTCTCCTTCACCTCAAAACAGAGACCTGGGATTTTGCTCGGTATCACGTTAAATCCTTTACGTCAGTTCGTAGAGAATTCACATTTCAGTAGCATTGAGACTGCCAATCCATGAACGTGGTATATCTCTCTATTTAATAGGATTAAAACTTCTCTTGGCAGACTTTGTTTTCAGTGTGATGCTTGAGGCATATATGCAGTATGAAATATTAAAGCTTGCTATGATCATATCTTTTCAAAAAAAAAAAAAACTTCTCTTAGCAGTGATTTGTAATTTTCAACAGAGTGTTTTTGCTATGTCCTCATATGGCAGGAGGGGCAGAGGCACTCTTTAGGGTCTCTTTTATAAGAGCATTCATCCTACTTACAAAGGCTTCTATCTGCATGATATAAGCACCCCTTAAAGGCCCTACCTCAAGATGCCATCACACTAGGGATTAGGTTTCAACACGTGAATTTTGGTGGGGACACAAACATTCAGACGACAGCACCAGCCATCCCATCTTCCACCATTTTGTACCTTTGAAATCTGGCAAATATCTTAAAGAAAGAATGGTTTGTACATTTAACATAGGTTGGCTTCCTCTGTTAGGTCCTTGTTTCCGTGAGACCCCAGGAGATTTCACTCTGTCCTTTAAAGGGTATTTGTCCATGGTGGGGGTGGGGGGAAGCAGCCATGTGTTTAAGGGCCCTCAGGTTTTCACTTTGGCACACGAGCTCCACATGACTGTTACAAGGATTGCTGGTTTATTTCCCTTCATTTTGGGCCCTCCGCCTGGGTCAAGCCTGACTCTCCCCCCAGAATCAGAAAAGCCCCCAGAGAGAAGAAATGGCTAGCTGTCTTATACTTTTTTTTTAGAATGCTTCTTCCCTTTTTGATATTTTCATTGATCGAGGCTTCCTGGCTTCTGCGACTCTCTGATACCTTTAAATTAAAGACTTCTGTCATCTACCCTGATTTTCCTAGTTTTTGGCAGTGGGGACAGTAATCTACTACTTCCTATTTGGAAGATCCTACACACATATCTTTTATCAACATGTTTTGATATAAATTCCTAAGTGACTCTTTGTTTGGAGAAAATCATTTTATTTTGCTTTAGCTTTCCTAGTGTGATGTGACCAAAAAAAAAAAAAAAAAATCTGTATGCTTTCATTCCATCAAATACACTGAATTTATATAAATTAAATAAAATTAAATGCTTCCTTTGTCTAAAATTGAGACATCAGTTACACTATTAACTTTGATCTAATAGGTACGTGTTGGTTTTTCCTGGTTGAACATAACACCTAGAGAGAAGTTTTCAGTGAGACAAAAAGGCTTCAAACAAAAGTTCCTTTGATTCATGAGGTCTTTTAAAATTTATGCTCTTTTTACTCTAAGTCCTTTGGGCCTTGTTCAAGATTATTATCTCTAATGATGGTTGTGTATATTAATGCCAACCTGTTTTCTATTTATCCTTACATCTTCAGGGACATTTCATCCTTTTGGAAACATCTGTGACACCAGATTTTGAATTTGGTTGTTTGATATTAGTATTAAAAGAGTTAGACAAAAAGGAGATTTCACACTATATTTTTCTTAGGACCATTCTTGGCTCCATTCTTTCCTTTCTATAACCCCCACTGGGGTGAGATTAACATTTATTGAACATTTAATATGGCCTTCGGTGGTGAGTGTAGAGGGAATGGCACTTCTCTTTCTCATTGCTCATAACAACCTTCTAAGTAGGGATTATCTTCCTCATTTTGTAGAAGTGTAAGCTGAGCCTCAGAGTCTAGAAGCAGATTGCCTAGTGATACCTGGAGAGAAGGCTCTCGTTGCCTCAAAAATTAAAGTGTACTTCACTTCTAGGTTTTTTTTTTTTTTTGATGAATAATTGTGTAAAATATCTCAAGGCAATGACAACTGTATTTGCTGTACTTCCACCTTTCTTCATGCTGTTCTTAGCTGAGTATTTTCTCTATAAGTACAGGGACTTTTCTGAACTCTGAAATGATTGCTTTAATTGATACTAAAAATGGACACTTTTAAATTCAAACAGCATTTTAAACATTCTTGACTTATTGTCACCCCCTGTTTATGCCCTTAGCACTCCTGTCTAGACCCGTTCCTTCTACAAAACTTACCTGTTCTGATGGCTCCCATCTCTTTTGCGTGGGTGACTCTCTAAGAAAAACCTCCTTACCTCTACTTTAGTCTCATGGGACATCATCTCAACATGCACCCCATAAAGACAACATTGGGATGATCCTTTGAAACCCATTCCACTTCTATCAATGGAATAATCATCCCTGGTTTCTGGACTAGAAAACTGAATATCACCTTTCTCTACTTTATGTTGAGCATGTACGTTTTTCAAAGTCTTGCTTCTTCCTTCCAGATGTTTTCTAGACCCATCCTCTCTGGTCCATTTCTATTGCCACCAGGCACAACTTAACCCTTGCAACTAAGACACCAGCTATGGCTTTCAATGTACTTCCTGACTCTAGACTAGCTCCATCTGAAGTCACTTCACTGCGTCATGTTTCCCTTACCCTGATTTCTGCCCCAGAATTAGAATGCCTCCCTGCCTCCCATGTCATCATTGTGCATTTTCTACACTGGGGGTTATCTTTCTAAAGCACAAAGATTATTCGTAATCAAGTCAAACCCTTTGGCATAGCATATGGAGCATTTCATGATCTAGTTTGGGATCTATTCCGCAGATCTGTTGAATGCCTGCTCTAAATCAGGCACTGTGAGAGCAGCCAGGCATTCAACACAAGGCCTAGTACCAACCTTAGAACAGGGGGTGCTGGGCAAACTCTCTGCTCTTAGCTTCGTACATGTGGAGCCTACCATGCAAGCCTTCTCAGTGTGCTACCTATCCACATTCTTCCAGGCTTCTCTTTTAGAATGCCTTGTCTTTTCTCATTAACAAAACTAAAAGGCAACCTACTGACTGAGAGAAGATATTGGCAAATGACATATCCAATAAAGGGTTAGTATCCAAAATATATAAAGAACCAATACAACTCCACATCCAAAAAACAAATAATCCAATTAAAAATGGGTAGAAGACGTGAATAGGCATTTTTTTTCCCCAAAGAAGGCATACTGATGGCCAACAGACACATGAAAAGATGCTCAACATCACAAATCATCAGGGAACTACAAATCAAAATCACAATGAGATGCTGCCTCACACCTGTCAGAATGGCTAAAATCAAAGACACAAGAAACAACAGGTGTTGGTGAGGATGTGGAGAGAAAGGAACCCTCATGCACCTTTGGTGGTACCCCTCAAAATACAAAAACACTAATTCAAAGGGCTACATGCACCCCTATGTTTATAGCAGCATTATTTACAATAGCCAAGATATGGAAGCAGCCCAAGGGTTCACTGATTGATGACTGGATAAAGAAGATGTGGTCTGTATACACAATGGAACACTAGTGAGCCAACAGAAAGAATGAAATCTTGCCATTTGCAATGACATGTATGGATCTAGAGACTATAACACTAAGCGAGATCAGTCAGAGAAAGACAAATACCGTATGATCTCACTCCTATGTGGAATTTAAGAAACAAAGCAAATGAGCAAAAGGGAAAAAAAGAGAGAGACAAACCAAGAAACAGACACTTAACTATGGAGAACAAACTGATGGTTACCATAGGGGAGGTGGGGGGCTGGGTGAAAAGGGTGCTGGGGATTAAGGAGACTACTTGCGTGATGAGCACTGGGTGATGTATGGAAGTGTGGAATCACTATATTGTACACATGGAACTAATATTATTCTGTAGGTTAGCTCTACTGGCATTAAAATAAAAAAGAAATGGGGATGGAATTACAAAAGTGTATTACCTTTTCTCAACTTGTCCTTATCCCCATAACCAATAAGCTCCCTGTGGCAACCCCCAAGGGAGGACCAGGGGCTCCTCTGGGCTTAGGTCCATCAGAATAGTGATGACATTGCTCTGTGGTCTTGCGCTTACTGGCCTAACTCCCCAAATCACTCATTAGCACATGGAGCTCAGGAACCATGAATTATTCAACTCTGAGACTCCGGGACCAAGCACAGTGCGTGTGGACGAATGTCTGTGGGCTATTTCATCATGCAATTTCTTCCTTGAAAACTAAGGCAATCTTTTGGCTGCCGGCTCCAGCAAAAGACTTGTCTGGATGTTGCGATGCTTTGAAGATGACTTTTCAATGTACATCCAAATAGATTTCCACATGTCTACACAGAGTGGATGCAGCTCTTCTCTCTCCCTTTCTTACCACCCACACCATACTCCCTTCCAGTTTTGATTCCTCTGCTCTGTGTTCTCAGGCCCCTCTGCCTCCTCCCCTGACACCCAAATCCTACCTGCCCTTCGAGGCCAAACTCAAAGGTTGACTTCACTGTGAGGCCCCCTCTGCCTATTGCCTGCCATCTTGACTGTGCGTTTCTCAGACACTGGTCTAATATGTGGTTTGCATGTGAGTCCCCAGCATATGGAGACGGGGTCTGAGAAGTCTTAGTTTACCTGTTATTGTGTATCACAAGGGCACATACCAAAGGCCCTGTGAACATTCACTTTCATATATGCGACTCAAACTGAATCTTTAGCCACAAGCAACTGGCTTTTTGGAGTAAGAGGGAGATCAAAACTTCTGGTGTGATTGACACAATGGACATCTCTGTTTAACATACACCGAGACCAACCCTGACTCCCCATCTCAGCCAATGGCAGATCCTATTAGCTTTGTGTCTGAAACAGACTACCTCCAGGATCTGACTTCTCATCCTTTCCCCTATTATCAGCCCCGCTTACCCTCATACCTAGGTTGTCACCAATCTCCCATACTTGTGCTCTTGTCCCCTATGTCTGATCTCAACAGGACAGCATGATGATGTCATACTGCACCCTACTGAGCCCTCGGCCCTGGTGGTCCTGTCTTACCCACAGTAAGAGCAGGGGGTGGTGTAGGGCCCACGTGACTCCACACCATCTGTATCCGTACCCCCTGCCTATCTCGCCCACTCTCTCTGGTCCAGCCCTCATGGCCTCCTTGGCCTTCCCTTAGATAACTTCAGGTCTCCCATCTCCACCACCTTCATGTTTTTATGCAAATATTGCTGCCGTAGCGAGGCTCCCCAGGGCTGCCTCATTACAACTGCAGCTCCCTGCTGTCCGCTATCTGTATCCATTTCCTGGTTTCATACATACATTGTATGCTTCTCTTTTTCCCAAAAACCATATTATGTATTTTACTCAATTTGCTTCCTTTCTCCATGAGAGTGTCAGCTGCATAAGGATAGCCGTTCTTTTTTTTTTTTTTTAAAGATTTTATTTATTTGACAGACAGAGATCACAAGTAGGTAGAGAGGCAGGCAGAGAGAGAGAGAGAGGAAAGCAGGCTCCCCGCTGAGCAGAGAGCCCGATGTGGGACTCGATCCCAGGACCCTGAGAACATGACCTGAGCCGAAGGCAGCGGCTTAACCCACTGAGCCACCCAGGCGCCCCAAGGATAGCCGTTCTTGTTGGTTCACTGTTGTACCCTGGCCTCTAGAACGGTCTGTGGATGTCGCATTAGTAGCTTTTGAATGAAAAGCCATTGTTCTGTGATTAGGAAGCTCCTAGCTGAGTGCACCTGATGTCTTTCCACAGTCGCCTGGGGTAACAGGATAAAAGCTGTGGGACAATTCAGCCGTCAAGTTCGGCGACGTCCTCTGGGACTTTCTTTCAACTTACTGTCCCACAGATGCGGGCATGATGCCAAGATGAAAGGCATCAGTGCGCCTCCCTAGCTGTGGCACCTGCCTAAGACGAAGGACCGTGAGCTCCCCACTCTGACCTCTAATTGGACTAAGACCGGAGAATTCCAGGCTTTGGGGATATTACTGACTTACTGTACGTTTAAATGTTTGCCTTCCCTGCCTCTACACATTTTTGTTCTTCCCAAGAACACCTCCGGGTGTTACCAGAAGAAACGTAAAATGTAAAAATGCATTTATAACAGAAAAGTGTACGCTCGGTAGCATTTTAGAAAGCACTCACCACTGTCAACGGCTAAGAAGAGGGCTGTGTACACGCTGTTGTGGACAAAGGGCGACTCGCGGTCCAGCACGGCTGTGGTGTCAACGGTCCCATTGATGGGATTGATATTCAGCCAGCCCGCTGGGTCCTTGTAAATGGAATACCTGAAAAAAAATATAATTCCCAAACAACATTCAGATGACACTCTGAACAGATTCAAGAAATATTCATTGAGTGGTGGGAACAAGCTCTCATGTAGGTGCCAGATAATTCTTTTTTTGATTTATTTGGGAGACAGAGAATGAGAGAGTAGGTAAGCACAGAAGATGGAGGAGCAGGCTCCCTGCTGAGCAGAGAACCTGATGTGGGGCTCCGTCCCAGGACCCTGAGATCATGACCTGAGCTGAAAGCAGATGCTTAACCGACGGAGCCACCCAGGTGCCCTAGTGCCACATAATTCTTTACAAAATTCTTTACATCATTGCAGTTATAGTTGTTCATTCAGAAAGTGAGGCTGACCTCCAACTCTGTGCTCAATATTTTGGGCATGCGCCTCCTTTGTTCCTCATGACAAGCCTGTGAGGAGAGAGCTTGTATCAGCCCAGATCTCAAAGAGGCCGAGTTAAAGCCATCCAAGTCCAGCTCTATTTCTTTAATACCCTGGCTGTGCCCCATGTATAGATCCCGGGGAGAGGTGCTGTGAACGCACGGGCAGGACGCAAGGATGCTTGGAGGAACTGGCCATTCCCTCTGATGGAGAGTCACCCTGGGGACCTCACAGAAGATGCAGTGTCTGAACCGAGACCAGAGGAAAATGAGAATGAGAAGACAGGTCAGGAAGAGAGAGTAATACAAGTTAACACATGGAACAGAGAGATTCACTAGAACGTAAGTCCCACAAAAGCCAGGGTATCTGTTTGTGGTCATGACCCCAGCTCCTAAAACATTGCTTAGCACACACACAACACTCAACAGACAGCTGCTGAATGAATACGGTTGTGGGCGGTTGTGCTTGAGGCACAGCTTCTCTGGGGGACACTGATGGTATAGGAGTTTAGAGAGACAGATTTTAAAGAACCTCAACCACTGTTGTAAGGGGTTTGAGTTCTGGATAATGGGAAACCGTCAAAGAACTTTAAAACGTTACTATTTTTGGAGGTTGTCGTAAAAGTAATCCATGCTCCTTCTAAGAAGTTCAAACAAAAGGTGCACTAGGTAAGAAATGAAAATCCCATTTTCATTTGATCAGGAGACTAACAGAACAAGACTCAGATTTCTTTGAACTGAGTGGCTGGGATAATGTGGGGCTGTCCCAGTGACATATGGCAGGTGCTCTAATCACTTCTGTACTTGAGCCAGAGTGATGCTGGCCAGTGTTCTCCTGCCATTCTCCACCAGTCTTTGAAATATATGCCCTTGGGGTGCCTGGGTGGCTCAGTTGTTAAGCATCTGCCTTCGGCTCAGGTCATGATCCCAGGGTCCTGGGATCCAGCCCTGTGTTGGGCTCTCTGCTCAGCAGCCTGCTTCTCCCTCTCCCACTCCCCCTGCTTGTGTTCCTTCTCTTGCTGTGTTTCTGTCAAATACACACACACACACACACACACACACACACACCCACCCTTGAGGGGACATGAAAACTGATGGCTTATCAGCCAGGTAAAGATGCCCAAAGTCCATCATTTCTGCCATATACTGCTGGCTTTGGTTCTAAGGACATTTCAAACCTGATTTAACTAACAAGACTCTGGGGCAAACTGCCACCCTAATCTTCACAGTGGAAACGATGTACACATCCTAACCCTGGGGACCTGTGAACGTTACCTTTTATGGCACAAATGTTGCAGGTCTAATTAAGGGGAGGATCTTGGGGTGGAAAGGGGCTTTTGGATTCCTGCACTACACGGAACCTCAGGTGTCCTCATAAGATGGAAGCAGAGAGAGATTTGAGACACAGGGAAGAGAAGAGGCAGAGATTAGACTGTTGCAAAGGAGTTTCCCCTACAGTCTCCAGAGGGAGTGTGGTCCACCACGATTTTGGCCCGGTGAGACTGATTTTGGGTTTTTGGCCTTTGGAACGGGGGAAAAATCCATTTCTAGCCTCACCCGGTTTGTAGGACTCTGTTACAACAGTTTGTTATGGTGACAATAAGAGACCAACACAGCAGGTGTAATATTCCCTGAAAACCAAACCATAGAGCCTTCAAGGTCATAAAGTCAGGATGTGGGCCCAGAGCTGCTGTTCTGAACCCTCACACTGAGCTGCTTCCCAGCTGACTTACTGGAGGGCGGTCAGAAGACACTGGCTGCATTTTGAGAAGGAGATACCTCCGAGGATAGAACGAAGATGACTCCAAGGGTCCTGGTTTAGATTTTTCCCGTGTAGGTGAGACCCGAGGGGCTGTCCACAGGAGTGTGAATTTAGGTCACCAGAACACACCCGAGCACCTCTGCGTGCATCAATTACATCAAATCCAATTTTTATTTTGCAAAAGTAGGTGAACCAGACCCTAGACTGCCGAACAACGCCAGGGAGTGGGCCCTGCTAATGCTTCCCACAAGGCAGTGCGTCTGGTCTTCCTAGAATGGCCTTCAGTGCCCATTTCATAACAACAGTATCAGCAGCAGCATCCAACAGTAGACTTAGTGTTTGCTGCGTGGGAAGGCCCTTTTCAGGGAGTGTGCTGTGTCTACTCTTTCAGGCCTCACATCATACCTTGAGAGGCGGATAATATGATCATTCCCATTTCACAGACGGGGAAACTGAGGAGAGGCTGGCTGCCATACAGCTTTTCATTGTCTTACTTTTTTCCTATGAAACTTCAGGCTATAGATTTCTTAGTTTTCACAGAACTTCTATCATTTAAAATCTGCTTGAATATTAAAAAAAAAAGTCTGGGACAGAATTTCTGTTTTGTTTTTTAAAAGGGTGCCATTTGAGTTTTTGCGAAGAAAAAAAATAAATATTGTTCCAGTGCAAAAATAAGCCAACCAACCAACCCAGACAGACAAAGCACTTTGCCAAGGTCAGAGGCGAGCGCGTGGCGATGTTAGGATTTGCACCCTGGCTGTCGGGTGCCAGGGGCCTGCTCTTAACCTCTCTGCCCTGGCCACACGGGATCCTGGATGTCGACAGCATCACATGGGAGAAAAAGGCATGGACCTCAGAGTGAAAAACCTGGACTTCCACTGTGTGACCTTGGGCAAGCTACTCATCTGTTTCCGTTTCCTTGGGGAGGCAGGAGAATCCCAGGGCTCATGGGGGAGCTGTGAGGGCCAGGTGGGGCCCGGCACGAGGTGGGTCTTGCAGAGCAGGTCGCACGTGGTCCGCTGGGGTCGGGTCCAGTATGGGATCCACACTGTCCCCTGGAATGTTTTGGGAACCCCAGCTCAGCAGAGCCCCGGGGAGATAGTGTCCTGTAAGTACAGCAGTGGTGGGGAGCACGGGGAATGAGGGGGGCTAAGGTAGTTTTCCCCATACTCCCTTGCTGCCTCAGTGATCATTTCCTTGTTTCTCAAAAACAGAAGAAATGCCTTACTCATAAGAATGAACCGCTTTAAAAACACCTATCATTTCCGTAGGAATTTATGTCTCTCCCTGCAAGACTGGGCTGAAATGCCTCCTCCCGGTCACTCTGTAAGAGTCCCTGGTTAGAAGTTGTGATGTCAGGATGAGGTTTGAGTGGACCGTGCTAGGCCCCACGCCAAATACTTCCGTCGGCACCACATCCATTTCTGTGGTTCTGAACAACCAGATGAAGTTGGTATTGTCCCTGTTTTAAAGGTGAGATAACCAAGATTCAGAGAGGCTTAGCAACTTGCCCAGAGCAGTACAGCCGCCGTGGCAGAGATGGAATTGTGCACAGTTGTGTGGGACTGTGGGCACCGGGCCTGAAGGAGGTGCTTTTTATTACTTCTGCTCAGGGCCAGGTGTTGGCCGTTCCATGTCCCTCCGGGCCACGGAGAGCTCCTGGCCCCTGGTGACACCCAGAACATTCGGTGGCAACCTTCGGTGACTGCTGCAGTCAGAGAAATGGGAAATGCAAAGAAAGGCAACGTTTGTTTCCTGTCTTACCAGGTAACAAGTTTGGAGCTGATCCAGGAGTGATGTGTGGTGGTTCCATGTATTTGAAACAAGGAAAAATTTAAATGGACCATATTTTATTCCCTGATTACTCAAATCAGACTTTAGAATATAAATAAAAACTGAATGAAATTATCTAGCTTTTCATGTTGGCAAAGAAACGATACTGTTTCTCCCTAGTCATGGTTTTGATCTCACGATGTTACGGTTTCGTGGTATGATGAACATCTCTGCTGCTTCTCTTGCATGAGGGGAGTTCAGACATGAACTCGGAGGCTGTCCACTAAGAACCGTGCCCAGTACACTTAGGCCTGTCTGCATCACCCTCCCGGAGAAAGCAAGGACTTAGGGTTTCACACAATAGCTGCTCACTGTTTTTCTTCCTTAAAAAAATAACCAGGTAGGGACACCTGGGTGGCTCAGTTGGTTAAATGATTGATTCTTGATTTTGGCTCAGGTCATGATCTCAGGGTTGTGAGATCGAGCCCCACGTTGGGCTCTGTGCTGGGCATGGAGCCTGCTTAGGATTCTCTCTCCCCTTCTCCCTCTGCCCTTCCCCTCATTTACATGCACTCTCTCTCTCCCTCCCTCTAAAAAAAAATTATAAAAAAAAATCAGGTGTTTTCTCATGACCTTTAATTCTTTTTCCCTCTAGTAGTTATTTTACTTTGTTGGGTGTCTTTTCCCATTGGAAACCTTGGGGACACATGCCTGTGTCCTGGGTCTCCATGATGCCAGCTTGTGGCTCCTACCGGGAATCCCAGCCACGGACACAGGAGGACAGGCACAGCCCCCCTCCCCCCCCGCCCCGGTCCCATTCCTGAGCCCTCCTGAGCAATGCAAGCCAGGAGCTGGGGGCAAGGCCCTGAATGTCGGCATGATTTCCCCCCATGCCAGAGCCTACTACCCCAGAGGGGAGGGAGAGCAGCCGGGGACCACCAGCCAAACTGCTTTTCCACTGGGTGGAAGGGCCCTTCCTGGGTGAAGGGCCCTTTCGTTAAATCATCCCCTTCTGACCGGTTCACCAGATGCTCTATGTAAATTCCTGACATTTTCAAAGCTGTCTTTTTAATAAACCTTTTGATATAAAAATACCAGCATGCAAGATGTTTTCCGTGCTTTTAGGCCTGAAAAATGCACATGACTTATTAAATTGGAATTTCCGGGCAATTTATCTGTAATGTGAACTTTGCTTGTTACAGGGGAAGAAAAATCAAATTAAAAACGGGACTCATTTCAGTCTGTAACGTGGCTTCACAGGAGCTGCTCAAGGGCTTGTTGGGAATCGGTCTCCTCTGGGTACCAGTCTCGGCAGACATGGGGTGGACTGGTTAGCAGGGTTGGGCCTCGCCGGGAAGAAGGGCTGGGCTCTGCCAACCATGCTCAGGCCCTACACCTCTCCTGGGAAGCAGGTTACTGTCCTCGGGGCCCCAGCAGAACCGCAAGGAAATTGCCAGGGGCCAGGGCCAGGTATCCACCCAGAAGGACTTCCAGAACCAGGGGCTGCCAGACTCCGCCCTCGTGGGGCCCAGGTAGTGATGGAAGGAAGAAGAGACTCCCAGGTTTGACAATCCTTCTATAAGCTTCTTTCTGTGACATGGGGGACCCGTAGTTGTTCAGCACAGATACCAAAACCACCTGGGTTTAGCATGGCCTTCCTTTTATATTAGACTTGAAAATATTACAAAGTAAGACACTGCTAACGGTGCAGGGTTAGCCAAGAGTATCGAAGCTGTATTAGAGCACCAGGAATGGGCAAGTTAGGTAGATAGGGAGACTAGAAGACAGACAGATACAGATGTGGGTATAGATATCTAATACATAATTATATATTTGCCATATATATTAGTTAAATAGAGATCTATCAATCTACTGAGACAAATATTTTATATATAATTACATTTATGTCCATCCATATATACGTTTGGAAATTTACTATTTTTTTAAATTTTTTTTTTGAAGATTTTATTTATTTATTTGACAGAGAGAGATCACAAGTAGATGGAGAGGCAGGCAGAGAGAGAGAGAGAGAGAGAGAGAGAGGGAAGCAGGCTCCCTGCTGAGCAGAGAGCCTGATGCGGGACTCGATCCCAGGACCCCGAGATCATGACCCAAGCCGAAGGCAGCGGCTTAACCTACTGAGCCACCCAGGTGCCCCGGAAATTTACTATTTGATATAGATGGTAGGTTAGAGTATTTGCAAAAGCTAGACCATTCAACAAATTCCGCTGACTCCTTATCCATTCAGAACAAGGAAGTTGGGTATCTTTCCGATGTTTTGGACCCTTGGGCATGTTGGCATATAGGAAAATGCACACGGAGAGGTCTGGGCATCTGTTTATAGACTGGGAGCTTGCATTACCTGGAGGAGGGGGACTTGGGTTGGGACTCGTGTCAGAGGAGTCAGTCCAAGATCCCTAGGGCTTTGTTAGATCTTCGAGGGTCAGAGAAGCGCTGATCTAGAGCAAATGCTCGTCGGAGAACCATCAGAAATATCCTGGATGCTATCACGTATGGTAAGGAGGGCTGGTATTTTTTGGACCAACATATGAGCTGCACTGTAGTTCGCAAGGGGAGGGGCAAGATGGCGGAGAAGTGGGAGACCCTGTTTCAACCAGTCCCCTAACATGAGCTAAATATCTACCAGAACACTCTGACCTCCCACGAAATCAACTTGAGGTGGAGGATTATACACTTCTGGATCTCTAAGGGGCAGAAGACACCAGTGGAGAGGTAAAGCAGAGTGGGAACACTGGGACTGATATTGGACAATAAACAGAAGGGGGAGGGAGCCATCAGAAGTGATACCCCAGTATGAAAGTGCCCTGTGAGCAGGGACCAGCATTAACTTGGAGCACTGTAGTTCGCTCTCAGAGAGGAGTCAGTAAAATGGAAAAGACTATGAGAGTCTGGAAGAGGAAAGCAAGAAAAGGAAGAACACAGAGGAATTTCGAATTTCTACTGAAGGAGCCAAAGGACCTGTAAAGCCACAGGGAAGAAAGGAAACAGGAGGCGCACCCTCAGCTCCCTGCTTAATTCCAGCTCCGCGGGCCCCCTGTGTGCTAGATGGCATGCCTGCTTGGGTGATGCACATCAACCACTTTATTTAAAAACAGAACCAGAAAGTAATTGAATTTCCAGCAGAAGGAAATACACTGTTTTGAAATGGCTCACGTAGCTCTGGGTCTCCATGCAAAGGAAAGGGCCTATTTCAAGTCTCCTGACAATACATACAGACAATACATTAAAAGGCCAGTGAATCTGAGAATCCCATCATGGCTCAGGGCTTGCGGAAAGCCCGGGGGGCAACCAGGGCACCAGGGCCAAAGAAAGCAGTCTCAGTAACAGGAGGGACCCTCCAGGGGTGGGGAGATGCCACCATCAGCAGATGTGGACAAGGGAAGGTGGGGACAGAGCTTGCCTAGCCCAGCATGGGGCTGTGCACATCCATGGCAACATAGTAGCTGGGAACAGGGGAGGAGCTCTTGACGTCTCTCAGCCCTTCCCCGGACCCCCTTCTCCCAGGGATCCCAGAGTCCCCTGGCGGAAGCCGGCACTCATACTGCACAAGGCTCTACCAGATTCCAATTCTGACCATTCCATTCTCTTGGAGGCTGCCATCTTCAGATGGCACGGAGGTGAGGCTTGGCTGGTTCCATCTAGAAATTCTGACTCCGACTATAACAACAAGCAATGCACAGTCACCCCTAAGGAGGCCACTCCCTGCCCCTGCAACGGACCGAGGGAGGTTTTGTGCGGGTCCGTTATCTCTGCTCTGCTGCAGGAAGTAGGAGCTAAGGCAGTGGGATCATTTTTTGCTTGGACCACTGCACTGCACCTGACTCCTTGCTTTCATTCTACGTACTACAATCCATTCTCCAAACAGCAACCAGAGTATTTTCAGTTTTCTATCCTATATAAACTGGGTCCCTTGCTCAGGATCCCCCAATGGCTTCCCATTGGGCATAGACTAAAATCCCAACTCCTGGCCATGACTCCAAGGCCCTAACTCCCCACACTCATTTTCTGACTCTTTCCTCGCACTCCCAAAGCCTTCCCTTGGTTCCTTCAAAACACCAAATCCATTCTAGCCTCAAGGTTTTCCATGTGCCTCATGGAACGTGGCTGCCTTAGATGTCCTCATGTGTGTCTCACCAATGCTGAGGTCTCAGCCCAGATACTGAGGCCTCTGCGTCCCCGGAGGGACCGCTGTGAATGTTCCATCCGAAGCCTGTCTCCTCACCCAGCTGGCTCCCCAGCTGCCAGTGTGAGCTCCTTGGGGCAGTGAATGAATCGCTCTTACCCAGCCCTCTGTGTCTTGCACCTAAAAGAGCGTCAGCACACACAGAGTGGGCATTTGGTTGTTGAATGAATGAAAGAAAGTACAAGCCTTCTTTCATACACTTTGGCCCATATCCTGCGTGATGCAGAATCCTAAAGGAATTTGGTCCCGAGGTGTCCATCCATTCCACCCATGGACGGACCTCTCTCTCAAGAGGACTTCCAGACCATCTCTCTCATTAGAGCCAAACTCCCATGTGAATGCTGCTCCAGAAGTCCCTTCAGTGGGCTCAGACCTTCTATGTGATGTCAGCAGGGACTCAGGTTAGTACGTACGCCGGGGGTTCCAAAGATGAGTGAGTCCCAGGCTCAGGGACTCACTAGAAGGACCTACAGGACTCAAGATGTCATACTTATGGCTAAGATGTATTACAGAGAGAAGATGCAGGGCAAGACCAGCAAAGGGACAGGCACATGGAGCAAAGAGGAGGGGAGCAGGAGCCGGCTTCCAGAACCTTCTCGTGGGGGTCACACCGGACACACTCAATTCCCCAGGAACGTGTTGTAAAGTGCTGTCCACCAGGGCTGCTTGTTAGGGGTCCCCGTGCCCCAGGCTTTTCCTTGGGGGCTGGTCATGTCGGCACCATCTGCCCGGCACATAGCAAAATCCCTGTTTTGCAGAAGGAAAGCAGGTGCTCAGCGTAAGCCCCACTTGTTTGCACAAACACTGGAGGCCCAGGGAACCACACTTCTCACCTAGCGCGGTGAGAACCCTCTAGAAACCCAAGTTTTCAGATGCCAGCCAAGTACGAACCCAGGAAGCAGGCCTTCCTAGAGACCCGCCTCAGGCCTGCTCTGCTTCTGGGTTTCTGTACGGTCCATGCTCAGAACAGGGAAACTGGCAGAGCAAAAGGTGCTCTACTTCTTTCTGGAAATCACTTAATTCCTATTTCTCCTAGAACCATTTTAGTTCTAGAGACCGTACAGCTAAGGAAGCTGGAAGTCACAAAGGAACACATTTTGCGGGCAAGGTGGTAGGGGGCTTCACCCCCTCTTGCGAGAGGGTTCACTTCCTTGTGGAATAAATATTCGCAGAGCGCCAGACGCCAAGTGTGGTTCTGAGTAGGGAGCAGTGAGTTCCCTGCTTTTTCGGAACTCATCCTCCAGCAGCGAGAGAGGATCTTAATGAGGACTGGCACGGATCTTCACTTAATGACTTGTGTGACGAGGGCGGCAAAGCCGGTCGGCTCCCCATGACTCACCATGTGCTATGAAGGTTTCTATATCCTGCTGCGCCTAGAGCTGGAAGTCCACGTTCAATGACCACCAACCAAGTGCCACACAGTGGAGGCCCATCGTGGCCTGTCACTGCCCATCGCCCTGGGAGGCAGACGTCATCACCTTCACTGTCCCGAGGAGAAAACAGAGGCTCAGAGTGGACCAGCAGCAGCCCACCTGCATCACGTGGCTTTAAAAAGAATTTTATTTATTTATTTACTTATTCTTGTTATGTAAGCCCCACACCCAGCCTGGGGCTCGAACTCACAGCCCCAAGATCAAGAGTCATGTGCTCTACGGACGGAGCCAGGTAGCCGCCCCCACCAGCCAGGTGCCCTCTCAGTGGCAGAAGGGTGGCCCCAGGGCAGATCTCTCCATCCTCCTGAACACTGTCTCTGTTTTTGTTCCAATTTTGGCTTCTGTCAAGTTAGTGACGTTGCCGAGTGTGATAGGGCCTCTTGATTTGTAAGATGCCCTCCAGCTGGTTCTGGCTGACCATAGTTTCAGGGCCACCGCTCAACGCGTAATGACGAAACTGGGAGCTGAATCCCTCGGGCAGCATCCCCTGGTTGGGTTTTTTTAGACGGGACTGGAAACTCTGTGACACTTGTAACTACACGATAACCTTTCCTAAGAAAACCCCCAAACTCTTCCATACACACACACAGACCATTAAATTGACATAACCCTTTCTTTTTTTTTTTTAAATTTATTTTTATTTATTTGTCAGAGAGAGAGAGAGAGAGAGAGCAAGCGAGTGAGCACAGGCAGACAGAGTTGCAGGCAGAGGCAGAGGGAGAAGCAGGCTCCCCGCTGAGCATGGAGCCCGATGCGGGACTCGATCCCGGGATCCCGGGACACCGGTGTCCCGGGATCATGACCTGAGCCGAAGGCAGCTGCTTAACCAACTGAGCCACCCAGGCGTCCCGACATAACCCTTTCTTAAAATCCCATTTGTTTATGAAAAAAAATCATACCTTCAAGAAAGGCTTAATATAATATAGCCCATATGTGCATTTAATATGTTCATGTCTAGAAATTCTCAAATAACCTAGGCTGAGGCTGGTCTTCGATTCAGCAGCGAAGACTGACAGCTTTTAAATTAGACTCAGACCTGCCACTGGGACACACAGCTCAGCTGCCGTGGACAGCCCGTAAGAACAGGTCCGAACGGGACTGACTCTACAAGACAGGTGCTCTCAGGCGCGTTCTGCTTTCACCGACGGGGACCGAGGGGCTGGCTGTAGCACTGTTGGGGTGCAAGGGATTCTCATGAATTCAAGGGGCGCCCGCAGGAAAGCCTTTTTCTGTCCACTCCCTGACCTGACCCTCGGTTGTGAGCCCTGCGTGGGTCGAGCCTTCCGTACGACAGAAGGCAGCTGACGCCCCTGGGGAACCTGCCGCTTACCAGCCATCATGCATATCATCTCCAATGAGCTCCTGTCCCCTGTTCAGGGTGAGGCAGGTCTGCTCCTTGCTTCTCCCAGCAAAGCTCAGGCCCGGGCTCCTGCTCAAGGCCACTGATCTTGTGATGGGACTTTCTGGGCCTGCAAAGGGATGCCGCTGGGGCAGGGCTTTATCCCCATTTGCCAACTTATTCCAAAGCTTGTGCACAAGGTCCCCCACCCTGCCCCAGTTTTGAGGCCTGCACAAACCCAGCAGTTACAGAAAAAGGGCGCCACACCCTCTGAGCGCTGCTCAAGGCTTACGAATGTCTTTAACAGACCTTGCCTTACTGCTTTAGGCTGAATCGATCGCAGGAAAATACAGAGAAATACAGAAAACCAGAGTCGTCGTGAGAAGCCACAGATTTAACGACATTGGAAAAGTCAGGAAACTCGGACCTCACAGAGTAACTGAATATGGGGCTTTCTTCAATAATTAGCTGGGAACTCAGGAACTCGAGATTTCTGAAATCCAAGGACACACCTGGCAACTCTAGATGAAGACACGAGTTAACATCTCCCATGTGGGTAAAAGTATGAAACAGATGGCTTTAAAAACGCAGCCACAGGAGGGTTCTATTATTAATTTATCGTGATCACGGTTACTGATTTCATCATTAACGGTCAAGCCTGGCTCACGTGCGCAGCCGGGGCTGGGTTAAGTCTCCCACCTCCATGCGTGCACGTGGGTGGTTTTTCCCAAGCACGAGAGACTGCACTCAAAAACGGACAGGAAGACTTGGGAGTTGGGTACCGGTTGGTAGGACCCAAGCTTTCCTCAAAGTGAGGATATTCACCCATTTGTGGGGCTATGCAATTCGTCTGCTTTTGCTGTGTTTCGGGGTCCGAGAATGCACACGGGAACAAGGCCCGCGAGGTCTGTTCACCATCCGAGGTTTCCACTGAATGTGTTGTGAGTCATGGTCATGGTCTCTAACGCCCATCCCCGCTGAACCTCGGTCTGCAGCCTCACTCAGTCGGCCCCATGCCTGGGAGCAACCCACGTGACACAGATCCAGCACAGAGGACCACTGCTAATCTCACAAAAGACGCAGGGGCCGGGAGGAGGCGCCAGCCACGTGGGGCAGGGCAGGGATCTGAGTAAACCCAGGACAAGGCAGGAAGGAGTGGAAAGAAGCCAGTCACCAGCAGAAGAGAAAGAAGGTTCCATTTAGAGGGGCCTCGCAAAAGAGGGACTCGAGGAGCATAGGACTAGGAGAGTGGAAACGGATGGAGCCCTCGGCCGGCTTGGAAGGACACCTCTTTCTGAACATGCGGGGGCCAGCTGAGGGTGGGGTGTGGCCGTGTACTGTCATGGATGCTGCTGGAAAATTTACATCCAAGGCAACGTGACCGTTGGTTCATCTGGATGCACTCTGAGAACACCTGGTAGGGGTCAAAACAAATGTAGAAACAAATCTAGTTTCACCATATCCCCCACCCCTCCAACCCCAAAGTAAGATCTCCATGAAATCTTTTCTTTTTTGGTTTTTCATTGGATTATGGTCCCCACTTTAAATCAGTTCATGGTCAGAGGCCCCTTCCTGCTCCCCAGCTTCTTTAGACAAGGGCTGTTGGTAGTCCCTGTCCTCCAAGGACTCAGGATTCAGAGCATGTGAGCTGGATGAGGGCATGGTGGGAGCCAGAGTTTGGGGGCTTCTGAGCCCCGTGCCGATCAGTGTCCACGTGCCCGCAGCCAGGACGGTCAGCACCTCGACACACCCCATGCCAATAATCATTCTCAGGAGGAGGAAAAAAATACCTGCTAAACCCGCCTCCAGGGAACCCGGCCTTTCTGCCTGGAGAATCTCAGCGTTTGTAAATAGTTAAAAGCTAAGGCACGGTTCTCTACACGACCTCCCCTTTGCCCTCCAGCAGGTACCTTCTGTCTTGGGGCATTTCTAACACGGTGACAGGCTGCTGTCTGCTTGCTGGCTCTCTCTTTTTAAAGATTTATTTGTTTTAGAGAGAGCTAGTGGGGAGGACCAGACTGAGTTCGGAGCCAGACATGGGATTTGATCCCATGACCCTGAGATCATGACCTGAGCTGAAACTGAGTCGGGCGCTATAACCGACTGAGCCACCCAGGTGCCCCATGGCTTCTGCTCTCTCTCTTTTTTTTTTTAAAGATTTTTATTTATTTGACAGACAGATCACAAGTAGGCAGAGAGGCAGGCAGAGAGAGAGAGGAGGAGGAGGCAGGCTCCCTGCTGAGCAGAGAGCCCGATGTGAGGCTCCATCCCAGGACCCTGGGATCATGACCTGAGCTGAAGGCAGAGGCTTTAACCACTGAGCCACCCAGGCGCCCCATGGCTTCTGCTCTCTTAATCAGGCTTATTAAAAGGAGGTTCTCCCTTTAACATCCCATGGACCCATTCTTAGCACTCCCAGGGCCCAAATACGGATGGCCCACATTACAGCCATCTAATTATTTAGGAGTCTCACGTTTTGACAATGGCCCAGCCCCCATGCCCACCCAGAGCTTAGTTATGTCTCAATAAAGCGGTTAGTTCTAAGAACAACACTTTCAAGGAAGTGAGTTCACCGTGGTTTTCCAGGTTGTCAGAAGACCCAACACCCTTCCCGTTATGCTCTTCAGAATATTCTAGAATAGTACAATTTGGTAGAACTGCAGAGGGCAAAAACGAGAGAGACCTTCTGATTTTTTTTCATCTTTGCCTGCTTGGGATACATGTTAGCCAGACAAAGGACTCTGGGGTTGCTTCTACAGGATCTTCATTCACGGTCGTAGAGACCACGGCAGAATGAGCCGAGGTGGACCCTTGCCTGATGAATGAACGAAGGAACGCGTGAAGGCAGGGGTGCGTAATGAGTGAGGGAGAGAAAAAGCCCTTTGCCCTCCGCAGGGGCCTTTCTTATCCATCCTCCCATTGTCTTGGAATGAAAGTTCACCTCCTGCTCCTCGAAGCTGTACCCTCGCGCTTCCGAGGGGTTCCTCCCGACCCCACACAGAGGCTCTGGTCCTGTCACAAACTTGGCCCATGACCTGATGCTCACTCTTGGGCCTCGGCTTCCCCACCCACAAAAGGAAGCAGCGGTAAATGATGTTCCCGAAGGTCCCTCCCAATGTGAGTAAATTATGACAGCCTTTACCAAAGTGATCGTTATTCATGGACGAGCGGAAAGTTATAGAATTATTCCTGGTGGGCAGATTCAAACCAAAGTCCTGGCAGGTTTTTCTACACGCCGTGCGACATTTCACGGTACGGTCTAAGTGCAGGGAGTAGAAAGGCAGCCGTTAAAGGTGAGAAAAATAAACAGCTGGGAAAGGATGCCAGTATGAACGGCTCACTCTGACTGCAGGGGGATAATTTTTTTCCAAGTAAGATCATGAGAAGTAGATTTATGTCCCCAGATCCAATGCAAATGCAGGATTTGTATAATAACCATTTATCAGCTCCCAAAGTGCTGATTTATTGGCCCGCCGCCCTACTTTGTATTCTGACGAGCTCAGAAAGTCAACTGACAGCCCAGAAAGAAACACCCTCGGACTCCTTGCAGACGACGGGTATAAATGAGCGCAACCTGATTTTCTGCTCGGCAAAATTAGCGTTTTGAAATTCTCATTAGAAATTAGGTGTTAAAGCTGTTCCCAAACATGACTGTTTGGCCCGTTGCTTTGTTCGTTGTTTGAGTCATTTTGTTTCCCGACCACGTCGGGCCGGGAAATGATGCCTTTGCTTTAGAACATTCTGGGTCGACTTCTTTGTCTCGATTTAACATCAGATCACCAGCCAGGCTGTGCCGAGGTCGTGTTACGGTGCTGACCCCTGCACGGATCTCGCCTCCCACGTGGGGAACGTGGGCGATGTATAGTCAGTCCCAGAATGAGGGGGAGAGGGACCATGAGCCGATCAGCCTACGGCCGTGCACTGAGCCCCTGTCTCGTCTAAGGAGGTGCTATGCCAGCCCAGAGAGGGGGGAGGCAGACATATGACCTGGCTCCTAACACCCTCCCCCACCCAATATTAGTGGAAAACACTAATTCGGGTTTCCCAGATTGTGCGCCCCATAGTACTGGATCGTGGAGTTCAAGGACATGGCCCCAGGCCCTTGTGCTGGGTTCTTGGCTTGCTAGGTCCCACGGAGGGCCTGGGCCTCTGAGATTTGACCACCTGCCATGGGTCTTTGATGCAGCTGGTCTGGGGACAGGCATTTGGGATTCACCGCAGCCTAGGGATCCAGCCATTCCCCTAAGACTGAAGCCCTCGGACAAAGGGTGAGTGGATTAGACCAAAGGGAAGTCAGCAAGAAGGTCAGGACCCTGTTCCTAACTGGGGGAAAGGCCAAGCAGCTTCCTTTTTGCCCTCTGAGTCCGGTTCATCTGCAAATCTCTTGGCTTCTATGTTTCTTTTCTTTCTTTTTTTTTTTTTAAAGATTTTATTTATTTATATGACAGACAGAGATCACAAGCAGGCAGAGAGGTAGGCAGAGAGAGAGGGGGAAGCAGACTCCCCGCTGAGCAGAGAGCCCGATGCAGGGCTCGATCCCAGGACCCTGGGATCATGACCTGAGCCGAAGGCAGAGGCTTAACCCACTGAGCCACCCAGGCGCCCCTTGGCTTCTATGTTTCTTGACTCTGTTGTGCGTCCTTGAACTCTTTAAGCTGCCACTCTAGTCCCGGCTGGCACTGGCTTGGAATGGGCCTCCCGCCTCCTCTCTCTGCTCCTAACGTCTGAAGGAGCTTTTTATAAAAAATTCAGATCTAATATAACATCCTTCTGAGTTCAGTCCTTCAGGCATCCCCACTGCCCACATATCAAGGCTCAAATTCTAGCACAGACAAGATCTTTCGCAGTCCTGTCTACTGGTTTACTGGACACACCTAGCCTCAGGGCCTCTGCCTTTGCTGTGTGCTGGGCTTGCACATCCTTCCCTTGGTCCTTCTTCAAGTCTCAGCGTGGCCCTCCCTTCCTTCTGGGTCCTGTACAAGCAGATACAGATGTGCCTCTCTCTTTGCCCTTGTCACACGGTCTTGTTTTGTCTCTCGAATGACACTGTCATTCAACTGTCTGTCCCCAGTAGCTATGAATTAAGGGCCTAATTCACATTTGTTCAGTGAGTAAGCGTACCCAGAAGGGAGTCCCAGGGGCGGGATGATTCCTACTGGAGCTGATAAGAGGACTGGGAAGGCGGATAGGGTATGCCTACATATTCCAAGGGAGCGGCTCCTAGCCAGGCCCCATCTTGGAATTGTCCCATTTATAGCATAGCCCTTGTTCAACCAGTGGCTTGTGTCCCTCCTGATCTCTGTTCATCATTAATCTTGTTCCTTTGGGGAGCGTGGCTCTGCCCAGGTTGGTAGGGGAGGGGAAGGTAAAGATGCGCATCTCTGGGAGAGGTCCCAGGAGTCCTTCAGGAGGACTGAAGGAGATGGGCTCTAACACAGTCATAGGAGTCTTGAACTAGGAGGGAACCTCCCATGGCCAATCTGAGCTTGTCCGGTTTCATTCACCCATTCATCCATCCATGCATCCGTCCATCTACCCATGCATCCATCTGTCCATCTGTCCATCTGTCCCTCCGTCCGTCCCTCCCGCCCTTCTCTCAGTCTCCATTGTGCGGCGACTTTGTGTCAGGCTCTCTTCTGCAGACTGCAACTTCGACAGAGCCGATGTTCTAGAATCACAAGCAACACGTGGACAGACAACGCAACAACTTTAGAGAGTGACAGGTGGTCTAAAAGCCATCACAGTGGGTAATGGTACAGGGAGGCTAGGCAGGGTTGGAAAAGTTTTTTAGTGACGGTGACTCGGGAAAGCCTCTTGGGGGAGATGACAGATGAGACAGTTAAGTACAGATATAGGAGGGGGGAGAGGGCTTAGGACAGAGGAAACATGGTGAGCCGGTGAGTCAGGGAGGAGCGTCCGACTGGGAAGCAGCGTGGGACTAAGGGGCAGAGCACGGGCCAGTCATGGGGATGGTGTTCAAGTCCCGGCCCAGTCATTTCGTCTCTGTGGGTCCCTGGGAGAAGTACTCACGTTTTTGAGTTTCTGCTTCCCTGTATATAAAACGGGGACACGAAAACCTTAGAGTGTGGCTCTGAAGATGGAGTCATGAGTGCGACATGGCCCTTGGCACAGGGTCGGTCCCCAGGCCCAGATACTTCCACTCCTTTGTCAGTGAAAGTCACAACACTTTTCACATCTGTGTCATTAGGTGAAAAGATTGATCGCCGTGGTCCTGGTAAGCAGATTCAGACTGATACCTCTATCTGATTTCGGTTTCGTTCCGTATTTCAAAAATGCTCTGTGGACTCCCTTTATTATGCATGCCACCCGGCTCTCGTTACCATGACACTGGAAGGTCGCAGCTTGGCTCTGGGCTCAGAAATACGGCACCTGTCAGGCGCGTGATTTAGGAACTTGGCCTTCCTCTGTGGAGCCACGGCACAGTAAAAGCAAGTCGACGATTTAATCTGTGTCTGCTGAAGGAAAGCAGAGAGGAACCGAAAGCTGCTATATTAACAGCAAACTTTCTCAGTGAACGTTTTCGCGGAGATGCTGCCGCATCGCCCGGCTCCCTGCCTCCCGCAGGCTCCAGACAGCCCGGCATCTGGAGGAGGGACTGGAGAGTCCCAACAAGAGGCTGAGACTCCCCCAGACCCAAGGAGCAAACTGTGAACACACGCCCTGCGAGGGTGTGGGACGCTGGGACACGGACACACACACACACACACACACACACACACACACGAGCCCGTCGGCTCAGGTTTGCTGCCTTAGGCTCCCCGGCCCGATCACATCCGCATCTTGTTCTTACTTTCCTTGTCTACGGCCACAAGTACGCGGCTAATGGTTCCACATGTGGTTCTCTGGGGAGACCTGAAAAGCCCAGATTAAGTCGCGTGTGTCCGCTGCCGTGGTGTACACACTCCCCCGTGGCCGATTCCAGATTCCGCGCGACGTCGCGGGCTGCTGGTACCCAGGAAAGCTCGCATGTGCCGGCTCAGGGACACTGCTGCGATGGCATCACCCTGACAGTGACAGTGACCCCATCATCTGCTTGGGCGCTGGATCAGGCCCTGTGTGCTTAATGTCCCGTGTCATCCTTGCCATCGTCGTTTGGGGCAAGGACTGTTATTCCCTGTTCCAGGATGAGAAAGTTGAGGCTCAGAGAGACCGCGTGGCCGGCACAGGCTCACCGTCAGAACGTGGCAGAGCTGGGACTGCAGAACACCTGCTCCTCTCGTGACGGCCCCTGGCCCAGCCCCTATTCCAAGTCCTTGACTGTCTTCCTGGGTGAGTATCTTGCTTCTGAGGGGGCTCATGACTATGGGGTTCCTTCAGGCTTCCCATAATGCTCTTTGCATCTAGAACCTGTCCACCCTGGTTCAGAGCTGGGTCCAGTTGCCTTAGCTGGGCTCCAGAGGGTAGCCTGCACCTCTCACACCATTATCCCTCCATTCTAGCAAAACGCGTCTCCCCACGGTGCCCAGATGAGCCTACGATCATTGCTCTCCCTTCCCCAACAGCTTATCTTTTCCCCCTTAACAGTGATGGTCCATTTAAATCCCACCGCCTCCTACCAGCCCTCCTGGACCACCTCAGTCCCCAGATCACTTCTTCTCTTGGGCTTCTATAGCATTTATGCCTGGACAACTAGCATGGCCCTCAGAGCCAGTGGCTTGTATGGGAACTGTTGTCACCTGGGCTGGATTTCTTACTACGTCCAGGAGACCACAAGCTACCTGAAGGCAGAGACAGCGGGGTGTACAGAATTGTCGAAGAGCCACAAAGAATCACTTGCTCAGACAGGTGTCCCATCACTGTGCCTGGAACAGGACATACCTGACTTCCCATCGTAGAGTACGGAGAGGAAGGGTGCTGCTACTCTGAGGTCTCTGACCCATCCACAGCCTTACGAGAACAAACCCAATCTATTTAAATATATTTTAAAACAGTGAATCTCATTCTCTCGCCACTCTAAACTGGATTTAATTGCCACAAAGAACAGCAGAAGGCCACATCTCCACGGCTGGGTGTGCAAAAGAGAGGCGTTCTTCGGGGTTCTGGGTAAGGCGTAGAAGATACATCATAGGGGCACCTGGGTGGCTCAGTGGGTTAAGCGACTGCCTTTGGCTCAGGTCATGATCCCAGGGTCCTGGATCGAGCCCCGCATCGGGCTCTCCGCTCAGTGGGAAGCCTGCTTCTCCCTCTCCCTACGCCTGCTGCTTCCCCTGCTTGTGTGCTCGCTGACAAAAAAGTAAATAAAATAAAATTAAAAAAAGATACATCATAATTCATGCTCCGATTCACAGACGCTTGGAGGCCAGTTGGGGCTGCCCAACCCAAATTAAGCTGTGACCTTCAGGTGACCTTGGTGGAGCCTCACAGGAGGTTGGCCACCCACGCCTGCCCAGTGCTCATCACCTAGGCGCCCCTCTGTCTGCTCTAACAGCCACCGTGACCACAGACGGTGCAGAGTCCTGACGAGGCATAAATATAGGGCTACGGGTGGTGCAGGTGAGAGCCAGACATAGGTGTGAACGGCCCCCGGTGGGAAGACTCGCGCCTGACGACCGCTGCCTCCCACCCCAGAAGCAGACCTCTGAAGCCCAGTCCCTCTCACACATGCCTGTCGTTCACACGGTGTCATGGAGGGACTTTTGCTCAAGGAAAGAGGCTGTTGCAAGGCCCTGTGGGATTTATCTTCCAGAAGGGACTGGCCCTGACTCTGGGGATGGCACTGAGTCCACCTCTGGCTCTCAGGGTGTAGAAGTCAGTGAGGGCAAAGCTTGACAGATTCTGGAATCTAAATGTCACTGCCCAGTGCGCCTGCTCGACGACATTCCATGGGACCATGTGCCTCTTGTTACGTATTTGTCGTAAGAAACGGCAGAGACGGGAGGAGATGAGTGAGTTGGTTGTAAGAGACATTGGCAGAGCCTGGCCCTCCTCCCCCTGTGGCGCCCACCAGCCAAGTTCCAGCTGCCAGCACCTCTGTTTCTATACCTTCCCTGGTCCAGAGCCCTCTGCCCCCCTGTGCCGCGGGCTGGAAGGGCCTCGCCGGCGACTGATGGGGGCTGGGGTAAAAATTCCCGGGCTCCTTCCCTCCCTGGCTGGAATAAGTCTCCATGGGCTCCTGGGGATCCCACAGGGGGACCGAGCCCCCTTTCTCACATGGTGGCCGGCTGGACAATATAGAGTAGGCTGGTTGCCTCCTCTTCCCTGTCCCGCTTCCCTCTCCCTTGCTGGCAGGTAAGAGATCCCCTCTCAAATGGACTGTCTGCACCCAGATCCTTGTCTCAGTGTCTGCTTTAGGGCAACCAAAACTAAGACAGTTGTGTCGGTAGAACTCCTATCAGACAGGGGTTAATTCTTCTGGAAACCAACTCCTGGAACGGCATGCAATGTCTTCATCGAGGAGAGCAGGGAGTTAATTCCACTGGGCTCCACTGGGCATCTCAACCCTGTGCGAGGAAGGGGAGACTAGCAGGAGCTGCTTGGGAGTCTATGAATGAAAACCCAGAGAGAATGGCTGGCGGGCCTACAGGCTGAGGTTTTAAGGAGCTGCCTCAAGCGGCTGAGGAGGGAGAGCAGATTTTACACACAGGGCAGCTGGTCAACTGGTCTACTTTTTCCTTCCCCCTCCCCCAACCCGGGAAAGGTTAAAGGACCCCACAGTGTCCCCAGGAGAATTAATGAGACGATGTATGAGTGGACCTTTGGTGATTAAGCTGTGTCTATGCAGATTCATTGATGATAACGGAATTCCCACTCCGGTGGGGGGTGCTGCTAGTGGGGGAGGCTGTGCAGGTGTGGGGGCACGAAGGCTATGGGAATTCTCTGTACCTTCTACTCAATTTTGCTCTGACTCTAATGCTGCCCCAAAAATAAAGTCTTAAAAAAAGGTAGACAAGTCTAGGTTTTTGGAAACCTAGTGTTATGGAAAACAAAATGGACTCTGTAAAATGGGAGATTGTATCAGGAAGACGATATTAAAGGTAAATTGCATATACTGTGAAAGAGGTTCACCATATCTGATAGACCATTCATCCATCACGGAGGGAAGATAATCACAAAGCGGGAAGGGGGAGGGCAGCGGCCACCTTCCCCACCTTCCCAGCCCCTCCCTCCCACTCCCACCAGGACATTTCTTCTTCCTTCATTTTGGTACAAACACCCTGACTGCCGCTCCCCCATCCGCATGACAGTCAGCCTGTCCTCAAGGTCAACCATCCCCTGGTACGTGGGGGTGCTCTGAGTCACTCATATCTGACTCTGGGCCCGGACAGACCACTGGGACCCAGGCTCCCACCTCACCTACTCGTGACCTTGTCTGATTTTGTGAGCTGCTATAGAACCTTCCTTTTTTTTTTTTTTTTTTTTTTTGGCATTTTTTTTTTCAGAGTTACTTTCTACTATTGGTCCCCAACCCCAACAGATAAAAAGCCTGTTTTGGAAACAGGACACTATTGGGAAACACACCTTACTAATGCTCAGTGGCAGGTGCCGAGGGTCAGGGCCTGGGGGTTCAGCTCATGCCCCCGGCCGCTGCGACCTGCGGAAATGCCTGCAGAGGTGGACACCACGGCTCACAGGAAGTCCTGGTCCTGCCCGCCAGGGTTAGGTCCGCAGAGATAAAGCGGATGGGCTCCCGAAACCCAAGCAGAGACTACAAGGAAGCACTGTCCAGTCCCCCTCGCGGGAAGGGGACGTTAACCTCCGAGGAGAAAGCAGAGCTGGAGTTCGCCCTAAGTAACTGGGCGCAGAGTACGGGAACAGCCCCAGGCATTTTTACGTGGAATTTAATATTTACGCCAGCCTGAACTCGTGGCAGTAAAGCTCTGTTTCCTGTCTTCTTGGGGAACGAGGTGGGGGCATTTACCAGCAAAGGCAGGCGGGCATGAATGAAGAAGGCTTTGGATGATAGCAATAAACCCTCGCTCTCGCTTTATCCCGTCCTCGCCGGAAAGCCCTTGCTCAGCAAGTAACAATTACCTGCGATTACACACCATGTGCACAAACAGGCCGCTCGCAGGGCGCACTCGTGCTTTCTCCTTTCGCTTAAAAACCCAAGACGGATGGAAAAGGGAGCTCGAGAAATGTCTAAGAACTAAAGACAAAGGGGGTTTCTCTAGCCCAGGACGAAAATAGATGTGAATCATCAGAACCCTCTCCTTACAGGAGGCCAAGGAGGCACCCCCCCACCCTCAAAGCTGCTCAATGTAAACCAAGAAAATCCACAGTCTCCAGGATGTCAGACCCTCTGCATATATAGTCATGGATATTCAACAGTCCTAGAGTCTTATTTTGTGATGCTGAGCATTATATAGTGACATTATACAGTGACATTATAAGCAATGTTTTAAAACTGTCTATCCTCGTGATAGTAGAGAATCTTTATCAACAGGTAAATACCCTCATCTTTAGTGACAGACAGAAGGCATCCCATGGTCGGTGGGCTGGTGACGGGGTATCTGCAAGGCGTTCGGCTGTAGGGAACCAGAGGAACGGTGTCCCCGCTTCTCTCCACTCCCCTCCAAATACCGCGGCGAGAGCAATCTGGACTTAGGAGAGTGTGCTCAGGTAGCTGGTCACTTTGAAAGAAGCTTCATAGTTTTTTTTTTTTTTTTAAATGCCAGTTACACATCCCTGAGAGTACAGATTTTACATCTGCTGAGTATTTCTGTCAATAATAAGAACCGTGTTTTAAGGACATGGATATTACTGGCAAGTCGGGGAGGCAATGTGATGTTCTCAATGTTTCTAGCAGACACAGAAAGGCCCGAAGTGCCATTCACTACCCCGTGACTTGCAGCGGCCGTGACTATGGTAGCTTCTGCTATATGTCCCCCTGCCTCCAGTCAGACCACCTGGCTTTGCTCTGGGAAGCCAGCCTTCTACCAGGCTTTGGGGGAGGCTGCTTCTGCACTGGTTCCCTGGGTCTGACGCAGGACTCTGGCGTGTGGTTGGTGTAGACTGGAGCCCTGGTGTGCTCTGGACCAGGAATGCTGCTGGAAGCCTGGGGAGGAAGCTCCTTGGGGATGCAGAGCTCCTGAGCCGTGTACCCCGAGCTCCTGCTGGCGGTTTGCTATTTGATGTCAAGTCCTGTTTGAGAGCAGAGTGGTGGGGAAGCAGAGTGAGCGTGCAGGAGGAGAGAGGACCCCTGAGAAGTGCACCATTGTGGCACCTGCAGGGCTGACGTCACTGGCGGCACTGTCCTGGCTGGCTGGCGGGCATCCCTGCCAACGGTTTCTACATGGGTATTGCCCTTGCACACTCGGATCCTGCTTGGGCTAAAATCACACCTTCCCCTGGATTTCCCAGTTATGGGAGCTAACCAAGTTTCCTTTCATTCTCATGCCATCTTGAGTTAGGTTTCATTTGAAACTACAAGAGTTCTGAGGGATGAATCCACCACCGTCCGTGGGAGTAAAAGCTTTGGGAGCAGGCCTTCTGACCGTGGATTTGAAAATGACACCTTCTCTCTTAGGGGAGGGGAATTCGAAAGCTGCGAAGGTCTAGGATGGCCCTTCTTGGAAATGCCCCTCCCTCCCCAACCCTGTAGTGCTCACGAGGAACCAGCTTGAGCTCATCAATAATAAGTCAACACAATGTCGTTTCCCATGAGAAGCAGGTGTCTTCCCCAGGGACTCAGGTGAGGCAGTGGACACTGTCCCGTGAGAAGATGGGAGGTGATGGGGGACGTCTGACAACTTGGTGAGCTTCCCTGCAGCGGGGACCGTTTCTAGTGGGTGCTAGATTAGTCTACCTCCGCCTGCGAGGTCAGTGGGGACTGGGGCATGGTGGGCAGCGAGAGGATGAGATGAAGCTGGGGTGAACGGGGTGGGGGGTGAGGGAGGCAGCTGCTCCTGAGTCGGGCTCCTGTGTTTGCTGTCAGGTGATGGGCACAGGCTGACACACCCTGCTCCCTGGCCGCTGGCTCCATCCATACTCAGTTCGTCAGCAGAAAGCCTTGAGGGCTCAGATGGTTCTGAACAGAGGCACCTGTGCCCCGAATCCCAGTGTTTGAAAGCAAAGATCCCTCTGCTTCACATTTCTTTTCCGGTGGCTTAGAAATGCGCCATCACTCAGAATCGCGTGGCAGAATGTTTTTTACCCTTTTAATAAAAATCCAAGTGATGTACCAATGAACTTAATAGGGCTGAATTTTTAGAGAAGCAGTGTGGTTTGATACAGCTCTCTCTACTTTCATTACGCCCGTGTTTCACATACTACGTGGCAGATAGGACGAGCGGCGAGCTGAGCAGAGAGTCTCGCTACCCAGAACTAAACAATGTCTGTTAACACAGACAATCGAGTGGCAATAGGTATGACCTTTTTCCAGGAAGGGGGAGTGGAATAATGCAGGTGGAACAGAAAACACTCCCTCCAACTCTGCGGCAAGGCGCTCTGCTCGGTCGGTGCGCTGCCCCTGGGAGGGGTACGCCCGGGAACATGGAATAAAATGGGATGGGGAGCTGCCCTCCTGATTCTCGCCCCGGGAGTCTCCTTTCTCTAATATGCAATTCACTGAGGGAATGTACGGGGGTTTTGCTTTATTTCTATTTTTTCTTAGCCACATGCCTCATTTTCCATCAGCCTGGCTGCCCAGAGAAAAGAATCTACTTCCTGATCTGAGCCCAGCCGGCCCCCATGCAGGGGTGCGTGCGCGGTCCTGAGGGCTGGTTCTCAGGACATGGTAAAATCCACCAGAGCTCCGAGGGGCACTGAGATGCAGGGGTTCTCTCCTACCTGCCCGAGGCCCCTTGAAAAGACACTGCTCTGAATTCTAATGGTGTCTGTTATGGGCTGAATTGTGTCCCCCAGATTCTTACATCGAAATCCTAACCTCCTGGCACCTCAGAATGGGATCGTATTTGGAGACAGGGTCTTTAAAGAGGTGATTGAGTTAAAATGAGGTCCCAGCTTGCATTTTCTCCCTGTGTCGTTTGCTCACAGAAGATGGTGCACAAAGGGGGGTTTTCTTCCTCTGGCCTGCCTAACTAGTTACAAGGCACATGACCATGGAAGAAAAGAGAAAGGTAGACTATTGACTTCCAATGGAACATCCCAGAATCTCCCTGTGCCCGAATTCATGAGGACTACTAACTGGAGAACCCAGGGAAGGGCCCCTTCAGCTGTTCTGCACGGGGCTGTGGCCCAGTGTGATGGCTCCTGCTGCAAGCCAGGGTGTGCTGTGGCCACTTCACTGTCCCCAGGGTCCAGGTCCCTGGGGCCATGTTCTGGCAGCCAGGAAGGGAGCTCTTCCTCGAATTCTGCCCTGTCCATCCTGGTTGGGTCTGCTGGAGGGGACTTCCTCCTCCTTCCAAAAGCTGCAAGATGGCAATCATGCCTGTCCCTCTTGTGTTCCTTCTCCAGGCCCAGCTTCTTCCATGTGCCTCATATCAGAGGGTTTCGAGCCTTGCCTGTCCTTAATAACAAACGTCCTAGTCCTTTTTACTGAGTGCTTCCTTGGTGGCAGTCGCTATGCGAAGCCCTTTGTGCTTGTGGAGCTCAGACACATCATGATCTTGGGAATCCCATCTGAGATGAAGATACTCTAGGCTTGGGGAGGCCACCTCTGTTTCCCCAAGTTTCATGGTTGCTAAGTGGCTGGATAGTCTGGTTTTCTGTGATTCCAAAGTCCTCTCCCCGCTGACCCCTTTTAAAATTGTGGCAAGATACCCATAAAGATTAACTACCTTAACCATTTTAGGTGTACAGTTTGGTGCTATCAAGAGCACTCATAATATTGGGTAACCCCCACACCATACAACACAGAAGTCTTCTTGTGGAACTGAAACTCTAACGGCTCAATAATGAGCGCCCCATCCTGGTGCTCTGCCCATCCCCCACCCCCATAACTGGTGACCACCCTCCTAGCTGGTGTCCTTATGACTCATATAAGTGGAACTGGATAGGATTTGGGTTTTTGTGGCTGGCTTATTTCACTGAGCAGAATGTCCTCAAGGTTTATCCCTGTTATCGCTGGTGTCAGAAAGTCCTTCCTTTTTAAGAATGAATAATATTCTACTGTCTGTACATGACACGAGGGCTTATCCATTCACCCATGGATGGATGCCTGGGTTGCTTCCACATTTTAGCTAATGTGAATAACACTGCTATAAATACGAGTGTACAGATATTTGAGACCCTGCTTTCAATGATTTTGTGTTCCCAGAAGTAGAATTGCTGGACCAAATGATAATTCCATTTTTAATTTCTTGAGGAGTCATCATCCTGTTTTCCATGGCAATGGTATCATTTTAAATTCCCAAAAACAGTGCATAGAGTTCCAGTATCTCCACATCCTGGGCAACACTTGTTATTTCTTTTCCTTCCTTCTCGTCTCTTCTCTTTTCTTTCTCCCTCCCTCTCTCTCTCTCTTTCTTTTTATTCTAACGAGTGTGAGTTCGTATCTTGATGTAGTTTTGCTTTGCATTCCCCTAATGATTAGTCCTGTTCGGCATCTTTTCATGAGCTTATCGGCCATGTGCGGATCTTCCTTGTAGAAATGCAAAGTCCTCCATGTGACGATCCCAAACAGAACTTTTTCCCGGGTTGCCCTCCTTGAACACACTTGAGTCTGGCAGCAACCCTCTGAAAAAGAGACGCCCAGAGCAGCGCGGAAGCCCAGCTCACAGGATGGTGGCCCCAGTTCCATATGCCAGGCGTTACACTTGGAGATTCTCTTAGCTTCTCTTAGAGCCAGAAGATACCTTTGCCCAAGACTGAACTTGCAGTCAGTGAAAGTCTCCAGGCCCTTGAAAGGTGCCTTGAACTGGTGTAAAGCCAGCTCTCTCATTTTGAGTCAGAGGACATTTGGCCATGTTTCAGCCTGTTGTTCTATCACAGGGTCTCTTGACTTTGGCACTGCTGACTTTTGGGGCTGGATAATTCTTTTTTTTTTCTTTTTTTTTTTTTTTACAAAGGGGCTGAACTATGCACTGTGGGAAGTTCAGCTGTAATTCTGGCTTTTGCCTGCTCGAGGCTGGTCTCACCCCCTCCCAAATGTTTTAGATGTTGCCCGATGTCATGAGGGGGGGGCAATATCACCCCTGATGAAGAACCGCTCTTTTAGTATATTTCAGACATCTAAAGATGGGTGACTTCTTCTTCTTCTTCTTCTTCTTCTTCTTTTTTTTTTTTTTTTTTACAATGTGGGGATATCCAAGATTTTCTAGTAATGAATAATGTTTCTTAAAAGTCTCTGTTCTTTCCATGAATCCAGACAACTAGAGAAAGAGGTGGACATAATGAACTGGGAGAGAGACAGGGTCAGGAACTGAGAGGAACAGTTCCCTATAGATTTGCCATTTATCTGACACCGACAAGGGCCCACCGAATGCAGAGCGAGCGCTTGGGTTCTGTTACATGGAATGATGAGGTCCACGAATCAAATATTTATTTCCTTGTAGCGAGAATGAAATTATTCATTTCATTCTCCTACCAGCCCGCATGACTAGCTCTGGACAAATAGAAACAGGTCTGGTTTAAGAGGCTCACCGCGGACAATGGCAGAGCATTGGTGCTCTAGACAAAGAAATATACAAGGTCCTGGTGGACACAAGGATGATTGAGACACACGTCCTGAGCCAAGGCAGGGTTTCCCAAATAACAATCAGTGCCTGAAGTCGGACGCTCGGTGTGGGAGATGTGAGGTGTGTGTGGGGGTAAGGTTGGGTAGGCAGTGCGGATCAAAGGGAGATTTCTAGCGACTCTCTTCGACCGGAAGAGAGAAAAGGATGGCAGCTGTAACAAACTTCTACAAACCTAGTGACTTAAAACAATGCAAGTTGATTATCTTGGCGTTCTGGAGGTCAGAGTCTAAAATCAAGGTGTGGGCAGGGCTGCCTTCCTTCTGGGGGCTCTAGGGATGAATCTATTCCTGTGCTTTCCATGGCACCCAGAGATGCACCCATTCCTTTTCTCAGGGTCTCTTTGTGGCATGGTCCCAACCTCTCATCACATCTTCTCCAGCTCTGATCCTCATACCTCCCGTTCTGAGGATCCTAGGGTTATGTTGGGCGCCCCCCTTGGATGGTCCAGGGTCGGGTTATGGCTCAAGAGTCCTAATGAGTCACAGCACAGAGATTCTCTTTACCCCAGAGGGTCACACATTTGGAGGTCCCAGGGACTGGAATGGGGGCATCTTCAGGGGCTGGGGGGCCGAATCAGCATAGCATGGTGAGCAGGAAGAGAAGGCTGAAGGCTGTGAATTCACAAAGGATGTGGCTAGGAAGACAGCAGGTTCTTGCTAAGATACAGATCGCCTGATCCACTGAACAAGCGGGTAAATGTCCGCTGTGCAGGAGAAGCTCCTTTAGGGCCGCGTCCATCCCTTCTCCTTTTGCCTTGCCTCTCCCCCACCCCCCAAGCAGAACTGATGTGCCACCAACATGGGGCCAAGGCAAGAGGAGGTACAGCTGGGCCATCCCTCTGTCACTCCTCTGCTGCCCAGAGGACACAGCTTGTTTCCGGCTACTGTGGTGACAAGCAGCAGGAGACGGCCGAGAGCAGCTGTCAACAGCAGAGAATGGAGAGCAAGTCCTCCCCAAGACTGGGTCCCAAACACGCCCTAACCCCATCCCTACGGAGAGTCAGCAGTGGCCTTCCTTAGTTCTCAAGGGCACAAGCCCTAGCTTGGAAGAAACAGAAAATGTTTGCTAGGATATTAGAAGAGGCTCATGTCCTGGGAGCTACAGCAGGAGGGCATTGGCTGGCAGGGGCTGTTGCTAAGGTGCACGCTTCCCAGCACATGTGTATAACCTCTTGTCCTCAGCTACATTTTTTGCAAAGTGAGGACAGTAGGCCCTGTCTCGGGGTTGTTGAGAAGACGAAATGATGAAACATGCAGAAAATGCCTGGCACTTAGTAGTTGCTCAATAAGGCTTAATTCTGTTTTTCTTTGGCTTTCCATCTGATATCACTGCTTTTCTTTTAAAATCATACATCTTAATTAAAAAAAAAACACCTTTATTTTTGTAGTTTATTTTCTTGGTGACTCCTGGAGGGAGGTACAGTGGTCACGGGATGACGGGTGGAAAGCCCAGAAGACAGAAAGCCTCGAAGTGCAGTGAAATGTTCAGTTCATTTACTAGCCTAGAATGACCACCTGAAAAACCTCAAATTCCATCCTCAAAGTCTGTTGAAGCACCAGAGGAGTGAACAGTTTAGCAAACTTTGTGAAAATACACAAGCCCATGTAACTTGAAGGGGGGATCTTCGGGTTCAGAGAGAAGTCATCAGACGATGTCAGAAAAATCTGGACGTTTCCAAGTTAACGCTGGCCCCTCTAGGAAGTCCCAACCCAGGGACCATAGGTATCAGCCATGTGCTGGAGGCCAGCTTTGATGATACGTAACAATCAGCGGGATTTCACTCACACACCAAAACCATTTTCCTGAAATTGGACCCTTATTATTAAGTTAATAGAAAAAAATTCCAATTGAACCTTGGAAGATTTTTTTGGCTATTACAGTAACATAGATTTCAATTTGGTGGAAAGTGAGCACTGAAGGCTTTCAACAATTTTCCAACAGAGCTTAAATTCAGTTCTAAGAACAGTCCCTATGTCATCACCAGGAAAGGAGTCTGTAGTCCCTGGAAATGCACTAAGGGAACAGTACCGCTGTCCCCTGCATCTGGGCCCAGAGTGGCAGGGTCGTGGTGGGCTGGGTCGCAGAACGAGTCCCCATCTGGTGCGGGAGCAGCGCGTGCCTTGTTGAGTTTACACGCTGGGCACGCGGTAAAGATGTCCCTCCACACCCTAACCTGTCCTTCCCAGGACACGAGTCTCCGCCTGTAACTGGCTTGTTCCGTGGGATTTGAAGAACTATCTGAGTGCTCCCATTCTGGCCTTATGGCGAGAATGACAGTGCCTTTTATTGTCCTGGTTGGGCTAATCATTGATATTTTTGTTCATTATATCGGTTGTCTGAACAGCCCAACAACAGCGGATTAAAAACTCCACCTGAGAAAAACGTTTGAAACACACATCTCTCCCTTCACTCACTCGAAGTGCTTTTATCTTCCAAATCGTTCTGGAAATCAGTTGCAGGTGCACAGGGCAACACGCGCTCCAGCCCCCCTCCCCAAATGCTCTTGGGAGAAGGGCCCTTGTCATTTTTTTTTTTTAAAGATGCCAGGAAACGTCTTTATAGGACCTACAGAGGGGAAAGGCTTTTTCATTTCTCCTTGTAAAGAAAAGCGCTGTCTGCAGGGTTAGCTAGATGGAGTTTCCCAGGATGTATTTTGTGCAGCTGAATGGATGTTCTGACAGCGGAACGGGATGCATCCCGGGCGACACGTGCTCGTTTGCACCCAAGACGGGCTCAGGGGCCCGGTGGTCTAGGCCCGTGTTCGCATTCCTCTAAGATTAGAAAAGGAACCCAGTGCCTCTGGGTGAGTCTGCGGAGAAAAAGATGAGCTTCCTTACGGTGCCCTTGTTTCTTGCTTCTTTAAACAGTTATTTTTTGGTTTATAAAAGCGACGTGTTCAGCCTAGAAAACTTGACAATACAAAAGCAGAGTGGGAAGAGAAAGAAGAAAACTCGTCCGTGCTTTCAGGAACCCAGGAGAATCACTCCCAACCTCGTGGGTTATTTTACTCAGGAGCGTCTCTACGTGGGATTTAAATAATTGGGGTCGTACAGGTGGCCGGCTTTGATATCCCACTTTTTTCGTTTCACTTTATATCGGGAACAATTTCCCTTGGCTTAACTGTTCTTACAAAACCAGGGCTTAATGACGGTACATTCGTCCATCACAGGGCTTGACCCACTATTTATTCAACCCGCCTCCTGTTGGGGTACACTCAGGCTGTTCCCTAACTTTCTGCTGTCAGGAACAAGGCTCCAGTGGAGAACTCTGCAGGAAGGTCCCTGCTTCCCGGTACCTAAGCCTGACACCACCATTTCTGATGATTTCTTGGAGATGAATTCCTAGGAGTGGAATTACTCATCTCGGAGAGTAGGACTGTTGGAGAAAGGCTGCTACATAACACAACATGGCTTTCAGACCGTGTGCCAACGTGCCTTCCTCACCTTAACTCTGTTTTAAAATCACTACTCGACTCAGTGCATTTTCCTCGTTGCAGGGACCTGGCAAAGAGGTGGGCGAATCAGGGAGGGATGCTCTCACTAGCCTCGTTATTGGAATCCCGGAGATGCCGGCTCTTAGGTCCAGCGGATGGGCTGGGGAACACTGCCCATTATTCAGAAGGCCTCGGGCTCCACTCTCGTGACCTGCCCCTCATCCCTGCCTCAAATTCCACGTGCACCCCAGGCACATGTGGCGGTGAGCTGTTTCTATCGGGGAATCTCTGTGGCCCGTGTCGGTGCTGCTGGTGCTGGTGGCCAAAGGGGGCCAGGTTCCTTGCTACCTTTCCGCACTCCCAGCCTCCGTGCTCGGAAAGCCTCTCCTCTCCGGCAAGCCACCTGCTCCGTTCCAGAGTTAATTCTTAAGATGGAGCCCAAGGGAAGGCAGAAGAGGACCATCCCTGGGGGAAGGATCCAGAGCACGTGGATTGCCCTCGAGCTTCTCCCGGCCAACATGATTTTCTACCTGGGTGTCCAGGTGGGCTGCACTTCTCAGCTTCCCCTGCAGCTAGGCTGGGGTCTCAATGCCACTTCTGGCTCCAGCCACAAAGCCTCCGGAAGAACCTCCTCCTCCTTTGTGCACAGTGACTCCACAGGCCACACCCGGAAGGGACAGCCCCGCAAGGTGGAGGAAGCCAAGGAGGTCTGATGCTCAAATGATGTGGGACGGAGCCATCTGCCCCTGCCCCTTTCTCATCACTGGCAGTGAGTGATCTGAGTGAACAATAAATATTGTGTTAAGCTGTTGAGACTGGGGGGCTGTCCTTGCTAAGACTCGCACTGACAATTTCCATCTAACTGGGTGCATGCATGCTGAAAGTTGGGTTAAGTTATGCAGGAAGGCGAAGTCCCCACTGGGGCTGGGAGTGGGTGGGGAGAGATGGCTTAGAGGACAAGGTTTTGTTTGCAACGATTCTGGAAGGATTACAGTCATGGCTAACACGCACTGGTTCCTACTATCTTCCAGATGCTGTGCTGAGAGCTTTGCCAGATCAGCCCTTTTAATCCTTCCGATGACGCTAGGTATTATCTCCTTTTACATCTGGAGAGAATGAGACCAGCAGAGGCTAAGTGACTTGCCCAGAGTCCCACAACTCTCAGAGGCAGGCCAGACATTAAATCCTGCTTGCAAAAGCATGACTCTGACCACTATGTTCCTGCAGGTTTCAGCCACGTGGCTGTTATATGGAAGGAGATACGGGGGAGCCACTCGGTGCGAAGGGGCAGGGAGAAGGAGACGTGCAGAATACTCAGCATCGAAGATGGCAGGGGCGCTGGGTGTGATGGGCCTGGCATGGAGAGCTCTGGTGGGTCCTGAGGGAGTGGCTGGGGGGCAGGGTGCCCAGGGTGCCCGTCTGAGCACGCAGACACAGGAGAATGGGACACACGGGAGAGCCACCAGATGTTGGCAAATCCACACAAGGGCTCTGGACGGTCTTTTGTTAGCTTAAACACCTGTGCCCTCAAAGGCCTGTGCCCAACTTTGCCGGGAGAAGAGCTGCACACAAGGCTTGGCCTGCGCCTGGTGGTGGGCTCTGTGATGGCACAGAAGATGCACTCCCTGGATACCTGTCACCCGAGCAAGCGGATGAGCGAAACACGCAAATAAGTCATTTAGAGGAGAAATGCATCAGGAGCACGGACCCGTCATCCGACTTCTGTATGCAGCCCCCTCCCCCCACCCTGGTCACCTGTCCCCTCGCCATTTCTGTTCCCAGACATCCCGACACTGAGGGCCTCACCCTCCCAGCGACGGAAGGTCAGTAACTGCAGCCCTCCCAGAATTAAGTAATGACAAAGTGAGTTATTATCCCGCCCGGCTTCTGCTGGGGACGTAACCTGTAGCCGGGACACCTCTCTGTTGGAACGCTCACACGACTGTCTGGGCAGTGACATGAAAAATGTTCCCTAGAATTCCCCGGCTTGCGGCCATACATCCTCAGTCCTGACGCTGCGCTTTGGGGGGGAACAGTGTGGTTTTGTTGAGAAGGAGGGGACGTGCAATTAGATTCCTCTTAAATGTTACATTCATCCTTGTTAATCAAAGATTAGTACCTCTTAAAAAATAAACACAGCTCAGGTCCCTAGGAAGCTGACAGTAGCTCCCACGGCCTGCTTAATGACACAAAATGAAACAAAACGTGCCTTTCTGCCTCTTGAGTGTGGAATTAACACGATGAAATATAATGGCGGCCGGATCTGGGGGGTAGGACTAAAGGGGACTTTTAATTTTCTTCTTTATTTGGCTCTGTGTTCGTGACTTTTTCTACAATGAGCATGCATTGCTCCTTAAAAGGCATTTAAAGGGGCGCCTGGGTGGCTCAGTAGATTAAGCCTCTGCCTTCGGCTCAGGTCATGATCTCAGGGTCTTGGGATCGAGCCCAGCATTGGGCTCTCCGCTCAGTGGGGAGCCTGCTCCCCCCCACCCCACTCTGTCTACTTGTGATCTCTGTCAAATAAATAAATAAAATCTTTTTAAAAAAAGGCATTTAAATAACTAAATATGAGAAATATGAGACTACACTCTAAATACCTGTAAACAAAACAAGTAGAGGGAGACTTTGCCCAAACCCCACTCTCATTCCACTCCCCAGAAGGAACCCCTATAGTTGGCCGGATGTCTGTCCTTCCAGATGACTTCCTGAGTGTTTTCCATCAATTCCCATAACACCTATTAGATCTGGAAGCAACTTTTTATTTGCTTCCTTCCTGATTCTCTGACTGTTCCCCAAGAGGAAGGCCTTGCTTGCTCGGTTCCTCTCTCACAACAGCACCCGGCACACAGTAGGTGCTCATTAAACAATTATTGAAGCAGCTCAAGGACGGGAAGGCCTGGATGGGGGGAGGCATGCTGTTAAAATCACCGGCGCCTTCTGGCGGTGGTGGGGGGCCCTTTTGGTCTTCGGATGGGTTTCCATGTTCCATCGGCTAGAGGTGAGCCTGAAGCCCACTGGGGGTGGGAGCTGGAGAGAACCAGTTACTCTGCAGAAGGTCCCTGTTTCTGCTCTTGAGGGAGAATCGTGACACAGGACACCGACATGGGCGAATCACAAAACAACTGTGCAGAGCAAAAGACACCAGAGAAAAAAAAGAGTCTATGCTCTAGGATGCAATTTATATCAAACTCTAGAAAACATGCTCTCCTCCACAGGGACTAGGCACCAAGCCACGGATGCCCGAGGGGGAGGGGGCGGGAGGGAGGGTCACAGAGGGGCATGTGGGGGGGGGTGCGACAGGGGGAGACTGGAGAGAGGAGAGGAGTCACCATAGGTGCTGAGGTTGGGGTGCTTTGGGGGAACATATCCTGCAAAAAACATAGAGGGAAGGGGCCCTGAGAAGGATCTGCGGTTGGGGACCGTGGGGATCCAGCCTGAAGCAATTTGGGGCCATGTCACCGTCTCCTCCTCACACCTCCAACATCCTGCTTTTGCTGGTGACGGTGAACGTGCACGCGCAGGCGTATGTGTGCATGTGCGTGTGCCTGGGTGGGAGGGGGACGGAGCAAAAGGGCGCGCACAGGATGGCGAGACAACGAGGAAGCGGAAGGAACTTGTCAGGAGTGGAAACTGGGAGCCACAGCGCGGGGCCTCTTTCTCTAGCCCTCTGGAACCTGCAGGAATCCTAGGGAAGCCTCGGGTCTGCTCCCGGGCACGGAGTCAGGATTTATCACAAGTTTATTTAAGTCTCCAGGGCTGACATCTGGATGCTGCCCGCGCACTCAGAGGCTGCTTTACTGAATGAATACAGGACTATTGTTTTGATTGATTGTCAGAGAAGCAACTGCCCCCACATTGACTATTGACGATGGACGTCGAACAAAGACTGATGGCCTGTCACTGGGCCTTAGATCGCCTTGCATCTGGCTGGCACGTTTCACAATGCCTGTGTCCTGGAGTCACACGTTTAGCAAGGGTTGGTTGGTGGCTCGCTATGGGGGCAGGCACTGTGCCAGAAGTTGGGAGAAAAGAGTCCATGTGACCCAGGTCTTTCTCAAAGGGCTCAGGGTGCGCAGAGGACCACAGAGACCCCATCACACAGGAAGGGACCTACTGCAGAGACTGGCAAACTGGTCCAGAGGCCAAATCTGGCCCTCTGCCTGTTTGTGTAAATAAAGCTTTATTGGAACACAGCCACGCCTATCAACTGATAGGGCAGCTTTAGCATTATAACAGCAGAGTTGAGTAGTTGAGCCTGAGACCCTGTGCCCCACAAAGCCTCTATTCCTTATCATCTGACCCTTTATGGGAAAAATTTGCTGACTCATACTCTAATAGCAGAAGCTGTGATGGAAGCAACAAGTCACCGGCCCTGCTTGCTATCAAAGCAGCTCTCTGTGTTCTAAGTGAGTGGGCTCAGTGGGTAAGAGTCTTCCCAGGACTACCTTTTTGGCCCAGAGAGAAGCCAAATGGCTTCCAAGAAAGATGTTCTGCCCACCTCATGAGTTTCTCCGAGGCAGCAGTACTGTGAACACTCAGGTGATGTCATCTCCCTACCGAGGGGGCCATGATCCTCCCTCCAGGAGGTTCAGCAGAGCCCAGGTGCCTGGGGCACGGGGAGAGAGGGAAGCATCGTTTATCTTCTTAAGCTCGAAGGGGAGGTTCACACCAAAGAGGAGCATCGAATGATAATTAAACAAAAATACTGAATTGGCACTCATTCCCACTGTTTCTTAGAGTCAGACCCTGATGGAAATCCCTTTCTAGATTTTGCAAAAAGGAATTAAATATTAACCACCGGACAGGATTCACTGTAGTCTAAAGCCTGCTGGAAAACTGGCTTTGATGATGATTGCTTATTTCCAATTTATTCATGAATTAAACAAAAATGTGTTGACTGCCCATGACATGTCAGGCACGGTTCAAGACTCCTGCGGCCCCTGGCTCCAAGGGGCTCACAGCCCAGGGAGCGGGCAGACAGGCAGCAAGCGTGCAGGCAGGCAGGGGCCGTCCATCCTCGCTACCCCACACAGCCCTGGTCTAGGCACCAAGAATATCGAATGAGGGACCCCAGCCACTGCTCCTGGACCACACAGAGGATTAGGTTCCTGCGAGCCTCTGGTCACCTTTTTGTCAACTAAACCACCCATTACCTGATTTTACGTGCGCTTCTGTTTAAAGACACTGTATGTAACACACGTGGTTGATGGCCACCATTGAACGCATGGCCAGCAGACTGTAACTCGGGCGTGAAGGCAGCTCGTCTAGCACCCTGTTTCCTCCACGAGGCCCATCCCTGCCTTCTTGCACGGAGGAACACCAGGCAGCACGATTCCAAGAGCCACTGGAGACAGGAACATCGCCACCCAAAAGCACAAGAATGCAAAAAACGTGGCGCCAAACAGACCTCGAGGGCACACCGCTTTACTGTATGAGAACGGAGACAAGAAGGTCGAGCATGGCCTGTTTTGACCTCAGCTGGAAACGTGCGACAAGCGTCTCCACTTTGCTGCTGTTCTGCGAGAATCCGCACGTGACCATGAAAACACCGCCAGTATTTTGGGTCACAATTAAATTTTAGCATGTTGCCTTTGCAAATACAGCAGGTGTGAATAATGAGGATGGGTGCGATTCGAGGCAGGGAGAATGATTTCTTTCTTTTTTCTTATCTTTTCTTTCTTTTTTTTTTTTTGCAGGGAGAATGATTTCTGTACAGTTCCCAAGAGGTTAGAAAACACCGGGGGTGGGCCACGTGTTTGGAGCGGAGAGAGGCGAGAGAAAGGGAGAGAGAGAAGCCATCAGATGGCCAGACCAGCAGAATACTGCATGGACAGACACTAGGAGGAGGACAGCTTGGAAGAGGGATGCCAGTGGGGGCAATTATGACCGTCTAGGTGAATAGGGTGTGGGTTAGACCAAGCGCACTCAGCGGAGTCCCAAGAACGCAGAGACCGAAGAGGTCATCGCTAAGACGAGTAGATGTACCTTCCCGGTAACGAGACAATCTATGTATTATTTATTTTGTGAGCTGGAGAGGTCTAATTTTTAGACAGTAAGGGTGAAATGTCTTACAGTAATCACTCGCCCATAGATGGTCTTTGGCAGCCGCTCAGAGAACAGCTCATTTCCATTCCAGAGAACAGCTCATTTGTGGGCGTCCCATGAAGGACACTCAGAAGGACACCAGCGGGGGCCCTAAGAGCCATATTTTTCAGCTCTTCTCTCTCTACTGGGTCCTCTGGTCCTCCCATCTCTACAGATTTCGAAAGAAGCCCCAGACACAAAGAATTCAAGGAGAGAACAGAGAAAACACTGACCCTCTGAATGCCAACCCTCAGCTTAGCTGGAGAAATAAAGATCCTAATCGGAATAGAAATTTAAAGACATTTTATGGGACTTAAAGAGAATGTACATTGCACTGTTGCAGATTTTTTTTTTAAATGATGGTTTCCCCTTTCTCAAAATAAATAATTTCCTTATTAAAAAACTCTTTGACATAAGCATGTCTGAATTAGAATCCTGTCCCTTCCACTCACTAACTTTTCGACCCTGACGTATCTGGGTCCCTCGCTTCCTCTTCCGTAGGGTGGGGGCGACCATACCCACTGCTGGGGCATCCAGGGTGGGAATGTGATAAAACACGGTGGGATTTCTAGATGTTGTATTTAGTTACTTCTCACATTTGCCTCTCCTATTATTTCATTGTGTTTCATTTATGTTCAACGTTCCTGCTCTTCCTCCCCAATCATCTTAAACGTTATTTTACAGCCTTGTTTATTTTTATGTGTATTTATTTATTTAGTCCACAGATCTCTCTTGCTTTCCTTTGGAGCTTGGCTATGGATTCCGTGGGTGAGGAGGGTTACAGTTACCCCGTCATTTCTCACTCTTGTAGAAAGGGCATCTGCCACCTGGATGCACGATAAGGCCTGGCACAAAGGGTCTCCATGCGGTCTGGGTTCGGCTGAACGTACGTTCACACCTGCCCCCGAGCCACAAAGTCGCAGAGCATTTCTGATCCCAGCCATTCAATTTGCAGAAGAAATGGGCCCAACGGGGCAGAATGGCCTTTATAGTCTGTGCTCCTATCCTGTCAGAGCTGGCGGCAAAAGGAAAAATCAGCACCACTGATCCTGCTTTACTTATAAATTTGATATTTTGTTTAGCATGGATTTTCGTATGAATTTTGACATAAAAAATATTGTCTGAGTAGATTGTTTGTCTTGATGGCTGAGTTTTCTGGCACATCCTGAAAGCGTGTGCCCCAGGGGATTGTATCACTCACGGCCCCCCTGTTCTGAGAACACCCAGAACTCCACAGTCTTCCTCCAGAGCCACGCCTCCTTTATCATTCCCCACAGCGTCCCGGGTTCCCCTTTGGACAGACCCCTGTTTCGGGGGGTGGTGGTGGGAGGTAGCCGCCTGCTCCCCTTCTTGCCTGGATGCAGGGGGACTGGCTTGGGGACGTGCAGCTCAGCTCCGGCAAATCTGACGCTCTCTTGCTGTGCAGGATCGGGGTAGTTGGGTCCTGCTCTCACCCCGGGAGGTGTAACTCGAGTGCCAGGCTGCTCCCTTGGAGGTAGCCCCGACAGCCTCCCCTGCTTGGTTCTCTTTGGTAGCCACTCATTTTTTCCCCTGGTCCTTTGGCCTCCTTTCCATTCTGTGGTCCCCAATACCAATCTAGTAACTTCTTGTATTCCACTTAATTGAGCTGATGTCGATTTCTGCTGCTTGCCGCCACGGATGCGGACTGGTCCTTGAACGAGAAGTAATCACGGGCGCTGAACTGTAATGCCTGCTCCTGCTCCCTGGTTAAGTCTCCTCTGCTGCATCTCTGTCCAACACAGTCGCCTAGATCCTCAACTTGTTTGGGGAACAGAGTCTCTACTAGTCACGGTGTTATTTGCACGGCATCAGAGGCTTTGCAGAACATCTTAAAATATTGACCCATTTAATCCCGATGCTCAAACCAGGAACAGTTTTACCAGCGGAAAATAGGACTGTGCTACACACGCTCTACAATGATGGCGAAGTCGAGCACACCCGTCTGTCAGGAAGCCGGGCTGCAGCCCTCGAACATCGGCCGTCTGCAGGTCCTGCTCAGCAAAGGCTCACCAGGCATCCCCATGCTCTGTCCTCTCTGAGGACTCGCTTGCAGGCGAGTGAACGGCAAATAACAAAACTTAGTATTTAGAAGCTTCTTTCTGCTTCCTTCCATCCCCCAGGAATGAGGAGGAGACAGCCATCGTCACGAGACCTTCAGCAATGACAGGCCCCGGGATTGGCTGTGGCCCCAGCGCCATTCCTGGGAGCCGCGACGAACTCCCACATTCAGCCCTAATACGTGTTTCGTACATTTGCTTATTCTAAGTCCAGAATATGGGAAAACCACAGATTATAGGAAAATACCCTTTTCGTTCCTGAATGAATGCCTTTACACTCTGCGTTAGGAACGATGACTGGTTCGCTGAGTGGCTACTCAGGGCCAGGCACTGTGTTCTCAGCGCTTACCCTGAATTCCCCTCCACGGTGACTGTCACTGAGACTGTGCTTCCCCCTATTTTACAAGGAGGACACCGAGCACAGAGAAACGGGGTGTCTGCCCGAGGTGACACACCTGCAAAGTGGCTGAGTGGGGACTTGCTCCCATGAAGTCCTGCACTCCCCTGGAGCCCCGGGCTCTGCCACCTCCCTTTGTGAGGCCACATGAGACTGGGGTGGAGCAGGGATGCTCGGCGGCAGCCCCTGGAGACAAGACGGAAGGAAGAGTCAAGATCTGCTTCCCCCGCACCCACGGAGAAAACACGTTTCACGTTTGTGCTGCTCAAGTGCCCATGATGAGTCTGGCAGCATTGGGAAGTGAGCCCCGCTCCAAGATGCCCATCTGAACAGGCGGCACAGGGAGGCAGGGAGGAAAGAAACAGGGAAACTGTGACAGAGGCATCCCTGCTGGATGACGGTGGCGAGAGGACGGACGCACGCACTGACCCCTCGCCTCCCCCCACCATGGCTTTCTGCAACCCCTGCCCACGCGGCTCTATCCAAACCCTGCCTGTGGGCCTCCCAGGCATCTGGGCAGTGGAGTGTTTTACTGTGGGGTTCAGCAGCAGAAGTTGTCATAGATTTCAGGACGATCCGCTCAAATCAGAAACAGAAGGTACAGTTTTGTTCTGAAAAATGGAACGTGATAGAGCAGGGCCATCGAGTCTGTTTGCCATCGCACCCGGAGGGCTGAGCCTCGGCTTGAGTCTGGCTTGGAAGGCAGAGGAGCAGGAAGGAGAGAGGTCTGTCTTGCAATCAGATTTCTTGCATGTGACTCCATGTGACTCTGGGTGAGTTCCTGACTCTCCCTCAGCCTCATTGTCCTCACCTGTGAGGAAGGGCCATCCCAGCACCTTCTTTATGTGTTGCTGTGAAATTGTACGTGACTGAGCGTGTAAGGCATGGAGAATAGAGTCTGGGACAGAGAAAAGGCCCGCTACTCTGTCATAACCACAAGCACATCTGTGCAGCTGTGAGCAAGGGGCCAGCATGGGCTGTCGGTGTTGGAGGAATGGACCGGAGGACGGGGCACGGCACGCTGGTGGCAGGAGAGGAGAGGATGGGCAGAGCCAGGCCAGCTGAGGGCTGACCCACTCCTGGCTGAGTGTCCACTCCATCCTGGACCCAGGGAAGTTGTGCCTGTGTTGACTTCGGCTCGGCAACTTTGGGGCCCAACCCCCAGGTGAGAGTGCACGTTGTACCTAACCGTGGCTGGATCACTTACTCTCTGGAGGTGGGGCCTTGTGTAGAATGTGCCAGGCAGGGCCACCCCGGGGCCTCCTTTCCTTTCTGCTTTCACTAACCACTTTGGGGATCTCGAAGACTCCGGGATTTAAATTCCATATGAACGTGGATGGCACCCAGACTTTTCTGTCTAGCCCAGACCCTCCCTGCTCTCCAAGTCCTGCTCCCTATCTCCGACTCAAACTCAGTGTGATCAAAACCAAGTTCCTGATACTTCCTCCTCTGAGTCCCTTCCCAAGGGAGCTCATCTGCTTCATAGATGTCTGGGAGTCAACGGTCACTCCTTCCCTCTGTCACATACACACACACACACACATGTGCACACGCACAGGACTGGTTAGCACACCCCAGCTGCCATCACTTCTCAGACATGCTCAGCATGGTCTGCTTCTCACGGCTTGTACTGCTACTGCCAAGTCCAACGCCACCCCCACCTCCCACCTGGCTTAGCGTGGGTCCCTCCCCACTGGTCTACACGGTTTCTTTTGCCCTCTTCCGAAACCACCAGTATTCAACTTCCTATCTTGTGCACAGTAAAAGCTTTACCTCCAAGCCCCTCCGGCCTCATCTTCCCACCTCACTCACTCTGCCCCAGATCCAATGACCCCTCCCTCCCCGCATCTCACACCTCTGCACACCCTGCCTCAGGGCCTATCCACCTCCTCCCCACATATCTGCGTGGTGCACCCCTGCTTCCTTCAGTTCCCTACTGAAATGCCGAGCCAGCAGCGAGGCCTTCCCTGATCCACTCTCTAGAGTTCCAGGCCCCCACTCCTTTTCCTTCCCCTGCACCGATCACCCACAACTATGCTATTGACTTTCTTGCTTGCTTTCTCTCTGCCCCACTGACATATAATCATCATCATCTGAAGATTATATGAGATATTTTTTAACTGTTTCTGCTGCTGCTCTGTCCCCTGTGCCTAGAAAAAGGCTGGCATGTTGTAAGTGCTCATTACCTAGCAGTGGTAAGAGCTAGCCTATCCCACCCCAACCCTCGTCCAGATCCACACGCTCAGCCCTCACGCAGGAACGCAAGGCTGGTTAGAGCTGACTCCGTGGGGGTCTGCTCTTACCTGCTAGTGTACACAAGGAGACCCCTGAAATAAACTTTGTGGGAGACCTTGGTTCAGGGCCTCATCACTTGAAAATGTAAACCGCACGACTCCTGTGGGATAAAACTGGGAGCTCCTGCCGAAACACACTTCTTGAATTAGGTACGGGACGCACTGTCTCTGGTTTTTTACCTGTGTTAGTACTAAGGCCACGATGAGCCCTTCGCGAGTCCCCTAGACGCTCTCGGCCACGGCCTGGTGTTGCTGATTGACAAAGTGGGGCGAGAAGATAAATCAGCCATTCTCCCTGGTCGACTCACTTTTCCTGCCATCCTGAAACGTGTGCCTTTCTCTATCAATACGTTTTTGGTAGCTTCTGCAGCAACCTTGGTCTATCTCAAATACCTTTATTAAAATAAAAAAACCAAAACCAAACCAAACCACCCAGCGCAGCAGAGTGAACAGCTTAGAGAAAACAGTGGGCGAGAAACAATATTAGCGTTTGTCAGTATTTCCCATGTTGGCCCCGAGAATTAATTTCTCAGGCTGACAAGAAGGACCATCCTAATTATATTCAAATATAGCCAATTTGAAACCATGCTTTCAATAATGAGAGTCTGGCCCGTGGCAAATTTACAACAACACGTGGAGACGGATGTTAAAAAGGTGGTTGGATTATAAAATAACCCTTCAACTGTTGGTCCAAATGTTCAGCTCTTTCATATTAACCGAACGGACCGCTTCTAATTGAGGTTAATAACGAAAACCTCCCATCTCTGGATCGTCATAAAAGCCAGAATTCTATTTTTCGCCACTGAAGATGTTAAATCTTTAAACATTCGGTTGTTTAATTTATTAGACCTTGTTTCCCCCTGGCATCTTCCTAACAGAAAATCTGACCACTAAAAATAAGAGTCAGCTGTGCTAATATATTTACATAAATAATTAAAAACTCTACAGCCAGAGCAGGCGATAAAACGTATTGCCACCATAAACTTGCAATGGAAGAACATCACTTTAATTAAAAGCTACAAAGGCACCACTGTAAACAATTCATTTGCATTTCAAGCTCTGTGTTTGTTGACTGGGGAAAGAATTAATTCATTCAACAAAGCAAAACAGAAAGGACCTCACCCCAAATCCCGTTATTGAGGTCAGTAACCACATTTAATTAAGATGAAGTGTTAATAATATATTTGAGTAGAGGGAGGTTCTTTTAATTTCCCCAGGTAGAAATGTTATTTTTTAGCCTTTAACTCCTGATTAAAATTTAACAGGTGGGAAGTCACCCCAAATTAAACTCTTAAATCTGGTTTTGAAATCTGTTCTTGGCAAAACAAGGAGTCTGAAACCCCCCTTTTCCCCTCCCCACAAATGGGAGGCTACCATACACTTTGAGCCTCTGTGTTCCCGAGAAGGCCTGTGATGACAAAAATCCCAACTTTCAAGCAGACTGATTTTTGACATCTACTTCTAAAGATCTTAGAACAAAATGTCTCATAGACAGCCTGTGATTTTCCCTTGATTCCCCCTCATTTCTCTGAATGGTCTCCAACATTAGATTAAACAAGGTGTTAAAAGGACTTGATGACTCGCAGGCAAATCTGAAACTGGGCATTTTAACGAGTCTTGTGGGGGGCTCTGGGTTCTCATCGCTGCATGTTGTGCTCTGTGGCAGCTTGAGGAATGAATTCCACCGCAGAGCTAAAAGGCCTTCACGTCCAAAAGCGGGGAGAAGAAGGGAAAGGACTTTCAAAAGACCCACAGAAATCGGGACAAAGAGGGCTGCAGTTTTCAGAGAGGTGAGGCTCTACCTTGGATCGGGTTCAGATAGTCCGAGTTTCGAGCATAGGCTCTGTGTGGATCAAGGCGTGGGAGGAAGAGGCAGCTGACAGCCATGGCCATGGCTCTTGACTGTGACCCTCGTGGAGTCAGGAAGCCCTGTCGGAGGCCTGTCTGTCCTGCACGGGCCTCACTCCTGGGATTGGTTTAAAACAAGGCCACTTGCTGATGTCATGGTTGGTAGACATCAGTCAGCGCTGGAAGGTGCAGTAGAGCATGTCTGCTTACGCACAGACATGCTTCTACACAGACACCTCCGAGGCAGCTGCCATTACTCCAGGCCGTGCCGACTAACCGAGCACTTCCGTCTGCCTGGCCCAGGCTGGGCTGGGGCTATATTTCAGGAACTCTCAGCTTCGATGAGTCTTCTCTGTCCCTGGTGGCCTCCTCCCAAGCCCTAGCAGATATCCTGGCATGTACACAGGCCAAATACATTTTTTGGTCCCGTGAAAGTTTTGAGATCACTTTGGCCTTTGTCATGATTGAGCTATCAGGAATACTTCATTAATAATGCCCTAGGATTTCTCTAGCAAGGCGAGATCTGCGAATGGGCTGCAAACAGATGGTTTTGCCGACTTTAAAGTTGACCATGGTCGTGTCGCCACGATGCTCTCTCCGGATGTTCGAGGTCTATTCATTTAGATTTTGTTCTTTTCTTTTCCAACTGTGGAGACAACGGATTATGCGTTCGGGTCCCTGACACGTTGTAGGCCCCCTGGAGAATCGGAAGGTCCACGTGCTGGGCCTCAAGTGCTAATTCTGAGATAGTACTGATGCGACTTCATCAGGGAGGGATGGTTACCCTCCTGCTACTCCCCCCACCCCACCCCCCAGCGCCCGGGATCGGTGAGAAGATGGACGGTTAGGGCAGGAATGACAGTAAGGCGTCAGGAGGGTAGTGCCAGATGTCCAGAAAGCACATGTCCAGATGCCGAGGGAGCACAGTCCCAAGGTCAGAGCAGTCCCCCCATTCCCCACAGAGGTGACGCCCAGCCCGCCTCAATGGGACACACGCATGGGCACTGTGGGCTCTCAGCAGTCCCAGACGCTCTCCCCACACTTCTGCACGCTCTCCTCCCACGAAGGAGGGCTCCGAGAGGCTCCCCGAGGCTCTGCTTTCCTCATCAGTGAAAAGGGAGACCAATGATGTGTCATTTGTGGGGTCATGGGCAATAAATGATCCCCCTGTGAAGGTGCTTTGGGTGCACGTTGATATAAACACGCTGGGCACTTTGTTCCGGGACCAGCAAGCTTACTGCCCTCTTTCTCAAACACCTGTCTCCACGGAGGTGTGGAGACGGTGCCAGTTTCAGGGGTGGGGGGCAGCTGGGTCCCAGGAGGCGGAGAGCTGCACAGAGGCATGGGGAGAGCCAGATTTCTGGAGGATTCAGGACCGCAGAGATGCTTGGACACAATTTCTGCTGCCTGGCTCTTTGTCCCCAGCTGGCGACCGCTGGTTCTGACTTCCCAAGGAAACCATGTATTTTCCTCCTTCCTTCCTTGCCCTCCTGCCTCCAGCCTTCTTTGTGGGACACATGCTCTTGCTCTCACGACTGCAAGCTCCCCAGGAGCTGCGGGCAGAGGCGCTCTCATTGACAAGCGAACGCACAGCACCCCGGGGTGTCAGCAGGCTCTAAATGAACACTGTCCGACTGAGCAACCGAATGAGCAGTAACGACAATCCTCGCGCTTTCCCTCCACCAAGCATTTGGTCTTTAGCAACATGATTATCTATTATTTTGATTGCGTAGAAATCTAATATCATGGCAGGTTTCATCCTTTTAAATTTACCCTGTGGTTTTTCGTTATGGAGAAAAGCTCAGTTCCCAAAGTTCCCCATGGCAGAAACATCTAGTTACTCTACACTGCATCCTCTCTTCCCTTCTTAATTTGTAAAGAATCCCAGTTTCAAAAGCTAGTTGCTACCCAGCTAAACGACCATACGGTCTGGAATCCCTCGGAGTTAGGGGTGGTCATGGGACTAATTTTGGCTAATGAGATTTACACAGTAATGGGGCTGACTTCTAGGATGTTTCCTTAAAAGACAGGAGACCCGATGCGATTCTTCCCCCTTCTCCCATCTCACTGTCTGGAATGTAGACACGAAGGCTGGAGCACTAGCAACCATTACAGCCCATGAGGAAGGGGATACCAGCCTGGAGGTAGTCGAGTGGTGAGCAGGAAGGAGACTGGACCCCGTGACAGTTTTGTGAGACCGCCATACGAGCCCTGGGCCCTGCCGTGGCTACTCTAGACTTCTGTTATGGGAGACCAAAAAAAAGAGTTCTATCTTTCTGAGCCATGGTCATTTTTAATTTTCATGTTATGTTCAGCCAAACTCAATCTTCACAGATACAGCGCTGCTCGACCCACCCTTGCAGGGCTCCCTGGATGAACGTTTTCTCCAAAACCATGTTCAGCAATGATAGGTCATTTCATGTCAGTACGAACGATATTTCTCAACACATGGCTTATATATTCAGTGTGTAGTCAGGAACCTCTGCTGCAGTGTGGTTTATTGTAGACCCCGGACAAGATGAGCTCGGTCTGAAAAAATGCTCAAAATAGGAACTGCTACTTGGGTGCCCCTAAGGAAATCCCCCGATTGTGAAAGACAATGAGATAAGTCCTCTGAGGCTGTTGGGAAGGACTGAGCGGCCGGCTGCCTCCCCAAAGCAACGGAGTCAACAGGGCCCAAGGGGTCCTCCCCGGTATTCATTTCACTGGTGGAGAACGTGGGACAAAGGCATTTTGTCATTTGTCATACATTTCCAGTGTAGGGTAAGGATCACTGAGCTGCTCCTTCTGACAGTAATTAGCCAACAAGCTCAGTTGCAACGTCTGCTCCTTATTAGAGACACCCGAATGTCACATGTGTCACGGGGAAATGCTGGGCTCCTGTCTTGGGGGCGTGGAGCCGGGGCTGGAGCCGGGCTGCGGTGCGCAGAGGGGGATGGGGTGAGGGAGGCGGAGCTGAGAGGCTTTCTAATCTTGACATCAACTCAAATCTTAAGGGAAAATATAAATGTGACTGTGTGGGTATAAAAAAGGAAGAATTCTTTTTACGACAAAAGGCATTAACAATACCAATACTTTGGGTGAAAAGTATTTTCAAAAAAGTTCTCCGGGAAATTCACAAGGCATTCAACAATTTAGCTGTAAGCATGTCCACTGACCTTTTCAAAAAATAATTGCATGCAATTGGAAACACTCTTAATATCTAATAACAAGGAAATGAATGAACAAATGAGAGCGTCCATGTAATAAGATAATAGAATTCCATCAAGCAATTAAAAATAATGACCGTGTCTTGACATGGGAAGCTGTTCACCATGTCCTGGGAAGCAGACAAGGCAGGTTCCAAAACAGGACGGGTGATGGGAGTCATTTCTGGTAATAAAAACGGAAGGTTTCTCACATGTGACATTGGACGGAGATATACCCACATTGTTAGGAGGGGATTTCCTGTGCGAGATGATTACCAATTCTTTATTCTCTTCTTTATTCTCAACTGCCTTTTCCAAAGTCTCCTCCATGAACTATCTTAACTTTATAATAAGGATAAGGAGATAGAAGTCATTAAAGAGTTTCGTTGTCACCAGCCCGCGGATGTCCATTCTGATTCGGCGGAGAGCGAGACGATGGGCTTTTTAACAAGTTTTAATAACTCAGGCTTTTTAGCGAGAATATTCACTCTGATGCCCGGACACCTCCTGTCTTCAGAGTTACAGGCTTCTCAGAGATCAAGGCGCCTTTCACAGACTTGACTGTTTCCTGGTGAGATGAAAGAGGGCCCACCAGGGGCCGGCTGTGCCAGCCTCATGTCCGAGACAAGACGCGCCTTTCATCACGGGAGACAGGACACCAGCCGGGATGGGAATCGGCTAGAAAGTTTGTAAGTTTGGTGTGGGTTCGGGCTAGGGAGGAGGTTTCCTTGCTTTGACAGGGAAGGAGCCTGCCCTCAGGGTTGGGGCAGGACCTGTGTCAGGGGCATCTCCCCCTGGGCTCAAAAGCTCCCAGGGCCTGGTGAGTCACTGGAGATGAAAATGGGGTTCTTGGGGCTGAGTCACAGAGAATCTTGGAATGGAATATTGATAGGGATAGACAGGGTGGCCGGAGAGAGTCAGAGGAAGGAGGGGGAGGGAGAAAGGGGAGGAAAGGAAAAGGGCAGGGGAAGGATCAACGGTTGCAAGTAATTAATGGACCATTTCTCCCTGAAGAGTTCCGGTGACCAGAGCTGCGCCTGTCCGTGATGCTGTCCCTGCTTCTGATGAGCTCAGGACCAGCACCAGGGGAGGCGCGGTGGAGAGAGCCAGGCCCAGAAATGAGCCCTGCCGGCCACGCTGGGACCCAGCGGGAAGGACTATGTGGGAGGAGTCTGACCAGAGAGAGAAATGTGTCCTTCTCTCAATCCCCCTCTCTCTCACACACATCTACTTTGCTTCAAGGCTGGAAGAGAGTTAATGCCAGACACTGCTAGGCTCGATTTGTAAATGCTCGTAGGTAAACCAACCACAGAGAAACACCTGGGTGGCATTTCCTGAGGGCACTCATAACACTGAACGTGGTCTCAGTGACTCTTGGTGGTTCCTGATGGCTCAGCCCCCATTCCTGACTCCTGGGAAACACATCCCACATTCCTGCGGTCATCATGGTGGGACGTGGGGCCCACGGTGGGCACGCCTCCCCCCTGCCCCCCGCTACTCCATGTGGCTCTGAGAAGGGCATGTGTGCAAGTTGGCTCGGTGAGACACAAGTGTGGCCCTTGGACTTGAACTTTCAATCGGGAAGCATCTCTTCCTGGTGGGAGGGTTGAGGATGGGCACTGCTGGTGGCCATTCAGGCACGGCTGAGGCTGAAGCCGACCTGGGGTAGAGGGGGGAGAGCATAGCCAAGAGGTGCAGTAAGAACATACGCCAGACACCCGAGTTCTCATGCTGGGTTCCCTCATGCCCGTGCGCCTTTCGGGTACGTGGGCTGATACGTGCCATCTTGGGCTGAGCCACTTGGAAGAGGGTCTGGCGGCTTACGGGGAAGGGTCAGATCTATGACGACCGACTGGAGCTTCCCACACTCCTGCCTCTTACCCTCGGGTCTCCCATCTATTAACTAGCACATCACTTCCTCTGATCTCCTCTTTTTACGTGGTGGGTGCCGCAGATGGACGTTCTGCCTGTGCTACAATGGGGAACGTGTGCATCCCATTCTAGAAGCCAGGTCCTTGTGCACCATGGCTCCCAGCCTGGTCCTGACACCCCCTCAATGTCTTGGCTCTTGCCAGTCACGCCCTCCCTCTCCGGAGCCAGAATCCTGCTTCAGTGTGCTGGGACGGCTCTCCGAGGCCTGTCCCACATTCCCAGCTCCACATGCCATCTGCAAGATGGGATCCCCTTCCTCTCTCCCCATCAGCTGCCCGCTGTGGTGGGCGGCCACATCCGGAACATTCGCTCTGGTCCCCTGATCTGAGAGGCTCATGACCGCGGGATATGCAAAGCAGACGCACCTGGGGTACGCGAACCCGTGTGGGTGAGCAGCACGAGCGTGGGAAAGGGTTGGAGGCGGTTCACTCGTTCTTCTCTGTGAGGCCGGGGAGTGGCAGCCTGTCCCTTCCCATCCCCTAGAGACGCAGCACGGCCCCGAGTTCCTATGTTGTCTCGGGGTCTGACCCTCAGCATGTTCTTTAGTTCTATATGCGATGCGGTGACTCTTCTAGCAAATTCCCCAGTTTGCCCAAGTTGGCCAGAGCTGGTCTTAAAACAGAGAACCTGGACAGACCCGCCTCTCCCGCTGTTGCCGTCTACCACGCATCTGCCCCTCCCCACCCTGTTAAGGCTTTTTGATTGGCGACATCCCAAGTCACCCAGCGACGGTGGAGCTCCCCGCCACCCCAAGTCAGCAATGACAAGCCCATCGGAACTCCACATTTGCTTTCTCCCCACCCCAGAGCCGTCTCTTCCTCCTCCTGTTGTACAAGTACAAAATGACAGTTAAGCTCCCACAAAGACAACCTAAATGAGTGCGTCCGCCTTACTGGCTGTTAAAGCTACAGCTTCCCCGTCTCAGGACTTAAGGAAAACTTGCTCTTTGATATTTAAATTGTGTATTTCCTTTGCCTGGTACCCAGCAGGAAAAGCAAAGAGAGAGAACAGAATGGCGATTTCAGGGTCACATTATTATCGGATTTGGTATAGTGCAGGCCTGTATCTCGTCCGTCTGGCATTTCGGAAAGTTTTGTTCTGAAAGTAAATCGCCTTTTGGGATTGGAAACGAACGTGCGCCGCGTGCCGGCCAGCTCGCTCCCCGGTAACGGGGCCGCGCGGAGATGGTGACACGTTTCCAGGTGTTTCGAATCAGGAAAATACGACCCGTGTTTATTAGAAGTGTATCTAATACTTGATTATCTGTTCCTCCTAGGAGAGGAAGATTAGATTTTGGAAGAGAAAGATTAATAACTTTCTTTTGCGGAGACAAGCGTGCGTTTGGGCCTGCATGCCTGATTCGGGCTGCTCGTGAACACGGCACCGAGGAGAGCAGCTTGTCTCCGCCGGCTCCGTGGGTAATGATCATTTAATTAAATCTTGTCATGAAAACACCTTCCTTCTCAGCACCGGACAGAGCTTAAGAAATGAAGACAGAAATTTTTAAAGACTGTTTTCTTTTCTTTCTTTTTTTTTTTTTTTTCCAGGGACGATGCTTGGCAGACCCCTCTGGCCGTTTAGAGAGACAACATGAAGTCCCTGTCCTCCTGAGCTGGTCTACTGCTGGGAAGCAGGTGTGGGGGCAGCAGGCCCCCCACCTGGACTCAGCCTGGTCTTGATACAAACAGCCACAGACTTCACTGCGACACGTACCTTCTCCTTACCCAGATCCCTAACAGATTTAATTTAATGCTAGTTCGCCCCTGACAACCAGTCCTGCAGCCGGAAAAGAAATACTATTTCTGCGTGACTCAGGTCTCCAGGTAGAGAGCGGCTCACCCACCTGATGGTTTGATGCTGCAGGGAATCCGGGTCCGTGGCGTTCACGGTCAGGAGCACGCTGCCCACGGAGATGTTCTCCTGCCTGGTCACCGTCATGGGGTCCGGGTAGAAAACCGGACCCTCATTGACATCCAGGACGGTGATGTGGACTGTGGCCGTGGAGCTGGGGCCGTAGGAGACGTCGGGCACCAGCGGGTCCTCATTTTCCACTTTGATCAGCAGGGTGTGAAAGGCGGAGATCTCGTAGTCCAGGGGCTGGAAAGCAGAGACGGGAGGCTCAGCATGTGTATCTGCTACAGAGGGCAGAAGGCGCCTTTGTCCCAGGTCCCTGCGACAGCCCACGAGCCGATGTGTGGGTGATCTGGGATGGAGCCAGGTTTTGTGGGCTAACGTGAATGCAGCATGGGGTCCTCCTGAAGGATATGCAACGTCCAGATACAGAATTGGGATGGAAGCTGGTAGTTTTTGTTTTGTTTTTTTGAGATTGAGAAGTGACAACACATGATGTGAGTCCAGAGTACTAGGGTCCCCGTCTGAGACCATCTAAAGATGACGCCCTCACCCCGCCGACATTACAAGTCTTCCTACCTGTAACCTGTAGCCCCACGACTCCGACACTCTGTGGGGCTCGGGCAGAAACAACTCTGAAACCTAAGCTTTGCCAACTATGGGGTCACCCTGCCTCGGTTACTATGAGGGGAGGTCGAGTGGAAAAGGCAGCCCCAAATTCTATCTTTAATGTTTCCATCTCCCTGGCCACAAGGGCTGAAGCTGGCTTCTGGACAGCAGGAAAAGGAGAGTTTCTCCTGGCGGGTGCATTTCCGGGGAGGGCGTGGCGTAGGGAAAAGGACTGGAGAGGATTGGAGACACGTGGGGTTAAGCCTCGGGGCCCTTCCCCACCTGAGGGCATTTAAAAACCTGCGGGCAATTTTCAATGGTCACCACGAGTAGGGGCTCTGTGGTCAGATACGGGGCAGGGATTACCAGACACATGGCCGTGCCTAAGAGGGACTCTACAGCATGATGGTGGATGGTCCTGGCTCCAGGGTCACTGAGATGCGGCCCACTCTAGGTGATTTCGCAAAGGGCTGGTAGAATCCGCCTCCCCCAGCGGCTGTGCAGAGTAAATCAGATCACGTTCAGGAGACCCCACTGCTGACATTATTAATATAGGGGTCCTGCCCATCATGTACCACACAGACGACATTCACCTGGCCACTTTCCAAACCATGGGATGACGCACGAGTCACATTTCCCGTCACTGAGGGCGTGTGGGAAGACATTTAGGTCAGATGAGGGCAGGCTGTTTATTTCAAGTAATTTTCCTCATGTTGACTGGGACGATGGGTAGCTAATGCCTCAGACCCAGGACACATGGATGCTCTTGCTGGAAGGACAGGACCAAAGTGAGTGCGGGGAGTCGGTTCGCACTCGACCAAAAGGAAGCAAAAGGTGGGCAGGTTGTAAGGGCCATGGGGAGTGGCAGCAGCGTGAGACCGCGAAGCTGGGCAGAGAGCCCTGCACACACACACACATACACACACACGCACATGCACACTCACAGAAAATGCTTCCTGATGGTAACAGGACTCTCTCTCCGCACCTGCAACAACTCCCAGAGGGACTTACAGTGTTAACAGGTGTAACGCTCCTAGCACTGAGGAGCTACCCAGTTAGATGTTGGTCCCATCCCTATAACACAAGAATATCTCACCCTCCATCCCTCTCCAGTAAGAGATTTCTGTCCGTCCCGAGTGACGCCCCAAATTCATGACCTCGGCAACATACATTTCAAACTGAGGCCCAGGGTGTTGCCATGCTCGGAAGACATTTATCCCAAATCTAGCCCAACTGATTTTTCTACCACGATGGAAAAGCCACCAGGCTGGGGTTTCTTCCGTTTGTGAGCTCCACGGGACTTGGAGCAGCAGAATTTGGGCCTGGAGTTGAGGCTGACATGGTGAGTGGGAGGGTTGGGCCACTTGCTGCATGGAGTGGGGCAGACCCAGGCAGGGAGAGAAGATCGGGGTCCCCAGAGGAGTGGTCTGGCTTATTTACACATGACCTTTACATAGTATGGCTAAAATGCGTGTTTCTTTACATGGTAGGTACAAGTGTGTACGTTTCTGTTGGATCTGTACACGTGTGCCCATATAGTAAACACACACATGTGTGTTTTTACATGTCAGATGTGCATGTGCGTGTATGTGAGCGAATGTGTGTATGATAGGGGTGTGTGTGTGTGTGTGTATGATAGGTTCCCTGAGACTCTAGCCAAGTCTGGAAGCAGAGCCTGAGGCAGGGATTTGGAGCACGATGTACTGGCGTGCCTTCTCAGAAGAAGAAGGGAGCAGGGATGTGGTCTCTGCTGGAGTCCAGCTGCGGCCCAGTGCCAGGGGAGCTCTGGAACTTTCCCTGATTGCCAAATCAGTCCCATCTCAGGGGGGTGGGTGGCCTTTTGCCTCCCTCTGCAGTCAGGTGCCGGCTGCAGGCTCTCTCCAGCGGGCAGAGCTTGGCCTGCATTCCCTTCGGTGGGCTGTTCTGCTGGGAAGATGGAGGCTGGGAGCCAGCACTCAGGGCTCTGGGAGTGTCTGCTCCCACCTAGTCAGGAGCCCTGGTGGGTGCATTAGTTTCCTAGGGCTGCCTGATGAAGGACTGTGTAGCTTAATAATACAGAAATCAACTGTTTCACAGTCCTGGAGACCAGAAAGCACAAAATCAAATGGGAATGGGGCTGTGCTGGCTCTGAGAACTTTGGGGGGAACTTCCCTGCCTCTCCCCGGGGTTCCATGGCCTGCAGCCACCCTACTCCCATCTCTTCCTCCGTGGCCATACAGCCCTATCCCTGAGTGTCCCTGTCATCTCCTCACACGAATACGGTCCTGCTGGAGGGGGGCTCACCCACTCCACCATGACCTCAACTAATCACATCTGCAGTGACTCTATTTGCAAATATGGCCACATTCAGGAGGGCCGGGGGTAAGGACTTCAAAATATCTTTTCTTGGGGGACACAGTTCAATCCATACTGGTGGGGCTCACCCATGGCTCCCCGACCCCCACAATATACATGTCTGGTTTTTACCACTGCCCTTCATTCCATCCCACGACATTATTTATCCCTTACAGTGCACCTACTGTGTGCTAGGAGGGCTCTGTGAGTGTCAATGCACCCGGTCCTCACTTTATGTTATAATAGCAGGTGTTTTTAGTCCCCTTTCCTCCATGAGGGAACAGGCTCAGAGAGGTTGAGTAACTCAGTCACAGTCACACAGCTAATAAGCAGCACTGAGCCACGCTTTGGCCCGGAGAGTGTGATGAGAAAGGAAGGAGAACTGACATCCCCTGGGCGCCACACTGGCCTCGGAGGGTTTGAGAAGTGATCAGTGCACAGAGGGAGGGCAGAGGGGCAGTGAGTCATACAGTGTCTTTCTGGAGGGCAGGGCCACTTGAGCGCTCGTTCCCATCTGCACTGTGCCTGGCTATAATAATTCCAGCCGTGGGTTTCCCTGGGCAGGCCACTGGGAGCTGGTGCAACGTGGCTCTCTCCTCCGGGACGTTGCCCTGGCTCCTCCCGGACGTTGCCCTGGCTGAAGAGGCCCTCCCTCATCTGGGGCATATGACTTTAGTGATGTGATCTGTGTGATGCAGGGTCTCTAGGTCAGGGAGGGGAGGAAATTGGAAACATTTCTGATAAAGTTCCAGAGATCCCACCTAATTACTATTTCACCAAGTGTCAAGTGAGGGTGTGGACAAGCATCATGGAGTCTTTATAGGCTAGGAAGGCCAGCCCACACGGGAAGCGTAAAGAACCTGGGGTTTGCTGTCTGGAAGAGGGAGGGTTTGAAAGTGATCCAACAGTGATTTGCAAGCCTATTATGGGTTTGGGGATCACGGCTTTCTGGATATTTCCATCTCCTCCAGGGACAGAAGAGATAATACACTTAAAATGCAAGGTAGATTATGTTCAGTGGAAAGGGTAACTCTCTGACAGTTTTGGAATAGGTTTACAAAGCAACTAAGAGCATTGCTGAGCAGAAGGTTTTAAAGAGGAAAGAGGTACTTGCTTTCCAGAACTGTTAGGATTTGGTCCTGCAGGGAGGAGGGACTACCCTGGGAGCCACACTTTTGTAATTTTCGCTCATTTTTTTTTTTTTTTAATAATTTTTGCTCAGTCTTCTTTTTGCTCATTTTTTTTGGTAATTTTTGCTCATTCTTCAGTATGCTCACTGCTAACTGGTTAGGGCACAACAGCTCAATGCCCAGTGACCATGCCCACCCCGTGCTCCCCTACCCATTTCTTCCTGCGGAGGCCCCAAAAGCCAGATTTGTACTTCCTATCCTTCCTTGCAGCTGGGATGGGCCCGTGTTATCTGGCCAATAATATGTCATGGGAAATTATCTGAGAAACCACTGGAAAAGATATTTCCTTCCCTGAGGAGAGGAGAGGGCACTTAAGAGCACTCTCTCGTGTTTGCCTGGCTGCCTTCTTGCTACCTGCCTTAGAACACAGAGGGAAGATGTGATGCCCAGGGCTTTGGCAGCCACTTTGTGTCCACGAGGAAAAAAGCCAGAAGCATTTACAGAGCCCCCTGCTGGTTCTCTGACCCCTAGAGCTGCCAGCCAATCCTAGACGGACCTATCTTCATCTACTTATGGAAATCACTAAATTCTCTTTATTATTTAAGCCACTATCAGCCTGGTATTCTCTTAGTTGACCTGAGGACATTCCTAATGAATGCCCTCAGGGAAGGCTGTGGAAATTTGTATGGGACCCTGCACAATAACGACCTCCCAGTATGACCCCCAGCGGATCCCTGGAACCTTATGGGACAAAAGGGACTTCACAGATGTGAGTGAGCTCAGGACCTCATGGGGGGAGGATCCTGGATTATACACGTGGAACGCTGGAGTCACAGGGGTCCTTAAAGGAAGGAGGCAAGGAAGTCAGAGGAAGAAATAGGAGACAGGAACAGAGAAAAATAGAATAATGCTACCTTTGTCCTAGAGATATGAGAAAGGGCCACAGGCCAAGGAAGGTGGATGGCCTCCAGCCGCTGGGGAAGATAAGGACAGGGCTGGTCCCTTAGAGCCTCCAAGAGCCTCCTCAGCCCTGTGAAGCTGATTTTGGAGCTCTGGCCTCCAAAATTTAGATAAGAGACTGTAAGTCTGCATAGCCTAAGGCCACCGAGGGTGTGGTCATTTGTGATGGCAGCCCCAGGACAGGACTTGGGCTACAAGGGCCAGTTGCTGTTTATTTCCTGTTGTTTTTTTTCTTTTTTAAAGATTTTGTTTATTCATTTGACAGACAGAGATCACAAGTAGGCAAAGAGGCAGGCAGAGAGAGAGGAGGAAGCAGGGTCCCTGCCCAGCAGAGAGCCGGATACGGGGCTCAATCCCAGGACTCTGGGATCATGACCTGAGCCGAAGGCAGAGGCTTTAACCCACTGAGCCACCCAGGCGCCCCTATCTCCTGTTTTTAAGAGAATAACCAGGTCTCTGCTCAGATTGACTAAAAAGACAAGTAATGATCCACATTTTTGATCAGAGATCTTTAGAAAAACCTTTGCATGTCCTGTTTTGCATATCTTAGATAATTCAGTATCAATCATATGGAAAATCTCGTTTAAAAATTAACTTGGTTTCTTTTTAAGGTTACACATATGTTTGAGTTTCCTAGAACCTGTGAAACAGGTTGGTTTTGTGGCCGTGAGGATATAAATACACCCTTAAGCCCTGAGCCTTTTTCTTTTTCAACCCCAGGAGGAGGAGACTAGGGCTGCCTTCTCCTTGACCTTCCCCAGCGGGGAGACCCTCTGTCTGGTGAGGAGGGAGGAGCAGAGGAAGCGTCCTTACTTTGACAACGGACAGCATCCCCTCGTTGGTCTGAGGGTTGGTGTGGATCTCGAAGCTCTGGCCCGGATTTCCGTTGATGATGGTGTAGGCAGCCCTCCATGCGCCTGTGGCGGGGTCGTCCTTGTCCTCAACTGTCAAGTTGACGATAACCCCCACGGCTCCTTCCTCCACGGTGGCTTGAAACTGCACACAGAGCAAGTGGTTACGGTCACTATTTGGTAAAAACAGCATCGACCCTTTACGGAGACTTTCCCACAGTGGGTGGGAAAGTGGGTCTGTGACCCACATCCCCTCGTTTCACAGTGAACAGTGCAGGAGAGTTATGCTGCCATGCCCAGCCGAGCTGGCAGACGGTCCATTCCTCCCCTTGGCCTTCCCTGTGCGGAGCTGAGGCCGGGAGACTGCCTTCTCTTCTACTGAAAGTGGCCGGAAATGATGCTCGGCGGCTGGGAGCAGCTAGCCCTTCTCGGTGCCTTTCTTTCCATCTGTCTACACACAGACAACCCTAGGACCCAAGGGCAGGGTGCGGCCACAGGGGTAAGAATGTGGGTCCTGGGTCCCCTCACCTATCATGAGCCGTTGTTGAAAAAGAAATAGACTTCTACAGAATGGGAGCCTTTATACAATTTTGTGTGTCTTTGCTCTTGCGACTTCGCTGACCTTAAACAACAAGGTCACTGGGGACCCAGGGCTCCTCCCTTGCAGGTGGGGGGGACTGGAGCTGAAACCTGGGGTTTGACTCCATGGCCTCTGCTTACTTGCACCATCTAAAGAAGAGAGTTGATTTCATCCACGCTACCTCTTCCCCACAACAAGGAGGACTTTAAAAACCCATTTTCCAAGGAAACATATAAATCAGTTGTTTGGAGCCTTGTTGTACCTGTGTTTTTATTGTAATACATCTCCAGTACTTGTTGCAAGTAGGTGTGGTGAAAATAAATCAATAAATGAAAAATCAGCTTTCCCATAGATAATTTCGTGAGCTACCATCAGCACATTCCTTTGAGCTGGAAGCATAAAGTATTGTTTTAGTGCTCACCTCTGACACACTACAGGTGAATAGTAATCTGTTTGCAAATATTTTACAAACAAGTAATACCAATAAGCTGACAAGAAGAAGAAATATCTTGGAATTTCAATTAGTAGGAAAGGGAGTCTCGAGACAGTGAGGCGATGTCAGAAAGCCCTTGTGTTCAAAGAGAAGTAATTTGAGAAATGGGGTTTCAAAAGCAGTGGCTGATTAATTGACTTGCAAATCATTAATCATAGGCCTTAATCTTGATGCCTTGGGGGGCTGGGGTGGGGACGGGAACTAATTTGTCTACCACACCTCAGCAAACCTGGGTGGGTTGTTTCCTTTCTGTGAAAGGGATGCTGGGAAATTCTTGGAACCTGATGGCAGGATGGGAAGCAGCTAGAGCAGGGAGGGGCGGGGAGGATGCTGTCACACAGACAGGGCTTCAGGCGACATTGTTGACCTGATTCCTGTCTAAGTAGTCCTCTCTTCTAGCTTTCCCTCTTTCCCACAAAAATCAGGGAATTCCTAAGCTTAAATCTAGATGTGGTTCTCAGCCCTGTCTGCACATTGGACTGTCTTCGAGAAACCCCTCTTTTTTTTTTTTTTTTTTTTTTTTTTTTTAAATAACTGGGCCCTATTCTAATTCAGTGGGTTTGGAGGTAAGGTCTGAGATTAAGGATTTTCTTAACCTGCCCTGGTAATTCTAGTATGCAGTTCAGTTGACAGAAGCATGACAGAGTCCAAGGTCAAGAACAGGAAGCAGGTGTCAGTGTTGAGAGAGGCTGTCTGAGCTCTGTGCTGAGGGCCCGTGGGGGATCTGTGGCTCAGCGGGAAGGAACACTGGGATCAACCCCATCTGTCGGCCGCGTGCCCATGAGGCTATCTAATCTCTCCAGATATGGATGAAGAAAGAGGCACAGAGAAGGAAGGAAAGTCCAGAGTTGTTCAGTGAACCAAAGGTCAAATCCGTGCCTCCTGGATTCCTGTTATCTCCGCTTATAATAAGTTCTATTACTCAAGACCCCCATCGCTGAGGCCCCCCCTTCACCCCTGCTGTGGTCTAGCCACTGATCACACCAGACCTCAGCTCATGACCTGTCCTCGTGTCTCGTCTGACACCTGTACCTTGGGACACCAGGGGGCAATGATGCGGGCACAGGGAGGGCCGGGACTGGAGGATGCTGCCATCCATCCATCTGATACAGGCACAGGTACACCCAGGACCGAGGTGAGGGGCTGCTTTGTCAGAGTGGACGGGGGTCACATTGCGGGTGAAGACACAGAACACATCATGATTGGAGGGGGCTGGAGGCTCAGTGAGGGCTGTCTTGTCCACAGCTTTCTCTCTGGCCCCTCACACGATGGTAGGTGCAGTGAGGGGACCCAGTAAATATTTGTTGAATGAGTCTGTCGTCTTAAATATGGGAGGTGGGATCTGGCATCAAAGGCTGGGATAGAGAGGACATGTGAGGGCTGCAGCTCTACGGGAGCAGTAAGAGGGACCTGCTGGCTGACTGATGCCTGACCCTGCCATGTGCTGGATGTTCCAGAAGGGCAGGGATGGACTGATCTCCCTTGTTCTCCAGGACATCAGTAGCACAGCCGCCTTATGACATTCATGGATCTTAGGTACTTTTACCTTCATTGGCCCTTCCTACTGGAATAGATTTTCACAGGTTTTTAAATTTTCTTTTATTTTTTTTTTCCTGATATGAGGGAAAAAAATTAAAATTTTCTTTGACCCTGAAAGTTCTTGTTCTGGTTTTAGGACCCTCAGCACTGTGCTTCTGGCACCTGATGGGTGACTCATTTCTGATCCCCAGTATGTAGCACAGCGCTGGACACATGAAGATCTGATGGATGGATAGAGGAATGGGTGGATGGATGGGTGGATTTGTAAAATTAATATTTAGGCCAGGTCTAAGTGGGAAAAATCTGTGCAGCTTTTCCCAGGACACTTTTTTTCTAAAGTGTCTGTGGCACCTACCATAGGGGCTGGCATAGAAGACTCTTTTAGTGTGTGAACAAATGACTCCAAAGGGAATAACGTAGGATTTTTTTTGGAATTCTTACAGTGTGTATTGTGGCCTGATGCATCCTTAGATGGAGTAATATGTCCACAGCTACATTTACCTACCATCCACCCACCCATCCATCATCCACCCATCCATCATCCAATCCCCACCCATCATTTTCCATCTGTTCCCCATCCACCCTCCATCCCACATCTATCCATCCATCTATCCATTTATCTGCCTTCCATCTATCATCCATCCATCCATCCATCCATCCATTCTCCATCCCTGCATTTATCCACCCATCCATCCATTATCTATTAACCCACCCATCCATCCATCCATCCATCCATCCATCCATCCGTCGTCCATACAACCATCCATCCACCCAACCATCCATCCATCCAACCATCCATCCATCCATCCATCCATCCTCCATCATCTACCCATCCATCCATTTTCCATCTACCCATCCATTTATCTATTCATCTATCCATCATTCTCTATCCATTCACCCATCCATCCATTTATCTTCCTTCCTTCCATCTATCCATCCATCTTCCAGACACACAGATAGCCAACAATTATTGGGTGAGTGGCTTCTATGTGCCAAGCATGATATAGTCTAAATTCTAGGGATATGCTAGAAAACAAAATAGACACAGCACATGTATGATTATAAAACTGTGCTAAATGTTGGGAAAAAAGTAACACTGAGCCTGTTGCTTGAAAGGGGAGTGGTGAGAGGGTCTGGGTGCCCAGTCTGGGGAGAGTCATTAGGGAGGAATTCCCTGAGAACTGAAAGCAGATGGGGAGTTAATAAGGGGCCAGTGGTGGAGGGAGCACGGTACATTTGTAGAACCGAGGGAAGGTGGGTGTGGCTGGAGTGCAGGGAAGGGCTGGAGAGAACTTTTTGCCATTGGGTTCCAGAGGAGGATAGAGTCAGGTCAGGCAGCACTTTGGGGGTCACAGAAAGGCATTTGGAATTTACCTTCAAAGTAAAGTGGAGTCTAGTCAAGAAACTGGGTTATGTTTAAATCTACTCTTGAGAGAATTCAGAAAAAAAAAACTTTAAATATAGAAAACATTCAACACAATTATTATAGTCTTTGTTAAGACCATTATCTGATTCTTGCATAAACTACAAAGCCAGTTTCCTTGAGCATCCATTTAGAAACTCATTATTGCTTAATTAAATACTCATTCTATTAATTCTATTCAATGTTTTAACCCCATTATGTAATTCAAGATGGAAAATTAAATAGATTAAAATGAAATAGTACCATTTTATATTTCGATAGCAATGCTCACTTTGTGATTTAAAAACAACAGACAGACATTAATTTAGCATACCAGAGCAGGAGGAATTATTGATTGTAACATTAGTTCCTTTAATTGGAAAAAATAGATAAAGTCACTTTTCTGTTAAACTGTGTGGCAAATCAAATACCAGACGCAAAATGTATTTTTACATAATCAGTGTGGGTGACTGGCTTGGGACATACTGAGGCTCATTAGACCTCTCCCTTGTATTCAGAACTGAGTATTTCCTTCTGCTTTCTTTGAGAACATGGGGTGAGTTTTGTGATGGACCTTTAGGAAGAGAATGCCTGGACCTTCCAGAAAGGTCATCCATCACCAGGGGGAAGAGGGGTTTCCATTTTATTTTACACCAAGAATAAATTCTCTTCCTCATTGAGCAAATGGTTGGTTTTAGGTTAAGGTTAACCTGAAATTTGAAATAATAATCAGCAGGGTAGAAAGCCACAGGTGGCAAAGAAGTGACAGTGTGTGACTTTTAAGGGACTGGACATCTACATGCTTGCATGTTTGACAACTGGATTCCAGGTTCATGAACTGTCAACCATGATGTTTCATAGATGGTGAACTTGACAAGTTTGATCTAATTATTTGGGCCCTGGCTTTGGGAAATTAAACGATAAATTCTCCAAAAGTTTTATAAACTTGAATTTCTCTTTGTGAGGTTAAAAGCATGCAGGGCAGATCATCAGACATTTAACTTGCAAATAATTTTATGAGTCTATATTTACATAAAGGATAGAGCTCATTGGAAAAATCTGATCTTTTGCTGATAGCCTAATGGGTAGAGACTGTGATTGCTAAGAATATGATATTATGTTCAAGGATCTTGGTACATTGCCTGGTATAGGGTAAGGACTCAGCATTTGTTAGTGAGGATGTTGATGATGGGATTTGTTTTGTATCGTATGAAATTCTTACTAGTAAATTGAGGGTATGGCTCAAATTCTTGTGACCCTTTCTGTACTTATGGTCTGCCTTTTAACGTATAATCCACAAAGATACTTGCAATTGGTGTCAAAAAGCTCTTCTCTTTTCAGTTATGTATATCTGACACTCATATCCTTGCTTATCCCTGATTTTTCTCTAACAACAGGCCCTTTATTGCCAAGCAAATGATGTTAACCTATAGCACCCACATTTAGAAGGGATGGCTGTATTAGGTACCTGGTTTCCTCTATCTACGATTAGGATTCACCCCAGGATATAGAAAAATGAAAGAACTCCTTCTAGTAAATATCCTTTAAGGGCCTACTACATGCCGAGGAGTCCACCAGAGGCAGGAAATATAGCAGTAAGTGAAAGAGACACTATTCTCTCTCCTCAGGGGCTTGGAGCTCAGGAGACTGACACATTTCCTCCCACTCACCCCCTTTCTTTATATGTTTTGTTGATCCATGACATATCCAACCATATTGTTTTCTACCATTTCTCCACTGTCACACATCCAAAGCTGCACCTGTAGCCAATTACAGATGCTTTTACTTTTGCACATGATCTAATTTCCAGCTAATGGTCATTTCAATAAATGGTGGTAGATTATTTGGATGGCCATATGGAAAGAATGATGAATCTTGATCCCTACCTCACACCATACACAACATGTGGAAGGTACAACTGCAGAGGTTTTAATAGAAAACATACGGGGACATTTTAATTCACCTTACAGTTAATGTATATGAGCACTCTATATCTATGTAATACATAAAATACTTTACGTACATAAAATAATACAAAAATACAAAATATAATTATGTATGTGAAGTTCACATAATAGAATATACATAATATTTAAATAAAAATTTTAACAAGTACACAGAGTTTTTTTTTTTTTTTTAAGATTTTATTTATTTGACAGAGAGAGAGATCACAAGTAGAGAGAGAGAGAGAGGAGGAGGCAGGCTCCCTGCCTAGCAGAGAGCCTGATGTGGGACTTGATCTCAGAACCCTGAGATCAGGACCTGAGCTGAAAGCAGAGGCTTAACCCACTGAGTCACCCAGGCAGCCCCAGTACACGGAGTTTTAATAAAAGTTCATTTAGTATTTTAAAGAAGACTTTATGTCTAAGAAATGATTAACAACAGAGAACCACATGGGTCTCTGAAGGTCCTTGGCTGAAAACCTTCAGCCAGCCCTCAAGAACTGGACCTACTGAGTCCTTCCCTAGCCATGTCCCAACAGGACATGCATAGAGAGGCCCCAAAATGACTACAGAACCAAGATGGGAGGAGAACATACAGGAGCCCACCAGACCATAATGGCCCCAGACATTGCTATATTGGACTCTTTTCTCCACTTGGTTAAAATTCTGTCACCTCTAAACACCCCTTTCTCTTTGATGACTAGCAGTGGTGCCAGAACTTTGGTTTTCAACACTCATGGAAGACAATTCACACAGTGAGAAGTAAATCCAATGCTAGAGCCCTGGGTCCTAGAAACTATGATCAGAGACTTACTTCCCTGTCCTCTCAAGCAGAGACAGCTTGGGGCATGCGCCTCCCAGCTGTGAGCTTCAGGAGAATGAGGTTTTTGTCTCTGATCTTTCATAAGGTGAAAGCACTATAAGTAGACATTAAATTTTGTTTTTGTTTTGTTTTGTTTTGTTTTGTTTTTGAGGGAGTGCGAGCATACATGAGCACATGCATGTGTGAGTGGAGGGTGGGGGGGCAGAGGGAGAGGAAGAGAGAAAGAACCCTAAGCAGGCTTCACACTCCTCGATCCTAGGAGCTGTGAGATCATGACCTGAGCCGAAACCAGGAGTTGGACACTTAACCTACTGAGCCACCCAGGTGCCCCATTTTGGGACCATTTTTATTTTTTATTTTTATTATTTTTATTTTTATTTATTTTATTATTTTTATCTATGAAATAAATACCTAAAAGAAGATGATGTCCCTGTACATGTGACTGAGAATAGCGGCCATGTCGTCTCTCATCTCACGGAGAAAAAGACAAGTGAACGAACTGTAGTTCGGATGGCAGAAACAATAGAGTTCTACGTGCTGGTGGTCAGTGTTCCTTTTCTGAGGATCCTAAAAGAAGATGCCAGGCCCTGCTGAGAAGACTGCTCTAGAAGGCCGTTTGTGTCATGGGATCCCAGCTTCCTTGGCCAGAGCTGAATGGACCCAGGCGTGTGCCGACTCACAGGTGACCAATCCATTGTCTGCCACAGGAACAATCAAGGTGATTCTCTACGAGTGTGAACTCAGAGAAATAGAGGTTATAATCAGAGACCCTAAGTTTCTGAGTAGCTGAGCATGGGGTGACTTTTTTTTTTTTTGTCCCTGGGACACCGATTACTAGATGCAGAGAGAAGCAAAAGAATGGACACAATGAGAGAAAAATGGAGAGATCCCAGGGCACTCAAAAGACAAAAGACAGATGGGGAATCATCCTTGGTCTCCCACTGGTTTTCCAGCCCTGCCCCCATGCCCACGAGGTTCCCTACACCCCTTGTCTGCTGGATGCTTCTGGGCCTGTCAACAATGGTCCCATCTTCACCAGCCACTTTGAGTGGGTTTCTGCTCCTAATGCAGCCCTGAGGAAACCGGCTCTGGCAGATGTCTGCCATTCTCAGCAAGTAAATGTGGCCTTTTTGATGAAGATTTGGGTCCCACAGATGTCTCCTCAAGGATCCTTTTTCCCTTTGCTATGGAGAATTTCAAACATTTATAAAAGCAGCCAGAATAAAGAGCCCCTCGAGCCCACCATCAGGCTTCAGAGATTTTCAGCTCATGCCCCTCTGTGCTTCAGCTAAACACCCTCATCTCCCCATTCCCGTATCATCTGGCACAAGTCCCAGACGTATCATTGTATCTGTAAATATGTCACCGCGTGGCTCTAAAAGATAAAGCCTCTTTTTTTTTTAATTTATTTATTTGTCAGAGAGAGAGGGAGAGAGAGCAAGCACAGGCAGACAGAATGGCAGGCAGAGGCAGAGGGAGAAGCAGGCTCCCCGCCAAGCAAGGAGCCCGATGTGGGACTCGATCCCAGGACACTGGGATCATGACCTGAGCGGAAGGCAGCTGCTTAACCAACTGAGCCACCCAGGCGTCCCATAAAGCCTCTTTTTAAGAAAACATAATCAAAGTCCTTTCTTGATCCAACTAACATTAATTTCTTCTGATAATTACTGTTTTTCTTTTGTGCCAGATACTTTGATAAAAGCATTTGCATGTTCTCTCTGTTATGGAGAGAGAGAGTACCTACCCGCTCTGGGAAAGACAGCTATAAAGGGGCCTATTAGACCCCCCCCACTGTGTTGTCAGCGTTTTCTCAGTTCAACATTCAGGCCGGTGAAGAAGTGTAAATGGTTCAACAATGATAAGGGACCAACAGCCCAGCAACCGAGCCAAGAGCAGTCTCCAAGATTCCCTGGCATCCCAGGCAATGTGGTTCTCGATCTGGGGGTGGGGGCAAGGCAAAGATGCCCCAGGTTGGTGTGACCCAACCCCCCAGAGAAGCCCCGGACTGGAAGGAGAGCTCCGTGCCTGGGGGGCTGCCGTCTGTGGGTCCCCTTCTATCAGGAGGAAGGACCGAGCGTTCCCGGCTTTCTGGCTGTACAGGGGCAGGGCAATGGGCCAGTGGGCAAGGGAAGGAGACGGTATTCCCTGCACCCTCCGGTGGGGGTCATTCCCCTTTCCCGCCCCATGCATACGTCTCTGTGTCGGCGCATTCCCCATAAGGAGCTGCCTCATGTTGCAGCACATTGGAGGGGCTGAGCCAATGACTTTTTTTTTTTTTTAAAGATTTTATTTATTTATTTGATAGACAGAGATCACAAGTAGGCAGAGAGGCAGGCAGAGAGAGAGAGGAGGAAGCAGGCTCCTAGCTGAGCAGAGAGCCTGACACGGGGCTTGATCCCAGGACCCTGAGACCATGACCTGAGCTAAAGGCAGAGGCTTAACCCACTGAGCCACACAGGCGCCCCATGAGTCAATGACTTTCAAGGACAATGCCCAGCCAGGCCTGCTCTCTGGGGGCCCGGCAAGGCACCTGCTAATGCCCATTTCTTCCCCCCACCGTGATCTTGCTTGCAGAGGTCCCTCCAATCTGCCAAACACACACATCCACGCATGCTAGTGAAGCAGTGAGTTTTCAGGAAGAAGATGCTAGTGTAACTAAATGTGCCTTTTCCTCCACGGAACAAAATGATGGGGACACAAAGCCACTGAAGACCGACCGGAAACTAATGCAGTTGAGGGGTGGTTGTCAAACTGTGTTCCTGGGAATCAAGGACGTTTGAGGGATGGTACGGGAGTCCTTCCAATGGACCGGGCCCCCCCCCCCCCCCCATCCCTGAAACAGTAAGACTTAAACAACCTGCATCATGTTTGGTCTGTTTGGAGTTAGAGTTCCTGCTCAAGATTTTGCCTGAAAAAAAAAAAATGTTTTGCTGTAGAAAGAAGTTCGCACATCACTGCCTTTGGGAATTCGCATAATAAATATTACATCAGATAAAGAGAGAAAATTAAAATCAAGGAGCCAAGAGGCCCACATCCTTCCTTTTCTGAATGCCAGGTGTGGACACATTACTCCATCTGACAGTAGCATCTCTCCCTCACTAGAGTTTCGCTCTTTAAAAAAATGAAAGAGAAAGCAAAACGCATTCGTACATCTGACGAGATAATTGGAAAGTTTAATTTTGAGAAGCAGAGAGATTTTCTGTGGAGATATGCATCCAACCGCAGACACTGGAATCTGGATGAAGAATGACTTTTCTTTTTCAGGAGCAGCAGCACGGTGGGCTCCAAAGGCTTTGGGATTGGGTTGATGCAATTCTGCAAATGTGTAAGCGTGGGAACTTTGGTGAAGTGGGGGCACTTTTGGGCCTACCTTGAATTCGTGGGTAAATCTTATAATGTCTCTGAGTCCCCGTCTGATTCTCTGAGATATAGTGCATTGGACTAGAGCGCTAGGTTCTTAACACTCATTACATATCAGAATTGCTTACAAACCCTTAGAAACAGTGGATGACCCGGGGGCCCGCATTCACAGGATTTCCTAGGGTGAAGCCCAGGCATTGTTATGTCTCAAAGGTCCCCCACATGATCTCACTGAGCACAGCTGCTTGAGATGACTCTCAGGTCCCCTCCTGGTATTATGATCAGGGGTTAAGAAGAGCTTCATGATCTCCTCCAGCTCACAGTGGGTCCTAACAGATGAAGACCCCATCGTGGGAGCCAGAGGATGCCACTGGTGGAAAACCTTGAGAACTCTTCCTTCTACACTCGGCTCTACATGGGGTCATCGGAGGTACTAAGGGGAACAGTGGAATACATAGATTTGCCAATGAGATCACAGGGCTAGTGCCTGAAGGTCATGGTTTTCAGCATCTCGAACAGGAATCTGGTACCCATTAGTAGTTAGCCCATTCCCCTCCATCTGGCCCCTAACAGCTACAAATCTGCTATCGCCACGATTTGCCGTTACATTTCGTGCAAATGGAATCATGCGACAGGCGGCCTTGTGGGTCTGGCTTCTTGCACTGAGCTGAGTGCTTTCAAGGCTTGTCCGTGTCACAGCAGACATCAGGACTCCATTCCTTTTTATGGTTGAATGCTACCCCACTGTACGGACAGACCACAGTTCATAGACCCCTTCGTCCCCTGATCAACACGTGGGTTATTCCCTTTTTCTGGCCATGATGACTAATGCCGCCGTGAATGAATACAAGGTCTGGCGTGGACTTGGGTTTTCCCTGTTCCGGGTCGACAGCTAGATGTGGAGGAACTGGGACGTGTGCTAACTCCAGGTTGTCAGAGGTGTGGACTGAAGTCACTTGTCAACATGCGTGTAGATCTTACGCTCCCCCTTTCAAACACACGGGGCTGTGTCTGTCCTGCTGGCTGGCTTCCAGAACCTAGTGCCGCCTGGTCCCTTGGATGGGGAGAGGCTATACCTGAGAATAAGGCCTCCCCCGTTGAATGGTATTAGGTTTGGGAAGGGAGAAGTATCCATGTGGGCCCTGTTTCTTTCAAATCCTTTGGCCAACCCACTCGAAGCAGCCTCCTCCTTCCCACTTTGCACGGGGTACTTCACAGGGTAACAGAGACATGACACAGACCCCTGGAGCTCGTGGAGAGCGAGCCTTCCTCCCGACAAGCCACCTGCAGCCAGTTCTAACCAGACAATGTACGTCTTTAATCTCCCGAGCTGTGGGAAAATCGACACACTTGGTTAGGCTCCTGATGCTAACACCCCAGGATGCTAACACCCCAGCACAAATAAGGATAAGAGAAACCGTCTGCTTTCATTACAAGGGATTTGTACAAATTCATACGTGGAATTGACTTACAGCTTCTAATTTATATTTAAATCCCAAATATCTTAGTCGAAGCAACCACTCTCTATCCATCTTCTGTGTCTGGACCATTGATTCGTGCTTCAAATAGACCCCAGGGGCCCAGTTGTAATTCCCATCGGCATATCCACAAATTTCTTCCCAGAGGTGGCTTATGGAGTTTCGGAGAACATCGCGGTCCCACAGGGAGAAGAGATAGTTGGGAATCATTCCCTTGGGAATCAGCTCGGATGAGAGATGCAGGATGAGGAAAGTGATTCTCTGTCCTTTCCCTGCTCTGATACAGGATGGAGGGACAACGGAAGCCTGTGAGGGGACAAGGGTGCTCGATGGCCTTCCCTCACACTGACAGAGACAAACGAGCAAAGTGTCTCACGTTTAACGCCACAGAGAGCTCTATCATCTGTTGGCTGTGTGACTTTGGTCAAGAAACAACCTCTCTGTGTCTTGATTTTCTCATCCGCAAAATGAAAAATAATAAGGGTACATACTCTCATTGGGTTGTAACGATGATAAAGTGAGAATATTTATAAAGGCCTAGAGGCACGCCTGACACATAGGCCCTGTTACAATGAACACAGATGAAATGAGCAAAGAAATGAAGTTTGTTCCCCTGCACATGGGCGTAAGGAACGTGAGCAAAGAAATTAACTTGGCTCTTTGGGGAGATTTTTGGTTACAGTAGCCTAGCCTTGCTCAATTGTATTTCAATATAAAGTTCCCTTTCACATAAACTACTTAGAGTTGGTGCCAGTTAGAATCAGAAGTACCTTTTTTCCTGATTGCATTTTCTTTCTTTCTCTCTCTCTCTCTTTTAAAGATTTTATTTGTTTGACAGAGAGAGGGAGAGCAAGAGAGAGAGCACACAAGCAGGGGGAGCGGCAGGCAGAGGGAGAGGGAGAAGCAGGTTCCTCAATGATCAGGAGCCTGACATGGGACTCGATCCCAGGACCCCGGGATCATGACCTGAGCCGAAGGCAGACACTTAAGCGACTGAGTCACCCAGGCACCCCCGATCATATTTTCAATCTAACTTATGGTTTCTCAACTGCAACACTATTGACATTTTGGGTTGGATGATGATTTGTTCGGGGGGGGGGGGGCACTCAGCAGCCCCTGGGCCTCTGCCCACTGGATGCCAGGAGCGCCCACACTGCAACCATCAAAATCCAGACGCTGCCACGTCCCGTGGGGTGTGTGCGCAAGCGTGTGAACTCCTCCCTGGCTGAGAATCACTCATCCAGCTCAACCAGGCCAGGGGTCCCCTAGGACCATCCACCTCTAAATGGCAGCCCACCAGTCCCCCAAGACAAGATTTGTCATCTCGCTGGCCCCAGATTGAAGTCTCAGAGGAAAACGCTGAAATAGCATGATAACATTTTCTGGAGTAACTGAATCAGACATTGCCAGGAACACATTCAAGGGTAAAACCAGAGACTATAATTATTATGAAAATTATTGATGTAGTTTTCATTGCTCTACAATTTCTGAATTAGCGACGGATAATCCCTTTTATAAAAGAAGAAAGGTAGTTTTTCTTGCTTTCTATTCTTCCTGACATTCGCCCGCCTCTCGCTTTTCAATCAACATGCTTCACGCCCGTGTGTGGCCAGGGGACTCCGGCACCACACACAGACTCTGGGTGGTAGCTGCGCCACAAGGACGGACGGGCGGGCCTGCCACGGGGTGGTCCTGTCCCCCTGAGGGGCATTCTCAGGGGGGCCCCAGAAAATGAGGGCCATTTTCCACTTGGTCCAGTTGAAGCTGTGCTCAGACTCAAGCTTACACAGCAACGAGGGGTTATGGCCTGCGGGCCCAGGGCTTCTCCCCGCTCCTGAAACCCTCTCGACTGGAAGTGTGAGCCTTGGGCCAGGTGCTTGGGCATCACCCGGGAGCTGGTTAAAAATGCAGAGTCGGGGCCGCTCCCTAGACCTCCGGAATCAGAACCCAGGTGACAGGGAGCTGAGTCAGGCTGGCTGGCTTCCAGAACCTACTGCCACCTGGTCCAACTGAGAAGTTGCTTCCAAGCCCTTCCGCCCACAGCTGTCCTCGCTGGAAGCCAGAGAGGCCAGGGACCTGGTGGCCATGAACTCAGTAGTCCTCCCTCAGCATCCTCTCTTGGCGCCCTCCGTGCTCTGGCTGGAGGGCTCAGCTCCCTCCGGAGAAGGGGGAGCACCCCCCAGCTCCTCCTCAGGCTTGTTCCGCCTCCCTTACCCTCCTCTCAAGTCTGTAAACGCGTTGGAGACCCTTCAATGGAAACCAAGCAACACAACAAAGAAGGAGCAGCCTCAACTCTGCCCCCTACCGCCCCCCCCAAGAGGGGCCTGCAGTTCCTCCCCTCCCCCTCCACTGTGCAGTTGGGACTGAGCACTATATCCACATTTGCTGGGAGGGCTGCAGACCATGGAAATAAGCATTGGTCGTGTATTTGCAATCAAGGAACAATGTAACTGGTCAATGTTGAGATGTAATGAATGGAGAAAACATCCTGTTTAAGAATTCTTATTGGGTTGCTGAACAGGGGCTGGGACCCTCACCCCACCCCCTGCCCCCAGCGGACAAAACAGGCCCTTCCCAGTGTGGCTCCAGCTACCTGGACTGCTGCACCTGAGTGGCGCAGGGGGTGATGAGGAGGGGAAGGGGGCTGGGATTTGACTATGGAAAACAGGAAGTCTCAGAGAGTTCAGGGATTTTGAGTAAAGGTGCCATTTGCAGCTTGACTTTTCTCTGCCAAGTGACAGGGTGGGACAGTGGAAATTGCCAGGTGGTGTGGAGAGAGCCCGGGAGGGAGAGAAGCTAAGGGAGAGAGAGGGGAGAAAGAAAGAGATACACAAAAATAGGGGCAGGTGGAGGAGGAGAGGGAAGAGGGAGGGAGGGGGAGGAGGAAGGTGGGGGAGAGAAGGAGGAGGGGGGGAGAGAGGCTGGGGCAGTCCAGAAGACACAGGCTTGCAGGAGCAAAAGTGCTAGAGAGGCAGAACCAGCTGGGGAGGTAAAGAGGAAGAGGGAGGAGAGGTAAAGACAGAAGGTGATGGCAGAAGTGGGCAGAGGGGGAGGGAGAGCGGAAGATGTGGGGAGGGGTGGTTTAAAGTCTCGATGTTGCTTTTTTTAAATAAGAAAATTTGGGCAAATCCAGAGCTGTGTTCCTGCATTTTATCAGCATTCCAGGGGCCTTTGTTGGTAGTCGAGGAGAACAAAAATCTCCATATCAATAGAAACCCTGTGGTTCTGACCTACCCTCTGATCACTTCTAGCAACAACTGGGCACCCCGAGAGCCAGGATCAGATGGAGAGCCAGGATGGGTGGTGAAGCCCAGGACGGAGGGTGACAGTGACCACTGTCACCCCCCAGGAAAGACTCTGGCACGTCCTGGGCCCTGGCATTGCCCCTAGTCACTACCATGAAGTCGAATCTTTTTGCAACAGTTTCTAAAATCCGCGCGATAGGCAAATTTGGACCCCAACCCCCAGCCCCCCAAAAAAGCGACCCTTAGAAGTCTCCCTGAGTCCCCAGGGCTCTCACGGCCCTGGGAGTGCGGTTTGCTCTCAGGCTCCTTATAGAGAAAATCCATGAGTGAGTCCAAGAGCATCCGGCCAGGCTGGTGTGAGCTAATGTCTAGGGGACAGCATCCACGTCTTCCTTCCAAGGTCCTTCCCAGGTGCGGGCTTCCAGGGTCCCCACCACCCGCTAATTTGTTGCCCTTACCCAGTTCTGAACCCAAGCTACTTCTTGAGGGAATATCAGTTGTGAATCGGGGAGTCAACCAAAATTTGTGGCGGGGAGCCTCACTGCCCACCTTATATGAACTTCGTGTCCGTGACGCGTCTCAGACGGTGGCCCGCCCTTGGCCGGGGAACAGGGACCCTGGCAGAAATGGGGGTGGCTCCCTTTTCTGGGCCCCCAGATCTCTTCCTTTTTGGCTCTAGCACCCCTCTCAGCCGCGCAGCAGAAACATCAGCTTGCCAACGCCCACCACTGTGGGTGGCGCTTTTCTTCGCATGTCACAGGTGAGGGGGACAAGATGGGCCATTCGGGGGCTCACCTTCCAGAGATCCCTGAACATAGCAAAACCCACGACTGCCATTCCTCTGTCAAGAACGGCAACTTCCGAATGGAACACGGTCCCTTGACCGTTCAGCTTTGGGGAGGCTCAGAAGGGACTTGGTGTGACACGCGCAGGCACACGTGCACGGGCACACGCACCGTTGCAGGAAGCGAGCGTTGCCAAAGTGGGTCAAGTTGAGAGTCGTTGCTATGGCAGCGCAGCGGAAGAGGAGAAGCCTCCCGGGGCTAATGACAGGAGTGAGCTTCCATCCGGAACCTGCGAGCAACCTTCTACAGTCTGCACTTGGCGTGCGGGGTGGGGGGGGGGTTAATGTCACTTCCGCCCCAAGGAAGACAGGAGGCCTGAAGTCATGTGGTGGCGGGCAGCCCTCCACGCCCTCCCGGGAACAAAAGAACAGAAAGGATGGAGGCTAGCGAGTTGTTTAGCTCACGAGCTGGTGACCGAGTCAGGGGGGTACTGCCTTCCTCTGACAGAACACGCATCTGGATAAGAGGCCACCGGGGACGTGGCGGTGGGGGCGGGGTGTTGCATGGCTCTAGATTTGGGGAACGGGCTGCAGGAGGGGGACTGGGCTGAACCAGGCAAACTCAAATGGAGCAAGTCTATCAGCTTTTGCAAGAAATCCATGCCCCGCTGACGAACGGCGGGAAAAGGATGCTGAGCAGAGCGTAACAACGAAAGCTACCCTGTGTCCGCTGTCTCGAGTTGTGGGCTGACTGCTCACCCCGTGAGGTGGGTTCCACTCTGAGCCTTCAAGACCCGTTACTGGGCCGGGAAGTGCAGAGAGAGGATTCGCACCTGGTGTGGTCCGAGCCTGGAGTCTATGCGCTACTCCTTCTTGGCGGCTTTCAGAGAAGTTCCTGCAACGCCAAGAGACCTGTGCAAGTGGGTCAGACCGTCAGCCTCACTGTCCCCGTCTGCACGGTGCCAGGCCTCCTCTCGGGGGCGAGCGGGACAGCCATGGGCATGCCCCCGGGTGGTGGGGCTCGGGTGTAAAGACAGGAAGGGATCCACCATCTGGTTTCAAAGGAACGGCCCCAGGATTTTCAACTCAATTTTCCTCTCCCTTTTTCTTGCATGGGATGAAGAGAGGGACCTTTTGACTCCTTCGTTACCTTCATTGTCCAGGCACACCAAGGCTGTGCTGAGCTGAGTTTATAGGAAATGAGGCCGTCTCCTTCTGTTTTTGTCGCCCCTTCCCAGACCCCGCATCCCCCCACTGTGTCACCACCAACAGGCCACCTGCACGGACAAGCAAGTTCTATGCGGCTGCCGCTTCTGGTGGTCCGGGACTGCAACAGGGCAAGTGGGGGTGACTGTCCATCACCCACGGGGACCTCCCCACAGAGCTTTGCTCAGGAAGCCACACCTGGGTTACGGTACTTCGATATAGGGTAGCTCAGGGATGGCTAGAGGACTGGGGAGAGGGCTGGCAGCTGGTGGGGCATGGAAAGAAGTCCAGGGAGTTAGGTTCAAGGGTGGGTCTCTTACAGGTGGGGGTCCAGACAGAAGAGCCCAGAATACCCAGCTCCCTCCACATGGTATTAGCCCCTGGATCCCAGCTGAGCAGTGAGCTGTGGGGGATCCCTCACCTGCTCCCACTGGTTCCTTCCACACCTTGACTTTCCTTGGCTCCTCTTAGAAGCTCTGCTGCAGGTTCAGGTCGAAGCCCACAGAGCATGGGGCGTATGCGTTCCCATCTGCCCAGTGTGGCCCTGGGATCCCACTTCTCTGGGGCCCACCATTCTACCTCTGCTCTGCGCCCCAATGCAAGGAGCCTCCTGGACCATGACCCTCATCCTCTGTGTGCTGGCGGGAGCCCATTCACAGTGGGGAGGGCCTTCCTCCATCATCAGGGAGAAATCCACGCGAGTGCAGAAACCAGTGAGGCTCACGGGATGCGAAGGGGAAGGAAATTTGAAGGGACTTTGACCATATTCAAAAAAGGGTCATATGCTGCAATTTAAAATGCTCATATGAGAAAAAAAAAACAAAAAACAAACCCAAAACAAAACAAAACAAAACAAAAAGCTCACAGCTTTTGGACCAAGCATTTCACTTGTGAGGGTTTACCATATAAAACCCCTCATATATATGCGCAACGATACACATTCAGGCATTTTAATTGCTGTGATGTTCATAAAAGGGAAAACCAGGGACCACCAAAATGTCCATCAATAGGGGATCGATCAGGCTGTGGGCTGGGCTGCCTGTAGAACAGAACAGGATACCGTGTTATCGGAATGAATGAGGTGAGCTAACTGTTCCGCAATATTGATCAGAAGGAAATCTGTTGCTTTTGAGGATGCCAGCAACCTTGGGTTTACTTAGGAGAAATAAAACGTGCTAAGTTAGTGAAATTGGGAGAACACGGGCACTCCAGGGGCACATTTGAAGGCAGAGCTGAGGTAGATTATAGTTCTTGGACGGTAGAAGCCAAGGGCACAGTTGGAGCTCACGGGACTGCTGTGTGGGTGGGTGGGTGGGGGCCGTGGGCAGCTTCTGCTCCCCGTGGCCCTGGTTAAAGTCCCCCCCACAGGTGAAAGGTGTGAAAATGACAGGCCGTACGGAGGTTTGGCAACCAGTCCCCAGGGGAAGGGTGACATCTTTCTGCGGGACTCCCACTAGCGGAGGGGCTGGGGAGACTTGAGGGGGTGTGAATGAGCAGCCGTGCTGTGGACGAAGGATGAGGTCACGCGGGATCGCTTGAATCAAGACTGAGAGAACTCTGGGATGCTGGCGACACGCTCCGAGTCAGCCCTCGTGTGAGCAAACCAAGAGGCTGAGAGACCTCGCGTCTGGCCTTCCAGCCGGAAGGAACCAGGGCGAGGGAGGAACCCAGCCTCCCGAAGGCTTCTGCGAGCTGCCTCGAATTGCTAAACGGGGAGGGTTTCTCTGCCAGGATCCAAAGCAGGTACCAAAGCAGGTAGCAAAAGCCAAAGGAGAACACACAAAAAAGGTCACAGCAACCACGATGGGGTATTTCCCGAGTGAGGGTGGTGTCGCCCTCACTGGCTGGGCTCCCCATGCTCTGTGCGGCAGCACAGCCTCACCCCTGCCCGAGGAGATGAGGAATATCGCTTCTCCCATTTTACAGAAAAGGAAAGAGGAAAAAAAATCCTCATAAAATGGCAACACAGGGCGTGCATCACGGGATGCTGTTTCTGCAAGTCAAAAGTTAAGACTGGAGAGAGGGGAGGAGGAGCCACCTGCAGAAGTTTGACCCACACGTTAACAGGGGTCATCGCTCGGTGAGTGGAGACATTCCAGCTTTTTATATGCGCGTGTGATAGTTAAACGCCTTTTTTTTTTTTTAAAACAATGGAAACCAATTATGTTTTAGTCAGAAAAAATATGTTGGAGGGGATATAGTGCTAGTGAGTTCAAAGTGCATTGAAAAGTAAGTCGTTTTCAGAAACATTCTAGAAAAAGCAGAATGACGTGGGAGGAGCTGCTGTCCAGGATGCTAAGTGTCACCATGTGTGTGGCTACAAGGATCGAGACAGTGTGGGGGTGCCTGGGTGGCTCAGTGGGTTAAAGCCTCTGCCTTCGGCTCAGGTCATGATCTCAGGGTCCTGGGATCGAGCCCCACACCGGGCTCTCTGCTCAGCGGGGAGCCTGCTTCCTCCTCTCTCTCTGCCTGCCTCTCTGCCTACTTGTGATCTCTGTCTGTCAAATAAATAAATAAATTCTTAAAAAAAAAAATAAAAAGAAAAAGACATTGTGGTAGTGGCCGGGGGAGACACCGAGCTGTCCACGGAACAGAACAGAGAGCCCAGAAACAGACCTACACACTACGCCCGAATGATCGGTGACAAAGGGACGGTCGCAATTCAAACGGACCTGGAGCAGCTGCAGGTCCACAGCTAAGTACATGGCCTCAGGCTAACCCTCACAGCTCACACGCAAATGAACTCAAAATGGATTGTGTGTTCCATGTAATGCATCAAAATAGAAAAAAAAAAGAATTCTTTTTTAAATCTTAAAAAAAAAAACGATAGATTGGACCTTATCAAAATTAAAAGCATTTGCTCAGCGCAAGAGTCTAATAGGAGGGTACGAAGATAAGGCGAAGATTGAGGGAAACATTTGCAAGGCACATCCCCGATGAAGGACTCGTATGTAAACTCAACAGTAAGAAAGAAAAGAAAAAGTCAGTTAGAAAAGGGGCAGAAGACATGAGCAGACATCTCACCAAAGGGAATCAAGATAGCAAATAAGCACGTGAAAAGATATTTAGTGTCAGGAGTCAGTGGGAAAATGCGAATTATACTCACAATGAAATATCGCCCCACGCCTCTTGGAAAGGCTAAAATTAAAGTGAACGGTGAGACCAAATGCTTGTGAGGATGTGGGTAAATTGCACTTCCCAGACATTGCTGCTGGGCGTGGAGAAGAGCACAGTCCTTGCGGAAGACCGGCTGGCAGTTTCTTATAAACCTAACATGGACTTGGTGGGGTGCCTGGGTGGCTCAGTGGGTTAAGTCTCTGCTCTTGGCTCAGGTCATGATCTCAGGGTCCTGGGATCGAGCCCCACATCAGGCTCTCTGCTCAGCAGGGAGCCTGCTTCCCCCTCTCCCTCTCTGCCTGCCTCTCTGCCTACCTGTGATCTCTGTCTCTGTCACATAAATAAATAAAATCTTAAAAAAAAAAAAAAAACAACTAACATGGCCCCGGGGCACCCGGGTGGCTCAGTCAGCTGGGTGCCTGGCTCTTGATTTCAGCTCAGGGTCATCAGACTGAGCCCCGCATCAGGCTCTGTGCTCCGGGGGGAGTTTGCTTCTCTCCCTCTACCCCCCCCCCCACTCTCATGTTCTCTCTCTCTCTAAAATAAATGAAATAAGTCTTAAAAAAAAAAAAAGCCAAAATAAAACCCAAAACTAACGTGCACCTAACAGGCGACCCAGCATTCAGGTCTTGAGCATTTACCTAAGAAAAATGACCTGTACACGAATGTTTGCAGCAACTTTGTTTGCAATGGCTTCAAATTAGCAACTGGCCCGATGGCTCTCGGTGGGTGAACGTTAGCCAAACTTTGGCGGAAGGCTCTCGAGGGCACTCTGCTTCGTGATGAACGTCACTCTCAAGAGAGTTACACAGTGTCTGATTCCATTCATAGACCATCCGTGGGACAGACTGGTGGTGACCAGGGGACATGGCCAGGTGTGGGGGGAAGGTAAGTACAACTATTATGGAGTTCCAAGAGATACTCTTGCTACTCGTGAGCATGGGGGCGTCCTGTATCCTGGTGGTGGAGCTGATAACCCAAATCTCTACGTGTGATTGGCGCAGATGACCCCCCTTGTCCTCCCCCCACACTGGTGGAAACCGGATCAGCTCTGTTCTGGGTCCACCTGGTCTCGGTATTATTCTATGGTAACAGGAGACATTACCAGTGGGGGAGCCGAGGGAAGGGGTCAAGGGTCTCTACACACTGTTTCTGCAACGTCTTATGTGTCTTTAATCATTTAAAAATGAAAAATTTAAAAAATTAAAAAAATTAAAAAAAGAAAAAAGAAGAAAAAACAACAAAAAAATCAACAAAGAAAAGTTAAAAAGAGTAAATTGCTTTTTTTTTTAAAAGATTTTATTTATTTATTTGACAGAGAGAGACCACAAGTAGACAGAGAGGCAGGCAGAGAGAGAGAGGGAAGCAGGCTTTCTGCCGAGCAGAGAGCCCGATGCAGGACTCGATCCCAGGACCCTGAGATCATGACCTGAGCCAAAGGCAGCGGCTTAACCCACTGAGCCACCCAGGCGCCCCAGTAAATTGCTTTTCTATGTAAGCCTGAAGATACGCATTTTGGGGTTACGCGGTTGATTCTGCTGTCAGTGTGGAGGGGGACCAAACTGCTCATGGCAGAATCCCATGGCACGGGCCAGCACCCTAATTCCAATGCACCCCATTTTGGGTGGCAATGGTTTTTAGTTGAGAGAGAGAGAGAGAGGGAGAGAGAGAGAAGGCACTTCAAAATGCTACTAAATGTCTCCCAGGAGCAAGGAGCTGAACAAGACACCGTTTCCCTCTGAGTAAGTAAGACGGTAACAACAGAGAAACTAAAATCTTTCAGTGGAGAAATGGACCCTTATAAGAAGCCGCCCTATGTGACATTAAAGCGGCCTTTCCTAATCTGGTTAGCTTGGCCTTTTAGAAGACTGCGCATCACCACGTTCAAAGCCACACTTTTCAGACATGATTTTCCACAGTGAAAGCAGGTAGAGAGGGTATTTTTCGACACCCGGAACCAACAAACACAATGGGAAAATTCTAGGATCCTTGGCTCACACAGTTAACTCAGGTGGAGCCTTTATTCAGCCAAGAGCGATGGGCTCGCCTCATTCAGTGTCAGTAATGTGAGTTCAGAGGTGACAAAATGTCACCATCCGTGGCCGGTCTTGAGGACAATTCGTAGTTTCCGATCTAGGGCCAGCCGCATGACGGACCTGCTCCAAGGGGGCACCTCTCCGGACCCATCTAAGCCCCATCTTCCTTGTCTGTGAACAGGAAGGACTAGCAGAGCCTACCCCATGCTCTGCACACCGGCCTGCACAGAGCCGCTGGCCGTTGTCATCAACACCCCCATTTCACAGGCAAGGGCACGAGGCCACAGGAATTAAGAGGCACGCGTCACAGCCAAGGGCGGGCCAGGGTGATAGAGATGGCACTGGAGCCGAGAGTCCGGTGGACCCAAGCCACCCCCACACGTCACCCCACCCACCCTGTGAAGAAGACTGAGGGACGAAACTGGGACTCTCAAGGGATCAAATTAGTCCTTCTGGTCGACCTGACGGTGCAAACACAGAGACAGCTGGAGCCGGCGCGCGTCAAACCCCTCCCCTGCCTCGTCTCCTCCTTGGATTCTATCTCAGGAGATGCCAAGGTTGGGAGTAATTGGGTTTGTTGTGTTTTAAAAGCCTGACTCTCCGACTGTCACGTTCCTGTCAGCGGCACTGGTTCCCTTGCTGGAATTTCAAAGCCCCAAAGCAGCCTTGTCTTATGGACAGCTTCTCCTCTGACTCTGTCCGGCTGGTGAACGATACTTTTAAATCTTCTTTTTGCGGGGGGGGGTGTGTGTGTGTGTGGGGGGTGTGTGGAAAGGGGGTGTCTGGGAACCATGACCTTGACCCTCGGTTTGATCAAGCAGAGATGAAGGGATCGCCCGGGGCCCCATCTCCCGCGACAGCCCACAAAGTCATCAGTGGCCACAAAGCTGCTTCAACGGGGGGCTCTTGACAAACGCAGAGAGCGAATTCTGCCGGAGCCGTGCCCGTTTTACTGTGCGAACGCTGACTAATGGCCATCTCGCGGCCCATCTCGACGTGCCTTTCCCCTTCCCTTCCTCCCAGGGCGTTACTGCCGTCCGGGGAGCCTGCCCTGTCGACACCGTCCACGCGAAGCTACGCGTCCGTTAAATGAAAGAACTCTGTCATTTTTATGCCCGTCGCCCAGACACCGGCGGAACCTGCCTCCCCCGCCGGACCGGCCCCTGGGAACAAGACAAGCCGAGTCCGGCACGAACAGAGCGGTCCTCGAGCTCAGGCAGATGAGGTTAACGTGATGTCTTCCTCCAAGCTACGGGGCCACGGAAAGCGCAACAAAACGAAACAAAATAACACCCAACCACGCTCAGAATCTTATGAAGTCCTGGACCTGAGATGGCATTTCCGGAGGCCGGGCAGATTTCCATGCCGGCCTCGAAACGCAGGCACGTTTTACTGCCCAGTTACTGCGGAATCTCATAAATTGAGTTTTCCAGGGAGCAGAATTCTGTCAGATAACCTGAGAGCTTCATTCTGCATCCTTTCCAACTCAGCTTCCCCGATCGCATTGGGTGGCTACAAACGCCTTCCTTCCTTTTCCCTTGAACCGCGCCAGCAAACGCAAGATGGACAAAGGCAGGTGTGCTCTGTCATTTCAGGCCACATGTCACCTGGGCAGGGATGGGTCTCTGGGATGCTATCATCATCACAATGGCCCCTTTATCGAGCCACATGCCAGGCACTCTGCTTGCCGTATATTATACTTGACAATAAAATGCTCTATTTAATCTTTACTGCTGGGTGAGCACATTTATCTCCATTTTACTAATGAAGAAACCGGATCTCAGAGAGGCTAAGTCATATGTCTACGCTCACACAGCCAGAAAGAAATGGCAGTGCTGGGATCTCAGGCAGATCTGGGATGACCGTGTGGGTCTTCAGAGCTTGGCTGAATGCCCGTTAACACGAGCTGAATCTGTTCATTGCTTCCCGCTGCCGGTCAGGGAACAGGGAGTGCCTGGGAAGGGTGATCTGAGGGTTCTCTAAACGATGGAAGCTAAGATACATCCTGGTTACTGACAGTTGTTTAAGTCTGTTGGTCTTAGACTACCTTGTCTACCTCGACAGATTCTAACCATTGTCAGCCCCCTTCCTCTGTAGCTAAGGGGCCAGCTCGCTTAGCTGAGGGGAATGGTCTTCTACACGGATGACCGAGGAGACTTCCAATTGGATGCTGGGCCGTTCCACTGCCTTGCTCTTGCTGAATGGCCTTGAAGAGATGGGATTTAAATTGGGTCGAGGATATTAGTCCAAAGTGAATGAAGTGGAGAGTAGACTTCTCGTTTATGTCCCCAGAGTGATAAATGAGGGAGTGTATTTTTTTTTTTCTAAGGCAAAGAAAATGGGAAACCAACATGGATTTCAGACACATGAGAAATAGCTTATGAATTTAGATGATAGCTCGGCAGAAATAAATTGTACATCTGTTCATTCATTTTAATAAAGTGGAGGGATGGCACGCTGCAGGAGCCCTTGGAGAACCCTGGGTTTTTAAAATTATGGTCCTATAATAGTAGCATTAAAATTTGTAATGCAGCCAGTGGTTTCTGAATTGGAGGGAAAAATTCATTTATAAAATAAAAGTTCAGACTTTGGAATGTAAATGGGAAAGCGCAATTTTTTCTTGGCCAGATATGAATTAGTCTTGGGAGGGTACTACAATATCTTGACCATAAAATATATTTTAAAAATCTTACGAGGAAGTCTTCAGACCTGCTGACGAACCTTCTTGGGGCAATCTCTATTTGGGTAAATTGTGCAGGTACGAAACATGCTTAACTGGCTTTGTTATTTCTGCCTTGAGCTTGGTGCTTTCTGTACTCAGGCAATTATGGATTACTATTTCCATCTGAAATGAGTCTAGTTGGTTACAAATACAAAAATCATTTTTATGCAACAGCAGAAACATAAGGGAGAGAACTTTTATAGACCAGCAATTACCCCTTCCATGAAAATTTACTCAATCGACAAAGAGTATTGAGTTTCTTAATACACATGAGCCCTACACTTGATATTGGGGAAAATGCAACAGTCCTGACTGTGGGTTTCCTGCTGACTTCAAAACCCAGTCGCATTATTAAAATTTCTCCAGAAATAGGTAGTGAGCCCATAGAAAACTTTTTAGACAGAGGAAGCCATTTCGATTTATTTCACAAATCAGTCCCTTGAGCTTTCAGGTGGGAAAGAAGCACGAATAAACCACCGGTACCGACCGGCCATGGGTGACACGGCCCAGGGAGGAAGACCCCAGATGGCCTCGAATGAACTGTATTTGCTTCCTCATGAAATTCCGAATGGATGTAGAATGACACAGCCTATAACCTTGCAAAGAAAAAATACAGAATGTGAAGAGGTTGTGTCTAGTCTTGCTATCGAGGGCGATTAGCTACTGTCTTAGGTCAGCTTCTGCTCAGAAATGACGAGACGTTCTCCCTCAGTTTGTAGTTATCTAGATGATATCTGAAGAGGTCACAGGGACCAGGGGTCTGGGATGTGACACTTCAGTGGAGACAGAGCAGAGATGGAATAAAGGCAATGAACAAACTGTCCAGGATCCTCGTGGGTAGGCCTAGGCTGTGGTTGCCGGCCAGACAGAGGAAGATAGAAGGCCCCAGAAAGTTTTGCAATGAACATCATTGGTTAACCAGTACCCAGACTTGGACCTAACTATTCAGGTCAGGGGCCTCCTGGGAACTGTGTTTTTATATGTATTTCTTTGTCGTTCTGTGTCTAGTTTCTTTGTCTGCGTTCCTGGAAGTGAATTTATTGGATCAAGCCCTAGAAATCTTTCTAGGGCTCTGGATTGTAGCTGGGGCCAGAGTCTACTCTTGAGCGTGGCTCGGCTGCCTCCTCCAATGGAGTCTATTTTGAAATGGAAATAGGGGCAAAGTCATCTCCTGAGAAAGAGAGAGGGGGCAAGAGGGTTTGAAAGAGACCAGGGAGGATGCAGATGAGCCGCCCCCCCCACAAGTAGCTGTTTAACAAGAGTAACATGGAAGGAATGGAGGACCCCACCCCACCCGGGTTAGGAAACCTTGTGTTCAGTAGTTGCATTAAATATTACCTACTGATTCTGATTCACTCATCTTTAAATCCCCCTCCCCCAACACAGTTCCCGGTTTACAGCAGGTGCTTAATTTATGCTCGTGGCATTCCTCAGTGTCAACTCCATCCTAAGCCCTTCCGGCTCCCTTGCCCAGCTATCCAGCACACACAGGACTCGGCCACACAGTGACAGTCGCGTGATTCACGGCAAGTCCCTGGGACAGCTCTGCGTCTGTCTGCACGCACCCCGCTTGCAGTCGGTGTCCCTGCATTCCTGGGGCCTCTGCCATCCAGTCCACCCTCAGAAAGGTCACAGAGACGGAGAGCATGAAACAGCCATATGTCGCACGGGGAAAGCAGCTGCAGAATTAAAAAGAGCCCAGGGATACGAAGTGCACCTGCTCTGTCACATTTCTCCCGTGGCCCGTGGCTTGGAGGGAAAGGCCCTTGGTGGGTCTTGCTCTGCGGGGCTGTGTTCTCAGTCCGCTTCTGTCAGGTGCCCCGTGCTGTTTCCCGCGGGCCCCGCAGCTCACCCATGGGGGCACCTGACCTTGTCTCTCTGACCCGCCCGGGCCCTGGGGCTGGGCTGCCTGGGGAGGTGGCTGTTCCAGCCCACAGCCACTGAGCCGCACCCTCGGGGATGCCAGGCCGGCTGCGGACCTGCTCCATACGAGGCCGAAAAGAGCGAGGGGGACAGCCTACCAGAGAAGAAAGCCAACACAGAGAGACAAGCGTGGCTGAGAGATGCGGTGGCACCTAGATACTGTTCCGATGATGCTCTCGGAGCTCTGGAGGCAGCCTGGGGTCAGAAAGCCCTTAGACTCCCCCAGGGTGGGTACCCACGCGGTCCAAGATATGCTCACGTTAGTTCAAAGAGGGCTTCTGTCCTCAGCAACCCAACGAGTGCAAGCAGATGAGCTTTAGGAAGAGCGAGCCTCTACTCAGCCTCCCTCTAATTGATTTCTCTTTTCAATTTCCCAGAGCTGAAGGAAAACGGTCTTTCGACCATTTCTCTCCGAGGCTGGTACAAGTGGTCAATTCAATTTGCAGGGGTTTTTTGAGCCTTTCCTCTGAGCGACAAGGTCCCAGTGCCCACAGGGTGGGAGGCCAGGGCTTGGCTCTTCGAAGCCAGACAGCTAACTGGGTCTGGCTCTGATCTATAGAGCTACAGCGCCGAATTGAACCTGTGTTAAACCATGCATCCAGGGGCGATTAGCAAAGGCATCTGTTCCTATTTGCAGAGCTGTCGGGAAGGAGCGCTGTTTGTTCGATCTGATTTAATGCAACAAATATTCTTTGTGCTCCCTCTGTGTACATGGCTCTGTGACCAAAGGGGGCCATCGTGACAAATGAAGCTATGTCTGCCCTCAGGGTGCTCCAGTCTGGAGGAGGCAGAAATGGATACCTACAGTGCTGATCCAAATCACGCTGTGAAGGATGTTGTGATGGGGGCAGGAGCAAAATGCTGGAGAGGCACCGTAAGAGAGAGGCAGTTAATTCTGGCTGCGAGACGTGGGGGAGCCTAACGGAAGTGGATGGCCCCCCGAGGACTGTCACTGGGGGAACAGATTCATGGAGGGTGGGCCCCCTCTCCAGCCCTTCCCTGTGTTTATGCTATTCCAGCTAGCTCCAGTTTCTTCTCTCAGCCCCTCCCATGCCTCTGGTGTGCCTCAGGGCCTTTGCACCTGCTTCATGCCCTGCCCCAGGTGAGCTACCCCAGGCACCATCTCTCTTCACTTCAGTTAACAAAGTCAACACTTAAAGGAGGAGACATTACTTTGCAACCTCAGCTTTCCAGATCCTGGACCACATCATGTTCCTGAAGCTCTCAGGACTTCTCTGTGGGGATGCCCCTCTTGTGATACTTTTTTGGTGTCCCCCCTGCTACGCCGCAAGAAGACCAGAATTTGCCCATCTTGTTTCAATCATTTGGTGCCACCATGTGTGGTGTGCTGAGTGAAAGTGCTGAGACCACCAGCAGCCCTACTGACTCAGAATGAGCATGTCAAGTGCACAAGGCCTGGTGAACTTGAGGAAGGACATTGTCTCATTAACGACTATGGAACTGCGGTAACGACAGTAATAAATTTAAAGGTTTAAAAATTGTTATCAGAGATGACAGACCAGTATAAAAATGACCCTCGTTAATGAACCGAAGTTTTTCTTGCTTTATAGGCCTTTGCCTGAATTCTCCAGTGAGCGAAGCCTGGATTTCAATCGTGAGATCTAACGATTGGTCCCATTATTAGCTATCGACAGCAACGCAGGATGATTTCAGATTAGATGTGCGCTATGCGTTTATAAAAGGGGGGACTCTCAATTTCTTTCCAGGAGTGTTGCTGTGCTCAACAGAGACCTGTCATTGGGGTCTCAAATAGAAGGCTAGCTTGCTGGGGGCCTGGCTTCTTCTTCTTTTTTTTTTTTTTTTAAAGATTTTATTTATTTATTCAACAGAGAGAGATCACAAGTAGACGGAGAGGCAGGCAGAGAGAGAGAGAGAGAGGGAAACAGGCTCCCCGCTGAGCAGAGAGCCCGACCTGGGACTCGATCCCAGGACCCTGAGATCATGACCTGAGCCGAAGGCAGCGGCTTAACCCACTGAGCCACCCAGGCGCCCCATGGCTTCTTTTTCATTTCTGAATCCCAGACAGCCAGAACCGCGTGTAGAAACTCAGAACGTGAACCTCATGTACCAGTGGAGAGCTGGGCTCTGGGCCCAGACAAGCTGAGTTGGCACCCCTGCCCCACCATAACCTCAGGCACGTTTCTTAACGTCCCCGTGCCTCAGTTTCCCTATCTATCAGATGGGGGTGATGAGAGTCCTTCTGTCATAAGGCTAGTGTGCGAAATGATCATGATGCCTACAGCGTTTAGAACAGTGCTTCCAGATACGCAGTTAATTGCTAGCTCAAAAAGGGTGATTTTAGGGATAAAAATATTTTTCATCTATTTTTTGCTCATAAGAGGTGATTCTTATATTTGCCACTGGACCTATCAAAGTGAAGATACAAGGCTGCTGATCCCATTCATTGGCTATGAAAACCCCCCTCCCAAAAAGATTTTATTTATTTATTTGACAGAGAAAGAGCAGGAGCACACAAGCAGGGGGAGCAGCAGAGGGAGAGAGAGAAGAGGCTCCTGGCTGAGCAGGAAGCCTGATGCGGGACTCAATCCCCGGACCTGGGATCATGACCTGAGCCGAAGGCAGATGCTTAACCCACTGAGCCACCCAGGCACCCCTTCCCCAACTCCTTTTTTAATTTGAAGAAACGGTGGAGTGGGAGGGAGTAGCTTAGACTCATCCTGGTCAGCCCAGGAGAGAAGTCTTCTGTGTGTGTGCCATAGTGAGATCCAGGGCTCACCCAAAACAATGTCCTGATTTGAATGGACAGGCAGGGGAGGAGTGGGAAGGGAGGAGGCAGTGAAGTGAGGTTTGAAATGTTCACTCTGAGTGCGGGTTTATATGCTCATGTCTTCGGCAAGCCCCGGAGGCACATGTGCAATGAGAAAAAACAGACGGATACTGTCTGAAGATCAGCCCTGGCAAGGCACCCTGGAGAGGTGACCAAAAGTCAAGACCACAGAATAGGGATGTAACCGCCGGGCGGAATCGGGCAGAAATGCTTTGAGGATGAGATCTCCTGGCACTGAGTGGTGGGCTCTTACCCCTTTCACGGCACAGAAACAGCTTGGTAGACTCTGGGCACGTTCTCCAGCTCTCTGAGCCTCAGTCTCCACACCCATGAAATGGGCATGATGGTAACAGTACCACGTTCAGGGCTGGCAGGAGGAGTGAACAGCGGAGCATATGTAAATCTCTCAGACCCTGCCCTGGACAAAGCCATTGCTTCCAGGTGTGTGCATTGGCTTTTAGATGCTTATTTAATGATAATGATTCATTAAATAATGCTTATTTAATGAAAGAGGATGAAGGGGCGGGTCCAGGGAGGGTTGGGCAGGCAGAACTTCTGATGGAATGAACAGTCTTGCCTTTGAGAAGAGCTCATTGCACACTGCTGATGGGAGGCTTGCGCCATCAACGAAAGACGTGTCTTTGAATTTGCAAGGAAAAAGGAGGAGCAAAGTTTGGAATCGCAACATCTCATCCCCCTCCTGCCGTGACTTTGGGAAGGGATCACCTTGCTTACCCTTACCTTTCTCATATTCACAGGGGTGACAATGACAGCCTCTTGGCTGAACTGCCCAGGGTGGCAGGTGACAGAGAGAGTGGGGACCCAGATATGCACATCAGGAGAAGGCCAGGTGCCCTTGAGGGCAGAGATCAGGTGTTGGATCTATGAGCCTGAACACCACAGACTTCCGACAAAATACGGAAAGCTAAGAGACCTGCATGAACAGACTCTCCCTCAGAAGGAACCACCCTGAGGCACTTTGGTCTTGGACTTCTGTCTTCCAGGACTGCCAGAGAATAAATGTCTGCTGGACAACAGCCCCAGGACACTAATAAATGTCACTTCCTCCAAGAAGCCCTCCCTGCATGTTCCCCAACGGTGGTGATTTCACCCCATTCCATCTTGTCACTAGGGGCCGTCCAAAGCTATTTTCTGGCTGGTTGTCCCTACTCTAGAGTGTGACCTCATTAGGTCAGGGTCTGTGTTGTGCTCACTGCCCTGTATCTCAACCTAACACGGTACCTGGCAAAGAGGAGGCATGGAATCCATGCCTGATGGACGGACTGACGAATGAATGAACGAACGCACTTTGAAAAGCAACAGTATAACGATATGGGGTGTGACACGCAAGCCAAGGCACACTGAGAAGACCCTTCTCATCAGTCCCTGTCTTCTTCGATCCAGGCAGGCCAACAGCGAAAGAAAATGCTGTCAATCCTGGGAAAATGGATATTGAGTCTGTAACTGAAATAGATTTTAGTTTGGAAAGACATGAATATACTAAAGTCAATTCTGGATTATTGTGTCTGATCACACTTAGGAAAATGGGCCCCTACAGAACTCTGGAGCTGTGGGCTACTTCCTTTCCTTCTTGCTTATAAGTTTACGGCACAAGGTGAGACTGTCTCCACTCCAGTGATTCTTTTTATACATTATTTATTAACATTCTCCCTCTCTCCCTCCCTCCCCTCTCTCTCTTTCTCCTTGACTGGTAAAGAAGCACCTTTGGGCATTGCTACAGTCAAGGTAGATTCCTTGACTCACCTCCGGGGAGGAAGTTAGCTCCAGGCCTCTTGGCTCTCAGTGAAGCACCGTAAAGCTGATAGACCTCAGGACGGCTCGTGACTTCTGTGTCACTGTGGGGCCTTGACTTCCTTCATGGGCAGCAGCATTTCCAGCCACAGCAAGACCGACCTGGGATCTGCTGTCTGCCTTCAGTGGGGTCCCTTATCTCGAAAACCAGCGGGTTGGACAAGATTCTTTCACAAGTCCCCGCGACCACATGACACCTTGAGTTTTTGATAGCCTCTGTCCTAGCTGTCAAACATTTCTAATTTATCCCCTCATTCACCTCTTATTTCGTCACACTCTACATGCCAGGCTGGGCGTTCTCTGCTGGAACAGAGAATGAAAGAGACCAGTGTCCCTTCTTGAGGAGTTTACATTCTCCTTTGGGTAGAACGACAATAAGTGAGTCAGTAATCTAACTAGATGGCACATTAGAATACCAATGTCACATGTTACGTGTTAGAATAAAACATTTACATATAGGACATGCACCTACTAGAATAGAGTGCATCATGGAATATTACACAACAGTGCATAACAGTACACATGTAATGCTGTATGTAATATGGAATAGAATAATATTTAATAGTGTATGAGCAGCTGAGACACAGCAGATGGTAGCTTTCTGCTGCATGAATAATAAACTCAGCTCTAATTAAACATTTGATATCATCGCTGTGCTTGTCCCTACAGGCAATGTTGGAAAGGATGTGCTCCCCAACACTACAGCACTGCGATGGTATTAGGGAGATACTGTACGTGTACATGATCACACAGTGACGTGATAATCATGTGCTGGGGGATGCCTAGTGTGTGTAGGAACAAGAAGGATGAAGCGACAACCTTCCTGGGGATTTATAATGTGGGCGTCGCAGGGTAACACGGACTTTTCCTGATACAAGAGAAGAAAAAGGCATTCTAGGGAGAAGGGAACAGAATGCACGATGGCACTGAGACAGGCCAAAGCCTGGCATTTCGGGGGAATAAACAGGGCTTTGGTATAGCCTGAGATGACAGTAGGCTGTGACCAGGTAGATGATATTTAGAACCAACCACATACAAGACCCAATGATCTTACTTCTAACACGGTTCAGTACAAAATATTTTCCAGGTGCAGTGGGGGCTTGGACATCGCATTCTCCAACGTGCGCCATTTTGGTTGCCTTTGGCTTTCTGTTACTGAGCAGGTAGTTCTCATTCTGCAAGCTGCCTATGGAGATGGAGTAATCTTATATTCTTACAGCTAAAAAAAAAAAAAATGTTTGATAGCTTTGTGGTTGTTGCTCTTAGTGTGAGATGTTGTATTTGATAGAAGCAGATGGATGAAGTCTTCAGAGGCCAATGGGCTGGGGAGTGGCCCAGTGGTGAGCCTCTGCCAGCTGTAGTCAAAAATTGCTTTTATTGCCACTGAGTTGCTACTGACCCTCAGAGCATAACCAGAGGGTTAGCAGAAGTACGGACTTTGCATAAAGGTTCACACAGGGATGGTGGGGATCAACACATCATGAATATAATTATAAAAGAGTGATTAATGCAATAAATCACCTGGCTGTCTGGTCTACCTTTACAAGCGACTTGAAGAACCAGCCACGGGGCAGATTACATTTTTTTGCTTAAAAAAAAAAAAATCCAGATGTTTTGATATCACACGCACAGTTTCTAATTGGCATAAGCATTTTCCACAACGCAAGATTTCTCACCCTGCTGTCTGCGAACAATTAAACTCAGGAAAGCACACACCACTCTCTTCCTTTGCTGGAAGAATTCTGTTTGGATGATGGCTTCTATTTATAGACCATGCTTGTATTTGTACAAATGTTTCCCTTCACTCTCTTCTACTCAAGAAATCCAGCTGCAGACCTGCTGTTTCAAGAACTTCTGAAATTTGAACCCTAGGAGATTTAGCTGATGATTTCATGTTTTTCTATGACCTTGGTGCAGGAGAAGAAAGCAATGAACTCACCCTTTCCTGTGGTATTTTCAATGTGGGTATTGGCTGTTTTGCAGCTCATCCCTTGTTAATTACGTGATGGCAAGTTGGGAACGCAATTTGCAGTAGATGGCTCCTGGAGTCCTTGGGCAAGGTGTTGGCCCACACAAAGATGGACCAGGAACTGATGTAACCAGAAGTCGTGTTCCTGTTTGTGTAGTTGGAAATTGTTGAAATCTGTGCATTGAAATTACTCTGTTCTCTTTTCTCCAAATAGTCTATTTCTTTATGGATTGGGAATCCCCCCATCACTGCACAAAGCATGGCACAAAAATGCCAAGAGTGTATGTTTGGTTTCATTTAAAGCTTCAGACACTTAGAAAACTGTCAGATAGGTGATTTCATAGTACCATGGAAACAAGTCTCCTATATTTCACCATGACAGCTATAAAAAGCTTCATGGGAAGAGGGAGGATGGACTATTTGGAATAAGATTTAATCATCTTTAAAGATTTATCTGGTTGTTAAAATGTCTTGGACTCCACCTTCTAGAAAAGTTACTTGAGTCAGATAATTGAAATGGGTTTGATCTCGTAAGCAATAGGTGATTGGCTTTCTGGATTAATCTCTATTGAGCAAGCAGAATGTGTAATTACATGGTCAATGTTTAGACATAGTCATGCCTGAATTTAAGGGGCTCTCCTAGGGGAAGTAAAAGTTGAGCTAGGAGAGTTTTATCCAAAGCACTCAACCATACCGCATGGAACCCTGGCAGACGGGACAAATCTGTTCACTTTAAATAGACTTTTGGTAGAAGAAGGCACAGAAAGGGATTTCCTACCCACCAAACAACCCAAAACAAATGAAGATTCGAGAGTAAAAGAATCTCCAGGTATTCATGTCCGTTCAAGACCGAGGGGCTCCGAAAGGGAAGCTTGCCACAGATTATGCAGCTCAACTTTCTTGAAGTTAGAGTGACCTTGGTTATCAATATCAAGGAGGAGACGCAAGCATTTTTTAAACTTTTCACTGACATGAGTTGATTTTGAAGCCAATAGTAAGAGAGGGTGTGGGCACTGAGAAACTATTTCATGATAGTTCTTTAATCCATATTTTTAACAAAGATATGAGGCTTTTTGTGCTACACTGAATTCCACGTTCACATCTATTGCTTTTCCTTGATGGTCCAGATTAAAAAGCAGAAAAAAATTAAAAGTTTTCTTTGTTTATGGTAATTGGGGAAAACGTCTCCTAGACTGGCCCTCAAATTTGGAATAATTGAGAATATGTATTTAACACAAAAACTCCCACCTATACGGGAGCACTGGAGAACTACCAAGGCAGCCAGAATGTGAGAGTCAAGGATCGTGCAGAGAGGGAAGCCTATGAGGCCAATATCTTTTTTTTTTTTAAGGTCTTATTTATTTATTTGACAGAGATCACAAGTAGGCAGAGAGACAGGCAGAGAGAGAGGAGGAAGCAGGCACCCTGCCGAGCAGAGAGCCCAATGCAGGGCTTGATCCCAGGACCCTGGGATCATGACCCAAGCCAAAGGCAGAGGCTTTAACCCACTGAGCCACCCAGGCACCCCATTGAGGCCAATATGGGATTTTACCCTTACAGTACTTTCTAAGTTGTAATGGCACAGGGACAAGAGGCTAAGGATCTGAGCAGGAAGCACGAGCTAAGTGGCCAGGAAGCCAAGCAGAGCTTTCAGCAATCTCATGGAGCTGAGCAGACAACTGAAATTCAGGGTCTCTCAGGTAGAAGAGCCCTTGTAAACATACTAGACTTTCAGTGAGGGCCCCAGAAACTCTGCGCCTGAGGACTAAGGAACACCAGGAAGTAGATTAGCCCCCAGATGAGACTGAAACTCAACCATAAACCAACTCAATTCTAGACTTATTTAAAGTCATCTTTTTCTATGCTTATTAGTTTCAGGAAGTAAAAGTAAATCCTTTCTTGAGGAAAAGAACATCAGCCAGAGTCCCAAATACCCTTTAAAAAAATTTCACATGTGTTATTCATAATTGCATTTAAAAAAAGTTATAGGCAGGCCAAGGGACTATAACACATCACCAGAAAAGAAGTGAAAAATACTGAAAATAGAAATAGACTTAGAAGTGATCTAGATACTGGAGTTATCAGACATTGAATTTAAAGTATCTCTGAGTAAAATATTTTAAAAAATAGATAAAATGGAAAATTGCAGTAGAGAATTTTAATATATAAAATAAGTTCATGGGAATTATATTTAAAGTACAAAAGGTGGAATTAAGAGCTTGATAGATGGGTATAATAGACAAACATAGCAGAAGAGAGAACTGGTGAACTGGGAAACAAGTCAACAGAAGAATAGACAGTCTGTCTCTAATTATATATTATTATATCATATATGTAGTTATATATAAATATTAGAATTGGCAGACTTAAACTCACGTATATCGTCTTGGCATTACATGTGAGTGGACAAAATAATCCAAGTAAAAAGACTAGGATTATCAGAACTGATAAATAAAAACCCATATATACTCTGCCTATAAGAAAGGCACTTTAACGTAAGGTTACAGAAAACTTGAGACAAGAAAGAATGGAAAAAAATGAAGCATGATGACACTAACCTTAAGAAAGTTATTCTAATACCAGATGAGGTAAGTGTTGAAGCAAACAGCATTTCCAGAGGTAGAGAGTAAGTTTTGCAATAATAAAAGATCAAAACATCATAAAGATATAATAATTTTAAATTTGTAAGCAGTTAATAACAACAGCTTCAAGTATAAAAAAAATTAGATACAAGTAACAGGAGAAATAGAGATATCTATAATCATAGATACCATATCTATCCTTTCAGTAACTGATAGCATAAAAAGATTAACAAACAAAATATAGAGGATTTGAACAAAAATGTTAAATAACTGTAGATTTCACATTACTTTTACATGCACTTGGGCCATTTATCAAAACAGATCATATTCTGGTTGGAAAACAAGTCTCAATAAATAGCAATGAGCTATAACCATATCAGTATGGTCTCCAGCCACGGTGGAACTAAACTAGATATTAATAGATCCTAAGTACATGGAATCAAGCAACACACATTTAAGCAGTGGCGAGTGAGAGGGATTTTAAGAAGTTCCTGAGCGGCAGATCAGGTTCTACTGATCTGGGTGTCGCGTTTGACTTATGAGTCATAAAATCACTCAATATTTGCGTACTTTCTTATGTAAAAGTTACATGTTTACTTAAAGAAAGGCCATAAAACTTGAGTTAGGCATATTAATTATAATTTAGAAAGACATTTTGGAATGATTTGGAATGATTTGATAAAATAAGTAAGCAATCATAATCTCTTAATTTGGAACAATACTATAGGTCAATATTCCTTTTCTTTCTGACTATTAGGGAATTGAGAGAAAATTCAGATAAAAGTTTAGTGGATTCTACATGAAGGTTCATGGCAGCATTATGCACAACAGCCACAAAACCGGAAACAGCCCAGATATACACCAATGGATGAGTGGATAAACAAAATGTTGTAAATCCGTAGAACAGAGTATCATTCAGCCATAAAAAGGAACGAAATTCTGATATGTGCTACAAGGTGGAGGAAGCTTGAACACACAGTGAAAGAAGCAAATTACAAAAGGCCACATACTGCATGACTCCACTTATAGGAAATGTCCAGTATAAGCAAGTCCATAGAAATACAAGGAAGATTAGTAGTTGTTACGGGTTTTGGGAAAATGGGGATGGGGAGTGACTGTTAATGGGCATGGCATTTCTTTGGAGTGATGGAATGTTCTGGAATTAGCAGTGATGGGTGCACAACTTCGTGAGTCTACGAAAAGCCAACGATTTTACATTTTAAAAGGGTGAACTTTATGGTATGTGAATTATATCTTAAAAAAGTTATTAAAAATACTTAATGGAATGTGAAGCAGAGTGGGAAAGTTAAGGAATGCAATAAATAGCTGTTATCCTGACGTCCTTCTGCATCAGATCATTCATTATGAGGAAAAAGCGAATTTCTAACACAAGAAGTAAAATAGCTCCTTGATTGCCTGATAAACCAATAAATGAATAGGAGTGAATCATGATGAACACATTGGTAAAGATTTAAATATCTCGTGATTTAACCTGCCATGTCAACATCACCAAAAGTAATATAAAACTCTTAATATGCCTCAAAACAAGGGCAGAGGTGACCCCCACGGGTGACATGGTTAACAAGGGTCATCAACTTACACAAAGCATTTGAAGTTGTACAACTACATATTTATGTACATTGTATACAATTTGTGTGTGTGTGTGTGTGTGTGTGTGTGTGGATACACACTTGAATGAGAAACATGACATTTTCTCAAATTTAACACTTCTCTAAGTTTACATGAGTTTTCCAATGATGAAATATGTTGTGAAGGTGAAAAAACATGTTTCTAAAATCTCAATCATACAGAGCAAGTTTCTATCAACCCTACCAGGGGAAAGACTAGACTTTTTGTTGTCTTTCTATAGAACCGAAATTACATAGTTACTACATAAGGATGAGACCACGGAGTATGCCTTCAAATGTGTAAGATAAAGGGTTAATTAGGCAGTTAACTAATAAAATATTTTTATTATAACAGCTCATAGTTCACAGAAAAATAAGACTCCCAAGGCATCAAGGTTTTTGGAGATCCTGGCTCTTTGGGTTTGGAAACTGACCCTCCACACCCACGTGGGAACACAATTCGAGCATCTTCCCATGGCTCAGTTTCAGCTTGCCGGCCTCCTGTTCATGAACTTTACCTTCCCCCCCTCTATGAAAATCACAGTGTTTACTGATCTCTCATCTGCCAGCTGGAGGATTGGACCTTTTAAGTTATATGCCATTTTTATTACAGATGTTGTAATGTCATAGCTCAAACCTAGCAACATTTACCTTAGAATTCATCAAATTGCCAAAAAAAAAAAAAAAAAACCCAAACCCATAAAAAACCAAACCCAAGTTATTAAGTTTAAATCACCAATAGTCATACTAAGGTAAAATCTGAAAATTAACTGATTGGAAAAATGAAGAAAAACTCAATGTCTGAAACGAACGTTTAGTAGAATCTTTGTGTAAGGAAACTCAAAGCAGACTCTCCACAGGGAGATAAGAGCTTCCAACCCAAATACTCATACAAGTCAATGACAAAAATCGAATTCATGTATCAGTCTTAAGTATGACCTTGGTTCACCTTATCTGGTGACATATTTTTAATGTTAAGATGACCTTCTGGAAGCATTCAGCAAATACTGAATTACTGAGTGCCTACTGGGACTGGGACTGAGAACAAGAGAGATGTGGCTTTGCCTCTCAGCAAGCTTATAGTCCCTGGAAACAATCACAACGGAACACACAGACGAGCCGACTTTGTGCTAAGAACTTACTTTTAAAAATAACCTTTAAAATATCTCCTTCCTCAGGAGCAACCCTTATATTGTCCAGGGTGCCACCTGGACATGCCAACTCAAGATGAAATTATGTCTCAGGCTCCCTTACAGATAAGGGAGACTAAGGAGATGAAAGCAGAGTTCGTGTGGGTTTCTGGGGGAAGCTCTTCAAACGGCATTTACTTATGTGCTAGGTCCTTCTTTGCCCTTCTCATTTCCTGTTTCTTTTTTCCTGTGATGTAGCATGATGGCTGGTGCTGCAGTGACCCTGTTGTACTATGAGGCAACCTTGGAGAAGATAGAGAAGCAAGATAAGAGCAATCAGGGACACTGGAGATGTCACGGTGTCAGCACATTGGCCTGGGACTGTCTACCTACACACTCTCGTGTGAAAGAAACCATACTTCTACCTACTTTAACAAAGTGTTATTTCCAGTCGCTCTTATCTGTGGTCACACATAACTTCTCTTTCAAACAGATAACAAAATCAATATCTCTGCAGATCGAAGATCACATCAGAAAGAATTAAACCAACAAAACAACTATATTTCCTATGAACTTCCTCAGAAATATTTTACTATAGCTAGAAACCTGTATATGACAACATCTTGGGTGATTTTTTCTGGACATCCTCAAATGCAAATGACTACCACTTCCATTCTGGAATGATTAAACCTCAACTTCCATCTGTAAACATTATTTCAGCTTCAAGATCACAAGCAGCACGTTTCCTCTCTGCTCGTTGTATATCCTATTGGCCTGCCTCTTCCACAGCCCAGTGGTCACCCACTGGGCTGAGCTCTCCTCAGGACTTCTCTTTCCCCCCTTAGCAGGTTTCTCTTGGCCTGTTTTGCTTTTGTTCACAGTAATGCATTTTACTGATTCGGCCACCTCTCCTCCATAATTCCTTTTCCCCTGGAACTCTAGGGTCTGAACCATTGATTTCAAATGACCAGGTTCGTAGATCACATTAGGGGAAAGCAGCAGCCTTTCAACATGGGAAGAGATGCCCCTTTGGATTAAGAATGTTGGCTGACCTTTTACATTTTAGAAACTTTACCACCATTTTGCTTACCGCCACTATCTAGGTCACCACCATCTTCCTCGTCACTGCTTTCATCCCAACCTTGCCCCCACCCCCACCTTCCTTAGGACCACTGTTCTCTTGACCAACACCCTAGAGAAGAGTAGGTGACCAGCACTATCTAAATGCTTTCCATCACCGGCTCATTTTACCTTCACAAGAACCTAACGAGCTAGGCTTTACTGTCAGCCCCATCAACAGGTGAAGAGACTATGACAGATGGTTAACATGCTCATATCCATGGTAGGACCCGAATCCAGTTCTGGTTCCAGAGCCCATCTCTTCCCCTCCGTGTCCTACTACCCCTGGCAATTCTGGCTTCCAAAATGTAGGAATCCCTTTTCAACAACAAAGAAATCAGCCTTTCAGGAATTTGTTAGAAAATCTAACTGTGAACTTCATTTATCCAACATTGGACAAAGACTACTTTGGGACACCCGATACCCAAGAAGGACAGTTTCGTGGACTTGCTAGTTCCTGTTCCTCTCACTTGATTTCTTACATTTCTGTAGGAGTTGAGACATCACTTTTGCCCTGTGGGAATGTCAAGCTCGTTGTCCAATGTCCATTTGAAAAGAAGTTCTGTGCTTTTGCTGATATCCACACATGAATATATTTTCCATGACGCTACTCAGTGTCTCTTACCCTTAAGATCTGAGTTAAAATTTTCCTTGCAGTCAGTGGTATTAACAACAACACCACAAATCTCTCCCTCACAGTATTTAGTTCATGACGAGGCACATGCTTCTTGTTTCCTGAGCCACAGGAGCTAAAATCAGGGCTGTACTGAACTAATTAGTCTCACATACCTGGTAACATTGCTAGGTCTCCTTATTTTAGATTGGGGTTATGTAATTTTTATTTTCATTACAATGTCTATATTGAATATGAAAACAAGCCTTTAGTACTTTTTTGGGGGAATAGCTTTGGATACAGAAATTCTGCAGGTAAACCAGCATCCCCAGCGAATGTCCCATGGGACACCAGCTCAGTGAGACAAGATGAGGTGGCCGGGGAAAAATTATTCCTGGGGCCAAGTAAGTCTGAAAAACCCTACAGACTATCCACGTACCTCTTAGAGAAGTAAAGCATTTTAAACGTACCCGGGAGTGTTGCGGTAAAAGAAATCTTTCCTCTCTTCAACCCCTTGTCACCCGTATCTAGCTGACCCTGAAGTCTTCCCCTGCCCCGCAATGATGTAACTCACAGAACTAGTTCTTTGGAATACCAGTTTGCGCGACTCGGGAACAGTGGGCATTCTGTTTTAGCTGTCATAGGAACACGCCATGGGAAGCAAGAGAATGAAGCCCTATTAGCTATTTTGGTTTCTGCCACGTGGAGGTGGGAATCCAGAGTGCCCACGACCCCCCACCCCTGGGAGAGGGGGAGATTTCCACCCTGAATGCGTCATGCACGCAGGGCTGCTGGGGAGGAAAGGGCACTGGGGAGCCAGAGCGCCCTCCTTTCCTGAGCCACCTGGAGTAGCCCTGGGACGAGAGAGAGAGAGAGAGAGAGGGGAGAGAGAGAGAGAGAGAGAGATGTGGAGCAACTGCAAATCCCAGACATGCGCCTTTTAGGAAGCATAACATTGCCGTTAGCTGCATGGCTCCCTGGGGGCTGGGTTCCCATCCCAGTTCCGTCACTGACTCTGCCCGTGACCTTGGAGCACTTATCTAGATTCTCTGAGCTGAAAGTAAGCTCCCTTATGGGTAACGAGTGATTACTGAAACCCATTTCCCATGGTCAAATGAGGCAAAGAATCTCAGGGGAGAGCCCCGTTGGGGCTGATGGATGACCAGCAAAGTCCCAGCCAACGCCAAAGGCTATCTTTACCCATCCTATGCTCTTGGTCAGTAAGAGGGGTATCAGATCTTTGGCCCAGGCCCTGACACCCCAGAGAAAACACGGCGTTGGTGTATTTCCATCAGACGCATGGTGCAAATAACTTCCTGGTTTGGACACAAATTCAGCAAGGGAATGGAATTTTGTGTACCTAGCCCGGCCCCAAACATTGCTCTGTTGCAATAAATGGGGCCCAGCAACCATGATCCATAATCATAAAAGCCCAAGAGCCAAGAATAAATAATAGCTCTTCCAGACAAGCTAACTTGGTGATAATTTATAAGCTTCTGGGCCACCTTGTTATTGCCCAGAAAATCTGCTTTACCTTCTCGCTGCTGTTCCGTCTAGCCTCTCAATCTGTACTCGCTGGGAAAAAAATACTTATTGTTATGCTAAAATCACAATGGGCCTCACATAACTCAGTGCTAAATAACACCGATAAAACTAGGAAAATGGCACTTTGGCATTAAAAGTTATTTTCTTATGGACTTTAACAAGATTCAGTGCTTTTGTTCTCACAGCGCTCTTTCCGGCTTTATGTACACACAAAAGACACCAACGTGAAAAAGTACGAAAGAGCAAAACGACGCCCCCTCTCCCACGGGAAGGGTTTTGTTGGCAAACCGGCATCCGGCAAGGGCTGTAGTGCACGGGATTGATAGCGCTCGGCGACCATGGCCGTGAGCAGCTGGGGTGGTGGGTGGCGGGCAGTGGACGTTTACCTCTTTCTTGGTGAATTTTGGTGAGTGGTCATTTTTGTCATCGATCATGATTGTCGCCGTGGCTGTGCCTGTTAACCCAACATCCAGTCCTGCCATGTCTTGAGCCTCGATGATCAATTCATACTTGGGATTTTCCAGAGTCTATAAAGCAAAAACATGACAGACAAGAGGGCATTTAGGTTTGGGCTGCCACCTGGGGTTCGGGGGTCGCGGGGGCTACACCACCCCCTCCCCCATCGGGGCAGGCATCCCACACCCACAGAGCCTGCACCTGTTCTGCATGACTCTGCCTCTGGCATCTTTCCAACATGAGACTGTCACGATTCATACAGTCGTGGGGACGGAATCTGTTTCCTGTCCTTGTTTAAAGGGGCACTCGGTACATTCCAGACTGTCGCATTTCCGGGCTTTGGGGAGAAAATGCATGTCTGACGTTTACACCCATTTATGTCATTTCACAGTGACCTCATGAAATGGCTCTACAACGGAGGTCAAGTGTGATGATGAGACAGGGACAAAGATGGCAGCTCTGGGAACCCACCTTTACTGAACAACCGGCTAACCAGGCACGGGGTACTAGATTTTGTACTTAATCTTTCCAATAAGTGTGTTAAGGCATATATATGGTTCTCATTTTACAGGTGAAAAAAATTCCAACTGAGGTTTGGAGTCGCTTGTACCGCATTTCTTGTGTGTCATTTGTAGGCATTTGTTTCTCATGTTAGGTTAATTTTGGAAGATGCACTTTAATCCATGAATACTTTCACGGCTATTTTTCTTCTGTGTTTAAACACTCAAAACAACTACCCGAGGGGTTCTGACCCCAAGACTCATACGTAACAACCCCCGCCTTTACACTGTCTTCTGGAACAGATTGGCTTGTCTTGGCCAACAGCCCCTCATTCTTCTTCTGGTAAAGCAGCACCCCACTTTTCCTTTGGGGACCTACCCATCACCTATCCTTTGCCCATGGGGTTTGTCTTGGACTGCCATTCCCTGACTGCCACCCTGCCAATTTCTGGGACGAGCCCTGATGAGAAGAAGCAAGTAAGTGTCTGCCATTCCAGGGGGACGGTGATGCGTCCAGGCTCGGGACCTGTGTTTGACATTCGAGAGAAGGAAGGTCTGTGTCCCCATGGTATGAGCCTGCAAGATGTGGCGTGGGGGCTAGACGAGCTGTCTCAGGACCACAGCTGGGCTTGGGTGGGGGGGAAGCCCCATCTGAGAATGAAGCCCATCTTCTGACAGAAGGAGACTTGAACTCTGGAGCAGAAGAGACGTTTCCCAGCAGTTGTACTGGATCACTTTATCATGCCATGCCCGAAGCCAGTCTTGCCCGTGGACTGTTTAGCTAATTACGGCATTAATTTTCCTTATTTGCTTAAACCATTTTGGAGTGTTTTCTTAATCACTCAGAGAGTTCAAGTTGAATCGCCTTCAATAACAAACATAAAAGGTCCTACCAGTTGCAAATCGTCTTGCTCGTATGACAGCTTCAAAAGCTGTTGCTTATACCAACCAACAGTTAAGAAATACCACGGGGAGCAAAAAACAAAAACACAGCGGGGATCTAGAATTTCCTTCTAAAATCAAGAGTTTACGTGGTAAATTTTAACAGCTCAATGGTAGCTGTCCCCAAAACTTTCCAGCATTTTTAAAGAGTGTTTGGCTCCCCAGGGCACCTTTAATTGGTTGTTTCTTCACTAAGAGCTTCTGAACTACTAACTTAAGGAGTAGGAGTTCTGTTGTAGTATGGTTTGGGAGGCTCTAAACTCTCAGATTTGAGAAAAGGAGTGGGTTGCTGAGAACAAGCCTTGGACAGGATTATTCACAATGTTTCCTACTCCCCAGCTTCATTATAGTTGACATATAACACCGGGTAAATTTTAGGTGTACATACACTGATGGGATACACATATGGATTGTGAAATGAGCTCCACTGGGATGGAAAGCCACAATTCTCTAACTGTTGAGTGTAAACAGAGTTCAACACCAAATCTCGTTCTAGGTGACTCTGATCGTACCCGGTTCAGTTCCATCTACTCTCAAGCTCAAGTTGGAAAATGATCAGCTTAATTCGAGTCCACAAGCTGGGTGGGATTTACTATTTGCCATAAATTCTGCAGCTGGACCATATGAAACCAGTCAATCGGGCCCATTTTCAAAATCTTCCCAGAGTGTCTCTGGACATAAAACCACTAGCCAGGTCTAATTTCTAGTATAACATTTTTACTTTTCTAATAAAACATTACATGGTTTTGGAAGCATTGAATCATAAAAATAAGAAATTATATGAGTTTTTCTGATAGTGAAGAGATCAGGGCAAACTCAACGGCCACTTTCCCCATGTAATGTCATTGGCCAATATCATTTCCTGACATCACTTTAAGGCTTGCAGAAAATATAATGCTATGCATACTTTATAATTTACTTCATCATCTTATGAGGACTTTTGGTTATTTCCAGTCTCCAAACATTTTTGACAACTGCAAATCACAATGCAATGAACATCTTTATTCAAGAAGCTTTTGATATACTTTGACTCTTTATTTTTTGAATGCTGGATTCCAAGCAGTAAGTAAAAGAGTATAAACATTTTTAAGGCTCTTTACAGTTGACCCTTGAACAATGTGGGGGCTAGAGGTGCCCAACCCCATGCTATTGAAAATCCATGTATAACTTGACTTCCCAAAAAAGCTAAGCCTACTGTTGACAGGAGGCCTTACCGGTAACATAATTAATTAACACATATTTTATATGTTATATATATTACACAACATATTCTCCCAATAAAGTAAGCTAGACAAAAGAAAATGTTAAGAAAACCATAGGGAAGCAAAAATACATATTTAGTGCTGTGTTGTATTTACTGAAAGAAATCCATGTATAATCCATACGGAGGAAACCGCCATTGTTCACGGTCATTTCTATTCCTATCTCAGTACCGCTTACCTAGAAGACCTGACCAATTTCCCTGTCAGTCCTGCTAGAACATTTAGTATATGATCCTGGGCATGGTTTCTCCCTAAAGAACAGGTGATCTTGCCCCGTGACACAAACTGGGGGCCGAGCATGGTTGTGGGATCGCTATCTAACAAGGCTGTGAATTCCTCCCAGCAGCACCTTGCCCCAACACGCAGTTCAGGTTACTATGGACACACCCCACGGGACAGCTTCAAGCACCAACTAGTGGATACATGTTGCTCTGCTTCCCCAGTGACCCCTCCTTCTTCCCCTTGGACCCAGGCTATCATTCCTTGGGCGGGGATTGGGGGGGAGACGGCGGGTGGTGGGGAGCTCACTGCTTCCTCACTCTCAGCCCAGGTGGAGTTCAGGAAGGGTTGACTCTGTCCGTGACAGAGGGATGGTCACGTGACTCAGGCCCAGACCATCAGTGTCTCCCCTTCCCATGACCTTGTGATGAGCACATAACCCAAGTCAGGCCACCCAGGACTGAAACTCAACATTCTGGGACATACTTCCTTTAGTACTCTTGGGAAGAAGGAGTTCTCTTTCCTTTGGACTTGGAGGTGGGCGGACACAAATCTGGAGCTGGGAGTGACCATTTGCAAGCACACAGAGAAAGTCAGCCTGAGAGAGAAGACGGCATAGAACCACCCGGAGGAAGAGAAGGAGCTCTTTCAACCTTATTCAAGCCATTTAATCGTGATCCTCGAAGGCAGAATCTCCCCCTCATATCTTGTGAGTTCTAGGAGCTAATAAATTTCGCCTTTCCATAAGACATCTAAATTAAATGTTCCATGAGTAGCAACAAGGGAGTTTTGACTAATACTGCAACTAATGCTGTGATCAATTACCTGGTTATCTGCAAGAAAGTGTGAGAGCTATTGTACCATCCTACAGTATCACAACAGCCTCTTCACAACAGCATTCCAATCATCTTGTGCATACGTTATTTCTCCTTCTTCCCTGCATAGAAACACTTTTGGTTTTGGACCAGAGAAAGTTAATTCTAATTTTTTCCTTCATTAGTTTTACATTCATTTAACTGGAAGTTACTAAGCATTCAATCTAAGTAGTGTGCTGGGTGCTGGGAATACAGGGTCATTTCTTCAAGGAGCCGAGGGAAGTTTCAGGGTTGGGCATGGCTACAGCCATGAATAATAGCACCAAAGTGGAGTTGGGCTAAGCAGAGACAGGTCTGAATTCTTAGGATAGCTCAAAGGAAAGACGCATCGGCTTAACTCTCTTGTAATTGGGCAAATTTTATAAAGAACTTTTAAAAAATGAACTGGCAATTCCCATCTACTGAAGTAAATAAAACTTTATGAGTGCAACAGAAATAGATTGATTAACCACGCTGAAAATCAATTAGACAATTAAGGAGATAAATTATGTGGTTTGGGATGGGATGTTCGCAAAGTCTCAATTTTCTGGCACATGTAAGGCTACTATGAACACATGTTTTTATTCTTGGAGAAATACCCAGTTGTTTTAGGCAAATAGAAAAATACGATCGTTTCTAGAGCGGAAAGTGAGCAACGACCTCCCCCTTTCCCCAGCCCCACCTCCGAGAGGCAGTTACCATGCGTGGTCTGATGTCTCCTTCCTTTTCCCACACATTACACATGCACGTGCGCGTGCGCACACACACACACACACACACACACACACACACACACTCCATACGCACACATCTTCAAACAAGTGATACCGTTCACACGGCTGTGCAAATTGTTCAGCCCTATCACTGCTGTCCCAGGGCTGTCGAGTGCATGGTCTGGACCCGCCACCATTCACGCAGCCCTCGGTACTGGATGGTCCCTCATGGAGCTGTTTCCAAGTTTTCTTCCTTAAAAGTGGCTCTTAAGATGACAAGTCCACTGGCTTCCCAGTATTTGGGAGATATTTCTTTGCTGTGATCAACAGCATTGCTTTCCACAATGACAGCAGTAACAAAAACTGAACAACCGATAATAAACGCAGCCTCCTTGGACAGGTGGAAGACTTGGAGAGAACGTCACCCGGATCCCCCGCGCTCTTACACCACTGGAAGGGCTTCTTCCAATCACGCCTGCCCCGCTTCCCACGCCAGCTAAGCCTTCTTCCGTAAATCCCTCGCTCCCACCGTCACTCTCTCTTCAAGTGTACGCACCCCTGCTCATTTCTCTACCCATAGCGGTCACTTGCCTTTGCTCCTCTGCTGGAAAAGGACTCGAAGCAGCCCACAGCTGCCGCATTCTCTAGGAAGGACCGTTGAGATGGAAAAATAGGTCCCGGTGGCCCCGTGTCACATTTGTCTCCCTTGCACGGTTGACTGACCACACGTAACTCCCTGACCAGAGCTGGGACGATCAGATTCTGGGAATATGAAATGTGGACTCAGGCCCGGGGGAGACAGAAGGCAAACCTGCTCGCCTCTCACCACGTTAGCCCTAAGCCCAGGACAGGCTTTTGCTTTTCTGAATGGTTTGAGATGAACCTTCCCATCCTGGTCCTTCTCTCTGCCCATGAGGAAGGCGGCCTGCCCCTGGGGGTCGAGGCCTTCAGCTGTCCAGCTGTTCTGTCGCTCAGTGGGTGAACTGAATGGAGGATTGGAAGCCCCACCGTCCTCTCGAGACCAAGCTGCTATCTCTCAGGACAAGGACCTTACTGGATTCTTGTGTTTCTTTCTCTCAACTTGTTCAGGGCTCACTGGGGACATGGGTGTGGCCAACTCCAATAGAAAGAGCCTTTTGGGCTGCCTTAGGCTGAAGGCACTGCTCTAAACAGAAAGACTGGAGCTGTGTGGTGACGATCTGGGACCTTACTGCCTCCTGGCTCTGACCCTTGCCTCAGTTTTGGAACACACGTCTGGATCTCCTCGGGAGAGTCTTTTGGGCACTGAAGCCAGCCAGAATCGGTTTCCGTCCCCTGGGATGAAGCCAGTGCTACTTGTTCACCAAATCCTATTTCTTTGGACTCCCGGGCACACAGCAGGACTGTCAGGTGAACTCGTGGGATATGGACAGAAGTGACACTGGCAGGGTCCCTGAGTCTCCCATATAATCCTCCGTGTTCTCCATTTCCCAGAAAGGAAGAAGCCTGGATTTCCAAACGGCCGCGTGGGGCAGAGCCACTCCGTCCCCCTGCCTCGGACCGCGACGCGATCAACACACAAAGCCTCCTGCAGGTTTCCGGGAAGTCGATTACCGAGCTCGGCCTACCCTGACTATCGCGAAGGCTGTGTTTCCCGTCCGGCTGTATCTAAGATGCCCATTCACCGTCTCCCCACGTGGGTGACAAAGTTTTCAGGGGCAAGGCCTGTGCTTTTGACCCTGCCACCCAGCCGGTACGCAGCCAACAAGGTGGGCGATTTACTTTCATTACCGTTAATGATGATACATTACGGTTTCCCCGGACCAAATTCTATCTCCGAGGTCTGAGCCTATCAGTGGCATTTCCCCACCACAGTCATTTATTCTCAGGGAACAGCTTATACCTCGGGGAGCTCTAGCTCAAGGAGATAGGATTTTATTCTGACCAAGAAATGCACCGCGTCAAAACTGGGAAAATTAAATTGGCTGTTCTGATTTGATTTTAAGCTCTTTGATCTGTAAGATCTATCGGAGAGAAAGGCTGCTCTCTTGGTTTGGAACCTGTAGCCATGCCCTTTGTGTCGCGTTTGCCACTTTCTCCAGCGTGTCTGCTCCCTACCAGGTAACGGACAGCCCAGGGACGGAAGGAAGCTGGTGTATCCACGAGAGGAAGCCTCGGGTGTGTCTCCACAGACATAGGCCGGGTTCACGGATCACACGGATTTAAAAAACCAAACATTTCATCTCGAAAAAACAAGAATCAAGCCATGTCATTAAACACGGCACACAATTAATCACTAGACCCTCGGTGTTTTCCAGGGCCCTGATGACAACCATACGAGAATGCATTTAACGGAACATTTATCACTAATAACAAGTATAATGGTGGCTGTGGGGGGGAATCGACGAATAAACCTTACAAGGAGAAAGCTTTTGCCGTGAACCCGCGCTGCGCCCTGTCGCTCTCTTGTCTCGTCCCGAACGCTGTCCCCGTGTCTCTCCGCGCTTTGTCCCGACTGGATTTCTTCCCAGGGCCCCCGGCTTTTTCTTCAGTTTCGACATTTCCACCCCTATTTCTTTTTTCCTTCCAATGTTGTTTACTTTAATTGGTGGTCTCCCAGACTCAGAAGTCTCCCCCTCATCATGTGTTTGATGCCCTTGTGAAAATTTTGGCTTTTGAGCTTGGGTGCGGAGCCGGACTCCGTCGATAACAGGACTTTGTTGTGGTTGTGCGTTCTCGAGTTCTTCCTCTGAGAAGACGGCAGCCAGCTCACACTTCTGTGATCACTTCTGTGATCCACCAAAATGTACAGCGAGGGGCGCCTGGGGGGCTCAGTCGGTTAAGCGTCTACCTTCCACTAAGGTCGTGATCCCAGGGTCCTGGGTTCGAGCCCTGCATTGGGGGGGGGTCTCTGCTCAGCGGGGAGCCTGCTTCCCCCTCTCCCTCTGCCTGCCGCTCTCCCTGCTCGTGCTCGCTCTCTCAGATAAATAAAAATCTTTAATTTAAGAAAAGCTCCACAAAGGCAGAAGGCAGGGAGCCGACCGCACACAAATGGACCTTATGGCATTGCTCCTAGGAAGGTCCCCCCCACGCCCCACACTTGGCGGCTGGGTCATCTGGCCAAGTGACTTAGCTTGCTCTTGACTCAGTTTTCTCACCTGTAAAATGGGAGGACGGAAATAATAATACTTGTAGAGTAAGGCAGGATAAAAGTAGGTAACGTCAAACACTGAGCACAGAGGCTGGCGTCTGTAAGCGTTCCAGAGAGGGCTGCTGTTACCCTGCAGTAGAATCTTCAGAGAGTCTTCTTCTTTTATTTTAAGAATTATTTATTTATTTGAGAGAGAGAGGGCCCAAGCAGGCAGAGGGGCAGGGGGAGAGGGAGAAGCAGAGATGCTGACTCCACGCTGAGCAGGGAGCCCAATGCGGGACTCGATCGTAGGACCCCGAGATCATGACCTGAGCCAAAGGCAGACGCTTGACCGACTGAGCCGCCCAGGTGCCCTTTGGAACATGTTTTGAAGGTGTAGCAAGAAACTGAGTGTGGCCTCCAGGAATAGTCCCAAGGCAGTGAATGCTGCCATCTTGCCACTGAATGTGCCTGGGAGTGGACCCTTCCAGGCCAACCTTCTGATGACCCTGAAAATTCGGAGCAGACACGTGGACTGCGGTTTTGTGAGAGCCCATGGAGTGGACGACACAGCTGAGCCATGCCCAGAGCACAGAAACTGGGAGATACTGAACACCTCTTGTCCAAAGTCATTAAGCTTTGGGGTAATGGGTTATGCAGCAATAAATAACCAATACTGTTCTTTTCTCCCCAGCACTTATCGCAGTCTGGAACATTCTTGTTTATTGATTACTTGTTTATTGGCCATCTTGGAACCGACCCTTGGAGCTCCCTGAGGTTGGGGGCCTTGTCTTGTTTGGGCTGTCCTCTCCCAGCTACTAATTCAGTGCTCAGCACAGCAGAGGTTGGCAATAATCAGTCGATTCTTAGATACGTTCTTCTAAAATAACGAGTCACACAGAGTCGTGTATCTACAGCGCTTAACAACAGGTTCTCCGGGTTTGTAGTGTTTGTCAGTCTTTCCTCTTGTGGCTGATCCCGAGCTACCAACATGCCGTCCTGGAGTGCAGAGTTGGAAAGTGATCCCCCCCAAACCCCCAGTTCTGATTTTTGTGGTTTCTGTTACCCGTCGTCAGCCACACCCGGGAATCAAATGCTCTTCCTTCTGACGTGGCCAGAAGTTCAACGGCAGTCTGATGCCCACATCAGATGCCTCCATCATTCCTCTCACTCCCTCTCATCACGGAGGCTGAGGACAGTACAGTAAGATATTTTGGGCAAGAGAGAGCGAGAGAGAGAACAGACTCACATGACTTATGGTGTATTTTTTTAATTGTCCCATTACTTCATTATTCTTGTTAATCCCTTCCTGTGCCTAATTTAGAAGTGATGCTTCATCAGAGGTATGTATGCAGAGGAAAACACCCGGTTCTTATCGGGTTCAGCATCATTTACGGCTTCAGGCACCCACTCGGGGTCTTGGAACACACGTCCCACCGACAAGGAGAGACCACTGTGGACACCACCAGTTTGAGTGAGCCCATGACCACTGGCTCTAGGTCACCAACTGGGCTGTAGGAGTCCAGGAAGTCCGTCTCTTTCAGTAAAGCCTTTTGTTGTCTAACGTTGAAGGTACTGTTAATGAGAAATTTTAACATGAGCTTTCTAGCAAAGATACAGTGTCATTCCTTCCCATATTTACTCATGAACTGTGCCCAGGCCGAGCCGTGCAAGACTCCTTATGACAGGACACCTGCTCGGGGACCACGTTCTTCTCCAGGTCAGCCGCACCTGACTCCTGGTCTATAAATACTGCAGACAGATCGGTGAAAACATTATCTGAAGCAGAACGAGTCGTTGTCTGTCTGGGGTTTGATTTACCCACTCTGGCCACATAACACGGGGGATCGGCAGTCCATAAATCCAGCAGGCACCACATCCATCTCCCCAGAAAATGTCCCTGATTCCCAGGGCAGACGGTGAGAGCCATTCTCCCATCTTCCCGAGCAGCAGCGCGAGTCCGTTCGACTGGTGTGTGTGTCTCTAGGCCTCCCTTCGCCTCGCTCCCCAGTGCTAATGTGAACATTCACGTTCCCAGCTGTCGCCTGCTGCGTTTTCATTCCCGGCCGGGGTCTGCTGGGTAAGGAGAAGGCCGAGCTCATTTCCCCAGATTTACTGGCTGCTGACAAAGTCAGCAGGGTGGGGAAGCGACGGAGGAAATAAACAGCGCCTCTTCGAAATATGCGGTTGGAATAACCGAAGTGACAGATTTCAGGTTGAGGGACGTCAAAATCACATAAAACATTTCCAGGAGCCGCGTCCATCTTCCGATGTTACGGAGGAAATAAATGGCCAATGGCATTCATGAGTACTTGGAAAAATCACCCTCTTCAGGCCCACGCTGGTGAATATTGGACATTCAGCTTGATTCCACTGAAACCTGAATACAGAGTCTACTAGTTTCGGGTAACTCTGCTAAGATGTGATGAACGACACAGACCCTGACCTTGGGGCATTTATATTCTAGATAAACAGACAAAAATCCAGTACTCCAGGTGTGATGAGGTAAGTATTATCCTAAGCGTGCCGACTAAAATCTATGGGAAGGGGGTCAGAAAACAGGGTGCTTGGGAAGGTCTTATGGAGTTTCCTTAATTCGCCAAACATTCGCTGAGACGTTATTTTCTAGGCGTTAGATGTTATCTTCGATGGTAGCGACAAGGAAAGGGAGCCCGACCAAGTGCGAAATAATCCCCAGGGAATTTTAGCAGAATGGGAGGCGAGTAAGAAGAATAGTGTGAAGGACACGTTCCTGCAGAAAAGAATGTCCTACTACAGGATTAGAAATGGGGTCTTGATCTGGAAGTTTCTATGAGAGGAGATGGGAGGCTCTTCATCCTAAAGGCCATTACACCGCCCCCCCCTTCCAGTAACAGCGGGAGGCTGATTCTGATTCTGGTCAGGACACCATGGGACAAGCAGTGTAAGGCATAATCCCCACCTTCAAAGGACTCATGGCTTCGCTGCAGATAAAACATGTACAAGCAGGTCCACGAAGCACCAGGCGGTACATGCCGAACGTGGCCTCAGTAGGTCCAGGTGTGAAAGGAGCAGCTGGGAGGGGCTGTGGTGGCTTTCTGGGGGCTGGAGCTGAGCTTTGGAGCATGGGTGTCGGTGTGGGTGGGAGGCAGCATCCCGAGAGGGAAGCAGAGCCTGGGAAGCAGGACAGAGGTGGCCAGAGGAGACAAGCTCACTGGTACGGTTGGAGTCAAGGTTGGGAGGTCACTAGACACAGCCTGTTGGTTCCTGCGAGGACCTTGGAGATCATCTGGTCCAGGCCCACCTTCAAGGCTCACAGCGACCCCCATGGGTGAGGAGACAGAGTAAGAGAATCCCAAGAATTTCTTGGTTTTATCTGTTTGAGATAAGGAAGTGCAGACCCGGTTCTCTACGGTTCTTAGGTATTTCCGCAATCGCTGTTGACCGCATTAGCCTGTTCTTCCAGCCTTTCGGCCCTGCACTGTCATGGCAACATTATGCCTGCTAAGACAGGTGCTTAAGACCCAGTGTCTGATCTTGTCTTATATTGTCTTCGTGAACTTGCTTCTATCAGAATCCCCAGAGAGGGGGCACCCTACAGCACAGATTCTCAGCCTCCCGCCAAGTGCTGAGGGCTCAGGGGTTCCAGGCAAAGGCCAAGCCTGTGTGTTTCTGGGAAGGTTCTAGGTGAGGCTGTTGCCACGGGTCTGAAGACCACACTTGGGTCAGCACCGTCTGAATGAACATTTGCCAAAGGCAGGTCGACACGTACTCTTCTATGTTTTACTTAAACGCACCTGTTTATGATACAATTTAAATGAGAGACAGGAAGCATTGTTGGCTAAATGTTCTCTCCAACTCTGAAATTTTTTTTCCTCCCCCCTTTCTAGAAAAATTGTATTCCCTTCAAGACACTAAATATCCACCCCAGGGTGGCTCAGTAGGTTAAGCGTCTGCCTTTGGCTCAGATCATAATCTCAGGGTCCTGGGATCGAGCCCCACATCGGGCTCTCTGCTCAGCAGGGAGTCTGCTTCCCCTCTCCCTCTGCTGGCCACTCTGCCTACTTGCTTTCTCTCTGTCAAATAAATAAAAGAAAATTTCCCGGGGGCGGGGGGAAGACACTAAACAGCCTCTTCCAGGCATCCTCTATAAGTCTCCGTGTGAATGTCCTCCCTCCCCTTCTGTGAGCCAATCACAGAGCTCTTCATCGTCCCCTGCAACATGGCCCTTCCGTCTGGAGCCCCAGCTCAAGCTGGCAATGTGGGGTCGTCCTCAGAGGGACCCCGTGCCCCCACCTCAGAGCGCGATGGGCAAGTGCTGCTGATTTCAGCCCTGCCCCCTCGCTCTGTCACTGCCGCCATCCCGTGACTTCCTGAGCCTGTCTTTGTCACCTGAGCTATTCCAACAGCTCCCAGACTGGCCCGTCTGCTGCCTTCCAAACACTTCCAAACACTTCCACCCGAAGCCAGCCAGAGGGAGTCAGCTCGACCACTGCCTGCCCACAGGCCTTCCTCAAAACCCTTCCATGGCTCTTCAGTGGCCACAGTAAGTGGTCAGGATCCCGCTGCACGGAGGACCCCTTTGTCACGGCTGACCTCCCAGGGCTCCTCGCTCACCGTTACGCTCCTGTACCACCAGCTCAGGCTTCCCATCCCACCAGCTCCGGCCTCCCCGCCCTACACCTCCCTGCACCCCGCACCCTCTGCAGGGGCGTCCTTCCCTGCACGGTTTCCGTCCCTGGAAGGCACTTGTCCAAAGTTGTCGAAACTTTGCCTCGATGTTGCTTGCCGTATAGTTTTCCTGCTTTTCCCAGAGCTGCTTTTTCCTCTTCTTCTGGACTAGCCCTAGCTATACCCTAGGGTGAATATTTTTCTCTTGGTTGACTTACTGACACTTTCAGCAATTTCCTCTTTACATGTCTGTGTAATTACGCTGAGATGCTCTGTGTCAGGTTCATCTGTCAAGCTGGTGCATGGCGGAAGGGAGCTCTAAGTGCCATCCAGCTTTTGGCCCTAGAAGCTTTTATACCTTCTGTCATAGGCAGAAGAATGGTCCCCAAAGATGTCCAAGTCCTAATCCCTGGGACCTAGGACTCATGTACCTTATGTGGCAAAAGGGACTCTGAAGATATGATTCGGTAAAGGATCATCCTGGATTCTCTAGGTGGTCCAAAGTAGCCACAAGCATCCTTATAAGTGGGGGGCGGGGGGCGTCCGCATCGGAGAAGAAGACAGCAGAAGCAGGGGGGAGGGAGAGAAGGAGGGGGAGAAAAATTTGAAGAGGTTACACTGTTGGCCTTTCAGTTGGAGGAAGGGGCCACAAGACCAGGACTGCAGAAGCCTCCAGAAGGTACAAAAGGCAAGGACACAGACTTTTTTCCCTAGAGATCCCAGAAGGAACCAGCCTGCTGACACCTTGATTTACCCCCAGGCAAACGCCTTTTGGACTCGTGACTTCCAGAACTGTAAGATCATCAATGCGTGTTTGAAACCACGGAGTTTTTGGTCATTTGTTGTGGCCACAGGAAATGCACGCACGTTCCCTGGGGATTGCTCACCCTGTGGACCGGAGCCCCGAGATGCTCCCCAGCCTCCCAGAACCTTTTGCCGCACAGAATCACCAGCTGCCTCCCTCCCAAGACCGTCCACCCTCCCAGCATAGCACCCACCACTGTCTTTCCTCTGGAAAATATTTCCATTTTAATCCTTTGAAGTGTCAAGTCAACCAGACCTTTCCCACAAACTCTGTCTAGCAGGAAGATGAAAATCCTCCTCTCTACAAAGTAGTAAATAGCAAATTGGTTTATTGGAGAATCTTCTCTTCAATGTATGTGTTTTCTAATACATCGGTCACTTTTTCTGAACATTCCCTGGAGTCCCTCAATGGGGGTAAGGAGCCCATCTCTGACGTATTCCTGCTACATCCCTGGTGCCTGGCTACTGAGACCTTGAGGGCCCAGACTTGGCCTTTATGTGGTGACTGTGTTACACTCTTGGAAAATGAACTGAATGACTTCTAACCCCTGAGGGAAAAATCACACAGGCGGTTTGGTGCCTGGCACTCTCTGTGAATGTTTGATGAATGAATTAATCGAGGGATGGTATGCTGATCACCCTACAGAAAACGTGGCCTAAAGGGTGCTCTTCTGGGTTGCAGGGGTTACTGGTCCAAAGGCAGGGTCTGGCGAGTTTGGACAGGCTGGGAGAGCTCAGGCATGGCAGTGGAGGGTGACGAGCCTCTGGCTTTCCAGGAACGAGCTGGGAGAGTCCTCCTTGTCCTCTGGAGAGACATCTGTGCCAAGGGAGGTCTTTGCATGCTCTGATGCTGATGTGCTGATGAGTTAGGCTCTCCTCAACCTCATGGCCGACACCCCATGGTGTCCCCAACCCCAGGCTCAGCTCCTGGCTCTTCATGAGTCCTGGGATGTCGAAGATGGAAAGGGAGACAAGAAAGGAGGGACAACTGAGTCCTCAGCGGTGAGGTTTAGGTGGCAATGACCTTTCCAAATAAAGGCGGAGAGGGACAAGAAAGGGCTGCTCAGCTGAGCCTCAGGAAACAGCTGAGGGCTGTCTCGGGTGACCCTTGGGGGGCTGTAGTTGCCCCCCAAGGGGAATAATATCGGGAAACTGGGATTGCTGTTGTTCGCCAAGCAGAAAGCAAAGAGCTTTTCTTGGGTTTCGATTTATTACCATCCAAAATGTCATTCTCTGTATGAGTAATAAAAGATAATACGTTTTATGGTGGCTCCTTATGTTAAGGTTTTACAAAATCTGTTATTAAATGATCTGCATAGAATCTAAATGAATCTGATTATGTTACACGGACGAGCAAGGTGGGTTTTTTTTTTTTTTTTGCTCTGCCCCCCCCACCCCCGCCAATTCCAGTGCCGTTGGAAGGGCGGCATTCTCTGCATGTTTTCTAATCACACAGCAGAAAGTAATGCTTTTTAAGGTCAGACGAAAAATTGCGTTCTGCCGTGTAATCGGCTTCACGAAGTTCCATACTGGTCAAAACGTCCAGAAAATTCAATTACCGCCTCCCAATGACAAAAGCACATGAGTCCACCCAGGGTTCGCGGGTGTTTCTAAAATTAGGTTCTAAATGTCTGCGACTGGGAGCGACTTCAGCTCTCCCACCTCCGCCGGATAACAGTCCCCCACATGTTCATGCCTCTGCCCGTTAACTTCAGGCGCTTTCATCAGGATCTCCTCCGGCTCTCAGGAGAGCGGCTTCCCGAGCCCGATCACAGCACCCGCTCCCATTCAGACGGGACCTCCTGATCGCGTCTGCCATCTGGGTGACTTTTAATCATTATTGTGTCCCCCCCCCGTAAGTCAACTATATTTTTATGCAAAGCTTAGTTTGGTTTAGAGCTCTGTTGCCGGTGATAATTCCAGGTGGCTTTCGGAACAAAGGAGCCCGTTGAGAGACTAATGAGTCAGCACCAACACCCACCCACTCTACCGGTGGACAGGAAAGCAATTCAAGACACCACAGTCATGCGGTCCTTGGGTTATACTCTTTGAAAATAAATGGAACTAATTCTAAACCATCTGAGGGGGTTAAAATCACACAAGATGGATTCCAATCATGCTACTGCTGTTGCTCCCCAAGCAAAGTCACGCACCAGGGAGAAAAGGCAACCAGAATAACCTGGCCACGGATTATTCTAGAAGGCTCTCCTGTCGCTTTCATGTCTGGCACCATCAGTCCTTTGGATCAGATTCCTTCTGCTTTGTTTAGACAAAGACCACCTCGCACCCTGAGATCCCCGGTCCTGTTCCCACCAGCGGCCCTTTTGTGATCTTGGTTCCGTTGTCCGTTTTGTTCTTGAAATTGCCTTGGTTCTGCGGATGACAGCCAAGGCTATCAATACCCCTGAATGTTAGCTAAACAAGGAACAAGAGGTCAAATGGTAGGATTAACATTTGGTCTCACCCTTCACTGGCTCAGCCTCTCAGACGGACAGAATGTTGATAAAGACGGCTGTGTTTTTCTTCACAAATAATAAAATCCGCAGAATGTCCTTGGAGGACTCCTTTCCACTTTATTATTTAAAAAAAAAAATCACAATAAATAGAGTTTTCTGCATTCCCTCCAGCTCATCTCCAGAGTTCTTTTCAAAGTGGAGGAGAATTAAACTCTATTACCAGTCTCTTCGGGAGGGAATCCCTGTGCCTCAGGCCCCGTCCAAAGAGCGGGGACAGACCTCTGTGCCTCATTTCCTCTCCTGGTCCTAAACCTCACCTCTGGACCCTTGTCCTCTGGTCTGTAAGTACTCATTCTCAGTCCGGGCCAGTCCTGCTGGGTTCCACACAGCACAGACCATCTGCTATATGCTTAAAATGGGGCTCTGTGGGGCGCCTGGGTGGCTCAGTGGGTTAAGCCTCTGCCTTCGGCTCAGGTCATGATCTCGGGGTCCTGGGATCAAGCCCCACATCAGGCTCTCTGCTCAGCGGGGAGCCTGCTTCCCCCTCTCTCTCTACATACATCTCTTCCTACTTGTGATCTCTCTCTCTGTGTCAAATAAATAAAATCTTTAAAAAAATGAAAAAAAAAATGGGGCTCTGCCATGCGTGTGAATGACCTCAGCTGGTCCCCTTGACAGCCCCCCTCCCAAGCCTGCAAAGGTTGATGCTTTCACTGACGGGTGAGGATTCTGTTGCTTGAGCTTGCATTGGTGGAGCTGGGTTTGGGACCCAAACTCCTGTGTCCAGTCTACACTCCAAACCGCTCCACTCCAGAATCTAGTCATCACCTGCCCGGTGGCCCAGAGCCTTCCTTAGCGGTAGCCTAAGGATCCCACGTGGCTATCCATTGCGTGGCCGTTCATACAAGCCGGTATCGGTTGGGCGTAGAAGGACTGGACCTTATTTGGGATAGGTCGCCAGTCACGGACAGCTCTTTGAACAATCTCCCCCAGGTCTGTAAAGGTCTGCCTTCCCGGACACCCCATTTATTCCCACGGCTTCAGGTCTCCCCGGCCCCATCGATTCTCACATCTCCAATTACCGCCTGTCTCCTTTGTGTTCAAATCTCTCCTCATGCGCAGCTCCACACTTGTAACTGTCTGCTTGACACTTTGACCTGAATGCTTCACAAGCGCTATCAACACAGCCTGTCCCAAAGCAAACTCAGCATCTTCTAAGCCCAGCACACTCCTTCCCTGTCCTGTCGGTGGTTTCACTCTCCACCCAGGTGACTGACCCGAGGCGTCCGGTACCCTCTCCTCCCCACCCCTTCCATCTGGCTGGTTCTCTCTTGAAAAGGACTCTCCCACCCTCCCAGCCTGCTCACAATTCCTTTTGCCTTTGTTGCTGTTCGGGTGACGGTCATGTCTCACCTTGCTCTTGTTTCCTGAGATAAGCAGAATACAAACTCGGAGCCATTCGGGAGGGATAAGCATGCACGAATGTAGAAAGGGGGCTTGCCTTACCAGCATCGTGCCAAGGAGGGATCAAGGCCCATGCAGGTCAGCCCGGGGTGGCGGGGGGAGGTTGTAACCATTCCTCGTCCAGCAAGAGATTTCTCAGGCTGGCTTCCATGGTGCAAAACACTGGCACCAGGGAATCCTGACATCAGACGACTGTCTCTGACAGAAGCCCTAGGACACGGTTTGAGGGCTATGTGGGGGGTCTGTTCACGCCACTGTTTCAGAATCTCTTCCCTTGGCCCAGAACGCAATTCTCCCCATCAAACTTGGCCAACTTCTACTCTCCTCAAATGCACATCGCAAAGCATCACTTTCTCCTTGCAGCCTTGTGGAAATCTCTAGAACAGACCGCAGGGCTCTTCACACAGCTCCTTTGTAGCACAGAGCACACCATGTCACAGTAAACCATAGATTGCTGTCCCTCCCGCCCCGTTGTGAGATGAGTGGAGGTAGAAGCCGTATTTTAATGATTTGTTGCTGCTAGCTCATGGCATGGGGAAAATAGTGTGGATTTGAAAGCCAAAATAAAGAGACAGACTTCAGCTCTGTTTTGTAACAGCTGTGTGACTGTGGCCAAATACATCCTCTGATGCCTAGATCCCCTGGGTCTTGAAAAGGATGTGCTCTTAGCTTGTCTCTAGGTCTGCTGGGAGGCTGGACTGGGAGAACCCCTAAACACCCCCCTCCCGCCCCACCCCGGGTTCCTGGGACCTGCCAGGCAGGGTGAACTTAGCAAGTAGAAACTTTCCCTACAGTAAAAATCACAGAGTAGATGCTTAGTAAATCCTGGACAGTTACATAAGCATTTAAGCTCCCTGAAGTGAAACCAGAGTTTCTTGATGGCCTGGAGTAGATTGAACAGTGGCCCCCAAAAAGATGCACCCAAATTCTGACCCCCAGTACCTGTGAGTATGATCTTATTTGGAAAAAGGATGTTTGCAGATGTGACTAAGTTAAGAATTTCAAGAGAAGATCATTCTGGGTTGACTGGGTGAGTCACTGACCAGTCTCCTCATAAGATACAGAAGAGAAAACTTGGACACGGAGGAGAAAGCCACGTAAAGACAGGGGGAGCAGTTGGAATTATGACGCCACAGCCAAGAAATGTCTGGAACCACAGGAGCTGGAAGAGGCAGGAAGGACTTTCTTCCCGGAACCTTCAGAGGGAACATGGCCCTGCTGACATCTTGATTTTGGACTTCTTGTCTCCAGGACTGTGAAAGATGAAATTTCTGGTATATTAAGACACCCAATTCTTTGTTACAGCTCAAAGAAGGCTCAACTTTTTGGAGACATCCAGGGGAGAGTTTGGAAGTTCACATGCGCTGCAACTTTGTACAAAGTATACAACGTGCACAAAGTCCAATGCTATCTTCCCTGCACACAGCACATTTCTAATGAAGAACACATGGGTTACAAAGGAGTATCATGCTGCATGGGAAGAAACATGGGCACTTCGCACGTGTTCGCCTAGATCATTGCTTTTTCCTTACTGAGGCCTGGTCGGCGGATTGCAGATAGAAGGGATGCATGCCCTTAGCCCATCAAACTTCCTAGGCTCAGTTCTCCACATTCCTTCCTTCTGGGGCTCCCTGGGTGGGGGGAACATCTGTTGAAAACGTGGTAATGAAGATGGAAGGGGCTCTGTGGGACTGTGATCCCAGCAGCCAGTAACACTGTGCTGGGCCACCGAGATTCTGAGGCTGCTTGTTACTGTAGCTGGCACTTCTGACCTTGGGATATACACCCATTCTACAAACCAGCAAAATGAGATACTACATTGACATTTTTCTTGGGTTGTATTCCTTTAATATAACTTGATCTAATTATTTCATAAAGTACGTGTTAATGTGTGACATCTCTCTCTCTCTCCAGATATGTACATATCTACATGTGTGTAGGCAGGCGCACACACACACACACACACACACACACACACAAACTGAGATATCTCTATCCATCTACACACGTGCACACACACACGTTGACAAGGGTTAGCTGCGTATGATGAAATTACAGATAAATGTTCTTCTGTTACCGCTATTTTGGGTTATCTATACTTACTATTTTTTTTCCTACTAGAGAAATGCAGGGTTTGGATAGGAGGGCAATGCTTTACATTTTAAAAGGTGCAATGTCAAAAAAATGACAAACAACAAAACAAACACCAAAACCTTTCCATAGTGATGCTTATGACAGGAGAGCTTTACTCATAAAACTTCTAAATAGTGTTATGGGCTGAATGTGTGAAGACAAGGGTTGCGTAAGCCTGGAAACATCTGGATAAAGTGAGGAGGGCCATCAGCTGAGCCGCTGAGCTGGATTGGGGACCTCCCCCCAACCAAGCATCCTGGGACTCCTCAGATCTCCTTTCCCTCACACTTTAGCAAGCCCCCTGCCCATCCCCAGGCTTCAGGTGCGGAACCTGAGGCTCAGACAGGACTCCTTCATTCATTCCACAAATATTCTCTGGGGGCTGGTGAGGGCCATGTGCTCCTGCAGTTGGTGGGGAAGAGAACCATAGACAAAAGGCACAAAGATCCCCTTGTCACTGGGCTGACAAGCTAGATGACGAGACAGATCGCAAATAAGATAAAAAGAGATGACCGCTATAGGGGGTGGGGTGGGGAATTAAATGAGAAGAATACTTGAGAGTTCTGGGGTGAGGGTTTTAAATAGGGTGGCCTGAGGAGGTGACATCTGATTCAAGGCATGAAGAGAGTAAGGAGGCATGTGGATGTCCTGGGAAAGAGCAATCCAGGCAGGTGAACTAGCAAGTGCAAAGGTCCTGAGGCAGGAGCATATGGGATGGGCAGTGAAGTCCAAATTCTTGAAGACACACTGAAAGTAAATCTTGAGAACTAATTTCTGACATTCCACACATTCTGCCCTATTGATGTTCAAGGCAATGAGAAGCTGAAGACAGGAGCAAATACTGAAATGTACTTTTGGGTAAATGATTCAACAGTAAGCTATACAAGGGCAGAGACCACACCTGCCTTCCCAATGTCCCATATGCATTTGTTGGACGAATGAATAAATGTAGCTGTGACATGTGTAAGACGAAAGATACTTTTAGCATTTCAAAGAAAATACAAAGCACGAGTTCCCTTCAATGGCAGTTGAAACACAATCAGCCCACATTTTATGATAGATCTAAAATCAAAGGCTGGGATTTTCACAACATGAAAGTATTTTTAAAAAAATATACAGAATAAACAGCTCCATCTATGGGGAATACATTTTTATGTCTTCTACAAATATTGACTCCTATAAACAGAGATCTGTTATCTAACGGGGAAGCTAAGTGTCGCTCTTCTGCCCCGCAACCAACGCAAACAACCGGAGGCTCTCTTATCCCAATCAGCTCCAACGGCATGGAACTTCCAGAAGGAGGCATGAAAGAAATGCTGAAGTCAGGAAATGGACAGAAATGATCTTAGCGTCATGATGCTCCTGGACCCCATTTGTCCGTTACCAAGCTGGTCAATTTCTTACATTGTCCACCTCTGTCCTCTGCTTTCCACCTTGATTACCTCTTCATTGGTTCAGGGCACAAAAGACAGCCTCTGTCCCCACAAAAGACAGCTGAGTCCCATCTCGGCACCTCGAGTATGTTTTCATTAAAACTGTCTCCTATCATCCACCCTGACAGCTCTGCTTCTCAGCTCTAAACCGTTGCGTGGGTCCCTGCTGCCGCGAGGACCGGTCTGCCCTCTGCAGAGTGCACCACAGGCCCTTGGAGACTTGCCCCTGTGTGCACTTCCCACCACACCTTCCCTCATACGCTTTCTGCCAGCAGTGCTTAACCATGGGCCACGGTTTTCGAACAATGCCAGGTTCCCTCCACCTCTGGGCCTTTGCAAACACTGTTCCTTTTGCCTGGCACAGCCTCCATCCACGCAGCCCCAGGCAAGCACCTCCCTGTGGCTCCTCTATGAAGCCTACCGTGATTCTGCCACGTCTAACGGGGAGCCCACTTTTCTACACTCGCACGGGGCCTCATTCACACCGGCATCCCATGCACCGCACACCTGCACATCAGCTCCCTACTAGTTTGTGAGCTTCTCAAGGTCTGTGAATCTATGCATGTCAGCACAGTTCCTGGACACGACTGGTACCTAATATATACTCGGAATGGGTGACAGAGCATGAAATCAGCCTTAGAAGTCTCTTGGTGATTCAGAGGCCCCCTGGACCAGCCAGGATCCTGCGTCTGGCTGAGGTCATAATACAGAGGCACAGTGGACGTGGAGTGGCCTTTAGCATCACACAGTGGCTCGACCCCGCTCTGTTCCTCCCTCGCTGCCTGTGTGGGTCTGGACAAACTACCCTGGGAGGCCCTTTGCCTCTAAGGTCTTCTCTGCAGGGTCTCTCTAAGACCCTTCTCTCTGGGGTCTTCGATCTCTCTAAACCATACCTGTCCTCGAGATCTCAGCAGGAGCTCCCCTCCCCATCTGGAGAGCCTTCTCTCCGCTTTTGAACACCTGTGACAATGTTTATGTGTCTTTCCCGTTTGTCTATTTCCTTGTAACATACTTCAGTCCAGGACCTTTGATGATTGCCTTCCGACCAGCCCTGAAGGTGTGACATGCCCACGCAGCCGTGTCCCCTCCATCCAATTAGCCAGCCCCTCCCTGCAGGGTCTGCACCCTGGAGTCCCAAGCCCCATCCGGGAAAACAGCTGGTGGCTATGAGAAATGGATAATTCTATAGGGTCTGAGCGAGTCAAGAATGGTTGGACCTTCATCCCCATGGAGGAGTGGCTGTGGCATCCTCACAGGTGCACCATTTCAATACCCTTATAACACTGTGAGCAAAACCCCTCTCAAATCCACCGAGCATAGCTCTTTGCAGCATTCAAGATTGCTGCTGTGTAAGCCAGAGGCACCCACATTAAAAATAAATGCTTAGTCGGGGAATATTTAATGGCACGGAAAATGTTTCTATTACATTGTCGAGAGGAAAAATCAGGGTACGAAACCGTATGAACACTGAGATCCCATTTTTGTAAAATATGTGTTTACATACACACAATTTTTAAATAGAGCAGGAGAATTACGCACATCAAGATATTAACAGCAATTATCTCTGGATGGTGCGGTTATGCAATATTTTTTTCATCCTTGTGTCCTTTCCTAATTTTCCAATTTTTTACAATAAACATATATTGCTTTGTTATCAGAGCAAGAGTAAATGTTATTAGCTGAACTAAAATGCAGGAGTTGAGCTGCTTAGATGTGTCTGTGTGATTTCGATGGCGATGTGCCCCAAGGTGCTGGGCTCTGGGTGTGGTCCCTCACTCCTCTCCCCTTATCGCCCCCCGTGCACCAGCAGGAGCCCCTGAGAGCTGAGCCCCAGGCCCCACCTGAAGGCAGACAACCATTTCCTTAAACCAAGATGGGATGGCCATTAGTAATTCTGGCAGGGGCGTCTGCAAGGACCTCACAGTACAATAGAATGTGCTAAAGAAAGAACACATGCCTCTCACTGGCTCTGTAAATGTCAGTGTGCGGGTCTACACATTTATATCCCAGCACAGCACAGGCTTCTCCAGAGGCTCAGGCCCTGACAGCTGGTTGGGGTGAGAACCACGAATTCGGCTCAATGTTAACTGCACTGAGCCATGACATGTGGGTTCTTAGAGAGCTGCACCAGGGAAACTTCATTTCTCCCTTTTCCCTCTTTTATTTCCTTTGATGTAGCCACCCATAAGCCGTGAGGTGGGAACTGGTCAGTGAGCGCAGGAGGACGGGGCCGTTCAGCTGTGTTTGTACTCTGAGACATCCGTTATCCATCCAGATGAAATGTAATGCCTAAGATTTAAATGGAAATCAAAACCTGCAGCCAATCAGGAGGCTGAGTCCAAACATGCAGCATTCAGAGAGACAGAAATCGGTGGGCACGGAGGGGAGGACCTGATCGTTTTGTCCAACAATACCACCTCAATGTCTGCCACTGGGTTTATTAGCTGTTTCATCATTTGAAATACAATGACGTGGAAGTTAACAATGAGGTGAAAGATAACCTATGGAATGGGAGAAGACACTGGCAAATCATATATCTGACAAGAGTCTATGATCCAGAATATATAAAAAGCATGTGCAATTCAACAACAAAAGATACACAATCAAATTAAAAGAAAGGTAAGGGACTGGAATAGATACTTCTACTAAGAAGATATACAATCGTCCAGTAAGCACGTGAAAAGATGCTTAGTAGCCACAGTCACTAGGGAAATGGAATCAAAGCCGCTGTCAGGTGCTACTTCATACCCATGAGGCTGGCTTTCATTTGAACAAGAGGAGGAAAGTAAATGTTGGTGAGGATGGGGAGATGTGGGACTATAACATGGGGCCGCCACTGTGGAAGTCTGGCGGGTCCTCGAAACAGTAAACATAGAACTACTACAGGATCCAGCAACGCCACTCCTATGTTGTATACAGGTTCTCAAACAAGTATAGGTACACGAATGTTCACAGCAGTGTTATTCACAACAGCCAAAAGGTAAGAAGAGCCCAAAGCTCCATCACCGAATGAACGGATAAACACGATGGAATATGATTCAGCCTTAAAAAGAAAGTAACACTCATGATGCCACCATGTGAATGAACCTTGCAGACACAGGCTGAGAAAAAGCAGATGGGCACCAAGTGTCCCTTTATAGGAAGCATCTAGAACAGAAAGATCCATAGAGACAGAAGGGAGACTGGTGGATGCTGAGACGTGGGGCAGGAGGGACAGGGGAGAGGTTGGTTGATGGGGCTGGGCATGCTTTTACTTTCTTTCCTTTGGGATGATGGAAATATGTGAAATGGGACAGAGGTGGTGGTTTCGTAATGCCGTGAAAGCATCGCAACCCACTGAATTGTTCACTTTAAAACTGTTTTGTGTCATGCGAATTTCATCTCAATAAAAAATACTATAAAGTGTCCACTATGTGCTAGCTGCTGGGGCTCCAAAGGCACGTGACACGGTCATGGGCCCTGCTCCTACATAGACTCTAGTCCAAGGTGGGGGGATGGATATTAGTCACACACATTTCTGCTATGTTCTAACTGTGGAAGGGGAGAGAAGAAGGAAGGGGGCTGTGGAAGCACCTGCTTAAGGTGGGCTTCTCTCAGAGGCGAGGGAGGCTGCCGAAGAAATGGATGGTTGACCTGAAATCTGAAGGAAGATCTGGAGATGATTAGGAGGAATGGGATGGTGTGAGAGGGAAGGGTGTTTCAGGCTGAGAACGGCATGTGCAAGGGCGCTGTGGCAGGAGTGTGTGAAGAGTAGGTGCGTCTACACAGCTGGAGAGTACACAGGAAGGGAGTGCGGTGTGAGAGGCTGGCCAGGCCACACCGGCCTGCTGGACTCATAAAAAGGCCTGGGGTGGTCTCCTGAGAGAAAGAGGACTCCCACGGGAGTGTTTTAGGGAGGAGGCTGACATGATAAGATCATTCTGGCTGGAGGGTGGGGCACGTTTTTGATTTTTTGTGTAAGAGCTTGCTTGAGACGTAATTCACATATCACACAATTCACTCGTTTAGTGTGTGATTTGATGGTTTTTAGTATGTTTATTGGACTGGGCCATGATCACCATAATCGCACAGCTGGTAGGTAATGAGTCGAGATGGGAGTCCGGTTGGACCTTACAGCAGCCATACGCAGCTGACCAAACAAAGATGAAGTATGGCAACTATGCCCCAGGCTCTGTGTGGAGCAGGATCCTGAGCTTGCGTTTGGACTCAAAGGGCGAGAGTGCCATGATTGATTAGTGATGTCTAGCACGGGGGGTGGGAGGGGGCAGTGAGAGTGTGGATGGCACGGTCATCGGTCATCGTTCTCCTTCCCCCAGTGGTTTCCTTCCCTTCCACAAGCTCAGTGGTCATCTCCGCGCTGATAGATGGTTGGCCTGGGTCTTTTGCTGAACGAATGCAAGTCCCGACCCACTAAATTCTAACCAGGCGGAGCTGAGCCACACCCAATGGCACTAAGTCCAATGGCCTCGGCCATTTAAGAAATAAGTATGTTGATGGAAGCTGTGTAATCAGCTCCCAGACATACTCCAACCTTCTCCTCTACCTCTCCAAATTCAATGATTCAAGGTTCTTTCAGTGTCTAAATCTTTTTTATTCTTTAAATTTCTCAGCAGCTCAGCAATGTGTCACTGCATTGTGCAGTCATAAAAATAATATTAATGTTACGTGGTGCGAGACGGTGCTCATACTACATTCTGTGGATGAAAAATATTGAGTGTGTCAACATGTTCAAGGCCTAAGAAGAGAGCTTCATCATTCAGCCTGCAGTCTCCGTGAGCACCGTATACATTTCAATTCTTTATGTGTGAAACTTAATGAGTTTGGATTCTTTGCCTCATTGGTCATAGTGCTGGGAAATAAAACAAGGGGAAAAGGCATAACTTTCCTACATTTAAACTTTAAATGCATCAAATCCTTAAAACAAACTAAATAGAAATGGTTACTGAAATTTATAGGAGAAGGTGATGTATGATTTGCATTTCCACAGCGTTCTTTTGGGTCTGTTATAGATTCTTCCAAATCAGGAATGCCACGCTTGGCTATTCCCTGGCTGCATCCTGGAAGAACCCAGAAAAACACAAAGCAGCTGATGAGCCAAGGTGTAAATATTCGGTTCAAGGGAATGGGGGATTACTGAGGTTCTGGGAGGTACCAGACCCTGTGCTTGGCTCTGGAGGCTCCGGAGATGAAGTCAGACTCAGATACTCTGTCCATCCAGGTGAGATGAGATGGTTCAGGAGGGATGGTGGGAGAGGAATGGAAGACCATTTTAGGTCTTCCTGAAATTAAAAACAACAACAACAACAAAACCTGGTTCTCAATGAGGGTAATGATGATGATTATGAACATAGATAACATTTATTGATTGCTGAAGACATGCTAGGCTATGCAAATTGTCTGGCACTTTTCCCATTTGACCGCCGCTGCACCCTGTGATGTGGGTTATCACCCTCACGCACACCCGTCTTACAGATGAGAACATGGAGGCTCGGGAAGTTGACATGACTTCTCCAAATCACTCCAGAAGGAGGTGACAGCATGGGGACCTATACCCAGTTCAGCTCTGTAGTCAGTGTGTGCATTCCACAAGGCAAGTGAGGGGAACAAGGGGTCAATGGGGTCGGCGGCTTCTAGCTTGGGGGGCACAGGTCCGTGGAGTGGAGAGCAATTGTGGGGTCAGGGTGAAAAGATAAAGCAGGGTGGGAGGACAAGAGAAAGGCTAATTTAAGGATGAGAAACAATTGAGAAGAAAGAAGGGGAAGCAAATTTACCCTGTTCCTCCTATTTATTTATTTATTTAGAGAGTCGGGGGACGGGCAGAGGGAGAGCCAAAATCCCAAGTATTCTCCATGCTGAGCATGGACCCTGACGCAGGGCTGGATCCCAAGACCCTGAGATCATGACCTGAGCTGAAATCAAGAATTGGACGCTTAACTGACTGAACCACCCAGGTACCCCCCAGTATGTCTTGGTTGTCTGGTAGGGTAAAGGCATGTGTTCACCATGACCTTGAAGTACTAACTCAGGGGTCTGCTATCACACTGTCAAGATCATTCTTTCAAAGTTGCGTTAACTTTAGATTATTAGTCCAATTCAATGGACAGATGATCATTGAGGTGATTAATGTCTATTGTTTTAAAGGCCAGAATTTTTTAAGTACAGGAATAAACACATGGACCTACGCCAAGCTCAGGGAAGAAAAGAAGGCCGTCCGAGCCTCCTAAGGCTCACAGTTGTCAGCTTTGCTTTTGTCTGCAGGCTTGTTCTCATCGTCCCTTCACCTGCGTCCGTGTGAGCTGCTGGGGAGTGATAATTTTCTCTTCTAATTCTTTGGCAGGTAGAACATTTAGGTTGCTTTCTTGGTTGCAAAATGATACAGAAAATCCACATAAAGCAAATTGGGTGAAGACTTCCACTGTGAATTACTTGCGAACATTTTGGTGATTACCCAAAGTGGAAAGGGCTATTTTGCACCCCGTTTGTGGGAATATGTGTGGGCGAATAGGACGGATTCTGGTTTTCTTTGCTAGGTGTAGTTTTCTCATGCTGGGAAAGGATGCAGCTTCTTTGTTTTAGAAAATTCAGCGTGGGCTGCCAGCATCTGGGTTGGGGCCAGATGGTTGTAACAAAAGAACAAAGGGGGGGCGCCTGGGTGGCTCAGTGGGTTAATAAGCCTCTGCCTTCGGCTCAGGTCATGATCTCAGGGTCCTGGGATCGAGTCCCGCATCGGGCTCTCTGCTTGGCGGGGAGCCTGCTTTCTCCTTTCTCTCTCTCTCTGTCTGCCTCTCTGCCTACCTGTGATCTCTCCCTGTCAAATAAATAAATAAAATATTAAAAAAAAAAAGAACAAAGGGAAACTTCTGGAATCCTAGGCTGGGCTTTGCCTTCTCCTGCAGAGCTCTCCAGACACATTTCCACTTCCCTGTCATTTCTCCTGGCAGCCGCCACTCAGCGGCAGCGAGGATCTCCCCTCACTGACCACAAGAGCTGTTGAGGGCAGGAAGCTGACTGTCCTCAGCTTTGTCCCCATGGTCTGGCTGTGCGGGAACACAGTCAGGACTCAGGAAGTGTTTGCTTCCATGGCAGACTGGGGTCTCGCCTCCCAAGAGAAGCAGGACAGCAGGCCACTGAGATAAATGTCCTTGCAAGGGAGCCCCAAGAGGCCGAGAAGGAGGTGGGGAGAACTTAGGTGGATGGATGGACAGAAGGGGTGCCATGTGGCTCTTCTGCCTACTGTCTCGGGGAGAAGATGGTTAGGAATAAAAAGTGCAGCGAAGGAGGGAAAGGTGAGGAGGTTGGAGGACTGGTTTGGGACCAGACTCTGAAGAATTTGGAGTTGATACATGAGGGCTAGATAGAGCCATAGGTATTTTTAAGGAGATATAGGTGTTTTAGAAAAGGAGAATTTCTATGGGCTGGTGTAACCAGGGGATGGGTATTTTAAAAAGTTAAATAAAAAATTTAAAAAATAAAATAAAAAGCAAAAAAAAAAAAAAAAAAAGGAGAGAATGTTCTGGAGCACTGGGAGGAAGGTAGAGTTGGGAGCACCAAGAGGCAGTTACGAGACTTTGCATTGGCCCAGGCAACAGAGTGAGGGGCAGAGAGAGGACAGAGGCCCAAAAGGTACCAAGAAGTGATGCTTTGAGAGCAGGCTAGCAGGAGTTTCTGGAACATGGACCTGGTGTAAGGGAGTAAAGGAACAGTGAGAACCCTTTATAACAGCTCGAAAAGACACCTTATCGAAACAGACACTGTCTCCTTACATTTGATGGGCAAATGTCAGCAGAATGCATTTCTCTCCGCCTGCATCTTCTGGGTCCTTACTGTGAACTGGCAATGAAGTGCCCATTGATTCATTGCTGGTGCCCTTAGTTGAGCTCAACCCCCTGCCCCAGCCAGAAGTTGGCCAGATTTGCTTCCACTGGGTTAATCATCACCCCTAAAACAACAATAAGGCCAAAGCACATTGAACCACATCAGCTAAGCTCAGAACAGGGGACAAAACTCACTGACAACTTCAAGACACGTGTGGACACTCATTATGCTTATAAGCCTCATCATAGAGAAGAAGTGCAGACAAGTAATCATGGGGTTTGGAAATGGCGCACGTGACCAGGACGAAGGATCAGAATTTGTCCTGTTCGTGTCTCCTGGAGACAAAGGAATTTTCTCTCTCCTAGTCTCCAGTTCATCTTTACAAGAAATTAATATTTTTAAAGGCCAAACTCCCGGCTTCATTTTTCATTTCGACAGCCTCTGAAATGCAGACAGATTTTGCACCAGATCGGCTTTTCCCCTTTTGTTTTAGGCTGAGTTTCATTTCGTTCCACTAGCGCCTGCATGCAGCCCCGTGAAGTGCCTTTGGGAGGAGCCGGTGAGGAGAAGGGGTTTCGATTACAGTGGGAAGCTCTGTTTACTGGACAGCCAATGAGCCTGCTGCTTGCCCATGAGCTGGGCTTGGGGGTGAAGATGCAGGATGTGCAGTCGATGGTCCCCCAGGGCAAATGTGCGCAGCCCTCCCTGAAGAATGGGGCAAACTGTGGCTTTGCTTGAAGCTGGAGGCCACAGAATTTGCAGAATGAGAACTTGTGTTTAGACATTTTTGCTTTGTTGTTAGAAATCTTACAATGGGGTGCCTGGGGGACTCAGTCGGCTGACCATCTGACTTTGGCTTAAGCCATGATCTCAGGGTCCTGGATTGAGCTCCACATTGGGCTCCCCGCTCAGTGGGCAGTCTGCTTCTCCCTTTCCCTCTGTCCCTTCTACTGCTTGTAATTTCTCTGTCTCTCTCTCAAATCAATAAATAAAATCTTAAAAGAAAAGAAATCTTATAATGTACCAGCTCTGCCAATTACTAGCTAAGCCTTCTGGAAACAACTCCTCCAGTGCTTCAGTTTCCCAGTCTGCATCTTATCCATTCAGGTGTTTCCTAGTTAATAGGTGTGCTGTGGATTAAAGAAGCATCCTTTAACCTCCAATTTAGGACCTCATACCTTTATTGATTCCAGGAATAGGCCATATATTGGGGTTACTAAGCCAAAAATGATAATGGTATTGCCTTCAACAGGCTCACAAACTATTCAAACTATTGGGGAATGGGGACAGTAGGTCAATGTATTCACAGATCAAGGTCACTAGAGCTGTGAATGGGATGGATTGGCATCTGGGAAGCACAGAGGAGGGGTGACTCATCTGGCCAAGGAGGTCACAGATCTCCTGGAGGGAGTGAGGCTGAGTCTGAGTTTGCAGGACATATAAGGCTTGGCTGGTTGGTAAGTAGGAAAGCTGTGGGGCACTCCAGGTGAAAGTGGGGCAAAAGCTCAGATCCCAGAATGGCACAGCAGGCAGGGAATGGCAGGTGGTGGACCCCCAGGGGTGGAGTGACTGTGGATAAGTGGAGAGATGCAAGGAGGGAGATGGGGGCAGGGGGCATCATGAGATGAGAGATGAGGGAATGGGGCTTTTGTGGGCTTGAGGTTCCTCCTCTCCCTTGCCCCTCATTTTCCTACAAAGGGAATGAATAAAGGGGTTCAAAGAGGGGGCAGAAGCCCCGATCCCGGCAGGCCACCCTGTCCCATGTGGGAGACATGCTGTATGCATCAAGGTACATGTTGGGGAAAAGGGAAGAAGAGTCCTTTCTCCACTGAGGGTGGTTATTAAGGAGTGCTTCTAGCAGAGGAGCAGGAAACTGGGCATTAGACATTTCCTCCAGAAATGGGAATGGCACCATGATACTATCAGGCCAAAAGACACACATCTTGCAGGACACCCATGTTTATGGGACTTGAACTCCCATATTTAGAGTCAGGAGAGGGATGAACTCAATTTTCCAGCCCTGAAGAGCTTCTCATACATGCTCTAAAGGTCAGTCAAGCCGTAGTCTTGAACAACATGCAGCAGATAGAGTGCGAAAGCCACAGAATGAGAACTGGACACCAAAAGAAGAAAAATCAGACAAGTTAAATGAAAAAGAGGAGTCATAAGCCAGAAGACAATAAATCAGCTGAAAGCAGGGAAGAGGAGGGAGAGTGCCCAGAGGTCCTCATGCAGCCAGAAAAAGTGTAAGAAAGGAAGTAAAAATCTATCACCTTCACCCACCCCATAAAGATCGCATTTCTCAGATGTCTCACTGCCTTGTCCTTCCTCTCAGGGAGTTCCCGAGTGTTCATCCAAGCAGAGAACAGGAGATGAATTAAATGTCGCCAAATGTCCTCAAGGAGTGGAATCGTTTGTGACAAAGAAGCACTCTTGGGTAAAGAAGGGGCTTGTAATCAGTTCTCCAGAAAAGCTCTATAAGCAAGAGAAAAAGAGGAATGGAAGGAGGATGGGAAGCCCTAGGAGGGATGGGAGATCAGGGTTATCGTGGCTGAAAGAGCAACGTGTGCCTGCAGCTGAGATGAGGGCTCGGGAGATCCAGCAGATCATCTCTGGTGAGGGTTTGGAGCCAGGGTACTCGGAGGAGATCAGTTTTAGCCAGAAATCACAGAGTGATCCTCAGGCCAGGTTTGACCTGCTTCTCTGGGGGCCAGGGGTCTGAGAAGGATCACAGGGCCTGAAGCATGTTGATGAACTGAAAACATACAAGAATACCCAGACACTCAACAGGTTCAGGGCACCCAGGGATGCAGGACACAGAGCAGTGACAAACAAGACCAGAGATTCCCTCCACCAGGGTGGCCCTGCGTGGTATTTTGTCTCGACCTAGGACAATATTTTACTAGAAAGAATGGTTCACAGCATTTCCAATGGGACATGGGACCTGGGGAGCCAGGCAGAGAAGGCTTGCCATTCCTCCCCCTATCCCCATGCTCTTCTCTGTGCCTTGTGCAGACATCCCTGAATGTGTCAGTCAATATTCTCACCTCCTTGCCACTTGTGTTAAGACTCAGCCCAAATGTTGCTTTTTCCAAGCCCAACTCACCTCCTTATGCCCTTAATCTGGGTTTGCACCAATGCTTTACTGTCACAGCACATACATATTGTTCCACAACCCCTCCTTTACCCACCACACCCCCTACTAGATGTTGAACTACTTGAAATCATAGACTAGGCCAAGTTCGCATATCTGGGCTTTGCAGTGTGCTCAGTACATAGAAGGCCCTTGCTGAATAGCAACAGTAATAGTAATAGTAGCAGAAGTACTAGGAGTACTTACCTTATATCCAACACTTACACAGTACCAGGCAGTGTGCTAATCATTTCACACATTTGACTGCATTTTGCCTCATAACTGCTTTGTGAAGATCGATCTACATCCCCATTTTACAGATGTGGAAGCTAAGAGTTGAGGTGGCTTATTCAAAGTGATACAGGTAGGATTTGAAGGGACGGAGATTCAGACCTGAATCTCTCAGACTCCAGGGTCTACACTCATAGTCACTTCACTGAAGAAACAAAATGACCCTTCCTGGTTCTTTTCCTGGGTGGTTGCGGTGCCAAGTTAATCAAATAGGCAGCGAGTCAACTCTGGCAGGAGGCAGAGGGAAAGCAGAAAATAGGGCAGGTCGCTTGGTTTGGGTTGTCCTAGCCCCCTCAATCTGTTTTCCAAGAAGTCTAGCTATTCAATAGATCTGTGTCTTCCTAAAAGTGGGTTTTTCTAGAGGAAACCCACACTTCAGTCAAGGCAATTCATAGAGTGATATGTACAGTTTCCATTAATCTCTGGGATTGAAGCATACTATTACAGGAGAGATGGCATAAGCATCACCCACCCCCAGCCATGACAAGAATTCAGCTTAACTAGTGGGTGGGTTGACAGTAAAAAGTGAATGTCTAAAATCTAATTAATACATTTGCTCACAGTCACTTTTCCTCTTTGAACAGCACTTTCAAATCAGGGTTGTGTTTCTATCAGGGATAGAAAAATAGAGCTTCAAAAACATTTTTTTTTCTTTAACCACATTGAGTTTGCAGTGAAGAAAGGCATTGTCCATTCCAGGAGTCCACCCTGGTTTCATGACTCTTACATCCTCCCAAAGAATAGCCATTCTCTTAAAATTAGTAATACTGCACATAGTCATAATTTAATAGTGCTTTTAGGATCTGATGGTTGATATGGCTCCTGAGAAAAGGAAGCTACAGGTATACATCACTGCTGCTCCTTCTCTGCAAATCCACCAACTGTTGATGAAATAGGGCAACAAGAGGTAGTTTGTTCCTTCACTCACTGACCATTCACATGCTTACTTTGCACTCATGATCATAAAGATGACCTTACAGACCAACTAATTCAAGCCTCTTCCTATTACAGAAAGGAGACATGCCCAGAGAGAAAAGGAGACTTGTCCAAGGTCTCCCAGCTTATCGGCCATAAGCTCAGGACATAGCCTGAGTTCTCTTTCCTTAAGGCTTCCCAAAGTCTGACCAAGTAAATATTGCTCAGGGCTGTTTATTCTAACAGTAGCGTAACATTTCTGCCGATGTTTTCCGACACAAGTGGGCAGCATCTGGTGTGAGTTCTATTGTAGCTCACACGTAATTTATTGCTTGACGTTCTCTTCCCTTCAAGATTACATTTTTCCTGAAGACTCTTCTCCTCAAAATAGGCAGAAACACCCCTTGTGGGTGTTAGCACATAGACTTCAGAGAAACTCTTCACCCAGCCTACACTGCATGAAGGTTCATTAAGAGAAAAGACGATCCATTCAGCCTGAGTTATGTTTTATCTGAAGTCTTAAATCTGCAGGATTGTTCGTTTTCATGAGCTTCTCCTACTCATGTAATTTTATGTGCAGCTAGCAATATTTCATGAAATAGGCAAATAGAAATTAAACTTCTAATATTATTTAGAATCTAAATGCAACCCAATGTTTTTCCTGAGCCCAAGATACTTTCCTCTTGTCTACTCAGGGTTACATAAGAAGACGGTGTTGTTTGTTATTCAGAGCGTGTGTGTGTGTGTGGGGGGGGGGGTTGCTAGTTGTGGGTTACTAGAGTTAAAGTCCCCAGTGATAGAAAGAAGAAATGTCCTCATGTCCTGACGAGGGTCCCTAAGCCTCTTCTGGTCTAATCAGGAATTCCAGTGCCTTCCCCAGGTCAGAAGACGTTAGCTCTGAACTATCCTTTCAGCATCTGGAGTTCTACTTTAAACAGAGTCTCCCCATGAAACAGAAAACAAAAGACTAGACTCTTTTCAGTATAGCTGACATACGTTGTTACATTAATTTCAGGTGTATTACATAATGATTCAACAAATTTATACATATGCTATGTTCACCACCCCTGTAGTTACTATCTGCCACCATCTATCACTATTACAATATAATCTGAGAAAGAAAAATAAAGCTGGAGCTGGAGATCTCACAATTCCAGATGTCAAAATATACCACAAAGCTATAGTAACCAAAACAGTGTGGTACTGGCGCGTGCGCGCGCACACACACACACACACACACACACACACACACACACACACACAAGAAACACAGATCAATGGAACAAAATAGAGAGCTCAGAAATGAATCCATGATTATATGGACTATTATGACAAAGGAGGCAAGAATATACAATGGGGGTGAAAACAGTCTCTTCAATAAATGGTGCCAGGGAAATGGACAGCCACATGCAAAAAAAAAGAAACTGGACGACTTTCTAACAGCATACACAAAAATAAACTCAAAATGGATTAAACACCTAACTGTGACAGACCTGTGACACCTGACAACATAAAAACCTTAGAAGAGAGCACTGATGGGGCACCTGGGTGGCTCAGTGGGTTAAAGCCTCTGCCTTCGGCTCAGGTCATGGTCCCAGGGTCCTGGGATCGAGCCCCACATCCGGCTCTCTGCTCCGCAGGGAGCCTGCTTCCTCCCCTCTCTCTCTGCCTGCCTCTCTACTTGCTTGCGATTTCTCTCTGTGTCAAGTAAATAAATAAATAATCTTAAAAAAAAAAAAAAAAAAGAAGAGAGCACTGGCAGTAATTCCTCTGACATTGGCTCTGGGGTTCTTGACACAGAGTTTTGTATTCCTTTGAGAGCAAGACCTGGGAAGGCACCTGGGCTCCACAGTAAGCTCTCCAGGGTCCTGAATATGCTCTCCAGGGTCCTGAATATATCCCTTGCACAGTTTCCCAGGATTTTGCATTCTGGGATCCTGGCACTATAACTCTTGGATTTTGATGTGTGACTTTAACTACTTTTTAAAAAATTTCTCTCCTATCCTTCAGATAACCGAATCCCCATCTCATCTTGGTATTCTACCTTCAAACTATTCAATCAGAAGCACAGCAATGGTCTCTTTTAAAGGACTACGAAACAGCACTGTCATTGAGCTGTTAAATGTTGTTGATGACAACATCACGGCAATCACGAAGCATAATTTATTCAGCACGGACTGTGCATTAATAAAAATTTAGCTATAAAATCTCTCAAATGTCATCATTGCTTTGTATATCAGGTGTTATTACCATATTACCATATTTACCATATTTACCATATTACCATCAGAAAACAGAGGCTGGCTGAGATTAAACAATTTTGCCTAATTTAACCTAAGATCACTGTAGACAATAAATCAACTTAAGCATGTAAAGTGCTTAGAGCAGTGCCAATAGCCTAGTAAATACTCAATAAATTTTAGCTTCTGGTAGTTTTCCTTCTTATTCTGTGTTGCTATTGACTTAAATGTTGAGCCCCCATTGCGGGGGGACACCTACTTTGACAGCATCCCTTCCCTGCCTCCAAGTTCTTTTGAAGGAGTAGGAAGCAAACTTGGGTTGATTTTTGCAAGAGAAGAAAAGAAGAATAGTCAATCAAAAATGATCTATTGGTTTGGGAATCAGAAATTTTGAGAGGACACTTAAACAGAAGAAACAGACTCTTAAAACTCTAGCATGAGATTTTAGATGATTATACTTCATGCTTGTTCCAGTTTTGCTACATGTGCCTTTCCCTTCTGGGTTGCTCTGCTCAACTTCAGCTCCTGGAGGGGGCAACTATTTAGAACATGTATTCTTGTTTCAGGGATAGCTTCCTGGGTGAGAGGTGGACACACCCCAAAGAGGAAACGACTCATAGTTAAGGTTGAGCCAATCTTAGTTACCTTTTGGGATGTTGGAATTGCAACTCTGAGAGAGACTGAGTGAGTTGGTAGCAAAAAGACACTGACACAGAGAAAGTAGCCAAGTCACGTTAATGGCAGAGCACAGAGAACGAGGGCCTAGGGACCCCTGTTGCTGAGGTCCCTGGAACCATGCCACACCCTGCCCCATACCTGAGCTCTGGCTGATTTACCTTTTCCCGGAGAGCTGAGAAGCCACCCTGTATCTCTGCCCTCTGAATTGGTAACCTCAATTTCTACTCCTTCCAACCCAAACAATCCTTGCCAAAACCTGCGGTCAACCCAACTGATGTACATTATGTTAAGATTGGACTGTGTAATTCTTCTTTTACTTCCGAGGGCCCTAAGAAAGAGAAATTGCAGCATATTTGCTGAGTAGAAGGTGTTAGTGGGGGATACCATAAGAGAAGCAAGAGATGGTGGATGTTAGTTATGGAGACTCAGGGGTACGGCTCTGCTTCCAGGTACTGAAAGAGTAGTCTGTGGCGTCAAGGCAGCCTTGAACCTTGTGGCCTCATGGTAAAGATCTAGGAGCTATGGATAGAAATAATAGGGAAGATTTTAGCTCAGTCAAAGGAATGAATAGACTGTGAGGTCTGAGGTCCATGGTAGGAGGAACTCCATGTATCTTTCTCTTTACTTTGCTCAGCACCCCACCCAGGGAGGAGCACAGAGTAGCCATCAGTGTATCCTTTTCATATAAATAATTAAAGATGTAGCAGACCCTGTTCAAAGGAGCCAGAGTGTTGTAGGAACTCGAATGGAGGAGTTTCATGAGCACAAAACCCTTTCAAATCCTAAGGTTCAATGTTTCTACAGTTATTATGGAAAGTAACAGACAATTCGGCCCCCCATCACTTGAGGAACAACACACACCCTGGCCAGTTGTTTGCTCTGCTCTAGTCTTTCACTTTAAGTTGTAAACATGGATTCCAAACCAGAGAACCTGAGGACACAAAAAGCATGTTTTGAGAAAATGCTGTGAATTTAATCCCCTTGGGTTCAAAACCCTGTTCTTTTTGGCAGGAGGAAGTTGCTTAAACACTCTGTAATCTCATCTGGAAAATGGGTATAATTAAGGTGCCTACCTCAGGGTTTTTGCTTTTTTAAATAAAGATGAGATAAAATAACCTATGTGAGGACAGGAGCACAGTGACTGGCCATAGTAACAGCTCCGCAATGTTATTAGGAGCTCTCGTTAGCCAGAGAACTGCTTCATTAAGTTTCTAGAATGAAACCTTTGCATTTATCTGTCTTCACTCTGTCTTCCTAGTTCCAAGCAATGCTTCTCATCAAAATTGCAGAGTATAAACAAGCGAGTTCCCTTGGCTTCTTCTGTGAGCTCCTGTCCCTCTGCAGTCTCTGGTATGACTTATTCATGAGGTCTGGACCTCATGTGGGAGGCAGATGTGTAGCCCTTCACGGCGTTGGACACTGACCCCTCTGCTCCGTTGCCGTAGATACAGAGAATCTGACATGACTGCAGACACCCAGCTTTGGACACCAACACACTGAGCATGACCACAGACCCTGTTTCCTTACCTACCCACAGGGTCATTAAAGATGTACTCTTGCTCATTAAATCCTAATGAGGGCCCACATCACTCACTTTAAGCACTAGGTATTTCAACAGAGTTGAAAAGATGCCAACTAGATTTACTCAAATGCTAAGCACTCAGATAAAGGCCATTTGGCTTTGGGAAAAAAATACAAGTTTCACTTGTATTCATAAATGTTACATTCAGGCTCAGTTAACTCTCCAACTAGATGTGGGTTTAAAATGTAAATTATTTAAAGTGCCTAAGACCTATGGTCCACAGTCCTGATTCTAAGGCAGTGACACATACATTACACATATATTATTCATGCTCTAGGCACCCATTATACACACCAGTGATGCCCCAAAAGGCGTAACCAACCAGTCAGGAAAAAGGCTATTGCATATTATAGACAAATTCCTCCTTTTTTTTTTTTTTTGCCCTCAAGCTCTGATTTTAATGGAAATATAATTCACAGGTATTACATATGTCTCTGTCTCCTACAGATGTCTGTGGCCACTGGAGGAGTCTCTCTGAAGGCACCAACTCTATCTGCTAACTGCTGGCTGCCAACACGTCCACATCCAGTTTTAGGACCTACAAACTCTGACCTTCCAACATCCTTCTAGATGGTATGGATACACTCTGAAATCTTAAGGGCTTGCTGAAAGATTTGTGATGTTCCCAAAGTCTAGTTCCTTCAGCAAGAGGTGATTTATGATGTTAACCAGAAGGACTCTTGTTGCTGTTGGAACACTCACCTGCGTCCAGGAGAAATGACCCCACGGACGGTGAGAGCCATGGTGGGCATCCATTTGTAGGTAATGCCATAAATCACCAATGGCTCAGTGCTCGATGTCCACCCCCATCCTGTCTCAGGATACAGCCATAAAAGGGGACTCTGGTTGTGGGGTGACAGACCTATGTGTCCTCACTCCAGAGATCCTAACAGGTTCCTATTTTATATGGTTTTATATGGAAGGCTCTGCCAGTCAGCACAATCACAGCAAGTACCTGGCATGCCCCTCTCATTACTCTAAAGCTCAGGAGGGTAAGGGACCTCTGGAGCTGGGTGCTGCTGGGGTTAAACTTAACGTTGACATTAAAGGTACCATCCAAGTGAGAGTAAGATCAGGAAAACTAGCCTCTCCTATTGGGACACATGTCCAGTGCCTCCCAGACTAAACCCCAGGGTTAGTTTCTTATGGCATAAGTTAGTGTCTTATGGCATATGAGCTGCCCTGGGTACATGGTTGGCACACTTCCCACTGTCCCTGTCTGCATACGGGCACTGAGCATTCAAGTAGGCTTTGCAGATAACTCTTTGCTTCAACATGGAACCGTATGAATAATGTAACATGTTGCCAGTGATGGACAGTGTCATTGTGAGATTACCAGCTATTGTGCAAAGCTGTGGACAGGGCCCAACAGAGGCCTGGGCATTTCCTTGGCCGAGAAGTTCCCCCACATCGGCTGACCCCTTGTGCATCTGTCTTTTGGAGTGAGGTGTGCGCCATCCTGTGACAACTCTGCCCCCCTGCCAGGTAACTTACTGAAGTCAGGGCCCATGTTGATTCTAAGTGGCTTTCCTGATATTGTGTTGCTCTCCACAGCCCTTGATTTGTCTGAAATACTCAAGGGGACAGAAGGAGGCAAGCATGGTGATGGAGGCAAGCTCTGGATTCGAATCCTGACGGGCCATTAATGGCTATGTGATTTTGGTTGGGTTATCCGGCTCCTCCAAGCTTGAACTGCATCATCTTTATTTGGACTACAGGATGCACGTAAAGCACTTTGCATTCTACCTGGTATATGTAGGTGCTCAATAAATGTCCGTTCATGGTGGTGATGATTATGTGGGTTTCTTGAACTCAAGTTACCTCTTCTCTAGTATTAGCCTCCTCCTCTCTCTTCCTTACACTCACTTTATGGAATCTTTCTTCCCATTTGAAAACACGAGCATGGATATTTTAGGGCTGACTTATTTTAAGGCCTATGAGATCTTTTCCATAATAACAATCATTAAAAATGATAATTTATCTGACTCGATGATAAACCCGAATTGTCTCCCAAACCCTCCTAACGGTTAACGTTGAACAGTGCTGCAGGAGCAACAAAATGAAAACTGAAGCTTTTGTACCACGCCTATGTAATTTTTCTCATTAAGTCTCTGTAATTATATTTAAATTTAATATCGGTCTGCAGGTTGAGTTAATGAGGAAGGTAGAGAAAATGGTTAAAACATTGTAGGTACTAATCTTGCTCCCCCAGGCCTTAGCTTTGCCTGCCTCTGTTAAGCCTGTGGTTCCAAAATTATTTTTCACTGAAGGGACATAAAAAGATGATATAAACAAAATAGAACATCCGTGCATGGATATTTTGTGTAAAGTGCTTAGAATTGCAAAATATTTTACTTTCTGGGGTTAGGAGCCAAGAGGACATGCAACATTATTAGCAAGTCTGCTAGATTCTGCTTGAAATCTGAGACTGGACTTTGCCAATTCCAGTCCCCAAAGTGGACTGTTCTCTCAAAAAGTCAGAAAGATTTCATGCAGCCTTGGGCCTATCGACTGGTTTTCTCCATTTGGGCTAAGCACCTAACAAGTTTTAACTTTTTGCTGGAGATCCCTGTTCGAGAGCACTCGTGATTCAGCCAACTACAAGGGCTCCCATACATCCTCGGCTTTTCCAGTGAATGCGGAATCAGAGTCTAGCACGTTTAAATCTAAGTTCCAGCAAAGTCTGAAATCCGTTATGAAAGGGTGTCTTCTAAGAGAGCCGCTGTCAAATTTTAACGTGGGTATGAGTCTCTGATGGATCCTGTTTGAATGTGGATGGGGTTCCGTGGGCCTGGGGCAGGCAGGTTCATGAGATGATGGATGTCTAACAACCTTCAAGGTATTTTTGCTCCCGCTGGTCCACGGACAGCACTTTGAGTGGTGAGGTCCTAAGACACATGTGGGTCTGCTTCTGTGCTTGGATGACCATAGTATAAACCACAGTCTCCATGCAGATCGTAGATGAACTTGTCACTCTGCTGCAGTGAATGACCTCCCATCCTTCAAGCTGCCCAACTGCTCTGCTGGGTAATGTCAGAGCAGAACTCGCAGAATACAAGAGGGCCGTGAAGCCCTCCACCAAGTGGGTCCTGACTGTCCCTTTGTTCCATGCCTCCCTGGTCTGCAGAGGTCTGCCTTCCTGGTACCTGGATGTTCTGAGGAAGTGAGCGCCCCTCCCTTCAGAGCTAGTCCAACATTTTTCTTCTCTGCTTTCTCATTGCCTTCTTATCCTTGCTTCATCACTGTTTAATCCACTCCTCCCAGGCCGCCATTAACTTGTTTTCTTTTATCTCTTCTTCAGTCTCATTTCTGTTCAGTTTACTGTCTCCTCCCAGGACACCCATCTGCCTCTAAGAATGCCATGATTCACAGGCTGAGTTCAACTTTTGGATGCTCCTTTGATTCTCCCCACTCAGCTTCCTTTCTTTTCTACCCAAGACCCTGACCTCCTATTTCTACACTTAAGTTCAGAAAGATTTTAGGAAGGAAGACCCAAACAAGAGTGGCCATTGCATTGAGATCTAAAACTAAAGCCTACCTAAACGATCAAAACTTTGATTTGGTCATTCCATCCCTAGACATTTGATGAAGAAAACAGGAAGAGAGGCGGATATCTGTATGAGGATATCCACGACAGGATTATTTATAATAGCAAAAAACCCCAAACTTTTCCAAATGCATTGGCACCTAAGTGACTGATGGTACATCGAAATGACAAATACTATGTTGGCACTAAAAATCTATACTTCAGTGTCTACCGATTAGATGAAAATGCTTATGAGAGTTAAGCCAAAAATATAACTTCTATAATGACACAAATATTAAAATTCTAATGTTATGAAAAACATGCATAGGAATGACTTGCAAGAGATATATCCGATTGTTAATAATAATAGTTTTCTCTGGGTGATGGGATTAGGGAGAAGTTTTTTTTTTTTTAAAGATTTTATTTATTTATTTGACAGAGAGAGAGAGATCACAAGTAGGCAGAGCAGCAGGCAGAGAGAGAGAGGGGAAGCACTGAGCAGAGAGGCCTGATGTGGGGCTCGAACCCAGGATCCTGAGATCGTGACCTGAGCTGAAAGCAGAGGCTTAACCCACTGAGTCACCCAGGTGCCCCGAGAAGTTTTTTGTTTTTTCTAATAACTTTCACATTTCTTGAGTTTTCTACAATGGAACTACATGCTTTTATTTTAAAAAAATCTTTATATTCAAGAAAAAAATCTTCACTTCAGAAACAGTTTCCTTTATGAATTTAGATATTAGATCCTACTCATGGATAACTTTAATTATTTGAGTATTAGGACAGCTTAGAAGTCACATCAGAGTTTCCACCGATTACTGCAAGATATAAACCGAATCCCTATAATAAATGTGCCCTCAGTAAAAATGTCGACAACCACAGGCTTTTCAGAAGGAACTGAAATGCGTTCTGTTCCCATCTCTACCCTGAATAAGGTAATCTCTTTCCCACATCCCTATGTTCTTTCTCTAGTGACACGTTCATTTAAGATGCAATTCCTCAACTGGCTAGCAAACTCGCTTGACTATTTTGGGCATAATTACAGATAATTAGGCAGCTTCTCAGAGTAATGTGACTTCTACTCACTGCAAAGAAAGTAATTTGCACTTTCAGTGTCAGTCTCTTCTGCTTCTCTGTTCTGCAGTATCAACATTGTGCATTTTCCCTATTAGTTAATGCCTGACTAGGGGATGGAGGGCTTGCCAGGATGATGTCGTGAGAAAGGATTGGTCACGCGAGCTCGGAGCAGTCAGTACATCCTTTGCAGTAACTGATGGCTACCGGAGTCACGGGATTGGACAACGTACTTCCTTGACATTTCCTTGACCACATACTGTCAACATTTCCTGGTGAGATAATACCTTTAGGCACAGGCAACTGTGCCCTTGTCCATGCTACAGAGAGTCCCCAGGACCAAGGAAAGATCCCCAGCCAGGTCCCGTGGGCTCCCTTCTAGATCACGCTCTGTGTCCCCAGAGCCCCACAATGCCCGGTCCAAATGGCAACTAGACCAAGAGGACACCCACTTCTCCTTGGATGGTGCCGTACCACTGACCCCATAGTGGAGGGCAGTGGAGTAGTCAAATTATTCTGTTTGTATTTTCCTGGAATTAATTTATTATCTCTCCAACCACTTCTTCCATTCTCTTTGTCATGCATTTAACTTGTCCATCTCTAAACATACCCATTGACTGACCCATCTATCTGCTCATCCATCTACCCAGTCCATCCAACCATTTCTTTCAACTAACATTAACTACGTGCCAGGAACCAAGTGTGGTAGCTTCCAGCTCACCCACTAGGCATTTCACTGGGGGGATGTCTGTTGGCTTTCTGCTATGGGTCACCCACAAGGGATATAGTGGGGAACCAGATGGACACGGCTCTGCCCACCTGGAACTTTCTGTCTCATTTTCACCATGAGAGCTTTGCTATGCCTTCATCAGAAGGACTGATAGCTCCCCACTTTCTCATGCGCCCACAGATAGAAACCCCAGAAACTTCTCCCCAGGCCCGTGTGCATACACGGACTCCTCCATGAAGAGCAGAACTCGCCATCTGACTGACTGCTCGGCGGTTGACCTCCTGCCCATCACTTGTCTCTGTCACAAAGATCCTGCTGTCAGCAGTGTTCAGTCACCAAATGCTGCTGGTGGCTCCCCACCGCACGCTACTGTACAACTAATCGCTTGAGGATGAAGACATCAAAGCAGATGCTTGAGAGCTTTGCCAAGAGCACTGATGACTTCGCTTCGCACCTCCCGGATAAAAGAGGCTTGTTCAGGAGACGGGATGTGTCTAGTTTGTCCCGGCTTGCAGCTCCTGATGGACGCCGGACCAAGAGAGGCAACGGGCATTTGGGTTTGTCTCGGTCACACGTTTGGGGCTTTACCAGTATGGGGAACCGAAGCACTGGCCACTTTGCAGGGCTCAAGTCTCGGGAGGAACATTCTGGGCATTGAAGCTGTGAGTCCTGAAAAGTCAGAACAGCAAGCAGCGGCCTCTTCTCTGGAGGGCAAGGATGCCTCCATCCCGGGCAGCAGGGGCCTACCTAGTATTTCCTGTTCGGTCAGCTAAACCTCCTTTCCGGATAAACCACCCTGAAGGTCTCAGCAGGCTAGCAGGAAAGAAAATCAGCTGACACTCTCCCTCCCCTCAGTGCCACCAACGGTTACAAGTGCTTTGATGAGAGTAATAAGCCACGTTTCTTCTAAAGGATTCTAGAACACTTCTTTATTTAGTTAACAAGGTGTGCTTTTTCTTTTCTTTTTTTTTTTTTAATTGGAAATTCAGTGTGGTAGCGATTTCATGAAGTTGATTTCTCACACTGTGCAGTGTGTGTGTGTGTTGTGTTTGAACGTGGATAAAAACGATTGTTGAGAAGTGAGGCTGGGTTCACAGTGCTGGTGGGCGGTGTGCTGCCCCATGTCGATGATCACAAGCCAGGCTGGGGACCCACGAGGGGGCCATCGGAGAGCGCAAGCTGGCAGAGCATAAGGCAGTGTGCCATGGGCGGGAGGGCTGCCTGGGGGTCCCACTACTCTACCACATTCCCCAAGAAGCCGGCTGTTCATCTTGTATACAACGCAATCCACTCAAAATGCCGCCGTGGCCTTTTCCTCTGGAACCCCTTTCCTTTTGCCTATTCCCAGGGAGGTGTCTTGCACAAAGGAAGGAGGAGAGATGGGGTGAGGCAGGGACAGTGGCCCGGAGGGGGCTGTCTGGGGACCGCCTTCAGTCATTCCCTCCAGCTCCTGCCGAGATCCACCCGAGGGCTCTGTCTCAGCACGTCTGGGTCCCTCCCTCCAAGGCAGCATCCCCGAGGCTCGGAGAGTGCAGCTAATGCCTTGTGAACAGAGGTGAAGCTTGGCTTTCGCAGGGTCGCCGGGCCTCTGACCGCTCCTCCAAGCTTTCTGAGCAGCTCGAGATGTGCTGGCGTGCTGACAAGGGCTCAGCCAGACAGGAAAGGCAATTATGCAGACAGAGAGAAATCATACTTCCTCCTCAGTTTTGTGTCTTTCTTTTTTTATCCCCCCTCAGTGTTCTTAAGGAGAAAATGACACATGAGGAGGTGAATAAAATATTCAAGTGAAACTATGGAAGCATTCCCTGTTACTTTTGTCTGTTTTGTTGCACGGATGGGGGTCAACCCCTCCGAATAAAGAGGGCTGTAGGTCTCTTGTCAAGGGCAGAAAGAAGGGGTGAATAGGGTATTGGGAAGTGGGGTGTGGGGAGGTGGGAGTACAGGTAAGTCGGGGCTGGAAATGGCGTGAACAGGGAAAAGAAGGCTGCCTTCCTGGGACTGGTGGGAACTGGAAAGAAAATGAGCCATCTCCCCACTTAGATGCTTCCAGAAAGCCTCAAAAACCCACCTCGTGGGCTTCCCTGACCCCACATTTCCCTCTAATGTGGTTCTTCTGGGTGGCCCAGTTCTCAGGGAAAGGAAAGGCATGACCTCTCACCCTGCTCGCAAGACAAGACCTCAGGGTCATCTTTGACGTTGTGTCCCTGAAGCCCTAGAGCAGGGTTTCCTACCTTCAGTGCTATTGACTTCCGGGGCCAGGTAAATCTTGCCAACCCCTGCATAGGGATACTTAGCCGCACCTCTTGTCTCTTCCAGACCCTTCTCTGCACTCCCCAACTCCTCCCTACCAGCTGCAACCTCAGTAAAGTCTTCAAACACCATTGATGACCCTAGGGGTGTCCAACTGTCCCTGGTTTAGGACGACTGATCCGAAACAAACCACCATCGAGTTCTGCTTAGTTTACCTCCCAGATGTGGCTACCTCTGTTCACCCAGCCACCATCACTGGCTCTAGGGGGTCATCCTCTCTGCTCCGGCCAAGCTTCTCATCCCATTCTGCCTCTGCCAAGGATTCCAGAATCAACACGTATCATCTCTCCATCCCAACCATTGAAAGCTTTCCTACACTCTGAGGTTAGAGATGAAAATCCCTAACAGAGCTGAAGAGCTATGGGCTCGTCATCTGCGTGCCTCACACCGTTCTTCTCCCATCAGTTCCTGATGTCCCTGTGCTCCCACCAACCACACATCTTTCTTACTCCTTCCCCTATTTCAGTCTTTTAGATCAAGGCTCCAAAGTCACTTCTCCAGAGTGTTGGGCTTCTCAGATCCCCTACCTGTGTCAGGGCTTCCAGCGAGAAACTCTCAAAGCAACATATGTCTTAGCTTTTAGCACAGTCCACAAATTCACATTTATCTGTACCATCATCTGATTGAAGTTTGCCTCCCCCGGGGGACTCTAAGCTCCACGAGCTGCAGGAACGGTCTGGGTTATCACACGCCATCGTATCCCTGGCACCCGGCACAGGACGTGACATCTAGCCCGTTGCTGAAGGGATGGAACACACAGATGGTCTAATGGATTAAAGTTCAAGCTAACAGTGGTCCTTGGACTTGGAGCCATTGCTTTTCCTGAGTACTTATTATATGCTAGATACAGACTGGGACTGTGAATATTTCAGATAAGACAAACATGCCCATGGCATTGTGGTGCCCTCTGTCATGCCCATGGCATTGTGGTGCCCTCTGTCATCAACCACGAGGGCTCAGAAACACATGCACTAATACAGAGATGGTGGGTGTATTCTCTGAGGCCAGGAAGAGAAACCGTCACAATGTGCCCTCCATACTACTGTGTCCTCCCAGACTTAACTACCCATGAAATAGGAGTTGGTTTTCTGTGAGCAAAGACTGGGAGGCATAGCACATAACATTAGTAAACTTAGATGTCATCAATTTGTGGAAATGGCACCAATCCCATGTTATTTGGCTTTTCTATTGCATTCCCTAAATGGATTTCCAGAAGTTTGTTTCTAGAATGTCTTGAATCCACAGAAATCAGAAGACTGTAGTTTTTTTCTTATTTGATTTTTTAAAGGAAATCAGTAGCGCGGTCAACAGATACATAACCGGTACAGGTGGAAATAAGGCTTTAAGTTACGTTAAATCAAGTCAGTTGAGCAATCGTCCGTGGCCACTTGGAACTGACACCTTCTGTACCAGGTGCTGGGGATGCCGAGATTCTGGAGATCCTAAAATCAAAGAGTTTACAGCTTCTTAAGAGGGAAGGAACCACGCAGATTGCTACAAGGACGTACCAAGAGCCTCCCCTAGGGGATAGGTGCTTTTCTTAATCAGGTTTCAGCCCAAATCTCACTTCCAAGAGGCATTCTCTGACCACCTTGTCAAATACCACCCCTTCCTCAGCCGCCACACTCTTTTTCATTACTCCATATTATTCTCCGCATAGCAACTGCCATCTGCTAAACTGGTGTATTAGTTTATGTTTTGTTTCATATCGATCTCCCAGTTGGAATGTAAGCCCTATACTTTCTTGCTGACCTCCACACCCCAGTGCCTAGAATAGCATCTGGCAGCTGGCATTGAATGGATGGATGGACGGATGGATGGATAGATGGACAGATATGCTCAGAGAAAGGAGCAGTCAGTCCTCCCTGGGGAGGCTGAGGACAGCTGCAGAAGGAGGCAATATTTGGGATGGGTCTGGAAGTAGGAGTTCTCCTGGCCAACAAAGCGTAACTGGATAAGTAGGAAACTGCTAGATGTCAATGTTCATAAATCCGGAAGTGGCGGGAAGATGAATGGTCAAGTCTGGAGGGTGGCAGAAAGAGACAGAGGGGATTTGGAGGCTGGGGTGGGTTGGGAACGAGCGTGAATGCTGTGCCCAGAGAGTGTGCTTTTCGCTCTGTGGACACTTGCAGATAATGAGATGTCCTTATACCGGAGAAACATGGGGCCAGATCTTGAACCCACAACGCCCCCTCTGGTGGCCTGATAGAATGAAGTTGGTGATGGAGAAAATGAATGAATCTTTCCCGGGAGAGAGGAACACAATTTGTAAGCATCCGACTTAGCACATCCACAAAAATATATTTTTTCTTCTTTGTTGACATCAAAAATCCTTAAACACCCCCAACGCTTACTGCAAATCCTTCTCAGGCACTGAGCATGCTGAACTGGGCTTGGAAGGCTTCCACGTCAGCCCACACAGGGTCATCTGGGCTTTAACACCGAACAACTTAGGAGAAAGACTAAGATGCTGAAAGACTAATTAAGTCCCAACTGGATTTCTAACAGTGAGTTTGTGAGCTATTTTTAAGTACTCCCTAAAGGAGATGAACAGAATAAAAGCTTCATCATTAAGTATGTTTCCAGTAAATGGAGTTACCTGGTTAATTAAGAGAAAGTCCCATCATCTAAGAGAAGTTGGTATCATACTTACAAATTTCTCTTACTATCTGTAAATAATGGCTGGTAAGGGGAAAAAGGACTCACATTTATTGTGCTCACATGAGGGCAAGGCGCTGTCAGAGGTACGCGATACACACTTTCATCCAAGTGGGAAACCCCTTGAACTCTTATTTACCCTCGTTTCGCAGATGAAGAAACAAAGACAGTGAAGGGTTGAATCCATTGCCTGAGATCACCCAACTGGTAAGTAGCAGAGCGGGGCTTTGAAACTGAGTTCCAATACAGAATATAGCAGGAATTTACCCCAAAGATACAGATGCAGTGAAAAGAAGGGGCATATGCACCCTAGTGTTCATAGCAGTAATATTCACAATAGCCAAACTGTGGAAGGAGCCAAGATGCCCTTCAACAGATGAATGGATAAAGATGTGGTCCATATATACAATGGAATATTACTCAGCCATCAGAAAGGATGCATACCCACCATTTACATCAACATGGACGGAACTGGAGGGGATTATGCTAAGTGAAGTAAGTCAATCAGAGAAAGACCGTTATTATATGGTTTCACTCATATGTGGAACATAAGGAATAGCATGGAGGACTATAGAGGAAGGGAAGGAAACCTGAAGGGGGAAATCAGAGAGGGAGGCAAACCATGAGGGACCCCTGACTCCAGGAAACAGAGGGTTAAGGAGAGGGAGTTGGTTGGGGGTTGGAGTAACTGGGTGATGGGCATTTAGGAGGGCACATGATGTGATGAGCACTGGGTGTTATAGCAACTAATGAATCATTGAACGTTATATCAAAAACTAATGATGTACTATATGCTGGCTAACTGAATTTAAATTAAAAAAATACAGGCACTGGAGTCTTATAGACTGAGCTATGAGACTTATAGCAAACAGCACCATGAGACGGTGGGCTAGCTATCCAGCCTCAGAGCTAGAGCCTTCTCATGGGGAACTTGGGATCAAAATAGTCCCCACCTCAGAGATACTTGGGGTAGAGGGATCGTCTCACATTCAGCGAGAAGATGTGTGCGAAGTACACTGCACCAGGACCTGACACCTAGCGACGACAAGAAGTAGTTCATTGTCCACAGGGCAGTAGTGATCGAAAGGTCTCTGCCTTCACCTGGGACAGAACCAACTCTGCTTCCAACAGCTGGAAACTAAAGGATGAAGCTGGTACTCCTGCCGCTGGCCACTTCAGGTACCATTGTTGGGGTGGTTCAGAAATTACGGCCTCGCCCTTCGTGAGGCAACTCTGTGTCCGTCTGATCTCCGCTTAGGTTAGGTTTCTTTTACTTTAGCATCCTTAACATTTGGGAGCTGGCTGTCTTTGTGGTGGGGCCCGCTCTGTGCACTGTGGGCTGCTAAGCAGTAACCTTGGACTCCTGTGCCTCCCGTAGGCACACCCCCCCCCCCCGTTGCCCACCAGCTGTCTCCAGATACTGCCGAATGTCCCTTGGGGGTAGAATTCCCCCTCCTACCTGCAACTAAGAACCACTGACTTAGGAGAAAATTTATAATAATTTAAGAACTTGAAGATCAAGCCATAGGTTCCTAGGATTCGGAGAGGGAGCTCCCATTACGCAAACAGTTCATAGCTCTTGCTAAATAGAGATGAATTCTCACTGGGGAACCAAGGTGGGGCCACCGACACATTACTGTAGCCAGTCAGCTCATCAGACCCCTGCCACCAGTCCACAGTGTTTTGTAGACCGTTAATTTCCCATTAAAGGAGCCATGACATTTAATAAACATTCTGCCGTTTGGCTCCATATGTGGAACGGAAGCGTGAGGACCTGGTAAGTTTCTTTTTTACATTTTTAATGAGGGATGACAGCTACGTTCACTCACTCAGCGTTTACTGAGTGCCCGCTATATGAAATGTCACATATTAAGTCTCTAACAGCATCACAAAACGACTGAAGTCTTTCACACAGGCCAAATGACCTCATGGAAGGGATATTAATTCATTTGGCCAAAAGGTATTAAAAGCCTACTATGTGCCAAACCACAGGCTAAGCTCGGGGCAGAAGGTGGTGGGACAAAGAATATAGTTTCTATACTCTAAGAGCTTGTAGAAAAGCAGTGTGTCTCCAAGTGGGGTTCCTGGACCAGGAACATTGGCATCTTCTAGTGGGGATTGAATAGCGTCCTCCCAAGAGTAAGTGTGGAAGTCTTAACCCCCAGGACTTCAAAATGTGACTTTGTTCGGAAATAGGGTGTTTATAGAAGTAAATAGAATAACAGGAGATCATTAGAGTGGGTTCTGTTCCAGTAGAACTGGTGTCCTTACATAAAGGGGAAAATAGGTACAGAGACACATTCATAGATAGACCAAGTGAAGACACCCAGGGAAAATGCCCTGTGAAGACGGGACGGAACACCAAGGAACACTGGGGATTGTTGGAAACACCAGAAGCTGGAAGAGGCAAAGAAGGATCCTCCCCTACAGCTGTCGGAGCGAGTACGGACCTGCCAACTCTCTGACCTCTGACCTCCAGAACCACAAGAACGTAAATTTCAGTTGTTTCCAGCCACCCAGTTTGTGACACTTTGTCTTTGTGATGGTGGGCCTCGGAGACCCAGACACCGGGGAACTTGGTGGAAATGCAAATTCTCGGTCCCTACCGAGATCTACCAAATCAGAAGCTACGGCACTCGGGGAAATCTTGCAATCCGTGTCTTAACAAGCCCTCCCAGGGAGGTTGGCACACGCCAGAGCACGAATACTGCCGGTACAGAGCAGTCATTCTCAACCCTGGCTGCCACCTAGATTTGCCTGGGGTAGCCTCAAACCGAAACCAAGAACATATCTTAGAGATTCTGATAGGACTTCTCATAGGATGTTTCTCATGTGCAGCCAAGCCAAAAATGGCTGGTCTGCAACACAATCTCTCTAACGTTAGTGCCCGTGGCTCGGCAGGGAGGGCCTCATATGGGCGGCGGGGGGGGGGGGGGGGCTTGTGAAAAGCCAGATTGCGATGCAGTAGGGTGGGCGTGGGGCCTGAGAATCTGCATTTCTAACATGCTCTGGGGCGAGGCCATGCTGCTCCATGGCTGGTGCTTTACGAGGCAAGGGTCATATAATACTAATACTGAAGTCGAGAGAACTAACAGCCAATAATTATTGGATAAGACAGACATGCCCTCTGCCTCACGGAGCCTGCATCCTGGTAGGGCTAATGCATTATGCATTATACTGTCCTGACCTTGTGGTACCTGCAAAGGTATCCGCCAAGGTAGAGTAGAGTCTTTGATCAGGCAGAACAATGCTAACTGTTTTAACACACAAACCGTAATTTTGCAACAGCTTCACAGACAAACGATTTCTTCTGGGATGCTCAATGTCACATGGGGGCTTCTGGGGTCCAGGTCCTTCCATGCTGGGCTATGCCTTCCTTTAGTTTCCTGAAGTATTCCCAGTTCAGTGGGTGGGAATAGAGGGTGGGTATTCCCAGTGGGTGGGCATAGAGAGTGAGGGGGTCTCATGACTCCTACCGGGTTCCATCGTCTCTGATATGTGGCCCTGGATAACTGCAAGGGACACTGGGACATTGAGTCTAACTCCATGGTTAGAGGGAAAGGAAGTGGGTTTGGTGGGAACACACAGTCTCTACCAGTATCTGGAAAGATGAGTCAGGCTGATCAGACGAAGGAAGGGAGGGAGTAGTAACAGCGTCAAGTACCAAGAATACACAACGGCTGTTTGGGAAAGGATCACAAACTAGCCAAACTTCCATAGCTCGTCCGGTTCTTATTTTCCTTATAGGAACAATTACAATAATCTGCCTTGGTCTCCAGCGCTTTAACAGTATGACATGTTAAAACATTTCTAAGGGACTTGAAGACACATTTCCCCAAAGAAGGCCTACAAATGGCCAACGAGCATAGGACGAGACACTCAGCATCACTCATCATTCGGGGAACACAAATAAAAACTCCTAGGAGATACCATCTCACCCTCTTCGGGACGGCGGCTATCAGAAAAACAACAGAAATAACAAGAGTTGGCGGCGCCGCGGAGAAGCTGGAACCTTGGGCGGTGTTGGCAGGAATGAGAAATGGCCCAGCTGCCGTGACAAAGAGCATGGTCGTTCCTCAACAAATTACAAATAGGATTAGCATGCGCTCCAGGAATCCGGTTTGTGGGTACCCACAAGATTTGAAAGCAGGGTCTCAGAGATATTTGTACACCCATGTACATAACTGCATTATTCATGACAGCAAAAATGTGAAAGCAGCCCAAGTGCCCAACTGAGATGAATGGATAAGCAAACTGCCGCATACGCAGACGACGGAACAGCATTCCTCCTTAAAAAGGAAGAGAATTCTGCAGTAGGGCAGATTACGCAACATGGAGGAGCCTTGAGGACATCACACTTAGCTAAATAAACCAGTCACAGAAAGACCAAGACTGTCTATTCCATGAACATGAGCTACTTCGAGTCATCGCAATCACAGAGGCAGAGAGTAAGATGGTGGCCAGGCACAGGGGGAGAGGAGGGGTGGGTGTCGCTGTTTAATGGGTACGGAGCTTCAGTTTTACAAGGCACAAGGGTTATGGGTGGACACAGCCAAGACAGTTGCCCAGCATTATGGATGTGTTCAATACCACTGGACTGTACACTTAACCGTGGTTACGGGTTCATTTTACGTCATCTGTATTTTACCGTAATAAAAAATATAACAAAAAAACACTAAGGAAGAGTGTTGGCAACTTCCTAAGACTCAAATGGCAGTGGGGTTATAGATGTATCTGGACTTATTCCCATCATCCTTGGTCACCGGACACTCACACAGACCAGAGGCTGGAGCTGGTGGCTGGGCTCAGAGTCTGAGACGAGACTGTGTGCAGCGGGGAAGGAGCGGGAGTAAAGACTTCAGCCAGATGTCAAGAGGAAGCCGGGGCTGTGTCTGTGTCTCTTCACAGATGCCTCCATAGCCACCTGGAGTTGTCAGTGTCATGGTCTGACAATAACACAAAATAGTTTAAAGTAGGTCTTGTCCGGGACAAGCCACCTAAATGTTGGAAAGATTCAGAGCCAAGACAATTGTATCTAAAGTCAGAGAATGAGTTGCAGAGAGAGACGGATTATGGATGGAAACTGTATGGACAAGGCCCAGATCAGGCAAAAAGTCTCTCTTGGATCTTCCTCACAGTGGATGCTCGCTGGCCTTTGACGGCCTGAGCCCTCCGCCAAAGGTCGAGCTGAAATCTTTTCTTCCAGAACCCATGCTTCTTGGGGGCCACAGAGAGAGAACAAGTTGACCCTCTCTGCATGACCTTGGACAAATACTTTGCCTCCCTCTGCAGCAGTTTCACTGCCTATAAAATGGGAAAAGTCTGCATCTTCCCAAATGGAGTTCTTGTGAGGACAAATTGAGTACCTGACCCGTAGAAAGGGCTCTGAAGACAACGGCTAGAATTAGTATCATTACTCTTCGAGCCCTTTAAAACATGGCTCCATTTGTCTCCACACCTTCCCCCACTCTTTCAATCCCTCAACTTTTCCTTCTCTCAGCGTTTTAAGTCTCCCGCTTTCATGTGGATTATCTTTTCCCCAGTTGTGCTCGAAGGGTACTAGATCCTCAAGGTAGTAGCAGAAATTCCTTGAAAAACGGAATGGTATACCAATGCCTCCCTTAAAGGTTTACAAGGTATTCTGGTATGATAAAGGTCTTGAAAAGTCTTCATAGAGAACTGTTTGTGTGGGTTCAAGGGTGTGCCCTGTTTGCGGAACGGTAAGGTGGCACGGTATTTGTGATGGCCAATTAGTCATCCACTAATATGGCTTTTGTTTTTGGTTTTACAAAATCGTATATACCCTTCAACCAGCAGTGTCCCTTCCAGATATCCAACCCGGAACGACTCACACATGGGTCACTCGCATTCACATGTGTTTAGTGTGTCTCTGAAGATGCCCTACAAGAGTCCCTTTCAACCTCGCCTCATCTGCTGGTAGAACTATGCCTTCCTTTCTCTGCCTATATCCAAATCATGGAGTAAAATAATCACCGGATAGCACCAGGCTGACATCAGTCCGCCGGCCTACACTTTTCCTTGATGGATCTACCACTCTTTCTGTATCCCATCCACACGGCGATCCCATTATCTGAGGACTGCATTCCTTTTTCAAAATACTCTCTCAACTTCCACTCCATAGTTTGAGTATAAATTTGGACTCAGTTGCCTGGGTGAAATCTCATAGAAGTCCTTTCGACTGAGACCGTATTTTTTTCCTCCACTCATTCAACAGATTGTTGGTCTGTCTTAACTGGTCATTTCAGTCTCAAGATGCTGATTGATTGTCTATGGAGATGAGCAGAGAGTAAATGCTTTGGGCGACACTGATGACTAATGCCTGGGAAATGGTGCAAACAGAAATAAATCTGGAAAGAAATAACCTGAAGTTATCCAGAAACAAACACATTTGTGCACAATCCAAGCAACAAGAGCCAAAGCTTCCCACGTCCCCTCCTAATCTTTATAAATGATTTTCTCCTGAGCCACTTGGCATATTTCCATTATGGCCTTCTGAATATGTATAGACACAGCAGGTAATTTAAGATTGCTGCAAGTGTCTGACAAAAACATAGTGCGTGTTCAACTTGTTTAGGAAACATCTTAATGACAAGCAGAGCAATTTATGGAGGACATATTTTTATAGCACAGTAACATCAACATTTATTATTTGGGCCATAACTGGGAAAGAAAACAGACTTCCCCATTTAGACAACAAAATTAAATTCCTAGCAAGGCAATAGAGAAATAGGCACAGTTTTGAATACAGTTATGGTATAAAATGATATTCCTCTAGAAATGTGATAGAAAAACTGGGAAAAGTAATATAATGGCCTGATCAGATATTCCTAAGATATAATCTTGGAGTACAATCCCTTCCAAGGGGCTAAAATGTACTATTATAATATTCAAGGTGATCTATCTACTTTAGACTTATTTTCCCCCTAGAATGCCACTATATTAGGAAACGGTTTTATGTACCTATTATTTGCAAATCATCTTTCATCTTTTTTTTTTTCAAATATGCATACCCATTTTTTTCTCATGTGTGGTCACTTTACAGATAACATTTTCATTTGTAGCATTATATGGGGGGGGGGTCCTTTTCCCTTCGGCTTGTTTTGTAAAATCTCCCTTCCTGTTATTCTCCTCAAAGATAGGCGCAGTGGACAACATCCCTGCCTTTTCCTATTCTTACAGGAACAAAGCATATACAAGGAATTTCTGTGATGTCTATAAAAAAAAAAATTGCATGGACACTTCGCTACTTAAGACACCCGCATCGTTCTGGGCCAGGAAACCAGAGACACCAACCGTTGCTTGTAAAAGCCACATACCTCTGGACAGACAGGTAACCTTCCTTCTACATTCTGCACCCACAGAAAACAATGCTTCCACAAACATCCTTGTACATCTATCCATAAGCACTGGGGTTTTAAGGACAACTTTCTAGGAGTCGGGTTGCTGGGTAAAAGGTGATGCATGTTCATAATTTTAATGTATTTTGCTAGAGTAGCTTGGAAATGGCAGAGCTGGGATTCAAACCCATGTCTACTGGGTTCTAGAATCCAAACTCCCAACCATTAATCTCTATCTTCCCAGCATGTATGCCTAGGTGTGCAGTGTATAGGAAGAGGCAGAGGGCTTTTGATATCTGTACTTCCTATAGTGAACCCACTGTACTGTATACAGCGAGGTGCGCCAAGCAACCTAGACAGAGAACTACCTAGCTGTGAGTCACTGAACATGGTCACTCTTGGGACATTTCTCAAGGTGACTCCTGTTAATTGCACAGTGGCATGGCCATGATTCCCCAACTATAATGAATAACCAAGAAAAAAAAAAATCCTGGAGAAACTTGCCTTGAGCCACCTCTGTCTTGACTAAAACCAAAGCTGAACCATAAATGGACTATTTATACGTCAGGATGAAAAGAACAGTGCGGTCAGCATAGTCCACATTTCTCAGGGTCTAGGAATTTTTCATATCATTCAATGTAGTTATATCTGCATGCCAGTTGGGGTATCCAGAAATAGATGATCTTATATTTGCAGCAGTGAACCCCGTTAGAAACCAAATTTATGTAATATAGACATGAACGTCAGGGCTATCATCAGGGTTCCCCGCAAGAGCCCAGAGGGGCTGTTCTTTCTTTTTTTTTCCAGCACCTAAGAATGAGCCTCGTAGGAGCTGATGCTTTACTATAAACCCCAAGGAAGGGTAACAGCCAGCTCAGACAGCCCAACTGAAATAGGAGACATTTCCCTAAGGAGAAGACGTTCACAGAAAAATCATTTCACGTTTGCATTTTTAATTTTGCCATTTAAAATCTCTCTAAATACACTTTCCCCTTTAAAATGTGATTAACCGAAAATTTCCCCATCTTTATTACGGCAAATAGCCAGTTATAGTATTCCTTTTGGAATAGCAGTGGGGGTATTATTTAGATTTAAGGGGGAAAGCATGCATGAAACTGTTATTAAAACGGAATATGTTTAGTTATCACAGCTATTAAGAGGATTCTTAAGGAGTTTTCCAAGTTTTGGATTGTAGCTGGAGCGAAATCTGTGTTTGTGTGGAGGGCGGGGAGCAAGCTTGTGGCTGACTGTGTGTGCCTTTGATTAAATGCTCTGTTGGAACCTGGAGTCTCATCCCTGATTCCCAGTATTCTACCTGCACGCCCTTGGGTGAGTCAATGAACCCATCCCAGGAGAGACCTGGAAGGTTTCTTCTGGTTCTAACACCGTTTGAAGTTTGGTTGGTACTTTACGAGTAAATGATTATGACAGCCCTAGTGGGGAAATACGGACTTGTTTCCATGTTGAAATCCGGTACTGATATCCGTGATCTCAAAGGTATTGAATCTGGTGAATGACATTATCCCTCCAATGACCACAGTGACAGTGCCAGTCACAGGTGCTGGAGTTGCGGGGTAGCCCCTGGGGCCAGGCCGTCCCCGGGTCCACGTGCTGGGCCCTCTCAGGCATACTGATGAGCCTGACCTTACAAACGAGGAAACAACGCGGGGGCCCTGCGGCATCTCTACAGTGTTACGGGTAGATGAAGGCTTTTAAAATATTAATGATCACTCAGTTTCTCTCCCCCCGTACTACAGTGAAGGCAATCAAGAAAACTCTCTTTTCCTCCAAATTTCCACTCTGTCTGCACTGAGACGATAACTGGGGCTCACACGAAGTTTCACTACCCCCAAGCTGGGGTGGAGAATGAAAGCAAAGGAGAGGGACGGGAGGTGAGGGGGGGCGTTTGAACTTCTCTGTGGCTCTTACCCGATTTCTGGATGATTTTGAGTCCGACTGCCACCGTGAAATGGCTCTGTGACCTTGGTTTAATCACCTAACCTCTCTGAGCTATATTTGTATAATAAACATCAGATGGTACCACCTCCCTGGGGGGCTGCAGATATGAGCGGGTCAACACCCTTCCAGCTTCAAGATGCTGGACAAGTGATGCTGTCACCGTCCACCCAGGTCCAGGGCTGAAATACCAGGAGAAAGGGGGAAGGACGAGTACGGGAGGATGTAAGTAACAGGAAGAGTCAGCAGTAACTGAGCGCCTACTGTGTGCTGGGCTATCTTCTCAGCACTTTACAAGCACGGAAAGACTGAATTCTTACCCTCTCCCAGACAGGCAGGTACTACTGTGTTATTAGTCCTCCCATGTTATAGGTAAGGACACCAAGGAACAGGGAATTGAAATAACTTGCCCAGCAGGTTGGTGGCAGGGCTGGGGTTGGGACCGGATGTCCCCAGAGCCTCACATGCACCGCCAAGACTCGACCCCACCTCAAAGAGCCCGCCCCCACCAAGAGGGAACGATGAGAAGTAGAAGGGACACATTCCAACGCTTCCGATGCTGCAGTCGTGGTCCCGAGTGCTGCAGAACTTATTATCTGGGCTGCGTGGTGAAGCTGTTTTTGCCCCAGCTTGAGACTGGGCACCCTGCAGTGGGAAAACAAACCCATTCCAAAAAAATCCAACAAAACAATCACGAGAAACCCCACAAGCTAAACGAAAAACCCCCAAACCAAATATATCTCCCCTTGACGTCCTGCCATGGTGAAGGGAAGCCTGTAATGACTGGCCCAGCGTCCCGGATGCTTGATGCAGGATTTCAGGGGTTTTGGGTCCCCTCCACTTCCGGGTTAGTTTTCTGTGGCTCACGGAACGACCTGTCATAAATGCAGTGGCCTTAACAACACACGTGTATTATTTCACAGTTCTGGGGGTCAGAAGTCCAACAGGGGACTCACTTGGCTAAAATCCCGGTGTCAGCAAGGAGGAGACCCTCCAGAGACTCTAGGGGAGAGTCCGTTTCCTTCCCTTTCCAGCTTCTAGAAGCTGCCCGCCCTCCTCGCCTTGTGGCCCCTGCGTGGCTCTCTTCTTCTGTCCCCATGTCTTTTCTGACCCAGCCAAAAAAGTTTCTTTAATTAGATGGGGTGCACCCGGATGACCCAGGATAATCTCTCCATCTCCAGGGGCCCATGATCACTCTGCAGGGTCCCTTGGGGAAGGTAACATTCCCGGGGCTCCAGGGTATTGGCGAGCAGGCCTCTCTGGAGGGGTGTGTATGTGTCACGATTCTGCAAGCTACGGATGTGAGCCAGAACCGAGGGGTTCAGCGGCAAGGTCTGGGGAAGGAGCACTGCTTAAATCAAGAGGGGCATGAAAAAAAACCCAGCAGGTGCTCCTTGGGACCCCTCTCCTGTAGGTAGATCACTGAAGGGGTATAAGCTACTCTTTACAGGTGTAGATCTGGGAGTTCGAGAAAGCTGTGTAACAAACCCCAGCTCCACGGCTTCGCAGCAGTGTAATCCCAGGTGAGCGACAGATGCCCTTGTGCTGTCAGTTTCTACATCCTTTATCAAGGGCATAGCACCAAGGTGGGGCACACACGCTATTGTTCAAAGGCTTAATAAGTTTGTGTATAAGAAGCACAGGTTCCAGCGTAAAGGAAGAGCTCAAGCCACGGCACGTGTCGGGAAACGGAAGGAGGCTGTCTTAGACCTCGGACACCTGCTCCGTCCCAGTACTCCCTCCTGCTTGCCACCGAGATGGGTCCAAAGGTAGGCACGTGACCCCAAGGCAGCCCACCGGAGTCTGTCCCTGGGGTTGTGGGGAGGACACGCGGGGAGAGGGAAGTCCCATTCAGAGCAAGCTGTCATCTGATGTCAGCGTGCCGGCCTCACACCAGAAATTCTCTTCAGAGATGAGAAAACCGGGACTCTGAAATGCTAAGTATTGTGTGTCAGTGGACACAGCAGGAATCGGGCTCTGGTGACCTTGTGCTCACATGGGATGCGCAGCTAACTCAACCCCACCACTTGCGGCTTTGCAAGGTTAGAATCGTGGCCCCACGGAAAGATGAGAAAACTTGGCCTTCAGAAGGCTAAGGACATTGCCAAGGCCTCTCAGCCAGTAAGGGGAGCACAGAGATGTGAACTCGAGCCTTTTAGAGCCCACTACGCTGCTTGGAAGTCACCTTTGAACTTCCTGCTTCTGCGACTGTAAAGGACTCGTAACAATGTGGTTACACATTTTCCAATCTATTTCTGTACAAACGCACTAAAGAAGTATCTATTCCTTCCCTGGGTCTGGTAGGATCACATTACCCATGCATATTACATGCTGATTTATTCTTCTAATAATGCATTATTCATTCTCTAAACTGCACACAATGCAAACCCCCAAGAATCCCTATGAAAACAAATCTATTGAATGGTAAGGTCGTAACAGATACGGTGACATTTCAACTCTTTGGGTCTTTGTTTCGTTAATGTATACAACTGAAATAACACCCAGGTCCCGTGGGTGGGCTGCCGGGAACATGGTGATCTGAGGGCGCTGGTCGGTGGATGCCAGTTGCACGGCTGTCTGTGGGGGTACGGGAGGCTCTCCCTTTGCACTGGGGAGGAGAAAATGACCTGCATCCTCGGGACCTGGTTCAGGCTCTGGCGGAGGGAGCGGGGCATGTGATGGGATGGAAGCTTGGGTTCAGAAAGGCTGAAGGGGGGGCGCCTGGGTGGCTCAGTGGGTTAAGCCGCTGCCTTCGGCTCAGGTCATGATCTCAGGGTCCTGGGATCGAGTCCCACACCGGGCTCTCTGCTCAGCGGGGGGCCTGCTTCCCTCTCTCTCTCTCTCTCTCTGCCTGCCTCTCTGTCTACTTGTGATCTCTCTCTGTCAAATAAACAAATAAAATCTTTAAAAAAAAAAAAAAAAAAGAAAGGCTGAAGGGGACTCCACCGTGGGGTTCAAAGAGCCACATGGCGATCGGGAGGACTATGAGGCTGGACCGAGACAGCCAACCTGTCAGCCTGGCTTTCCTCCATCTCCGCACCCCTCTACTCCTTAGTAGCACCTGCCGGTGGCCGGTGCCAGAGTTATGGGGGGAATATAATGGACGTGGGTCCTGCACTCATTACCTGTGTATTGGGGTGGCAGGGGGCGACCCTATAGCTGCGTTATTTATTTAAGTGGGACAGGGCATAAAAGAAAGGGGCTCTGGGTCTGGGGGTCAGGACAGAGTTAACCAGGTAAGGACGTAAATGAAGAGCGTTCTAGGCACAGACAACGGTGCCTGCTAAGGTCACAGGTCTGAAGGGGACCACGTGCGGCTCCGGGATCACGCTGGCAAAAGTCACTAGGTGGCAGAGGCCGGGCTGAGTTTTGAAGGGTTGGCAAAAAGTGCTTGAAGTCGTCGGGGTTGAGATGGGCTGACCCTGCACATGGGGCTGCATGGTCTCCTTGCAAAGCCCCTGAACAACACACAGTCCCGAAGCGGGAATCCAGGCCAGCCTGACGCTGTCTGTCGTCCCCTGAAATTCGGTGGCGGTCCAGCTCTGACTGGGCCAGTGGCTGTGAAGTCAGGGTCGTCCCCCCACCCCCCACCCCCGCTGACGACGAGCTGCTCCACAGGTGTTTACAACCCAGGGTGCTCAGCGAGTTTGCTGTGCCTTTTTACTTTCATTTATTGAATGGTATAAAATGGTATAAAACTCGACATTTATTGGCCACAGACCATTTCCGTGTTCCTGTAACTCAAAAGGGTTACATTTTAAAAAATGAAGTATCACCCGCTTAGAGACCGGGCCTCGTTGGCACCCGCTGAATTATTAACATTAGAGACTCCGCAGTTGCATATTACGTCGCGGAACATTCTTCCCAACACACTTTATTACACGCGCTTGTCTCAGCTGTCGACAGTCCATAACATGAAGCGACATAAGAGGGATGTGTATCCTCTCTCTCGCAAATAAATGGATGATGTCGCCCACTGACCAGTTGCATTTGGACGTGACCTGCTGTAACTGACGGGAGCAGCCGTGACAGCCTCTCTGTGAAGACTGAATGTGAACACGGAGGCTGCCACGGATGGCCAGTGACCCTGGTGGGCCGGGGGCAAGCAGAAGGGGATGACACCCTAACAGGAGGGCCCCCCCCTCCCCAGAAGGAAGGGGAAGGAGCACAACCCGTGGCGAGGGAGGACTGGAACCGCAGGCCTTGGCTGGGAGCATGCCAGCAGCTGTGAGCAGGCCCTTCACGGCCCACCTTAACCACTGGGGTGTCTACTCTGAGAATCACTTGAAAAATAACAACGCTTTCCCAGCACAGCCACTCTGCTGTGTCATTTAAACGCCAAGAAACCCCCTCGAGCGTCACTAGGAGCCCCTTATTATAGGCGAGGATATTGAAGATCCAAGAGGTTGAACTTTTTTCTCAAGGTCGCTCAACTCAAGGTCAGTGGCGAGACCAGCACTAACCAGGCCCGTCTGACTCTAAAGCCGGCTCGAGTCCCACGGAAAGAGCAGCGTTCTTCTCAGTAGGTGGCAGGTCTCTAGTCCCACGATTGAGATTGATTTCTCTAATACGCAGCTGCGCCAGCCAAGGATCACGTCAATATTTGTAAAACTCACACACATATCTTTCTGTGCCTCACAAGGGGCTCCGACAGTGTTGTCATCCAATTCTCACAGCGACCGTGGCATTTTACTGTCATTATTGACAACCTGGAGTTAAGGACTCTGCCGGGGGGTGGGGGGTAGCAGGGTCTGGCTATTAATACTAATATTAGCCCAAGAATTCGGGGGTTTTGTTTTAGATTATTGGCTTTTCCATTTTTGTTTTGCTTTGTTTTCTTCAGAAAGCACAGGGTATCCTCCCTCTTGAGAGACTCCACAGTCACACCTGGGAATTATTTTATAATTTAAAACCATAAAGCCTTAAAGCCAGAAGAAACCTGAGGACGAGGGATAATTGCTGGTCAGTACTACACGGGGTAGCACGTGCAAGAATTTAAATTTAATCTGTTAGAAAAATGCTGGTTTTCTGTTTCAGGGATCCAGTGGTGGAGTGCTCTCTCCTCCTTACCTATGTTTACTACAGTAAAAGAGGGTTAGTGCTATAAAAAGCCTGTGAAGGAAGCAGTAGACCAATAGGGCAAGATGAAATTCCTAAAGCTGAAGTTTGGGAGACAAGGGTTGGACCTTAAGGAGAGGGCCTTCCTGTGAAACCTGCCCTTGGTGGGGGCAGCCCACCGCTCTCCTTTCGAGGGATTTCTCTCACTTGGATGAGGACTTTGAGCCCGGCAGGGCTGAGACCCAGGTCGTAAGGCAAGCCCTGTGCCCTTCTCCAGTTGGTGCCCCACATCGCCCTCCAGGCTCTGCTGGGTCAGCTGCAAAGCTAGCCACGTCCCCTCCTGGCTCTGAAGCTGAGGTTGCCACATTTCTGACAGCGTTCCAGTAAACCCTTGTAGAACAATTTTATAGACTGGGAAGCTATAATCAAAATTGGCAACTGAGCAGCAAACATATACACTTTGGCAAAACTATATGCAAACAAGAACCGGGCTCTAATGCCATCCCTAGAGTTGATGTTTACGATGATAACTAGACAGAGATGATTTTTGCTTAAACATACCACTCATGGTCTCCAAGACTCAACATAGCCCAAACAGCTCCCTCAGGGCAAGCTGTCAGATCATTTCAATATACACCCTTGTCCGCCCCACCCAGGTCAAGATACTCAACCTTTTTCCTCTGCAGCAGGTTCTCTAAGTGCCATCCCTCCCAGGGGAGTCACTGTTCTGACTTCTGTTGCCACATGTTGGTTTTGCCTATTCTTGAACTTCACACAAATGGAATTTTACAGAATATGTTCTTGTGTGTCTGCCTTCTTTTATTCAAAATTGAGCCACTGAAGTGTCACTTGTGTGTATAGTAGTTCAATGTTTTTCATTACTGCTTAATTCTGTCTACCTATCTATCTACCAACTATCCATCCAGCCATCCTTCTGTCCATCTGTCTGTCCATCCAGCCAGCCATCCTTCTAACCATCCATCCATCCAAACATCCATCCATTCTTCCTTTTTCCTTCCTTCCATCCATCCACCCAACCATCCATCCATCCATTCTTCCTTTCTCCTTCCTTCCATCCATCCATCCATCCACCCATCCACTCATCCATCCTTCCTTCCTTCCATCCACCCATCCATTCATCCACCCATCCATTCTTCCATCCATTTATCCTTCTGTCCATCCATCCATGCAGCCTACCGTTAATGGACATTTCCGTTGTTTCCATTTGGAGGCCATTATGAAAAACACAGCAGAAACTATTCTTGTGTGTGTCTTTTGCAGGTACAGGCATTCGGTCTCTCAGTGATATATTAAAGAGATAAAATTGCTGAGTTATAGAGTGTATGGATATTTGGGTTTTAGTACATATTGCACGACACTTCCAGAGTGTTTCTTTAAACAGACCTTTTCGGACATTTTACAAATGGCTTTAATTCATTTTCTAGACAACTTCTCTGGCTCCTGATCAAAGGGTCTATAAACTCATAACTGGATTAGTCTAATATTCAAGGTATTACAGTTAAAGTGGCTAATTTTCTCTCTCTGTTAGCTCACTAAAATTCCCTCAAATGAGGAATGTAAAACTGTGATATGAAATTCATTTTTACATAAGTGGTTTTTTTTTTGAAGTATTAGCTCTTTCTGTGTATCTGGGCTAGTTCTGCCTCCACTCACTTCTTCTAGAGGCTCCAAGCTGAAGGCTGCTTTGTGGCCATGGGTCCCCACTGCCCTGGTTGTTACCAGGTTCTAACGCTGGGCCTGGACACCCATATTTCTGATTGTGCTTCCTGAGTCATCCTGTTTGGCCAAAGTTCCTGGCACTTGTCTTTCCATCTATATAGTAACAGTCTCCTGCTCCAACCAACCAACCTCCCAACTCCTATCTTCAGATTTTCAATGTGTCTAATCCCTTTCAAGCTCTGGTCTCCATTCATCCACACTGCACAGGCCTCCAGGCCATGGATTACGGACACTGATAAAATTTAGTGGTTCGGGAACAGGCACCAACCAACGCATCTAAGCTCCAATGTTACTAACCGAGGAGGGGTGGGTTAGTGACTTCACTGCTCTTGGGCTCCATTTCCTCAACTATAAAATAGATAAAGAAGATGTGGTCTGTATGTACATTGGAATATTACTCAGCCATCAGAAAGGATGCATACCCACCATTTGCATCGACGCAGATGGAACTGGAGGGGATTATGCTGAGTATAATAAGTCAAGCAGAGAAAGACAATTATCACATGGTTTCACTCATATGTGGAACATAAGGAATAGCGCAGAGGACCAGAGGGGAAGGGAGGGAAAACTGAACGGGACGAAATCAGAGAGGGAGACAAAGCATGAGGGATTCTGGACTCCAGGAAACAAACGGAGGGTTTCAGAGGGGAGGGGGCTGGGGGAGATGGGTAGCCGGGTGACGGGTACTCAGGAGGGCACATGTGATGAGCACTGGGTGTTATGTGCAGCTAATGAGTCATGGAACACTACATCAAAAACTGATGATGTGGGGCACCTGGGTGGCTCAGTGGGTTAAACCGCTGCCTTCAGCTCAGGTCATGATCTCGGGGTCCTGGGATCGAGTCCCGCATCGGGCTCTCTGCTCAGCAGGGAGCCTGCTTCCCTCTCTCTCTCTCTCTGCCTGCCTCTCCGTCTACTTGTGATGTCTCTCTGTCAAATAAATAAATAAAATCTTTAAAAAAAAAAAAAAAAACTGATGATGTAGTGTGTGGCGGCTAACTGAACATAATACAAAAAAAAAAAAAATAAAGTAGAAATAGTAATGGCACTGGCCTCAGAGGGTGGTCGTGAAAATGAGATGGGACGGTCTATGAGAAGCCCCATGGTCAGCCCTCAGTGAGTGCAATCTGTCACTGTTATTAATGCTAGAATAGAGCCTTCAAAGGGCCACTTCCCCCACTCATATCTCACTTTGTTCCCCCACCACCGCATAGAGACTCTCAGCAAATATCTCCTGCAGGGTTTCTGTTCTTTGGATTCATCCCAAAGGCTCTCAGCCAGCTCGCCTGATTTCCCGACTCTGACTGCAACAGAGGAAGTGCCTTCCTGGTGACTGTCCTGCTCCCCCACATTTCTCACCCCCTTCCAGTTGGCTGGGGCCAAAGGACCACCGCCAGCCAATGGCAAGTGTCACTTAAAGGTTGAGGCATTTGGCTCTTTCTTTCCTCTGCCACAGCTGCCAAAAGGGCCGTGTGCTCTACACGGTACGTGTTGGCAGAGCCTCTGCCAGCCTGGGGCCCTCAGTAGCTATGTGGACAGAGCTCCCAGTGGACCCACGTTGGACGTGTAACTGGGCAAGAGAAAACCCTTGGTGCATTACAGCTACTAAACCTTTGGGGCTAACTTGTTATGGCAGCAGAGCTAGTCGAGCCCTGACTAATACACCAACTTTTAGACTGACAATCGGTTAATGAGCCTCTTTTGGCCACCCCCCTTCCTTAGCTGTCCTGGAGGGATTCCCAGGCTGCACCAAGCCCACGCTCCAGGAACCCTTGCAGCATCTTCTTGAGCATCTCCTTACACCAGAACTGGCTGTGCCAGTGAAAGTCTGGTTGCAGCCAGTGACCCTCAAGAGTCTTGCTGGAGTCAGTAAAAGGTTCTAAGAATTCATTTCACTTCCCCCTTTGCCAGAAGTATTAGGCTCTCATCCAGGACAACTTGACAGTCAATGTATCTAGGCTTCTCTCAATTCTCTAAATATGCCAGTAACTTCTCATATTCACCGGTCCCTCTGCCTATATTTTTACCCCTTTACCTCCTTTCTGGGCTAACAATCTTCAAATCCCAAAATAAGTGCCACTTCCTCCAGGAAGCCTTCCTCGATTCCTCCAGCTTGGTGAGGAACCATTAGCTATCTACTCCCGCACCACCCAAACTTGCCCTTGGCAATGCTCGGAGCATCTGCTTGTCTTGTTTAGTGTCTAATCTGCTAAGCCCTAAACTTCATGATGACAGGGGCGTCACCTGGCTCATTTACCACTCTATTCTCATTCACAAATTCTGCACCTGGGAGACAGTGGGTGCTTACAAATTATCCACTGATCCATAAAAATTATCTGCCTTTACAAATAAGAAGGAGACAAATTTAGGTTGCTGGCCTCTTCAACATGAGTAAGCAAGCTCTCACATTAAAATCCCCTATCTAGAATGAGATGACTCTCCTTTGAGATAGCCCATAACTCGTTGTACTGTAAAGAATTTTTTCCCACAAATTGCTTTCTGCAAAGTTTAGCTCCATTTTGAAAATACAAAATAAAATCGGATCTGTGGCTTCTCGACTCTGCCTCATACAGTAGCTTACTGAAATGCTGGCACTATTTTTATGGGCTAGAAATCAGTGGCATGCTCATAAAGAGAAATGCCATGAAAGCCAGGATCCAGATCTCCAAATTATAGAGCACACACAATTCCGATGAATAGAGAACCCCAGAACACAGCAACACTCTCCAGACAGGCGCAGTGTTGAATTATTTGGACTTGTCATCCTTCAGCACTACAAAGAAAAATTTCCAACAGAGCAAAATGCTTGCAGAAAATTTTCTACCCACCACTCTGAGTCAACACATGACACAAGCTATCCCAGGACACCCCTCTCTGTCACACAGTTATGGCAAAGATAACAACCCCCCACATCGTCCTGGAAGGGGTGTTGGAAAACCAGCTTTTCTGAATAAACCACTAGGAGCCATTTTTGAATTAATTTTCTGGGTTGGAACAGACGTGGAAGCAACTGATCCAATAAAAAGAACACGGTAACGAGATCCACCCACATATACCAGCTTTTCGCGTCTTGTTTCTGGCATATCTATGTCCGTTTCTCTCTCTATGTCTAGTTTTAAGGCCTTGCAAGAGTACATGACTACATCATGAAAAGTAACTTAGTAATTTATTTTATTTCTAAACAAAATCAATGCTTCGGTTGGCGTGTTTTTTATTCCCTCGTGCATTCAAGCAAATATTGTGGTTCTCGGTAAAAGAATATATGTATATATATTTTTTCCTGCTTCTAAAACCCTCCTTCTCATATTTTGGTAATATCTCTGTTGTGACATCTAGAAATTCTAAGTCTTTGAGAAAATCTGCATTGCTTTTGAACACTGAACACTTTGACAGTTGGGGCAATTTTCTCGTCGCTCACCCCGGAGAATCGAAGCTGCTCTCGTTCTAGCTGGTGCATCAAGGGAAATTACGAGACAGTGCGAGTTTTCTCTCCTGATTACAGAACCCCTCTCTGATTGTGCCACTGCAGAGACCAAACGCATGCAGACGTTTGAAATAAGAACCAGTCCTGACTGTTTTTAACTGCTTGTTAACTCTTCCTGAGTCCGTAAAACGACAGTAAGTCGGGGTTACTGCCAGGAAGAGAGCACTGTTTCCAGAGGGAAGTGCCGTGGAAATGAATCAAAGAGGCTCAAAGTTGCTTAGGAGAAGCCTTGAACTTAAAACCATCCAACCAGCTGGATGAGGGGTGAGTCCTCATGGATAAACTCGTTAATTCCTCAGGCACGTGCCACGACTTAGCCCAAGCACTCCACCGCTGTGTGGGAGCTCCCTGAACTCAAGGGGGCTGCCTGAGCCCGGCAGGAGGCCGCCCCTCCCAACCTACTTTTCTCCAAGCCAGTGGTGGGGGTGGTCATGATGAGTGTCCCCGGGCTGCCATAACCAAGCACTAGGGGGCGCTGGTCAACCCGGCGCATTATCAAAGTGATAATGGTACCCACGGCCGGGGTGGTAGTGAGGGTTAGAAGTGTGTGACTACACAGAGGGGACACAGAGGCGTGCCAGTCACACAGGGCAGGCACGATGAGCGTGGCTGTCTAGCAACTGCCTCCACGCCCAGGCAGGGTTCCTGGATTCCTCTGCATGGCACACACCTATCTTTATCCTAAGGTCAATGCTTTCTGCCTCCCGTGACAAATATTTAGCCTCCGAGACAGATCCTGTTGGACGTGTGAGGCAAATTTCGGGCCTGAACGTTCTCTTACCTTTTCCACCCCGCATTTCCCTCCCCTTGGCCCACGTCTCGACCAACTATGTGGAGCCTGGAGAAGGGCTGGCGAAAGTGTGATCTGGGAATTGCTTCCCGGTAGTGTTTGTCTCTGAACCTGACAACGAAGAAGTGTGCTTTGTGCCTTTTGGAGAAGTTTTCCAGGCACACGCAGCCACCATCGATCAGTCTGTAAAGGGGCCCTGATATTTAGGAACGAACGGCCTCTCTGGCCCTCTGCCGCCAGCCATTCCATCTGGCGTCCCGTGGTCAGGGTCTGAGCGGGGAAGGGGGCTGCGATCACGGTCATGCTCAGGCCTCACACTCACCTCTGCTCCGTGCTTCACGACTTGGGAAAAAAGTAAATCCGCCTTGACTTACTTTGCTTTAAAATATGTTTTCTGTGGTACTAGCAGGCGTTATGGGCTCAAAAGCTAATTCTTGAATTCTTTGACCAGCGTAATCCTGGAGTTTAAAGTGAGGTTCAACCCAAACAGATCCGTGCTTTTCTTTCTCTTTCTCTTATTTTTGTCCAGTCTCTGAAATATTTTCTGGATTTAGCTGGATTCAGGATCAGAGTTAAAAGCGCATGCTGGGTCCCATCAGCGGGTCTCAGGGGTCACCCGGATGGGCATCACGTAGAGGGTCCCTCCGGGAGAGGGCGTGTTCCCCACCCACACAGGTCTGCGTGGGCCTGGAGACTGGGCTTTTCTAAGAGGTTCCTAAGGGATGCGGATGCTTCTGGGGCACACTTGGAGAACAATCTAGAATAATCAATCTGTGTCTTCATGAGTGATCATGGAGGACATATTTCTTCCCCAAGTATTTCCTTATTATTATTATTTTTTTAAAAGTAGTTTCCAGGGGCGCCTGGGTGGCTCAGTTGTTAAGCGTCTGCCTTCAGCTCAGGTCATGACCCCAGGGTCCTGGGATCGAGCCCTGCATTGGGCTCCCTGCTCCGCCAGAAGCATGCTTCTCCCTCTCCCACTCCCCCTGCTTCTGTTTCCTCTCTTGCTGTATCTCTCTCTGTTAAATAAATTAATAAACAAGTATTAAATAAATAAATAAATAAATAAAATCTTAGAAAAGAATAAAAAGAAAATTAAAAGTAGTTTCCAAGGCTTCTAGCAAACACTGAGACCTCACCAAATGTTGGAACCACACACCCAGCAACTGCCCTGCGAGGTGGGTGCTTTTATCAGCCCTCTTCCAGAGTGAGACCTGGGTCCCCACAGCTGGGAGGTGACACACCCCGGGGCCTGGGTCCTTAGCTAGTGCTGGCACTGGGCTCACTTCTTAGGAGACACTCCGTTCCCAGCTCTTACTGTTCTGAGTATCCAAGCTTAACCCCTTCCTTCCTTTGGGACTTCAGTCTTCATCCTGTCTCCTGGGAGGGCTGAAATATTTTCTCCTTCTTCTTCTTAGTATCTCACATTAGATCACAGGATATGTCCACAGATCAGAATGTTAACTGCTCTTTCGCCCCTAAGCGTAACAAATGGGTTCATGGTTCCATTTGCTCGATTTTGTTTACTCTGAGATCACAGCTTGCCTCCTTCTGCACATGCGTGTGTGACTGTGGGCATAAACCGTCCTTTCTTTCATGAGAAACAGGTAATAAGGATGTTTCTAGTGCTTTTAAAAATATTCTTCCTTGGCAAAATAAAAAGCTGGTATCCTTTCGGCAGTCCTCAACATTTTGAGGAGGGGGTGGAATTTTCGGTAACATTTCAAACCCTGGGCACCCTGGGCCTAGAGTCCCGACGATCTGAAAGACCTTTAGCATGTGTAGTTGGTCTCGCTTGGTTCTCTGTGTCTGGCTTTTCCAAGACACACACACACCCGTGCACGCACACTCACACGTCTGCACACACAGGCATGCACACACTTTTTCAAGCTAATTGTCTACCCAGGTGGGTGGGAGAAAGCATGCTCTTTGGGTTAGAAAGTCTGGTTCTGTCTGTAAGTTGGTGACAGACACCCAGAGCCCATGTTGCCAATGAGACCCCCGCCGGCTTCTCGTCCTGTCCCTGGGTCTCTTCCTCTCTGTGGAAAAATTCTGGGCTGCAGCCCTTCTCCCAACATTGCCTTATTCCAAGGGTTAGCTGTCAAGATACCTCCAATTTTTTTATAACGTTTTGAGAGATAGAAACTTTTGCCAAAGAAAATTATTCTCTCATTGGCGTGTTGTGTAATTTTAATATTCCATTAGACTCAGTCCACTTATCTCTATAATTTCAAATTGTACCGTATCACTTTTGGGCTGCAAAAGGATTTTCACAGGCAAGTTCAGTCCAATTGTGAAATGGTGTGTTTATCAGTTTCCTCAAAATGTCATCTAAATTCATATTTCACATTCTAAGATCTGTGCTGTGTTCTCTCTCTGTCTCGTAGAGCAAAAAATTACACACATCCAACTATCACTTCTTATATGAATAAAAAGTGTTCTTCACTTTATCTATTCAAAACCAATATCCCTGAAGAATTTAAACATCTCACTTTTTTTCTTTTATTTCTCACAAAATAGCCCCAGGAGAAACCCATCATACACATCTCAGCCATCCATTCGGAGGGCTATGGGCTCAGTCAAGAAAGCAAATCCCATTTGTAAAACAAGGCAAAAACAAAAAAATAACCCCCCCCCCAAAATCATTGAAGTTGAGATAATGACAGATGCCAAGATGGGCCGATGACATCATACCAGGCTTCCAATAACTCTTTCCAGGTTCTTGCCACCTGGGCACCTCCGAGCTGTGTGACCCTGGACAAGTTATCTACCCTCTCTGAGTCGTCTCGTCATGTGTACTGCGAGGAAGGGAACAGTTCCCCAGACTCGAGGAGAGTTAGAATTAAATGGGATTTCACAGAAAGTATTTGATCCAATGTGTGGCTCATATTGACCCTTTAATAAAAGTTAGTTCCTATTATTAGTATTATTTTTTTATTGCCAAATAAGGACTCCTTGATAAATGAAGTTTATTTCATTCCCTCTGAATTCCTAACCCTTGCCTTTATGTTTTCTTCCCTCTGCCAGGAACACTCATCTTCCTCCTCTACCAAAAAACTTTTTTTCTTACTCTCTAAGTCAGAGGTTGGAGGTTCATAGGCCACATCTGGCCCACCACCTGCTTTTGTCAATAAAGTTTTGTTGGAACCTGGTTGTGCTCATTTGTGTACGTGCTGTCCCTGACTACTTCTGTGCTACAGTGGCTAAGCTGGGCACTTGCAACAGAGACCACACGGCCCACAGAACCTCAAATATTTACTTATGTGGCCTTTGATAGAGAAAGTTTGCCAATCGCCGCTCTGACCTCCCAGCTCAGGACTTTCCACTCCAGGCCACCCACCTCAGCCCTCTGGGAGGCAGGCCCTGAGACCATGATTTGGGTGCAAACAGGTGACCCCAAGAAGCAGGAGGGAGGGAGAGGGAGAAGTCAGCCAGAAAATGGAAAAAGCCACGCATGGGGCAGTGATGAGCAGGTCATTGCCATGGGCAATGGGGTTCGATCTCACAGGGAGACGGTTTACAGCGGCCTCACCGCTGTTCCCACTTGGAGGGCGAGGATGGGGTATTTCCCTCCATCTTATTTCTCGAAGGCTCAAGGCTGCTCTTGAGCATCAAGTCCCGAGAGGGATAAGCACAGGCTCGTGGTGAGACACAGCCCCAGGAAGGCAGCGGCCGGGCTCGAGGGGCCAACAGCCCCACGGGGATGGCGAAGGCTGGGGGATCTGGGCGGCCACCAGTCCCACCCAAGAGGCAGGGTCCATGGGTAATCAGGGGTGAGGGAACGCACGATCTACCTGCAATTTCCCATCCCACCTCCTGCCTGCCCCTCTTTGGGACTCCAGTCAGTTGTCGAACCGGGGTCACTAGAAGGAAAACACTGCCCTGATTTGGCGGGCTCCACAGCTGCTAAGCAGAAATTATTTTCAAATTAAGTGATGAGACTCGAGGTCAATTTTTACTTGAGAACAAAGAGGTTTGGGCACATGCCATGAGACAGGATCAGGCGACTCAGAAAGCTGTTCCGGCGGGCAGAGTCGTATTAGACATGAACAGCCCGGCTCAGTTAAGCATTCAGTGCCTTCGGAGAGGTTTTCTTGGTTCTCTAATTCCCTCCGACAGAAGCAACCAGTCATTATTCTACGGCTAAGAATGGGATTAACACTACACCTTCGTTAACGCTGCTTCCAAACCCTGTTGAAAGACTTACTCCTTCTACTCAAATATGCTTTGGAAAGACTGTGGGCTTCACACGTATTTGGCCGAAATTTCCCCAAGTTCTCAGACACCCTCTTCAGCCACACGACCGTCTTCCGAGCGCCTATTAGGAAGGATCCTTCTCAAGTACGAGTACTTGGCAAACCTCCTCAAGAAACCCAGGGCTGACAGAGGAGAGAGACGGTAATCAAAACCTTGTTCTCGCTCGTGATCACTTCAGGGATAGGATGATAAATAACGGGTGCGCCGGAGGGAGGAGGCGCAGACATTCCGCTGGGGAAGGCGGGGAAGGCCGCACAGAGGGGCGGTTCACACCAGAGCCGGAAGGGGAGCCGACACGGGCTGCCACGCTAGCAGAGGACACGGCGTATGGGCCTAAGAGTGCGGTTGCCCCACGACCAAGCGCCCGACCGTCCTGCTCTCCAGCCATCACGGATGCTCAGTACCTCGCGCAGTTGCCCTGGGCGAGAAATTCAGAAGCCGCTTAGCTGGCTGCTGCGGGCGCCGGGCTGCTCCTGGGCTGGCCTTCGAGATGTGGGCGAGGAAGCAGTTATTCAAAAGCTCGCCAGGCTAGAGGATCTGCTTCCGAGAGGGCCGGGTCGCCCTGCTGCCGAGTCGGGGCTGGCTGCCAGAAGGTGGCCCCGGTTCCTGGCCCCGAGCCCTCTCCACAGGCTGCTCGAAGGCTCTCCCGACATGGTGGCTGGCGTCCCCGATGGCAAGAAAGAACAAGAACAATCCAGTCTCGGATGGCTCACAGTGTCATTTCTGTAGATCCTGTTGGTGACACAGGTCATCCGCTGGCGGGGTGGGGGGCTACCCAGCAGCAGGGGTACCAGGAGGTGGAAATCCCTGGGGGCCATCCTGCTCATTAACAGGCAGATGTGAGAAGTCCCTCATCCTCGAGGGACAGGGAAAATGTTGATGTCACTGGAATGCAGGAGGAATTAGGGAAATAGTGGCGGGAGACAGAATCAGAAAGCGCGGGTCCAATTCCAACCCAGCACTCCACGCAGCCCCACAGCCTTCCGGGTGGGGCTATGACTCCGGGCTACCTTTCAGTTCTGACGGTGTGGACTAGCTGCCCTGGCCCTTGGCGACAAGGTTTGCCAAATACCATATGGCTTTACTCTCGCAGCAGGTTGCTGTCCTTTCTCTAGAACCAACTGTTGGACTCAATCAACGGGTTTGTTTGGGGGCCGTGAACCCAAAGTTTAAAATGCACAATCTGATGAGTTTGTTTTTTTTAACTTCCTTTTCTATCAGTTAAGAGAATGGTTGAGAAGTGTCCCTGGGGACCCAGTATGTGGGGATCCTGTGATGGTAGACATAGGAGAGACAAAGGCATAGAGCGGCCATCAGGAACGGCTCTGTCTAGGGGTGCCTGGGTGGCTCGGAGGGTTAAGCCTCTGCCTTCGGCTCAGGTCATGAGCTCAGGGTCCTGGGATCGAGCCCTGCATCGGGCTCTCTGCTCAGCACAGAGCCTGCTTCCCTCTCTCTCTCTGCCTGCCTCTCTGCCTACTTGTGATTTCTCTCTCTGTGTCAAATAAATAAATAAAATGTTTAAAAAAAAAAAAAAAGACTGGCTCTGTCTAGTAAGAGAGGGGCAGGCGAGGGGACCCAGCCTATGGGGGCTCTCCTGGGGCCAGGAAGAGGGTCTGCAGCAACGGAGGGAGTGGGGTCTTACAGGTTTTTGTGACATGGACACTTTAAGAAAGACTGAGGAAGCACGTGGACCCCTTCTCAGAATATGCCAGACATAATGCCAACATTTCTGCGTCCTCTGTGACACGACAGGAAAACATCCCATGACGATTGTTGTCAGCAGCAGCAGGAACAGCTAATACTGCCCAGCTCTGCTGGCCGTCCCTCGGGAAGAAAATATGAACTTGCAGTTAATGGTTAAGGAAAAGAAACCTGAAATGTTTTCTAATCCACGTTCATGTGCCCCCACCTAGAGTCTGTCCCCAGACCTCAGGTGAGGACCCTGGCTCTAGAGCAAGTTACGGGATGTTTTGTGTGTGTGTGTGTGGGGGGGGGGGTTTGCAGAGAAGGGAGCTCTTAAAGCGAGAGATTCTGATGCTTTGTCTGAGGCTGATTTTTTTTCTTTTTTAAAGATTACATTCTCCTGTCACCATGGGACTTATCTGGAAGGACACTAATTGCTTGCTCGTATGAATATATTTCCTATTTTTTCTTAAAAAAACACCGCTATGAACAAATGTTATTTAAGAAAAACATTCTTTGAAGCCACGACTCTTGGCATCCTGGGAGACCAGGTAATCTCATTATCTGCTCTAACACCAGCGGCCACCATCTGGGCTTCTGGAAGAAGGGATGAGGCCATTATCTTTCACTTGACAGCCGCAAGGCACAGCCCATGTGCCATTCAGAAGGGACACTGCCCCAGGGGTGAGGTCCCACCTTGCTTGGTGGAGAATACCAGGTCGGGGTCATAAACATTTGGCCCTTCCCCACCCCCCACCCTAGCAAAGCCTCAACTGCCTTCCTGCACCCATCCAGGAGTAGGGACATGTGGCATGCTGAGTGATCTCAGATGGCGTTAACCCTTTCCTCTAATAGGAAATTGGCTGTGTGCTACGCTCAAGAAACCCCTCCAAAGTTCTTCCTGCACAGCAAGCCCTCCCAAGTCTCTAATTCAAGCACAAAACACTCGCAAATTTATTTGCCCACAGACTCTTGTCTCTCTCTGTCAATTCGCTTCATTATAACCAAGCTTATGGTCTGGTCTCCAGTGTCCTGTGTCTTGTTCCTCAACAGGTTCTAACGTGGGAAGGAAAGGCAGGACACCGTTCCCGAACCCTAGCACCTCAATACTACAGCATTTCCGTCAATGGATCAAGACCTCACCTTACACCCTCGGCTTAACTGATAAGGATGTGACCATTCTCGTCGATGTAGACCAAGCAGCTACGATGTGCAGATGTCCACAGGAAGCAAAGAACCACAGTCCTGTGTAGATGTGGCAAGGCTGTGTGTATGGAAGGAAGGAGAACTGGGAGGCTCTCCTGTGCCCGTGATGAGAGCTGATGGAAGCCACCGCCTGAAGGCAACGCTGGCATTTCCCTCCACGACTCTGGAGGACTGGCTGGGTTGGAGGGCAGCCTCTCAACCTTCCGGAGAATTCCTGGGCCATGCCTTATAAAGATCTGGTCAAGGGGACTCCATCCTGGTTCCAATACATCTGGGTCCTTCTCAAGTCTTGTCATTATTTTGTTATTGGTGACAAATGCCTCCTATGGGTTGAGAGCTATGTGCCACAGCTGATACACTTCACACGTCATGACCTTCAGTCGTCCAAACGGTGTGAAGCAGACTGTGTCAGTTCCCTACAGAGGCTGTAACAAATGGTATAACTTTGCAACTTGGAAATTACATGAATTTATTATCTTGCATTCTGAAGGTCTGAAGTCTAAAGGAGGGGGTCTCACTGGTGACATCAAGGTGTTAGCAGGGTTGCCTCCTTCTGGAGATTCTAGGGGTGACCTGGTTTCCTGGCCTTTTCCAGTTTCTAGAAGCTGTTTACATCTCTTGGATTTTGATCCCTCTCTCCAGTTTTCAAAGCCAGCAGCATAGCATCTTTAAATCTCTTTGACCCTCCCGCCTCTCCCATATAAGGGCCCTTGTGATCACGTCAGGCCCAAATGGAACACCCAGAACAGTCTCCACATTTCGACATCCTTGACTTAGTCACACCTGCAAAGTTCCTTTTGCCCTGTAAGGGAGCCTGTTCGGGAGGCTCTGGGATTAGGAGGAGGACATTTGGGGGTCATTATTCTGTCTACCCACAGGTCATGTAATGAGCTCCATTTTAGAGGTGAAGAAATGAAAGCTCAGGGAAAGTGAAGTAACTTTCCCAAGGTCACACAGCTAACTGGATGCAGTGCCCAGATTCCTCCTCAGGGCCCTAGGATTCCCAGACGCATGTTCTGAGCCATTTCACCTCACAACCTTTCTAATGGGAGAGCTGAGGGAAACCAAGGTTCCCAAAGGTATGAAAAGGCTCAGAGCAAAGAACAAAGAAACCCCTGATACAAGTTTCATAAACTCTAAGGCTTTCTTTTAGTTGTTAGCCGCCTGGGTGAGCAGACAAAGCAGAAGCTTTGGGGTCAAGTCCAGTTCCCAGGGTCAGCATGTGAGGCAGGCAAGTCACATCAGCCTTCGGGAAACCGTTAGTCCTGTGATAAAACGGGCAGTCCTGTGCGTGTCATGGCCCTCATTTAATGCCTGGCTGGAACAAATGGATGCTGTAATTGCTCACAGAGTAGCTGTCCAGAGAGAGCGTGACATACACTCCCTCGCATATATCAGGAGCTAATCTAATACCAAAATTAGGTAAGAATGGAGAACTCCCCCCATTTCTTTCCCATCCCGGAAATCCAGAGCCCAGAGAGACAGGAAAACTAGAATTAGGGCCCAAGAAGCCTTCTGGGGAGAAAAATCAGTGTGCAAAAACAATTCATCAGACACGGGAGAGAAAATATCTAAAGGAATTTAATTTTGATTCCTGCTTTTGAGGTCCATAAATAGAGATGCTGTTCATTGAATTTCAACAGTCCTTTCTACAGCTGTTCATTGCAAAGGTCAAAAAACATTCATTTCCCACGGCTGTCTTAAAAACACAGAAGCATACACCACAATATGTCTATTAAGCTGCCTGTTGGAATCGGTGACGGGAGAGTTGAGCAGCCGGCCAGTGTGTGTTCTTAGGAAAGCCACTGGCCACTGCCGTCACTTAAGGAAATGGAAATGTTGATCTTTTCAAGGGTGGAAGTGTTGACAAGATTCACCCTAACGACATTCCTCCCTGACATCTGAAGTGTTTTTTGCCGTCACAGCAATATTGGTGGAGGCCCCCGGGGCCTACCACAGCTCCCACTGCTTTGTCACTGACTCAACCAGCTCCCATAGAAACCAGTCTCAACTCAAGGTGACAGTCCTGCCGCTGCTCGTTCCATCACAGTGTGGTGTCCTAACCTGGCCGGGATCCCCTGTCCTCAGGTTCTGAGCTATAATTGCTTTTTCAGGATGATGAGCAGCACCGTATTCTCATTACCAAGACGTAGTCATGGCACCCAAACGAGAAAGTACAGAGAACATGTACTACTTTTCCAAGTATAAGCTTGTACTGATTCACTTAATCCTCATGACAACCCTTTGAGGGAGGCACATTCTGATTCCCATCCTACAGCTGAAGAGTCTAAGGCATGTCTCCAACCATAAGGCTTTTTTCCTCTATATTGTGCTACTTTCATACTACAAAGCCCCATAGGAGCATTGGCGGGGAGGTCAAAGAAGAATACTTAATGACGTGGCAATCATAATTTTGGCCAACAGTTGTTCAAGCTACTAACGTTTCTAATATCACCAAGCTGGGAAGAGCCAGAGCAGAAATTTGAGCTCAGGTCAGGTCCCCTGGATCTCAGACTGTCATCTCAGACGCTGCACTGAAACAAAAGTCAGATCCTAAAAGGACCTCTCTGAACACATTCACACAAATCGTTTCACATGTTGGACCATGTTACTGACTGAATGTTTCTGCCCCTCTAAAATGCCTATGTTGAAGCCCTAACCCGCAATGGGGTGGTATTGGAAAGTGGGGCTTTTGGGAGGTAATGAGATTTAGATGAGGAAGGGAGAGCCCTCATGATGGGGCTAGTGTCCTTATAAGAAGATGAAGAGAGACCAGAGCCTTCTCTCCATGCATGGGAAGATAGAGCAAGCCCACCCAGGGCTCTCATCTAGAACGAATTGGCTGGTGCCCTGCTCTTGGATTTTCAGTCTCCAGAACTGTGAGAAATACATTTCTGTTGCGTAAGCACCCCAGTAGATGGTATTCTGTTATGGCAGCCCGAACAGAATAAGGTGATGCACGTGTACAAACGAAAAAGAAACAGCTTGTGTGATGTTTTGCAAACTGCTCGATAATACACTGTGACCACTGTTCCATGTCACTATACATGCTTTTACCACGTCTTTTACATGATTTAATGGAATCCCAATGTACGACTATGGCACAATTTGTTGAACAGATCCCCAGTGGCCTGACACTTAGTTTGGTTCTTTAGATGAGGATCGAATGAAATGTCCCCTGGTGAATGCTTTGTACACATGTGTGATGGTGTAAATCGCGGTGTCAAAGGAGAGAGGGGCACTTGTAGAAAGACATTTGATCCTTATTGCCGAAATACCCAACAAATGATTGGACTGATTTGTATTTCCACACTAGGACAGGAGAGAGCCTTTTCTCATAACCTCTTTCTACCAAGTTACAAGGATCACTTGAGCTGAGTAGCCAGAAGGCCAGAAGAAGCAGCCAGAAGGCCTCCTGGTGAACATCGAAGGCCCATAGCCGATCAAAATAAGAGTTGTTTCAAAACCTCACTGTTTTTCTTTCCCATGTTGAAAAGAAGTTTCAAAATCAATTTCCTCCATGAAAGTACCAACCAGATAATCAATAATACTGATTCCAATAATGGGGGGAAATGCATGAACTTTAGGGATGGGCCGATACAGGTTCACATCTCAGTGATGTCAGGTGTCCCCATCTCTGTTCCAACTCAGGAAGTCGGCTATGATGTGGCCAAGAGAGTCACTGCAAATGGTTTCATTCAGTATTTAGTCTGTGTCGGTTGTACTGGTTTTGGACGGAACTTGTTGTTTTAATTACTGCAACCAAATCTTGAGTTTAGAATTAATTAACAAGTGTCTAAAATGATCCATTTATAATCATGGGGAAATGGGATGGTTGTGCCAGAAAAATGAAATCGAACTCATCATTCATGACCTAATTCCTGAACCTAGAATCCAACCCCAAGGTGAGGATTAGTAAGGGGGATTCAGTATTTTGAGAGTGGATATCGACACATGAACACGTGCAACCAGTAGATGAAACTGGTACTAACTGACCATTTTCACCAAAAGTTTGATAGATCGTGGGCTGGCCAACGATGGCACGTGGGCCAAAGCCAGGCCAGTGTCTGTTTTCCAATGGCTCATAAGCTAAAAATGCTTTTTATATTTTTAAATAATGGCACTTTAAATGGTTATATAAGTATCTACATATAGTCTCAATTTTGCCTCTTGGTCCAGAAAACCTAAAATATTTAATATCTGACCCTTAATGAGAAAAGTTCCAACCTCGAACATGATAGATGTCCCTATAGGTTGAAGTCCCTCTATGGTTGAATGGGACAGCACAGCGCCACGTAGTGAATAAAGTGGGTCGTGCCTTTTGGACACCAAGCCACACTACCAACAAACTTTTATCCTCTGGAAAAGTATAGCAAATGAGATCCTTCCTTAAAGCAAAACTGAAAGAAACGTGGGTCCCAGCACTTTGAGACGCCATCACGTCTTGAAGTGGTCTATTGCTAGCTTGCTTTAATCTAAGCCTTGAGGTTTCTGGTCAGCCTCCCTTAATGACGCTTTGCAATCGACCCTCAGAGCTGCCGTCCTCGCCAGGGTCCCGGCTAGGAGCCAAGCACAGGAAAGGCAGGTTTGAAAGAGCTGCTCGCCAAAGACTCTGCACCCGCTTTCCTTCCCTGAAAGGACTGTTCCCGATATGGTGAGAAGTGAAGCTTGCCCCTATTTTCTCCACCGGTTCAAAGCCGGGATGGAACGAGACATTCTTTCTAAACTAGGGTACATCTGTCCAACTGGGGCTATGAACGGCGGTGAGATTTAGAGCGGTGTCACTGAAGTATTGTGACTGGAAAAGGTGTGAAGTAAAATGTGCTTTACCGGGCTCGTCCTAGTTCCTGGCTGACAGAGAGAAGTACGTACTATTTGTTTTGAGAGAGAGAGAGAGAGAGAGAGAATGCACATGTGAGGTGGGGAGGGCCAGAGGGAGAGGGAGAGAGTCTCCAGCACATTCCCCCAACACAGTGGAGCCCAATGCAGGGCTCGATCTCATGACCCTGAGATCACGACCTGAGCCAAAGTCAAGAGCCAGATGCTTAAGCCAGCCGCCCCAAGAAATATGTGCTCACCAAAATAACCAAAATAGGGGCGCCTGGGTGGCTCAGTGGGTTAAGCCGCTGCCTTCGGCTCAGGTCATGGTCTCAGGGTCCTGGGATGGAGCCCTGAATGGGGCTCTCTGCTCGGCAGGGAGCCTGCTTCCCCCCCGCTCTCTGCCTACTTGTGATCTCATTCTCTTTCTGTCAAATAAATAAAATAAAACTTAAAAAAATAAAGTAACTAAAATAACTTTTCCCCCAAAAGGAAAAAGGGCTTCAATTTTTAGGGTCCTTCATATAAAGTAAGATGGAGAGATTTAAAATGACAGAAAAAGAGAAGTGCTCTAAATTCATCATCGCCCTGCATTTTAAGTTATTTTTACCCTACAAAAAAAGAGAGAAAAGGAGAGAAAGCTCAGAGAATTACACATTTGTCAAATACGGAAAGATGAGTCTCTGTTAATGACAAAGCTAAGTGTCTCTCTATTCAACACGTGACATGCAGCTACTGATTGTCTGATACTCTAAGATGCCAGGAACAGAGACACACGATTGCTGTTTATTCTGCCATGAACAACCTGCGGAATTTGGATTCAAGTGGTAACTCCTTGTCTCGCCCCTTGAGAAGACAAGCAATCAGCTACTCATCGTTCACCAAGGATCCTCAAGCTGCTCCCCAAATGCCTCTACTTTCCTGCTGATCGTCCCCCCCTCCAGTGGGCCAGTGCTCCTGAGTCACTGCTCTGAGAGTGCTGTGTTGAACAGAGCTCTGTTTAATGTTTAAATATGGCTGGTGGCATTGCATTTACATCAGGATACATCCGTAATCCGTAGGATGACATTTGAAGCCCTCGACAATCTTGTACTAACTCCTTGTCCTTGTCTGGGATCTCCCCGGGACACCCTCTGGTCCCGATCTCTCTTCAAGGAATGTATGAACGTGCCGTGCCTTTGCCTATGCTGTTCCCCTCCCCTGATGCCCTTCCCTCAACTCCTTCACTGTAGCCTTCCAGCCGCCCATCTTCCTGTGCTTGCTGTCGCCCGCTCTGCTCTCCTTCCTCACCGGGCAGCACGATCTCTGTGTCCCAGATAGCCAGCCTCTGTCCCCCATGCAGCACACACTGGTGGGTGCTCCATACTTAGGTGTCCACATTTGTCCCCGGATTGTGGTGTGTGGAGTACCCCAGTATTTAGCTGAATTTTCTAAGCCTGCCAGATTCCCTGCCGTGGGGCCAGAGTGTGAATGGGCTCCCCGACCTAGGAAGAAACCCCCTCTCCAAGCTGCTTCTTCAGTCTCATTGTCCATCATGAAAATAACTAATATCCACTGATATTTACAGGGTATTAAATGCCTGATGTATCTTAGGGATCATCCTGCTAAGCCTTGGAGGTGGGGACTCTGATTATCCTCATTGTGGCAGAGGAAGAACCCAGGCTTAGACAGGCTACCTGATGTCCCAGCTGATGAGAGGTGCAAGTGGGCTATGAATTCGGAGACCCTGAGGCTGGCTCCCCCGCCCTAGATCCATGACTGTCAGACCAGATTTCAGCCAGGTTGGGGTCCTACCGGGTGACTGGAGACAGGCTGTGCTTTCATGGCCAACCTTGGAGGAAATGGGGAAATGCTCAGGGGTCCCTACAGAGTGGAGGCTCCCCACGGTGTCCTGCTAGAGTTGATCCGGAGTCAGGACGTGCAGGAGGCCACAGGGGACGACGGCCCTGCCCTCCCCACCTCCAGCTCCACTGCCGCCAGCAGGAGGCCGGCACGTTTGCAACCGAGTTTCAGACCCCCGGGCTTCGGGCTTCGCTAGCCTCATGCCTCGTGAACACGCCATTCCGTTTTATTTGCTGACACAACAGAGCGAGTGTGACTCACATAGGGTGGTTTGCCATCTGTGTCTCATTTGCAAGGATAATGTGTTATTTTAAAAATAATAAGACAATTTATTTACATCAACTTTCTCCCCTTCTATTTTCTCAGCAGCAAGTGATAAAAAAAAAAAGATCAAGAAAATGATCCTAACAAAAATATTTATGAGTAAATAGCTCACAGAAATGGGGAGGATGCTGTTATCTAAATAATCCTGGTCCCACCCACCGAAATAAAGAAGAAGAATATTCCTGACAGCATGATTGAATTGTGTGTAATTACTGCCAATGTTTTAAACATGATGATAATGAGAAAAGTATTAGCATTAGAGCAGAGCGGCCTGAAAACATTTATTTCCCTGATAGTATGACGGTTATTTCTTTCATTCAAGGCATGGGAGAAATGTTATCTCTTACGATTATTCCTTTATTTTTAGACAGCATGACTTGGCATCATCATTTTCACAGATTTCGTAACTGTTTCTGGAGGTTTTGCTGATGTGACAGTACTTTAACTTGGATCATCTTTTCTTTCTTTTTTTTTTTAAGATTTTATTTATTTATTTGAGAAAGAGAGTGAGAGAGAGAGCATGAGAGGGGAGAAGTTCAGAAGGAGAAGCAGACTCCTGGCAGAGCTGGGAGCCTGATGCGGGACTCGATCTCGGGACTCCGGGATCGTGACCTGAATTGAAGGTAGTGGCTTAACCAACTGAGCCACCCAGGCGCCCCAACTTGGATCATCGTGACCAAGCACATGGTTCTCAGACTTGCAGCCACATATCCAGTTTTGTGTAGGATGCTCGGCCACGTTTTTGGGTTTTCTCTGCCATAATCAAGGACTCCCGAAACTTTCATAGTAAAAACATACACGTAAATCTAAGACTTATGTGACACTTACCACGGAAAGAAGGAAGGGAATTCTGTTTTCCCTTTTGGCCTAAAAATTGGGGGAATTGTAAAATTTCAGAAAATGCTTTACCAGCTGAAAATGGAAAATAAATTACACTCACAGTCCTAGTATCTCTTATTGTCCGTACATTTTTACGGGTAGACTACCACTTTCCTTAGATTATGCGGAGGGTAATACATACTAAGCTGAAGGCGAATTCAAACAAAGATAGAAAAGTGCTCAACCTCCTTAAAAAGACTAATGATATTCTCACTTTGCATTTGTGAAGACTGAATGTTAAGGACTTCTTCTGGAAACTTTTTTTTTTTTTTTTTAGATTTTATTTATTTGACAGAGAGAAATCACAAGTAGGCAGAGAGGCAGGCAGAGAGAGAGGAGGATGCAGGTTCCCCGCTGAGCAGACAGCCCGATGCGGGACTCGATCCCAGGACCCTGAGACCATGACCTGAGCTGAAGGCAGAAGCTTTAACCCACTGAACCACCCAGACGCCGCTGGAAAGTCTTTCTATTTGTTAAAAAACAGAGGAGGAGGAGGGAAAGAAAGAAGTAGAGGAGGAGGACCAGGAAGAGGACGGGGAGGAGGAAGATGAAGGAGGAGGAGAGGAGGAAGGGAGAAGGAGGAAGGAGGGAGAAGGGGTAAAGGAAAAAAAAAGGAAGAGGAGAGAAGGAGGAAACCAAAAAGAAAAACAAGCCCCCCCCCAAACTGACCATTAGCTACTCCGAGTGGTTTCAGACCGTGGCTGTGTTCAGAAAAGTTGGCAGATTTCAGCTGACGAATTTCAATCTCCCAGCCAAGATGATCAACTAAATAAAGCATTTATCAAACGTTAGGGACCTTTATCTGATTTTATTTTGTAGTGCAGCCAGACATAGCTTAAAAACATAGACAGAGCTGTCAGAGTGAGGGGCTGAGTATGGTTATGGAAAAGAATAAAACAGTGCCCCAGATGAACCCAATTTCATTCAGTAGGATAGATGGCTCTTATTTTCTCCAAATGTTTCCCCAAACGTTTAAGCAAGAAACACAGATCCTCACGCCCATCCTATCCACCAAGGTATTTCTTAGAGCCCAGTGCAATCCTGACACAAAGCAGGTAGAAGGTGAATAAATTAGATTATCGGATGATTACACAAGAGCAACAATAAGCTCTCGACCTAAATAAAATCATTTCCTCTGTATATCCATGCTAGGGTGTGGATCTTGCAGTAAATTCTGAGATCATCTGTAAGCTATTTACTTACAAATACAAACTGAAGGAACACAGGACATCCATCCATCTGTCCGTCCATCCGTCCATCTGTCCATCCATCCATCCATCCATCCATCCATCTCACAAATCTTTACCAAGTTCCTATTATTTATCTGGCTCTAAGCTTGGCAGCGGGTATACAGAGATGGGACAAAGGTCCAAAATCTCTTTCTCTGGGTAGTTTGTATTCCAGCACGGCTTCAGAAAACGTAAACGGAAGAGCGTTTACTGGAAAATGCTTGTTTCCAAGTGAAATCTGATGTCTATTCACACCGAGCTTAGGAAAACGTAAGGACAATAGATGGTCACTGCAGCTGCTCTCAAATTCAGCTGTGAATCTGAGAATTTGCTACAAAACCCAGCCCAGTGTCGGGAAACTGGAGAGGTCTGACTCACAGGGTGGAGTGAACATGGTCCGCACAGTTTGGAAAGAGTCTTTCAGCATCAGCAGCGTGTGGACGGACACAGCAGTCAAGCTCTCAGTGGTAGCCAGTGGAAACTGGGGTCTGGGTTCTCAGCAGCCATAGGAAGTGTGACACGGGGTCATAGCTGTGTTCATACAATGCTTCACTGTTTGCAAAGCTGGAGGAAGTTATGCACATCTCGGAGAGCTGATACAGTTGGGGTGCAGATGTCATTATCATAGCGATGACTGATGAGGAAATGGGCTCAGGGAACTTATGTGATTTGCCCAAATCATTGGGCTGGTAAGCTCAGCTGGCCAGCTAGGAAACCGACTCTCGCAGGCAGCATCCTGCAGAACGAACGGCCCCTTGAAGATATTCAATAAATGTTTTCAGTAACTATAGTCTCAAGGTTGGAGAAGACATTAAGGATATAACCTTTACTGACTAACTGAATCCTTTCTATGATGGCCTACCGAGGGCAATCTGCTTGAATACCTCCCACAAGGGAGAACTCACTACCCACCTTTACAATTCACTACATGAACAGAGGGAAGATGACGTGAAAACACACAGTCAGAAGAGGGACACGCAATGATGAAGGTGGCGACTGGAGGCGTGTCTACAAGCCAAGGAAAGCTACGGATTGCTAGCAACCCCCAGGACTTGGAAGAGGCAAGGAAGGCTCCTCCCCCAGGGACTTCAAAGGGAGCCTGACCCCGCTAACACCCTGACTTCAACTTCTGGCCTCCAGAACCGTGGGAGAATGAATTTCTGTTGTTTTAAGCCCCTAGGGCTGTGGTGCTTTGTTAGAGCCATCCCGGGAAGCTATGCTCAGCTAGGTGGGGAAACCTGTAAGCGAACCACCGGAACGTGGTCTCCAAAGGATTCCTCAGCCTGCTGCATGTTTGAATTCCTTGGGGTTTTTTTTAAAAACCACTGATGACTGTGTCCCACCACCTGAGACTCTGATGTCATGGCTCCAGGCTTCGGCTGGAGCACCGCTCTACCGCTCCGCAGCCAAGTTTGAGAGCCTCTGTTCTAGTTGACTGAACGTCTCACCATGTGGAGACCAAGCAGAACAGACCCACCAAGTCCAATGGCATCTATCCGGCCACAGTGGCCCATGGAGTGGGAAGCCAAGTCAGCTGCCGCTCATGGTTAGGAGGGAAAGGACCGGTGTTCGTTACGGGTCCTCAGAAGATGGAGACAGTGGGTGAGCTGCCTTCTAGCATGTTCTCATGAGGCAAAGCAGGTGAGCAACGGGTGGTCTCCTTCCCGGTTCTGGGCATGCGCTGTGGGTCCAGAGGCGCACTGCCCTGAATGCAACGGGAAATGAATGGCAATGACCGTGCCAGAGAGCAGCCCGAGTACGCAGAGAGACATCACACATTCCCAGCCACCTGCCCCTCTCCCTTGTACCCTTCCTGCCCTTTCGTGCTCAATAAATATTTGTTGGGCATCCCTCATGTGCTAAGGACTGGGAAGGTGGCGGGGAACGAGACGGACACAACCCCTTTCCTCCTCAGAGTATGGGGAGGAGCGGATCACTGAGGGCACCTGCCTCAGTTGGCCCCCCGGAGACATCCTGAGAAGCCAGTTGGGGAGAAAAGGTAACGACCAAGATGGCGTCCTTGACTATCCTCCCTGATGTGCTCTAGGACAAAGCAAATGTGGGAGAGGCAGATTCAAAGGCAACAGTCCTGCGGTGTCCCCTGAAGTCTTACCTTACCTGCCAGGGTCCTCCCTGGGGACGTAGTCATTAAAAGAAAGGACAATGGAACATTAAGTTGGAAAATTTAGGTCTCATCAGCTGAGCTCACTGTATCTACCAACAGGCTTCCAGAGCATCCACTTCCAACCAGCTGGGGCCAACGGGAGTGCCCCATTTGTATAACCTCAGGGGCCCCGGCTCTAGGAGGAGTCCCCAACCCACTTGTTTACACCCACAGTATTCAACACGCAAACACGCTGTTTGAGATCCCAACCCAAAGACACGGTCACGGAACAACAATGGGTTTGAATCCTATCGAGGTTTGCCGGGGGCCCCAGTGGGCCACTGTCTGAAAAGTAAACAGTGCGATCCCATTTTCAACGGCGGCTCAGATGGTCCGGAAGGAGCCTGAAAACCAAACCCAGGATAAGATGTCTACTCTGTAGCTCTCCGGAAATATTGACCAATGATTCCCCAAGCCTGCGGTGGGAGCCCGTCCTGGGCATGAGATCGTAGGACGGGGCAGTGAGATGAGAAGTGCAATGTGCAAGGTCTGTCCCTTTATGGATGGGGAACGTGGAGACACATTTTGCCCTTTCAGCAAACTTGCCGAAGAGAAGCTTACCGCAGCACGAGTCAGTCAACAAGCCTTGTCTACATTCAGGGACGTTTCCTTCCTTCAGATCGTGCCAATGTTGCCTCAGTCAGCAGTGAACTCTGGAAACCCTCACAGAAAAGCGATACCCTTCCTTCATTTTCATTGATTTTCCAATTTTGGTTAAATTGTGTTTATCTTTTTTGGGGGGAGCAGTTGGTACGCTGTGGCCAGAAATGCTTAATTCAACTCCCATCATTACATACTTAGTGCGAGTTAACAAAAACCAAAATGAAGAGATCATGCACTTAAAACACATAAGTCCCCCAAATAAACCTTAAAAATGGAATAACCCATTATATCATCACTTCGGTTTATAAATAGAGACCTACAAAATGTATCTGTCAGTAGGAAGAGAAGCCAAGCCAGAGAAGTGACCGCATTTCGTCTCCGCCTTACAAAAATTTGCACGTGTGCCTCTGGGAGAATTAGGAAAGCTGCTGTGTGTGTGCGTGTGTGCCTCAGTGTGTGTGTGTGTGTTCACACGTGTGAACATACACACAGGGAAATCAGAGGTGGGAAGTCATTCCTTGCCTCTGAAGGAGATAATACAGCATCGAGTGATCTTAAACATAGGGCTGACGGGAAAGAGAATTCGACATGACATGGAGGAAGTAGACTCGGTGTGTTTCTTTTTTCCCTGCTTTCCTATTTTTAGCCAGCCATAATCACCTTTTCCAAGTGACAACCACGGTTTCGATGCAGAGCTCATTCCCTTCCTCCCTTCCAGAAATCCCCACTCCTAGCTAAGGATTCCCACCCCTGGAGTGCAGAATCTCAGTGTCATTTCCAACTCGTTCCTGCCTGAACCCCCAAAAACATACAACGAAGAGTTTCGGGAGTGCTCCAAGCGTGCTAGTAGGCAGTGGGGCTCCAGACATGCAAAGGACCATAGTCTTTACTCTCCTTAGGTGTATAGTTGAGGCCGACGTCGCCCACCAGAACTTTCTGTGATGGTGACGATATTCTGTCTGTCCTGGCTGATACACGTTTATGTTTTCATATCAATGAGTGTAAATTAAAATTTAAATAACTGCCCGTGACCAGTGGCTGCTGTGTTGGGCAGCACACTTCTAGACCCAGAGGAAGGGGATATTCTTCAAGAAGACACCTGGTGGCTTAAAGGAGCACATGCGTATGATGGCTGCAGTAAGGGCAGTCAGAGGGTCGGGGGACACAAAGGCAGGGAAGGCTCAGATCTTAGGAAGACTCTTCTTTTCTTTTCTTTCTTCTTCTTCTTTTTTTTTTTAGAGGGAGAGAAAGCAAGTGGGGAGGGGCAGAGGGAGAAGAAAAGAGAGACTCTCGAGCCGACGCCACACCCATTTGGAGCCCAATGCGGGACTTGATCTCACGACCCTGAGATCATGACCTGAGCCGAAATCAAGAGTTGGACGCTCAGCTGACTGAGCCACCCAAGCTGCCCCCTCAGGGGCAGTGGCTCTAACCCAGATTCTTGTGAGAAGCGGCAGCGTGGAAAACCACCAAGGAGAGGAGAAGGCACTTCTGACCCAAGGATTTGTTTAATCAAAGACATGAGGGGAGAAGGCAAGGGAGCCCAGTAGGGAAACCCAGCGGTTACCACGGGGCAGGTGGTGCTCGCAGGTCAAGGGTGACAGCAGGGGTCATGTCTGTGGGATGATGTCATGCTGGGAACCAAGAGTGCCAGGACAGGAGCAGATATGGGGTAGGGGGAGGGGCTGAGGGACAGAGGGGAATCCCTAGGTTGGTTTGATACAATGGGTTTGAAGAGCCAAGAGTCTCTTCTATTGAGTCCTGTGGGGAGCTGCAGAGTGGGACCTGGAATTCAGGAGAAGGGCCAGGGTCAGGGGGTCCAGACTGGGGGGACGTAAGTGGGGCAGAAGCGCATGCCCCACATACATGGGACTGCGACCATTAGCTCCAACTGACTGTCACATCTCACATGACTGACTGTCCACATAGGGAAACCGGGCCTAAAATTTCCAAAATTTGTGATTTTCAGGGGGCTAGAAGTTGGAATTTTTAAAAAAATAAATATGAAATCTGAATATTTTGACAGGGCAACTGATAGGAAAGCTTGAAAGTACCCTAGGCAAAAAGAAAGAGCAAGCATGCCGACGGACGGAGGTCCCTGGGTCACCTGTGTGTGTCACCTGACCTACAGGATGGGTGAGCATTCCCAGTGACAGTCTGAGGCTGAAGCAGGAGAGGCTCAGGGGAAACAACGGCTCATGGCTCACGCCGCAGAGGGTTTGACAAAGAAGAGAAGTCGAAGCCGCCTGAATCTGTGATCTTGGACAAAGCCACCTCCCTCCCATCTGCCCCTCCCCTACCTCCCTGCCTGCCTGTCCTTCCTTCCTTTGTCCCATCCCCTCCTTTTGGCAGACGGGTGAGGAGACACAGAATCCCCATCACAAGGGCGCACGAATAAGGGTTTGGTGAGGAAACAGAGGCACCAGGTCGAATAAATAATTCCTAAGGATGTGGCCGTTTAGAGTGCGTGTTTTGGGGGTTCGCATTTCCCTTTATAGATGTCCCTACCCAACTATGTGTATGTAAAGTCCTCATGTCCACCCTTCCATATAAAGTGCCTTTGCCTGAAGTCCCACATCTTCCCTCCTGTGAAAGCCACGCTAGATTCTCATGAGAAACAAGATGTATGCCTTTCAGCTCACCTCCCGGTCCAGCAAGGCAGGTGACACGACGGTGACAATGTCGCCTTTTTCAGGATCGATGTAGAACATGTTTGGAGACGGCTTGTCAGGCGTCTGCTGTCGGATATTGTACCGTAGGAGGGCATTATCTGTGGCTGGGTCGTCCGCATCAAAGGCTGTCATCCGCATCACCGTGGTCCCTGAGGGGACAGGACAGAGGGCAGAAAATGGTCACTTGGGGGACAGCGAAGGGCAGGGATGCCCCAGTCACTTTCCACATTAAAAAGGAAAGCATTTCCACAGCCCTGTTCTAGTTTTGCTTTTCTTTCGCTCTCCCTCCCACTCCGTCATGTTAAAAGACCTGAAATAAAGAAATCTTTGCCGCTCAGCAGATTGACAGCTTAATTTTTCCTTCTGCTGATACGCTGTTTATTTGCCTGTGCTTTCATTCAATTGTGCATGTGGCTGCATGACAATGGCCTTTATTTTAAAAACTCTTATTGACTGCCTACTACATGTGGGGCCAGGACCCGGTGATGAAGACACAGAGGGGAGCTAAGGCATTCTCTGGTGTTCAGCAGGTTAGAGACAGCATATAAAAAATAATAAACCATTACAAGTGCATTGAGAGAGAGCATTACAAAGACACAGGAGAACCACCTCATCTAAGCTGGGGTGCAGGGAAGGTCCCTGGTGCAGACATCCAGGGGGTGAGTAGGTGTAAGCAAGGTGACGGAGAGGGTCCTCCATAGGAAAAGATGTTCCAGTGAAAGGAAACATGAACCTATATTCTTTGAGCCCCCACTGTGTGACAGCGACACTGTCGTAGGCACTTAAGATACAAAGACAATATAGAAATGAAAGTGATGGGGACTACCAGATTACGGCAACGGTTGATAAGGATGTCAGATACTGGGTCTTGCTCACACCCAGCTGATGGGATGAAGAACTGGCGTCAGCCACTTTTGGGGACAAGTGAGCACAGCTAGTAAAACAAACAAACAAACAAAAAACCCCAAAAATAAAAAACAAATAAAGTCACCCATTTGGCATCTACCATCAGGAAACCCTTGCATGTGTCAACGACAGATTCTCACAGGGATGTTCCCTGCAGGATTATCCATCATGGTGAAAGATATGGAAATAATCTAACTGTCCAAATAACAGGGGAATTGCTAAAATGATGGGATTCCCCACGCTATGAAAAATTTTGCAGCTGCCTGAAAAAGGCTGTAGGTCTCATGGGTTCTAGCACGGAAGGCTGTCCAAGATAGAGTATTATGTGACATTATCAGGTTGAAGAATGTTGTCCATAGCATGGCATCATTTTTGTGAACATGCTTGCACACAGAAAATGCCACAATACTCTATACATATATTTTGTAGATACAGTTTATGTCCATAAAAACATAGCAGGTCTATGAAAATGAATTTCAGATTGGTTACACTGGTGTAGGGGAGCAAATCTTGCCACCCCAAGATATGCCTCTTTGACATGTTGATTACTCTAAAGCTGGTTATTTTTAAGAAAACTGCAGACACAAAGAGAAGGTCTGAAAATCAAGTGGAAGTTACCCCTTTTGTGAAAAACATTTACATCTATAAGGGAAATCTCCATTTGTGAGGGTATCTCCCTCACTGTATCAGTAAGAGGAGCAGGACTCTAAATGTCTAGAAACTGTTATCAGTAGAAAAGGCAGGATTCAAATCTGCATAACAACACTACCTTGTTGACTGTACTTTTCCTGGTCACCTCCCACCACTGATCTCCATCCCATCTTTGGCTGAAGATGGTATTTAGGGTGACGGCTTTAGCCCTTTCAGGAAATTACTCCATTTGCCTGGGTCTCTCCATGTGTATAGGAGGTATACAGGTTGTTAAACTTTTGTTTGAATTTGTCCTGAAAAATCAAATAGATCTCATGTCAACTGGATTCTCAGATGAGCCAGAAGAACCTTGAAGGGCAGAGGAAGAATTTTTCTTCCCCAATAGTGGTTATATCTGGGTAAGAACAAAGGGGATTGGGATTAAGGATGGTGAGGAGGAAGTAAGACTTTGGCCTAATCAATACTGTTCTGATCATTTTTTCAAGGAAGATGGCTTGCTTCTTTGATTAAATATTTAATACAAAAGGATCATAATTATAATACTGTTAATCTAAGAAAAAATAGCCAGTTATCCAACCAGCAAAATGGGTTATTTGGGAATAGCAGAGAATTGCAATCGAGGACCTACAAACTACCACAAAGCCATAGGCAAGTCCAACAAAAAAGGAAAGTGATGTTATTTTATCAAGGAAGAAGAGGTTGGGAGGGGGGGGATTGTTTTGAAGGAAGGTCCACTGGAGAAAAGCAAGAGTTCAAAGTGATGACAGTTTCTCATTGGTTGAGCTGTAAGGGCGGTCGATTTCTTGTACTAGATGCGATGTACATCCTTCCCTGTTGGGACCTGTAACTGATGATTCTTTCTTGTTGATGATTCTTCTGATGGGTCTATAATTGATAATTCTCCTTGTAATTGACATGGAGTGGTTCACTCCCCTTTTCAACCTTCCCCTTGCTCCACTTTCGTAAGGCTCCCTGTATTGATTTCACAAACCCAACAGAAGCATGGGCTAGAGCAGAATCAAGCACATTTGCCTCCTGGACTTGACAATTGTGAGCCATTGTATTTGACCCAGAGCAACCTGCCCAACTATGATTTTTCATTGTAGTTTACTCTTCTAAGAATATAGGGCCCACCTGTCATTCTGACCCCTTCTGGACCCACAAAATGTGAACTAATGGGTAAGAGATGAAAGTGATACAATCCTATAGTTCCCAGCAGAAATATTCACATGCAGAAAATATTGAAACTTAAAGGAAACGAAAAGTTCATCTGGCTCAGATGCCATCTTGGTATTCCTTTCCTGGCTGTAACAGTGCTTCTCAGACCATCAAAGGCACTTTAGTTTTCCCCACAATTGGAATCAGATCATCAGCCATTAGGTCTGATTGATCAGACAAACAAGGGGATCTGACCACCATAAGTTTGGATGGATTTCTAAAGCAGTCTCAGTCTTGCCGTAAGGCCAGAGGCATCAGGCATATTTTCTATTCTACCATGTTTCTTTGCCTTTCTTTATTCCTTTGTGAATTGTCATAAGGCAAACCTGGGAGTCAAGGGTGAGCATAGGTAACGCTTGGCTTATGTACCCCCTTGTCTTGCCCCTTATCTTTGGAAAATATCAGCAAACAATTTGGCATTTTGGTTTCCCACTGAGGCACACAATGGAATCAGGGTCTTTCCTCCACCTGATGGTCTAGGCAGCTACTCCCAGGAGTCATAGATGAACAAGCACAGTAAAGAATAAAGATGAAGTCGCCAAGGCTTGCATGCATGACGGCTTTGCACGAAAAGGATGAGAGGAATAAAACAAGACCTCTGGGGCTAATGAGTTTTCACTTTTCACCAGGAAAGTCACTGGTGACGTCTTTTTATCATTGTTATTGTTGCAGATTTCATAATGTGATAGGACAAAAGGGTATCCTGGAATATTCTTATGTTTATCCAGAAAATGCTTTTCATTTTTTTTTTTTTAAAGATTTTATTTATTTATTTGACAGAGAGAGATCACAAGTAGACGGAGAGGCAGGCAGAGAGAGAGAGAGAGGGAAGCAGGCTCCCCGCTGAGCAGAGAGCCCGATGTGGGACTCGATCCCAGGACCCTGAGATCATGACCTGAGCCGAAGGCAGCGGCTTAACCCACTGAGCTACCCAGGCGCCCCAATGCTTTTCATTTTAATGAATAGTTCGGGAGGAAATGGACTTGGTCTTATGTGCTGCCCCTGTCTTAGCCCAGATGTGGGTACAGAAGAGGATTTCCGAGGCCCGCCTCCATGGAGATGAATGATGCCAAAGTCATGTAAATATGTCTGTAATATTAAAGAAAACAACTCTGGGGTAACGCTGAGGTTCAAGTCTTGCTGTATGAACATGGGCAAGTGACTCAGTCCTACCTAAGCCTTGGTTTTCCCAACTGCAACAAGAGGATATTAGTAACACTTTCATCTTTGGTCTCTGTAAGGGTTTCATGGGATACTGAATAAAAGAACTTGGTGCAATGCCCGTACATTAGTGTTTGAGGAAGATACCTTTTCTTATCAAACCTGCTCTAGGTTCGAAGCCATCATGACTGTGCCGGTGATGGCCTCAGACAACGGAGCTGTCCACAGAACCTGGTACCTGCTGCAGCAGGGTGAGCCCAGGGGCCGATCACCTCTGAGTTGCTCTGCCTTACCCTCTCCTTTCCACCCTGTCCATGGTCTTAGTTTGCAGATAGGGGCTTCCACTGTGGGGATCACAACTCTATGCTAACATATACACATGTGTGTACACACACGCACACACACGTACACGTTCTGTAGGCTACACGGCCTCTCCATGTGGTACTCTATCATTTTCCTTTACGGTCAAGGTTCTATCCCATGTCCCAGTCCATCTGCTGGGCCCAACACCCTGCTCTTGCCAGCCCCTCCCCTGGGGGGGGCTGGATCATGATTTTCATACTTCTTGGTTCTGCAGTGGTTGGATAAACTTCCTAAACCAGCGTTTCCTAAACTGTATCCAAGGAACACTGGTTCCATGGGCTCAGCAGAGAAACGGACTCAGGAAATACACAATAACGACAAGTTAAGCAAGTTTCTATCCTGGAGGACTTGTTAGTGTCCTTAGTAAGCAAATGCATCTTGTAAATCTCCAAGAGAGAACAGCATTGGCAGCATTTCCCTAACTTCTCTGTTGACAGAACTTTTTCATTCTACGAACATCTTTACATGATGGGCGGTACCGACTATGGAGGGTACAACTGTGTTTTGCCCCTCCTTAAAAGCCCAGCATCTGACATGGGGGAGGTCCTTTATCAATGCTGAGTAGTCTTACAATTCATCTTCTTTGGCGTTGACCAGAAACCGTGGCGAGCTTGTTACCAAGAAGAGTGGACAACATGGTCTGGGCATTTTTCACAACTGGCACACTTCACTACCACCTCTAAACATATTTTTTGCTCCTTGGGGGCCCCTATTGGAATTGGATTCAGCAGACTGACATTCAGCAGACAGTCACAGGATAGCTGTTCCCTTGCCCTGGCGGCACCTGTGCCCTACCCTTTGCCCGAGCCCACACCTTGATCTCAGAAGAAGGGCTCGCTCGTTTCCATCAGCCAGTGGCTTCCCCATTCATGCCTGTCTTGTGCCAACATGTACGGCCCGATGGCAGAGAAAAGATAATTATATGATGGACACACATGTGGGTCCCCTGAAATACATTTCTGCCTTTCCCCCATCACAATATTCTCCTGAGTGTCAAAATAAATGAAAACCACCCTGTCACTCCCAGATGAACTAGGAACGGCCCCTCCAAAGCAAATAAAAGAATTACAGGCAGCGAGTTCAGAGTCTCAGGCAGGACTGTCATTTTCTTTGGTTGAAGGACATGGTCACTGACATGACAGGCTGATAAACAGTTATGATTGTTTTGTCTGGATAAGATGGCCCCTTCCTCTTAACTGCATTCATCTGATTAGAGAAAGTGTCGCCTGCTGTTATAACCTGAAGGGCTGGCGTTGGAAGCTTGGCTTCCCTGTGGCTTCCAGAACAGCCACACCCATAGGGAACGGAGAGCAGATCCCAAGGTGAGGGGCTGCTTCTATTCTCAATGAAAGGTCAACCAGCCTCAGATGTGGGAGGCTCGAAATTGCGGAGTTCCCCCAGCTAACAGGCTACAGAATTATTCTATTCTGGAAATTTCTTTGACCTCATCCCCAAACATCATCTTCACAGGATCAAAATTGTTAGACCCCCCTCTTTTAAAAACCGTATTCCCATACTGAGACTTGGACATTCAGATCTGTACTTTGCTTCAGGCTGACTTACTTATTTTCCTTCCTTCCTTCCTCTTTCCTTCCTTCCTTTCTTTCTCTTTCTCTCTTTCTTTCCTTCCTTCCTTCCTTGAGATTTTATTTATTTATTTCACACACAGAGAGATACGGTGAGAGAGGGAACACAAGCAGGGGAAGCAGGAGAGGGAGAAGCAGGCTCCCCACTGAACAAGGAGCCTGATGTGGGACTCGATCCCAGGACCCTGGGATCATGACCTGAGCTGAAGGCAGATGCTTAACGACTGAGCCACCCAGGTGTCCCTGGCCCCAAGATTTCTGATAGCATGGTTGGGGCCACTGCATGCTTTCCAGGGAGATGTGTAATACAAAACCCAAGGTGATCTGAGATGGCAGACATTGCCAAGGGAGTCCCCTACATGTGACAAAATGTCACATCGTTGACAAAGCCTGCAAATCATAAGAGTAGGTAGTACATTCAGACACCGTGTGGGACCGAGGGCATTCCAGGACTATCCTGGGCAAACCAGAGGAGCTTGTCACCCACAGGCTAAGTCTGCTTGCAGACACAGACACATCTGGCCACGAGTGTCAGAGTACACATGTGACAGGCGTCACCAAATGTGACTTCAGTGACGCAAGCCACGGTGCCCATCCCGCTCACCCTGCCACACAACTCTGGGGTTGCTTCCCGACCACGCAGGGGTACACAGCCCAGCTGTCCCCTCCAGTCCTTAAAAGTGAAGCGAAAGAAGGAGGCGTGTGAATGCAAAGAAGAGCATGGCATGAGGCGGGGTTTTAAATCCCGGCCTCGCCATTGACCAGCGGGACCTCCTTGGGCCAGTTACTTTGCTTCATCGAACCTCAACCTCTCCATTTACGAAACGATCCCCTGGAACGGCCTTTGTGAACATCGAATGTCTTAATACAGCATCTCTCAACCTTTTTTTTTTTTAATTTTTAAATTTTCTATTACCCAATCCTCCCTTCCAGAGCCTTTTTTTATTTTTAAGATTTTATTTATTTATTTATTTGACAGACAGAAATCACAAGTAGGCAGAGAGGCAGGCAGAGAGAGAGGAGGAAGCAGACTCCCCGCTGAGCAGAGAGCCCGATGTGGGGCTCCATCCCAGGACCCTGGGATCATGACCCGAGCCGAAGGCAGAGGCTTTAACCCACTGAGCCACCCAGGCGCCCCCTTCCAGAGCCTTTTTAGACATTTTTCCCCTACTTGCCACCCCCGCCACTGATGTCCTGAATATCTAATCACAGACCACGACCCTTTGGAGGGTCACAAACCATTGCAGTATCCAATATTTTTAATGTCCCCCCAAACACCAATTTGCTCTTCCTCGGGGTGATATTGTCCCCACTGAGATTGTACAAATTAATGAATATAAAGTCCGATGCCTGGGCGATGGTACATACTCGACAGGTGTTCAATTTTATCACTATTTTTATTGACTGCCGCAGTTTGCAGCTCCGTTCTGAGGGGACCCGCTGTTTTGTGTACTGGCGATGAGCAAAACCTTGAGGGACCCAACCACAAACAGGGCAGCTCCTACTCGTTCTAGGACTCACACTCAGCATCTATGAAGCTGGGAGTCATTAAATTTTCCCAAGGAAACAGCTCCTTTCTTCCCTCAACAAGGGTAGGGACCTCTGTTGAGTGTACGCAAGCACGAATCAGCTTCCTCTGGTCTTATCAGTGTTTCCGCCTACACAGGAATTAATAGGGAAATTGTCCAATGATTAGTTGACAAAAGATAACCACAGCAACTTGATAGCTTTCCAGAGGTAGCCCACAGGCTGCGGCGCGTGCTTTCCTGAAAAGTCACCCATGTAATGAATCATGAATAGTGTCTTATTTTCCCATTGACCTGCATTAGCATTTCATACCTGCTTTATCTTCATTTGAGGGGGTGTCCGATTGGAAGCTGCTCCTCATAATTCACTTGAAGTTTTTCTGCTTATCTCCTAAGCACTCGTAGGTGGAGTGGGAGAAGGAGGTTGGCTTTTTGCTCTGGGTGTGTAGACTATTAACTTTAAAGCCTAGCTCAGGGCAGGCAGGTCCCTGAGACCTAAGGCAAAGCCTGGGAGGTGTAGCTTTGTCCCTGTTGTTTCTTTGGGTGGGAGGCCCTTGCCTCTGTCCCTCCATTATCTAGGGACTGTCATTCCTCAACAGAGATTCCTCTCACATTTTGCATATGGCGATCAGGCTGTACATTGGATCTAGAAAGTTCTTAAAGATGAGAGTTTTGATGAAGGTGTCAGTGACCTGTGGTCTTTCCTCTGACAGCAGCCCGATCCCATCGGCCTTGAGGATGTGACTCTCTGATTCCATTCCCAGAGTGAGGTCAGGGAGCTGGGCCAGGAGGGAGAAGTGCAAATGCCCACCCAAAGCCTACATGGGTAACCTAACATGAGTAAAATGACTTCAAGACAATTGGGAGTGGTGTGGTCTGCGGCTAATTGGAGGGTCCATGTCCTGTTTAAGGGGCAGCTGCCTTTTAGCTTAAAGTAATTGACATGTTTCTCAAATGTGAGTCTGGAGAGGCCAGATCTTTTGGTTTTTCAAGAAAAGATGAGAATCTGGATTTGCATCGAATCTATCAGAATATTTACACATTGGACACCAATTAAAATTTTTAAAAATAAAAGATCACTGAGTAAAACAAGAAGGCCAAATAAAACAGGTTATGGCTCACCAGCTTTTAGCTTTTAATCTTGACTGTCAAAAGAGCCACTTATTTTCCCCAAGGACACGAGCTAAATGTTGTTAATGTGTCCGTTGGTGATAAATTACAACTTAAGAAAATGGTGCACGCACTATGAACTCTTCCCTTCTTCCTTCTGTCTCCCTTTTGGAACAGGAAAGTCCTCTCCTGTGGTCCCAGGGCCCAGCAAAACAGGAGGCAGTAGAGACACAATGATATCACATCCCATAATACACATTTCAAGCATTAACTTACTTGATCCTATATGAACCACAGGAGGCATATTATATACCTGGGTGAGCCCATTGCACAGATGATGAAATCAGGACTGAGAAGGCCACACAGCTAATGACCCCATGAGCTAGGATCTGAACTCTGCTTTGTTAGAGGAACAAGGGCCCCAACTATGAGTTGCTGTTTAGTACTCATTCTTCTGTTCCTGATTTTAGCTGGCCATGCTGCTGACGAGCTCAGTACTAGATACCTCAACTTCTCTGGCAGCTAATGTGGCCATGGACTAAGGGTTAGACAACGAGATGCAACTACAAGTACTGTGTGTGAGACTCCTTAAAGGGACCTTAACCATAAGATGTGCACTTTGTAACACCTCCTCTCCTCACCTCCTGCTACCTGGAATGTAGACGCGATGACTATAGTCTTAGCAGCCCCTTTGCACCATGAGGCAGCCCTTCAGATAGAAGCTCCGTGATGGGAAGGTAGAGCAGAAAGACAGAAGGGATCTGAATCCCGGATTCTCTGGTGACCATGGAGCTTCCAGGGAAGCCTGGAATGCCTCCCTCCAGCTTCATTTACAAGAGAAAGAAATAAATGAGAGAAAGTCAAATCCCATCTTGTTTAGAGCTTGGGTTTGCTGTCCCATGCAAGCCACAGCTTATCTTCTCTGATAATGGCAGGAAGTAAAGATGGAAGGAAACAGATAAATATGTTTTATTAAATTGTATTTCTCTAGAAAGTAAGTTTTGTTGCTTTGGCCTAGAGCTAGATGACATTGTTTTAGAGAAAAGCATAAACATCCAGGCAGTTCCTCAAGTATTTTCAAATATTGGGACTGGTTTCCACTCATCTCAAATGCCTTGACTCCAGGGACAGCTTTTGAGGGAGAAAGACTGTTCCACTAGTGGTCCCAGGGAATTATACCACCTTGCATCCACACTCTCGTCCTGTCCTTTCCGCACTGACTGTGGGCTTAGCCACGTGACTTCCCGTGGACTGCGGGATGCATCGAAATAAATGTACAAGCAGAGACACGAAAGCACTTCTGCATTGGAACCCATCCTCCCGGAGCCCAGCTGCCAGGAGCCACATGTCTGGGAGCTAATGCTTGCGGGCGGCTACTCCCAGCAAACCATCGGAGGTGGACGTTGAAGCCACCTTGGATCACCCAGCCCCAGCTCAGCTTCCAGATGACAGCTGCTATGTTGACATGGAAAACCTCTGGTAGCACCAACAACAGAACCGTTCATCTGAACCCACCCCGACTTGCAAAATCACGAGCATCTCTCAAATGCTGGGCTACGGGGGCCGCCAAGGATGTCGCCGAAATCATGCAGTATGTCAACCACTGAGCATTTCAGGGGAACTCATGATTTCCCCCCAAGAAGAGCGCAGAATCAAACTGGCATGAGGTATATACTCCTGATGCAGATTTGAGCTGATGAAGGACCCTCCAGTAGGAAGACAGCCCTGTCCTTACAAATGAGAGCGCCTTGAATTTGAGACAGTTGCTCGCTCCTTGAACGGCAGCCACGAGCGTCTACATGCAGCTGTGGGTACCACAGGTTCAGTATGAAAGGCGACAGACTTCTCTTCCCAAATTTACCTTACCTCCCTGGAGCTAGCTGGTTTTTTTTTTTTTTTTTAAGTACAAATTGATAGTCAAATATGTAATAAGTTATGACAAGTTGAGCAATGGTTGTCTCCCATTTATCTTCAAACGTTGTTTATTTTGACACCGATAGATGGTAGCAACAGAACCACCTTGTACTCACCCACGATTTTAATTTTAATTACTTTATTTTAATTTTATTTTATGATTATTTTAATCCTTTGGTTTCTCCTGGTCGCCACTCAATTTTCATGGCACCTTTGCCCTACTTTTCTGGCCAGCTGCTGCTTAATTGAACTGTAGCCGGCCAGATTTTAGGCAAGAAAATGGGTTTTTGAAATGAAAGGTAACACATGCCTGAAAGTGGGGTCCCTCCTCTCAGGATTCACTTTATTACCTTAATATCTTCATTTCATCCAGATTTTTAAGGTAATATTTTTCTTGAAACCTTAAAAAAATTCCATTTAATCTTTTTATCTATCCTTCCTATTGTACACAGCTCTTTCAGAAGGGTACAGGGTGCTCTGCCGAATTATCTGATCTTACCTAAAACGCTCCAGAAAAGCAACGTTAAGTGGAATCTCTATCCCCAATACTCCAAAGTAATAAGCAATATTTGTATTGGATTTGCATAAAGTAGCCCAAATTCTCAAATATGAAACTATACGTCTATAAAGCTCTAGGAAAAAAAAAAAAGAAAGGAAATCGTGTATTTTGTTTGCTTGTTTGTTTGTTTAGCTCATTGTAGGGATTGTTCTGCAAGTAATTTTAGTCCTCCTTAGAGCAGTGGTTTTCAAGGTTGGGGGGAGATTTTTATTCTTCAAGGGACAACGTCTGGAGACACTTTTGGTTGTGACAGCGGGGACAGAGTGTGTGATCCCGGCATCCCGTGGGTGAATACCAGTAAAGAAACATATTGCAACACACAGGACACCCCAGAACAAGGAATATGCAGCCCCCAGTGCCGAGAGCGCCCCGGCTAAGAAACCCCACCTTAGCGTTAGGTAGGCCACCGGCTCTGAAAGTATCGGCGCTTCTCAAACCTTGCACTGGAACAACGGAAACTTTTGCCCCTGGAACTCTCTTCTGGATTTGAAGTTCACCAAGAGCAAAGGGAACTGCTTCTTCTCTATTTCCCATTCAGTGACTCAAATATTAATAGGCCAATATACATGGGCTGTAATGTCTCAGAACAAGCTCATACTAACATCATCATTTAGTTTTTTGGTTCAATTTTGTATAACTCAAAGCATACACGTCGTCAAAGGCACCAGGATAAGGCTTTGTATGTAGTTAGAGTTTGGAAAACGTTTCTGACTGCGTGAACGAATGAACCACGTGGATAAATTCGGGACGGATATTTTCCCCATCATCGTCCCTCTTCCATCACAGCTTGAGGGATGGATGCAGGGGGACTAGGAAACAGGTAAGTCATGAAAGCCTGAAATATGGAATGCTCACACTACGTAGGAGTTTCTGGGTAAGTTCGCAACAGGGGCCTCTCGTGCTTCTCATTTGTCTCTGTTTTGAGAGCAGAGATGAGGCAGGTTCGTACACGGCTAGGCTAGACCAACCCAACAAACCAGTCTTGGCATTTCAATGAACTCATGAGGTTGCTTTCTCCCTTGGATTTGGACCAACGGGGGGCTCCCTTCAAGGACAGTCCCTTTCCCAGGTGTGATTGATGAATCTGGACCCTTGTTTCTTGAAGCCTTGCCTCCGGGACCCGGTGGTTTTCCCTGACATGGGAGGACAGAGAGCGGCAGAGCCCTGTGCTGCCTCGTGACTTGCTTCAGCCAGAAATGGCTGCAACCCACTGGTCAGATCTGGTGTCTAAAGGTCAAAGGCAGGGTCAGCTTCCTGGGCGAGGGACCCGTGTAGTAGCCCAGGCTGCTGTGCTCCAAAGGGCCCAGGGCTTGGTCTAAAGCTCTGTGGTCACCTCCTGACTTTCTTATTAATTGTGCAACAAGGGGCATTGGATTTTCATTCTATAAGTGATGCCTCCCATTCTGGCCAAGAGCCAGGAACCAGATTGCCGGAGGCCTGGGAAATGTACAGGGGCACCGAGGCTCTCCGTGGGTACCGGGGGGCATCTCGGTCAGAGATCCCTTACTCTGCCAGTCAAGCCACAGTTCAGGGACCTTTGTTTCCATCATTAGTGTTCCAGCTGCCACAGCTCACAGAACTCTTGTCTCCTGTGACAGTTTCACCTGTTTTAGCTCAGAAGCGTCACGTAATAGCACAGGAAGTCAGACCCGCTCAGGGGACAGCTCCCGCCTCCCCAGGCCCTGGGAGACCCTGGCTCCCAGTTCCTGGTTGCTTTAGACCCCAGAAAGCTGTCATCCTTCCCATCTCTGCCTTGAGTTGCTAGACTCGCCTGCCTTCTTCCTCTTTTTAATTAGACACTCTATTTTTTTCCTTGGAAACCTAGGTCCCATAAGATGTGGGTCCCACACCCACACGACAGTGAGGGACTGGGGCGTGGGACCCTGCATGGCAACCCTGGTTGTTCATGGGAGTCACCTGGGAAGTTAAAAATACTCCTGTTGCTGGGAAGCCACCCTTGGGGAATTGGAATCTGCTGGCCTGGCATGGGGTCTGGAGAATGAAATCCTGGGAGTGCGTGGGGCCCAACAGATGTAGACTCTGGTTCTCTACTCCCTGGCTATGTGCTCTGGGCAATATGGGCAAGCTCACACAGCCTCCAATTCCCACCTGTAAAATGGGCACACGCCCGCCGCTAGGTGGAGTTGGTCTGCAGCTGCACGTGACATATGGGGGCCTGATGAGGCAGCCTTTGCAGTCATTCCACAGAGGGGAAAATCAACGTGCGGACCTACTGTGTGCCTCCCAGGCATTCTTATGATAATCCTGCCAGGGTAATTTGCTCACTTCCCTTTTTAAAGAAGAAGAAGCAGCTCAGAGAAGTCCGTCCACCTGCTCAAGGTCACTGTGGACCAGCGTCCAAGGGTACTCAGGAGGGCAGTGAGTGACGTAAGTGACGTCACACCAGTGACGAAGAACTAATCTCCGTTACACAGACTGTTTGGCTGCCCCATCATGTAATCCTCCCCACGACTCTGAAGGGTCACCACTCGCCCTGTTCTGGGGAGAGGGAAGTGGGGGTGAATAGAGGTCATGCGGCAGGTGGGCGGCGGAACCCAGATGCCTGTTCCTCCCGCTCCCCTCCAGCACGGTTCTTGCTGCTTTGGCATTTCCAATTGCACTGTGCGGGTGGAATAATTAATTTTTAAGGACGCTCCCTGAAGATGGGCTATTGGACACCTTTGCTCTGACCCATTAGAGCTTGTCTGGGGCACCTCTGAGCTACGCCGAGTGCCCAAAGGACAAGCGGGCCTGCGTCCCTCCGGGGGTGGGATGGTGCTCAGCAGATGATCAATGACCCCAGCACTGCACCTGTTAGGCAAATCACCTGCCCGAAGTCCCGGGCATGATCAACAAGGGGCTCAGGGAGGTCTGCACGGGGCGGGAGGGCTGGTGATTACCGCAGCTACAAGATCAAAATGAACCAGGAGGGCTGAAATACGGCACGTCTGAGACTGGAGGGTTTGCGTTCAACGGGCAGAAAGTGCCGGCAAATTGCTGGTGGAGCTGTAATGTTGCTGATTTTGCAAACATGTGTTCTTCAACTTGATAAGTAAATACATATCGGGTAACATGGTGATGTTGCAAGCTGTTGTTTTATGGCTGGGAAGTCAGCTGCCTGTGATTGATACTCGCAATGAAAGTATTTATAAAATAACACTGAATTAGAAGGAGTCACTTTATGAGTCTGGGGAAATGGATCTTTTATGAAGATTAAAACTTGATGAAGGAGCTCTATCAAGGCCACACAGATCTGAAATTAAATGTGCTTGGATTGAGATCTAAGAAGGAGCCCTCTGGACATGTGGGCTCGCAGCCTGGGGCAGGGGAGGGGAAGCTGCTCCCTGATGGTCATTTCCACTTGGTGTCACGTGGCACTGGACAGTCGTTTGCTCGTCCTTTCTGAAATGTTTCCTGCCTAAACTCTTCCAGACCATCAGAACCCTACTCGGAGAGTACCCTACACATATAAAACTCAATGAAGTCCATGTGATTCACAGAGCCAGGCACATAGTAGGTGCTCAGTCAATATTTAGTTATGAAATGAATGAAGAATCGGTCCAATAATATCCGGCTCACTCTGTATGAATATTTTCTCACTTCATCTGTGTCTTTAAGTTGTCTTCCCCACGTGTGCATTTCAGACTCCTGATGGTGCTGCCTTTCCAGATTGGAATGTTTTCTTTTTGGAAATAGTCAGCGGGGAGACCAAAGGCATCTGTTCCCAGGCTAAGAGGGCCAATAGGTACATAACTCAGGTCTCCCCTGGCTAATAAAAGTTCCTATCTGATGAGGTTGTTGGGTGTATGAAATTTGTTAAAAATCTGTAATATTCAGCCTGGAGCTCTGTGTTCTTAGAGAATATCATCGTTATTGTAAGATGACGGAGGCATGGCTCAGATAAAAAAGTAGAAGGGAAGTCCTGGATGAATGCAAGGTTAGTGTGAAATGGTTCTTTTTTTCTTAATGTAATCTTAGGTTGTATACATAGAGGTAGACTATCAAGTACAAGGAAGGTGATCACCATTTTAACCCAATATTAAACCTTGACAATATTTCAGGGTTGAAACCCTACACTGGGTGACTTGGAGATAATTTAAATACAGCTCCTCCTTGTAAGTTGCCAAACTGATCTTGGTCTTTCCCTTAGCCTTGCTGAAAGGCTTCCTGTTAGCCGAGGTCCATTTGTAAATTTCCAATATAGCCCCGCACAGGGACAGCCAGGAGAGCTGTCTTCCAAAGCCCGATGTTTCTGATGTCACGAGTAAGGTGGAGCAGAGGGAATGCTGAGCTGGTACAGGGACACCTGCGTTTCTTGGAGGTCATCATCAAATGATGATGATCTACTGAGTCATCATCAAATCCCTCTCTGCATCTCTGGCCTCTGTTTTTCCATCATCACATCTCTTTCCCTGATGCTGGCCTCCTGCTTTGTGACACACAGATGGCTGATCGAGGAAGAGGGTACGTGGATGGGTGTGTGTTCACTAGAGTTAAGGGCCCAGGAGAGCCACACAGATCCGAAACGGGACATCTTGTACCACCACAGGTGCCTGGTACAGAGCCGAATCATCCAGAGACCGCTGGTGGACAAGTAAAAGGGGAAGATGACAATGTTGTGAGTCTATCCTGACCTCCTGGAAAGGCTCTCTTCAAAGCCCACCAGCTCATGGGACCTCAGGGCTTGGGGACACCACAGCTGCCCCATCAGTGAGGGAGGTACCCTTCCTCATCTGCACAGTTCAAGAGTCTCCTGACATCCTTTCCAGATGTCAGATATGATTCCTGAGCATCAGGAGCCTTGGGTGGCGGGACACTGTGGCTCATTTGGTGCAAGGTGACTTGAGCAGGTCTCCACGGGTCCCAGCTGGGATTCAGGGCAGAGGCGGTCTTCACTGCTTCCTCCCCCATCACCACTATGAAAGGTCTAACCTCCACCGACATCCCGAGGACCCCTTAGCATCAAAGTCTTCTGAACATTCCCTTCTGCAGAACAGGCTGCCCGCATACGGAGCACACGGATGTCTTACAGCTCGAAAAACAGCATCCATCAGCCATTCGCAAACTCTCGCTCCTGCTAGGAGAGCAGGCGCATTCAACGTTTGGACCAGCTGGGAATTTCGGGGCTCTCTGTGCAAGCCAGGTTGAAAAAGCCCTGAGTTACGAGTCCGCAGGCCCCACTCTGCCAAGCCCTGCCTTTCACGGTCCTGAACACTTCATTTCTCCTGAATTTAAGCTCGTAAACACACGCTGCCCCAGGGATGGCCCAGCCAAGGCGGCAGGTACAGCCATCCCGAAGACCTATCTCAGGAGAAAAGAGAAACAGTAGAGAGGCCGCGGAGTCCTACACGGACCAGACACCCCGAGCAACTCCTGTCCCGAAAGGTGCGCAGTGAGAAGCCCACCCTGTAGGCACTGGAAGAAAGGAATCAGCCAGAAGCTGGATGAGAAATCGGGAGCTCATCCTGGGGGAGGATCTGCTGGTGGCGAATGTGACCAGGGACAGAGGAAGGGAAGAAGGAACCGGCCAAAGGAGGCAGAAAGGGAGACTCAGAGAGGCGGCAACCTGAATTCTCTCACTGAGCAGACCCCCAGGAGTCCGCATATGTTGCTCACAGTGTGACCAGCCTTCTGTCCCCTCGGGGTTTGTATCCCAGGAACGGGCAGCCTCTATCCTTGCTACCTACGGGGTTTTCGGGGACTGCTATAACAAAGACACCCAGGGCCGACTGCTTGCATCTGTAGAAATGTATTTTCTTCCAGTCCGAGAGGCTAGGAGTCTGAAATCAAGGTGTTGGAAGGGCCATGTTCCCTCTGAAAGCTCCAGGGGACAATCAGGTCTCTGCCTCTTCTGGCTTCTCTGGTGCCTGCTGGCATTTCATGACTTGTGGCCGCATGCCTGTCCGTGCTATTCTCATTCTCCCTCCTTCTCCACTTGTCTGTCTTCCGTCCCTTTGCCTGTCTCTTGGAAGAACCTTTGTGACACCCCTGGCCCATCGCATGGTCTAGGGTGATCTCCTCTCAAAGTCCTTAATTCACCCCACCTGCAAAGGCTCTTCTTGGAAAAAAAAAAAAATTGGCGAGTTCTAGGTGTCAGGACTTGATTTCTCTGGGTGGCTATGATTCAGCTGAGACCGCTCATGGGGAGCAGTGCTAACCCCCAGAGCATAAGCCTGACCTTGCGGAGGCTCTGTCCTCATCCCCACGTTGTCTGGGAGGGAACAGTGGTGACTGGCTCTAGGTGACCTCTAGGTGACACCGCCAGCAGCTGGCAGAGTGGGACTTGGAGTCTCTGCAGGACCCGTGCTCTATGGCCGAGCACAGGCCAGGCTTGAACAGGAGAAACACATACGTATCTATCACCCACGCAATGTTGCGGGATCAGTTTCTCAAGAATTAATTCAGGGAAGAACATCCACTGAGCCTGTGTCCCCAGAGGCCATAAATCACGCTCTTGCAGTCAGCTAATGCTGGGATGTTTTCCAGGCCCAGTCCCCTCGGACATGTGAGCGGCCACTTCCTAAATCTCCAGGTTTCTGATCCCGCGGAAGCCGTGTTATCTTTCTGGAAACACAGCGACGCGGCTCAGGAAGACGAATGTGTGACATTCGCTCATTCTTAACCTCTTTCACGGGCCCTGCTGGATTTAGAGGGAAAGAAATAGCTGTCACAGAGAACACATGCTTTATATTTTTATAAAAACATGGACAAGCTTTTCCCTCATTTCTTCCCAGCCTTTAAAGAAAGAAAAATGGGAGCAGCGTATTTTTTTTCTTTCTTCTTTGAGCCAGAAAACGTTTGAGCCGAAAGAGGCTTTGGGGTTAATCGAGTGCAAGGGGCTCGATTGCTTCTCGAATGTCGGCTGTTACAGGTTAGATCTCTTCCCGGTACTGAAGCGCAAGTTTTTAGGGAAAGAGCTAGAAGCCGCCACCCCAGCCCTTGGCTTCTGTCCTACTTGGATCATGGCTGGAATCCTGGATCATCCTGGTCCCCACAGCTATGAGGGAAAGAGACGCACAAGAGGCTGTCAGGAGGAGAGAGGGACAGCCGGCAGTGTAGACGGGCAAATTGCCGTATGAGGATGAATTGTGGCAACTGGGTCTGTCTTGCCAGGAGTCTTAAGCCTTTTTTTTAAGACTTTAAGATAAAAGATACAAAGAAACAAGGACAGGAACTAAGCCTGACATGGAGGTGTCCTAAAATGGGGGCACACCCCCTTCCAATACACGAATGGTTTCATGTTTAAACCCAAACAGAATAATTCTATCGGAGTCCCGGTGTGGACCAGGGCATGGGACTTGGGAAGAACACGGGTGTGGGGTTGATCTGAGCTCCCATCGTGGACCTTGTGTGTCGGGTTGAAGGCCACTTGCCGTGGGGTGTCAGGAGGGAACCCCGCCTTGGAGGAGGGGAAGCGATGAGACCATCCGGGGCGGGGGGCACTCAGGTGGCAGCACCTGTGGTTCTGGGGGGTACACAGAACCACGACAGCCGGATTCACATTCACAGAGCCCAAAGGGGCCTGGAAGTGAGCAGCGTTCGTTAGATGCCTTTGCAGCTGAGAAAGCTGTGAACTGTCCTGACTGCCAGGCAGAGGAGGGAAAGACAGGAGCGGGAGAGGAGCGGGAGAGACATTGGCACTCCTGATCTCAACCTCTTGTTCCCCAGAAAGGCGCAAGGTCATGTGCAGACCATCAGTTAGCGGGGCGGGAGGGGGTCTTGCTCTGAGTGTTCCAAAGAACGCCCGATGCTCTAGCCACACTGGCAACAGCAGCCCCCTCCCTTCACCTCGGAGTCGCTCTAATCAATTAAAAAGGCAGCCCCCCCTTGACTTGACCCTCGACGTAAGCCCTTGTGGAAATTTCTGTCTTCATAAACCAGCTGAGTGGCTTGTCTGTTACCCACTCTTCTGAAAAGGGTTGACGTCCCATCTCTGCCCACGGGGACGGAATGCTTCGAAAGGGCTCTGCTGATGACACGCAGCTACTGTTCCCTGAAGGCTCCTGCCCTCCGCATGTCTTATCTCGATTAACGCTCTCAGTTCTGGAAGATGAACCCGTTCTGTGCCCCCCACACCACGAGCTTTCTGATGCTTTCACTTCTCTCTCTTCTCTATGGCTGTGAGCCTGTTTCCTCTCCCCACCAGGCTTCAACCACCATCCCATCCGACTTCTCTTCCTACACCCGCCTCCACCTGCGATGCTATCGGTCATTTAGATCATTGGGTGATTCCCCCAGCATGACGGGGACCTTGTCTGCTTTGCATCACCGATGTTTGCGGAACAAGTGAATACCATCTCCGCTATATCCAATCTCTAAAATGAGCCATTGTGTCATTCCCAGGTTTGATACACGTAGTGGCTTTTGCTAGGTATGGTAAAAATTCTGGAACACAGCGTAGAGGACCTTCATGATGCGTACCCCTCTTTTGCTCCCCTCTGTACTCCCTACAGAGTTGACCCTCCTTCTCCTGACACACTGAACATGCTGGTCATTCCTGCTGTCAACAAATGACCCCAGGTCTCCTTCTAGCCCACAGAAGGGCTGTACTCGCCTCTGTTGGATTAGGCGTGGCTTATGAAATGTGAGTGCAAGGAAGGTGTGTCCCTTTGGGATGGAAGCATTAAGAGATGGTGTGTAATGTACACGCCATCTCTCCCTCTGCACTGTCATGGCCAGTGTTCTAGAAAGTGGTTGCTCTGGTCCGTCAGCCTAAATTCCAGAGACAGGGTGACATGGAGAAGTGCCCCTGAGCGGCCTCTATTGGACATAATCATGAGAAGAAATAAGCCAAGGCCAGGTTCTTTCCCCTGTGCACACTGGAACCCGTGTTCTAGCAGCCCTTTCCTAAGGGTGATGTCAACAGAGAGCCGGGTCCTGCTCAACGGAACAATGTTTTATCTGCGGGGTGGTCACTGTCTCTTGTAGGAACTGCAGGGCAGGGAGGAAGGGACTGAACTTGGCCATCTGTCCCGCATGCTCCACATTCCCCCTCAGGTTTGAGTAAACCAAAATGGCTTCCTCCCCACCCCACCCCCCGGGACTTCTCTTTGGCTATTCTGAGAGACTCATGGGAGCCATGAAGAAGGGATATCAGAGTCATGGAGCCCACCTTCTAAGCACAACTGTAGGAAGAGGGAGTTATCCAGTCTCTTTCTGAACACTCCAGGGACCCAAGCTCACGCCTTATGGGGCAGCCTACAGCTGTTTTGGGGGCATCTCTGACTATCGGCGTGATTTTGTGCACACTGAGCTGGAACCAATTTTCTGGAAGCCTCTAGTTCTGCTCCGCCTCCTCCAAATCCCCCTCTGATGACCTGAAAACTTGTATGCTGATTTATCTTTCATTACTTGTCCTCATCCTTGGAACTTACTGCAATTTGTCAACTTGATATTCAAATCAAGTTGCTAAAAGCAAAATATGCAAGATGTGGCCTGACCTACTCTGGCAATGGGAGGAAAATCACTGCGTCTAAAGTGGAAATTCTTTCTTCGAATGGGTGTTTATACAGAAGGTTCCTTTTGAGCCTGTGGTCAACTAAGACCCCAAGATGGCTTTCACATGAATTGCTGCTTAACACAGAGGATCTCACCCAGATTGAGGGACTGGCTTTGAAGATTCTCAAGGCCAAGGCTTTACATTCATCTCTGGGACATTAAGTTATGAGTTTATGATTGCACTGTGTCCCTGGTTTTTAGGAAACCTGATTCAGTGATCGGAGATATTAGCTATCCCTCACCTACTCTGATGATCCATGATTTTGAGAAGCTATTGAAACGGATGTTGAATGAGATAAGATTAGTGCCTGATACATGCCTTCAACAAAATTATGATTATATCCTACATACACAGAAAGATATGGAAATGTAACAGGTATGTGTACACATACATATCCGACATCCAGCAGGGCACAAGAAACAACACAAGTATGCTTCTCCCCAGCACCCAGCTCAGGAAGTACCACGTATAATGCCACGAGAGCCCTCAGGCTCCCCTCCATCCCATCCCGCCCCCATCAGGAATTCTGTATCTCTTAATCCATTATTTTGCTCCATTATTTTACTCCTTATCTATCTCTAAATATATTGTTTTTTTGTTGTTGTTGATTTTGTTTTTGTTTTGCGTTTCTGAATTTTCTATCACTGGGATGGTACTGGATGTATTTTCCTCCAAATCGTGTTTCTTGTGACACAGCATGTTCTGGAGATCCGCTGTTGGCACTGCAGCACGGCTGGCCAGATGCCAGAGCTGTCATTTCTTCTGTTCACTTCATTAGCGAGCACAGAGATGTTCCCTGGTTTACGCGAGTGCTAGCTGCGCTGCTGGAACTCCTTGTCTGTGTGTCTGGGTGCACACTGGAGAGTTTCTCGCAGCCACAGACTTTGGAGTAGGTGGGCCATCTTCAACCGTAGCAGATAATGACAAACCATTCTTCAAAGTTGTTGCCCCGGTTCTGCTCCCAGCCCCATTGGAAGGCGGCCCCAGTGTTTGAACTTCTCTACCCATCAGGTAGGCATAAAATCCTATCTAACTACATAACTGAACTTCCCTTGAATTCTAGAAGAAGCGTAGGATGAGTTAATATGAAAAATGGATCATGAGCATGTAGTTTTCAGTAATATTACTCACTGGTAAGAAAGAGGAATCCCCAAGGCATAATGTGTATAGACTTCAGTCTGACTCATGACAAGTTCTTCTGTGAATTCTTAGGAATTTTTAAAAAAATGTGGACACCATTCAAGACACTCTCTCAGCACCCACAACTCTATGGTCAACTAATCTTCAACAAAGCAGGAAAGAATATCCAGTGGAAAAAAGACAGTCTCTTCAAAAAATTAGCATTGGGAAAATTGGACAACCACATGCAGAAGAATGAAACTGAACTACTTTCTTACACCACCCACGTAAATAAATTCAAAATGGATGAAAGACCTAAACGTGAGACAGGAAACCATTAAATCCTAGAGGAGAACACAGGGAGAAACCTCTTAGACCTCGGCTGTAACAACTTCTTTCTAGACACTGGAGGCAAGGGAACAAAAGAAAAACTGAACTATTGGGACTTCATCTGGATTAAAAGTTCCTGCATAGTGAGGGAAGCAATCAACAAAACTAAAAGGCAGTCTACAGAATGGGAGAAGATACTTGCCAATGACATATCTGCTAAAGGGCTAGTATCCAAAATCTATAAAGAACGTATCAAACTCAACACCCCCCAAAAACGAATAATCCAGTTAAGAAGTGAGCAGAAGACATGAATAGACATTTCTCCAAAGAAGACCTCCACATGGCCAACGGATGCATGAAAAGATGCTCAACATCACTCATCACTGGGAAATGCAAATCAAAACCACGATGAGATGCCACCTCACACCTGTCAGAACGCTAAAATTAACAACATGGGAAACAACACATGTTGGTGAGGATGTGGAGAAAGAGGAACCCTCTTAGACTGTTGGTGGGAATGCAAAGTGGTGCGGCCACTCTGGAAAACAGTGTGGAAGTTCCTCAAAAAGTTAAAAGTAGGACTACCCTATGACCCAGCATTGCACTACCAGGTGTTTACCCAAAGGATACAAAAATGCAGATGCAAAGGTGCATATGCACCCCGATGTTTATAGCATTATCTATAATAGCCAAACAGGAGCCCAAGTGTCCATCAACTAATGAATGGATAAAGAAGATGCGGTCTATATAGACAATGGAATACTATGCAGCCATCAAAAAGAATGAAATCTTGTCATTCGCACCAACATGAATGGAGCTAGAGTGGATTATCCTAAGTAACATGTCAGAGAAAGGCAAATACCATATGATTTCACTCATATATGGAATTTATGAAACAAAAGAGATGAACACATGGGAATGAAAGAAAGAGAGGGAAGCAGACCATAAGACACTCTTAATAATAGGGAACAAACTGAGGGTTACTGAATGGGAGGAGGGTGGGGGAGTGGGCTGAATGGATGATGGGAATTAAGGAGGGCACTTGTGATGAGCACTGGGTGTTGTAAGTGATGAACCACTAAGTTCTACTCCTGAAACCAGTATTACACTCTATGTTAAGTAGCTAGAATTTAAATAAAAATTTGAAACGACAACAAAAAAGACTGTCTTGGAGAAGATATTTGTTAACACATTTAATTGATGAGGGAAAGTAATCAGAGTGTATAAAGAACTCCTAAACTCAAGAAGAAATAAAGGAAAAAAAAAGAAATTCTTTTTAGAGACCTAAGAGATATAGAGTCATTTCACAGATTAAGAAATTTAAGTGCCCAAAAGTGCATAAAAAAATCGGGTCAAACTCAGCGGCCATCAGTGAAATTCACACAGCAGCTATGGTTAGACAGGATTTTATGCCTACCTGATGGGTAGAGAAGTTCAAACACTGGGGCCGCCTTCCAATGGGGCTGGGAGCAGAACCGGGGCAACAACTTTGAAGAATGGTTTGTCATTACCTGCTACAGTTGAAGATGGGCCACCTACTCCAAGGTCTGTGGCTGCGAGAAACTCTCCAGTGTGCACCCAGAACCTTCCTTTTACCTTTTTTGTACCTCAGTTGCTCATTTCTCTTCCTGTGATGTAGACACCTTTAATATAAACTTTTTCTTCAATATTCCCGTAAAATCATCATCATTTCTAAAATCTTCTCCCCCACCCTTAGCAAAATGGGGCACAAATCTTTGACTCTGTTGGCCATTTTTCTACAGCTCTGGTGCAGCAGAGTGAAACCAAATTGCAAAGTTTAATTAGTCAGCTTGCTTCAAGATAAAAATGCAAATACTAACGTTTTCAGTTTTACCTGTTTATGAGCCAAAGGCAAAATTAATTAAAGTCAATGGACAAAAGTAAATAAACATTTTGAAATAAAGGAAATAAACATTCTGAAGTCTGAGGTTAAGGCTCACGAAACATGAGAGAGCCAATTATTTATCGTCATGTGTTTCTGCCCAATAATGTAATCACGTCTCCTCTGTCCTGTCTCCCACGGGAACGCGTGCCAACAAGAAAGGTTTTGGAGTGAAACAGGTGATCAAGATGGGTTTCTTATCCGCAGTACTGCTACATCCCAATGCTAACAAAACCTTTTTGGACAAAATGCCCATGGATTTTCTGAGCTCTGTTATTTTCATTATAAGATTTCTTCCCCCTCTTTTTTTTTTTTTTAAGATTTTATTTATTTATTTGTCAGAGTGAGCACAGGCAGACAGAGTGGCAGGCAGAGGCAGACGGAGAAGCAGACTCCCGCTGAGCAAGGAGCCCGATGTGGGACTCGATCCCAGGATGCTGGGATCATGACCTGAGCCGAAGGCAGCGGCTTAACCAACTGAGCCACCCAGGCGTCCCTTCCCCCTCTTTTTATAAAACCGTGAAATGGGAACACAATTTTGCTGTATTTGAACAAAAAAAGAGAGAGTTGCCATTGGCCATCTTGATATTTAAATTAGATTAATCAGAGAGCAAAAACAAGGGTTTATGTTGGGATTGACAGTAGATGTGTAAAATGAAAATAAGGAAGGTATGGAAAACGGTCCCTTTGTAGCCTGAAAACGCAGCTTTGCATGGTGACATTTTCATTTCTTGTTCTGTCCTGGGGCAGCCCTGGGTAGCCACTTTCTCACTGCTGAACCATGGTGTAAAACGGAAGTCCCATCAAACTTGGCCTGGATTAGGGGAAGAGGCGACAGGTGTTGGGGTCCCGGATCAGTGGGCTGAATGTTAGAAAGAGGCAGTCCTACCACGGGGAGTCTATCCAACAGGGAGGAAGCATTATCGGTATGAATGTACAGAAAGTCCCCAAAAGAGACTGATCCTTGATTGCTCAAGTTTCCAAACAAGAGGAAGACACCGGAGAACAGGAAATGAGCACATTACGGTGTTATGGAGCTGTTTTTTTTTTTTTTTAAAGATTTTATTTATTAATTTGACAGACAGAGATCACAAGTAGGCAGAGAGACAGGCAGAGAGAGAGGGGGAAGCAGGCTCCCTGCTGAGCAGAGAGCCCGATGTGGGGCTGGATTCCAGGACCCCGGGATCAGGACCTGAGCCGAAGGCAGAGGCTTTAACCCACTGAGCCACCCAGGCGCCCCTGGAGCTGTTTTTAAAAAGAGAGAGAATGTGTATTGTCATGGAAAGATGACCATGACTTTTGTTTTGGGGGTGGGATGAGAGACACCAATTATAAGATAAGCTGCATTCTGTAAGTCCATGGTTTTGTAAAATCAAATCTAGACAAAGTAAAACCCTGTCTGTACTGATGTATGGTTACGTAGGAAAGGGGACGTACCTAGAGAGGAATGCACACAGCGTCAAGGGCAACAATGCTGGGAAGTGCCGGGTGAGATTATGGGGGGTAGAAGGGCTCGTTTTCATTTAGTCATTTCTGTGCTCTGAGTTGTTGTCACAAGCATGAGTTAATCAGGCCCTTTAAAGGACGGAAATTAAGTAAAGAGTAAATACAGCAGTAAAGCGAGAGCCCAAAGAACCAGGCGTCAAGAGTCAGAGAGGAAGCAGGTCTGGGTGTCTGGGTCTAGAGCCCGGATCCAGTAGGCCTTCAAGTAACCCCCGGGGTTCCCAGAGGTTCCCGACTAGGTGGGGCTGGGAAAGGGCACGCACCCCCGGGCTCGGAGGTGGTGGGTGAGTTTTGACCTCTGATGGCCTTTTCTGTTTGCTCTCCAGCCCAGGCTAGGCTCACCCTTCTGCCAGTGAGGGTTCTCAGACTTGCCATCTGCTGAGAAGCAAAATCCCTTGGCAAACACATAAAAGCACCCATTTAGGGGTGCTGACTCAGGCCTGTCAACTCAGAACTTGGGGGAAGACCGCAGCATGTGTATTTTCAGACATTCCCCCAGGTATTTCAGAAGAAGGCTTGGCAACCACTGGCCTGGCCCGCTGGCTTCCCATTCCCCAGCTCAAGCCCTGCGCTCCCCTGTGCTATGCCCTTGCCTGCTGTTGCTCGTAAGCCATCCTTGTTGAAGATACGAGACATGATGATGGTGATGATGATGACGGTGAAGGAGGAGGAGAGGGTGGTCATGGCAACGGCTGTCCTTTACTGAGACCCCCTGTGCCAAGAATGGGGCTGGGCGGGCAGACCCCTCCTTTCCCTAACCGAGGGGGAGAGGAGGCGAGGGAAGCTCGGGGACATGAGGCGACATGCACCAGGAGGCCATGCAACGCAGACCTGGATGTGAAACACGGGTCCACGTGCTTCAAAGCCCATCACTGCCCACTCTGCCTCACGGACTTCTAGGGAGTAGATACTGGTGTTCGAAATACTGCTGATACGAGTAATAGTTAACATTTACTGAGCATTTAGTTAAGCAGCGGGTCTGTGTCCTGGGGGCTTCAGGGGCCCTGCTTGATTTAATCCCTTAGACCACCCCACAGTGTTGGTGCTGTTATGAGCCCCATTCACTACAGAAGGAAGCTGGGGAGGTTCATAACAGCTTGCCAAGGCCGTGCAGCTAGTAAGGGGCGGAAGCGGGGCTTGTGCCCCCGGGCTTTGGCTTATCCTCTGTCCTCCACCCCCGTGACATGGAGCTCAAAGGCGAGATCCGGCCCTGCTAAGTCCTTGGTGATTTGCTGGCCCAGCTCCCTCGGTTCCCTCACGTGTGCTTGCGATAGATCTAGGTACTCACTGCTCCGTGAACGTGCCCTGCCATGGGCTGGTGCAAACATCCCTCTCGGTGTCTGAGTGTCCTGCCTCTCATCAGCCCACTCGGGAAACTCATGGAAGCGTATCTACCCTTGCTTGAAGCCACCTCTGACCCCACAAAAGGGTGAACCCCCATTCCACGAGGCCGCCATCCCCTGTACATTCACACCCTCGGCTCGCTGAAACCGATCTCTTGGGTGGCTTTCAAGCCAGAGTGTGGGTTTCCCCAAAGTCAGGGGCTGTGTGGACTCCTTTCTGTACCCCCAGCTCCTGACCCAGGGCTCCCCTGCTCTCATCTGAACCATCTCTTTTTCCATCCACACGGCCCTGGTATCTCTGATTTAGTTCAACTTTCAAGACACCTGGAACCACCACCTCCTGACTTCCCCGTTCTGCCCCGTAGTTTCTGGAGGGCAGGGAACGTGCCTGCCCTGTCGGCTGCTGTGCTTGCAGCGGGGACCCAGTGCCCGGCACACAGTCTGCCCCCATCAGTACCAGGTGCGGGAAGGAATGCCGCTGCCCGACCTCTGAACAAGCTGGCATCAGTGACCGGAACACAGACCAGAAAGGCCCAGAAGGACTGCAGCCTCCCTGCAGCGGCGGGGCATGGGTTTGTGAGCCCTGCTGTGTTTGTGCGGACGGAACATGTTCCTTCCCCAACGCGGCCTAAGAAACTAATTGGAGGAACCAGGCTGTCATTTTTCCGAGCTACGAAAGGTGAAATTCAGTTAGTGGTTTGTTTCCAGGTAGCGCGGAGGAAGAAAAGGAGACGGGTCCACAGGGAAAGCAGAGCCGGTGATGGGAAGGGATGCTGCCCTGGGTCCGTGCTTTGAGCGACAGAGGACATCTGAAGAGCAGCAGGAACCCTGCTCTCCCAAAGCCCCCGACGGAGAAGAGTCCGCCGAGGTGCCGATCGGGAAGCTTGAGACGCTTAGTGACCCGGAGATCTGCTGCGATCTGAAGGCCTTTGGAGAAAATGCAAATGGGACCAGTGCATGGCAGATGTAGAACCATCCCGTAGAAGGGCAGGAGCTCCAGAGAGAGCAGATGCTGAGAGAAGAAACAAAAAATCCAGAAAACAGTGCTAGAATGCACGCCCAAATCCTCGGGGCTGCGAGGGACGCCTTCTGGAAGCCAAGAGAGACAAGTCCATGAATGGGCCAATACAACAGAAACGGGTAGGGTGGGGAACGCGTCCCAGACCCCCCGGGAGAACCAGTGTTCACACCAGGATTCATGCATTTGGGATGCTCAGAAAATATTTGTCTTTGACTGAATGTCCAGCTGCCGTCCTTTAGGGGTAGGGGCAGTGGTTACAGGGAACGGCTCAGGTGGTGTCACTCTCCCCGTCCCACTGCCCATGGTCTCAGCAGCCCACATGTGGATGGAGAAGCCAAGCTCTGAAGCCAGAGAAACCAGGTTCATGTCCTAAGGCCATAACCCACTCGGTCTATGACCTTGAACTCTGGAACCTGTCAGAGTATCAGTTTTCCCATAGGAAAGCAGGAGGATTATGGCTCGTGTCTTACAGGTTACTTAGGAAAATCAGATAAGCTCACGTATTTGCAAAGCCATCACCCTCGCCTGCCTCAGAGAAGGCACTCAGTGCTTAGCTGCTGCTCCTGCTATGACAAGCACATCTGACTTGGAGGATGCGTCCCACGTTTTTAAGAAAAGCAGTGAGAGCCGCAATTTGTACAACAGGGAATACAGATTTTCTTCCAGACACATGGGTGTTTGCTTTGGGAGCCACTGGATCGTGTGTCCTGGGTGGAGAGCAGGAGAGCTCTGAAGGCAGATGCTTCCCCTTGTTGCTAGAGGCAGAGCAGGTGCTAAAACCCATTTTGGAAACCAGTAGGGGATGTGGATCACCAAAGGGCCCTAAGTCGACATTCCCTTCATCCTACTCTAATCATTCGTCCCCGTGAAATTCATAAGGAAGGGTGGGGGAGGACCATCTGCTTTCGATGTTCACTGCATTGTCATCTTCTGCATCATCTCCAGCAGCAGAAAGAGGAAACCTCCCCAGCTGGGGGTCTTTCCCATGGATTCCTGGAGCCCCTGCCATGAGGAGAGCTAAAAGGACCTAGAGCAGATCCAGGGACATTCTGCACCGTTGTGTGTAATGCCAGCAAGCTGTGGGCAGCCTAAGAGAAGCTGTGGGAAGGCCTGACGTGCAGCCCCAGGAACACCAGTCTCCGGAGTATCATGTAGCAGAGACAAAGGCGGGTCCGAATGCCGTGACAGGAAACATCACCGAGTCCCATGAAGGGCGACAAAAAGCAAATTAAAAACACTATGCCCTGTATGACCCCCATGTATACAAAACGTTTCTCTTTTGTTTGGAAATGTAGACAAAAATGTCCAGAGGACAGAAATGGAGCTAATAGAGGGGTCCTCTCTGACCGGACCCAGGGAATTTGGTGTGAGGTAGTTGTAGCGAGAACTTGGCTTTGATTACTATAGTCTGAGAGCACTTACATGCCGGTGATTCTGTCTTACTTTACATATCTAAGAAAAAAAGGAATCCATAAAACATATTCGAGTTCCACACATGGTTTCCTAAAATATAGTTTCTGCAGCTAAGAAAGACTGACGGTCGATGGCTGAGATGTTCAACCATAGGAAAATGGGCAGATAAATTAGGTCCGGCTACCTGATGGACCATTATGTCATCATTAAAGGTTGTAATTATAATGACTGGGCAGCAATCCGGGACATGCTTTTGATACATTAGATAAAAAGTGAAATATAAAATGATGGATATAGGATGTCAGCAGACACAGATTAGAAGGAAAGACGTAAAACTCGCCATGTCGGGGTGGGACTGTTAGGGTTGCATTCTAATGTTCCTCCTGAAAAGGTATTTTTTTGAATTAAGAAAGGTCAGTCAAACTGCTGATGTGATTTCTTGAGGACTTACCTGGAAGACGTACCATGTGTACAAAACAGAACTTCCTTTAGGGTCGTGTTCTCAGACACACGCAAGCGATGCCCGGGAACGTGTGTAATTTAAAGGTGTCTTCTGGTTAATTTCATCTAACGGCAGACACCCTCTCCTCTGCTGGACCGTCACCCCCTCTATGCCTGTTCTGCTCATGGGCACCTGCCCCCTGGGGCTTCCCTTAGAGAATCTGCCCGTGTTTCCCAAAGTACCTGGATCGGGTCAGTTTTTCCACCAGCAGTGACAGTGGCATGCCCAAGTCCCTTTGAGGCCACTGTGATAATGTTGCAAAAGTAAAGGTGAGAAGATGTCTGCAACCCACCTCCTCAGAGGGCCCCTGCCCACACGCTTTGCCTGGGAAAGCAGGAAGCACCCACAGCGTGGGGTCATTTTGAACTGGAAGCCTGGATTTGTGGGGAGCTTACATTGGTGAACTGGAAAGGCAGTGCTGTGATCAGGCACATAAAATCCCCAGGCTTGGGCACCTGGGTGGCTCCATGAGTTAAAGCCTCTGCCTTCGGCTCAGGTCATGATCTCAGGGTCCTGGGATCGAGCCCCCCATCGGGCTCTCTGCTTGGCGGGAGCCTGCTTCCCCCTCTCTCTCTGCCTGCCTCTCTGCCTACTTGTGATCTCTCTCTGTCAAATCAATAAATGAAATCTTAAAAAAAAAAAAAATTCCCAGGCTGAATGAGCTTACGTGGGGGGTGGTGGTGGCTATGAACCCCAGTTCTGACAGGTGCTAATAGATAAAGGGTTCCCTTTCAAATGCGCTTGGGGATATAGCACAGAACGTTCCTCTTGCTGACTCACGAGGCACGTTCGTGTCTGAGAGGCTCTGGAGACCCCACCATTAGACACGCACACCATAAACTGGTCTCGTGTCCCACACCTGACTCAACTGACCTTGTGGCCTGTGATACTCATCAACACTGTGATAATTATAATAATTAAGGCAACTGTAATTTTATTAAGTGCTTATAACATGTCAGGCACTGTACTAAGTGCTTTTCCAATATTATCTCATTTTATCTCTCTCAATAAATCTGTGTGGGCTGTCATGTTATTCATATATGTATACATATACATATATGTATATACATATATGTATATGTATGTGTGTGTGTGTGTGTGTGTGTGTATATATATATATATATTATTTATTTTTTTTTTCTGAATGAGAAGTGAAGCTCAAAAAACTCAGTGATCTTGGCCAAGGGCACCGTGCTAGAAAGTAGCAGAGTTGGGTTTCTCAGCCATGAATGGGAGCCCTCTGCTACAGTATGTCTCCATCTGGTGAAATCCTAGCGTTCCCGGAGCCTCACGAAGGGAATGGACTTTAACACTTAATGGGGGAACAAGTGTTTCCCCTTCCAAAACCTACCTCCAGTATTCCCCTCACCCAGGAAGATTTCCCTAAGCATCCCAGACAGAGAAATCGTTTCCTCCACGAGCTTCTGCTACTGGCATCATGCCGCTTCCCAGAGAGCTTTTCAGATGTTTACTTTTCTATTTAATTGCAAGCTTCTTTAAATATCTTGTTCATCTTTGTGGGAACCCAAGAAGCCTGGTTGTTATATATGATGACTTACAAGAATGGCTGGCCAGTGTATAATACGAACACCCCACCCCCAACAGCAGCCACGGAATCAGACAGATACAAAACTTATCAAGTAAGTGCGATGCCACAAGAAACAAAGATCATAAATGCTTTTACCCTTGAACAACTGAAAACCCATGATAAAGTTCTTATTGCCTGAATAGAGAATGTCTATCTTTATCTCTATTTTCACACCCTAACATAGAGCTTGGCTCTGAGTAGATAGTTAATAAATACCTGCTGGAAAAAGCGAGGGAAGAAATGAAGGAACGGACCATCTTACGAAGGAACAAGTGTTTATGAAACTGACCAGGTCCAGCTAAATCCCATGCATCAGGAAACAGCGTCACCTGATTTATTGGCATACAACCCACTGTCACAAGACTGACGATAGACATTAATCTTTAAGAAAATATTTCAGACAAACTTTTCCCCTCTACTCTTGGGAGGAATCCTGTTTCTGAAACCTCATGTTGGAATGTCTCTGATTTGATGGGGCGGTGGGGAAGGCATGTGACATGAGGACTGGCCAGGCAAATGAGCCTCCGTTTGGCACAAACAGGGGATCAGAAATATCAGCCCTGACACTCACAGATCCACGGGGACGAGCCAGCATTAAACAGAAGAGCAGAATCCCTGGGCTGGGTCCAATTCATACACACACCAGATGCGCTGAAATCTTCCTTTTTAAATTAACCTCAAACGCAAAGATTTCCGGTTTGAAAATGATAATCAGGGGAAGAGAAATAGGAAAAAGAAGTGATTCCCCTCTGCTTTAGAAGCACGGGATACCTTGAAGTCCATGTTTCTCAAAGTGGGGTCCTGAGACCAGACATCAACATCACCTGGGAGCTTGTTTGAGATGCTGATACTCAGGTCCCAGCAGACCTACAGAATCGGTAAGTCTGGGGGTGAGGTTCATCAATCTGGATCTCAGGCACCCCTCCTGATCATGCTGATGTACAGGCAAGTTTGAGAACCACTGTTTCATGTCGTAAGTTCCCTATCAAATTTAATACAGAATTTGATTTTCAAATTTTTTTCTGGTTTTGGCATTCCTGTAAAATACACAAAGCCCCTGTAATGAATCAGATACTGTCCTTTGCCTAGATCTTCACAGGGATCTTATCTGATAGAACTGTGCCCCTCTACCCATTTTACAGATGGGCAAACAAAGGCCCAGACTGATGGAGTCACATGTCACTAGTCTAACTTAAGAGCCCATAGACATCTGACTCACAGAACATGCTCCCCGCCATTCACAGCTCAGTCTTTGGAGAACAGAGTCTAAACGCCTAAGACAGAACCTCCAGGGTTGTGGGTCTCACAGGTGTGTATTTTGGGGCTTCTCGTAATTTCCCTGCACACTCTGTCCACGTTCCTGGCAGAGCGTCAAACACAGGGGGCTGTATTCACATCTGCCTTCCCCACGAGGCTTTGGGACAAAGCTGGGGTGACACTGATCTCCACCTCTCTAGGGTTGAGCAACGACGGGGAAACCACCGGTCTCTATTCCGCTAGTGATCCTTGTGTCAAATCCCTTGCTATGAGAGGTCCTTTCTCAATAATAACAACGATAAAAAATAACAACACTCATCATGTACACACACTTTCATACACTGGGCTCCCACCTGGCCTTCACTTTCCGTGCAGCACTTTTCCGTTCACTCTGTAAAACAACCCTGCAAGTTTGGTACCGGCATTAACGTCCCCATCGGACAGGTGAGGAAACCAAGGAACGGAGAAGACTTGCACAACATCACAGAGCAAGGGAGCTGCTGCCACACCCCGGGGGTCACCGGTTATCCCCTGGCACCATGTGCAGATGGAGGAAGATGTGAGAACGGGATACTAAGCCAAAAGACGTCAAAAGAACAGTTGCTAGAAGGGAGATGTTAAAAACTAGAAATCTGGGCTCATTGAGACTAAAGGAGAATGGATTTCTATTTTTTGTTTGTTTCAATGAGAACTCAAGAATGACTAACAGCTCTCCTATGTATCATACAATATATGTATTATAGTCATTGTCACAATCCTAGTTACATACCTTACATCAGGAAGCTCGTGTCTTTTGACCAACCTTCCTCCAAGTCCCTGCTAGCCTCTGCTAACCATAAGTCTGATCTCTTTTTCTGAGTTTGTTGAGTTTAGTTGTTTTTTTAGATTCCAGATATAAGGAAGACCATATACCACTTGTCTTCTTTGTCTGACTTCATTCTAAGGACCAAGTTGTTACAAATGGTTGGAGTTCCTCGTTTTTATGGCTGAGTAATATTCTGGTCTGTGTGTGTGTGCACGCATGTGCGCGCGTGTGTGTACATAGATCTACATATGTCTCAAACTTTATCCATTCATCCACTGGTGGACACTGGGGTTGTTTCCATAACCTGGCTATTATATATAATGTTCCCCTGAACATGGGGATGCGGATATCTTTTCCAGTTAGCTTTTACTCCCTTTGGAAGTGGGATTGCTGGGTCATATGGTAGTTCTGGTTTTAATTTTTTTACTATCTTCCATCCTGTTTTCTGTAGTGGCTGCACCAGTTTGTAATTCCACCAGTAGTGCACAGGGCTTTCCTTCTCTGCACATTGCCACTGGCATTTCTCATCTCTTGTCTCTCTGATGTGGCCATTTTGACAGGTGCAATGTGATATCTCATTATGGTTTCAATTCACCTTTCATTTCCCTAATAATTAATGATGTTGAGCATCTTTTCGTGTACTTGTTGGCCTTCCTTTAACTTCTTTGGAGACATGTCTATTCAGGTCCTCTGCCTTTTTAAAAAAATTGGGTTGTTTTTTGTTATTGAATTGTAGAAGTTCTTTATATATGGAGAATATTGACTCCTTACCAAGTATATTGTTTGCAAATATTTTTCCCCATTCCATTGGTTGTCTTTTCACTTTATTGAAGGTTTCTTTTGCTGTACAGAAGCTTTTTAGTCTGATGTCCTCCCACTTCCTAATTTTTTTATTTTGTTGCTTGTGTGTTTAGGTATCCTATCCAAAAAGTCATTACCAAGGCCTGTGTCAAGCAGCTTTATTCCCATCCCCCCGCTCCTGGCAGAGTTTCAAGGTTTTAGGTCTTACATTTAAGGCTTTAATCCACTTTGAATTAATTTCGGTAGGTAAAGATAGGAATCCAGTTTCATTCTCTTACATGTGAACATCCAATTATTCCACCATTTACTGAAAAGACTGTCTTTTCTCCACCAACTATTCTTGGCTCCCCTGTCAAGAATGTATTAGCTGACCATATGTGCTTGGGATGATTTTTGGGCTCTTGATTCAGTTCCATTGGTCTGTTTTTATGCCGGTATGATATGGCTTTGATTACTTTATCTTTACAGTGCTTGAGATCAGAAAGTGTGATATCTCCTGCTTTGTTCTTTTTTCTCAGAATTTCTTTGGTTATTATTATTATTATTTTTGTGGTTCCATACAAGTTTTAGATGTTTTTTTCTACTTCTGTAAAAATGCCATTAGAATTGTGATAGGGATTGCATTGAATCTGTAAATGGTGTGTGGTAGTATTAGCATTTTTAACAATATTCATTCTTCTAATCCATGAATATGGGATACCTTTCCATTTATTCTCTTCTATTGTCATTGATGTTTTGTAGTTTTTAGAGTAGAGATCGTTCACCTCCTTAGTTTAATTTATTCCTATTTATTGTTTTCAATGCTATTGTAAATGGCATCATTTTTTTTTTTTCAGTAAAATTCAATGTTAGTGTAGAGATGCTACTGATTGTTGGTTGTTAATTTTGTTTTGTTTTTTTTTTTTTTTTAAAGATTTTATTTATTTATTTGTCATAGAGAGAGAAGCAAGAGTGAGCACAGGCAGACAGAGTGGCAGGCAGAGGCAGAGGGAGAAGCAGGCTCGCTGCCAAGCAAGGAGCCCGATGTGGGACTCGATCCCAGGACGCTGGGATCATGACCTGAGCCGAAGGCAGCTGCTTAACCAACTGAGCCACCCAGGCGTCCCATGGTTGTTAATTTTGTACCCTTCAACATTGCTGAATTCATTGATTAGATCTAACAGTTTTTTATTTGAGTCTTTAGGAATATATGTGTATATATACACACACACACACACACACACACACACACACACACACACGTCATCTGCAAATAAAGATAATTCTACTTTTGTTCCCCATTCTGATATATTTCATTTCTTTTTCTTGCCTGATTGCTCTAGCTAGGACCTCTGCCAATACGTTGAGTAGGGTGGTGAGAGTGGGATCCTTTGTCTTGTTCCTAATCTTAGAGGGAAAGCTTTCATCCTTTTACCATGGAGCATGATGTTACCATGGGTATGCACATATGACTTTATTATGTTGAGAAATGTTCTTTCTATGCCCAATTTGTTAATAGCTTTTATCATGAATGGATGTTGAATTTTGTCAGATGCCTTTTCTGCATTTATTGAGATGACCCCATGATTCTTTTCTTTCATTCCACTAGTGGGATGTATTACATTGATTGATTTGCATATGTTAAACCATCCTTACATCCCAAAGGTAAATCCCACTTGATCATGGTGATCCTTTTAATGTGCTGCTGCATTCAGTTTGCCAGTATTTTACCGAGAAGTTTTGCATACATATTCATCAGGAATATTGGCCTGTTTTCTTTGCTAGTAGTGTCCTTTTCTGATTTTGGTATCAGGATGATGCTGGCTTTATAAAATAAGTTTGGGAGTGTTCCTTTCTTTGTTTTTTTTTTTTTTCCTCCCTCCCTTCCTTCCTTCCTTTTTGGTTAGAGTTTGAGAAGAATTAGTGTAACTCTTCTTAAAATGTTTGGTAAAATTCACCAGTGAAGCCATTTGGTCTTACACTTTTCTTCTTTGGGAGATTCTTCATTACTGAGTTAATCTCCTTAACAGTAATGGGCCTATCTAGATTTTGGATTTCTTCCTGATTCAGTCTCGGTAAGTTGTCTGTTTCCAAGAATTTTTCCATTTCTTCCAGGTTGTTCACAGCAGCCTCTTCTAGTCCTTTGAATTTCTGTGGCATCAGATGGAACATCTCCCTTTTCATTTATAATTTTGTTGATGTGGGTCGTCTCTTTTCTTCCCTTGGTTACTTTAGTTAACGGTGTGTCAAATTTGTTTATCTTTTCAAAGAACCAACTCTCAGTTTGCTTAACATTTCTGTTTTTCTGTTCTCTGTTTCCTTTATTTCTGCTTTAATCTATATTGTTTCTTGTTTCCTGCTAACTTTGGATTCAATTTGTTCCTTAACGTGTTGAGTTAGATTACTTGGGACCTTTCTTGCTTCTTAAAGTAGGCATTGATCGCCACGATATGAAATTCCCTCTTAGAACTGTTTTCTGGGCGGCGAGGGCGGGGGGTGTCCCTGGGTGGCTCAGTTGGTGAAGCATCTGCCTTTGGCTCAGGTCATGATCTGGGGGCCCTGGGATTGAGCCCTGTGTCTGGTTCCCTGCTCAGGAGGGAATCTTCTCTCCTTCCCTCTCTCCCTCCCGCCTGCTCAGGCTCTCTCTCCCTCTCAAATAAATAAAAAAATCTTAACGAAAAACAACCCTGGTTTCTGTTTTGTTTTTATACACAGAGTGACATTTACAGAGCAAGCACCTTCCCAAACAGTCAGCCTGTTCTGGCTCTGTATCCGAGCTGTGCCTGGGCCTGAGGGACGCAACACAGACGTGCACAGGCAGGACAGCCGGGTCTCTTTTCCCAGTGGGCGGGGACTTCATGATTCCTGGCTGTCGATGGTTTTTCTGCTACTGCCATCAGGTCTTTACCATTATCCTCATCACTTACGTTTATTGACCATCCTCTCATCTCATGTCTCAAAGAAACATCTAGGGCACCTATCCCCGATGGCTTGACATTCTAACTGGGATGCCAGCTCGTCGATCAGTATAGATCACTGCAGACGTGAACTGCGCCAGGGCTGGATCATTTTGACCCAAGACACGTAAGTAACGTGAGACGCAGGTGAACTTGGAAGCTGAAGCCTACAGAGCACACACACTTTGCTCTCAACCTCTCTTCTTGACACTCTGAAATGAACCCTCCCTTCCCCCTCCTGAGGAGGACCCAGCGCTGGGGCTCTCCAGCCTGCACTCCTTCTGTAATCTGCTGTCTCTACTCTTCATGCGCTGCTTTGCCAGCACTGATGGTCTATAAGTTACCAAGTCCCGTGGCCTTCCTTGGGCTCTCCTTCAGGCCTTTGCTGTCTCAGGAGCGCTGCACCAATTCACCCCTCCCCCTGAGAACCCTCTCCTCTGTTCCTTCCGCCCTCCTGCTCCCTCAAGTTCATCTTTCCCATCTGGCCCTTCATTCACGAATTGGTCTATCTCCTTATTCTTTGCTCTATCACTTTTCCCTGGGAAAACTTAGCCTTATTACAAATAATGATGAGGAAGAGGAGGAAGAGATTGATAATACCGATTAAGAGTCACTGAATGTTTACCAGGAGCCAGGCACTCTTTCAGGACGACCCATGGAATAGTCATCACAGGTCTCAGGGAGGGTACTGATATCCCGCCCTCTTCACACACAGGGAGATGTGGAGCTCAGAGATGTTAAATAACTCGTTCTGGAACACACAGCTAGGAAAGAGCAGACCAGGAGTCTGGGACTCCAGAGGCTGCACGTCAACTGAGGTGTTACACAGATGTGCTGCACCCTTTTTCCGACTCCTGGTTGCTCCTCTAAACTGGAAGACAATATCCTCGTTCTCTGTTTGCACGCCTAGCTGCCATTATAGTGTCCACACACCGACGTCTATTATTTTCCCGATTATTTGCAAATGATCTTTTCCCTACTGACTTCTCTGTATATCAGTGACACCACAAATCTCCCATAGTTTGTCTTGGACCTTGACATTAAAAAACCAAAAAACAAAAACAACACACACACCAAAATTTGAACTCACTCAGCTGCATTATGCCGTGCACACAGGCAGCCTCCTTCCTATCATTTTCCCTTGGAAATATCTGCCCTGGGCAAACTCATGTCATAGCGTGTGAGCCAAAGGGTCCCCTCCCCGAGTGGGACCCTCCTTGCTTCCAAGGAGAGAACTGGGGTCTGGGGCCAAGGAGCCACCTGCGGGGGCCATAGGGTTGATCGACATGAGGGTGAGACTTTGGATCAACACACTTCCTCTGGGAGCTTCCTGAGAGATGGGACCCATTGCACTCATGTTTGTGTGTTACTGGAGGCTTAGTGCAGGACTGGGCACACGGTAAGTGTATTTGATTTTTGAGAACGGTCTGCTTCAACTTCTATGACCCCCTTTATCCCGCTATTCCAAGTGCGAGCATCTCGCACTTGGAATACTGCGGTAGCCTCTTGGCCAGTCTGCCCTGTCTTCACGCTCCTCTTCCTGGACACGGACACGAGACCGATCTTCCTAAAGCTCTGATTTCATCTCAATGACCCCTGCTCAAATGGTATTTATGTGCCCATAGGACGAAGGTCAAAAACCCCTTGTCTGGCATCAGCCTTTCCCACAGTCTGGCTCCATTTTAACACAGCTGTTTCTTCCATCTAACTTCTTATGACACAAACCAGATTACCAGATTTTTTCTGTGGGGCAGTAGGGGCTTGCGGAGATGGTGGTGATGAATTAAAAAAATTTTTTTTTCTTCCTTCCTTCTTAACCCCCTTCAATGCAGGTACGCAGCCACCAGGTGGCAGTAATGTATCACCAAAGAATGGGCTGTGGCTTGCCCATTGCCAGACTCGGTCCACCCTTCATTTAAAAGTCCTAACAGCGAAGCTGAAAAACTTAGGGCAGGATTTGTTACTTGAACTCATAACAAATCCCTCTGTGGCTTTTCTTGCAGCATCCAGAGAAAACATCTTCCCTAATTTTCATGTTCTGCCCCTCTTCTTCCTCTGAGAAGAGAATGATTTAAACTCTTAGGCTGGGAATGATTTAAACTATTTTGTACAACTGGAGGCATTGGGTCTCAAACACTCAGTGGCAGAAACTGATGTCAACAAGCCAATTCCATTAAAAAAGGCTTGATCGACTCATCTATCTCCAAGCCCTGAGTTCTAAATTTGGTTAACGTACTTCCTTGTGTATTTTTCCACCTAATAAAAATATTTTTGGAGGGAGGGGGAGGGAATAATCCCTTGTCAAGCTTACAGTTGCATTTTCGCATCAACAGGCACGGACATCCATGAACTGATGCCTGGGTCCATTTGCAGGAATCATGTTCCTACTGCTTCGGTGTCTCCCCACGTACCCATATCAACGAAGACAGATTTCTGAGTTCTATTTCTAGACTTAATGCTCCTCCCTGCCCTCCTGCTGACAATTTTTGGGATGCTTACAATAGCTTCTAACTGCAGAGCTTAGAAATTTCAACCATTCAGTTTTATTTAGCCAAGTGATGAAGGCATCCACTCTGAATTCTAAAGGCTTTCTTTCTTTTTTTTTTTTTTTTAAGGCTTTCGAAAAGAAAGCAAGTGCAGACAGGGGAGAGGAAAAACATGGCTATCTTTATCTCCAACAAAAATGTGTGGGGGAGAAATTAAAGCCAAGTGTGAAAACTCTTTGACCCCTTTGTGGGATGTTCATGCTGCTGGGGAAGGTTATCCATCCTGAATCTTGGCCAGGAGATACAGTCGTCTACTTAATGACACAGAAGTGTGTGCAAATTGAGGTCAAGTGTGAAAATGGCAGGACCTGATTTCCTAGGCCAGAAATTCATTTTAGGGAAAACTTAGGGAGGCTTTCCAAGATACCTTTTTTCCTTTCCATATAACAATGACTCAACTGGGAGAAAATGATGCAGGGTTAACCTTGAAAAAAATTATTGAACTTCTCTTAGCTTTAGTTTCTTCATCTGCAAAATGGGAACACTGTTACCCATCTGTTGGTGTTGTACAGGGTTTAAATGGGAAAGTAGGAGCTGGCCTGGAAGGAGTTCACACATGTGGACCTAATCAGATTCCACTGTTACAGAAAATATTAGTTTGAAAATTAAATTAAGGATATAAAAATATAATTAATCCCAGAGAGGCAAAGCCTTAATTAACTAGTATGGTCTCATTTGAAACAATCCCAGCCTCTGGATTAAAACCATGGGTGAGCACTGCCGGCATTTCTTAAGAGCTTTCATTTCGTACCTGAAACCTGGGGATAGAGGTGTTTTGGGAGTTCACAGTGAACTTCTCTTTTTATCAAGGAAAGCTCTGACTCACTGATTTGGAAACCCGGACGTCTCCCCACACATCACGGACTGCGATCACCATCTCTAGGGACTCAGGGTTCTAACTACCACAGACACTTAAAAAGCAGCTAATAATTCATCGGAATTTTTTACCTTCAGGCAAAAATAACCACAAGCATAGTCTCAACAGAACAGAATATTGTGAATGAAACTGAAATGATGCTGGCAGACGAGACTCGGACGGTTCGGGCACACTTCCCAATCGATCTGCTACTCGAAAGCACTGCGTTTTGGACCATTGCTTTTTATTATTGAAAACAGCACCCCTGAGGGCAGGGACGAGGACCAGGATAATTCCCTGGGGCACCGTCAGACTGTCAAGGGAAAGTGCACAATGAGGTAGGCAGGAGCAGGACTCTGGGACCCCATGGCCTCCTGGCGAACCCTGGCTCTGCCACTCACCAGTTGCGCAACATTGGAAACATCATTTTAACCCATGGGTCAAGATTTTAAAATTCTTTCCAGGGGATCCTAATGTACAGTGAAATGTAAGATGTATTATCCTGGGGCAAATTCTTTAATGTCTCTAAGCCTCAGTTTTTCCATCTGTAAAATGAGAGAATCGCAGCATATAATGTACCCCCATACACTGGTGCTGAGCCTGGATGAGATTATGAATATTCAGTGCCTAGCCTATGACTTGAGACACCATAAGGGATCAATAAACCTAAGCCTCTACCACCACTACCACCACCATCATCATCATTGTTGTCACCATCACTGTCATCACATCAGTAACAGCAGCATTGTTATTATTAGTGACTTCTTTACTGTCATCCTCACCATGACCATCACACCACCATCACTTCCATCACCACCATCACCATCATTACTACCATCACCACCACCACCACTATTACCACCTTCAACATCATTACCATCACTACCATCATTATCACCATCGTCATCACCATCATCATCACTGTCATCACCACCATCATTGTCACTGCTGTCATCTTCAACACCATCCCCACCACCACTACCACCACTACCATCACCACCACCATCATCATCACCACCATCATCATCACCACTGTCGTCATCATCATCCCCAGCATCACCACCACCACCATCACGATCATTGCCACCACCATCATCACCACCACCATTATCTACTTCTACAGGAGGTGCCATCGATTCCCTTAGGGAGCCCTTAGAATGCTTGGTACTCAACATGTTAGTCTTGAATTCTTGGTTCTTTTTTACATCCTTTGGGAAAAGTGAGTTACTAGCAATCTATAAAAAATCCTTATGGGCTAAAAATGTTGATTTCACTCCATTTAGGAAACAAATGTTTAAGTTAAACTTTTTCATACCATGCTACACGTACTGAAAATGTGCTGTTCATGATGGTGTGGGTGTCATGTGCTGTTCATGATGGTGTAGATATCTGCAGGTGTGGTGCTGCAAGCTTGCTCCTTATGTGAATTCACTTGGGGCCCTACGACCTGGGGTTGAAGAGGCCACCGACCACTTTCACAGAGGGGTGGCCTGAATAGGGCTGAAGGCAGTGTAAAGGCAGACAGAGCTCCATCAGCCATTCTGAGCATTCATGTAGGAGTAGGTCACCCACTATATCAAATTCTCAGCTTTGGATGAATTCTCTTTGCATTTGGCATGGAAGGTGGTAAGTATTTTCGGAGCTATTTTTCAGTTGCAGGCTTCAGTCTGCTTAGATAAAATACGCAGATTGAGCCTCGAACAGCTGTAGCACTCCAGAGTGGCTGGTATTTTGGTGGGCCTTATTTTAAAGTCTCCGACAGTTCAATCTCACTAAATAATTCAGCTGTTTAGGAAAAGCCATATGATCTTAAAATAAGTCCCTGAAGGTCAAGTATACAGGTTGAAATTTTATTTGTGTGTGTGTGTGTGTGTGTGTGTGTGTGTTGAGTAGCATTCGACAAAATAACAAAAACATCCCTTGTAATATCTCTTCCTTTACATCTTTGAATGAAATTACCAAATGCACATCGCTGGCTGTTCATTTATAAACATTCTACATCTTCTCCACGCATTTCTGGCAGAGTATTAAGCGAACATCCTGATTTCACTGTTCCCAATGAAGTTAGAGATTCTAAGGAACAATTTCAGAATGCGGCTCTAACTTGAGGTGTCACTGATCATTTGGAAAGCTCTTTGTTACATCTAGCCCAAGAAAATACAAGCCTCATATCAAGGAAAAGCTGAAGTATTGACTTTATAAATCTGTAAAGAAAAGGCAAAAAAAATGCCATGTAAAAGTTTTCCAGGACAAAACTGAATCTCGCTCATCCATCATCAGTTGTTTCAAGGTGACACGCAATCCAAGAGCAAAACATTTGCATCCAGAAAGATACTGGCCAAGGATTTCTTTGTGCTCATTGAAGATGGGTGTTGTGGCTAAATCATCAGATTGAGAGCTTTGAAATAGTTATTCATGGGGGTGGGAAGGTAGGAGTCGAGGTGCTCGGGTAGATCTCATCCAAACTCACGTGAAACCCTACATTCTTTGAGGCTGATGGGATGTTAAGATCTGTCTAGTTCATATGCCTCCTTGACCCATTTTACAGATGAGAAACCAAGGCCCAGAGATGATAAATCATGTGTGTCCATTAATGCATTCAATTGGTAACAAAATCAGAGTTAGGACAGAGGTGGCATTGGGGCATGGAGAGGACACACATCAGAGCTGGCCTGTGTATTCCTCCAACCTGGCTGACAAGTCTAGGTAGAGCCATTTTGGTTGTACACACAAAAAAATTGGGCTTCTACATTGTGATCTGACCCCTACTATGTGACCTGAGCCAAATCCCTCAAACTCTCTCAATTCTAAACCCTTTATCTATAATGTCCCACTACCAATCCCCACATCATAAGGATGCTATATTATTGAAATTCTACATTTATTTATATTTATTTTTTTAAGATTTTATTTATTTATTCGACAGAGAGAGATCACAAGTAGGCAGAGAGGCAGGCAGAGAGGGAGGGGGATGCAGGCTCCCCACTGATCAGAGAGCCCGATGTGGGGCTCGATCCCAGGACCCCGAGATCATGACCTGAGCCAAAGGCAGAGGCTTAACCCACTGAGCCACCCAGGTGCCCCTGACATTCTACATTTAAACATTCCCTGGGCAAAGTCTAGTATGCAGTAGTACTGAACAAAGGCGCATGCATGGACTCATCCCTTTTGATGCTCTAAAACATTCTCCCTTGGACAAAGGTGTAGGGAACCTAGATTTTCCAGAACTGATCATGAAATCTGCTTGGGTTCCGGCAGGCCCTCCCATACTCTGCAGACACGCCGCTCCCAGTTTTGTGGAGGAACACACAGGCGTTTGACCGTCCCACTGCTCACCAGCTCCTGGTGGCAGCCTTGACATCGGAGCCCTTCCAGAACAAGCAGGTGCCTAGCTAGGCGCTACCGGTAGTGGCAGCCCAACTCTGAAGAAGAGCCTGCAAACATTTATGATACATTTGTCTCATATATCGCAGGAGCTCTTCATATTCCTTTCTGAAAATTTATAAAAGACCAGTGACCAAAAAAGTGAGGAGTAGAAAGCACTCATGAGGCTCCTGGGTGCTCAGTCGGTTCAGTGGCCAACTCTTGATTTCAGCTCATGTCGTGATCTTGGGGTCGTGAGATCGGGCTCCATATCGGGCTCTGAGCTGAGTGTGCAGCCTGCTTGGGATTCTCTCTCCTTCTTCACACGTGTGCGCACGCTCTCTCTCTTTTGCTCTCTCTCTCTCAATAAATAAATATTAAAAAAAAAAAAACACCCATAATTCCACCACACAGTGAAAGTCATGCTCATATTTCAATAGAAACAGAAGTTTTATACAGATTTGACAAAACAGGTGCTGATGTTCCTTTGTCAATTTCAAATGCGTTGTGCAGTATCTCTCAAGTGGTTAGCAATCTTTTAGGTGGATGTGTACTATTTCACAATTCGCATATTCCGTTACTCATAGTATTGCGCAACGGACGGAGCATGATTACACACCAAGCAGAATGGGGAGGGGCAGCTGGTAGAACCAGACGGGGTAGACCAGATGACTAACTGCCATGGAGGCATCACCATTTAACTTGTTTCTTATTAAAAGCACATCCTTTTTAACAAACTGATTTTTCTGGTTATAGAAATACTTTTCTGATGAAAGAGCAGATAATAACATTGCGACGTGCATCTCTAAGTGAACTATGCGGTTGAATTCCTAGAGGTGTATCAAAGAATACACACGGGTTTGGGGAGGTTGATGCAGGGAAGGCTGGCCAGGGTATCCACCCTCCCAGTAGGTCATGGTCACAGTCCACGTTCCCTTCCTTGGCAAACACCTCCAGGTAGATAATTAAGGAAGGCTACACAGTCATGCTGGAAGGACACCAGGACTCCTCTCCTCCCCTTATGATCTCTCTCCTGACTGTGCCTTATCATAAGAGAAACTTCTAGTGCATAATTCCCTTCCCCCAATATAGTGAGTCCCCATTTTCACAGTGCAGGGGGCAACAGGAGGTAGGAATATTCTGGGGCTTGGCCTCTGCTTGTCTTTTTCAGATCTGCTACTAACTAAAAATTTATATGTGGGCAAGTCACTTCGTCCTGGTCAGGGCTGACTCTCCTCTGTGTAATGGAGAGGACTGAGTCACACCGATAATCAAGTACCTTTCAGTGTTATCAGTCTAAGAATCTATGGTTCTGTGTCCCTATAAGCCAATCCTACTGCATGTTTTTTTTTTTTAAGATTTTATTTATTTATTTGACAGAGAGATCACAAGTAGATGGAGAGGCAGGCAGAGAGAGAGAGAGAGAGAGAGAGAGAGGGAAGCAGGCTCCCTGCTGAGCAGAGAGCCCGATGCGGGACTCGATCCCAGGACCCTGAGATCATGAGCTGAGCCGAACGAAGGCAGCGGCTTAACCCACTGAGCCACCCAGGCGCCCCCTACTGCATGTTAATGACGAAAGCTTTGTTTCACTTCCAGTATCCCCTCTCCCCTCCCTCTACATTCCCCAACCATTTTCCATTCCCACACAGGGAAAATGGGAATTTTCTAGGATCGGAAATCATCTCAAGCTTTCTCCTCACAAATAAAAGCCATACCCCCTACCACATCCTCCCCGCCGGGGTCAGCCCCACTCTCCCTATTGGGTACTTTGTTGATAGAAAACCACACTGGTGTTCAAGCTCTTTTTCACTTAGAACCTTTGCAATGTCATTCCCCCTGCCTGGCATACATTCCCCCCAAGACCTCCCCTGGGCTAAGCTGTATGGGTGGTAGCCTCTGAAGTTGCTATTGTCTATGCCTGGAACATGCATCTCCGGGGTCCAGGTGGCATTAACTCTTCTTGCCTCAGCCATCGCTTCCTTGGAGAGGACTGACCTGACCACACCGATTCAAGCTGCCCCCCCCCGTAGTCACTCTAAACTATGCTCTTATATTATCTTCCTCTTTGCACTTGGCGCCAACCTTATCATGCTTTATTAATCTATTTTTTGGTAGAATATAAATTGTATTCGAGAAAGGACACCCGGGACTGACAACACTCACAAACAACGTGTTGGGTCACATGAGCAGGAAGAGAAAAGCAGCCGCTGGCATCCAGGAGCTGGCCTGGTACCATCAGCTAGATGTTGGCATTTGTCTGCTGGGAATGAACGGCTTTATAGAACACCACATGAGACACGGCCACCGTGTGACCACGATGGGTGAGCAAGGACAAAACATGGCCATTCCGCCATTGAATCTGAGCGTGGACCCCGTCCTGGCTAACGGGAATGATGGGTGCCTCTCTGATTAGGCTACTATGGCCCCTTCTTGCCCCGTCCAGAGATGGATTAAGATCCCAGGCACAGAATTAGCCTGGCTTCCCAACAGCATCCGGTTCAGAGCAATGCTCCACTTTTATGAACCTTCCCCCAAGGTGGCTAATATGAGCCCCAATTCTATAAATCTCTCTTAACAAGGGCACCCTATCGTTCCCCGTGGTATGCTCTCCCTCCCTGCAACGAGCAGTAAACCCACTTGTTTAACCACAGGTGTGTTTCTGGTGATCTCTAACTGGAGGGCAGGGACGGTGGGAAAATAATTATGAATAGCAGCTTCTTTTTCTCAAGTAACTGCCATGTGCCAGACACCACTCTTTCCAACAAAACAGCCTTGGACTGTAGGAATTAACTATTACTACTCGGATTTTAACGCTGAGGACATGGAGCTCAAATCCAGGAACTACCTTAGCAAGGTCACACAGCTATCAAGGGGAAGCTGCAGCTGGAATCATGCCTTCCTGACTTCAGATCTTGTATTTTTCTCATTATTGTGGTGTTCCTTCTTTTTCTCCTCCTTTAGAAACTACGTGCGGTGCTCTCAGCTAGTAATGAAGATACAGATGACAAATGTGTTGCCTCTACTAATTCTTCCACTTGCCATGATTACCATTCCTGATGGATATTCAGGTTTTCTTATAATAGTTTTTTTTAAAAGATTTTATTTATTTATTTATTGAGAGAGTAGGGGGAGAGAGAGAGCGTGTGCACAAGGCGGGGGAAGGGCAGAGGGAGAAGCAGACTCCCTGAGATCATGACCTGAGCTGAAGGCAGATGCTTAACCGACGGAGACACCCAGCCACCCCGATATTTCAGGTTTTCAACCCTCTGTGAAGGTTTGTATTTCGGATTTTGGCTCTTCCAACGCCACTGCCGTGTGGAGTTTCTGGCTTAGTCTCAAACATACAGAATATGCTCAGCATCGGAAGAAGTATTTTCAGATGATCGCCCTGCCATTTTGGGGAATACTATTGTGAAATGGAGAAAACATTTAAAAATACAGAGTTGTGGGAATGATAGCCTACATGCAGGCTTTAGTAGGAGAGCTCATTAGCTTTCTGTATTTTCTATTACTGCTTTTAAAATAATGTCTCCTGGCCGGGCGCCTGGGTGGCTCAGTCAGTTAAGGCTCAGACTCCTGCTCTCTGCTCAAGTCACGATCTCAGGATTGTGAGATCGAGCCCCTGCGGAGGGCTCCAGACTGAATGTGGAGGGACCTGCTTAAGATTCTCTCTCTTCGGGGTTCCTGGGTGGCTCAGTGGGTTAAGGCCTCTGCCTTCGGCTCGGGTCATGATCTCGGGGTCCTGGGATCGAGCCCCGTGTCGGGTTCTCTGCTCAGTGGGGAGCCTGCTTCCTCCTCTCTCTCTGTGCCTGCCTCTCTGCTTACTTGTGATCTCTCTCTGTCAAATAAATAAATAAAATCTTAAAAAAAAAAAAAGATTCTCTCTCTTGGGGCACCTGGGTGACTCAGAGGGTTAAGCCTCTGCCTTCGGCTCAGGTCATGATCTTGGGGTCCTGGGATCAAGCCCTGCATTGGGCTCTCTGCTCAGCAGGGAGGGAGTTCCCCTCCAGCCTGTCACCTGACATCTGCATGAGCTGGCAATCACTGCTGGAGTGGTCTGCTAGTATCATAGAGCATGACAAAAACCAAAGACCAAACATTTTAGTGTGTCTGATTCTAGAACAGCCTTCAGGACAAGTCCCTGACGCTCTTCACTGGGCAGCTTCATACAGCAATCCAGGCTCTCAGATGTGGATACAGGGTACCTCTAGGGCCACCGTGGTATTTTGAGCAGAGTGGAAGCAGGGTTTGGGGGGCACCATCAGGTATCTGTTTCAGAGGCTGCCCTAGCGGCAGGGGGAAGCGGGCTGCAGGGAGACCACTGGTGGGGCAGACAGCTTCAGAGGGTGGGAATGTGCCCCTTGGTTGGATGGAGATGGGAGCAGGTGGGAGACACAGAGGAGCAGACATGATGGGACAGGGGCACTGCCCACTATCTTGGAGGGAGAAAATGCGTTTAATAGAATAAATACTGTTTATTTGATCTTAAGTCTAGGTTCATCCCCACATTGATTTCTACCTTTGTTGTTGTTAGGACACTTAACTGGGAGATCTCACTTCTTTCCAAATGGAAAGGTGTACCATCGGTATCGTCAGCTATGGGCGTAATGCCGAGCAGTAGGTCTCTGGAACTTACTCACTTTGCAGAACTTGAATTTTGTACCAGCAGAAAAGAAAGCCCCGTTTTCCCCTCCTGCCCCCGGCCCTAGCAACCATCACTCTGCTCTCTGCTTTAGGAGTCTATTTTTGATATAAGTACAATCGAGCAGTATTTCTGTCTCTATGAGACTGGCTAATTTAGCCTGGCATTCCATCTTCCAGGTTTAACCCCTTTGTTATACACGCCAGGATTTCCTTCCTGGTCAAGGTTGAATAGTAGTCCCTTGCGTACATACACCACGTTTTCTTCATCCATTCATCTGCTGATGGATATTTAGTCCCCAGTGATTACAGACCAGGGCATATTATACTGAGTGGGTCCAGGGAAAGCGGGAAAAGGGGAAATCAAGAATGCCCTCTTCTCTGGTTCTCTGGCTTGGTGTGTATATTGGAGAACCATAAAGATAGGTGGGTCACTGGATGAAGCTTTTATTTTACTAATCAAACGTGTAGATTAAGCTGAACATGTTCCCTGTTCTAAGTGCTTTATGGATATTAACTCATTTTGTCGTTATTACATCCCCATGAGTTAGGGACTATTGTTTTCCCATCTGACACATGAGCAAACCGAGGCATAGGGGGAGGGGGTCAAGTAACTTGCACAAGGTCACACCGTCAGTTAGCAAGAGTTGGCTTCCAGAGTCTGCGCTCTTAACCACCACACATTCAGCACCTTGGAGAGTAACGTCAGGCTGACCTCCTGACCAAGGCCAGTATGCTGGTGGGGAAGAAATAGGACCCAGCCCCCCTCAAGGACAGCCACGGGAAAGTTAGTTTTATTGTTTTGACTTTGATTTAATTTGGTCCCAAGCACCACAATCAGGAAAGTTTCATCATCCTAGTATCTTACATTAAAAAAAAAAAAAAAAAAACCAAAAAAGGTGGTGATTTTCTGATGGAAGGTCTGATAGAGTTTTAAACATAATTATTTTAGGCCTGTTTATCCATAGAGAGCCCTACCCACGGCACACGATGATTTATCTCTATGGATTAAATGTCACAATTGAGGAGCTCTGGTCTAAATCATACATTCACGGCAGACCTTGAAAGTCTCTGGAAGGTCTCCCAGTGGCACGCACCAAAGTCAACCAAAGTTTTCAAACTTCTCTTTTTATTATCATGTAGCTGAGCTTACACACAGAATATGTTATTCAGTATATTACAGTTTGATAGGCATTTAAAGGCATGAAGTTCTTCTAAAGATCCAACATTATGGGCCCAGCTTAGTGTAACAAATTCACCATTGGATTATCAACCTCGGGCTTTGCAAAAAAGCATGACAGCTTCCAAGACAAAGAAAACAGCTGAGTACTTGGGTATGTTGCTATTCATTGTCTGACACTTAGAGTCCAAACATAATGTGCATCATGCATTGTGCATCATTGTAAATCCCAGCACGGGGGGATATAGGCAGTGAAATTGCTCCCAAATGAAATAACCAATGAAATGGATTTTCAGGTCAAGAGCATTGTTACATTCTTTCTAATAGTTTTTAATTTGGTAATAGCCCCTCTGGTAATCTCTAGAGCAAGTCTTCTCAACATGGGCACTATTGACCTCTGGGGCTTGGTAAGTCTTTGTATCCTGTGTGTGGTAGGACACTGAGCATTGTCTCTGGTCTTCACCCACTAGATGCCTGTGGCACTCCCCAGTCATGATAACCAAAAATGCCTCTAGACACTGTCAAAAGAGTCTCTTGGAGAGGGCAAGGGGAGGCAGGAAAATCACTCCAGGGTAAAAGCAATGCTCTAGAATATTACTATTCAGTGGGACTGGCTATAAACCATGTTCAGTGAAGGATTACCACTGGGGTCTATGAGACTACATGTTCACGTATTTAACAAGTATTTACTGAGGGCCTGTCGTAAGCCAGGTGAGGTGAAAGGTTCGGTGGAAACAGCAGTGAACAAAATACAGTGAACGTGGGGTATAACTTAAGGATGGGGTCAAGGTTGATTTCATGATTTTGATATTTCTTACAGATAAGATTTGTAACTACTCAAAAGAAAAAAAACTAAAACAAAGTAGAATACTTAGCAAAGAAGCTTATTAACAGATGTAGTTTTTTTCATTAAATGGTATAGATGAGGTGAGGATCTTCACTATGCCTCCACCCCTTATAAATAAATATATATATGTGTGTGTGTATTTCATACACACACACACACACACACTCTCTCTCTCTCTCTCTCTCTCTCTCTCTCTCTCTCTCTCTCTCATTCTTCCCAACAGAGAGCAGAGAGCTCAGCTGTGACAAGGAACCCCAAAGAAAACAGAGAAGTTTCTCTTTAATATAAAATTCCGCATGCAGACATTTCCGAGCTGGTGTGGGACCTTTGATCTTTGATCTTCATGCGGACCCTTCATGCCCTAGGGGGCTGCTTACGTGCTCACCTTCTTGCCCACATGTCACCCAACAGCAAGGAAAATGAGAATTCAAGCAGAATGACAAGGGATAAGCTACAGTGCTTTTGAACTGGAGACTCCCTGGAAAGAGCCATGTGGCCATTGGCCCAGACTCAGTCCTCTGACCACATCTGGTTGCAAGCGAGGCTGGGAAATGTAGTCTTTGCTCTTGGTGGCCATAGGCTCCAATGAGCTTTCTAGTCCTCCAGGGAAAGGGGAGAAGAGATTGGAAGACAAGCAGCCACTTCAACACCAGTCACCCAGAGGCATTTCCATTTCCTCCACTTTGTCCTCTCCATTGATATCAGCTACCCTGGAGTTTTGAAGAATTCGTGTAGTACCACCTCTTCTAAGAACACCAAATACTCTTGATCTGAAATTCCATTCCATTTGTATGCCTGTGGATGCTTGATAACCAACTTTTCTTTGTTGGAGATGGGAGGTACACAACCTGACTTTTTAAGTTCACCAGTTTCTGTGGCATAAATACCCTCACAGAGGCCAGTTGGTTCCAAACTCCCAGGATGTCTGATGGTGTTATTGGGAAGAGACACACACAACAGGCTCTCATGACCCGGTGCAAGTGGGCTTCAGCCCAACTTTGCTTATGAGGAAATACTCAACACTGTGTCTGGTACAAAGTAAATGTTGCATAGCTAATTTTATTAAAGAATTAAAAATACATGATACCCACTGATGTCTCATTCGTTCCCCACAGATTTATCGAGTGGCCTATTACAGGCCAGGCCTAGCTTTGCCACTTACTGGAGGTGAAATGGTAGACAGAAATGACAAGATTCCTACCTTCTCACCATAGAGTTTACACTAAGGTTAGGAAGCCCAATAAGCAACCAGTGACAAGAGGAAATGTAGAAGGACGACAGGGAAAAGCAGAGGTATTTGCCCTCACCCAGGGGCACAGCCAAGGTTTATCGGCTGAGCTGAGTCTGGAGGGTGACCAAGAGTCCCTTAGACTTGGATGTGAGCTACAGGGAACAGCATGTTGGCAGAAGGAACCATGTGAATGAAGAGCCCACAATAGGGCAGCGAGAGCATGGCATGTTCAAGGAATGCCAGGCTAGAGGGCAGTGGGCCCAGGAGAGTGAGATGATGTAGGGTGAGAAAGAAACCAGTGGTCAGACCATGTCATGGTTAGACACTCGCTTATAGTTCAGAAGCACTAAGGAGCCCCTGAAGGCTTTGAAGGGAATGCCATGACATAATGTTTGGGAAAAGGATTGCTCTGCCTGCACCAATAAGGGGGAGGGGCTTAACAGATGCAGGTATGCCAGATATGAGGCTTTTTTAATAGTTCAAGAGAGAAATGATGGCGTATGTGTGGCTAGGGTGGTGCCAATGGACATAGGAAGAAACGGACATGCTCCAGACATATTAAGGGGTGGCACCAATAAGTCTGGGACATTGGAAGGCTCTGGGCCAAATACTGGAAAGGGCCTGTGTATCTGATTACGGTGCGGTTACTTACTTTGAATACTCGTTGGCTCCTGGGGTCTTCTATTGAGTTTGGGATTAAGGGAGTGGACAAGAGGGTCTAAGTTAGATTTTGAGCATATGGACTTGAACCATTTGATATTTTGATGATCCTAGAGAAAAGCATTCATACAGATAATCTCCACCATACTAGTGGGGAAGTTAGCTCAGAGCCCATGCCATACAGCTAGTGAATGGCAAAGCTGGGACTTGAACCCAGGTCCTACAACGTGAAATTCTGTGGTCTTCCCATGATGTCACAAAAGTGCTAATAGGGTCCACCTTGAACCTGTGGCAGAGTAAGTTTAGTTACTGGAAAATCCTCATTAACCTGAGCTGCAAGGTGGGACCTCAGTTTATGTACAGAGTGGACTGGGATATTAATGATGCCCCTTCAAATTGCTTTGAACGATTTCTTCTGCACTGGACTAATGAGCCCTGCACTGCACTTCTGGGAAACCTCTCACCTTGTAAAATAAAGCCCATCAGATCATGCTCTGAATATTAACCTTGCTAGAAAGAAAAGAAAAATAAGCAATAGAAAAGATTGATCCCCCCCACCCCCCATGCAAAGAAAATGCTTTTCAATGAGGCACTAAGTGTAATTCATATTTTTAGATTAAGGGCATGTTTTTTCACTGGGAAAAAAATCATTGCAAAGTATTGCCAATATCATGATGCCAAGTAATAAAGGCATTTAAACACTCTCATCTCCTGCATGGTCCTTGCATAAACCAGTGTAATGTGACGCGACAGGAGCTAATGGTATATTCAAGGAATCTCCATCAGCCTAAGTTTGCCATATTTGTCATCATGTTGACGCTGCTGGACTTGGGAGGGCTCCCCTTCTCTCTTGCCAGGCTAATGAATCATCTGGCAGCAGAGCTCCTGGATTGATGATTTATGGGAGAAATCACACCTGGTCCCTGACCTAATGAAAATGGAAGCGAAGAGCTTCTTTCAGTCGTAGGCAATGAAGCCAACACTCTTTGGTAAAATTAGCAGGTGCATGAAGAAAAACAATGCATGATCTTATCTATCCTGGGTCAGTGTGGTTTGCCTACTGGTTGTATGTTTTTGCATCAAGAATGTCAGTCTGTTCACATAGACATCACAAATCTTTTTTTTTTCCCCTCTGGCTGACTCATTGGGTCCACTTGACAAGCCTAAAGAGAAGGCAGGATAAATTCTACTTCTCCCATTGTACAGATAAGGAAGGTAAGGCTCCAAGATAATAGAGAACCAAGTGATCATCCCATCCAGATTAAGAAAGGGGCCAGCACTGACACTCAGAGCTACCCCTTTCTGGTCTCAGCACTCCTTGCATAAGTTAAATTCCAGGACGGCAGAGACTTGGTTTACTTTTGCTCCTTGGTATCTGCAACATAGTAGGTGCTCAATTAATATTTGCTGATGGCTTCTCTGTGCCTTTCATTCCCTGAAGTGTGGTGCAACACAGCTTCAAGGGAATTGGAGAGCAGCATACCAAGACTTCCCACAGTCATGGATAAGTGACATCGTTTCCTTAGCCCTTGGTTCCTTTTGTGCAAAATGAAAATAATCCTTACCAGCCCCAACCGTGAAGAGGAGCCATAAGGATCAAGTCAAATGGGACAAAGAGGGCTTTCTTCAAATGGTACACATTTAAGGTGTCCCATTTTTAAGTGCTTTAAAGGTGAACAAAATACCCTCAGTGACTTGTTCGTTCCTCTTGACCAGCTATCCTGCTTCCTGGCTGTGTGTGAGATGCAGCTACAGAGACCCAGCTGCCTGTGTCAGGGAACATTGGTTTCCAGAACTTTCTTGGGGGTCTTTGGGCTGCTTATGGCATTCATATGAGCCTCAGAGCTATACCTCTTTTCACCCACAGTCAGAGTGACATATGGGGACACGCACCGGTCCCCACTCTTATCTTTGGAGTTGTACCATTTGGGGCACACTTCTTAGCCTTTCTCAGCCTCAGTTTCCCCATCATGATAAAGGAATACCAAGTACAACTCAGGCAGGTCATAGGATTAGATAATAGTAGCACACGATGTAAACAAATTCTGTGCCTGGAACAGCATGAACGATGACCACAATGACCACTACAGCTACTGATGTTCTGCCTATAGATCTGCCTAGCCCAGCAGATCATTTGACAATTCATTTCCTTTCATTCAGCATGCATGTCAACCTGATGGATAAAACAGAGCTCCAAGTGAGTGGGATCCCAACTGGCTTCCAAGCTGTGTTCACTGGGAGTCATACATTTCCAAATGAGGGAGTGGATTATACCCACAATCTGACCATTTCTCATCAGCAGTCCTGGCTGTGCTACAGCCCAAGGGACTAGCCTTTGGGTCTGGGCTTGATTACAGTAGCCTCACTGGTTTCCCTGCTTTTGTCCTTGCCTCCCTCTTCAGTCTATCTCTCAACACAGTGGCTAAAGGATCACATTAAAACATAAGTTAAACCATGTCCCTCCTCTTTGAGAAGCTCCAATGTCTCTCCATGTCAGTCAGAGTAAATCCAAAGTTCATACAATGACTACAAAGAACTCCATGATTTGCACACCTCTGCTCCATTTCCTCTCTGCCACTACCTCCTCCCATAGTGCTGGGATGAATAAAGCAAGGAGACAGGAACCAGATAAGGAGATAAGGACACAGGACCAGAACGGTGAAAGAGCTCCGACTCATGTTTGCCCTGGGACAGCTTAGTTGCTCAATCAAACGAACTAACAATGGAAAGAACCATTGTTTAGATGAAGTTGACAAGAAGAGTCTGATAATCGTTTTTTTTCTCTCCAAATATCTGGAATATGGAAGACGAAACCACTAAGTAGAAATGTGACCAGGAGGTAGGAATATAGGAGTTTCAGATCAATGTTGATGAAGAATCTTCCTACAACTTCAACTGACAACGAAAGGAATGAACTCCTTCATGAGGAAGTAAATTACCCACCATTGGAAAGATTTAAGCAGAGACTGGAAAATTACATCGGCAAAGATAGAAGCAAGATTTTAAACATCAGAAGACAGATAGAATGAGAATATATTTAATTTCCTGCTCCTGACAGTCTACTAGTTGTAATACTAAAGAAAGGGGGAGATAAGAATCAACTGCTTTAGCCCCAACAATTAGACAATAACAAGAGAGAGCACATCATCGTGGAATATTGCAAAGGTACTACACACAGAGCTCTCAGCTTGGACCATGTTACTGAAGCAAAATAGGAATTCCTTAGAATGGTAAACCAAAATCAGCCACCTTCTTGTTGGCTCACCATTTGAGGGTGAGTTTAGGTGGGGCAGAGTGAGAGATCTGAGACCACTACCCCAGGGGAGAAGTAACTGGGGGCCAATCCTAATTGAAGAAAAGGGAATTGTTCTAATCACCAAGGGACACACTAGGTTGTCTGGCAGGAAACCAGGTCATGTTCTTTTATTTATTTCCCTTATGCTCCTTCCCCTCTCGTTTGGATCTTCTTCAGTGCTGTATGTGAATGTGTGACTGTATGACTGTATGTGTTCCTCTCTTGTCTTTGAGTGTATAATTCAATGGTTCATCCAACCACTATGACAGCTGGTCTACTCGGCACCTGGCATGGATACAATGATGAACAAACTCCAGCCTTCAGAAACTGGTTATCAAGAGGAAAGATTCCATAAAGAACCCTATTGTGTTCCACCCTAGTTAAAGAGGGCTCAAGAGACCAGCCTTTGGACGGATCATGGAAAATGGGCCATTCCTCCCATAAATGAGAGAACTGTGGGGTCATGAAGTAATTTGACCTTAGGTAATGGAGAGCCTTCTCTGAGAGCTGTGTCTGCCCTAGTCTTCTGGAGAGTACTGAGAAGTCACAAAGGACCCAGACTGCAAAACTCTGTCCCATTACTAAGTATGCGCATGCCAACGCCATATTCTCAAGTGAGAGACTCTGCATATCCTTCCTTCTGCAATGATCTCACTGTGAAAAGAAGAAAAGCCTCTGGGAAATACATTGAGAGCATATATTTGTGCCCCTTAACAGGCAAACTGATGGTAGAACAAATCCCTAGAATTGTTTACTAAGGATAAATGCAATGGATTGGTCCAGCTCTATGGTTATTTTAACAAATAAACCAAGAATAGTGGCTGAATGCATTGGAAGATAGGGAGATTTGAAACAACCGATTTAACCTGAAAACAACAAAATCAATGCACCAAATAGAATTCCCCTAAAACAAACAAATGAGTATGTGTAGCTTGTTCCACCAACAAACAAAAGCAAGAAGAGAATATCAAGCAGATGTAGAAACTCGCCTGTTCCCTTGTCTTACAGACTGATTTCCAATATGTCTACTTATTTCTCATTCAGTCAGCAAATATTTTTGAACATCTCACACACCTCCTAGGTGCTAAGCCCTGGAAGTTCTGGTCTTGTAGGTTAGTGCTTATTTTCCTGGTTTCTTCAAGGAGTTATTTAACAAGGCATTACAAATCATGACCTATCACTGTCATCTCTATACCATGCAGCACTTTTTCAAAAGCAGAATTCTATCCTCTGATTTGACAACATCATAAGAAAACCTTGGTGATGAAACAAATAAACCCAAAATTACCCCAAAAATATTGAAGTTAAAAAAAAGAAATCTAACCACTGAGGTCAAACTAATGGAGACTTACAGTGTGTTTCTAATGCTTTTAAATATAAAAAATGAGTTTCCCATAGTAGCCAACTGTTTTTGCTTCCGGCTTGTTTATGGTGTTTCTCAGGCACTGAATCCCCTCGAGACCCATGGAAGGTCATACCAAGCCCAATAATAAAACTCAATTTTCCCCCTCACAGGATAAATATGAGTAGCCCAAATGGGGCACTTTCCCCCTGTGAAATGTGGATGCCTAGCCACTGAAGCTTTCAGATTAACCTCATAAGCACGAATGAATCTGCTCTGTGTCATGGACAAATAGGAAATACCCCAGAGTGCACTTCTTTTGAAGGCTTCCGTTTGGGCCAGAGGGATTGACCAGAGGCTTAGCTATAGATCACCCTGGCCCTTCTGTCACCTTTCACAAATGAAGGGACACAAAGCGGCCAAAACTGCCAAAGACTCGTGACAGGCTCTAAGAAAGAGGTCATGGTCCTGAAAGGAGCCGTGGAAGCATAACCATTAATGTTCTTAGACGAGTAGATGTTCCTATCATTACAAATGAGGTCCCAGTCAACTGGATGGAAAGAGGTGGAGGGGAGATGCCTCTGAGTACGATCGCTTAACTTCACGCAGGTCTGGCTGGAGTTGGGATCTCGAGGGTGCCAAGGGCCACTGCCCCGCATGCCTGAGCATGTCATCTGTTGGTGTTGGCACTCTGTAGGAGGTTCCTACGGCTGCACATAATCTTAGTGTCTTAGAACAACTGAGATTTATTGTTTTATTGTTCTAGAGGTCTGAAATCTGAAATGGGTCTTATGGGAGCTAAAATCAAGGTGGCCGTAGGGCTGGCTCCTTCTGAAGGCTCTAGGGGAGAACCATTCCTTGCCTTTTCCAGCTTCCAGAGGAGGCCCACATTCCTTATGGTGTTATCACTCTGACCTCTGTATACACTGCCACATCTCTTTCTCTGACTTTGACCTCCATATGTCCATCTTATAAGGATTCTTGTGATTATGCTGGGCCACCTGGGTGATCCAAGATTACTATCCCCATCTCCTAACCCTTAACTTAATCACATCTGCCATCGTTTTAGCCATCTAAGGTAATATATTTACAGATTCTGGGCATTAGGACAAAAGCACATTTGAGGGACGATTATTGTGCCTATCACACTTCAAGAGCAAGGAGGGAGAAAACAGATGGGTTATGTTAATCGGGAGTTTAGATTTGATAGGAAAATGGGAGGGGCTTATGGTCAATGAGGGCTTAGGGGAAAATAGAGACAATCAATGACTCTAGAATACAGTGAGCCCAGGAGGCTGGGAGATGAGCAAAAGGGGTGTGTGTGTGTGTGTGTGTGTGTGTGTGTGTCTGATGGAGAGAGAGGGAGAGAAATATCTTGATATTTTGATAAAGTTGAAAAGCTGATTCAGTGGGGGGAAGAAAAGGGATAAACAGAGGTGACTGTTCAGGAGGAGATTAGGGTGGGAGATATTGGAGGTGGGATATTAACAAGGTCTAGGATATGAGCCCATGAATTGTCTGCTCTAGTGAAAGGAAGATAAATACCACTGGCCCAATGGAAGTCAAGAACGTGGTCCTTTGAACCACAGGCTGAGATCACCCCAATGAAGAAAGGAGAAAGGGTAGACGAGGAAACTACGAGCCAGGACCCAGAGGTCTAGAATCTCAATGAATAGATGAGAAGAGAACTGGCAGCCAGGAGGTATGGAAATAGTATAATCACACTGCATGATCTTCAGACAAGCTAATGAAAGAGTTTGATAGAATAAAGTTTCTTCCAAGGGAGCCCTGGGAGTGTCGACATTGCCTCTTAGTTTTGAAAGACTGGGGCTGAGAGGATGGGAGAAGGAACCAAGTCCACTTGAAAAGAAAAATGTAAAGTTTTCTCTATTCCACTTATTTTATATTGATATTGTATTTTTAAGAACTTGTTTGTTTTACAATAGAAGGTGAGCTTCATGAGGAGAGTTCAATGTTGTTTATGTAGTGCCTACGACAGGGCTGGGCACGTATTGGATCTTTTACAACTTGAATGAATGAATGAATGACTGCCAGAAACGGAAGGAAGAAAAGAAAGGAAGGGATAGACAGATAAATAGATTCAGGCGAGTTGGGGAAGGGTTAGGTTTCTCTAAAGGTGAGAAGAAAGGATGTATTCTAGGGGTTGACTGAAGACAGAAGGAAGTTAAGAACAGAAAGTTACAAAGGCAACAGAGGAAGGGATTAGCAGGAGGGAGCGATGTTTCCTGCGTGGGAATTATCTGAGGGAGTGCAATCTAGGTGAGGACACTGTAACCAGCCACCCTTCTCTGCAAGTCCCTGAGTCCTGGGAGCTTGTTTTATTCAGGAAATGAATACCTGGCAGAGAGGGGACAGCAGGGCAAGTGGCTGGTTAATGGGGAAGAATCCTGAAGAACTCCAGACTGGGCTGTCATTCCCAGGCAGCTTTAAGCGACAGCCGATGACCATCCTTCTGGGATGTCCTCAGACAAAATCAAACATGGGCTGAAACCAGTATTCGATGTCATCTGGGGACTCCTTTCAATTCCTAAATCATCGAGTGGCCAAAAAGACATCTTTCCCCTTCCTCCCAATTTACACTCCAGCTGTTTCATTCACTTTAATGACGGGAGAGGAGAATGACCTTTTGCAAATATCACCCACAGCTTGGAACTTGATCAGGTGATCGGTGGATCCACAGCTCTTACTTGACCTGGGCCGTAGACACGCAACGGGGTGATGGCAGACCTGAGCCACTCAGGGCGGAGGAGTGGCTTGTTGGATTAGTCTGCTATTACTATGGCAACTTTGAGACTTCCGTTGCAGGAATAGGTTAAACTCACCCAAGGTTTGCGTTTGAATGAACCAAGTGTCCATGAGGATGTTGCACTAATGAATCAGACTGAATCCTTCTTTGTGTGTAAATCAGTGGCTGTGTGGGTATAGGGCTGTAGAACAAAGGGACGGTGTACGAGCCAGGGAGAGCTGTCCAATCAACCTTGGGATTAAAATTGGTCTCCAACTGATACAACGGCTTCGTCTGTAACATGCGTGAAATAATTATAATTGAGAGGGAAAAAAATCAGACATGACACGAGATTTCGAGAGCATTTGTCTACAACCAAGGATGATTTTTTTTTCACTCTTGCAAAATTTTTGAAAATGTTTTTTGAAAATGTTTACTTTGTTCCTTTTTATCTTTGCTGGGCCTTCGTGATAGTTCCAAAACGAAGAAAATAGCCAAATAATATTAATATTTGTTTCTCCTAGTCCGGACAATACGCCACCCGGCAGTGCCTCTAATTACAGCAGCTTCAGGAAGAAATGGTGAGCGAGAGAGGTTTCCGAAGTGGGGGTTGTGGTCGGGGCTACCGCAGCCCAACTGGCTTGTGCAGCTGGAATTAATGGACGGAGGCTCCAAGGATGCTTCTGCGATGGAGCTCTGGGCCACAACAGACACAGAGCAGATGGTAATCCTACGAGTAAGAGGGAGGGTGGCGTATAGCAAGTCTTCAGTCCATATTAAATTTCCTTCCCCTTAACTGTCTCATTCCCATCTTTTACTTGCGGGTACCTTGTGGTACAAACATGGTGCCCAGCCGAGTCCCAGACTGCCTTAGGATGATGAGAAATGGGGGCGGGCAGGCCGCATTCACGCGCCTCCTAATCTTGATTTCTCTGGAGTCCCTGCAAAGATGGTCAGGGACGCCCCAGGGGCCACCGGAGGATGAGCAGAGGGGTTCGTGGATCTCTCAACCCCTAAACAGAGAAATATATTTTGACCCAATGTATTGATTAGGGCTTCGTATACAATCATACATAATTAAGAACTGCACGGTCATAGGTACTGGGCTATGAGGGCAATAGGTGTTTCTGGGGGGTATTTCTAACCCTGTTCTCCAGGGAGCTGTGCAGGCAGGCCTGTGCAGTTGTAGGGATTCTGAAAATCGTTTTTTTTTTTTTTTTTAAGTCAGTTTTAAACTTTTATTTCAGACTTTTTTAAAGGTTTGTCCCACCCAGGCTTCCGCTCCTCCCCCTCGTCCCCCCCCCCCCCCCGACTGACAGGGACACCTGTCTTTCCTGGTGAATTGCCCTCTGGGAAATCAGTTCTAAAAGATGAAGGGTCTAGGATTACAGGCCTTTCCGCCTAGAGGCAGAAGACAGATCACTCAGTCACCGTGCTGTTGGAAGAGTAAGGAGTGAGTTAGTTCCTTTAGGCTTTTTCCTCTTTGTGTTTTCCTAAGAATCAAATAAAAGGAGAACTTTCAATAATGACTCAGATAAAAGATGCTCTCTCGCGCCAGCACTTACGGGTCTTGTTGAAAGTGCCTGCGCTGCTTTAGAAACTGCTGAGAACTTGCATAATTCTTAAACTTTCCCCATCAGCAAGGAAGAGGAAACAAAATAGATTCTTGGGGGACCCCTGTTACTTCTAGATGCAGGGTGAGAACAGCAGAAAAGAAAAGAAGAGCAAAGAAAAGAAAAGAATTGAAAAACCTGTTTCCAAGGAATTTGGGGTCATATGTAAATCTCCTGACATATTCTGAACTGAAGAATGAAAAAACAAATGAAGCTTTATAGAATGTGACTTCTCCACATTTAATGTATTTTTGTAACCCTGGCCTCCCGCACAGAGCCGGACACATAACGGGCATTCAGGAAATGATTGCCAAATTCCCAGTCCGTGTCCTCATCCAACATTTTCCGTGTGTTTCCTAGGTTCCAGGCACTATTCTAAGCATTTTGCTTATATTACCACACAAATCCTCAAAGGAGTCTTATGAAAAAAGTACCACTATTATCCTCCTTTCAAAGGTGGAAAACAAGGGCTCAGGTATATTCAGGAACATTTCCCTCCTCTTCCACGCCCCGCCCCCATCCTTCTTCTCAACATTCATTGGGCACCTGTATTTCTAGGTACTGTTCTAGGCAAGAGGATGTGGCAGTGAACAAGACAGACAAAAGCCCCCACCGTCACGGAGCTCACATTTCAGTGGCCGAGACCAGTCAGTGAGCAGGTCGTTGACTGAGGACTTGCACCCAGAGAGTCTGAATACTATGCAAACGACATGGAAAATTATAGCCCAGCGCCCTTCCTTAGCTATTTCGAGATGTGTTCTTAGTGGAGTAGGAATTCTTGTTGGGCAGTTTAGGACATCTCTGCCTAAAAAAGCATCTGAAATGTGCCTTTGGATGAGTGGAGACTGGTTTTGTGTCACTTCCTACCACATGTTCTGTATATTCTAGTGGTGACTATTTCAAGATCCCAAGAAAGATGTGTCTTGAACGAACGTGACAGCTGGTCTTGGGGCTTGAAGCTTTGAGTCTGTGGTCACTCAGGAGCCGTATGACTGAGCTCCCTTTGCCATGCATTCCTCCCCTGGACAGTGGGCAAGTTAAGTCCCACTTTACTGGAGTTTTATACAGATTAACTGAGACAGTGTCTGCTGCTGTGCCATTACTGGACTCCGCTCTAGAAAATCTCTGCATCGTAATTCCGATGGAGGGATGACTGAAGGAGAAAATCTTGTTCTGTTTCCCAGTTCCTCCCCGATGTCAACACAATAGTCTTGGAACCTTGTCCTCACGGTCTTTGGCAAACAGTGAGAGGAGAAAACATCCTAAATTCATTCTACTCAGGAAGTCTAGGTTTCCAAAACAGCCCCTCTAAGTCCTGGCATCTCCACTTGCCCTGTAACCTCATGAAAAGCGGTGAAACCAGCTGACATCTTTTTCTCCCCCCCTTTCTGTCTCTCTCACCACCATATCAAGTCCTGCCACAATGACTACCTGCGGTCGATTTGTCAGGAATTCTGGCCTTGCCACCCGCCACATGCATGTATTCAGGAGGTCGTTGCATTGACTGTTTTTGGTCATGACTTCCAGTCCTTTTAATAACCAACTTGTCTAGGAGGAAGTGGATGAGATTGAGAGCAGTCATGTTACGATGCCCCAGGACAGAAGTTAGTGAATCACTTGTTCTCCAGTGAACGGTCTCATATATATTTTTCTCCTTTCTGACCCTATGTCCTTGTTTTCTATTTGGACTTAGAAACAAACCTCAGCTCTCCCGTGAAACACTGAATGATGAGGTCACACTGAATTTGTCTGGCCCCCAATTCTCTCCCTAGTCACCAGCTCCCTGCTCTGGTCTCTGTGCTCTCCCTGGTTCATGGGCCACAAACGGCTTACCAGATGACCATCAGGATTAATACAGTCCTGCGTACAACCCTGACTCCATGTTTCTAACATTTATGAACATGCCACTTGGATCAAATATCAACTTGGTTATTATCCCCAGGGGCACCGTGGAGAAATGCAGTGATGAATAAGACGGACAAGATACTTGCCCTCCTGGTAGCTACATTCCTGTGGGAGGAGACAGATAACAAACAAATAAGCAGAAAAAAATATCAGATAGGTACATGGAGGCCCGTGTAAAGAGTTAAAATGGGATGATATGGAAGAAGAGAGTAACAAGTGTTGTCGTTTTCTATTAGATGGTATAAAAGTAAGGACCCAGAGGAAATCTGTGGCACACTCAAACAGGGATACATTGGGAGAAGCGTATTAGGAGACTATATGTATGTGGGCAGAATACAGGGAAAACACAAGGTCTGGTTAGTTATCATTCCAGAATCTGACGGAATGGTTATCAGAAAAGAATGGGAGGAAGGGGCCAGGGAAGAGGGGGGAGAGAGAGAGAGGAGAAAGAAGGAGGAAAGAGAAGGAAAAGGAGGAGGAGGAGGAAGAAGTGGAGGGAGGGATAGACAGGGACAAGGGAAAGCTGCTGGGTAGCGGCCATGACCTGTCATTAAGGGACAGAGCCAGGCAGCAGTGACTCCACAGGGATAAAGCTAGGGAGAAAGAAGGGCATTGACCTCAGTCTCATTTCTCCCTCGCATCTCCCGCTGGCACTCCTTATTGGCTGAACACCACAGGAAGCCAGAGGCAATGACAATGCAGACAAGTCACCCTCCTGGAGAACCTAACAGGGTCACCAAGGGTGGAGAGTGAATCTAGAGGGAAAATTTCCAGCACATGTAGCTAAGGTTTCCTGTCTAATAAGATACTTAAACTGAGGCCTCAATGACAAGGAGGCCAGCAGGCAGATATGGGAAGGGAGAGTAGAGGGAGGCCGAGGGGACACCCAGGGCAAGGGCCCTGGACCACGGTGCATTTCGTGAGTGCGACAAAGAACACATGGGTGCAGGGAGCTTATAATAGAGGGAAGACTGATGACTGGGAGGTCGGCTTCTGAGCAACTTGGCAAAGAACATTTGCTTCTGGCAAAGAACTAGGATTTTACTCTATGGGCTATGGGAAGCCACTCAAGGGTTTCAACAGGGAGTGTCATCATCTGATTAATGCTTAAAGAGATTTTTCAGTGTAGAGAAAGGCCCATTGCTGTAGTAATCCAGATGAGGGATGATGGCAGCCAGGATTAACACAACCACAGGTGGGAGGGGGAGAAGCTAGATTTTGGAAGGGCCGGTTATAGAACATGAGGAAAAGAGAAGAAATAGGGACTCTTCCCAGGTTTATGTGCACTTGCGATGCCGTGAGATATGCATGTGAGATGTCATGTCTGCAATTGCTCACATGATGCAACTTTCTTCAGCTCTTCCATTTTTCAAATTTTTAAAAAAGATTTTATTTATTTATTTGACACAGAGAGAGACAGCGAGAGGGAACACAAGCAAGGGGAGTTTGAGAGGGAGAAGCAGGCTCCTTGCTGAGCAGGGAGCCCGATGTGGGGCTCCATCCCAGGACCCTGGGACCATGACCTGAGCCGAAGGCGGACGATTAATAGCTGAGCCACCCAGGTGCCTCTGCCTTCTCCATTTTAAGAGAAATTAATAGATCTGTAGAGCTGCTGTTTTTGATCAGACACCAGAAAGAGCTTTCAAGGAATTTATCATAAGTACTAATTAATTCATGCAAGAAATTAAAATCTATTCTGTTTGAAATTATAAGCATTAATACTGTAAAAAAACAGCCGATGCATCATCTTGAAGACTTGCCTAGGACATCACTTTTTCTGAAACTATTGGCTCAACTTAGAATCCTGGATGTTTTAGTTTATCATGACCACAACTCACTGAACATCTCCCAAACATAATACAAAACGGTCGTGGTTTTTATGTTTCTCTGTGGAAGAGATTTTTTTTTAGCCCAGTGATATAACATCTTCAAAACAAATTAATTTTATACAGCTCAGTATAACTTATGGAAAGTAGTATTGTGGAAAAAATCCTGAGGTCCTAGAATATCTAATTGAAAAGGAAAATGACTTTCACACTATACATAAATTCTCAGCTAAGTAGCTCTACTATAAATCCACCACATTTACCAACTTCTCTAAATGATTGATTCTTCTTAAAAACTAAGACCTCTACTCTAAATGAGTCATGACCTAATTTTTATGTCAGAAAAACATGAGCTAACCGTGTGTTCATATGGTGATTGTTATTAACAAACAAGAAATGCCATCAATTCCAACAACTGAAATATTGTGGTTGAGAATTGCCAAAACTCAGTTTCCTGATTTTATGAGAAAGTGCTCTGGGTAATCGTGACTATTTTATTAGCTTATTTAAAAGAACTAACCACAGAACAAGCCTCGTAATGAAAGGAATAACACTGATGCTGAAATTGCACTGGGGCAGGTTTTGTTGGTTAGCCACAAAGCCCTTTCCAACTGCTTCCTTCCTACTGCGCACGAAGAATAGAGCCCAGAACGTCCAGAAACTTCTCTAGCTTCTTCTGCATGTGGGAGTGGCCATGTGATTGGTCCTGGATAATTAAAAGTCATGAGAAGTCTGCAGCAGTTTCTGAAAAGGATTTTCTTCCCTGATAGAAGAGAGGACCTTGAACCTTCTCTCCACTTCCTACTTGTACCTCATTCCCCTCAGTGGAATCTTGATGTGCCTGGAGCTGTGGCAGCTGCCTTGCAACCATTAGGCAACAAGTACATGGGCAGAAGGACAGAAGGCCAAGATGCAGAGGACGAAGAAAGGGAAGGATACAGGGAGCTTATTTTTGGCCTGGCGTGATGAGCAGCCGACCTGCCCTTAGCTGCCTACCTGCAGCCACTGATGTGAATTCACCAGATGTGCTGACTGTATCATCTCCAGTGGGTTGGAATCCTTTACGTGCAGCTCAGTGTAGCCTAAACAACCAGCTCCCATCTCAGTATTTATTCTTCCCTTGGCCTGATCCTGGACTCTCCTCAGCTCTTTCTTCTCTGAAACAGTTTTTAACCCCTTCCTCTTCCTCCCGTCAAGCCACAGTATGAGTGCCCCCCACCCTCACCGAGCCACTGTGTGCAGCCCATAATCTGATTTCCTTTCTCACTCTCTCTTATTAATTCTACCCACTCCCACAGCTTTTACTATCACCCACATGTAAGGAACTTCCAAACATTATGTACTTCCTTAATCACTGCGATATAAACCATTCAGCTAAAATGGGTTGATTGGGCTGGGGCCATCTGCAGGAGGTCCCACTTATGCTCTCCAGGGCAGGGGAAAGCAGGTGGCAGGCATCAGGAGCACCCATTTCCCAGCTACGTCCATATTCGGAATAAATAACTCATCTTCCTTCTACTTCTTCAGAAGTGGAAAGTGTGCAAATGCGCAAAAAAAAAAAAAAGTCCTGTTTGTTTTCTTTTTTACTTTTCCCCTTCCCTTCCTGCATTCTTCAGTTGTTGTAGAGCTTCCTGGTGTTATGTTCGTTTGAAGGACCGACAATGTGACCCTGCTTCCTTTCCCTTTGACTCTTTCAGGCCTGTTGGAGCATTACAGAAGTTTCACTTTCTCCTATCCTTTATCCAAGGCCCTCTTTATGTTCAAATCATGAACGAAAGTGAACATTAAGAGACAAATCTGTTGATGACACCACAATGAGGTTCTAAACCTACTGGAAGACCAGAGGCCCTTGGTGGAGCCTCCTGCCGTGGCGGGCGGCGTGGTACTCCCTGAGACCGTGGTAATAACGCCAGCGTGTGTCATTCAGTTGCCACCTAACAAGTGCTGAGTGGTGTGTACATGTTATTGTGTGAGAACACTTGAACAATGAACCTGTTTGAGAGAGAAGGGAGTCTACTGATGTATCCCAGGAGGCTACACCCCAGGACCTCCGGGAGCCAGAGCCTGGCCGGGAGCTATCCTTGGTACTGAATCATTTCTTAATTAAGCAGCATTAATCTCTGTGCCTAAAAGCTGCCTGAGACGTCAACTTCTTCTAATTTTCCAAATCTGTGTCCAACCGAACATCCTGCTCCAAATTATACACTAACGGACCTTAACTGATGCCCTTACTTGGTGGCTGCTCAGTGATGTTTCTAGTCCCCTGCACAGTTCTTTGGTAGGGCTGTGACAGCTCAATTTAGTTCCTTGAAGGCAGGGGTCAAGCTTCATTTTAATGTGTAACATTTACAGCACCAGCTCCATGCGCTAACCATACCAGTTTCTGTTCTATTATATATATTTTTTATTCCGTCCATCTGTAGTAGGAAATTCACTGTCCTCTATTTAAATATTCTTTAAAATGGATGTCTATTTAATCCACCTCCCAAGATGAAATTGGAGGCATCAATTCTCTCAAGCTGGAGTCTAGATATGGAGTATTCAGAACTTGAAAAAAAAAAAAAACAACCAAAAAAATCTTTTACAAAAGATTGGACTATTCAGAGAAAAGAAATTCCTGTTATTATACAGAGCTGAGTATGCAATACAGTGTATTTGGATTGGAAGTAAAGTGTCCAATAATTTTAGGTGACTCCTCACCTGCTGGGAAGAAATAACTGGAGAGAAATGTCCTTTAAAATATAGATTTCCTAGTATATAACCACCATATCAGTATCCCTATGGGAACGCGTTGGGGTAAGCTAGTGAAATCACCTTACATAGTTCTGCGGGTTTGGGGCAGCTTATCGGGAATGGGGTTGAGTATCTTATCCTCTGTACAAAAAATGGTACCGCCACGATCCTGTGTGATGCATGGTCCAGCGTTAAATCAATGTTGGGTGATACCAGGAGACAATTATCAGTATCAATGATTGACCCAACATATACTTTAATTACAGCCTGACTGCTCCAGCCTAGGAAGGCAGCTTGCCCCCACCACTTTCTGTCTGACCTTGGACAAGACACTTCACCTTTCAAGGCCTCAGTATCTTCACTGGTATAATAGGGATTTAACAGCACTTCAGCTTAGTCAGTGTAGAGTGATAACCACAGTGGCTGATGGATGTTACAAGGTCAATAAATGTTAGGTGTTATTGCAGAGTGTGGCAATTTCTCCGTAATGCCTGTTTCAATTGCTATCAGTATAGGACTTGGAATCCTGCCCCCGAGGTCCCTCGATCCAAGCAGGGTGTGGTGTTTAGTTGGTACTTAGAAGGGTAGTTGAGCACACGTATAAGACACAATTAGGATTAAGGATAAGTATACCAGCAGTGGCAGAAATGACTGGTTTGTTCTACTTCTGTTTTCCTTCTCTTTCTTCTATAATAATACAGTTTTCTGCCTGATATATGGCTGTACAGAGTATTTCATTTCCCAGATTCCCTTGCAGTTGTTTGTGTTCATGTGATCAATTTTGGCCAATAAATTGTGAATGCAATTATTGTGGGCAATGTCTGTGTTATCCTTTAAACAAGGGAGGGCTTCCCCTAGACTCCTTCCCTCTCCTGCTTTCTGGAACATGGATGTGGTGTTCAGCCATCACGGGTCATGTGGATGAGGGCAGTACCTAGCACTAGCTAGCTGAGCAACAAGATTGAAGCGAGCAAGTTTCCAACCCCATGGGGCTACCATATTCGTCCTAGACTTCTCTGTCACTAGTCTGTTCCATGAGAGAGGAGAAAGATACATTTCTATCTCTTTAAGTTACTATTGTTTAAGGATTCTAGCAGCACAAGTAAGCTCATAGCTAACTAATATTTCTATGCAATAAGTGATTAATTAACTCACTTCTATGTGTATCGCATGCAAAGTGAGGTCCAAATACCCCATCCACCCATCCATCCATCCAGTATTTATTCTGGTCCGTAAGTGCTGACATTAGAGGACACAGGGATGAACGAATCCCTGGCATGCCACAAATAACTCTTCATAATTTGTTTCTAAGCTTCTTTTCAGTTGAATATCCTGCAGTGTATTCTGCCATTTCAAACCTCTGGGCATTTGCAAGTATACACTTGTTCTCTGGCACTGAATACCTCTTCTCCCAACAAACTCCTACATCAACCTTCTGGATTCAATAAATCCTACCTCTGTGGAAGTCTCCCTATGCTCTTCAGCATCCTGCCCACAAGCTGGGATCGACTGCACCTTGATTTGTGCGCCTACAGCACTTTGCATGTCTGGGCTATGTAAGGTTCCATGTGGACCAGAGGCAAGGCACAAGGGATTTGAATCCCAGCCCTTCTTCTGTTAACAATGAGCTCAGGCACATTACTTAACTCTTTTTCATGCTTATTTGCCTGAACTGAGAAGAGGTAAAAACAGATTTTACCTCCTTGAGTTTGGAGGAGGTTAAATGAGAATCCACACAAGGTTGAGAGGTTAGAACATGGAATGTCGTAAATAAAGGTTTATTATTATGATAGGATAGATCTACTGGCTGTCGTTATCCATAGGCTTGGGTTTCCCACTGACCTCAAAGTTCAAAGTTCTTTGAGGTCAGGGATAGCATCTTAGACATCTTCCTGGTATCCAGTACTAAGTACCAGGAACATGGCAGTACCAGACACACGGCAGACTCAATGGATGCTTATGGAATCTGCCAGCAAGTGGATCACTAAACAAAGGACCCTTTCCTGGTTCCAAGGAATTAACATGAAACATATAATCTGGCATCTCCTAGATGTGTCCTAGATCTGTCCATTCCACTTATAAAGAATTCTGGGTGGGGTGAATGGAAGTCTTCCATAGATGGCATCAATGAAGAATTAAATGTTGTCTCAGTAAACCTCTGAGTGGAAACAAAAGTCTGGCCACAGAGGGTGGAGTGGGACAGGGTTGGAGCTGACCACAGGTTTCGTGGAAGGGGAGGGCCAGCGTCACCAAAGGACAGCTTTTAGGGAGGCTGGGAGTTCTTCCCTTTGGCCCCTGTTCTGCTCACTGCACTCAGGCACAGCATGCTGCTTCACCATTTTAGAACACACTGAAGTGTCACAAAGGCAGTTAGACATTAGGTGGCATCTGCAGGTGTCTCATGAATTTAGGGAACTTTTGCCATTCCCTATCAGAACAGAAGCATCTGCTGAAAATTCTCCATATGACACTTCATTTGCCAAATGGTCCCGTGACTCCCCAAAGACGGAAAATAACCTTCACAGAGAGGAAAGGAGGAGAAAGGAGACCCTCCATCACTCCAATCCGAACTGTAAAGTCTCTTCCTGTCATCCTCGTCTTTCCTACTGTCACCTGGTGAGTCACTTAAAAGAGATATGACAAAGTCCTAGCTCTTATCACTGTGATTCTCTCTCTTCTTAAAAAAAAAAAACAAAAAACTAATTCCCAGGAGGCAGAGATCATAGGCCAAGTTCTAACATCACTTCCTCTTCAAAGGAGTTCTTGGACAGAATCTTGGTTTGTATAGATGCAATCAAATGCCTGTGACATTGGATCAAACCCTACCTTGTAGCTGGAAGTCTGCCCCACAGTCTCCTTATATTGTCCCCTCAGCCCCGAGCTGCAGGAACAACCTCCTGATCCATGAGAATTTAAGAAAGTCTGACATTTTCTTTTTCCTTTCAGAAGAATGGTAACTACTCTTTTGATTTGGAACAAAAAAAAAATCCAATGCTTGCCATGGGCGTTATGGTTTTCCAGGATGTCTATGTTTATTTTAGGCTCTAAATTTCAGCAACTAACAATTACTGGACACTTACAATGTTCCAGGCTGAATGCCTCATATATTAAAAAAAAAATCTTCCCAACAGTCATGTAAAGCTACAGCTGGTCCAACCTCCCATTTTCCAGATGTGGGAACTATAACACAGAATCGGGAGCTGACTCACTGGAGGCCACACAACCAATAAAAAAATAAAACCAGTACTTAAACCTTAGCTTTTGCTGCAAAGCCATGTCCTAACCCCCATGCCCTACTTCATGATTAAAAAGAAGTATCTGGCAGAGGCTTCAAAAGGAAAGGTACATTCTCCCTGGGTTTTGAAGGATATGTAGGAGTTTTCTAAGTAGAGGGGTTAAGAGGCATGGTACAGTTGGGGAGAAGAAAAAGTTGTTATTCCTCTTTCTCCCTGGGTGACTGGAACCATTTGCTGTGAAACAGATGTTTTGTTTCAGTGATATCATGGGTCACCCTTCAAAGCAGAGGAAGATTTATGCAAAGAGAAGAGAGAATCCTGATTGTCTCTATGCCAGGAAAAAATGGGATCAGTCTTTTGAGTCCAGTTTTGTCACTCTAGAGCCTATCTGCTTCATAAGAAAAGTCCCTAGTGATAGGTCTGTATCTGTGGCTGTCACTTAAAATTTCTCCAGCTGCAGCAAAAATATGTAGAATATACCTATTCTTCTTGCCTGCCCAAGTATTGCCTATAACCTCTCCACTTTAATGTTATAAACCCAAAGGCTTTTTTTTTTTTTTTTCCAAACAGTGCCGGTGGTGTGGGTGAGCAGGGCGGGCTGCGAAGGAGAGGCCACATGGGTGGGAGAGCCCCGTGGCAGTGTTACAGCAGGCTAAACTAGAGAAGAGGTTCAATGGTCAGTAGCAGTGAGAACAGAGTGGAGAAAGATGAAAGACATATTCTGGGTGTAGCATGTGCTGACTGGCATGTAAAGAGGAATGTGACATTAAGGTGATCTCTGGGAGGGGAGAGAAAAATAGGAGAAGATAGCCATTGAAAAAAGGGAGAACATTTGTCAATTTCAACCTTGTCAGTGGAGAAGGGAGGCAGCACAGTGAAGCCGCCAGAAGCATGGGTCTGAAGACAGACTGCCCTGGTTTACATCACGGTCCCACCACTTAGAATGTGGCCTTGAGAAAGCTGTGTGTCCTTGAGCTGATTAATTTACCTCTCTGTGCTTATTTCTCATCTGTAGAGTGAGAACAACAGCAGCTGCTTCTTAAGGATCATCGTAAGGATGAATGAAATAATCTACGCACGGGACTTAGGTAACAGTCAGGAAAGCTTAGCTGATATCATTGATTTTAAAAAATTGCTACATTTTATTATCACTAACACTTCAAGAGTATTTCCCACGTGCCAAGCACTGTTCTAAAGAGTTGCACATACAATGTAGCATAAATAATAAGAAGAATCCTGTAAGAATCACAACAATCTTATAAGGCACATATTATTTTGATATATGTTTTACTGATCAGGAAACTGAGGCCCCGAGAGATGAGTGAGGAGGACCAATGATACAGAGCTAGTTAGTGGCAAAGCCAGGTCTCAAGCCCAGGCAGTCTGGCTCCAGCATCTGAGATTTTATCCACCTCTCTGCTCTGCACCTCTTTTCAAGCTGCTAACAGTGCCTGAAGGACATCTCCGTGGAGATGTTAATAGGAAGCTCGAAATGCAGATCTGGACGCTCAGTAGACAAGTCAGAGCCTGAAGTGGCTCCTTTGAGAGGCATCAGTATGGATGGTATAGCTCAGCCTATGGGCATGGGATTTCCACCCAAGGAGAATAGAAAGCATTACTGAGTAATGGGGCCACTTACACAAAGATCGCTATCCATAACATAGTGAGGGAAACTGAGGGACAGTCCCAGGTGAGCCACGTGAAGGGTGGGAAAATAAGAAAAATGGTCAAGAAGATACAGTTGCTCTTCTGGAGAGGCCAAGACAAATATGAGAAATAGTCATTAGATTTAGCACTTCAGACATTTTTGGTAATATTCTGGAAAGTATCTTCACCAAACCAGAGCAAGTTAGCAAGTGGGTATTTGAAGTGAACTGCCAACTTTTCTGAGATTTTCAAAAGACCCAAAGAGAGGGCAGCTATAGGCAGATGAGAATAGAGATGGCTGCTTTGAGGAAGGGGGTGTAGGTCAGCCTGCCAAGGGACTCTGCGTGTGTATGTTGCGGGGGGGGGGGGGAACCACTTCTTTCTAAGCTTCATATGTGTGAATTCTCTTGTCATGACTTTCCCCAAGAACAGTTTACCCCCATCTCTAGTTGGGGTACATTACCATATCACATAGTGAAATGTCTTCCATTCCACTTACAAAGAGAGCATGGCAAAAGGATGATTAGTTGCCTGGTGGGGAATGAAATTTGCTCAGTCTCATCATGATACAGTGTGGAGAGAGGGGTGATAATAATTGGGGGGCAATTCTATTTTTACTACGGCCTGAGGCAGTGGTCACATGAAAGCTCAATATTCTCATGTGCCACTTTAAAGTATCTCTAATTGTGAGATCTGAAGCCATTTTGTGGTGGGGACCCATAGATGGAAGAGAACACACATCACAAAATTGAATGGATTCTAAAATAATTTTAGACAAAACAGAGACCAATGTTCCCCGCATCACTGTGCTTCTGTGTTTGACTATTACAATAATGTTATGCTAAAACATTTCCAATTAAACACTGATCGTGAAATGCCATTACAAGGGTTTGATGATACGATGTGTTAAGAAAAAAAAAAGAGCCAAATGTAGAATTGTATGTGAGCAGTGAAATAAAATGTCAATATATCAAAGAACAACAGGAGCTCTGTGCGATGACAGGCTTATAAGTAAGTTTTTTAGTTTCCTTTTCTTTTTCTTCCAAATGTGTCTACTGGTTACATAACACAGTTACATTTCTTTTAAAAGGAGATAATATGAACAATAGCATCTTTTATTTAAAAATTTCCACTGTTGACAGTTCGGGGAATTTTCTAAAACTGAAGTTTTTATCCAGGGTTCATGGATGGCCTGAAATTGTGGGCAGATGGCTTGCAGGCACAAAGGATTGTTCAGCTTTTATCAGCTCTCAAGGGGGCTCATGATTTTCAGTAGATAAGAGCCAAGGATGACGAACATTTTGAGCAGACTGTATACTCCAATCATGATGTTTGCCTGTGATGAGCTGATGTGCCTCCCTTGGCACCCAGGGTGGGGGTCTCCTCTCTGGGGAACCTCAAGTAGAGATGGGTGACTTGTCTCCCATTCCAAGGTAGTTCCATGTGACTAGATGGTGATATATGTCTTACTTTCAAAAAGTAACACAATTACAGTGTGAAAAGTAGACCCGTCATTCCACATGTGTTGGTGCATTTAGTTCTTTCTTAAGTACTCATTGTTGGGAGGGCATTCCAAGTGATATGGTCATGAACTTGTGTCTCTACTTGCCTTCCTCTGCCTCATTCAAAACCCTCCAGAGAGACCCTGTTCTTACCACATTGTGCGCACCATAAAGGAGCCCTGCAGAGAACATGGGTTTGGACTCCCCCACCCACCAACATTTGCTCCCTATGCACAGTGCAGTTGTGGGTTCATGCTTCTCATCTATAACGTGGGGACAAACTACCGACTTTATGGACTAGTTATGGGGGTTGAACAAGAGGACAGATGTCAGCACGGACGTGGATACATCCATGCTAGTTTCCTTCTCTTGTACGGGATTCCCTTGCCTTCTCACACCACTCACTAGCCTGTATATTTGAGCACCTGCTGTCGTATGAAACACTCTAGTAGGTACCAAGGATAGAGAAAGGGATAAAAAATGGTCTTTGCTGTATCATAGGCTATTTGAGACATCCACATTTAAAAGCAGCATGTGTTGAAGAGGTTGGGAGATGGCGGCAGACTCTTGGCTTGCCTCCTCCCATACATACAACTATGTAACTATCAAATCATCCTAAATACCTCCAGAAATTGACCTGAAGAGAAACTCCACAACTAGGGGTAGAGAAGAGGCTACAGTGAAGGAAACAGGAATTGTGGCAATGTGGTTGAGAGAGAAATAGACTGTGGTCACTGCAGTGGGGAAAGAGCTGCCATTGTGGAAAAGGGTGAGAGACAGACTAGTACATAGGTGAGCACAAGGGGAGCATGAATCCCCAGAGCAACTGCTTGGAAAGGGAGGGGCCAAATTCTGTCTTCTAGCAACCAGCAGGGCTTAAAAACTAGAGTTTTAAAGGTCAGTGGCCTTGGCTACTATGGAGCCTGGAGGGCACCGGGGCTGCTCTGGTCGAGAAGGCCTGCAAACACCCGAACAACCCGAACAACCCGAACAACCCATGGACACACAGCATGGAAATGGTGATCTGAAGAGTGCCTGGGGCACACAGCAGGGGGTTATCTGCGCATCTTGGAGCACGTCCCAGAGAGGCACAATTCACAGAGAGATCCCTTCAGGAACAAAGAAACTGGCCGGGGTCATTTACCTACCCCACCCCTGAGCATAAATACAGAGCCACCTGTGGGAACTGGGGCAGTGCCAAGGATACTCGCTACCTAACTGACTTACGCCAGGCCCCAGCCCCTTGATGTCTCAGTGGAAATGCCCTTCCCAGTGCTCGCCTCATTTTTAGTGCAGTGGCCCCCTCTCATAGAAGAGGAGCCCGAACCCCTGCTCCCACCACGTCTCCCAATGTGGAAGTTTTGCAGAGGTCTTGTTGCCATGGTGGTGGTGACAGGTCTCATTTCACAGACAGATCAGTGCCCACCTCATTAAAGCTTGCCACATTCAGGCCAGGAACCAAACACTTTCCAGTACAGACAAAGAGAGCCTCTGCAGATGACTGGCCTGAAAGATAAAGTGGCCAGTACAAGACATCAGGGCACGCACAGTACACACTGGAGACCCTTCCTGGTGGCCCTGAGGAACAGGGGACACCACATGGTGGGCGCTAGAGGACCTCTTCTTTGTAAGGCCATTACTCTCAGGAGCGGGAGACATAGGTGACCTTCCTAACACACAGGGACAGGCACAGAGGCTTAGAAAAAGTAAGAAGACAGAGGAATTTCTACTAAATGAAAGAAAAGGCAAAGCTACAGCCAGATCTAAGCAAAAACAGATATAAGTAACACGTCTGATAGAGAATGTAAAGTAATGATCATACAGATACTCACTCTACTTTACAGAAAAGTAGAAGACATGAGTGGAACCCTTAACAAGAGATGAGGAATAACATAGCTGAGACAAAGGGCTCAATAAACAAAATGAGAAACAGACTGGATGGAATGAACAGCAGGATGGGAGAAACAGAGGAATGAATTAGTGACCTAGAAGACAGAGTACTGGAAATTAATCAAGCTGAACAAAAGAGAGAAAAAAGAATCATACAAAATGAGAATAGATTGAGGAACTCGGTGACTCTATCAATCAACATTTGTATTATTAGAGTCCCAGAAGAAGAGACAGGGAAAGGGGCAGAAAATTTATTTGAAAAAATAATAGCTGTAAACTTCCCTAATCTGGGGAAGGAAACAGATATGAAGATCCAGGATGTACAGAAAACTCCCATCAAAATCAATAAAAAGTAGATCCACACCAAGACATACTGTAATTAAAATGGGAAAATATAGTGATAAAGAAAAAAAATATTAAAAGCAGCAAGACAAAAGAAGTCAGTAACTTACAAAGGAAAACCCATAAAGCTAGCAGGGGATCTTTCAGCAGAAACTTCCCAAACCAGAAGGGAACGGCAGGATGCATTCAAAGTGCTGAATGGGAAAAATGTGCAGCCTAGAATACTCTATCCAGCAAGGCTGTCATTCAGAATAGAAGGATAAATGAAGAGTTTCCCAGACAAACAAAAACTAAAGGAGTTCATGGTCACTTAATTAGCCCTACGAGAAATATTAAAAGGGATACTTTGAGTGAAAAGGAGAGACCAGAAGTGACAGAATAAAGGTAGGAAACACAAAGGCAGTAAAAAATGAATATTTCTATAAAAAAAATCAGTGAAATCAGCCACAAAATAAAAGGATATAAAGTATAAAAACACATACCTAAAACATGGGGAGGAGGAAAAGAGTGGGTTCAACTTAAATGACTATCAAGTTAATATAGACTGTGATATGCACCAGAGGTTATATACAAACGTAATGGTAATCACATATCAAAACCACTAACAAACATGCAAAGAATAAGGAAATCCAAACATATCACCCAGAGAAAGTCAGCAAACCATAAAAGAGAAAGATAAGAAAGGATCAGAGAAAATCTCCAGAAACAACCACAAAACAAGAAATAAAATAACAATAAATACATATCTACTAATAATTACTTCAAATGTAAATGGTCTAAATGTTCCAATCAAAAAGACATAGGGAGACAGAATGGATTTGAAAAAAAAAAAAAAAAAAAAGACCCATCAATATGCTACCTACCAGAGACTCATTTTAGACCTAAACCCACCTGCAGATTGAAGGTGAAGTGATGGAGAAACATCTATCATGCAAATGGATGTCAAAAGAAAGCCAGAGTAGCATTACTTATTCGGGATAAAATAGACTTTAAAGCAAAGACTGTAACAAGAGACAAAGATGGACACTATATAATAAAGGGGATAATTCAACAAGAAGATAAAATAATTGTAAATATTATGCACCTAACATAGGAGACCCAAATACATAAAAAAGTTAATAAATATAAAAGAACCAATTGATAATAATATGGTAATAGTGGGGGACTTTAACGCCCCATTTACATCAATGTACAGGTCATCTAAAGAGAAAATCAACAAAGAGACAGTGGCTTTGAATGACACATTGAACCAGATGGATTTAACAGATATAGTCAGAACATTTCTCCCAAAAACAACAGAATACACATTCTTTTCAAGTTTGCATGGCATGTTCCCCAGAATAGATCACATATTGGGCTACAAAACAAGCCTCAACCCATACAAGATTGGAGTCCTGCCTCACATCTTTTGTGACCACAATGCTATGAAATTAGAAGTCAACCACAAGATGGGGCGCCTGGGTGGCTCAGTGGGTTAAGCCGCTGCCTTCGGCTCAGGTCATGATCCCAGGTCCTGGGTTCGAGCCCCACATCGGGCTTTCTGCTCAGTAGGGAGCCTGCTTCCTCCTCTCTCTCTGCCTGCCTCTCTGCCTACTTGTGATTTCTCTCTGTCAAATAAATAAAAAAATCTTAAAAAAAAAAAAAAAAAAAGAAGTCAACCACAAGAAAAATTCTGGAAAGACCACAAATACTTGGAGCTTAAATAACATCCTACTAAACAATGAATGGATCAACCAGGACGTAAAAGAAGAAATAAAAAAGTATATGGAAAGAAATAAGAATGAAAATATAATGGTCCAAAACCTCTGGGATGAAGCAAAGGCAGTCCAAGAGGAAGTTTATAGAAATACAGGCCTACCTCAAAGCAAGGAAAAATCTCAAACAAAAAAACTTAACCTTACACCCAGAGGCTCTAGAAAAACAACAATAACATCACCTAAAGCCAGCAGGAGGAAGGAAATAATAAGATTAGAGCAGAAATAATACAGAAACTAAATGAAAAAACAATAGAACAGATCAATGAAACCAGGAGCTGTTTCTTTGAAAAAGTCCAATAAAACTGATAACCTCTAGCCAGAATTATTGGGAAAAAAGAAAAGCACTCCAATGAATAAAATCACAAATGAGAGAGGAGAATAACTGACACCATAGAATACAAGCAATTATAAGAGATATTATGAAACTATATGCCAAACTGGACAACCTAGAAGAAATGGATAAATTCCTAGAAACATACACCTACCAAAACTTGAAACAGGAAGTTATAGAAAATTTGAATAGACCAATAACCAGCAAAGACATTCAATCAGTAATAAAACATCTCCCAACAAACAAAAGTCCAGGGCCAGTTGGCTTTAAAAGTAAATTCCATCAAACATGTAGACTTAATATCTATTCCTCACAAATTGTTCCCAAAAAGAAAAGGAAAGAAAACTTCCAAATTCATTTTATAAGGCCAGCATTACCCTGATAACAGAACGAGATAAAGACACCACTAAAAAAAGACTACGCAGTCCAATATCTTTGATGAACATAGTTGTAAAAATCCTCAACAAAATACTAGCAAACTGAACTCAACATTACATTAAAGATCATTCACCACGATCAAGTGGGAATTTATTCCTGGGTTGCAAGTGTGACTCTATATTCACAAATCAATCCATGTAATACATCACATCAATAAGAGAAAGGATAAGAATCATATAATCATTTCATACACAGAAAAACATTTGACAAAGTACAGCATCTATTCGTGATAAAAATACTGAACAAAGTAGGTTTAGAGGGAACATACCTCAGCATACTAAAGGACCATATATAAAAAACCCAAAGCGAACATTCTTTTTTTTTTTTTAAAGATTTTTATTTATTTGACAGAGAGAGAGAGAGAGATCACAAGTAGGCAGAGAGGCAGGCAGAGAGAGAGAGAAGTAGGCTCCCTGCTGAGCAGAGAGCCCGATGCGGGACTCGATCCCAGGACCCCACGATCACGACCTAGCCTAAGGCAGAGGCTTTAACCCACTGAGCCACCCACATACCCCAAAGTGAACATTTTAATGGGGAAAAGTTAAGGTCAGGAACACGGCAAGGGATGTCCATTCTCACCACTTTTATTCAACATGGTTCTGGAAGTCCTAGCACAGAGGATCAACAACAAAAGAACTATATCCAGATTGGTAAGGAATAAGTTAAAACTTTCACAATTTACAGAAGACATGATAATATATACAGCAAATCCAAAAGACCCCACCAAGACACTGCTCACACCAAACACTGATAAATTCAGTAAAGTTGCAGGAATACAGTATCAATGTACAGAAATCTGTTGCATTTCTGTACACCAATAATGAAGCAGCAGAAAGAGAATTAAGGAATCAATCCAGTTTACAAAAGTAAAAAACTACTGGGCTACATTAAAATAAAAAGCATCTTCACAGTGAAGGAAGCAATCAATAAAAAAGGCAACCTACAGAATGGGAGAAGATATTTGCAAGTCACATCTCTGATAAAGGGTCAGTATCCAAAATATATAACAAACTTATGAAACTCAATATCCCCAAAACAAAAATCCAATGTAAATATGTCGAAGAAGACATAATGGCCAACATGAGAAGCTGTGCCTCACCACTGACCATCAGGGAACTGCAAATCAAAACCACAATGATGTATACTCTCACTCCTACCAAAACAGCTGCGATTAACAACGTAAGAAACCACAGGCATTGTCAAGGATGCAGAGAAAGGGGGCCCCTTGTGCACTGTTGGTGGGAATGGCAACTGTTGCACCCGCTGTGGAAAACATCTTGGAGGGTCCTCAGAAAGTTAAACTAGACCTACCCTCTGATCTGGCAATTGCATGATTAGGTCTTTACCCAAAGAATGAAGAAACACTAATTCAAAGGGATACATGCACCCCCGTGTTGATAGCATTATCGACAATAGCCAAGATACGGAAGCCGCCCACGTTTCCATCAGACTGATGAATGGGTGAAGAGGATGTGATTTTACACACACACACACACACACACACACACATTGGAATATTATTCAGCCATAAAAGGAATGAAATCTTGCCATTTGCCACAACATGGGTGGATCTAGAGTATAACGCTAAGTGAAATAAGTCAGAGAAAGACAAATACCGTACGATTCCACTCATACGTGGAATTCAAGAAACAAACAAACAAAAAAAAACAAGCAGGAAGAGAAAGAATAAGAGAGACACAAATCAAGAAACAGACTCTGAACTCTAGAGAACAAACTGATGGTTACCAGAAGGGCGGTGGGTGGGGGTGGACGGGTGGAAGAGGGGAGGGGGACGAGGGGCTCTAGAGGAGCACCAAGGGCAAAGCCCCTGGAACAGAAACAAGTTTGTCACCACTGAGCTGGAGAAATCTGGCTACATCCAGAAAGATCCAGCTATGTCCAGAGACGCCAAGGAGGGCAAGAGAGCAAGCTGTCACTGTCACGAAGGGACTGCCGTGGATCAAGTGACCAGTTGGATGGGGGAGAGGAGAGGGATGCACAGGGGTGAGCTGGCTTTTGGATGTCACTGCTTGTAGCTGGGCAAAGACCAGAAGCGTTTAATAGATGAAAAGGACTGATCGGATGGGAAGTGGCTGTGCAATCCTGCTGTTCCAACACCTGTAACTCATCATCGTGGATTTGGGTGATTGAGTGGGCAGCAACTTGGTGGGTACTCAACCCCATGAGTGACTCCACAGCAAAGCAGTCAAAGTGTTGGCACTGAACTGCCAATGACTCGGGGTCCTTGAATGGGATGAAATCGAACCTTCTCTGTAACACATTTCCAAAAAAATTCATGCCGAATAAATTTCTTAGAGTAGTATATAAAGGAGCATTTTTAAGGCAACCCACAAAGACATAAAGAAAAAAGAGAGCATATCCTATGACTGTACTCTATAGCTAGAGTTTACAAAAGATCCTAACACAAAATATGGGGGTTGTATTGCATTCAACATGCTATTTTTTTTCTCCTTTCTCAAAGGCCATTAGTCAATAACCTTTCATCCTGTAACACTGAAATTACCGTCTGGCATTGTCTTGGTCCATAGATTGCGGTCAGACACTCCGAAACGCAACATGACTTTTCATATTTGGTTGATTTTCTTATATCTTCAGAAGATGCAAGGAGATTGTGGTATAAAAAAGCATTTTTTTAAAGGAAAAGAAATAAAATACTCCACACATGGATGTAGCTTTGATTCTGTTGGTAATTTGGATAGCCATGAACTTTGTCTGTTTAGAAACCCATGAAAGACACAGACGCTGAATCCCATTAACAGCCTGGCATCTCGGTGCTTCACTTCAGCTGATAAAACCACGTGTTTCTACATGGGATGTGCTCATAATCTTATACCTGTTAACAGGATTTGTGCTCAGAACTCCCAGGAACCCCTGCACCAACTCATGCACAGGCCCGATGTCAAATGTATTTTGATAACAGTTGGTTCAGACGAAACCAGACCCACTAAACCTGCTTAAGAAGGCTTTAAATGTCTTCCAGAGACATTTCTCAGCTTGTAATGCAGATATCTCTGTTAACACGCATAAGCAACCCGACACGAGTCAGGATTTACAAGAAGCCCGTTAAATAAGTTGGACTTAATGAAATTCCAGGAATCAAATCCCTCCTGTCTTGTTGAGGAAGAGCGCGACACAGATTGCACCACTGAAGAACCCACTTCCGGGGAAAAGATGAATGACTACGTTGGTCGTGTTCTACATCATCAAGAAGGGAGCTGCACTGGGTGGCAGATGCCATTCTCGAGGAGGAAACGGGCCAGGGAGATGGAAGTTGGTAACTGAGTCATTATGAAGCACAAGCAATTCGTAGATTAGCTGATGGATGGAGATCAAGAGTGCAATTCCAGTCCGTGTTTGCTGAGATCTGGGTCCGCGTCGCCCACGTGCCATATCTAGGCTCAACTCTATCCCTTGAGCAGGGTCCACCGGCGCCCCACTGATAGCACCGCTCTCATCATTTCCTGCCTGCACCCCAGCTCCCCTGTCTCTCTCTGAAGTTGTCGTTCTTTTTTTAAAATAGTGTTTTCTAGTGTTTCTTGGTGGGATTGGGCTTCCTAAGGAAGTCACTGGCTGGACAATCATCCGCTATTTGTTGCCTTCCTTCCCCGTCTTATTTCTTCCCTTTCCTACTGGTTTTCTGCATCTTCCAAATAAACCAAATTCCATTCAAATCCTCGCTTCCATGTTGACTTCTGGGGAACCAAACAAGACACCCCCCACCCACCCACCTGGCCTGATTCCATCAGGCATCCGAAAAGCACCAATTTCCCATTTTCCCAAGCAGAAGCACCTGGATGAAGAGCCCTCGGGTCCCTAACTTTGGCTTAGCATCTGGGTCTTTTCTCCTTAGCTCCCGTCCATGCTTTCTGTTGTATGATGCCTCTTTACACTAGGTAGAGAGAGGAACTTACCTCCATATTGACGCAGCATGAGCAGCTACCACCCACTGCTAGGCTTGCTTGCTTTAACTAAACATTGTCTTTAGAAGGCCCTTTTCCAAATAATAACAGCTACATTTTTTTTTTTTGCCTCCACTAAAGTTGAGTATATGGTTTGTGTGTGTGTGTGTGTGTGTGTGTGTGTGTGTGTGTCTATGTCTGTGTAACCGTGTGTGAATTGGATTTATAGCTCAGGTGATGGAAAATACAGAATTCTTTGTTGGTTAGATGGCTCACTCTAACAATGGTCACGGTGAAAAGTTATAATTCAATGACTCATAAAAAAAACTGTCCACGTGTCAGACGAATGAGGCCAAATGTGTATTTGGTTCCGAATCTTCTGGTGCCTTTACTGCAGGGAAGTGACCCCCTACATTAAGATGCCAAGAGGCTGGTGTACCAAGGGAAGAAGACCCAAGGAATCACTTGGGATGTTGTTGGAAGAGGGCTTTAGGAAAACGGGAAAACTTCAAAGAGATCAAGAAGCAAATGGAAACTTTGCCCTTTTAAAATGCCATGCATAGTCAATTATGCATTTGTGAGTCAATTATGCATTTGTAAGTCAATTACAAAAAAGAAAACAGATGAGCTTTAAGACTTCTTATGTGCAATGCTGGAAAGGGCTTCAATTTAGGAGAACAATAATTTTAAAAAATGGTTTTAGGTCAAATGAGAAGGGAAGTCTTCCAAAATGCCTCTTGGGAATTAAATTAAAAATGAGTAAACTAATTTTATTTGCAGCTTAAATAAAACTCCCCTGAACAGCTTAATGGGTACCTACCTCCTTTAGGTACATTCTAGAGAAAACCCAATTTGCAATTATAGGCTAAAGAGATTAATGAATCACTACATTTTATTTGTATTAGAACCAGTGATTAGGAGAAATTTCTTTCTGAGTTGGAGTCGCAGTCAGCTAGCTAGAAAAAAGTGGGCAGAGCTATTTCATTAACCTAGTTTCATTTCCTTACCCAGCCTGTATATTTCCTTGAGCTCAAGGGCCAAAATTATTTATCTTTATTTAAGAAGGCTACATACCACAGTGCCTGATATATGCCAGGCACCTAATAAACATATATAATGTAAAGAAACTTAGAGCAAAGTTTTCTGATATTTTAAGTAAATGGGAAGAGGAAAGGCAGGGATGGGGGAAACAACGACGTTCTTTTTGCCTTGGTACCTCTAGGGCACAAATACTATTTGCTGAACAAATCCACGGGCACCTGGGTTCCAAGAAGATATGGTTTTTGTCTACTTTGTGCTATTTCTGCTCTGAGAGGGCTGCTGACACATAGTAGGTATTCACAGGTCTCTGTTGAATAAACATGGTAGAAGGACTAAGAAATCTTTGGAAGGTCCAGACCAATTTAGAAAAATTCAGTTTCTTCTCAGGAATCTGACTGTATGCATGTTATCAATTTATTTCAGAGGCATTATATCTCTTTTCCACTTTACGACAATCTGTTGAGGCAGATTCTGTTCTCTTCATTTTACAGATAAGAAAACTAAGGTCTCGGAGAAGGACCTGGTAAAGCCTCTTGAGGCAGAAGAGAAGCCAATCTGGGGTTGGTTCTTAACCTGGGCTCCCCCAGAGCTGAGTCCAAGAAAAGTGCTTGGGAGCAGGTGGTTTCTGTGGGGTGGGAGTAGATTCTGGAAGTAGGAGTGAGGGAGAAGAAGAAGGAGAGAAGGAAGGAGAAAAGTCCCCATAGGTGTGTTACTGACCTGGTTACGGGAAATAGGCTCAGTCCCACCGGGCCCCTTCGAGCAAGCAGGCAGAGTGCGTCCCAGAACTGTTTTTTCCTTACACAGGAGGCTGCACACTGTCCCACCGACCCATCCCCCACTAGCTAGACACTCCACTGGGGATATTAACCTCCCCAATGCCAGGCTGCCCTGTGTTAGGGCACAACTCCCCTGGCTTTGGAAAAGCCCTTGAATGCTTTCCAGATGTTGGTGTGGAAGGACGGGTGCCCATCACAGATGCAGCTGAAATCCAGATGGGCTGAGGGCTCCTGGAACACAGACACCGAAACTGTCCGCTGCCTGCTCTGACTTCCTCGGTGTCCTTTTGCAGTTTCAACCAAGCAGCTATGTTTCCTCCTACTAAAAAGCAAGCCCAAGTGTCCAAAATCTATAAAGAACTTAGCAAACTCAACACCCAAAGAACAAATAATCCAATCAAGAAATGGGCAGAGGACATGAACAGACATTTCTGCAAAGAAGACATCCAGATGGCCAACAGACACATGAAAAAGTGCTCCATATCACTCGCCATCAGGGAAATACAAATCAAAACCACAATGAGATATCACCTCACACCAGTCAGAATGGCTAAAATTAACAAGTCAGGAAATGACAGATGCTGGCGAGGATGCGGAGAAAGGGGAACCCTCCTACACTGTTGGTGGGAATGCAAGCTGGTGCAACCACTCTGGAAAACAGCATGGAGGTTCCTCAAAATGTTGAAATAGAACTACCCTATGACCCAGCAATTGCACTGCTGGGTATTTACCCTAAAGATACAAACGTGGTGATCCGAAGGGGCACGTGCACCCTAATGTTTATAGCAGCAATGTCTACAATAGCCAAACTATGGAAAGAACCTAGATGTCCATCAACAGACAAATGGATAAAGAAGATGTGGTATATATACACAATGGAATACTATGCAGCCATCAAAAGAAATGAAATCTTGCCATTTGCGACGACGTGGATGGAACTAGAGGTATCATGCTTAGCGAAATAAGTCAATCGGAGAAAGACAACTATCATATGATCTCCCTGATATGAGGGAGAGGAGATGCAACATGGGGGATTGAGGGGGTAGGAGAAGAATAAATTGTAACAAGATGGGATTGGGAGGAGACAAACCATAAGTGACTCTTAATCTCACAAAACAAACTGAGGGTTGATGGGGGGGGGGGGTTGGGGGGTGGGGTTATGGATATTGGGGAGGGTATGTGCTATGGTGAGTGCTGTGAAGTGTGTAAACCTGGCGATTCGCAGGCCTGTACCCCTGGGGATAAAAATATATGTTTATTAAAAATAAAATTTAAAAAAAAAAAAAAAAAAAAAAAAAAGCAAGGCCAGAGGATGTGATACTAAACATAGCTTCTGCCTTCGAGGTGCTTATAGACCCAATCTGGGGAAAGTTAGGTGCCCGTGAAAAATTAAGCAGCAGGGGACTATTATTAGTAAGGAACCACCAAGTTGTGCATATATGGGGTATGGTCCTTATGCAAATAAAAGTGAGCATTTGCTGGAGTATGGAGTTTGCCATAGCAAATGAGCACAACCTCAGTGTCTTCAAACCACACATGTTAATTCTCTCGTAAAAGGGTTCTGGAGGTCAGGAGGCTCACGGCGGCATTCCTTCCTGGAGGCTCTGGAGGAGAACCTATGTCCTTGTCTTTCCCACCTTCTGGAGGCAACTTGCTTTCCTTGACGCTTGGCCCCCCCCACCCCATCTTGGAATCCATGACCACCGCACCCTCTCTCCTCTCCTACTATTGTATCCCTCCCATAAGGACCCTCAAGATGACAGTGGGGCCCCCGGGATTCCCCTCTCCAAATCGAGGGCCGGAACTGCATCACTTCTCCAAAGACCCTTCTGCCATCAAAGGTAACGTAACCCCAGGTGTCAGGGACCTCGATGCGCGCATCAGTGTGGAGCTGGGCAGGAACATGACTTAGCCTGTCCGGTGAGTACAGTCACGATCTCTCTCTCTCCTCCTTCTGAAAGAAGACGTGTGGAACAGTTGATACGGCTGTTTGAGGAGAGACGAATGGGAACTCAAGAGGAAGGGGGGGGGTTTAGTTCCTCATACTGTGATGTCACTTCCTGTCCGCCCCCTTTGTAACTGTACCTCCCTCATCCGTCATGTTTCTCTCACTAAAAGAAAAATGTTAATTTGGTTTTCTGAATCCTGAGGTTATGGGCTACTTTGTTCTCTGCTTTAGGCATTTTTGCATTATAAAAACCACCACCCCATCAATATTTTAAAAGGGATGGTTCACCCATAAAATGAATGACCACAGAGACATTAAAAAAATCCATACACAGTGCGCACGGGGGAGCGCTGGTGAAGAAGGAGGACATCGAAGCGAATGTGGAGAAGGGTCCCGCCACCGGAAGAACATTGCAAGAAGGAGATACGTGTTTGCTTCTTCTTTTTTTTTTTTTTTTTTAAGATTTTTTATTTATTTATTTGACAGAGAGAGAACACAAGTAGGCAGAGAGCAGGCAGAGAGAGAGGAAGGGAAGCAGGCTCCCTGCTGAGCAGAGAGCCCGACGCGGGGCTCGATCCCAGGACCCCGGGAATCATGACCTGAGCCGAAGGCAGAGGCTTAAACCACTGAGCCACCCAGGCGCCCCTACATGTTTGCTTCTAAACCGAGGTGTCTGGGAAGACACATAAGGCGCAGCAGCAGTGGGGGGGGGGGCTGGAGGATTTGGGCCCAGAAGTGTTCACCATCTAGTCCTAGGAAATATTTGCAGTGTGTGTGTACAGTACTATGTGTACGTTTATAGCAAAGTCTTGTGAAGTCATTTACCCTCCTGGCAAGGAAACAGAAACAAGGCTACAATGGCATTGCTATTAGAACAATCGGTGTGATTCAATGAATGGACGAATGGATGAAGGTTTTGGGGGAACAGAGAAATAAGGTCAGGCAGGGAGAACAGCCTGGTGGTGAAAAGCCACCATGGGAAATCTGGGAGCCTACAGGGGGGACAGCGGGAGTGCTGGTCACTACAATCAGGGGACATCTGTTGGCTTTCAGCAGCAGAAGCAAAGAAGGATGCAAACATTTCCCGAACTTGAAGGGCAGTCCCTCAACAGAGAATCCTCTCGATTTGTACTTGGCTCCTAGGCTCCCACCCAGCATTCATGTAAGTGGAAAGCTTCCTTAAGGTTCCCTGAGCGAAAAACCTCTCTCAATAAATGAGATTTTTTTTTTTTTTTTTGCAAATGAGATTTTTTTTTTTTTTTTTTTGCGCGTGTGATTTTAATCCCCTCTAAACAGATTAGCTCTGTTCTCATGAGTGTGTCTGTGCCTTTGCCCTTCCCACCCCCGGTGTATGTCCGGCAGAATGGGTTCTGAGTCATCTTGCTTCCCCTAAATTCAAGCCTACTTGTTATAAATAGGTGCAAATATCCAACTGCATCATTTTATCATTCATAGTCACGCCTGAACATTTACATTTTAAATACCTATTATTGTAAACTACTTTCTTTTAATTTCTCCGTTATATTAAAGTCACGGCATGATATTGAGAATTGTTTTCAAGTTATGTGTGTAGGTAGTAATATTATTTATGGATTTCATTTTGAGAGAAGAAAGAGACATCATGGTGTTCTTTCCCAAGGGATCCGATGTCAGATGCCTTTGGGGACCAGGCAGGCCTGCGTGAGGTGGCCTGTAAATGACACAGCTGGGGTGGATGGGCTCCCCTCCCAAATGAATCCAAATGTACATCTGTTTAAAGACTGCTGGGCATAATGGCCATGGCTACTGTCTTCTCCTCGCCTGAGGACTCACATGGTCAGACCTCCATTCTAGAAAACAGTGAGTCATAGAGAACCAGGGGGTGACCAGCACAATTCCCACTTTGCTAATCTGTCCTAAAGAAGCAGTTTTTCTCCAAAGTACTAACCTTATCTAGCACACCTCGGCTTTTCATTCTCCTAAGACATATTATTTCATTATAACAAAATGGGGCTAAACTGTACCGTTAGCAATTGCATTTATGTGGTTGCTAGGAAACCAATTTGCCCCTTGGGTTTTAGAAGCAGCTGAGGGTGCTAAATATCGCATTATAAATCAGGGTGGCGAAGGGGGAGCTCAGATGTGCTTTAAGAAGCCATGTCCTCCAGAAGGGCAGATTGCAGCTGGTTATGGATGAGATTAAACAATTAGGATCTAAATTAAAATAAGAAATTGGGGTACCCAAACAAAATGGAGCTTACTATATCTAGGCTTAAAGGGAATGGGGTGGAGAACAAAATATTGTCTTATTACTCAAAGATAAAGAAGAGTGAGACCCAAATTACATATCAGTAATGACATTGACAAATGTAACTCTGACTTCCTGCTAGCTCCCTGCATATCAGGCACAGTACTGGGGCTCGACTTTGGTCCTATCATAAACGGCACTGGTCTATACGGTACATATTATCACTACTCCGTACATGAGAAAGACAAGCTGCAGAAGTCAACCTACATACAAATCATGGTCAGCTGATGGTCCTTTATGGAAAGAGCTGCTGGCTTAAGTGTGTTTTAATTTCAGAAAAATGAATTGGTCGGGCACTATTTCTGCATATTTGTACAAGTGGTTGGGCTAGTAAGAGCTGGTGGCTTTCAGCAGCCTGGATAATCACGTCCCCACGGTATAATGACACCACACCAGTGGCAACTCTCTTGAGGGTACATCACGGTTCTCTGCCCTTTTCTACTTTTCTATAACTCGCGTCTTAATAACCGGCGGGATAGAGCATGTACCGGCGCCAGGTTGGGAGAGGAAGTAGAGCATGTGGCCAGTAGGGGGCGCTCTGGGAGCCAGACCCTTCAGTTGGGGGAGTAAGAATAATGGTAGGTTAGTTTACAACTGGAATCAAAAAGTTCAAAGTAACCTGGAGTGGAAACCAAACAAAACAAATTGACCTCTAACACCGGTGTGTGCTATGAGGAAAAATACAATGAGAAGAAAAACACGACAGTAACATTTGCTTCCAGGAAAGGTCACCCTCCCTTCTTTTTTTCTCTGTCATTCCTTCAGTGGCCACCGGCATTCCAGGTCTACTCGTCAAGACCTCAAGCTCTGGAGTCAGGCTGGGCTCACATTCTAGCTCTGCTACTTCCGGTATACCCGTGTGACCAGTAAAATGTAGGCGACTTTTTGTGCCTCTGTCTTCCAAAATTCCAAGTTCTCCAAATTCCAAAAAATGAGAATTTTCCTAGTGTATACAGTTCATGGGGTTGTTGCGAAGATCACGTGGGATCGTTTGTGTAAAGAATTTAGTGTAACACACGGGATAGAGGGCGCGCTCAGGAAGCCCCTGTGACTGCCCTCATCCCGAGTCCCAAGAATGATACTAAGAGACTGGTTTATGGGACCAAAGCTTAAAATAATCTCCATAGGCTTGAGTGAATCTCAAATGAAGGCTACAGGTCATTCTACCCAACATGGACAATCTGTGGGCCAGATGGAACGATGACAGATTTATAGGACTCAATTCACAGTTGATTCATTTCACTCTCTTATGTTTGCCTTTATGTAAGTCTCTGATTTCAGGGACCTATTAGTACAACCCTCAGAGCGGTCAGGAATCAAAGGACGGGGAACACGCGGGTGTGGGATGGTTTGTACATCTGAAAAGCAATGGGGAGGACCCAGGTTGCCAAGGAGCCTGAGTTTAGGAGGCTCCGTTCTTGTGTGAACTGTCCTCAGGGCACCACTCTCTGAATTTACATTGTAACTGGTGCCCTGGACTGGGGCCATCTGGTAACCCTCCCAGTCCGCAGGCTACCGCTGGAGTCCTGAGAAGTCGGCCTGAGAAAGCAGACTAACGTCCTGCTTCCGACTGCCAGAAAACCAAGCACTTCATCTCCAACATCTGTGTTCTCGGTGAGGAAATTGACAACGAGAAGAAGAAGGGCAGCCACACAGACATTCTTGGATCGGTGTCCCCAAAAGTCATTCCTTTTGTGGCCCTCAGGAGTCCCAAGATGCTCGCTGAGGTTTCTCAGATACCGGTTAACTCCCTGCCATAGAAACCTTTCTGAATTCTCCAGGCCTGAGGAGGTCCCTTCCTTTCTGATTTCTTACAGGACCCTGAGGCCGGCTTTAGAAAGGGCTAATTGAGAAACAGATGTGCCAATTAGGCACCCTACGATTATAGGAAATGAATAAGGTTCCACGTTGCATCAGACAATGCTCTCTGGCATTTGTTCATATGATGTCCTGTTTGTGTCTGCTGGGTGCCAGGCGCTGGGCTGGGTACAGGGGATTAAAGGTGAGGACAGTCGGGCAGAGTCCAGTCGGAGCCATCCTGGAGCTCAGGGTCTAGTGGAAGAGACTTGACATCAGTTCATGTCACCCAAACCAAGGCTTTAATAGAAACTGAAGTCGGGCTGGGAAGCAAAGCAAGGGGCTCTGGTCTAGACCGTTCCCAGAAGGTGTGTTTGAAATGCAAAAGGGGAGGTAAGTAGCAAAGGGCCTGCGTGACTGTGTGAGGGGCTAGAAGGGAGAGCATTTGATTAGCTACAGCCTTTTCAACACATAATTGATAGGCCCTTGGTTACGATGGATTATATAGAATGTTCCACTTATCTACTGTTGCGTAGCAAATCGCCCTACAGCTTCAAGGCTCAAAACAGTACCATATATTTGCTTATCTGCTCAGGTTTCTGTGGGTCAGGAATGCAGGAGGGAGTCAGCTGGGCTGGGCAGTTCTGGGGCTCTGGCTTGGGGTCTCTCTTGTTCAGTTGGAGGATGGATGTAGTTGAGGGATGAAGACATCATCCCTCTTGCTCTCTTCAGGCAGCCCCAGGGACCTTCTGTGCAGTTTCTGTGTGTGGGTGACTCTGGGCCTCCTCACAGCATGGTGACTCCAGGAGTGAGACTCCCAGGGAACAAAGCGAAGGGGCATGACCCTTTATGACCTCATCTGAGAAGTCACTTCCTTGGCTTTCAGTTCGCACCAACTCAAGTTCCTGGTCCAAGGGGATGGGATGAAGTCCCCCCATGTCATTAAGAAGACCATGGGACATGGTAGAGATCGTGGTCATCTTTGAGAAAGGCCCACCGATACCCAGGAGAAGCCCACTGGACATCCTGTGGACTGGAAGTTTCCTCAGGGAGCTGCAGTGGTGCCCAGACTTCCACGGGTTACCTTCCCTCATATTTCTCCTCCACCTCATCATTACCAGACACCGTATTTCAAAACACTTGACAGTTTACAAAGTGTTCTTAATTGATCATCATAATAAGCCTGCTAATTATTAGGACAAAATATTATTGCCCACGCTGTTTAGACAAGCAAACTAAGACCCGATGTCTCGGAGCCAAAAAGAGAGTACACCCAGCATCTGAATCCAGAATTAAGTGTTCTTCCCACAGAAACACACCATTCTACGAAAACCTGCCTGGGCAAGGAAAAAAATCACCATTTATAGTCTGATGGTCTTCGTTCCCTTTTGCGGACGCAAAGCATTTGAACAGTCTACGGCTGGGAATGTCAGCTGCTTCATTATAGGGGAATATGAAAAGCCGTTGTTTTAAACAGCATCCATTATAGACTGAATACAAAGACTATTCCATATGCTTCCAAAATTTTTGGTCCTATCGTCTACAAATAATTAAGGGTTAGCAACTTAAAAATTAATTTTAGTGGTATAGCTATGCATCTGGCTTAATGGAGGCCATAAATCAATCCTGTGAGATAAAATCTATTTTAAGAACTCTACAGAAAACGTCCTATTTCAAAGAGGCATTGTATTATTTTCCTCCCTTCAGAGCAGCCGTACAGCCCTCCTAGTCCAACCTTCTAGCAACCTCCAGCATCCATTGTGAACGTGTTAGAAAGGCAAAAACGTACATTCTTGTGACTCACTCCAGGTGTGCTGTGATGGGGTGAATGGGGGCTCCCTGAAGGCCACAGCCAGGTCCTAATCCCTGGAGCCTGTGCATGTGACTTTGTGTGGAGGAGGACTCTTTGTGGATGTAATCAAGTTAAGAATCTCATGGGGATCTCATCCCGAATTATCCAGATAGGCCCCAAATCCGATGGCAACTGTCTTTGTAAGAGAGAAGCAAAGGGATATTCGAGACGAGTCCATGTGAAGGTGGAGGCCAGGTGGAGGCAGCGTGGTCATCCCCCCAGGAGCCCCTGGAACCACCGGAGGCCGGAAGAGTCAGCCAATATTCTCCCCTAGAGGCTTTGAAGGCAGCAGGGCCCCTTAATTTTGGATTTCCGGTCTTCAGCGGGGTGAGAACATACATTTCTGTGGCTTTAAGCCACCAGCTTTGTGGTGTTTGTTATGGCAGCCCTAAGAAACTGGTATCCACCAAGTAAGGAAGAGGGTAGCAGGTCCAGCACTGGGCATCTTAACAAAGCCTCCTGGTGATTCTCACACATGCTGGGAGCTCTGAGCCCCTGAGTCATTAAACTAATGGCTCTGTTGATGACCGGCTGAAGACAGGGACCTTTCCCCTCCAGGACGGCAGAGGCCCCCCCTTCGACCCTCGCTGAGACCAGGTGTGGACCTTGAACATCTGATGCAAAACCCGAGTCCAGCAGGTGAGGGCACTGCTTTAGGTCAGTCCTCTAACACTTTCCCTCTCGAGGGCTGCCTCATTTACAAGAGATGTGTCTTTGGCATGGGAGAGGGACAGGGCCACGTGTCCCGTACTGCGGTTCGGAGCAGGCCTTAAGACCTGATTCTTACCATGGGGAGTCCTGCCAGCTCATCGGACAAAATGGACAAACAGATGCAAAGATAAACAATTCCATCTCTAGCTTCGCACGGGCGTGATGTCTCCGAAACGTCTCTCATAACTTATCAAATACGCAACTCTTGAAGCTGCGAGTGTATGTCTAACCGAGCTCATCCTAAGCGCCCGGGTGGTGGAAATCAACACAGGCAGGCTCTCACGAGCAGGCCCGATGAATAATGCATCCGCCTTCCCTCCCATGCTCGGGCTCCTTACAGATGACTTTGCATATCAAGAATGAGACTTCCTAAAAGTCACATCAGAGCAGAAGAATGTTCACCTGTGGATATGCTTTCTAGTGCTTTATTTTTATTTTTTAAATTAGAACATTTGAGGGTACCTGGAGAGAAAATGAAATATATCACAGACGGGAGCGAGAACATGCACCGTCCAATGAGAAATGCCCCCCGCTTTTGGCCGAGTTGTTGTTTCTTGACGGGTTTGAATTCAGCATAAACTTTTTAATCAAAGTGACAAACATGCCACTGTGACCTTCAAAGTCCTTTGGGGATGCACAACTTCGAGGAATGAAATGCCTGCCCTGGGAAGGAGGAGGATTTGCTCGTGACCATGGAGGGATGTGCCCCAGGGAGGAGATCTGGAAATCAGGACAAAGGGTAGGCACGAGGCTGGCCCAACAGTGTGGCATCAAGGATAAAGGTTTCGGGGCCATGACTGCTGGGACCCCAAGCCCTGCAGTGCCACTCAGCAGCTATGTGACCCCGGGCAAGTGACAGATCCCACGGGGCTCCAGCTTCCTCCCCTATAAAGTGGGCTGGTAACAGGAGCTACTGGTCAAAACTCATTATGAGGATTAAAAAATTAAAACCTAGAAAGTGCAAATACCAAGCGTGGCGATGTGTTTGTTACTTCTTCTCTTGTCCTTTCTGCTGCCTCTCCTTATCATCATCATCATCATCATCGTCAATGTCCTTGTCAGGATCATTCCCAAGGTCACCTCCCGCCCTTGCAGGCCCAGGGTTTAAGTCTGATTTTCTGTCTTCAACCACTCTGTGGCCCTAGAGAAGCCCTTAGCCTCAGGAGCCTCCCCTATACGTGGCCAGCCTCTTACCCTGCTGCAAGATGAGGATTCGAGAGAACTCACGTAAAGCTCCCAAGACAGGGCTTAACCTTCAAAGACATTAAATCAAGGGCGCCACTATGATTAAAAATAAAGTCATTACCACCCAAAATAGGGGAGGAGAGGTTTAAAGGTGGCAGGGATCAGCAAAATGACACAGGAAGGACGGGGGGACCAAAGCGCACTTCCCCGTCTCTCAGAAATGACAGGAGGGAATTAGTGGGTATCTGGCAGGTGAAGACATTAATTCACTTATTTACTTGATGTCTGATTACAGAACGGCACATCGCAGGCACTGTGCTAAGTGATTTATCCTTCTCTCAATAATCCTACGAGGTAGGGAATGCTCACCCCCATTTTACAGATCAGAAGACATGTCTGAAACGGTGAAATAAATTCACCTTTGTAAGTTATCAGTTTATTTTTTTTTAAGATTTTATTTATTTGACAGAGAGATCACAAGTAGACGGAGAGGCAGGCAGAGAGAGGGAGGGAAGCAGGCTCCCTGCTGAGCAGAGAGCCCGATGTGGGACTCAATCCCAGGACCCTGGGATCAGACCTGAGCCAAATGCAGCGGCTTAAACCACTGAGCCACCCAGGCACCCACAAGTTATCAGTTTATTAACTGACCTTGTTAATTATTAGTTCCCCATGCGGAAACTACTTCGAATTCAGGTTCCGGCTAACTTTAGCTTCTGGTCACCACATGACACCTCCCTATGGCCACAACCCCTTGCAGCCGGCTCTCACTACTGACGCAGTCTTCTCTCTACCACCGTTGAGTTAGTGAGCTGGAGGAAAACTGTAAGGACCCTGCCCTACTCCTCAGCATACGAGAGCTGGGCAAAGGGTCTTCTAGAAGACTAGATGGTCATACCTACACCCTAAACCACCAGGGGCTCAAACCTCGAAGAGCTGTTGGGGCTGGCAGGAAAAGCCACTTTGAAGGGAGGTAGCTTCTCGATGTCAAAATTTTCCCAGTATCACTGACGGGGCATGGTGGCCCCTGGCAACACTAGTACCCCCTTGGAGAACTGGGTTCTCTGGCTGATCGCTGGGAGTCATGAGCCTTAGGTGTTCCCTGACTTTTCTCTTTCTCTTGCAACTTGCCTACAATTCCTCAGCAAAGCTGTCAGCTCTCCCTCCCCAACCCAGGCAGAATCTGACCACCACTCACTACCACCACATGCCCAGCCCAGCCCATGTCAGCTGTATAGCAAGACAGCCTCTTCACTTCTCGTTATGCACTCCTGCACTTTAGTATCTCTTCCAGACGCCAGCCAGGGGAGTCCTATAAAATGAAAGCCTGAGCAAGTCACTCGTCTGCTCAGAATCCGCGATGGCTCACCTTTCCGTGTGAGTAAAAGTTAGGCTTCTCACAACGCCTGCGTGGATACGTGTGATCTGCTCCTCTGCTTCTTCCAGCTCACCTCCTGCTTCTCTCCCCTCTCCCTTTACTCCGTCCTCATTGCTTTAGGGACCCTCCAATATGTCAGATGTTCCCCTGCCTCAGGACCTTTGCACATGCTAGTTCTGTTCTGGAGCGCACTTCCTCCTGTTACGGACGGGACTCATTCTCTCACCTCTTTCAGGCTGTGCTCAGTGTTAGTTCCCCAGACAAGCCTTTCCTGCCCAGTCTGTTGAAAACCGCACAGCTCTCACCCTTACCCCAGGCGGCATACCCCTTTGCATGGCTGAAAATATTCTCCGCATTCTCACCCACCTTGTGTATTATTTGTTTCCTTCCACTAGAGAGAGACAAACGCGCCATGAGGTCAGAAGCCTCGCATTAAGTGTTCACTGAATGAAGGACCACACAAGCTTAGCCTGGTTCCCGGATACCATCGCCTGCACACGCATACTTGGGCCCGCGCCACACAAAACTCTGGGTGGGGGGTAGGGTTCAGTAGCCGCCCTGGCTCCTAGCAGATACAGTGCTCCAGGAACCGTGACCCTTGTTTCCAAGTCACTGGGCTCCGGGAGCAGATTGCAACAGAAACTCTGGGCTGGTTTTCATGCCCGGGAACTGAGTCACTTCGGCTCAGTCTTGACCAGCCATTCATCATCGGAAACAAGGCTGTGTTCTGGGAAAAAGTTTCCACAGGCCCTCGCCAAGGCACGGATAATATTCCCAGGGGAAAGCTTCCTTTCCCAGACCATAACAGCCGGGACCAAGCCTGATGCCCTGCTCACTCACAGTGTGGTCCCACAGGCACCTCGTAGCATCAGTGCTGGTTCCCCAGACTGGGACCTGGTCTCAGGGAATGTCACCAGGTGTATCCCTGGGGACAGGCTATCGGGACATCGGTGACACATGGAATTTGCTTTAAATGGTGCACTTCCTTTTTTCTAGCAGGTTATGTTCTCTGACTCTACAGAGGCGAGTCTGGGTTCCCAGCACCCATCACCCTCCATCCAGGCGGCCCCAGGCCCCTTCCACCTGCTCACATTCCCTCCTCCAGCCTCTTCTGTCCCAGATTCCCTTTGTCCTTCTCAGAGCTTTCTCCTACCTCCACCGCGCTCTTCCTTTGTCCATTTCCTACATAATTTAAGGACGGCACCAAATGCTCCAGTGTGGTTACAGAGACTTCTGTGCTGTAGGCCTTTCATGTGTGCTGCTTCTGTCTCTGAACTAGACTTTTGTCTTTGTGTCTCTCTGTTTAGTATCTCAATTTAGGTGGCGCCTGGGTGGCTCAGTTAGTTAGACATCTGCCTTCAGCTCAAGTCGAGACCCCAGGTCCTGGGCTCAAGCCCCACATCGGGTGGGTTCCCTGCTCAGCAGGGAGTCTGCTTCTCCCTCTCACTCTCCCTCTGTCAAATAAATAAATAAAATCTTTTTAAAAAAAAATATCTCAGTTTAGGGACTGGGCTGGGGATACTGAGGTCCCCTACGGGGGCCTGAAGGCATGAAAACTGTCTGTGAAAACTGTCGAGGAATTCCGGGACACATATCGAAGGAAGGAAGGGGGACTCTTCCTCTGTGATGTTCCTGCCGTGAGTGCTCATCGAGGAACAGCTTCCGAACTCTAGCAGGGGGACCATTACCGGGATAATGGAGGTTCTAGAATCTTACTCGCTCTCTAAAATCTGTGAAATAGCATTTTGATTCTCAGCTCATTGCTTTTAAGCTCTTATTCACTCCCAGTTATTTTATGGACACTCATAAATAATATATAATGTAAACTGTAAGCTATAACTAACACTCGCTTAAGACGTGTTATTCATTAAGTACTGTGCTAAGGGTCCTCCGGGATCCGAGCTACTGTTTAACTTCCTCCACGCACCCAACCCATAGATGGGACAACTGAGGCTTGCAAAGGGCCAGGCAGCTCTCAGGCAGTGGAGTCCGGGTGCAAATACAGGCCGCTGAGGTCACTTGAGGAAGACAACAGGAGGGTATGCTTGGGATCCCCGTTCTAGAAGGGCACAGGAGGTATTTTTTGGTTCTTAATGGTAGCTGGAAGTATTACTGGCATTTGGTGGGAGGTGGTGATGTACACCTCTTGTGGGAGGCGGGGGTCTTGGATCGTATAAAGTTGTTCCACATAAATTTTTCATGACCCTGATGGACATTCTTTCGGTCGGAAGAGAAGAGCTCTCTGCGCATTCTGGAACTTCACTCGCTTTTACATTTAAACCCCAAGTACGTCGGCACAACTGGATCTATTCTGCGTTTCCTCAGAGGAGGGTGTGTTGCTTGTTTGGCTCTGCACCTGCCAGTTCTGGAAAAAATCACGTAACCGATGTTATCACCGAGTGTTTTCTGAGTGACCAACGCCAGGCGGACCTGTGCTGATCTGTGTTTGTAGCTGATGCGTTTTTTGCGGCGAACCGGTCTAAGGATGTTCACCTTGAACCATGATCTTCTGTCTTCCAGGGGCACATACAAACCTAGACATTCTAGTGGATGTTGTTTTCTCCTTTATGTTATACTTGGGGCTTCTGCATTTTTTTTTTTTTTAGCATACGTGTAGGTAGGTTAAAATTTTGTGGCAGTCATGGGAGGGATCGGCTGAGCGTCCCAGCAGGTGTTTATAAGCCTCTCCAGGTCCCTGGGCAGCAGGCGGGGAGGGGGGCTGGAGGCAGCCCCCATTCTGGCCTGGGTGGGTTTGTACCCAGATGCCCTGCCCTGCTGGCAGGTCCTGTTGTGTGGTTGGAATCAGTAAAGAAGTCTTTTGAAAGCTAAGAAGAGGGAGCCGCAGTGCAAACATCGGTCTGCTAGGCTCAAGGTCACTGCCCAGCCCAGTGTCAGCTCCAGAAGATTTCAGGGCACAGCTCAGTAGCAGGTGGGGAGCACCGACTCCCCCTTGTGTGAGGCTCCCCCTCCTCTCCAGCTGCCCCTGCCAGGAGCCATCTCCACCAGAGGTTGGTCAGACCTGGGGAAGAGGGAACATTACCTGGGTTCTGAGCAGCCCGGCAGGTGGCACGCTGAGCCCCGAGCCCAAGCAATGGGAAGGGGAGGGTCTACACAAACCAGCGAGTGGCCACAGGTGTCTCGAGGGCACACCTCTTCCCTGGCTTTCTTGCCTTAGGGGAAAGTGATTGGATGCTGAGAGTTTGGCCAGTACGCTCCCTGGGAACAGAGGACGGCCTGGAAAGGGGGCCCTCGGGGCTAAGCTTGCTGAAGGGAAGCATCAGAGAGAGCACGGGCCATGACCTTGTTCCCGACTCTGGCATCTTTGCTGACCCCAGGAGGGCTGTAAGACTGGCATCGTGACAGGGACCCTCTCCAGGGCTGGGCCACATCACTGCTTTGCTCGGTTCTGGTGCTGTTATAGACTGAAGGTTTGTGTCCCCACAAAAGTCATAGGTCGACACCTTAACCTCCAGTGTGACAGCATTTGGAGGTGGGGCCTTTGGGAGGTGAGCAGGTTCTGATGAAGACAGGAGGGTTGGGCCCGTGCGACAGGATTAGTGCCCTTACAAGTATCGACACTGGAGCTCTCTCTCTCTCTCTCCCCCTTCCATGAGGACACAGGGAGAAAGTGGCCTCCTGCAAGCCAGGGAGAGGCTCTCACTGGACACAGAACATGCTGGCACTTCCAGCTTCAACTTGGAACCTCCAGAACTGTATTAAGAAATGTCTGTTAATGTTACGGCAGCCCGAGCTGAGACAGGAGCCGTGTGGCTTTGAGAGAACCAGGAAACCCTTCTGGAAGCAAATGGAGAGGGCGAATTTACAAAGTGCGGAGGCGCTCAGATCCTGGGCACTGGGGTCGTGGAAGGAGGCACACAGCTGGCCACCAGCCAGTGCCCTTGGGTACCACTCCAGAGAACCAAGAGCAAACCTGGCCTCTCGGACCACGTGTCCTGTTCCTGGAAGGATGAGCCCGTGGGGTGAGCTCCTGGAGAGGGGAACTGCTTTGAGCTGGCTCGAACCCTCCAGGAAGAAGCGGGTTCAGAGTCTGATTCCCCTACATGCACCTGCCTACTTGCCTAGACACGACCTCCGAGGGTGCACACGAAGGGGTCTACAGCAGCGATCTCGGGGCGGCCTGACCTCGGTGATTTTACACTCCCAGGTTTGTGGGTCTGATTCCTCTAAATATGCACCAGGAAACTATTACACTTTTGTAGTCATATTTTCCTTTAATTCAAATAAAAAGCAGCCTGGGTGACTCCGAGGCGTGTGTCAGAGCAGGGCCCTGAGCACAGTGCTCTGAACATCCTGGAGCAGGAGAATCCTCGGGGACGAGCTGATTTCCGGGCATGGCTGTCAGGAAGGGAGGGTGGGATCATTAAGACTTCCATCTGGGGGTCTTATCAAGTGACGGCCAGCCGATCCTGTTGGTGACACATTTACTGTGGGAATGACAATTCCCAATCGCATCTCAAAATCACACATTAGTTTTGGGCAAACGGAGAATCTTTGTGGACGTTCTCATGGAAAAACAAACCATATTTATCATGGTAGTGAGGCACAAGGTCAACAGAACCCAGCCTCGGCCGGACCACCCTGGTACCACTCCCCTGATGGTTGGTGTGTGGCTTTGGGATCTGTGGACTTTGTTCTCAGCTTCAAACCCAGCATTTGAAGATCTTCTGGAGTGTTCCAGGCTTCTTGTAACCCTACTCTGTCACACATAGCCTGTTCCTGGGAGCCGGAGCTCGGAGGGAGTGAATTTTGCTGGGAAACTTACAAGCGTAGCGAAGACCGTAAAAAAGTGTCCCCAGCTGCAAGCCTCAGATAGACGCTCCTTCCAGCAAAGTTGACTTTCTTATCACAGGATAAGGATAAACAAACGGCCACGCTTGGATCCTCTTCATCAAAGCATCGGAGAGAGACTCCAGACTCCGAGGCCACTGTATCTCTCTATGGGTGTCCGCTCCCGATTTCAACATAGTGGGGGGAGAGGGTCCCCCCACAACAAGCAGTTCTCAGACACGCCCAGGGTATCTGAGAATTCACCTCAGTTCTGACACTATCTACCCGGGGAGAGAATCACATTTCCCAGGAGGAGGGCTCAGTCCCGCAAGGCTGCCCCCAACACCCCACTTCAGATGCCCAGTGCGAGTCCGGCCATCACCCGTGCGTCCACAGACTGGCTATAATCAGAGACTCCCACAACCCCTTCCTTGGGTATGATTAATTTGTTAGAGCAGCTCACAGAACTCGGGGAAACATTTACTTGCTAGATGACTGGTTTACTGTAAAAAGGCTATAACTTCTACTAGGAACTGGCAGATGGACGAGATGCACGGAGCCCGGTATGGGGAGCTCCACACCTTCTCTGCGCGCATCGTTCTCCCATAACTGCCATGTGCTCACCAAGCCAGGAGCCCTCGGACCACCCCCCCTCCCTGCTCTCCTGGGTGTTTAGGGAGGCCTGGTTACCCAGGCACAACCGATGACATCACTGGCCATTGGCAAACAAAGTCAATCTCCAGCCCCTCTCTCATCCCCATGGTTTGCTTCAGTGGCAACAAGCCCTGGTCCTTCCCAAAAGCCCCCTCCTCAGTATAACAAAAGACAGCCTTATCCCTCTCAATACTCAGGGAAATAACCCTGAAGGAAGACCAAATATATCTGAGCCATTTATTTTGCTCATCGGAATGACCAAATATATATTTCTCTCATTAATCACAATATTGTAATGCCCTGTCTGAATCCAGACACATGAGGCGAGGGTTCGGGTGGGTTTAGGGACCGAGTCATCCTTCTTGGCTGAAGGAATCCGGATGCCTTCGTTCTCAAGGTCAGCCCCATCTGGGGAAGTACACACAGAATGCAGATCGCCAGGCCCCAGTCCCTGAAGACTAACTCCAGGGGGCCAGTGAAGTCTTGAAAGAGGCATTAAAAAGAAATCACTCAGGACAGAGCGGCACGCTAAGGGGCACGGTGTGGAAAGGACCAGATAAATCCAAAAGATGGGCCCTTGTGTACAGTAGATAGGCCAGTCCCTTAGCACCCGGCCGTGTGGTCCCGGAGTGGATCTCCATTTAGACAGAAGCATTAACTGTAGAGGACATTTTTGGGTCAACTGGGGAAAATGAATATATTTTTTTCCTAATAGAAAAATGGATACTGTTAACTGAGAAAAGCAGGTTTAAAAATAACATATACGGTACGAGCTCATTTTGGTCAACACACACATATGTATTTGCCTAGAGAAAGAAGTCACACGCTCTGGTGTTAAGATTTTTAGTCTTTGGATGGGGTGACCATGGGGTCCTTAGGTTCTTAGTTTTGCTTATCTGGCTTTTCTAAATTTCTGCAATGTGTAAGGGCCTATTTAGAAACAGTCCCTGCTCCCCTTCCCCCAGGGGATTTACTGGGAGACAAGTCCTGGAAACCAGCTCCAGGTAACAAAGCCCAGATACAAAGGTGGGTCAGGCCAGGTGGAGACATCTGATCAGTGGGGGGATGCATACTGTCTCCCTGGTTACCGAGGAGTATGGGCCCTGCCCTTTGGGAGCCTTTGGGCGCCAATCCCAATCAAAGTGTAATAGGCTGGTTCAAATGTCTACTAGGGTAAATTGTAACTCAGTTGGTCACCTAGAATCACTGTGGAGTTTCCTGTGTGTGTTACGATCTCATTGGCTACCTGTGCATGGCCAGGCCCGACCACATGGCCTTTGCCCTTAAAAGCTAGTCTGTGAAACAGAGAAGGGTCGCCCTCTCTTGTAAGAGGTGCGACCCTGAACATTCGGTTAGATTCCTGATGCTTGGCGCGAAATAAAGCTTTGCTTGACCTTCGCTTTGTATCAATCTGGTTCCTTTAATCATGGACCCATTATTGGGGCATAACACAATGCTTATCTGATTTTTATAATAATAAAATGTTTTCTTAAATTAAAAAAAAATATATGCAACCTAGATGATTCCGGTGCATAGCCACATCGGAGAGCTAGATTGTCGAGGAGAACTTTCTTAACTTACCTCCTTGTGGAGCCACGAGGTAGGGGGGGTCCCTGTTGAGAGTGTGGGTTCTCAGGTCCCTGCCCGGCAGGATCTGACTGATATTGGGGTATGGCCCAAGAGGCAGACAGGGAGCAAGACTTGAGAGAATGGGGAGAAGCCTGGAGAGATGTGTGGGCTCACCACACAAACTCTTCTGGTGCGGTTCAGAAACGGCTGTGTGAGGGAGGCCATCAGAAGAGGGGACATTAGTGCCACACCCACGGTAACCATGCAGGGCGAGAGAATGGGTGGCAACGGCAGAACAGAAGGCAACAGGGCACGGTGGGGACTGCAGCTGTCCTGGTCCAAGCTCAGCTCCAGCCCAGCGACGACACCTGGAAACACTTCCTGGCATCATCAAATCTTTCCCTTTTCCCCCCAAAGAAGCCAGAAATGTGATTCTGAAAGGAAATCTATCTTCAAAACACGGCGGAGACCAAGCAGAATGCACCCACCAGTTAGTTCCAGCTCGTATCACTCAGAGTGGCTGTCAAACGCCCAGACCTGACCACTATACGCCAGTGAGTCAGTGAGTCAGTCCACCCGAGGAAGGTGAACCAGTAATTATTCTCGTGGATCTTGAACGCAAAAACCTAAACACAGCAGAAGTTCTGGAATATTCAACTCCTCTGTGTTAAAATGAGCCCAATGGAAATGAACTCCAGTTAGCACTTTGCCATGGCTGTGTTAACACTTTCCCAAAGGTAGATGAGGGGGCTGGAAAGCTTAAGCGTGTGGGGGGGCTGTTATAGGGCCACTGGGTACCCTAAGGTGGGTGTATTTTTTTTTTTATAAAGATTTTATTTATTTGACAGACAGAGAGAGATCACAAGTAGGCAGAGAGGCAGGCAGAGAGAGGAGGAAGCAGGCTCCCGATGCAGCAGAGAGCCCGATGTGGGGCTTGATCCCAGGACCCTGAGATCATGACCTGAGCTGAAGGCAGAGGCTTAACCCACTGAGCCACCCAGGCACCCTAAGGTGGGCGTATTAAGTGGCTTCTCTCACCGGCCCCCCTGTTCACTCAGCCATTCTTTTTTTTTAATTAATTAATTAATTAATTTTTTTTTTTAATTTTCAGCATAACAGTATTCCTTGTTCTTGCACCACACCCAGTGCTCCATGCAGTCCGTGCCCTCCCTAATATCCACCACCTGGTTCCCCCAACCTCCCACCCCCCGCCCCTTCAAACCCCTCAGATTGTTTTTCAGAGTCCATAGTCTCTCATGGTTCACCTCCCTCAGCCATTATTAACCATACCTTAAACTTGCCAGGAGCTCAAGTTCTGGAGATTTGCAAGAGAAACGTCTCAGAGCACCACAAGAAAGCTAATTCCGCAGCTCCTAATGAATCCCATTTACATTTTTCAGCTCTTTGATTTCTGAGCACTATTTAAAGGGGAGGTTTGTTCAGTTCATTTACTTTGGATTTTAACTGTCCAGGGTGACAATCCTCAGCAGTATAATTTCCCTCCTGTGCCCAAATCAATAAAATGCACCCAAGAGCTAATATCCATTTTGAGCTCTACTGAGGCCCAATGCCTTCTAGAGTCCCAGGGATTTGGAAAATAGTAAACAACCAGAAGGGAGCTGAGACCTGCCACAGGCATTCGGTTCTCGGCGGAGAATAAGAACCCTCCAGTCCGCGTCACACAATTTCTTCCTGAAGAAGACATAACCCTAAACCAAGGAATTGCAGAGTTAAGGGAACTGACTGCGGAATTTTTCAGTGAGCCAAGGAACAGATGCCATGCCTCCTCTCCCTCCCATATGACATATTTGGGTAAGTGCCTGGGGCAAACTGTAGGTTGTTTGACTTAACACCCATTTCCGGGCATAGTTCCTCCTTTCCTGCCTCTAAGAGAGGGTCTAAGGAAGCAAGCATTTAATTTCCCCATCCTCTCCCATCCCTTAGGGGTGGATATATGATATAGCTCTGGCCAGTGAGATGTGGGGAGAAGTCTATTGTAACAGTGGCTTAAGGATAATGTTTCAGGGAATCTTGGGTTCTCCAGATGTAACAAAAAGGTGAGATAGACACCTCCTCTTCCCACCCCTTCTACCTTGGATGCAGATGTGATAGCTGGAGCTGAAGCAGCCATCCTGCAGTCCAGAGGGAAAGAATGAAGAGAATCACAACGAAGCCAGCCCCGACATCACTGTGAGGCTCAACAGCAGCCACTAACTGCCAAATTGTTTCAGCCACGGTGATCCCATTCCCTATCACGTACAGCCAAGTCCTAAATGTGTAATTCCTCAAAAAATAGGATAAAGATGCAAAATCTTATCACAAAAGTGTCCACAGAAAGCAAGGATGCCATATTTTACTGTAGCTTAAATTGGCTTCTAGACTCCTAAGGCCCTGGAGGGCTTTGCTGGTAACACTACCAAAGTAGGGTAGGCGGAGATGAGAATCCCACTTCTTGTCACCTAACCTTTCTTTTATACGAGAGCTTTAGCAGCATATGAGAAGAACTCATGCAAGAAACATAGTTCAGAGAGTTTGAGAGAGTCCTACCTTGAGCCAAGGGAAGAAAGCAAGGTTAGTGTCCAGGTATCTCAAAAGAGCATCTCTGCCTCTAACATTCCACTTTCAGTCAGAACTTCCATCAGAATATTATTCTCTGTGGCCAGTGGTCCAGTGAGGGTTACCTAGATGCTGAGTTCTGCTGCTGGGTTTGGTCAAGAGACCACGGCTACACATTCTCCCTCCACACTGAGAAAGGTTGATTCATTCCTGCCATGGAAAAGGTTCCCATGGGATTGTGAATCGAGCATCACTTCAAATAGTAGCACCTGCTTACTGAATGTGTACGTGTCTCCACGTTCAGGTGAGGGCAGAGAGGATCTAGAATCTAAAGCGATGGTCCTAGAAATGGAGGTGCTGGGCATGGAACCTCCCACTCTATGCTATTATGATCGCCTGCACGCTCTTTACGACCTGAAGGAGCTTCGGGTGGGTCCCAATTTGGAAAGAAGTCAGTCTTCTCCTCTCCTCAGCCCAAAAGGATGCTAGTGACAGATGCTGGGCAAGTGTTCGTCAAATAGTCCGCACGCTTCCCTGAACCTCAGCCTCCCCCCATAGTCAGTGTGGGGCCACGTGACTAGTCCTGGCCATTGGGCTGAGAACAGAAATAGGTTTCTCTATGGGGCCGAGGGAAGTGAGAGCCAAATGTCATCGCCACCTGTCTTCCTCTGATGTAAGTGATCCAAGAGACCACATGATCTAGAGTTACTCCAAGATGGAGGAGGGTAGCCCTATTTGTATCCTAAATTTCTTTGTATTGTTAGGACACTGAGGTTGGGGATTCATTTATTACTGTAGCACAGCTAAGCTGCTGCTGACTGATAAAACGGGCCTCTGAAACGTGATCGGGCCACCTTGCTTGTAGTCATTTTGCAAAGGAGGGAACTGTAATGGGGAAGCTATTACCATAGGAGGTTCATTTATCACTGGGGTTATTCTGTATCCAAATCATGGGATGCCTTATTTGCCTAATGAGGCAGACAGTTTCTTAGAATTAACATGAAGATGTTACTTGCATTGCAAAATTTGGTACTACTTAATGGAAATGATGATATTCTCTAATTTCAACTAATACTTCCAGCTGCTGCCTCTCAAGAATTTTGTGCTTTGGTCCTAGATTTTTATAGGGTGAAATGTTTGCAAAAAATATTTACAAGCATCTACATGCTAACGGATGCAATTTCATGACCCATTACACTTCCCATGCAAATGTAGACGGTAGGGCTGCCTGAGCTGGGAGCTGGCTGAGCTTTGCCAGCTGCCTGGTTTTGACAGTGGAGTGGAAGAGTCTATGTGAAGTACGAATGCACATTAGTGGTTCAAATACTTACTGAGCATATACTATGTGCCAGGCACTTTCCTAGAGGTTGGAATACAAGGGTAAATAAGACAGAGTTCCTGCCCCATGAGATTTGCATCTGAGAGATGCCGATAAACTTTGGAAATGACAGATGAGTTCATTTGAGGGTATTCAGAGAACCCTAAAGCCACGTGTGTGTCTGCAGAGAGAGAAATGAGAGATTCCAACCAACAGTTTCATCCAAACTGATGAATCTTAGTCTTTTCACCATCTGGCCCTGCTCACCTGTCCAGCCCTCTCTCTACTGCTCTCCTCTCTCTACTTCTGCTCCTGCTCCATTGAACAACGTGCCTGTCTCAGAAGGCACCAACCTTCCTTCCCTCATGTGCCCTTTTCTGAGCTGTTCCCTCTGCCTAGAATATATACTTATTTCTCCTCCTTTCCTGGTATTTAGCTTGCTGATGCTGAAGAGGCATTAACAAGCTTCCTGTAGGAAGCCTCCTTGGATTGCTCCTAATTTGGCTTAAACCTCCTAGAAACCCCACAGTGCTTCTGTGCATTTAACCGATTCACCTACACCCTTTCCTCTATGGCTGGAGGAGCTGAGGGAGACCTGATGGGTGCAAGGGACAAAGGGAGGGTCCCGGGGAGGGGTGGGTGAAGCAGACATAGGAGGGGGAGGAGATGACTGGCATGGCTGGGAGACTGGTCACACTGACTGACTTAATCGAGCCAGTTAGTAACTACATAGAGGAGAATGTTGGGTTTCTCACTGTTGCAGAAAGGTATGTATAAGCATGGAAAGCTGGGGCAGCTGGAAAAAACCCGGACACTGGATTGGAATTGCAGATATTAGCCTGAAGTTGTGTTTTTTTGTTTTTAACAATTATTATTTTTTTTAATATTTTATTTATTTGACAGACAGAGATCACAAGTAGGCAGAGAGGCAGGCAGAGAGAGAGGAGGAAGCAGGCTCCCCGCTGAGCAGAGCAGAGAGCCAGAGGTGGGGCTCGATCCCAGGACCCTGAGATCATGACCTGATCCAAAGGCAGAGGCTTTAACCCACTGAGCCACCCAGGCACCCCAGCCCTGAACTTGTGTTTTAAAATGTGGTAGATGCAAAAAAATAAAATAAAATTAATTAAATGTGGTAGATGCATAGAAGCGCACGTGTAATATGGTTGGAGATGCATGCTTCTATGAACATGTACTATGCATGGATGTGTATCTATACACGTGTGTGTGTGTAATTGCGTGTGTAACCTCGCTCCATCTGCTGAGGGCTTAGAAGCAATGACATCTGAGCCATAATAATGAGCTCGCCACCCAGGCCTTGATTTCTAAATTCTATCCTCCACTAAAAGAACCAAGTGGTTCGACCCAGGGTCAGTGCAGGGAAAGTACAATATAATCCTAGAATAACTTATTTCCAAGAACATAAGAAAGTGATTAAAAGAAATGATGGGGATGCCTGGGTGGCTCAGTTGGTTAAGCCGCTGCCTTCGGCTCAGGTCATGATCCCAGCATCCTGGGATCGAGTCCCACATCGGGCTCCTTGCTCATCGGGGAGCCTGCTTCTCCCTCTGCCTCTGCCTGCCATTCTGTCTGCCTGTGCTCACTCGCTCTCCTCTCTCTCTGACAAATAAATAGAATCTTAAAAAAAAAAAAAAGAAAAAAAAAAGAAAAAAGAAATGATGAACGATCAAAAACCTCATTGCATCTGCTCTCCCCGAACCACGAATGGCCTTGAGTGGGGAAGCCGTGGGGTGGGGGGGCAGACCCTGGTCCCAGATGGTGTCCTGAGTCTGCCCTGGACGATCTTTGATGTGGGAAACAAAAGCTTCTCACGTGTCTGCAGACGGCTTTCTGCTGCAAGCCACTGAGCTTAATCCTACGTGATGCAGGTAGATGGGAGGGTTTCAGCTCTGTCTCATGTTACATCTTCAAAAAAAACTTATCTGGGTGCAAAAAATAGAAAGAATGGGCCGATGGTCAGTAACCAGCAAGGGCTAACCTCCCTCTCCAGTTCTGTATTTTGAGAATCTTGAGAAAGCACAGAAAAGTGCAAAAAACCAGTACCATAAGAACCTGTTCGCCCCACCATATGGGACGGCCAACTGTTAGCATTTTGTCATATTTGCTTTGCCTTTATTTTATGCAAAGAAATAAAACATTACAGATAGAGCTTCCATCCTTTTATCTATCATTTCCTGTTCTGTACCCACCAGCCTTGTCAGCACCACTAGCCACCGTATCAGCGACCCGGAACCCACCGGCTTGGCCCATCTCAGGTCACCCTGGGCATCTATTTGCCTCCATGAGTGATAGGTTATATATAAGATTTTATTAAATTTTTATACGTTGTGGAATATGTATGGAAGTTGGCTGTCCTATTTCTGAGCCCTGTTTCTCCATCGCTTGTATTGATAAAAACACAAATTATTTGTGTTTATTATTTGGTCCACTTTTTTTTTTTTTTAGCTCACTGCTTTGAAGTGCACTGTAACATATAATTCTTTTAATATTGTCTAGCCATCCCCCTTTTGATGTATATTTAAGAAATTTCCAATTCCTTGCCTCTATTTATTTAGTTTTGTAAGTTAAGGTTACTCCTTCTCTTTATTTCAACAGTCTATAGACTCATTATTTTCAGAAAGAAATGTAGAAGAACTCAATATGTGCTTACATTTTCACATTCTCAATGCAACACAGACAAATTTTAATGTGTTGTTATAGCAGAACTTATACCCACAAGGTGGGATGTGCGGCTGTTTCATCAACCATATAGAATTTGGAGATCCAGGGGAAAAAAGTAGAGCATGGCATATTAACCAGAAAACACACCTCTTTTTTCTTTTCTTTTTTTTGCATGACATTCTACTCTCACATGCAATCAAAATTATTTTTTTCCCAGCCTTGTTGAGGTCCCATCGACAAATAAACATTGTGTCAACCTGAGGTAGAGAACTTGATGTCGTGGGGTGTGTGTACACTGTGAAATAACCACAAGTAAGCTGATCACGGGGAAACAGGGTCTGCTCCCATGTCTCCCACACACGAGCGTGCTCCTTTCTTCCCTAAAGCCTGTTGCTATGAGCTTGGTAAGCCAGGAGAATGAAAGGTACAGTGCAATTATTTCAGGAAGGCATCTGAAAACATCTCTCATGACACATGACGGATACAATGGGAAAAATGCGGGCTGGGGGGACTGTACCTTTAGGTGAGGTGGTAACTGTGTGGGCAGCTTCATGAGAACAGTGTTAATTAATTTCTAGGCAGGGATCTCTTTTGTTGTGACTGAGATCTAGAACTTTATTTTATCCAATCACTTCAACATCCACCTACCCATCTTTCTACCCAGCAGTGTTTTTCAGCGACATTGTGCCACGGCACCACGGGGGACACCGGACTTTGAAGAGTCAACAGCACATGGAATGGTTCGTGATTCATGGTTGGTCTCTAATTAATATTTTTCAGTTGACAGATGTGGTCAGTGCCCTCCTAAACCATATGCAGCTGCTATGACTTTGATGAAGATTCAGAATACATGCTTTTGAGATTTTATCATTTTTTTAAAAGGATCTAGGAATACTTAGCAGTAAGCCAGAGAAAAGAGATAAGACATCAAATTCTTTCCATTGCACGAAGTTAATTAAACTTATTATGGGTAACTGGGACATCAGGAATAAGCCTATGTGTATACACACAAATATACACATAAACATACGTGTGTGCTAGTTCTAAGTGCAGAGATCTGTCTTGGCTCTAATTATATAAAGCACACACTCAAGGTTCTGGTTGAGCACAAGTTCAGCCCGAGCCAACAGATGGTGTGAACTTAGAAGACTATGAACTCTAGCTGAGTCCTAGAGTAATTGTGGTGTTTGGACCAACTTTGGGTAATGCTAATGACTGTGTAATGAGTTTGTAAAAATGTAAAAATCAAAGGCATTATTAACAGCATTCTTTTTTTTTTTTTTAAAGATTTTTATTTATTTATTTGACAGACAGACCACAAGTAGGCAGAGAGGCAGGCAGAGAGAGAGGCAGGAAGCAGGATCCCTGCTGAGCAGAGAGAGAGCCCGATGCGGGGCTCAATGCGGGGCTCGATCCCAGGATCCCAGGACTCTGGGATCATGACCTGAGCTGAATGCAGAGGCATTTACCCACTGAGCCACCCAGGCGCCCCTATTAACGGCATTCTTAAAACAAACTGAAGCTGTCTCAGTTTAAAGAGGAAATAACGAGGGCTCAGAGAGGCTGAGTGTCCTGTCTTAGGTCAGGCAAGTAATAAGAGGTGAAGGAGAGATTCAGTTCCAGTCATATATGGCCCAAAGTCTAAACCACTCCACTCTGCTGCATTACCTCCTTGTCCACGTAGATCCTATCTGAAGATGTGGCCAATCCAACTCAGTGGTATCCATTTTTGAGGGCTGGTAAATAAAACAACAGTCACATAGACTGTCATTCATCACGACTAGAATGCAATAATGTCCCCATGTGCGTCACGATGACCACAAACTCATGACCACAGTGTGGGCCTCTCTCGGTGGACCTCTCCAAGAGACTGCGCTCTACTTATGAGGAAGCCACACATGGGTACAAAGGTCGAGTCTCTCCCAGTCCTAGTCCTCCTACATTTCCAGGCAAGGCACAGAGATTCTCAGTCTAGATCCGCCATAAATAGAGGCATGTGTTTCAGAGTCGTTTTGAGGATCAGAGCGAATACATGCAAAGCCCACCACCACACCCACCACTTAATAGGCATTCAGTGAATGGTGGTGATGATGGAGAAACTGTTGCTGGCCCTGTTGCTACTGGGAGACAAGCTTCTCAGAAGCTCTTTCACATGGCTGTGGGGCCCAAAAGGTACTCACGAGCAGCCTGACCTCCTCTTACTTCCTGGAGGAACAGGTGTATTTTTCTTTACACCCACTCATCTGCCACTAATTAAACCAAGACCTCAATGGACTGTGTCTAACCAGGGAACACTTTTTTTTTTTTTTTTTTTTTTTGGTAATCCATCTGCCCAGAGGGGACACCTTTTTCTAATGTTTACAAAGAGCCTCCTTTCTTAGCTGTGTGCCAGGGTCTTCCCACCAGATAATCTGACACCATTTCAGACCAACCTCAACTGTCCTACCTGTGACTTTTCTAAGACCTCTTCTACTGACTCCCAAACAAAAGTTTCTAGTTATAATTTTTAAGCAATATCATTAATATGAGAGTCATAATCCATGGAGGAGAAAAGAGACTACCAGCTAGAGCTTAGAAAGTGGCGTCTGCTTCCTGATTTAATAACTTCTGTTGTATTTTTTTGTTTGTGGCCCGTGATCGCGTATGAGAGGATGGGTCACCTCCAGTGGGCACATTAAAGGACTTAATGAAATACAGCCACGGGAAGCCTGGCAGTCCCCTTGATTTACGGTGAAGCTCACCAAAGAGCTTGACAACCCATCAAAGAGAGACTCCAGGGAGGAGGACAGACCGCAGCCCATGTCTGTATACCCACAGACAGAGTCAGGCTTTGGGGCTCAGCAAAGAGAGGAAGGGGTGGACCAGCTTCTTAGGGACACGGGGCAGGGTGAGCTAGTTGTGTGCTCTAAACTTTTGTCTTGACATTGGTCAACATTGGCTATCATCCTCGCAATTACTTCATAATACTGATCTTCCTTCTTGCTTGTGTTTAATTCAGTTCCTGTTACCATGATTTAGTCTTGCAGACCCCCGGTTAATGATTTAAAGAAACCATCTTATTTTGCTTAAGATTTTGTGGGTCAAGATTCAAGAAGAGCTCAGTTGGCTGGTTCATCTCAGATCCATGTGGGCTCAGCTGGGGGTGAAGAATGTCTTCCAGGATGGCTCCTCCGGTCACCTGGCTGGGACCCTGTTGTTCTTTGGCCTCTCTCTCCAAAGATCTTCTCATCATTCAAGCCTTCTCCATATGGTCTGACCTTCTCCAAGGATAGCCTCCAGATAGACTTCTTACATGGTGCAGCCTTCCATCAGAGCCAGTGTTGCAAGAGACAGTAAGTGAATCTGCCCATTCCTTGAGGCCTGGATTCAGGAACCGGAAAGGGCCACTTTCACCTTATTCCATCAGTCAAGGCAGTCCTAGAGCTCACCTACATTCCAAGGGAGGGGACATGGACCCTCAAAGAATATGTGGTTCTTTATAATCCACCAGAGACTCTCAAGTCCCCCCTTCTACCTCCTAAATCTCTCCAAAATATGCCTCCTGCTCACTCTTTCTACCCTGACCACCTCAGTCCAGGTCCTGATGACACTGTAGCTGCCCATCCAGTGTCCATCTCCTCCTCTCTCCCACACATTCTCCGCTCTGCAGCCACCATAATTTCTTTCCACTGCAAATATGTACATATCATGATTCCAGTTAAAACTGAGAGTTCTCATTTAGACTACTTCATGTAGTCGTTCTCCATTTCCCTCTAAGCTCTGTACCTGTTCCCTTGCCCTGGGTAGTAGCATTCTTACTTCCCTTTGGGTTACCACCCTTTTCTACCCTTGTGGTCCTTGTAGCTCAGGGAGGGCTGATACCACTGTCCCCAACGCTTGACTCTAGCAGTGAACACAGGACTCCGATCTGGCCACCAGACTCTTCCACACCTGTGCAAACACTGATCATTTCAGAGATGGGAACACAACTTTAGCGGGGCCAACAGAGTCATACCTAGGACTTTGAAAAGAATTACATGTAAATAATGTTTTTATAAGTATGAGGGTATTTTGGAGTGCTATGGTAGGAGGGAAAATGCCAGGTCACCACTGTGGTTTGCTACCACCTTGGGAAAGCCAACACCGAGGAAAGTGGAAGCGAAGAACAGTGTTAGAGATATCCTTGATGACATAGACAGACCACCCAGATATAGCCATTCCTGAAATCCCTTCTGGCCTTTGAAATGATGGACCAATACAATTCTTTTTTTTTTTTTTACTTAAACTCGGGGTGGGTTTCTATTGCTAGGAGCCAAAAAAAAAAGTCCTTATATGCTCACTTCTCATGATGTCTGCCTCTCTTTACCTCCTGATCATGTAGGCCTTTCCATACCATTTCTAGCTCCTGGTATCCCCATAGCTTATGCCCAAGTCCTACCCTTTTACCTCTGTTCCCAGATCATGCCTTACTCTTTCAGGTCTTTGCAGATACTCTTTCTACCTAGAATGAGCTTCCTGGTGTCAGCCACAGAAGACTCCTGCTCATTTCTCAAGACTCAGCTGACCCATCACCTTCTACCTGGGAGCTTTCAAAGCCTTTTCTCTGCCCCATGCTCCCCATCTCCCTGGAGTGTTTTGCTCCCAGTATTTTCCTGGGGTATTTTATTCACCTCTCCTCCAGCATTTAGCACATTTTGTTAAGTATTATTTATATGAAGCTGTTTCCTTCATTTTACCCTGAGCTCCGTTAAGGGCCTGACCCTGTTGTACTCATCTTCGAGTTCCCTGGGCCCCCAGCCCAGTTCCCCCCCACACAACAGATATTCACCAGACATCCACAGAATGACTACAATTTTTAATCCACAAATATTTGGTTCCAAAGCTGCTACTGTCTGTGTCACTGCACACTCCAGACCCTCCTTGCAAAGAATTACGCAGACAACCACAGACCACGTGCTCGGTCCCTTATCTGCAGGAACCCAAGGGGGTCTCAGCACTTCTTTAAAAATTAATTTGTTCCTTAATTAAGAAACATGCTTATTTCTAATTAACCAACCTTCTATGTAATGTAAACAGATTGTAAGTAACTAAACAGCTTCGTCTAGCTCGTTGCATGTCTGAGAGGAGTACGGTGAAACCATTTTTAGCACATCAGCTGGGAGGCTGGGGAATGTGTGGAATGCTCTGACTTGCACAGAGCAAATTAAGGGAGCTTAAAGAGAGGGCATTTGTCAGCTCTTAATCCCTACCTAGCAAATTAAATTGCTGTTACATGATATCATTACATCATTTTCAGAATTTTTTGAGATGCAAAATTCCCATGGTTATTAAAGAGGTGACTCAAAGTCTTTGCAGATCAAATCCATATATATATATATTTTGTGTGTATGTGCTTTTCTCACTTATTTTTTTTATTTTTTATAGGTCTGGAGTCATCAGGCTCAAATCCATATATATTATAGATATTGTAGCGATGGTTAGATACGCTGCCCACACAGTGATGTGGGAGAAAGGAGATATTCTGAAGAGGATCTAGCTGGCTTGCAGCGGGGTCTCGTGGAGGAAGTATATTTACAGTAGGATAAGTCGGAGTTTGAGAGGAGGCAGGAGGCAAGACATTATGCATTTTTAATGAGAGACCTGTCATTCTTTTGACACCATCAGCATGTGGGAAAGCATCCGGAGACAGACTAATGGTTTTGTAATAACAAATGCTAATGGAGGAACACACAGCCCAAGGTGTATTCATTAAACTTCTTCTACCTTGAAACAACTCACTGACCTGGATCCGCTCATATCCTGGAGGGGGTACGGATTCTGGCTCAGACGCTCTTCATACCTTGACAATGCAAAATGCACGGCCCAGGCAGACTCTAGCTGGGGACTGTTTCCACATACATGTAGGGGTTTTTAGTCAAATGTTAGTGGACACAGTAGCACATATACTGACAGTTGACTTTTACAGAAGCGAAAACACGGTCTCTTTAAAGACCTGAATTAAAAATAATAATAACGGCCTTCCCTTTGCCAAAAGCAATTATCTCTGAATTCAGAAACCAGTGGAAATGCTGGCACTCTTCTCAAAGGCTACATAGTTATTCATTCGCAGTGATTAAATGGATGCAAAGAAATTCTTGAGAAAAATGTCATTGTAGTTGGGATACACCAGTAGCACACTGTTGAATCTGCCAAAATCCCAGAATTTTCGGGCCAAGGGGTCGGACTGAGGTCTTTGTTTTTGTTTTTTCCATTCAAAACACATGAGTCCATCTTCGCTTTGGGGAACAGCAGCAAGAACACGAGAGAAGGTTTCCGATGTGTACGGAGTATCTTCAGCTTGGCCCTTTAGCATGGCCTGCCCTGCTCCCTGTCACTGGAGCTGGCCCGAATGGATGGCACAGCCCTCTGACTTGCCGGTGGGTTTGGGGATCAGGAGGTAGGGCAGGTGGCTGAGGTCAAGGTGTTTATTCCCCAGCATCGCCCCCTTCTGGGTTGCCTTGGGCTGGTCGTATCTCATGCTGAAGAGCTCTGTTCCCCCCAAAGTATCCCTCTCTACATGACTCTACATGACTCTCCTTCTGGGTCTGGAGTGTTCCCTCATTCCCTAGGGCCGGGGTAATGAAGGCTCTGTTCTCACTGACCTGGGCTGCACCCCCATCCCTTGTAATTCACCTTTAAACTAGGTCCCCCTACAACTGTCCTAATGCGAGTGTGCCGTCTGTTTCATACTGAGGTGCTATGACCCACAGCCAACACTCTCTGTATCATTTTTCAGATACTTGCTCAGTATCACGCATATCTCCAAATACTCCCAAACTCTGACCCTGGAAAAGGTGTCAAAACCCACATTAAAATTGGTGACGTAAATGATCAGTTCTATGGTGACAACAAACCGTCTAGGAAGAATGATTTTAGTGTTTTACCTCTACAACATTTCTGTTGGTCTTTTATAAAGGTTCCATTTGACTTTGCAAAATATCCATTGCTTAGCTTCCCTGAACCCTTATTAAAAGAAAATGAGGATTCCCTCTCTGTGTTTTTCTAACTGAGCACAGTGTAATGCCATTAGTTGTTTGTCTCCCTGACTAGTCTGCATGATTATTCCCAGAAAGCAAAGGTGAGTTAGGTCTTCCTGGATCTTCTATGTCTAGAGTTGACCTGACACATGACTGACTGTGCGTAAATATTTCTTGTAGTGAATTTGGGGGAAGGATGGCATGGGGAGAAAAAGGTTCTCATACCATGTAACATGGCCTGTGGAATAGAGCCTTTATGATCTGAGCTGGAACACGGTGGGTACGAGAGCTGACTCAGAACCAGCCTGCTCGGGTTTGAATCTCTGCTCCTTCTTTTACCAACCAAGAGATCTTGGTTTCAATGCCTTAGCTTCCCGAGACTCAGTGTTCTCATCTATGAAGTAGGGATGCCGTAGAACCTCCCTTCTGAGGATGTTGCAAAGGGTGAATGTGAAAACCTTAGCAAACTGTTGGCCTGCTCAGTTGGTTGCTCAGTGCACGCCTCTGCTTGCTAAAGCTTCAACCCAGTAAACATCTGAACATCCACTCAGGTGGACCCAAATTGCTTGGGTCCTGGGCCATCTTATCTCCCCACGGTCATTCCTGTGTATTCATGGCAGGGTCTCAAGCAGCACCTGGGAGAGGATTAAATTAGCTCTCACTGAACACGTTAGCTCTTCTCCTTGAAGCCTTCCTGCGGTGTGGGTCTAACCAGGCACGCCGAGGACAGTCTACAACATTTTCCCATATCTCAGTCACTCAGGGACTACTTTTATCTTACGTGAGTACAACCCGTACCCCTATTTATTCATTTTTCTTTTTTTTTTAATTCATTTTTCAATATACTTCAAATGGACCTTTAAAACTTAACCTAATTATAAGCAACTTTATGAATAAGATCACGGGAATGATGTCCTAGGTCATGTTCGGCCATGCATCAAAATAAAAAACTATCAAAATAATAAAAGTTCATCACTCTGCCACCTAAAATTATCTTTTATCCTGGCAGAGGTAGACAACGCTCACATTAAGAAGCGATGTGTTTTCAGAAAGTACTTCTGCAACAGGGAGGAGGAAAGAGTATATAGGAGCTTGTAAGGAAAGTTCAGTGGGAGAGCAGCTTCTCTCCTGTTGGGATTGGGAGACCCGGACACGTCTGTCTAACGAAAGGAGAGGGATGATGGGGAACGTGGGTGAATAGCAAGAAGGAGAAGGTGTTCATCAAAGAGCAGGGCCATGGAGAGTCCCCAGAATCTGAAATTAAAAATACAGGAATTAAGACAGGAAGAGGTAACCTCCCTCCAGAGATATCAGCAAGGCCAGTGATGTCAGAGTTTAGAGATATGGAGGCCGAAGAGATCCAAGCTTGCAGAGATCATTCCAGGTGGACTCCATGGTGTTCTCAAGGCAGAGGGAAGGACCAGCAGCAGAGCGGGGGCACAGAGACAAGCCAACCATGGGCTGCGTGCTCGCGATCATCTCACAGAGACACTAGTTTCCCATGAGCTGTCACAGTCGTGTGGCAGGCTCCTTGGGGGCACCTCTCGCTTCTAGAGAAGGGACCCTGGTGTTGGCCTTGGGAAGCACCCTCAGAGAAGTTGTTGGTGGAGAGACAGGTCAGGTGTCAAGACTGGAAGGGATTCTCTAGTCACTCTATATAGGTCTGGCCCAAGTGCCATATTTTAGCATTAAGAACGATGGAAGAAGGCATTCTTGCTGGGGGAGATACACTGCCTTTTGGAAGTGAGTCAGTTTCCAAACATTTAAGAGGAAAAACAACAGCTAGAATTCATGGTGAAAAATCCAAAGATGACTCGGAGACAGAAGATGGTTTGGGAGTCAAAGACATAGGCTAAGTTGTGGCTTTTGACAGGCTGTCACATCATTTCCCTAATTTGTTAGCGTGTAGGAAAGATAACCCTAAAGATAATGGGGGTTTCAGGGTAATACTGCATTAATACATAATGTGTCTGTTTAATATTGATCTCATCTATAGACGAATACTTGTAGAATTATGAAAGCAAAGGATACAGAATGTGAGCATTGGACTCGGGCAGCACTACCATTAGAAGCTAGCTAGGACATTAGTCACTGACCCTATAAAGTAAGCTTAATAGCATCTGTGCTAAAGGAGGACTCTGAGCACATCTGCAGGGTACATGATCAACATTCTTATATATGGAACTGAAAAAAAGCTGAACTCCTAAAGACAGAGAGAGAGAGTAGGAAGGTGTTTACCGGGGGGCTAGAGGGAACCAGGGAGGTATTGGTCAGAGGGTACAAGCTTGCAGTTAGAAGGTGAGTTAAGTTCTTGAAATCTAACGCACAGCATAGTGCTTATAGTCGACAACACTGTCTTATATACTTTAAAGCTGCAGAGAGCCTAGATCCTAATTGTTCTCAACCACGGAAAAGAAAGGATAATTATGTGACGGGACAGAGGTGTCAGCTAACGCTACAGCGGTAATCACACAGCATCAAATCAGCGTGCTGTCCATCTTAAACCTACACAATGTGGTACGTCCAGCTTACACAATCACTAAGAGCCCCAATGTCCACTAGCTTATGAACAAATAAGATACAGTAAAATAATAACGTAAAAATGTAAATAAAATAATAATCCCTATAATGGTGTATCTGGGAATGAAAAGGAACACGGCACGGACACCGACAACGCAGCATCACCTCGAAAGCATGATGCTAAGGGAAAGATGCCACAAAGAGCCACACGGTATATGACTCCCTTTATAGGTAAGGGAATAGGGAGAGCCACAAGACAGGAAGTAGGTCGGTGGCTGTCGAGGGCTGGGAGGGTTTGGGGGAAAATGAAAAACGATGGCTGATGAATACGGGGTGTCTTCTGGGGGTGATGAAATGTTCTAACACGGACTGTGGTGATGGCATACAGGCACACGTGTACCATGAAACACGGAATGGCACACTCTGCATGGGTGAGATGTAGGCATGTGAACTCTATTGTGGTAAAGCTGTTATATATTAAGAAAGAAAGCAAGCGACTAAGGACTAAGCATGCTGGTGGCCAAAGGCGTGCCAAGTGTTGGCATAAGTGTGCTGAGTGAAGGGGCACGTGTCTGTCTTCTTGACCATCTGTGTACTGAGCACAACAGAGCCAGCCTGTTGCCGTGTCCACTCCATGATTCAGACATCCTCGGGATTCTGGAAGGGGAGACTGGCCGGGAGAGGTTGTGTTCCTAAATAAGGATGCCAAGGGGCCGACCGGCAAGGGTTCCTTCCAACACACACATCCCACGTGTGTCTCGCAGGACAACAGCCAGACAGACATTGCAAAGCTGCACAAAGCCGAGGCCAGGGACTGCCACGATGTTGGTCATGGGAGGTTTCGCTGAACAGCATTAACACAGCCCCGTATCCCGATCATGGGGATGAGGCTGTTTTCTGCGTCGTGTCCTCCTCAAATTGCAGCAGCTTGAGAAAGACACCTGCTCCGGGAAATCGAGGTGAGGGGTGGCAGGCGGCAATGTTACTTCCGAGAGCTGACTGGCCCTGGGGACTTGTCCGTAAAGCTTCTCAGTGTCGTCGATGTGACCTCCGCAAAGGACAGTTCGCTGTAATCAGTGGCGCCGTGTGACCACCTGAAGAATTAATAATTATAGGAGCTTCATTCTCACGTGGCCAAGCATGTCCTGAAAGCTGTGATGCTGTTTTCATTGAAGAACGATGTTGATGCCACGAGTGCTTGAAAACACCAAGTCAGTAATTCATCTGAAATTGAACTTTCGACAGTTGTGAGTTTGTGTGCTTCTCTGGAGTTCCATCCTTTGGCTGGCTATTTCGGTTTTCACTCTTGGGAAAAGCAACTTCGCTCATTGGGGAAGACCCGGAGGGAGTGTGAAGTAGGTACTGTGTGCCTTTTCTACTTCTGCTGTAGCAAATTCCCACTGATGCAGTGGTTTCAGGGACACCCTGGTACTGCCTCACAGAGTCTGTGGGTCAGAGGTGCGGGCACGGCAGGGCCCATCTGGGTCTCACGCTGCCAAAGTCAAGGTGTGGGCAGGGCTATTTTCCTTACCGTAGGCTCTGGGGAAAATCCTTTCCAACCTTCTTTAGGGTGTCCGCAGAAGGAATTCCCTTCTCACACGTTCCATGTGGCCCAACCCCGTCCTCGAGCCAATGATAGCCTGAGTCCTTCCCAGGTTTTGGAACTGTCTGGCCCAGCCTCTGCCTGCCCCAGCCTCTGCCTGCTCTCTCAACTTCCCTCCTCTGCCGCATCTTCTTACTCACTCTCCTGCCTTGTCCTTCTGCTTTTAAGGGCTCAGGGGGTTCTTGGGATCCAACTGGAGAATCCAGGAGAATCTTCCTCTTTGAATGTCAGCTGATTAATAATTTATTTACACTGGCAAAAGCTCTTGCTGTGTAAGACACCACCACTGCAGGGGTAAGACCAGGGGGTGGAGGTCATGAGGTCAAGGTCAAGATTCTGCCTGTATGATGGCGATGGTTGATTTTAGATGTCAATGTGACTGGGCCACAAGGTGCCCAGACATTTGGTCAAACCTTGTTCTGGGCGTGCCTGTGAGGGTGCTGCTGGGTGAGGTTACTGTCGGAGTCAACAGACAGAGTAGAGTTGATGGCCCTCCCCAAAGTGGTCGGGCCTCACCCCCTCAACTGAACACCTGGTGAGAAGAGAAAAGCTGAGCAAAAAGGCGCTCCTCTAGCCTGACTGCTTTGAGCTGAGATACTGGTCTTTTCCCACCTTTAGATTCATGCCGAAACATCGCCCTCCTCAGATCTCGAGCCTCCTGGATTCTGGACGAGAAAGACACATCCAGTATGCTGACTGCAGAGTCTGCGAACGCTTGGCCCCATAACGGTGTGAGCCAACTTCTTATTAGCTACAGATAGAGATATTTACTATTGGTTCTGTTCCTCTGCAGAAACCCAATACAAACATCCATAAAAGAAAGTCCAGAATTACTACCCAGCACTCACTGGCCTGGAAGTGACTCAAGCTACGTATGATTCCGGCTCCATTTTTCTATGACCCACTGGTTAAAGGCCACCATGAGTTTACAGTCACGTTCTCCACTTGCATAACAATTTCCACTTAGAGGCTCTATTTTATACTGACGTACTCACATGCATTGGGGAAGATATGGAGGGAAGTTGTGAGATCCCATAAGGTGCCCGTCCTCAAAGTTCCAGCTCTTTCTCTGTAAATGCGAATACTTTTATCTATTTTGGGGGGATCATGTGAGGCTGAGATGAGCTGATGTATGTGAAACCTGTAAGTCCCTATCCTGCATAAGATAGTTATGGCAAAGCTGGGCGCCTACTGGACCAAAGGAGAGAGAGGCAAAGACAATCTAGACAACCAGGAAACCTAGAGAATGAAAACACAGCTTGTAAGAGTTCTGGTAAGAGATACAGGTAGAAAATCTGTCATTTTTCATTTGGGCTTATAATGTTCACCTTTAGGCTCCTGGGCGGTCACTTCCTACTGAGGACCTGGACAAAGTGTTGGTCTTCACGAGAACAGGTAAAACTTCAACACGAATGAAACTGCCAGCACTCTCAGGTCAGTATTTATGCGACATGTTAGTTCCTTCTGCAAGGTTTTTACTCTTTGAGTGTTCATGGGCTTTGTGAAGGAGGCTAGCTGGAGCTGGGTGGATGAAGGTGGAAGGAGGGAGTCAACGATGGGGTCCCTCTGCCCAAATGGTTCACAAGTGTCCCTCTGTCTGTCCCTAGCTGGTCTTGATGTTCCCAAGGTCAAAAGTCTACCTGACATTCTACAACCTTCTCTGACGTTCATGGTCTTGCTTTCTGACCATTTTACTTCCAACATGGGGCTCTACCAACTCCTCTGGGAGGGGACAGCTTGACTTCTCAGGTGGCTCATGTTCCAACAGTTTGCTGGCTAGGAACTCCCTTTCCAAAGTACCTACCGTACTGCGTTGGTGGTATAGTGGTGAGCATAGCTGCCTTCCAAAGTACCTACCGTACCCTCCATGCCAGGCTCAAAGAACTAGCGGCCCTGAACAGATTCTCCACTCCTACAACATCTTGGAGATAAACAAGACCATCAGCATCTTAAAGTCTCTGAGAACTTAACAGTAAAGAAACCAGTTTGATCATTTCCTTCCTTTATTTAGCCAAGAAGTCCTTCCAGTGATGCCCCACCCCAACTAATTCTCAAAGTTATCGTAAAATCATAGAAAACGCTGGTTATTCCTGCATTTTAACCTTATACAAGTTGGGCAAATCTCTTGAACTCTGGGTATTAAATGGGGCCCAGTCACAGTTAATCCCAGATCTATTCTCAATTCCCTCCTCCCCAGCCCACCACGAACACACACACACGCACGTGTACACATGTGCGTACACGCGTGCGCACACACATGTCAATACTGGTTTACACACGGTTTCTCTTGCAGCTAGGGGTAATTGTATGACACAGTGCTGCTCTGGGGGGTTGTTAATAAAAGATCACTGAAGGCTTGTGGTAAAGATTTTGCATCCCTAATGAAAAGAGCAGACATATCTCCTGCTCCCTCTCTCTTCTTCCTTTAGATATAGCTGTGAGTTTAGAGCTGTGACAAGACTTACAGTCCCAAGAGAAAGGCCAAAGACTCATAGAGATGCTGACTGTCAGATCAGCGAAGCGAAGGAAGCAGCTACCCACCTCTCAGCTTCGGGAAATAGGAGAAAAATCAACCTGAGATGTTTAAGCCACATTAATTGCTATTTTGTTACCTGCAGTGGAAAACATTCCTCACTGATACATTAAGAGATGAGTTTAATCTCCAGATCCCCCACTATGGGTTTTCTGATTCTAGAAAATTTTCTTCCAGGTGGTGTTTGCCCTTCTGCAATATAACTTGACCTTACCCTTTAAGTTGTAATTAGGACCAGGCACAGCTGGACCTGTCTCATGCTATAAGGAATCAGCCCCGTGGACAGACATGACCTAGACAAGCTTTCCAGACTGCAAATTCGCAGCTGAAGCCTCCCACCCATTTTTACTGCTTGCCTGTTGTATCTCCCATAAGCAATAAAATAAACATTTCCTATTTAGATGCAAAGCCTTGGCTAGAAACAGCACTGAATGCTTCCATCCGAGACCACTGAATAAAGGGAAAGAAGTCTTTCTGTGGAGGATAAGCAGGAATACAAAGAAGTAATTAACTCATACCATGACAGAGGACATGCAGTCTCCCTGGAGGAAGATGGCATCTGAAGTCAGACCAAGACTCACAGTATCACCTCTGAGAATCTGTGTCAACCTCTCTGAGCCCACGCTTCCTCATCTGAAATATGGATGTGATGACATCAGCATCACCAGGAGGATGCAAGAGGAAGACAAATCTGGAAGCAGCCATCCTGATGTCTGTCACCCAGGGGCAAGTTGTGATGGCTTGTTTAAGGAGCAGAGGTGTCTGTTTGATGGGGCATCTCATGGCCAAGGGTGAGGGGAAAGGAGAGAGAATGAGCAAATGTCTTTCACTTACGAGTCCTGCTGAAGTAAGTCAGAAAGACCATAGGATGGTTATTTTCGAAAGCTTTCATTAAAGCTCATACAAGCCAATAATGACACCTGCCTTTACAGACATACACTCGGGCTGACAACAGTAAAGGTGTCAGATACTTTATGAATATAGGGGTACTGGGATAAATTTATGAAGGCGTATCTAACTGGAACCAACCATGGGTAGAGGTTTCTAAGAACTTGACATATTAGTGCAAATTGGATTTTTTCCCCCCAAAAACCATTTTTGGGCTATCTGGTAAACAAATTCCTTAGGAAGTACTTCTGAGTAATTCTTTCACTTAATCAGTTGGAATCTTTATTGATGGGGATCCCCGAGGGTGACAAGCAGAAAAGCAGATGACAAGGAGACGGGCTATAAACGTGTGTAAAACAGGGAGGGACCATAAACAATGAATCTTGGAACACTACATTAAACACTAATGATGTACTGTACAGTGACTAACATAACACAATAATAATAAAAAAATACATATCCAAAAAAAAGGGAGTGACCATTTCCTGAGGGGTCGCCATATGTTGGGCCTTTCTGCCAAGAACTTACGTATATTATCTAATTTAATTCTTACAACAGAACTACAGGATGAGGATGAGTAGTGTTCAGGTATGCTTTATGGAAGGGACACATTCTCGAAGACCTCAAATAATAGAAAATGTGCGTAATTCAAGAGTAATCTTAACAAAGGATGGTGTGTATCCATCTTTATAAGACAAAGCAGCACCAACTGTGGCAAAAGCAGATTTATTTAAAATCTCAAATCTGTCTTTGGCAATAAAAAGGAACGAGGTCCTGATACAAGCTCCATATAACACAGATGCATCTTGTCAACACGATGGCGTGTGAAAGAAACCAGCCACAACATACCACAGACTGTGTGCACCCATTTCCAGGAAACATCCAGAATAGGCAAATCCATAGAGGCAAAAAAAAAAAAAAGTAGATCTGTGGTCTCTTGGGGCTGAGGACTTGGGGGAGGAAATGGAAAATGACTTCTAATAAATACAGGGCTTCCCAGAGGGTTGATGGAAATGGTCCTAAATTTGTGCACAAATGAGACTTTTAAAAACATTTCCACGCTGCATCACTTCAGATTTGCCTAATTCTAACTCATGCAAGAGGCTGCCATCTTGGATTGTCACCAATGCAAAATAAGGAGCTAGACACTGAAATTCACACAGCTGATAAGACAAAGAGCCGGGATTGGAACTTGGCTTCACTGGCTGGCAGAGTTCTTCCCTCCCCCGTGAGGCGCAAGGTAATGGCACCATGCCCTACCATTGGGCAAACAAGGGGGTGGTGATGGCTAATGTTTATGGCGCATGTAGTATTCATTTTGTTAGGAGGGTGCTCTAGGCTTGATAGCTATTTTCTCATTGAACAGCTACCCCTGGGGGGCACCACCATTATCCCCATTTTGCAGAGGAGTTACTGACCCAAAGCTCCAAGAGGTGAAACGTCATATTCAAGCACTCTCGGTTAGCAGCGGAAATCTAACAGAAAACCAGATCTTTGGGTCACAGGAGCCAGTGGTCTCGGTCTCAAGCCCTGGGCTGCATTCTTGTGAGAACATATTGATCTCCCAGATGAACTGACAGGCGTATCCTCATGGTGTATTTCCAGTTGACTCACTGGCAAGCAAAAATATTAATGTTCTCTAAAAACCTCCTAGAGCCCTCTTAACGTTCCTTGTATCCCTCCTCTCCCTCCCTAGACCTTGGGACGTGGAAGTGAGGCCAGTGCGTGGATGTAAATGGCAGCCACAGGATGACGTGTGTTATTGGAGTATTTTCAGACAATCAGGGCTGGACTATGATCTGAAATTACTATGATAAATGACAACCAATACCACTATGCTGAGGAAGTTTCCATCATGGGGCACTGAGTAGGTTTTTGATCTAATAAGGGATACCTAATGACAGAGGCCTCAGAACGCTTTCTAGAAAGAACTCTAAGATAACAGAGGAGACAAAGACTATTTTTGTTCCAAAATAGACTCAATTTTCTAATTACCACACACAAACTGATGGTATGAAATACAAAGAGAGGAATAAGTGGGTTCGAATGTCTTGGGCAGCGTAGCACAGCAGTTAAAAAGCATGCCTTGGAGTCAGATTGTCTGGGCTGTAATTCTTACTGGTGGAGTGACACTGGATATGTCAGCTGTTACTAGATTTGGTGACGAATACAGAGAAACCCACATGGAAGTGAGCTAAATGGGACAGAAGTTCATTGCTGCTGTCTCATGTGAAATAATTCTGGAGAGGGCTAGTATAACATTCCACGGGCAACGGTCTCTGTCTTCCATCATGGTTTTCATCCTCGAAGACACCTTACAAAGCACAGGGGCTGCCTGAGGGCTCGCCCTCACCGCCTCATTGTAGCCAAGACAAAAGGGCATTCTTCCCAGACCCTGCGGCTCTCAGCTGCTCTCCGGGAGCATCGCAAAATGCCGTGTTTATAGCTCGCTCACTGGCCGGTACTTCAACACAAGGCCACACTGAGCTGTAAGCGAGCCTGGACCGTAGAGTTTTCCCAGGGACCCACGGCTGCTGGTACAATGGGGTCTGCTCCTCACAGAGGGCAGGATGGATACTGAGGGAGAGGTGTCCACTGTGCTGCACAAATTACTCCCTAACCTCTCTAGGCTTTGGTGTCCTCACTGGCAACATGAGATGCTCATGCATTTGCTTCGTAGAATCACACGACGTGGGTCCATGGGAAAACGCATGGGAAGCCTTGACATGAGGTCCCCCTATCCCCCCAAGCCGTGCTCACTGCCACCTGCCACTACATGCTATGGGACCTTCCTGAGAGGAGCAGGTGCTGGCCATCGCCCATCCTGGGACTCACCACAAAGAGGCACTAACCGAGGCCGACAATCGTCCAGCCTCCAGATCTGGAATTTGTAACCAAAACTCTTCATTTTTCTCCTTCTAGGCAGGTTTTCTTGACCTTGGCACTATGGCCATCTTGAGCCAAATAATTCTTCACTGTGGAGACTGTCCTGTGTGTTCTAAGATGTTCCGCAGTGTCCCTGGCCACTACCAACTACCCACTAGATGGCAGGTGCACCCCCCCCGCAGTGTGGCCACCGAAAGCATCAGGGGTGGGGGTGGTGGGGGAGGGAGGGCAAATCATCTGCAGCCGGACCACTCCATGGTGTCTGGATCCACATGACATGTTTCTTTGACAGCAATGGCACAGGTCTCTTGGATTATCTGTTTCAAGTGCATGGGTCGACATTTCCAGTTAAAACTCGGCACACGGCACTTTCCTAAACTAGTGGAAATCTAAGCATCCGGTCTTGGGTGATGTGTCACGCACAGAAAGGACCTGGCTAACCGAATTTCCTATATGTAAGTTACCGTTCAAGCTCACCTCTAGCCCTGGCTTAGGACTTTGGTGTGAGCCAAGGAGCACAGAACCTTCTCAGCAGAAGGGAGGGGTCAGGTTGCCGAAGCAAGCACTGAAGCAGAGGGATGGAAGGCCAGAACATCAGTAAGCCTGGGTTTGGTGGCCCTCTGTCATTCTGAAAAGAGACCTTTCTTAAAGGCGTAGAAGGCGACCACACAAACACGAGCCCCGCCCTATCCTCCCCCACCAGGAGGGTCTCCAGATTAGCAGCGCCCCCCCCTTATTTTTTTTTTTTTTAAGATTTTATTTATGTATTTGACAGACAGAGATCACAAGCAGGCAGAGAGGCAGGCAGAGAGAGAGGGGGAAGCAGGCGAGAGCCCACTGCGGGGTTTGATCCCAGGACCCTGGGATCATGACCTGAGCCAAAGGCAGAGGTTTTAACCCATTGAGCCATCCAGGAGCCCTGTAGCAGCCCCTTCTAATCACAAACACAGTGGATAAAAGCTGTGGCACCCTGAACACACACAGAAAACCAGAGTGGGAAGAAAACACTGAAAATCCCCCAAACCAAACTTTTGAGAAATCTTTGAAAAGAGCCAATCTTCTGAATAATAAAATAGCTTTGGGTACTATGCTTGGCCTGAAAAAAAAAAATGCAGCCATAATTACAACAAGAAAGCTGTAAGTCTATTAAAATTTTTTCTTTGATACTGGAAAACTCAATTCATGACCTATATTTTATAAAACATATACTTGAAAGGGATTTTATATGCCCTGTTCCCAGTGAGCTCAGAATATTGAATCTCTTCCATTTACTTATGAAGGGAGGTGGTTCTATACATAAATTACTCAGGACATCTTTTAGTATACTGTACATATATTAAGGAGAAGGGATTCAAAAGTATTTGTATAGATAAATGGAGACAGCACTCTGCACTCCGGCCTTCGCAGGGATGGTATTCTTAGCACAACAGGGCTGCAGTAAAAGCTGCTTTATCAAGCTCTCTGCCGATTATAAATCTTTTCTAACTGACATTTGTAGACTGTCTTGATTGATGGTCTGGCATGCCTTATGAATCTTCGAGAAGAGTCCTCCTTGAGCCTCTCCCAAGCTACCGCTAGGGGGAGGATCCGGCTCTGTTTGAGAAGGCCACTGCCAGTCACAGGGGCTGCACTGAGTTCCCTGACCAGCTAAGCTATAGGAAAATGCCTTTCCCCTCTCTCCTCTCCTCCATCTACACACACACACACACACACACACACACACACACACACGCCCTACACACACATGAACACACACACACACACATATATACACACCCACGCTCACATATGCGTACAAGAGAATGTTCTCCAGACTCAGGACAGCAGATCTGAATGAGTCTTAACATTTTCCTGGATGACGAAGTTAAAGGACAGTGGGCGTGACGAATGGAAAGGAAATGAAAGGACGCAGGCGTTAGTCTGAATGTGAATCCCGGCTTTCATCGCCTGTTGGCTGTGTGACTTTGGGGAAGTCACCTAAGCTCCCTGAGCTTCTGTTTCTTCAATCGTAGAGAATTGTAAGGATTTCATTGAGAGGCAGATATAAAGCCTAGACTAATATCCAGTACTAGAAAAATTATACTGGTTACTACCACCTTTTCCTTACCTGGGGCGGGTACCATTGTCCCCCCTCGCTCCTAGTGAGATGCTCCCAGGGCCCTGCCTTTCCCCTGCGCAGCAGGCTGAATTTCTCATGCTTCCCTCCAGTCTGACTCTAGGAAGTCAGGGTGGCCTGTGTCTGTTTTATGCGACACCCTGACCCAACGTCATCCTTACTGAGCAGCAACATGTTCTCGTACCCGAGAGGCACTCCAGAGGTATTTGCCCAAGTAATGAATGAACGGCCAATACAGACAACATTTATTTAAAAATCAAATAAAAAAGGAAGGTTCGAGTGATTCATACTTTCTACCATTTGGGCCCGTTTGTTCCTGCATGAAATATACTGAGTGGCTACCGTGTGTCTGGAATTCCACGAGATGTGGAAAATTGAGAATGAAGAGAAGATGATGTGGTCCCCCTGGTCTGCAGCTTATGCCTTAGAAAGAAAACTGAAGGTAAAATCTAGTTCATACTTGAGGAAAACTTATAAACCTATTAAGGTTTACAGTATTACCCTAATTCCCTATGGATGGCACTGGCTGTAGTAATCCAGGACCAGAAGGAGAATCAACATTCGGTACTCTCCCATCCATTACGGGTTCAGCACAAAATCTTACATGGCGTCTTCTCGCCACCATCACTGTTCCCATCCCGTCCAGGCCACCGTGTCATCAAGTCTGGGTTATTGGAGTAGCCCTTTTGCTTGCCCCTTCCCCCCCGCAACATGGAAGAGCTCACATCCTCTTTGAACAGTAAGATCAGATTTTACCACTGTCCTCTTTAAACCACCCAAAGGGCTTCCTACTAAATTTAAAATATAATCAAAATTTATGGAGTTCTAATCCAGGGTTCTGCAAAACTTTTCTGTAAAGAGCAAAGGAAAAAAATATATATTTTTAAAAGATTTAAAAATATTTTAAATATATATTTCGTTTTTTAAAAATGTATCCGTATTTAGGTTACGTATATATTTGGCTCTGCGGGACATATAATCTGTGTTCCAACTATTCAGGTCTAACGGCAGCTCTTGAAAAGAGCCACAGCTAAGGCTTAAATGAATGGACGTGGCTGTGTTTCAATAAAACTTCATTAATTTTCTTAAAAAAAAAAAGAAAACAGAAGGTACAACAGCTTTGGCCCATGGTCCACAGCTGGAGACTTCTGTTCTGATCTTATGTTTCCCTATCTCCTTGAATTCCTCTGCCACTCTTCTTGCTGAACTCCTTCCCCCATGCTGGCCTCTTCTCTGTCCCTCTGTCTGTCCTGCCTGCCTCAGTCAGACCTTTGCCCTTTCTGATCCCTCTGCCTGGAACATACTGGTTCGATGCCTTTACAATCATAGGCTTTTATTCTCAGTGGTCTCAGCCTGAACGTCTTAGAAAGATCTTAGAGGGGTCTTTCTTTCTTTTTTTTTTTTTTTAAAGATTTTATTTATTTATTTGACAGAGAGAGATCACAAGTAGATGGAGAGGAAGGCAGAGAGAGAGAGAGAGAGGGAAGCAGGCTTCTTGCTGAGCAGAGAGCCCAATGTGGGACTCGATCCCAGGACCCTGAGATCATGACCTGAGCCGAAGGCAGCGGCTTAACCCACTGAGCCACCCAGGCGCCCCTAGAGGGGTCTTTCTTGACCTCTCCTTCCTTATGTCACATCACCTTGCCTTATTTTATCCAAATTATTTAAATTACCTTTTGCTTCATTGGTATTTATTGTTCTGTTTCCAGGAAAATGCAAATGTCTTAAGAGTCGAGTCCTAAGTATTCTTGGCCAGTGCCCCATCGTAGCACCTAGAGCATTCTCGGATTCAGAGAAGCTGCCCAAGAAATATTTGTTGAACGGTTTAGCTGAACGAAATGGTCAGCAAGAATTGAACTGAAGTAAGAGTTTCTCTGAAATTATAACTCTTTAATGCCTTGTGGATGTGCTACTGGGCTTTAATCGGCTGCTGCACGAAAAGTTCTGAGGCTATTCAGAGCGGATCTTTCCGTGTGAGGGATGGATTCCAAGGCTTTGGTGTCCGCCATGCTCTGCGCCGTACCAACTCAAGGACTTTCTCATTTTTATTGTGCAGTTGCTCAACTGTCATCCGATTTCCATTTTGGCTAAGAACTCCCATCAGATTTATTCTTTCAAAAGGTTATGGAATGATCACCAAGTTTCTGAAGCTACTGATGCTTCTTTTCTCTCCCTCCAAGTCAAAGTATGATTTCATTTTAATTAAGCTAATTTTTTATTTTATTGTTCACTATGTGATGTCATAAATCCTTCTTTTCCCCCAGTGTAGGGGAGGTAGACAGATGACTCTCAGCTCAACTCTGAAGTCTATGCAACAAATTAGTGGGGCATGGCTGTCAAGTGCTTCTTTTTAGGAGGGAGTAACCTCCGTGACCATGAGAGTCATAGATCTTCAGTTCCCCAGGTTATCCTCAGTGCCCAGAATGCAAAGATCTGACATAAAGGAATAGGAGGTTGGAGGACTGGCAGTGGGGAGACAGACACACAAGGCTGACCAGAAACAAAGACTTCCCCTTGGAGAGAAGCAGGATTCCAGAAATAACGTGTCGTCTGCCTCTTGAACTGGTCCCCAACCCCCATGGAACCCTAAATTACTTATATAGGAATTTAGCTAGAGAGAGGGCTAGGGATAAACATGAGAAGGCTGGTTTTCAAAGTTGTCCACACTGAAGATGAGATACAGTCTTAGTGGTTGGGGATCCTTTTAACAGAATAAAGGGGTCCAGGCTTTCTCCCGCGTCTCACAAAGTCTTATAGTATTTCAAAGCCTCCAGTGGACCTGTGTCAATTGGTCTAAAACGTGCAGTGGTGTCCGTCAGAGAGGGACTGGGGTAGAAAGGAGGGAACATTAGGGGCTATGATTAGGTTATTGATTGGTTTGGTCTGGAGCCCTCGTAAGACACCACTTGGGGTACTGACAGGGTTACGAGCAACTTGGGAAAGATTCCGTTTCTTGAGTAGCTAGCAAGGTTCAGATCACTCAACACTTTTGATATACTTTACTTCTGGAATTTACCAGACGTCTCTGATTGGATTGTGTAACTCAAATTTTGTTTTACGGTCAGCTTCACTGGAGGGATCTGTACCGTAATTCCAGTGCAGCCTAATGCAATCTGGATGGCAACACAGCACAGCAATGACACCTGACCCTCAGCCCCTTCCCTCAGCTAAGACTCCAATGACGGCCCCAGCAGAGGAGCAGGACCCACAACTACAGTCCTCTTCTTGACCACAGAATCCAGGGAGGTTCCAGAGCAAGGCAGTTCACGACCTACTGATAGAGTATGTGCAACGACCATGAAGGCTTAGAGACTTTGGGTATAATCCAGAAAAACAAATTAACAGAAAGTTCACCAGCATGTTCAAATGTGAAGGCAAAGGTTATGGTTTATCCTCAAGCATGAGCTTGGCCAAGATGCAGATATGATCCTTTGGTCAGAAGCACCACCTCAACACACATGAAAATGTAATAAGCACATCCTCTTTCCGTCCATCCCACATGGATGGATTTGTCCTAAAGACTGTCATGCACATAGGAAGAGACGTGTTCTCTCCTGTAGAGCTGATTGTAAGTACGGAAAAGTGAAAAAACTTAAATCAATACAGAATGGCTAACTAGACGATGGCAGATCCAGACACTAGCTGTTTAAAACAATGATGTGGCTTGGCATTTATTGATTTACAAAAAAGTCCATGCGGCCCTGCATAGTAAAGACAGCGAGTTACAGCAAGAAACATATGGCTCCGTTTCTATCAAATTGTGTAGCGCATCCCTCAGCGTGGACATGCCCAGACAGAGCCCTGGAAGTCCTCCCACCAAGATGGCGCCTGTGGTTTTCTCTGGATGGTGAGATTTGAGGGTGATCGGATTTTTTTTTTCCTTAAAAAAGGTGAAGAAAAGCAGAATTGCTTAATTTTTAGAAGAAATACATCTTCTTAAGAAAACAAACAAAACATCCCAATAGTCATGTGCCCAGTATTCCAGAATCCGGAGGATTGGCTGGGATGGTTGAGAAAGGAGGAACCACCACGTGGACGCCCAAACGTAGCTGCAAAAGAGAACTGGACAGTTCGGCGGACAGAGAAGCCACACTGCAGTTACCATGACAAGCGAACAGGGGGCCAGGAGGGGCTTTACGGCTAGGGCACACCGACAGCCTGAGGGTCTGTACCGAGCCAGGGCTCAGATAGCAACTGTCACATATGAGACCATCGTGATGTAGCCTGAGCTGTTTTGGAATCCAGAGAGGACCAGGCCATGCTAAGCTCTCAGGACAGGCTCCTATCCCAAAGGCCAACAGATCGGACATTTTCCCTCATGTCTGCCATGGTAGGATTTTTAAAAAAATGAAAGTACTGAGTCTTGAATAACAGAAACACAGGGGGTCCCAGAGGAAAAACAAAAGACAAAGTCCTCCTCTTCTGACAAGTTTTTAGGGAGGCTGGGGCGCGCCCTCGGGGACAGGCGTCCTGGGTGGCAGGATCACAGCGCTGCCCACACTTCAGTTCCTATTTGTTGCCAGTCTCCCTGCTTGGCTCTGTAAACCGGGAGGGGATGAGCAGCATGGAACAGGCCCCAGCCGCACCCTCAGAGCTCAAAATAGTGCTGGCGCCGTGTAGGTGCTCAGGAGTGGCCCCGGACAGAAACAACAGAGGGAGCAAGACAGGAAGCCGGAGAGGGTAAGGGCAGCTGTGCCCTCAGAAGTCAGAAGAGGGTTTAGCAGCTCATCTCTGCTCCTCTCCACCTGCTCCAGGTGAAGTGTCATCCCTCTTAGGAGTCACAACGTGCACCTCCGGGTCCTGACCCCCTATTTAAAGAGAAAGTTCGGGGCTCCTGGGCGGCTCAGCCGGTTAAGCTTCGGACTCTTGGCTTCGGCTCAGGTCGTGATCTCAGGGTCGTGAGATCGAGCCTGGCATCAGGCTCTGTGCTCAGTGTGGAGTCTGCTTATCCTTCTCCCCCTGCTTTTTCCCTGAGCTCTCTCTTTCGAATACATAAATACGATCTTTAAAAAAATTAAAAAAAAAAAATAATGAGAAAAGTCAATGTAACATTGGTCCTTTTTGGTCATGCCTTTTAGGGACTAAGGTATTTCCTCTCCTCACCTCCCACCCCTAACATCCCTCAAAGCCACTCCGTCCGTCCAGGTGGTGCGTGCCTTCCTCCAAGCTGCCCCAGCTCACAATCGGGCTGGTCAGGAGGAAAGCATGGGGGGCAGAGCCTGTGGAGACACCCCCCTTCCCCACCAGACAGCTTCTGCAGCCTGTCGGAAGGCTGCCCCCTGCTGGTAACCCACAATGGTCAAGGGTGCCTGGGAATTGAAGTTCCTCTGGGGGTAGTTTGTGGCCAATATCTGAGGGGTGCGTGGGGATGCGTATTCCAGCTCCCCTGGGCCGGGGTAACTCTGATGTGTGCGTGTTCATGTTATTTCCTAGGGACACCCCCAAACCCCCCGCCAAGAGATCAAGCTCACAATTGCCCACCCTGGTATCTGGCTTCCCTTACCTGGAGCCCGCCTCAGCCAGCATCCTGCACCTCCCAGGTAAAACACATGCCCTCAGGCCTCATCCCAGGGGCTCATGGTTGGCCCTTCTCCACGGTGCCCAGAAGACCACTGGTGGAAAGACACTTGGGGGTTGGTGCCAGTAGGCACTGTGGGGTCCTGCCACATGTGTCCTCCAGGAACTCCAAGGGTCCCAGCCCTCCGTCCCCACTCATGAAGTCCCGGCCTGCCTTGGGCATTCAGAAAACCCCAGGCTTGCGTAGAGCTCTGGCTGCCCTTCCCCCACCAAGCCAGAACAGCCAGGGCCAGGACTAGGGTCCCATAAATCAATGCCTTGGGACTCCACGAAAGGAATAGCTCATCATTTGTGAAGTTCAAAGACCATTATTTTCTGTTGATCTTCCCTCATCCAGTACTGATTCCCCAAAACAATACCCTGGAGTTCAGTGAGGAGCAGCTGGAAATGGTCTCCTGTCTGCACGCCAGATAAATATGGGTGGCCTTCCTCCATGACGGATTGGTGCTGATGGCACATCCAGGTCCACCGGAACATTAAATGACGCTCGGTTGTTGGGAGATGAATGTCTCTGCACACAAACTGCCTGTTTGCCTCAGCTTCCCGACATGGTACGTTGCAGGAATCATAAGAATTACAGGGGGCATTAAGGACGCACTAGCATCTCTTGAACCTTGGTTCATTCTGAGGGAAGCAGCGTCTCATTTAAGGCGTGCATACAGTCCTCCAGGGCGGGGACTATCACTCACCCACCCCAACTACAGACAAGGTGACTGAGGCTTCTAGAAGGTTCAGTCGGCTGCCCAAGGTCTCACCTGGTTAAGGAGCTGAGTGGAGCATCAAACCAAGCCTGGGCCACAGTGCCGTGCTCAGGACCAGCTCCATAACTGGGTGGTGGTGGGGGGCTCACTGCAAAAGGAAAATGCAGGGCTCCTTGTTCGATACTTAAGAATTTTAAGGTGGTGACAGCAGAGCCTAATGCCAAGCATAGGCCCCTGTGAGGCTGTGCAGGTCACACCCCACGAAGCCAGCCCAGATGACTTGAACTCAGAAGAAAGCACTATGAGTGACAACCAGGCCCACGTGTGACCCTGTTCAACCCCAGAGACTGAGCAGCAGTTATAAGGAGGGACTCGAGGAGCTGACTGTTTTACTGAAGAGTGTTTTACTCGGTTTCTCTGATAGAGTGAGTACTTGCCCTTCAGCTGGGACTGCAAAGAGTCCACAGTCAAGAATGGGAGGGAAGGTGGCCAACGCCAACACGTCCATGGTAGACAGCCTAGGCCTCGAGCCAGAGACACGGACCCGGATTCTAGCTCAGCCACCAGTTGTGGGACTTTGGCCAAGCATCTGGATCTCTTTGAGGTTCACGCTTCTCCTATGTATGCTAGGGAGAGCGTATCCACCCCTCCGGGGAGGGAATGGTGTGGTGGAGGCAAGGACATTGGTCGCAGAGGTCTCGGCACACGGTGAGCACTCAACCCCGTGCTGTCGCGGTTTGATGGCTGTCTTCACCAGGAAGTTTGCACGACACTTGAACACACACATGATTTGCAGGTGGAGGATACAGAAATGAGCCTGGAACACTGGTCCCCATCTACTGTTTATGTGAGCGGCGAAGTCACAGAACACTTTCCAGGGTCAGCATTCCCTTCTCTAAAATGGATCCGCCACGAAGATTCCACCAACCACAAAGGAGCCACTCATTATTGATACCAGAGACGCCATTATTTCTACAGCCGGTCAGGGTTCCTTGTTCTAACTTGACGCAGTTTAGGTTGGGGAGGGGGGACCGGAAAGGGATCCCAGCCCCTGCCCCAGATTTCCACCGCCCACCGCCCTCACCGAGGCTTCGAGTCGTCCTGCCTGAGATCCCTTAGGAGGCACCGAGCGATCTAGGTGGGGTTTCCTCTAAAAGTTTCCCACAACATTTCCGCACTCTCGACCCCAGATCGGACTGACTCTATCTCAGTTCCTGCTTTAAGGCCAAACCCAGAGGGGGGCGAAGAAGAAAACAATGATTCAGGCCAAATTCTGCCTAGCTGAAAGAAGCCACATAGGTATTGCATTTTTATATATTTTTATAGCATAATCCTAATCATAAATAGAACTTGGAGGTGGTTTATGTTTTGCCAGAGATCCGGCCGCCCTAACCGAATTACTTTGTGCTTTAAGAAATTCAGCGGACATAAAGGATTCCATTTTTCTTTGAAAATGTGACATGTATATAAAGCAATAAAATCTGAAATTCTTTCTGAAACCTTAAGGAAGGGCGCAGTGGGAGGAAAATTGGACATCTTCTAATCACATACACACATAATATACAAAGACACGCACACGCTCCCAGCCGCCTCCGACGTCAGCATCATCATTTACATTTAGAACACTTTCCTGGCCTGGCTCGAATTCCAGTTACGTGCAGATGGGACCCACCACAGATGGAAACTGGGAATCATTTTCCCGCTCTGCTCGAACTCCAGCCTCTTTAATAGCTTTCCCCATCAGTTCCCCTGACTTGCCCCATACGTCGGCTTGTTGAAGAACATACCTGTGAACCTCAAACCCCAATTCCAGGGTCTCTCTCCCCAGAAGCCCTCCTTCTATCCAAAGCAGTTTCTGGGGAGGTGAGGGACAGGTACCATGGGAAAGGTCTGGCCCAAAGTGATCTGACCCACTTTTACCTGCCGCTCCCCATTTTCCAGGCTGGTTGCTACTCTTCTATCTGCTGGGTTCCCCGCCAAACGCCCCCCAGCACCCACAGGCAGTCCCCACCCCTTTTTACAGAAGGCCTTCACAGCTGGGAAGGGGGAACTTGTCCCCGGCCTCTGGGGAGCTGAGGAAGTACAGGGGGACCGAGCTCCTTGAAGCTGGAGGGAAGTGTAGGCACCTTGCAAACAATGACTCATGGGATGATCTAGGCAGGTTACCATGACAACGCCCGCATAGCCTCATAGATCTACATGTGATTGATACGTCCCATCAATTCAGCGAAGGGGGGAAAACAGAACCAGTCAAAGCAGGGCTCGGGGTTTCCATCTCCTGTCCGACCGGCTGAATGGCTTATTTGTTTGGGCACAATCTAGACCTGGCGACAGTGAGGCTCTCCCTAGAATGCTTCCTCACCCAAATGGATTTCAAAGCTTAAAATCAAAGTCCAGGTTCATAATAAGGACTTTTGGACTTTGCTCTGTTTTTGGCCAAAAACAGCCGTGACTTCAGCTGCCAGTCACAGAATGCTTTTACTGATATCTCTGGTCCCCAAAAAAGGGAGCTCTAAATGGAAAGGTTAAGTATGGAAAAAAAGATAAGAGGAGCTCTGTAGTAACATCACAGTAGGGCCTGTGTTTCCAGAGAGAAATAAAATGTCTTGCCTTTGGCCCTTTGACCGAAGACAAAAGTTTTCTCCACGCACTTTGTGTAAGGAAAGGGAAAAAATAAGTCCTATCTGTTTTTCTTTTTTTTTTTTCTTCCCAAAATGGTTTTTATTAAAAGACAATGATGAAAGGAAGAAGCGAGGAGCTTGGGGTGAGGACCTTAATTTTCTTCAAAGCCCCGTCATACCACAAACCTCAACCCTGGGCCCTCACAAGGGTGAGCTCCGTATTTATACAATGTCCACCACCAGCCACGCACTAGAAACTTTGATGTTGGCCGTCCCTGAAAGGTGGCTTTCAGAGATGAGGGGAAAGCCTTCCACAGCCTCCAACACCCCCGTCCTGTTCTGAGTTGCAGATCTCCAGATCTGGCTTCTACCCAGGAAGGTAACAGGTCTGTGCTGAGGCATACCAAGAAGTTGGAGCGGCAACAAAAGTTTCTGGAATCCCCAAAAAAATCACAGGATGCCACTTCCCAAGCCATTATGCTAATGAAAGCCAATTTCACATACCTGTCGGGGATCCTTCCATGACATGGCCAATGTAGGGGCCTTCCCGAAAGATCGGTCTGTTGTCATTCTGGTCAATCACGATGACTTCCAGAGGAACTGGCCCCTCGAGGGTTTTGCCGTTGACATCAGTGGTCTCCACAAATAGCTGTGGGAGCAAAGAAGTTGGGGGAGAAAGAAGGCATTAATTCATTATGAAAATGGAAGTCAGGTTCTCTGGAGAAAGTAGGTTATATCAGCAATTTTACGAGCCCTTGGCAATATTCAAACTTTGGTCTCAATGGATAGTCACTGGAACCAGAATATAAACTAAACATTATAGGATAAACGACAAATTTCAGTTCATGTTAGGTCCCCCTTGGGAAATTCACAATTAATTCATCAAATCTGCAAAGGAAGTCCAGAAAAGAAAAAGAGAGAAAACATTCGCAATCAGCCAGAGCCGAGTAAATGTGCTTACATTGTTTCTGTTTTTTCTAACATCATTATGCTTAAAAGGAATGTTATGCTAATAAAAATAATTGACTAAGCAGTTATGAACACAGTGCATTAAGAAATAACTGGAAGTGTTTATGGTGATGTTTAGGAGAAATTTGGGTCAGTAAGTATTTATAGAGAGCCCTCCCGAGGCAAGGAAGACATTTGTGGGGTCCTGAGTGCGACCCTGGGATTACTGGCCACCAGGCCAGTGTAATTAAGACGGGATTTCACAACCCTATGGGACACTTGAATACAGAGCTACCTTCATATCTCAAGGATGAGAAAAATAATATAAAACAAAACAAAACAAAACACCCCAGCTCTACTGTTTATCTTGGCAACAAGGGGTTGTGTCATGCCGTTTCCCACGAGTCTCTGTGGCCTTATGCTCTCTTTTCTTGTGCCTGATTCCACCTTCGTCTAACTGGGCAGCGGCAGTAACACTTCTCGGATGCGAGTTCTGGTCCCTGTGTCGTCCCTGATACTGCCGCTCTTGCGGAACGGTCCCCTGCGGTTGGAATCCCAGCCCTACTTTTCAGGAGCTAAGTGGCCTTGAGCCCTCCGCCTGGGTCTCAGATTTCCCACCTGCCAAATGAGGTTAATAAAAAACACCCAGAAGGAGGAATAATAATCAACATTATCCAGGGCTTACGAGGCGCTCTCTGTATAAACTCACTTGGTCTTCACTCGGTAACCCCGTGCATCATTTGCGAGGACGGAATGGACACAGATTAGAGGTTAAGTGGTAGAATCTGGATTTGACCTCATGAAGTCAGTTTCCAGAGTTTTACCTTTAGCCACTCTGAACCACGTTCTTAAAGCACTCACTCTCCTGCTCTCCCATGCTTCGTCTACAGAAAACTAGCTGCTCCCATGGTCACTACTGTTGTGATCAGTTCCGTGGTCAAAACAAACCCAGATTAGGAAAATGACAGAGAACCACTTTCAGTTGGAATCAGCACGATCGCACCCCACCCGATGGTACCACGAACTGGTAGCATTCTTTTGGAAAGGAGCCTCAGAAAATCCCACAAAAGCTATGAAGAACTCATATCATACACTTTGTTCCATTTGGATACCACTGCTGGGTCTACGTGAGTCAGGTTGCACAAGATCTATGGAAACATTCACTGTTATTTCGTTATTAGAATAACGAATCACCACTGGCTTCTGCTAAACGCCCAGGGACGGGGGACTGGTTGACCGAATGTTTGTTACAGCGTCGGAGAATACAGCCGTTAGATCAAATCGTCATCCCACCGTGTTGATCCACGTAGACTATTACGCGTAAACGCACAAAATAGCACGTGACTCGCGCGTGTGGAACCGGTGCGTGTGCACAGAATTGGAAGGCAGTGAGCAAAAATGAAATGAGGTATGCTTGGCTAGAAGAGTATCTTTTCCCTTTCTTATCTTTAACATCCCTCCATCAGCAACCCTGTGCGCAAAGGAGAGCTCGCAGAGAGTGAACTTCTGTAGTTTTTCTGCTGTTTTTTTTTCAAACGCTCTGAGAATTCTACCAAACAAAGGAAAGCAAACAACACCTTGGGGTCATTGTGTGTCATAATGACGGTGTGACCTTTTGTCCTTGCAAAATAGCGATAAAGACTTGACTTTAACTCAACCAAAAAACCAGCGTCTAAAGATAACAACGATCTTGGATCTGAAACCTAAGCTTCCCGTGGGTTTGCAGACCGGTGTCCACACGCAGGGCAGGGAGAGTGGGAGGAGGTACACCGCTGCAGGGGTGGGGGTGGCGGGGGAGGGAGCTTACTCACCAGGCTTGTCTGAGGCTGCTGCAAGATGAGGAGGTCCCCACACCTGTCCTCCAGAATCTTACAAATTTAGAGAAGCCTTGGCAGGGCTCAGCCAAGTATACCATCCATTTGCCCCGAGTACCACATTGTGGTCTCAAGCCTGTGTCCTTAACAATGCCTCCCACTGTGGGACTGCTGGGCAGGGCTTATATCCAAGGACAGGGGAGGGGGAGGAGCCTCGCCAATCGCCTGAGTTTGCCTCCCAGGTCAAGTGCGGGTCACGACCTTGGTCATGACCTCTCGATGACCTTCTCCAACACTTCCACACTGTACAAGTTTTGGGCAGTATCAGAAGCACAAGTAGGGTAGAAGAAGAGAGTCCCTAGGATTCCCGAATGCGCAAACTGCTGGAAAGGACAGGGGCAGACTCCAGGTCCATCTCAACATAATGGAAAGACAAACAGAAACTAAGGGGATGTAATTGATTAGGATGAATGCAAAACATTGAGCTGGATGTCATGAAACCAACTAGGTAAATAAACAAGCTTTTAGCAGTTTGTTACAATACTACCCGGATTTTGACTCCCAGATGTTTTCCTGGAAGGCAACATCATCAGAAGCAAAGTACTTAAAAAATAGCAAAGTGTTGGTGGGGCACCTGACTGGCTTAACTGGCAGAGCATGTGACCCTTGATCTTGGGGTTATAGGTTCGAGCCCCAAGTTGGGTGTAGAGATTACTTAAAAATAAGATATTTAAAAAAGAAAAAAAAAGATATTTAAAAAAGAAAAACAAAGTGCGCCTAAGGGGCATTTATTAATTTTAAAGTCAGTTTAACAAAACATTTATTGAGATATTACTACCCGTCAGTCCCTACCATGAGTGTTATGTATTCAGCAGTCAATAAGACATTCTAGCATGAAGAGACATATATTAAGCAATGTAAAATGTATGAATAAAATAACTTCAGTTAGAGATCAGGGACATGCAGGGATAGAAGAGGCTCACATATTACAACTACATTGTCCAGTATGGAAGCCAAAAGTCACATGTGGCTATTTCTTTTCTTTTTTTTTTTTTTTTTAAGATTTTTATTTATTTATTTGACAGAGATCACAAGCAGACAGAGAGGCAGGCAGAGAGAGAGGGAAGCAGGCTCCCCGCTGAGCAGAGAGCTCGATATGGGGCTCGATCCCAGGACCCTGAGATCATGACCTGAGCTGAAGGCAGAGGCTTAATCCACTGAGCCACCCGGGTGCCTCCACATGTGGCTATTTCAATTCATACTGATAAATAAAATATCCAGTTCTTGGATTGTGCTAGCCACATCCAAGAGCTCATTAGCCACACGTAGCTACCGATTCCCTAGGTGCTCTGGCTTCTCAGGCATTCAGACCCAGACCAGAATCTATACCAGGGACTCTCCCGGATCTCACTTCTTTGAACGTGGAGTGAAGTCACAACCAGCTGTCCTGGGTCTCCAGCCTGCAGAAGGCAGATCATGGGACTTCTCAGCCTCCATAACTCTGTGTGTTAACTGCCTATACTAAATCCCAGTGTGTGTGTGTGTGTGTGTGTGTGTGTGTGTGTTTCTTGGGAGAACACTGATCAGTACAGGTTTCCAGGGTATCTTTTTAAATTTCTAATTAGTTTATGTCACCCCATAATGGACATCTCTCAATGGTGTCTTATCCCTTTTAGGGCAAACAGCAAATTCCTTTGTTTGGACAAGTCTTTTTATAATCTGGCTCCAGCCCACTTCTTAAAACTCATTTCATGTCATAAGAGATCCCCTTTGTTCCTTCTGATCCAAATATACCAATCTTTTCTCAGCTCACCCCGTTCTTTCCCAGCACATATAATCCTCCTAGCAAGCACGGACTTCCTACCAGCTGTCCTGGGTGAGCCCCTGTTTGGTCTTCAGATCTCAGCTCCAACATCACTGGCCAAGAAGATCTTCCCCTTACTCCAGACTAACGAGGGCGTCCCTGATTGACACTCCCATGGTACTAGTGCCCTTCCCTTATAACATTTTCCATAATAGAGCTTATTTACTTGTAGGATAATTCAATTAATGTCTGCCTCTCTGACAGGTCCCACGAAGGCACAGGTGTCATGAATATTCTTGACCGTTATTAAATCCTCAAGGCTGAGACCCTGTGCCTGCACATGACGGCCACCTGCTTTGATACGGAGTGTATAAAGCTGCTTTCACACTGACTGCATGCAGAGGCAGTGCCTCTTTAAGAGACCGGAGTCCAAAGCTTGGCCTCAGCTTTGGCCATCTGTCCTTTCTTTCCATCCCTGGCACATAAGAGCTGACAGTCCGCCCCGACTCAACGGACTATAAGTCAGTTGACTCTTTGTGTTGTCTTAATTTGTGAGTAAGAACCACAGTGGGTAAATGATACCTAAGTACATTAAATTAATTACTTGCCTTTTAAAGAAGGTAACTAACAATTATTTGGTGTCTAATACATGTCTAGGCTTTTTATGCATTGTCTCATTTGGCTCAAAACAACCTGAAGGAAAAAAAAAAAAAAAAAAAAACAGTGCAGCAAAACCCAGAGAAATTGAAGTACTGGTCTAGGAGCAAAAGCTAGTTCGTGATCCAGCTGGATCCAAACTTAGTTCTGACTCTAAAATTCATGCTTTCTTCTACTGTGCCCTTGTTTGCTAGATGCTTTTTCATGGACTTCCCGTGCACTTTTATTTCACTCTCTTTAATGGATTATTTACTTAATAGTAAATAGCTTTACATTGATTGCTATGTTTCATTGTTGCCTCACCCAAGGCAAAATTATCTATAAGTTTAGGCATATGATGAGCTTATTATAAATTTTTCCTAATAAACATGAAAATACATATTAAAATATTATCTATCTATCTATCTCACCCTGCCACTAATAAATGTAGCTCTGAAATGACCATGGCAAATAGAATGGGGAAGGGGACATCATAGACAAATCACCCCTAATCTGTTTAAAGCAAAAATACTTTATCCAAGAGTGGAGACATGAAGGTACCCCATGAACTTGAGCTAAGTTTCCCGTCTCAAGGGCATGGTATGTGGGCACCAGCTTTCCACAGAAATAAAGAAGCCCACAGAGATTTTTGTGTAAGGATGCTATCGTGAGTTTATTTATAATAGATGATCTCTCAAGCTTGGGAATGTTGGAAGATTTTTTAAAAACCAAATTTTCCATGATGGGTATCATGTTTGTTGTCACAGGAAAGAAAAAGATGAATCCTGACTTGGTTGGTTAATGTGAAACTTAAATTGTCCTTACATTCTGCATCTGAATTCTTACATATTTAATTGATACAGTATCATGTTCATTTGTTACAGGCTCCTCTGATAGAGACTTATGTACTCTGCAGGGGAGAGTATACTCCAGTCCAATTAGATCATAAACAACTCAAAGGCGGGAACACTGTTTTCTTGGTATTCCTTCTATACATAAATACGTGCCTTGAATAAAGAAAGCACTGATAAATTTTTTTGTTTTTGTTTTGTTTTGTTTTGTTTTGTTTACAGAGGGAGATGGGGGAGGGGCAGAGGGAGATGGAGAGAGAGAGAATCTTAAGCAAACTCCAAGCCTAGTGCGGAGCCCAGTGTGGAGACTGACAGAGGGCTCGAGCTCACCATCTGAGATCATGACCTGAGCTGAATTCAAGAATTGGATACTTACCTGACTGAGCCACCCAGGTGCCCCACAGATAAGTTTTTTTTTTAATTTTTTTTAAAGATTTTATTTATTTATTTATTTGACAGAGAGAGAGATCACAAGTAGGCAGAAAGGCAGGCAGAGAGAGGGGGGAAGCAGGCTCTTTGCTGAGCAGAGAACCCGATGCGGGACTAGATCCCAGGACCCTGAGACCATGACATGAGCCGAAGGCAGAGGCTTAACCCACTGAGCCACTCAGGCACACCCACAGATAAGTATTTTTATTGAGTTTCTATTTGCAAGTCTCATGCTCTCCCCACCGATCAACATCTCACAAAGATCGAACCAGACTTTTCCATCAAAGACATCCTCATTGATCACTGAAATTACACTTGACATTGAATCAGAAAGCCTGCCTTCAAACTTTGGCCCTGCTACCAGAGAGTGACTATAGCTGGCAGAATAATGGTCTTCCTAAAAGTCTTCACGTCCTACTCCTCGGAACTCATGCATATATTAGCTTACGTGGCAAAGAATTAAGTTTGCCAGTCAGCGGACCTTCAAATAGTGAGATCAGCCTGGATTATTTGGGTGGGCCCAATGTGCTCACCAGGGTCCTTAAGAGCATGGGACAGGAGAAGGTCTGAGTAAGGCAAAGTGAGAAGGGGTTTGAGCAGCCATCACTGGCTTTGAAGACAGGCCACCACCTAGACACGAGAAAAGACAAGTGTCTTGCTGTACAGACTTCAGAGGTGAAGGCAGGCCTGCTGGCACTTTGCTTTTAGCCCCGCAAGGTCCACATTGGACTCTGACCTGTAGAAGTACAGGGTAATACATCTGTGTTGTTTTGAGTCAGACATTCATGGTAACTTGCTGTAGCAACAAGAGGAAATTGATACTGTGTTTACATAATTTATCATTCAAACTGGAACACTTTCTAGAATGAGAGCAGATGCTATTAACAAGTACGCACAAACAGTTGCAAGCCAAGCCTGTCCTCTAGGCAAATAGGGTTACACGGTAATCTACATTATTAAGAGACTTCAACTTCCCATGTCAGTCTGCACATGTAGCAAATGGTGTTTAGAATGTCCTTCTCATTTTTTTTGTTTGTTTATTTGTTTTGCTTTGAATAAAAAGATAAGTGAGTGTGTGCTCCCCGGTTGTGGGCACCTAGGCAAGTCCAGGGTTCGGTGACCTTGGCATTCATTAGATCCCAACAGACCTTTTTTGAGACTTCTGCAAACGTGGATGCAGAACCCTCGATTCCATTCTGACTTGTCAGTCGTTAGCCCCCTTCAAATTGCTTTTCTATCATGGTAATCCAGATTTCTCTTTGACACCAATTACTTGCATTTCAAGTTATTTTTCTCAGCTTTATTCATTTATCAAAGTTGAATCTCCTTATGGACCAACTCCGGGAGAGTTCCCAGGGAAGAGATATTTTTAGCTTGTGTAGCATCCCCCCCGCCTTTCCCTCTACAGCCCTGGTGCCGACTCCCCCTCGATGGACTGGATGCAGTGTTTACAGCTCCCTCGAAAAATGATCAAAGGGGTGATACAAGTCTCTTCCTTGTTAGATTATTAATTAAAGATTGTGATATATTGTTATCAAATGTTCTCTGAAAAGCTTGTTCTGTTTAGACTATAGTATTCCCTTTGTCAATCAGAAATTTTACTTTTAAAGTATGTTTTCCACCAAGCATAATGAAAACCCTTTTTTCTTATGTATGCATGCTCACAACCATGCTGGACTTGGAGGGCATTTTTCTATTTAACTTTTGAAGTAATTTTAATTATGTGGAAGAAATCTATGCAGATATTCAAAATAATTTTATTTAAGCAGCTTGGGTAAAGTCCCAGTGAATATCCTTTACCCCAAGAGGGGCACAGGCTGAAAATTTTAATTGGTTCAAGTAGAATTTATAAAAATCATGGATATTGGAATTATGCCTGGTCTATTAAGGATATGTACAAGGGTTAAGGGGATTTTTGTACAAAGATGAGAAATATAATACTTTTAAAAACAAAGCTATGGGAGTAAATTACTGGAGATTTTATTTTTACTTGCTCTTTTCCCTCTCCAAAAGCATCCAAAAGCAAAATTCAGAGGAAGGGAATGGAATGCAATACTTTTTTTTTTTAATGTTTATAAAGCTAAAGTCATTTTCTTAAATAAGTATTAAAAGGTGTTTTATAAAACATGATATTCTCCAAAAATTAAGGTTGATAAATAAACATTTAAAGTATAGCCTAATAAATGTCAGGTGGATTATAGCATTAGCAAAAAAAAAAGTCATTGAGTATTTGTGTAATAGAGTGGGGAAAGCCTTTCTAAACCAGGATGAAAGGCATAAGTTATGTGAATTATTGAGAGATTAAGATATTCAAGTGCAAGTTTTTCATATGACTAAATATCATAAGTAAAATAAATAGAAAACTTAGAAAAATGTTTGCATCATACCGAACAGAGGTTTACTACCCTGAATATATAAAGAGCTGGTTAAAAATCAACAAGGAAAAAAAAACAACAATTAGCAAAACAAGAAAACAAAAGAGCAACAATCATATTATAAAATTAAGTGAGGTAATTTGGTGCTTACAACATTGCTGAAATAATTAGGAAAACCTAATAATCAGTGTTTCGCAACCTGGTAAGGAAACAAATTCTCGTACATGATTAACAAGATTAAAACATCTTTCTGAAATGCAGTTTGTCAATATGCATCACAAGTCTTGGAAACATGTGATTTTGCTTGTAGAAATTTAGCCAGGGGGCTATCTCTGTGTCCCTGCTCACTCCTGGGGGGCTGAGGGTGGGGCTGGCGAGGGGGAGGGAGAAGGTGGGGTAGGGGTTGTTCAGGAACATGTATACTCATTGTAATACTGCTTAATAAAAACTGGGAACATTGCAAACAACATGATGTTCTAACAGGATCTTGATGCAATAAATTATGCTGTCTACCTGAAGTAGAAGGCAACCTTGAAGAAACACTTCGGGGAATGAAAAAATAGATTATGGTATGGTGCTCATGGTATATAGTAAATATTTGATTGCAAATGAGTATGTACTGTATAATGTACTTTTTGAAAAACAGACATTGCATGATTCAGATCGTACTGAAATATTAACAGTGATTTTTTTGCAGGTGATTTTTTTTTTTAACTTTGTTTCTCTACACCTTTCTAGACTTTCTATAATGGGCCTGTGTTAATTTCAGAGTTAAAAAGCACCTGTGAAGTTTATGTTAAAATTGACCACAGATTGGCTACAGCTTATCACAAATGAGGAGCTAGGGGAGCGAGTTCAACTTCAGGACATCGGGCGCCTCTCGTGATGATTAATGAGAAGCACGTGGACGTTAAGTATGGTCGTGATAGTCAGGATCCCAGTGGGACACAGAGTGGCTGGCTGTCCTGAGTCTGGCTTCTCCCCTGCTCCCTGTCTCTGAGTTTGGGATAAAAAAAAGTCTTAGCGCATCTGACCGAGTTACCCTTATTTTGTAATTTTGTGAAGAAAAAAAAAAAATCCCATGAACGTTAAGTTCCTGATTGGGTTCACGGTCTCGGGCAGGTAAGGAGAGTGTTTGATAGACGCCAAAAGCTGCTTGTAGGCAGCTGAGGCTCATTTAGACTCAAGAAGACACCTCAGCCTCCTGGAGCCCAGTCCTCTGTCAGGAGCTCCATGGGAGGAGTGGCTTTGGCCAAGGTCATGGGCCCCACCCATGTCTCTCCTTGCCTCGCTCCCACCGTGTTCCCAGGAGCAATGTGATCCGCCAGGCCCACACTGTGGGGACTCAGCTCTGGGATGACCTCAGCCTCTTCCTGGCTCTCCCCAACCCATCTCATCGGTCCTGCTCTTGGGGCTCTGGGCCTCCATGCCCCTTGGTCTATGTAACACGTGGGTCAGCGTCACTTCTTGGGGCCATTTCTCCTTTGGAACAATGCGTGGAACTCCACCCCCCTGCAGCTAGGCCTTTACCGGCCTCCCCTTCCACACAGAGGCCCCCCTCTCTCACCTTAACGGCAGTGAGGGCAGGGCTTTCTTTCTTAAATTGCATTTTTAAATTTTAAAATAATTTTTATTCACATGAAGGTGTAAGAAATAACGCAGAGAGTTACCCTCCCTGCTTCACCCAGTGCCCCCGACGGTAACATCTGACCCACTATAGCACAGTGTCGCCGGCCCCACGTCGGCATTGACCCAGTCCTGGATTGGAGCCCCCCTCGGTTCTGTCTGTCCCTGGGTGTGTGCGCGGGCACACGTGTCTGTGTACTTCATTCTATGCTCACACGCATCCCCACCAACAAGACACAGAACGGGTCCGTTTCTAAGGTGTCACTCGTGCGGAACAACAATGTGTGGACACTTTTAATGTGCATTTCACTTCCGGGAATACATACAAAGGAATCGAGAGCCGAGTCTGGAAAAGACGTCGCTCGCCCACGTTCCCTGCGGCATTAGTCACGACAGCCGAGAGGTACAAGCCACCCAAGTGCCCATCGGTGCGTGAACGGGTAAGTAGAGTGTGCCCCATATATACGCACGATGGAGTGTCGTCTAGCCTTCCAGAGAAAGGGAATTCGGCCACATGCCACCCATGCCATGGCCTGGACCATGAAGACATTCTGTCCAGTGAAAGAAGCCAGTCATGAAATGACAGACACTGTATGAGTCCTCTTAGATGAAGTATCGTCAAGTTCATAGACACAGGACAGTGGTGGCTCCCCGGGGGTAGGGGCAGCGGGGAAGGGAGCTGCTATTTAACCGGTAGAGAGCTTCAGCTGTGCAAGGAGGAACAGTTCTGGAGATCTGTTTCCCAACAAGGTGAATGTCATTAACATTACTGAGCGGTACACTTAGACATGGTTAAGGTGTTTTCATGATGTGCTTTTTTTTTTTAAATCACAGTAAAAAAAATTTAATTTGCCTGGGAATCACCTGGAAACCAGAGTAATGCAGAGTCCCGAGGCTGGACCCCAGGGACTTTGTGGGGGCTGAGCCGCCAGATCTCTGCATTAGGTCACCCCAAGTCAGTGTGATGCAAAAGTCCTAATGACTGCGCTTTGGGAAACCCCTTCTGCGCAGCCTGCCTCCTCATTTCATCACCAAACAAGGCGCTAAGACCCAACAGAGGCTCTCTCAGCTTTGGGCAGGTGGACCCGCAGGGCATGGGTTTGCCAAACTTGCTTGCTGTGCTGAAGACGAGGATGGCCAGGAGCAAGGCAGGTGTCCAGGACCGGCTGGCTTCCGTCAGTGCCGGGACGCGGCGGAGGCATCCCCTTCGGCTTCCACATTGTCCCCTTGAGCATTCAGTGTCTTGGCAAGACAGGAATCAAAATTAGCTCCTAGGGGAGGGGTGGGAGAGCTGAGGGGAAGAAGCCTGAGGTCCACGAGCTGATGTCCAGTCCTCTTGGCCCCATCCGGTCCGTCAGCTGGTCCTGTCAGCTAGACCTTGTCTCGCCACCTGTCACCGGCTACTGGTCACATGGGCCTAAGCCCCCTCCACCGGTGGTCCTGTGAGCATCTCTGAATTGTACTCTCCGCTCCTACGCTAACCCACACCCCCTGTTCACCACATGGCTCCCTAGTTACCTTTCAAAAGGCAAATGGGGCTTTTCTCTCTTCTGCTCCCCAATCACCCCAACCTCCTTGTACCTTAAGTCCTCACTGTGGCCCGCACAGGCCTGACCTGGACCTTGCAGTGTCATCGGCCACCTCCTCCCTCATAATCCTGGAATCCTCCCAGCGCAGACACACGCTCCTCGGTGCTCCTACGCCCGCTATGTTAACTTCCGTTCCAGGGTCTCTGAAGATGCTGGTCCCTCACCTACAACAGGCTCTCCAAGGAGTTTTCATGGCCTGTTCCTCATCTCATTTTGTCTTTCCTCAAAACAGAGGCCTTCCTGGACTCCTCGATCAAACCCAGTCACCCCTCAATCCATGCCCGCCCCTCTCCCGATGTTTCCACGGCCCTTGTGGTCACAGGCCTATAATGCAGCTCCTTCTAGAACATCTGCCAGAAGGACCCTTTGTGGAGGGCACAGAAAATGGAAGGCGTGCAGAATGCCAGCTCGTGAGGGCAGGGAGGTTTGCCCACCTGGTTCCCACAGTGCAGGAAAACACCACCTTTCACAGAGCAGGTTTTCAATCAATGGAACCCATGAACAATGGATGAGTTAAGGGCTTTGAGTTTATAGGGAAATCCTTTTTTTTTTTCCTAGAGAACAGATCAATAGACAAGAAAGCGGTGACACCTGTCATTTGAGAATTCCCCAAGGGTGAGCCCAGCTAAGAGGCGATGCATTAAGGATTCAACAAGAACATTTTCTGCCTGTTTCAGAGGAGGAATCCAAGTTCAGTGAAGTTGTTATAAATATCTAAAGTGTGCAAACATATTTTACATGGGATTATTCATTGTTTGGCAATGACTGATAGGAAAGGATTCTGTTCTGACACACATATTACTAATCAGCAAACTCAAACGAAAGAAAATAAAGCAAGTGGAACTTAATACAAATTCTAGCTCACCAAAGGGGTCCCATCTGTCCCTGCCTTTATAAATGAGGCAGAGTGAGCCACAAGAATTAGCTCATATTTCTCACCGAAATCCCTCTTTATCGTTTTTATCATCCTAGGTCAGCATCTCTTCCCTGATTTTTTACTTGCGTACAAAAATGCCCCCAAAGAGCCAGACATGACTCTGTCCCCATCAGACGCAAACTGTTTAGAAGATTCTGGATTTCCATCCAGATCGCTCCATCTTTTCTCCTCTGACAAGATGCCCCCAGTTTGGTGTTCAGGTCCTATGCTTCGAAGTACAGACAGTCCACGTTACAACCAGCTCACATTTGGCTTAATTCTGGACCATCCAGACCCCCTGATACTGTGCCACCAACTTCCTCAAGTATCCTGGCCAGCTCAGGATGAAAATGCCAATGTCACTCGTTACTTTGAGCATGACGTCCCCTTCTGCATGGTTCTGGGCCAACGGGAGGGAAATGGGGAGTACGGACCTCACCACCAGCCAGCCGGTGCAGCACATGGTGCAGGAAGCATGCTAGCACCGTGTAAAGGGCGCATGTGAATGAACTATAATTCGTCTGACGTTGCCCTTCTCTGATGAGTTTCGTTAGGATGGACCGTATGAAGCTGCAAATTTGGTAAGGTCAAATATCACCAAATATCCGTAATTCCAGCTCAAATCTAGCCTGCTGTCTGTTTTTGCAAATGAAATGTCGGAGGATGGCCATGCTCGTTCATTTCCCCGCAGTCTGAGGCCGCTATCTCACTAGAGCTGCAAGGTTGGGTAGATGCAAAATGGTCTGCCTGGCTCACAAGGCTGAAAGGATTGATCATCTGGCCCCTTAAAGGAAAAGTTTTTTGAGGCCTCTTTTAGAACATTCAGTGCAAAAGCAGGGATCCAGAAAGTACCCAGGGAGAGATGAACGTTATGATGCAGATTACAGACCCATCTTGACACCGTGAAGTCTTATTAGCAAAGTCCTCTCTCTCTCTCTCTCATGCTTATTCATTCATTTAACAAGTACATTTTATGCCCCATCATACTTCGACTTCTGCACAAGATCCTTGATTTACAATAGTTATGAAATATGGTCTGAGGATTTTTAAAGCTCATCAATAACCACCATTTAGTGGGATTAAACACGCATCCTATAAATAATGAATATGCAAGGAAAGACATAATAAGGAGATTCCATTTAGGCTGTGGGTGGGGCCGGTCCTGAGAGGGCCTCTCGGATGGAAGTTGACAGGGGGAGAAGACGGAAAGAGACTGTTGGAGAATGACACAAAAGCCAGAGGGAGTGAGAGAATGAGAGACGGGGAGGGGGACAGGGTGACCGGGGTCCAGGTTGAAGAGGTGGTAGCGCCAGGTCAGGCGGGCTATAGACAAGGGTGAGCATTTTGGCTTCTTTTCTAAGGGCAAATGTAATACCACTGGAAACTTCTCATGGAGCCACTTTGTAAAACAATTTGGAAGTTCCTCAGAGACTTAAGGGTAGAGTTACCACATGACCCAACCATCCCAGTCCTAATCATACACCCAGGAGAAATGAAACATGTGTCCACAAACACTCCCATGAAGAACCCACAACAACATCATCCACAGGCGCCCAAAGATGGAAACAGCCGGAATGCCCGTCACCAGTGAATGGACGAGCACAGTGAGGGCTCTTCCCACAGTGGGATATCATTCACCCGTAGAGAGGAAGGAATTCCCGACACCTGCTACAACCGGATGAGCCTGGAAAACAGGCTACGTGGAAAAAGCCAGACACAGAAGTCCGCCTAGTATACAACGCCGTGTGTATGAAATGTTCAACATGGGCAAATCCACAGAGACAGGAAGTAGACTGGCGGTTGCCTAGCGTTGAAGAGGACGACAATGGTGACAGCTGGGGGCGGGGGGCAAGATTTCTTTGGAGGAGATGAAAATGTCCTAAAACTGATTGTGGTGATGGTTGCACAAGTCTGTGAAGACACTAAAAACCATCGAATTATAGTTCGATTCGAACTATTGAATTCACGTTGAGGGAATTGTGTGGCGTTCTGACTTTGTTAATTACAATGTGTTAAGTGAGTACAGGGTGCTGGGTGGTGAGCCTTGGTTCAACACAGGCCACAAGAGAAACCAGAAGAGAAGCTTGTTACCCATCAGTCTTGGAGCAGACACATGCGGAGAGCGTGGTAGGATCTGGGGCAAACGTCTCTATTAGGTCTGTGAGTGTAGTGCTCTGGGGATCCGGGGCTAAGGCCAGGTTGGTCACTTCAAACCAGAAGAACAGAGTTTCAGAAACTCAACAGGGGTCTTACATAAGAGGTGTGCCAGGGGAAGGTTCTGGGAGGAAGGGGGACTACTGATCACCAGGGCTTTTGGGAAGTCACAGCAGGAAGTGACATTTGTATGGGACCCTGCAGGTGCTACCCGGGCTGGTGGCTGGTGTCTGCTGAAGGCCCCCGCAGGCCGCTAGGTCAAATGAAATTAGTGTCAAGGCAGCAACACCAGGGAGGGATGTAGATAAACTCTTAGCATATGGCGTGTGATGTAGAGCTCAATAATGTAACCCAAGATGACATTTCTAATGGGTTAGGAGGCAGGGAATGGTACGAAGGAATAACTCCGATGTAATTTGAAAAAGATCATTCTGGAAGACACGTGGAAGACGTACTGAAAAGGAACAAGAGGACACTGGACAGCTTAGTTGAGAGTCTACCGAGGGAGTCCAGGAGAAAGGGTGCGTCTTGCACCATGGGGGTGATTTCCTTTATGGCATATTGGTGAGGAAATCTCATGTTTACTTGGAACACTAGAAGAATGGTGTGTTCCCCTTAATTCTGCGCTCCGGGACCAGCAGTTGAGAGCAGGCGATCTGGTGATTTTTAATCCCGAAGTGTCACAACTGTAGCTAGATTGGGATGCTCAGCTAACCATCACCCTTGTCTCTCAGGGAAAAAACATCCACAGTAACTCCTGACCAGCCTCCTTCATGGGGACAAGTTAGACAAACGGATACGAAAGTCATTTCCAGCTCAGGGCAGTACATTCTGTGCGTAGGCCAGGTTTTGGAGAATTAAAACTCTAGGGTAAACACTCCATTCCAATGAAATTAAACAAAGTATCATCCTCTGAAAATTCAGAAAGCGCTTCTAAGCCCCTGAGGGCCTAGGAGTCATTGTCATGAATATCAGTGATTAATTACAACCTGTAGGTACTGACAATGTAGGGGACGGTCCTGACATTATAAGGACCATCATTATAAGGACCTGGATGAAGCTTTTAAGAACAAATAATTAGGAAAAGAGAACCTAGATGTTGAACTGTCCGGTGGGTTTGGGACTCTTGCACAGTGAACTCCTGCTCTGGGTGGCCGCAGCTCACTGCAGAGACCCCCGGGGGCAGCCTCTGGGGCACCGTTTACAGGTGGAGGCCACTGGGATCCCCGTCCTCCCAACTACTGAGTGTCAGGACTGGTTTACGATTCATTGCTGTCTCCTCCAAGCCCAGCATGTAACTGGGAGCGTGGTATTCGGTGGCCAAACACAAGAATGTCATTCATCAGTCGATGAACAAATGGACAGTCATCAGACGACAAATGTACCACGGGGCATCTGAGCTGCTTTTTCTTGAGAAGTAAGACATGAGCTCTGTCCCCTGAAGCTACGGATCCATTTCTGTGTTCTGGCTGCTCCCTGACTATGAAGCAAAGGCCTCCTCGCGAGGTGCCCGCTGTCTGCCTTCCTCTAATTTCCATCTCCATGGAGGGTGGCCGGTGCTGCTTCCAGACCGCTCAAGGGCTGCTCCAGGGAGACCCTGGGCCTCAAATGTCAACGACTCCAATCTCAGCTCTCATCTCCTCGGCAGACATAACGTGTGTGTACCTGGAGCCCTTGGTTGCGCTTCTCGGGTACTTCTGAGCCCCTCAATTATCCCAGCACTCTGGGCTGACCTGGAATGGCCCCGTATTTCCCTGAGGTGAGTTATTTTTTCACTAAGTGAGTTTCCAGTCCACCACAAGCCATCTTGAGCTTCCTGCCCCAGCTGCCCTGCACAAATGACCTAGAGACCCCTGTACCTGGTCACCCAGGGCCTGAATCTACCATTGACACAGTCAATGCAGGTAGTTCTTAGAAGGTTTTAGAACTCATTTGCCAACATTTTAAAGCAGGAGTGAATAAGATTCTAGCTTTTCAAGAATTAAAAAAAAAAAAAAAAGAAAAAAGAAAAAGAAAAAGGGGGAAGAAGAAAGAAAGACCAAGAAAAGAAAGTTCGAAGGTTTAACAGCTTAGTGGCTGTCTTTCCCACATGGCCATCTGCTAAAATGACTGTTATTCTCATTTTAATGGTCTTGTAGCTGCCCTGGGCCACCAAGACCCCTTATTTTCTCCCCAGAACTAAGGCTGAGTGAGAATTTCCTTTTCTTTCCATGCTCGCCTTGTGGTTTTCCCTTGCCTGCACTCATTTGCAGTAATATCCTAAATCGTGGGTAATTTGGCTTTTGCCCTTGTGACCGGTGGGTTCCCGACCAGTCTTCACTTCCTTTCACATTTCACTTACTCTATACTTCTGGCTTCCAGATGATGCCTGTCATGTCCTCTAATACCTTAGTATTTTGCAAGAAAAACAGCTGCGTAGCTCTTAGCAGTCAACGCCAATTTAAATAATTCCATGGCCAACGAATGATGTGTGACGTGCTTGCAAAGTGATCAGTTTGCTGGGCTCCTAATTAATTCTGTGAAATTACACCTTGCCAAGGGCCTTCTGGCCAACTCTGTCAAAGGGTGTAAGAGAAAGTCAGCTTTAGAAAGGCAATTCCTGGCGACCTGACCTCAATTAGCATATTAATAAGGGACAAGGACTCCAATGGGGGATGGATACCTGCTCTTACAACTTCCACCCCAGCCCTATACAAACCAGTTTTCAAAAACCATAAGGTGAGGCATCCACAAACCCCCGTAATTCCAATCTCCCTCTACATGCATTCCACGTACTTTGTCGACGGACTCGGTGAGATGTTTCATTAACCTTCAGTTCTCGTTAAAATATTACCTGGTGGCATCATAGGGCTTCTGTTTCCTTTAGCACATCCTTCCTAACTTTGCACTTGGTAAAGACTTCAAATTCAAACGAAGATACTGGCCCTGGGACAGTTTTTTCTTCTCAGACGTCTTCCACAACTGTTCCTCAACCCTTGCTTTCCTAAGTCAGCTGACTTCCAGCTTTCCTGTCCCAAGCCAGAGACCTAATGGGCTCCAACTGGGGCCTGATTGCCCGGCTGGCAGGGATGTGTCCTGTTCCAGGTCCTCACTCTTGGCCTCCCCTCTGTAATCCGCAGCTGGAACTATGACAAGGGAAGCTCGAAACAGCTGGATTTCTTTTTTTGATTTGCAGCACTGATTACCAGCAAAAAAAAGTCTTCAGAATATTTTATCAGGAAAAAAGTCAGTTCTTCTAGATATAGTAGGGCTTATTTTTTAATACTATTTGTTTAATTGAGGTGAGTAGGGAAATAAACACTCTCACAGGTGATAAACATTTTAAAATTATCATCTGATTTTTGTCATTTGTTCTGACCTATTTGTTTTATTCCTAAATCAGATAATCGCTTTATCTTATATGCAGCTTACCACTCCCTAGCAATATCTGGGCCTCAGAACAGTTTGTACTTCCCCCGCCAAATGGGACTTGGACAAAAAGTCCTGTTTCTTGGACTGATTTTTTTTTTTTTTTAGATTTTTATTTATTTATCGGAGAGAGTGAGAGCGAGAGAGGTCACGGAGGGAGAGGGAGAAGCTGACTTGCCACTAAGCAGGGAAACCCAAAGCTGGGCTTGATGCCAGCACCCTGGGTTCATAATCTGAGCCAAAGGCAGACACCTAACCAACTGAGCCACCCAGGTGTCCCATGGACTGATTCTTAGAAAAATATGTAGTCCAATCCAAGCATGACCAGCTGGGCCATGTGCAGTCGAGTCACTCAGGAATTCACCAGAGTTCAGTGCCTGGTCTTCTTCTATGGATGGGTGTGGTTAGTCACTGCCTTTACTTCAGAGTTTTTGAAGGTTTTGAGTGAGCTGGTTTTGAATGACGGATCCAAAGAACTGGAAACAGTGATCTATTCACTTATCCCCTAAATTTTAACCTTGACCTGATTATTAATTTAGAGCCTATTCAAGCTTTTCTTGTACTTGCATTCCTAAATCCATATGCAATTCATTCCTCTCCACCTGTCTTCTCTCCTGCCTGGCATATTTCTTTCCTGCTATTTCTGTCACAGCTTTGCAGATATGACATGATGTTTTATGAAACCCGCCTCATGCCTTTATCACTAGTTTTGTTTAGTAATTTAAATCTTATTCTTCTTGTTCTTAATGAAAAATATTGATGATTTCAATATTTTCCATTTCTCTCGCCAAGAAGTAAATTGTGAAGAAATGATTTACTATTCTCTGATAGCCCATTCATTCTATTTTTCAAGCACCCAGAACATAAGGAGATGCTCATGCTAGGGTAAGGGCAACGAGCTCACCGGAAGTAGCTGTGTCTACTTTCCAGGCATGGCTTTGGTGATTTCTAGGTGTCTACTTTGCAAACCATAAGACTGGAATGCTACCCTTGTCAGGCTGTGAACACTGGGGAACCAAGGCAAACAGAGGGAAGGTCAAAGAAAGTCCTAGACGTCAAGTCCCTTGATACCCAAACATGCGAAGTTCTTAAAAAGAGAATAGCAGTTATCATATTATTAGGTAAGCAAGTGCACCCAAATAAAACATATCCCTCTCAAGTGTTGTCAAGTGAGAGACAACAAGAGGCAAGAAAAGGGCATTATCTGCTTGGAGAACTCTTATCCATCCTTCAAACAGGGCCTGGGAACCACCCACTCTCTCTGCAGTCTATCTATTATTCTGCCTTCATATAGTTTCATCTATACCTTAATGAGTGATGATTGAATAATGATTTTTGTTTTTGTTTCTTTTTTAGTTCTGTGAGCCTTTCAGATGCAAAGACAAGATCTTGCCCATTTCCAATTTTTTGTTGCATGGCATAGAATCTGGAACAGGCATTTGGGTTGTACCAAACGTGCCCAGGAGGTCCCAAGCAGTGATTTAATGACGGTGGTGGCAGCATTGTCTGACCACCAAGAGAGAAAATGCTTGTAGCCAAGAGTACCAAAGCCAGGTCATTTGTTCCTGATGGATATTGCTAGGGTTCTGGAGGACAATGCTAGAGTTCGCCAAGCAAACCCCTCCTTTCACTTCTACAACACCGTGTGGGGAGGGTGCCCTATGCAGCAGAGTCACTGAGCACAAGCACTGCCTCTAAAGCAGGAGTCATGGTGCTATGATCCTTTCAGATTGTTCTAGAGGTCAAGGTGGAACCACAGAATGAAAGCGGCAACTTGCGCTAAATGGATAGAATTAGAGGGTTTCACTTGGGATCTTTCATTCAAATCAAACCTCAAGATGTCCTGATTGTCTACACTCCATGTGAATCCCTTGCATTCTGCTTTCAGAAGATGAAAAATAGAGAAGCGAGCTTTCACAGTAGAAATGACTTTTAATCAACAGTTCAAGGTCAGAGAGCCTCCAAACGGTAAAGTTCACCGAAAAGATACAAGAAATCGAGTGATTGGATGGGAAACTTAAAAAAGAAAAAGGCGCAGGGTGGGGGGTGGTAGATGAATTTTCCCAGAGAACTCACACCCAAGGAGGCAGAGGAAGAGCTTCCTCACTGGAAATGAACCCCCATCACCTTGTCACCTTGTCAGTCTCAACAGGGGCCGCCTCAGCAGCTCAGGCTCACGAAATACTCAGTATGTTTTAGACACTGTGTTACAGTACACGGCTCTCTCTTTGATCTCTCTGATACTCTCTGGGATGGACAGGTCCCTCATCACCCACAGTACCCAAGGAGAAACTGAGGCTCACTGCAGCCACCTTCAGTAATCTTTCCTGTGGCTGAACTCCAGTGACCCAAATCCAAACAGAAGGAGCGTAGGCAATGTAGAAAGAGGCAGGAAGGAGCTTGGGTTCCAGCATCAGCCCTGTGTCTGCTAGTCAGGTGACCCTGAGACAATTCCTGTGTCTTTCTGGGCCTCTGCTGCCTCATTCATGAACAGGAGCATTGCTGTGGCCAGCAGGATTATCTGCAGCTCTTGGCTGGCTGCAGATAATTCAAGGTTATTCAAGATAATTCAAGATGCATGTTGTTGCCAGGCATCTTGAAGTGCCTGGAGGAAAGCTGGAAGAGTAGACAGGATAGCCTGACTCGGGTGACTTTGGACTTGGCCATGGCATTTGCTTTGGGTCAATGGAATTCAAGCAGATGTGACATGTGGGTGGCTTCAGATGTGTTCACGTGGGTTGGCTCATGTCACATCTGCTTGACTTTCATTGCTCATCCACTACTGTCCACTATGGCAGGGTTTCTCTACCCCAGCACTCTTGACATTCAGGACTGGAAAAATTCTTCATTGCGGGAACTGTTGTGAACACCATGGGATAGTTAGCAGCATCCTTGGCTTCTACCCACTAAATGCCGGTAGCAACCCCCTCCTCCTGGTTGTGACAACCCCAAAAGGTCTCCACGTATTGTTCAATGATCTTTGGGGCACAAAACCACCCCTGCCTGAGAGCCACTCTACTATTTTCTCCTTGCTGGGCAGCCACTTATTTGAGGAGAAGGAGGAAGCCCAGGAACCCAAGCCAGCCTGGAGCCCAGTCCAGCACAAATGGACCTCAGCTGACCAGCAGACATGGGAACAAGAAATCTGCACACTTATACTCATTGTACACCACGGTGATTTTGTAGTTCCTTTGTAGCAAAAAGCCTAACATCCTAGCCATGAGGACAACATCAAGCCCATGGTAGGATTCCATGTACGGTGCCTGAGGACACTGGGGCACTTGCCACTGGTGGTATTAATACTCCTAGACTCAGATTGCCTTACAAAGTGATTCAGCTTGTGAGGCATCTTACCTCTTGCCCTGCAGAAGCATCCCCTGAAGCCTTCTCATCAACTCTCCCCACTCTGCTCCGTGGTCCCCAATCCCTGCTCTCTATGACTGCATCCCACACAGCCCCTGTGTCCACTCCCACTTTTGGAGCAACCTCCATGGCCAGGCTGCTCTCCTCCAGCTCTTGGGCAGCCTTGACCATCTTTTGCTTTGCTCCCCCTTCTCCCAGGTTATGGCGAACTGAAAAATTCGGAGCCAGGACACATAAGAAATAGTTTAAAATAGATGCTCACTGAACTTGGTCAGCGTAGCAATTATAGGGGTAATTACTCAATATCTGTATATATGTTTGAATGTCTGACTTCCAAATATTCACCTCATATAAGGGCAAGGATGATTTTGTGTCTGTTTTGCTCTTTATGTAAAGCCAGCACCAGTACCATTCTGGGCCTGGAACCCTGGCAGACTAAATGGATGGATGAGTAAATGAGCCAGAAGAACATTCACTCCTCATAGCAAGCATGCTCATAATTTAGATATAAACTGATGGCCACCTAAGAACCTTATTTAAATCACACAAGATTCCAATGAGTTGCCCATAGTAAATGTCACTAGATACCATGCAAAGAAACATTCAGAACTCTAGGATAGGAGAATACATTTAGTAAAGAATTAGGTTTTCTTAGAGCTTAGTTGCTTTTTTTAAAAAAATTTTGTTTTAAAGATTTTATTTATTTATTTGACAGACAGAGATCACAAGTAGGCAGAGAGAGAGAGAGAGAGAGAGAGGAGGAAGCAGCCTCCCCACCAAGCTCTAAAGTTCTACACTATCATTTGGGATTTCCTTTTTGCCCCCTGCACAACCTAGTATGACATCTGAGTTTAGTGTCATCAATTCATGGTCAGATCGGTCAATTCCATGCCTATGGAGTTCTCAGCACTCTGAACCTCTCACCTTGCCATAGGACCTAAGGGTCTGCCTTGGATTCAGTAGACATGTTGGTAAGGGGCCATCTGACCTTTCTTGGGCTTCTATGCATGAGCTTAGGATAAGCGACGACTGCAGTTACAAATACCAACCACAGAAAGGCTCCCATGGTGGTGGACATGCTTCCGCGTACCTTAACCTGTGATTCCTCACTGTCACTTTGTAACCTCGGCAGGAGTACCCTGGGTACAACCAGCACCAATGGGTACAACCCGTTCTGCAGTTGAGGGTAAGTGCCTTGCACAAGCACACACAGTGGAGAAATTCAAATTCCTTTAGTCCTTTGTAGGATAATACCACATTGTCCAGAGGCTGCCCAGAGGCAAATGCCCGGGAACCCACAGGAACCATCAACTAATAGAGTAACTTGTAAAAGAGCTTCGCACAAATCCCATTCCCCACACAGGGTCCCAGAGTCCTTAGAGTGAGGTGTTATTTTAGGCAAAGCTGGGAATGTAAAACCAACATGGGACTTGAAGACTGCAGCCCAGCTTGCTCTTAAAGTCAGTAGAATCACCCAGAAAGTCCAGCACAGAACCCTCTCCAGTGAGTCCAACACGGCCAGGTTTTCCTCTGTTGTTGGAACAGATGGCTGACCTTCAGCTGAGCCCCAGATGCAGTTGTGGGCTTATCTTTATGGGATGTAGATGGAAAAAAAAAAAAAAAAAAAACAAAAAGCCCACACAGTACCTCTGAGATGCTAGAATCATGCTCAGCTCGGGCAGACACTCTCACTCTGAAACCAGAGCCGTGGGGCAAGTTGCTTCTCGGCTCACCAAGGGCACGTGTTTACTGAGTGTCTGGGAGCAGAACCACCCACACTGTGTAAATGGTTCTCTCTCTCTCCCTTTCTCCAAGCAAAATATTTGCCTTTGCATAAACTCAGCATACATATGCTTTAACTGGTGGTTTGGGGGCTTGGGCTTCCTGCCTGTAATGAAGGATAGATGGCGTCCACGCAAAGGGGAAGGGTGTCCATGGTATCATCTACCTACTTACGGGAAGCCATGCAATTTGAGCAACGTAAATGGCGTCTACAAACTACACAACTGAACACACGGACATCCAGTCTCGGGGAATATTTTGCCCATGATGGGGCAGCCTCCTCACGTTGAACAATCCAGACCGGCTCCCCAAGCCTGAGCGAGGGCTCTGTCCTGGTAGCCAGCAGATCTAGCTTTACGTATCACCCCAGCCACCTCAGTTTAGAAAATCAATCGTCTTATCATCAGCTTCATTTTTAATACCAGATCATTTTGATAGTTCTATACGTTTCTCTAAGCAGTGAGTACTGGGGAGACATTTGAAAGAACAAAAGTATTCACGATTTTGTGAATCATGATACCAGTTGGGAAAGTAATTGGTTAAAGACGAAGAACACAGAAAATATTATAGATTGTCAGTTTCCCAAGGTATGGTGGGGGTGAACAAAAGTTTATTAAAAATAACTAATACTAGACACAACATGCATAGCTCATTACACTCAGGCATGTTTTTGATTAGGGCAATGCTAGACAACAGCTCTTCAGATGAGATCTGACAGCAGGTAAATTACACAGTATAAGGGTTTAAGGTGATCTACAGGACAACAATGTCTTAATCATAAATAGGATTTGTGTGCTGGAAAATACATTCTATCATTAATGAAACAGACAAATGAACTGAAAAACATCATATCGCGCCATAGTTTTAAGTAGCTTACCTTAGCAGTGTAATATGGGTAGTAAGTCATGCATAAAACCCTGTAAAAGCTCATTAAGTCAGGATCAGTTTATTCAAAACAGCACATATTTCAAATAACTGTTCTTCCTTAGCCAATTCCAGACTCTACTGTTTAACAACATCAACGAAAATAATGGGAAATGAGGCAATTGTAATTCATTTATAAGTTATGTCTCTCTAGACCTCCTGCATTTTACTTTACTTCACTTTATTTTATTTTATTCTTACTTTATGTAGGCTCCATGCCTAGCGTGGAGCCGAACCCAGGGCTTGAACTCATGACCCTGAGATCAAGACCTGAGCAGAGATCAAGAGTTGGATGCTTAACTAACTGAGCCACCCAGGTGCTCCAAATCACTCTTGCATTTTAAATTGGTGATCCCAGGGACCTCAAATGTTGGTAAAAATCCTTGGGGGTCATTTCCTGGCACTGCCTGTCCTATACCCAATGCCGACATTTCCTCAAAATCTTCCATGGCCTGGAGCCCTTCAGCTTTGGGCTGAGAACCTCAACAAATGTCACTCTCACATTTTTCTTTTCTTTGAGGAGTCTTGCCGCTGTATCGGGTTATTAGTATGGAGCAACCTTACTGAAAAGGCAGTTGTTAGGTTTCTGGCCAGCTGAAAGTTTAGTGGCAGCACGCTTCTGACGGATGCCACGAGACATCGAGTGGTCACAGAGAAGGTTGCAAATATCGAGTTGGACATCAATATCTACATTTGCAGCATCCACAATTTCAAAGATAATTGCTCTCAAAGATCTCAAGTCACCAACTCATCTGTCAAAATATCAATGGCTGTGAAATCTGCCAGTCCTTCAGAAGTCAAAGATTCCCCTTTCAAAAAAAGACTTCATTTATTCAATGTTCCCAACTATACAAAAATAAACGGCCCAGGAGAGATATTTATGAGAGTTTAAAACAGTCTGTAAACCCACGAGCATGTGCGTGGGCTTTGCTTGCTGGTCGTGACCCTAATTTTCTCTGCATTAGACCCAGATGGGGGAAGAGCACTGACTCCCCAAGAACTTGTGGGAGCTGCTTCGTCTGACAGCAGTACTGGGACAATCTGCCCTTTATAGCCGGCTCTGGCATGGTGTGCCCAAAGACCACGGTGACACAGTTAGAGGTGCCAAGATGGGATCCAAGTACAGATTGTCTGAGTTGAACTCCTGGCTCTTGTCACACCCACAAGCTGCTACCTTTACTACTGCCAAAGTCTGTGTGCGGATTCGGTCTGAATTTGGAAGCAACAGAGAAGGAATTCAGCTTTTCTGGTTTTGTTTCATGACATGTCATAGGAGATGTAACTCTTAACTTCCTTGCATTCCTGGCCCTTTTTTTGGTAAGTAACAGCCCCCCCCCCGACCTGCCCTTGGGCCATTACCTCTCCCCTGTTCGATGAGGGTCCAGTAGGCCTGTCAATCACTGGCGCCATTCCCTCCAATCCTGCACAAGAGAGGTGGGCTCATGACCCAGTGGAAGCCAGCTGGAAACTCTCTCTTGGGAATGGGAACCACGCAAAGGGTGCGGCGGATGGAAGGTGGGTGCTGAGAATTTATTCCGGTAGTTCTGCCTAAAAAAGAGTCTTCAGGAGTTCCTGGCTGGGATCCCCAGAACTGAACCTCTTTCTGTCCTTTCTGAGAACCAGCTGTCAAATTTTTAAATCTGTAGAGTATGGCCAGCATTCACCCAGTGATTCTCTTACTGCCTTGGTTAGCCAGCGTCTGCCTGTCCTTCCATCACAGAACCCTGAGCGGTTCACATGAGAATGTTCTTCTGAGCTGGCCCACATCTGCGGGCCCACGAACGGCCAGCTCGTCTGCATCTGTCTGCATCGGGCTGACCAGGAGAGACGTGGACTGTGCAATCGAGGGCGGAAAACACTAAAACGAACATGGAATAAAAATATGTCCATCAGCCAGTGGGGGGAAAAATCAGGGGCATATTAATTCCTGAGATTCTTCCTCCTCTAGGAAGAGGTTATATTTGTCCTCGCCGAAGAAGGTGGTTTAGAAAAAAGAAAGCCTATTAGGTGTCCTAGACAGTCTAGGTCTTGGAGTGACAGAGATTTGGTTCAACCCTGACTGCTGTTCCTTACTGCGTGGGCTCGTGCACCTGCCTTCTTCCCACTGACACTCAGTTTCTGACTCTGTAAAATGGGGACCGCATGACCAAAAAGACAATGTCTGTGCACGCACGTGTGAATATGTACAAACACACACTGTTCACACGGAAATTCCCTGACAACAGGAAGGGTTAAGGAGATAGTCTAGGGGAAGGAATGGGATTTGACAGAAAGCATTTACTCTACATATAAATGTGTGTCTATATATATGCACTTGTGTCTACGATACATATATCACAAGATAAATATATTCTTTAAGCAACTCTCCTTGCTGCAAAGCAGCCTCATTACACACACAGGGAGTGCACATCCTGATACAACAAAGTCTCACAGACGGTCATGGAGGGATCGGGACAGGCGACCGAGACTCCAGAAGAATTTTAAGCTCTAGTGATTCATTTGACAAATAGGAACTTGAGACCTAGTCAAGGATCCAAGTGGCACAACCAGGACATAACAGACATGATGGTGTTCTGAAGAATGGGACGAAGATGTATGAGGAGGTGAGGGAGGAGAGAGGCTCTGGGAAGAAGGAGGGGGCATGGTCCTGTGGCATCTGCCCAGGCAGAGGATAGCCCTGCCGTCATGGCACTTCGTCTGGGTTGGCTGGTTCTAGAACCACCTGGATGGGGGGCTGGGCTAAAAACAGCCACACGCTCAGAGTGCTGGTGTCCCTTGGACTGAACACAGGCTCCCACCGGGTCTGTTTCTCGGTCCTCCTATAGCCGTGAAGCAAATGGCTTGCAAGAAAGGAGCCTAAGCCTCAGGGATGGCCCGCAGCATTCTCCTGCCTTGGGAATGATAGCTCCATGAGCGTGCGTCCCGTCCAGGGCCCATGGTGCCACCCAAGCCACAGCCCATGCACAAGTGTTGATTTTGAAGGACCGGAGGAAAGAGGTGGGAATGGCAGGGAGGACAGCGGGGGAGCATCGACGGCAGTGGCATCTGCCGGGTTCAAGTCTCCTAAGGGAGCATGGCCTTGGCCAAGGAGTGTGCCCCTGTCGTGCCTCCTGTGTGAACCTTCGTGTGACCCTCCTCTCTGCCTCCATGACACAGGCTTACACACGTGCACACACATACACACCCACGCAGCTTTAACGTTCTCGGCGCTTTCACTATTCATTTCCTGTTTCTCAACCAACAATCACAGAAACTAATTTACCTTATCAAAAATGCAATTACTCAGTATCTTAGACTTCTATTTATTTGACAGCCTTCTAATTTTCTCACTTTTACCTAATTTGACAGGGAATATTACAGACATAACTAGTCTTTCAAAATGACTTTCGCAAGGTTAGTTCACTTGTTAATTGACCCTCCGTGATGGCAATTTATGAAGCATATTAATTTCATCTGTCACTTCCAACACACAGTAAATGTGGAAAATAGTCTATCTTTCATAAGGGACCTTGTAAAAGAAGTATGTCGGAATTCTTAATTAATATATGCATATCCTTTCAACCATTGATAGTGTGCAGAACTTTTATACCCTCATCTGAAGCTCTGTCTACCTTTTATAAATGTTTTGCTTTTCCTTTATGATGAAGGAGAGACACCTTCACTGAGGATGATTCTGCCAGGGATATAAATCACCACCTCAAAAATGAAGACGCCATTTGTCTGGAAGGATTTCTGGAGCCCACAAAGGCAACGTTGAAAAAAAAAAAATCCCACGAGAGCCACAGCACGAGGAAAGGTCTCCTTTGCAGAAGGCAGAAGCTAATGCCCTTTCATACCCACCGTATGGGTCCCTTAAGGAATGAAGTCAGACACCACTTGCCCACTTTAAGAAAAGAAGGGGCTGTCTCCAGAGGCTATGCTGGACCTTCAAAGGACACCTGCTGATGAGAGAGCCCTCATCACGTGGATTTGATTGATACAGACTTTTCTTTCTGAACTACCTGGTACCCCCCAATTCAGTTTCAAACTTAGTCATTCCCAAATCACCTTGGAGCCTACCAATGGGCAAGCGCTTGGTATAAATCTGTACACAGGGCAGACACAAGCTCCATGCTCACGGGGCTCACACACACGCAGAAAAATAGCCAAGTCCATGGAATAGGAAACGGAATTAGGATATGGGGTGATAAGCCCCAGGGCAGAGTGAGGAGGGGTTCTGGAGCCTGAGGCGTAGTGGGGTGGCAGGAGGGAATGGGTCCAAGGCACGGAGGAAGAGAGTTCTCTCAGCAACCAACGCAGAGCGATCCAGGATCTCCCCCTTCCTCCCTGTCTGAACATTCTTGCTCCCAAGTTCCTGACTCCTCTGTGCTCCCAGCTTATGGAGTTCCAACATCTCGGAGAGCATCTGTTCCTGCTTCAGCTGCAGCAAGGAGGCCTGGGCTCCTTCATGGGCAGATGTGTTGAGTCTTGGCTCTTCTGCTTGTTTTGTTTTTGTTTTTTGTTTTGTTTTGTTTTGTTTTTTTGAGAGAGAGCGTGCCCATGAGTGGGGGGAAGGGGCAGAGGGAGAGGGAGAAAGAGAATCCTATGCAGGCTCCATGCTCAGCGCAGAGCCCAATTTGGGGCTCAATCTCACGACCCTGAGATTATAATCTAAGCCAAAATCAAGAGTCAGACACTCAAGTGACTGAGCCACCAGGCACCCATTACCCCTGGTTTTTACCTGCATCTGAACTGTCCACACCCCAGCACGGAGCCTCTATGAACAAGGGCTCCATTTCTTCACCCAGCCAATCCTCTAGCTAAAACATTGGCTCAGGAAGGGGTCTTTACAGGGATGTGCACCATAAATTATCCAGGTTCAGCCTTAACATTCTCTTAAAACCTTTTAAAAGTAATAGTGTCTTTCCCTTTGTGATCTCAAGTGTCTTCTTCCTGCAATTTGCTCCACACTGAAAATCTCCTATTCCCTTTATGAGATTAAATGCAATTTTCAAGTTGGAAGGTCTTCAGGTAGGAGATCTCCAGAAGAGATCAGAATCCCCTGTTGAGGTCTGAAACCTTACACACACACACACACACACACACACACACACATGCACAGACTTATTAAAGCTGAGGTTAAGCTTAATCATTTATGTTTTCTCTGATCAAATAGACAATTTTATTTTCTCTCAAGCATCTGGCTAATAAATACCCTAAAAGGTCATTCCTGGCTTTGAGCTAAGCACAAAATATATATGTTTGGGAAGAAAAAGCCTAATCTTTAATTTGACAATAATGGTATTATAAGAGCTGAGGGTTTTCTTTGTTCAAGTAGCAAATATACATATACAGAGAGAATAGCAATAAAATATAAAAAGCATGTTAAAGCAGACGCATCCTGATTTTTTCTACAGTATATTTAATAAGAGCATATTTTAGACTGTTTACAACGAGAACTATTTGACTTTTGATTGAGATAGTCCGTGCCAGTGATTTACCCTCAGAACCATTTTACAAAAATGCAAATTATAAAGGTGGTGTGCTGTAAGGTCCTCATCAATCATAAAAGGTACATATTTTGAATAAGTGTTCAGATATATAATCTATACTTCGTAGATCTCAGCACGAACGTGCTGCCCTGAGCAGCTCAAGTGCACCGCATGTATTATCGGAAAATAATTACTCCCCTGCTCTCATGTTATCACACGATAATAGTGCTAAAATGCGGTTCCGAGCATTTCTGAGGGGAAGGAGATTTCTTCATTTAATCTCAGAGCCAAAAAACGCTGGGGGAGGGGGAGCCTTGTGTGCCCGCATGCGCATTTGTGTGAGGTGAGAACCTTTCCTTTCTCTTCAAGGTTAACAAAAATACCTTTTACAATACTTCTCCGTTTTTATGAACAAAGTGGCTGAATCGCGCCCAGATACCTTCCAGACACTGAGGAAGTATTGTGTTTTGTTTTGTTTGTTTTGTTTTGTTGTTGTTTTTTACCAAACATAATGAACCCTCAAGGGAGGAAATTCATGGTTAAATAAAGTTTTCATGGCTCGAAGGATTGGATGTTCCTATTAGTAAAATTGCCTTAAGATGCAGGGTCAGAGGTACCTCGAAACCACCCATGCATCTGTGGACACACGCAGTTAGCCCTCAGCATAGGGCAGAGGAATTCTGGAACATTCTTGTTGCTTTAAGATTCCATCAATGAAGAGAAAGAGATGTAGGTCTGAACTGATCTTTTTCCTCCCAAGGGGAAGAGCAAATGAAATGAAATGAAATAAAATAAATAAAACAAAACAAAACAAAACAATGGGAAAAATAATCATACTGGGATAAAACTGTCTGTACTGAATCTCAGATGTGTGCTTATCACGGACCTCACTCCACCCAATGGACACAGTCCTGCGAGGTGGGTGGGAGCGCTGTGGGGGCAGGGTCACCATGTAGTCCTGGATCTCTGGAACCGGGGCAGAAGTGACTTGCCAACCCCCTACCACAACTTTGCTCTGAAGGTGGGTTGTGTGTGGTTTGTGTCTGGTGTGGAACCGGACAGTGTTTATCCATCCCGAAGGCTTCGATTTCTTGCACTGCCCTCACTTTGGGTTACCATCTAGGGGCTCAGAAAACACAATCTTCTCCCCTTCCTATGTCTTTTCACAGCTTTCTATGTAAGTGGGACACAGTAGATACCCTGGCTTATGGAACACTTCCTAAGGGCTCCGTACTTTCTTCTATATTGTACAACAGTCATTCTTAACGAGGGCTATCTCCCCCTCCAAAGACATTTGGTGGATTTGGAGATGTTTTAGGTCGTTACAACTTGGGAGCTGGTGGGTGCTGCTGGCATCTGGCGGGCGGAGACCAGGGATGAGACTAAACACCCTGAAAGCCTAAGGCAGCCCCCAAAGGAAGAGCCATCCAGCTCCAAGTGTCAGTAGTGGAAAGGATGTGGTTGAGAAGCCTCATCTTAGAAGGATTACTGTAGTGCTCATGTCACAAATATGAGTTACATTATTTTATTTTCCCAGTGCTGTACACTGGGACACAGGGTCTAAGAGGTGAATGACTGTAGTAGCTGTAATTTATTGTCTATTTTGTGCTTGGCTCTCTACTAACTGCTTTCCTATATATTGTCTGCTCATGGACACTATGAATTCGGTTCTATTAACCTCATTTTATGGATAAAAGAAAATGGAACCTCAGTTGCTCCAGGTCACATAGACATGAATTGGCAGACCTTAAGATACACACTCCCTTCTGCCTGGCACCAGATCCTATATCCCTAGGTCCCCTATATCCCTGAGTCAAGGTCATTGCTACTCAGGGGCAGGCTCGGGGATTCAAACTCAGAAGGTGAAATTCCGACTTCAAGACTTTTTCCCATGATACCTTGATGCCACACAAGAAAAAAACAAAACCCTCTGAAAACACACGATGTGTAAATGTTCTGGGATTAGACGGATGATTTGAAGGCATCCAAGCTGCCTGGCACTTGGGTGGATTAGAGGGTCCTTCCAGAGAAGAGACCCGGGACAGGAGTGCCCAAGCAGGAGGCTCTCTCTGTGGTCAGCGGTCCCCTCCTTCGTTTCTTGAAGGCCAAGAAACAGATGATGGTAAATATGTCAAGGGATCAGTTCACTCCGATGCTCCCATTGTGGGAAGTCATTGAAAGTAGGGGGCAGTCCTTTTGATATTGGGACAGAGAGGCCTTCCAATGAGTCACCTCTGGTTTTACAAACAGACCTCATATTGGGTGCATTCTACTTTAGATGGCAAAATCTTGCTCATCTGGAGGAATGCGTAGTTTATTTCAATTACAATACTTGAAGCTTGAAGAGAAAGCTCTTTCATAAACTATGTGGAGAGGGAAGTTGTGACCGAGGCCTCTCACCCTTATTAGCAGCTTCAAGGTGATTAAGTCACGAGAACTTAATGATTAACCTATTAACCCACAGAATATCTGCTCACTGCCTTGTTCATAAAGATCACATCCCCTCCCTCCCTTATACAACATAAGTGTCATCATTATTCCTAATTTCAGTCAATAACTTGTACCAATGGACATTTATAGAAGGTATTCACTTATCTGCCCAGCTGCCTGATATTCCATACGTACTGAGAACAAGTATCTATTATTTGATGGTTGTTCTATATAGGCCACATCAGATCAGAATGGCTAGTGCCAAGATTATCACTTTCCTAGAGGTGGTACCACTTTCGTCCAGATCTCGAGGGAACCTTGAAAACCCCAGTAAAAGTTGGAATCACCACCTCAAGCTCCTTCCCTCCTCAACTCAGCCAATTAACCAGACACCTGATCGTCCCCTGGTCCCATCCTGACTCTGTCTAGAATTCCTGACACAAATTTCTTCCCCAAGACTTTGGTCCGGTTCCACTTTCCATCCCATTGAGTGAGCTGCTCCAGATCAGACCCACAAGTCCAATCTCACGTACTCTCCTGCTCCAAACCCAGTTTAAGATAAAACCCACGTTCCTTACCTTATAAAATCCTCCCTGATCCAACCCCTCTCCTCCCCTCCTGCCTAATCTCCTATCACTCATCTGGTCTCTGTGATGTCCACTGACATAATAGTACTTGGAGTTCCCCGAACAATTGTGACCCTCCATGCTTATTGTTTCTGTACATCCTGGGATGGTTTTTTTTATCTGCCCCTAACACTTAGAGACTAGAAAATGTCCTCTTCATCCTACAAGACAGGCAAGGTCTAAAGTCCTGGAGGAAAACTTCCCTGCCACCAACCCCATGCCCCTCCCACCCAAGATGCCCATCGAAGCTTATCATGACAGTCCTGAGACCTTACCAGGATCTAGGCTCAGGGGGGCTAAATTCTTCCCTAAAGCTTTAAAGTATGTGGGGGTCTCCCTTCCCATACTCCTCTTCCCCAAAAAGACAAACAAAAGAGATATTCTCTTTTTCTCCCCTGAGGTCATCATGTTGGCAATTTGTAGAGGCATCTTTGTGCCAACCAAGAGCTAGTGTTAGACTGGAAATGACAGTGGTCAGGATAGATCAGAGAGAGTGAAAGAACCTGAGACCTTGATGAAATTTTTGAGCCATTGTACTTACTGCACCTGGGAGTTTGCCCTTCTTCTGACCTCCCAGTTTGATGAAATTTATTTTCTCACTTAAGTTTCGATCAGTTTGAGTTAGAGATTTCTGCTATTTGAAGCTAAAAGCATCCCCACTTCACTGCCTTCTCTGATATCCCTGCTCTTAGCTCTGGGCTCAGTACTCCTCCTTGGTCTCTGCCTACCGTGCCTCTCATTACATTTATTTGTAATTCTCCTTTGACCTGTCTGACTTCACTTATTAGACTGTGAATCCCCTAATAGCAGGACCATGATCTTATTAGTCTTTTATCTCCTAATTCTTGGTAAATAGCCGATGTTTGTAACATTTTGCAAAATCAACTTTGCCAAATATCTACAGGTAAAGGGATGGGGAGTTGGGAGAAAATCTAGGTTGTATCTTCTCTTGTACCGAATTATTTTCTGGTATATAAGAAGCCCTGTTTGTGCCATGTGAAAAATTGTTTTTTAAAGATTTTAAAAATTTATTTGTTTGACAGAGAGAGAGAGATCACAAGAAGGCAAAGAAAGAAGGGGAAGCAGCTCCCCGCTGAGCAGAGAGCCCAATGTGGGGCTCCATCCCAAGACCCTGAGATCATGACCTGAGCCAAAGGCAGAGGCTTAACCCACTGAACCACCCAGGTGCCCCAGAAAAATGCCTTCTTGACTTAAATGTTGGGTCCTGCCAATGTTACGAATCAGATTCAACTAATATTTACTGAACATCCACTCTATGCCAAGAACTAGTACACATTTTGCCTGACTTGGTTCTCATAGTGTTGCCTATAATGTCAGTGTTACTTCTCCCTCTTACAGATGTAGAAAAATGAGCTGCGAGGCTAAAGTCATGGATAAAGCATGCCTATTGAGTACATAGAAGCTGGGCGTAAAATTAGGGCTTTGGTCTTAGGCCAAGAGCATTTTCTATGATGTCATGCAGTCAACAGCGGTACTCTGTGCTATGCCCCATAGTCCTTTCAACAACAACATGAGCTAAGTACTCTGATTACCTTCACCTTTCAGAGAAGGAATATTTAAGTAATGGATTTAGCATGAGCCTGAGACCTTAACCCCACAGAGGGCAGAGGGCAGCATGAGGTCACGCATGGCCTTGATAGAAAGGAATGTGCAGGCTGGAGGTGCTAACAGTGGCTCCTACAGCCTCCCGGAGCCATGCAGAAGGCTTTCCTAAAGGGACTCCTCCCAAGCAGGGGGACAGGCCCGCTTGTGGTCTGGCTTTGTCTGGCCCATCAGTTCTGGCAAATGAGGAGCCCTGTAATTCCACAAGGTGCTAGCCCAAGCCAGCACGGTGCAGCCGAAACAGGAAAACAACGGAGAGGGAGGCAGAGGCAATACATCTGTCGAGGGAGTGAATGGTTTTGAAAGAAAACCCTGTTAGGGGAGTCAGCTCACTACCTGCAGGGAGATGTCAGCCCCTGAACAGCTGCAGGAAGTCTCGCCACCGCGGGGGACCTCACTCCCCACCCCCGTGCTCCCAGCCACATCTTCCCTTACTTAGTGTTGTAGGTACTTTTTCTGAATTATCTTTGAAAATATTATGAAATTATAGCTTTGTGGAATGTTATGAAAATGTCCACAATTTCATAATTGAGATTTCTATGGTGAAATCCTAGGAAAAAAAAATTCATTATATGTTAAAAATAAACCATGAGCCATTGTGAAGTAGAAAAACATTGTACATATTTTTTTTGGTCGTTCACGTCTATCAATAAGCCAGAGTAAAAAGGGTGCATAATCTCAATTATAGACACTGTATTGCCCTGTACTGAACTACAAACTGGCTTTTGATATTAGAGTTTAAAATTAATTTGAGGTTTGAAATTATAACTTAATATATAATATATATTAATATATATTTAATACATATTAATATATAATATTTAATACATAATATCTAATATATAATTTAATCCATGGACATGTGACTTAGTTATTTTAATCCTTTTTTGGAATGACTTTATTGAGTTATGACTGACATACAAAAAGGTGTGTATATTTAATGTCTATAATGTGATGACTTTAGAGGTAAGCACATACCTGTGAAGCCATCACCATGATCTCTGCCTTCTGCCCATCTATCACCTCCAAGATCAGAGTCAGAGCAGTAACAGTCCCGATACTAAAGAGGGCAGCAGCTCGCCCTCCTCCACAGCCATCTTAGTACTATGTGCCCTTCCTTCCTCGGACACTTTAAAACCAGCCAGACCTAGGTAAGCTTACAAATCTTCAAGGTGCTGTTGGGTAATTTAGAAATATGTAAGCATGTATATGTAAACACTGAATGCACCACGATCTATATAGCCTTTCTGCCCATTATGGAATTTTAAAAGTTTGCAATTATATTTTTGGTGGGATTATTTGATTAACATCTCCCGCTGACCCGCTGTGCGGTTCGTTCAAGACAAGAGCCATGTTCGTGGTGCTCAGCCGTGCATCTCGCCTGCTAGCCAGCACGGTGCTGAGCGCGTGACACTCAGGCGTTGAGCCAACGAATCAGTGGGGAGCAAGGTGTAGGCGACTCAGCTGAACTTGCCAGGGCATGGATCGTCTGACTTTAACTTTGCAGTTAATCTTCCTGCTTTCCAGGTTTGAAAAAATCCAGTGAAAATATTGACAAATCAGTCTGTGTAGGAAGCAGAAACCCCCATCTAAATAACATTAAGCGTACCTGTAGCCAATGTAAATATGTTGACTATTTCTGTCTCTATACGTAAAAGCAAGTCTGAGTGTAAGGCTCCATAAATTTCCAGGGCTTCAGACTACAGAGCGACATATTCTAAGTTAACCTTTCATATTAAACAGCTTCTTTTGATCATGATCTGTAAGAGCTTGGAGAGGAACACTGATTCCCAAGATGGTCTTTAATGATCTCAGCTTCCTGGTATTTCCACCATTGGGTAATCCCCTGTCCTTGAGTGTGGGCTGAACCTAGAGGCTTGCTTCTAATGAACAGGAATATGGCAAAAGTGATGGGCTGTCGCTCCTGTGATTGGCTTACAAAAGACTGTGACTGCCATTTCTCTGGTGCTCTCTTTGCTGCCTTCTTGGCTTGTACACCGGGAGGAAGAAAGCTACAGTATGGAAGGGACCCACATGGCCACGAACAGTGGGAGAACCTCCAGCCAAGCACCAGCAAGGAACTGAGGCCCTCAATCTGAAAATCCACAGGGAACCAAATTCTGCCAACAATAACATGAGCTTGGGCATGGGGTCTTCTTCAGTTGGGCCTGGAGGAGACGGAAGCCCTAGCTGATACTTGGATGGCGGCCTGTCAGAGACTCTGAAGCAGAGATGAGTCACACCCAAACTCCTGGCCTAAAGAAGCTATAAATTAATAATTGTGTGTGGTTTTAATCCACTAAGTGTTGGGATCACTTGTTTTGCAGCGAGAGCTGACTAATACAAGTTCCGTGAAGTTCCAGTGCTTCAGATAGTGTTATCTGGGGTAGGACTTGGCTCTATCATTAGTCCATGATGTTTATGAGAGCGGGATAGTGGATGTTTTAGTCTATACTAAATAAAGTGAGGGTTTTGCAAAGTGCTGACATAGAGGAGGTGCTAAGTATTTGTGCAACGAGTGATGACTAGTTCAGGGAAACAAGATAATCTCTAATGAACCGAAATGATGAGCCAGGGAAAGGCAGGTGAGCAATGGCGATCGGGGTGGGGGATGGTCTCCTCTCCTACAGACAGTGCAAATAGCAAGCCTGTAAATACTGCAACCCTGGGAAGTCTACGTCTTCTGAACTATGACAAGAGCCAGGAAGAGTATGCTAGGGCATGGCCATCTTTATGCACCTTCCTCTGTGATCCTTCTGCAAATGCATCTTACCTTTCATGACCTTAAGTAGAAACTTGAGCATCCCAAACATCAAAACTAAGGTAATAATAAAATAAAGAGGAACATCTATGTTGTGTATGTTCTGCAGTCATTATAAATGACAATATATGTGCCTTAGAAAGATATTACCTTCATTCAGGTTGGATAAAACAGGTAGCGAAATTTTACTTGATTCCATTTGGGTAAAATTATGGGCATATATATATATACACACACATATGTATATATATTAAAAAGCCTGGAAGGAGATATATGGACAATGCTTATCTTCTGGTGGTGGGAGTATGGGTGATGTTTACTCTTGTTATGCTTTTTAGTATTTCCTAATTTTTTAAGCAACAAACATGCATTACTTTTATACTCAGAAACAGTAAAGGCTATATAAATTTATTGCCAAATAATAAAACAAGGGAGATGCCCTAAAGATGACACTTTCCTATTAATGCTATTATTGGAAAAGACATCACATTGTCTAGAGTGAAAACACTCTCAGCTCTTGTTACTTAAGTTTCCTGGAGCTGGAACATTCTCATGCAATCCTTTGTGAGGCTGGTGGGCTAAGGGGCTTCTTGCTGGGGCCATCTCAGCCCCTGAATCTTTGGTCCTCCCAAGTTCAAAGGTGAATCAAGAGAGACTGGTGTCCCAGATGTTTTAAAAGGTTTAGTCCAGGGGCGCCTGGGTGGCTCAGTTGGTTAAGCAACTGCCTTCGGCTCAGGTCATGATCCTGGAGTCCCGGGATCAAGTCCCACATCAGGCTCCCTGCTCAGCAGGGAGTCTGCTTCTCCCGCTAACCTCTCTCCTCTCATGCTCTCTCTCTCATTCTCTCTCTCTCTCAAATAAATAAATAAAATCTTTAAAAAAAAAATAAAAGGTTTAGTCCATAATAGATGTTTTCGTAACAGACCCTTACATCTTGGGGTTTCTGAGTCCTTGAGAAGCATGGTTTTAACTCTAAACCAGGGGCTCTCACATTTTTTTTTTCTTCAGTGCAGTAGAATGAGCCAAGGAGCGTGTCTGAAGTTCTCTTCCCCTCTCTGAGGTTTGGGGGAGGGCCCAAGAATCTACACTGTTTTACATGCATTTTGAAAAATTTCTTTGCCTGCCATCTAAGGCCTACTTATGGGAAACTACTATTTGCAAAAGGGATCATTCCTACTGGCTTGGCGCCATTCTAAGATATTAAATATTTGTGTATGTGTGTTGATATCTTCCATCTTTTAAAAAAAAGTTTCACCGGGGCACCTGGGTGGCTCAGTGGGTTAAGCCTCTGCCTTCGGCTCAGGTCATGATCTCAGGGTCCTGGGATCGAGCCCCACATCGGGCTCTCTGCTCAGCGGGGAGCCTGCTTCCTCCTCTCTCTCTGCCTGCCTCTCTGCCTACTTGTGATCTCTCTCTCTCTCTCTCTCTCTCTGTCAAATGAATAAATAAAATCTTAAAAAAAAAAAAAAAGTTTCACCAAATGTGCAGGTCAGAATACAGACACATGCTCCCTTAAGAAGAGTCTGGATCTCCTTTTGAAAGAGTTGCAGGCATTAAAAAAATCTAACTTGAATGTCCTTCAATTGGCATATTTCTCCGTCTCTTTGGTCACCTGTCCATCTATCCACCCATGGGCTATTTTTACGTGTTTATGTGCTAGGCATTGTTCAGGATGCCAGGCTTACAAGGATTCGTACCGAGGTCCTATATGACATTGAAATCCTCTTGAGATGTTGAAGTCTTTCCGGTTCTATTTGGCCAAAACCTGGCATGTACCAAGGGCTCTCTCCGACATGCTGGCAAAGGCATCTGACTTCAAAATCCACCGCGAACGGTGCCTGGCACACAGCAGGCACTCACGAGGTGTTCCGCGAAAGCTGAGGTGCTGGTGCTGGGGGAGGAGTTTCGATTCTCTGGAACAGTGCTCTGGCTTCCATTCCTGCCCTTGAGAGTGCCCTACCCCGACTCGCACCTTCTTTACCCGCCAGTGTTGCTGTACTGAGAAGACACCCACAGTCCTCTAGGTATCACTCTCTCCTTCACTCTGTCCTCCACACAGCTATTTCCAAACCACATCTGACTTCATCGCTGCTTTTTTTAGAAAGCCTCTCCCTGCTCCCCACCTTCTCCCGTAATTGTTCGCAACCCGTGGAATAGTCTGACACATCACAAAACTAGGTTCCATCGTAAGGCACCCTCCTCCCCACCTCCTGCCAGAGGACAGCCATCTCCGTGTTATGGGGTCTATGGGCCGTCTGCTCCTGCACGTAACGGCTGGGATGTGTTGCAGAACGTTCAAATTAAGTAAGAGGTAAGAGTGGTTAGGGTGTATTTCATTCCAAAGAGGTTACCTCTCTCATGAAAACCACACACCCGACCCACACGACTGGGGTCCCACTGGGGATCGGCATGTGTACTGCCAAGTGCAGCCTGGAGGCCGAATGCTGAATGCTCCTGCTCCGGCTTCTCCCACTGGCCTCAGGCGCATGTCACTAGCAGATCGTGGACCTCCTCCGTTTTCCCATGGTCATGTCCTAAGCCCTGGCCCTTTCTAAACATGTCTGCCCTTCGGTCATTCTCCTCGCTCTTCACGCTCACTCCTCCCCACATGGAACCTGAACTTCTATGACAGATGTCATGTCCGGACAGTTACCTTCCAGGAAATGACCACGGAGCATAGTTCCTGACTGTGGCACTGACCCAGGGCAGGTTACTGCCTCTCAGTACAAAGGGGTTTTCTCATCTGTAAAATGGGGGCATAATGTAAGTCACTGGGAAATCATAAAGATTAAAAGAGAAAACACAAGTGAAATGCTGGGCGAGGTTAGCTGATGAAAGGGAGGGAGGCAGGAGAGGGAGAGAAGAAAAAAGAGCAGGAGGAGAAGGTTTCTTACAAGGATGGACACTTGCGGGGCGCCTGGATGGCTCAGTGGGTTAAAGGCTCTGCCTTCAGCTTGGGTCATGATTCCAGGGTCCTGGGATCGAGCCCCAAATCAGGCTCTCTTCTCAGGAGGGAGCCTGCTTCCTCCTCTCTCTCTCTGCCTGCCTCTCTGCCTACTTGTGATCTCTCTCTGTCAAATAAATAAATAAAATCTTTAAAAGGAAAAAAAAAAAAAAAGGATGGACACTTGCCAGGACGGAAAGCGTCGGCACTGAGAAGGGAGTGCGGTGACTATGGGAAGCTGCCGGTCAGAGAAATTCACCCTATGAGGTCATCTGCACATGGAAGGTTATAGAAACTTCTACAACAGAGAGATTTCCCTCTGTGACCAGACTTTCGTTTTCTGAAAGATTAATAGACTTGTCCAGACACAACTTCAAGTCTGTCAGTTGACAAGAACCTATCAACAGAAGTCAGGACATCCTTGGTTTCTCACTACCAATTAGTACATCTGCGTGCTGGTTTACATATTCTTCTCTTGTGAATTTGATTCGGAAAAGTCCGTCTCTGAGATACAAGTCAACTCTGGACACAGAATCCGCTCTAGGTCCCATAATAGAGCAGGCGCCCCTGGAGGCATGGGTCAGATCAGATGTCTTTCTCTCTTGGTCCCTGACTCAGTAAGCACTCAGTAAATGTTTGCTGTTAAAAACTCAGTGAAGGCCCTTTTCCATAACAAGGCAGGTCTCTGACCTCTTATCAAAGGATTTGCTATCTGTCCTTAATAAGGATCCTTATCAGATCTGTGTAGGGCAAAAATCTGTCAGAGACGTTCAGGGCATGTTCTACTGCCGATAACCCATCCTTTAAAAAAGAGCCCTTTAAAATCGAATATCATGTTGCACGATAATTATTGTTGAGAGAACATTGAATGCAGTGTTCGCGGCTGTTGTGTAATTGACCTAAGTACCCGCATAGTCACTTCAGTCCAAGGGACATGTTTAATTAGAGATTCAATCACTTTTCCGATACCAAAAACTATGGCATCGAGGGTTAGGAGCTAACCCCCTGACAGGAATTGCAAAGCCATTTCCCCAAAGTGAGCTCATTTGTTTCATTAAAAAAATTACTGAATTCTGATTCATATGTTTTTCCATGTAAGTATAAACAAAGAAGAAGGAATCAGCGTCCAGTCGAGCTAAACCAACCTGACTGCTCAAGCTTTCACAATACCGATTTTCTGAATGTGCTCTGAGGAAATTCACAGAAATGGAGTGCTGATTGAGGGACTTAAAAAAAAAATGGGCATCCCCATGATTTCAGTTTAAATATTTATCATCATTTTTATCATCCAAAAGAAATGGTGGGCTTCGTGAGTGCGACTATTTGAGACATCGATCTTATCCGGGAGAGGTATAGAGCTCTTGCTTTTTGAATTGGGCAGACTTGTTCAAAACACGAAGACAGATTGGTTGCAAGACACAGAGCTAAACTTTGGGTCAGTGTGGCTGAAAGCTGTTTGCTTTCACCATACCCGCCGCGCCACTGAGGGGAGAGCCCAGGGTTCTCCCAACAACAGAAGAAGTAGTAGTAGTGGAACAGAAGCAGAAGTAGTGGAAAGACATCAACCCCCCCCCCACCCCCAGAAAGCTCCACATGAAAGAGGGACCCTGGGACGGGGGACAGAAAGGGGCAGAAGTGGGTAAAATGAAAAGAAAATCAGAAACAGAACCAGAAACATAATGTTCATGAAGCCACTTCGAGGAGCTTCTCTGTGTGGAGGAGAAAATACCACCAGGTCCCATCCTGATTACAACTGTATATATCTTTTTTTAAAGATTTTATTTATTTATTTGACAGACGGAGATCTCAAGTAGGCAGAGAGGCAGAGGCAGAGAAAGAGGAGGAAGCAGGCTCCCCATTGAGCAGAGAGCCTGATGCGGAGCTCGATCCCAGGGCCCTAAGATCATGACCTGAGCCGAAGGCAGAGGCTTTAACCCAGGTGCCCCACAACTGTATCTTAATTGAGATTTACCGCTGTCTGTATTCATGCCTCAGTTCAAGTTGTTAAAGCTTAAACAGAAACTAAACGCATCGATCTTACGTTGAGTTACAACCTGCCACTTCTTAAATTTGTACTTGCTGAGCACACGTAAACAAAGGTGGTCAGAAGCCAGCTGGGAAAACGCCCAGAGGGCATTAGAAGTTAACTCTGTGATGAGTTCCACCACTCCCATGCGCCGGGAGCCTACGATTAAAGTGATGTAATAAATTCGTATCTCGAAAACTAACTTTGGGAAATCTGATCTAGTTAAGGTGACATGAGCTACGTGGAAAATAATCACAGGAAACGCCTTTGGAATATACACGGGACCAGCTGTGCGAGAGGTATGAAGGGGCAACTCAGGGCATTTTTCTGAAAAATTCAGGTGAAAGTCCCGCTTGGCATAAATTCAGGTCAGAGAAAGTTGGAGTTGAATTATCCAACTTCCCCTTGCTGTAGCCTCCACTGGTTTTGAGTTATGGGTCGTCGGGGCTAGTTTTATTTTTAGCATGAGGGCCAGCGGGAAAACTTTCTTTGCCCCTCTGGAAATAAATCTATTAAAAGTCTACCTTGGATGGTCTTTCCATTGGGTCGACAAAGCAAACTCTGAAATGCACCCATAGTTGCTGGCCATTGCTCTGAAGAGAAACCCAAGGAGAAGTTGTGAGCAGACGCCAAAAACCATTAAGAGTCACAAAACTGGGTCTGGAGAGTCGATGCTGTGATTTCTAACAGTAGAAGCTGAGACGGTCAAGGCTGGGTTATGCACGGTTCATTTCCTGGCAAGCAAATGAATGTCCATCATGTCCGGATAGTATGTTCTTTCCAGTCTTGGTCTTTAGCAGGAATGTGTCTTGGTGGTTCTCGCAGGGGACTGGGGGGCGGGAGGATGGGAGGGTCGTTATTAGCACATGAAGCGCCTCACTCCTGTTCCACTAAAGACTCTCTTGATAACTGTAGGAGTTTCCCATTGTTTTCTTCCAAAAGGGCAAGGCATGGTGGTGTTCCAAGTCCCCTAAGGGAGCTGCAGTGAGCCGGCACAGTTAACGTGAGCCCAGGCAGGTTGATTTTCTCCTGCATTACAACTGACATCTCCCTTATGTGATTCTCGGCGTACGCTCAAAAGGATGCTGATACCATTGTCTTTCAGTCCAGCATCCTTAACACTTTCGACCACTGATTTCATCCATCACCAGCATGAATTTCCAATCAGACCCTGGATTTCAAATCACTGCACCATCATGGCTCTTTTTGCTGAGAAATGGAGAGGCCTCTGCCCGAGTTTTACAAATGGAAAAAGGATTCATTCGGGGTGGGGGGTATGCAGTATTCATTGAAGACTCTTTGGGAAAAGGTTAAGCATCAGCTTCTAAACACAAATCTTGGATGTGTGCTGTCTTTTCGGTAACTCTCTGTCACGGGAAATGTCACCACTGAGCGGCCCTGGGTGCAGAGCCGGCTCTGGCGACTCCTTCAGCTATGGGTACGGCTTCTACGAGGCTCAGAGAGCTGCCTTACGCTTGCTCCCATGCCTTTGCCCCTGCTCTCGCTTCGCCATGCCCTCCTTTTCCTGGTTACTGAGCCTGGCTAGAGGGACAGGCTTTAGACCTCCTTTGAGTCCCTCCCCCTCCACCCAGTACAGACCTTGAGAAAATTATGCAACCTGCCTGCTCTTCTGTTAATAAGAGACCGAGCTGCAAAGGTTGTTCGGAATTTAAATGAGCTGGTGCAGTGTTAAATCCTAGCACAGTGCCTCCTACGGTCCTCGGTGATGGGGACTAACCAGCGATCAGGCAGCACTGGGCTAACCGCTGTGAGGAGAGCGAGGCACTTGCTTTCTGCACGACATAAAGGAGGTAGCAAAAGACTCAGTCGTCATCAAGGTAAAGGATATTTTAATGTGATATTTTACAAGTTCAAAATTAACACAGAAAATCCATGATGAAAAGACCCTCAAATTTTGAAATAAAGACAGAAGCAGTCACGGTGCCGCAGGAAGCCCTACCGGAGCCAGAGGCAAAAGGAAAAGGCCTCAAATACTGATGTTGTCTTTATTTAAAATCCTGGTATTTTGTTCATTACGGATTTTCTGCATTAATTGTAATCTTGTCTTTATTTAAACTTTTGATATTTTGTTCCTCGTGGATTTTTTAATATTAATGACGAGTTTTTAAAATGTTGCATTAAAATATTATTTCTCGGGGTGCCCGGGTGGCTCAGTGCATTAAGCGTCTGCCTTTGGCTCCGGTCATGATCCCAGAGTCCTGGGATCGAGTCCCACATTCGGCTCCCTGCTCAACAGGGAGTCTGCTTCCCCTTCTCTCTCTAGCCTGCCCCCTACACTCATGTGCTCTCTCAAATAAATAAATAAAATCTTTAGAAAAAAAATGTTATTTCTCTTGATGAGGTTTTTGGCTCCCGAGCCAAGTCTCTCAATGGTCTCATTCACTTCACCTTAGTCTGGGTTCCGCTGGCAATGACCACGTGCCATGGAAGTCTCTGATTGTAGCCCAGCCATGTTGGGACACTTGTCTTGCTGGACTTCTGGGCATTCCACTGATTTTTGCTCAATGAGCGTGGCCTATCAAGTAATTTGTGGCTTCATACGCATTTGTGGCTTTTTCACACATGGACATGTCTCTCAGGATAACCTGTGAGCTCTGTCTCAAGCAGGTGACTATACAATGGAGGGTAAGCGTGTCCCGGCGGGGAAGGGAAGAGGAGGTACCATCAGGAGCACCACCTATGGTTTTAAAAGTCATAGTGTGCATGAGAGGGTGGACATGCTAAGGGGACTGAAAATCCAGTCCATGGGCCTGATCCACCTACAAAAAGAGAATGTACTTTTAAAACTGGCAGTGGAACCTTCTGGATCCCTTTTGTACACCTGCGATGCTGCATATGACCAGAGGGGGCGCTTTTTTTTTACATGTGCACAAAGATGCCATATGGGCTAGCAGAAGCTCTGGGGCTTGAGATGTGGAGAAAGTATTTGTGAAGGTAAAACCAACTCTAACACGGCATGTGACTGACGGCGTGCAGAGAGAGGGTCTCTGGGGCTGATGTGGGGTGAAGAACGAAGGCTCACCTGGGTCCTGCACGGAGGGGGACCTGCCAGAAGTGTGTGGGTGAGTTGTCCCCTGGAATTGGGCTCATGCTTCTGACACTGGCAATAAGAAGCAGGAAAGGAGGCCAGACAGACTTGCTAGGCAGGAGGATTTGGGCATGGGTCACGGTGAAGAAGGCCCCGAGATTTCTTGGGCAACAGCTCTTTGTTCCTTTGCAGCCTGGGCCAGAAAGGGGGCATGACATGGGCAGGGACCCTTCAGCCCTCCCACCCTTCGTGGTCTGCTTTCTTTGCCTCCCCCTTCCCACGGCCCTCAGATACCTGGCAACAATGAATGGTGAGGGTTTTTCTTGGTAGTCCGTTGGGTACTTTAATGTAAATCTGCCAATGATGTTTGCCAACAAGCCCAGAACATGGTCTAGAAACCAATGATGTCAGTTACTTGATGAGGAGGCCCTGAGGTAGGCACCACCCCCGGACGAACCACGGACAGGTCACGGTGTGATGGTGCTGCTTGAGTCTCCAACACAACCACATAAAAACTTTCTCAAGATTTTACCTCCAACACACAAAAATAATTAAGAGCGTCAATAAGAAATTAACGGGGATCAGGTCACTTCAGGGAAGAATGAGCATAAATAAAATCATGTCGTGAGTTTTTTCCATGAGACCTTGTCTTTGTGTCGGACTTGACACATTAAGACGGACATGTTTTCCTGCCGATGGTTACAGGCAGGATCACATGGACAGAACGTGTTTCCTCTAAAGGTTACGGAACCACTCCAAAATGACACAAAAACCAAAGCGGGGGCAAAAAGTCGTGGGTGGGAAAAGCGGGGTGCTAAGCCAGGACTCACGTGTGCGCAGGGGGTGTGTGGGAAAGCCTGCCAGGTCTTCTGTACCTAAAATATAGTCCCTAAAGAGCTGAGACCAGCTCCATAGAACCTGGTTTCCTCGGTGTCTTACCAGAAAAATTTCACTATCAACTTTGGGGCTGTTCCCTTCAACTTACTCTGAGAAGGGTCAGAAAGAGGCATATGCAATATTATATCACGTTACATTATACTATACTATTTTATGTTATGTCAGTCATATATTAGTTATATCCATTACATATCAAGTGTGCTATTCTTATGTTAATCATACTAATTATATTTATTACGTTAATCATACTAATGATATGTTAATCATACTAATTATATTTATTATACTCATGTTTATTATATTGTGTTATGTTATATTATGCTATGCTATATTATGATTTATTATGTATTTAAATAATTTGCTATTTTCCCTGCACTGAATTAACCTGAGACGTTCTTAGCCTGAAACCTGTCTGGCAGTTAGGAATGTGAGTCTCCTTCCTCCTTCCCCTGAAAAGTACTCCACTTTTCTTTCGAGCTGTCCTTATCTGAATTCCATTTTTACTTCCTGGAGGGTGTCACTTTCTGAGTGCTCATTATGGGCCTGGTGTTGTGATAGGTAATATTCAAACGAGTGACTTCATTTCAGTCTGACCTGTGAGGTAGGCAGGAGTTGTAGCTTCCGCAGTGCGGGCGAGAAGACTGACTTGCCCAAGGTCAAGCAACCTGCCCCTCCTCCACCATCTAGTACCCACACCCTGCTTTTGACCCTTTGGGGTCCTCTTCCAGGGGGTCACTTTGCTCAGGACTAAAAATCCAGACCGAGAAGCCACAAGTGAGGGTTTTACAAAGTTTCCAGGACTATGGTCCATCTGACTCGTTTTCACTATGGACAGCCCCACGGTTGACATTAGAGCCACACTCTGCAAAGTGTCAGCTGAGTTGGCAGATAAAGTCGTCTCCATGAATAGGAGTATTTGATAACCCAGGGACCACAGGGGCTTGCTTGCAGATTCCAGGAAGAATGGTGATTGGGTCTGAGTCTGCATGCAGATAACTATCTGTTCTGACTCATTTATATTCATTTCTTCATAACTTCTGAGCCTTTGCCATGTGTCAAGTGCTGGGACAGATAGAAGAGAGATATGATGAATGAAATAAGATCCTTGGCCTCCAGGAGCTTCTAATTTGAGAAAGGAAAGTAACTCACAAGTATATTTTATTACAATAAGAAGCTGTAAAAGGCCAGGGGATGGGACGAATGGAAGGCTGAGGGCTTCAGAGTTGGGGAGAAGAGCATTTCCAGCTGAAGCTGAGACTTACTAGGCAAACAATGGCAAGGGGTGTTGGCAAAGCAACCTTAAAGATAAAGGCGCATGGGGCACCTGGGTGGCTCAGTGGGTTAAAGCCTCTGCATTTGGCTCAGGTCAAGGTCTCAGGGTCCTGGGATCGAGCCCCGCATCGGGCTCTCTGCTCAGTGGGGAGCCTGCTTCCCCCTCTCTCTCTTTGCCTGCCTGTCTGTCTACTTGTGATCTCTCTCTGTCAAATAAATAAATAAAATCTTTAAAAAAAAAAAAAGATAAAGGCACCACAGTGAGAATTGCAAAACACGTTTAAGGTAAGCATCTCTCTGGCTACACATTACCATCTCCAGTGAAGCTTCTTCAAACACACTGGCTGAAGTTCACGCTCAGCTGGTCTGAGCATCCCTGTTGTCCAGTGGCTCTGTGGGGGATTTGAACATGCAGCCACATGGAGGACACCCGATGAGGTCTGGATGAGGAAGGGCCTTGGAGGAGGGCATGCTATCTTGTCAACCATGGACACACACAGAGGCCATCCGGGCAAAAGAATGACAGGACAAAATGATAGGGTGAGAACCCATCTGTGATCAGCCCTGTCTGAAGGGCAGAGAAGTGTTTCTGAAGACCCTGTAATGGTCCAGATCAGCTGGCAGGAAAGACGTACTCTCTCAGGAGTGGGGAAATTTATTTCTCTACTAACTTTTCTTCCACATTATTTGTGTCTTTCCTGTTGATTTACAGAGTCTCTTTTCATATTAAGGACATGAGTTGTCTGTTACGTATGTTACAACATTGTTCTGTCGTCTTGTCATTTATTTTGTAGCCTTATGGTCTCCCCAATGTACGGGAGTTTTAGTTGCTTACATATTTTCATTTAGAGTCTCCGGGGTTGGAGCCTTGGTTAGGGAGGCCTTCTCTAAGCCAAAATTATATTTTAGCATCTCCCCATATCATCTTTTTGGTATATTATATGGTTTGTTTTTTATTTTTAGGTCTCCTATCCATCTAAAAGTGCACATTGCTTTACGAGGGAGGAAGCTAACGATGTTTTTCCCAAATATATGCAATCGTGCTAACCCCGTGTATATGAAGAGCCTGCTCCTTCCAGAGTAATTTAGGTCCATTAATAAGGATGGGTAAAGTGCCCCTGACCTTTAAGGTGAGATTTATTGCCTGTTTGTAGCAATGATCTCCAGAATGTGGCAGATATGGGTGGCATTTGAGTGATATTAGCGTTTTCCCCAACCTCTGGCATTTGCGGTTCAACTATTGTGCTGTGGTTTTCCCTAATAGAATTTTAAAACAATTATTTTGTATGTGCATCCAGGAGCCCCTTGGCATTGGGAATATTTTAAATTCAAACTCAGGAGTGGAAAGGCAGCATGTAAATCTCCGCTAACAAATCCTTGGGGATGGTGTATTTACTTTCTCTTCTACCGCAGATCTATAAAAATATGTGGCTTACAATGACTTAATTAGAATAAATCTAGCCCTGACATTAGCCCTGCTTGTATCTATTATATAGAATTCCTACCTTCGGACTCCCAAAGAACCTAGAGCAATTTCCTGTGGCTGAATATTCAATTCAATCTAATGAGGTGAAGAAAAAAATGCTAAAACGAGACGAAGCTGCACCAAAGTAGTCAGAACCTGAATTCAGAATTAGCTGATTCATTCTTTCAAGAAGAGCATCCATTACAGTAAAAAAGAAAATGAAAAAAGGATGAGCCTCCTCTGAGCTCGGCCCAGGGCCCGGCTGTGCTTCTGAGGCTCTGCCTCCGGTCCGGGCACCTCGACAGGTAGGATCAGCAGGTTCCCCGCTCAGTGGGCTCGCCCTCCCCCCTCGGCCCCATCCCCTCCTCCCCTGTGGGGGATTTGAACATGCGGCCACATGAAGGACTCCCGATGAGGTCTGGATGAGGAAGGGTCTTGGGGTGGGGGGGCATGCTAACCTGTCAACCATGGACACACACTTGAGATCGCTGGAGCATGAAATTGACATCCCAGGGAGCTTCCTTTGGCCTCTGCTGTGCTTTGCCACACTGTCCTCTCCTCCCTTCTCCTTGGGTGCCACCCATGGAGGACTGTCCTGGAATGATGCCAGTCTTAAATGTGAGGGGCCAAGGCATGACAGCAGCCTTCCTGCTTTCTACCCTGTCTGGAGCATTGGTGCTCACTGATGCCAGGCCAGGAGCTTAAAACCAGGCACGGCAAGAATATTTACACCACGGAAATGGGCAGATGCTACAAACCAGGTCTTTGCCCTCTACCTCCTCCAAGCCAGGTAGGAAACCCTTATCATTGCACCACTGCCTGCCTGCTTTGGAAGCCCTGTATCAGGTGGCTAAGCTTGGAGTGGCCTTTTGCTTGCAAGATGCCTTTGTTGAATGGGGAAGGACGAGAAGAAGATCTCCAGCTGGCTGCAAGCCGGCTCTGGTTTAGGCTTGGGAGCGAGCGGTAAGGGGAGCCACAGGGATCTGTCGTCGCATAAAGTCATTGCTCTGCATGCTTTCATCGAGCCAGGTTTCAGGGCCCATACATACAACATAAAATGGGTAACTTCAGATTTACTGAGGTTTTGGGAAGTCTAGAGGATATTATGAAATATTTTTTTTTCTAAGCAAGGAAAACAAATTTTTGGTGGTTGGTCCCTCCCTATGCTACAGTGCTGTGAAAACATCTCGCCCTCCTTGGAGAAGAGAGGCTATCAGAACTCCTAACAATAGAATCATAATTATATACAAATTTAATAGATATGGATACACTATTTGATATAGCAGTCAACTGAATAAAGATAGAGAAATTATATTTTAAACAAATTTAGGCTGTTGCTCGATAGTCAAACTTCCTGGTCTCAGGACTCCTGTTGCTCTTAAAAACACTGGAGGATCCCAAAGACCTTTTATTTGTGGTGGTTCTAGCTTACCAACATGTACATATTAGAAACAAAAACTGTGAACCTAAAAAACCACTTATTTGTTATTTCATTAAAAAATAAAAAATAACAAATCTGTAACTTGATGTAAATAACACATTTTAAATGAGCAAATAACTGTATTCTTAGAAACAAAAGACAATTTATAAGAAGAGTGGCACTCTGCTTGGTTTGAATGTCTGGACTGACAGAAGACAGCTGGATTGTGTTATTTGCTTCTGTGTTCAGTCTGTTGTGACAGCACTCACCAGGCGGCCCCTGGAGAACTCCGTGGTGCGTTGGTGAGAAAGGAAAGGGGAAAAGGGCACAAAGCACCTTAGTGTTGTTATGAAGATAGTTTTGACTTCATGAACCCCTTGGAAAGATCTCAGGGATTTGCAGGGACCATATTTTAAGAAACCCTTGCCTTTTTTTTTTAAATTTTTATTTATTTATTTGACAGACAGAGATCACAAGTAGGTAGAGAGGCAGGCAGAGAGAGAGGGGGGAAGCAGGCTTCCCGCTAAGCAGAGAGCCCGATGGAGGGCTTGATCCCATGACCCTGGGATTACGACCTGAGCCGAAGGCAGAGGCTTTAACATACTGAGTCACTCAGGCGCCCCAACCCTTGCCTCTTTTAAGCCTTTAAAAATATTTCCAAACTGCTCCCTACACAGGGATAAAATAAAGATTCACTGGGCCCACGGACAGAGCTCTTTACTCAGTAGGGTGCCCTAGGTATCTGCATTTTTAACAAACTCCTCATACTTTCCCCATACCTTCATCTTACAGCCTTTAGTAGCCGTTGTTTGGTGTCCCATGCGAAAGCTAACACGTATCTGCAAGTTAGCTGAGTTCCCATCCACCATCAAGGTCAAAACCATGAACAAGAACACTTCCAGCTGAAAACCACACACTTCCTCTATATGATGAGAGGAATTTCTGGGAGGACGAAGGGACCAAAGGCGTCCATCTATATAATGTTTATTGAGCATCTACTATGCAGCAGGTCCCATGCTAGCTTTGGAAACTCAAAGACCCTTGCTGGCTTGAGATGCTGGCAAGTCATGAGGAAAGAGTGAAGGCACTGGTGGGGAGAACACATTGGGGTATGGAGGCCCCTTCAAAGAGCTCATTGATGGACCATCTTGCAGAAGGTTGGGTTGTTTCCTGGCTGGCTCCCAAGAGGGAGGGCTAGGACCACTGGGTAGAGAATAGATCTTAGCTTCTTCAAAGAAATATTTCAAACAGAGCTACTGAGAGTGGGCATGACTGGGATGAAAAGGGCTACCCCACCCCAACGGGGTTCAAGCAACAGACTGAGAGGGTGGGAAAGACTTTGAACTGAGTGCTCATTATCAGCCTGCTCAACCCTGATATTTTATGATGCTGTAAACTGTCTTGCCCTGGGTGTTCAGGGTCTATTAGCTCCTTTTCTTATTACACACGTTTTCTTCTATTATGATGATTTAAATGGTCGTAATGAACTTGTGGTTTTCATTATGAGCTACCCCAACTTTTTTCCCAGTATGGGACCTAAAGCATAAAATTGAAAGTGCTTCATCCATCTGTAAGTTCTTGAGGGCAGTGCTATGTCTTATTTGTGACTGTCCTTCCCACCTCTCCGCACCCTGAGCCCCATGCTTGGCTTCCAAGTAAGTCCGTGTGCAGGACTTACTTGCTCTGAATGCAGGACCTGATTCACAGGAAGGAGGCGGTACGCACTACAGAGCTGACATATAATCGAAGCTTTTCATAATTACAGTCAACAGAGTGGGAGCCCCTAACCTCCAAGCTAGAGCTACAAGGCTCACCCCTGAATCTATACCAATGCCAGTGAGGGAAATGGCACCCCATTCTCTTGAGCCCCTCATGCATACTTTGTTAGTCCCCCCATTTCTCCAGCCATCCGGCAATCCAGTGTATCAGGACAACAAACTTAGCTCTTCGTCAGAGAAGAGGTGAGAAGCCTGGATGGGTCTCAGAGTTGCTTGTTGATTCTGAAGGGGGCACTTTGCACTCAGCATCTGAATTCAATTAATCTGATCAGACAGGAAATGAGCAGTCGAAATTGCATTTGTGTTAGGTGGACACAACCCTAAGACACTTGGAGAGAAAGAGGGATGGCTGCTCTAATTTCTCAAGTGTCCTCTAATCAAAAGGAAAAAAAAGAAAAAGAATGTCAAGATGATCTCAGGCAACAGGGGCCCAGCGTCTCCCCCTTCCCAGCTGTGTAGGGCGTTGAGCACTTGGAATATTCTATGGGGGCAAGTTGTTTATTCATTCAGACGTTGGTGGGGTGCCTACCACGTGCTGGGCAGGGACTGTGTAGCGAACAGGGATGTGGCAGGAGCAACTGGGACTAAACTCTCTGCTCTCTTGAGTTTCTGTATTTGTGGGTGGTGACGGACAAGCTCTCTGGATAGAAATGTGGGGTGCTGGGTGGGGTGGGCAGTGGACCAGAGACTGGAATATTAAACAGGGGGTCCGAGAAGGACTCACTCAAATGACAGCATGTGAGCGCACCTGGCTGGAGGGAAGGTGTGCAGAGACCAGATTCCATCTGCTAAGAAGGGAGTCCCCAGGCTCAACCAAATCAGATTCAGCCTGGGAGCTTGCTTACAAACACCTCGGAGTTTACCCTTTAGGAATTTCTAATTAGCAGATCCTGGGTGGGGCCTGAGACTATATGCATATTTAACAAGCATTCCCTGCCTAAATTTACATAATCATTAACTAATCCTCTCCCTACTCCCAACTCCCAGACCCCCCCCCCCCCCCGCCAACCAATGCCCCCATGCATTTCACAAGTTATACAGATTAGGTTCTATACCGGAAGGGAGGATTTCTCTGGAAAAAAAGACAATCCCTTTCCTGTGGAAATATGCTGTTTAGTGGGATTTACAGAAATTAATCAAATAGCCGCACAAACATAAGTTCAAACAGCACCAAGGCTTTAAGGAGGGCTAGAGGAAGGACTGTAGACTGCAGCAGAATGTCCTGAGCCAGGGTGTCAGGAATGGCCTCCTGCAGGGTAGGAGTCAAAGAATGAGCGGGAGGAAGAATATTCTAGAAAGAGGGAAAAGGATACACCAAAGGGTCTGAGGTAGATAAGAGGTTCCAGGTCAACAAGCCCTTCCATCGGTATAGGCTTTCTAGAACATTCTCTCCACTTCCAGCCTTGGTTGAAACCAGCTTTTCCCCTGAGGCCACCTTTCTGCCCACTGCCCTGCCCAGCAGAACTGGTGTTACTGAGGAAGGACTACGATGTTGGCCATGCAGAGGGGAAGGCTGGAGGGTATGAAGCTGGCTTTAAGAGACTAAAAGTCTCAGCGAGGAAAGGAGGGCCTGAGCCCAGGTAAGGGATGCAGAGGAAGAGAAGAAAATGGGGGCAAAGTGATCAGAGGTGAAATTGGCAGCTCAACGTGCAGAGGCCGACATGGGTCAGGGGTTAAGAGCTGGGGTTACCCTCTGGGTTCTCTACTGTTGGATCGAGCGCAGTTTTTCACCTCTCAGTGTTCTCATCTGTTGAAGGTAGAGACAATTAAACCTGCCTCTTTGGGTGGTTTGAACATGGAAATGCATGACTGCTCTGAACCACTGAAGTACCCCCCCACACAAGAGAGGGGACCCACCAGAGATCCACAAATGGTGGCTTGATTTGCAACCACATCTTTAAAGCATGTCTTTGCTTTTACAGAGCCCTGTGCGGCTGCTTTCAAATGGGCCACCCCCTCGGCTTCTTAAGAACTGAGAATGTTTTAGAGGCATCTTGCTTGATTAAAGAAGTGCAGGGCACCATCACCAGGGGAAGAATGCTCAGGAAATACCACCCTTTGGTTCCCTGATAAAACAGGCACTGAAGTTCTGAGACAGAAGCCTCTACTGTTCAGGGACAGTCATGAGCACACAATGCAAAAATGACACTGGCGGTTGGCTGGCCCAGCTTACTGTCCTGCATTAACAACTGGACACGGAAGTGGGAGGGTTGTTCCCAGCAAATGCATCAGTTAGCTCCAAGAGCAAAATCTACTTCTACGAGCCCCACAGGGTTGATGGGCCCCACTGGATGGTGGTGCTGGGAACTCCGGGCCCAGGCAACAGACCGGATTTCGCACACTGACTCCTCCAAGCTCCCCCTCCTGTCTCAGTCCTTGAGAAAAGCTAGTTAAGTGTGTCAGCCCAACCGATCTCCAGGAACTGGTGAATTTCTCCAGCTCAGCACGTCCTTCAGGACCACACAGGCCAAGAACCCAAATGAATGTGCTTTGTTGCTTATTTCTATGCAGCCTGCTGGACCTGAGGCTCAGGACGGTGCAGAGCAATTCGGGGCGCTCTGGACCACCACCACTTTTGGATAACTACAAAACCTAGAAGGACGCCATAAAACAGTATCTTTCAGCCTCGAGAAACTCAAAGTTTAACAATATGGAAAAAGACTCAGGCGTGGCATAATGCAGTAAGTAGGACACGCCATCACACGTGAGGCCTGAACCAAACATTCCCTCCACCTGAAACACCGTCCTTCCGGCTCACGCCTTCCCGCCACTCGGGGCTGCTCGCCCTGCAGAAGGAGTAAGTGGGGCTTTGTCCATCTTTGTCTCTGGACCTCTCAATCCTTCACAGGCCTTATCGCTCCCCAGTACCGGGTCACACGCTCGTGTAAAATTTTAAATGTATCCTCCGTCTCCTTCCCTAGAGTATAGTTTTTGTAATCGAGAATGCGGTCTATTGACTGGGCCTGGGTGTTTCAGGCACAAGCATTCCTTGCAAATCACTCAACCATGTGGGGATTTCAGGAGTGGATTTTGCTGACAGGGCTGACTGATGAGGCTGGGGACCCTGTCTTAATAGGCTCTACATCCCCAGTGGGTAGCATCATGCCCGACACACAAAGGTACTCCATAAATTTTTGTTGAATGAATAACCTAGAAGTACTCAAATATGGGTCAAATGAATTAACTATCTAAAAAGCATTACAAAAATTAAGAGAGATTACGGACGGGAAAGCACTGTGTAAACTCTGAGGCCTAACACAAATGCTTATTTACTATCACTATGGTATGTGGGATGAATCAAACAAAAGTAATTTGCAGTGACAAGCTCTTCCTATGGATCACTTAGGTTTGAAGAGATTAATCCAGCTAAAGAGACTGAGTATAAATTATTACTTCCCAATTGCAGTGGCAGAGGTGATTGGACAGTAGTGTCTTGATTGGAATTGATTTGTGGTCAATATCCACATAGAATTTATTATGAAATTTTTCTCTAATTATTTGAAGTGAACCATTACAGTCAAAGACTTTGCAGGGAAAGATAAAAGAAGGGCTTCTATAAATAAGGGAGGCTCCTAGGCCCCACATTCCAGGCTCATGGAGAAACCAGCAATATGATGACATCAAGCATTTTATGGTGTTGGGTGGGCATTATGTCTTCCTTTTCTTCACTAGTACTCTTCAGTACCACCTTTTTAAACTAGAAGCCCAGTATCCTGCACTGGAGTCTGAAAAGCAGCTGTAAGTTTGGTCAACTTTGCCTCACTGTGGGCCGAGTTTCTGTGTAGCTCCGATTCAAGGACACGGCTAGTGGTCTTAAGCCAAGGTTAGGAGAAGCCAGCTTGGGAGCTGACTTGAGCCCAAATCTGTAAGATTTACTAAAATACAATGAGATGAACAAAGCTTTAGCTTACAGACTTTATCCAGGGAAAAAATATATATGATTCAGTTGTATAATGTTTTCTTTGAAAGACTATTGGGGATGGGACCTAAACTCTCTAAAAATGCGTGTCATTGGTAATAGGCAACAAACTGCCTTCCAAGGCAGTTTAATCCACTTTGGATTGTATTTGCTAAGTGGGGCACTCTATGGTCCCCGAGGGCAGGGACATAGTGTTGTTTGTGGCTATAGTCCTAGCACCTAAGGCAGGGCCTGGTCATTGTAGGCAGGGGAGGAATGGGGAGAAAGCCACAAGATGTTCTCCTTCTTTTCTCACATTCAGGGATCCCTGTTTCCTCCTTTTTTTCCCCTTAAATTTATTTATTTATTTGAGAAAGAGGGAGAGAAAGCAGTGGGAGGGCCAGAGGGAGAGGGAGAGAAACTCAAGCGGACTCCCTGCTGAGCATGGGAGCGTGATGCTGGGCTCGATCTCATGACCCTGAGATCACGACCTGAGCCGAAACCAAGAGTTGGACCCTTAACCGACTGAGCCACCCGGTGCCTCCCACTCTTTCCTTCTTAATAAACATTCAATGTTAGTGAAGAAGATCAGTGTGAAATGACACTGAATTACTAGCCTGGCCAAAGTACCCATAGCCCCATTAATCCATTTGCCCAACTCAAGCTCATTCAGTACCTACAAGTCTCCGTCCCTCTAAGCACCAACTCCTGGTTGGATCTGATAGAACAAGAGTGAATACTTCTGTGTGAGTAAAAAATGAATCATTTGATAATGCAAGCATCTCCTATTTCAAGGCCCGTCTTCAGATATGTGGTCCACTGGTTCATGGCCATGACTTTGTGCTGAATTTGCCTGCTAGCAAACAGGCATCACTACCTCTTCCCTCTCATCTTGGAGTCCTCTGGAGGCTCACCGTGTTGCATGTTAGCCTGACTTTCAGACAGAAACGAGCAGAGAGAGGATGGGTCTATGCTTGACGCTATTCCTTGGCAGAATTCTAAAACCAACCAGCAAACGCTCAGCCGTAAAGGAAACTAGGAGATGTGTGTGGACTACAATAAAATGCTTTTTCTCGGTGGTACGCGAGATTACCATAGATGGTATAAAGACAAAAATCTGCTTTTCTTGTTTTTGTTGACATGGGATCAGCCAACAATACGTATCACATAAAAATCTATGTTTATATCGGTATTGCAGAATTTGGATCAAATAATGCTGGCACCGAAATGCAGGAAAAACCATGAAGTTGAGAAGTGAATGACTGACCTTGGGGAAATGCGGCATTAATGCTTACAGCAAGCCTGCTTACCCTGCCTCTAGCTGAGCTGGAGCCCGCAGCCCTAAGGGATGTGGGTTAGAACCTCTAAGGGCTTGAATCGGTTCGGTGGGAGTGAGCCCTGTGTACTTCTGCTGAGGGCCCTCCCCGAGCCCCCAGAAGTGCAGGCTGCTCTGTGCTGTCATGGTGCCAATTTTAGGAATTCTATTTTGCATATTAAAAAAAAAATTGATGGCGCTGAATCTGGAGCTGCCTCTGAATTAAACGGCTTTGTTTGCAGAAAGTTTACAGACAGTGTGACTCACAAGGTAGTGGAAATGGGGAGGAGGAAACACAGGTAAAGGGAAAATGGAATCATAAGTTACGTTCTTCTAAGTGGAAGCAGGGGAAGGGAAGAGGAGGTTGGGGAAGGATAGGGAAACACAGAATCTCTAAAAATGTCTTTGGCACTAGGAAAAGCAGCAAATCTATAAATGTAAATGATGTGTAAATAATTCTTATCATGAGAAAACACGCCTGGGAGGGTAGAAGATGATAGATAGGAACGTGTCTTGAAAAAATACGAAGCGTCCTCGGGACAGGAGGGAGCATGATTAAGTGGGAGATCTGCATAGATGAGTGCCTCCGTGCATACGGACGGGATCCGCATCCATACATGGATTCACGCCCACACATATGTGCTGCGGACGTGCCTGAGGGTATATACACATCCTTCCCATGGACGTCAACATCGATAATTCATGCTTTCTCCTTGGCGATTTAAATATTTTAAATTTCACAATGGGGGTGACTCAGTAATGAAAGCTTCCCATTATACAACGGCTGTAATTCTCAGATGCCCCCAAAAAACTGTATTTCCTTTAGGGCATATCATTGCTGTGAAACACAGCCCCCTCCCGAACTGGAAACCGTGAGCCTGTCGACTTTCCTGTATAGAGCTGCTTCCGGAATATACATTTTATTCTACCCAAACCCAGCACGACAGGGCCATCTGAGCACTGAAAGAGTCATTAAATACTCGTGTTATACTGTTTTAATTACAAGCTGCCCCCTTTTCGGGCTTATTTCAATAGATTATTGCCCTGCTGTGTAATCGTGTATAAAGAAACAGCAGTATCTCTTGCTGGTATATCGTGGAAATTAAAATTCTCAATACTACTTCAGTAATTAATTTCCAAAGAGAAACCAGTTTAGTTTAATAAAGAGATTAATGAAAATGTTGCAGAAGATATATTTCTCAGGAGGCGTCGTGCATTATTTTCTTGCATTTGAAATAATAGAACCATTTCAAAGGACTTAGTAAATCTAGCCTCAATCAATTCTGTTTAACTTAGCATAGAAAGGCTTTTTAGGGGGTTTAAAGAAACAGGGCAGACAAACCAGGATCAGACCGTCCTCAAAGTGGAGAGGGATCGAGGGGTTCTCCGGCGGGTGTGTTGTCTGGACGGCAAGCTGTCTGTCTTATACCGAGGGCTACTCTCGGAAGAGTATGTGGGGTGGGGGGGAGGTTGGTTGCGGGTCAAAGGTGAGGTTGGGTCTTGGGTGAGGTTGGGTCTTGGGTGCCGGTGGGCAGTGTAGGAGGCGATGTGACCCAATGCACTGTGACTACCAGCACCCACTAAGGGTGACTGTAACCCTTTTCCTTTTACTGCCTGCTTTCTACATGTATGATCTCATGTATTTGTTACAACATGTCTGTGAGATGCACGCGGTCATCAAGCTCATTTCATACCTGGGGAAGTGAAGGTAAAGGGAAATCAGGTGACTTTCCAGCATCGCAGCGTGTGAATTAGACAGCTGGAACTGACAGTCAAAACCTACTCTGGATCCCATGTTGTTAGAACATACCCCATTCCTTGTGTCAGATGTCCATCTGGGGCTTTCTGGGGTGGTCTCAGACTCCATCAACCCTGGAACAGGGCCCTGGAGGAAGGATTTACCATGGCTGGGGTGCGCTTGAGGATTTGGTGGGCTGAGAAAGTGCTCTTTGGCACAAGATCAAAAGGCAAGAGGAGAAAGATGGCATTGCTAAAGACAGAACAGTCCTGCTCTCTTTTCTACCCTTTCCATGGAGCCGTACAAGGCGTAGAGACACAGAAGCATAGTGCGTTGTGAAGCAGACACACCATTTAAACTATGCACGTTGTGGTAGATTAAGGGAAGGCAGCGACCTTGACTGGGAACAACCCGAAGTCCCAAGCCTCCCTCGTTTCACGGAATTGGCCCATTTTACAGCTGGAACCAGCGAGCACATTCAGTGCAGGTCTGCGGACAGGAGCACTGTGAAGCTTTCAGGAGCGAGGTGGCCTCAGAACGCTGCCCGGGCTGGGGATCGCCCCTCTGATCTCCCACAGCCCTCCAAATCCTGCTGTAACCGATCCTACACCTGTCTAACGACTGTTCGTGAGTTAACTGTCTCGCCGGACTGCATCTTTATACGATCCTGCTCCGGCTCCAGCTGGCTGACCTGGCACAGTTGACATCATCGAGATGTGGGACATAGAAGACAGTGGGTTTATCTATCATGCTTACAGCAATCACCAGGTACATCATATTTTGATGAAATGTCATAATCCAAATCTATGGTGACAGGCTTCGTCCTGCACTTTATACACTCTCTGGGGTCCCCGGGAAGGAGGACTGTGACATGGGGGCACGCCATCCAGCGGGTTCTCGGCCATGATGTAAATTACATTATGCGGCAACACAACAGCTGAATTTTTAAGAAGCCTCCTGTTTTCAAGAAAGCAGGAGAGAAGAGCAGTGGCTTCTCTAATAGAAAAGATGCTTGAGAGTTCCGGACTCACCAAGTCATTGTTTTTCTGTTTAAAACATCAAACTCAACACCCAAAGAACAAATAATCCAATCAAGAAATGGGCAGAGGACATGAACAGACATTTCTGCAAAGAAGACATCCAGATGGCCAGCAGACACATGAAAAAGTGCTCCATATCACTCGGCATCAGGGAAATACAAATCAAAACCACAATGAGATATCACCTCACACCAGTCAGAATGGCTAAAATTAACAAGTCAGGAAATGACAGATGCTGGCGAGGATGCGGAGAAAGGGGAACCCTCCTACACGGTTGGTGGGAATGCAAGCTGGTGCAACCACTCTGGAAAACAGCATGGAGGTTCCTCAAAATGTTGAAAATAGAACTACCCTATGACCCAGCAATTGCACTGCTGGGTATTTACCTTAAAGATACAAACGTGGTGATCCGAAGGGGCACGTGCACCCGAATGTTTATAGCAGCAATGTCTACAATAGCCAAACTATGGAAAGAACCTAGATGTCCATCAACAGACGAATGGATAAAGAAGATATGGTATATATACACAATGGAATACTATGCAGCCATCAAAAGAAATGAAATCTTGCCATTTGCGACGACGTGGATGGAACTAGAGGTTATCATGCTTAGCGAAATAAGTCAATCGGAGAAAGACAACTATCATATGATCTCCCTGATATGAGGGAGAGGAGATGCAACATGGGGGGTTGAGGGGGTAGGAGAAGAATAAATGAAACAAGATGGGATTGGGAGGGAGAGAAACCATAAGTGACTCTTAATCTCACAAAACAAACTGAGGGTTGATGGGGGGAGGGGGGCTGGGAGGGGGGGTGGGGTTATGGATATTGGGGAGGGTATGTGCTATGGTGAGTGCTGTGAAGTGTGTAAACCTGGCGATTCGCAGACCTGTACCCCTGGGGATAAAAATATATGTTTATAAAATAAAAAAAATTAAAAAAAAAAACATCAACAATAACGGCGTCTTTACAGATAAAAGTGGGCTTGATTACTGACAGCTGAAGCGGAGTAACGTTCCTGGTCAGAACGGAATAGAACCAAAGTTGGTGCTCCCCTGATGACCCACCGGTCTTTGTGTTTTGGCCTTGTTCTTGCACTCAGCCATGGCCAAGGTCACCTCCCAACAATGAGAATCAAAGAATGCCAGGAAGAACCCAAGAATGGGACAGGCAAGCAAATCAGCTCAGGGCCTCTCTGCTGTGTCCTCAGCCACTAATTTCCAAGGAGCCCGTGCCTAGCAATCATTTGTGGATGACAGGATATAAAACCTCTGCCTCAATCCGTCAATCACACTGTGCTTTATTCACATTTTGACGCCTTTTTAGTGTAGGAGGAACGCCGATACCCAGGAAAATTACGGAGAACAGGATGCTATACACAGCGAAATGTGTGTTTCATTTCATGCCATTAATACTCGCCAGAAAATGTCCTATAGAGTTTATATGTAATGAAATGCACCATGAAATGCTTTCATAGTTTGTCTCACATACGTGAATCCACAACTCAGAAAAAGTATGTCAGGTTGTGTGTCCTGACTGCTGGTTTGGCTGGAGGGATGGCTCTCCTGTTGACCCCAGCATGCAGGAGCCAACTTTGGGGGGACCAACTTTGCGGGAGCACTTCCGTGAACAGAACAAGACATGCCCGACACGTCAGCAGCACGTGGTCCACGCCTAGAGCGTTACTGTCCAGCTGATCCCCTGTTTGTGCTCCCAGGAGGCTCCTTACATTTCTTTCTGGTTTGTTTGTTTTTTTTTTTTCCCTTAAATAAAGAATTTATTTATTTATTTAGAAAGAGAGAGAGAGCAGTGTGCATGTGTGAATGGGAGGAGGGACAGGGAGAGAGAGAGAGAGAGAATCTCATGCAGACTTCCCACTGAGTGTGGAGCCCGACTTGGGGCTCAGTCGAGCAGCCCTGAGCTCTCGACCTGAGCTGAAATCAAGAGTCAGACACTAATGTGATTGAGCCACCCAGGTGCCCTGGCTCGGTGTCTTTCTCACATATTGTAGAGGGGACACAGGACCTGGATATGGACATACGTCTGTGCACGAACACGTATACGCCTGTATCTACATCACCGTACTCAAGTCGAGCTGCACAGCAGCCATTTTAATGTTTATAATTATTACTATATCTGCTGCTATTATCAAGGGTTTACCATTCCTGTCATTGTGTGGATGTGCATGTGCACATGTGCACATGTGTGTACGTACGTATGTTCTGTACAGGTGTGTGCTTACCCATCTCTACCTATCTATCTACAAACCTTAATCCTTATCAGAGCCCATGAAAGGGGATGCTACTGCCATCACTGCAAAGATGAGGCAGCCATGGCTCAGAGAGGGGAAGTGATAGGCTCAAGGTCACATAGCAGTGGTTCACGAGGTGGGATTAACGACGAGAGGTGCTCCTTTCCAAAGCCTGGTCTATTGGCTGTCATTGTACCCTGCCTCCTTCTCACGGACAGGGGCCATGTCTTATGATCGCTTTGATACCCAGCACAATGGCTAGAAGAGAAGCCAGACTGAATGTCCGGGCAAATGCAGGAAGGAAGGAAGGAAGGAAGGAAGGAAGGAAGGAAGGAGCTGAGGTGATTCAGGCATTTACTCCTATTTGAAGTCGTTCCTTGTTGGCACGATAATTAGTTACATTTGGGTGTCTACCATTTCCCACAAGGCCAGGTGGCCATGGAAGGTGTTCCCATCCAAATTCAGGGATAAATTCCAATAATCTACCATTCGTGGGCACTGCATTTCCCTTTCTAGTGATCAGTTTAAAGTAGTGGTTCCCCCCCGGTCTGGCCAGCTGCTGGCCGTGGCAGCTGGAGTGGGACTGGAGAAGGGAAAGGGGGCTGAAGGCTCAGCGAGAGACAGACGTGCCTGCGAGTCACGGAAGGTGGGGGGGGCTCCATGCTCAAGACCAGTGTGGTGGGTGAAGCACAGGCTTTACCAAGAAGCACTTAGCGGGGGTGGGAGAGAAGCCCCCAGGTCAGAGTGGCCTCACCAGCCACCACGGATGAGGGGAAAGGCAGCCGGTTCCTGCTGTTTGTGGTGCAGGGACCTTGAACTTCCACACGGGAAATGCTGGCTCAGTGCTTGCTACCAAGTCTCTTTTTTAAAAGCTTCTTCGCCTTGACTTAAGAGGCTTGGTAAGAGCAAAGTCTGCCTTTCTCTACTTTTAGGTGCTTTCCAGAGCGCTGGGAGGGGAGACCACGCCTCAGAAGCCAACTTCTGGAAGAGACTGTCTGAGGCCACACAGATGAACGCACCAATATGATCGTTACAGACGATGCGGCTGCCACTGAGTGAGGCGTTCAATTTTAATAACATCTTAGGTTATGGCCCACTTATACCCCGAGGGTCGTAGATAGAAGGGCGATTTTCCCATTTCACACCATGCAGCGGAGGGTGGCTAGGAAGGAGGGAAGACTCTTCGTATGAAAAGTGGTCAAAGAATCTGTCCTCACGTATCTGAGATCTGGTATATGGAATGGCCAGTGGGTCTCTGTGCTTCTCAAGAAGGAAGAAGCAGGAGCAGGAACATTTTCTGCAAGGCAGATTTGAGCTTGGTGCAATACGATTCCCTCATACCTAATCTGAACACGAAAGGTTACTGTTCTATACCCCGTGATCACTGGAAATGCTCCAAATGTTTAAGAAAAACAACAACAACAAAACAAAACAAAATGGGATGACCACATCGAGCAAGAGGATGTTGTGTGTAAGAAGGTGGAGGAGTGTTGCTGTCTGTAATTACTCCCGGTCTGAGGCTCTATGAAAACCTTGTATCACTGGATTCATAGAGTGGAGTGCTCTGCGACTTTAGGAGACATGGCTCCTGTGTTTCTGGTATCACCACCCCAGCCCATCTGTCTTCTCCCTTCTTAGTTATTTGTATGTATTTCTTATTGTGTGCTTATGCGTTAAACAAAATACAGGGCATCTGGTGGGGTCCATTTGGTGGAACGTGCAACTCTTGATCGTGGGGCTATCACTCTGAGTCCCACGCTGGGCACAGAGATTACTTAAAAGCAACAAAATCCTAAAAAAGAAAAAATGTTATTGCACACCAAACGATATGCCAAGATCAACTTTAAAGGAATAGAGCCTTGTTTCTTATTAGTCCCTTAGTCATCCGTAGGATAAACAACATAGTATCAGTTCAGTTGGTTGTTTTGAAATATAATTACACTAAAGCCTAATGAATTTAGACTCTTCATTAGCAAAAAGCTTTCTCCGTCGGTAGTCCACGCAAGCAAGATAAAAACACGATGGGAGAAGGCTTTTAAAATAGAAAACACAGATCATCAAAAACTGTCCCAACTATTTTAGAAACAGCTGCAAAAGAAAAGCTGTTGATATTTTGTTTCCAGTCATTCCGGTGTGCTTATTACAGCCCATCTCATGAATTTTTTAGGAAATCCTTTCACTGGAAAGTCACGGAATTTTTGTTTTGTTTTTATTTATACTTTCTTCCCGCTTCGGATTTCTTTTTTAATTTGGATACTTCTCCCTGAGGTAAGAACGCTCCCCAGGGGCACCAAGGAAATCCCGTTCTCTTCCTGGGCAAAACGTGTTCCTATTTCCCAGAGGGTCATGGTCTAATTAGAAAACCTCCAGGTTCTTCATTCGGACCCTTCAGTATTTGAAAAAGGAAGCGGAATTTCCTCTTTTCGAACGAAATGCCTTCTCCAGGTCTACTTTTATCGACAAGCACTTCAGGAGAGAGCGCAGGGGGGAAAGTCTCCTCTCGCTCTTGGAGTCTCCCCGCGTACCTGATGATAGCGGAGCGGGGCAGACGTCATGCCCGCCACCCACCATGTGGGCTGGGGGAAATTACAGTCAGAGGGGATCCCATGAGGCCGACCCTCACATCTGGATCTCCAGGGGTGCCTGCTGTTAGTCTGCTATTAGCCTGCTATGTTCCATTTATATGACTGAATATTAAAAGCGAGGAAGCCAGTGGTGTGTCTCCCACCTGGACGTTTCAGGAAACTCCACGGCTATTAATCACTCGGTAACTTCTCACTGTGCCAGCGTGAAGACAGCTGTATCAGGTAACCTCAGACCCGAAGCCTTTCCACATGTTACCGTTAAATTAAAACCTGGTAGGTTGGAATGACTCCAGAGTAGAACAGAACAAATCTGATTAGCAGAGGGGGAGTTGGCCCATTTGTTATGCGGTTTCTAAGATTCCTGCGGGAGTCCTCCCCCCCCCCACCCTTTCCTTGCCAGGCACCTGTTTCTCAGAGGGGCTGCAAAGGAGGCAGCAAGTCCCGGAACCATGCAGACCCAGGTCCGAGTTCTGGCTCTGGGGCTTATCAGTTTTCTGACCTTAGGACCACAACCTTGTTTTCTGTCGTGTGTAAATGAGGCAAGAGAGCAAACCACCATCTTTCGGGTTCGTTGTAGAGTTTCTCCACGTTAGCCCTGGTGACATTTGAGACCGCGTAACTTCCTCGTTTGGGGGCCGTCCTGTGCCTCGTAGAATACTGAGCAGCATCTCGGGGCTCTCCCCACCATGTGCTAGTAGCACCCCTAAGCCAGCCGCGACCACTACACATGTGTCCCTTGGCATAAGCGCTTTCGTTGAAATGTGTTCTTACCTAACACCCTGGGTCAGTGTTTTTAAAAACTTGAGTGTCACGATCATGAAATCAATTTCTAGGTCACGGCCATCATTTTAAATAACAGGAGAGAGTAGAACAGAAACCAGAAAGGGAACAGCACCTATTGTAAGGATATGAAGTATTATTTGTGAAACTTTGGTGTCTGTGTGTGTGTGTGTGTGTGTGTTGTGGATGCTGGGTTGTGATGTAACACTTTTTTTTTTTTACCAGGCGGCTCTAAAGTTTGAAGGTCATTAACTTCGACCTTCCTCAAGAGTTGTTCCAAGAAAGAGCCAACGAGGGATCATTTCACTTCTTCATCTTCTAATTGTTAGAATTACTCAGGAACTCCATTCACTGAATTCCATGATGACCCATCACGGGTTCTCCTTAGCAGTTAAGCCCCAGAGAAATATGCCTCCTACCTTGTCAGGGGTGCGCAGGCTCATGGTTCAGGAGCCGTGAGGGCTAAGTCAACTGCTGTGTTTCTTCCTGACCTTAATGCTGGAGGCCGCAGGTTAAGTGTTCAACCCAACCACAGTGAGTGTCCTTAGTCAGGATTCCAAACCGACACCCTTTCGCAACGGTCTTTGCCTTGCCTTATGGGAGTGATTTTCAGATGAGAGTGTAATGATGTGTCCCATAGCCCTTTTTGGGGGGATATCTGGAACCTAAATTGATCAAACAACCCAGCATCTAACAACAAAATCACAGAACTCCGCTGGCTGCCCACACAAGGGCAGAAGGCACAGTTACTGTGCCTGGAGATTTTGTTTTCCTGTGCGCAGAACACACGCTCTCCCCTCAGCATCCCTAACCTCTACTCAAGGATCACTGTGCGCCCATCACGGTGCCACTGGCTGCGAGCGATTCTCCTGTCCCATGGGGAAGAGCATTGGTGATAGGGGTGCTTGGGCCCCTCCTTATCTCCATTTTCCAGGGGAGAAGACATGCGCAGAGAGGCTAAGTGGCTTGCCCACCACCCTGACTCAAACCTCGTCCTCTTTGCCGCTGTCCCATCCATCCCGTCACCCTCACGCTGCCTCCGGCAGGCATCTGCCCTTCGGGATCCCCGCACAGCTGCCCTCAGAGGACACACTTTCCCCTTTCCCACCAAGACGCTATGTACGCGGCTAGCAATTATGGGTGATGTTTATGACATTGCACACAAGCCACCTTTTATCTTTCCCAGCTCCCTTTGTTTATATACCAAACGGAACCGCGCTCACCCTCTTCGAAGGAAGAAGGAGAGGCAGTGATGTGGGATGAAACTCTCAGAAGTGGAGTTTGGCGGTGAGTGAAAGGTTTATTCCAATGAGAGGGTACGGGGACCGGTCATGTGCCTGTCATTTATAGCGTCGTGATGTGCTCTATGCCATTAACTTTTAATTAACTCAATTAGAGCAGAGTGTCTGACACCACAATGAGCACATCTGAACACCCCTGTTGGTGTCATGTTGAATTAATGTCTCTGAATGGCAGTGTCTCTTCTTGCATTACTGCTTTGCTACCCTGGTTCTGTTCATTGTCCCCGGCACCGATGTGTTGGTCCCATCTGAGCTGTGCCCATGGTCCCCTGTGCACACTCATCCCCCGAAAGCCACCTCTCAGGACGCTGCACACCAAGCCCTTCACAGATGTCCTTCCTCGTATGTGGACGAACAGCAACACCATTATCCATGCAGGTCTCCGCTGGTATTTTTCTCCCCCTCGTGCATCCACTAAACTGCTTAGAAAGGGGGAGACTAATTTTTTAAGTGGTTTCACCTTAACAATCAGAAAGCAGGACTGTTAACGTAGGCCACTTTCGAGGGTTGCAATTTCAAACCTGATACAGCTTTCTTTCTTGGCTCTTTAGCTGAAAATATTAGCCGTCAGAATGGTATTTTACAGCGAGACTTGAGCTAGGCTGCTGTAAAGCTATGGTTTTCCAGTAAATCAATGCCTTCACTCATCTTAATGAGCATTATTACTACAATTCACTCTCTCAATTAAAAAAAAAATAGCTCAAAGCAACCCCCCATTTGTGCTTGGTTATGAAGGCCTAGTTTCATCTATCACCTCGCACATTTAATCAAGAGTATGCAAAAATAAATCTTTAAAGTGATCACCACTGCTGGTGTGTGGTCTCACTGGTTTGTCTTCCTAACGGAGTCACGGAAGCACCTTCCCCTGACAGGTTTCCTTTGAGAACTTCTCAGGTTGGAGACCCCCTTCGGAGAACTCGGGCAGATGGGGACAAAGAATGGAGCTTAAACGCAGGAGCGGGTGGAGAGAGGATGACGTCCCTGAGCCTTGGCCTTTGGGATTGGTGTGAATGCGCCTTACATTACTATCTTATCCTTCCACTTTTAGTAAAACAAAAAATACAGGTGGATTCCACTTAAGCTGAAGTACACAGTCCTTCTTTGAATTTGCCAAACAAACCATGATTTTCCCTCCTCTTAACCTTTGCACATTCTGTTCCTCGGTCCACGAAACACCACTTTCTCTGTTTGACGAACTCCTGCTCGCCCTTGCGAAAGAAGGATCGGGAACTTAAAATGAGAGCATTTGTGAGCCCGAATAACCTCGAAGAATCAATTCCTCATGAATACATACTTCAGATCTTTTAAAAAAATCACGGATGCTGAGCTGATTTATAGATACCCGCGCAATCTCTAACAGCCACGGGAGGTTGGGTGCCTGTGAAATCCTTCTAGGTTTGACCACAATCGGGCCACTGGCTTCCCCTCTCTGATGCCTACTGTGTGCCAAGTACATTGCTATATATCTGACCTACACTGTCCCGTGTAATCTTCAGAAGAGCCATATGTGTTAGGAGCCAATCCCACTTTACAGACAAGGAGACAGAAAGAGCCAGGGAGCTTGTCCCCACTAGGAAACGGCAGAGCTGGCCACTGCACCCAGCCCTCCTCATACCACAGTGCCAACTTCATCACAAATACCGAAAATATCACAACCGAAGTTGTCCCATTTTCTTACTCATCCTGCTATCGAATAGGAAAGCAATGAATCTAGTTGCCAAGATGGTGATTTTCAAGGCTTACGGAAGTTGCTGACATCTGGCCCAGCACAGGCTTGAGAAGGAGCCAAGCTGGAGGAAGGTAGAAATCAAGGCTGTAGGACGGGTGAGCCGTTCTTTGCTGAACGTGATGGCAGCGACTTTGTCCTGTGGAGTAAATGCCAAATCCCTGAATGTGCTCATGAAGACATCTTCCAACGTTTAAAAGCCTTAATTGTCTTTATCTGTGGGAAAGCCATTTTTTTGCACGCATTCCTAATTTTCTAATGCAAATGCAAACACCCACCTTGCAACCAACCCTAGTTTCAAGCTGGGGAAGAGGGTGGGGGTCTGGCTGTTTGGGGCATCTCTCCACTTCTCTTTTTAATTGCAGAGCCCACTGCCATGGTCCCACAGCCCACGCTGAGAAAAGTCCTAATGTGCCCAGACTCGGTACAATTAGTTTCAAGGACTGAATCCTCAATCTTTTCATTAGTCAATTTCCTCTATAGTCAGTATTTTTATTAAAAATAATAGCGAGAGGTTTTGTGCCTTCCTGCTGCTTTGTGAGCTATCTGCCACAGACACCTTGGGCAAAGAAGCTACGAAAAGCACGAGGAGAACTTTGATCGGAAGAAAAAAAAGATGGGCGCCTGGGTGGCTCAGTGGGTTAAGCCGCTGCCTTCGGCTCAGGTCATGATCTCAGAGTCCTGGGATCGAGTCCCGCATCGGGCTCTCTGCTCAGCGGGGAGCCTGCCTCCTTCTCTCTCTCTGCCTGCCTCTCTGCCTACTTGTGATCTCTCTCTGTCAAATAAATAAATAAAATCTTAAAAAAAAAAGAATAAAAAAAAGAAAAACAACAAAAAACAAGAAAGCGCTGGCCTCTTGCTTTTGGGCAGATGAATTTCAGCATCTCCCCAGCATTTTTCCCTGGTAGGGACATTTTTACAAGGGCTTTAATTGATCCTATTAGGCTTGGTATAGGAATCCGTTATCTTTAGAGTTACCGTTGGCCAGTAAGAGGCTGGGTGAGTCACTTTTATTGTTGGTCTCAAATTGGAAGAAACACAAAGAAACTAAGCAAAATCCTGGAGAAATATTGAACAGACTCGAGGTTTGAGTTTTTTTACAAGTGTATTTATACCCCATCTCCAGGCATGTTGGATCTGAAGCAGCTTGTGCAGCAAAGCGTGGTAATGGGGAATTACAAGTAGCTGGAAAGAAGGATCAGAGAGAAGAGAAAAGGAGAGAATATCGACATTGCGTGCCGTCCTCAGATGTCACTATGGCGGAAGGACCACTCTAACCCTGTGCGTCTTGTCGGCCAAAGCCAAAGGGAGGAGTGTGGTGGGTAAATGCCGCAAATTGCTCGCAGGGATGGCGGGTAGGGAAGAACGCAGGCACAGTATCGAAGGCAGGCCTGGTTCTCAGATCGCGAGTCTTGCCAGAGGACCCTAGCGCCATAAACCCTCCAATCTGCCTCACGCAGCAGGAGGACCCCGCAGCCACCAAGCGCGGCCTCCTGCATCACAGGGCAGCTCAGGGACCTAGCCGCAGACCATCCGCCAGCCGGGGGGACGGCCCAGGCTCGGTGACTAATAAAACAGAGATGCTCAGCTCATTCCCACACCGAGGTACCCCTCCTTGTGTCAGAGACTCGGGCCAGACCCAAGACCACTCCTTCTCTTGGCCTCAGTGGGCCGGCTCCCTACAATTTGATCCTGAGCAGGTCGGTATTACCAGAAATGTTTGGGAGCATCAGATCGCATCATCGGTAGGTACTACGTAGGTGTGAGCGTGAGCACAGAGGGCAGAGGGCCCTGAGTTTTCCAGAGATGCGCACGTCTCACACACAGGACCCGCACACGTGCATAGACAGCTGTGTGCGCGTCACGGCGCGGCGCTGTGGAAATCACCGTCATAGCAGTAGCCAACGCTCAGAGACCATCCTGTGTGCCAGGCCCTGTTCTAGCACGTCCTGGGGTCTTAGTTAAGGGCGTCGGGAGCATGGCAGCAGCCTCTCTGGTCGAACCACCGCAAACTGACACCTGAAAAAGCCACGTGGCTGCTGAAGCAGCACCCCCATCCCCCCAGGCTAGGTAACCCGCAGGTGCACGGCTCCCTAATGCCATCAACTCGGCCCTGCTTCACTCTCCCATGTGCTTTACAACTGGCTGCACAGGCATCCTATGGCTAGTGTGCCGGGTCTCTGGGCAGGACCACGCAGGCTGCCTCCTGCTTCCATCAGAACTGGTGAGAAGTGCAGGGGCAGAAAGCGGCTTTCTAGGGTCAGAGTCACGTGAACACTGAGCATTCAGGTGCAGAATCCAGAAGAATGGGCGGGCCCAGGGTAACTGCCCGGAAATGCCACACCCAGCCGGGACAAAGTCCCCCTGCAAACGGTAAGCCCATGGGAAGCCTTTTAAGGATTGATGAGACAGGAAAAAATGCAGCTTGGAAAATCTTGATACAAAAAAAAAAAAAAAAAAAAAAAAGCCTGCATTCTTGCTTTCTTTTAAAGATTTTATTTTTAAGTAATCTCTACACCCAACTTGGGATTTGAACTCACAACCCCGAGATCAAGAGTCACCTGTTCCACCCACTGAGCCAGCCAGGTTTCCCCCACCATCCACCCCCCCTCCCCCGGAAAAGCAACTTTTAAAAACTGAATTTAACCTTGTTTTAAAGTTTTCCCCAACTACTGTATTTTGAGGAGGACGGCAATAATAGCAATAGTAATAAGAGTTATGGTTTTCTCCCGTTTACTGAGTGCCTCCTCGGGGCTAGGAGCTATGTTACGGGCTTGACCCACGCTGCCTCCAGCCGCCCAGGGCCCTGTGAGTGAGCTCTGGTGAGCAGACCTGCTTTGAAAATCAGAACTCAGAAGTCCGAATAGTTGAGGTCACCCACCCAAAGTCAGATGGGGTTGGAAAATAAGGCCATATGCCTCCTGAGCCCTTTGTTGTAACTGGAGACTTGTTATCCTCAGCACTATTGACACAGGGACAAGGTCATTCTTTCGGGGGGTGGAGTGGGGTGCTGTCCCATGCACCGGGGGATGCCGAGTGGCACCCTTATGCTCTACATGCTACTAGCACTCTCCCCGCCATTCATGACAATCAAAAATCCAGACTTTGCCAAATGTCCTCTGGGGGGTAATCATTCCCGTGCACCCCCAATCAGGCTGAGCTTTAATCAATGTGCTCCACCCCCCACCACTTCCCCCCCCCGCCCGCCGTGGCTGGGATGCCAACAACCACCAATGGGCCACATCACACAATGGCTTGTGACACCTGATGTGGCCCAGCTTGATCTTTAAAGGCCTCAGTGGTCTTTAGCACAAGAGAGGATGACGAGATTTGCTTTAAAAAACAGGTGCAGTCCTAAAATGTTTTCCATAAACACAAGTTCATAATGGTTTTAAGATGATCATCCTTGCTTAATAAAATCTTATTTCCCCATTTGCATTCATTAGAAAGTTATGGCCATGATTATATTAACCATAATATCCTAATAAATACTAGCCTAAAGATGTAGCAAACACATCAAGAGAGATTAAAACTTTCTCTTCAAATTTTAAAAATGCCATGCATATCCTAAAATAAAAATATACCTGGGGTAGGGAGGCTAGCTCATATGCATGCTTGGCACAGAGGCGTAAGGACAGAAAGGGGGACATTGTAAAAGCTGGTTTTTTTGCAGAGCTTAACCCAGTTGTAACCCACCCTGCTTAACCCACCCTGTCTACACAGGGTGAACTAGCCTCTGAGGGTCTTCCAGGGGATCAGAGAGAGGCACAACCTCTGGGTCTACATGTTAAGTGCTTGAACAGCTCAGCTAGGTGAGGGAAGTCACTTTTCCCCATATGTACCTTCCTCCAGGCAACCCCAGCTCTGTGTCCCACCCATGTAACCTGGAGCAGCGCCCGATTCTACCACCAGAGTTCTCCTAGCCCCTCTCCTGGAACTAAGCCTCCAGCTGCCATCCAATGGTGGTCACCAAGGTGGGGAGATAGTGTCTCTGTTCCCCAGCCCAGCCACCTCCCGCTCAGAGGCCTAGGCTCTCAGATAGGGCCCCCTGAGACAAGTAACTCAACTCCTGATAGTTCTTCAGCTTTATGGGGAAGCTAACTGGGATGCACAGCATCTTATCTTAAACATAGTGATAATTCACAATTACTGTCACCCTAACACCCCATGGCTACAATCATTAGGCTCCAGGCCTTGGTACCAACAGTCTTAGGTCATTAGGGTTATTGACCCCTTTGTCTCTCTCTCTCACGTCCCTATTGCAAAGAAACAACTATTTGGTTGGTCAGTGACACTGCCGTTTTAGGGGCTGTTAGCCAAGTGTTTATAGAAAGAACATATAGTTACAAGGTTAACAGATGTGGCTCTTTTACTGGGAAGATCTCATCCAAACAGGAGACTTAAACTGTTTTGGATCCAATTTTTGTTTTTGTTTTGTGTGTTATGTGTGTGTGTATGTGTGTGTGTGTATAATCTCTAACACCAATGTCAAAGTTTGCAAATGCTACTTGTTCCAAGAATGCAAAATTTGTAAAGTCTAGCTTATTGTAATTTCCAGTACCATTGTCTTAGAATAGACATCGTTCAGAGACAGAGATGTTCATTCTCAGTCATGTGGTGTTGAGCCTTGGTTCCTCCTTGGGTGTGTTTGATTTGCTCTTCTGAGTGTCCATTTGCTTCACCTGCAAATTGGCTATATATGGATGGGAGCTCTCTTGTAAGCTTGTTATGAGGTTTAAACGAGATAAATCAGTGAAGCTTTAACAGAGTACTTCGAGCAGAGAAAGTCACGGTCATTAGTGACTGTACAGAGCATTTGAAGTTTACTGGGGCAGTGCTGTGCTAGTGAATGGTTAATAAGACCAGCTCTCTGAGAATGTGAAAAAGCCTTGGGTTATAGTGTCCTTCCCTCACCACCCCCCGATGGTGCAAACATTCCTATCACAGCTGATACTGGGCTACAAACGCCGAACATGGGATTGGAAAGAGATTCGAACAATCACTGTGAGAACTGGTAGGGCACAATATCCTCTTCTTTGCCTGGCTGATGGATCTCAAAAACAAGTTCTGCGTGACACGTAACTTTAACTTGCTAAAGAGAATCAAGTACTGGGAAGCACTCGAGGAAAGCTAAGGTTGAGGTCCAGGCACCGAACACTTGGTGTGAGACTCTGGGGGAGAACCCTGAGCTGCCAGGATAGGAAATGGCATTGCATTTTTCCTCGACTCAAAACTGTTCTTTAAACATTATTATTTTTATTTTATTTTATTTTTTTAAAGATTTTATTTATTTGACAGAGGGAGAGAGATCACAAGTAGGCAGAGAGGCTGGCAGAGAGAAAGGAAGGGAAGCAGGCTCCCTGCTGAGCAGGGAGCCCGATGTGGGGCTTGATCCCAGGACCCTGGGATCATGAGCTGAGCCGAAGGCAGAGGCTTTAACCCACTGAGCCACCCAGGCGCCCCTCACTCAAAACTATTCTTAAGGATCATGGAGAGACCACAACTTCCAGTTTAGTCTCTGAGGATAAAGAAATGGGATGAGGGATTATGGACTCAAAGAATGAAAGACATTAGCAAATCTTTTTTGCCAGAAATAAAGGCACACGGTTAACGCTGGGTTTAGTTTTGGGGGATACACCAAGGAGATGGTGCAAAGGTTCATCTGCCAATGATCCACGCGGGCAGTGGACAACACTGGTTTTTAGGAGAGCGCTCCTGGCAGGACAGGGGAGCTCCCCACTTACAGTGCTGGGTGGTGAGGCTGTGGGTTTGGTTAAGATTGGAAAAGACAGAAATAGAAAAAAGGAAAGGGAAGAAACTTGGGGAAGTCTCTGAGATGAGAGAAACAGAAATTCATGAGTGTTTCGGGGGAAAGTTTCTGAGACACAAGGGGAGCCTGGAACGTTAGAAGCACAGGGTCTAAGAGGAAAGAGGTTTGCTACATTGTCTGAATTCTCTTCATCTGTCAACCTGTGGATGAGGCTTTCTTTAGTCTTACTTTCTTTTGCGGTTATTAACTTCGTGAAATAATTTTTAGCCTGCTGTCCTTCCACCCTTCCACCTTCCATCACAGAACTTCCTGTTGGGGCTTTGGTGCTAGGGATTGAGGTCAAGTCTCTGATCAGCTCCCAGGAACACAGGCAAGGCTGCTAACAGCCGCAAAGATACATCCACTCCCGAAGAACACCGCCCCAGAGTTTAGGATTTTGATTTCTTCTCTGTTCTCTCTCCTTCTCCCTGCAGGCAAACATACGCATGCTGTTCTGTCTCTTCCTGATCTCCTAGAAAGAGGAGATCCTTGCCACTCTCCTTGCCCTAGTTCCCGCTGATGGGAGCAATGGGGCTGTGAGCAGAAAGGCCAGTGGCTTCCCACACCCTACTGATCGGGCGGAGGTGGATGGGGTCCTTGAGAAACCAGATTCATCTCTTCTTCCCCACACTGTCCTTTCTCTTCTTCTGTCCAGCAGCCAGGTATCCCCTGGACTTCCGAGACAGAGCTGTGTATACAGCGGGACAAAGGACCCTATTATACCAGTGACATTTTAAGAGCAGCAGCTCTCTTTAGGAATCATCTGTCTTTCAGAGGCACATTGTTATTCGCCACAACTAACTAGCTGACATTCAGGGGGGTGCATTCAGGCTCTAGGTTTCTGGACGCGTCACTGAAACATTGTTTTTTTGGGCCGATTGAAAGGATTTAGAACTATGGGTGGGGTGGACACCATTAATGAGGGAAGCCAATTCACATATCCAAGATCCAATTCAAAATAAACCACGTCGTTAAATATGATACAGATGATGACTTCTCTCTTTTTTTCCCCTAGGCTTCATGGAAAACCCAAAGTAACCCCAGATGGGGAAAATAATAAGCCAAATATTTATTTATTTATTTATTTTAAAATATTTTATTTATTTATTTGACAGACAGAGATCACAAGTAGACAGAGAGGCAGACAGAGAGAGAGGGGGAAGCAGGCTCCCCGGCTGTGCAGAGAGCCCGATGCGGGGCTCGATCCCAGGACCCTGAGATCATGACCTGAGCTGAAGGCAGAGGCTTTAACCCACTGAGCCACCCAGGCACCCCAATAAGCCAAATATTTAAAGGTGATTTACTGCAGGGTGGCGGTTGGGGGGTGTGATATGCGAATCTGGATAACATACATGTCTAACAGATGTTTTACAGCTGATGTGCCAAACTCTGTGTCCATGTTTTTTTCCCATAAAAATGATGATGGGCCCCACCCTCAAGATGTCCAGGTTATAACAGGGAGGAGAGTTACAGAATCATGACACAGGTGGTGGGGTACGTGCCATCAAAGCACATGCAAAGTCAGGCCCTCACCAAATCTGCTTTTAATGTTTCTGGCTCCTCATAACTGGGCCACTGAGATCCCCATTTAGAGCTCGTTCTCCCCACGAGTCCAAGTTAATTATATCTGGTGCAGAACAGGTACTTATAGGCCCTGCCCATCAGTGGGTTTCGATGAAATGACCTGCCAAAAGCCCAAATCTCCTTTCTCTCTAATCAGGTCTGCAAATGGGTTCTCCCCTTCTTTCTGGGATGGCATAGATCAAAGAATCTTTCATTCTAAAAATTCACAGGATCCCTCTGTCTGGAGCTTAAAACCTGACTCAAACTTCTGACATCCATTTTCAGCCCTCCTCCAAATCAAATCAGACATCTCTCCTGCTTCATGTAAATCATTACCAGAATGTGGAAGCCACTCCAGCTCCTCATTAGCAATGGGTGTGTAAAGGCACTGGGGCAGCAGGTGACAATGAAGAAACAAGCAATTCACTGTGGCAAAAGCAGAAGCAGTATCTGGTAGGACTGGAGTGGAAGGGGAAGGAGAATTGAAGAAGGAAGAAGACGGTGCAGAGTCTATGTCCCATACAGACTTATGCCAAAGTCAACAAAGAAGCCCTGGTGGTTTAAGCAAGAAATCATCAGATCCAGTGTGAAGCTACTGGCAACAACATTGGAGAAGACTAGACATAAGTGTCTCAAAGCCAAAAGGGAGTGTCTCACCTGTTTGCCTGAGTCACAGTGAGCATTACACTTGACAAAGTGATGCTTTGTCACTTTGGATGGAACCAGGGATGGATGGATGGATGGATGGGGATGGGTGGAACCAGGGAAGACAGATTTCATAGATCAAACCAATAGGAATTGGTGATTGCTTCTAAAAGTATATGTTCTGGAAGCCAACCAACCCCAAAGCAAATGGAGGTGAATGAACCACAGAGAAGCACAGAGATGAAGAGTGTCAGTCAGGCCAAGGGTATGACTCAGAAGATACGGAATCTCAGGAAAGGCAAAAGTGGGCAGAGCAGAAAATCCAAGTGGCCGCGATGAGGATACGATCAGGAATGCGGTTGCAAACGCAGATCGAAGCAGGCCAGGAAGGAAATAACCATATACCACCGGAATGGGGAAAATAGTAAATTTTACTAACAAAACTACTGTGTCCTTTTCAAGATTTCACATAAAAATGTCCCACAGGTGAGTTTTTAAAGCTTCCTCTTAGAAAACATCAGTGCAAACTGGGATCTTGTTTTATCCATGATTCTAAAGCAAATGCATCCGGAGGATGGATGAATTCCAGTCTAAATACTTAACGAAATAAAAGTCTTTTGCAGGGGCACCTGGGGGGCTCAGTCAATTAAGTGTCTGCCTTCTGCTTAGGCCGCGATCTCAGGGTCCCGCCCGGGATCAAGCTCTACATTGGGTTTCTCTGCCCAGTGGGGAATCTGCTTCCTCTACTGCCTCTGCCTGCCCTGCCCTCCAGCTCATGCTCTCTCTCTCTCTCAAATAAATAAATAAAATCTTTAAAAAAATTAAAGCCTATTCTAAAATCTTGATTGTGGGGCGCCTGGGTGGCTCAGTGGGTTAAGCCGCTGCCTTCGGCTCAGGTCATGATCCCAGGTCCTGGGTTCGAGCCCCGCATCAGGCTCTCTGCTCTCTCGGGGAGCCTGCTTCCTCCTCTCTCTCTGCCTGCCTCTCTGCCTACTTGTGATTTCTCTCTGTCAAATAAATAAATAAAATCTTAAAAAAAAAAAATAAAATAAAATCTTTAAAAAAATTAAAGCCTATTCTAAAATCTTGATTGTGGGGCGCCTGGGTGGCTCAGTGGGTTAAGCCGCTGCCTTCGGCTCAGGTCATGATCTCAGGGTTCTGGGATCGAGTCCCGCATCGGGCTCTCTGCTCAGCAGGGAGCCTGCTTCCCTCTCTCTCTCTCTCTCTGCCTGCCTCTCTGCCTACTTGTGATCTCTGTCTGTCAAATAAATAAATAAAATCTTTAAAAATAAATAAATAAATAAAAAATAAAATCTTGATTGTAACAATAAATAAGAACTAATTCAGATTTAGGCAAAAAAACTTCCTAGCTACAAGGAACACGAATTCGATTAGGCTTTTTAATATGCTGGAAACACATTTAAAGTGTATTTCAAAGCTCCAGATCTAACCCTGGTTAATGTCCCCTGAGTAGAGAAACAATTTGAATTTCCATTTCAAATGAGAAGGCCAATTATTTAGTTAACAGAGGATGCCTTGATTATAGGTTTGTACAGACCACAACTAACCGTTCTAAGTCTGGATGGGTTTGTTCCAAGGAGCCCACATCAGCTTCAGCATTTTCTCTCTTAGTACCTCTGAGCAACGTCTGCGACGTAACTGAAATTAACCTTTATCTGTCCGTGCTGAAGTGTAAAGTAAAAGATAAATCATAAATTTTAAAATGGTCTTTTCCTGCAATGGATTTTCTCCAGTGTTGGACGTCAAGTTTAATGAGACTGGTATCATCTTCCCACCAAAACTTCCTGCGCTCATTTCCTACAAAGCGAACGTCTTCTAAGATGCTCAGTAAAGGGATGGGGGGAGGGGTTGCCCCTGGCCAGGTGAGGCTGCACCCTTAGAACCGACCGGTAAAGAAGCCAGTTTAACTGACAGGTGCAGAAAGGAGCTAACACACAGGGCCAGAGTCACCTGTCCCTCCAAACACTTGCTTCCAAGGATGTGTCTTGCCTGGCATCTGGAACTTGGATTTGGGGAAGGTTGTCACTATTCCCTGATGGGAGGGACTCACTGTGCCTGACCTGTCTGTGCAGAAATACATGGTTTATGCCGGATTCCTTCCAGAAGTCTGCAATCTTGCCCCTGCCAGGCAGAAGGTGTCTATTTTGCCAATCCTTGATAACACCCCGGGCTCTCAGTCTCCCGTGAGGCTCTGTAGCAGGTGTTCCCGAGCGGACACAGTCTGTGCTGGGAGAACCAAGTCCATCCTGCATGGTGACTGGCTTAGGAAAGGGCCCCTGCACTTTACGCCTATTTCCTTAGAGCTTCGCTTGACACATCTCTTCCCCGTGCGGATTCTGCTCAGTCTCCTTCCACTGCGCTGATGTGTATCTGTGGAAAGGACCACAGGCCGAGTGCACGAGTTCTAGAGAACTACCACAAGTGGGGGTGGGCTCGGGGACCTGGACACACAGCATCCACCCACACTTTTCCAGAAACGGTGTTCTGTGGAACATAGGGAAACACGGCTCCGTGGGCCAGATGGATAGAGAGAAGGCATGTCCGACACAGAGCGCCGTTCCTGGCGGAGAAGCCAGCGCACGGCTCGGTGAGACGGTTCCTCCGACACTGGTATCAATAATAACATAATTCTGGGCCAACAGGAATTCCTGACGCCACGCCTCGGAGCATCAGTCACATGCTGTGCGCAGCGCCCCGCAGCCGCGGCCGCGCACTGACGTTTCGCTGGAGGAATGACTCACAAAGTGCTGTGCCAACACGGTCAAGTCCATCGAAGGCGGGCTGCGGGCTGCCGGAGCCCCCTCAGAGCTCGCGAAGCTGAAGCAAAACCACAAGGAGAGCCGGAGCTGGAGATGAACGGCAGAGCCGTCGGCGATGAAACCCAAACGGAGGCAGGAAGACAGCGGTCCGTGCACCGAGGCCAGACAGAAAGCTTGGCCCTCACGTCACGTTTCTCATTTCCGAGGCAGGGGTGCGGCGGGGCGTCAGGATTCTTCTCTGCAGATAGGCCTGGGCGTGAAGGCCTTCTCCGCCAAGCCGGGGGAGCCCCCCGCAAAGCCTTCTCGGCTCACACGATGCAGCAGCTGTGGAAGTGTCTCCCCGCCCAGGCCAGCTGGACAGTGTTGGGTCCGAGGATTTCTTACCCCAGCAACACCAGACTCTGCGATCCCAAATCTGATCTCCGCCTAAGGACGATGGCCTTCCATTCCAGCTTGCCAAGACCGGGCTCCCCCGAGGACTAGCCGCGCCCGGCGTGAGCCATTTAACCTGTCCGTGTCTCGGTTCCTGCAACGGCCCATGAGGGCAGGAGCGGTACCGGCTTCACTGGGTTCTATTAAGGGCGAGGGACGCTGCCTGCCCGGTCTCTGCACACAGTATGTGCTGGAGAATGTGAGCTGCTTGGGATGGGGCTCCCACCTGAGCCAGGGAAGACGAGAAACCAGCCAAAGGGACAACTGTGCCAGTGGCCTGGACGTCTGTTTCCCGTGAAAGACGTCGGTTGGTTGCGCTCTTCTCTCCTGCCAATCTGGAAGCAGCTCCTGGATCGTCCCCAGCACAGACCTCTGTTATGGGCTGAGCTGTGCACCCCTGAATTTCCCATGTTGAAGCTTTCAACCCCAACACAAATATACTTGGGGACTTCGAAGGGGTCATTAAGGTTAAGCGAGGTCATTAGGTGTGGGGCCCTCATCCCACATGACCCGTGTCCCTATCACGGGAGGAAGAGACACCACGGCACACACACAGAAGAGAGGTCGTGTGAGGTCACGGCAAAGAGAGGCTGGGAAAAAACAACCCTCTGATACGTGGGCTTGGACTTCCGGCCTCCAGGACGGTGAGAATAAATTTCTGGGTTTCGGTGCCAGTCCGTGGCCTTGTGTTATGGCGGCCGATGCTGACTAACACAGTCTCCAAGATGACAATCTCCCAAAACAGCTTCTGGGGATTCTCCCAGGGGCTGCTGCTGTCCCTGGCACCAAGACTTCTGCCTGTCCCCTGGGGACCCTCCCTCACTGATGGGATGGCCCGAAGGCACCGTGGATCTTGTGGCTGCCACTGTCATTGGTAGGCTCACTCTCTGAGGCTCTCACCCCCCTCCCTGTAAGCCCAGCCCATTCTGACTGGACCACTCACCTCCTCTAAACACGTCTGCTTTAGAAAAATTCGGTTTGAGTTTACACTGGCTACAATTCAGAAAATGTTGGAGGAAACCCTTTAGCACCGTTAGATGACCAACGTGTTTATCTAAGAGCACCGTGACACGGCACAGGCTTCCTCTGGGCGCCTGCTCCTCCCAGTCACCCCACCTCCTTCCTCCTCCTCCTCCCCTCCTCAAACATATTGAACTCACTTCTTCCCCAGGGCCTTTGCATGTGCAGTCAGGGCTGTTGAAAGGGGTCCAGGCCCTGGGGAAAGAATGGGGCCACTCAAGCAAAAGCAAAGGTAGAGCTGCTAAAAATATTTCCCTAGGATTCTCCCTGAGCTCCTTCCCAGACTGTAGGTCCCTGTCTTCTGTAATATTCTCTGCCCAGTCTGGCTGGCTGCTCTGCTGTGTGGCTCCCTTGCCATGCAGATTTCTGCAGTGCTCACATTCTTCTCCTTCATCAGGCATCTCCTTAAATGTCTCCTGTTCACAAAGGCCAACCCGAACCATCACATATAAAATAGGATGTCGTTCACTCGTTGCTTTTTCTGTCCTCCTCACACGGTTTAACTTTACTCGGGGGCATTAATCACTACCTGCATGCTCTCCGGCTGTACGTTCCTGAAAGCAGGAACTCTGGGTCATTGCTTAGTGCCCTGAACAGGATCTCCTACAGTTTGTAGGAGTCGAACCTGCTGAATTCATGAGTGTGTGAGTGAGTGAGTGGGGGGTGGGTGGGACAAATAAGCACCCTTCAGAACAGAGTCACAGGAACTAGACTGGCTCTAAAGATGCCCTCCTTTCTGTCTTCTCGACATGCCAGGGACCCCAGAACCCCTGAGAAAGGTCTGTAGTTACACGGAGCTACACAGAGCCAGCCAGTACAATGTCCCCGGCTCTCCAGGGAACCGAAGAAGACCATCCTGGGTCATGGAGTTGTGACTCTTACCATGGTAAATGGATGTTTTTTTCAGATTAAAAGATATTAATTGCCTTTGGTAGACAATCGGTGTTGAAAAAGGGCGTTCTCCTCTTCCCTCACATGCTGGTGGCCAAGCCTCCGGGCAGTGGAGAGCTGACTTCATTCCCTCCTGCCATTCGTCTTTTTTATTTCCGACTTGAGGAGCGAACCCTGCTGCTCTCCCTCTGCAGTGATAACTTACACCCGAGCCACTGCAGATCTCTCACATTAATGAAACCTTGCTCTGTTTCTCTTAAGAATGACATGGGCAGGGCTGTTAAACAGCCACTGTGACAAGACAGACAGTGTCTTCAGAGTGGGAAGTGAAGCATGAGCCCCCCCACCCCACCCCGCCCGGCACTGATTGTTGGCTTCTGAAGCTTTCCTTGAGGGTATGACCAGGAAGCCTTCGACAGCGCACACAGGACAGTTCACAGTGGCTGACTGATCTCTCCGATCTGAAAAAGAAATTCATTCAAGGCCCCGACTCTGCTCTTAGCCCAGAGGTGAGGACGACAGGATGCCTGTGTTCTTTACAACTAAAGTCAGAACCGAAGAAGGCTGTCTGGCCTCTGTCTAGGTCAGAGCTGGTTCTCTAGGATTTGGAGACAGCTTTATGCAGAAAAGAAGAAAGTATTCAAAAAGGGATATTCATTATCTTAAAACACAAGTCAAGATTGGTTGAATAAATAGTCTGAAAGATTCAACTCAATCAGAATTTTCTGGGGGTTGAGATGAGAGAGACTAGTGTCTTCTCTGCTTATCCAGCCCAGAACCTACCTGGAACCAACCTGTGTAAGAAAAAAAGACCACTGTGGAGACACTCCTGCTCACACACTCACGAGTTGTCCCTAGGATTTCAGCTGCTGCTGGAGTTCCCATCTCAACAAACAGAGCAGCTCACCTAATGGGCCAGCATTAAGAGGAAAAGCGAGACCCTTTCCTCAGTCCCCATCTCATTCTCTTGACAGAACAGAGCTTGGCAACCAAGCATTCAAGGAACACAGTGCAACAGGAAGCCAACAGACCTTGACATTGGAACACATGGGAATAAATTCCCACTCTTCTGCCTTCTGGTTGGTGATATGACCCCAAGCATAGTTACATCACATCTCTGAGCCTCACTTCTTCAAAGCGCGGCCGTGTAAAGCCTGGATGAATTACCAGAATCAAAAGGCACACACAGGGGTGCCTGGGTGGCTCCGTGGGTTAAAGCCTCTGTCTTCGGCTCAGGTCATGATGTCAGGGTCCTGGGATTGAGCCCCAAATTGGGCTCTCTGTTCAGCGGGGAGCCTGCTCCCCGCACCCCCTGCCTGCCTCTCTGCCTACTTGTGATCTCTCTCTGTCAAATAAATAAATAAAATCTTAAAAAAAAAAAAAAAAAGACACCCAGGATGTTTAGCAAAGCATCCACTAGATGCTCAGTTCCATGCCCTCAACATATAGCATCTCCTTTCATCCTGACAAAAGCTCTAGGAAGTAGGTCCTATCATTTCTCCCTTCCACAGATGAGGAAACCAAAGCCCACAGATTAAGCCACTTTCCCTGAAGGACACAGCTAGTAAGAGGTAAAGCTAACGGAACACAGACTTGCGTGATGCAACAGGGGGCGCTTTCGCCCATGGTTTCCTGGATCTGCAGTTACCTATAGAGTAGCCAGTAGCCATGAGACCATTTAAATTAAAATGAACTAAAATTAAATAAAGCGAAAAGTTCAGTTTCATAATTACATTAGCCAAGGTTCCCGAGCTCGCTACCTACCATACTGGACTCCCCTACAATGGACAGCAAGACACAGACATTTCCGTCACTGCACAAAGTTCCCGTGGACCACACTTGTCCAGGGCCTCCCTGATATACCAGGCAGTGGGTTTAGGAAGGCACCAATGCACGTGAAGTCTGACAATGCTAAAATACACACTGGCTTCACCAGGCTCGATCGCGGGAGCTCATCCGGGTTGCGGGGAAGCTGAAGGTGACTCAGTCTGGGGGTCCACGTCAAGGAGAAAAATGCAAAGTCACAACACCACACTGGGAACAGGGTTTCTGAAGGAGTCCCTACAAATGAAGGGCCCTAAACGTTCAGCTTTCTTAGTGTCATGGTCCCTTGCTTCCCTCTTGGGAGTAAAGACATAAGCGAGGCCCACCGAGCTGTGGTCATTGACACACCGCCATGGTGTGGGTTCCCCACCATCTCTCTGCTGAGGTGGGCGAACCCTGCCCTTCTATCCTCTCTCAGTGGCCAGTCTTGTGTACTCAACCTCTCTTTGGGCTGTATTTTCCTCAAATTATTTGATATGGAGGAGCTGTCCATGCTGCTTTGGAGAACACGGCCGGAGAGCCTCCTGAACTTCCTCGTCCACCTCGGTCTTGCCCACCTTTCCCTCCACCCCTGTCCCCACTCCCACCTCTTTCTCACACCTGGGTTTCCTGCCCTGTCATTCTCTCCTCCCTCACCATGTTTATTTCATGATTTAAAGAACACGGAGCTGAAGTCACAAAATACACAATTTTAAGTGCGTAAGTGAAGGGCATTTAGGGAATTCACAGTGTTGTCCCACCATCACCACTGTCTAGTCCTGAAGCATTTTCATCCACTCCAAGGAAACCCCAGGCCCGGTACTCCCCAGGAGTCTGATTTCTGTTTCTGTGGATTTCCCTACCAGAGACATTGCTATTGGTGGAAGCATGCAATGTGTGACCTTTTGTGTCTGACTTCTCTCCCTTGGCATCATGTTTTCAAGAATTGTCCACATTGTATCTCATGCTTTTGTGTGGCTGAGTAATATCCCGCTGTGTGCCCAGACCACATGTATCAGCTCATGGACTCGCTTCTTGGTTGACTGAAACAACAGGAAGTGAGAAGAGCTTGGTTTCTGCCACATTCATGGGGAAAGGCGGCCCCAATGTCTCCACAATCATTTTTCTAGAATGCCAGACCATGCAGCATCCCAGGGAAATGTCTCTGAGCCGACTGCTCCTTTCTGATCTCATTAATTAAATATTTGTTCTCACCAACATTATCCACAGTGTGTTTTCTTAATAATGGCTAATAGTTCTTATGGGAGAACGCTGTTGAAAGTTTCGGTTCTTAAATATGCAGAATATGCTGGTTTAAACAGGCTTCTCGAGCGCAGGTCTCTAAAATGTCTTCGCTGTGTTAAATGAGCGCCGTGAATTTTAAAGAAGCAATTATAATTTTCAATGTTTCCCAAACTTTCAATGTTTCCCAAATGTTCCCAAGGGAGTGAGTGTGTGTGCGCATGTGCGTGTGTGTGCGTGTGCTCTGATGGACATCTCTCAGTTCTTATATTTCTCAGAAACACTTTGAAAAAACTACGTGGTGTTAATACCTGAATCCGTCTCAGGTCCACGTAACTGGGGTGGGGGGTCCCCACACAATAGTGATTGAGTGCTTCTGCCAGGCTTAAAATAGGTACATTTGGAATCGCAAGTTAAATATCTTCAATGCATTTAAATGCAAATTATTTCTGAATTAATCATATAAGCGATAGAGAGTGTCAGGAGTTTGAATTGCAGTCAAATGGTAACAACCCATAACTTATAACATAATATCCATTTGGAAAAGATTTTAATCCTTCAGCACTTCATAGCACACAAGTCTGAGGATCTCAAAGGCAGAGAGTCATAAAAAAGGGAAAAAGTGTCTTTGAGAAATGCACATTCCAGCATATATCCCCAATGTATGTATTAACACTTAAAATATAATCTGCTTAAGTGTTCCATATAGTTGGAAATTGTGTTTCTGAATAATATCTACATAATTTTCAATAAAAATAAACTTGCAGTAAATTATCGAGATCTTAAGGTACCAGAGACAAATGGCCTTTGCTGGAATTAGTTTTCCCTCAGGAGTAAGGAAATGGAATTTGTCTTCCGCAATAAGAAAAAAAAAATTAAAAACACCATGAAGAATAAAAACCCACACTGGCGAGCTGGCTCGAACATTCCTGGGTGCTTCTCAGATTTAAGCGTGGAGGAGTTCAGGCCAGGTGCAGCCGCGACGAGCCGGGGCCAGCTCACCTGCGTGCAGTCTGGGTGCCGAGGGCCAGCCTGGTTAGGTGGCAGGCTCACGGAGAGCACACGCTCTCACTTGCAAAGCTCACAGCGACCCTACCAGGAGGGTTTTACTGTTCTCCTTACCGCCCCTCGACCCCCGCTGGGGTTTCTCAGCAGAGGTCTGGTTGGCTTTGGGGACTGGATCATTCTTTGGGGTGGGGGCTGTCCCGGGGATCGCAGGAGGTCTAGTGGCCTTCCTGGTCTGTACCCTCCACACGCTAGTAGTGTCCCTCTCCCGTATGTGACAACCAGAGACGTCTCCTGACCTTGCCCCCCATCCCCTGAGGGCCTGCACCATTCCAAGTCGAGACCCGCTGGCTCCCAGGGAGCAAACCAAGCACGTGGTACTCGCCTAAGTGTGGCAGGGTCGGCGTGTGCCCACAGCACTCTGGCGGGGAGAAGCAGGCTTGTCCTTTGTCTCCTTCAACTACCAGCCACGTGAACAGCTTCCTGATGTCTCCTAAAGCCCCCGTGTCTCCAAATGAAAAAAGGCAAAAAAAAAAAAAAAAGAGTCTCTAGTTTCAAGCTGTTAGGAGTTCCTGCTTATGAGGGGGCAACGGGTGTGGTCCAGTCACTCTCCAGAGCCTTGGGCCGAGAATAGTGTCTGGCGCGCTGGGTGGCTCCTAGAAGCGATTGCTGGGGGAAAGCACGGTGTTCCCAGCTGGGAACTGCCTCCAACTTTTGAGACAGAATCCCAGGACTGCCACAGGGGGTCACTGAGCGTCTCCTCCCTCTAGTTCTCTCTCTGTCTGCAGCCACACCACTGGCTGTGCCATCGACCCCTGTGTTTGGGAGGTGACAACGGCTGGGGCCAAGCTGAAGACCATCCATCACTTCCCCACTGTGTGACCACGCATCAGTTCCTAACCCGCTCTGTGACTTGACTTACTCATCTATAAAGGGGGAGTATGGTGATAGGCAGCTTAACGGCCCCCATGGATGTCCACATCCTAGTGCCTGGAAACTGGCCATGTTAGTTTCTAGCCAAAGGGGAGCTAAGGTTGCAAATGGAATTAATGGGCTGATGGGCTGCGTTTAAAATAAGGAGGTCGTTCTGGGTTATCCAGGTGGACCCCAAGTAACAGCAGAGTCCTTAAATAGGAGACAGAGGATGGGAAGAGAACCAGAAAGATGTCACTGTGAGCAGCGCTCAACCCACCACTGCCAGCTCTGAAGACGGAAGAGGCCACAAGCCAAGGCAAGCGGGCAGGCTCTAGAAGCAGGAGGAAGCAAGCGAATGGATTCTCCCAAAGCCTCCAGAAGGAACCAGCCCTACCTGCTGTAACCTTGACTTTAGCCCGCTAACACCAGATTTGAGTTCCAGCCTCCGGAATGGTAAGAGAACAGATTTGTTTTGTTTTAAGCCATCAAGTTTGTGACAGTTTGTGGAAATTTCTTAAGACAGAAACAGGAACAGAGGGACGGAGGTTCCTAACACAATGGAGCCAATGCAAGGATGAGAGCCCCTCTGCTCAGGCCTGAGTGCAGCTCTCTGCTCAGTGCTCCACAGAGGGACCATGCTAGGTGAGAGGAGCGACAGGGAGCCTTGCCTTGTATGCTACCCCTGCTGTCATTCTCCCCTTGCGAAGCCTTTTCCAACCACTGTTTTCCTGCCTTGGGAAGCAGTGAGCAGACGAAGCTGGGCAGCCCCTGCTTGTGTCTGGGAAATGGGGCTTTGCTTCAGGCCTCGTTCACCTCTGGGTCCAACAGCATCCCTGTCATTTAAAGGGCATGCACATTTAGACTTCCCTGGGAAATCTCCAGAAAAGGGGAACTTAAATACTCCCTTTCGGGACTGACTATGGTCTCAAAAATTTCTAACATCAGACTGTCAACAGACTGCGGGAGCTGCCGTTTCCTAAGGGATGTGAAGGTGAGTCTAGTCCAGGGCTTGGCAAACGTTTGCCGGAAAGGGGCAGAGAGTAAATCCTCCTGGCTGTCCGGGCCATATTTTGCTGCTGTCATGGCTGGAGTTATTAGGCTCTGCACTGGATCTCAAACAGAAAATGCATTTGCAATGAATTGTGAGATGTCAGGGACCTGGTTTTCTGGGCCTTGCTGACTGGCCGGCCAAGACCTCCGCCTCCTCGGGTCTTTGCCCATGCTGTGCCCCGGGTGTCAGCCCTCCACCGAATGTGCACCCCAAGCCAGGTGGGTGCGATCAACTTGGAGAAGCACAAGGCTCTCCTCCTGACTTCTTCCTGTCAAGCATGGTCAATGCGGTCTCGGATCCGTACGTGTGGTTTGGCTTGCTAAGTCATCAAGGGGTGAGGATGCCTTATCACTAAATTCTCAGGTTCCTCTCACTTTATTCCAGCTCTGGGGTGCCTGCTCTGGGGCCAGGCTCAGTTGGGCCCCAGCTGGAGGCACCCTTGAGAGACAGAGCATAGTCGAGTCCTAACCAGCGATCAGTCATCTTCCCGACAGGGCACTTGAACGGATGGCCTTTGCTTAAAGAGGCCCATTATGCAAACTTCTGCACCTTCAGAAGAGAGAAAAATAATATGGAATGATCTTTGTGCACCTAGTGCCTCACTGTGAAGGAGAGATAAGCCTTCTTCATAATAAAGATATAAAACAGATGCCAATCAAACGCATCGATAGCTAACAGCTCAAGCCAACTGTGTTTAATAAATAATCTTGAGATAGCACACCGATAACCCCCATAGAAGACAGAACCGAATGCTTGGAATCTCAACAAAGAGTGTTCCCTTGGCCTGGAGACTGAGCCAAACTAATAGGAAGGACCAGCCAACACACACAGCCCCCCAACGCCTCCACACGTGCATTCAGGATAAAGCAAATATCTCCGGCTTATTCTTGTCTACAAGGGAACTGAAGGCTGAGCTCAGGGAAGGCGGGGCTTTATATTTTATCTCTCTCCCCCAGTGCCTGCTAGGTGCCCGGTTCTCAACAAATGAATGCATTTTTGAATTAATTTCTATTTCATGGCAATTAGTATGTTATTATTGACTTATTCAAATAAATCTTCCTGAAATGCAAATTGGATGTCACTCTCCTTGCGGAAAACCCTCCTAGGCTTCCTGAGAATAATATCCAAGCTCCTTCCCTACCCTGCAAGGCCTGGCAGGACCCGGCTCCCCGATCCCTGCTACGGTCCATCTCAACGTACAGTTAATATCCTCCCAATGGGGCTGGTCGCCTCTCCTGGGTCTCCCTGGGTGAGGATGCTGTTTATCTGCTCTGTGTCCCTCTGGCTTCAGAGACCCGCAGATAGGACTTGCTGCCTCCTACTCATCATTGGCGGGCAACCAAAGCCGTCCTCGCCAAATCCAAATCTGATCATGTCACTCTTCAGCCTAAAATCCTCTAACATCTGCCGGTCACTTACCGGGATTATGTCTAAGCTCGTTTCTCAGCGCGCGAGTCCCGCCTTCTCCCCTCTGTCGTGTTCATTTCGTGTCTCCCACGGGAGCCCTGCTGGACAGCTTCCCTGGAGGTGTCTGAAGCCCTTTCTGACCTGTCCCCCTCCCTGTCACTCGGCTAACTCCTTATCCTCAAGCACTTTCATGTCATGTGCTCTGGAAGGCTGTTCCTGACCCCTGCCCTTGCTCTAGGGCGACGTCCCCAGCTAGACCATGAGCTTTACAAGGACAGGAGCAGTACGCCCTACTGCGGCACCCCAGTGACAAACACAGACCTCTTTCCTATTCAAGCTTGATGAGTATTTGAGTGAATAAACCATGGTCCAGCTTCAGACCCTCTAAGAGGCCAGCCCCGTGCCGGAGCCTGCAGACTGTGGCATGCACGATGTCTTGTGCATTCTAGGATATTGAGCAACATCTCTGATCTCAACCCTTTAGATGCCAGTGGTACCACTCCCCCGGCTGTGACAACCAAAGATGTGCCCAGACATTGCCAGATGTCCTCTGTGTGTGTGTGTGTGCGGGGTGGGTGGGTGGGGACGGACATAATCACCCTGCTGATTATGGCTATGTGGTTGAGAACCCCTGCTATCAAGGGTACCGGGAGGTTAGGACAGCATTCCTGCCCTCAGACCTCCCATCTCCCACCCTGGCCCCGCCGGAGCCACATGGTGTCTCCTATCCTTCTCTGTATGTTTCATCCACTCCGTTTCAGTTCCCTGCGCTTACAACCACCTGACATGTTCCATACTCAGTAATTTCCATTTATCGCCAGAGCTCCGTAGAGCAGGACCTTGGCAGTTTGTTTACAGTTCTGTCCCCGGCACCTCGAAAGGGCGGCGGAGCCGGCTGATCAGGCATCTTGCGAACGTGGGCTGAGTCAGTCTTATGGGCCATTTAGGTCCTGCCTGATGGGGCTGCCAGGTGTGTGCCCACCTTGAGACGGATGCATCATTTTGGGGGTCCCAAGTTGCCTTTCCAGAGGCGCCGCCCCACTTTCCTCCACCTCTCTTGGCCAGAACAGAAGGTCCAGGGGCAAAAGCGTGTGCTCCTCCTTGCTCCCGTTTACCCCTGGATTCCGTGCCCAGATCCTCTCCATTCGGGCGGCCCCAGTTAAACGGTCAGCAGCGGGCCGGCCCGAACTGAGGCGGGTCATGGGTAACCTGGAGGTTGCCCGCTCCCTGATGCCTGACGAGGACATGACTCATATTTGTAGAAATCTCCCGTCATGGGAACACCCAGCTTTCAGCCCGCTCAAGATGAACTCAGTCCCTATGATGATCTTAATCCCCAAGTATTTCCTGGGGTGTCCAAAGCTGGTTTCACAAGGGCTCCCGATTAATGTCGTATTCTCCTTCCCCTTCATTCTTCCCGGGGAGTGGGTCACTTAGGGGCCCTTCAGCCTGGTCGTCCACGCACTAACTGCCAACACCTCCCCCACCAATGTGTGGGCCCCGGTCCCGGGGGTGGGTGTGGGGAAGGCACTCTTCTAAATGACATTTGTCGCTTGGCTTCATAGCCATAGTGCTTGAACCTAGAATTTTACCCTGTCTTTTGTAACTGGTTTAATTAGCTTCTGGGTCCTCACCTCCAATTTCGCACAGTATCTCATTAAAAAAAAAAAAAATTCCCATCATTTCCTGCCTTCTAACCCAAGAGTGTCAAGCTTAATTTTAAGGGGCTGGAGAAGAAGCTCGGCCTGTTCTGATATTCCCGTTTGGGCTTCTTTCTTCCCTGTCCATGCCGCTGAACAAACTCCTTCCCTCCCCAGCTCATTTGTACCAAATGGGGAAAAGAAAAAAAAAAAAAAACAAAAAAAAACTTCACGCCTGTCAATGACTGCAGAGAGCGGGGGACTGAGTTGGGGGAGCTAGCAAGAATGTCTCATCTGCCTCTGCAGGATCCGGTCCCAGAGCAGCCCCCCTCCCTGCCCACTACTGAGCGATCACGAAACACAGGCAACGGATTTTTGAGCACTCAGAGTCCGAGCTGTCAGACAATTATTTAACTCGTTCTTATTTGTAAACTGAGCGGTTCGGAGTAATTGGGTCTGAAGGCTCTTGCTGTCGTGATGTACCGTGATTCTTCGTTTGTGACGAACACAAGGAAAGGGGGCCACGCTGAGCAGACACGGCTGTCGTTAGACGGACGGACAGAGGGGGGATGCGGTGTGATCATATGTGTAGCGTCCCGTGAGCGTGTGCGGGTGCAGCCTGTGGGCCAGGCCAGCAGAGGACCGGGCCGAGGGCCGTCAAGTTCACCCCACCCACCGAGATGCTTCTAGGAGTTTGTGCAAATGAGGTCTAGGAAAGCGCATCCCCGCAGCCCTGAGTGAGGAAGCATTTTTGCTTAGTGGACCAGAGAAACAGTCAGCCAGGAGCACCCCGACCCAGGCGCGCTGCAGGCTCGGCGATGTCTCTGTCTCAGCTTCGCCAGCTGCGCCCGGCAGATAAGGCCGGCTTGGACCGATGTGCTCGGAAATGTGAAAGAGCCAGACGGAGGTGCCTGGGGGCACTGGGGTGCGGAGAGGCCGCGACCAAATCCTGAATCATTATTTTTTTTTTCCCGAAACGTAGTCACAAGACAACCTGTTCATTTGTTTATCCAATTCTGTTTCTCTGCATTTCAGTTTTTTTTTTTTAAGATTTTATTTATTTGACAGACAGAGATCACAAGCAGGCAGAGAAGCAGGCAGAGAGAGAGAGAGGAGGAAGCAGGCTCCCTGCCGAGCAGAGAGCCCGATGTGGGACTCGATCCCAGGACCCTGAGATCATGCCCTGAGCTGAAGGCAGCGGCTTAACCCACCGAGCCACCCAGGCGCCCCTGCATTTCAGTTTTTTAAGTGCCTGTGTCCAAAGAGATCCCGGAAAGTAGTTAGCTTCTCTGTTTGCTCAGAGGCAAGCCGCTGACTGGGAAGGGAGGGAGGCCTTTGGTTTCCTGCTTTTTTGGGTTAGAAACTCCTCCGTGCGCTGTCGCACTCGAGTCACGACAAGGCCATCTGGTTGGGGTGATTATCCTCAATGGTGTGAGTAAACCAGGGTACAGATGGGATAGAAGAATCCAGTGGTTCCCCAACGTGGCTTCTCAGTGGAAACACCTGGAAGTTTTATAAACGTACGGATGCTTGGTCCCACTCCAAGACACGCCGGCGTAATCGGTTTGGAGAGCAGCTTGGCCATCAGGAGCTTTAAAATCTCCCCAGATGCTTTTAACGTGCAGCAAAGTTTGAGAACCACAAATAAGTCACTCGAGGCTTACGGATGTCATAAGACAGAGAAGCCCGTTCCGCTGACCCCAGGGCCGGCTGCCTCCTATCCAGGAGTCATTGTCTCCTGGACCTGCTCAAATATTCTGAAAACACTTTCATCTCTGGCCTAAAAGGTTTCTGAGAAATAAGCAAACCCTCTGACACGTGCCACTGAAACCATCTCACGTCTAAATGGGGTGGAGCAAAGAAGCCCGGGACCGATCTGCCCGGCTCCCAGGAGCCATTCCCGAAACAAAAACAAGGCAGTCTTTAAGAGCACGAACTGGATTTGGAGGGCTTTCACGGGCTTGTGGACACCCAGACTGCGGGACCAGAGACCTGGAGGCGGGCCTGAGAATGTGCATTTTTGACCAGGTCCCAGATGATGGGGCTGGCTGGGGGCCACAGCTGGAACACCGCCCGTCGAAACAACTCCCTTCTACAGAGACACACACAGCGGCACGGACGCTGCTTTCAGCTCTGTTTCACCTACACGTCTGGTACGGGAGGCGATGGCTCCTGGCTTGGGGACACCCGTCAGGGGCCGTACTGAGCGCTTGTCCTGCATGTCCCACTAATAATCACGGCGCAGCCGGGGCACGACCCTGCCATTTCTACATCCAACGTAAAGACAAGAAAGAGTTAAATAACTTGCCAAAGGTGACACCGTGAAGTGGCCGGTATTTACCCTTTGTTCATCTGTAAAGATGGCAGTTTCATATAGTTCCTTGGACAGCAGAGTCAGAACTCTAATCTTATTAGGTCTGACTGCAGAGCCTGAGCTTTTAACCCACGTTCTCGGTCCCCTCCCAGTCAAGGTTCTTTCCAAGGGTACGTGCGTCACTGACTGACAGGTCCGGCACAGTGAGAGAAGTTCGGATCAGAGGTGTGAAGCCACACAGTCTCCTGGGCAAGGGCTGGTGACCTGCCTTGGGACCGCCATGCCTATCACTGACCGTCTCCTCCCTGGAATAAGACGGTACCCATAATGTGACCGACACTGTAGATGTCAGCTTCGCCCAGAGTCCCTTCCTAGCTTGGCAACAGTCCTTTGCATAACCCAGGATCTCCCCTGCAGACATCCTGGCCTTAGACTTGGCAAAGGAAGAGGGACATAAGGCAGCAGTCCATGCTCAGGGAGTCCATGCCCATTTCTGGGCAGCCCAGCAGACTTGCTACCGCTCGGTTCTGAGCACCGCGGGGCAGGGTGGCTGAAGAGCGGGCGGCAGTCCCAGCTCCTCTCCAACACTGGCTCTCAGCCAGGTGGCATTTTCCCCCTATGGGATGATTAACACTATTGGGAGACCTTTTAGACTGTCCAGATTGGGATCGGGGGTGCTAGTAGGATCTAGTAGTTCGAGACCAGCCGGGTTTCTAAACACCCCACACTGTACAGCCCAGCCCCCATAACAAAGCATCGTCCAGCCCCAATTGTCAGCAGTGCCAAGGCTGAGGACCCTTGCTCTCCAACAGTATCATCCATGGTTGGGCATTTCCTGCAGCTCCACCGCCAGGTGTGTCCCATGTGAACCAGGTTACTGGGTCCCTTTGGCAATTACATAATCTCCCAGCACCCTTTAGTAAATCCCTTCCGTTATACACGAGTTGGGGGGATTTTGTGGACCACCGCCAGGACTCCTAAGAAAGATGGCCATGGGGGCGATTGGACCAGAGGATGAAGGATCTAACTTGTCCCTACAATTGCGGGCCGGGGGAGCATTCCAAGCACAAATCCTATGAAGGGCAGTGCCGTCCTATCAGGTAATGCATGCGTGGTCCATGTGTAACATGGACATTATAATAAACAGATTCATCAACTAAATAACTCTCCGATCTGGGCAAATCTACGTCTTGGTTCTCTTAAAATCACTAATGTTATGATACACATATTTCCACTCGACAGCAGCATTTTTCACTTTAACATATTTTCCGCCAAATTGTCTTGGAGCTCCCTATGGGTTAGAAACAGGGCAGAGCCACAGGAGTGAAAGGAAACAAGGAGCAACCTTCTTTCTGCCAGGTGGATTCCAATTTTATGGCAACAATCTTAACTACAAAGTCAAAATGTATCCAAGAAATTGGCTTGAAGGAGAGCAAGTTCTATCCCAGAAAATGGGAACAAATATTCAGAAGGAGACAATGAAATCCTGCTCCGATGCTGAGGCCAAGACCACAGGTGGTTCTAGGTCCTGGTCCTGTAATTGGGCATGATGACATTAAACTCATCTTCGTGAAAACTAAATGAGGACATCATTTAGGTATTTAGCATGGAGCCTCGGCGCGTTGTAAATGTTCAATAAACATTAATAGCAACATTAATAACAATAATGCATCTTGGGAACTACCTTGGCCCTCAGCTAACACATCCATAAAGGCAAGATAATAAACCTGTTTTGTAGGTTTGCGTATCTAGTACTCTAGAGAGCTCTTGGGCACCTCATGGGTGCCCCGTAAATGTTAATTCTCTCTCTTCTTGTCTCCCACCCAGCCCTGACATCCCCAGTCCCTGGTATGTCTCCCAATGGTGGACAACAGAAGGGGGTGAAGAGGTCCCGCTCAGGACACCTGCCCACTATGATGGCCTTACTTCCAGTTTTGCCCCCTACCTCCTGTGGAACCCAGCCCAGACCGTCTACTGGCCCCTCGACCTGCCTGACAGACTCTGTCCCCCACTCGACTCCTGTCCTGCCATATTGACAAATTCAGAGCAAGCAGATTATATTCACAGTGTGAGGGAATCATTACCACCTGCTAATATTTTCATAGAATTTCATAAACTTGGTCATTCATGAATCATTTACAGTACTTTATTCCAATGAAGAGTTCACAAATCACTCAAATGCTGGCAAAATGCATAATAATGAGTAATATTTCAGGAGGCTTTGCATTAGTATGTCAGCTTCCAATACTGCAAGAGCTAAATTATTTTATCGGGTGCCACTTTGGGTCAGAAGCTTGGGAAGCCCTTTGGGGGCTGGGGTAGGGAGAGTGGGCGGGTGGCAGTGGGTCATGGACAAAGATGGTATTTAGGAAGACATCCATCATCCAGCCAATCACACCCCCTTTCCAGTCCCAGGAAGGGGAGTTCCTGGCAAGGAAGGCTGGGGACCTGCGGAACAGGTATCTGATTGTAACTGAAGGTAAAACGGGAAGGGGTGTTTCTTAGCGGTTGGAAGCTCGGGGCTTTGGAGGTGGAGCGAAGTTATGGACCCCAGATTCTACACACGCCAGCTGCGAGACCTTACAAAAGTTATTTCACAGTTATTTGCTTATCTGTAAAATGGTGTTAACATCTACCTCTTAAGTCTCCTGGGTGAAAGGAGTTAAATAAGAGAGCGTGTGAGAAGTGTTTAGCGCAGTATCAGCCCCGTAGTGCTCAATAAACAGTAGCTTTAATGATGATAAAAAATCGGGGGCCCAAGGACCAATTATCCTAGGTTATTTCTTATTGTGCAAATCCCCAAGGCTTAGTTTTGAATGCTTTCCTGTTGGGCTTGGGAAGTAGCAAGTAGCAGTTGACTTGCACGTGAGGAGAGCTTAACTTTGAAGTAAACAACACCAACAATGGAGCGATTATGATGGAAATTAATTCGCCCACAGGCTCTCTGCTTCTCGGAGCTTGCCGCTTGCCAGAGGGGAGCTGGTTTGCCACCAACCACCAGGAACACAATGGGTCTGACTGCTGCTGGGGACAGTAGGTTCTTTCTAAATAGGTGCTTGGAATGGACAGGAGTTCCGACATCCCTGCGCCCAAAGAATATTAACTAGAGTGATCCAGTAAATCCAGAAACAGGAGAACCAGACAGAGGGTGATGGGGACATTCCTCAGCAAGGATAGGAAAGAAATGGGACAAAGACTAATGGAGGAGCAAGCCAGAGGAGAAACCAGACCCCCCACCAGACCCCCCACCAGACCAGAGGCTAGTGGAGAGTAGCTCTGGGCCAGGCTGCTCCTGGGCTGTGGTACCCCTGTGCTGTTGTAAGCCCCTGCGTTCCCACCAGGACCAGCATCTCTCTACTGGGCACGTGCAGCCCTGTGCATGGGGTGGGGAGGTATCCCAAGCCTTATGGTGAACAAGGCTCAGGGCCCCTGCAGATCACCCATGCAGCGGCGAGAAGTTTAAAGGAGTTTGTTGTGAAACAAAGCCTTGGCATTGAAACAAAAGCTACACGAAGGCTGGGAACCTGGTGTGTCTGGGTTTCCCACCCAATTCCCCTAACATCTTGGAGGGAGAGCTGCCTTCCGTAGGTTCTCAGCCAAATATATGTGGGAAAAAAAAAAAATGAATAGATTAAGTAATCAAAATGCTATGAAACTATAACATAAACTCAAGATCACCCTTGGAACGCTTATGCTTGATCTGGGCAGGCTGGGCTGCACCCTTCCTCGCCCGTGATTAATCTCTTGTTCCTGCGGTAAGATCGCAGAGCACTCGCGATGTCTCGGGCATCATTCTAAAGGCTTGACACGTGTTAACTCCTTTCATCCATCAAAATCCGTAAGATCAGTATTATTATCCTTTCCATTTTACAGATGAGAAAGTTGAGACCGACCCCTTGCCCAAGTTCCCATAGCTGATGTATGACATTGTAAGGGCCTATTCAGCCAGAGCAGCCCCACCCCAGCTGAACTGCCATTTTGTTGTAAAACTTAAATTGACCCTGCCCCCCACCCCAGGGGAAAGTACTTAAAAACAAGTCCGGGAAACCAGCCCTAGGTAAAAAAAAAAAAGCCCAAATACAAGGGTGGGTCAGGCCAGGGGGAGGTATTCAATCAGTAGGGGTGCCTACTGTCTCCTAGCTACCAAGGAGTATGGGCCCCGCCCTTTGGGCACCTTTTGGGCACCAATTCTGACCAAGGTGATAGGCTGGTTCAAATGTCTACTAGGGTAAATTGTAATTCAATTGGTTGCCTAGCATGACTGTGCAGCTTTCTCTGTGTGTTACAATTTCATTGGCCACCTGTGTGTGGCCAGGCCCAACCACTTGGCCTTTGCTCTATAAAAGCTAGTCTGTGAAACAGAGAAGGGTCGTCCTCTTGGACGGTCTGTTTGATGGTCGGTTTGATTCTTGATGCTTGGCGTGAAATAAAGCTTTGCTTGACTTTCGCTTTGTATCAGTCTCACTCCTTTAATCACGGACCCATTATTGGTGGACCCAATATTGGGGACCCAACAACATCATCCGAAAGTAGCAAATATGGCCATGTGCAAAATTATGTTTTTAATTGCTGTGACCCTATATGGCTTCATTTTAAGGAAAAAATATGAGAAGCTCCAAGTTGCAGACCAGGCTCTATTTTACTCACTGATGAACAACTCCAAGTTGGTCAAAGCTAGCAGTTTTAGCTTTGACAGTCTTTGGAGGCGCTAATGCTATCATTCTGTCTCCTGGGTAAAAATCATAAGATCAGAGACGGTAAATGCATTGCCCTAGATCACACAGCTCAGTATTTGAACTTCTCCCATGTAACTAAACCTTCGAAAGTACTTGAAATGGTTGTACAGAACTTCCTTGCAAAATTGTGCCATAATTGAACCACTACCCCATTGCCAAATATTTAGCAAAATTGGTTCCATTTTAAGGATCCTGTCTAGCTATAACAGCATCGCACAAAAATCTAAATTCCTCCTTATCTCCTTAAGATCGATTTCTAAAAGTACAATCATCCCATCAACCTGGTATTCATAATTGAGTGAGTTTTTGGAAAGCCAAAGCTGCCCTCACTGTTCTGATCTCCTCTGGGATCCCCCAAGCATCCCCCTTCTTGGGCTCCAGTGCCCCAAGTCTCACAGAGGCCTGCAGGCTCTGTTGATGAGAAAGGGGCCCCCCTGTTACCCTGTTGGGGTTCAATGCCACTTGGCTCCCAGAGAGACACGCTCGAGCCGCACAGCACCGGGTCTGCTGAAGCACGGAAATAACGAGCTCAGTGGGAAGACAAAAGTCTTGGAAGAGCTCCACGTCCGCAGCGAGGGTGGGCACTTGAGGAACACTTACTTGATAAGTAGCGATCACTTCTCTGTCCAAGGTCCGTGTCACGGAGACGCTACCCGTGTTCTCATTGATTCTGAAAATTCCTTTAGGCTCTTGATCCACTCCCTTTCCAGTGAGCCGGAACCTGGACCCTTCTGGCCTGTCACTATCGACTACCTGGTCAGAGAAACAGAACGACACTTAAGACTCTGGCTGGAAAACACAGAGAAAGCACATTTTCACCACAATTCTGTGACCAGTCCCCTAACCACAGGTGCCAACACAGAGAGGCCAGATGAAATTAACTAAAACAGCATCACAGAAAATAGCATCACTGCTTAACCCCTTTCATCCTGACATGCAAATCTTTGCAGCTTACAGCTGGGGAAGCTTACCAGCATGGGGGAAGGGGGACGGACAGGTAGGGATAGATCTAGGAGGAAAATCACTCCAGGACATTCAAGACTGGACATTTTTATTGTTACTCTTAGAGAGGTTTTTTTTTTTTTTTTTCCCTGCAAGCAAGACCAAATAGACAATGGGAAAAAAACGAGTGGGCAATCTTGTAGTGGAAGGGCAATGAGCCAAGTTCTAACTATTTACAAGACTCAGTCATCAACAAAGCCAGCTGGACCACTGCTTCTGGGTAGAAGGCATGACGTTCAGGAAGCATCTTACACAAATTTACAGTTAAAAAAAAAAAAGAAAAAGACAAATCCTCACAACCACGCTGGTGGTATGGGGACGCTATCATTCGTACTTAATGGATGAGGCCACTGAAACATGGTGCGAGGAGGCCAGGGTCACAGCGACTGAAGACATGAAGACCCGAGTCAGAACCCACCCTCCGTTTCTATAGGGACATTGCTATGCAACGCTGACACTTCTCCATTTAAGATGATACCCTACAGGTTGTCAGGCTTGATCTGACAATCTGAAGAGAATTCAGATGATAAGACCAGGCAGGGGGCACAGCACACACACAGGCAGCAGACAGGCGAGAGAGCACCCACACAACTCCAGAAACTGGGAGTCATAAAGCATGGTTTGAGTGGGGGGGGGGTAATGAGGAGCAAAACTATGGTGCTTTTTTTTCCCCCCAAACTATGCTTTTTTTTTTTTTTTTTAAATATTGTTTGACGATTCCCAGCTAAAGAGAAAACCAGTATTTGCATGCATTGGTTCTAGAGTTTGCCCAAGGATTCGAGTATATGTAATGTCCCTTTATCTTCAATATCTGTGAACGTGAATTCGAAGGTCACGATTTTTTTCCCCAATGGTAACAATTTAAAGGTCACGAACACAGTAGACATTCAGGAAGAGACCTAAGTGAAAGCTGATACTGATCCAGCTGTAACTAATTTGCAAATGACCAGGGATCTATTGGAAAGAGCACTGTCACCCGTGCCTGGAGGGTGTCCAGGCGACAGCACAGGAAATGGGCCGCCTTCTGGTGGAATCAGCCTTCTTCGGAGACCATTGCTGGGGTCGCCATGCCTGCAATTCCAGCGTCTGCCACGCGGTGGCAGTGGTGCATAAGGCAGCGTGACCCCCCCTCCCCCCACCCCAGGTTCCTCTGCTGTGACCAGTTGCGTCAGAGCCCAACACAGTTCCATAGAGCAATGGTGTTTCTCTTTTTTTTTCTCTCTCTCCTGATTTAAAATTTTACTTAAATACATTGAGAGTTTTGATTAAACACCAATTATCTCTGTTTGCATTTTTAAGATTAACATAAAATATCATCTAAAGCAAGACTAAAAATAAAGCATGTGGTATCCTTTGATGAAAAGAGTTTTTAATCACTGCTTGACTTGATTTAATCCAACTGGCATTCTCCCCATGACCCACTCCCTCCTGCTTGGGAGCTCCACGAGGTCATCAGCCTCAGCATATTGGGATCACCCCCGGATCCCAGTGCCTGGCTTAGGGCCTGGCATATAGCAGGAACCAGTCCCAATATCTGTTTACTATAAAACACCACTGTTCAGACAAACAGAGGCCCTAGTGCTAGCTGGGCCGGCGGTCAGCTCTGGGACCTGCAATATGGCTCTTTGCCTTCGTGGCTCTCCAATGCCTCATCTGTAAAATGAGGACACCACCACTCACGTCCCAGAGTTGTTGAGTTTTAATGAGATAGTGTGTGCAAAGCGCACTTCTTGGCACACAGAAGGGGCTCAATGAATTGTAGCTAAGGATTGCCATCCTGAGAGTAATAATCACGAGAAAAATCACACCAGCACACCTTCATGGTCATTGGGTAATACTGAGACTTGGAGGTATAAAAAAGCATCTTTAACCATAATATTAAAAACGAATCCTTTCTAAGAGAACAAATTTCCTTTTAAAACACAAGACCGGGGTGCCTGGGTGGCTCAGTGGGTTAAAGCCTCTGCCTTCAGCTCAGGTCATGATCCCGGGATCCTGGGATGGAGCCCCGCATCGGGCTCTGTCCAGCAGGGAGCCTGCTTCCTTTCCTCTCTCGCTGCCTGCCTCTTTGCCTACTTGTGATCTCTGTCTGTCAAATAAATAAATAAAATCTTTAAAAACACACACACACACACAAGACCCACAGACATCTCTGGTTTGAGAAGAGAAGTGCTCTGAAACAGGTTTACTGTGGGAAGGGGCCACTGACCCAAATCTGCCTTCTTTGTCGCCTCCCTGTTTACCGTCCCTTCCTCCCCACTTTTACCGCTTAAGCCCAACTGTGGTTAAAACCTCTTCTTCTTGCTCCCCGGAGCACACACAGGTAGGCAGGTTCTCTCCAAAGGCCATATTAAGTCAGGAGACAGTGTGATGGGAAACAAACGTGGGAAATCTACATGAGCTGTGGTGTTCCCATGAGTGGACTTCAGACCCCATCTGTGGACCAGACACAGCTCACCGGTGAAGACCTGACAGGGGAAAGTCTTCCATGCCTGGATCTCGGGTCAGGACCCTTCCCGGCTCAAAAAGGGCTGAGAGTAGAGCACCCCAGACTTTCTGGAAGGCACGCAGTGGGAGATGGTCCCGCAGGCTCTGCTGGGACAAACACAGCCACCCTCCCATTTCTCTGTTTGCCCCTATAGCACTGAATTCTGGACCCAGAAATCCCCCCGGAGCCACCTTTCCTCCTCCCACCAAAGTTAGGTCTGGGTCATTTCCTTGCTCTCAGAGAGACTGAGCCACCCGACCCCACAGAAGCTTCATGCTGCGTGACTCCTCTCTCTCAGTATTTCCATTTGTAAAGGCTTGCCTTTGGACAGATCTACTGACTCTGCCTGCTGGTCCTCAGAACCGTGTCCACTTTGAAGGAGCGCCCACAGCCACACCAAGCATGGCACCCCCAGGCTAATGAGCATGAAGGGGCCACCAGCCCAGGGACGCGTCTCAAGATGTGGTCTCCTGGACCAGCATGGGTATGGCCCTGTTAGAAATGCAAATTCTCAGGCCCCACCCCCCAGGGCTCCTGAATCAGGAACCCTGGGGATGGGGCCTGGCGATATGGGCTTTAACAAGCCCTCTACTAATTCTGATGCACACCCCCGTCTGAGGACCGCTGATTTAGGCAGCTTTTGGTGCCTTCCACACTCCTTATAACTGGCACTGGCTTCCACGGCTACTGTTGGGAGCTTTCTGTGGACAAGAGGCAGGGTCTGTTGGCTACTCCTCTCGAGATCTATTTTAAACTATGACACTACAGGGAGCTCTTTTAAAGACCTGTTTTCTGGAGTATCAGTAAAGCAGAGCTGCCACTTCCCCAAGACTGACATCCCCAACGTGTTCAAACACTCCAAGGTTTGGAGAAACCTCCGAGGGGAAACACGGGGAGCGGGCTGTGTTCCCTGGAAAAGCCAGGAGTCCTGGCTGGCTTTAGATGTAGCAATCACCCTCCATGTCTCCAGCTTCTGGCTCCCTAGGTGGGGCTTCAGAGGGACCTCAGCCCACCCCAGCCTCACTGATCTGGGGAGACGGCAGGTGTGCAATGGCCACAAACCCGAGGAGGCCCTCAGCCACGCATCAGAGCTCCCCTGTGCGGACTTTATTTCCGGACAGCTTTATCCACACTGTGGTCGACTCTGAAAACTACCCTGTGCTACTCCATGCTTCTGGCCCTGGGGGTGGGGTGGGCCCTTGTGGTGTTGTTGTTTAATGTGATGGGACTTAAGAAATCCAGGGCAGCCTTCTGGTCAGAGCAAATCCTGCCGTGAGTCTCCACTCTCCACGCAGCTATGATCGCCCATTATCCCAAGTGCGGCTTCACAATTAGCGTCTCTTTCCTATTAGTCTTTGTTAATTCAGCACTTATTTTCACAGTGGGATTTTTTTTTCCCTCCTTACTTTCTTATCCTCTGAGTTTGAATGGAAAAAAACAGAACATAACATAACAAACGATGAGACCAGCAGCCTGGCCGGGCATGTGAGGAAGCCCACAGGCATCTTGCTGCGTACCTGGGTCAAGGGACTTCCCGGGTGGCCGTGGGGCGGCCAGCACGCCTGCTAACCGGGTGGCCTGGCACAGCTGGGACCCGGGTCCCCTGCACCCACGGAGGGGCAGGAAACACTGAGGCAGTGATCCCTTGATCTGAATCGCAAAGGACAGTCCTGCTGCGTATTTCTTACAGACTAGCAGGCCCCCCTCCTCTGAATCCCCTAAGTCCCGTTCCTGCCTCTGTCCTCTGGCTGGGTGTAGTTTTAAGGTATTCTGCCATGAATTCATACGCATTCATAGAATATACAGCAGTTTTGAATGTTTTTACATGAGTAGGATCCTTCTGTTTAAGTTATCCTACAATTTTTTTTTTCTATTCAATGTGGCTGGGATACAATTTAAAAAGTTTACATGTAAACTTTTGGGGGGAATAATTTTACATTTACCTAAAAGTTGCACAGATGGAACAGAGTTCCCATTTACCTTTCATCCAATTCCCCCAAATGTTAATGTCTTCCCCAGCGTGGTCACAGCTGCGTGACACCGTGCTGGGAACTCACCAACCTCTAGATGTGACGCATTCCGGTTTCTCCAGTTTTCCCACTACCATCCCTCTTCTGATCCAGAATCCAGTCCAGAAGCCCACGTGACCTTCAGTCAGTGTGGTTTTTAATTGTTCACTCTGGTGTCTCTGTGTGGTTCAGAGTTTTCCTTCATTGTACTGATAGCAGTGTTCTCCCCCATGGAAAATGTATTCCATATACAAATAAGACAAGTCACCAAGGTTTGCACACCACGTCTAACGAAGAGCTTCCGCCCCGACCTCCCGTGTCTATGCTTGAACTCAGATCTCTACTAGAGACTCCCGCCTGTTCCTAAGAGCCTAGAACGGTACGCAGGGCAGTGACACTTGCAAACCGAGTAGGTAAATCAATGTGACAGTCACCTCCTCACCGGCCTGCAAGTGTCTGATTTCTTTTTTTCTCATCTCCTGTTCTAACTGCAACCAGAACACCCATTCTAAAATAGAAACACGAATCTCGCTCTGACAGTTCCCAGACTAGAGCTCACCATGGCTCCAGGCCATTCCCAGGGTCAAGTCTCAGGGGCCTTCCGGATGGGTCTGCACCTGATTCTACAATGCTAACTTTGGCTACAACCAACGACAGGCCTTTTGAATTTTGCTGACTTTCTTTGCACCTAGGGCAGCTGGACTCCCGGCCCCCAGCCTGTCTGCTGGAGCCCTGCTCCCCATCCTCCTGGACTCAGCCCCATGGGTCGCCCACTTACTGAAGCTCCTCTTGACCTTCCCTGCCCTGCTCCATGAGGACCCGGCCTCATCCTGGGAGCCTAGCCCTGCTCACCAGTGAGGTCTCCTACAGCAAAGACAGCATATGGCCTCTTTGTTGGTGGTGGTGACTGTTACCTGGGCTATCTATTTCTTTTTTTCTTTAAAATTTCCTGGGTCTGGAACATAGACAATACTTGATTAAAGCTTTGAGTAAAGAAGGGCAACTTTATCTGCATGTTTTTATATGATCCTAAAATGTTCATAAGCCCAAACCCACATATTAAAAATAAGGTCTGTTGTCCTAACGTTTTTTAAGAAAATGTGGTCACTTTACCTGGGCAACATCAAACCCTTTCATTTCTCTTTTTACAAATCCCAAAAGTTAACTTCCTAGGCAATGGTAATGCCTAGGCGTCATGAGGGGACTTAGAGCCCTCCCTGTCCTAATAATCTGCAAATGTCCCCTTGTGTAGAAACCTTGTCTGAGTAGACAGTGTGCTTGCTGGCAAAGCATTTCCAAGACCAATACACTGGGGCTCCTTCCCTGTCATAGCCAACTAAAGTGATGCTTCTAATTCTTCTCTATTTAGAAAATCAGGACACATTTATTTTCAAAAGATAGAAGACTATATGTACACACACACACACACACACACACACACACACACACAATATGATCAAAAGGCTGAACGATTAAAAAATAATTCACTCCCTCCCTGCCCCTCCCCCAAAATCACCGAAGGGAAAAAGTCATGTGTGAACAGTACAGATCTTTGGAGGATGGAGGTTGGGGTATTTTTTCCTTCACTCTTAGAGTATTTTTGGCAATCCCTTTTTTAAACACATGAGAGGAATTGCTGTAGCTTCATGTACACGCTGATTTTGAAGATGTTGCCTGTTCCATGCTAAATAGGAAAAAAACCCCACTGACTGCCTTCTATAGTTATTAGAAGGCCCTTGTTTTATCATTAGCTTGGTTCCCTAAGGTGATCTGTAAGTACTAATTAATTCCCAGCTGTGGTTTAGTCCTTGACATGCCTTTGAACTTGGCTGAGCAGCGGTCTGAGCAGCTGTTAGATCCATGCCCTTCCCTCCCCCTGGTGCTGCTCAACTACCTTCAGCCACTAGGTTATAAATTAATGAGGAGAACTAGGGAAAACCCAAGGCCAAGAGCCCCAATCCCCTGGTGCAGAAACACTGACCCAACGCCCGGGCAACCTATGGAAGGTAGATGATAGCCACAGACCCACCATATACTCTCGTGGTTCTCATTCTAGCTAGGGCTGGCTGTGCCCACCACCTTTGAAGGGTGCCCGTTGTGTCATGGGGGTCACTAAGGTCAAGGGCAGGGTGGTGCCCTTGAGAAGGAACACAAGATGAGTGGATGTCTGAGTCCACTGTCCTTACTCATCACCTATTAGCCCCATCATCACACCAGCTTTGTCCATCTTCTTTTATAACAAAGACATTTAAGATCATGTCTAAGTTCAGCTTGTGCTGAGTTCCAGAGCATTCAGGGTCAACTGGTGGGCAATGTTTTGGCATTACTTTCTGACAGTTTATACTTTTGAGGGTATTTTTTCTAGGCTGTAGAATTTTTTTATGAGACTATTTCTTAATTTATGAGCATTTACAATAGTTTATTTATTTCCAACTTAACGCAATAATGTGGGTTATGAAATTTCTACTTTTGAGGTTTTATAAAAATTATCAGTGGCTACATATGCTATCATCTTTGCTAAATGACCACAGACACAAGGAAAGAGTGAGTTTTCTATAGCACTATTCATGGTAGCCGAGATGTGTTAGCAATACAAGCGTACAACGGTGGATGAGTGGATAAAGCAATGTGGCATAGCCATAAAATGGAGTATTACTCGGTCTTAAAAAGGAAGGGAATTCTGACACATGCTACAATACGGAAGAAACTTGAGGATATTATGCTGAGTGAAATAAACCAGTCGCAAAAAGACAAATGTTGTGTGCCTCCACATGTCTAAATCTGTAATTGGCACAATGCTGTTTTTGCTGCAAGAACTCAGTGTACGTTTGTTAGTAATATACACCAAACTCATACCTCCAGTCCCTTAGCCTCAGGGTTACCTTCTCTCCCATGACTTTTGGAAAGATGTTTCCTTCCTCTAACACCCAGTCTCCCTCCACCTCCTCTTCTTCTATTCAAAACATTTATTGACCATCTATGAGTCCTAGAGTCCTTGCCATCCTCAGGACTCACGCTTGTAGGCAGTCCCTGAAGTCTAGATTACGCAACATCACACATAGGCTGGAAGATGCTAGAGCAGATCAGTGAAAGAGGGTCATTTTTGGAACATTCAGTCATTGTGCCTTTCTTGTCTGGACCCAAAGTCCGTTCACTGCCCATTAGTATCACACTTTTGCACCCTCTATTGTCCAAGGGAATAAGCGAAACATTTTCCTTGACCTTAATTCTTGTTATGCTACTGAAAATTAAGATGGCCCCTGAAATCCCCCGTAAAAACTCTAGATCCTCTATACCTGCAGTCTATTCTATTTATGGGTGACTTACAAGCCTCAGTCGCTGAGGCTGTGTTCTTCTGGCTCCCCTCCTTCCGGGCACATAGTAGGACTGTATTTCCCCAGACATTTGACGTTGATTGTGGCATTACGACTTGCTTTGGCCAATGAAGTACAAGTGAAAGTGACATGTGTCACTTCAACTAATTCTGAGCAAAAGCTTTCGGAGCTATGGTGTGCTTATCTGTGTTCTTTTTTGCCTTCTGCATGTGACCAGCAATTGTCCAAATACTGGTGACTTCATCCACTTAGATCCCAAGGAAAGAATGGTGGTGACGAGGGGCACAGCCTCCACTTGACCCTCAAAGGACCCAGAGCTTAACTAAACCTCTGGTACTTTAATCAACTGAAACTGGGGATTGTTTATCACTACAGCAAAGCCTAACCTATCCCGACTAAAGCACAGTGTTCAGGAGAACGGGGTTGGAAGATAGGCAAGGATGTGTCTGCATCCCAGCTCAGAGCTCATGAGCCATGTGGACTTTTGTAAGCAAAATGGCCTCTCTGAACCTCATCCCCATCCTCTGCAAAATGGGGGCAATAATGCCCATCCTAAAAGGAATATGGTGAGTAAATGATCCAAGAGACATGCAATACTTAAATACATAGACTGTTCAAGAATGCAGCTGTTCTTTTTATAGCTATTAAATGATGATAATGATGGTGAGGAGGAGGAGGAGGAAGAGGACAATGACAGAACTACTTTTTATGGAACATGAACTCTTTGCCATGCTCTATTCTAAACATTCGTTCTATTTAATCCTTACAACAGCTCTATGGAATAGGTACTGACATTAATCTTCACTTTCTAGAGGAGTAAACTGAGTCCCATGCACCTTGGCAAAGTCAAGCTAGGAAACAACTTTGGATTTGAATCCAAGTGTCCAGAGCCCATGGTTTTAAGCCTGAGTCCATATGGCTGACTAAGCAATGTGTGCTGGGTTGAGTGGAAGCAGCCCAGAAGCAGAATCAACAAAGGTTCAGAGCCTGGAGCTGCTGACAATTCTCCAGTCTGGCCTCCTGGTGACATGCCCACCCCATGAGGGCTGAGAGCAGAGATTTTCATCTCAGGCCTTATACCAGTGGCAGAGCCAAGATTAGGGACTTTCAAGTCTCCATTCCCAGATTTATATGTATCCAGTGGGTCAACCATGCTCCCCATACATCAAGTTCCTGGCAGGAATATCTTTACCTTCTAACATCCTCTTAGTTTTGTCATAGTAATGGTGTAATTTGGAGGTTTCTGCATGCATTCTGCCATCTAAGAGGATAATAAATTAATCATGCCCTTGGGCACTGTTGAAATATACACACTTAATCTCTTACCAACTTTCCTTCCTCACCATTGCTCTGTTCCTCTCCCTTCATCACTTCAGATTTTTACAGTTCCCAAAGAAATATTAAACCAAATATTTATGCACTCATCTGAACCACAGTTCAGAGAAAGAAATGTAAAAAAATCAGCATTATGAACCTGGAGCTATTCCTGTTTGGAAGTAATAAACACGAACAATTGAACAATTTCTCCCTGGAAATGCATGTTGGCTGCCTTTTTGCTGAGAGTTTCAACACTTATTCTTATTATTCTTATAATTCAGGACAAATTTTAATATTAACTCTGATGCTTAGAAACACAAGCAGTGTCAAACATAAATAAAATTTCAATCATTCTCAATCAAAAACCTGATACTCTATTCTGCCTTGTGTGTACCTTGTTTAGAAGGACTTCAAAGTTCCTTGTTCCCTGAAGCAGCTACTCTCTCTCTAAATCGGGTCATGCGAGATTAAAATCTTTCAAAGGCCCTCATGCCATCACTTTCAGAGAAAACTCAGGCTCCTTCGGTCATGCATTCAAGGCTCTTTACAAGCCCTCCCTGCCCCTGTGTTCAACCTCATCTGTTGCTGGGTTCACTCATCCTCCCATCCTGTTTGGCTGCCGTATCCCCCAGACTGCCTTGCTTGGGTCTACCCTGTTTCAGCCCTGGGGTTACCCTCTCCCGACCCAGAGGCTCCTATCCAAAACCGGAGCCTGGCCAATCAGATCATCTCTTTGGGAAGCCTGGTATTGGGACAGGGAGAGACTGAGTCAGCTAGCTAAGTAAGTAAGCTAAGTAAGGGCTACAGACTCTGAAAGTCTTATCAGTGTAAAAGCCAAATGTACCATTTTGGGGAGACCCTTTTGGGCCGTAAGTGTGGACCTTGATGAAGAAAATAGTCTACCTGGAAAACAGAAAGAGAGAGCGATGAATGCTTGTGTGTATACTAAACCGGTTAGGTTCAAGCCCTGGATGATGAATTATCCTCTCCAGTATTACTTAATCTTATGCTTATACTTGGTCTCTTAAATTATACTTTCTACCAAAATATCACAGTCCCCTTTCCCAATGGTGTCTAGTAAATGGCTTTAATTCACCAGAATATTACCAAGTATCTCTCTGTATAGCTCATTCCTTCACTGTCCCTGAGTTCTCTAATTACATTCATCTATTCAGTGAGGACTTCTAGGACTATCTTATTAAAAAAAAAAATAGTGGCTTCCCTTCCAACATCATTCTCTATGTTCATTACCCTGTCTTGTTTATCTTCCCAGAGCCCATCATCACCTGACAGACTTGTCTGTTTATAATCTCTATTTACCATTAAAATATAGGCTCCATGTTATCAGGGACTATTCTTTCGTTCATGGCTGTGAACAGTGCAGGGTGCATAGGAGACACTTAACTATTTTGTAATAAATAAAGAGGCTATATACATAGAAACTGAAATGAGAGACCACGTTATCAGAAAGGAAAGGAAGTAAATGCACAAATCAATGAGCTTCCATAGCTATCTTGATTTCAAAATGGCTTATCAATTTCTGATAAGGACCATCTTTGCATCTTGGGCTTGAGTTATGAGGGGTACTCTGGTATGCTCCCAAGAGAGTCATTTTGAGTGGCCTGCCCTAAATTAAATGATCCCAGTGAAAGACACATTTTTTCAGAGTAGAGTGGTGTGCTCCCTGAAGATTAATAGGGAGCTGGATGCATTGGGATCAACTTGGGTAAACATCTTTCTAAAAATATGGTTCTTCTCAGGGAAGCCCAGCAAGAGAGGATCATACAAATTATGAGTAAATAAAGACTTTGGTGATGAGTTTCAAAAGATGCACAATAAAAGGAAGGCTCTTGGTGGGGTGTGTGTGTGTGGGTTTCGTTCCTCTCAAGATATGCCAACCAACCCTTTAAAACAGCCATGGATAAACACAATTGCCCAGTAACGGCCTTATAGTAGGTGATTACTCCATAACAGGTCATGTTGTATGGTGAGTTATGTGAGGTAGGGACCCTGGAGGAAAGCATGTATTTGAGGGAGAAGCAAGGTGGTCTGTTCTTTCTTTCTTTTCTTTTTTTAAAGATATATTCATTCATTTGAGAGAGAGAGAGAGTGTGTGTGCAAGTGGGGGGAGGGGCAGAGGGAGAGAGAGGGGGAGACTCCTAAGTGGGTCCCATGCTCAGTGTGGAGCCTAATGTTGGGCCCCGTCCCAGGACCCTGAGACCATGACCTGAGCCAAAATCAGGAGTCAGACGCTTAACAAACTGAGCCCCCCAGACCCCCAGTGTGGTCTGTTCTATGTAAGATTAAGACAGTGAGATCCCAAAAGTGATTAGAAACATAGAAAGGGGGGCAGGAGGCATAGTTCTGGGCATCACCTAAAGACCCGCTGAAGAGGAAATCGGCTTAGTCTTGCTGCTTGAGGAAGGTCAATGAAGACAAGTTGCTGAACGGACAGATTTCAATTTAAGAGGAACATTCTGAGGTTGGAGAGCAGTAGCTGATGGCATCGGCTGTCTTGTGCCGGAGGAGCCTGTCACTGTGGTGTCCAGGCTCGCACCCCCCTCTGGTACAGGTGCTGTGCAGGTGACCAGTATCAGATCGACTCTGAGGCTGTTTCTCACTCTTTGCTGTGAGGGTCCCTTGAGTCTGAAGCTTGGGGCAGCCCTGAACGGGTGTGGATCAGCGCTGCATGAGGCCAGTGAGGACGGAGGCACCGCCCAGGGATCTCTGTTCAGACCCAGCTCAGCCACTCTTGACCCACTGGAGGCAAGGGTTCTCCTCTGTCCCCCAGACTCCGTATCTCTGGGAGCCAAGCAATATCCGCCACTCTTGCCTCAGCAGTGTAGCGGTTTAGAAAATGTTTTCAGGTCAGCTTATACTCTGGCTCTCATTTGTCCTTGGGTTTGACCTTGAGGGAACCTTTTACCCCTGTGAACATCTGTTTCTTCTTCAGTTCAGTGGGGATGAGAGCTCCGAGCTCCTGAGGTCCTGAGGTCCTAGTGAGCTCCGGGTACTGTGGCTTGCACACAGGTGGCACTCCACAAATACTAACAACTACATCTGAGCGTATCCAAACACAGCAACATGTCAATATCAGGAAGAGTAATTTTATAATTAGGAGGATTTTTTAAAGCCCTCGAGCTGCATCCTAGATAATAACGGCTTTCACTGAGGTCTTATAAATGTCGGGCACCAAGCTAAAGCTTTACGTAACTTTTGCCAGGTAGTTAGTGTTATTTCTATTGCTCTATTGCAGAGGTAGGGAAAGTGAGAGTCAGGAGAGTGAAGTCATTTGTCCAACTGTGTTACACAGCTAGTTCTGGGGGCAGAGCCAGACATGGAGACCTCAGAGACCAGGTGAGTCGATCCAAAGCTGCACATGCTGGTGTGATGCCAACTCCTGGCTGCACAATTCCTCACCGGTAGACCAGATGCCTCCTCAAGGAGCAGGGCTGGGGGTTTCAAGGCTTTTGCTGAATTAGGAAGGGGATAGCTGGGTCTTCTTCACAGGGCTTCTGTTGAGCACACAAGTGTGCTCAGACCCCAAGCTCACACGACACAGTGGGTGCTCACTCTTACAGGGCCCAGGGCCTCAGCCCATATGTGCGGATACACATGCTATGCAGTGGAAATGAATGCATGCACAGTCCTGGAGCTTTCTGACTCGAAGCCAAACAAATTTACACAGGCTCATTTGTCAGCTGCCTAACCCCCCTCCCTCCCAGTCTAGCTCATTCCGCCTCCCAAGTTCCTTAGTTGTTATAAGCTTATCACAGAAGTAAATCAAAATGTTCTCAAGAGGAGAAGAAAAGATAAAAGCAAAAAATGCAACATCCCCAAGAGAGGAATATTTTTTATAGTTCCACAACTCTAGCAATTCTGTCTTTAAAAAAAATCCATTATTTAATTTTAGTACCATGGAGGTGCTAGGGATGAATAATGGCTCCTCTTCTACCTTCTAGTATTTCTAAAATATTAATACTGGTTGGATACCTTTCTCCTAAGGGGAAGTAGGACTTGAATCTTTTATAGGCTCCTGAGCCCTGTTCCCATCCTATGAATTTATTCGATTATTACCAATCATATGCTCTGGGTTCTTCAAATTACGTGTGCACCAAAGGATGGGGGCTACCCGGTGAGGCGGGGAGGGTGAAATACGTGGCTAAATAATCGCTTTCTCAATATTTTCTTTGTCTATATCTCTGCTCTTTTATTATCTATCAGGCTGCACCTTCTGTCTCTACACTGGACTTGGGCTGTGAATCACAAATGGAAGCCACAACAAGGCATCCTACTTACTAGCCTCGGGGGCAGACTGTCCCTCACGGCTAACAATGGTTCGTGCATCATTAGCGGCAAACTGTTAAGTTTTGAGCACTGAGTCCAACCGATCTCTTCTCACAGGTCATAATGCCGAGTGTCTGTGTGTGTAGTGTGTGTACGTGTGCACGCTCTCCCTTTACACTTGGGTGGCAGGCGAAGAAGGAAGGAGGAGATGGTTTCAGAATAAGCTAGAATAGGACTGTAAGTTGTTGCAGTTGGCAATGAAGGTTTTTTTTTTTTTTTTTTTTAAATAAAAAATCAGGGGGTACTTTTATCCCCTCTACAAAACTGACAGCATGTACACTAGGTGAAATCCGGGAAAACAAACTGAAGTAGATGCTAGAGGAACAATGTGCTCTATGTCTCAGCAGGTTGCTGGATGTTGTAACTATTTTAAGATATTGATGACTTCCCTTCAGTCTTTAAAAAAAAATTATTCATTTATTTTTAGAGTGATAGAGAGAGAGAGAGAGCAAGTAGGGGAAGGGGCAGAGAGTGAGAGAAAGAATCTCCAGCAGACTCCCCAATGGGCATGGAACCTGATGCAGGATCATGACCTGAGCTGAATCAAGAGTTGGAACACTTAAGCAACCAGGCCACCATGTTCCCCTTTCCTCGTCTTTTAAATGCATACCACCACCTAAATATGTTTGTAATTTTTTTTTATCTTGAGATAATCATAGAGTCACATGCAGTTACAAGAAATTCCTTTTACCCAGTTTCCCCCAGTGCCGCCATTTTGTAAAACTGTAGTACAATATGATAGCTGGGATATTGACATTGGTGCAATCCATGGATTCTGTTCAGATTTCCCCAGTTTTACTTGTACGCATTTGTGTGTGTGCGCGTATCTTGTTCTATGCAATGTTGTCACACGTATAGGCTGAATTTACCACCACCATCGAGCTACTCAACAGTTCCGTCATCACAATGACCCCTGTTATCATTTTATAACCATTCCCTCCTCTCTCCAATATACCACCCTTCCCCCACATCGCTAGACCCTGGCAACCACTCACGTGTTCTCCATTACCATAATTCTCTCATTGAGAAAACGCCACATAAATGAAATGATACAGTATGTAGCCTTTGGGATTGGCTTCTTTTCCACTCAGCATAATTTCCTGGAGATTCTTCCAAGTTGTGTCTCAAGAATTCATTCATTTTGTTGCTGAGCAGAATTCCCTGGTATGGATGTTCTGTTGAAGGCCATCTGGGTTGTTTCTCGTTTTTGGCAATTACAGATAAAGCTGCTATGAATATGTAAATACAGGTTTTTGGGTGGACATGGCTTTCATTTCTCTGGGATACATGTCCGGAAATGCAATTATTGTGTCTTGGGGCAACTGCACCCTTAGTTTTACAAGAAATTGCCAGACTGGTTTCCAGCATTGTTGTAGCATTCAGCACCCCACCAAGAAGTCTCTGAGCGATGCGGTTTCCCATGTCCTCATCAGCATTGACTGTAGTGACTCTGCTTATTTTTTTTTTTTTAACCATCTTAATAGATGTGCACTGATAGCTTTGTGGTTTTAATTTGCATTTCCCTCATGGGTGTTGAGGTTAAACATCTTTTCATGTGCTCACTTGCCATCCATATCCTCTTTGGTGGAATGTCTGTTCATGTCTTTTGCCCATTTTTTAGTAAGGTTGACTGGGGATTTCTGCTGCTGAATTTTGAGAGTTTTTCCCATTCTGCACATATGAATCCTTTGTCCGATACACAGTTTATCAGTGTCTCTTCCCAATTTGTAGCTTGTCTTTTCATCTTTTTTTTTTTTTAAGATTTTATTTATTTATTTGACAGAGAGAAAGATCATGAGTAGGCAGAGAGGCAGGCAGAGAGAGAGGGGGAAAAAGGCTCCCTGCTGAGCAGAGATTCCCAATACAGGGCTCCATCCCAGGACCCTGAGACCATGACCTGAGCTGAAGCAGAGTGCTTAACCCACTGAACCACCCAGGCAACCCCTTTTTCATCCTTTTTCTCGATTAAAAGTTTAAGTTTTGATAAGGCTCACCTAATCAAAATTTCCTTTTAGGAATCTCACCTTTTCTGTTGAGTCTAAGAACTCTTTGACTGGCCTTGAATCCCTCAGAGCTTTCTCCCATTTGTTCCTAAATGCTTCATGGTTCCACAGTTTACACTTACATCGACAATGCATTTTGAGCTAACCTTTGTATAAGGTATAAGGTTCAAGTTCAGGTTCACTTTTGATTACAGACGTGCAAATGCTCCTGCACTATCCGTGGGAGGACCTAACCCTCCTCCATGGAATCGCTTTTGTCTCTCTCTTGAGAATCAGTTGAGCATATTAGTGTGGAGCTATTTCCAGGTTTTTTATTCTCTCCCACTGATCTACCCGTCTTCCTCTGCTGCACCACACTGTCTTGACTACTGCAGCTATCTGGTCTTCACATCAGGCAGAGTGATTTCCCCCCACCCTGCCTTAATAATCCTTCTTCTTCAAGACTGTTAAGCTATCCTGGGGCCTGTGTCTTTCCACATAAATTTTACAGTAAGCTTGTCTATGCCTACAGAAAACCTTGCAGGGATTTTGATAAGAGTTGCCTTAAAACATCAATCCATCAATCCATCTATCTGTCTAACCATATTCACATATATCATGAGCCTTTTCCTTATTATCACTAGCTCCCTACTAATGGCCACCCAATATTTTATAGTAGATATGCCATCATTTACCCACCTCGGAAATAATGGATGCTTGACTCTTCTAAGTAAGGAATACTGTGAACAAAGCTAGCAACTACATCTTTCTCTAAAAACAGACTATGCGTTTGGATTATTTCCTTTGGATAGACTCCCAAAGGTGGGATTGCTCCAACAAGGAGAAAGAATGCTCATACAGTTATTTCTACTTGGATATTCCTTCACACGTTTTCACCCATATGTGGAAAGTATTACCATTAGCTTTAAAATTCCATTTTGTTAGGGATTTGAACATCAAAGAGGGAGAGAGAGATGGTCATCAATGAAGAAAAAACAGATTGTGGGACAGCGAGTAACACAGCAACCACGCCTCCTGAAATCACGATGACTGCAATCCCTGATTGGCGGACTCTGGCCCGACTCCCCCCAGAGTGTTGCCCCCCACCTGCTCTTGGCTACTCCTTCCAACTCTCCGGTGAAGGCAGGTAAGTAAGATCAATTCCTATTTCATCTACTCTAGGATAGCTATTTGCTGCTAAAACTTTCTTTTTGTTTTAATTCTCTTTTCATCCTAAAGAAAAAGGATTTAGTTAAATCATCTTATTTTCACCCAAGAAAGGGAGACGGACAAACTGGCCAGCTCAATCCATCTCTTTGTTGTTTGGCCATGAAAACGTCTGTTATAGGAGATGGTCCTGAATGGGAGGTGAGCAATGCGTGCCCGTCAGAGTGATCAATGACAGTTTGGGAGGGCTGACACGATTCCTTTTATGTTTCCATCCTTCGTAATTGGCTGTTCTCCTTTTTCTTTAGTGGAAGTAGAGGACCCATGGAACGATAGGAAAACAATGTGGTTTTCCTTTCTATGCAGTCATTTTGCTCTTAAAACTATTCTGGATCTTCACTGCGAAGAGCAAGTGTGGTCATCCTTGAATTTTGAGTCCTAAAAGCCAAGACTCCTCTGAGAACTCAGGATAGAGGTGACCTCTGTGGCCATGTTGGGGTGCACTTGAATCTGGCAGGGGCTACAGCCAGAAAAAAGGAAAGTCCAGGGCCTCCTGGGCCTTGCCAACATTATGTTATTTAAAAAAAAAAAAAAAAAAACTGATCTAACTGATCTTCACATTGTCAGATGTCGGGATCAGGTATCCTGGAGGACTGTAAGGTGGAGAATCATAAAAACTATAAATGCTGAGATGCAGAAAAAATAGTCCTTGTATGAATGACTGTGTTTTCTTTCTTTCTCCCCCCCCCCCTTTTTTTTAAAGCAGGGAGAGAAAGAGGGGGAGGGAGAGAGAGAATCTTAAGCAGGCTATGTACCTAAAGCAGAGCCCAAATCAAGACTCGATCGCATAGTCCCAAGATCATGACCTGAGCCAAAGTCAAGAGTCTGATGCTTAATCAACTGAGCCACCCAGGCACCCCTGAATGACAGCATTTCTAATGGAAATACATGATTCTTTTAGATTCTCCCTCCCCATCTTATGGGAACAAAGGTCAAATCAGAGAGAGATTGATATTAGTTAAGTGTCTGCTTTGGGACAGACAACTTGCTAGGGGCTTCTCTTGTATTATTGTAGTATTTTCTTACTCTAAAGAGGCATTGTTAGCTCCATCTCACAGAGGAGGAAGTTGAACACTACGCAGCTGGACTGAATTTTCCAAGAAGTGTCAAGCAAAGCAAGGCTGGTCTGGTGCCCGGTTGACTTCTGTTTCTACCACCCTTTAGTGAGGACGGGGAGCAAGACAGAAAAGGAGCCAGGATTTAAGTTAGAAGCAGACACAGCAATGAAGCAATCAAGTGCCAAAGGGAGGCACCCTGAAGCTCTCTGTTTGCTTGTTTTGTTTTTCATTTTTGTTACTATCAGGGAAGCGCTCTGTTTTTGAATGACACTCTTCCACAAATGAATGGAGTGTGGAGATTGTGGGAGAAGGTCTCTGGGAGACCCTGTGTGCTTCCACTGGGAACGCATTCTCATACCCTCCATCCCTAGAGGCTCCAAAAGGTAGAACTCTCCCACCCCGCAATGCGGAGGAAGAGAATACCGACAATCCTTGTCCTGTGCCCATGTGCGGGGTTCAGAGAGCACAGCTAGCAATGTAGAGCTGGGGGGGGCGGTTCAAGTTCTCGCTCAGCCTTGTAATGACATGTGTGTCAGAGACTACAAGTGTCTCTAACCCTCGGCTCCTTCCACTGTAAAATGGGGATTATACCCACTGGGATGGTTGTTTAAATATTAAAACAGAGATAAGGTAGGCAAAGAGATGGCATGTGGGATGCGTCAGAATCATCTGTTAGCAAGGTAGCTACTACCAAGAACACCCTGACAGCTTTCCTTCGAGCATAACTTCCACATTTCCCTGAACGCTGGCAATAGTCCAGGTCACAGCGGCTCCTGTCTAGGCAGAAACACTCAGCTCACCAAGAGTCAGGCAGCTAGGTATGTGCCTCCTGACACCAATACTCTGCTTATATCCCCCACGGAAGCCTCCATCTTGGCCAACTATCCCACCAAAAAATACACAGTTTCAGTGTTCTTTTAAACGATAATTTCTGTGCTTTGGTTGTAAAGGCACGTGCACCATTTAAACCCTGCAGGGAGAATCAGACCTCTCCTTGGATGCACCGTTTCGTCTGTGTCTCCCGCAGTTCTCAGCCTAACCACACTGACTGGGCGCTTGTCGGGGCAACACTGCACTGGCCTATGCATTTTGGGTCAACTAGAGACCAAAGTCTTCTCGACTTTCCAAGACTCCGCCACGGGGCCGGCTCAGGTGACACACCGCACACATACCCACGCAGCCCCCCACATTTCCAGCTCCCTGGGAAAGACCGCGACACGGAACAGCCAAATCTGAGTCCGGGCAATTAGCCGCGGGAACTCGGCTCCTTCGACTGCCCTCGTTCACATTCCTTCTTCGGCACTGGCTCTGGGGAAATTACTTTTCTCAGAGCGTGATGTTCTTTTTTTATGGGGAGAGAGTTAGAATCCCGCAAAGCACCATAAGGAAGATCTCATCTTGTGATAATAGCCAGCAATGTCAAAAAAGCACCGGGATCATTTCGAGCAATTCTTCCAACGGCCACAGCTCCCAACAGCTCCGGGAAGAAGACCCTGTGTTCCCCTTCTCCCCCACATTCTGCACAGACACGAACCCCCCGCACCAGCCCGACATGTACTGCACACCGGGCAGTTACCTGCTGAGTACCGCGAGCCCGCACAGGCGAAGGACGAGCGCGGGGACACCCAGGACGCCAACGCTCCTCCCTGCAGTTTCGGTTCCAAGGGTTTGGAGCCCGGGGAAGCCTTCCCACCTGAGCGCTGCGCCAGGTGCGGCCAGTAACTCAACCAGGGAGGATGGGGGTGGGGCTTGGAGCTTCTGGTGCCTTCCCCAGCCCTTTTGACCTTCATCTTAATCCATATGCTTTTCTCTCTCTCTCTCTTTTTAAAGATTTCAGAGGGAGGGGCGCCTGGGTGGCTCGGTGGGTTAATCCTCTGCCTTCAGCTCTGGTCATGATCACGGGGTCCTGGGATCGAGCCCCGCATCAGGCTCTCTGCTCAGCAGGGAGTCCCCCCCGCCCCCGCCTGCCTCTCTGCCTACTTGTGATCTCTCTCTGTCAAATAAATAAATAAAATTAAAAAAAAAAAAGATTTCAGAGAGAAAGAGAGTAAGCACGAGCACACGTGTGAGTGGGGGAGGGAGAGGAGAGAGAGAGAGAGAGAAGCAGACCCCCTGTTGAGCACAGAGCCCACCATGGGGCTCAATCTCATGACCCTAAGATCACGACCTGAGCTGAAATCAAGAGCAGAGGTTTAGCTGACGGCGCCACCCAGGAGCCCCGCCTTTCCATGTCTTTTTATCATCACATAAACTCTATGAAGCAGGTGGCTTTATCATCCCCATTTTACAGAATGGGGACCTGAGTCACAGAGCATTTAAGAATTTTGACCAAGTTCCCCTAAGATTGCACCAGCATCAGCCTAGAGGAAATGCGAGCACCTCTGATTTATTACAAGATGATGCCCCAGGGGCGCTGAACACTGAGAATGTCTAATCTCATGCAACCCTCCCCAAACCCTTGTGGGTAGATTTTTACTCTCTCCATATTACAGGTATTACAGGCAAAATAGTGAGGCTTGGGCAGGGTAGCAAACCTTCCCCGAGGATCACTTAAGCTTTTCTGCCCTTTGAACCTTTGCTCTGAATCACTACATTAAGCAATCAGATCGATAATTTGCAAAGAGATTAACCAAATAAGAACATTCCCACCCCAAACCCGCCCTTTAGGTGACCAAAATGAGCAGACTGAGAAATGGTCAGGGCCGCTGTTTGGGCCAACTTAGTAATTATGTAGTAACAAAGGGGATTCAATCAATTGCTTAGCAATTAGCCATTATGAGAAGATGGGGGAAAAATCCAATTGACTGGTAGAGCAGGAAGCATTTTAAATGTCACCACAGTAAGAGAAATATTTGCAGATTTGTCTTCATAATGGTTAACTAATTGCTATCTTCAAATTTTATTGCCTCGGAAAAATAATTCATGAGACAGAGTAGTAACACTTGGGGCTCTTTCTCCTTTGTCTTAGTTAGCAGCAAAGGGAGGCATGCAAATAGATCAATCCCTATAATCTAAGAAGACCCCCTCCTAAGGAACAGCCTCCTTGAGGCACGGTCAATGTTTTAGTCATCGCTTTATCATCTCTATGTACCCGGTACAATGTGGGGACCTATAGTAGGTGCTCAAGACCTGGTGGATGAATTGAATTAAAGTTGAACAGAAGTGCTGGGGTCTGTACCCCCAATACTGAGTTTCCCTCAAGTGCAGTTCTAGAGCTGTAACACAGTTCTAACTGTAGGGAAGGTTGGTGGTTGTAGATTACCCCAAGGGGCTCCCCAGCCCCTTCCCATATCAGCTCTCTCGCACTTGCCCCACGACAGTTGGCTAATACCACAACACTGTGCCATGACATCATCCACCCCCACCCACAAAGGGAAGTGCTTCTGGCCTAACTGAACCTGTTTCTCTGGTCTTAGAGGGCCTCATTAATGGGCATTTGCCCAATGTTGAATCAAATGTTATTCTCTCCAGGCTTTCCTTCGAGAACTTTTGGGGTTTGGGGAGGCTTTTTGCCTTTGGTGATGATACTAGGAGACTCTTTGTGCTGTTGGGAGAAAGACTCTCTCTACAGAAGGAGAGGATGAGGCTACCACACAAAGGGAGAGCAGAAAGAACAATCCTTTGATTATGGGACCCAGTTGGTCTAAAGCCATATGCACCCTTGAATTTCCTGGGTATGGGGGTCAGCAAATACCCTTTTGCCCCTTTTGCTTCAGCTCTCTGGGTGAGTTTCTGTCACACACGACCTCCCAGTCCTGAGGAACAGAATCCCTTCCCAGCTACTGCTATACTTCTGCTCCAGGCTGTTAGTTTTGGAGCAACCAAAAAAAGGAAGAGCCAGAGGTTGAAAACAGAATTTGGAGAAGTGTCTGTTCATGGCTTCTGCCCATTTTTTTAAGTGATTATCTGTTTTTTGTGTGTGTGTGTTGAGTGTGAGGATCTCTTTATAAATATCGGATATCCAGCCCTTTGTCTGTACTGTCATTTACGAATATCTTCTCCCATTCCGTGGGTTGCCTCTTTGTTTTTTTGACTGTTTCCTTTGCTGTGCAGAAGCTTTTGATCTTGATGAAGTCCCAAAAATTCATATTTGCTTTTGTTTCCTTTGCCTTTGGAGATGTGTCTTGAAAGAACTTGCTGTGGAAGAGGTTACTGCCTACGTTCTTCTCTAGGATTTTGATAGATTCCTGCCTCACATTGAGGTCTTTAATCCATTTCGAGTTTATCTTTGTGTATGGTGGGAATGCATGTTGGTGCAGCCACTTTGGAAAACAGTGTGGAGATTCCTTAAGAAGTTAAAAATAGTGCTACCCTATGACCCTACAATTTGCACTACTGGGTATTTACCACAAAGATACAGATGTAGTGAAAAGAAGGGCCATCCATACCACAATGTTCATAGGAGCAATGGCCACAGTTGCCAAACTGTGGAAAGAGCCAAGATGCCCTTCAACAGATGAATGTATAAAGAAGATGTGGCCCATATACACTATGGAGTGTGATGCCTCCATCAGAAAGGATGAATACCCAACTTTTGTATCAACATGGATGGGACTGGAAGAGATTATGCTGAGTGAAATAAGTCAAGCAGAGAAAGTCAGTTATCATATGGTTTCACTTACTTGTGGAGCAAAAGGAGTAACACGGAGGACACTGGAGGTTGGAAAGGAGAAGGGAGTTGGGAGAAATTGGAGGGGGAGATGAACCATGAGAGACTGTGGACTCTGAGAAACAATCTGAGGGTTTTGGAGGGAAGGAGGGTGGGAAGTTGGGTGAGCCTAGTGGTGGGTACTAAGGAGGGCGCGTATTGTATGGAGCACTTGGTGTGCTGCATAAACAATGAATCTTGGAACACTGAAGAAATAAAATAAATTAAATAAAAAAAGAAAATAGAATTTGAAAATAGACTATAGAGGAGGGTTCAAACTTTGAGAATAAGACTTGGGTAACTCCCAGGGAAGCTGGGTGCAAAGCAGTCCTGCTCAGGAGAGATCCTGCAGGAGGGGCTGGAGGTACGGGCTTGCAGCTTGGCATCTGGGGACCAGAAGGACACAGGAGGCCAGAAACTACGGAGTCCAAAAGTCAGAAAGGGCCCCCAGATTTGGTTGGGACATGTACACACACACACACACACACACACACACACATTCACACACAACACAAGTTTTCATGTTATCTGTCATGAAACAACAACAAAAATGACTTAATTTTGTTGAAACAGAGAATTATGTTCCTTCTTAAAGATTCTATCAAACAAAGCTAATGAGAATGAAAAATGCATCCTCCTATATTACTGATGCAAGATGGGTAAATGTCAGTGAGCTTCAATGAGATTCCATCCCTAGAGCAGAAGTTAAAAATACAGCTTCACCAATGGCCTTGTCCAAACTTCCTGGCACTCAAGGTCTTGGTCAGCTGTGTGCAAACCCATTCTGACAAACAAGGGAAAGAAAAGACGGTAGCACATCAGGCAGTCGAAGAAGGCCCTGTAAACTATAATAATTGCTTATAAAATTTTATAGTTGGTCATTAATCTTAACCACCTCAATTTCTAAAAAGAAAGATTCACACTCTTTTTAAATAGACAAAATTGGAGTTTATGGGAAATTTAATAATATTCATGCTGATGCAGTAAGAAATTCCCTAAGTCTTAAATTTGTTCCAGACTTTGGAGAGGAGGCAGCCTGCTGTAGCCGCCAGAGGACAGGACTGAGAGTCTGACCTGACAACAGGCCTGCCAGCAGGTCCCAGAATCTCTCTGAGCTACAGTTTCCTTATCTAGGAGATGGCGGTGGTTTCCTCTTCTTTGAAAAACCACAAGGATAGAAAAGAAGGCAGTAAAGTTCACAGAGGTGTGTGGCCCGGCATACGGGCAGTGGCCCTCCATGAAAGAGCTATAAGCATCCCTCCAGAACATTTTCCAAGCATCAAGATTCTGACATGATCACCCCTCTCCCCTTCCACCAGTGCAGCTCTGGGCCGAGCCCCTATAACTTGCAGAAGCTGAATGACTGCTATGCCCCCTGACCTATGCCTTCCCTCTCCCCCCACGGTGGTCTAGTCTCTGTCCACCAGCCAGAGATTCTGGAAAGACACAATGAATATGAAAACCCTCCCAGGTATGGTTTTCTCTCTCAGCTAGAATAAAAGTCCAAGTCCTTCTGGTGACCTACAAGGCTTCCATGATGAGGTCATACCTCTTCTCCTGCCCCACATCCCCTTGCCTCTCTCTGTTCCAGTCCCCATATCAGCTAACCTGCTGTTTGCAGAACATTCCACGCTCCCACCCCAGGCTTTTCCTCCCCTTTGTCCCTCTATCTAGGACGCTTGCCCCTGAGGTAGATGTGGGTTTGCACTTCCGCCATCAGGTGTTACCCCTGAAAAGGCTTTTAAGCTGCAACCTGTACCCCATCTCTAGCCTTTGCTTCCCTACACCCCCTGTCAAGGCCTAGCTGATGAGATCCCAAGACACATGCCTGTGATTAATTTCTTCTCCAGGTGACATGTCTCTTCTGGATGTACGCTGGCTTTTTTTTTTTTTTTAATCAACTATGACCTGAATCAAGAAAATTGATCTTCTTAAAAGAAAGATTCCTCAATATTATTTAACTGAAGAGAGAAACTCGACAATGGCGACCACAACAAAACACAGAACAGGAGAAGCTGAAACTCAGGAGGGAGATCCTAAGTCTGTCCTAAGACATCCAACAACTACAAGGCCTTTCAAAGGAAGACAATCCATCTTAAAAGCACTAATTTTGCAACTAAAATGCTTTTAACGGTTCTAAGGTATAATTTCCTTTCTTCCACAAGACAGTGCAGGAACAAAAGGGGGATGATAATTGGTTTCCAGACGCATTCCATGGAGAAGCCGGGGAGACTCTCAGGGTGCACATGGCGGAAGATGGCAGGGGATCAGGGAGAATGTGTCAGATGCACGAATCAGGCCATGGGCGCTGGGGAGAAAGGAGGACCTGGACGTTCTGAGCTGTTGCCATTTATGATCCTGTTCCTGGTGATTAAACCGAACAACTGTGCCTGCTTATTTTATTGATTATTCCTGTTCTTGTTATGATAACCTGAAAGACATTTCCAGAAATAGGCCAGGTCAATGCACAAGTGGAAGACACAGAATTAACGTGACAGCTTAAAGGACACAGGGGGGTATATATCGTCTTCAGGATGATTCTTTAGCTGAAGGGAAGTTGTTCAAAAACCCTTCAGAGACCTAAAACCACCTGCAGAATTTAAAATTCTCCAGAAAAAACAGGGGGCAGCATCAAACGTGAGAAATCGATCCTGAGGTCTTTCCCCTTTATTTGCTTTCAAATCTTTGAAAAGGAGTGTTTGGGCACGTGGTTGCCGATTTCGACAACAACCCAGAAGCTAACTGAGAGGTTACTATGTACCAGGCGACGGGTAAAGTGTTTCATGTTCATTCCTTCTCTTCTCAGACCAAGCCCCTGAGTCACTACTCTTTTTGTTTTGTTTCCCATTAAGAATTGGATAGAGGCTTCTCAATGTGCTCAAGGAAGGTCACATAGTTCGTAGTTCAAGAAAAAAGGGTGAATGTAGTATTGTAAAGAGTGCATGCTTGGGAGCTAGGAGCCAGGCTGCCAGAGTCCAGATCTCAGCCCCTCTGCCGCCAGCTGCGGAATCTCTAGGATTCTGGGTCTCGGTACTATTACCTGTAAAATGGGGGAAATGATAGTATCCATCTCACGAGGTCATTGGGAGGAGATGGAAAGATGGATACGTGCCAGCTACACATATATGTGCAGACATAGATACATAAAATACACATGTAGAGTGCTCAGACATCACACATACCAAAAGAGTTAATCATCTGTAGAGTATGGGGCGAATGCGTAAGTGTCAAGTGTGATTACCATGACCATCAACAACCACTGTCTTTGCATTTACACTCAACCCTTGACGTCTGCGACTACCTCCCCTCTCGATGTCCTCCCTTCACATTAATAGGGTGCTTCTTTTGGCTTCAGGATCACAGAGGGAGCGCAGTCCCACAGAAAGAAAAGGAGTCAACAGTTAATTTTTTTTTTTTTTAAGGGTTAAAGGAAAGGCCCGTTACTAGACTCAACAGACAGAGAAATGAAACCGCTGTGGTGACAGTTTGGCTCTCATGAGCCAAGCGATTATTTAATGTAAAAAGATACTCGAGCCCAGGTTTGGAAAGAGCTGTTCATTTTTCTGACCCTTTAAAATTTTCCCGATGGGCTTAACCCTGGAGGCTATGGGGATGCTGACCCATGCTTGGCAAATACCTTGCCTCTTGGATTTCTGTCCCCTCTCCCCAATCCGTGACTTGGCTTGAGTGCCGATGTTCAAACTGAGAAAGTTTCACCCCTGACTTTTTGGGTTGGGGAGGTTCCTGGCTGAGAGGTCTAACTAGATTTGACTCTGCCTCCATCCTTCTTCCTTCCTACCTTCCTTCCAGTCCAAACCAATTCACCTGTAGCTGCCTTACCTATGGGATCTTTGGATAGGATTTTTTTTGAAGAGTAGATGTCGACACTCAGAAAACTTTGACAACTACTGGTTTAGATCCCTTCCAGTTCTGACACCGTGATGCTCTAAGATCAGACAACTGGCTTCCGACATGTCCAAGCCTTCTACACAAGGTGCCTCTTTGGACAGCAGAGACAGGCGCTGTCCTATTGCGGGAGGGACACTGAGACTAGGGAGGCTGGCCTGAATACACACTGATTTTTGAAAGAAACAGAGAATTCTTATATTCATATTCTAAATCACGTGGCTAAAAACACCCCAAGAAAAGTTGAGTTTAATTCCACCAGTTGAAGCTATAGTAATACTACTGGATTTTTCTAAAGGACTTGGTGTGTACCCAATTCCCATGTGTAGCGTATAACTCACAGATTTAATTATAGATCTTCCTCAGTCACTAGTTCCCTGGGAAATAAATCCATGGCTCATGTCTTGTGCATGGAAGGTCATAGCAAGAAGATAAATATTTTCTGCATTTTGAAACTTTATCTAGAGGTCACAGGTCTGCAACTCAGCAGATGAGAGCTCTTCAGACAATAGCCAAAAGCTGCTATGTTTGACTAATATCAACGACACTTAAAACCTTTTGTGTTTATCTCAAATAAGGCACTTCCCACTTAAACGATTGAAAATTTTCGCTATATCTCTTTTCCTTTTTTTAAGGCTGAAATACAAATAAGATGAGAAGTTTCCCTAAATGTTTCCTCCTGCTCGGTTAAGATAAAAGTTATGTTTGTAATAAAAAGAAAGGGAGCATTATCTGAAACATCCAAACTAATTTTAATCACATGAACTTTGCAGGGCAGAGATCTCTCTTCACTTCGAGTCAGGCAGAAAACTGCCACAACTGGCCGATTATTTCGAAGAACTAAAACAAGAGGCCAAGCGCAAAGCAGAAAATTCAGAAAAGCCGAAGTACGGATGCCTTTAAACATAGGAAACAAGATCACAAAGAGACAGATTTTTCCTTCTGACTCAGGGAAGTCAGGCTCATTGTACTTTATAATTTTGTGTATTTAACATTTTCTGAAATTGGCTTCTGCTGGTCCCCATTAGTGCCACTAACGTTTTTAGTCCTATGCGAGGATTAAATGGGAAAACCTAAGTAAAGTACTCTGTAAACCCCAAAGAGCTATACAAATGTTAGCTATCTCAATTAGGGTCTGTCCCATAAATTCTTAAATGCAGTCCTTTTGATCACAGTGTGGCGGGACTAACTGAGGGTTCTGAGCGCTGCGTCCTTGAAATGACAGAACGAGGGGCGCCTGGGTGGCTCAGTGGGTTAAGCCTCTGCCTTCGGCTCAGGTCACGATCCCAGGGTCCTGGGATCGAGTTCCACATTGGGCTCTCTGCTTGGCAGGGAGCCTGCTTCTCCCTCTCTCTCTCTGCCTGCCTCTCTGCCTACTTGTGATCTCTCTCTGTCAAACAAATAAATAAAATCTAAAAGAAAAAAAAGAAAAGAAATGACAGAACAAGATTAGTGGTGTTTGAATCTTCTTCTCTTTTTATGTGGAGACCGTAAAGTAAACTAATGGGTCCATTCAATGGAAGTCACAGAAACATCCCAGGGGGGTTTGAAAGAGGAGCTATTTTGCCAGCAGGGCACAGCCAACCCATGGCCAAGAGAAGACCGAGGGGTCTCCACCCGGCATCAAAACATTGTCAGTTTCTCCTGTGACTGCAGCAAAGGAGTTTACGGCTTTAGTGGGAGACCAGATGCACCAGGACAAAGCACTTTGCTTTATTCGTCATTCTTTAGCAGGAGAGCCAAGTCAGGAGGAAGAGACTATAAGTGACCTAAGACATGAGGAGTGGAAGACGGGCCATTGCTTCCTTTTCTCCATGCATGACACATAAGTCGCTTTTTCTCAGCTGAAGGGCCTCTATAAAATATTAATTAGGATAGAGCTAACATTTATTGAGCAATAGCTAAGTACTTGGCCACATAGCATACGTTCTCATGCAGTGCTGTAAACAGCCCTGTGACACGGGTAGACCACACCTGAGTTTCCAGCTCATAAATACAATGGATGGGCCCTAAGTCAGGGTCTCGGTCTGCTGCTTGCTTCCCAGGCAGTGAGACAGGCGACTCCCATCGCTCACCAGGCAGCATCTCTGGGCAGCCGACACAGATCGTGATCCTCCTCTGTCCAGAGAAACTCTCTCTGCCACACACACACACACACACACAAACACACACACACACACTGCCAGTCATCTCAGATGGTCAGAGGCTCCACAACGTCCTTCCGTGGACCAAACCTCGAACACACCGGATGAAGAACTTCTGTTCCAGAAACCTCCCCAGCTCCCAGGTGCCCTTAGTGTTCCTCCCTTCCTTCAGCACAACCAGCTCAACTCAGCCTTCCTTAGTTTCTCCTATTTCAGGCTCACAGGACCGGCCAGACAGAAGAGCCCAGCTCAAGATCATTTTATTTTATTTTATTATCTTTTTAAGATTTTATTTATTTATTTGACAGACAGAGATCACAAGTAGGCAGAGAGGCAGGCAGAGAGAGAGAGAGAAGGAAGCAGGCTCCCTGCTGAGCAGAGAGCCTGATGTGGGGCTCGATCCCAGGACCCTGAGATCATGACCTGAGCCGAAGGCAGCGGCTTAACCCACTGAGCCACCCAGGCGCCCCTGAAGATCATTTTAAAGGCAACTTAATTGAGGGGTGCTTTTGTTTGCCTGAAGGGAAGCAAATGTCGAATACTATAGCCCACTTTCACGGCGGTGAAAAACCCCCTTTGACTGAGAAGAAACTAAGCACCCAAATACCAAATGACTTGCCTGAGGTCTCATTTCTTGTCAGCAGCAGAGCCGGACCCAGGTGCAATGATTCCTGACTCCCGTCTGCACATTTCTATCTCAAATGCCCAGTAGTGTGATCAAAACTCAGTCAATAGAACAATCCATTTAAACACATCATTGTGTTGAGCAAATGAATTTGAAATACTCAGTGCTAGTGCGAAGTGAAATATTTGTGATTTATTTCTTTAAACCAATAATGTCCCCAAATAGGATGCTCATTAAATCACTGTAATAGTGATGCACGGGTTTAAATCCGCTGTAATGGCTTCATTTTAGAGAAGAAGTCCACTTTTAATAGGATTGTGCTTTCTCTAATGAGAAAAAAAGAACTCTTGTTGCAAACTGTGGATTAAAATAGATAAACCACCAAATGACTATGGCAACATGCATTAGGTGGCCTTTGTTTGTTTTAAAGAACCATTATCTAGGATGGCCATTTTGGGGGAATTAAAATTCGCACGCACAGTCTTACAATCATGTGTTTGAAAAAGGAATACGGTTTTGGGGACCCGGATAGCTCCAGAATAATCTGGGATGCCGGGGCCCAGCATGTTTGGTATAGGAGGCGCAGAGCACATAATTCCAACATGTGACTCCCTGTAGACTGTAACTTAAAGGCTGGGGCTCCTCTCTGCAGACCTAATGATGACGTGGTGTCCCTGTGGCTGCTGGCCCCTCAAGGGGCCTGGAGGGAAGGGTCTGACGCTCGAGGGCATTTATTTACTTCCATTCTTTGACACACTTCTCCTTTTATTTTCCTTCCCTTCCCCCCTCCCTCCCTTCCTTCCTCTTTCCCTCCCTTCTCTCCTCCCTCCCTCCTCCCTCCCTCCCTTCCTCTCTTTCCTAAAGAAAACAGACTGTGACATTTCTTTTTTTTTTTTTTAAGATTTTTTTTTTTTAATTTATTTATTTGACAGAGAGAGATCACAAGTAGACGGAGAGGAAGGCAGAGAGAGAGAGAGAGAGAGAGGGAAGCAGGCTTCCTGCTGAGCAGAAAGCCCGATGCGGGACTCGATCCCAGGACCCTGAGATCATGACCTGAGCCGAAGGCAGCAGCTTAACCCACTGAGGCACCCAGGCGCCCCAGACTGTGACATTTCTTACTAAGAAAGTTTCTAGTTAGTTTCTGTTGCTGTTGCCATTACTGGCATTATTGCCATGAAGATCTCATCTTCATGAGGGTAAAGGCGTGGAAGAAAATTTTTCAATGATCTGGTTTTAATGGATTTCTCCACTTGGGTTTATTTCTTCCAAAGACCACAATGTCACAAACAAACATAGCTGGAGACCATTTCAATGATCTTAAAAAATATTGGATGCTGCGTGATGAAGAGAATGATTTCATATATAAAAACTTGATTCTAAGCCGCCAGAAACCAAAGGAAATCTGAAAATAAGTTATCACCGCGCTCTGAAGTCACTGTGTTTTGGCCAAGTCGTGTTTTCTAACTAGAACAAAACTTCCTTCTTGAGGGAGGGAAATCACAGTCTCAACGCTAAAAACTGTGAACTACTTTGAATCTGTGTATTAAACTCTTGTGCTCACAGACATCACGGGCAGGAAGTTATTACCCAGTAGTTTCCCCTTTCAGCACTTTGGAACTTAAAAAACTTAACCTGCTTTGGTTTGGATATATGCCGAACCAACTCGTAGCTTGGTGCTCAGGACTGCTCCTTTGAAGTGGAAAAAGTATGTGATTCCTATTTTATCCTCAATCTAGGGAAAACATCGGTAAGGGAGAATTTTGCAGATTCCAGAGCTGCGGGGAGCTGAATTCACACCCTGGGTCGGTGACATACCAGCTCAGTGACCCCAGGTAAGTCATTCAACACTTGTTAGTAAAATAATGGAGAGGACAGTACTCATCTGAGGAGGTTTGGGAGAAATAATGAGGTAACAGCACGTCCTGCTTGGGACGCTAAGTATTCTAATCTCACGGGGAATATGGAGTTCACATCAATGGGACCCAGAAATCCTAAAGGTCGCCCTGCATTTCTTGGAATACCGACTTTTCCAGTGAAGAGGGCAGCTTCACTCTAAGCCAGGCCATCACCACACTAGCTCTGATGTCAGATTCCAGTTCTGTGACCGCTAAAATAGTGGTACCTTTATGAAGTCTTCATGCACACAGGTTCTATGCAACAAATATTTCTGCAAAAACATAGCCCCGTTTGGCCAAGGTGTATTTTTCCTGTACGATGAAATGTATGGGCACAGTGTTGTAGAAAACAGATGCATGTTTCCGTGTGGCTTCCAGAAGCAACTTTAACAAATTAGAGGGGAGTGAAATAAACATGCAGAAGATGGGGGTGGGGGGGAGACCAGGCTTTTGTGTGCCTTAATGAGACCTAATTCAAGGTCTTTCTTGGGGAAAAGCAGTGGAAGATGGAAAAAGTAAAGCCTATCTGTCATTGGCTGTATGAAGGGATTCTATAGACATAAGCTGTGATTGTTAAGGGTTGTTAGCGGGCATTCTGACATTCAAGTATAAAGCATTATTCATGAACAGAGTGGGCGAAATTATACAATCCATTTAAATAAAATCAACCGTATAACAGTTATAATTCACAAAGTGATCATTTTTAAAAATAGAAAATTGAATTTCAAATCAGCATTTTAATGGCCCAGTGATCCAAATATTAAACTGATAATCAGGCCACAGCGATTTCCATGAGCAGCTGAAAATATTCTTCTAATTCTACAATGCTCTATGAGATGCCAGAAAATACCAATGTTCAGAAACATCCTGTCCCAAGTAGGATCTCGGACTCTCAGTACTGGACAGGACCTTGGGTCAGATGTAAATCGAGGATTCTCAGATGTGGGTGATTTTGTCTCCCAGGCCACATTTGACCATGTCTGGAGATAGTTGGTTGTGGCAAAAGGAGGGAGGGAGCTACTGGTGTCGAGGAGTCTGAGGCCAGGGGTGCTCAGGACAATACATAGGGCAGCTTCCACCACAAGGAATTATCTGGCCCCAGATGTCAACAGTGCTGAGGTTGGAAAATTCATCCACACCCACCTTTCCCACCATACTGGATGGAGTAGCCACCACCATGGCTTTCATTGGACTGACAGTAAGTTGTTGACTACATTTCAGGGCTCCTGGTACTGTTTTCATTTCTCCGCTTACATGGCTCATTCGTTCCTGCCCATCTGCCCACCTATCCTCAAATCTACTACTTGAGACTTATTAAATGCCTATCGTGTATTTGGCCGTGGGAATACAGTCTTTCTCCTCTGCATTTATAGCACGGCAGGGGAGGAAGATGTAAGACAAACAACGATGCCAAGAATTGTCACTGTGATAAACACCGTATGAAAGCACACAACCAGGGGCGTCTGGGTGGCTTAGTCAGTTAAGCATCCGTCTTTGGCTCAGGTCATGATCTCGGGGTCCTGGGGTTGAGCCCTGCATTGGGCTCCTTGTTAATGGGAAGCCTGCTTCTCCTTCTCCCTGCTGTTCTGCTGTTCCCCCTGGCTGTGCCCTCTATCTCTGACAAATAAATAAATAAAATCTTTTTTAAAAATTTAAAAAAAAAGAAAGCACACAACCAGGGGAACCCAATTCACTCTGACAGCTCCTTGTTTCCAATCCAATTCTCTAATACAAATACTGTAATGCGCATTGAAACACCATTGAAAGAGATTTTGGGTGCCCAGCAGAGGTCCTGGCCAGTAATCTGATATAATGGAGGTGACCTTGCAACAAAGTTGGAGATACCAGTAATGGCCACCACTTGCTGGAGACTCACCCTGTATGAGGCCTTGTACTAAAAACTCTCCTTATGTTCCATCCTCACAACAACAACAGGGAGGAACAGTTGCCCTATAACCTCCAAGTTATAAACCTCCACATTCGGGGGGCTACTAGCATGGCTTGGGGACATGCCATGGTCTATCATAGCTGAGTTAAATGTTAAGGAAGGTGACTGAGTCTGACTAGTTCATTCAGTGAGGACCTCCATTGTGATGGAGTGGACTTGGGGTTAGTGTGTAATTGGTGTGTAGTCTCTGCTCTTGAGGTAATTAATAGGGGAAGTAAAGATAGTTTAAAGCAACCATCTGCATATGATGTGGATTAATAGTTATGGCTATAGGCTACTATACTGGGTACATAGATATAGAACATTTCATCAGCACAGGAAGATCCAGCAAGCAGTTCTGCCTAAGAACATGGAGTAGCATCTAGGGGTAAGGAGGCTCTTACTAGTTGTAGGATGACGGTTTTCTGCCCATAGCTTGGGACTTGAGACCATCTCTGACTCAGACTGGTTGGGGAGGAAGAGCACTGAGGGTTTGTTCAGACTCAGATCAATAGATCTACAGTCCAGGAATTAGACAACTTTGGAAAGGGAAGGATCATAAGAGATTGAAGTCAATGCCTTCATTTCACAAAGAAACTAAAAACCTCTATCCCAAACCTTAAGAATATATCCTCCTCCAGCCCCTCTTTATGCCAGTAATTCCACTTCCAAAAATGGATTCCTTGGAAATAATCAGGGATATGCACAAAATTGAGCGTGGTCAGTGGAATATTTATAATTGGGGGAAAACTGGAAGCCCACTGGATGTCTAACAATAGTTAAAAACACCTATTGGACACACTAATGCCCACCTCCAAATCCAATGCTGATTGGATCCAGTGACAATCCAAGAGTTGTCTTGACTTGGAAAGGTATTGAAGTATATTAATTTAAACCACAGATTGCAAAAACAGTAGGTAAATTATGACTTCATTGCTGTGAACATATTATATCCACATGCAAAAAGGAAGGTGTTGGACGCCTGGGTGTTGCAGTGGGTTAAGCCTCTGCCTTCGGCTCGGGTTGTAATCCCAGGGTCCTGGGATCAAGCCCTGCATCGGGCTCTCTGCTCAGCGGGGAGCCTGCTTCCTCCTCTCTCTCTGCCTGCCTCTCTGCCTACTTGTGATCTCTGTCTGTCAAATAAATAAATAAAATCTTAAAAAAAAAAAAAGGAAGGTGTAGGGATCTATTAAATACTTGATATGTTGGTGATCCATTTGGCCAACAGGGTAAGAATGATACATTTTTCATTCTCCTCATTTGTATTTTCTTATGCTTTCTCGGTGAACAAGTCTACTTGATCAAAGCTATACTCAAAACTAAAGACCAACAAGACAGAGATTTGTTCAGTCCCTTAATGGTGACCCAACTTGAATTAGGGTCTCTGATTTGGCCATTGTTGCCCCTACACCCTACACAGTCTTTCCTGGCTCCTCTGATCTATTAATTTTTCCTTCAGTTTCATTAGAAAAAGTAATAGAGCCAAATTAATAGTGTGTGTGAAGTTCTGCCTTCACCAGTGGGCTACAACAGGGGTTGAGAACTTAAGGTGTCATCTGTAATCAGATCAGTGTACTAATAAATCTACTGTGACTAGCTCCATGTAAAACATAAAATAATCCAAAATTTCTCCCTGTTTCAGAAATATTTATCTTAATTTATTCTATCCCAAACCAAATAGAACTGATACTCATGGCCAAAAATCACATGCACCATTCTTTGGTATGTTTGACAGTAAGATGAGACTTGGAAATAGGGCTACTTAAGAGAACTAGCTATGACAATGGAAATATTCTTCATCAGTGCTGTCCAATGTGGTAGCCACTAGCCATTTATGGCTACTGAATGCTTGAAATATGGCTGAGTGTGGCTGAGGAACTGAAGTTTAAATCTTATATAACTTTAATTAAGTATAAATATAAGTAGCCACAGATAGCTGGTGGCTACCTTACTGAATCAAATGTCTGTGTAATATCATGAAGACCCCTGTCATGGCCAGGAAGGATAAAGTGTATTCTGGCTTGGAGAAGTTCTGAACAACATGAGAGGTCATTTGCTTTTGCTTTGCTTCAACCCATAAAGCTATAAGCAATTCTGAAGTGCTGGTCAAGATAACTGAAACATATTGGAAAGAAAACTGAATTATTTTTATTTTTTTAAGAAAAGGAATGCAAAGTAAGAAGATGTGACTTTCGAGTGTCTCTGAGAGGTATCTTGTGAGGAGTATTAATAAAAAGGGATGGAATCTGGAGAGAGACGGATGATAGGATTCAGGATTCAAGATTTGCTCCTGTGATTTATAGACACTGAGCTGACCTGATCTTTTTAAGAAACCCATTTCCCCCTGAACTTGATATCCCTTCAACCCCTTGGAATGGAAATGCAGCAGAGAGATACTGTAGGAGAGGTTCATACCAACCAACCAACATCAAGGTGTTGAATTTGGGGTCTATGTGCATCCGTCCTCTTAAGTCCCTCTCTTTTTGGAGTGAAAACTGAAGGACTATTGAGACTGTCTGACTACATCTCTACTTGCTGCTGTGAGGGGCACTCTGGAACATCCAAGGATGTGCCTGCCCTTAATCATAGCCCTAGGTCACAAGAAACAAGAAGCAGCATCCAGTAGGAACCCCACTGGTGGAAGGATGTGGGTCAACAAGATGATTATTGGAAAGATAACAGGACAGAACCTCAGTTTGGGGCCAACCTTCTTTGTTTGTTTCCTAAAGACAGATGTCACCAGAAGATAGGGGGAGTCGTGGAATTTTACTCTGTACTCCATATTTTTCATAGAATTTTTCATGTAGGTTATTAGATTTAGTAAGTAAAAACACAGGATGCGTCAATGCAATATTTGGGACATACTTATACTAAAATATTAGTCATTATTTATCTGAAATTCCAATTTGACTGGGTCTTGTATTTTATCTGGCCACCCTATCCATGAAACACCAGTCCCAAGAGATCTCCCGTGGTGAAAAGTGCCCTAATTCACTGTGCATTGGGAGGGCTGCTTACTTTGCCATCCTCTCGAGGATTCCTGAGACACTAGCGTATGAAAATCTCCGAGGAGAGTCCTACAGGAAATACTTAGACTCACTTTAACACAACACTGTCCAGACTTTTGAGAACACAGAGCCCAGCCATAAAGGGTCAGACTGCCTGAGTTCAAATACTGGATTCACAACACGGTGGTGCCTCTATGACCATGGATGAGCAATAGCGAGAGCCTGGGGTGGGCATCCATCCATGAGGACAGCCAGAGCCTTGCCTCACATGCTCGGGGTGAGAGTGACGTGAATCAGCAGAAAGCATTCAGCCTGAGCAGGAAAACTGCTTCGTGACCATCAGCTTTTATAGTCACATCGGTAACAGGAGCCTTTCCCAACAATGGCTGTCAATCCAGGGGAACCAGTAGGCATATCCAGGATATGCTGAAGATAGATCAGAATGGGGTCGGGGAAGGGTTAACTTGGTCCAGCATGGAAAGAACACCCCTCACTGCCAGACTGGTTGGCCTTGAACTTGCTCATTGTAGTAGATAAAATGAAGGTCGCTGGTGCAGCAGGAGTTTCTATGGCTCTAAGGGTCTAATAAACCTGCCCCACCATGGGGGAGCTCCTTAGCCTTCTCTGTTCTCCATTGGGACTGTATTAGTTTCACAAGGCTACCATCACAAAGCCCCACCAACTAAGTGGCACAGACAACAGAAATTTATTGTCTCATAGTTCTGGGGCGCCAAAAGCTGAACTCAAGGTACTGGTAGCATCGGTTCCTTCCGAGGACTGTGATGAAGGACGCTCTGCTTCTGGATTCCACGCCTCTGCTCTGGTTTCTGGTGGTTTGCTGGCGATCTCTGGTGCTCCTGGGAACAGGCACATTGCCTAGAACTCTGCTTTGATGTTCACGTGGCATTCTTCCTGTGTGTGCATCTGTCACTGTGTCTGGATTTTCCCCTTTTATAAGGACACCAGTCAACCTGGATAGGCTAGATAGGGCCCTCTCTAAAGACCTCATTCTACCTGATTAGCTCTGGAAAGACCATGCCTCCAAATAAGGTCACATTGCTGAGGTATGAGGGATTAGGACTTTAACATCTGAATTTTTGGAGAGCACAATTCAACCCCTAACAGCTACCTTCTAAAATGGGGCTAAAGCTGGCTGCCTTTCTTACCACACAGGACTGTAATGGGGCTTCAATAAGAGAATGCAGAGGAACTGATTTCGAGAAATTTGATAGCACTATAAAACTGCAAGGCAAACGTTTAATTCCGCACGTTGATCTGCGCTGGAAGTGATATTCAAACCTTTGCAAGAAAGATGTCAGGAAACTGTTAATCCTCCCACAATACTGCCTGGAAACACACAGCTAGGGACTTCATCTTTCAGAAAGACACACGGATTCGAAAGAGAAGGGAGACGCATGCCTGGAAATGAGTATGCCTTTGCAATGCCACTAAATCCCCTGATGGCATATAGGAAATTGGAGACACAAGCAAGGAAATGAAGACAGAGAACACAGATATTTCAAAATTTACCACGCACTTATCTTGTGTCAACCAACGCACAGGGCAAGCCAAATCCTCACCCAGGAACCTGGGATTATTTATGGGTCACCTATTTAAATGGAATGGCTACCATTACTAGAAAACCTTCCTGCACACAAAAGAGAAGGTAATTCTGGAGGGGAGAGGTCGCAGCGGGTGGTGGGAAGAGAACAGAAATGAGGGAAGAAGGCTAAGGCAAAGGGTGATCAATTTCACAGTGTTAGCTGACACTTGCCTTGGTTCTCTTTCTATCTTCAAGAAACCAGCTCCCATTGATCTGGAAAAATGTAATCTAACCAGGAAATGCACACATGCCTGTATCTCCTATACTTTTTATATACATTTGTGCCTGGTGATGTTATGAATTCTCCAACTTTTCATTTTACTGCATCATCCATAGGCCTGTTGAACTGAGATAATTTAAAGCGAGGGATGTTTAGGAAGACTCTTTTTCTCCCTTGATTTTAAGGAGTCTGCGCAGTATACCCCAAAGCAGAATCTCTTGCTCCTTACTACAGTATCTTTGAACAAACAAAATATGTCCGGAATTCCAACCATTTTAAGCACTAAGATGGACAGCACAGGAGAATCTCAGACTGATGGAACGGGACTGGGCAAAATTGAATTAGGATTTTTCCAGGCTTTGCCTCCTGAAATAGAGTGGTATCTCCTCGTGGGAAATAGGGAGATACCATTGGCCTTTCCCTATCTGCGATTTTCCACTTCGGGACTGTGCTTTTCGAGGAGAGTCCAGCAAGCACTTCTCTGCTCTCTGATTTCTAAACTATCTAGGTGCACTGTGAGACTCAGTATCAGTGTTGAGAAAGTAAGTAACAGTCGCGGAGAGCAGGAAACTGCAAAATAATATAGGTTTTTCTTTTTAGAGGAAAGATGAATGTGAAAATAACCAAAGCCATTATGAAAACAGCACATTTTCCAGAAGGGCTTGCTCTATTCTAGAATAAGTCACCTTATAAAGCTACAAGTGTTTGGATAATATGACATTATTGCAAAATCTAATAGATAGGGTGGTCTCAAAGCAAACACCATATCCTTAAATTTAATCTTGCACAAAAACTATCTCCCAAAACTGGAGAAGTGGCTATCTTATTTTTTGTTTTATTTATTTTATTTTAAGTTTAATTTATTTCTTTGACACACACACTTACAGAGCACAAGCAAGGGGAGCAGCAGAGGGAGAAGGAGAAGCAGACCCCTTGCCGAGCAGGGAGCCCATCATGGGGCTCCGTCCCAGGACTCTGGGATCATGACCCAAGCCAAAGGCAGACACCCAACTGACTGAGCCACCCAGACACCCTTGTTTTATTTATTTTAAAGATTTATTTATTTATTTGAGAGACGGAAAGAGCATCTCAAGCAGACCCCCTGCTGAGCTCAATCCCATGACCCTGAGATCATGACCAGAGCCAAAATCAAGAGTTGAACGCTTACCTGACTGAACCACCCAGACCCCCTAGGAGGGACTATTATAAAAAGCAGTTGTAAAAAAATGAATTTGGAGGGTAACAACTCAAAATGGAGTTTATATTAAACCATGTATCGAAATAGATGGATTAAAGAACTACTGTGAACATGCGGCCATAAAATTTTAGAACAATAAAAATGTATTAGCATGACTTTAATCTCAGAACAGGCCAAGAACATTTATTATAAAAATTCAAGAACACGTCATAAGGAAAAATGATATTGTGTCTGACTAAAGATTTAAAAAATCAGTATCTCAAAACATTAAACAAAATTAATTCAAATAAGCTAGCAAAAAAGTTGCAATAAAATGTATGAAAGGCAGAGGTTAATATCCACAATAAGTCATAATCCCTCCTAAATCAATAGAGAAACCATTAACACCCAAATAAAAAAGGGAATAGGGCTTACGAAGGCAGCTACCTTACAAGGCATGGAGAAAGGAAAGAAAAAAGTCACCAGTAATTTTATTTATTTTTTATTTTTTTTTAAAGATTTTATTTATTTATTTGACAGAGAGAAATCACAAGTAAGCAGAGAGGCAGGCAGAGAGAGAGGAGGAAGCAGGCTCCCTGCTGAGCAGAAAGCCCGATGTGGGGCTAGAACCCAGGACCTGGGATCATGACCTGAGCCAAAGGCAGCGGCTTAACCCACCGAGCCACCCAGGCGCCCCTCACCAGTAATTTTAAATGGCAAAACCAGGGAGATAGTACTTTATCATTTTCTTTTATCAGAGTGACAGATTTAAGCAAACCTTAGCACGTAATGCTGGCAAGAAAGAGGTAAATAGGGACTTTCATATACTTCAGGTGGGAATCAAGTGTAGTATTGTTTCTTTGCAATGCATTTTGATAATTACGAATTAATTGTCAAATAATTTTTTTTTGCAATACAAATTTAATATCTAAGGATAAATGCTAGAAAGTTAGGCCACTCTGGGAGTTATACGGAAACAATGAATCATGGAACACTATATCAAAAACTAATGTCTAACAGAGCACAATAAAAAAAAAAGTTAGGTAACCTTAGACACATATTTGTGCCTAAATTATCATCACAGAATTATTTAACATAATGAATTTTTGGTGGAAAACTAGTTAACCAGCAATAAGGGGAAGCTTAAATTAATCGAAAAGAAAACAAAATGTTTTCTTAGATGGACATTAAATATCATGATTTTGAAAAACTCAATGAAAGGAACATTCCCACAAGAAGGTGAAAATTTTAAAGTGAAAATTTAAAAGCAGAATACAATCAGTGTATATAATTTGATGCTACACACACGTATATGTATATGTATACATACACTCATGCATTTTTTAAAACGTTTAGTTCTACTCCTATGGGCAGAAAAAAATTAGACACAAAAACACAAAAATGTTATCCGAGTGGAGAAGTTGCAAGCTAATTTTCTTTCCACTTATTCTTTTATTTAACCATAAGTATGGATTGCTTTTACAATCAGAATAAGTTCATTACAAAATAAAAATACTGAGGTCAGCATCTATGGTAAGATAGGTACAGTTTATTCTGTTTTATAAGCATTTACAAAATGGCTACCATTATCTTAGCACTGGGCTGAGAGAAGGCAGAGCCATGTGAAGAACTTTCTGCTGGAAAGAATGATACAGTTATTCACAATTTTTTTTTTTCTTTTTTGGATGGGGCCATCCATTAGATGGTGCTTAATATCCAGCTGAGCTATATGACCACGAAAACCAGAAGGCAGAAGGGAGGGAGGCAAATTTGGAGAATACTCTGATTAAAAAACAACAATTAGAAATGACGTTTGATCCGAATGAACTTGGTGAGAGCGCTTTGGGAGAGGCGAGGAGAGGGTGTGATACGCGGCACTCACTCCGAAAGACGCAGCCAAATGCTGGCAAGCACGCAGCCTTGATAAAACCGACCATAGAGGCCGGGTTCCTCCAATTCTTCACACCCTTCCTTTCCTTTTAAAGCCACCACATCATACCTACTGACAGGAGTCCAGTGCCCGATCAAAACCAAGGCACGGAGCAGGAGAGTATCATGGTAGATACGTTTCCCCACTAACCAAGTTAAAATCTTCCTAAAGCTTAGTGGGGTTATGAAAACGCGAGGAGAGATCTGCCATGCCTCTGTACATACTGCATGCATTTCCATGTTGATTCCCATTTCTCAAAATAAAAATGCACCAAAGAGAGGCGTTCTCAAATAGAAGGGTCCAATTGCTTCATTCATAAAATCTTAAGGAGCTAATTATAGGGAGCAAGAGGCAACTTTTTTTTTTTTTTCCCCAATCAAGAGGAGCTCTCTCTCTTTCTCTCTTTTTCTTCCCCCCAAACATTTGGAAGATTTGCAGCCCCGTGAACATGTTTTATGAATGGCAGTAATATGTGTTTGGTCTTGCTTCCTAGTAAGGCTAACAACATCTCATTCTGCGAAAGATACTTGATGCCCAATGAGCATTTCTTGTTTTTTTTTAATCTAAATTGGAAAATGGTATTTTATCAATGCAAAGTTAAATGTGAACTTTCAAAAGGCATGAAGTTGGGTATACACAGAAGACGCTCTGTCATCACTGTGCCTGAATACATTAAGTATGGAAATGACGTCGGGTGAGAGCACCGCCGGGATCTCTCTGCACCGCCGGCCCGACCACATAAATTAATCAAATGGCAGGGCAGCGGAAGCCGGCTGGAAAGCCTGTGTTCCTCATGGTTTCTTGAGGCTTAAATGTTTCTGAGATAATAAATATCTGATCTTGGAAGGAGGGGTGGGAGGGATCAGTAGGTTAATTACCGGCTGACTTGGATGACTCTGGGAGATGTGCTTGTTCTGCTCCTCTCTCATCTTCGCCGCTACTCATGCAGTCAAGGCTGACAAGTCCTCAAAACCCATTCCTGCCTGAGACCCTTCTTCCTCCTGCTCCCTCCTGCTCAAACACTGCCTTAGCTTCCGCGATTTACATGAAATAGTCACGGCTGCTCTTTCGCTCCTCATTCTCCCCAGGCAGCATCTGCTTATTCCTTAACAGAATCAAGAATTCACTCTCTTAATGCCAGGGACCAGCCTTTGCTGGACCGGTTTGCTGGACAGCCTTTCTTGCGGAGAATACAGCCGAGATCTGGTCCTGACCACCAGCTGTCGGCCCTGCTGCCCACCGCTAGTGGCCAGATGCTCCCTGACTGGGGAAGACTTGGTCTTTCCTCACACTGCACATTCTTCATTTCCCCCACAGTTTCCTTTTTTTTCTTTTTTTCCACCTTAAAAAATGATCCTTTGAGCTAACTGCTCTCAAAGCTTGGAGTCTAATGCAGACCTCCCAACTCTCCCATCACTGCTTCTTATAGGCTCCCCTCCTGCCTCCCGACTGCTGCTGAGAGACCCTGCTGAAGGTTCTCTCCAAAGTCCTCTGTGCTGTTAGCGCGGTCCACAATCCCTCCAGGAGAAGGAGCGGGTAGTGACCTAAAGTCCCCATTTCTACATCTTACTTCTCTCCTGAATGCTGGCTCTGTAATGTCTATTTTTTTTTTAACGCCTTAATTTTATTTATTTTTTTCAGTGTCCCAAGATCCATTGTTTATGCACCTTATACCAGTTAGAATGGCCAAAATTAGCAAGACGGGAAAAAACATGTGTTGGAGAGGATGCGGAGAAAGGGGAACCCTCTTACACTGTTGGTGGGAATGCAAGCTGCTGCAGCCGCTTTGGAAAACAGTGTGGAGATTCCTCAAAAAATTAAAAATAGAGCTACCCTATGACCCTGCAATTGCACTACTGGGTATTTACCCCAAAGACACAGATGTAGTGTGATGTTTATTTCGAGGTCACACAGGTGCCTAATGTCTATTTCTAAGACATCTTGCAAACTAGCTCTGCCTCCATCTTTCCCTCCATGTATGCCCATGTCACAGACGCTCACTTCTTCACCCTTCTCTGCTGTAATCACCGATTTGGGGGTACGCCATTCCTAACCCGTGCCTTCATTAACCTCCTGAATGCTCTCCCTCCTGTGTGCCCTGGACCCTTCAGGACAAGCTTCCTTTCCCCAGACCTCGGCTCTCCTGTTCTGCAGCTTTCAAACACTCCTCCCTCAAATGCCTTCACTGATGGCTGTCCAAAGTTCCTCTAGCAGAGGCTGATAGGTTTTGCAAAACAAGAAGGGCACTGTGATCAAAATAAAATTAGAAAAGAACAGTTAAACACACACTAGTCCCCACACTACAATGAGTCTTAGAATATCCATCATTTACTGTGAATTTTGATCTTTAAAACTGATGGGGGGATTGGGTGGCATTTCCTCACTGTTTGCCAACAGAGTCTTGGGGCATCCGTTTTAGGGTTATGTTCTGGATCTCCAGGGGAAACTAAGAAGACCCCACCAATTATTCATGGTGAATTGCTAGACTTGGCCATTTTTCCTTGAGCCTCCCATCCTTTTCCTTCCTCTAGTGGTTCCCAAACTCCTTCAATCTCTGTTCTTAAGCCATTCTCTCCCCTCTTCTCCAGCTCTTAGTCAACACCCGTGGTCACTCTCCACCAGCAATGAGTCTAGGATCCGCTAACAGCTCAGTGCCTGGACCACAGGGTGTGCCGGCCAAGTGCAAGGTTTTGGAGTCACTGCTTGGGTTCAGTTGCCAGCTCCATCACACTTTGACCTGACCAGCCTGTGGCAAGCCACTTAAGCTTTCTGAGCCTTAGTCTTCTCATCTGTAAGATGGAAATAATAACACTCACTGCATAAGAAAATGGAATGTAGTGTATAGTGCGTTCATGGCCATTTGTGTTGTGCTCAGTATGCTGAAGGCATTTAATAAATAGCACGGGCTACTGGTAGTCTCTGTTACTGGTAGCAGGTGTTATGTTAAACCTCCACCAGCAAGCCAACTTGCTCACCTCAGCTAGACTTGGACCCCAGATACTACTCTGCCTACATGTAGGTAGAGCTACTTGTAGGAGCCACAAGAAGAGGGACCTAGTTCATCCTGCAAACATAAAAGCCAAAGAAAAACCTCTGCTTCTTGTGCTCAATGTAACAGGAATGAGACCCCCAACAAGAGCCCTATTGGGTTCTGCCACCTGTACTGAGCCACATGTTACGACTGCCAAGAACTGTAGGACTAGAGCCCCTGATGCTCCTAATCTGTTCTTTCCCAGATCCTTGAATCCCAACAGCCAGTTTACCTGGACCTTTGGGAGTCATCATGGACTGGTCCATAGGAGACCTGTGAAAGGGAAGTCATCTCAGTGGGGCTCCAGGGGCTGGGAACGGTCTGTGAATCTCCAATCACAATACTCCTTTGTTTCTAGTTGGTGCTAAACTCACCCAGAATTATCTCATTCAATCTGCTTTGCAGAGAGAGTCTACATAATGGACCCAAAGTCACACAACAGTGCATGGTAGGGACATAGTTTTAACTTAAAAAACTCTGATTCAGATTCCTGAAATCTTGGACCGTGTTAAATACCCTAGTATATATGCCCTGGGACTCCTAGATATTTCTCACACAATGTTAGAGAAATCAAAATCCACACCCTGGTTTTGAAGTGACGCTTCATTTAAGAGTAAGGAGGACTGTGGTTTGTGACCTGGTTCCACCATATGTGTGGTCTTGGGAGAGATATTTCATTGCTCCGATCTTCAGTATTTGCACTGGAAAATTAAGACTGTAATGCCCACTTTTTGGGTTGGCAGAGGACTAGATGTGACAAATGTCTAGAGCATCAACCCCAGAAGGCAAATAGTACAGTACATATTATTGTGTTTTGGTTAAACATGGGGGCTCTGTAATCACACTGTTTGTGTTTCGATTTCTGTCTCATCAGTTATTGGTTGTCTGACTTTATAAAATGTACTTAATAGCTGTCTTACTTACAGTGTTGGGGTAATTATTAAATTAGATAATGCTTCCCAAGTGTTTGGTAAACATTTGTCATTTATCATTAAACATTTATCATTATAGTTAATTAAGGTGATTATTAACACGATGATGTTTTTATTGGTTAGGATAGGCTAGGTTTGGCTGCAGAAATAAAAACAGAATAAAATAAAATGAAATCTCAGAGGCTTAAAACACAAAGGTTTGTTTATCTCCTGCTTATGTTTTGAATTTGGTGGGATTGGTGGGAGTTTTATGCTGTGCAACAGCTCAAGGACCCAGATTGAAGAAGATTTCTCCAGCTGGTAGCTGGCATCATCTAAAACACGTTGATGGCCCCCATAGTAGGGAAAGAGAGAATGGGAACAGCATGCTTAGGCCAGCACTTGCCCAATGGCTCCAACAGCCTGCAAAGGGACTGGAAAATAGAGTGTTTCCATGTATGGGGGAAGAAGACAAGGTTTGGCTATGGGTAAGCACCAGTGCCTCTACGACAGCGATGAAGACAAGGACAACATAACAAGGTGATGAGCATCTAGCTTGGAGTCTAGCACTCAACAGGTGGTTAATAATTAGCAATCTTTGTTATTTTTGTTGTATGTTAACTGAGTGAGGTGTAAGTCTTGATCACATGATGGGTAATAGGATGGGTATCCCAGAAAGAAGAGCTGGACTCCGCACCAAATCTGGGAATAGGATGTTAAGGAAAGCAGAGGTTTCCCTATACATGTGAGTGTGGTGGACCCTGGAGCCGTCCCATCTAGCTCTATAAGTTAGGAAATCAGATCTCTCAAAGGTCCCCAATTCCTCTATACAATCATTTCTCCAAGTGTGGTCCATGGACCACCTTCCTAGGAATCATCTGAGGAATTTGTCAAAAATGTAGATTTCTGACTCATCTCAGACCTACTGAATCAGGATCTGTGTGGGGGGGGCATGGAGGTGTTAGATTCTACAGTATTTATTTTTACAAGCTCACCTACTGACTTTTAGGCCATGTGAAGTTTGAGAACCATGCAAATGAACACTTCCTGCCCTTATTTCCCCATGGGCACCAGCTCTGACTCTCATACTCAGGGTATCCCTTCAATATCATGCCTTGTCCAAATTCTGATGCTGAGGTTTAGCACTACGAAAAACCAGATTCAGTTGCTAGCTCTATCATTCACTTGTTGTGTATCCTTGAGCAAACCACTTAATGGCCCTGAACGTCAGTTCATTCATCTGTAAAATGTATACAATAAAATGGCCTAGCATTTGTTGGAAGGATTCACTGATACCATGTAAAAAAAAAAAAAAAAAAGCAAGGTGATGGTGATGTTACAGATAATGCAGATGATGGGGATCATGATGCTAATGATGGGGATGATACAGATGATGGGGATGATTTTGATGGTGGGGATGATGCTGATGGTGGAATGATGCTGTTGATGGGGATGATGATGATGATGGTGATGATGAGGATGATGCTGATGATGGGGATAATTCAGATGATGGGGATGATTTTGATGGTGGGGATGATTCAGATGGTGGGGATAATGCTGTTGATGGGGATGATAATGATGGTGGGGATCATGATGCTAACGATGGGGATGATGCAGATGTGGGGATGATGCAGATGGTGGAAATGATACAGACAATGGGGACAATGAAGATGGCAATGACAATAACACCTGGAACTCATGTATGTAACAGATGGGATCCTGTGTGTGTTTTTTATTGTCTGTAACATGGAGTGGAGGCTTTGGCTTACATGATGGGCAAGTACCAGGGTTATGTGTAATGTCATATCTGAGATGTAGTTCATATTTAAACAGTGTTGGTTCTATTTTCCTTTAATTCCTGGTAAAACAGACCTTATCCCTGAGCAAAAGGGCTAGCTGACTTTACTTACTTTTAAATTAGAGCCAGGAAATTTGAGAGAGAAAGTTGTATGGATAGAAGGCAAAGTATATAGAAACAATGTTTGTAGAAAAACATGAATTCCTAAGTATAGAAGAAAGTCATATTAATAGTGATCTATTTGTTCTCTGGTTCAATTGCTACCTGACTTTGAGTTGTGATGCCCTCGAACAACCATGATGAATTATTTGTCAGAGTGTCTCAGACTTGTGAAACTCCCATGTTGATAAGATTTTTAGAGTTGGCATTTGTTGTTGATTAATGTAATTAGTTGGGGAGAGCTATATTGTGAGAGTGACAGAGATGGATGGGTAAGAAATAAAGAGTGTGGATAAGAAACAGAACCATGGTGGGCAACCCTTTTAACTCTATAAATATGCAAACCCATGCGGAGTCAAGGTGGGGAGAGAAAAGTTGGTGGTTTGCCAAGACACGAGGTGTGAGCAAGCAGCAGACAGAATAAAAAACCCATAATGTCTATTTAGTGTCTGTGTTTGTTTGAACTAAATCTGACTCTAGCTCCAAACAGTTGATAGGAATCTTTGATTATAATCTGCCTCCTTAAAATGCTCCCACTCTATACCCTGCTCAAATAGAATCATAATTGTTTAAAAACTATAATAAAATCTGACTATTGAGAAAATGTTATTATTCATTTGATGATTTTTTTCAGTATCAAAATTCAATGTTCGAATAATGAACATTGCACAATTGTTGTTCTCTATCTTCTACTCAAATCCAGCACTTTATGGAGGTATGAACACAGTGTTCTGTAAATGTGAGGTCGTTCCTAATTTGTTCTAAAATACATGGTAATCCAGTCTAGCTTTTAAAAATCACACGAAACAAATAGCATCAAAAATTAAAAAGCTTTCAGAAAGAGTTGCCAGTCTTCTTCATGCATAATGTATAGGGAGGCTAGGCATGCCCACACCGAGTCTTAGTGCACAGGCAAGTCTCACTCATGTAGCAATGCAGTGATCTCAAGATTTGTGACTGCCCTGGGTGGTTTTCCTCCAACAGGAAAGCTTCTAGCATTGCATCAAGTCCCAGTAAAGGAAAAACAAGTGTACTGGGGGAATTAGACATGAGGTCCCAGGCAAACATTTGTGTAGAAACTGTTTTTCTCACCTCATGTTTAAAAACATCTTCAACAGCCTTTAAAATGCCGGTTGCCATGGTTACAGTTGTTGTGCAGGCTGGGAGGTTTCCAAGCACCTCTGAGCTCATCAGTTAATGCCAACAGATCGGAGATTTTTTTTTGAAAATTGATATTTATAAAATATCACCCCTCCTTTTTTTTCCCCTTCCCAATCATAAGTCACATCCTTGAAGGCAGCTGGGTAGGTTTACAGGATTATTGTGGTGGTTATCACTGGGGACCTGGCCTTTTGAAAGGCCACAGAAGTGCCACATGGACCATATGCTAAATGTGGCCTTCGATCTAAGTCCACATGTGGTGAGTCAAATTCATTTGCTGACATTCACAAAAACGAAGAATCACCATTCTGATAAAGCAAAGCTACCCTGCGTCACTTCCATTGTCGTGGACCTGTCCCTATGACAACCGTAATCCTAACTGCTACCTGCTTGAAAACCACACTAATCAAACATTTTTTTTAATATGGCCTCCTTACAGAATTCATAATTTAAATCATGACATATCTAAGATCATGGGCTAACATGCTTTTTGTTTTTTGTTTTTTTTTTAAAGATTTTATTTATTTATTTGACAGACAGAGATCACAAGCAGGCAGAGAGGCAGGCAGAGAGAGACGAAGGGAAGCAGGCTCCCTGCTGAGCAAAGAGCCCGATGCGGGACTCAATCCCAGGACCCTGAGATCATGACCTGAGCCGAAGGCAGTGGCTTAACCCACTGAGCCACCCAGGCGCCCCCTAACATGCTTTTTGTAAGAACCTTAAAACCTGTCCAGTTTAACTTGATACAATTCCACACGCCTGAAGGACGATGTTGTTACTGAGTTGGCTAAATCAATGTCCTGGATATTCGAGTGAGAAGTTAAAATTATATCCCTTTTAGGGACCACCATGTTCCAACATTTGAAAAATCCAGCTTTCTTATTTTCCAAAGGTTCTTTTTTATATGTCTTATTTTTAACACCTGCTCAAAATTCACGGGAGAGGTTCAGACTTCGATATCAGTGTCTACTTTTGACCAGTTTGATTCTCCGATCAACCTGATTATCTCTGTCCCGCGGAATTTAGATCATCATTACAAAATCATAAATGCCGCAATCCTGACCCCATGACATTCATTAATTGTCCAGAAAGTATTTTTGAAAGAGGTAAATGTGATTTGACTATAATAAAGCTGTTGATTTAGCAACTTCACCAGAAAGCAGCCTTTGTAATAGTCTCCTAAGTCTTTCAGTGGCTTTATTTTAAAAAAGCTAGGAATAAATTTAACTCAACTAGAGTCACAGAAATTCACAGTGTTGTTTAGAGATATAGAATCAGCAAACTGATGAATGGTATATTTTTTTCCAGGGTATTTTTAAAAGCCAGATTATTTTCAGTCCTCTACTTTAGGCAAATCGGAGATTTTACCAAGGCAGAGAAAACAGATGAACTACAAGACACGGAAGGGAAGAGGAAGGATCAGATTGAAACAAGTTAAGTTCAAGGTCTCTGGCTATCTGGGGATTGAGAGTTAAACAGAATTGGAGCTCAAGTGAGAGGTGAGCGATGGACTTTAGACTCATGAATTACGGTTGTGTGTGTAGCAACAAAGGCTCTGTGAATAAACGGTGTGATCCAGGAGGCGTGAGCAAAGTAAAGACAGAAGGCAGCAGAGAAGAAACCCTGAGCAAGTCCAGCATTTGGCGAAAAGGACATCCAGCAAAGCAGGATGAGAAGAAACTCTCCGACTAGTAGTGGGGGAAGCATCCAAATATCCCGGTAAAGAAGCTGAAAGCAAAGTCTAACAGATGAGAAATATTTATTCCAAGTAGGATGAAATGAATGGAGGCCTGGGATTGCCTCTTCCTGTTGGTTTCCCCAAGATAAGGATAAGGAAAGGACCTCCCAGGATAAGGAAAGGACCTCTGTTTTCTCCATCATATTCCCAGAACTCATCTAGTTCCGTGTCTGGAACAGAGAAACCCACTCTAGGACTCTTTGATTCAATGGAAGAATGAAAATGTCAAAGGTGCATGACGGGTGAAAGGAGTCCCCTGTGTGCGTTGGGTGGGGCTTCTGGGGACTTCTGCAGGAAGTCTCTGAGGGGCACAGAGACCAGGTTTCTATTGCTTAGGTAACGTGGTGTTATCCTGAGGGGTCCTTTTACATTTCCATAAAAAGAAAAAGTCTCATTCCCTTAAAAATGATCTGACATAGTTTTCACAATCAACTGCATTTAGACTTTAAAATGCAATTAAAATGTAACTATAATGTAAATCGGGTTAGCCTGAAGATGTTTCCAAAATCTCTCTGACTCATCCAGAATGGGAAAGGAGACCAAAGTGCAGCATCCTTCATATCACAGCCGCTCACATCCCACCCAAAGAGTCCACCAACGGTGTGTTATGTGACTGGAGATCATCCCAGAGACCACCCAGCTGAGAGCACTGGTCTGTTAACTGGAATCATCTCAATGGTGGATCTGAATCACAATACTGTTAAAGAGATGGACTGTGTCCCTATAAACCATTAAAAAGCAATAAAAAAAAGTCTTAAATTAATCTAAAGAGCCAATTCCATGACTATCTCTGGAATCCAGATGGGATAATAAGAAAGCCGATGGAGGGGAGCGTTTTGAAGGAGGCCCAGCAGCCTGACGTCACGGGAGTGCTGGCATCCACTGCCCCTGAGCTGGGCAGATGAGAAGAAAAAGGCAGGGAAAACACCATCTTATTAACTGAGACACCCTTGTTTGAATTTTACAAAATTGCTCCTTTGAAGAGCACCATGGGGAAAAAAACATGGGCCTTATTTTCATCTACAGCATCTGAATGAGAGGTTCTGCTGCCTTCCGGATCAGAGATGTGCCTATCCATTTGATGGCAAGCCTCTGAATTAGTATAAATATATGATGGCCATAAAAACATCTGTGTTGAATGAAAAAGGAATAAAGTAGCAAAGGATTATGGAAGGAGGTAACAGAAATGAGCACTGTCAAATCCTGGTTTCCTGTCACCGAGACGCCACAGCCAAGTCCTGGAAGCAGGTGAGTCAAAACTTGATCTAGTCCTATTAGGAGCTTGTTAGCTGCCTGTGGTGCCTTTTATCTGAAGTCTTTTGAAAACATCAACCTTTGTGCAACAACCACAACAAAATCAATTTTCTTCAACTTGGAAGTGCAGCCTTCCTCGGCTTGGACACGCAGGCAACCATCCCCCTAAAGGAAATGCTTCATACCCTTCCCGGGCAAGTCCCTTCTTTAGATCAGTGTGGATTTTTTTTTTTTAAGATTTTATTTATTTATTTAACAGATAGAGATCACAAGTAGGCAGAGAAGCAGGCAGAGAGAGAGAGGAGGAAGCAGGCTCCATGCTGAGCAGAGAGCCCGATGCGGGGCTCGATCCCAGGACCCTGGGATCATGAACTGAGCTGAAGGCAGAGGCTTTAACCCACTGAGCCACCCAGGTGCCCCTAGATCAGTGTGGATTTTTAGATCACCATGGATGCGGCCCAATACTAGCATTAGGTCCTTGAAACGAAGACGCTTTTGTTATATTGGTTAGGGATGTGTGTTAGAACTCTGGAACGAATCATCATCTGATAGAATCCGTTAATACTCGTGCTTTTAAAGAATCAGTGGCCCTTAACAAAGATGGATGAAAAGGTGTTGACATGTCCAAGCGAGCCGATATATTATGACCATGTATTGATTCAACTCAAGGAGCTCGGCTATTGTTTAATTTATACCAACACTATGTTCAAAGCAGACAAAACCACCTCCTTCATACTGAAGAACCTTTGCTACAGGAGTTCTCTTTGTCTGGAATGTTTTTTCTCCCCTGGGTAATTCCCACCCTGCCTTCGCACTCACATCAGAGCTCTTCACAGCAGCAGCCTCTGATCTCCATGTCGGCTGTGCACTGACTCCCCTGGGGAGCTTAAGTCACTTGGATGACCGAGTCCTCCCCAGAGATGCGCGTGTCATGGGTATTGGGGTGTATCAGGGACATTCGGTCTTGGACACAGAGATTTTTTAAAGCTCAGATGATCCTAAAATGTAGTCAAGGTTTGAGAACTTTGGTTGATAGTATCTTGCGATCACCCTTAGCAAGGATGGCCTTAATGTTCCCTTTCCGCTTCACAAAAAACGTTTTAGACAGGTTTCTTCCTAACCATAGGCCCCTTATCCCCTTTCCTTAAAGAATTGATTTAGGAAAATTTGCAATTTTAATTCGCCCTTTAAAATGTAAACCTTCTCCCAGTTTCTGCCAGTTTTACCACCTCGGAATGTCCTTCTCAAGGACCTGTCAACCATTCCTCTGATGTGATCACTGAAGGGGATGGTGCCCCTGTCTCCCAGGCCCTGGCCTGGGAGACATGAACCCCCATGAACCACACCGCCCCTCAATGTCCTCCAGTACTTTTCCTTGAGCTCATCCTGCTGTTTCTGAACCCTCATGCCCTTCATTTAAGTGGGGTTAAGGTCCCTCTCTCTCCTCTGGTGGAGTAGTCTGAAATAAAGTCTTCCCTGCCGATTTAACTTTGGTGCAATTTCATTCTTGCCTAGCTTGGGCCACACCGCTTTCATATTCTCTGTTTGGATTTCAGTCTTCCCTGCTCTTCTGAGGTCTCCTTTTTGTCTTGTTTTGTTTTGTTTTTTCCTTTCTCTCCTCAGCATCTATCTAGCCCAGGATAAGATATATATGATGGATCTCTCCCCAGTGCATTTCCTTTTACATATTTATTTAAGATTTTATTTATTTATTTATTTGAGACAGAGAGACAGCATGAGCCTAGGGACAGAGGGCGAGGGAGAAGCAGGTTCCCCACTGAGCAGGGAGCCCGATGCAGGGCTCGATCCCGGGACCCTGGGATCATGACTTAAGCAGAAGGCAGACGCTTAACCTACTGAGCCAGCCAGGGTACCTCATCCTTTGACGTTGTTAAACTGCACTAAACATGTGTTGCTTAATGTGCCCATGTAAATTCATTTGACCTTACCTGTGTGCAACTATTGAGGGCGACGAGCAGGAGACAGGGGCTTGAGTGAGAGTCACTTAGGGAAAGAACAGAAGACCAAGAAACGAACCAAGAGAGAAGACCCTTTGTTTTCCCCATTGTCTTTTGCCCCTTTCAAATTAGACTTTGGCTTTCACTGCCCGGGAGAAACAGAAGACATTAATTCTTGGCTTTTGAACTTCTAAAGGCTCGGGTCTGGGGAATTTAAGTACCATGTAAGGGACTTTCAAGGATAATTTTGACACCATGCAATTTTTGCTTTAGAATGCTGACTTTAGAACGTGACCCTTCTGTCTTCACCCAGACCAGCACTTTCGATTTGTCTCCTACTTATATAATCTGTTGCCTTCAAACATTCCTCAGGGAGGGATTATTTGCCTTTGACAACTTATTTGGTTGCTTTCAAAGCTCGCTATTTGAAATTAATATTCTTTAAGAGTAAAGGAAATAAATTTGACTGTTTCCACAGAAGTGGCTTTTACCCCTTAATATAACTTTTAATAGGGTCTGAATATCTCATTTTCCAAATGAGAATTAAATAACTGAATAATTAACTTAGGTTTATTTTTCACAGGCGTTTCTTTCCCTAAACCATAAAATTTTAATTGGCAAACTTTATATCTGTACATGTAGTTCAAGATTCCAAGAACCACTTTGAATATGAGAGCACTTAAAGATTTTTTTCCTCTAGAAAAACCAATTGAAATAACATAGTTTAACATTTACTTGCAGGTGTTACAAAAAAAAAAAAGTAGAACACACCTGGGGCCAAAAATTTTCATATTTTAAAGGCAAAGGATACACACTTTAATGTTAGCTCCTGGATCCAGGATCTGTGTGTAATTCATTACTCCATCCCCAGCACATTAACCTGATAGCTGCTCAGCAAATATTTTATCAGTCAGCTGGGGCTAAATTTTGTGGGGGTAACAAATGATCTCTTCATCTTAGAATCTCATTAGCTCAGACCTATTTCTATCTCGTATTACAGATATATCACAGGTCAGTTTCAGCTTTGCTCTAGGTCTTCTTCATTTTAGGGTCCATGCTAAAGAAGACACTCCTCTCTCAGGTATGCTGTTCTCACTAGGCAAGGCACAAAGATGGCAGAGTCAGGGCTCCTATGTTTAAGTGGCACATACGGCTTCCACTCACATTTCATTGGCTGAAGCAATTCACCTGTTCAAGCCTGATATCACCAGGGCAAGGCTTCCTAGGGAGGGGACAGACATGGAGAAGAAGCAAATATTTTTGAGTGATAATATAATTTTGCATCATACTAGCTGAGTGCACGAACTCCTTTTATTCAGTAAAACTGCATTTTCTCTGCCTGCTCCGGAATTGTTCTCATTTTTCAAGCATAAGGTAACTACAGTGACATTCATATTAGTTTTCTCAGGTTACCGTTACAAAGTACTACAAAGTACCATGAATTAGGTGGCGAAAACAGAAATTTAGTGCCTCGTTTGGCAGATAAGAAGTCCTAGATCAAAGTGATGGCAACCTTGGTTCCTTCTGAGACTCTGACGGAGTTTCCATTCAATGTCTCCCCACTAAATTCTTGTGGTTTCCTGGCAATCACTGGCATTCCTTGGCTTGTAGATGCATCACCCCAATCTCTGCATCCATGTTCACACGCCCTTCTTCTTGTGTGTATGTGTCCAAATTTCTCCTTTTCATAAAAAATCAGTTATACTGGCTAGGGTCCCCCCTATTTCGGTATGGCCTCATTCTAATTAATTATATCTGCAGTGAAGTTCACATTTTGAGGTACCAGAGATTAGGACTTCAATATATGAATTTTGGGGAATAGTTTAGCCCGTAACCCATATTATATTTGTCCAAAACAATCCAGTTTTGACTTTGATCTTGGTAACATTGTTTTTAGGGATTCCTCATTCATTCTCAAAAGCGTCCCAGATTAGAACATCAATTAAATGACCATCTTAAAAATAATACGTGATCGTTACAGAGAATTGGAAAAAATACAAAAAGTTATGTAGAAAATTTAAAAGGAGGTGCGCCTGGGTGGCTCAGTGGGTTAAAGCCTCTGCCTTTGGCTCAGGTCATGATCCCAGGGTCCTGGGATCGAGCCCTGCATCAGGCTCTCTGCTCAGTGGGGAGCCTGCTTCCTCTACTCTCTCTCTCTGCCTACTTGTCATCTCTGTCTAATAAGTAAATAAAATCTTTAAAAAAATTAAAAAAAGAAAATTTAAAAGGAAACTCCTTTTAATACCAGCCTATTTGAAACCCTACTATTAACATTTTGGTATATAAATTTTTAAATAAAACTGGAACAATAGTAAAATAACATTTTGTAACCCACATTTCCCTAAAATATTTTTGTGCATTTTCCTTACAAAGGAAAAGTACTTTAAGAACAGAACTCTTAATGACTGCATAATTGTCCATCATATCTACTCCGTTTAATGACTTATTTAATGACTTCCTTATGTGGGCCATTTAGGTGGTTTCCAAGAGAACACTATTTCATGAAGTCATTTTTGGCATATAAAACATCAAAGAGCAATTTTAGGAAGATGTGGCAGGAATTACCTGCAGTTATGAGTGTGTTTCTCATAACAGTTTAATCACAAATGATATTCCTCATGCACATTTACAAAGAGACTTAACCTCTTTTTTTTTTTTTTTTTTGGTCTAGTTTTACTTAGGTTCCCAAATGTCCAAGGCTATAGACTGAACCGCAAATCTTTCTTTTTTGTTTGCTTTGCAAGAAGCTTCTTACTGATTTTATTTTTGGTAGACTAAGCAGTTTGGGCTTTTATTTTTCCAAGGTTATTCTGGAAAAAAAAAAGTGGCTGCTTCCTTGCAACCTGTCAACTCCTCTTAGAAAATATTCTTTGAAATTTCTTGTCCAAATTCCACTTCATTTCACATGAGCAGCATTAGAGAAAATCAGTTTGCAGGTTTAGCAATGATGGCCCTCATCCCATAGCTGCACTTTATAGGGGTGTGTGCTCTGCTGGAGGGAGCAGTGACTGAGGGCCTCAGAAGGGAATGATGGGAAAGAAGGTATAAAAAGGGACAAGGAGTATTCTAACAAATTTAATTCATTATTTGGAGGAAGGTACCCTCAGTACATCTTTGTTGAAGCATCCCAGGTAGTTCTAAGGCAGTTGGCTCATGGATCATACCTTTATCACAGAACAGAGAATTGTACTGCCATTGTTCAATTATGTGTCCATCTCCTGATGGGACTATTAATCTCCTATAGGGTTTTATAAGCCATACTAAGCTTTGGGTCTTTCTTCTGTGGGAAACAGGGATCCACTTGAATGATTTGAAGAGGAGAGTGGAAAGGACCAGACCTGTGGTGTGGAGAGCTCCATCTGGCTTCTGGGTGGAGAATGAATTAGAGAAGAGGTCTGGATGATAAGGGGCTCCAGTGGGCACCAAGGATTTTCATAGCTTTACACTTGCATCTTCAATGAAAGCCAGTAGAGAAGGGAGATCAGACAGTCCAGGTAGAGAGAGCATGTTGGATGTGTGACAACAGCATCCCAGATAGACAGTATGCATGGAAATGTGGCATCATACCTAGAAAGGATGAGGTGGGAACGCCAGAAATTAAGATGGCAGGAAGGTAGGGTGCCTAGTGAGACTGAGAGCCTGCTGGGTCACTGAAGAGTCTAAACTTTATCCATATATAGTGTCAGTCCATTGAAGGTGGTAAGACTGGTATCCAATTTGAGTTTTAGTAAAATTATTCTCGAGGGAACTTTGACATTAGTTGAATCAGAACAGAGAAGCACAGTACACAGAAGTTTTCTCCTACAGTGTCCTGGAGAGGAGATAGTGGAATACAGTGAAGATAGGGAATGTGAATTGGTACCAAAGAATTTTAGATGTAGTTAGCAAGCCTTGGTTATAGTTTATAGTTGAATGGGGGTAAGGGAGAGAAAAGGTTCCAAGGTGATTCTGAGGTTTATTTATTTTTCTATTTGCTTGATTCAGGATTTTTATGTATATTCGATATGTTGGAAAAGAAGCCATATTAGAAACCAGGGGAAATAAATAATGAACTCATGTGGAGATATGGTGAGTTTAAGAGATCTGGAGAAAATCATGGAGGCATGAAACGTGGAATAGGAAATTCAAGTCTGGTGATCAGTAGAGCACAAGTGAGTAGAGCAATAGGTGTGAGAGTTGTCAGAGTCCTAGGCTAAGTTGAAGTCATAAAAATGGATGAGGGTGGCCACAGAGAGGGTAGAATGTGAGGAAAAAGGAAGCCACACCTGGAACCTTAGAGAACATCAACATCTGGAGAATGGTTGTTAAGTAAGACTGGCTACATAATTGGTGGGGGCCCAGTGCAAAATGAAAACGCACGGCCCCTTGTTAAAAAATTATTAAGAATTCCAAGATGGCAACAGTAGAACATTAAAAGCACGGTTCATGCTAGTCTCCAAAACTATTCCTTTACCACGTGGATCAGTCTAACTTCCTCCTCTTTTTTGTCTGTAAACTCTCACCCCAACAGTGAGAAACCAGACTCCCACTATCCTCTACTGGTGTATTCAATTGTTCAGTTCCAGAATACATACATTATGGTTTCAGAATTGTTGACCAGTACCCTCACAGGGAAGAACTTTACCAACAATAGTTCAGTGCTATATACAGTTTCATTTCTTTTTAGTCCAAGGGATTCTACTCATTTCCGAATTATTTAGGTCATCAGTTTTTCCTTTACTCCTTTTTGTAAGACGGAGCCACGTATTTGTACAACTATGAGATTCTTTTGCCACATACTGTACTCTACCCCGGGATCCTGTGTCAAGTTTTATGGGTACCGTACTGTCTTGATTACTCACAGTACCTAATTTCAACCACTGTACTGTCTTGAAATTGGGTAATGTGAATCCTCCAACTTTGTTCTTCTCCTTCAACACCGTGTTGGCTATTCTAAACCTTTTACTTTTCCATATAAATTTTAAGATCAATATGTTGATATCTATAAGTTATCTTGTTAGGATTTTGGTAGGGCTTGTGTTGACTCTATAAATCAAATGGGAAGAACTGACCTCTGAGCAACGTGGAGTCTTCCAATTCATGAACATGGTGCCTCTCTTTGTTTAGTTAGATATTCTTTGATTTTTTTTCATCATAGCTTTGCAGCTTTCAGCACACATATTCTGTTAAATTTATAGTGTTATACCTAACTGTATAAACAAGTGATTGACTTTTGTACAATGATCTTGTGCTGTGTGATCTTGCTATACTCACATAGCTCTTTTGCAGACTCTTTGGGAATTTTTACATAGATACTCATGTCATTGGCAAATAGACGGTTTTCTTTCTTCTTTTCCAATACACGTAACTTTTCTTTTTTCTTTTATTTTCATTTCATAATTTCATTGAAATTACCTAGAATTTCAATGTTTGATAGGAGTGATGAGAAGAACATCCTTGCTTTGTGCCTGATATTAGTGGGAAAGCATCCAGTATCTCATCTGTACATTTGATGTTACATGTAGGGTTTTTGTAGACGTTCTTTATCACGCTGAGAGAGCTATTCTCTATTCCTAGTTTGCTGATTATGAATTGGCATTGAATTTTGTCATATGCTTGATCTTGATTAATTGACATAATCATAGAATGTTTTTCTTCATCTTGTTGACATAATGCATTGATTTTCAGATGTTGAACCAGCTTTGTATACTTGAAATAAATTCCACTGGGGCGTGAATTTAATTCTTTATATGTATTGTTGAATTTGATTTGCTATTTGGGGAAATTTTGCATCTATGTCCACACAGATATTGGCCTGTATTTTCCTTTCTTGTAATGCCCTTATCAGGTTTGCTATTAGAGTGGTGGGTGTTGGCGTCACAGAACTAGTTAGGAAGTGGTTTCTCTGTTTCTGTTTTCGGGAAGAGATTGTGAGTAATTAGTATTACTTCTCCCTTACATGTTTGGCAGGATGCACCAGTGAAGCCATTTGAATCTGATGATTGATAGAATTTATCAGTAAACCACTTGGAACTGATGCTTTCTTTTTTGGTAGGTTATCAATTATTGATTTAATTTCCTTAATAAGTATAGGGCTATTCAGGTCATCTATTTCTCCTTATAGAAGTTTTAATAATTTATGTCTTTCGTGGAATTAATTTCTCATCTAAGGTAGAAAGTTGTGGGCCTACAGTTGTTTGTAGTATTCCTTTGTTACCCTTTAATGTCCAGGTGATCAGTAGTGATAATCTGCCTTTCATTTCTGATATTGGTAATTTGTATCTTTTTCTTCTTTTCTTGATTAGCCGGGCTACAGATTTACTAGTTTCATTCATTTTTTCAAGAAGCAGCTTTTGGTTTCATTGATTTTCTATTGTTTTCCTGTTTTTAATTAAATGTATTTTTGCCTTGATTTCATTTTTATTTCTCTTCTTCTGCTTGCTTAAGTGATTTATAATTTAAGAAGATCACTCCAGCTGTCATATGGAGACTGGACTGGAAGGGAGCAAGATGGACACCAGGGGACCAGTTAGAAGTCTATAGACAAAGTCTAGGCAAGAGATAATGGTGGCTTGAATCAGGGTGACAGAACTGGGGAGCAGCTCAAAAACTGACGCTATCCAACCTTCACCTACGGAGGCAAAATCAGCCTCATGGGTGTGTGTGGAGGGGGTGTGGGAGAGAGAAATGGATACAGAAAGAGGAGAGAGAAATCTGTGAGGTATGAGGATATGATCTCATGTTATTACACGCAATGTTTGTCTATTTCTATGGTGTAAATACTTCCTTCATGGCTGACTTCAAGCCACTAAAGTGGATGAACACAGAGCTGGGAAGAGATGCTTACCAGCTGGTATAAACTGGCATGAGCTGGCTCCAACACACCTTTGCTTCACATCCTTTGTTGTTTCTAGGATCTCATGAGAGGAACTTTGGAGAAACTAATACTGGTGATATGGATTTTAGACCTCAGTTACATTTGCTTTTGCTATTAGTCCTACTGTCCTGAATGTTTGGCAGTACACAGAACAACATCCAGAAACATCCGAATAGACAAAAAATGGGCTACGAGGCAGCTCCTACCTCATTTGTGCCCAGGACACAATAAGTCTCCATTAACAATTTATGAAATTGAATCGAGTTCTACCATGTTCCTCCTGTCCTCACCCACATGAAACTATACTTTTCTCATGGTGGTGATCTTATCCTGGACCTAATGAGTAAGTAACACTAACCACTTGAGTTAAATTTAGCAGTTCCCTATGAAGTGTCATTGCCATCTCCTTCTCATTAAGAACTCCCTTGTAGTTCCCAGTCAAATGAGTATAAACATGGTTTTTTCTTTGTTTAATAGAATAACCCCAGAACATGAAGACAATCTCACCACCTTGGTTTCCACCTCTGAGGTCGTTAACATGATATATTATGAAGCTACAGGAAATTAGTTGCTGAATATTTCAATATGGAGAGGAAATAGTGTAATTCAATTGTTATTATAGAACCACGAATTCTTGGAGTAACCTGTCGCCATAGTAACAAGATAAGGACACATTCCTTAAATGTTTAACTATGATTCTATACTTCACACACATTCAAGTACAGTTGATTCTTGTTATTTGTAATTGAAATTGAATTAATTTTCTGATACATTTGGGGTCCACTTTTCAATGGTACTTTTCAATTATCTTAATTTAAGATTATGAGTGTAATAAGATTTTCTTTATGCCATTCTTATTGGAATAAGAATAGAACTACTTTTTGAATAAAAAGGAGCTTAAAGGGGTCTTTAAAAATGAGTAAATATTTTTAAATGAGCCAAATAGTGTCTTTAAGGATAATGTTAGGGGTAAATCTATCTCTGGGTCCTCAAAAGTGACATTCACACCTGCCCATCCTAAGTCCTAAGTACAAAGATATTAACTCTATTAGCTATTTATAATAATAATAATAATAATATACTAGAGTAGTTAATATAGTTTGAGAGTTTTCTATGTGGCAGAATTCTCACAAGGATTGTCTTTAACCCTCGGGAAAATCCAATGAAGCAGGTACTATTAGTACCTTCATCGTGCATCTACGGGAACTGAGGCATAGAGACGTCCTATACTCCGACCAAAGTCATCTGGCTGGTGTGTGGCAGGGTGGGAATTGAAGCCACACAGTCCAGCTCACTAGCCCATGATCTCACCCCCTGCTCCAACTGCTTGGATAGCTCTCCCTGCCAATCACAAAGGGTTTGGCGTCCATGGAGTGCTGTCCATGCTCCCTCAGCCCTGGAGCCTGTCACCTTCTCTCCAGTCCCTGAAAAAAAAATTATGCCTCAACAAGTAACCAGATTCCTGATCTTTCTATTAATTCCACAGAATCCACAGTAACAGCTTATGTCCTGGGCAGGTGTGTTGTGCTTGGAGCAAGAGAACCCAGATGAGTTGGGCAAGGTCTTCGCTCTCTACAACCTCAAAGACCAGTGGAAGGAAAGATACCCTGGTGAACGAATGGAGACCTCTAGTGTAGCAATTTCTTCAGGAAAAAAATAAAGAGAAGAAGGACAAAGCAGCAAGGCAAAAAGGGGCCTGGATGGTGGGTTTATTTTCATTGGCTGGACTGTGTTGACATGGCCCTCAGTGTCTGCTGAACAACTCAACCGGCACGAGAATGATGACCTCATTGTTTCTGCTAACAGCGACGACATCACCTGTGACCCGCCAGGAGTGCTCTCAGCCTCCGGACTTTGTCCAGAACCTCCCATCTTCAAAACTGCAATATCCTCCCTGAGTGATTTTCTCCTTTTCTTTAAGCGTGGCAAAGTCACAGCTCTTGGTGTTCGAACAACACATCTCCAACCAAATACTGTTGCTGCTCAAGACGGGCGACCGGCGGCTGCCGGGCCGTCAGTGTCACCCCTGCTCTGACTTTGTCAGGGAACAAGGCGGCATTGTTGCTCATGGCACCCCGACAAAGAGCTCATCGCTGTAATTAAAGCAGAGTCGCGTGTCCTGCTGTTTTGTGCATCGTCTCCCTTCACGTGGACAAATAAGCCAGAGGAGCAGCATATGGATGGAGACCAAAGATTGAATAGAATATCCCCACGCTTACATCAGCAAGGGCAAGGAGGAGCACTTCCGCAGTGCCTCCATTTGCAACTGGACCATCTGCACGACAAACCCGTGGTGCCAAAGCAGGAGGCATCACGTTCCTGCTGCCGCTCTCCGGCAGTCTGCACGTGCCTCCGTCTCCACTGATCCTCAGGTGGCACGGGGCGAGCCGGCCCGTAGCCGCTCCTTATCAGACAGCAGGTCATTTCTACCAAAGTTGTGCATACGAGGATGCTGTTCTTGAAACAGACACCTGGCTGGGTGGAAGCTTCGGCTCTCGAAGCTGGAATCGCTAGCCCAGCTAATGAACTCATTCGGACAGCTGGGATCTTACATGACTTTTCCAGGGAAATTTCGCCCTGAGCAGGGAAATTTTTAAAAATAACTAAATAATAGACAATAGCTGGGTGAGTGTGTCTCTTTCACCTTCATTTTTCCTTTGACGGGACCGGGACACAGTATAATTGATATGACATCTGTAGGAAATAGATTACTTATTCAGTCCAAAAATTATGGTGCATCGATGACGTTCCAGGCCCTGAATGTACAATTGTGAACAGACCAGATCTCCCGGTGCTTATACTTGAATTTCCTGCTGGATATGTGTTCTCAGATCCTCAGCTAGAAGAGAGACACTGGCAGATGGGGAGACTGGGTCACTGATTTTCAAACAAAAAAATTATCTTAGCATTCTGTCTGGACAATGCTAAATCGAGCTAGTATCCCTTATTAGTACAGCGGGATATTGATCAAGCAGTACACTTACTTGGTACCTTTCAATTTTAGAAGGGTGCACGCACATACGTACAAGCCTATTCCTCCTGGAGAAAGCTTTGCAATTACTTCACACCTTTGTAGGCAGATTTTAGCCAGAAAGGGAGAGAAGAAGGGAGGGGCACACTGACAGAGCATTAGCTACGGGGCCAGCACGATCGACCTAGGGGGTTTCATTTTGTCTTTCCCCAAATGTGGACAGTAGGTGTTACTAGCCTCACCTCACGTAGGAAGCAGAACTCCCATGGTTCAAGTGACCTGTCCAAAGGTGAAACAGCTAATCACCAGCAGGACAGAAACTGAATCCAAGTCTGTCTTATCCCATTTTTCTGAGTTTATAGCACAGGAGTGGCACATGCATGGAGACTGGTTTCCCAGCCCATCGCAATCTGAAAGCAGCAAATTCCAAGAACTAGTTAGTCTTATCAGGAGCAAGCAGAGGGACAGCAAGGATGAGGGGCCACTGAGAGCACGTGGACGTGGAGAAAGAGATGAGGAAAGTAGAAAAAGTCCCATGGAAACACACGACAGAATGAAGCCACTTAACACAGGCAGCATATGACACCACCGTGTGCCCCCAGTTTTGGATGGTGTAACATTTTCCCATCTGATAGTCAGAATAATAAAAACCATCTTTCGCTTAATATATGGATATGTTAACTTCAGTTTACTTTAAGACATAGAACTACTGTAGGAAACATTACAGAGATATTAGCATCCAAGTGGGTCACCTTATCAAAAACATTTTTGCTTTGGTTACCTGCAATATTGACCTACACGGGACTGTTCTGTCCACAAAACAAAATACAGGAAGTGTCAGCTCACAAAGTGCAAGGGTTACATATACTCACTTATATATACTTATATATATATATATTATATTATATTATATATGTGAGTATATATATATATGTGTGTGTGTGTGTGTGTGAGTATATACTTATATACTCACATAGTATATTTAAATTTCTGAACCTTTCCCCAAATATTTTTCTTCTACCAAATTCATCATTTTATCCTCTTAACAGTAAATGATATAAAAAAACTGATATAAAACTGATCTAAGAAAGGGAAAATTGTTTTTCTTAATCCCAAACTTAAAGGCATTTGTTCTGCATATAAAAGAGCATATAGGTGCCTATAAGCAGAGATAAAGATGGGTCCTTTCCTATTACTCCAGTGTGGGGAGACCACTGGAATTGACCTTTTGACTACTCCTTCACTTACTCATTTATTCACTCAACACGTACTTATTGAGAGCTTAGTCTGTGTCAGACATAAGCTAGATGTTGAGGACAAAATAGGAACAACACAGGCAAACAACCAATGCAGAGATTACGCTCTCCAAAATAGCCCATCTGGGTAATGTAAGGCACGCTCCTCAAAAAAAAAAAGGGGTTACACAGCTGGATCTTGCAGTGATACATTCCCATTTCCTGGAGTTCGCACACGGCTCTTTCTTCTTCAAAGGCTGGGTTGGTCCTGTAATGTGCTCTGAGGTTAGGAGGGCAAGGAGGTAATGATCCCAGAGTCCTGGGATCAAGTCCTTCAATGAACTCCCTGCTCAGTGGGGAGTCTGCTTCTCTCTCTGGCCTCTCCCCATCTCCCACTCTCTTTCTCAAATAAATAAGTAAAATCTTAAAAAAAAAAAAAGAATGTTAAATGAAGATCGATGTGCAAACTGTCTGTTCAACAATGGTGCATCCATGGGTCAGAACTCTTGGTCCTTTACCATGTCGCAAACCTTCCTATATCTGGGGAAAACATATCATTAAGGGTGTTTGGTACCATAAGCCTTGGGTCATTCCATTCCCAGAGGGCAGAAACAGGGGGAAAAATAAAAATCATGAAGTATTCTTAAGTCATTATTTATTTCGGTCCATGTCTTAAGAATTTTTGCATGATGGCTACTTAGTAATATTTCTAGGCAACAACAGAAGAAGGTGGGCTTTCGGTGTCCCAATGAAGAAGAAAAGGTTGTGACTGGATAGCACATTGTCAGTCATCAGGAAGAGGTGGGAAATCTTAGTACAAAGAAGTAGCAACCAAGTTCCTCCATGTGTCCATGGAGTTTGACCACAGATGAATCCATTATTATGATTACATTATTATCACTATTATTATTATTATTCCAGTCCTACCCAAGGAAGGACAGTTCAGAATACAAAGGAATTCATCCTCACAGAGGGTTGAGAAACCACTGTGGCTAATGTCTATATTTTTTAATAACATTTTTATCAGCAAATTAAAAAAGAGATTTGTTAGAAAATCCTTTGACTTGGTGTCTGTCTCTTGGGGTCCTAAACTTTTCATTCTTTGGCTTATAAAGTAACCTAATAGATTAATTAAAACTTGTTGAAAACAATGAAGTCTCCCTGACTTTGGCCAAGAATTCCCATAAAACTGGCTTAAACTGTCTCATCCTCATGATCTTGGGAGTGGGAGGAAGAAAGCTCTGTCACAGAGCCCACTCCCTTTGAATTGATACCAGAAGCCTGGACATACCATATCATGGCATATTCATTTTATATCCTCATATCATGAAGATCAACACAGATGGAGAACCAGTGACATCCTTCAATCCTTGAGGGTGAAGGCAACAGGCTCTGGTGTGATCCAAAGACAGGGTATCGGCCACTGTTATGGCTAATATTGACAGCTGTCACTACTGAGTCAGAGAGAAACTGTATATTTTTCATTAGAAAAAAAAATAAACAAATACGCCACCCACCCTGCTCCCACAATTCATTGTAGAGTCAGAATAATGGGTTTAAAGCTCAGCTTCTCTAGAACCCATTTGGGCAACTGTTTGCCAGAATCCACTAAAACGGACCCAATAATCCCACGGTTAGGTATATACCCAACAGAAATATGTGTATATGTTCACGTAAAGTACTATTCGTAATGGCCCCAAACTGGAAATGATCCAAATTCGCCTCAAAAGAATAAAGGAGAGAGGGTGGTATATTTAGGAAATGTGATACTATACATCTGTGATTCTATAAATGTACCTGACAAGAAAGACCGATCTCACCAGTGTAATGCTGAGCAAGAAAATTTAAAAAGCACAAAATATGTGCTGGGTGATTCCATTATATTATGTACCAAATGGTGAAACTAACTCATGGTGATAGAGGGGAGGGCTGGTTATCCTGGGGGGATGTAGGGTTCGTGCCTGGAAGGTGACGTGAAGGGGCCTCTGGGGGCTGGTCATTTTGTGATCTGAGTGCTGAGTTCATGGGTGTATCCTGTCTACTAAAAAAAATCATGGCATTAGACACTTATGATTTTGCACTTTTGGGTCTATATATTATACTTCAGTAAAGAGTTTTAAAAATCCTAGTTCCACTGCTCTGAGACATCAGAGAAGTCCTCTAATCACTCCGTGTCCTCCTCTGTAGAGGCCGTGGGAACTAATTCCTCTGCGTGGAATTAGTGACGGGACCCACAAAGCACAGAGCACAGTGTACTTCTGGTCGAGTGTCACTTCTGTCAGTTGGAGACGGGGGCAGCCCCAATGAGGCTGTCTCTAAGGATGGGAAGGTGAATGTCAGAGAGCCGGTGGGGAACCGCAGGTGGAACCGGGAGCTGCGGGTGTTTTCCTCACCTTCCCAAGCACGCGTGGAACGTGTATTTCCAATGAGTTGTGTTGTTAATCCTCAGCAAGGCTGAGGAGGTATTGCCCCAGATGAAAGCTGCACAGCATAACGAGAACAAAGATGTTCTAGACCTGGGGAGTATGGGGATGGGTGGGGAAGAGACGCAGGGGGTGCCAGATGGGCGGAGAATACATCAGAGCAGGGGCAGGGCGGGTTCAAGCGTGTCTCTGGGAGGAAAGAGTCCGTCAGCGGGCTGTTTCCCAAGAGATGCTGTTAAACCAGCCCTTGGCTGTTGGATTCGAGTTTCATATCAGGTAACTATAGAGAATATATCTATATGCTACGTGTATGTATAGTACATATATATACATGTACACACGTGCCTGTGTGCATACACATCTATGCAAAGATTTATGAATGGTGGCAGTCACAGCAATACGATTTACCACCAGGAGATGCTAGAGGGAACCTCTAGATGCCATTCACGGAGGATGCTATGAGGGTTTTAATTTCGTCTAATGCGCTCCTTTGGTCGTTGGTCAATCATGCGGCATTCTCCTCAAGATAGTATTTTAAGTGCAAAACGAATAAACATTGGAAAACCAAGAGAACAGATCTACCCATGAACCCCCTCAGGATCTGTAGACACCACATGAAGAACCCCATGCAGCCTTTCAAAATGCCACCAAAGAAGGACGCTTGAGGACACGAAAGATGTTTCTGAGATGTCGGTGAGTGGGACATCGGGGAATACAAGAGGGCCCTGGGTGGGTACTGGGTGTTTAGGATAAAGTCTATCAAAGTGTGGGCCACAGAACCAGGAGCATCAGCAGCCCAAGGGGTGCGTGTGAGGACGGTGATTTCTGAGGCCTCACTCCAGCCCTGAGGAACCCACACGTTTGACGGGATGAGGGCGGGGAACCTGTGCTTTCACTAATTTGTATACACTTTAGAGACTGAGAAGTACTGCTCTGAGGCCAACAGGGGTTACCTCAGGTTTGGAGGGGCGGATGTTGGGGGGAGATTTTTTTTATAGTGTTTGTTGTTAAGTATATATTTTTCTTTAAAGTTTTTATAATGAACATTTATTATTTTAAAATAGAAAAAAAATTATGAAGAAAGAAAGAAAAGCCAGATTTATTCCGTGTACTTTAGGAATGATTTCCAGATGCAAATAACAAAATAAAAGCTACCACTTGTGAGGAATTTCAAGTTGTCAAATAAATGACTAAAAATTGAGCAACACAGAGCCTGTGAATTGTGTATACTAATGCCTAGCGAAACATCAGCATTCAAAGGAGAAATTACTAAGAAGAAATGTACTTAGAGTGAATTCAAGGCTAGAAGGCCAACAGTGAACACAGCTGTTATGCATTTCTGAGCTGGAGGAAAAAAAAAAAAAAGAAAGATTTCAAAGCCATAGCCAGGAATTCCTGAACTAAAATCAGTAGGCATGGATCCGGCAGGATTTGTGCTCACACCTGGGGACGCACGGCGAAGGGGCATCTGAAAGTCTGGTGTCCCACACGCCTTGCTGGTGCAAAGGGAATCCAGTCCCCAGAAGACCGGCGGTGGGTCCAGCCTGTCTGTGCAACTCTGCACAACACACAGAAAGATCTGTCTCCCCTGGGAGCACTCCCGTCTTGCCCCATGAAGGGCCACTCAGCAGCCTCAGTGTAGACTGAACTTGAGAGAGGAGGATACAGCAGGCCCTCTGGTGTCATGAAAGGTCTACTGACCCACAGCTCAACCCTCCATCCACGTGACATAGTCAGCATCCCACCGAGGCACAATGTTCCCAGCTAAGGGGGGGTCTTTCTCTACCCCCCTTCCTCCCCATCCAACACTCACTCACCAAGACTGCCCAGCTCTTGACTCAATGTCTTCTCTCCTGTCCCCCGCTGCTTCCGGGCCCAGGTTCCCTGCACTGCCCACCTGGCTGCAGTCACTGCCTCCATTCAGGCCTCTCTGCTTCTGGTTTTCTCAGCCTACAGGTGTGACACCCCATCCTGCCACCAGACTGGTCTTCCACAAATTACAGATCTGGTCCTGTCAGCCGCATTCCGTTATTCTTGGCTGTCCAGATGTGCGATGCTCTCTCTTGGCGCTAGACGTTGGATCACGCTCTTCCCACTGCCTGGAGAATTCTCTCCATCCCAACTTCACCTTGCCTACTGGTATGCAGCCACTTGGGACTTCTCTTGGGAATTATGTTCTCTGTCTTCTCCAGTTCTCCACACTCCCACGGCTCCCAATCATGGTCTCATCTGCCTGTTTACAGGTCTGTGTCTTCCATAGCTCCGTGTCATTTGAGGGAGAACGCATGGGCAATAGCCAGTGTCGTGCCTGGCCTATAGTAGTCGCTCAATAAATATTTCTGAGTTAATTCATTAATTCAGGCCCAGTTTTTCCACCTAGGAAGAGTATTTGCCTACCCAAAAGGCCTAAGCTGGGGCCCTTCCTCATCTCCAGATCCAAACACCCGGTGTGAGCCACCCACAGTCGGACCATTTAAACTTGCAAAAAGGGTGTTTGTGTCCAAGATTTTCCCCATTCCTGCACATAGAGGCAGGCCCAGCCCCACAATGAAGTGTCTCCCCTATAATCCCACTTAGAAGCCAGGGCTAGTTCTAAGCTAGAAAAGGAAATAAAGGTGAGTTCTTCCTTCTTCCCTCCCCGTCTTCAGAGAACTGTGTATGGGCCTGTTTCTGACTCCATCCGGCTCTGCCTCTATCCTCCTCAAAGCTGGGATGGGAGGTCTGACCACAAAAGGGCCAGTCCATTCCCCACAGCACCTTGGGCCCTGCTCCTTCGCAGCCCTCATCAGCTGAGTCAGCTGTGGCCTCCTCGCAGAGAAAAACGAGTGGTAATATCTCTTAATTACACCAAAGTAGGCCTTTCTGCTTCCACTTTTTTTCTCGTGGCTCCTTTGAACGGGGTTGTCAGCAGACATCCCAACAACAAAACAACAAATGTGGCCTCTGAATCCAGTCCACGGCTCTCCCAGCATGTGGTCTATTTGTTCAACTAAGACATGACACCAGCCTTGACTCAGTGCCCAAACATGCACATCAAGTAGCTGTTTGTGAAGTTAACCTCATGGCTCCACACTTCGCAGAGAATTTTCTCTCTCCCTTCCTCATTTGCCACGTAGAATTGGGACAACTGTGATGGAACTTGTCAGCCTCCAGAGATGGACTTGGGATTTTTGTGCAGAGGAGCAGAGGTGTGGCGGAACTAAAAGAGCCCAGGTTCAAGGTCTGCTTCTCCTTTGCCCTGGCTGTGTGGCCTGAGACAAGGCACCTAACGTGATGCAAGGAGTAGAATTATCCCAAACGACCCCTGGTGCTTACCTTGGACGAGAAACTGCAGGTAGATGGGTAAACCACTTCCGCAAGCTGGAAGTTCTACTCCAGCACGGCTCCCCATGGGGCCAGTGCATTCTCCGACCCACCCGGCATCCCATTCTGTAGGTCTGTGGCAAGCCGATGCTAGCTCGGACTACTTCTTTGTGAAAGTCAGGTGTAAAATATTCAAGAGGTTTGCAAGTCGGTAGCTTGAAATTGGTCACCGTAGGAATATTTTCACCGAAGGAAGGGCAAACATTACTAATTGGGGCTTCCCTCCCCCTGCAAGAGCCTCTGGAATCGTAGACAACGTCTATAAATCTGGGTACCTGTGCTCAGGCTGCCGGACACCCCCAAGATTTGATTATCTGTCTGAGAGATCGTAGTCAAGCTGGACTAAGAAGGGGGAACCATGGCAGCTGAGGGCCTCTCTGGCAAACCTAGACGGTGTTCAGCTCTCTGCCCAGGCCCTGGCATAGCTCTCCTTAAGATGATGGGATTTTCATTTTTGGCTGACCCCTGGCTTCTACATGTTCTCTTTCTCCAGTAAAGCCTATTCCTTACCCCATGCCATGTGCTGTTTTGAAATCCATCCAGAACCCTGAGTCATGGCAGGTGTTAATGCAGAAGGAGCTCAGCTTACATGACAACCGTTTACACCTGTCCCGCATGATTCCTAGGCTCGGTTCCTCAGTGGCACAATGGGGATCTAGTACTGGCTTCCTGAGGGTGTGTGTGGGAGTCCAGTGACAATTTACGTGAGCACGCTGTGCAAGCAGCAGAGGCCCACGGGGACTCCGCATTCGCGCATGGCACGGTGCCGAGCTCGGTGATTGGCCCCCAAGACTCCTAGGTTTGGGTCTTTGCATCGCTACTCTTGCAACTGAGTAACCTCGGGCACGTTGCTTCATGTCTCTGATTTCAGTTTCCCCATCTGAGAAGTGGGTAGAATACTTTGTGGGGTTGTCCTAAGAACTCACCAGGAATTCAGTGGAGGGGGGGGCATGTGTGGCTTAGATCCTGACACTTACTAGATGTTGGAGATTCTAGCTGAATTCAAAGACTCTTCAACTCTCCTGTCTCCAGGTTGCTAATTCAAGCTGAAATGCCAGATCCTTTAATGTTCACGAATAATTAAATATAAATTCAGTCCGAGGCCAAATGTACATAACGATAAAGCCCTGGGAATCTTTCAAATTGAGAATTGAAAGGGTGATAAACTCAAGGCTAAAAATATTGCTTCCTCCATAGGCTCAGATGCCTTTATTTGCTGGAGGTATATCATGGAGGGCATTTTTGCATATGTATGTATTTGGCAAACAACCAAAACAACTCAATTATGTTTTATCATTAATTAAATTTTACAGAAAGAGGGCAACATTTGCTAATGGTGAATATATGCTTTTATTAGACTTTGTCAAAATAACTTAAAATTAAGTCTGTTCGGTTGTGAGTAAAGTTTTGAGGTTTTTTTTTATTTCAGTGGCTTTTAAATATTGTATGTATGAGCAAATATGGAAATTCAGGCTCGCTCTCCCTCTCTCTCTCCCTCTCTCTCCCCTACCCCCACACACCCCACACATAACCCATCAACATCATCTCCCACAATCTGCTAGGGGTACTTATATGACCGGACATAATGGTTGACTGCCAACCCATTTATCTGCTAGCCTCACAGCCATTGTGGAAAATTAAAATTTGCTAGAAATATCCGGACCAATCATATAATGGTCTATTAATTCCATTCTAACAACAAACGAGGCTGTGATCACTTCAATCCGTAACCAGCGAATGCCTTATCCAACCAGCTTGGGCCTAACCAGGATTCAAGTCAAAGAATATTTGGGTCCCTCCTGGGTGTTAGGCTGCGTGCTGTATCACTACACATGAGGAGTTACAGTTAATACAAAGATAAGAAAAATACAAAAGAAACTGTCTTGCTGTTCCAATTGTGTTACAAGAGCACAAAGAGGTCCAAACAATGTGTAAAGGAGATCAAACAAAAATTCCCAGGGGGAGACTCAATCAAAAATGGGCTCTGGCTCACATTGCCCAAGAGAAATACAGTTTGAGCTAAATAAATACTTAAAATTTTCTGGTAGCCACATAATAAATGAAGCAAAAAAAAAAAAAAAAGATTAATTTGAATCACACCAATATATCCAAAATGTTTTTATTTCAACAGGGCTTGAGTATAAGGATTATCAGTGATGTATTTTCCGCTCTTTGTGAGTTTGTACTACATTTTTGAAATCCTGTGTTTACATCACACTTATGTATCAATTTAGATATTATATTTTCATGAAAAGCATCTGACCTGCACTAAGATGAAAATTTAAGTTAAAAAGGTAGATTTCACATGGGAAGTTGTTCCAATAACCGAATCAAACAGTTTTTAAGTTTAAACTAACATTAGCTAAAATTAGATAAAATTTAAAAATGCAGCTCCTCAGTTGCACTGGCTACACGTCAGATGCTCCAAGGCCACCTGTGGTTAGTGGCTACGATGCTGGGCAGTGTGCACAGAAATTTCTGCGAGGGTGTACACGTCCCACTAGGCAGTGAGGACGTGTATGTAAATATACACACGCCCCGTGGAGAGAGGATGAAGGGGGTGTGTCCCAGGAAGAGGAAAGGGTTCAAAGTCCTAGAAATAGGACTGGTATATATACCCGTGGGCTTGCTGAATGTAGAAATAACCTGGGCTAGTCAGCTCAACAAGAATTTTTGACTATTGAGCTCTGGACATTTTGGTCTCTCACATTCAGATTTCTATTCTACAGACCAGCCAGGACTAAGTTGTGCTATTGAGCAACTTGGCTAGTTGTTTTTAAAAGGAGAAATGAAACAGCTGTAAATTTCTGGAAAGAGGCATGTAGTCAGACTTGAATAAAAAAAAAAGTGAAACAGTGGGTTTTAAAAGGGGTGGAGGGCTGATGGGGGCTACCCAGAATGAGTCAGGCAGTATGATGGGGCTGAGTCAACGTTTCAGTGGGAGGGTAAGATGGGGCAGTACTAGGGGTCCAGTTCCAGAATTCTGGCCTGGCTTCTGAGGACAGAGCTTGGCACCCATGGGTTCTCAAAGTGATATGAATGACTCTTAAATGGAATAAAGCAGATTCAATTTTGAGACACCAGATTCCTTGGCACCTGTTCGCATACGTGGGCATAAGCAGGGAGGTATAGATAACCTGGATGTGGGGAGGACCCTAATAAATCATTTGCTCAGAATTCTGAGGAATATTTAGGAACTGTCATATATTATCCTCATGTATGACTTGCCTTCGTGACACAGTCAAAGCAGAGTCCTGGTTGAGTGGTTTTCATGATTTGGTCTAATGATCTATGTTGATTCCCCATATGGAAAGCGCATGGTCCAATTACATATTTCTTCCATTCTGGGTTAAAGATGTCCTTCTAAAGGCCCATTCTACCAATTTATAGGGGATATAAAAAAAGGATTTTCAGTAAAATGTACTTTCATTGGTTTTGATGAAAAGGGTTTGTGATGAAAGTAGAATCTCTAATAAGCATTTCATAAATGACTTGTCTTTCAAACTTAATATAAAACAGAATAAAATACGTCTCCCAAAGACCTCCTTGCTGCCTCACAGATTTAAAGTCCCCTGCTCTCAGTCAATCAGACCCAAGAACTCAAAAATCTCTAAAGACACAATCAAATATTTATCAGTGAAAGTTGGTAAAACTAAGAAATTATTTATGGTCCAAATTTTGAAATAGTCACACTTTGAAGGGGGAGGGGAAAAGCACATGTTGGGAACTACACATTTCTCTTTAGGGCATTCGCCCCCAGATCCTTGCTGCCATCTGGAATTCAGAAACAGGAAGGAAATCACAAGTGTGAGGCAGTGTGTTCACAATTGGGTCTTTAAGCTGTTTTTCAGAAGCACTGAGAGAGATGATGGAAAAGCAGTCTCCGAATTCTAGTAATTTAGCCACTTACCAACGAATTAATTATTTGGAAGATAAATAAATTATGCATCAGCCAAAACTCTGTCTGACCCTTAGAGCTCCCCGTGTGGCCTTTCTGTCAATATACAATTCTATATGGCACAGCCTCAGCTAAGAACTCCTCCCAAACCCTGACCCCTTGAGAGTGGATTTGCTCCCACATCCTGCTTTTGATGCCTTCACTCTGTAGTATGAGTCTCATTTCTTTCAAGGAACTCAGGTGGTGACAAAATATGACAAAAAGAAAAAAGAAGAAAGAAAGAAAGACAAGACATAGACACTGAAGTCTCCATCCATCCTCCTGAAGCTCAAGACAAACAAACAAAAAAATAATTTTGTGGCGGCATGCCAATTCCTATATGTTTTGGGATCATTTTGTACTCAGTTAAGATTAATTTTTTCCTAACATTGTATCACAAAATTTACAAACAGAGAAGTTGAAAAAGGCTTTCAGTGATCAACCTTACAGCCACCACCTAGACTCTACCATGAACATATTACTGTACTTGTTCTATCATCTGTCTATCCATTTACCGAGCCCTCTATCCATCCTATTTTGTGTGTGTGTGTGTGTTTGTGTGTGTGTGTGTGTGCGCGTACATGCATGTCTGTGCCCTTCAAACAATCAAATTTAATTTTAATGCTGTTTTAAAGAAAGTCATTGTTAGCAGAGGCATTTCATTCCATGAAAGAGAATTCTCAAATTGTACTTAGTAGCGCTGGGCAGACTAGTTAAGAGCAGAACCTATGAAATCGCAAAGAGTGGGCATGGAGCTCATCTCTGCTACTAACTGACTGTGTGACTCCGGACAGATGACTATCCATCTGAGACTTGTTACTCTCAGGGGGCACTTTGGAAGATGATCCTCATGGGGTTGTTATTATGAGAACTCAACATAATAGATGAAAGGTGCTTACACTTTAAAGTATTGGACAAATAATGCATTTGTGATGATTTTTTCTATTCTTCTGCAATCCTGTGGGATTGATGCCTTTTGTCATTAACTCTTCAGCCTCTCATGCAGTACCTTATACATAGCTGATGCTGAATATGTGCTTATTGATGTAAACTGATGTGTATTTTGGAGATTTTCCCACCTAGGATGCTGCGAGTACTTATTAATGGAGAGAAGCAAGTACAGTCAGCTTCAAAGGCACAAGACAAGAAAGTTAGTTCAGGAAATGAGATGGGAGCAGAAGATGAGACGAGGAAAACCTGGCCTGTAAAGCAGAAGTGTTTATATTAGGTTCAGTAATGGAACGGAATCCATCAGTGCCCTGTCCCCTCCCTTGGATCTCACCTTTTCAGGGCACACCAGCAGACTTCCAGCTGTCTCCTCACAGCCTCAGAAGGCCCTCGTGCTCGTGCCCAGGGCACAGGGAAGGCTGGATGTGCTGGTGAGCTTACACCTTCGGGAAAGACTTTCAACCAAAGACGGATGGGGTGGTGTATAAACACCCCAGCTCCCTCCCCTGTGGCGTGTGCTTACCACCGTTTCCTAGCATTTCCCCTTGGGATTACCATGCAGTCACCAACAGATAGCTGGACAGCCGCAGTTGCCCCGATAAACAGGCCTCTCAACTGGTTCCCTTCCTTCCCTCTCTCACGTCCTCACTTCCTTACCTGTACTCTTTTCCTCTCCTAAATAAACTACTTGCATTTGAGTTCTTGTCTCAGGGTCAGCTTCAGGGGGAAACCAAAGTGACACAAGTGTCTTTATGCTTTCATAACCACAGAGTCTCTTCTCTAAATGGCATCCTGAAGTCTGATATGTGATATTTCTAAAAATAGAGCTGCCTGACTCAGAGAGTTTGGGTGGGTGGGTGGGATTTGTTTCCTTTCTCCCCACCTCCCCGGAACTCTCTGAAGACACCTGTATACTCTCTCATAGTTCAGCAGAGCATCACTTGTTAGCTATTAGTGGAGTTGATGAAGGTAAGGCATAGGATATAAAGAAAAGGATAAGATGAATGAATAAAACCAAGAAGGCACAAAGAGGAAAGGAGTTCCTTCAAAGGCATAAAAAGCACAGACAGTTTTCACACAGCAGTACAGTTATTCACAACTTGGTGGTGCTCATGCTGTTGGTCCATAGCTCCCCTTAAAGTAGGGCTGGTTTAGGCCAGTGGTTTTCAACCCTGGCTGCCCATCAGAATCACCTGGGATTTGAAAAAAAAAAAAAAATTCTGATGCTTAGACCTCACTCCTTGACCAACTGAATTGATCTTGCAAGGTGGAGCCTGGTGTCTGCATTTTTAGTGCCCCAGGCAACTCTGCTGTACAGTGGGGGTTGAGAACACCAGGCTTACAGAAATGTCTAAAGAACAAGGATGCAAGTTGTGCCTCTGAAACTGTTAGAGGCAGAGTCTTGCAGACTTGGTAGTTTAAAATCACAAATATGGTGATTACCAAGACATTGGATTATTGATGCCTCTAATTTCCAACAGAAATAGATTTCTAATAGTCCAAGTTACCCTCCCTTCTGGTCCAGATCACTCTAAAACAGCCCTCTTGGCAGATCTTTCTGTGTTCACTCCTCCTGATCCCTCTGTTCCCACAAATCATCCCCTATGAGATAGCCAGAAGGTCTTTCAGCACACACATAGGGGGACCTTCCAGTGGTTTCCTGATGTGTACACAACGAAATCCCCACTCATCATGGTCTCTGAGGCCCTATGACAGGACAGCTTCTCTGACTTCAACTCTTACCACTCTCTTCCTTGCTTGCCTCATTGCAGCCGTCCAGACATTTTGTTCCCCAAATACGCCTCATTTTTTCCCCACCTGCAAACCTTTGCACATGCAGGGCCCTCTGCTAAGAATGCGGCTTCCCCAGATCTTCCCATGGCTATCTCTTTCTCATCTTTCTAGTCAATCAAACACCAGGGTCTCCGACAGCCTTCTTGGCCATGTTTGTGAACACTTCTGTCCCTCTACTCCCTGGTCTAGCCATTTAGTCTCTTTCTGAAGAGCTGTTTCTGCTCTTCATGGAATTTCTTATCCTTTGCAATTTTCTTGCTTATTTATTTGCTCATCAAAATATCTATCTTTCCACTACAGTCCAAGCTCTATCATAGTCGGGGCTTCTGTGCTGTTCATATCAATAGTCATCCAGTCCCAATCTTGGAGTCTGCCATAAAACAGATGCTCCTTATTTATGTAAAAAATGAATAAATTATCCAATAGCACCAGCCATCAAGGTCATTCACTGAACTAACCCACCACTGTTCAAATTCTGTGATGACCAAAAAATACCAACTGGTTTGAATTTGATTCTCCATGTTGACTTTTTCTAGCGGGAGAGGATGTACCGACCGGGTCATCAGTATTTCTGCCCATTTAACAGCAAACCTTTCTTCCTGGAAAATTTATTGCCCTGACTCATGCAACATTGTTTTCTGGAACTGGTTAAGTTGATTTAGTTCTTTTGGTCTGGTTTAGTTTTTAGAGCGTTGACCTAGTGGTGCTCCTGGACTTACACCTTTGAAAACTAAGATCTAGGGACTCCTGGGGGGTGCAGTCACTTGGGCGTCTAACTCTTGATTTTGCCTCAGATCATGATCTTGGGATCGTGAGATGGAGCCCCACATTGGGCTCTGAGCCCCACGTGCAGTCTGCTTAACACTCTTTCTCCCTTTGCACCTCCCCCAACTCTCTCTCTCCCTCTCTCTTGAATAAATACATAAATCTTTAAAAATAAGAGAAGGAAAAGAAAACTAGGATCTAAATTAAAAAGGCCATGGATGATCACACTGCTGTACTAGTAGAGTAGAGAGTATTGGGCTGGTGGCCTGGACATGGTCTTAAAAGCGACGAGGCTATTTCCTATCCAATGACATCTCCCAGACACAACTTGAGCACTGTTATCTGCCACGTAGCTCTCCAAAGCATGATATTCAAAGATGTTAAAAGATGTCATTGTTTTTTGTTTTTTGTTTTTTTTGTAAATACTTTTTTTGTTGTTTTTGTTTGATGGCTTTTTATCAGTCTCTTATTGGCAAAACCATCTGGCTAGTTATCATAGAGGAATAAAGATCGTTTTCAGGGGGCCACCAAGACAATCACAGTCAGTCTGCCTCGTGTATGCTCTCCTCTTCATAAAAACATGCCTTTGTTATGTCATTTGTCTTTTGTCTGACTTACCTTGCCAACATCTCGTGGGAAAGGTTGTCTCTGATTCTCTGGAATTAAAATGGGAGATACCACAATGGACCTCTTTTGTCTTGGGACAGGAGAAGTTCTTGCAAATTTAAATATATCCTAAAAGAGAAAACAACAACATCAGTTGACTAAAATCCCCCACGGAAAGAATGTATGAGTCTGCTCTGAGCTATAGTTCCTTTGTTGTGAAAGCATACAGCTGTTTGGACATTGTTAATTTTATTCTATCAAACCTCATTAGCGTTAGCAAGTACATCGTTAGAATCAGAGTAAAGCTGACATTGTGATTCACAATGACTATCATTAAGCTCTTTAATCCAATCTTCTGAATCATTCTATTCCTCACGTCTGTCTTGATTTATATGCCCTTCAGTGTTTGTAGATTCCAGCTCTCAATCTGTCCAGCGAGGAGACTACTCACCTGGTCACTAACCCACAAAACCCGCTGGATATAAAAGTGACTCTCCTCATGGCCAACTGCAAGGTCCTTACACTCACAAATGAACAGAGATGAAGGGGCAGTCACAGAGGTCCGGACGAGGTCAAGCATTATGGGGACTCCTGGTCAATGTTTTCTCGAGGACTCTTCATTGTAACTGTTGGGATGCACCACTGATAGAGTACACATGCTCCAAACTTCGACGACTGGAGCAACCCTGTCCAATTTCTGCCCTATCTGTAATTTACCTATTCAATGACACAAATATGTGCCAAAGAGGAAGCTTTGTATCATAATGAAGTGCCAGTATTGCTTTCCATAAAAAGCAGGAAACCATGAAAATAAACATACTAGAGACCGAATGACGGTATTCAATTCGAGGTGGAAACTCGAGGGCAAAAATAAGCTCCTCTTTGTCTTTTTAAATTTTTTAAAAAAATTTATTTATTGATTTGAGAGAGGCCAGGGAGGGGCAGAGAGTCTCAAGCAGAATCCTTGCTGAGTGCAGAGCCCGATGTGGGGCTCGATCTCACCACCCTGAGATCAGGACCTGAGTTGAAACCTGGCATCTGATGCTCAGCCAACCGCAGCACCCTGGTGCCCCAAAGATCTTCTTTTTAACAGGGAGCAAAGAAAGGCATAGTGGGGCATGAAAGGGTTGCACCAAGCTGAGGCTTCCCCCTGATCTGATCAGGGAACTGGAAGAGAACTGAAAGGGGAATATCATGTTCAGTATATAAACCAATCTCGGTCCACGCTACCTACTCACCGAAATTATGTTATATACCATCAAATGTAAGCATCTCAAACTTTGGACAACACGTCCCTACCAAAATCATGTGGCAAATGATATTTAAATACCATCATTGATCCATGCCCCGCAAAAGTATGTGTGTATGTGAATGTGTGTGTGTGTGTGTGTGTTTTAAAGGAAAATCTATATAAGAAAAGTTAACAGGAAACCAGATCAACTAAGGCTAAGAAGGCTTCTATAATGTCTCTCTAGATTTTGGTGGGAGTGTAATTTAATGGTCCTCTTGTGGAAAGCAATCAGGCAATATTTATTGGAAGTCTTACAAATGTACATAGCCCTTCACCTGGTAATTTCAGCCCTAGGAGTACATTCAAATGCTAAATTTGAGAGAAGAATAAAATAGCATGCAGAAATGTATTCAGCAAGACATTATTTATAAAGGGTAAAAAATGGCAAACAACCTAAATGTTCAATGCAAGGCAAAGTTGAATTTGGGCCCATCAGCAGGAGACACTCTTAGATAGTTAGCAGTAATGCCGTCTAGAGGAGCAGGTTCTAACCACGACTACCACATTCGGCTGCTTCCACAATCGCCAGCACAGACTACTCTAATAATAACAATTTCTCACGTGTGCACTGGACAATCTGCTGGGCACATTGCATGTGTCCACTCTCATATTTGCAATTAAGTTCTCAAGTAAACCTTGTCCCTCCTCGACTAATGAGGAGTACCAAGTTCAGAGAGACTATGTGACTTGCTCAATGCCGAAGCTAGCAGGGAGAATACATAGGATAAAATATGTAGGGAAGCACAGAACGGCATATTGGGCACCTCCTATCTTACATAAACTATAGTAAGCAAAGAAGAATAACATTTAAAATCTCGATGCATGAGTGCAAATAAAGTCTATCTGGTTTCTGGGAAGACGGAATAATTACTATTCAGGTAAAGACAGAAAACTGGAGGGTTGTGTATGTAATGGAGGGAAAATAACAAGGGTTGAAACTGTAACAACAAACCCACGCGTCCAACCAACCACCACCAACAAAACAAGGCAGCCCCACCAGGCAAAATGCAGCATAGAGAAGGAGAGAATGGAACAGACAATGATAAGACAATGAAAAACACAGTGGATTATATTCGGGGAACACTGATGTGCAGAACATCTGTGAAGATTCTGTTGGTTTGCAAGGGAATAGCAAAGGAATAGAAAATATGTAAACATGTACAACATATGAATCTCATTTACAATAAAAGAAATCTTGAGGTTTAGATGAGAGAATGCCTCAGCAAGCACTATGAAAAGACTTAAAAAGTTTGATGCAAATAGGAAGGGTGGGTGATTTGACTCCATGACCCGGCAAAGGCAGGCTTCAGTTCATGATGACAATATGTGTAGATGTATCGAAAGTCACAAAAAAGCATACCGTGTCATCAGCACGAACTCTCCATTGTTTATAGTAAAGGGCTTCTGGGTGTTTGCAGGTCTGTGGATGGGTGAGAGTTTTGTCTTCATGGGGACCTAGGGGGTCAGGCTCCTGAGTCCCCGTCCCTATAGCTGGTGGCCTCCCTGCTCACCAGTGAGCCAAGCCTGTGGTGGCCAGTCCCTGTGCCCAGCTCTCATGGCATCCCAGAAGCTTAGTAACTGCTGTGTCAGCCCTTGGGTCTTAAGTGCCTAAGAAAAGAAGCAGGCAGCCCTGAGCCTCAGAATGGCAACAGCACATGTGGAAGGGAGCGGGGTAGAGGGTGGGAACGGCTGATTTGAGAGACACTTCTGTGTGCTTCAGAGAGCTCTCCACGGTAGGCACGGTAAGGAGTTCCGGGGACCAGGCCGCCTGTGTCTCCCAGCCATTTGCCTTACAATGACAGGGACCTCAATAACTATTTGTCTTTGTCTGTGACTTACGTGTAAATCTACAACTATGTGTTTGTTGACAAATGCCAACCTCGATCCTTGCTTCCGCGTCTAACTTTGATCAGGTCTGTGCTAAACGGCTTGCTTGAGGGCTCTGAAGCCACGTGTTTCCGTGTGACGGGGACAGCGTAGGAGCCAGAGCATCGGATGTGACTGACAATCAGACACCTTGTGCAGATCTAGACAGGTGTGCTGTGCGATCGTGTTTACGCCCGACGGTGTGCGCTTGTATGTGTCAATCCGGGGTGGGGAGCCTCTGAGTGCACCAGGCTGGGGGGAACCTCAAGAAAGAGAATAGAAGCCGAGGGGATAAAACGAATGTGACCAACCTAGGAGCTGCTTCTAGAAGCAGAAGAAGCTTCTAGAAAGAGAAGAGACTGGATGTGGGAAAGAGTGGAACATCAGGGTAAAGGAGCAGCCGTGTGAGGATTTCCTGACTTCCGATGCTGCCGTTAGCCAGACATGGGCAGAGGAAAAAAACAAAACATAACAGTGGTTCTGGGCACGGGTGCTGCGTGCTGTCGACTGGTAGACTTGCGGGGCCGTTGGGCATCCAACAGAGATTTCTGGAGGTCACGTAAAGCGTTGTCTTTGGGAGGGAGTGATGAATGAGGGAGAGAGATGTCCCTGTCACCCACGGACGAGGGTAGCTGGGTGGAAGGGAGAAGCTGATACCATCCAGGTTATGTTGAGAGAGAAAAGGGAGGGGCTCAACCATTCGACGGGTTTCTAAAAGGCCAGTAAAAGCCACGGAAAGGTTAGGTGGCACAAAGGAGGAAACCAGAAGGATGAAGAGATGAGAATGTCAAGCAGGAAGGGGCGCGTGGCCGCATCACACAATGCAGACATCCCCTCCAAAAAGCCAAATACCGTAAGGAGCCTGTTGGGCTCAACAATGAATGGGTATTGATTTTAGAAAGAGCAGCTTAACAGCGTGTTAGGGTCGCGAGTCAGAGGAATCAATGAGAAGCGAGGGCTCTGGTGCCGAAGGAAAGGGGAGACGCGGGAAGAAGTCTGTCCTGTCAGTTAAAGGGGAGGCAGGAGGTGTGCTGGGCACAAGGAGGAAAGGGCTCGCGGAAGGAAGCGGCCGCGTGGGGTGAGCGCAGGGGCCAACTGATCGGGGCTTGTGCCCAGGGCGGCGGGATGGGAGTGGCTCAGCAGCGGTCAGCCCAGGTGGGGAGGATGGAAACTGCCTTCCTTGAGGACAGAGAGGGGTTGAAGGGGAATTTCTCGTTTGTGAAGGAGGGCACAGAAGTGAAGGATGGGCTTTATCAAGATGGGGACAGGGATGCGAGGACATGAGGACAAGCTGCTCAGTCCCTTTTACGCATGAGTAATTCAGCGGTTGGTGGCCTAAGGCCAAATCTTAACACAGACACACATCACACACAGCCACCTCTAGATTCCCAGATTCTCCAGACACCTGTACACTACCATCAAAATTCTCACCAGACACAAACGCGCATGCACACCTGCACATGTACACACACACACACACACACACACACGCACGAACACTCATGGATAGTTACACATACAACAGCCACACATGACAAGCCTAAACCCAAGGACACATAGGACACACACACCACACCTTCCTGCTTCAAACCGAGGCAGTTTTCTCAGCTACGGGGACACACACGCAGGCGTGAGCCTCCCCTGGGGTCCTCCCCATGGCCCCGAAGTTGCTGGACGATGATCTTCTGCATCCGAGAGCCTGGGACAGGAGGTGGAGGTCTGCAGCAGCCTCACCCAATCTCTCTCAAGGCAAAGGGGCAGAACCGTGTCCTGGGGGAGACTCGCTCAAGCAGGACTTTGCCACAGGAGAACTGCCCGCCCTTCCGGAACGTCTCTCATCTCCTGCGGGCTCACTGGAGCCTTTGTCTTTCTGCTGTAGGGTGTTTGGGTTTACAGCCCCATTTGCTTTCTTCTCTGCTTCTCAATCTCAGGAGAGACTGGCGGTGTGTCAGAAGGAATTTTCACACTCCCCGAGGGTGGAGAGAGCATGCTGGAAATGGGGGGGGGGGCAATCGCCGTGGCCAGGGGAGGGGCTGGGGGCTGGGGAAGGAGGAAGGAGGAAGGAGGAAAGAAGCGAAAAATGTGAAAAGGGGAGGAAGACTGGATTCATATTCATTCATTCATTCACTCATTTCTTCAAATACTTCCCATGGAGCCTTCCTCTCTGCTGGGAGTCATTCTAAGCATCTGGGAAAGTCCGGGGAACAAGAGAAACCTACGCCCCGTGCAGCTCCCGTTCTGGAGCAGGGAGCGAGACGAGGGCAACAGTGGCCTGGAGCACCAACAAGGGGGGCCTGAGGGTGTGCAGGGGGCCGGCTGCTGAGGTTTTCATCAGGAAGGCCGCGGGCAGCAGGAGGGAGGCGGCCTGCTTGGTCAGAGCACTGGGAGGAGCACAGGGAGAAGCACGGGGAGGAGACCTGCTCGGGACCTGGGAAAGGGAACTGAGATGCTGGCTGGCTGCCCTGTAGCCCACAGCGGGGGCTCTGGCTTTTATTTTGCATGAGATGTGAGTCTTGGGGGTAGACGTTTAAGCTGAGAAGTGACAGGAGCCCACTTACAATTCAAAAGACACATATGCAGGCTGCTGTGTGGGGAACAGACTTATGGTGGAACGAGATGTTGCTCATTTGTCGCATTTCTTCCTTTTCCCAACCCGGCCTTCACAGGGCAAGAGGTTCCTAGGAAAATGCACGTATGAATATTTGATCTGGAGAAAGACAGAGCCGGAGTCGGTCTGCCCTCTTACTTCCCATGGCATGTTGAAAGTCTTTTCGAGGTAGAATTTAAGTACCATCGAATTCACCCGTTTTCATGTGTGCAAGGCTGTGACGATCAGGACGTTTCCAGAGTTGATCCATCATCACTGCCAGCTAATTGTAGAACATTTCCATCATTCTGAAGGGGAGCTGGTGCCCACAGGCAGCTGCTCCCTCTTCCAAGCCTGGCCCACAGGCTACCACAGCTCTACGTTCTCTCTGTACACATCTGCCTTCTCCCTACATTTCAGAAAAGGGAATCACAATACACTTCCACAGCGTGGGCTTGCCTCGATGGTGTGAGGACCGTGATGGAGAAAGGGACAGAGCCGACACCCAGTGTCCCCTCCCACCACACCCGCGGACGCCACCCCAAGAAAGCAGTGAGATTTGAGAGGAATAACCTTATTCCCTTCACCCCGAACCTAATGCCAGAAAGTAGCGTGGACCTGTCTTGCCACCTGTCAGAGGATTTCCTTGAGCCAATACTCACATGGGCCAGAAATGACCAGAGAACTCGGGCCTGGCTTCCCCTCCCTCCCAGTCCTTGTTCTTGTATCGGGTAATAGACGAGAGGGGGAAACAGTACCAGCTCAGGGACAAAGCCACAAACGTCTGCCTTTGTTCTCTCTCCTACCGTTGCGACCTGACCAAAGTCATGTGCTGGGGGGAGAGATTTCATTAAGGCGACACACTGCAGGAACTGGGAGCAAGGGAAGGCAGTGCCACGTGAGACCTGGTGGTCCACCAGGCCCTGGGCGTGGACAGTGTTGGAGATCACGGTGGGAAGGTCAGGTGTACTGCTGGGCCGAGAGGGGCCTTTACGGGATTCGTGCGAATGTGTGATGTTTTGGGGGTTTGAATGGCACGTCCGGTTAAAGGATCCTGAAGATTATTTCTTCGGAGGGTTTGAAGTCTGCATTCCAAACTGTAGTCATAAGGTCACCTGGCCTGTTCCTTTCCCATCTTTCTAAGCCAAAGATTTTCTTGGCATCCTTGTCCTGGACTCACCAAGCCCGTGTAGCAAAGACTGCCATTTATGGAGTAGGGACAAGCCGGGTACCGTGCTGGGCACTCGTACCAGTGTCCCATTTAACCCATCCCACAACTCCTAGGTAGAACCACTTTGCCTATTGGCGTGAGGCTCAAAGATGCAACCGACTTCCCCAAAGTCACTTAGGTCTTGATCGAAGCACGGGAACCCCGGCATCTGCGGCTCGGGGCCCCCTGCTCTACGCGCGATGCTGCTGTCTCCACAGGCCCAGCCGGTGCCCACCTTGACCAGGAGGCCTGTGTCCGCGCAGAGATCCTTGGCCCTGTTTACCTGCAGAATCACAACTCTGCGTGTGCTGAGGATAGACCACAAATCTCTGGCGGCCTCTGGCTAAAAGGATCAGCTACTGATACTGCAAGGGGACAACTTAATTGTCTGCAAATTTCTGCAAATGAATGGAACTGGAGAAATCAATCTCCAATTTATTCCATTTTTGCAGCTGATCTCATCGTGCTGAAAGCTGCCAGGAGGAGGGTTCTCTGCCCCTCTGTTCACATTCTGTATGCAATCAAATGCACCGTTCAGCCAGCTTTGCTGTACCTGGGGCGAGACTTAAAATTTGCTTTATTAACTCCTGGGGCTGAAGTTTGCCTACTTAAGGAAGAAACAATCAACAAACATCAAACTTTCCGCAGCGAATGCAGGAGGTTTGAGAGCCAGGACTCTGAGGAGAGCTTGCTTGGTTGACTATTTCCCTGACGTTCTGGAGGCTGAATGTCAGCGCAGCTGTCATCTGCTGTGGGCTCCCTGCACAGAGTCACGATGACAGTGACATGAGGTGGTGTGGAAATTGCCCATTAGTCCCGCACGCTCACCTCATGGTATGGCAATGGGCGGGATAGAGCTCTTATGGAAAGGAGGGCCGAAGGGGAAGATGATGGGAGGAGACGTCACAGGGTAGAGTAAAGCCCATCGGCTCTTCTAAGTTCTGCCATGCATGCTTCTCAGGCTGCTGGTCTGCAAACAGGAGAAATGGGCACAAGCCATGGTTTTCTAGATGCCCGCCTGCTTTCCAAGAAGGGACTGCCTGTGCTATCAGAAACAATTTCCCCAATGACGAAGGTCATCTGTCAGAGACTTTGGGGTTGGCTGGTCTTACAGGAAACCTTGCAGCAGAAGGACCAGTATCAGGACCTCTGAGTGATGAGCACCAAGGAAGCAACACATTTCCAAAGGTAACGGATATGACAGCCGTTTCTGTCGTCATGGGTGTTTAGGGTGGAAGAGAAACGGCTTTGCCCAAAGGTGTCAATGGAGGAAAGGATTCATCAAGAAAAGAAGGATTCATTGGAGGAATTTGCCGTTTGAATGGTGACTCCAGAATTCTCTGTCTAGCAGCCAGGAAGATCTTTTAAAACATCCCCCTTCCCCTTACCAACTGCAGACTTGCTTCCCCCTGTCAGAGGACGGAGCCTCCAGTGCTGCCCACACCCAGGAGGGCGAGCAGGTTGGGCTCCGGAAGACACTTCTGACCTCAGGAGGCCTCATGCCATCCAGGTTCTGCTTCGGCTACACAAGCCGTACCAGGATCCACAGGTTGTAAACACTTACCTGAGGGCTTTTCACCTAGCAGTGCTCCTTCCCAGCCCTCCCCTCTGGTGCCTGATTGACACCCTCCCCCGCTCCAACCCCGCCATCCTTCCGCTTTCAGCTTAAACACCCAGTCAGGTCACCAGACTCTTTGCTATGGGGATCGCCTGCAGCTTGCCCTTTCTATCCAGAGTCTGGCTCTCAGCTTCGGACTACACATCCCCCCAGGGCCATCAGCCTATCGATGTCTGTCTGATCCAGGAGGCTACCGGCCCCAAGAGGGCGGGCACCATGTCTCCCTGGTTTGTGAGTGTGTCCCCTGGTGCCCAGCACAAGGCCAGGCACATAGCAGGCATCCAAAAGTTATTTTTTTAAAATAGTATTAAATTCAAAAATTATTAAATAGATATAGGGTTACTGTAAGAATTAAGGTAATCTAGGTAATGGGTGTATCACAGCATCTGGTTTAGAGTACTTGCTCCACAGTTGTGTCTAATAAGTAAATAAGTAGGAGGTCTAGGACTCCTTTTTAAATTTCCTGTTCCCTATGGAAATCTGCTCTCGACAACAGTTATTATTACAACCCTCAGTTTGGACTTTTTCATCCTAGAGTGCTCCATGCTTAGTGAAGTGATGGAATCTATAGAAATTTTTCAGAAGGTCCACCCCTTGGAGCACTCAGCAGAAGACCATTGTGTTCTGGAAGAAATGACAAGGAGGCTGAGATGGGAAGGCTACGAGGACTTCAGGCAGGTGGACGGACAAGGAGGAGGAAGGGCTCCAGGCCCGGAGAACAGCAAGTGAGAAGACACAGAAGCAGGAGGAGGCCAAAGACCAGGAGGGCTGGGGCAGCGGGGGGTAGGGTCAAAGGAGCCCTAGAAGAGGCAGGAAAGGGAGAACAACCAGACTTGGTCTGCAGTATTGTGAATCCTGAGGGCCATGAGAAGCCACTGAACAGTTCTCAGCAGAAGTCTGGGGTCTGACCTTGCCTTTGACTCTGCCTTGTCAGAGCTGAGGAGCCATCCCTGGAGAACACATTTTCTTAAATGGGTTTTCTTTTCTGCTACCCTAAGCCATCGCTGTATTTGAAAAGTTGAACTTAAAAATCAGACACGAGTAAAATAGCACTACCCGCTCCCCCCACGCACACACGCATTCTACCACTTGCTCTAAAATGTCAACTTCCCCACATTTGGACGGCTAGTTAAAAAATAAAATAAAAGCATATGCTTTGGATGAAAATTTGCCAAACCACACTTCCAAAATGCAACCGCCTCCAAAATATTTCATGAATCTCGCAGGACCAATAACAACACAAATCACGACTTGCTAGTTTCATTGGAGGTGAAAAATGTTTTAAACATATTTAGATTCCTCAGTCAGAGGTCCGTTCAACCGCGTGTGATGGTGATGGGGGTATAATGGATACCATTTCCCTCTGTCTGCTCTGGCATTGATAAAATATTCATGTTAAATAGCTATTCTGAACACCTGAAGGCGTCTTGCTGCGTTTTACAGATGGACTTGTTTTTCTAACACACATATGTACTCCTGTCTCAACAGCTGTATTAACTTGAGTATGTATTCTAGATGTGCGAGCACGTACCCCAGATCCCACGCTTTCTGGTCTGCGTGAGCTCATAAATTGGTGAGTGGCCTTTAAAGAAAGCCCCCATCAGGAAACCCACATGCGGAAAAAGAATTCTTTTCAATTCAGTGGGTGTTTATTGGGTATTGGCTACGTGCTTCCCCCCAAGGAAGGTCCGTCGTAAATGGTACAGAACTATCCTGCAGGCGCCTCAGACACAGCGTGTCCTAAACCAAACTGAGAATCCCGCCCCACCCAGGGGTGCCTGCCCCCCTGTCTCAGAACTGAAGAACTACACCCTTCTGTCCCATGGACAGTTGACTTCACCCCCCGCCATATTGCTCTCCCGAGTGGTTACCACCTCTGGAGGGGTTTCCCGCATCCATGTGTCCTTCCCTAGTACCATGCCCTGAGCATCAATTTCCCCTGCTCGCGCCTGTGGACTCTTTGCGTCTGATCATTTCCTCTTACACAGGAGCCCACTGGATGCTAGAATCATAACCACCAGGACCTCAGCACCCTTAGTCCGGACTCCCAGAAGCAGACACTGAGACAAAGATTTGAGACCAAGGAGTAGTTGAATATACTTTCTAAATTTTCTATAATGAACCTATTCTACTTGCAATCAGGACAAAAAATGAATTCATTTCCTCGCAACCCTGTCTCGTACCAACAGAATAGCCTTTCAGCGTCCTTCCTTCCAGGTTTCAATATACTTCCTGCTTAAGCTGAAATGGAAGGGTCTGAGCAATTCTGTACCTTGCTTTTTGAACCTAATGACGAAAGCCAAGCTTCTTTCCCTCCCGTGTCACAGACTCTGTAAACACAATGTTAGCAGCTGCATGGCACATCACGGGGACGCATCAGGAGGCATTTAACCGTTCCCTTGTCCTCATGCCCATCAAGTGGTTTATCATAAACAAAATGCAAGTAAAATATCAGTGTATGTGCAGTTCGATTTGTTTACTTGTTTGCTTGTCTCTAACAAGGAGTTCTTGGAATGGACTAGGGCAGTGAGTTACTAGGTCAAAGGTAATGAACACTTTTTTAAAAATTTAATTTAATTTAATTTGTGTGTGTATGTGTTCTGAAGGACCTGGGACATATTCTGAAACCATTATCAGCACTGAAAACGGATTGCACGTGGCCATAGCCGGGCATTCCCCAGTGGTTCCCACACCTCCCTCTGGAGTCAGTTTCTATAAACCATGCTGCTTTTGCCCAAACATGCCGTGCTCGCTCAGAACTTAATGCCTTCATTTGTGCTGCTCCTGTGACTAGGATCTTTGTCCTCCCTTGTTTACTTCCAGTCCCCTCTACCTGCCGGATAACTAACACACACACACACACACACACACACACACGATGTCTACTATACATTGCATGTGTCATTCTCCTACTCAAGTTAGATGGAGCCTTCTGGATAGTTCCTATTAACTTCAGGTTTCTTTGCCCAGTTCCCATTAGTATGCAAGGGCAGGCCTCATTCTCCAGACCTTAATAAAGATGATCTGTTTAATAAATATTTATTTCTTTAATAAATGCTACCTGATATAAAATGGTAAGCTGATAAAAATCTCTTTCCTTCTTTTTCCAAAGGACTTTTTGACTTGTCCATGCCTTAAGGTGACCACTGAGAAGAGAAGAACCTTCTGTCTCACTCAACCCCTGATGCATTTAATCATCAGGTTGGAAGGGACCTGTTCTCTCCGCTGCAGCTGAATCACCTCATTAACCGGCAGAAGACAGGCCTGGCTGTCCCTACAGGCACAGCCACCCTGCAATGAGGCCTGACCTCACAGGGGCCTGGAGAGACCGCATGCTGACAGATGTCACTGAGTGACTGCGGGCTGGAGTCGGAGAAAGACAGGGTAGGACATCAGCTATAAAAGCAGGTGCTTCTTTGCTGTTTCACCCCAAGTAAAACCCAGCTTCTGAAGCTGAATCTTATGGTGATTCAGGGAAAGGAGGGCCCCAAATCCAGCTTCCCTAAAATGGGGGGGGGGCAGGGAGGGGTGAAACCAACTCTCCCCTTCGGCAGGGCGCCTTCCTGTCTCAGGATCCCTACCAGAGGGACCACATTTAAAGCGGTGTCCTGCTGCTTAAGGAAGGAAGTGCTCATTCCCGGGTCTGTTTCTGAGCTCCTCGCTCCTCCTGTTTTTATCCACTTGCCTTGTTTTTGATTGTTAACGTCTCGATGTTATGGCCGCGAGCTCTAAAATTAGAAAGCCATTTCCCACGCCGCTGCCAAAGCCAATTGCCTCCTTTGTCCAACCCATTTTTAAATATCCTTCACAATTGCAAGTCAAGATTATTCTGCTTTGGGAGTCGCTCTCAATATTTAACGTAAATTATCCTCCTTTCTCTCCCCTCTGTAAATTTCTTCTCTGACACGGACGCCTCCCCCAAACTTCCAGTACTATTCCTCTTCCTCTTTTGTTAAAGACATTTTAATTAAGACACCAGGGTAACATTAACCTACTTAAGCAGTAATCTCCCTTTTATGTAGCTCTCTTCAGTGCAGTCCCCAGTCAGCAAAGTGTCTTTCATCGGCCTGCCCCGTGTCTCCCTCCTCCCTTTGTTCTGTGGTTTTCCGCTGGATTACAGACCCTCACATTTTAATTCAGCCCCCACTGCTGTTCCACAAGACGCACTTTCCACTAATAAATGCATCTTCACCATGATGCCTGCGGTGTCACGTGTCTCCCCCACTTCATTGATTACGGCGGCCTTTGAAGGTTCAAAGCTGTGTCAGATCTACCAGGAAAAAGGGGAGAAGAAGACCACGTTTGATATTCTCCAACATCTGAGGTTTCCCTGGGCCCCGAAGTTTTGATGTCAGGCTGACGAAACAGCGGCTTGAAGAGAGGAGAGCCTGGTGTAAATATGCAGTTGCCATGTGATCCTCATTCTTCCTTAAAAGACCGCGGGATCAGGCTCCTTCTTCTAAGTCAGCATTGACAACTACAGAAACTATTTGATAATGGAGCTCCGAAAATCTATTATGGGACCAAGAGAAATATGTTGGCATCCCAGCTACTCTGTGAACCTGCCCCACAGGAAGGGAGTGTTTCTGTTTGTTTTCAAATGCTTCACACTAAATTCTTCGAGCGTTTTTACAAAGAGGAAAGTATCTTTGAAAATCAGTGAATTCTAAATGATGAGAGGGAACATTGAGCGTTGACTGTGGGTTTGGCATTAAGACGTACAAACGTGGGGATTAAGGAGGGCACGTACTGCGAGGAGCACTGGGTGTGGTGCGTAAACAAGGAATCTTGGAACACTGAAAAAATAAAATAAAATTTAAAAAAGAGTCTGGAAACGCCTTAAAATAAATGACTGAGATCTTTAAAAAAAAAAAAGACTTACAAATGCTTTTCTCCATTAATACGCAGATAATCTCTGTGATGTCAGCATCACTGCACTCCCATGCTACAGATGAGAAAACCGAGGCCCCAGAAAAGTTAAACCGCTTGCTCAAGGACATATCGCTGGTGAGTGGGAAGAGCCGGGACTGTCACCCACTGCACCTCTTGCCTCCTGTGTGTGCTATTTTGATGCGTCATGATTTTAATTACTAAAGTAATTTTGTTCAGGATCTTTTCCAGTTAAACTTATATGTAACACATCTATCCTTTCTCGGGTCTATGAGCTCCATTTTCAAAATATGTTCAGACCTTGACTGCTTCTCATTCCCTGAGCCTCCCCCAACTGCCACCACTCTGGTCCTGGCCAACATCCTATTTTGCAAAACCCTTTTAACTGGTGCCCTAGCTTCTGTCGTTGCCTCAATGGGCCCCATTCCTCCCTCCTAACAGCCAGAGTGGTCCTGTCAAAACAGGAACTGGATGATGTGACTCTTACGTTTCATAGTTTCTGGTGGGGCCCCCTAGCACTTGGAATAAAACCAATGTCTTTGTACTGGCCTCGAGTATTTGATGTAATTTGTCCCCTGCCTCCTGTTACCTCAAGTCCCCCTGACCTACTCTGGCTCAATCCAGTTGCACTGGCATTCTAGAACATCCAGGTATGTTCTACTTCAGGGCCTTTGCATCTCATGCTCTCCCTGCCTGAAGTACTCTTCCTGCAGATACTTATGGAGCTGCTGTATTAGTTCCCTATTGCCGCTATAACAAAGTATAATCGACAGTAGCTTAAAACAACACCAAGTTATCTCACCCCTTTGGGGCCAGATGTCCTAAACTGGTCTTCCTAGACTGAAATCAAGGTATTGTCAGGGCTTTGTTTCTTCTTGAGGCTCTAGAGAAGAATCTGATTCCTCGATTTTCCCACTTGCTAGAGGCTGCTGCCTGCATTTCTTGGCTCCTGACCTTTTCCCCCACAGCAACATAGCATCTTCAAATCTCTCTCTGGCTCTCTTATGATTGTATTAGTCCCACTGGATCATCCAGGAGCATCTTCCAATCTCAACGTCCTCAATTTAATCATATCTGCAAAATCTCTATTGACTTGGAAGGTAAGCTGCACAGGTCCCAGGCATGGGATGTGGCTGTCCTGGGGCCACTATTCTGCCTGCCACAAATCTGCTTTCACGTCTTTTCTCAAGTGTCAACTTCTTCACGATGACACTGCTGGCTCCTCTCACCTGTATTTCTCTCTAACACACCATGCCCCCCTTCCATGCTTTATTTTTGTCTTCTTCACAAGATGACAATCTAATGTACTCACACTGATTATTTCATTTATTATCTGTCTCCTCTCCTAGAATGTAAGCCCCATCAATGCAGGATTTTCAGGGTCATTTTTCCATAGTTGTATCCCTTGCACCTAGACTAGTGTCTGGTATAGAATAGGTACTCAATAAACATTTGCAGAATCATTCATGTCCCTTCCAATAAGCTGACATATAAAGGATCTTAATCATATTGAAGGTGAAAAATGAGAAAAAAAAAAATCAATCAGCCTGATTCACTGAGTATCTATTATGTGACTTCCACTACGTTACATGATGTATGTAACACAAAAATTCATGAAGAGGTGTCAGGCTGCCATTCACAGTGGTAAAGGATGCGCACTGCACAAAGGCCTTTGGAGGAGGTGGGCGAGGGCTGAAATTCCACCTTGTGTTATGCAGCCATAAGCCCACTGGGCCTGAGACCCTTGAGGGGATGGCTGTTTCTAAGTCACTTGAAGGCCCTGTTACTTCTATCCTGCACTGGCACTACTTGCCTGGCATGAGCAGGCCCTCAGTTCTTACTCCAATGGGGCATTAAAGCTTTTTGGACATAGCAGGGGAAGAGCCCAGAGGAAGCAGGCCTGGGAAATGGTGACGATATCTGTAGGACCATGGGTTTCAACCTGAGAACCTGAGAGAGGCTGCACCTTCCTGCTGTAGCAGGGCTCCTTGGACCGGAAGCTGGGGGACCTTGGTTTCTATTTTGCCTCTGTCACTAAGGCTGCAGGCCAGAAGGGAATTTATTACCCTTCTTCAGAGCACCAGTTTCCACACTTCTGCAATGGATGGATGATCCCTCCCACAACAGAACTCTTGTGAAGGGTGTAAGAATGTTTTGCCAACTCCAAATTCTGTTCCAGCATGGGCTCATCATTTATTCATAAGCCACAGAGCCTGTCTCAGTCATTCCTTTGCTCAGGACATCCAGTGGCTCCCCATCTTATCAGAATGAGAGGCAAGATCCTTACAGTGGCCCGTGAGGCCCTGTTCAATAATAACACAGGGTGATTAAAAGTGTGTGTGTGTGTACACACGTGCATGTACGTGTGTCTGTTTGTGTGTGTGTTCAGTCTGCTCCACCCCATTCACCCTCCGGCCATATCTCCTACAATACTACCCTTTGCTGACTCTACTCCAGAGGTACTAACCTCCTCAATGTTCTTGGATCATAAACATTCCTACCTTAGGGCCTTTGCACTTGCTGTACCCCATCCAAGAATGCCCTACACTTTGGGTCTCGATGGCTTATACTCTTACTTTAGTGAAGTCTTTCCCAGCCCCAGTGTCCAAGATTGCATGATTTCCCCCAGCATTTACTATTTCCCCTCCATGATTTATTTATGTCCATGTCACTGTTACCATCTAATATATCACATATATAACTCATTTATATATTCTTTGCCTATACTCCCACTCCACACCAATATATAAGATCCACGAGGCAGAGACCTGATTTTTACTTCTTATTTACTATTATAACCCTAGTAAACCAGAACAATTCTTAGTACCTTACAAGTGCTCAAATGACATGTGAATGGAGTGAATCAAGAATTAATCTAATCAGGAAGGCAGAATGAGCCTATGTGGAGTAATAGAATCTGCTGAGATATAAAGTTGTATTTACAGATTTTTAACAGAAAAAGAGATTGTGCCTGAGCAAAGCAACTAGGGTAGTGGGTTGGATGCTGACTTGTTTTGCAGGGTGGTTAAGGTTTGGATGGACAAAACAGGAATCAAAGTTGGTAGAAGAAAACAACAGAAACAGCAAGATCGCCATCTTGCACTCACTGACCGCTTGCTGTACACCAAGGACTATCCTAAGTACCTCACAGATGGACCAACTCATTTAATCCTCAAAATAGCATTTTGGTAGTTAATATTGTTAACCTCATGCTGTAGATGAGAAAACTAAGGCACAGGGTTAAGTAATTTGCAAAGAACAGTTCAACATTAAAAGAAGCATAAAGGGGCGCCTGGGTGGCTCAGTGGGTTAAGCCGCTGCCTTCGGTTCAGGTCATGATCCCAGAGTCCTGGGATCGAGTCCCGCATCAGGCTTGCTGCTCAGCAGGAAACCTGCTTCCCTTCCTCTCTCTCTGCCTGCCTCTCTGTCTACTTGTGATCTCTCTCTGTCAAATAAATAAATAAAATCTTTAAAAAAAATAAAATAAAATAAAAGAAGCATAAAGTTGGGAGTAGTGGCAGTGTGGGTTGTTATTCTAAGGATCAGAAATAATAGAAGTAAAGTACTTTGCTTCTAGAGGATTCCCTCCAAGTGATGGCTATCCTTATTAGTGCAACAGGTAGGCCAGAGAGATTAGTTAGAATTTTGGCTTTGCGTCCTTTCTTTCTTATGCTGTCCGTGCTGATACATGAGTCCAAACATGTTTGTGAACTCCTTCCATGTCACCTGCAGAAGTTTCTGTTTTTAGTTGGCTACACTGGAGAAATGTCAGTGAATAGGAGCTTCGTAGCCCACTATACCATCTGGTTAGGCATCTAGTCTCTAAGATTATGGACATGTTCTATCAGATGTAACTTTACCATCTAAGCCAGAGACTGGCAGATCAGACAGTAGCTCATTGCCCTGTAATGAGCATTTTTTATGTCTTTAATATAGGATATTTGTAACACAGGTGCCCTCTGGATCTATCAGTATCTTGCTGTTCATACTCTTGGCCATCATCTACTGTAAGAAGGAGTTTGGAGTAGTAGTTGCAGGCATGACTGTTAAACTGATGGTCTGTATTCAAATCCTAGCTCTGCCACTTATTCGTGTTGTGCTCAATTTCTTCAGCTGTTCCATGCCACAGTTGTAACATGTATAACATGGAGATTCTAGTGTCTACATCACAGGGTTGTCGTAGGCATAAAAAGTGTGTGTGTGTATACATGCTCATGGACATGTATATATGTGTGTGTGTACATAATGTATATGTATACATTGTGCCTCACATGTATTGTATATTACTTTTCATTTAGGGTACATTCTGTAATGCTATCTCTCCTCCACATGAAAAGACCATTGGTATTGGTCTCAAAGAAGCAACTATCAGTTTTAGTTAATCTGTGCAAGCACATATTTATTTTACCTCTTTTCCCAGTGCTCACATTTTATCAGTTTCAATGCTCTCTTGATTCATCCCTCAAAATGTTTCTTATCACAGTCAAAATGCTTCAAACCAGTAAAAAAATAAAATAAAATCTTAAGAGCAGCAGGCGTGGGTGAGGGAGAAGCTACATTATGGAGAAAAAAAATGATAAGGATAACAGCAGATGCCTTGTGAGAAACAATGCAAGTCAGAAGACCATGGAGCAAATCTTTAAAATGCTCAAAGAACAAAAGACCAATTCAGAATTCTAAACCCAGGGAAAATATCTCCCGAAGTTCAAGGTAAAATAAAGACTTTTACAGATATTCCAAAGGTGAAAGAATTCACCACCAGCAGAACAGCACCATAAGAAGCATGAAATAGTCCTTTGGTTGGAAGGAAGGTGATACCAATTGGAAATATGGGTCTACACAAAGGCATGAAGAGCACAAGAAATGGTGGGTATGTAGGACAGATGACTTTTTTTTTTCAAATTTTTAAAAATATGCCTTGAAGACGTACAAATGGCTATCAGACACATGAAAAAATGTTCATCATCACTAGCCATCAGGGAGATTCAAATTAAAACCACATTAAGATACCACCTTACACCAGTTAGAATGGCCAAAATTAGCAAGACAGGAAACAACGTGTGTTGGGGAGGATGTGGAGAAAGGGGAACCCTCTTACACTGTTGGTGGGAATGCAGGTTGGTGCAGCCACTTTGGAGAACAGTGTGGAGATTCCTCAAGAAATTAAAAATAGAGCTTCCCTATGACCCTGCCATTGCACTACTGGGTATTTACCCCAAAGATACAGATGTAGTGAAAAGAAGGGCCATCTGTACCCCGATGTTTATAGCAGCAATGGCCACGGTCGCCAAACTGTGGAAAGAACCAAGATGCCCTTCAACGGACGAATGGATAAGGAAGATGTGGTCCATATACACTATGGAGTATTGTGCCTCCCTCAGAAAGGATGAATACCCAACTTTTGTAGCAACATGGACGGGACTGGAAGAGATTATGCTGAGTGAAATAAGTCAAGCAGAGAGAGTCAATTATCATATGGTTTCACTTATTTGTGGAGCATAACAAATAGCATGGAGGATAAGGGGAGTTAGAGAGGAGAAGGGAGTTCAGGGAAATTGGAAGGGGAGGTGAACCATGAGAGACTATGGACTCTGAAAAACAATCTGAGGGTTTTGAAGGGGCGGGAGGTGGGAGGTTGGGGGAACCAGGCGGTGGGTATCGGAGAGGGCACGGATTGCATGGAGCACTGGGTGTGGTGCAAAAACAATGAATACTGTTAACGCTGAAAATAAATTAAAAAAAAAAAGTAAAAAAAAATATGCCTTGAAAAGGTAACTGATTGTTTAAAGCATAAATAACAACAACGTATTGTGGGGTTTATTTACAACATACGATAAAATAAAATGGGTAACAGCAATACTGCCGAGGTTCTCCAGGAAGGGAAAAATGGAAGTACGCTGTCGTAAGATTCTTATGCTATATGTGAAGTGCTGCTGTGATATTATTGGAAGACAAACTATAATAAGTTGAAGGTATATACTACACATCACCATGCAACCACTGAAATGCCAAAGAATGTTTCTCAATGCCGTGCTCTTCAGTTTGGTCCCAAATACTCCTTGCTATGTGCCATACCAGTACCAGTGCCATTTCTCACCCAGACCATCCTTATGGCCTTCCAACATGCTTCCCCTCTTGCCCTACTCGCTCATCCTTCTTCAGTTTAAGATATGCTTCCAGACTAGGCAGTCTGAAATACTATTTATCAAAGGTTACCTTGAAGGTAGCAAAGAATTACATGTGGATATTTGTTGTAAGAGGGGATGAACAAGTGAAGTCCTGACTTCTTCTCCTACAGTATAGAGTCCACTCTGTCTTCTTAACTTGACTTTCGCGGACCTCTGAAGTTGGAGCCCAGACAATTTTTCTAATTTCTTTTTTATATCAGAATCATGTACTTTAGATCAAATGCTACTACACATTGTTTACTGAACAGGTCTTATGTTTTCCTGCTTTTGTATCTCATCCCATAGCATCTATCTTACATGGAATGTCCTTCTTACCTAAATTACAAAGATGCCACCTCCCCTCAGAAGGTCAAGCAAGTTGGGGAAGTTAGGGAGGAAGAAAGTGTCACTAAGATGGCCAGACTGTCCCTAGTACTTAGTGGGGTATTGTCCGTATCAGTGAGATCACTGTTCAAGTCCTGCTCTAGTAACTCTGCTGTAATTTTAAATGTTTAATTACTTTATGGACTTCAATCATACATGTCTACACTCTTTGGCCTTTCAGTTCGCAAAGTTTCATTTTTTAAGGAGGAGCAATGCTTGCTCTTGTACAAAGGACCAAGCTCAGAAGAAAAGGCCGATTGAAGTCTATTGTAAAATAGACTAAAGGCAAAAATCTAAATTATTGAATTGTTAAGGATTGTGCTTTCTCATTACATGAACTTTAATAGGTCTTGGACTGTGTGTATGTATGTGCAGAAATGTTTCATATCTCTTAGACCAAATGCTTCTTTTTAATGATAAAGACAAAGGCAACTGATCACCCATACAAATGGTAATATCAACTTTGGTTGAGCAAAACTGAGGCTTAACAAAATTAAGTAATTTGTCCAAAGTATGAAGGGAATTGGTGACAAGTGGGGACATATTGATTTAAGTCTATATCAATATTTCTCCAGAGGCATACTCAACCTTTACATTATTCAAAAGACAAGATTAAGATTTTTTTTATTGTCAAAGATGTTCAGAGGATTTTTTTATGAGACTGCAAAATACTTTACCATGGTCCTGACTTTCAAAGGCATAGGCACTTTTCCCCTTAAACTAAAACTCAGACATTAAGAATGCTGGCATAAAAATCATCATTCTCAAGTACAAATTGAACAGTAGCCTTGAATCTATTTTGTGGTAGATCAAAAGGAAAAAAGAAAACACCACAGTTGAATAGCACAGCATCGTTTGGGTGTTGAAGCTTGCCAGTCCCCTCCCAGTACAAAACTGTGGTCAGTCCAAGGGGATTAAACCCAAATTGACTGACTGCATCAACACATGTCTGTAAAGTCCAGGCTTTCATATTAAGGATTTAAATTGGGATTCAGCAGAGACTCTTAGTCCTGAAAATTGAAATCATGAGTCGTGATGAAAATAAACGCTCATGGAATGTGGTCATAGCCTAGGGATAATTTTTCTGTGATTGCACCTTCATTTCTGTGATCAGTCCTTTAGCTATGGTACTGAGAGGATGTTTTCCATCTCAAATTACAGGAGCGGTTGGATAACTTCTCCAGGACAGGAAATTGTCAAAGTGGGCCTGTACCAGCTGCAGACCCCTGACAGAGCCTTCCCTTCGGGGTGATGTTTAGTCTCTGGCTTCTCTCAGAGAGAGCTGTGGGCCCGTCTTTCAGCTCCTGGTGGATGGACTGACTGGTCCTCATACTGTCCGTACAAGATCAGCACATCACAGTAACCATGGTGTTTCCTAAGATCAAATCCCAATGTGTCCACTTGGAGAAGTCCATGTCACAGAGTCAATCATTCCAATAATGTTGTAAGTGTTGGAGAAGACAGAAACTTGAGAATGGGGCAGACATAGGGCAAGAAGTTAATCTCACCAGGAATAGGCAAGGTGTGATGGTTTCTTCTGTAGATGGAGTTTGAGTCCAAAGCTTCCCAAGGGAACTAAGTGAGCACCATTAAGGAGGAAGAGAACAATAAAGCACTTTGCCAACCCTCCTCACTCTCACATTCCTATCAGGAGATGCTAACCACAGTGTTTTCCCCTGTCAACTGAGAGAATTATTTAGCTTCTTTCTGTAAGAATCTTGGGCAAAAAGAGTATTACCATTAATTCTTTAAGTAAACAGTCCTGCAAAACTTTTAGGTTGTCACCCACATAATTACTGACCCATGTTACACTTCAGGAAATTAATTTACTAGATTTGCAATCTCAACAGGAACATCTAGATTTGCCAGGGGAGTCTAGATAAGGTTAGTTTTGTACTGTTTGGGGGTATTAAGAGGAGTGTTTGGGAAAAGCTAGATGTGCCTGGATTTCCAATAACTCAAAATGTACACCGAAAACAGAATTGCACAGCCAACGAGAGACACAATTTTACTTTCAAAGTGGCAGAGAAAGAAAGAAATAAAAGAAAGAAAAAAAAATACTAACAAAGGAAGACAAATGAAGCCAGTTTAAGGTTTCTATCGATTTGCACTATTTTATTATATCAGTATGGTGCTCAGAAGGAACCAGGGCTGACAAGTTAATAGACTCTAGTTAGAAATTTCCAGATGAAGCTGAGAATGGCATTAGCATCTGCCTTGTCCTAATCTTATCTGAGACCTTGACTTGCGAAAATGTCTTGATCATTACAAGGGAGCTCAAATTATCTGCACTAACAATAACCATCAATCAAATGGTCAGAAGACAAAGGTTGTGCAAATCAACAGAGGAGTCATGGAAGGCAGTTAACTCAAAGCAGGCTGGATTTGAACTACACCAAGGTTCTAGTCCTGGCTCCCCACTGAATATGTGTGTCACCTCGAATAGGTCTTTGGAATCTTCCTGAGACCAAATTTTCTTTTATAAAATGAGAATAATAGTGCCTATCTTGAGTGCCTATCTTTACAGACTATAATAAAGATCGAATGTGTCATAAGGTATGGACTACTTACTATTTTAAAGTTCTTCTCCTTGGTAGGATGATGTCAAATGAGTTAGAACATATATTGATTTAGAAGTTATATTCAAAGTTGGGGCATCTGGGTGGCTCAGTGGGTTAAGCCTCTGCTTTCGGCTCAGGTCATGATCTCAGGGTCCTGGGATCGAGCCCTGCATCAGGCTCTCTGCTCAGCAGGGAGCCTGCTTCCCCACTCCCCCACCCCGTCTGCCTCTCTGCCTACTTGTGATCTCTGTCTGTCAAATAAATAAATAAAATCTTAAAAAAAAAAGAAGTTATATTCAAAGGAACATAGTCAGATGAATTAGAAGTTATATTTGTTAACACGGATGCAAGGGGTGTATGTATTCTCAGAAGACTTAAGAACCGCTGCTTTTCTGATCTTACAGATTTTTTTTTTTTTTTACCATGATTCATGAAACAAATATTTATTAAACACCTACCATGTGCCATACACCATTCTAAATGCTGGGGATACAGTAGTGAATCAAACAGATTAAAAAAAAATCCTTCCCTCAATAAGGGCATATTCTCGTGGATTAATTCTTCAGGATAATTTTATGTGCTGTGGTATTACCATCTAAAGTGCCTATTTAGAGAAGAGTAGGACTGGAAGGAGATTGTGCAAGACCAGTCCCTGACTTCAGGCTGAGCCGAGCATCAGGACCTGGTCTGAGGCAAGCTTCCAGTCCGCACTTGTTGGAACAGCCCCAGAAATGGATGTGGTGATAAGGGGCTGGAATTAATAGCAGAGCTACTCAGTCAGTCTGGTGGACGTAACAGGTGTTCAGGGTGTCATCATTTGAGATTTTTATAGAAAATGACGATACATGACTGATTTGGTCATTGGACTTCCCAAACTATGTAGAAAGGGAAGAAATGTTCCTCCTCCTACTGGCTGAGAATGTGCCCTAAAAAAAATAATTCAAATGTTTATGGAACATTGTTTTTCTGAGAATAGAAGAAGATAAAGAAGGATGAAGTAGGGAGAAGACAGACAAGGCCAGTGGGGAGAAAGAGAAAGGAGAGAAAGAAGGAAAGAGGGAGGGATGGAGGGAGGAAAACACTGGAATGTTTCAAAAAGCACTGTTAAATGTTTCCAGACATTTTGGTTTGTTGACAACAGGTATACTCTGCAGCCTTTAAAAACAGTAAGATCATATAACGACAGAGAAAATGTTGATTGTATAACAAGTGGCAAAATTACAGTACACACTCATGTGTGTACTATGTGTACATATGTACACTATATCTGGATGAGAACAGAAGGGAACATTCACAGAGTATTCTGCTGGGGATCATGAACGACTTTTTTTTTTTTTAATTGTTTTAATGCTGTGATTTTATTACACAAAAGCATAAAAAGCGTATGCGCCCAGATTTGTTTTTATTAGTCTGTATTGTAATGAATGTGGAAGTCTGGTCTGGAAACCAAATTTGCTTTGAAAATAAAGGTCTAATTATTGTTCTAAGTTTTAATCACTAGCTTGTGTAACCTGAGCAGACAGGCTGGGAAGACTTGCGAGTCAGTCTGACAGAATTACTGGGAGTGAAGAGTCTGTGCTAGAAATGCTGCTGGCTTTCCTCACTTGAACTTGAACAGGGAGGAAAAAAAAAAAAATAAGCCTCAACATGTCTACCAGGCTTCTGGCTAGGGAGGTCTGAACCACAGAGTAGGCTGGGCTTGGGGCAAGGAGGAGCCTGAAATTGGGGAAAGGTGTGGGCTAGAAGGGAGAGAGGAAACTGGTGAATGGGGTAGGTAGAAGTTGTAGCCTTTTCTGGGGTAAGAATGACTCCCAAGGTCTCCCATCCACATGGAGTGATCACAGCTTTGGTCCACACTGGGCTTGGCTGCTCAAAGCCTTGCCTTTAAATTTGAGAATCAACCCACGTTTCTTGCTTCCAGCATCAAATCTGAGGGATCTTCAAGGAACCTGACAGTTCAGCGGTGTCTTGATTCTTGGAGCGCTAACTGCAAGCTTATTAAAAATGCCGAGCCCTAGGCCCCACACGTGGAATCAGAACGTGCATTTTCACAAGATCCCAGGTGATTTATTCACATGCACATTAAAATCTGAGATGCATTTGTCTCCATAGTCCCTGACACCTTTTGACTCTGTTAGTGGTTACTCAGATCCATCTCCTACTTCCAGCCCTCAGAGCGAAGTCATGAGACAGAAGTGAATGGCAGATAAGCCACCACACTGTATTTCATGACATTTGTAATTCCATATGCATTCTGGAAATCAAGAGTGTGCTCTAAAGGCAATTTCCCACTGGGCTATGAACTCCTGCTCCCGCCTCCAGTGCAAAGACCAACCCATGGGGTTCACGTTGTAGGGGCAAGACTAGGTAGGCACCATATATGCTAGTACTTGGTGAGCCAAAGTGATGGGTGGGGGGCGTGATTAAGACCCCTGGAGCTGGTAAGGTACATGCACAACAGCCAGGAACATAAGCTCCATGATGACAGGAGGTCTTTCATTCACTCAGTGCTACACGGCAGGTGTTTCCTGAGTGGCTATTCAATAATAAAGCCATGACATTAATTATACAATGGAATTAATTATACAATGGAAACTCTACAATGGAAAACATCTTTATAAAGTAAAGCTAAGGACTGAAAGGCTATGAGCTAGTGACCAGATGTGGGATGTAGAGTTAATGGGCTGGGATTACACTTGGTTCTGCCATTATAAGCAGTGTTCCTTAGTTTACGTGTCTGTAGGATGGGTTTGACGCCCACCACGCTGACTGCTGTGGTATGTGACCCAATGCATGTTGGGATCTGAATTGATAGAGATAGAAAGTAATTTGCAGCTGGACACGGTGGCACATGCTTGCAGTCCCAGCTACTTGGGAGGCAGATACAGGAAGATGGCTTGAGCCCAGGAGTTCTATGCTGATTGGGTGTCTACACTTCTGGCATCAATATGGTGACATCCCAGGAGCAGGGAAACACTAGGGGGCCTAAGAAGGGGTATACCTGCCCAGGCTGGAAACTGAGCAGGTCAAAACTGAGTGAGACCCCATCTCAAGATAGAAAGAAGGAAGGAAATAAAGAGAGAAAGAAAGAAATAAAGAGAAAGAAAGAAGGAAGGGAGGAAGGAAGGAAGGGAGAAGAAATTAATTAATTAATTAATTAGGGAAACTCTAAGCCAATAGCAAATATTTTAGTCTTTGTAGGCCACGCTGTCTGTTGCAACCACTCAACTCTGCCACTGCAGCGAAGCGACCATAAACAGTATATCATGAACAGGCGTGGTGTGTTGCAGTGAAACTCCGTTGATGACATCAGACAGTGGCCTGTATTTGGCCCATGGACCATGGTTGGTTAACCCCCATTCTTATCTGCTACAATCATGACCTACCAGCTTCTAAATGTTGGCAAGAAACTTGCAATAGAGCTCATTTATTTATCTGAAATATTATCTTTTTTCTTCTTATTTCTTTTTTCTTTCATTTTAAGAGAGAGGTAGAGTGGGAGTGGGTTGGGTGGTGGGGAAGAAGGAGGGGCAAAGAGAGGGGGAGAGAGAGAATATCTTAAACAGGTTCCACACCCAGCACAGAGCTTGACCTGAGCTAAAATAGAGAGTTGGATGCTTAACCGACTGAGCCACCCAGGCGCCCCTCTCTGAAGTATTTTCTAATCTATCAAGTTTTAAAATATCAAGCATGAGCACATAGAGAGAGCTTTAAACATGCTGAGTCATGAAAAGATCACATTTCTTGGAAGAAGCTCTGGTTATACAGGCTGTTTAAATAGCTTATTTTCACAATAATCCTACAGTGTAGATAATGATGTTTTCAGTGTATAAGACAGGGGACGAGACCCAGAGAGGGAAACTGGTTCACATGAGGTTGAATCAGAAATGGCCTTTGGACCTAGGGGCTGCTGATGGAGGTCAGACACATTTCACTAAACCCTACACTTTTGTGATGTGGTTCTGGGGCAAACATCACCTGGAACCATGAAAATGTTCAAGGAAATGAAAAGGGTATCACAAATTGTGTCCAGAGAATGTCAACAGCCTACTATTAGCTCCATTGTCATAGTGACAATGCTGACATTTAAAGTCACAGTGCTGTGAGTTATAAGCCTAATAGGCAGCAGGTAAGCACAAAGCCCATGAAACTCGATAAGACAGCTTCAGCATAAGAAAATAACATGTCAGAGTCAAACGGGCCGTGTGTCAACACGAGCTAAAGACATAGGAATTGAGGAGAGTCTTGCTGTCGTGAGACCAGAGGGGAGTGCACATCCAGATTAAGGCAACGTCTGAACAGCAGTATTTTAATTATTTTAAAATAATTCTGTGATTTCCAAGTGTGTGTGAGATAACCATTAATGAAGCCTTTCCCAGTCACGCAGCCAGTTCCCAAGTAAGTGTTCAATAATGGTGGTGACTAGACTTCTTCTCCCTCCTGCTTCTCTTATTAGTAACATTATTAAATCCATCCCACTAAGCATCCCTCGATGTATAGGAAAGGCCTTTTGTAGTTAGTACTTATTGCATATTCAGTGAAAATTAGACTTAAAGTGTTGGGGGAAAAAATCATCTTGGGTTTAAAAATTCAATGAATGAGTAAGAAGTTAACAAATAATAGTATGAATTTTTTTTATGCTGCGAGTGCCATATTAAACATTATATTTACAATGAGTACAGGAAGTTTTAACCTCATTATTTTGAGCTCACTAGCTTTTTATTAATATTTCAAAGCAGTTAAAATGAATTAGAATTATATCAACAATTTTCACCGAGTAGTATATCTCAAGCAAACTCTATTCAGCCAAATTAAGTCATTGTTCATTTTTCTACACAGAATAAACTTCAGAAAAAAATTCTGTTTTACTTTGTTGAAATTATTTTCATCAGGATTAATTGTGGGATATATAAGTTTTAGGGAAATTATTTGATTCATGGATGGTTTTTTCCAAATTAAATTTTGCCAATGGGAACTTCTGATTTGTGGGTTCTGTTCTGTGGCTTTATTCTACAAAGACCAATTTTGCAGTTCTAGAGTTTTGAAAGAAGTTTTGATTTTGGCATCGATTTCTAGTTGATAATAACATTTCCTCTGTGTAGTTTTGGCCATGGTCATCTTATTTTGTTCTCATTCTTTCCACCACCTTTAATTTTTGGATTGGACATTGTTTTGTGTGGTCTTCCGTGATGCCAGCAAGATTTGATATTTCAGCAATTTTACCTCTACAACACATTTTACTGTTTGCGGTTTTAGCCACTGCCTGTTTTAGTTATTGTGTATGATTTCTAGAAGCAATATATTATGAAATGGATTCAAGACTGGGGGTCTGTATTTATTTCTTAAGCAAAGAATACCACTAAAGCAGATGTTAACACCTGAGTTCAAAGCACAGTCCACATGCCAAGGTCAAAGCAGCAGTGTCAAAATATCTTGCTTTGAAAAAATCAAAACCGTACAAGACTCTAAAACATGAAGAATACAATTTCGACTTAATAAAGGGATTCAGTTTAGCTCAGCCCTTAACAAAGGATCTGGGTTGAAGATGGCCCCCTATCTTGCAATGAACACTTTACAGCCCATGGAGTCTCCCTTACAGCTCCAGCAAGCAGAACAATCCCCATTTTACAGATAAGGAAGCCAAGTTCAGAGTATCTTGTCCAGGATCACATGGCTTATAAATGACAGAGTTTGGATTTGAACCCTGCATCTCTTAGGCACTACCACTGCATGTTGTCTAGGCTTAGGGTCTCACTGAGTTTACTGGGCAGAGCGGGGGTGGGGGGGAATGTATGACTGTCCTGCACCCTCAAGGCTATATCTGAGAAAACCTCTCCTAATTTTGCCTTAGACCTGATATCAGGGGCCTGTTACCTGAGTTTGGCATCCCATTAATAATTTTTCATTGGAGCCACCATATACTTATCATGGGACCCACTCAAAGGTCCTGGTGCCTTGATCTGTTCTCAGCTAATCGGAGACCAATCTTTTTCAATTTCCCAATAAAGAGTGTGAGCTGGACATAAGATAGCATTCCACAGTGCCAGTCAGAACACTACAAATTAATAGAGATTCTAAGGAAAATAATAGTAGGAGGTCTATGTTTACTTTGGCAAAATACTGACCATCACAACTATGCCTCAAGGAGGGCCTCAATGGGTTTTAACATATTGAAAGCTCTGAGAAGTCCTGTAAGTAAGAAAATAAAACCAGTGCTCCCCAAATACATGTATTTGAGCATAAACCCTAGGGTTATTTGGCTGTTTGTCTCCCTAACATTTATTTCTCCACTTCTCCTTGCTGTAGAACTTGGAGTTTATTCAAGGGAATGGACAAATAAATGCTTGCTGTTCCAGCTGTTTTCTGTGTGATAAGCTGTGTGATAAGGTTCTGGCTTGTGGGAAATAAATACTAGACTCCTGGTGGCTTCTGGGAAGACTATCTTTATTGCAAAGAGGACAAATGCATCTGGCTTACCCTCTCTCCCTTCTCTCTGCCTTGCTGGTATGATAGTTGGCTACGCAGCAGCAACCATGAAGGGACAAGTGTGAGGGGTAAAGTCAGCCAATGAAGGATGGTGGGAAGAAGTAGAGGGATAGCCTGGCTTTCTCAGAGCATTGTTAAGAAGCTAAACAAATCCCAACAGTTATCTATCCTGGGGCTACTTGTTCAACAAGAAAAATGGCCTCTGCTTATTTAAGCTATTCTTAGTCAGGCATGTCTCTTACTTGCAGCCCAGTGTATGCTCAGTTGCTACTTTCTTAATGTTTGTTGTATAAATGAATACACTTTCCCATTATCTTGAAAACTGAAAGGACACTGCTTTCTACTGGTGTTAACATGGGTTCTTCTCCACAAATGTGCTCTGAGATCACGGTCACCTAAGTCATTCTGCTACACAGAGTAACTAAACCCAAAAGGGAAGGTGAATGCTTCTGGATAAATGTGAAAGTAAAAAAAAAAAAAAAAAAAAAAAAAAAAGACAAGAGGCAAGCAAAAGCTCCTGACATTCCACATCAAAATGAACTTTTTCAAGGTTATAGGTCCTCTCTCTGACTACCCCTTGCTAAATTTGCCCCAGACACATAAATTTCCCCCAGCTGTTAATGCGATCAGTTATCTCCAATCTTCTGTTTATGGGATCACTAGTTCAAAACCAGAGGCAAGCAATTTGTCAGGTGTAAAAAGTGCCACCTATGGCCCCCAAATTTACATCTGAAAATTGATTTCTGTCACATTAGGATTTTAGGAAGGCCTCTCCTCAAAGTCAGTGCAGCCACAAAGCATAATAAAAATTATGATGGGTCCAGAGCAGCATGATAAACTCCTAGTAAATTTCTGGTCTCCGAAGAGCCACAGTTGGCAAAATATTATTGATGAGATGGTGAGACTCACCTGGAGCCATCTTTCTTGATGATTAATATTGACAACTCCATAAAACATAACTTGGGATAGGCAGACGGGTGTTCTAAAAGCCTGAAGCCCCTCGTTATATTTAGCTTCCCAGTCAGATGATTAATATCAGGCATGTTAAACAACCAGTGAGCTGCTAAGATTAAGAAAGTTCTAAGCATGGAGGGAGTGGAAGTCTCATCGTATCGCAGCTGGAGGTGCATATTGAAAAGGAACTTCGAACTATGGTTCTCTTGAATTTCCCTTTGAGTTGGCATCTTCTCCAATACCAATTCCATCTTTCATATTATTAGAAGGCAGCACAGAGGAGTATAGAGGAACGAAGCATTTTAGTGGGGCTGAAGTGGTTTGGGGTCTGTTATACACTCGTTCTGTGATGTTGGGTGTGTTGGTAATTTCTCCAAATCTCAACATCTCGATTTCCACATCCACAACGTGGCGGCAATGATCTTATCTCTCCTCTAGTGATCAGTAGGACTGCACACATCTTGCCTTCTAGCTTTCCTATCCTGATTATCCTTTCCAAGTTCACCATATCCTTATTAATCCTGTTCAGCATGGACTATGGAAACTGTCCTGATGTTACTGAAACAGGTGGGACATACCCAATGGGAGTTCCCCTCAAAGGTATTTTTAGAATCTAGTAAGATGCCATATTTAAAATTGTACATCCCATACCAGCACATTATTATTTCCCCTTCAGTTATGGGAGAATCTGAACTTTTATAAATATCCAATTACTATATATTTAGTGGAGATATTTAGAGAGCATGAAAGCACATCAGCTTCTATTGTGGTTCTGAATCATTCTTATTAAGGATCAAGTTAATTGCTCCCAAAATTATTTATTTCCCCATAAAAAAACAAACTGTCTTTCCAGAAAAGTTGAAAGGGAAGACACCATTCAAAACTATCATCTGGGAATAGATATAAAACATTTTTCTTTTCCTTTGCATGTCTTGTAAAACAAATGTGTGAATGCACTGTTGCCGTTGAAATGGCAGCATCAAATGCTTTACTAAGTAATATTGACCTTGTAGAGGAGGTTCCCATTTAAGTTGTTCTCATGCCAAATCTCCCCATTCTGTGCTTATTGGTACCTTGTAATTCTAGAACTAAAATTTCAGCTCCGTTGTTTTAGTCCATTGTCGTAACTTGGTGAGATCTTTCTGAATCTGGAAAATCAATCTTGTACTGGCTGGTACCCTCTCTTTGTTGAAACACATGCTTATACCCTGTTCTCTAAACTCTAGAAATGTCCTTGGTCTAGGTGATTGGCCCCGACAACGCATGTCCCAAGCACTGTGTAACACCCTTTTAGCACAGGTGGAACCCCTTGGTCAGTCCCTGTCTTCCTCTCTATGCTATCAGATCATGTGATAGAGACCACTTCTGTCTCATTTACCAGCATATCAGTATGTGGCTGACACATACTGATGCTCAATAGTTAAAGTGATCTGATTGTTTTGAAGTTAAAGGACTAACTGGCCCTGCAGATCTTCCTTTACTAATAGGGACTAAAAAATACCCCACTAACTTTCTGCCAAGTTTCCCCTGCTGTCCATTGATGATCTTCCTTGTGGGTTAGAATAAAGCTCTTCTCATCCCCTCTTCTATATTCTGAAGGATACACTTTCTACTTCTGTGAAAGATACAAGCGGATTTCTTTGATTTTAATAGCATAAGACACTCAGAAAATATGGATCACTGGGACACTGTGGACACTGGGGCTGGAAACTATCTGAATCTTAACTTTATTGCCTTTAAAATATGGCTAACAATAGGGTATGTCTCACAGGTTTGTCATGAGAATTGAGTTAGATAGCGTGCACGCAGAGGGTTTAGTGAAGTGCCCGGGTACAGGAGGAGGAGGAGGCAATGTAGTAGAAATCGTTGCCCCGGTCATGTATTCATCCCGTAAATGTCCGGAAAGAGAGTGAGTGGGAGTGAAACCGAATTTTCCCTCCCTGTTTTCACACACAGGCGCTCAGAGTTTCCTGGGTGTGGATTTCCAGCCTCAGAGAATTAGGACCACGCAGCTGGCTGTCATCCCCAATCTGACCCGAGCCATCTCTAGAGCAGAGACACCTGAGGAATGAGATCAAGGGCCCTTCCTATCATGGATGCTCCTGGAGAGAACACTTCATCATCATGACGTCTGATACTCCATCTCCACAAGGCAGAGCCTCCTTGACCTTCACCCATGCCACAGCGTCGCTGTGAGGATCTTAATGGAACAAAGCTGATGGAGCACTTCAATTTCCTTAAAGAGGGATGAGGCAGAAATGTCATTTCTATTAGCCTGAATATGAAAGTTCTTTTAAGGAGCCTCAGAGTTTCAGAAACTTGCTACTTAACTTTATCTGGTTGATGTTATCTAGTAAGTACTAGGTTGCAATTAGAAATAAAGTTGTTGGGGCACCTGGGTGGCTCAGCGGGTTAAAGCCTCTGCCTTCGGCTCAGGTCATGATCCCAGAGTCCTGGGATCGAGCCCCGCATCGGGCTCTCTGCTCCACGGGGAGCCTGCTTCCCCCTTCTCTCTCTGCCTGCCTCTCTGCCTACTTGTGATCTCTGTCTGTCAAATAAATAAATAAAATCTTTATTTATCTTCCTCTCCCCAAGCAATTTGCATAATATACATATGTGTAACTTCCACTTTTTTTCAGAAATCATGGACCACCCAAATAAACAACTTCTCTTTCTAGTAGAGTATTATGCAGCCATTAACATCGTGTTCTCAAAACAACTTGACCAACATAAGAAAACCCTTGTAATATGTTTACATGTAAAAATGGAAGAAATATGCTACTTGTTCTCCAATTCTCTATTTGTATAATTACGGGAATTCTGAGAGCAGAAAGTGAATGACAAGGATAATGATAACAAGGACAACAGAAACAGGAACGTAGCATCTAATTTGAATTTATTACATGCCAGAGTTGTACTAGGCATTTTAAATATATAGTTTCATTAAATTACTGTTTGCGTATGGTGGAAGTATTATCCTCATTAAAGCCTCGTAAAGCACATTTATGGTTGCTATTCTTATCACCCCATTTTACAGATGGGGTAATTTAACTTAAGCTCTGAGAAATGGTCCCTTGCTTCACTTTCAAATGAAGCGTGTGTCAGACTCAGGTTAACTTTATATCAGAGCCAAAGTTATCACAACAGCAGTTAACAAAAACAATATTAATAACTAGCAGCACAAGATATGGTAAAATAACTGATGGTCCATGCTTACAATGGATGATTCTGAAGTCAATGAACAGGATGTGCAGGAGATTCCACTTCCAGTATAGCTGAGTAGTTCCTATGTGGCCAACCATCCTGTAGGTAACAGCCAAAAAAACCTCTTGACAACATGCACTAATTACCTACCTAGGAGCCCTGGAGAGTGAAACAAAGAAGAAAGAAGTGAGAGGGTGTGGACTTCGAAGGGGAAGATGGTACTGGGTGAGTTTCCCATGTTTACAGTTCTTTGCCTGGGAGGAAGACCAGTCAATGTCAAGGAGGCAACTAAAAAAAAGTCTGTTGGAAAACCCATAGAGCTGGGGCCTTACAGGATACTAGGTGGGCTTCAGGACAACAACAAACACAAGATAGTAAATGGGGGGAAACCCAAACAGAGGAGACTCAGAGACAGAGTCTTGACTTCCGTGTATCCACTTGCCCCAAACTCTGCTGATGGTGACCTTGAGGCAAGCAAGCAAGGGCAGCAGTTTCCAAGCTTTCGTATTTGAGCTGCCCCTCACTGCAGGGGAGATACAGCATGAAGGCTTGAGTGTCACCAAGCTAAACCCAAAACAGAGCAAACAAACGAAATGCTCTTTTGGAGGAACAGAACAGAATCCAGAGTTTCTCCATCATATCTTTTACAACGTTCAGGATACAATCTGATATTTGATGGGTACAAAGAAGAAAACAGCAGGAAAATATGACCCATTCTCACAAGAAAAGGCAATCGATGGAGACCAACCCCAAGGGTCACCCCAGATTTGGGGAATTAGCAATGAAAGATTTGAAAGCAGCTCTATAACTATGATCAAGGACCTAAAAGAAAATATGCTTACAATAATGAGATGATAGAAAATCTCAGCAGAGAAATGGAGATAACAAAAACAAACCCAATGGGATTCTAGCCCTGAAAAATAAAATATATAAAAGACAATATTCACTAGTTGGCCTTAACAACAAAATAAAGATGAAAGAGGAAAGTCAGCCAACCTGAATATAAATCAATAGAAATTATTCAATATGAAGAAAATTGAAAGGAAGAAAAAACATGAACAAATCTTTTCAGGTACCTGTGGGACAATATCAAAAGGTCTAATGTGGGTAATTTTTGTCCCAGAGTTTGGGGCAGAAAAAATGTTTGGAGAAGGAGTATCTGAAGATTTCTCAGAGATGGTAACACGCATGGAATTATAGAATCAAAAGCTTATCAAATCCAAAGAAGGACAAATATAAACAGAACTACCTGTGGGTCCATTATGGTCAAACTGCTGAAAACCCAAGATAAAGAGAAAATCTATAGAATGGCCAGAAACACACATATATTACTTCTATTTTATTCATAAGAATTAAATCTAAGTGGGTCCTAGACTTAAATGTGCAAGTTAAAGCTGTATAGTTTTTGGAGGAAAACATAGTAAAATGTCTTCTCACTATGGGGGTAGAAGGCATTTCTACCATTGATTTCTTAGACCACACTGAAAGCTATAACCATAAAAGAAAAACATTAAACTTAGACTATTACTATTAAGAACTTCTGCCCATCAAAATTGGACAGCCACATGCAGAAAAATGAAATTGGACCATTTCCTCACACCACACATGAAAATAGACTCAAAATGGATGAAGGACCTCAATGCGAGAAAGGAATCCATCAAAATCCTTGAGGAGAACACAGGCAGCAACCTCTTCGACCTCAGCCGTAGCAACTTCTTCCTAGGAACACCGCCAAAGGCAAGGGAAGCAAGGGCAAAAATGAACTATTGGGACTTCATCAAGATCAAAAGCTTTTGCACAGCAAAGGAAACAGTGAACAAAACCAAAAGACAATTGACAGAATGGGAGAAGATATTTGCAAACGACATATCAGATAAAGGGCTAGTGTCCAAAATCTATAAAGAGCTTAGCAAACTCAACACCCAAAGAACACATCATCCAATCAAGAAATGGACAGAGGACATGAACAGACGTTTCTGCAAAGAAGACATCCAGATGGCCAACAGACACATGAAAAAGTGCTCCACATCACTCAGCATCAGAGAAATACAAATCAAAACCACAATGAGATACCACCTCACACCAGTCAGAATGGCTAAAATTAACAGGTCAGGAAATGACAGATGCTGGTGAGGATGCAGAGAAAGGGGAACCCTCCTACACTGTTGGTGGGAATGCAAGCTGGTGCAACCACTCTGGAAAACAGCATGGAGTTTCCTCAAAAAGTTGAAAATAGAGCTACCCTACGACCCAGCAATTGCACTACTGGGTATTTACCCTAAAGATACAAACGTAGTGATCCGAAGGGGCATGTGTACCCGAATATTTATAGCAGCAACATCCACAACAGCCAAACTATGGAAAGAACCTAGATGTCCATCAACAGATGAATGGATAAAGAGGATGTGGTATACACACACACACACACACAATGGAATACTATGCAGCCATCAAAAGAAAAAGAAATCTTGCCATTTGTGACGATGTGGATGGAACTAGAGGGTATTATGCTTAGTGAAATAAGTCAATCGGAGAAAGACAACTATCATATGATCTCCCTGATATAAGGAAGTGGAGAGGCAATGTGGGGAGTTTGGGGAGTAGGAAAAGAATAAATGAAACAAGATGGGATCAGGAGGGAGACAAACATTAAGAGACTCTTAATCTCACAAAACAAACTGAGGGTTGCTCGGGGGAGGGAGCTAGGGAGAGGGTGGTGGGGTTATAGACATTGGGGAGGATATGTGTTATGGTGAGTGCTGTGAAGTCTGTAAACCTGGAGATTCACAGACCTGTACCCCTGGGGCTAATAATACATTATATGTTTATAAGAAAAATTTAAAAAATTATTAAAAAAAAAAAAGAACTTCTGTCCATCAAAAACATGATTTAAAGATGAATAGTCGGGCCACAGTCTGTAATAAAATATTTGCAAAATATATACTGACAATGGTCTAGCATCCAGGATTTGTAAAGAACTTCTACAGGTCAATGATGGAAAGAAAAAAATAAAAAATAAAAATTGGGTAAAAAACTTGAAAAGACACCTTACTAAGGAAAATGTATGAATGGCCAGTGAGCACGTGATCTTCAGAGTAATGCCAATCAAATCCACAATGACCCATCACTACATACCCACTATGTAGTTTAGATTAGCTTAGAATAGCCAAGGTCAAAAAGGGCAGAAACATCAGGGATAAATTACTGATACTTGAAGTAACAAATCTCAAAACCTTATGCTGTGTGGGAAAAGTCGATAAAAAGTATATACATACTGTATGACTTCACTTACATAGATTTCTAGAACAGATCAAAGCCATCACTGGTGGAAGGAAATCAGAATGGTGGTGGCCAGTAGGGGCAGAGACAGTTACTGGGAAGGTCAGGAGGGAGCCTTCTGGGGGATGGGATGGTTTCTGTCCCGATGGGGGTTTGGGCTGCCCATTTCTATGTATTTGCCAGAATGCAAATGTTACATGTAAGATTTGGGGGCTCAGAGTATATAAATTTTACCTCTAAAGGAAAAGCAGAATCACAGAAAGATATCAAACTCCAATTAATTATATGCATGCAGAAATATTAGGAGGTGGTGTGGTCAATACTTGCCACGTACTTTGAAATACACAGACCACAAGATGGATTGATGGGAGCATAGAGAGATGGACTGGTGCATGCATATGTGTGTTATATACATAGATATGATAAAAAGAAGTAAAATATTCATTGCAGGATTTAGGTTATGAGTACCTGGTTGGTCAGTATGAACCTCCGACTTTATGTTTGAAGTGTCCACAATGTGATGCTGGCTCAGGAACTATCGCATGAAACAGAAGGGTGGGCTCCCCTGATGGTGTAAACATATCTGCCTTGGCCAAGGGAGGCTTGTAGCTCTAAAAGCCTCCCCAACCCAGGCAAAATGCTGTAGAAGAACAAGGTATGGTGTTGGGTTTTGATCCAGACACTCGGAACACATAGGATACGAGAGAAATGCTTAAGTCCTGCACTGGGTTTATACGGAACATTTGGGAAACTTGGCTCTACGGTTTTCTTTTTGGAATATTATCCAACCATGCTCAAAAGCTATTTGTGCCAGAGGAAGACTGCCCGGTCCTGCTGTCATGTCGAGTCTGATGCACTTGGTCTCCTCCTAGCTCTTTCTTGCTCCCTTCCAGTTTTTCTCTTTGTCTGGCAGCACATCTGCAATCAGCAGACCTGAGCCCTGGCTCTGTCACTTGTCGCTTTTCAGCCATTCTGCAGACTTCCCTTAACAAATTTAGACCATGTTTTTCCTCTTTAATGGTTTGGTCACAAAGCTGCTTCTGCCACTTAAAGGTAAAATCTAGCTCTACATCTGCACTGTGGGGGAGGGGATGGTTTATGGCCGTTGTGCCCATGAATGTGCTCAGTCTCAGAGCTTACCTGGTCTGACTTCAAAATGTACTTTCTGTCAGCAGAGCTCATTCAAGAAACTGCCACCTTTGCCGGAAGTCTGATCACAAAGAAGAGCAAGCCATCTCAAATGAGATTGACTTGTTTCTGTTGGAAAACTCAGAAAAAGCCCACATGTAGCATTTCCTTGCAATCCTTTGCAGGGACCCCTTGTGTAATTCAATAGACATACTACCGAAGTCCACCTCACTGGGAGCATCAGAGATAAGGTGAACTCAACACTCTAAATGTGTTGCAGTCACAAAGGTATGCATCTGGGGCGATGCTCAGAAACCCCAGCCCGCCTCCCTTCGCATCTACAACAATCTTACTGGATTCTGCCTGGGCCATTCTAGCTTGAGAATGTTGTCATTCACCCAAGGTGGGGACAGGTGAAACTGGCCAGGAATGACATGCCCAGCTCAAGAGCTTCTTATGAAATGTTTAATGCTAAGAGGGAGATGTCAGGGGTAAACCTTGGTCAGGGAATTGTCATAAAGTTGGGTGGCATATAGGGCCACTTAATCTCTCTCCTTGAGGTCCCCCAGAGCAGACCCTGAGGCAAGCACAGATATATAAATATGATACATGCAGTATATGATACACATACTGTTACAGTATAGTACATGTAACACTTCATAATATACTTCTAATATGTTACATGAACTATATTATAGCATTATCATAATCATATTATAACATCATATGTATTATTTTAAAATTTCCATGGAGATCTACAGTATCAGGGTAACTGCTACAGGGTCCTTTTGTAACCAGGCAGACCAAATTTTTCTTTCTCTGCTTCCCTAAGATCAATATATTCTCTTTACATAAATAAAATCTTCTGGAGGGAGACTTTGGAAACTGCTCCTTTAAATCTAGCTGGTATACGGGGGATGGGTGAAACAGGTAAAAGGATTAAGAGAAACAAACATCCAGTTATACAATAAATATGTCATGGCGATGGAAAGTGCAGCATAGGGAATGCAGTCAATAATATTGTCATAATGTCGTATGGTGACAGATGGTGACTACAATTATTGTGGTGCGTGTTGAGTCATGTATAGAATTGCCAAGTCAATACGCCACGCACCTGAAACTAATATTAACACTGTCTACTATCCTTCAGTAACTTAAAAAATATATAGCTGGTGTGTTCCCAGGAGGATTTGGGCGCCAAGAGGGAGGGCGGTGTGGGGAATTCTTGACACCCTGTGGGCGACCGCCTGCCTATCTTTTATGACAGGGTTATTAAAACAGTGTCAGCTTATTAAATATACAGAGAAAGTTACAGTTCCAACCGTCTGCTTAACACAAAAGGAAGAGAATAGGGCAGCGTAGTTGAGAAGGCTCGCGCACACCAACGCATGTGTACACGCAGGCATGCACACACGGACACACCCGACAACTCCGTCGCTGGAACCGAGCATCCTTGCTTCCACGAGAGCCTGTTTCTGAGCAGCACAGGGATTTCCTGCCAGCTCTGGACCCAGACAGCTCCTGCTGGAATCTCAGCTTCACGATTACTAGCTTGCAAGCCAGGTCGTGATTTAACTTCTCGACTTGGGTTTCCTTATCCATCAAACAGCCCCATTTTACTGGCTGAGTAGGGAGAAGGACTTGATGAGCCATTGGAGGTAAAGCGTGTGACACACCCACACACCCAGTGCCTCTTAGTACTGTTGCCACTTGAAACATTCTTTCAGATCCTAGCATGAAGCTACTCTCTGAAAGCCCATAGGCTCTCAAAGTACCTGCTTTCCATTGTAACATCTATAAAAGCAGAATTTCAGAGCCCTTGAGTCATTTAGAAATCCTCTGGGGCAATCTTTCTCCAGCTTTGGATTCAGTAGGTCCGAGGTGAGGCCTGAAATTCTGCATTTCTGGTAGTGACGGTGATGCTACCAGTCCACTGATGACGCTCCAAGAAGACTAACCCTCTCATTTTCCACGTGGGCTTTAGAACACTGTTGTCGAGTTGCCCAAGGCCACACAGCTAGTGAAAGAAGACTCCTAATTAGAGTTCAGGTGTTCTGACTCCGAGGTTGGGGTCCCACTGACACCTGATCACAAATGTTGCCTCGCTCCTGACAGGAAATTCTTCCTTGGTGGTTCCAAAAGGAAAGGCATTTCTACTGAGTTTCCATGGAAAGGGGGACCCAATGGTGAGTTTGAGTCTTGCAGGGAAATTTGTCTGCTCACAGTCTGCAAGATAGGATCGTATTTATTTTTTTTTAAAGATTTATTTATTGGGGCACCTGATGGCTCAGTGGGTTAAAGCCTCTGCCTTTGGCTTGGGTCATGATCCAGGCTCAGCGTGGAGCCTGCCCCCCCGCCCCCACCGCCTGCCTCTCTGCCTACTTGTGATCTCTGTCAAATAAATAAAAAAATCTTAAAAAAAAAAAGATTTATTTATTTGAGAGAGAGAGAGAGCACAAGCACATACATGAGTGGGGGGAGGGGCAGAGGGAGAGAATTCTCAAGCAGACTCCCGCTGAGCAGAGCCCAACGTAAGGCTCAATCCCAGGACCCTGAGATCATGATCTGAACTGAAACCAGGAGTTGGATGCTTAACCGACTGAGCTACCCAGGTGCCCAATAGAATTGCATTTAATTTTTTTTAAGATTTTATTTATTTATTTGACAGACAGAGATCACAAGTAGGCAGAGAGGCAGGCAGAGAGAGAGGGGGAACCAGGCTCCCCACTGAGCAGAGAGCCTGATGTGGGGCTCGATCCCAGGACCCTGAGATCATGACCTGAGCAGAAGGCAGAGGCTTAACACACTGAGCCACCCAGGCGCCCCTAGAATTGCATTTAGATGCATGTTAGATGTGTAGCATTTCTAGTATTCTAAAAAGGATATCAGCAGATCTACTCATTGTCAATGGCTTGATTCAGTTTTTGGAAAACTTATCTTTGAAAATCTTGAACCATGAACATTGTGTTCTAACGGTACATTTTATGAACCATGAATACGGATTAAGTATTTCTAGTGAACATTTAGTATCCTACTGAGATGTGTTCAACATAAAAAGTACACACAGCATTTAAAAGACTGAGTACAAAAAAGGGATGAAAATTAATAATTTTTATGTTGGTTACATATTGAAATGATTATATTAGCGTGTATTGGATTAAATAAAATATATTATTCAATTAATTTTACATGTTTCTTTCCCCATTTAAAATGTTGTTAAAAATTAGAATTGCATATGTGGCTTAAATTATATTTCTATCGGACAGTGGTTTAGATAGATGGAGGGCTAGTTGGGCATACAGATGAGAGATAGGTAGAATTATCTCTATGCGATTAATTTACAATCTACACATAACATAAATTAGAGATACATAATCAAATTACCTTAGCATTTTTCATGCATACCTAGTCTCTCATATTGGTGATATACACGCAGATATACAATATGGATTTTAAAATGTTTGCTCAAACACTTGACGTGGTTAGATTTCTCCCACATAGTCTCACATTAAAATTGCCTTTCTATGTTTATGACTTGAAACAATGACTACTCCCTCCGACATGCTCATGCTGGAAAGCTGACTTCATGAATTATTAGTTTTCCAATAGCTTGGGGAGAGGGCCTGCAGCTCCCCGAAGTGAACATGCCGCCCTACTTCACAGACACATGTCTTTACCGTGCAGCACGGCAGTCAATGCCCTCCTCCCCCTTGGAGAGCAAATGGCCTGGTGCTTTAGCAGGGGCCTGAAGGAGCTCTCCGAGGAGGGTGCTGTGGGGAATGGTAGCATAGGTTTGCAACTTAGCTCTATCACCAAAGAAGCATGAGAGAGCTTGTTGGCAAATTATTTAACCTCCTTGATCCCAGTCTCCTAATCTGAGGAAACAGGGACCATGAAGGCACACACCTTACAGCTCTGTGTGAGGTCTAGATCATGTGTTACTTGTAAATGATGTACATGTGGCCTGGCACAGACCAAGCCCTCAGTCCACTCTGGTTTTTGTGGTAGAGACTTCTGATCCTTGTACCTAACCAGTTCTCCTTTCTTCTGAGGATGTAGAAAATTCTACTTTCCCATCCCCTTTGCAACTGGATGAGTCTATGTCACTACTATGAGTGGTGGATTACAGTGGCAAGAGTCATCTGTCACTTGATGAGCAGAGTAGTTGTGAACGCAGACATTAGAAAGCCCTCTTGTTTGCCATGGGGAACTCACATGTACCATGTTAGGATGGGGGTGTCATGACGTTTACATGGAGCAGAATGCCCCTCCAACAAATACCCATGATGTAGCATAAGCAATAAGTAAACTTTGGTTGTTTCTGTCGTTGATTTTTGGAGGGTTGCTTATTATCGCAGCATAACTTAATCTAATATGATATACACACTATTGTCTAAGGCAAATGCCCTGCTGATGTAGGTCTTTGGATTTCACAGGGTTTCCCGTAGCTTCTGGTCTAAAACCTCTCACAGAGAAACAGAAACCACTTGGTCATTCCCTCCAGAGTAACAGAAGGTCAGTCATCTTGGGTGTCTCCTTCCTCTTCATGCACTCCCACCAACTCTCTCCCTTTTGTACCCAGTTATTACAAGGCTTTCTTCTAAGAAAGTGGATTATATAAGTCATGTTTACTTTCCTAAAACAACTTCTGCTTCTAAAACAGCTTTTATGACCAAGATACTTTTTTTAATACTGCACCAAAGCTATTAAAAAGAATGGAAAGTACGGATCATAAAAATGTCAACAGTGAAACACTCATTTCCATGCAAGTTGTGAAATAAAATCCATGTATGTTAACATATTCTTTAAGACAAAGGAAGATAAAGGGATATTTCAAATATTTTTGTTATTATTTCATCCAAACTTATGGATCCATTGTTGATTATGTCTAGGAGGAACCCCAAAGGTCATTATGTCTAACAGCCTCAAATTGTCAGTATCAAATCTACAGTGGTTCATGTCAAAATATTTAGTTATAGGGACAGAGGTAACAAGTACTTCCAATAATAGATTTTTGAAGAATTGTTAATGATTTTTCAGTTTTCCAGAAGTGAAGAAAGCTGAGATTTGCTTAATAAGAATAAGAACCAGAATTTCTTACTAAGCATGCCAAGAAGCAAGAGGATTCCAGAACTGCTAGTGTGATATTTTAGGTGAAAACAGTTTTTCCTGTCTAGAGAAGGATCAAGTTCCTTAGACACAGAGTCAAATTTTCCTCAAATATCTTGAGAATTTTTCTAGTGCCATTGGCCCAGTTTTTTTTTCCTTTCCTTATCTTGTCCCCAGCAACCAGTGACTGCCCACTTCACCTGTATTTAAAAAGAGAAGACAGGAATCAACATTTATTTCCAAAGCTCTGCTTTCCCCTAAAAGACAATTGCTTGTCCCTATGAGGGACAGAACCAGTGTGTTCAACCTGGTTCGGAAGATAGGCCCTGCCCATGCTGGATCAGTGGTCGGAGTGAACACTGGGGAGATGAGGATGAGGATGGCTCCAGGTCAGTGGGGCTGGAGGAAGCAGTCATTGTGTTTTTGAGAGGCAGCACAGGCTAGGGCTAAGGTTCTGGTGCCAGCCTTCCTGAGTTTGGGTCCTGGCTCTGCATTTTCCAGATGAGTGATCTTGGATGATGACTTAACCTATTCATCCCTCAATTTCTCATCTTCAAAGGATGGGTGATGTTGAATGGTCTCTACCTTAGAGGGCTGTTATATAGTTTCAATGTGCTCGCACTTAGAAAGCACATAAAACAATGTGAAACAACCACAGTAGAGTAGGTGCCGGCTCTATGGGTGTTTCTTAAGAGAAGATAATGGTGTTGTCAAAGTGATATCATCGTATTTACAAATGCTATTTATTAGTTAGGAATCTGGAAAACATCCCAGCTTCACAGTTCCATTAGAGAAGCACTTGTATGGACTGTGGCCAGCTTTGGAACCCTGATAAATACAAGTGGCCTTGTCTGAATGAGTTTGAGGCTCCTGGTTCTATCTCTAATGAAAGATGTACACTGACATAATTCAAGTGTGATTATAAGATACTTTTATTTGATGTTTTATGGGAAAAATCAAGATCATGCATTTGGGATCCTGAGAAACATCCTCAAATTGAAGCGGTTACTGCCCCTTATTCTTGGTAGCTGGACACTCAACTGGGGAGCATGGGACAAGGACAGTTTTTGCCCCAAAAACCCAACCTTCTTTTTGTAGTCATATGCAAAAGGCCATACTTTCTTCAGAAAATTTAGACCCTGGGCAGAAGTGGAAGAACAACAGAGTGGCGGGTGGATAAGGCTGAAAAAGTGGCAAACAAGATGGACACGGAGTGCACCCTCAATGTGCTTAGAGTCCTCAAATAATTAGTGAAGCTACAGGGATATGAGACATTAAAACCCCTCCTTTCTCAATGGCTTATTTAATTCTTGCAGAGTTAGGGCCTATTAGAAAGTACTAGTATTAAAGACAAAGACCATGGGGTCAGTCTCTGTGCAGGGATGGTCTGGGCCCATTGGCCCGTCATGAACACTGCCAGGGAGCTGGTTCAGAAGACCAGGCATCAGTATTTAGACAGGTTGTCTGGAACAAAAAGGAGCAATGAATGTGATAATTCTACTGCCTCCTCTCTTGGCTTACTTGACCGACGTTTGCCAGATTCTGAAAGTTACTGCATGAGTGAGAGTGTAGCCTATTCCTGTAAGACTCATCTCTGAAGTGGCAGGGTCCTGAGATGTCCTACTTTTTTTTTTTTTTAAGATTTTTATTTATTTATTTGACAGACAGAGATCACAAGTAGGCAGAGAGAGAGGAGGAAGCAGGCTCTCTGCAGAGCAGAGAGCCAGATGTGGGGCTCGATCCCAAGACTCTGGGATCATGACCTGAGCCGAAGGCAGAGGCTTTAACCCACTGAGCCACCCAGGTGCCCCTGAGATGTCCTACTTAATAGCTGTGTAACATTATGTCAGTTTTCATCCATAGGTCTCAGTTCCTTTGTCTGTAAAATGGGAATAAAAATCATTATGACAGTCTTTTAGGGCTTTTTAGAGGCTGAGATAATGTCTATAAAGTGATTAGGACAATGTCTGAAACTTAGAAGATGTGTAAAAACAGTATTATTATCCCACTGGAAATTGGAATCTGCCATGACTCAACCCATAAGATCTGACCACGGGCACCTATCTCTCATTGATGTTCTGAGCTGTCCATTTTGGCTGAAGCTGCCATTTTGCTAAGCCTAGTTGTAACGTCTATAGAATGGCGGTGAGACCCCATCTAATAGAATAGCTAGGGAAATATTTTGGAAAGTTTTTTTTTTAATTTGGGGGGGGGGGCAGGGAGGGATAGAGGGAGAGGGAGAGAGAGAATCTCAAGCAGACTCCCCACTGAACATGGAGCCCAGTGGGGGCTCAATCTCGTGACCTTGAGATCATGACCTGAGCCAAAATCAAGAGTTGGACGTTTAACCAATGGAGCCACCCAGGTGCTCTAGGATAGCTGGGGAGATCTAATGAGATGATGGGCTGGTCATACCCCACATTTTAAACAAGGGTGAGGGCTTCCCAGCCCAGCTGCAAATATTCCCGTTAGGTCCTCCTTCAAGATTTTGGCTCGAGCAAGCGGTAGAACAGAGGGAGGAGGATGCATGAGGCCTGACACACTCCAACCTGTAGAGACCAAGGAGATGAGGAGGAACAAGCCAAGCAGGTGAGGAACATTGGCCAAGGAGGAAGGAGAAGAACCAAGACAGATTACTACACTGCTTTTTCTTTTTTGACTAAAATACCTTTCTTTGTCTAGTCCTGTTTCAACATTCAGTCCAACTGCTCTTCATGCTTACTCAGCAGTCTTCTGATTATGATTTGGCTATCCACAAAGGATGGGGTAGACGTGGAAAATGTGCTGATCGTGTGGACTTAGAGTATCCGGTCTCTTTGACAGTAATTTCTCTTTGTAAATTAACAGATTGACTCCATGCAGGGAGAGAATATGCTGATCATTTGGACTCTGTGTATCTCAGTGCCTGTGGTAGTCATTCCCCTTTTAAAATTAATAGGTTGGCTTCATAGGGGAAGAGAAAATGCTGATCATATGGACTTTAGGCGTTCCGGTCCTTGTCACACTCATACCTCTTCGCAAATTAACACATAGGGATGCAGGCTTTATAATCCCCTTTGCAAACACCAGCCTTAAGAGGTGGTTGTTGTCTTGGGTTGACAATACCCCAGGTCTTTATATCGGGTCCAATATCAGGTTGTTGGGTGACCAACTTGTCCCAGTTTATCAGAATGTCTCTGGCTTTAGCTCTGAAAGTTCCTTAGCCTGGGAAGTCCTCTGTTTCAGGAAAATCAGGACAGCTTATTTAGGACCTTCCTGGTTTTAAAACACGTTTGGAGAAGAGCCTCAGTCCTCAGACCCCACAACTTAGCTACCTGGTGAGGAAAACCCAGCATCACCATGTAGCTGAGAAAAAGCCAAAGGGCTTCAGAAATTACCTCCATGTGCCAAATTCACATTCCACATCTAGTTTTAGAAGGACCTTTAAGCTGTTACCGACTTTACGTCTTCCAGATATTACAGTACAATATAAGCCATGAGTATTTTACAGCTCTTATTCTTAAGACATTTCACAGAAGGCAGGCTTTACACTAACACACAAGAGTTAGGATGATTGTTTTCTACCTGGACTGCATCCAAACTGCAGCTCTTCCTGGCTGAAGACAACCTACATTCTTATTTTTAGATCCTGAAGCCATTTGCTGGGTTGCTCCATGATGGTGCGGTGTGGCCTAGCGGAGGTTTGGCAAACCAGACGTTCCCCAGCTGCATGTGCCACTGACCCTTTCCTCTACCACCTGAAGGGAGTTGGAAGAGAGTGTGGGAGACAGTAACACATCCAAAGAATGAGCATTCACCGTTAGTCTTCAGGCTCTTCTGTCTCTCTCACTCCCAACCTGCAGCAACCTGGGTGTTAGTTAACTGTCTCTTCTCATCCTTGCTCTAGCACCCAGCCTGCCTGGCCATACCCCCTTCCCTAGCCTTTTCTTACCTCTGCAATCCCACCCTTTCCTGCTTGTTCTAGCCTCGAGCCTCTTCTTTTTAAAAAGATTGTATTATTTGAGAGAGAGAGAGAGCATGAGAGAGCATGCACACACGAGAGCATGAGTAAGGAGGGAGGGGCAGAGGGAGAGGGAGAAGCAGGCTACTCCACTGAGCAAGGAGCCTGACTCTGGACTGGATCCCAGGACCTTGAGATCAGGATCTGAGCTAAAATCAGAAGCTTAAGTGACTGAGCCTACCAGGTGCCCCCATCTAACTTTTTTTTTTTTTTTGCATCTCCACTTGGACATCTCACAAATTTCTCACTTTTAGCTTGTTCACAGGTTGATTCTTTCCCCCAATAAGCAACTCCCCAATTATCTCACTGTTCCCAAGCCTCTTCCTTAGAGATGCTACAGAACTGGCTTTGGATATGGAGGAAGGGGCCATGAAGAGCCTCTAGAAGCCAGAAGGGGCAGGGAACAGATTTTCTCCTGGAGCCTCCAGAATGAACCAGCCCTGTAGGGACCTTTATTTCAGCCTTGTAAGACCCGTTTTGGGCTTCTGCCTCCAAAATTGTAAGAGAATAAATTTCCATTAAGCCATTATATATGTGATAATGTTTTATGGCAGCAATAGGAAACCGAAAGAGGTAAGTGGCATCACCCTATTGCGTCTACCTCCGATCATCTCATAAGCCAATCCACTTCTCCCCATCACCACCTTTATAACCGTATGCTGCGTGTACCATCACAACTTTCTAACCAGCCTTTTCCTGGGGCAAATTAAAAATGATGGCAAAGTTTTTGGTCCACCTTCCCATCAAGAGGTGGAGTCTATTTCTTCCCTTAAATTTAAGATAACCCTGGGCTGTTTTATCCAAGAGAACATGGTGGAAGTGACAGTGTGTGACTTCCAGGGCTTGGCCTTAAGAGAGATGTGACTACTTCTTTCACATGCTTGGACTGTTCCCATTGGAAGCCAACCAGCGCATAAGACCTTTGATTAGCTCTGGGGAAGCCCAAGGGGCCACACAGAAAGTGAGCACCAAGGTACCAGATTTACAAATGAAGATTTCTTGAATCTTCCAGCCTTGCCAAGTCAGCAGCCGACAAAAGCTGAGTGAAAGATGCTGCTGATATCCAGCGGAACCCTACTTGAATTCTTGGCCCACGGAAACATGAGGTCTCTAACTTAGGGTAGTTTGTTACACAGTGATAGATAACTAAGGCACATCTCTCCCACTCGTGCCATCTCCCTAGCCCACCTGTGACATAGCAGCCAGCACGGTCATCTGACAGTTATTTTGAGGGTCACTCCCTTCCTTCCCACTGCACTTAGAGGGAATATGAACCTCCATCCTCTGTCATTCTTCCTATTGATCCCTGGAACCCAGCCATTGGACATCACAAGCATCACTGGATATTTATGGTCTAACGGCTATTCAATTAGAAATGCACTTATTAATCCAATACCTCTTTACGCAGCACTGACAATGTGCCAGGCCCCAACCTAAGTGTTAAGGACAGAGTGGAGAACCAACCCGCACGGGAGGGCCACACCAAGCAAGGGAAGGAATGATGCTTTCAAACATGATGAAGCGTGACAAATTCTGTGAACGGAAAACACACACGTGCACACAGCATGGTGATAGAAAATTAAGAGGGCGTACCCGATTTAAATAAGGTGATAAGGAATGGCTTCTCTGAACAGATGATGTTTAATCAGACATTTAGAAGTGAAGACCTCGGGATCATTATTCTCAGACCAGGCTCTGTCTTTCCAGATACAAAGCCCAGAACCAATGTCCAGGAGAGACCACACGACTCCTCCCCCGGGTCTGAATGTCTCTGTCATTCTGTCACCATATATTTCACTAACATTCCTACTTCTTCATTTTCCCCTGCTCCATATACTGTCTCTCTGCCCCGACTCACTTTCTCCGCTTCCAGCCTCCAACCCCATTTCCCAGTCGTCCCTAGAGGGCCCTTTCCACAGATAATCCTGTCCAGGCCTATTGTGACCCAGGAGTGCTAACATTAGCTTGAACATCAACACAGACAACTGGTAAACCCAAAGTCGAGTTACTTCTCAATTCTGCTGGGCATAGGTTATTCACAATTGTTGTATTTCGGGGGTCAGGTTGGGCTTCCTTATTTTTGCTCTATTGCTTTTATATATTTATAAATATTATTATAACATATTTATCTTTGTAAACAGAAGTTTGGTTTCATTGAACTATGGTGGAGAAAGCAACATGAGCTCTTTAGTGCCACAGTCACTTGGTAACAACTTTGTTACCAAAGGATGCCAGGATCGTCTGATGTTGGTCCCCCAGCCCATGGGAGATCACCTCCCCTAGCAGACCAGTGATGGGTGTGCAAGAGGAATTTTCAGTTGGGAAAGACATTGCTCACTCATCATCTACATCTGTTCCTGCCAGCTACGCATTCCACTGTATTTCAAGGTTGGCACAGGGAGAAAGTCACTGGGAAACCATTTTGGAAAAAGGAGTCATGTAAACCATGCTTCTGGGAATTCACAGGGTATGACTTAAGAGACAGGAGGAAAGTCTGTCCACCCCAATATGGCTCCTCTCCCACTTTGGTGTGGAGCTTCAGTTGTATAACATTAGAAGCACTTCTTAGATTGTCTCCAGGAGATACTTACTAAAGTGTCCACGTCCATGGAAAGGGAACAAACTATCAGAGATGGAAAATACACGAGATTGGGAGCCTGGAAGCCTGGGTTCCAGTTTCAAGAATCCTCTACTGCACGGTGAGACTTTGGGCAAGACTAGGACTGTCAGAAACACAAGACTATGATTCTCATTTGTAAAACAGAGAACCCAGTACATGAGTTTATCCCTTGACTCCTGGATTCATTCCGCTACAGGGGGATTGATCAGGTCCCCCACTGTACCAGGCCCTCTGCCGGGGAGTTTAGGAATGAGGGTCATTAGCTATGGAGGACAAGTGTCGGGGGTGGCGACATGCAACCTACAGGTGAGAGATTTGGATGGTTATCAGGCAAGTGACCAGGCTGAAATAGGGTGTTTAGGGGACATGAAAGGAAGCCAAGTAGAGATAACTCAGATCTGTGGGTGGCATGAGAGAAGACAACAGTGTCCTCATCGTAGCCTCATAGAGGCTATGAAAATGGAAGGTGGCTAAGAAGTTAGACATTTTTCACCCACGTCACTATTTTGCCTAAACCAGTGAGTCTTAACCCGAAGGTCCAAGTTGAGTATAGCACTGGGTGGGGCACGGGAGCAAAGGCTCTGTGCTCAGACCTGAGCCCAGCTCTTCTCACCACTCCCATTACCTCCAAGTTATGAGACCACGGGCACATGACTTACCCTCTCTGCACCTTAGCTTCTTCTCTGGGCCTCTTCTGTGACTGGATAATATCCTAGAGCACCCAGAACTGTTCTGGCTCAGAGCCAGGGCTCAGAAAGGTCAGGAAGCACCCAATCCCCCTTTCCGCTTTTCATCTTGTCATAGGAGTCCTGCAATTTATAACCCAAGTCATGTGTTGGCCCTCCATAAGGATATTGGAATTTTAGGAATGGAGGTTTACATATTTGGTAACAGATCACAATTTTTCAGATGGAGGGAATGTCTGGGTGAAATTTCCAGTTTTCTGGAATTAATTCAGTCCATTAAGGTTGTGGCAAGAAAAGGTATCAGCTCCGCATCTCGCTGATACTAAAAGGATTATTTTGTCAATTTAAAGAACGCTGATAAGCCAGAGAAAATTAGCTTCCTGAGGAAGAAATTCCTTGGGAATTTCTGAAGCCACAGCTCTTTTGGTTCCTTACGGGCCAAAGTCTTAGATTCACAAAGACGGTGATGCAAGGAGGTTCTAGTTATACCTGCTGATTTCATGGGGATGGTCGTCTCTGTCTCTCAGCCCCACTAAAGACGCGGCGTGTGTTAAGGGCCCAGAAAATCAGTCCTGTAAGCTTGGGTTGCCCTCTGACATGTTATGGAACAGTCTGGCTCAAACCGTACGGGCAGTCATACCGTCCTGTGTCCACTCTGAATGACGACATCCTCCTAGGCACCTCAGACTTGAGCGGCCACCGTGTGCATGGCCTGGCCATCCCAGGGTCCCCCCTTAGCACATGTGACTACAGGTCATTCTGCCCAAGATACTCTCTGACATATGGAGGAATTTGTTCCTTGAGGCAGTGGATACCCCCTGGGGCCACTCTCCATCCATGGCAAATGGGGAGCCTGCATATAAGGACACCAGTCTCGTCATCTTTCAGGAAGATGGTTCTGGAAGGAATCTCACAGGGTTCTCAGGGGTTCTGGTAATGATGAGTAAATTAACTCTGTTGACAACTGAAGCAACCTCAGTGTCACACTTTTTGACTGGCTTTTCCTCTTTCTCTCTCTCTAGCCTTTCGCTCACTTTATCCTGGGACCTTCTCCCAGATAAATGTCCTTCATCCAAGTCCTCGCTTCAGGCTTTTCTTTCTGGGGAACCTGAACTAAAACAGTCCGGCCGGTACACTATCTCCGGTTGAGAATAGATTACCGAGAGTTAGTGTCAGGTGTGGGGAAGGGTGGGGAAGCAGAGCAGGGGAAGAACATATCCTCTGAAGTCTGTTACTGCTCTGGAAAGAGAGATCATCTCATTACCTGACAGTTTCTCTGAGGTTAGCGGGTACCAGCAGGGAGTCTTTTTTTCTGACTGCACATTTGTTTTCAGGACCATCCCAGATGCTGACTTCAAAAGCATCCTGGTTTGTAATGTGCTGTATAAGACTTCTTTTGTTCTTTTCTGAGTGTCTCATTCCATTTAGGCAGGAGACACACAGAAGAACATCATTATCCTGGAAACGTCCTTACTGTCTCCTCCCTGCCCTGGTCAGGGGAGCTTGGGGGAAAGAGCCGGGCTCCCAAGGCCCAGCCCTGTCTTGGCAGTCAGAGCCCTCACCCACGCCATCCTTCAGTGCCATCAAAGAATTCAGGCAAGAGCATTTGTCAGAACAAAAGATATCCCTGTAATGTGTGAGGTCGCAGGAACACATACACTGGGAGAAAGAGAAATGAATTATTTGACATCTACACACTGAAACAGAAAAACAGCAAACTGTCAGGGAGGGACAAATATTTTTCTGGAAGAATTCGGCCAGTAGCACACATGAGAAACCCCACTCAGATCAAACACAGAGGCTCAGCTATCCAGGCTTTTTTTTTTTTTTTTTTAATGTGAAATGAAACCTAGTTTTCAACAAAAAAATAGTAAAGATGGAAAAAAAAATTAAGATTAAGTTCTTGAAAAGGGGAGGGGCAAAGGCAAACGACATTTAATTGACAAAGCACACAAACAAAATTTGCATTTAGGGTGAGAACATGTTACTTCATGATTTGCATTTTCCAGATGATAAAGATTTCATGGAATTCTGACTTTTAAACGTTAAAGTTGCTTATGAGCCATGGTAATCTAAGACACACTTTTAAGTTATTTTTAAGACATCTCCCCTACCCCATTTCAATGTCTCTAAAAGTTAGGGATGTCTCTTACAACTGATGTTAAGGAAGGACAGTGTCCACGTTTAAGTGCGAAAATATTTCTTTCTTAATGGTACCAAAAAAATACAGGTATGTTCGACTCACACTCTGGTCTCAACTCCTGTCCTTTATGACTTCTGGAGCGGGAGGCAATTTTCTCCCCCGAGGTTTAAAGTGAGCATTACCAGTTCTCAGGAAGATGGAAGATGAAGCAGCCCAGACGGAATGGTCTAGAAGATGCTAACACCTGGTTTTAAAGGGGTTTGTGTTTCAGACTGAGGAGTCAGGCTCCAGCGTCAGCCATGACTCTACTCATTCAAACAAGAAATATTTGCAAGCTCCCCAAAAGAGGCCTCCAGAGGCCACCTATCTTGTACTTGTTTCAACTTTTAAAGTATAGCATAATATGCATCATTTGTTCATGAAACTGCAAAAATATAAGTGTACGGTTTGATGAACTCTTTTTGTAGCAAATATACCTATATAATCACCTATATAATAAATACCGATGTACCTATAGTACCTATATACCTATATAATCACAGATGAACATATATAACACTATCACTGCCCCAGAAACGTCCCGATGACCGTTTCAGTCCTCACCCCTACAAGGTGACCACTGTTCTGATTTTAACCGTCAGAGGATAGTTCTGCCCATGGCTGAACTTGTCTCCATCACCTCTGGCTCCTGGTCATGCACCCTTATGTCTATTAGGTTCTTGAGTATAATAGTAAGGTTGTTTTTTTTTTTTTCACTGCCACATAATACCCACATACATACCAAAATTTATCCATTTGTCTCTTGATGGGCTTTTGGGGTGTTCCTAGTTTGGGCTATTAGGAATAGTGTTCTGAATACCTGCTAAGTGTCTTTTGGAATACATACGTACAGAGGGCTTCCAGGCAGCTACAGGAGTGGAATTTCAAGGTCACAGGACACTCAGTGTGCAGGGCGTGAGGGTTTCGGTTGCTGCACGTGCTGGCCAACACTGGGTATTGTTAGTTGTTTTGTTTCTAAGCTATTTTGGCGTATGTCTGTGATAGCATTTTTGTATAACCCCTCTAGCTTTAACTTTGCATTTCCCTGATGACTAATGGCTTTAAAACCCCTTTTTCTATGTTTCGTGGTCGTTTGGACATCTTATTTTGTATGAGCCCATTAAAATTCATCACCCACTTTTAATTGGGTTATCTGCCCTTTTGTTATCGCTTTGTAGGCATTGTGAATGCATTCTGGATAAATGCCCTCCCTAACAGACACACATATCATGGACATTCTCTCCACTCCGCAGCCTTTCTGCTTCCTCAATGGTGTATTTCGAGCACAATTTTCTACTTTTAGTGAATCCAATGTATTCCTCATCTCATTTACACACATAAGATAAATGACTTATAATTTTTCTTTCCTTTTAAAGCCCATATCAGCTATTGTGGAGAAGGTTAGACTGCCCTTAAAAGAGAAGTGGAAAAAGGTTTCACCTTTTCTGGTTTCTGGATGATTTTTATGAGACCAGTTCAGTTTCTTCCTTAAGTGTCTGGCCAAATCCGCAGTGAATTTCCCCTGGCCTGGGGCTCTTGTAGGCCCCAGAGATGTCATTTAATAGATACTAAACGACTGAGATTTTCTTTTTTCTTCTTTTGTGTTTGGTAAGCTTAGCTTTTATTTTTCGAGAGAATTTGTTGGTTCTGTTTAATTTTCAAATTGATTTTCACAAATGTATTCAGAGGGATGCTTTTCTTCTCTTTTTTATATTTGAAGGATCCCTAGTGATATATGCCTTTGATTGGTAAAATTGTGACTGTTTCATCTTTCTTGGTTATCCTTCCTGAGGGTTTCTCAATGCATGGCCATTTCAAAGAACTCATCTGGAACTTTGTTGTATGCTTTCCTATTTATATCTATTTACTTTTTAAGAATTGACTTATTTATTTATCTGAGAAAGAGCACACGCATGAGCACACAAGCAAGGAAGAAGGGGCAGAGGGAGAGAATCCCAAGCAGACTCCCCACCAAGCATGGAGCCCGATGTGAGGCTTGATCCCACGGCCCTGAGATCACGACCTGAGCCAAAATCATGAGTCAGACACTTAGCCAACTAAGCCACCCAACACCCTTATCTTTTTTCCGTGTTGTTTATATGTTTATTATTTCCTTCCCTCTATTTTCTTTTTTTTTTTAAGATTATTTATTTATTGACAGACAGAGATCACAAGTAGGCAGAGAGGCAGGCAGAGAGAGAGGAGGAAGCAGGCTCCCCGCTGTGCAGAGAGCCCGATGCGGGGCTCGATCCCAGGAACCTGGGATCACGACCCGAGCCAAAGGCAGAGGCCTTAACCCACTGAGCCACCCAGGCGCTCCATCTTCCCTCTATTTTCTTAGAGGCAAATTTACCATTCTTCTTTGATTTAGGTCATTCCTTTTCAGCTTTCCGAATTATGCATTCATATGTTTCTCCTCTACTTCATCTGTGTCCCACAAGTTTCATGTTTTATTTTCATTCTATTGTATTCCAAGTATTTTCCACTTTGCACTATTATATCTTGGTTTTCCCATGGACTATTTCAAAGTATATTGGTTTCCAGACATGTGGGGATCCTCTGGTTTGCTTTTTGTTATTGATTTCTGGTTTAAATCTGCAAAGGTCAGTACACATATTCTGTATGATTTCCATTTTTTGATGTTTGTTGAGAGGTACTTTATGACCAGCATATGATATATTTATACCTAGTTCCTGTGTGCTTGAAAACAAAAGTATATTCCGAGGTCTTTAGGTTTAGTGTTCTACTCATGCTATTAAGATTTTCACGATCCTTATGGACATTTCGACTGCTCCATCGCCCACTAAGGGATGTGTTAAAACTTCTAGCTATGATCCTGAGTTTTTCTATATCTACCATTAGTTCTGCTTTATGTATTAGTTTTGTTTTATATTTGCGATTGGATGCCTCCAGATTTAGAATTGTTATATCTTCCAGTCTTATGGTTTTATAATTGTGAAATATTCCTTTTTATCTGTAGTAATCTTCCTTTAACACATATATCCCCTGATAATAGCATAGCCACACCATCTTTCTCTTGGTTAACATTTCAGTGGTAAATATACTTAAATTCTTTCACTTTTTCTCTTTCTGCATCCTTACATCAAGCTCTGTCTGACTGAAGCAATATAGAGCTATTGTTTTAAGACATAGTCTAACAATATTTGCTTTTCCCCGGAGTGTTTATCAATTTGTGTTCCAGGGTCATCCTCTGGACAGATCCCGTGTGCATTACCCTAATGCGAGTCTGTCTTCTGACACGTAAGAGAGAGGCTAGAAATGAGGACACAGAGAGAAGCAAAAAGGTGCAGAAAGGAACACGGAGGCCTTGTGACATCTGTTGAGTCCCATAGTAAGCTGATGACCCCCACTCAGGAAGTTACAGGGAAAGCCAGAACTCCCCACCCTGGGCATTGTCCCTCCATGCACCATGCCCATCAACTGTGGTCACCCTCTCTTTCCTACCTATATGGCCCGGGCACTGCTCTAAGAACTTCGTATGCATGATCTCATTCAATTCTCATATGAACCCCAGGAGGTGAGTTCTATTTTTATTCTCTTTTCACAGACAGAAAAAGTTAAGTCTTACAAAGGTTAAAAAAAGGATTTGGCACAAACCACAAGGCGGATGAATTCCAGAGCTGGGAGTTAAACCCAGAAAATTTGACTCCAGTGTCTTAGGTATAAAATGTCTTAAGTACAAATGTTTTTTGGCATTTTCCACTAGGTTTCTTATGTGGAAAGAAAAATTAGGATATTTTTAGACCTTGGCCCAACATGAACAACCCATTTACTTCCCCAAATACTCTTTTATAAAATGTGTATTTTATTAATAATTGCTGATGATCTGTCTTTTCCATTGTTCTTATTTAAAGTTATATTTCTGAAAGTTCCATCCTCGCTTTTCTTAATGTTCTTAAATGTTTTATGGGTCTTCATTGCATATTTTCTATAAAAAATATGGATTGTGGTTTTCTGCCATGTGTGGCAGGATTCAGGAAGAGATGAAAATATATGAGCCTGAATTGTTAATCTTACATCTTATTTCTGTAGGGTGCTGTGCTTTTTCTTGCCGAAGAAATGTTGACAGTTTGAATTTATAACAATGCATTCAGAAACCTGGAGGTTTTATAACAGAAAATAATGTATCATTAGGCACTCTGAAAGGATAATGAGGCATTTACTACTTTTTGCTCATTTTGGTAAAGGTTTCGAGAAATAAACATTAACTCGTATGGACTTGGCATATGGGTCATTCATGAACTAAGCAGAGAATGCACGATATAGTTAGCTGCTTGAATGATTTCTCCATAAATTATTCATGTTTCTAATTTATCTGACCATTTTCCTTCTCTTACAATATCTGAATTATTCTCATTTCCACAAGACAGGATTGCATTAGCATCACAGAGTTAACCAATAAATAAATAAATAATAAACAAGAACACACACACACACACACCTAAAAACCCCTAACTGGTTGACCAAAGAAGCCATAGTCTAAAAAAATCAAAGAAACACAGAAGTGTTAGAGTTGTATCCCTCCAGGAGAAACAACCCAATTTGGGGTTTTAGTCTCCCTCAGAAACTTGAATACGTCATTCTTAATGAGATGATAAATAACCATGGCAGGGACTAGAAGGTCAATCTACGGCTATGTTGATGGGAGGTAGAATGAGGCTCACATCTGGTGGTTGTGGTCAATAAGGAGAGATCTCCCAAGAGATCTCACTTCAAGTGGCAACCCTAGCATGCTGATAAAGGGCCCAGAGCATTTTAACGAGACCCAGATTACAGAGTGCCCCCCGCCCCATCTTTTTTTTTTTAATTTCTTTTCAGCGTAAGAGTATTCATTGTTTTTGCACCACACCCAGTGCTCCATGCAATCCATGCCCTCTCTAATACCCACCACCTCATTTTTAGTTATGTGACCTATAAGACTCGTCAGCATATCATGTTTCTGTAGTGTCATTTTCGCCGTGATTAATTACAAATATCAAAAAAAGAAATCCGTAGCAACTAGTTCACCTGTTGGCATTTAGCATGTGTTTGGCTAAAATAGACATTATTAAATATATTTATTATTAAATAACAAGTCAGTTGTTCCCCTACTATCACAAATCCTAATCTGGTTCTCATTACAGTTAAGTCTATAGTAACTGTTTACACCTACTGAAAGATAGGTGTGGAAGAGACCATATTCTATTTTTTAAAAGATTTTACTTGTTTTAGAGAGAGAGAAAGAGTGCACATTGGAGGAAGGGAAGAGGGAGAGAGAATCCCTAGCAGACTCACTGCTGAGTATAGGGCCCAACACAGGGCTTGATCCCAAAACCCTGAGATCATGACCTAAGTTGAAACCAAGAGTTGGACACTTAACGTACTGAGCCACCCAGGTGGCTCCCAAGACCATATCATTTAAGTGAACATGGAGGGATAAGCAGCTTACTTTGTGGGAGGCTCACAGTACTGATGGGGAACAGTTATGGGTGAAAATGACAAAGCCAGTTGGGGGCCAATTTGAATGCTGCTCAGTAGGCATGAGAAGTCCCTGGTAGTCTTTGAAGGGAGAATGATACGTTCCAGCTGTTCTTGGGGAAGACAGACCAGCAGTAATAGGCATGTGGGCTGAGTCACAAGGGAAGAGAAGAAGTCAGCCTTAATAGAGATTCCTTTCATAATGCCCTGTCATAGGCCAGATAAAAGGATTTGATGCCTAAACCAATTGTTGCTGTTGCAATGCAGAACAGTACAGGGGTAAAAACCACCTGGAAGGGGTGCTTGGGTGGCTCAGTCAGTTAAGTGTCTGCCTTCAGCTCAGGTCATGATCCCAGGGTTCTGGGATCGAGCCCCATGTCAGGCTCCCTGCTCAGTGGAGTCTGCTTCTCCCTCTGCCCCTTCCCCTGCATGTGTACCCCCTGCCCCCGCGCTGCCCACCAAATAAATAAAATCTTAAAAAAAAAAAAAAACAACTGGAAAAGAGAAAGAATGAGAAATGCCACTACCCGCTCAGGTTATGGTACATCAAAGAGAAATCTAAGTTGTGAGCTTGAGGGCCTGGGAAGACAGGGATGACATCACAAGAAGCAGAGACTGCAGGAATGTGAGGTTTAGAGGTTTAGGAGAGTAAGTTCACACACACACACACACACACACACACACACACACACATATTGAGAGGCAAGGAAAATATACAGGTGGAGATGCCTTGTGGCAGGTGGGGATGAAGAACTCAAGGTCAGAAATGGAGCCAGGAAACTGCAGACATCGTAAAGAGGGGATAGTCAAAGCCACCAAGTTGCATGAAGTTGTCAGGAGTGATAGAAAACAGCAGAGGAGAATTGAAATAGAAAACTGATGGGTACCTTCCAGGGCAGGAAGAGAAAGAAGAGGAGATAGAGGGGAAAATATAAGGGGTTGTCATACACAGAAGGAGTTGGGAGCACAAGGATAGTACAGTGTCTTTGAAGGCAAAGGAGAGGGAATTTCAAAATTACCAAACGCTGCGATGGGAATGCAGAATGGTCCTGCTGCTGTGGGAAACCGTTCAGTGATGCCGCAAGAAGTGAAACATAGGGTTACCATAGGGCCCAGCAACCACTCCCAGGTATAGATATGAAAGGACTGAAAACCAGTACTTAAACAAACACTGCACACGAATGCTCGGAGCAGCGCTGTCTACGGCAGCCGAAAGGCGGATCAGCCCAAACAGCTGTCAGCAGACGGACGGACGGATCAACAGCTCAGGAACAAAGTACTGCTACTCAGCTGCAGAGAAAAATAATGAAGCCCTGACACCACTACAATGTGGACAAAGCTTGAAGACCTCACGCTAAGTAGAAGAAGGAAGTCACCATATTGCATGAGTCCATTTAGGTAAAATATCCAGAACAGGTAAATTCTCAGAAACGAAATGTAGATTAGTGGTTGTGAGGACTGGGGATGGGGGTCGGTGTGAGGATCAAGTCCTTGACGAGGAAGACGGTTTTTGGAGGAATGATAAAGTATTTTGGAATTAGAAGGGGATGGTGGTTGCACAACATCATGGATTATTAAAGGTCATGACTATGTTCACTTCAAATGGTTAATTCCATGTTAAATGAATTTCCCTTCAATAAAATAAAACTTAAAGAAAATCAAAAATAAGTTGCCAAATGCTTCAGAGAATTCTAGTGGGCTTAGGGCTAAGAAAAAGTTTAAGGAAACCCACCAGCTCAGTTTCAATGACTTTCCAAAGAGAACAATTTCCCCCAAGTGTTGAGGGTGGGGGCCCCATCTTGGAGCGCTGGGGTGTGAACTTGTGATGAAGTAGAGAGGTTGAGTGAAGACTATGTTTTCAAGAAGTTGGGTGAAGGGAAGGGCAGCGATAAGAGACGCAGCGGCTTGGGAGAAATTTGTTCAATCTGGGGAGATTTGAGCGTGTTTGAAGAGGGGAAGGATTCAGAGAGCAGGAAACAACGGAAGGTATACCAGAGAAAAGGCAGCGCATGATGAAAACAGAAGTACAAAGGAGGGGCTTCCAGAGCACAAGTGAAGGGATGCGTCAAAGATGCATCCTTCCTCTGCGAGAGAAGGAAAAGACTGGAGGTGGGTAGAGATGCGAGAAGGACTGGGAAAGCTCAAGCTGGAGGAGAAACTTTATACAGCGAGAAATGCAAGGCCGGCCACAGGAAGTTGTAGGCAGTGGGGTAGGGCTTGCTGCTTAGGACACATGGGAAAGTCTTGGAGTTGTGCTCAAGGAGATGAACCATAAATTAAAGGTGAATAATAGAGAAGTGGTCAAGGCAAGAGTGTGCAGAGAGGGAGTTGCTCTGGCTCCGTAAGAGTGAATGCCTCATCAACCACGTCCTTTCCACCTCCCCTCCCCTGCCTTCTGGAAATCTGTTTGCCTACAAATGGGGCGTCACATCCATACAGACTGGTATTGCCTTGCTAATTTCAGCCCATCCTTACAGATACTTGAGTTGGTTTTGAATCTTGAGTCTATCACCCAGTTAGGATCCCAGAGCTCCGAGAGTAATACCCTAAAAACCATGTCTTCATATTTTTATTTCCATTGTTGGGGATGAACTCAATCAGCCAGCGCCATTGGCCACATGCATAGAAACCATTCTCTTGGCTGACTGGATTACCTCTCAGGACTCTGGGTAGCAGCTCTTCAACCCATCTCAATTTACCTTACTAGTATTTGGTAATAATACTCAGTTCATATTCCTCTATCTTGACCCAAAAAGGCATCAGATGTTTTCTTCAATGCTTTTTTGAAGATTCTGAGCACAAAGCATGGCTCCAAAATATTCTAGGTGTAGGACTATGGACAAGTCAAGGTCTTTGCCTAGTCTTACTCTGTTCATCTGTAAAATGCAGGTAATAGTAGCTATTTCATAGAGTTTCTGTAAAGATTAAATGACTTAATATAAGAAATGCACTGAGAGGGGTGGCTGGCACCCAGTTGGAGCTACATAAATGCTGGCTGTGATCAGCATTATTAACATCAAGAGCCATTCCATTTCTGCCATTTGTTTACTCATTCAATGAGAGTGTTTTCAGTGCCAGGTATTATGGTAAGTGCTAGATTCATAGCAGTGAGCAACTCAGTTACAGCTTCTATCCTTATGGAGCATATGATTTTATTTTACCTTATAAACCAACAACAAAATAGTAAGACTTATACAGCATCTGGAAAAAAAAAACATGGGGGGGATTACTATTATTTTTATTTTCATTGATATTTTCTTTGATTCAGTTTCTGGATCTTTTTTGTAACTTTCTTTTTTGCTTCTTTAGAGAAAATATTATCCAAAGGTCTGAATGAAAGAGGAAGTCATGAGAAAACAAGGCAAAAACACTGATGGTCACGCTCTTACGGCTTAGGCTCTGCTAACAAGCTCCAAATTGAATAAGAAACTTCGAGTAAAAAAGGGGTCGACCTTCAATTGTGTGTGTTAACTGGGGATTGTAGAATGGACAGTGAAAGGAAGAAAACAATGCATCCTGATTCTCTGTCTTAAATCTCCTGGCCCCGACTTGAAAAAAAACAGGGGCACGCGCAGACATCTGGTGAGAGTGCTGGGCAGGGGGCAGCCTTCGGAAATAGCATGGTACGTTATTCAGATCATTCCGTGAGTCTCTTGGAGAACCAGTACTGTTTATAGCTCTGTGACTTCAAAGGAAAAGGTTGTAAAAAGTTGCTGTCAACAGAAGTCCAATTTTCCTGACCTGTGGAGGGGTCAGCTGACAGTGCACACCTTTTGTCAAAAGGATTTCCTGCAAAAGATGGAAAATTAGAGACTACCTGATCTCCATAGAGAGCTGGGAGGCAGGAGAAACTGTGTAGACATCGGCGGAAGGAAGAGCCCCCTGTTGGATCTTAGGGCCCATTTTCTCTTACTGGTGGAGGAGACAATGAACCTAAGGGAAGATCCCATGGTGCCCCTTCTGAATTATAAGAAGACAGGAGGGAAGTCACTGGGGCCAGCGGGGTCAGAGCAGTGAGCTCAGTCGAACCTAAGGCTGACTCTCATTCATGGAAGATATTTTTCCATTCATGGAAGATCTCAAATTTTTTAAGCCCTTTTGGTCTTGGGCAGCCCTGGAATGTTTGTCTTACTCCATCCCATGGGGGAGCTCTTTCTCTGTTTAAAGGCCTCCCCAACTGGCCATGTTCACCAGTCTAGAGCCTGAGACTTGGCCAAGAGCCTTAAGATGCCATCTTTGTCAGCATGTGAATTTTCTCCGCTATGTGTGAGTCCACAGATATGTCAAATTCTGAGACTGTATATGGGGTATTACTTAAAGCTCTTTTTTTTTTTTTTGAATTGATCTTTTTTTTTTCATGTAGAAAAAGAAGAGCAAGTGTTAACAAAAATCTTTTTTTTTTGTAAAAAATTCATTATGATGATATAAAAAAAATATTTGGATGGCTACACACACGTGATATTTGTTTTGTGACTGTTGCTATCTCTTGTCTTATTAAGACAGACAGAAGAAAATGTCCAGCCCTCCCGGACCCCCGGAGGATGTCGGTACTCTTGGCATTGCTATTGTAGCCCCCCAGGGGGACAGGCCTGGGCAGTTCTATTTCTGTTAACAGGATCCAGGTTTGTTAACAAACCCTGATGAGATTAGACTGTGGGCACAGGTGGAAAATGCTTCCTGTTTGTCTGTGTGAAACCCTGACACCATATTTGGCTTTGCCCAAAACAATCGAGTCAAAGGTCAATCAGCATCGATAGTGTGTCCCAAAGGGAGTTGCAGCCCTCCCATTTATCTGGAACCCAGCCCAGCCACAGAGATCAGCAGCCCACAGGCATCTACCCATCACGGGTGGATGAGAGGAGAGGGGTGACCGGGGCCATAAGGCTCTTCTTTGATATTTTTTTCCAAATGTTCAGGCTTCTGCCTTAACAGTTTGGGTGAAGACCCTATCATCCAACCAACCCAAGAGCTGGGGACGGAATGAAGAGGACATCTTCTCCCTGTTCCTTTGCTCCCTAATTTTCGAGTATTGAGACCAAAGAACTAAATGGAGACAAGCTATGGTCTGTATCGAAGGCTGTGTGGAGTTTTTTGTCTGTTTCAATCAGAAATGAGAACCAGGCTCTCACAGAGTAGCCTAGAGGCATTTACATTTGGAAATATTGCTCTGTTTCTATTAGGTCCTGTTTCCAAAGGTTCTGTTCATGAGGAAAGTTTCAAAAACGTGTCATGACAACACGTGTCTTGTCCACCTACCTAAGATGTCCTCAAAATTCTCATTTATTTTTGTATTTTTATTTTTTAAAGGTTTTATTTATTTATTTGAGAGAGAGAGGGCATGAGTGCGGGGAGGGGCAGAGAGAGAGGGAGAAGCAGACCCCTGACAAGCGAGGGTCCCGACATGGGGCTGGATCCCAGGCCCCTGAGATCATGACCTGAGCCGAAGGCAGCGGCTTAACGGACTGAGCCACCCAGGCATTGCTCGCTTCTGCATTTGTAAAAAACGTTTCTAATCACTTTGAACTTCCCTGTGCCATTTCATCTCTGAGGAGCGTGGCCACAGCGACAGAGCTGCGGTGACCAGGTATCCCTACGTGCCAGCTAAGAGGGGCTTTGAAAAGAGGTGGTCACCCCAACGTTTACACGTAGAACACACTCGTACTTGATTCAGGCTAGTAAGACGAGACAGGGGAGCCCAGGACAATGTGATTCTGTCATAGTGTCTTATTCCTTCCAGGAGGCCAGGTGAAAATTTATCTCTGAGGATTCTCTGTTGCTTTTACTTGAAAAGGCCCAAGCAGCGGTCGGAAGGCAAGCTGTGGCTCGAACCCGGGACCCAGGGAGTCACTGCAGATCAGAGGCCTGAGGGCACCGCTTGACCAGCTCTTGGACCCGAGACCCTGGTTAGAGTCTCAGTTTCCTGATTCATCAAACACCAGTAACACCATCTGCTTCGAGCCCCTGTCATGAGGGACAAGTCTATAGGATGCATGTGGAAACAACCTTTTAAATCATAATTAAAAAAATAAATAAATGTAAGGCATTTTCCCCAGACTCCAGGACCAAGAAGGTGAATGAGCGAGAATCTCAGAGAAAAGGAACCTGTGGCTGAGAAGACATGTCACTTGGCAAACCTCGTGCTGTCTCCCAAAGCTTCTTTCTCCAGAGATTCTGTTCATGAGGGAAGTTTCTGAAAAGTGTCAGGACAACACAGGTCTTGTCCACCTACCTAAAATTTCTTCAGCAGTTTTGCTCAGCTCTGCATTCAGTTTTTTTTTTTTCTTACCATTTTTAAATTTTTCTATGTCATTTCATCGTCTTTATAGGAGAATAGGAAAGCGCCAGTTTCGTTGTAAATGTCAGTATTACCAAAACAGCAGTGACTGCAGAGAATCAGAAGGCCCAGGCCCAGGTCCCCGCTCTGCCGCCTGCTGCGAATGCTGACATGAGCTCAAGTGCTCCCCCGACCTGGGCTCCTTCCACATCTGCAGGGTCGGAACAGGACCTCCAGCGGCACACGTCGGCTATGAGGATCAGAGAAACAGACGCGTGCTTGGGGCGTCTAAGACCGTGCCCTAAAGGTGGTAGGCTCTCAGCAAGTGATTCTTCCCCTCCCTCTTTCAAAATACATAAATGTCTCTGGGGAAGAAACCCTGTCCCACTGGAAGACATTTTCCACCTGTGTCGAGTAAGCACTTAAAAATCTACGTTAATCTACGTTAAGATGTGCTGTAAGTGGAAAACATGCACTGAATTCCAAAGGTTTAGTATAAATAGGAAAATATAAAAATTGCATAAATAATGTTCACATTGCTTACTTGTTGACATGGTAACGTCTTAAAGAAATTATATATTATATATTTTGGGTTTTATATATATGTTGGGTTAAACTCTGTCTCTCTGGCACACACACACAGACACACAGAATCTATGTTTATGAAGTTTAACTCCCCATGTGTATATTGGGTGTGTGTATGTATGTGTTACTATAAGGAAACTTAAAATTACATATGTGGCTCACATGGTTTTCCTGTTGGGCCATACAGCGGCACAACCATGAAATCTTGAATTTTCACAAGCCAAAAGGAAACTGTTTAGTAAGGTAGACTTTCCGTAGGATCAGTTACTTTTCCCCAAGCATTTTAATTAAAATTAATCTTCAGTATACAGTCTTCTTAGTTCTGACCCACAAAGCAATATGTTATATACTTAAATTAATGAATCAAAGGATGTCTTTTTATCTGTATTTGAATAGTATCCCAGAGCTAAGAATCATAAACAGAACAATTTAGGCATGTGTCAAAATGTACCAGCCTAATACCTTATTCTTGGATCTGTACCATAATTTTCACGTTACATATTTCCCCTAATTTGGGCGACAGTCTAATGGACACATCCTCCTAATAGTAATGGGGAGGCTTTTGCCATGAGGAGTGATCCTACGCGGGGTTCCGAAGTTACCACATGTGTTAAATCAGAGCCTACCCACAGCATTACCAGGGGCCTTTATGGCCACGCAAATGGCGAGATGGGTTCTCCACTGTAATGGTCGTAAAACACATTTCATGGGAGCGAGATCGATACCGTGGACCTGCTTGACAGACTCCAAGCCACTCCCAGTCAATGTGATAAGATCTTGCAACAAGGCAATTTCCATAAGCTGGTGGCTTGATTTCTCAGGGATGGTTTAAACAAACCAAGTCAAGTTCCCTCCGTGGGGCATGATAGGGGCCCGGGAGGTTGGATGGTGTAAGGCCCCAAGCAAACGGGGACTGAAATGGGTGGCTCCGAGTTGATAAAACTGGAGTTTATCTCAGTAACACATGTGCAAAAATATCTTAGTCTAGAGCGTGTGAGATCAGGAAAGATGGGCGAGAAATGTACAGGGGGTACAGCAACTGCCTGAATAGTTCTGTTAAGAGTCAACAGCCTGTGACTGAGACCCTGTGGTAGCACCAGGCTAGGCATGATATTCAAAAAATCTTTTGTGGGGGCTCCTGGGTGGCTCAGTGGATTAAAGCCTCTGCCATTGGCTCAGGTCATGATCCCAAGGTCCTGGGATCGAGCCCCGCATCGGGCTCTCTGCTCAGCAGGGAGCCTGCTTCCCTCCCCTCTCTGCCTGCCTCTCTGCCTACTTGTGATCTCTGTCTGTCAAATAAATAAGTAAATAAATCTTAAAAAAAAATCTTTCGTGCACCCCATGCTGGCATCTAAACAAGGCTGGGTATCCATATAGCGCCTGCTTCATAGATGAGAAAACCACCTCAAAGGGTTTAGGTGACTTTTCAGAGTCACATGATGGGCAAGTATTAAATGTGTGATTAGATCCCAATTTGGGATCTAATCTAATCTAATTTGTCATTCCGGGCCCACTTTCATATCAAGCACAGCTCGGCTGAATGTCACAGAGCACGGACATGTGCGGGGACAGTAGGATTCCAGCCGCTGCTTTGGAGCCCCCAGACCCTCAGACCTGCGAGGTGCGCAGTGTGTGGACCCGAGACGGCGCGCAGTGGAGGCGCAGCCCTGATCCCCAGTGGGGCTGAGGTACAGAATGAGCACAGTACAGCCTCGGCACCTGGGCCGTCAGTGGCATGTTTTATATTTTTATCTTAAACATTCAAAACAAAACAACTATTTCCTCCCAAGTTGTTCCTTCTTCTGATGGCTCCTTTTATCTTTTGGGAACTAATTCCATCCTAATTCTTGAAACTGGATTAGGAGTTAAATTTATGTCTTTTAAATGAAGAGTTCCTAGTGACGGTGAGCCACCAAGATAAACAAGCCCTATACATTCAGCTTCTTTATGTCTCTCATAACTTTCTCTATCTGTTTCACTTTGGGGGGAATGTTTTATATGGCAAAAAAGGGGGGGGAATAATTTTTTTTTTTTTACATTTAATGAAGCAACTTCATTCAGAGACCAATTTCCCTTTACTGAGAACACCACGTACAGACTTCTAGTGAACAGGCATGAATTGTGCATAATTAACTTCTAAACACTGCCCAGTCTCTTGGTGTTTATTAAGTGGACCTGTAGAAATGAAGAGTCCTGGAAGACAAGTCAGCATTTCACACCCAGTGGACACCTGAGAGTGAAATGGTAATGATGTAAATTCACGTGGGAGTCTACATGCCCTCCAGTGTGTAGACCAAATAGAATTTGGTCCTGATGGACAGGCGAGGGAGGGCTGGGTGGTCTCGATTCGCCAGGCTCATTTGCCGAGCATTTATTATCGTCTGGCTTTGATGATACAGCGATGAGGAATGACCGGCATGGTCACGGCATGTACTTTGTGCTGGGCACAGTTCTAAATGTGTTGCGCATATTTACTCATTTAATCCTCACGACGTCTCTAGGAAGTTCATAATGTCATGAACCGGTTTTGCCGCTGAGGGAACTGGAGCAGAGGGGATAAGTATAGGCCTGGGAACCAAGGCATCATGGTCCCTGAGTTCAGGAGTTCCGAACAGAGACGGGCACCAGCACAAATCAACTGGGAAGTTAAAATTTAGTGGTATGATCGGAGAGCCGGGAGGGGTTCTATGAGGAACATGAAGGAAAAAAAAAAAAAAAAAACACTTAATGATCTGGGGGGAACAGACAGAGAGGTGTCCCTAAGGGAGGAAAATCTTGGTGGGTCCGGAAATATCAAAGGTGGTGGCCATGTCAGTTGGTGCTGGCCACACAGCAAGGGGACCTAATCCAGACAGAGGGGCAGCCAGCATGAATGGGAGGGCGAGCTTGGCCAGTTCAAGAAACCACGGTGGTTTGGTATTGGAGTGAGGGGCCCAGAGTTCAATGCAGAGAGTAGTGTGAAAGGTGTCATACATTCTACTTGGACATTTGTTCAAAAGACATTCAATAAACACCAGCTATATGTCAGGCGCTGTCCTGGGTACCAGGGATAGAGCCTTGGACACATCAGAAAAGAAACAAGTAAGGAAGGAAGAAAGGAAGGGAGGGAAGAAGGAAATAGGAAGGAAACAGACTACATTCCAGCTTCCGAGGAGCTTATACAGTCTTATTGGGGATCAGGGAATCCGAAATAAATGCATAATTTACAAACTGAGAAGGCCACGAAGGAGCAGAACCATTGGTACCAAGGGAGACCCTCCTTCGGCACAGGGAGCAGGGAAAGCTCTTGGAGGGCAAGCATTTCAGCAGGTCAAGCCCCTTACAGGTGAAAGGAAGCAGACTTGAGGGAAGGCTGCAGAGACCAGCCACGCTAGACAGTGACAGGCCTTTCTAGACATCTGTGAAGGCTGCATAATATTATCCCAGGGCCCAGGAGGGCTGATGAGCAAGGTCCCAGTTAAGCAAGGAGTAAAGTGATCAGATCTGCACTTAAAACGCAGCTCCGGTGTGAGAGCTGGCTCTAAGCCTGCAGCCCGCAGGGCCCCACACCTCTCCCTCCTTTAGCATCTTACATCTCTGCTCTGTTCTTGAGGACTCAGCCGTCCAGGTCCCGGGTACCGAAATCCCACAGCTGCTTAGAGAGTGGAAGCCCACATTTCAAGACAAGCCTGGCGGGCACAGTCTCTTTCAGTTCTCAGATTGGAATTCAAAGTCAATTTCTCCATTCTCCCTGACGTTCTTACTTCCCAGCCTGACTTCATCCAGCTCTGTAACTGATGTCAGTATTCCTTGCTATAATCTACAGTCACTGAAGCTACAATTTTCTCAGTCAGAAAGAAAAACTAAATGCAAAGATGGCTTTAAAAAAACTTCTTTATGCTAGACGTGAAGTTGGGATGGATGAGTCCCGTCTGCACAGCAGGGGGGACACCTCTGACCAAGATGCCTAAGGAACGAAGCAGAGCGCGCCCATATCAACCCTTGGAGGCCTCTATCCAAAGTAGAAATAGACAAATAAAGGCGAGCACTCTGCTGTCTTCCTGTTCACCGCTGTCAGGCAGGGAAGGACAGCAGACTCGGTGCAGACAAGCTACCATCTGTCCGGACATAGTGTCATGAGTGGAACTCATCATGACCTTCCCCAGGCTAGAAACCCATCCAGTAAGCATGGTAAGTCTTGGCCCTTCCATGCCCATCCCACCTCCCCTCTCAGATCACGAAGGACTAAGGTGGTCCTCTGCCCTCTCTGGTCTACAGCGGCCTTACACTGCCCATAGAGACAGGTCCTAGCTTCTGGGAAGCCCATTCAAAATGCAGAGGCAGCTTGGGAGTCTATAATTAAGGTATTAACAACAAGATTTCACAGGTTGAGACTTTCCAGGTGGAAGGGGGTCTAGGCAGCAGGTACAAATAAGAGAGACACATCGTGTTATTAAAGATCTGAGCTCTAATGACTACCACGGAGCCGGGCCTTACTGGGTTTCCATTCATCTCCGAGAGTCCTTCCTTCCAAAACACAGTGGTGTGAAATTAGCCACTGCGATACGGCTCCGTGGTTACCCCAGTGCCCTTGCTGAACACACCTTCTCTTTCTTCCTTGGCTTTCACTTTCTCCTCCTGCCCTTATTTTCTGCCTTCTGTCTCCCGGGCCCAGTGAGGTCACTGAACCCCCAGTACCTATTCTTTCTCGAGAGGTTCCAATATGGCACCATTGTCGGGATAATTCACCTGGTGTTCTGGGCGGTGCCCAACAGAATGATTCTGTGATGCAGACTGTGCTTACCCCCGTCTCACAGAGAAGGGTGTTGAGGTTTAGGGAGTTGGCTGGCTCGTCACACATCACGGTCATAGGTGGTGGAGTGGAAATTTGAAACCACTTGAGTTCAACACCAAAGCCAAAGCCCTACCACTATACTGTTCTCCCCCTAAGTGTTTACCCTGAGATCTAGTCCCATATTTTCTATCATCTCTATCAAGATATCCCTAGGAGCCACCAACTCAAAACATCCAAGCCTGGCAAATCGAGTGCCTTTCCCAACCACCCGTCTTCTGACTGGTTTCTTCCATTGCTACCGTGTGGCTCTGACTTGAGCCCCCACCTCTTGACCCATGGGCGGGAAAGAGAGTGGATGTTTCAATGGAGAGGCCAGATCTCAATCTCATTTCTGCCCATTTCAAGCTTGGGGATCTTGGCCAACTTTTCACATCAGGAGGAAGGGGTGAAGTCAGCAGCCCCATGGGGAGGTGGTGATTGTGAGGGTTAAAAACAAGGGACATTAAAGCAACCACTTGAGAGTCCCACTAAGCACTATAATTTCTCACTCGCTCACCCAGCAGACAGTGATGGCCACGAATGCGCCGGCTATGTTCCAGCCCAGTTTCCTCGCCCGATCTGGTCTCTAAAGGCACAGAGCAGACCTTGCTGCCCCGCGTGGTGCTTTTTCACCATGCTCAGTCACTTTCCCTCCTGACCCAGGACCGGAGCTGACTTGCGCGCTCATTGTGTCCCCTCTCTAGCAGCTGGTCGCTTGGCTGCACATAGTAGGGCCTCCAAAATACCAAACAAATATCTCTTAAGGACTGTGTTCTCCTTGGAGGAATTCTCTGGCTAGCTATTTTTTTTTCCCTATCTTTTTTTTTCTTCTTCTTAATTTTTTGGGACTTTTTATTACAGACACATCTGGGCAGCTTCACAAGGCCTATTTTCAAACCTCATGAAATTACCAGAGGCAGCAGGTGAGGGCCCTTCTCTGCTGGGGTCCGACAAAGTGAGTGGTCCAGCAGCCTCCCCCAGGCTTTGCAAGAAGTCGTCAATGGCAGCCAGGCTTTGCGGACAATGGGCTCTGACAGAGGGGCCTGGCCGCCAGGAGGGGTCTCTCTGGGGCTCAAGAGGCCAGTTCTTCAAGACCGAGTCTCTGTATTGAACCCCATGTCTCAGAGCCTCTCCAGGTAGAGTCTGTCCTGGGAAGTGTCCAGAATTCCCTCCGCTCTGCTTTAAGCAGGACAGACAGTATGACACTGTCTGTCCTGGATTTAAAGACGAGCCATGAATCATGATGAACGATGTCCGTCTGAACACATCCCATCCCCCACGCAAACCCCCGTACATGAATCTCTGTGCCATTTACTTGTTTCTAAGAAGCACTTTGTGCTACACATCCCAGCAATTTTGTTACTCTAGATATTTATCAAGTCATTTATATCACAAGTTAGAGAGATGCTGTGAAAATGACCATGGCTGAAGAGAAAAGAGAAAAGCTTGCTTTTGTGGTGCTGGTGGGTTTCCACACTGGATGTATTCATCAATACCCTGTTTTCTTTGAAAATATTAGTGGCACTCTGTAGATTCACTTTTTAGCTTGCTATCTACCCTTAACTCTCAGACTCCCAGATATGAAGGGAAATTGTGGGGTCTGTCTGGTCCAGGCATGGCGAATACATTCCATCCCTGAAAATATCTGTGAATGATCAATGGATAGTAGCTTCCAGAAGCACTGTGTTGGGAGCGATACTCAGGTCAAGCCGGGGATAATTAGCCATATCTGCCATGAATATGGTGACAGAATGGGGCAATGCACCTGCCACTTATTAGCGGTCCCAGACTGCTCCGCCCCACCAGTCTGCAGATGAAGGAGTTTGAGGATTCTTTCAAGATCACAGAGACCGTCTCTATCTCTGCTCCTGGGCTGTAGAATCAGCGTTCGCGCCACTTCCACCATCCACCGCTGAGCAAAATTAGCAGATAAAGCTAGGTTATGGGGAGCGTGGTTATGGGGAGATGGAGAAGGCAGCAGGAATCAACGCTTTCTTTGAAAAATTGGCTAAGAGCAGACCATGGAGCAGGAGCAAAGGCTCCCAGCCACACCCAGTTGGGGACACACCATTATTATTGCCATTGTTTTGTCTGGGTCTTGTAGTGTGACTTTCCTTTCATCAAGAAACCACAGAGTCCTTAAACTCTTGATGAAGGATGGGTAGGTGAGTCCACGGTAGCAAAAGTCTCTGGATGACACAATCGGGAAGTCTAAAGGGCATTCTTAAAGTGTGTCAACCTGTGCACAGGTACAAGGATCAGCATACGTGTGCATCTAGAAAGGAACAAGCACCAGGGCATGGCGAAGGAGCGGTGCCATATGCAATGGCGGCCTTGTGATACAAGTCAGTGGGCCGCCGTGCTCCTGGCCTGCCCAAGCACCGTTCCCCATCCTCAGACAACAGCACGCTAATTTACTTCGAGTAACTACCTATCTTCCGCTGTCCGACTGTATGTCTTAGGTGGGGCTGACTCTACCCTGGCTTCAGGATAAGACCAGGGACTCAGACTTAGCCAACTAGAGCATCGCTACCCAGTGGACACAGTGACTGGTTCGAGGGTGGACACATGGAGCCAGTGAGATTTGATTTCAAGCGTTTGTTGGCATTGTCAGGAAGAGGAGCTCTCCCAGGGGACCTGAGGCTGGGAAAATGAAGTAGAGCTTCTGAGATCTGCACATTGGAAGGCAATGTGACTGTCTAAGAGTGAAGCCAACAGAAAGAAAGCAGAACCACAACAGGGGCAGGGATCAAGGCGGATGGCATATCTGGGCACTGGTACACAGCCACGCCAGAAGGCAGAATTATCCTGAGATATTTGCCGCATTAGCCAATATGTTTTCACGTACCACTCCTGCCCCGATAGTTTTTGAGTTAGGTTTTTGTCATTTGCAGCAACAAAAATGTCTTGGCCAATAAGAAACCAAAGAACCATTTTCCGCATAAGACGTCCAGACCCCGGCATTCCCCTGTGGATCCAGTTTATCCCAAACACCGGTGTTACCTGCAAGGAGCCCTGGATGTCCTTCCCCCCGACAATGACGAGTTCTGCCATGTCCTCTGCGTGGGGGCTCCGGGCGTGGACGAATAGAGTCTTGCCCACCGCAGTTACGTTTTTCAGGGCAACTAAGCTGCCGTCATGGTTCATCTTGAAGTATGGGCTTGAGACCTCATAGTGTACCTTGCTGTTTCCCTCGCAGTCACTGAAGGTCACTGGGGAGACAAAACAAAACAGAACAGGTGAACAAAAATGGGAAGAGTATGAGTAGGTCGGGCCACTTGGTGCTGGAGAAATCTCTGACTATCAGATGTGGGTGACCACTCCCTCCCCCCCAGATCTAACAATGCTTCCCCTTATCCCACGGCACCCCCTTGTAGCCGTCTGGCTTTGCCTGTGCTGGGGAGCCTCCCCCACTCTGGATCTGTCCTTGATCACCTCCCGTGTTCCAGGCAGGCACTGAGGGTGCACGGATAAATGGGATCTTTTCAGACAGCCGCTCGGGGTTCCAGAGGGCAGTCTGGGTGAGCAGAGAGGCCAAGAACACCAGTTAGTCTGGTCTTGGACCAAGGATGCCCGGCCCGGATTAACGCAGCGGCGGGAGAGATGTGGACAGAATTCCTACAGTCAAACGGCTAGGTCAGGTCGTGTTTGGGAAGGAAAGGGAAAAGCAGCTGCTCCTGTGGGCAAGCACAGAACTGTACTGCTTGCTGTCCCCCCGCTTCTGCTTCCGTAGCTCTCTGCTGAACAGGGTTGCTTGTCTAGCCAAGCCTTTGACTGAAGCGCGACACGGATGCGGGAAAAGCACATACATCAGAACGAACAACTTGATATATTCTCATAAGGCGGGCATGCCCGTATACCCAGGGCCTAGCCCGGACGCAAAATACTACCCGCCCTCCCCACTCCCTCCTGCACCAGCCCCAGCCTCCTCCTTGACGGCTGCGCGACGCCGATGTCTAACACCACGGGTCTGTCCACCCGGATCTCTGCTTCCTGCAAGCGGGATCACGCAGCGTGTGCTCGTTCGTGTCTGGATTCTCCCGCTTACTGTTGTGCTCGTGAGTGTCACCCGTGTGTCCGGGACTCACAGCAGTTAACCCAAACCCCTGGGTAGGATTCCGGGATGTGGCTCTAATGAATTTATCTATTCCACTCTTGATGGCCGTCAGGGCTATTTCCAGGTCGGGGCTCTCAAAATATCTCCACGAGGAACTTTCTTGCGTGTCTTTGGTGACAATGTCTACCTCGGGCTGAGCACGCTGTTAAAGCCATATAAATATTTGATGAACTAAGCTGATCTTTCTGTTCTGGGAGATCATTCTTATGGTGATAATGACCATATTAGCTGATAATGGTAATAGCTAATGTGAATTGAATCTTTTCCACATGCGAGGCTAAGTGTTGGGCATTTTAACGTGCATTATCTTATTTAATCTGCGCAACGAATGAGGTGTACTTTTTGGACCCCAGGTTGTAGGTAAGGTAACTGAGGCTCGGAGAGGGCAAGGCAGGTGGCCCACATGATGAAACCAAGATTTGAGCCCAGGTCCCTTTGTCTTTTGCAACAACATGTTTCTGTAAAGACTAAGCCTCATATAAAACACAGCCTTCCCGAAGCCTCATTGGAACCTGAACACCAGGGCACAAGCACCCAGTCTGTCCTGCTGCTGGGCTCCTTCCCAGCCCTGATGCTGGGCTCCTTCCCAGCCCTGATGCACACCACGGGGTGCCCTGTTGAGCCTCCTCTGCATCAGGGTCTCAGCACCTTCACAGGCTGCCCACTCAGCTTCGGGGGCATCTGCGGATGCACAAGGGGACCGTTGGGTGTCTCAGACATTGACTCACTTCCTCTGACCATCGTGGTAGACAGGATGAATTGGGCATGCCCAGTTTCAGTTTTTGAAGGTGAACTATGAAGGAGAGACACGTACGTTGTTTCATTACTATCGATTAGCATTCATCCACTGGGGACACATTGTTCACATGTCAGGGCCTGCCAGATTGCCAGGATGCTGGCTGGTTCTGGCCCTAGCCTCTGGGAGGGATGCAAGACAGACTGAGCTGGGGAGGGCTGGGGGTGAGGGAAGGCATACAAATTTGTGGGGTTCTACTTCAGCCTTTCTCTTCCTTTCCCTTTCTTTTCTTCCTTTCTTCCTTCCTGCCTCCACAAATTCCTTCCATAATTATTTACTAGAAACCCTAGATGCTGGGTTTATAATGTTGAGTAAAGGGACACAGTCCCTGGGTTGAAGTATAGTCAGAGAGATAGACATTAATGCAATAGTCTTGTAAGTAACAGGGGACCTACTCCAGGCAGAAAGAGCCACAGCATGTGCAAAGGTCCAGTGGCACTCACGGGATTGCAAATAAGCCAGTGAGATGGGCACGAGAGCAAGGGAGAAAGTGAGGAACAGAGAATGGAGAGAAGCTGGAAAGGTGGGATCTGGAAGGCCACATCAAGACTTACTCCTTGAAGAAAGCTTTGGACCTTCCCATCACAACTATAGAACCAACTTGCCACTACCTGAGTTTCATACAAATACAGACCCTCATTGCAAATGATGCTGGTGGTCAAGGTCCTCCATGGCTAAGCTGTCCATCGGCCTCCCTTCTGGCCTCTACCCTCACTCCATGCCTCACACATGACTCTTCCCTGAGCCAGCCTCTGCCTTCTGCATTTTCCCACCCTCTGCTCCTACTGCGCCCTCTGCACAGAAGTTACTGCCTGCCCTCCTCACCCTGTTAACTCTCAGCCTTTCTAGAAGAGTCAGCTCCTCAGCTCGCCCTCCTCATGGTCCCTGAGTTTCCTGCACACAGGATCTTCCGGATCATGTCATATCAATATCCCCATTTTATGTATCTGTTTTCCTCATCAGAACCAAGCCCAGTGGCTCAGCCGGTGAAGCGTCTGCCTTCGGCTCAGCTCATGATCCTAATTAGAGTCCTGGGATCCAAGCCCTACAATGGGCTCCCTGCTCAGCGGGGAGCCTGCTTCTCTCTCTCCTTCTGCCCCTCCCCCTGCTTGTGTGGGCTTGCACTCTCTCTCTCTCTCTCAAATAAATAAACAAATAAATCTTCTTTTGAAAGAAGAACCATGACCAGAAATTTCATCTTATTTTTCTATCCATCCCTCTATCTCCAGCAATGAACAGAGAGCTTTTGCATACAGGAGGCTGTCTGTGATGATGACGCTTAATTGCTCTCCAGGGGCAAAATGATACCCTAGTGGTGGCAGACTGGGGACATGTACCTCTTTAATGCTGGGAGCAGAAGCTGCTGCGAGCAAGGGCAGGGACTGAGAAAGAAGGTCCCTTGTCCACTCTTGTCTTGGATGAGCCCGGCACCGGAGATGGGTAGGAAATGAATGTCCCTGCTGTCCCCTGAGTTCCCCAGACCCTGCATGCATCCGTTTATGAGAGCACTTGGCTTCCCATGCCTAGCTTTGACTTAGCTCATTGGTGAAGTCAAAGGTGATACCTTAACTTTCTTCCTAATCTTAGTAATGCCGTGTAGAGTCCCAAAGCTGGGATCAGTGCGCATGTTGAATGAATGAATGTTTTGACAAATAACAGGAACAACATCTACCATTTACTGAATGCCAGCTGCGTGCTAGGCCATGGGCCAAGGACTCTACATTAGCCTCTCCTTTTTGTCTCAATTCTAACCAATAGCAGCATTTTCAACTTTTTTTTCTCACGATGTACCCCGAAGGATTTTAAAATTGTTTGCCTAATTGTCACTGCTGTCATGAATTGCTTTGTTGGTTTTTAAAGAAATTGTAATTTTTTTTTTCGTTCCAAGAGAGAAAGAGAGAGATTGAGCATAAGCAGGGAGTAGAAGCAGAAGGAGAGGGAGAGAATCCCAAGCAGGAACCAGTGCAGAGCCCTGCTTGGGGCTGGGTCTCATGACCCTGAGATCACGACCTAATCTGAAATCAGGAGTCAGATGCTTAACCAGCTGAGCCACCCGGGCACCACTACCGCCATGAAATGTCAGTGGTACAGATATACTCCATGTCTGTGTATTTATGTGCCTCTGTGCTTTATACACACACATAAAGTGCAAACTTCTGCCCCTCCTCCATAACGCCTGCTTGGGGGTAATACAGCCCCGAGGAAAATGCATACTCTATCAGCACCATTTTCCATTTTACAGGAAAACAGACTGAGTCCCTGAGATTTACCAACTCGCTCACATATCCCCAGAGAAAGCAGGAACCTGTCCCCAGTCCACCTGTCTACTGCTACGGTTTAAGCCCTTAGCACATTCATTTCCTGGAAATTGAGGCGTAAGAGGGAATAGGGCAATTGCCTCACCCTGGCCCCTGAAGGCCACTCGCTAATCCCTCTGGGCTTCTCAGAGATCCCAGATAAGGGTGTATTGAGAGACCACATCTACGTTCAGGATCTGGCACATCGTAGGCACCCAGTATAGCCTAGCTTTCTTCCCAGCGGCTCTATCAAATAACTAAGGATTGCAAAATTAGGTGTCTGTTTTAGGCACCTTTACCAATTCAGGAGCAGATCCTTGAGACTATGTTTTTTTTCAAGGCTCTGAGAATCACTGGGAGAGCATTTTAAAACATAGCAATACCTATTCAACTATATTCTAATATAACCGGGTTGGGCTGGGTTCTGGGCACTAGTATCTCTTTAAAGTTCCCCAGATGGATCTGATGCAGCTAAGGGCCAAGAACCAGGATCTCAGACAACGGATGCCAGGTTTCCACATTTCCCAGCCGTCCTTGGCACAGAGAGGAGGCTGAGGACCCAGCCTGCCAGGAACTCGTCTTCCCGTGCCCAAAGAAAGGGCAGTTTTAATGGTAGGTTTCTAAGCCCTTTTCCCAAACCTGGCTCATGTGTAGCAGCCCTGTGACCTTGGGAAGACCACCCATCTTCTTTGAACCTCAATGTCTTCATCCGTAAAGTGGGACAAGTAATAGTACCTCCTTCATAGGTATTTTAACTCTTATGGTGAGCATTCAACATAATCATATAAACCTACATGCATAAAGCACGTGGGATGGTACTCCACGAATAAGAATTATTACCTTCATGACTTCTATAATTGTGGGCATTAAGGAAGCTACATTTTTTTTCCTTTTCCCACATAGCTTCCTGCTTCCAGCTAGTTTCCCACCTGCCTCCTGGGTCCTTCTGTCCTTTCTGGTCAGGTACCCATGCTCTGGCCTGCTGGGCCAGCTGTGGTTACCATGGAGATGGTTACTCAAGGCACCAAGGGAGTGAGGGCCAAGGGAGTGAGGCAGATGATTCTGATCTGACCTTGCCCAGCTTCAAATTTTCCTCCTCTTCTTGCCAAAGCCCTACCTGTCCCACATGAGAGGTAGTGAAGGAAAAAATGACATCAAAGAAGCAAAATGACAGTGCCCTACCCATAGTAGACTCAACAGCGTTTCATGAAATGTTCTTTAAATGGATTGTTTGTACAGATAACTTCCTACCAATCTAACGTAATGTTTTTCCTCAAAGCACGGCACTGCACGGAGAGCTTTACACTCATAATTGCACTGAATCCTCACATGACCAATTGGAGGTAGATAATTTGTTTCCTCTCTAGAAACTGAGACTTAGCGAGGTTGAAGATGGGGAAGGCCACGCAGTTCACACTAGTGTGTCTGGGCAGATACACTCCCTCCTTCAAACACTTTGCATCCAGCCTCATATTTTCACCGTATTTTCCTCGCTGATCTATTATCCGCTTAATATTTTTCTTTTATGTGTCTCACATTATTTATTCTCACAAAATTATTTGAAGATAACATTTATAATGTATATCAGCCGGGCCAGATGTCCCTTCTTTTTTTCCCCCAATAAAGTTGAATTAAATCTAAGGAGTCAAATAAAGACACGTGTATCCTTGCAGGCACTGAAGCCCTCAGAGTGATGTGGGTTCCACCTTCCCGAAACGCTGGCCTGGGCTACATTCCGCTCTGCATATCCCTCATTTAGGTAAAGTCATGCCTGGCAAGTTTGAGAAAGAGGCACACCTTAGAAAAAGGATAACCTTGACCTCGCCTGTGACAGCAGCTTTGGCCGTTATCTGAATGGCAGATCTAAAGTGTATGAGGAATTCATAATCAAAAGAGAAACAATTTACCACACTCTTACTTGACTTCTTCTTCCTAGAAAAACAGATTCTACTTCCCCACCCACGAGAACCTCCCCTGAAAGTCCTCATTAAAGATCGCAATGGGTAGCGTTATCCCTGCCTCATTGTCTCATTTGATAACTTTGTTGACACAACCAAAATATCAGTGATTCTCAAACTTTTTAATAGAGATCAAGTCAGGGCAAGATTGGGGACACAGAGTTCAAAGAACACATTAAGGATGAAAGTGAACAGTTTATGTCTACCTATTTTTTTTTTTAATGTCTGTTTCTATATAGCTTGGAATGACACTATCAGGATAACCAGAAGGAAAAATTCTAATAAACAATTAAGTTTGTGGACAAGTATTCAAAATCTTCATGTGAGGGAGAAAAGAAAGGATCTGTACTATTATGAACCTACCAAGGACTTCTGTACATAGTTTACCACTGTGGCATTTAAAATAGCTTCTAGAAAGAAAAAAATGTATACATATAATATACTGTACATGGGGATTTATTGGAATCAATTGCACAACATCATTCTTTGAGATAATCTTTGAACACCCCAGGAGAAGAAATGGGGAGTGAAAACTCCCCACCTGGGGGAAAAATGCAAATTAGACAAATGGCACCACTCAGAGTTTCAATTATGCTTTCAGCATGTTTCCACTCAAAATGTCCTCTGGGCTTAATGCAAATGTCACAAAAAGACAAACTTTAGCTGGGAGACAAAACCACAATTGAAATGGGAAGTTTGGCACGTGAATTAAGGGGCTTAATCTTCCTGACCTTGATTTTAGGCTTTTTTCTCTCTTTCTATTGAATGTGGTTCTTAAGGATGGAAATCCAAAGGCATAGATTTCTTACCATCTTGAAATGTGTGAGTGAGCAAATTAAGCTGCATTATGATCCCAGGAAATATGAGAATGCAACTGGATTTAAATTTATCTGCAAAATATAGATCAGCCCTGCTCGTGTGGATAGGTAGGCACTAAAATAGGGAATTTGGACTACTCTGATAGGTGTTTGGGGGTCAGTCTAGGATCCATACACTCTTATCAGAGATGGGCAAATGGTCCTAAAAACATATATACATACATTCATGCATACATTTGTAGAGATTCGAAAATTTGTACGTAAGTGACAAGGTCTCTTAGAGTTGGTGCTCAGACCACTTGTATATTTGGGTGGGCATGCACATGAATCAGGGGGCCTATGGACTCTGAATTAGTCTTCCCAGGAGCTGCATCTCCCCCACAGGTAGATATGGTTGGATCTACAGATAAACTACTTCTAGCAATCTCTACTTGCACACAGAAGAAAGTAGCATTGTTTCAGCAGTATGATAGCAAAGGAAAAAGTCTTGATTCACATCATTTGCCAATGTCTATGGTGTAAATATTCTAAACATAGCTGGTTTCAGCTACCAATGTGCCTTTAATAGCCTTACAGATTTTCTAGAAACTTAGCAACCAGCTCTTGGGAATCCAGTACTAGCTGACTCCAGCACACCACCGAGACTAGGCAAGGACTCTGCAGCAGAATGTACATTGCTCACTTTCCCTTAGGCTACACCAGATATCCCAGTACTCCTGCCTACTTAGTAAAACAGAATCTAATTGTTTCATTAGCAAGAAGGGCCTGCATATTGGTTGATTTGCCAGGCCTTGCTGGGACGCGGAAAGCCATGCCTTTCTGACAACAGAAGTAGCACTGAATTCAGAGGCATCAGATGGACTCTCTCCAGGATACAGAGCAAGACTAATTGCTTTTCATATCCCTCAGTAGCCCACTGGCATCCAGAGGTACCAACTTCCTTTAAAAGGACACACAAGGCTTTGTCCAGGGGGGCTATGGACTTGCCCAACTGAGAGAAACAGAAAGCATTCCCTGTGGTTTCCCCAAACCTTCATTTCCCAAATATCCGAGCCAACTGAACTTTCATTAACATATGTTTAGTCCTACCCACTTTGGGCCAGATCCCTGGATGATATAATAGGCACCTCCTCCTGGCGTCATTCATTCTACCCTGCTATTCCTGAGTGCACCGGACTGTATCCTGTACTCCATGTTTCGCCTGGAATCAGCAATGACATCTGCAGAGCTTCTGTAAGGTTATGGGTGTGGTCTCAACCATGACCGATGAGCTCAGGAGTAAAGTTCACCTCCCAAGGATTTGTAGATTTGAGAGGTGCAGAACGCACAGTCTTCATACCATCTTATGTTTCAATTCCAACTTTGACAGAGTTTCAATTCTATCATGTCAGGCAAAGATATCATAATGAATGATCTTGTCAAGTGATCTTCTGCAGGAACCTATTTTTGCCATGTAAACCCTTAAGGGCTTCCTCTTGGAACAAGACAGAGCCCACATCTGCTTTCAGGGGATTTTCTCTGCCTAACATTGAAAACCGACTTGCTAGTTCTGAAGCTAGTCTTGTCTGGCAGGGTGTCACATTTTTCTGCTTGTTACAGATTCTTTAAAAATGGCAAATTGTTTTCTGAAAGAAGACTGTGCATCTTGAATCCCATGGCACTTATAATCTCTATGAATTTGTGTTTCAAACTGGAGTTACTTTCCATGGCGTAGCGTCTGACACAATATACACCCAGCCCTGTTCACTGAATGAATAAATAGCGGAACTGCAACTTGACAGCCAAGCAAATTTGAAACGCTCCAAACAAAAGTGAGAATAATGGCCCAAACTCACATGAAGATTCAAGGAAGCCAATTGAAAATCACCCAATCAGCAAAGTATTAATCACAGATTCAGTAGCTTTGAGAATCACAAAGTCTCAGATTTATAGGGATCCCCTCTCAGTGATTTCATAGTACTAGCACATGGCTCTTACATAGACTTTAGTTTTTGAGTTATCTAGTAATTATGTGCAAACATGCCTCCCTCCTTACTTCTGTGTACAGGGTAAGTTAATGAGAAGAGAGATTTGCTCCACTACAATGTTCAAAATTTTTGGTCTTACAGTTGGAGTTCTCTGGGGGACGTGTGGCAATGTGTCCTGGCTGGGCCTAAGTTGTGACTCAGATCCTGATTGTGTCTGATGCAGTCAGACCTGTGATTCCCCAAGTACCTCTCAACTGCAGGGGCAGATCTACAGAGCAAGGAAGGGGTCTATTGGGAGGACAATTTCTACGTGAGTGCTTAGAGAAATGCAGAAACAGAAGGAAGACAAACTCAATATTGGTTTCTTAGTCCAGTCCCATTGGGTTGTAGTTCAGGGAAAGAATAAGCTGTATATACAAGCTTTAAGATACACAAACCACAGGCAATTTAGGTTAATCTCAAACACTGTTAGCCTAGTTCCTCACAAACTGCTATGGGGAACGGTGGCTTGGCCCTATTTCCAAATGGAATGCACTTGACTTTGCTCTGGTACAACGAAGACTAAAGAAGCTTTGGGTCTTCCAGCATCTTGGGGATCCATGGCTTTGGGGATCCTAGAGATGGACTTGGGTAACAGCCTCCTCACAAAAGTAGTGAGGAGACACTTCCTTTAAGAGACTTTCAGGTACCCAACAAAGAGGCGAGAAGGAGGGGTCATGGGAGAATAATTTGTGAGTTTGTGAGAGATCTTTCAGAAATAATCCTAATGATGACCAGGGGAGGTGAGTCTGTTGAGGTTTTACAATTGTACAGGTGGGGGCTACAAGAATGTGTAGTACAGATATGAGCATTTATATGAACTCATTATTGTTCAGATACAAGAAAAGCCTGAAGAAATTCAGGTTACCATTTGGAAGCTTCAGTTCTTTCTGGATGAGAAAAATTTGCTTGTCACTAGATACTCTGAAGGGTAACCCAAATGACTATGTAGCAAGAATGGTGTGGAAGGAATTCTGGTATGGGATGACATCATTTACAACTGGGAAATTCTACTATTCTAAAGCTCATCTAGCAACCCTTTAAAATTTTAAAAATAATGCTTTAATAACCCTTTAAAAATAAAATTATTTAAAAAAATAAAAATTAAAAAAAATTTTTTTCACTTACAATGTGTGGGATAGTAGGCAGTAAGGGATAGATGCCAAAAGAAAGATGAATAAGGTAGGTTATCTGCCGTCATGATATTCAGTGTCTAGAATAGTAGACCACACAATCATCTGGAGAGATGCCCTGTTGAAGGATGCATGTTCCATATCTTTGGTGTATTAAAAGGCCAAACAAGCATCACAGGGTAGAAATTACAAGCAAGCAAAACATAGTTCAATATAACAACTTCTTTCTAACAGTGAAAGTCCATACCAATGAGCATGCACATCGTTATAAGAAAGTATCTAAGAAGAGGGATTAGCCCCATATATTTCTCACTTTACTGAAGAGATGTGTTCTCTAAAAATTGCTAGGAGAGCAGATTTCTGTACAACTTTCCTACATTTTATTATAAAATTAGATGTGTTCTTTTAATCAATGTTTTGGCCTTAAGTCATAATAAAATCATATTTAAGAATTCAACAACACATTAGAAACATTTGAAGTGATGAATTATAGCTTTTCAGGTAAATATAAATAGTAATACATAACCCAAAAAGTAAAAGTATGCAAATTACACAGGCATATTTTTTAATTGGCAATGAGAGTTTGAAGATCTAATTATAACCTTGACCACCATCAGTTTAGCAAGATAGCATCATGGATCTAAAGGGCCCTTAGTTTTAACCCAATCTCTTCCCTACCACCCTTCGCAGGATGACTGACCAGTCTCTTTCTACGCTCCCATGAGATGTTCCAGAAGGGATAAGGAGGGCTTGGAGGTGAAGGCATGTAAGAGTGCAGCAATGGTAACCCAACACTTGGAAGTAAATTCAAATGTCCAAGATGAGGAAACAAACCAACAAACACAAAAATCCTGCAAAAATGAGTCTTCAGAGAATGTACTGAATCAGCTGCTGTTTATAACAGAATGTTTAAAAACATTGAAATAAATGTATGCCATGCTATAATTAATAGAGAAGACATACTCTCGCCTCCTAAAGACCTTATAATCTATAATCAGAAGCAGTACTCAGGAAACAATGGTCTCTAATTGTTCAAGCCCAGAAGAGGAAGGTGGGTTCTGGGAGAAGTAACTGTTAAGAATTTTTTTTTTTAATTTTAATTTCCAGTTAGTTAACATACCGTGTAGTATTAGTTTCAGGTGTGCAATATAGTGATTCAACAGTTCCATACCATGCCCAGTGCTCTTCATGCAAACGTAGTCCTTAATCCCCAACACCTATTTACCCCAACCCCCCACCCACTTCTCCCCTGTAACCCTCAGTTTGTTCTCTATAGTTAATACCAAGAGTCTGTTTCTTGGTTTGTCTGTCTGTCTCTCCCTTTTTTCCCCCGTTGCCCATTTGTTTTGTTTCTTAAGTTCCACATATGAGTGAGATTGATACTTGTCTTTTTCTGACTGACTTATTTCGCTTGCATAACACTCTCTAGTTCTATCCATATCGTTGCAATGGCAAGATTTCATTCTTTCTTATGGCTGGGAAATACTCCATTCCATTCCATTCCATACACACACACACCCCACATCTTCTTTATCCATTCGTCAGTCAATGGGCAATCAGGCTATCACCATGACCTGGCTATTCTAGATAATATTGCTATAAACATCGGGGCGCTTGTATTTCTTTGAATTAGCATTTTCATATTCTTTGGATGAAGTGCAATTGCTAGGTCAGAAGGCAGTTCTATTTTTAACTTTCTGAGAGGTCTCCATACTGTTTTCCAGCGTGGCTGCACTGGTTAGCCTTCCCACCAACAGTGCGAGAGGTTTTCCTTTTCTCCACATCCTCGCCAAAACCTCTTGTTTCTTGTGTTTTTTATTTCAACCACTCTGACTGGTGTGAGGTGATCGCTAACTGTAGTTTTGATTTGTATTTCCCTGATGATCAGTGATGTTGAGTGTCTTTTCATGTGTCTGTTGGCCATCTACATGTCTTCTTTGGAAAAATGTATGTTTGTGTCTTCTGATCCTTTTTTTTTTAAAGATTTGAGGGAGAGAGATCTCTCTCTTCTCACAAGTGGGAAGGGTAGGGAGAGGGAGAAAGAATCTCAAGCAGACTCCACGCTGAGTGTGGTGCCTAATTTGGTGTTCAATCTCATGACCCTAAGATCACAATCTGAGCAAAAACCAGGCGTCGGATGCTTAGCTGACTGCACCATCAAGGGTCCCTCTTTTGCCCATTTTTTGATTGAATTATTCAGTTTGGGGGTATTGAGTTTTCTAAGTTCTTTATATATTTTGGACGCTAACCATTTATCAGACATGTCATTTGCAAATATCTTCCCCATTCCATAGATTGCCTTCAGTTTTGTTGATTGTTTCCTTTACTATTCCTAAGTTTTCATTTTGATTAAATCCCAATTGTTTTTTTTTCCTTTGCCTCAGGAGACATGTCTAGAAAGAAGTTGCTATGGCCCATGTTAAAGAAGTTACTGTCTGTGTTCTCTTCTAGGATTTTTATGGTTTCCTGTCTCACGTTTAGGTCTTTTTGAATTTAATTCTACTTTGAATTTATTTTTGCGCAGGGTGTAAGAAAGTGGTCCAGTTTCATTCTTTTGCCTGTTGTCATCCAGTTTTCCCAGCACCATTTGTTGAAGAGCAGGCTCCCCAGCAAGCAGAGAGCCCGGTGTGGGGCTTGATCCCAGGACCCTGAGATCATGACCTGAGCCGAAGGCAGAGACTTTAACCCACTGAGCCACCCAGGTGCCCCTTATCTAAAACTTTTATCAAAGAACTCTTGAGATCTCAACATTCTGAAGACCAACACCCTGCTATTCTACTACAAAGCTGTCACAAACTCCCAGATCACATCAAACAAAACATCATGGGGGAAGAAAAAAACAGCACAGTAGTTTGATCCATAATCTTCAGAATGGTTTGATTTTCATAAAACTCATAAGAAATGTGTGGACAGCATGGGGATGAGTATCTTCTGTATGAAACATCCCGAGGCATTTTGAACATCCTGTCCTTTATTCCCTATGGACACCAAGAATGCTTCTATGCAGAGATGGCCTTATGCCTCCTGAATTCCAGACAGGGGTTAGAAACATTTCCAGAAGACAAGAGTAGTACTTGGGGACTCAAGTACATTGTCCAAGGCAACCATGAGTGTCCTTCCTAAAGGGTATGTTCAAAGTATTGACAAGGTTGGGAGCCCGGTAACAACCAGCAGCTATGCCAGTCAAAGTGCAGCAGAGTGTGGGACACCAGCTTTACACCTTCACAATTTTCTCCTGACCTATCCTTTGGTAACCTGGCAGTTCTTCCAGGACAAAGCCTCTGACAGCTTTATCTTCACCTCGCTGGCTCTGCTCAGTGCTAGTCCTGGCAAGAGCTGGAAATCAAAAATATTAGTGGACTCTGCTTGCAACCAATTAATTCCTGTAGCTCTTCCCTAATTATAGTGGGTGAGATGCTCGCCAGCTGTGATAACAAATTGGTTCTGTCTAGTTGACAAAACCTTATCAGGAAATTAAAATAAAATGATCTGGCTTACAATACATGAAGCACAATTAATTCTTGTATGCATATATGGTTTTCTGATGTAAGCAAGAAAATGATCATCCCTGTAGGTCATGTCTACTCATCCTTCAGTTGCCAAGAGACTTTTTTTGCATCCCTTATGCCATATGGCATCATATCTAGCTGCAGCCTCGTGGGAATGGAGGAGGATGCCTGCCAAGAGTGTCTCATCCCTTGTTAAAGGTGTCCCATTTTCTCGTGATTTCTTCACTCAACAATAGCCCATGCTCGTTTCCTTAAGAAGTAAAAGCCACCGCATCTGAAGGCTTTTGTGCTGCTTTCCACCCTATCTGAATTATCAAGGGATGAGCATGAGCCAAATGTAAATCAGAGTTTTCCATCAAAACTGGCAACTTTTACAATTGAAGGATTCTTATATGGGATCTCAAGTATATTACTGTGATTATAGAAGGTCCCACGTGTCTGGAAATGTTCTTTTTGCACATACCCGCAGCAAGTCTAAAGTTCCTGAAATTTATTGCTAGTGATATATATATATATATATATATATATATATATATACTGAAGCTGAAGCATATGGTCCCACACAACTGTGATATTTACGATAATGAATCACAGATGTTTAAAAGGATGTAATCTGAAAACACTTAAATGCTAAGATGCCGAAATCTTACTGCAAACATTGCAAAGTGAGGACCTTTGAATTATGTTGATTTTCAGATATGATCACTAGGAATAGGACTTTACATAGCCTGGGAAAATAGCAGGCAGGAAGAAATGACTCCCCTTCCCCCGTGGAGAAACACAGTGTTCAGAGTAACCAAGGAACTCCAAGGGTGCAGTGTTGATAACTAAATTGCAGTCCCCACGAGAATTAAGGGTGAGTATGCACAGGCGATATTTTTTCACTGCGTAACCATCTTAAAACTCATCTTGTATTAATCAATTAATTAATTGATTAATTAAAAACTTAAAAATTTCACTGGAGTGAAATGGAAAACGCATCTACTTACCATTCCATCCACCCCTCACTTGTCCCGTTAACCACCACTCGACCGGATACATAGTCTATCAGGTTTAGAACTATATCCACTCACATCCAATAAATAGTCTTGCTCTTATGTCTATCACATGCATTTTCGTAAATTCACATAGATCTACTTCATTCTTCTCCGTGACCGCGTGGTCCCACTTAGTCCGGATGTGTTAGCATCGACGTAGTCCTTTACTGCTGGACGCTCAGATTTTTGGTTTCAGAATTACTAACTGTGTAGTAGTCAACACTTTACACCTGACTTTTTGTGAATATGTGCAAGTATTTTTCTGCAGTTGAAGGTCCTCTTGGAAACTGCTGATTCAAAAGAAACGCCCGTTTAAAATTTAGTTAGACACTGACAAATTGTCGACCAGAAAGGTTTTATTGATTTGGACTCTAATCCAAAGTGTATTAGAGTTCTCCTTCCTCACGCTAAGAGTGGAAAATACAGTTTTTGTATTTTTTTGCCAGTTGGAGAGCTGGAAGAAAGGTACGTGGTTAATTCGTGTATTAATGATGAAAAGTGAGGTTCGTAGGTGTGGTCTCAGAGCATTGGCCTTTTTGTTCCTTTTCTGTGAATTTCAGCGTCTGTCCGAGTATCCAGGAATTCAAATTGGCAAGTTGTCCTCAAATTACCCCTTGCTTTTTTCCTCCCTCGACTCTGAGCTTCTGGAAGGAGGGAACTGGGTCTTGTGTAACGTTCCCTGTCGCTTGGCCGGCACCAGGCATCCGTGTTTTGTTGAGTGAGGACCCGCTTGCGTGGAAGGAGCTGTTGTTCCTCCGGCACCACGCGACTGCTTGCCAGAGTCCCGCTGTCAAAGGGGAAACTCAGCTCAACACCTCCCGCCGCCCCCAGGCCCAGACTCCCTTCCGCCTTCCCTCTCAGGCTGCCCCTCTCCCTTACCAGAATGAAGCCTCACTTTTGCAGGGACTGCGTCAGCACAGTAACCCATGGACCTCTAGCACTCACACAGAGCCTGACAAATGGTGGGCACTTAGTAAATGTTTTACAGCTGGACCAGTCTTTGTCTTACGACGTCAACCTGTTTCTATACCACAGACCACACTGTCACCCAACTTTGGAAGGTGAACTGGAGTTCTTGATGTCCTTTCTGCTTTTCTCTTCATGCCCTGGGCTGATGGACAGTGAGTAGTAAGTCACAGGGGTCTTACCGAGATTTTAATCCCACCTTCGTGCACCAGGGACTGGGATGTATAAAGAGCTTGTGAACGCTGAAAAACAAAAAGCTTGTGGGTCCGCTTAAGACCAAATACCCCTATAAGCCAGCAGTCAGGAGTGTACAGCCCGCAGATCAAACCTGGCCCACAACCTGCTTTTGCAAACAAAGTTGTACTGGAAGACAGACCCACACCTTGCTTACATGTTGGCTGTGGCTGGTTTTCTTCTAAGACTGCAGGACTGAACATTGCAGAAGAGACTGTCCAGCTCACAGAGCCTTGAATATTTATTATGTGGACCTTTGCAGGAAAAGTTACCTCGTCTATGCTGTCGGCCAAAGTCACATCCCACCCCTGCCCCCCATTTTTTAAGATATCTGCGCTCAACCACCTGAGTGCTCAGGCAGCTAAACTCATTCACAATGTATTTCGCACTCCGTTTCATGATTAGCCGCAAAGACAATCAGCAGAATGGGGAAAATGACTCACATACACCTACCTAAATGTTATCTCAGTGCCTGAGTACTGGCTTTAATTTTCCCAGATAAAATCTGCTGGGAGATGTTTTCCATTCAAAATAGATCCTCAAGAGGTTTAACTTTTTAAATACACTTCTAAAATCCATTATTACAGTCATTAAATATATGGACAAGCACTCATAGAGAAGATGAGTACATCCAGAAGGGCAAAAAGGAGTTGTGTATATCTATATTTTTTTTATGTCTCTAAAGCAATAATTTAATTTACAGCCAAGAAATTAGCCGAGAATCATGCTTTTGATCAAATCTACACATAAAACTGTTTGTCTTCAAGGTCTGTTTCCCACACTGAAAATAATCTGTCATCTTTAAAGGTGATTTGTCATTATTTTTTGTTTCTTTTCTTGTAGAGAGTCTGTCATTATTTTTCCCCCAAATGACTAAGATGTCTGATTTTCTGTACTATGTAAGTGAAGCCATTTGAAAACTTAGCTTCCTGGAAAACAAAAAAGGAATTATCTAGCCCAAAGGTGGTATGGAAACAGCTATTTTATTTTATCTCATTTTTCTGACAAAGACCCAGCTCATTAGCAAGAAGCTAAGGACCATTTCTTTGAGTAAAAGGGCAAATAGGAAGAAAGACAGAAACCCAACCCTCAAACTGGTTTAACATCTCCATAAGGTCAGATGCTATGTTGGAACAGAACAAGGATGGTCCCCGTGTGTCGTATGTACCTAAAAATCCACTGAACTCGATAAAGTGCCGCATTTAAGTTAGAGCACAAATTTCTTCGGTAAGTTTATAAGTTTGCTTTGGAAGGTTTCCTGCGTTCTTACTTAGGGCGTTTTAAGCCTGGGGGTCATGGATCTGAATTCCTTCAGCATCAGAGTCCTGAGGAAGAAGGACTGAGTTCTGGACTTGGATGCGTATGAAAATGAAACCTGGTGATACCACCGCGGTTAGCCTGGGTGGGAAAGAAAGAAAGAAAAATCTCTCTCCAACTCTCAGACTAACAACTTTGAAACCAGTACTAATGCCTGGAATGATAAAGCGGTTGCTGTGCCCAACCCAGCCCTCTCTGAGGAAGGTGGGTCCAGCCAGGTGCAGGACTCCTGGAGCCTCTTGTCGAGTCTGGGTGTGGGAATTCCGGAGGATAAACCACAGTGGTTCCCAAGAGCTCTGCATAATGAAAGGTGAACTGGAAGAATAATTTAGGCAAGAGGGCGTCAGGAGCAGAGCTGGGGTGGACGGGAGAGAAGAAAGGGGAAAGCCAGAGGGATGGCAGAAGATCATGGATGTATTATATCCTTGGAGCCTTAAATCCTCAGTAAACGCTGCCTTGCTCATAAGTGTGTGTGAGTGTATGTGTGTGTGTTTGTTAGCATGTGGGTTTTGTGTATGTGTGTGTGTGCAATCTGGTGTGGGGGTCTCACTGTCTATGTAAAAAAAAAAAAAAAAAAAAAAAAAAAAAAAGCTTTAAGGCATGAGACCCAGAGGCAAGACAGATCATGAGGACATGAAGCCCTAGGAATTGATATAAATTAGGGAAAAGGCTTTGGATCACAACAACTGATGGGCTATGAAGTCGGGAGCTCAAGTTCAGTTGAACTAACCCTCTAGGCTTAGAGGGTGCCTGTAAAGATCTGATTTACATTTAATATTTATTCAGCTCTTTCCATGAGGCAAGCAGTGTGTTGAAACATTCCAAAACTTGTCTCAATATCTTAGTAATTTTTCACAACTCTAGGAGATACTGGTATTATTTCCCCATTTTACAGATGAAGAAACTGAGCTTATAGAGAAGCTTTATCCTGTGAAGCTATACCTGTGTCACGAGTATGGAAGAATTCGGTCTTCAGGTAAGTCTGCCTGACTTCCAAGCTCATGCCCCTCACTGTTTTGCTCTGCTGTCTCTCACCTGCTCAGCAAACTGAGTGTCAAGATTCGTGCTGGGTTCCATATGCATAAAACAGATGAAAGGTCAGCCCCTGTTCTTACTGATAGTCAGTCTGGTCAGCGAGTCAGCCATTTGCAGTAAGGAGGCATGTTGCATAATGGGGAACACAGTAGAAGTGTGGACTGAGTTCTCTGGGAAGAAAAGAATAACGAGCAGTCTGGTTTGAGCCTGAGCCAGGGAAGGCTTCACAGAAGAAATGGCATTTGAGCTGTGCTTCAAAGGACATAGAGAACCAAACATCTATTTCCCACAACTGACTACAAGTAAGTTTACTACTGGTGCCAGACGTCAAAAATGGATGCTGACAGATTCTGCCAAAGGATGTTTCTAGTCTCAGCTTCAGAAATAATCTCTAATTCCATAAAAAGAAAAAGTAACTCTGATTCAGTAGGAGTCTGGGTAGCTATCACGAGAGCCTTCAGCCACCCTGTTGGTAGCAGATCTGTCCATGAGATGATGTTTTTGAAAATATCCTAAGCAACTACAAAGCACAAGACAAATTTCCAAAGTAGGATGGAGGAAAGAAAAGAGGCAGGGAAATGAAATGTATGTGAGATGGGGCAGGGCTCCTCTGGATTAAATTTTCGAGAGAAGATAATAAATTAGGAGAAAATGCGAGAACAAAGATGGCTCTATGGTTTATACTTCTGAATAAAAACAAGCAAAGAAGCCAATAAACCCCAGATTTTCATTGATGAGGGTTAGTTATGTATCTCTGTAGTTCAGGTTTTCTCTCACAGTTCATTCAAGTGGGAAGGGTTTTTATTGATGCTGAAATAGCATTAATCTCTCTGATCTTCAGTGTGTTTGCTGGGAAAATAATAGGATTGGCATAGATTCTCAGGGATTCTGTGGCCCCAGGACCAGCAGCATGTGCATCAGCTAGGAGCTTGTTGGATATGCAGACTCCTAGGACCCACCTGAGACCAACTAAATGAGGGACTCTGGGGGTGGAGCCCCACAATCAGTGTTTGAACCAGCAGATCTGGTTCACGTTCAAGAGTGACAGCTCCCAGCATAAAGAATCTTCTAAACAATTAGACAGCTACATGAATCAATAATTCAATAAAAAAAAACATTATCCAGTATTAAATAAGCACTGTTTGATACTACTTTTTTAAAAGTTTATCTATTAAATACAGAGAGCAATGGAGCCAGAGTGTAGAGATAAACCCTCCCAGCTATATGAGATTTTGCACACAATCTCCAATAGTCAACTTCCTGGTCTGTAAAATGGGAATAGTGATGCCTATTGCTAGAAATGGCTTGAGGGAAAAAGAGAGAGAGAGAGAACGTAAAGCATCTGTAGTATAGGAAGATACCTAAAATAGTTGAATGTGTAATTCCATCTAAATAATGGACTCAACCACTGTTCTCTTTTAATAAACATCATAACCTAAGCAAATGTAATAGAACTCTTATTGATCTACCCCGCTTAATTGAGAGGGTTGTTTTTCTGGAACACTGTTTCCCAAAGGAGATATGTCTCTCTCAGAAATGCAACATGATGGATGCTAACATCAAAAGGGCCAGTTAAATGTCATTTAGTCACTCATCCTCTTGAATGAGGTAGGCTTTAAGCATCAATCTATGAAACTGAAAGGAAGGAGCGAGGAAGACCTCATCTTAGTCTGGACCACCATGGTCTTCTGCCTGGGCTACTCCAATACATTGCACACTGGTAACTCCAGTTTCCTTCACCATCCATATTAACCCCAAATGGCCTCAATACAGCAAAGAAACATCCAGTTTTCTGTGTTTGTAACCCCCTCTACTCAAAACCATCTCATCTTGAGTCAAAACCAAGTTCTTACGCTAACCACAATAGTGGTTCGTATTAGACATCTAGTCTAGTTCGTATTAGACATCGTGTCTTACTCTTGCTTTATTCTTGTCTGCTCTAGCTTCACTGACCTCCTGGCTCTTTCTTAAACTCCCAGGCATGCTCCTGACTCAAGACATTTGCATTTGCTGTACTCTTTGCCACAAGGGTCTTCTCCTATATACCCAAAGCTGTCTCCCTCATTTCCTAACTTTCTCCTGGTATCTACTCAAGTGTCATCTTTGTTAGATGGTGTTCCCACCTAACATTTCAGCATTTCCCCACCCTGATATTTCTCCAATTGTTTTGACTTTGGCACATGTCATCATCAAAAGGTATCCCGGTATAATATCATTACTTATTGTTTTTTTCTTTTTCAAGAATGCAAGTGCAGAGTAGCCCGGGATCCTGGAAAAGTGTCTGGCACATGATAAATCAATACATGTTGTGAACTGACCAATGAATCAATCAATGAATTAGTTTTCTTCATTTCTATTCCTCTACTCACTTACTGTCATCTACCAACCAATTAATGATGAAGGAAATTAGCAAGGTCAGTAGATACTCAACTGGTTAATTGAAGGACAACTACCACGTTTTTTAGTTGTTGTTTGGCCAGGTATAAATACAGAAAAGAAAAGAAAGGAAGAAAATGTTGAATGCATAATAATTCAAAGGCATCTCCTCATAAGTTTTTTTTTTTTTTTAACCCCTGAAGGAAAGGTTCTCAAGGAAATAATGGAATTTAGAGTGAGAACTTGGGAACCAGAGCTCAGAACTTCACAGATTATAAAATCCAGGGAAAGTTAATCTGCATTCTGAACTGTGGTTTCTTCTCCTGTGAAATAGATTACATATTGATGCACACATCTCATGGGACTAGAGGGAAGACTAAGTGAGAGGATTGCAGATCTCTTTCCATGGTGTCCAGTAGAGAATAAGAGGTCAGGAACCATGGCTACAGATATCACTGGAATATGAGTCACTTGAACCTATGTTTTTCAGAGAACATGGAATAGGTGCAATATTTTAATGGCAAGTCAATTCAAGTGAATTTCAGGGACCAGAGTTATTCTACTCTATTTCAGCCAATTAACGCATTGTGATGAAACCAGCTACTGAAGAAAAAATTGCCACCATTTTGAAAAGATTCGATCCCAACTCCCCTTAAACTCTGTTTGAGTTATGGTTCACTTCATTTATTTTCTTGTTTACATAGGCTCAGCAGCAAACCAGTGATTACAAAAATGAATAATCCTCATTCAGATCTGGGCTGTCAACAGAGACTGAGCAAATGACACCATAGAGAATGATGTTATTAAAGGGGCACTGAGCAGTCAAACACTGGGCCAGCCTTCCCCAGTCCACCCCATCTCTGTCAGGCTTAGCCTTTGATGGGACCCAGAGAGGAAGGTTTCAGCATTTTCCACAAAGGAACTGCCGTGAGGAAAGTAAGTTGTGTCAGTCAAAACCATTTATGAGACGGGGTCTAAATTTTGTTTCATAATGCACTTGGGAGAAAGTCTCAGATCATGTTATTTCTCTCTCCATGTTAATGAAAGATTATATTATCTCTTGGGTCTAGAAACATACACCCAACTTGGCAATAAACTCCTTCATGGTAATTAACCATTGTGTGAGGACTCTGTGTGTGTATGTGTGTGTGTGCATGTGTGTACATGCTAAAGATGTGATTGTGATTTGAAAGTACTCTACTTGAGTAACCAAAGATGAAAATTATCATAAGATTTTGAATTAAAGGATATCTCAGGTCAGCACTGTGCACCTAAAACACCAGCCATCTTAAGCTACTGACATCAAGGCAGTGTTGGCCCTGGACGGACCACATTTCAAAATGATTTTAAATTATACCATAAATTGAAAATTAAGGACTTCTGACTCATTAAAAATAAACAAAAAACAAAACACCAATGCTAGGACCAGGATATTCTGAATAACAGAAGAGAGGTAGTATTTCCATCCAAATCTTTCAATGTCTACAATTCATTTAGAATCACTATTTTTTTTAATTTATTTATTTATTTTCAGCATAACAGTATTCATTGTTTTTTGTACCACACCCAGTGCTCCATGCAATCCGTGCCCTCTCTAATACCCACCACCTGGTTCCCCCAACCTCCCACCCCCCGACCGCTTCAAAACCCTCAGATTGTTTTTCAGAGTCCATAGTCTCTCATGGTTCACCTCCCCTTCCAATTTCCCTGAGCTCCCTTCTCCTCTCTAACTCCCCTTGTCCTCCATGCTATTTGTTATGCTCCACAAATAAGTGAAACCATATGATAATTGACTCTCTCTGCTTGACTTATTTCACTCAGCATCATCTCTTCCAGTCCCGTCCATGTTGCTACAAAAGTTGGGTATTCATCCTTTCTGAGGGAGGCATCATACTCCATAGTGTATATGGACCACATCTTCCTTATCCATTCGTCTGTTGAAGGGCATCTTGGTTCTTTCCACAGTTTGGCGACCGTGGCCATTGCTGCTATAAACATCGGGGTACAGATGGCCCTTCTTTTCACTACATCTGTATCTTTGGGGTAAATACCCAGTAGTGCAATGGCAGGGTCATAGGGAAGCTCTATTTTTAATTTCTTGAGGAATCTCCACACTGTTCTCCAAAGTGGCTGCACCAACTTGCATTCCCACCAACAGTGTAAGAGAGATCCCCTTTCTCCACATCCCCTCCAACACATGTTGTTTCCTGTCTTGCTAATTTTGGCCATTCTAACTGGTGTAAGGTGATATCTCAATGTGGTTTTAATTTGAATCTCCCTGAAGGCTAGTGATGATGAACATTTTTTCATGTGTCTGATAGCCATTTGTATGTCTTCATTGGAGAAGTGTCTGTTCATATCTTCTGCCCATTTTTTGATATGATTATCTGTTTTGTGTGTGTTGAGTTTGAGGAATTCTTTATAGATCCTGGATATCAACCTTTTGTCTGTACTGTCATTTGCAAATATCTTCTCCCATTCCGTGGGTTGCCTCTTTGTTTTCTTGACTGTTTCCTTTGCTGTGCAGAAGCTTTTGATTTTGATGAAGTCCCAAAAGTTTATTTTCGCTTTTGTTTCCTTTGCCTTTGGAGACATATCTTGAAAGAAGTTGCTGTGGCTGATAGCGAAGAGATTACTGCCTATGTTCTCCTCTAAGATTCTGATGGCATTTAGAATCACTATTAATGAGAGTGACCTTAAAACATTCTATAATTTTTGCCAGGCCTCTTAAATGCCCTTTTAGAATTATTTTAAAGAGATTGAACCTACCGCAAACATATTTTAAGAATGAAAAACAAAACAAAACAAGAAAAGCAAAGTACACAGAAGCCTAGCCCTCTTGTCTGAGACAGGGGACCAATGAGGGTGCTCCTGGTGGGGATGTGAGAGTGAGCTGTGATGAATGTACATTGCTTCTGAAACCCTCTGCACCATGAGACAAATCCTGAGCATCCGGAAGGAAAAGAAGGTGGACATGCCCACAACTGGAGATTCTCCTTAGTCTTTATCCCTTTGGAAGACAGTGTTCAGTACTCTCCCTGGAAACCGGACATCTGAAGGCCTGAGGCTATTGGTGCGAATGGCCTAGTCCAGTGTGGGAGGGACAGTGAGACCTGAGGGGTCTCCTGCCTGTGGCTAATGGACTTCACAATGGCACTTTAGGATGTGTGTGTACAGTAGAAGATAGGAACTGGAAAGAAATGAGATTTCAAAGAAGTTGAAAGAATGAAAGGGGGCCATGGTTTTTGGCTCTCCTAATTTAATCTTTAAGTGGAGACAGCACGACATTCATCCAAAATCCAACAGGAAAGTGGGTCTTCCTGAAGTAATGGAAGCTTTCCTCCACCCTCTGGGTTTTCCCAGGGCACATAGATAATTGGCTAGAAACCATTCCCCTGCCTCCCTTGGAGCCAAGCATGGTTATGACTCAGCTCTGGTCAATGGAGAATGGAGAGAAGTGAGAGGAAGACTTGCAGTAAATGTCTTCCAAAAAACCAACCAAATAAACAAAAAGCTTCCTCTCCTTTTCCTCCTTGTCCCCTTCTAGGAGGCTGGCTATGGTGTAGGACATGGTGTAGGATATGGTGTAGCACCCTAGAGGAAGTCAGAACAGGTGTGCTTAGTGACCTATCCGTCCTACTTGGGGTTGCAGAGCTACTGTATCCTGCTGAAGGTAGCATGAGAGAAGGCCATCTGTAGCCCTGATCTTTTCCAAACATGGGTCCTGAATTACATTGTTGAGTCATCTGCCTGTCTTGACTGGTTTATGAGGAAGAAGTACATTTCTATTTTGTCTAAGCCTCTGCTTCTGAAGCATCTTTACTGCAGCTCCTAGCCAATCCCCTAACTAATCTGGAGGCCCAGGTCTGAGCTGACACTACGTGTTGTTATTTCAGAGTTCTTCCCAACACACATCCTTTTGAGCCTAAAGAGCCTTTCCTAGCCTCCCCTCTGCCTCTCTTTTTCCTTCCCCATTTATGGCCCTGCCATCTACAAGAGTGGCTGCAGGAGGACACCAGCATCCACCAGGACAGGAATGGGGGCCAGCTCATCTGTGAGCATGCTGTCTTGCTGGACTCAGTAGTCTATGGTAACATTCCTTAACCCATGCACATTTCCTCACCAAGCCCTGCATTTCCCCCTCATTCACACAGACTGTGTTTCCAGACAACATTTATTGTCTACTTGAATGGGGCTCATTCAGTTGTCTTGAGTCTCCCATCCCTTCCCTTATTAGTAAGATAGAGAAGTATAGTAGTTACATGAAGCAAATCTACTCGGAATTTCCCCCAAAACAAATCAAATGAGAATATAAAAAAAGTAGCAGAGAGATATCATCAATATGTAAGTTCCTGTTTATACAGAATTATTGAGGAGATGGAGTATGCCAGTTAAGCACTGTTCACAGATCTTTAACTACCTCCATCAAACATTCAGAGGCTCCTTTGAATGGAATAGTAGAGATTGCCCAGGGGGCCTAGTAATCCCCTCTGTGCTCTAATGCGATGTCGGAGCAGGAGGTAGAGCTTGGTTTTGGTTCCTCCACAGTGTCTTTCTCTGGTTTCTTCTTGTAATATCCTGGGACATGACATGCAGTGATCAATACGAGAGGCCAATGTGATAAAGTCTGAGAGGCTTGCAACTGGGTTACACTCGCTTGCATAATAAAGAAGGTACTTTCTCTGTGTTCTCTTTTCCATGTTCAGTGTCTGCCATCAATGACAAGGTGCGACTATCCTGATTTTTTTTTTAAGATTATTTATTTATTTATTTGACAGAGAGAGAGAGACAGCAAAAGAGGGGACACAAACAGGGGGAATGGGAGAGGGAGAAGCAGGCTTCCCACCCAGCAGGGAGCCCGATGTGGGGCTCGATCCCAGGACCCCAGGATCATGCCCTCAGCTGAAGGCAGATGCTTAACGACTGAACCACTCAGGCGCCCGACTATCCTGACTTTTACATGTACTATTTTCCCTACATAGCATTGTCCATTTTGTCCCTGTTTGTGAATATAGCTTTTTGGGATGTTTTTAAAAACACACACTCGATGCAAAGACTCTGGACTCAGAAACAAGCAGAGTTTTAGAGGGGAGGGGGTGGGGGGATGGGTGAGCCTGGTGGTGGGTATTAAGGAGGGCATGGGTTGCCTGGAGCACTGGGTATGGTGCGTGAACAATGAATCTTGGAAGACTGCATTAAAAACTAATGATGTATTTTATGGTGACTAACATAACACAAGAAAAAATTAAAAAAAATAAACGAATCAATAAATAATGAAAAAAAAAGTACACTTAAGAGTTTAAAGAGATAAATTCTCAGTCTGGCACTACCTGGAGTCACAAGAGTACTACAGGATTCTGAGGACATCGTTGGAGGTCACGATCCAAGGCCCTTGACCTTTGCCTAACTAACAGCCCCTCTCAACTCCCAAGGGCACTTCTCAGGTCCAGGCACATTTGCATGGACCTCGGACCTGGGTTTATCAAGATTGTCCTATGGGACAAAACACTTGCAGATGCATTTTAAATAAGATAACAAATATTTATATTAGACATTCCTGGATTGAGGAAAGGCTTTGAATGTGGAATCCTGTTCCAGTGCCGCCATATATGAGCCAAGTACTCTTGAGCAGAGCATCAGTGTTTTTATCTATCAGATGGGGATTTTATACCCAACTCTCTAGGCTGTTGTAAGAACGTCATGAAGCTATACACACAGTATATGCTCAACTAAGATATGCTGAGTAAATGGATAAACCCAAGTAGAAGTTCTACATGTTCTGGTCTTCTCACCCTTGCTTCTTTATAGTGCCTTCAAAATGCCAGGCACCCCCAGTCCCAAGGCTGTGGACATCTCATATCTCTCTGTCGACAGGGCTTTTCCTCCAGAGCCCTACATGACATGTTCCCTTTCTTCCTCAAGTCCTGTTTGAATGCCCCCTTCTCAGTAAGGTCTTATCCAGCGATCACTTAATTTACGACCACATCCCTTCCTCTAATCCCAGTTCCCGGGTCTCTTTCAGTCTTCATCACACCCATCAAATCAGATATCCAATACATTTTACTTATTTCGTGGGTGTTTCCCCCAACTGTAATGAAAACATCACAAAGGCAGGTATTTTCATCTGTTTAGGTCACCGGATTCATTTCCTAGGGCTGCCACAACAAACTACCACAAACTTTGTGGTTAAACCACAGAAATATATTCTTTCACATTCTGGAGGCTTCAGAATCACGGAACACGGGCAGAGTCACACTTCCCTCAAAGGCTCGAGGAGAGATTCCATTCCTTGCCTGTTCCAGCATCTAGTGGCTCCAGATTTGTCTTGGCTCGGGGCCACATTGTTCTGATCTCTGCCTCGGTCTTCACATGGGCTTCTCCTCCTTCTCTTAGTGTTGCTTCTTTGTGTGTCTCTTACTGGGACACATGACACACATACACAATCCAGGACCCTCTCATCTCGAGATCCTGAATTCAATTACAAGTGAAAAGGCCCCTTGTCCAAGTGAGGTCAGAGTCACAGGGCCTGAAGGTTAGGATGTGGACATATGTTTTGGGGGTTCACCATGCAACCAACGATAGACACTGTTGTATCTTCAGTGCCTATGAAAGAGGCACATTGAGGTGCACAGTTTATTTGCTGAATACTTGTTGGGACGTGGTTGGAACTTAAGCTACGTTTCCTTTCTTCACCTGAAGAAGTACAGCTTCGGGTGTGCCTAGAGTGCACGACACTCCTGAGCGGAATTCACTGAGATGGCAAAGGTGGGATATTCTGCCACTGAGGAGGCCCTCCTGTCATTGCCCTTTCCCTAGTCAAAAGCGATCTCCACTGTGGCTGGCGGGACCTCCCCCAACCCCGACTAGACGGGATTTAGATTCATTACGATGCACGAAGTACCTCAAGTGTTCGCTGGTCAGAGCCAATCATCCATAGGCATAAATGAATACACAGAACCCCTTCTGACAGGAGAAGCAAACTGTGAGATTCATTTCTAAGAACAGCACATGCATTAACATGGTTGCCCGATAATTCCTCAGACCCGTTCTGATTTGCATAAATACCTCCCAGTCCATTTCTATTTTTCTGACATTAAAATGAAAGTGGCAGTTCCATGTCTGAGGCCCTGGCCATGGTCTGGCAGCTGCCCATTCATGTGAGCAATGACAGCTTCAATGCTGGACCGCCGGAGTCGGGAGAGACGAAAAAGTATCCATTGTCAGTGTTGGTCACTCTTTGCTTGAACATAATGCATAGCCCTCACTTGCATGGATAATAAACTCATTGAAATGGCTTATAGGAATTCAAAACAAGGCAAGGCTACTTGTGCTAAGAGATCCAAATAGAGAGCTATAAATGCATTCTCAAGAATTTATTACTTTTTTTTAATCATTGCAAGACTGGTATAAAAATATAATTTCCTGAGTAGTTCACAGGGACAAATATGAGTTCTTTGCCTCCTCTGTGGCAGTTCTATACTGAGGAGGCACTACAGGGGGATTTAAGAATGAATATAAAGTCATCTTTTCCCTCAAGGGACTTAGAGTCTATCTAGAGGATTATGACAATGTAACCAGATTAAAGTAGAAAGTTATAGCAGCAAGAATTCACCAAGGAGGTTATCTGGATTTTGAAGAAAGAGGTGGTACACCTGGTTGGTAGTAAAATCCACGGGGTTTTGGAATGGGAAGCTGGAAATGAAAAGAACTGAGGAAACAGGATTAAAAAAAATGGGTGCAGAATGAGAAAGACATAGCTCAAGTCATGTTTTGTTCTTAAGACATAAATGGGGGGGGGGGTTGCTGGGTGGCTCAGTTGGTTGAGTGACTGCCTTTGACTCAGGTCGTGATCCTGAAGTCTTGGGATTGAGTCCCGCACTGGCTCCCAGCTCCATGGGGAGTCTGCCTCTCTCCCTGACTTTCTCCCCTCTAATGCTCTCTTTCACAAAAATATAAATAAAAGTCTTAAAAAAAAAAAAACATAAATGGTGGGGCATGAATTTTCCTAGGGACAAGAGACACATACAGAAGTGAGGGATAAGAAAAGATGTAATTATGACAAACATTCGCTGAGCTCTTACTGTGTCATACATGCTTGGCAACATCCTCTATGGACCAGAGATTTCCAACAATACTATTGGCATTTGGGGCTGGACAATTCTTTGTTGTGGGCGGATGCCTTGTGCACAGTAGGATGTTTAAGAGCACCTCTGACCTTAACCCACCAGATGTCAGTAGCAATCCCCAGTTTTGAAAACCACAACTGTCCTTAGACATCGTCAAATGACTGATCACTTCCAGGTTAGAACCACTGATAAGTAGTTTCATCCCATCAGCTTTTTATGAGAGCCCTATGAGGCAGCATCACAAGTCTCGACTCACTGATGAGGAAGGAAATACACATAAAGACTGAAGTATGTGATGGAGGACACACCGCTGGAAAGAGAGTCTTGTCCTTTGGGATGTTTGATACAAATATCTATGTTTTTCAATACATTATTGGCCTTCATACTTGTAGAGCTTTTCTTCACAGCACAGAAGCATTAAAATTTTATGTAGCCAACTATATCAATTTTTCAGCTTATAGTTTTGATTTTTGGTATTATGCTTAAAGTCTGCCTAACCATTAGATTATAAAAAATTCACCTCTGATTGATTTCTTCTAGTTTTTGATGGTTTCCTTAAATCTTGGTACCATCAGGGATTTATATTTGATGGAAATATATATATATATATGTATATATATATATATTCTATATCTGTATATAATTTTTGTTCCTTCATAAAAAAAAAAAGAGAAGAGGGTAAGAAAATTTGGTATTATCTTAAACCCTATTATTGGATATAGCAATACAACATTTTTGGTAAACATCCTTCAAGTTGCCCTTGTGTAGTACATGCACTAAGAGTTGACCCATAGGAGTTTTGGGACTGATGAGGGAGAAGAGAATAAAAGCCAAATCCCAGGGCACCTGGGTGGCTCAGTGGATTAAGCTGCTGCCTTCGGCTCAGGTCATGATCTCAGGGTCCTGGGATCGAGTCCCGCATCGGGCTCTCTGCTCAGCAGGGTGCCTGCTTCCCTCTCTCTCTCTCTGCCTGCCTCTCTGTCTACTTGTGATCTCTCTCTGTCAAATAAATAAAATTTAAAAATCTTTAAAAAAAAAAAAAAGCCAAATCCCAATAACACTGGGGGGATATTTGCAATGAGTAAGTAGAAAGAGAAAAAGGATACAAAAAAAGTAGTTAGAAAGTATACAGTTTTAAAAAAGAAGAAAGTATATGGTTAAATAAGGAGGCAAGTCAAAAGAATATACTGGGAACCAAGAAAAGAGGTACTGAGATGTTTTCATGGTGGTTATAGTCTTTAAGTGCCAAATGCAGTAGTGAACTTACTACGGCTGGAAAGAATCTCCCCAAGAGATGTCTTTGGGAGAATGAAGAGTTCCAGTGTGCAAACAGAGTAAGATAAATAGTCATGGGAATAAGGAAAAATCTAGAGGCATGGAGTAGAGTCTTCTCATCTAAGGAAAGCACGGCATGTTTAACAAGTGCACAGACTTTGGGTGGTGCAGGTATCCTCAGCTGGCATCACCCTGATGAGAGCCACAGTCGATAGTTAGTCTCTTTCTACTCTCCACCTTTCAAACGAGCCTAAAAATTACAATGAATATTGCAGTGATATGAAAGAAATTTATTTTAAAACCCTCATAGACTAATGAGCAAGAACTGGATGTTTTTGGCAGGTGAGTTGGAGCTAAAATCCCAGTTCTTATACATATTACCTATGTTATTTGTGGATAAGCCTCTTGAGGCTCAGTATTTTCATCTGGAAAATGGGGATAAGAACAGGGCTCAGTCCTGTTTTGAGGGTTCAGGCCTGATTTGAGGATAAAATGAGATTATATAAGAGAAGAAACTGGGATGGGATTAAGGAGAAGTGAACAGAGCAAGTTGTGCAAGAGGAAAGCCTGCACTTGTCTTTATTTAAAATGTTGATATTTTGTTTACCCTGGATTTTTTAATCAATTTTTATCTTTATAAGATATTGTATTAAAATATTATTTATTCTTATACCGAGTGCTTTGCTACCCCTTCTTGAATTTTGTGCCCAAAGAGAGTACCTCATCTGCTTCACCTTAGTCGTGACCCCTAAAACCAACAATTACTGAATGATTATAATGGGTCAAGCACTGCATTAAGTCCTTTAAATGTATACATTTAACATTTAATCAGCAAATGTTTAGCATGTACCTACTTTAGAATAAGGTGTCATCATCACCACCATCATCATCATCACTATCAGCATCACCATCATCACCACCACTGTCACCATCATCAACACCATCACCACCATCACCACCATCTTCACCACCATCACTATCACCACTATCACCCATTATCACCATAATCACCATCACCACCATCATCACCATCATCACTATCATCATTGTCAGTGTCATCAACATCACCATCATCATCACCATCATCCCCACCATCTTCACCACCATCACTATCACCACTATCACCCATCATCACCATCACTATCATCATCACCATCACCACCATCATCATCATCACCATCACCATCATCACCATCAGTGTCATCAACATCATCACCATCATCACCACCATCTTCACCACCATCACTATCACCACTATCACCCATCATCACCATCACCACCATCACCATCACCATCATCACTATCATCACCATCAGTGTCATCAATATCACCATCATCATCATCACCACCATCTTCACCACCATCACTATCACCACTATCACCCATCATCACCACTATCACCCATCATCACCATTACCACCATCATCACCATCGCCATCATCACTATCATCACCGTCAGTGTCATCAACATCACCACCATCATCACTATCATCACCACCATCTTCACCACTGTCACTATCACCACTATCACCCATCATCACCATCATCACAATCACCACCATCATCATCATCACCATCATCACTATCATCACCATCAGTGTCATCAACATCACCATCATCATCACCATCATCACCACCATCTTCACCACCATCACTATCACCCATCATCACCATCATCACCATCACCGCCATCACCACCATCATCACCATCTTCATCATCACTATCATCACCACCACCATCATCACCACCATCATGATTATGATCACTTATTATACATACCTACAATTAACACTGGGTGTTACAAACAAGTAATGAGTTTTTGAACACTATATCCAAAACGAATGATATGTTGGCTAACCGAACATAATAAAAAAAAATCATGTTTAACTCAAAAAACAAACAAAAAAAGAAACTCACACGATCTCTGAATAAGATATAAAAATTAAACATCATTTTTCCTGTTGCTATAATCAATGTTATTTCTGATTCCACTGTATGACTTGGCTCTCCACAGAAAAGCTAGTGAATCTTCCCTAAAAAATCAAACAACTGTTATGGACATGGGGACCAGTCAGGCAGAGCAATAGGGCAGGGCTGCTCTGAGTCTAGGGTTGGCTTTTGTAAGCTTGCCTACGATTTTCACACAAAGCAGCACACACTGTTCTCAGTGCTGACACTTCCATACTCACAAAGCTCAGTGTTGTTCCAGTTCAAGAAGCAGATGAGTCACCGGGTAGAGGCAGTGGGAAGAGAAAGGACTTCACTTTGGTGTGTGTATATGGGTGGGGGGCAGGCATGCTTACAGTTTTGATTATTTCTCAAGTAATTTTCGATATACAACAGGAAAGGAATATCATAACTTGCCAGCCGCTCCCCCACCCAGAAGACCTCAAGTCACTAACTGCCTTTTTTCTTAAAATGGAAGAGTTATCCCATCTGCCCAAAGGTTTCATTTTCCTTTATGGTGCTTTGCTCTGCAAGCCTTTTAATCTCGTAAGGTCTAGCCATATAAACAAACAGGGGAGAAAACGGGAAGATGAAAACTCTTCAGGTTCATCCAATTTTGAATCCCACTTAACAAACACAGCGGTACACGGTTTTGATAAAGGCTGTAAGGATTGTGATTTGACCTTCCTCTTGCCTCCGTGTGAAATGTAAACACCGTGTGCTTTCTCATAATTAAAAGATATTGATTTCCCAGTGGCCCACCAGGGGGCTGGGTAATCTTTCTTCTGAATAGATGCAGCATGAACCCCGCTGTCATCTAGTTGTACACAACCAGAAGTAAGCCACGACAGGCTGATGTGGCGTTGCACTTCAGGACGTTGTACAACTGGGGAAGAACATCACTTCTACTTTAAAAATAATCATTTGGCATGATTTTAGGACACACTATGGGACAGTCATAAGAGGCCACAAGATTCAGTGATTCCGTGGCTTTAAGCAACAAAGTGACTTCTTTCCCCCTCGCGGAGCAGTTTGGGTTGGTGGTTAGAATGGAGAAGGGGTGGCTTGATGGTTGCTAGGAGTCCGTCCCCTGACCATGTCATCTCCAGCTGCTGCCTTCTGAACTGGAGACGACTCACTACAATGTCTGCATTCCAGCTGCTGGGGAAAGGAAACTATGAAAGGAGAAACATATTTCTTTCCCTTAAAGGACAAGCCTTGGGGTGCATACATCATGTTCACACACACCTCCTTGGCCATCGCCTAGTGATATGGCCACATCTGGCAGAGGTGGCTGGAAAAAGTAATCTCTGGCTGGGTGACCACGTGTGCAGCTAAAATTGCTATTGCTACTGAAGAGAAGGTTAGTGGCAATCACTAGGAGCCCTGGTTATAGGTGACTGGGAATGAATATATGCCCGAGTAGAAAGGGGTTCCTGATGTGGGGTCCCCATTCCCAAGGCTCTTGGGTTGTGATGATTGGTGGTGATGATGAAGGGATGCCCTGAAGACAGCAGAGGTGAACATTTGCGGATTCCTTGCTTTGTGTCTCTCTATGCTAAGTGCTTTGTAAATATTTTTTTTAAAGATTTTATTTTTATTTATTTGACAGAGATCACAAATAGGCAGAGAGGCAGAGAGGCAGAGAGAGAGAGAGAGAGGGAGGAAGGGAAGCAGGCTCCCTGCTGAGCAGAGAACCCGATGCGGGGCTTGATCCCAGGACCCTGGGATCATGACCTGAGCCAAAGGCAGAGGATTTAACCCACTGAGCCACCCAGGTGCCCCAGTGCTTTGTAAATATTAAGCCATTTTATCTTCATGACTATCCTACAGCATCGCTACTATAATTACCCCGAATTTACCCACAAAGAAACTGGGATATGTTAAGTTCAGAAACTTGCCCAAGGTCAGGCAGCTAGTGTACAGCCAAATGGACTCGAAACCCGTGTGCTTCTTGGTCTACAGTGATTCTCTTAGCCACTTTGCTTAGCTGCTAATGGTGCTCTGAAATGCCTCAATATTTCAAAAAGCTGAATTAAACTGCAAACTTCTCCATAACTGAACATCTGAGCTAGCTAAAAGGTGTTTGTTGGGGCCTGACTATAATCAATTAAGACTGGTCCTTCCATTTATCAAAGACTAATAAGAGCTGAGGCCCATACATAGACCTCGATTAATCTTGAAAAAGCAGGAAAATTAATGAATGACTGTTTACTAAATGCAATTTGTTTGGCATATAAGCTCTTTTCAGGCATGGCTTCTGGAGGGAGGAGCAAATAACCAGACGGTCATCGATTGAGTAAAGACTGTAGACGAGGGTCCAAAGACGACTCACTTCAAGGTCTCTTTGCTCATGCTCACAGAGGATATAAGCCACAACACAGCAGCAAGATCCCTGGCCATCCCTAAGGGAGGGACGTCGAGCATCCCCGTGGGTGAGCAACATGTAACCTGGGTCAGCCCAGTTCAAGGGCTGTGCACAGAGATAAAGGGAGAGAGAGTTAGAGATGCTGGTATATGTAGAGTCAGGCTGCCATAACCAGGAACCAAATGGAATAGCAACGCCAGTTTGTGCAGTGTGCAAAAGATGGGCCCTGGGATGCAGCTGCTGTTGCCTTCATGCATCAGCACATGCAAATGTTAGGGAGGGATGGGGAATAGAGCCCTCCTTCCCTCCCCACAAACAGATGGGTAATTAGATGGAGGGTGGGAACCAGATGCTGTACTTCCCCCCCGAGGCCAGCACTGGAGGGAATGGGCTGGCTCTGCAGGAGACGTTTCTGTTCCTGAAAAGGGCTAGCACACCGAAGAAAGAACTGGGGCTTCAGGGTTTCTTGGAGGGAGGGGTGCCAGTAGTGGGGGAGTGCCTCTTCTCTCCATGTTCATCCTCTGCCAGTCCCTTCCGCAGGCACAAACCAGCCTGGTGCTAGGTGAGGGCTACTCTTAGGGGAACTCAGCTCTCCACAACCCTGTCATTTCAGGCAAATGGCCTTGTGAGTTCCTGCCTATGGTGTTTGTTTCGGGAACCTATTTTCTGTGTCTTAGAGCGCCATGATACAGACGTTGCTACTGGTATGAGAAGAAGCACTCAACCACGTCCCAGCTGAGCTGCGGCACCTCCGAAGCCACAGTCTAACAGGACGTGTGTTTGACAGCAATCCAGTGGAAACTGTTTGCTGTTCATGCAAAGTTCTTGTGGGAAAGTCCTCCAACACCACCCCAAAGACTGCTTGGCAATGGTGATGGATCTCGGCTTGGCCACGATGATGGCAAGGAGGTCAAAGGTCAACTTCTAGAGTGCACAGGTTTGGTTTCCACACCTCGCTCTCCTGGGCCCTTCATTATTTTGTTTTCCAGCTGAGTCAAACCCCAGCGTTGCCTTAAAACCCGCAACAATTTTAATTAGCAGTGACATAGAGTCGTAAATGTGAGCATTTGTAAGGTGTAAAGTGCTCTGCAGACCCAAGTAACCACAGGGTGGGCGGTGCCAGTACACTCCGGTGAGAGCCTCTGAGGGTTCCAGAACACTGCAAAACTCTGGTCCCCTAGAGTGGGAAAACATCGCTAAGGCTCTGGGCCCTGCTCCACACTGTCCCACCAGTAGCCCTAGGACAGTCCTTCTCCAAGCACAGAATAAAATCCCACTTATCTGGGAAGCTAACCTCAAATTTCGCTTTACGCACTCATATGCTTAGCCCTGATGGCACACATCAGACTCTCTAATGGACAAAGACGAAAAAGTTAGTATTCCCCCAAGCATCCCAGGCGATCCTGATGCATGGTAAAGTTTGAGAACTACTGATCCCAAGCCAAGCTCCTCTTTTCACAGAAAAGGACACTGAAATTGGGCCAGGGGATCTATCCCCACTTGCTAGTTTGTGACCATATGGGCAAGAATGCAGTTCTACACTCTGTGAAAACTCCAGCCTGATAGAATTCTGAATTTTGCCACTTCCTATGGCAGCGCCAAGGAGTGACGTCCTTAAAGAGGCTAATCAGTGGGGTTCGACTTCCACGAAACGCTCTTACAAACCCCGTGTCCCTCTCCTACCACCGTTCTCGGTGAGAATGGAGTTTAACTATAGAATCTGCCAGAATGGTTTCCTCATCGCTCTCTGCTGTTGCATAACTCATTTACTACACTCTTTTCGATCAGTATAAAATTCTCCAGTCAGTGTGTCCAGATTGCCACTTGCATCCTAGGTAATGATAAAAGAGGGTTTGTTCCATTGGTGGGATGAAAATTTTAAGGTTTTCCTCCCTTCTTCCTCCACTGCATTCAAGGCTGAGATCAGCTGCATTCGAACTGCTGTAATTCTCCCACGCGTAGACATGATCATGTTTATTGTGCACGTCGGCAGTCCCTTCGATCACATTGTGCCTCGTGCTATATCCTCGACAGACAGCACGTGACTGAGATCACCTTACCCCCAGGTTATGCTTTGTCCCTCGATAAATTTCATATCACTTCAGCCGCCCACATACCACAGGAACGGTTTCATAAATTATAACTTGGAGCTGGATGTGGAATGAGATATTGGAGTGCACTGGTGGTATCATGAGTGCTAACTGGGACTTGAGAGGGTCCAGAAAGAGAGGAAGCTGGACTGTGGGATCGTCTTACGGTAGGCAGTATTGGAAGTGAAGACGTTGAAATCCGAGTTGAAGGTGAATCAACATAGCGTTGCCCAATCTAGACCAAAACTATACCTTCCTCTTACAAGGGCTGCATAAAGACAAAAGTCTGTTAAAACCTAGATTTTAAAAATGTTTGATATTTGCAAAATTTTGCCTTAACTTTGTCTCTCAGTAGTAAAAAATGAAATTACTGTAAACATGATCTATGCAATATCTAGCAAGAGTGTGATCGTTTTCCAGATGAATATGCTGTTACAATGAATTATTGACGAGTGTGCTATTCATTAAAAAAGGTTTTCAAGGCCATCAAAGTTGTCATTCTTGCTTAGAGAATGGTGAAGTAGGAGAGAAGGAATAATGATATCATGGAGATATCTAGAACAATTACAATTCTCAAAAAAATACATGACCTATGTTGAAAACATATATGAAGATATAAATAGCGGTATGTTTTGAAATGGAATCCCAGGCATGACTTGGAGAGCTCCAGAAGGTCCAGATGCAAGACGGGGCGATCCCCCAGAGGAAGAATCAGGAGATACTTTTGGATTTTATCAAACCAAGGCAGGCGTGTACGTGGTAGAAATGCTGCCAGTGCTTCCTCCTGCTCTACATATAGTATGTACCACCACCTGCCCATTTCTCAACGAGATCATCATGCTTCAGAATTATTCTCAAAGCAGGGCCATTGATTCCTGCTGACACATGAAATAAAAGCTTCCTTTCATTCTTGAGCCAACAGATATATGGGCCTTGGGGTTGAAACCTGATGGGAAAGTTATATGTTAAAAAAAGATATGGGGAGTTCTTGGTTTCCTTTGTTAGATGGTCGTACAAGTGACTTGAAATTCTGAAAAAGTGCAGGAGGGACCCAAGTGAATCCTCATGTAACAGGGCTGTGCGAAGACAGAGGGAGACTGATGGGCAAAGGAAAGTGGGAACGACGGACGTGAACTCCTGCTTCCTCACTGTTGACTCATTCTAGAAGCATGAGGAATATGCCATCCTCCTCGAAATGAAGTTTGCATATTTCTCTAGAATCCTAGAACAAAATGCTATTCATTGCAAAGGCGAACTTGGGAAATGCTAAATTCACCAGGGATTGGCAGTGGTTTCCTTGACTTCCAGCCCCAAGGGATTGGGGAAGGCGAGAAAGAGAAATTGCTTAAGGGGAGGAGGAAGTAGATGCAGAAAACAGAAGAAAAATCATGACGTGACACAGTGTACATTCACTGGGAAAGAGGGCAGTGATGATATTTCACTTGGTAAGCTGAAATTAGGGCACTGCCTGACTGGGCTTCAGAAACCTGGGATCAGGAATTGGCCACTGAGGGGAGCCGGTCAAGAAAGATGAGGGGTGTAGAAGACAACTTTGCTAAACAGCTCTTGGATGGAGAGCAGGAGCTGGAGAGCATTTCCCTAACGGACCCCAGGCTGTTTAACAAGGGTGGTTTCATTCTGACCCTGAGGGATGAAATGAAAGTCTTAAACGTAAATCTCAATATTTGGTTAAAGAGAAAACTGGCGATCAGGGGGATGGAACCAAATCTGTTCTAGACAGATGGGTTAAGCTAGGACAACTAGGCTAAGCACAGAAGCGGGCATAACCCTATATCCTGAATGTAACGTGAAAGCTGAGATTTTTTTCAGATGCTGCATTAATAGAGGAAAAGTCTCTGTAATGTGACAGGATGACAGAGCCTTGTCTTTCTTGGGACCTTTCTCCTTTCTGATCGCTCTGGCTGCCGTGTTCCAAATACAGGCGCAATATTCATTCATTCACTCTTTCTTTCATTCACTTTTTCATTCATTCTTCATTTTCTTTCACCCTCTCTTTGATCTTTATAGATTTTCGAAAGTCAATCTTTTCTGTGTGAGTGCAAAGCTCTCCCTAGATTTCAATTCCAAATTAATTAATTAGTCGATTTGTTGTCTGATGCCCTCGGGGCTTGCTTGGGGGCTGCTCCGAGTCTTCAGCATGGAGATATAAAGAGGAACAAGACAGTTGACACCTCAGGGAACTTACAGTTTAACCTTTAATGCCCTCATCTGAAGTCGTTTCTGTCTTCACGTCTCACCCACAGAGCACCTCCTGTCTTGTGAGTCACCGTGGTGTACTGATTGACTATCCATTTGCCCTTGATTATTTACTCCCCTTCTACACCTTTCCAGCTTCGCTAAAAGCTCCCATGTTCTTCCAGCTCTGGCCCCTAGTTTCAGCTTCCAATTTCTCTACCTGAGATCAGAGGTCAATACTCCAGTCCTCCCATTCCCCATGGACCAGTCAAGGAAAACCCAATTCCTTCTACTCTCCTTACCATGGAGACCTCTAATGATTCTTTTTCTAAAAATGGTTCCTTACATTAAAAAGAAAATACACACACACACACACACACAGCACTTTTATTGCCTCAGTTTTGGCTCAGCTGCCTTGGGTCCCCATCAATCTTCAATGATTTAAAGAAGAGGATTGTTGCTGTAAGATATCAAAAACATAAACAAAAACAAGAAAAATGGCTCTCTTTCAGCAGACAAGGCAGGGCGATGTCCTGGCAGGGAGTAATTTGCTGGGAGAAATGGGTTTCCAACCAGCCAGTGATAGAAAATGGTGAGATGTGGGGCTACTGGTTCATCCGATTATGATGGATACTTCAGAGGGAGAAAGACCTCCCTGTGCTGGAGAGAGGGTCTCTTTTCAAACCACAGGACAGAGTTAAGAGGTATCCTCACAAAGAGAGGGATCCGACAAGTCAACACAAAGTCCTCGAGTCTGTGTGTGACAGTGGACAGTGGAAGACCCCCGCCAGGAAATGCAGCCACAGGGAATTTCTTGCATGACTGAGTCAGTGAAGGTCAACTTTAAAAGAAGCCATTATCTAGTGGCTTATTTGTGCCAATAAGGGGAAGCAAGATCTTTGCCCAGGAGATTGAAAGATGGCTAATTAATTCAACAGAATCCTTCTTGGGGAATTGAAGGGGGAAAGGCAAAGCAAAAAAGAAACCAAGGAAGAACCAAGAAAGAGAAGCTGAACTGTGTATGTGGTGATGATCAGAGAGGAAAGATCAATGGAGGCAGCTTCTGGGAAAATGGCAAGGGAACCAGTCAGCAGAGATGCATCTGGGTTACTCGGTGGTTCTTTCAATAAACATTTACTGAGCAGCCATTTTGTACTGGGCATTTTGCTGGATGTTGTTGATTCCTGAAAATCAAATCACTCTTAAGTTTATCAAGATGAGGTGGTGTCTAGTATTTCTTTACACGGTCTAGGTGATCTTCTGATAGACTCTAGTCACTTCAACTACCTGGGTCCGCCTCATATGACTTGCAAGTACGAATTACTAAAAATGTAAAAGAACTAGGGGCCTTGGAGTCCCAGGTAGGGTAGAGTGACACAGGGTCCTAATTTTTCACTGTCTCGTAGTATCTGTACATATCCATCCCCTGGCCATGGTCTTATCAGTGGGCTTAGCCTTGTGACTTGCTTTGACCAATGGTGCTATTGGCGGTGATCTAAGCAGAGGCTTGAGATGTGTTCCCAAGGCGGGGCTCGCCTATTGCACTTGTGCCATCACCAGAAGAATGAGGGACCCACGTAACAGACCGAAGTTCCACCCACGACCTGGAGATAAACTTGGCAGTTTCGATCAACTAAATTCCAGACGCCCCTCAGGTGTATGAGCAAGAAAAAAGCACTTGCTGTGATAAAGCACTAAACGGCTGAGGTATTTCTGCCTCGGAGGGCAGTGGAAGTCTGAACTGGCCGGCAAGCTGATGTCTGATAAGGGCTTTTGTGACCATGGACTGCGTTCATGGTGGGGATGGTAGATATTTGAAAATGAAAAGGAAAGCACGAATGGGTGTTTTCAATAAAGCATTCCCGTTCTCACTGCATCAGATGTCACATGTTTGCCATCAAGTGGCCTGGACGTCAATGAGGGGAATCACCCTCGCTCCCCAGCATTGAGGAGGCTCAGATGTCCCGATGTGATAACTCACGCTGTCCTGTGAACAGCACGAACGTCTATGGAACGCTTGGCGGGGTCCTAACCCGGGTGTAGACGGTACTTACACATGTCATATTTGTCCCACAACAACTCTCAAATGTGTGTAAGGATGCCACCAACACCACAGAAAAGAGGAGACTGAGGTTCAAGAAGGGGGAGGGTATCACCCATGATCCCACACACGAAGTGGCAAAGCAGTCTTCAGCCCCCTTCTGACCACCTCTAAAACCTGCACACTCATCTCCACAGGGCCTGGGTGAGATCTTCTCTGTAAGGGAAATGAGGGAGCGAAGCTGAGAACAAAATGTCTAATAAATAGAACAGTCATCAAACCACCATTTATAATTCTCAATGGAGCCATCAGATCCTAAATTTGATGGTACTTTTTTTTCCCTCCAAAACTACCAAGTCTTACTTATTTCAAGATCTCTGAGTTCTGCTTTTCCTACAGAATAGGATGAATCATCCCCTAATTTCTTTTTGCTATAATAGAGATGCCTTTCAACTCTCCTTTTATACTCCAAAAAAGTTCCCCGAAAGTCTCAGAGATACTGACACTAGCATTCCCTAGACGCCTGCATGTCCTACAGCAAAGAATATTGGGATTAAAGGACTCACATTTTCCTTCTATAAAGACTCTTGAGCACTTTGGAGAAATAGAGCAAACAATACCGCTTATTCACCTTACTCAACAGGAACAGGTTTTGAATTTGATGTTCCCAGTCTCAGTAAGTCAATGCCTCAGTGTGTGCTGCGTTTTCTACCACCCAGACAGGGCTGAGCACACAAAGGAGAGGACAGAAAGACACGGGTAGCCTGGCTTCGCAAGAAAATACTGGGAATATTGTTGGAGAGTTGTGACACCTGCACTCTAAGCCCTGGGGTAAAAGCAGTGATTAGCATATTAGCTAATAGTTACTAAGCACATAGTATGTTCTACCCAGGTAAAGATTTTTATATACACAGAATAGAGCAGAGCCCTTAAAAAAATATGCCAGGTACATACCTACATGTAAATCTCATCCCTGTTCCTTATTAATTGTGCAACCTTTTGTGAGTGATTTAACTTCTTCGTTACTCAGTTTTTTTTCATCTGTAAAATGGAATTCATAGCTGAACCTAGAATGCAGAGAGTTTTTAGGAATGAATGGGCTAATACATGTGTACTTGAAACAGAGACTGGCACGCAGAAAGTTGAATCTGAGTGTTAGCTATTATCCAATTCAATCATTTCAGCAAACCTAGGGTGGAGATACGTTATCGTCCTTATTTATAGCTTAAAAAACAAGCAAACAAAAAACGGAGGCTCCGAGAAGCTGAATATCTTACTCAGGATCACTCAGGAGATAAGTGGGGGAGCCCTAATTTAAATTCATCCTGCTAGACTCTAATGTACACGTTCTTGAGCACGTTAAAACAAACGGATGAACTTCTGGTAGCAGAAAACGTTTCCAATGTGAAGAGACTGTATGTCTAAAATCTGGAGCCGTTTTATAGTGTGGTTTCCAAATTGAGGGGCCAACAGAATTGCAAGGGAAAGAAGTGGTTACAGCTTAACCCAGTTTCTGAGCCTCCTTCTGATTTAGAATAATGGGGATTTTTTTTAATGGTTGCCCAGGTGATTCCGATAATCTACCCTGATCGGAAATCTGCTGGAAGAGGGCACTCTGATGATTGTTGAATCCACGAAATCTCTGATATGGAAGGTCTTACAGGCTGCTCAGTCCAGCTTCCCACCCACAGCTGAAAGCCCTTGTGTCTTTGGCAGATGTGCCTCCGGCTTCGAGGTATGTAAGGGGAAAAGCCTCTTCGCATGAACCTGGGTCTGCTTCCTGGCAGCTTCCACCCCTTGTTCATCCTGTTGGAAAACTCAGCGAACAATCCGAACAATCCGTTCTCCCTCAGTCAGTGCCTGGGGCTGGAGGCGGGGGGTGACAATTCACAAAGTGGACAAGGGCAGAGGAATTTCGGGAGACGCGCTCTGAAGTGAGCACCTGTCTTTGTCTCCACTGTTCAGGGTACACACATTCCCTCTCTCATCCACACACCCCTGCTGAACTGTTCCGAAATCTCTAGTCAATTAACTGTCAATTTATGTCAAGCATGACATCAGCTCACAGCAGTCCTGTCTCATGGATCCCTCCGTTGTTTCTAAAACATCTCATTTTCCTTCCACTTTTTCTCCCTGGCACCGGGAAGTTTGGATTGTCTGAGTGTTCCCTTACTGGCAACCACAAATTCTCAGTGTCTGCCTGGAACCCAAGGAATCAAGGAGGTGGGCTTCACCGTCAGGCCCTTCGACCCTTTAGCGCATTGGTCCAGATCCATGAGAAGCAAACCCAAGATGGGATTAAAAACCAATGATTTTAGGGGCGCCTGGGTGGCTCAGTGGGTTAAAGCCTCTGCCTTCCGCTCAGGTCATGATCCCAGGGTCCTGGGATTGAGCCCCCGCATCCGGCTCTCTGCTCAGCAGGGAGCCTGCTTCCTCTCTCTCTCTCTCTCTCTCTGGCTGCCTCTCTGATTACTTGTGATCTCTGCCTGTCAAATAAATAAATAAATCTTAAAAAAACAAAACAAAACAAAAAAAAACCAATGATTTTAGGGGGGCTTGGCCAGCTCAGTTAGAAGGGTAAGTAACTCTTGATCTCGAGGTTGCAAATTTGAGCCCCACATTGGGTGTAGAGATTATTTATATAAATAAACTTCAAAAATTAAAAAAAATTACAGATAAAAACCTGTGATTTTTATTAAGGAGACACCTAGTGAGAAAAAGTGGGGCGGAAACTTGGAGGACCCAGGGGGAACCATCAGACTGAGATACAATGTAACCTGGAGTGAAGGAGAGAGGGAAGGAGAACTAGAGAGAGGTGTCCTACCAATCTAAGGAAGGTACAGCAAGGCTGTAGGGTGTCCTAGAGCCCTGGTGAGCTGTGACACGAGTTCCAAGACACCTCTGGGAACATGTCTGCCTTAGCATCCCTGCCTTGCTGAGTTATTGGTGAGAACAACTAGTAAGAAGTAGGGCCTCAGCCCAAATGCTGCACTGGACCTCAGAGCTGAAGCCATTGGTCAGTGACGCTCCCTGTGGTCAGAGCTCTGGGAGGCATATTCTTATTTGCCACATTTAGCAGATGTCGTAGTTACTATATAAAGGAGCATCCCTTCCACTCAGGTGGATGGAGATCTCCACCAAACCATTTTTACTTATTTCTGCTCACCCAAAATGGACAGAAAGATTCCTCATTCTTCAATAACTATTGAGAAATCTGGGCCATTTGTAGAAGGAAGGTCATCAGGAGAAGGAAGAGAATTGGTTATGATGAGTTCATTTGTGTTTGTGTGGAATGTGGCCAGGAGATGTCTTGCATGTAGCTGGGGTATGAGACCAGTGTAAAGACGAGGATAAAATCAGAAAGAGAAATCTCTGTGGAGAACTCATAGTTGAAACCATAAAAATTCAGATGATTGTCCAAAGAAAGAATGGAAACATAAAATACATCTTATAGTAACAAGCTAGTAGTAACAGAATAATGTTCTCTCCAAACAAGGTCTATCATAATGTCTATCCTAATCCCGGAAACCTGTGCCACTGTTGGGTTATATGGCAAAGAAATTAAAGTTACAGATAGAAATAAGGGTGATAATCAGTTGACCTTGAAAGGGAAGATTACTATAGATTCTTTGGGTTGGTCCAATGTAATCACAAGGGATCTTCTGAAAGACAGAGGCAGGGGGGTAAAAGTCAGTGAAAGATTTAAAGATCCTACGTTGCTGGTTTTGAAGATGGAGAAAGGAGACATGAGCCAAAGAATGAGAGTATCTTCTAGAAGCTAGAAAAGGCAAGAAAACAGCTTTTCCCCTAGAGCCTCCAGAAGGACATGGATGACACCTTGCTGCTAGCCCAGTGAAAGCTATCCAGGATATCTAACCTCTTGAACTGTAAGATAAAAAGGCATGAGCGTTGTGGCAATTTGTTGTATCAGCAACAGGAAACTAATACAGCTCTGATGTTAGAATCCTAAGAGATATCAACTTGATATTAATGGCATAAATTCTTATTTTCCAGGGATTTTTTTTAATAGATTTCATTTATTTATTTATTTGTCAGACAGAGAGAGATAGAGAGAGAACAAGCAGGGGGAAAAGTAGTCAGAGGAAGAAGGAGGCTCCCCGCTGAGCAAGGAGCCCAACTCAGCAATTGATCCCAGGACCCTGAGATCATGACCTGAGTCAAAGGCAGACATTTAACTGACTGAACCACCCAGGTATCCCTGACTTTCCTAAATGTTTTAAATGAATTTTAAATTCCTACTTCTATGGAGTGGGCAGTATTACCCCCATTTTACAGATGTATAGCCAAGATCAAACATTTCAAATAACTTGCCTAAGATCACACAGCTACTAAGTAAGCACCAAGGCTGGAAGGTGGAAAGGTCAAGGAAACAGGGCTTCATTTTCCATGTCCTTAACCAGAATGCTATCCGTCCTTTCCAGAATGGAAGGATGGCAAGGAGCAGCCTCAGACAGCAAGGCAGGAGAAGTGACTGGACATTGAGCTACAGAAGCCTTGGGAGGAGCAGGTCCAAGGCTGGGGCAAGGAGGGAGAACCACAGTGTTGAAGCTGCAGACACTGAGGGCTGTGGGCTGTGGAATGACTGCTAGGAAGCCACCAGTCACCTTGGAGAGGCTTAGAGTAGTGGAAGAAGTGGGCAGAACATTTAGAAAAGCAGGTGCAATTCTGCAGTCGGGGCTGACTGCGTGCATGCAATGTGGAGAGACATATAAGAAATGAGAGCGCCCTTGCCAGCACGGCGGAAAGTGGGATCAAGCACAAGTTTCACTTTCTGGGTGGGCATTACAGGGGGTTGGTGTGCTCTTTGTTTGTTTTTGACAAAAAGAAGGAAAACACCTGAGGTGATAGAGAGAAAGGAACCAAAGGCCAGAAGAGGCTTCCCATGGACCAGGATGGAAAGACTAGCTAAGGGGTCAAGCCTTAAAAAGAAAAGACATTCTCTCCTCCGAGGGGAGAAGAGGAAGGGACACAAGCAGGGGAGAAGAGCAGGCCAGGGCCACCAGCAAAGCCGATCTGGTGTACCACGCCGCTGTCCAGGCGCGGGAGCAGAGAGAGGGCCTCGAGCCTGGAGATTCAGGATGTGGATTGCGGCAGGTGAGCGGGGCAGTGAGGACGGAGGCGTAAAGCACTCTTGAGGGAATGCATTCATGAGGACACAAACTTTATCGCCGATGTTGAGAATTAATTTAGTTTCGAGATATGCTGGTGAAAGGCAAAATGGAAGTGTATTATTTTCTTCCCTTTGAATCATTTTTAAACGACTAAGTGAGAGTCAGCAACCAGCTCAGTGGAAAATATCCCCGCAGACATGGAGTCCCTTGTGAAAATTGCCTTCGGCTGCTACTTGCCTGTTTGTAAGCCAATCACCAGAGGCCCCCCCCCCCCCCCCCATAATACGGCTTCTGAGACTCTCCCGCCTCCTTTGTGCTGAAATGACAGCATTTGGGGAGGAAACAGAACCGCAGTCGTGTTTCGTCCTGAATCACTAACCGCAAAGCACCAGAAGGGTCTCAGTGCGCTCGATTAACGAGGGGAGCGGCCACGAGGAACTTCCTGACATGGAGACTCTGGAGAACTGTTGTTCCCTCTCTATGTTCTTGAATGCCTCACCATGAAACAGACAGACAGACAGACACACATTTTCTCCACCATTATGAAGTCATGAGCACTGAAAGGGTGAGGACCAGAGGAAATAAGTAGGTTCTTGGAGAAAAGGTCACCCCCAAGGATCTATTTTTGTCAAAGTCAGAGGGCTGTGGTTGTGCAAATGGGCTTTGTCTGGACCGAGTGTCTGCCGCTCCCCTCACAGCACATGGAAACCGTCACCTATTTGCCTAGATTCTGAGAGGATGAAGGGATGTTTTATTTGAGTTCAGCCCAGTGCGACTGTGGAATGGGCCATCGAACATCGCATTTATAGTAGATTTCAAGTACACGGCTTAGTCTTCTTAAATTTAAAGTTCTGTGTCTTACTAGTCATGTCCAATGGGCCATCCTGTGTCCAGCACTTTGCTCTGTCCCACTCTGACCTTGCTCTGCTCTCCAGCCTTTTCTCTTCTCCATCCTGGAGAATAGCCTTTAAGGGCTCATCTGATGGCCCCCTGACTGTCAGACTTTGACCCCATGGGGAGAAAAGACCAGGAAGCACATGTAGGTAATACCTTCTGCTCCCTCCTGCTGTGTCACTGAAGAAGGCTGTGACTCTCTGGTCTCTGCACCGGTTGGGTGGCCCTCTTCACATCGGCCTCGTTCTCTCTAGGAGTTCCTTCCACATTCCACAACCACAGCTCCTGTCTGGGGCTGGTAACTGCTCCTGCCTTCACTAGCCCCAGGGTGCTCTACCGCCCTTCACTATCCTCCACCCACATTTCTAAGTGGTGCTGTTGCCATACCACACTTCTGATAACGTCAGCCACTGTGTTTTCTGATCTCATTGTTTTCCTCTTTCAGAAAAGTAGAGCAGGAAAGGGCTGACCACATTCTCCTTGTTGGTCTGGGTGTCACTAACTATTGACAGGAAAACGATTAGTCAGCCCCTCTCAATAGCCTGGCTCTCTCGACCTCCCAGGGACGTGGGTCAGCTCCTTGACGCACCCAGTTTCCAGCCAACCCTGCAGCCCACAGAGGACATTGGGTCATGGCTAGAACTCTCAGTTTGGCAAGTGAGAGAGGGCAGAGCCAGGGAAAATTCAAAATGGAACTCTGTCTTGGGAACTTACTAACCTGATTAGTGCAGAAGCCTTTAAGAAATTCAAAGGATAGGTTTTTAAAATGTTTTCCAGCAGTAGTTTTATTTGTTCTAAAAATTCTGTTAAGAGGAGGCATAAAACTTCTGCTCTTCACTTCTTATCATCGTCCCTTGGGAGTGCCAGACCTGCCCAGAAGAGACTTGACTAAGGCAGGTTGATGAAGGGGTTTCAGGCCCTCTTTCTAGAATAAGCCACTGGCCTGGCCTTGGCCACTGGAAGGCTTGCCCCCATCCATGTGTGGCAGGCCTGAGGGCGGAAGTCCTGATTCTGGTGCCATGCCAGCAGCCAGCTGAGTTTCAGGCACTGTAATTTGCTCACAAATCAAACATTTGCTGAGTGGACTCTGTGCCCTGCCTCCTCCTTGGGTTTGGTGCTAACAGAGCCCCAGCAGCCCTGCTCAGGGGCCACAACCCCTGAGTGCAGCGCCCACCTTCACTGTCTACTGCGCGTATGTTTGTAAAAGTCCCAGTCTCCACCTGCCTCAGTTTCAACAGCTGTCAAACAGGCCTCCCAGGTCATCGTGGGGCATGTTTCATTTTATTTTAGTTTTTTAAAAGGTTTTATTTATTTATTTGACAGACAAAGATCACAAGTAGGCCGAGAGGCAGGCAGAGAGAGAGGAGGAAACAGGCTCCCCGTTGAGCAGAGAGCCCGATGCGGGGCTCGATCCCAGGACCCTGAGATCATGACCTGAGCCAATGGCAGAGGCTTTAACCCACTGAGCCACCCAGGCGCCCCAAGGAGTATTTTATATACCGCGTGCAAAGCGTTTACTCATGCCAGGTCCGAGCAAATGGCCAATAATTAGGACTGCAATTCACCAGGAGAACAACTAGAAAAATGTCTAGTCCTGGAACTCCAGCAGAGTGAAGAAGAGAGATAGACAAATCCATGATTATAGCCTAGAGTCCTCCGGTCTCACAGAGGCAAGAAGGGAGTCGCGGGACCCGAGGAATGAGCAGCTGCCTCCAAATAGGCCAGTCAGAGAAGGTTCTGGAGGCCCAGGACGTGGGGCCCCTGTTTGTTAGCTGATCAGAGCCCCGCCCTTCAAGAGCCAGGTCCCCACGGGCGTGCTTCCTCCAGGGTCCCCCGCAAGGAAGACGCTGCCTGTCTCACGAGTCACCTCCTTTTCAGCTCTTGGCAAATCTTATCTCTCAAAACGCCTTTCTTTCCTGCCTTGTCAGTGCCTTGGCATTTCTCATTCACTCTGGGATTGGCCTTCTGACCAGGTGCTTTCATCTCTCCACAGCACAGAATCCTTCCAGCGTTGCTTTCTGCCGTGTGTACAATTCCTGTTATTCTCTCCTCTCGTGCATTATTTAGGCTTGAAAGCAGCTGGTGGGGGGAGAGCTTGCGGGATGGATGTCAGGAAATGAGTTGCGTCTAATTGCGTTATGCTGTCAACCACCCAAAAAGGAGACCACTAGATTTCGAGGGATGGGGGTTGGCATGGGGGGAGCAGTGGAGGAGGGGGAGATAGGTTTGGTTGGAAATGAGGTATAAAATTATTTGCATTCAAATATGTGAAAATCTATTGCAATACATTACTCTCGAGAAAGGAGAGCGAGATCTGCAGCAGATACCGCAAATTAGGAAGGACTGATGTGAGAAACGTAATTATTAGTATAATTACTGTAACGATGAAAATATTATTTTTATTAACCGGTGGCTAACTACGTGCCGTTCGTTATATCAGGGCTTTACATCTACTATCTCACTGAACCCTCATAGCAGTCCTACGCGGCAGGCAGTAGTATTAACCTTATCCAGGACACCAAGGATCAGAGAGGCTAGGAATTTACCCAAAGTCACACAGCAGCTGTAGAACTAGGAAAGACACCAAGCCCTGCCTCTGGCTGCTAAACCACACTCCCTCCCCACTGTCTGGGGCTCTCTCTCCTCCATGGAGTCTCTCACTCTCTGTCATCATGAGTACTGCTTTTGTCTGTATCGATTCTCCATGCAGGCCCCTTGGGAGCCCCACCCTGGGCACACAGACCCCCAGACCACAATCCAACGACAATGCAGCTACAACAGCCAAAGATTCAAGTACAACTCTATCCTCTGCCCCCATTCTCAACTTCGGTTTGAGAATCCTGATTCTCTCAGCAATGCTCATTTATGCTTGGTACCCATACAACTAACAGAAAACAGAAAGTCAGATTGGGCCACAGGAGACCAAGGGTGTGGCACCAGGGGCACCTCATACACAGTTATGGGGGGTGTGGACCAGGGCAGCCATTCTGGAGAAAACTCTGGCACCACTTCGGTCAAAATGGGGCCGAGGCATAACTTCTGTGTTAATTTTCCTCTTGCTGCTCTAACAAATGACATTAACTTAGGGGCTTTGAACACTACCTGGCTATAATCAAGGTGTTGGCAGAATTGCATCCCTTTTGGAGGCCCTAGGGGACAACAATTTCCTCACCTCCTCTGGCTTCTAGAGGACATGGGATTCCTTGGCTCATGGCCCCTTCCTCCACCTTCAAAGCCAGCAGTGTAGAACCTGCAAATCTCTCTCTGACTCAGATCCTTCTGTCTCTAACAAGGATCCTTGTGATTACGTTATGCCCATTTGGATAATCCAGGATCATCTTCGCATCTCAAGATCCTTTTTTTTTTTTTTAAAGATTTATTTATTCATTTGAGAGAGAGAGAAAGAGAAAGAAAGAGAGTATGAGTGGGGAGAAGGGCAGAGGGAGATAAAGTTCAAGTAGACCTCCTGCTGAGTATTGAGCCCAGGCTGGCCTCCATCACACCACGCATGAGAACATGGCCTGAGCCAAAACCAGGAGTCGGATTCTTAACCGACTGAGCCATCCAGGCACCCCCATCTCAAGGTTGTTAAGTTAACCACATACACAAATTTCCTTTAGCCACTGGAGGTTACCCATTTACAAGGTCTGGGAATTAGAAAACAGGCAATTGTGGGGACCACTGTTCTGCCGGCCATACCTACGATCCAGCGACTGCACTCTTGGGCATATATGATCCACTAGTGTGTCACTGCACCGTTATTTGGAATGTACGGAACCACAGAGGGTGTTCTAGATTGAGACAAGAGAAAAGTGGAGCGTGGAGGTCACATAGGCCAGAGGGAGGTGCCACAATTAGAACCAAGAGCCTAGATGTTCACACCCTAGCATAAATGATCTTAAAAACAGTGCTAAGTGAAGGAAGGAAAAAAAAAAAAACAGAATAAGGTAGGCCAAGATCATTTTTATCCATTTAAAAACTATGTGTACATAAAATGGGGATATGCATTTTGCTTGAACACTACCTAAGCAAAAAAAAAATATTTGTACCCACTTCTGGTGGCTGCCTGTGGGGCTGGGGGGGGAGGGGGTAGAGTGGATGAATAAAGCAAACAAAGGAGAATAAAAATGAGAGACTTTGCTCAAAACCCAGCCCGTTAGTGAAGCCACCTTGACCCTCTCATTCCCCAGGCGGAGGTGCTCAGCTGGGCAGTAGAGGTCTTCAACCGACTTCTCGGGCGCTGTCTTGTACGTGTCTGTTTGCACATCTCACTCAACTAAGCACCTCTTGAGAGCCGGGGCTACATTTTGTTTCCTTTGTATCTTTGGAGCATAGTACAATGCCTGCCTCGCAGTGGGTACCTAATAGGTGTTTTGTCCAACTGAAGAGTGAACGGTGGGAAAACAAGACATCTGGAGTGGGTGTCTCCTACACGCTGACACACAGCAAAATTTCTAAGGACGCCCAATTGGGCTTTAAAGCTATCTTTGGAACAGAAAGTTGAATCATAAAGCCTATTTCTTTCAGGTGAGCAAAGGAGAGGGGCGGCAAAGAGAATGGAGACCTTCTAAGCATCTGTTTTGCCTCTAAGTCCTCAAGACAAAATGCCAGGAGAAATGAGCATCTGAATGAAGTCACAACACGAGCACGGGTGGAGGGAAAAGATCCCCCAAGCTGGGCCGCCGGAGAGCACAGGAGCCTCTAAGGCCCTGTGCACAAGAATGTGCCACGTGCTCAGACAGCGGGTGGAAAGGTTATCGCCAAGTATTTCAAAAGATGGGAGTAGATTCCGAGATTCTTTAATGAGACTGACATTGTTCTGGGTCAAGACTCCAGAACAGATCATTAAAGGATGGTTTTGAACACTTACGAAGAAAATAAAGGGGTGATTTTTAGAAGCCTGCAGGGGGTCATTAAAATCAAGTGGTGCCTGAATGACCTAGTTTCCTTCATGGGCATGAAATGCAAAACAACACAGTCTTGGGGCAGATCTTTTATAGGAATTTCAGCAAAGAATTTGATAAGCTCTATTGTGGTGGTTTTAAGGTCAAGGTGGATGCTTGTCTTGGTGACTCCTTCAATGAGCAAACCCAAATGGCGCTGAGTCATATAATGGCTCCCATCTCGATGGATGTTTCTGGAATAATGCTACTATCCCCAATATTAAAATGGCTAACACATGTCGAATGCTTTCCACATGATAGCCACTACTGCTGGCAGTTTGCATGGAATTAGTGCTTTTCTGCTCCCAGCAACTCCATGGGGAAGGCGCCGTATTATCCCACTTTGGCTGTGGCGGGGAGGGAGGTGCAGACATGTGAAATAGCTTCCCGGGCCCCACGGCGAGCAGCCACTAGAGACGCAGGATCCAGCAGTCCAGTTAGCCAACCATGCTATTCCCCTAAAGAATTTTTACATCAGAACCTGGGCAGTTGCTACCTTAGAAAACGGAAGTCAGCAATGCAGCGGCCCCTGCAGAAACGGAATGAGCATTTCCCCTGTCGTACTCTTCAACCACTCCCCGTTTCTCACCCCAACGCAGCTCTCACACTCGGACTGGGGCCTCTGGATCCACCTCTCCACAGCGGCTCTCTGCGAAGAAGTCTGCTCAGCAACTGTTTTCCCCTCTCGTACTGGTCTATTTCCTATAGGACTTCATACCTTGGTCTTGCCCCGTCCCTCATCAGTGCCCCCGAATGTCAGCTTCGGGATCTGACCTCACTCCCTGCTGCCCTTCATCTAGATGGACCTTCTGCTTCAAATCCATCTGTGCAAGTCGCTGTGGAATATGGATAAGTTTACAGCTGGATCCGGCGATAGGGGAGCTCCTGGGCTAGAGAGTTAATGCCTTAAAACCCAGAGAGGCTCCCCTCCCAGGCTAACCTCCTTGGAACAGAGCAATCACTGCAAACATCTAATGGCCTCATGGATATGCAGGCATGAGCCGGGGAAAATTAGGGATCTCCAGAGAAAGGTGATTCAAACATGGAGAGTAACGTGAAGTGAGAGAGATCATGAGTCAACACACTATGGCCCTAGGGCAAAATCCAACCGACTGCCTGTTTATGTAAAAAGTGTTACTGAAACACAGGCACCTGCACTCTTTTAGGTGTTGTTGTTAGGGGTTTCCACCCTACAGTGGCAGAAGTGAGAGGCTGCGAGAGAGACTCCATCACCCGCAACGCTTACCTGGCGCTTAGCAAACATGTTTGCTGGCCTCGGGTTCATATAATGACTTGGAAGTAGAGTCTACTTAAATGCGTTTTAAGCCATTAAAATATTTATTACTACTCGACGAAAGTATGTGTAAGAATTTTCTTGGGAAAAGCTCACAGCCTATTGAGAGGAACAAAATGGCAAAAATAACCCACAAAACTATAATGCCGTGGGATGGGTTCTGTGATAAAAGGCTATACCAAGAGTTTATTGAGCTACCAAGAAGGGAATAATTAGTCCTGCCTAGGGAGTGGAGATGGCTTCACAGAGCCAGAGATACGTCATGGAGTTTGAGTCCATTTCTGGATTAATGTAGGAAGTTAGATTTAGTCTGGGCAGAGGAGAGAAGATGCTCAGAAACACAAAGAAAGGAGAAAACAAAAAGCGTCCGGGGAAGGCTTCTTCGTGCCGTCAAGCAGCTGGTGGGGCCGTGAGTGCGGCCTCCTGGGAGAAGTGCCACTTAACTCCTTTCGCTTCTACCGTGAGCTTTTTTTTTTTTTAAAGATTTTATTTATTTATTTGTCAGAGAGCAAGAGCGAGCACAGGCAGACAGAATGTCAGGCAGAGGCAGAGGGAGAAGCAGGTTCCCTGACGAGCAAGGAGCCCGATGTGGGACTCGATCCCGGGACGCTGGGATCATGACCTGAGCCGAAGGCAGCGGCTTAACCAACTGAGCCACCCAGGCGTCCTACCGTGAGCTTTTTAAAAAAGTTTATTTCAAGAGTTAGTCAGCAAGAACAGACAGTAACTGGATCACTGGGTCTGAGGACTTCTCAGAAAAATAACAAATTCTTCAGATAAAGGATCTGAGACAAGAAAGTAGAAGGTGGCATATAAGCAAAAAAAGATGGGTTCACGTGTTAGGATCCTTGGGTATAAAAACAGCATTTTAAATTTCCCACAGGCCCAACTGTGGACGGTTGGACCATGAGAATAAATAATGATAGTAACACACGATAACCCCACGTGATCCAGTAAGAATCCGTGAGACCATACTACAGCTCTTGAAAGTGAAAATAAGTTAACAAATGGGAGAGGAGGGAAAGCCCTTCCTTAAAACTGAATGCCACTAATCAATGTAGAAGGAATCGTGTAATTAGAAAACCAGCATTTGGCAATTATGACAGTAATAACTGCTTTGGGCAAAAACTATCAGGGAAGGCCAGAACTCATGGGTGTAAACATAAAAAGAAACAGGATATTTGTGTAGTCTGAAAAGACATCCTTAGAAGATAATTATTAATTTAAAAAAATATTAAGTTTCCATAGGAGAAACTTGGCAGAAGACACCCTCACTGAGAGATCAAAGTTAAGGTCACCAGGATCGGGGCGCCTGGGTGGCTCAGTGGGTTAAGCCTCTGCCTTCAGCTCAGGTCATGATCCCAGTGTCCTGGGATCGAGCCCCACATCGGGCTCTCTGCTCCGCAGGGAGCCTGCTTCCTCCTCTCTCTCTGCCTGCCTCTCTGCCTACTTGTGATCTCTGTCTGTCAAATAAATAAATAAAATCTTTAAAAAAAAAAAAATTAAAAAAAAAAAAAAAGTTAAGGCCACCAGGAGAGATACAAGCAGACACCGTGCGCTTACTGAAGAGATGAACTTGGACACTATGGCACTTCTGTGGTATTCTTGGGGCGCCTGGGTGGCTCAGTGGGTTAAGCCTCTGCCTTCAGCTCAGGTCATGATCCCAGTGTCCTGGGATCGAGCCCCACATCGGGCTCTCTGCTCCGCAGGGAGCCTGCTTCCTCCTCTCTCTCTGCCTGCCTCTCTGCCTACTTGTGATCTCTGTCTGTCAAATAAATAAATAAAATCTTTAAAAAAAAAAAAAATTAAAAAAAAAAAAAAAAGTTAAGGCCACCAGGAGAGATACAAGCAGACACCGTGCGCTTACTGAAGAGATGAACTCGGACACTATGGCACTTCTGTGGTATTCTTGGGGCGCCTGGGTGGCTCAGTGGGTTAAGCCTCTGCCTTCAGCTCAGGTCATGATCCCAGTGTCCTGGGATCGAGCCCCACATCGGGCTCTCTGCTCCGCAGGGAGCCTGCTTCCTCCTCTCTCTCTGCCTGCCTCTCTGCCTACTTGTGATCTCTGTCTGTCAAATAAATAAATAAAATCTTTAAAAAAAAAAAAATTAAAAAAAAAAAAAAAAGTTAAGGCCACCAGGAGAGATACAAGCAGACACCGTGCGCTTACTGAAGAGATGAACTCGGACACTATGGCACTTCTGTGGTATTCTTGGGGCGCCTGGGTGGCTCAGTGGGTTAAGCCTCTGCCTTCAGCTCAGGTCATGATCCCAGTGTCCTGGGATCGAGCCCCACATCGGGCTCTCTGCTCCGCAGGGAGCCTGCTTCCTCCTCTCTCTCTGCCTGCCTCTCTGCCTACTTGTGATCTCTGTCTGTCAAATAAATAAATAAAATCTTTAAAAAAAAAAAAATTAAAAAAAAAAAAAAAGTTAAGGCCACCAGGAGAGATACAAGCAGACACCGTGCGCTTACTGAAGAGATGAACTCGGACGCTATGGCACTTCTGTGGTATTCTTGCCCTAAGTGCGTAACGTGGAGATAATTATAGGAAACATCACATAACCCAAATGATGGGAAGGTCTACAAAATAAGTGCCCTGTAATCTTAAAACATGGCAAGATCATGAAGGACGAACAAGGCTGAGGAAATTTTCTAGATGAAGGGGAGGTAAACAGACGTGAGGTCTAAACACAGACACCAGTGTAAGGTCCTGGTGCGGATGCTAGATCTGAGTTTTTTTTTCTCTTGTGCTCTAAAGAATGTCAGTACCATAAAACTGGCTACATTTGGATGAATTTGTAGACTAGATAACATGCTTTCAACAGCGTTAATGTTCTGATCTGATCATTGTTGTGTGGTTCTAGGAGATTAAAAAAAAAAAAAGAAGTCTTTTGTTTTGGGAAATACCTCTCTGCAGATGAGAGGCAAAAGGGCATAAAGGCCACAGTTTACTGCCAAATGGTTGAGGGAAGGGGAAGACAAATTAAGCAAATGTGGTAAAATGTGAACATTGGGGAAATCTGGGTGACAAGCATAAAGGAATTATCGAGTTCTTTTTGAAACTTTCCTGTAGGTCTCAATCCTTTTCAAAATAAAAAATAAAGACAAAAGCTTTTATGTTTTGAAAGACAGACTTCTATAACAAAGGCTCTAGAGTCAGACCAATCCATCCCCTTGTGTAAAGTACTCAGGACCGCTCCGGAGTCTGCCCCCCACAGGCACCCCAGGGGTTGGCCCAGACGTTTACCCAGCTTGACTGACGGGCCAATCCCCAGGACTTCGTTCATGCCCTGCCCACTTCGGGCTTCCCCTGTGCACTTGGCTCTGTTGGATTGTTGTGCTACTAGGTTCCACCTTGCTCTTTAAAATAACCCTCCATAGTGGGGCCTGGGTGGCCCAGTGGGTTAAAGCCTCTGCCTTCAGCTCAGGTCATGATCCCAGGGTCCTGGGATCGAGCCCTGCATCGGGCTCTCTGCTCAACGGGGAGCCTGTTTCCTCCTCTCTCTCTGCCTGCCTCTCTGCCTACTTATGATCTCTGTCAAATAAATAAAATCTTAAAAAAAATAAAATAAATAACCCTCCATAAAAAAAGTCATAAGTAATCATAGAGTCAACCCAAAAGTTTAACCCCTTTAACTTTCCCAACGTGGCTCCTTCTCTTCCTGCAGCTAAGAAGAACATTCTCGTTGCCAACCCGATCTGCAGACCTTCGGTTCTTCGGAAGAGAAGGCGGGAAGGGAATGAGGATGAGGGTGAAGAGGGCAGGGGCAGTGAGGTGGGGAGGATGAGAGGGTGGGGGAGTGGGGGAAGAGCAGGTGATGGCAGGAGAAACTGCAGAGGGGAGGGAGATCTGCTGTGTGTGAGACAGAGAGGGTCATCCTAGCTCTCTAAAGGACAAGGGAGTTACTTTTTATTGACTTTAATGGTTAGACCATTACATGGCTTGGCGCTTCCACTTTCCTTTTTTGGCTCCTGGTGAGGGGTTACCCTTGGGATACAACCAAGAAAGACACTTCCTCCCTGCCAGCCCCGCCCCTTCCCCTTCTTTAATGCCCTCGGAGTTCATGTACCTGAATCCTATCCGAACCGGGATGGCAACAGAGAAGAAACGTCCGTTATCTGGCACTTGGGCAGGAGCGGATTAGGTACAAACAGGGTGGGAAGTGATATTTTAACGGTTGGATCAACTGTAGGTTGTTATGTTTTACTTTTTTAAATGCATGGATTTAAAATTATGCTACCCCTCACCTCCATTAACCCCTCGACGCTTCACATACACTTTTTCTTTTTCTTTTCCTCTCTCTATGAAGTGTTCGTTGATAATCGCCTATTTCAAATGGGGAGGGTGATGTTGATAGAAGTCACTTAATTCCCATGGCATATGGAAAAAAGAAAAGCCACGGCCCTTATTAATACAGGGAGCCCACGTGACTCCTCCCCAACGTGGGCAATTATCTTCTCTCCCTCTCTTCCCCAAAGGTTTAGCAGGATAAGCCACTATCTGCTTTTTGAGATGTCTACCTGCTGTCACAGAGTCCCCCATCCTTATCGGCAAAGTACATTGGTGTGTTTCTGAGATCGCCATAGCCTTGATATTTTCCTTTTCAGCTTAGAAAGCCCTTTGGGATCTTTCAAGATAAAGCCATTTCATAAATGTAGCTGTATTATGGAATAAAATACTTTATAGGGGACTTCAAGAAAATTACATTAGTCTAGGCCTCTTTTCTTCACGGGGCACTACCACTTAGATTGTTTTGTAAGTACAGAGCAGGCCCACTGTGGTTTCATTAGATCCCGGCCATCTCTGGTCCTTTTTCTCTTCGGTGTGCGTTTCCTCTCTCGCGTTTGCAGCATCACACTGCACAAATTGAGAGCAGAGCTCCGTGCTGCACACAAAGCCGCTCGGGCAGCCTCAAAAGCCCGCAGCTCCACCGGGCGCTGGCTGTTCCCAGGGTGAGCTGTGGAGTGCGGGACTCGCACAAAGGAGCCGTGCACGTCGCGTAGCTATGTCCAGCTGTGAAAACAAGCTGTGTCTCTCTGTCCCTCCATGTGGCTTTCCAACGGGCTCGCTATACTCCCATAAAAGCAGGCCAACAAGGGCAAGGCAGGAAAAGGCTGCTCCCGGGAGGGCTTCTCACCTCAAGGGGAAACGGGTATATTGTGCATTTTGCCGACAGGTGCGGAGCTCTCGGTGACTCTGTGGGCTGCTTACCCTGCCCCGCGGACTATCCTAGGCGTCGAGGACTTGGTGGGCAAATACAATCAGATACAGGCTTTGTCCCCGGGGAGCTCACTTTCTAATGGGGGACGTCGGGCTTTAAATCAAGCATCACGGATTGTCATCTGCTCATCATGGTGATTAGAAATACAGGAGAAGGCGGGCTACGGAAGAACATAAGAGGGAGCACACTCGCCTGAGATGGGAGTTAGAGGCGTTTGCGGGGCTGTGCATGGGTGAAACCACACAAAGGAACGGGGCTGGAGAGAAAGCCTCGACACAGACGTGCCCTGCCAGAGGGACAGAGCGGATGGAGATTTGAAGATGAGACACGCTGAGCCCTAAGAGTGCAGGACCGAGGTCCATGGGGTAGGGACCTGGCCAGACACCCTGTGCTGCAAAGAATGGAGGGCTCTGAGAGCAGTGCTCAGGGCTGCCTTAGCGCCCTCCCTGCAGGCTGGCTCTGCTGGGGGCAAGGAATGGGGCAGATGTAGATATTATGAGAGACCACTCCAATAACTAGACTTAAGGGGGGGGGGTCACCTTGATTTACCTGGTACCAGAGAAGAAGACAAGCTGGCTGGGTCTAAGAGGTTTGCGGGACACAATGCTATGGCTCCGGGATGCCTCGTGACGGGTGGCCACAGGGAGAGAGGAGACAAACACGGCACTGTCCCCAAAGGGGTATGAGGGAGGCAGGCAGAATGGGCAAGGATATTGGAGGGCCCAGCCTTTAGCTGGACCTGAAGTCAGGCTTCCCCCAGGTTTTAATACTTGAGCTGCCACAGGAATTCTGACATTTCGTATTTACATTTTTATATTTCACATAAAGCCGCTGGCGTGCGTGCTTGCTCCCTTCTGTTCTTCCTTTTGCCCATTGCATACCCTCTTTCCAGTTATTTCTCTAACATTGCTGCCTCCTCATATAGGTTATCCTACAAGATATAGACCAAGGAAGTTTTATGTTTTACCAGAAAAAAAAAATCAGGTTTTTTTTTCATGAATTAGTATTTGCTTATATACAGTTTCGCTGCTTGAACTTTTTGGAAGTATTTTTTCCTGGATTCCAAGTCACTAGTAACCATTAGTAATTAGAATTATTAAAACATTAAAAATGATTGAAAAATGATTACATCTTGTTTTGTATTTTATAGGAAACCAAGCTCTCAAGTTATAAATATGAACACGTTGATACTCTTTTCAGGTAGACTTTAATGAAACAAACCCATCTTCAGAAATGAAGCGCAGATGGAAGGGTGATTCTCAGATGTTGTTTGGCTGGATGTCCAGAGTTTTACATGCACAGTGTCTGTTTGAATTCTAAACCTTCTGCATCATTACTCTTCTCCTTCCCCTCTCTTGGGAATTTCCTGCATCCCTCCTCTGCTAACTTTCTTTGATTTTACAAAGTAAATCAAACAAAAAGCTTTTAACACAAGCCTCTGTGTGTGTTTTCTACTGTTTCCATAACAAATTACCACAATCGGGCGGCTTAAGACAACAGAAACTCATTCCCTCAGGGTTCCAGAGGTCAGAAGTGTAAAATCAAGGCGTGGACAGGACCCCACTCCTCTGGAGGCTCGAGGGGACCCTCCTTCTGGGGGGCCCCCGGGGTCCTGGCCTTGTGGCTGTGTCCCTCCAGTCTCTGGCTCCGTGATCACGTTGCCTTCCTCCCCGGTGCCTCTGTGCTCCTCTGTGTCTCTTACAAAGGCATTTGTAACTGGATTTAGGGTCCACTTGGATAATCCAGGCTTATCTCAAAATCTTTAAGTTAATCACACCCGTAAAGACGCTTCCCCCAAATAAACTGACATTCACCGGCCCCTGCGATTAGTGGATGTCTTTTGGTGGGTCATTTTTTGGCCTACCACTGCTTGGATACGATGTTACCCTAGGTTTATGTCCAAGACAGGGGCGTTTCCCTGAGGGTCTGATTTAGTTCCTCTGGGATAAGGCTCAGGCACTAGGTTCTTGTTTTGTTGTGGAAGTCCCCCTCCGGGACAAAACAAACAAACAAACAAACAAACCAAAAACAAACCCTTGAGTCACAGATGTAGACAGGGAATCCGTAAGTTTGTTGAACTGCAGGGAGCTCATTTCAACTTTTTCTCATTAGGGCCTGAACCTAATATTATGTATCCAGAAGAGTTAGCCTAGAGGAAGAAACCTAAAGAAACAAGAGAATATAACTTTCATTGTCTGTTTGTTTTCCAAGGGAGAATGGTGGGTTAGGGGAGGTAGCTAATCAGGAGACTTTCTAGGCATTGCTGAGCTGTGCCTTTGCACTGCACTGAAAGTCAAGTCTTATCTCTGAGCCTCAGTCTCCTTGCAGGAAGGTGAGCTGGGACGAAGCTGGTTTTGCCCGGGAGGCAGAGACACAATGAAACACTAACATCCCTGTGGAACCATAGATTGGGAACAACACAACGGTCCTTGCCAAGTCTGCCCCAGAGCCCGAGAATCCAAATGAGAAGCTTCTGGCAACAAAACAACCATCTGTATGTTGTATTATCCTTTTTAACCCTCCAAAGCACAACATAAAACAGAAACACCTATACTAAAAGTGATTTGTACTGAGTTCTTCCCATAATTACAAATAACGATGGACTTGTTTGCATTAACAATTGCCATTTTAAAAAGAGAAAACACACTGCGTCCTTGTTATAGACACATGAAAAAGCAAACTTTCTTGAGGGTTATAGGAACTGCTTATCGGAACCAGATCCCTTGAAGCTATGAGAAACCGACTAGATGGGAACCTGGGTGTCCATCCGTGTCTGGGATGTGCACGTTCTTGCTGTGGCGCGTGCTGGCTGTCTTGCAGCTGGAGCCCGAGGTGCGATTTCCTTTGTGACGACCAGGAGATGACAACACTTCTTTTTTGAGATCCAAACTGAGTGGGCAGCTCTTGCTTGCGACTACGCTGTGTTTCATGTTGGCCGTGTTCACATGCACATTGTTCTTTTTTTCTGTATCTCCAGCCTCCCAACCGTCCCTCGGGCTCCAGACTCCTATTTCTAAGCACCCACCCCATGTTTCTACTCGAAATCTGATGGGCACGTTAAATTAAAGATGGGCCTCACCTCCTCCCTGTGTTTATTCCTGTCCAAGTCCTCCCATCCTCAAGACAAACAGAACCACTAGTCACCTACTGGCTCAGGCCCAAAGCATAGTGGTCCTCCCTGGATCCTTTCTCTCAATTCCCATGAGCAGCCCCACAGCAAATGTCAACTGTCCACCGTATCTTCAATGTATCCCTCAAAGTGGAGTGCCTCTCGCCACCTCAGCCTCATGAGCCCTGTGCCGACACCCTTGAGTCTTGCCTGGACCACTGCAGGGGGGGGTCCCCTCCTGGTTCCTCTGTCTCTACCTTTGCCATCCCAGACCCAGTAGCCAGAGAATATTTTTTAAAACACACATGAGACCACATTACCCCGCTGCTCAAATCTGTTCAATAGAATGTAATGTTGGGTCCATGGTCAAAGGAGTGAGACTGATACAAAGCGAAGGTCAAGCAAAGCTTTATTTCGCGCCAAACATCGAGAATCAAACTGACCGGCCAGGGCCGTTTCTTGCAAAGAGGCAACAACCCTCTGCCTTGCAGACGAGCTTTTAAGGGCAAAGGCCATGTGGTTGGGCCTGGCCATGCACAGGTGGCCAATGAGATTGTAACACACAGAGAAAGCTGCACAGTCCTGCTAGGTCACACCTAAGTGACCAACTGAATTATAATTTATCATAGAGTAGACATTTGAACCAGCCTATCACCTTGGTCAGAATGGGCGCCCAAAAGGCACCCAAAGGGCGGGGCCCATACATACCCTTGGTAGCTAGGAGACATTACGCGCCCCCACTGATTGGATACCTCCCCCTGGCCTGACCCACCCTTGTATTTGGGCTTTGTTACCTGGGACTGGTTTCCGGGACTTGTTTTAAGTGAGTCCCCTGGGGGAAGGGGGGCAGGGACAGTCTCAGTTTTACTGCATAAACAACAAAGTCATTGTTGAATCGGATGGCATCACTCTGGCTACATAGGCCCTCACAGTAAAATGCTACGGCTGCTCTAGAAAATAGTTTGGCCGTTGTTTGTTTGTTTGTTTGTTTGTGTGAGACAGAGAGAGTGTAGGTGGGAGGAGCAGAGGGGGAGGGAGAGAGAGCATCTCAGCAGACTCCACACTGTGCTGGGAGCCCACCTGGGAACATGACTGAGCTGAAATCAAGAGTCAGCTGCCTAACTGACAGAGCCACCTAGTGCCCCAGCAGTTGTTTGTTTGTTTGTTTGTTTTTTTAAATAAAAACAAAACATGTAAAACCATATAACCCAGCCACTGCATTTAGAGGTGTTTGTCTCGGAGAATGGAAACTTCCAAGCAAACAAACACCTGCCCACAGATGTTCATAGCTACCTTATTTATAATTGCTGAAGGAACTGTGGTACGTCCAAACCATGAAACACTATCCAGCAACATGACACAGTATGTCAACTTACACAGGAAAAGAGACTTTGCTGGGGGGAGTAAGTTTGCTAATCAGTTGATTCTGAAGGAGAGATATTGTCCTGGATTATTCAGGTGGGCTCAGTGGAATCACAGAGTCCTTAGAAGGAGAGAGACAGAAGAGAATGTCAGAGCAATAGGAGTGTACAAAACAATTGTCAGAGAGATGAAAACCTGCTGGCTTTGAAGATGGATGAAGGGGCCATGGGCCTCTAGAAGCAAGAAAGGGGAAGAAAATAGGTTTTGTGCTAAAATCTCTAGGAAGGAAGGCAGCCCTCCAGACCTTGCTTTTAGCCCATCGAGACCATGTTGGACTTGAGACCTCCAGCGCAGTAAGAGAGTAAGTCCAGGCTATTTTTAGCAACTAAGTTTGTGAAATTTGTTGAAGTGGCAACAAGAAATTACAAGAGGGAGCCAATCATCACTGTCCCCGACCATATGTCATTCTGACTTTAGTGAAATGAGTATCCTTTAATTATTCTGCCTCACCAATGTTTTCTTGTCTGTGTCTTCTTTTTAAACAAAACATGAATTTGAAATGTAGGAAAGATAGGGGAGATAAACATGAATTGTGAAAGAGAAGCTCTCCAAATAACGGAATTTTCTTGTTTTATAGATGCCGTTGCTGTGAAAGATAATTATTTATATCTGAAAGGGAAATGTCAGGTATTGGTTACAGCTGTCAGACCATGAACACTGCTGGGAGAACCTCGCTCCTTCCCCAAATACCATACAGTGTAGATTTCGGCGATGCCATGGAAGTCTAAGCACAGTTCAGTTTGATCTTTAATCTTCTCTTTTCACACAAGGCAATTCCTGGGGTGGTTTTCATTCATTTCAAGAACTTCCATTTCAGCCTGGAAAGAAGGTCACACTCAGCCCTCGGGCTGAATACTCCTAAAATTTGTTTGCTTTCCCAGATAAAAACACCTGAAGGCCTTGGGGCAGGGCATGCCCTTCCTTGTTGGTCCCACGGGACCCACCACTTCCTCCTTCATCACCCCTGACTGCTCCTGGTCCCTGAAGACAACTGAGCATGCCACCTGGGCCTGGTGAACCCTGAGCTGAATGACCCCTCAGTGCATGCCTTAGGCTGAGACTTCCACACAGACTTGGCACCCAACTATCCGATGCCTGTTTGACGTCTCTGTGCATGAATCCTTGGACCACTTAAAACCCGACATGTCTACAGCTGCTCTCATTGTCTTCCTGTCATACTTGCTTTCTCCCCTGTGTTTCCCATCTTGGCGAGCTACTCAATCAATTAATCAATTTTCTCATGATAAATTTTCAAGATTTCTTTGTCTCTGCCATACCCTTGGCAGGAGACCATCACTGGATTCTTCCAATTCTACCTTCTAAGTTTCTAGGCATCCTCTCCTTTCCGTCCTACTGCCTCTGCTGTACTCATGCTCAATGAGGGGACCTTGTGTCACACGGATCAAGCAGAAGCAACATGCTAGATACTTTTGTGTAAATGACCTCAGCGAGTCCCCCCAGCATTGTTATGAGGTAGATAATTCCTATTCTCATTTGTAGAAACAGAGATTGATGTTAAGAGAAGTCTGGTGTCTTTTCCAAGGCCAGACAACAAGGAAACTGGGATTCTAATTTAGGCATGTCTCACTCCAGAGTTTGAGTACTTAGTTACTATCTGTGAGTTTCCTGAGAGAGGAACAGAGTAGAGGTCACTCAATCCATCTTTGTCATCCCTTGGACAAAAGTGGGTACCCTGAGCCAGGCAGATTAGGAGAAAGGAAAGCCTTTGTTATCATGCAGAAATGGGAGCTTGCAAAGGAGTGAGTTCTCATTCTCCGGCAGCTACGTCTCCCACAGTAGTGGTAACTGATAGCAATAACAGCAAAAGCTTGAGAGATGTTTACTGTCGTAACTGATACGAGGAACCTTTTATTAAGTGCTCTTCATTAGCCAGGCGTTTTCCTAAACATGCGCCATACATTACCCCACTTAACACGTATCCTTGTGAAGAAATGAAGCCCAGAAAAGTTAGGAAACTTTGTCAGTATCATAATGTCAATAATGACGCATGTAGACATCTCTGAGTCCAGAGCCAATGTTCGTAACCCCTATGACATACTGGACCACACAGTCATTCAGCACAGGATATGGATTCAGAGGAGAGCAGGCGGCATGTACAAACGGTGTGTACTTGGGCAAGTACTTAACATCTCTGAGCTTGGTTTTATGGTTTCTAAAATGGGGTGCTACCGCGAACCTTCTGGTGGCCTTCATCTCAAAGTTCCAATATCTGACACAAGTGGCTTGGAAACCCGTTCAGTTGGCAAGAAAAGAGTGGTAGGACTCCAGTGCTCACAACTCCACCAAGATTGTACATTATTGGAAGAGAAATTTACTTCTATCTCCAGATTAGTTTTACACAAAAGAATGTACCCCCCCCCCCCAAAATGCTACCTGCCTCCTAAAGAAAGACCAATATTCCCTGATCTTCCCTGTAGCAAATTATGGTTATGTGAACAATTGCCAATGAGATATGAGCAAGAGGAGTGCCACTTCTCAACTGCGTATTTTAAGAGAAGAGATATGTACTTCCTGTCCCTCCTTCCCACAGACTGGAATGAGAGGTGGTGCTAAGCCTTTTGGAATCATGAGGACAGAGATGACATTCCACAGATGCCAGAAAACAAGAGAGGAGCCAGGTCTTAAAGATTCAGTCTTGCACTTCTCACTCCAACAGATTTTTTTCTCTCCATCTGTCTCCACAAGATCCCCAAGTGACAGAGAGGAGCCCCCACATCAGTCCAGGACTGCTTATGCCTAGACTATCACTAGAGAGAGAAATGCACATCTATCTTATTGACATCACTGCCATTTGGGACTTTGCAGTGGCATCTGAATCCATATTGTAACTAATGTGAAGAAAGGATGAAAACCCACTGAGCTGTATGCTATTGAAAAAGTACTTTTTAAGGTTTAACTTATGCAAAGACTCCAATGCAAAAGAAGCTGGCACACTGTAGGGGTAGTAAAAGGTTTGGTTCAGTTCTGATCAATTTGGAACATCTGGCAAGGGAGTTGATGAAAATAAAACTGGTGCTGGGTCACGAAGAGTGTTTTACCCATGTTAAAAAATATGAACTTGTATGTGCAATGGAATATTATGCAGCCATCAAAGAAAATGAAATCCTGCTATTTGCAACAATGTAGATGGAAATAGAGTGTATTACACTAAGTAAAATAGGTCAATCAGAGAAAGACAATTATATGATCTCACTTATATGTGGAATTTAAGAAACAAGACAGAGGATCATAGGGGAAGAGATGAAAAAATAAAACAAGACTAAATCAGAGAGGAAGAAACCCCAAAAGAGGCTCTTTTTTTTTTTTTTAAAGATTATTTATTTATTTATTTGTCAGAGAGAGAGAGAGAGAGCAAGAGTGAGCACAGGCAGTTAGAGTGGCAGGCAGAGGCAGAGGGAGAAGCAGGCTCCCTGCTGAGCAAGGAGCCCGATGTGGGACTCGATCCCAGGACGCTGTGATCATGACCTGAGCCGAAGGCAGCCGCTTAACCAACTGAGCCACCCAGGTGTCCCCCAAAAGAGACTCTTAATCATAGGAAACAAACTGAAGGTTGCTGGAGGGTAGGAGGGTGGGGGAATGGTGTAACTGGGTGATGGACATTAAAGAGGGCACATGATGTAATGAGCACTGGGTATTATATAAGACTGGTGAATCACTGACCTCTACCTCAGAAATCAATAATGCCATTATATGAATTAATTGAATTTAAAATAATTAAATTTAATTAATTGAATTTAAATTTAAAAAATGAAAAAGTAAAAATAAAGGAAACAAAGTTAATTATAGGAAAGGCAAATCCAATCTATAGCCACTAGTTATCAGTGGTTGACTAAGCTGAAGGTAGGCCTTTGATTAAAAAAGTACATGAGACATGTTATAATGAGCACTGGGTGTTATATGTAAGTGATGAATCACTAAATTCTCCTGAAACCAGTATTATACTACATGTTAACTAACTAGAATTTAAATAAAAATTAAAATTAATAAAGAATATGGACTTGAACCTTAAGCAATGGCTGTCAAGAGGAGTTCCAAAAGGGAGTGACATGATATTTCTGAGCTTCGGAATGGCCCACCAGCTTGGGGCAAAGGCTGCAGAGTAGACTCCAGAGTTAGGGAGAAGAGTTACCAAGCAAGAGATGATGGTGGCCTTGACATAGGGTGGAGACAGGATGGAGAGAAGTGAATGTGTGTGGGAAATATGTGGGAGGCTCTATTGTTAAGACTTGGTGACTGACTGGTAGGTGGATGGGGGAAGGTACAGGCAGGAGCAGGAGACCTGGCAAAGTTTGTGGTCTGGGGTATAGCATGGTAAGCTAAAGATGCTAGGGTAGGAACCATCCACAGGAGAAAAAAAATAGGTTTGGGGCTGGATTGAAGGTGGAATTTTGAGGAGATTGTGAGTTTAATTCTGTATTTAGAGAGTATGACATGCTAGTGGGACATCCAAGAGTAATGTCCAATAGACAGAGTTTAAAAATAATAAACCCATGACAATGACAGTGATGGCATCAACTGCTTATGTAAAAGCCTTGATTTAGCATTCTCAAAACTTGGTAAGACCCACCAAGATTTTCTTGTTGTTGTTCCAAGTTAAATCATGCTGGGAATACCGTGAGAGCAAACAGAACCCCTCTCAGCCATCACTGTCCTCACAGGTACTAACAGAATTGGCTTATTTTGATTTTTCTAGGTGGAAGCCACTCCACAGAGCGTTCTCTCTCTTTATTTAAATTGCAAGCCCCTGTTGGGGAAGAGGTTTTCCATTTCTTTCTTGTGTGGCTTGTAATTAACCATACAAGAGCATGAACAGATGAGGTGGCATTTTTGAGCGGAGCTTGCCTCAGATTGAGGAAGAATTATCAGGATGTTGGAGCGGCTTGCTATTTAAGAGGAGGAGAGGACCCCAACAATGACTCAGCAGTGCATCTGTGGGTACAGTTCCTCTTAGATTTCTTTTTTCTCTAACTAAATTGCATTCATTTCTGTCCTTCCACTCTATTCCCAGCCCCTAACACAGTGCCTGACTCACAGCAGGTGCCAAACGAAAACAACAAATGCATGTTTAATGAAAGGCCATCCATATATGCTTTAAATTCTAGCTATTTGGAAACTGCAGACCAAAAATACTCTTCATGGAAACACACAACGCTACACTCAGTGGGGTTAACCAGACAACCCGTAATCATAAACTGAATGGATAGTGATGCAGTTAAAGTATTAATCTTCTACAAGTAAAAAGCAAGAAGAACAGGCGTGGAGATCCAGGACCAGCTTAAGTCAACTCTGATGATACACACAACATTTTTCTTGAATACGCCAGGGATTCTCAAAATCTATGTTTGCAAAAGCATGGTAGTGATTTTCCTCCTTTGCCAAACAGTGCAAGGCAGGCAGCCTGCTCATTTGAACAGCAGATTAAAGTCATCAATAAACTCCAGGACCACTTTGGAGAAGAGTCTGGTAGTTCTACAAAAGGTTAAAAATAGAGTTGCCATATAACCTAACAATTCCACTCCTAGGTCGATAACTAAAGGAAATGAAAACATATGTCTATATAAAGTTTATAAACAAATCTCCATATCAACGTTATTCATAATAGCCACAAGTGGGAACAACTCGAATGTCCATCATGTGATGAATGGGCAAACAAAACATCCCTGTTATTGAATATTATTTAGCCATAAAAAGAAATGAAGTACTTATACACATTGCAATAGGGATGAACCTTTAAAACATGCTAAATGAAGGAAGCTATAAAAGATCACATTATGTATGATTCCACTTATATGAAATGTGCAGAAAAAGGCAAATCCATAGAGACAGAAAATAAGCTGTTGGTTCCCAGGGATTGGGGGTAGGATGGAGGAGAGGAGGCAGGACTACTAATGCACATAGAATTCTTTTTGGGGTAATGAAAATGTTCTAAAACTGATTCTGATGGTAGTTGTACAACTCCGTGAATATACTAAAAACCATGGAACTGTACACTCTAAATGAGTGAATTATATGGTATGTGACTCCTTTCTTAATCAAGCCATTGTAAAAACAAAACAAAATGAAATCTCCAAGAATCAGAACTCATTTAATAGGCTATCGTGTATCGGTAGGCTTAGTTAGAGGTACAAATAAACTTCTATGGGGAAGGCACGTCATCACAAGTGCTCTGTGACTTTAGCTCACGAAGTCCTGGCTTCTTCCTCTGCTGGACAGGAACATGGCCGACGCTATGCCCACAGCAGCAACCTGCTGGGTCACGTATCCTGTGCTGCCTTCCCCTCCCTTCTCCATTCCCACCAGTACTTCCTGGCATCACTTCCCAAATAAACAAGTGGCACCAAACCCTTGTCTTTGAGTCTGCCTCTAAGAAAACTCAACTTAAGACCAGAGATAATTAAATTGCCTTCTTCCTACAGTAAGTTATTATACATGAAGCGTTTTCAGCACAGTGCCTGGCCACTTAATAACCATTAGATATCACTGTTATTATTACCGTGTGCTATTATTGTTGAAAACTTGAGTTTCCCATCAGATCTTCTGGATGAAGGGTGTGTCTGGAAGACTGCCTTGGTCTTCCTACATATACAAGAAATTCTAAGCCAGTATTGGGCTTGTTATTCTACTACCAAGCATCAGTTTATTTTCCCCTCGATTTCAAAGACTTTATCTAGGAAACTGCACAGATTAAGTAATAATTCATTTGCTCTCGCATGTTTTATTAATCAAAGGCATATAAAACTGCCAATCAGAGCTTCTGATCAGCATGAAATTACGAGGGTCACCACACAAAGTGAATATCATTTCAGTCAAAAGCAAAATATCTTGATGTTTTTGTTAGTCTTTGAAGCTCTGTCACTTGTAAAAGTATAATTATATTAGATTTTCTGAAGTATTTAAAAGAACTTGCTGACCTCCGTTGCTACCATCATGGTCTCCTAAGACCCAGGAACCCCATGTTGGCAATTGCTGATTTAATAAGCCAAAATTCATTAAGAAGTATGCTTGTTTTTGTTACAAAAATTGCAGCAATAGAAACCTTTATGGCTCTATTTGGCAGTAACCTTTCCTTAAAAGAGAGAAAATAAAGGATACATGGATTTTTAGTAATGAATATTTTTATCTTGACCTTTTCACCATGAAATAGTCCTGAATCTGAGAGTGGCTGGGTTACTGTAAGAGGCTACACCATTTCAAGTTCCCCACTACAATATTTAGACATCACAGTCCACAAAGAAGACTGGTAGGAAAGATGAGGAGGGAGGAAAGAATGAACAGTTTAGAAGAGTAGAGAACAGTTGTATCTCATTCTCTGTGGCTTAAGGCAAAAATCACTTGCTAGGGCTGTGTTCACAGGCAGATGAGCTGTATACATTTGCGTGTCCATCTGAGCTCACCCTCCCTCCTCTACCCTGCTGTGTCCTGTGGTGGTGCATCTGGAAGATGAGTCCTCAGACTTCCAGCTGGGTTTAGCAAGTCAAGAACACCAGCAAGAAGTTGGTGATGGAGGAGAGCAAGGCAGGGGGTCAGTTCTTCTGTTTTGAAGGTCACGAAGGTCACGAAGGTCACGAAGGTCATGAAAGTCATGAAGGTCATGAAGGCTGGCTGCGTCCTTCACCTGAAGACTGCAGTCTTGTCCCTCGCAACCCTTTCCACATGTCATTCTCTGATTCATGCTCTGGCAACTACTTTTTCCCTTTACCCCATAAGCTTTACCGTGAGGATGGTGCCCCTCCCCCATGTCCAGGAGGCTGAACAATGCCTTCTGATTCCCCTACGTGTTGTCCATCATCTTGGTCCATATTAACTTTATGACATTCACTTCGATTTAACTACTTTAATTGTGTCATCTGTCCTCTGCCAGGACTCTCACTGGTTTGCCCAGAGAACCTAACCGAAAACTAGAGGGAAAGAGATCCAGGTTGATGTGTTCGAAGCAGGCCAGAATAAAAAATGACAGCTGTGGGGGCGCCTGGGTGGCTCAGTGGGTAAAGCCTCTGCCTTAGGCCTAGGTCATGATCTCAAGGTCCTGGGATCGAGCCCCACATCAGGCTCTCTGCTCAGCGGGGAGCCTGCTTCCTCCTCTCTCTCTCTGTCTCTTTCTGCCTGCCTTTCTGCCTACTTGTGATCTATCAAATAAATAAATAAAAATCTTTAAAAAAAATGATGGCTGTGTTTCTGGAGGTGCCGACAGTCTATACCTAGACTTCTAGGATCCCCAGTATGTAACATAAATGTATAATATAAAATAAATTGTGTTGGTATGATAACAATATGATTCACAGAAAACACTTATTATACCATATAACACATAGTAAATAATTAATAGACATTAGCTACTATTATTATATTCAAACATCTGTAGAAAAATCCTGTTTCTTCCTGCTTCGAGAAAAATGAAAAATGTTTTTTTCCATATGCTTGGGGTTTGAACTTGAGTTAGAGTTATCATTGCAGTAAGGGGACAAATTACCAGCTAGCCGGCACTCATTGAGAGCTTACTCTTTGCCTGGGATGGTGCTAATTACTTTCCAAGTGCTGTCTCATTTAACACAACAGTACTATTAGGGAAGTAATTTAAAATCATCCTTTTACAGATGAAAAAACTAAGTAGGCTAGTAGGATTAAGAAAGCTTCCCAGGCTCGCATGGTACGAAATCGTAGAAGGGGCATTTGAACCCAGACCCATGGAGCCATGGTCAGTATCCAAGATTCCCCATTTACAAGCGACAGATCCTTCAGAGCAAATCCTGAGCAACTTGACGGGTGTGGAATCAGGCTGACTGAGTGTAGAAAAATGTCTACACATTTATCATTGTCAAAACTCCTTTCAAGAAAATATGCTGTAATTGTACATTTAATTCAGCCCAACACAACACAGTGTTCCAACGAAGCGTACAGCAAAACGACATGTGTTGAGATTGTGACCCTGTTGGGAGGGAGTCTTGTTAAAACTTGCACTGAAGAAAAATGACAAACAAACAGATGCAGTGGTTTACTGGCCTCATCTCTTTGTGGCAACTCTGTGGCTCCTGGGAAGGAAATGGGACACTTAGGAAAACATGCTGAGCCCCTCACGTCTGGTGGGCATATGATAGCTGTTCTAATGAGAGAATTTATGTTCCTTTATGTTTTTGAATATTCACCAAACTCCCCCCTGGGGAGACCATCATGAACACTGGAGAGAACGTGGGTCAGTGATGAATGGATCTCCTCTCTGAAGTTCTCTGGGCCTCCCTCTACTTGAGCCAAGCCGGCGACCGTCTAGGGAAGCACTTGAATCCTGGAGATGAGGGAACTGGGCATCTTGACACGATGAGGTTAGACTGCCATGGACTGGGGCTTGTGCAGTGGTCTAGTCTGAGAATTTGAATGTGGTCACTGGTGGTGCTGCTTGTCAGGGGACCCCAACACCTTCATGGTGAGCTATGCCAAGGGCTTGGGAAGAGACAAAAAGATCGGTCCTACCTCCGTCTTACCACTACAAATGACTGGATATCAGCACCTACTGCTTATGTCTATACCTTCAGCACCGGGGGGGATGCATCTTAGGAGGTCAATTTATAACTGGTGGATCAGTGAAAAGTCATCTCTTCTTCAGAAGCATGGATGGCCTTTCCTCTTAAGAGATTAGGAAGGGGGGGACGCCTGGGTAGCTCAGTTGGTTAAGCAGCTGCCTTCGGCTCAGTTCATGATCCCAGCATCCTGGGATCGAGTCCCACATCGGGCTCCTTGCTTGGCGGGGAGCCTGCTTCTCCCTCTGCCTCTGCCTGCCATTCTGTCTGCCTGTGCTCACTCACTCTCCTCTCTCTCTGACAAATAAATAAAATCTTTAAAAAAAAAAATAGTCAAAATCTGTTAGTCCTTCCCTTTATAAAAAAAAAAAAGAGATTAGGAAGGGGTAAGGGAAGTACAGTATGGAGATTCCCTTTTGCCAGTACATAGTCTCACAATGATTCCACCCACTTTGGGACAAGACTCCTACACACACTCACCCCACCCTTCCCCCATCAAACATGGCTGTTGTGTCCTGTATCCTCACCTCCTGGCCACAAATGATTGATCTAAGGAAAGTACCTGAATCAAACTGGATCACTTAAATTCTCTTTGGGGATTTGAAATTTAGGACATAGAAATATGGAAATGGGTGATATTCAGGCATGTTGGTGGGAGAGCTCTAGAAGGTTCACAGATTCTAGCGCTCAGACATATATTTGTTTCTGTCCCTTTATGAGTCAGTCTTTCCTTTGCTTCCATGCATATACACTATCCCACTCCTATAGGTTGAGTTGTGCCCTCCTCCAAAGTGTGTTGGGGGTCCTAACGCTTAGTACCTCAGAGTATGACCTTATTCAGAGACAGGGTCTTTATCAAGTTAAATGATGTTATTAGGGTAGACCTTAATTCCATATGTCCATATAAAACAAGAAAATTTGGACACAGATGCAGATGCACACACAGGGAGAATGCCACATGAAATCCAAGATAGGGGTCATATTTCTATAAGTCAAGGAATGCTGAAAATTTCCAACAAACCCCCAATAGCTGAAACAAAGGCATGGATCAAATTCTCCTTCACAGCGTTCCAAAGGAAGCAACCCTATCCATACTCTGCTCTTAGACTCCTAGTTCCCAGAACTGTTGAACGATAAATGTCTCTTGTTTACGCCACTTGTCTGTGGTGCTGTGTTATAGCAGCCTTAGCAAACTAACACACACACCAGTGACATTCTTCTTTCTTCTTTTTCTTCTGCCTTATATTAGAGTGGATTCCTGTTGCTTGCTCCTAAGAGAAACTTAACTGATATTCCAAATAAACCATACTGAAGATTGAATCTGCCCTCAAATGAAATCTTCATATAAGGGGTATGGTTCCTATCAAGCAATGAAAGCAAAATTGAGTTAAGAAAGCAAAGTGACTCATAATTAACAAAAGATGCTGTATCACAGAAACCAAGGAGATCCACTTAGACCAAAGAGGAAATGGCGACTCAACAGTCTTTCTCACGTGAAAGAGGAGAAAAACAATTTGCTGTAGAGAAAGCTTTATTTCTCCAACTAGTGCTGGCACAAATAGAAGAAAACAAAAAACTCTTTAGGGCAAATAAATGGCTTTTTTGTCTCAGATCTCACCTATCACAGAAAAGGCAATTATAAAAATAAATGCATGCATTAAAATATTAACCCTATTAAAAACTGCAGGACATCTCCTATTATGGGTTGAGTTGCATCCCCCAAAAGATATGTTGAAGACCTAATTCTCAGCACTTTTGTATATGCCTTATTTGGAAATAGAGTCTTTGGAAACGTAACCAAGTTGAGATGAGGTCATTTGGGTTGGCCTTAATCCAGTGTGACTGGTGTCCTTATGAGAAGAGGACGATGCATTGTGAAGACACAGACACATAGGGAGACCATGTGACGGAAGAAGCAGAGATTGGACGGATTCAGCTACAAGCCAAGGAACATCTGGGACTAGGAGAACCTAGAAGAGGCAAAGAAGGATCTGCCCCCTAGAAGATTTGATGGGAGCACGACCTTGCCCATACCTTAATTTCAAACTCTAGACTCCAGAACTTTGAAAGTGTACGTTTCATTTTAAGTCACCCAGTTTGTGGTACTTTGTTATGGCAGCCCTAGGGAATATATATACCCTCTTGCCCCAAATTTTGCCCTGGACCACAGAGGAGGGTGACTTGTGGTAATTTGATTGTGATTTTCTCACAATACAGAGTTGGAAGATATTCACATTAACTGAATCCTTCATAGTAATATTGAAAGTGATATTAATTACTTAAAAATTCTAGGTAGGATATATGTAATGATAAGTAACTTCTTTTCTCCTTCTTTCTAGTGCTCATCAAAATATTTTCGGTAAATTAATTTTTTAAAAATTTATTTATTTTAGAGAGGAAGAGAAAGAACAAGCAGGGGGGTAGCAGAAGAAGCAAGCTCTCTGCTGAGCAGGGAGCCCGACTCGGGGCTCAATCCCAGGCCCCTGGGATCATGACCCATGCCGAAAGCAGACACCCAACTGACTGAACCACCCAGGTAAATTAATGTTAACACCCCAGTAAACTGATGTTAAAATAAGCAATACTTTACAATCATAGTGGAGCACTGGTTTCATTCAACACAGAAGGGTTAGCTATTTGGTGACTTTTGGTAAATTTTCAATAAAATTTTCTTGAAATTGAAATAAATTTTCAATAAAATTCAAATTTTTGAGTGGAGTAAATGAGACCAGTGAGAAAATTCAAGGGAGGGAAAAGCAGCCCTAAGCCACATACTTGAAAGTGACCAAGAGCGAACTTTGTCTTATGCTGTGTCCTTAAACTCCGTTCTTAGAAGAAAAAGGAAAGGATGCCATCATGGCTGGTGAGGGACTCTTTCTTCACTTTTCAGCAAAGTTCCTCATAACTTTGAACTTTCGATTGTTCCCAAATAATGATCTGTTTGGTCTAAAAATAGTTTTTTTTCCTGCAAGGATAAAACAGAAATTCATCTTCCAGGACCATGTTACACTGAACTCTAACAGGGGAGAAAAGATAAGTCTATGGAAGGCTTGCCATGTGTTAAATTTATTGCTGATGTTCCCAGAAAATCTTTCTTAATATTTTTAGACCGAGATGGATGTATTTGCAGACAATTTCAGAATATAAAGGAGTCTGAACTGAACATCTGCTTTATTGTCTTGGTCCTAGAGTCAACCTCTGGCTTAAAAATTTAGGAAGCATATTTGGGGGAGTAAATATGTAATTTTGGCTTATCCGAATAATTTACTTGGGGAATCAAAATGGTTTTCCATTTCTTTATTTTGACAGAAGATTAACTTTAGAGGTACCGACTTTATTAAGCATTGTATGACAATGTCTTTCAATGTCCATTAAATAATGCTTAGTAGAGTAAATGTTAAATTACCATGTTATATCTCCATAAATACATGTGAGGTCCATGTGAATGCCAAATGAATTCAATACGGTCATTTCTATTACAATAAATGCCAAATGAAGTCAGAGTGATGAGGCACTTAAAATGTCATACACTTCCAACTAGTCCCATCAGGAATTCATTACTGCCGTGATACCCATTCTTGTCAGGGTTTTCATATTACATAGTATTTTCAGCAGTTTGTAATAAAACTCCATTTGAGGAATTGATTTCCCCTGAAAACCTAAGAAGATAAACTCTAAGTCTGGGAAAGTCATGCTAAAATAACTTTGGGTACATTGCAAAAGTCCCCGCACCCCTCACCTGCACATTTAGTGCTTGAATAAAATACATATAGACCATCTGATTATGGTTTTTGAAATTTTAAATGCAAGGAAATATTTCATTTGGTAAATTTCCTCTCTGAACAAAGAGTTCTTTCAAGAAGCATCTTTGTAATAATTTAGTTTTGTCCTGTTCTTATGAGTTGAGGCAGATGTGTCAGAATTGCACATAAGACACAAATGGGGAAACCGAGACACCATAAAGTAACACTTTTAGTCAAGACTCAAGCATGCATGACATCTGATTTCATGATCCAATATTTCCAGTTTTTCCAGGATTATCCAAAAATACCAGCTCTGCAACTACTCTCCACCACCCTTCTATGAGCAGGAGGCAGTAGTAGTTAGAGTGAATATAGATGAGAGGAGGAGAACAGAACTAGAGGCATACAAAATGCAGACTGACAGGCAACATCAAAATGGGTGGTCAGGGTGGTTGCCAGGTCTAGGCGAGGAGTCAGAGATCCCACAAGTTCCTACAAAATATAAAGCTACGGTGACAGCACGCTGGCATTGTCGATGTCAGCTGGGCACCCTTCAGAGTAATGGGAGTTAGGAATAATGAAGAGAAACAGCCTTAAACTTTCTTCTACACTTTGATATATTTTAACATATGTATATACTCATGATGGCTTTGGCCTAGTGTTACTAGCAAGGCTGTGGTTGTATTTATCTAATCTGCTACAGCATCCTTCGTAAGAAATGCGTCCGCAGCCTAAATGTAAATTCTGCTTGAAACCCTTTGAACGTCACTCTAGTGATTGTATAAATAAATCATTTTGACTTTCAGTGACTTTCTAGGCATATGTAGTGTATGTTTTTTGAAATACAAATCAAGTATGTTGAGTTGAGATTTTGTTTTGTTACTGAACCAAGATTACAATTAATTCTGTATGAGGAGATAGGTCAATTTCAGTCAGAGTGCTAACCAGTAAGATATTTTACAACACTGCTCCTTACATTTGAACTCAGATTTTGGAGAAGCTGCTGAGGTTTCCCCTTGCATTTTTCTATCTATCTACCTAAACTCTTCCTCCCTCTATCCACTCATCCATCTCTCCGTGCACCCCTCCACCCATGTACCTAACCGCTTAATCATTTGTTTGCTCAACACGTAACGATGAGTACCTACTTTGCACTAGACGTTGCAAGAGACACAGAGGGGAGAGTATAAAATCAGGAAGATACATATTCTTCCTTAAAGGAGTTCAGTTGTTTATGGGAAGAAGAAGGTGCAAGATAGCAAGAAAAGTGCTATAGAAGTCGGAAGCAAAAAACCCTAGGGGATGCCAAAAGAGAAGACTATTTATTTTCTTCAAGAGGCCATGGAAACCTTCACAGAGGAGGTGACAGCCAAGCAGAGGCCTTCGAACGAACAGAGCTGGTCCCTGGGAAAGGACTCCGAGGCTGAACCTGAAGATACCTATTTTAGCATGACCACTTAGCACCATGCCCTCCACCCACCTGAATCTTCTCGAATACTTGTGAGGATAACAATACTTTTGCTTTATCATAATGCCTCCCGTCCATAACTTTTAAACACTCAGGAAGATGGAAAGAGCAAAGTGACCTTTTCTTTCCTTGCAAGTGAGACTGAGTATCCGAGGGGTGTGATTTTATTACACTGGGGAATTTCCACACCAGACAAAGAACAGTCTGGCCCAAAGCTAAATTAAATGAAAACAAAGGAAACACAAAACCCTTGGTATATATTACAGTAAAAAGTCTGGAGTGGCTTTTTGTTGCTGTTGCCAATGGTGCAGAAAGTCCTGCTTTACATCCCACAGGGTTATGCTCCCAGCTTACACTCCACAATAAAACGATTTCTCACTTCACTCAGGGGCTTTGTTGAGATCTACACTGAGGATCTGCAACCTACGGCCTGAGGGCCAAATCTGGCCCATAGCCTGTTCTTGTAAATAAAGCTTTATTAGAACACAGTCGTATCATTGGTTTACCTATCATCTGTGACCACTCCGGGGTTACGGTGGCACCAATGAGTGGTCAGAACAGAAGTCGTATGGTCCCAAAGGCTGACAACGGTTGCTAGGTGGCTCTTCACATAAAGACAACCACTGCTCGTGATCTATGTTAGGTCCCAAGTGAGAAAAACCTTTGAACTCCTAAAAGCATTGTTGAGTCTGTTTTCTTCTCCTGGATAATATGTACTATAATAAATATGATGAATAGATTTATTAAATAAATAAATAAATAAAATTTATTTGTTTTTGGCTCGCAGGAAGCGCAAAGAAAACTCAAGCAAATCTATAGGTCACACTTGTCAGACGACCAGTGTCCTGTATCCTGCACCGTTGAACCTACCCACGTTAATTGATATTTCCCCTGTGTATTTTTAAATTTTCTCCTGTTTAGATGTATTTTTTAAACTCCCTTATTGAATGTAGTTTGTGTAAACTGCTTTACGTAATGCTTTATGAAATGAAGTAGGGAACGGATAAATAGGCAAGTAGCCAGATCGGATAGAAACAGATGATATGTAGGGCCTCAGGCCCATCCATCTCTATGTCGGTAATCAGTTAAAAACAAATAAATCCCCAGGGGCGTATAACATAATATAGATAGTTCTGTAAGTGCTCTGCAATGGGCAGGTACTCAGGGTTTCTTAAAAAATGTTGACATTCTGGGCCAGGTAATTCTGTTGGGGGTTGCCCTGTCCAACGCAGGTCATTGGCTGCCTTGGTCCCTGACTATGAGGGGCTGACTGCGTACTCCTTCTCCACGGTGACAGCGGTTATCATCTCCAGACACTGCCAGCTGTCCCCAGGGAAGGATTTTCCCATGCCCACCCCTATCTACAGAAGCTCCCTCGTGCATCGGCCTCTCGATATGCACTTTTCTGTCCACTTGCTCTGGTCTGTTAAGAGATCAGCAATCTCAGGGAGTCTGCTGAAGACACCGAGTATTGGCGAATGCTTTGGGCAGCAAGTGTCTTTCTCTCAGCTCAATTGGCCGAAGCTTGGCACTGGTGAAGGTAATAAAATCAAATCTCATACATGGAATTTCAAATCAGGACCCGTCCACAGCCTGTTCATTGCACCGGACGAAGAGAGGTGAGGTGTGTCAGGTACTCCCAGCCCTGGGAAGATGCTTTTCCTGATCTCTAATGACGGTAATGAATTAAATAATGGCTAAGTAATGAATTGGTTTATTTCCTAAGGCTGGGGATGAAGAGAAATTAAATACTCAATCTCCAGGGGTCTGAGTTGATAAAGGGCTATTTAAAGTGTCTTCACAGGAAGCAGGACCTGAATAAGATGCGGAGACTGACAGTATTGCCTGAACCCTATTTGTCAATGGATCGCGGAATCATTTGATGCTGATAATTGCAGAGGATGCAGGAAAACAAGAGATTACTTCAATGATGAGGAAGTCAAATCACACGACAAAGGAGACTAGGTTCATTATCAGCACATTCTGTCTCCTTCACACCAAGCATCGAGAGACGGAATTTAAAGACGATCTGTGTAATTGACTGCAGCAGTTCAAACTGTATCTCAATTGATATATCCATAAGGGCAAGGGCAGGCTTATATTTCCTGGTTCCCCAAAGTGTCTTGGATATAATAAGTGCTCAATAAATATTTGATCGACTTGATAGAAGCCGGTGGTTTTATCCACAGATAACTGTGTCAAGCAAGCATTGTCTGATAACAGCCAAGCCATCAGTCAGAGCCTTAAATAGAAGGAAGGAGCTGCCAATCTTACCCAGAAAGGATTTTCAAAGCCTATGCTAATGACACTTTTTTTTTTTTCATAAATTCTTCTTCCATTTAAGTCATGCAAACTTTCACTTCTGGGTAGTTTGTTTTATACACTAAAAGACAAAATCATTCACAGACATTTCAATCGTTACAACAAAATTATCCTTCAGGAGATCCATCCTGCAAAGAGTACATTATAAGGACCGATCTGTTCTATACCATCATATCCGACTCATGCCACTACGGCTATATATTATACATAGAGAAAGAAGAAATCATGCCTACATTTCTTTCTTAAGCGTAAGGAAGGAGTCTGTACCACAGACAATTAGAATATAAGAACTGAAGATCAGTAAGTGGGAATGGCAATAATTCTAGATGCTAAACTATCAAATCAAATATGTAATTAAATGTATACAATTCAAAAGTGTAATTAGTCATGCGCCATAAGATTTTTTTGACACATATTGATAGTGTTAGAGCAGAGTTACTATATTAAAATGAGAATCAATTAACTTATTCTTTTTGAGGCATGCAAATAATTCAGCTCTCCTAGGGAGGCAATCAAGGATGTTGGATAAAGCACGGTCTCAGAGAGAAACAGAAGTGAGTGCAAACCTAGAGATCGCCACATTCCAGCCCAGGGACCTTGGACATCCGTAACCAGAGGCAATGCAATGCCATGATCTACTGGAACCTCCTGGGAAACCTGAGTCCCAAACCGGATATTGGAACTTACCAGCTCTGTGACTTGGACAAACTACCTATTCTTTTCAACCCTCCGTGTCCCGTCTTTACCATGAAGCTACTCCTCCTCTACTGAGTGTCTTCTGTGTTTAACTGCTGTCATGACGCCAGGCCAGTGTCTGTGCAACGTGGTTTACAGCAAGCAAATCGGCGCACCCATCAGAAAGTGAGGCAGCAGCCCCGGGGGCCTGTCCTGGAGTGCACACCTGTAAAGTGTTCCTCAGCCTAAATGACATCTACAGAGAAGGGCACTTCTGACCACTCTAGGTTAGGTCGTTTGGCATGTGGTATAGCCTGCGTCTCCACTCAGAGTGATCATCACAGGATATTTTAAATGCCTATGTGAAAAGGAAAATGATTAAAAATTACTTGTATTACAAGGATATATCACATTCTTGTGTTACATCCTTGTATTACAAGGATGAACAGAAAAGCCAAGGAAACAGAACAGAGTACAGAAAGAGAGCGCACATGTGTGGTCATTCAATTTACAACAGAGAGGTCATCACGACTCAGTGCTGAAAGGATCATCTTCACAATTAACGGTTCTGGAGGAATTGGAAAAAAAGAATAATTCTTGATCCCTCGCACCATACACAAAATCAATTTGAGATGAAAATTAATGATGGAAACTCAAGAAATCAAGTTTTTAGAAGACATAGTAGAGAATGTTTGTGAACTTGGGGCATGCAAATATTTCTTAACAAGACAGAAAAGCAGTATTATAGAAAAAATGATTAAGTGCTCTTCATTAAAATATAGAATATCTGTTTATCAAAGACATCAATAAGAAAGTAAAAGACCAGCAGAGATTTAATACATATATTTATCAAAGACTTAAATTCAGAACATATAAAGAACTCCTTAAATTACCCCTAAGGGAAGTTCTTTCCAAATGAAACAAGGTGTTTGATTCTGGAGAGCGTCTTGGGTCTGGATGTCAGTATTTGGGACTGAAGCTGAGCAAAGGAGCAGGAACAGAGAGTAGACTCAGAGCATGGAGAGGCCTAGCACAGAGGGTAGTAAATTAAAGGAAAGCAATGGGAAGGGAGGTGGGAGAAGAAAACTGTGAGATGTGAGAAAGCAAGACCGGGTGTAGACAGCCAAAGGAAACGTGCCGGGCGCCGGAAGAACATTTAAGAAGAGTCTTGCTTAATATTCCACTGGGAATTGATACAGCCTCCAAATACAACTTCCTAGAATTTCAATGAAGTGTGCTACCCACACAAGGCTTTATGCACATTTTTTGTGAGGGAAAAGGGAGGGGCCGTCTTCTACATGTGGATTGTGGAATATGAAGGGGCCAATACAGCAAAAACAACTAAATAAGAAGATGGCATGGTTTTGGAGCCAGAGTGACCATTGCTGTGTGAGCTCCATGGAATCCCAGAAAGTTCGTAGATATGGCTGAACATTCGCAAGACCCAGACTGGAGGTTTGGACAGCATTATTTATAGAGTTCATAAGATGGGCGATCCCAGGTGACATCAGCTACGTATTTTCATTGTCTTTCTCCCATTAAGCTTTTTTTTTTTTTTAAAGATTTTATTTATTTATTTGACAGAGAGAGATCACAAGTAGGCAGAGAGGCAGGCAGAGAGAGAGAGAGGAGAAAGCCGACTCCCCACCAAGCAAAGAGCCCGATGAGGGACTCGATCCCACGACCCTGAGATCATGACCTGAGCCGAAGGCAGAGGCTCAACCCACTGAGCCATCCAGGCACCCCTCCCATTAAGCTTTTTGAGAGCAAAGTCTAAAAATAGTTGATGGAGAATGAATGAATGAATGAATGAATGAATGAACAAATATGATCATGAATAAAATTTGGGCATTTGGTTCATGCTGCTCAGTTTTCAGAGGGTTGATCGCTTTTTTTTTTTTTTTTTACCTCTTGTTGTGCTGGTGTCTTTTCATTTGTCCATTTTTCTATCATTTGCCAGAAGCTCCCCATCACATGCTCGCCATATTGTCCATCTACAAAGCAACATTCCAGCCCAAATGTGCACCTCCTCCATTTGGGAGATGAGTTGCACTATGGCATACAGTGATTCAAATGCATTTGCAAAATAATTACTCCTCTTTCATACCCGAGGCTTGTTATCTGAATAAATGTTTCCCTAATAAAGCTTGCAGCTGGGTTGAGTTTGAGAACTACAACAATTAGGAGTCATGGGAGAAGAGCTCAAAAAAGGGTTCCCTTTAAACACCAGCATTTGCTTCCTACATCCCTGATTAGGAGGAACGGGGCCTGTACGTGGCTGCCAACACAACGCTGATTGCTCATCAAGTGTCCATGGTGTGTGCGAGCAAAAGAAAATTGGAAAACAAGTGTCGATGATGATTAGTTTTCTACAAACATCTAGAAAGATGCGAGAAGTAAGAGCCAGTTGAGGTGAAGCGAGGAAGAAGGACCTGGCGGTCACTGCTCTGCCCACCTCACCTGAGTTGAATCTGGAATTTTAAAACAGAAACTACAGAACAGGGTACTAAACCGATGGCAAAGCCCACATGAATCAGTGGGGTAGAGGAGTGACAGTAACAGCCACGGACAGAGCTGTTAAGGTTTGTCCCCTGCTTTACCAACAAGCACAGATACCGACGCTCAGCAGATCGTTCTAGTTTCATAATTAGTCCACGAGTTGGTTGTGAAGATGACCTCCGTCAGTTTACAGGGCAGAACTGGTTCAAGGCAACCTATAGGACTGAACTAGGATTTTTGCTGAGATCTTCATTTTCAAATTTTAGGCTCAGCGGACTAGCCACGTTATCGGTGCCACCAGCAGCAAATGACTGGAGCAGGAGGTAAACCAAGCTCAGATTTCAGGGACCTGGGGCTAACCTCTGTAGCTCACGGGAACCAGTGGGAAGGAGGCGCTTCTTAAAAACAGCTATTCTAGGGGCGCCTGGGTGGCTCAGTGGGTTAAGCCTCTGCCTTCAGCTCAGGTCATGGTCTCAGGGTCCTGGGATCGAGTCCCGCATCGGGCTTTCTGCTCAGCGGGGAGCCTGCTTCCCCCTCTCTCTCTGCCTGCCTGTCTGCTTACTTGTGATCTCTGTCTGTCAAATAAGTACATAAAAATCTTAAACAAAAACAAAAACCAGCCATTCTGGAGAAAACCAGAACGGAGAAGACTGCTAAAGTTTCATGTTTCCTTTCCTTTAGGGTGAACTCATCAATTCTGTCCTCAGAAGTTTGTAGCCAGGATCCCACCTGAATGTTGGCTTTTTTTTTTTCTTCAAAGATTTTATTTATTTATTTGAGAGAGAGAGAGAGAGTATGAGAGGGGAGAAGGCCAGATGGAGAAGCAGACTATCCATGGAGTTGGGAACCCGATGTGGGACTCGATCCTGGGACTCCAGGATCACGACCTAAGCTGAAGGCAGTCGCTTAACCAACTGAGCCACCCAGGCGCCCCCCTGAATGTTGGTTTAAGTTCACCAATAATTATTTCTGTTCTGTCCTATAAGTCACCTACAAACCAAATTTTTGAAATACTTGGAGGAGAATACAAGTTCTGCCCTTCATTTCCCCCATGATGTGATTCGTGAATGGCACACGAGCCTTGCGAGACAGATCAGATTTAGGTGGCCCCGGGAATGTGCTGGAACTGACCAATCCCGGCTGGCGAGAACCAACGGCATGTCTTCAGTGGTGTCAGATCAGGAGTTGTTTCTGACTTGAGTCGAAATGGAAGTATTTTCACCCCAACATGGGCAAACATGACAAACTACAGTTTTTTCTTTTCCCCCAGAGAGCCAGTTTTCAAACATATACCAGTAGGCCACAAGATATATTTCGAATGTCATTAATTTTTTTCTGCACATTGACTTTTCTTTTTTTTACTTACGTATGTTCACTTCAAGAGGAAATCGTATCACTACAGTAGACGGAAAAGCAATATGGTCTCACATAAATAGAAGGTACTCTTAAGGAGAAATCCCAGTAGAAACAAAGCAGTGTTAGGCATTCCTAACGAGATAATTGTGCTTGCAAAAAATAATGATCTGGAGTGTACTTTCTCTTCTGTAAAAAAGTAATTAGCAAGCGCAGAGAGGTGTTAAAAATACAGAGACTATAGTGAGGCTTCTACTTGAGGTGAAGGGGATTGATAGAGGTAAATGGCTGATTCATCTAACAGAACTGAACAACTCCGGGGAGTTACTCAATACTGGCGCTACTGCTTTCTGAAGGCATCAGAGAAGCTGCCCGTGTCCTGCCCAGATCTTCAGACCCCGCTCCATTTCACTGTGCACCAGGCAGCTTCTGACTGCAGGGTCCGCGGCTCTGTATCTCAGGGTTTTTCCCAGAAGCACAGAAGATGCAAGGCTCTGGCAGAAGCATCCTGGAACTAACCCCCTTTGCAGACCAGTAGCCCTCAACCAAGTAGGATCCAATACAGTCAGCTAAAGAGAATTGATCAATATCCCTCTTCCCTATTTCTTCAGCTGGGATAACTCTTAGGCACACCTTCTACATCATTTCCAGAGTTTTCTTACGGGATTCATCTTTAGTTGCCTACCATGTCTTAGTACGGCACGCTACATTGACTCTTGGCTCCTTTCTTGACTCCTATCCATTTCCGATGTTCCTTGCACCTCCTTAAGAAAGTACTTGTGCTCACAACTCTGTCTGTTCCTAAGAGCCTCAATGAACACACACACAGTGTCACGTCATTCCGTGCTTCCCCACTGGCCCAGGGACTGAGGCCTTGGGCAGCCGTGTCCTCAGAGAAGGCCAGCAGGACGCAGGCGGTGCAATATAGGCCACAAGTTTTCCTTCCTAACTCCACAGACTTCCCATTTTTGAGACACTCCAGGAAATGCTCAATATTGAAATTACCGCATTATCTCCTCCAAGGCTGGGGGCGATCATTGATCTTGGAGAGGCCTAATCTGAAAGAGACATTGATCATTTAATCTTCTCAGTTCACTGAGAGCTCTTCCTGAATCCAGCCCGATCGCCGGGAAGCTTAGCTCTCGGTGGGAATGCATTCACCTTATCGTGATTCCTTTTCATGTCTCTACTGAGGTAAGATATACAAAGTAACCAGGTGAAAAAAGTTTTTATACCTCTGGCAAAACAGCTGTTGAAAAGCTATTCCTCGTGCAACTCAGAGCTCTTTTCCGGAAAGGCTCTGAAGATACATTCCCACCAGAAATCCATGCACCACTGGGCATGCTGCTTCTCTCTCTCTCTCTCTTTTTCAAACAATGAGAACTATTTAAGTCAACACATTTCCATTTTTTTTCCCATGGTATGTGTAAACTCAAAGTAAATTTGGTTCTAAATTATAAAAATTATATCCCTCTATTGTTTCGCTGTATTATATGTTATGTGTCTCGGAAACACTTACCTTTGCGCAATTGTGCTTTAGGAAACTATTGAAAAACTTTTAAAACTAAATGTGGTGGATATGAGCCATGAATATACAACATTAAGACTATAAACGCTCAAAATGCTGTCTCCACCACGAAATAGTTTTAGAAGGGAACAAGCAGATGTTAGCAAGGCTTAACACGGGGTCTGCATTTGGTTCACGGTGTAAGAAAGGTTGTGTGTGTTCAGAGTTAATGCCTGAAGCATCGGCAAGTGACCCCCAGGACCACTGGCTTGCAAGGAAGTCTACGTTTATCCATTCAGTTAGTCACAGATTTTGAGTAGCTATGACGGGCAAGGTGCTGCGTCAGGGTTAGGGCTAGCTCTCTGGGAAATAGGTGTTGGCTCTGTTCTCATGGAATTTATAATTCAATTATGGTCTGAGTGTGTGTGAAGAGCCTCCATTAAAGACTGCTTCCCCTGACCTCCAATGAAAAGTAAAACAGCAACAAAGGGAAATAAGGAAACAGCTTTAGAAATATGATTGTGAATATTTATGCAAATGGATCTTGATATCTCTGGGGCTGGCACGTTGCGTGAATCATGGCTTATGGTAGAGCTGCTCTAGGAAAATAAAAACACACACCAAACAATGTAACAATGAGGGTGGTCACCCTATCAGCAAGGAACAGGCATTTATGGATTTAGTTGAATGCGTTATTATTTTCATTTTCTTAACAGAACAGGACTGAGAACCCTATCGTTGTCATCAGTCTAATGGCACGTGAGGCCTTGACAAGAAGCTGAACACCACGGTGCGGGAGCATTTTGGTTGTGGTGACGCCATCCTGAGGTCATGGCACAGAGGCCCCGATGAGGAAGCTTCTGTGTTCTTTGTCGCATGGACTTCAACGGTGACTGTCAGAGGAACCGGTAAAGATCCACGTAACTCGAGAGCCAGGGTGGCCAACGGAAGGACCACGCCTTCCCGCCCCTTCTATCCTTGCCCTAAACTCTCCCCAGTCTGACTCCTGGGGGGTAACACACACAAGTTGAGCCGATCGCATCTGCTCTTAGAGCATAGGTCCCAATATGTGTCTGATCACAGACTTTCAGAGTAAGGGCAGGAACTTTTTAACGTGAATGTTACAGCTTACAGCAGTGGTTCTCCAAGTGAGCTCCGGGACCAGCGGCATCACCAATGTCGAAAGTCTTTAGATGGAAGTTCTTGGGCCCCGTTCTTGACCTTCTGAGTCAAAAACTCTGAGACTGGGAGTCACTGCGTAAACAGAGCGTGTATGTGATTCTGATACGACCTCATGCTTGGGAGCCCCGGCTCAGGACCCAGTGTTTTCTGAATTGTTTCGCATGTAGAGCCTTTTAATTTTCTTAACCAGCCGGTGCTAGGAAAGCATGTTGGGAAGTGGTTGTGATTCATTTATCCAAACAGCACATGAGCCTCGACACCAAGAGGACTTTACGTAAATGGCTGTGAGCTCTTTAACTGCATGTGAAAACGCGCCTCCAGAATGATCTGGTTTGGCTACACTAGCGGTTCACAAAACGTCCTCACTCAGAGGTCTACCACGTAAAAAGAGAAAGAGAAGAAAAGAAAACCAGTAAGACAACACGGGGGTCTGACAAGCAAATTTAAAGGATAACTCCTGCCTTCCATTAGGATTCTACTAAGTCATCCATGACTTACATCCATCTTCACATGAGGATACATGACATCCGTTCGCACATATGCAACTGGAGCAGCTCATCGTTTGGACATGAGCACACACTCTTATCTTTTCTCCTATTATTTTAATTGCTAATAATTTAGCCCCCCATTTCAGCCTATCAAATTATTTTTGATTCCTGGATCTGTTATCCAAAGTATCAACCAGGGATGCCTGGTTAAGCCTCTGCCTTCAGCTCAGGTCCTGATTCCAGGGTCCTGGGATTCAGCCCCAAAGAGGGCTCCCTGCTCAGGGGAAGCCTACTTCTCCTTCTGCCCTTCCCACACCACACCCCCCCACACACACACCCTGCAGCCACCCACCCCTTGTGCTCGCTGGCTCTCTCTGTCAAATAAATAAATAAATAAAACCTTTTAAAAAAAGTGTCAACCCGAATGACATGCCATCAACACATCAAATACTTCTGCTCATCGTATCTTCGCTGATGTCAGTTATAAAATGTAAAGGTCTATGCTAAGGGACAAATGCTGGGCCTCCCAACAGAAACACCTTCCTCAAGCTGCCATTTTTCCATGTAAAACTACATTTCAGTAAAGGCTATGCACACAATCTTGGTTGCTTTCACTCTGGCCGTAGGTACTGTCTTGAGAAGCCCACCAATTCTTAGCAACCGGACCATCCTCTATTTTAATGGACAAGATTATGGAAAAAGTTAAGATTTTCCCTTACAGATCAGCCAGAAACAGCTAAACTCACATGACTCTTGAAAAATAATCACTTTACGTCTTTAGGAATTATTGTCTGAAAACTAAACATTATAAAAATGGGGTGAGCAGGACTGATTAGGGGTTTTTTTTTTAAGGTGCTCAGTTAAATCTGAATTTCAGATAAATGAGAAATAATTTTTTAGTATGTCCCAAATACTGCATGAGACATTCTCATTAAAAAAATATACTAAAAAGAACTGTAACATGGTTTGCCTTCTTTATATGACCTATGTTCCTGGCCACTGATCTAGAGTGCCTCCCTCCCTTCAATGGGGGGTTGAATATGGGGTGAACCCACGTGTCTGTCCTCATGCAAAGCACCTGCATCCTTTTCATGAACTGAAATGATTTTTTTTTCCCCCTGCAAGTTAGCATTGAACGCAGCAGCAGGCTGAACCATGGCCCATCCTTTGGCAGACATTTTCTGAACATCCACCCATAGCCAGACTCCACACTTGACATAAAGCAGGTGGAGGAGAGCTTCTGTCCCACAGAACTCATACAACCTCCTTAACTCCCACAGCCAAAGACACTCTCGAATACAGTCCTTGCTCCCACATTGCTTACAAGACTGCCTGACTTGTGCTCATGCCCCGAGCACAAGGCTGGAATGGCTGAAGCAATTTGTAAGCCGTTGTGTGGCTTTAGCCCTGGAAAGGAGAATTCACCACACCGACCTGTGACCATCACCATGTTTTTTTTTGCTTGTTTGTTACCAAACACCATTTCAGAATAGAAATTAGTATTATTTTCTAGTTTCCTTCAACGACTTGATGAGAAGATGCTAGATGGGGGAGTCAGACGAACGAGGGCAGGTACAGCCTCTAGTGCAGGAGGCAAGGGCACTTATACTTAGAAGTATACGTGAGCTTGAAACAGGTTTCCCGGGCAGAGTCCCATGTGCAATTACCTAATCACAAGAACCTCTAGAAGATCGCTCCCCAGGGAACCTTTGCTGGGAGGAGATGGAGCCTTCTTTGTTTGGAATTTGCTTCGGCAGAGCATTCAGCCTCTTCAATAATAGAAGCGGAACAGAACTGTTTTGTGGGACCCAACAAAACTCGTGCCTGTGGGGAAATGATAAAGCCAGAGGCTGAATGGTACCGTCTTCAGGTAAAGGCAAGCTTTAAACCTCAGAATTTTAATCTAATTTGGGAACAGGAGTGATTTATGTCCTTCCTGATAGGTCATCATTTCCCGAAAAGGAAATGGACAGAGGGGATGTTCAGGTCTCATTGCCCTTCTCACCTAGGGTGAACTTGGACACGGATTTATTTCGGCCTCTCCAAAGCTCCATGGCATTAATTTTAAGTGCTCAATTTAAAATGATATGTTTAATGGCATCACAGCTCAGAAGCCTACGGATATCATAACATGTTTATTAAAGGCTAATTACAAACCTCGACTGCAAGGACAGCGGTTGGGGAACTCTGTGAAATTAGGGCTCTGAAGAGGTTCACAATTCTAATAAATTATTTATTAAGAAGTATAAACGTTGGACGCGTGACAAGGAAATGTGTATCTTTGACTTCTTTACATCAGCTATAATGTTACTTGAAATGCAAAACACCCAACTGTGATTCATGTATTAAACACGTGTGTTTAATATAATGTATCTAACGTGCTGGGAAAAGGGCCTGGTGTGCCATGAGCATGTGTTCAATGTGAGCTCTCCATCTATTAGAGTGCTTAAAAAGATACGGTGCCAGTCAGATACAAAGGAGAGCACGCTGCATGACTGCACTGACATCAAGAACACGACAGGCCCACTGATGCACCACCGCAAGTCAGAACACTGTGACCCTTGTGCAACAGGGGCTGGGAGGGCGCAGAGGGCCTTGTGGGGCTGGCCGCGCTCCTTCTCTGGGCGCTGGTCCCATGCATGTGCTCCGTCTGTGAAAATGCATGAAACTGTGGATCTGTGACTTCTGTACTTTATGTACACGTCCGTGAAATGGTGAAAAACTCAGCGTCAACCTGATTCACATGATCACGTAAACATTTCTTGAAGGGGATGCAGTAATTACAAAAATACACATTAGTGGTTCCAAAATGGATAATAAAAAGCATCTGTACCACCAAAACTCAGAAATGTCTCAGACAGCAAGCGCCTCGCAAGCACTGGACAAGTATGATGCCGTCTATATCAGTAATATTCAACCGAGACGGGCATCGAGGGAGAACTCTTCCCATTCCAACGTCAGAGAAACGGAGGCTTGATCAATAAATAGAAGAGCAGATGCATGAGAACAAGGGGACAAGGGGTTTCAGTTAAGCTGAGTAACACTGTGTTCATCCCAATCGCCAACCTTTCCAGTGATTTCTCATTAAATGTCAGATATAATAAAAAGTGTAAGCTCTTTATAAATATTCCATTACTTGAGGATTTAAAAAACAATAAAGAAGTTCAACCATTTAAATCTGTGAATTACTGAAACCTGAGAGGTTTCTAAAGGACTTACAAAACTCTCCTCTTGGACAATTTTTATTTATGTAGGAAGACTCTAATTCTCAAGAAAAGGTCTTAAGATGAATACGGATGAAAATAACAATATTCTGTGTTGGCGTATCCAGAGCTGGTGAGGTTGTGGGGATAAGAACACTTTCAAATGCTCTTGGTGGCACGATGAATTGGTTAGACCTTTGGGAAGGCAATTTGGTGGTATCTGTCAAAATCTCAACCGGGCCTATCTCCGATGCAGCGATGCCATTTCTGGAATTCCATCCTACATTCAGTAGGTCTGTGTGAAGACAGGTCATTTTTGCAAAGCTTGTAAGAGTGAAAAACCAGAGACAACCTGGATGCCCATCAGTTAGGGAAGTGGTCACTCAGCAAAACATCCAAAACCTTAGGTCGAGCTCTCTCTCTTTCTCTCTCTCACACACACACACACCACTATCTATATACATATATATTTGAATGGGAAAATGGCAGAAGTGTACTAATAGTAGGATCACATTCTAAAAAATATTTTTTAAAGATTTATTTACTTATTTCACAGAGAGAGAGCGCACAAGCAGGGGGAGGGGCAGAAGCAGGCCCCCCGCTGAGCAGGGAGCCTGACAAGTGGTTCCCTCCCAGGACCCCAGGGGGACGACCTGAGCCGAAGGCAAATGCTTAACCGACTGAGCCACCCAGGTGCCCCTAAAAAAATATTTTTGTATATAACTCAATAAACGTCCGGAAGGAAACACACCGAATTATTAACAGTCGTTACCCCTTTTATGGTACATTCGAAGTGGCAGAGTGGAAATTTTCACTTTTTTATTTGTAAACTTCCTTGCTGTTACATTTTTTCAACGAGCATATACCGTGATTGTAATTACAGAAACTAAAACAGCTAGAAAGAGAAAATGAAAGAATAAATTGTTGTTTGGAAAAAAAGAAAGAAAAAATCTATGTCCTTCTGGCATATACCTTTGTTGGAAAAGCACTGGACTGCCCTATCCTTATGAAGACGAACTAAGTAGAAAAGCAACAAAACGTTAACACGAAGGGTGTGGTTTCAGAGGCACCTCCCTTGTCTCTGTGGGGACTACCGACAGCCCCTTGCTTCCCTCACTTTCTGCTCATGTCATCCCTTCCTTGTCCTTTGGCTTTTTTTGGAAGCGACTGCCACACCCGTAGTCATGGTCCGAGCCAACTGTGATTCCTGGGAGCACCTGAGAAGAGTTACCCCCTTCACAGCTTAACAACATGTCTGCATTTTCCCCGGGCCTCTACTCTCTTGGACTCTATCATCTTCTGGGTCCATGCTCCCAGGCTTCTGGTGTCCCTTTGAGTTCCAAGGATAGACTAATCCAGAAGCCTGCACCTTGCCATTCTTCCCCATTAAGCTTCTTTGGTGCATCGATGAGCTGCCTGGTGTTGTTTAAGGTTTCCCATATTCCTGTCTTCTTTTCCAGAAAATTCCATGATGGCCATTCTAGCAGAGCTGGCCATTCCCTAGCCTTTTGCTCCAGAGACTCTCTTAACCCCACCCCTAAATAAAACTACTCATTCTCTCCTCTGTACTTCCGCTCTCCTCCATGCCACCTCTGTCATTTTACCTCAAACGCTGCATTTCACTTCATCGTCTCTGCTATGGGAGAAATCCATTGTCGACACGTGGGTTGAATCCTGATTGCACCATTTACTAACTGTGGTCTCATTTCCTCATCTATAAAACGGGGTCAATTTTAGGACTAACCTCAAAGGACTGCTGCAAGGATTAAATTAATGACACAATAAAATCACTTAGTGCCCCTGCATGGAGTAAGGACTAATAAACATAAATGATTATTAGAACCACATGTCTCCCTAACTAGACTACGAGCTTATCAGCAATTGTATCTTATGGTCCCGGTACCTAATACAATCACCACTATTTTGAAAAGGCTCAAACATTGTTTATGAGGAATCAACTAGTTCTCTTGATGTTCAGTGACTCATTGTTGCATCAGAGACGTAAAGACCTCCATTAACACGGATCACTCGTTCATTGATCAACTGCTGGGTGCTAGAGAGTGTGTTGTGCTGAGCACAGAATGGTGAGCAACCCAGGCACGGTCTCTTACCTACCATTGCTCACAGTCCAGACAGGACCCAGGGAAATAACCAGACAGTGGCAGTCCAGTATGGTAAGGGATATGATGGGGAAAATATCAGGCCTAGGAGGAAAGACACCACAGAATAACTTACAAACTGAAGTTTAAAATTTAAATGGCGGGGGGTGGGTGCCTGAGTGACTTAGCTGGTAAAGCATCTGACTCTTGGTGTAGGCTCAGGTCATGATCTTGGGGTCTTGGGATTGAGCTCTGCACCCAGGGGGAAGTCAGCTTGAGATTCTCTCTCTCCCTTGGCCTCTCCCTGCCACTTGCATGCTCTCTCTTTCTCTCTAAAATAAATGAATAAGTCTTTAAAAAATAATAAAATATATTGGGGTGCCTGGGTGGCTCAGTGGGTTACGTCTCTGCCTTCGGCTCAGGTCATGATCTCAGGTTTGGGATCGAGCCCCGCATCGGGTGCTCTGCTCAGCGGGGAGCCTGCTTCCTCCAATCTCTCTCTGCCTGTCTCTCTGCCTACTTGCGATCTCTGTCAAGTAAATGAAATCTTTAAAAAATAAAATAAAATATAAATGGGAATTTCCAAGGGAAAGAAGAAGGAAACGTTTTTGGAAGTGAGAACAGCCCACCTGAAGACTCCTCACCTGTTTGGGGTCATGTGAATACCAGAATCTTGACTTGTAGTCAGACAGTCTCTACCTACGTGAGGTGTCCTGATATAATTTCAACTCAGGGGTTTTCTGAACATGGTAGAACATCGTTTGAAAATAACTCAAGTTATACTATACTCTCTGTGGAAGACTGAATTTCCCCAAAACTGCTATCACCACATATCACCACATATCTCTAATGCTCTTCACACAATGTGGTAGTTACAGTGACATGCCTCTCATCTGGTGGGGAAGTCTATGTTCCAGCTCCTCGAACCTCAGTGGAACTTTCCACTGCCTCAGCCACTAGAAAATGTGGTATTTCTAGGTACCTTGTTCCTGAGATGTGCACTCGTGGCACTAGCCAGCATACTACGAGGGAGCCCATGTAGACCCATGTGGGTGTTCTGGCCAAGAGCCAACATCAACCCCCAGACAAATTTTAAATGATTCTAGCTTCTAGTTGTTGAGGCTGCCATAGCTGAGACGGTGAGAAACAGAGGTAAGCAGTCCCCATCACCCCTCCTACATTGCAGATTCATGAGTAAAATAAATGATTGGTGTTGCTTTAAGCTACTAACTTTATAATGGTTTGCTATACAGGTGTACCTAGACACTGGAATAAAGGCACAGCAGAGTTCCACATCTTAGTCACTAATGCGCTGGTGACAACCCTTCACCAACAAAGCGGAGATGAGAACTCTGGTCTGCTTGGAGTCCTACTGTCCACCACTCAGATCTCAAGAGGTTGAGTAAATTGACTCTAGCTACCAGTATGAAACAGGAGTTAGGATTCCTACCCAGCTTAGTCTCAAAGCTTGTGTGCCCGAAGAGCTGAGGGATTTTGCCTCCATTTAGTGACCTAGTGATCAGTGCCTTCACTGGTGACATAGTAAAGACTTCTGGAGAAAGAGTCAATCCCAAAGCAAGGGTAAGGTTTACAGCGCAGGTAAGGGAGTGGGGACGTGGTTTCTAAGAATATTGTTGAAAGCCCAAGTGCAAGTCAGGACAGGCTGACAGTGGTTGGGGGCAAGTTTTATTACCCAATTTGGTGTCCCCAGGTAGGACCTCTAAAATTTCAGGAAGTAGGAAGTGGAGCGTAAAAATGCTTTAATACCTTTAAACGCATCCTGAAAGGGTCAGCAAACAATGACCCACTAGCCAAATCTGACCCACAGCCTTCCTTTAAAAACTAAAGTTTTATTGGCACACGGCATCACCCATTCATTTCCATATTGTCCATGGCTCTGTTTATAGTGCAATGGCATGGACTTCAATAGTTGCCTCACAGGCCATATGGCCCTCAAAGCCTCTATTATTTACTATCTGACCCTTTAAAGAAAAAGTTAGCAATTCTATCCTAGAGGAATGTATCCATTTTCGCAAGATAAACTTGTATAGTCTAATTAAAATGTCTTTTTATTTTATTTACTTATTCATTTTTTTTCACGGTTGTCTGGAATTATACCAACTCTCCCGCTGGTTATCCTGTGTTGATCAGAGGCTCTGGTTGGCAGTTCTGCAAGTCTTTGTTGAATTTTTTAAAATGAGAAAACTCATTATTACCTAACAAAAGGAGTTTGAGGACAGAATGTTCCAACAGATGGATTCCAGGGAGAAAACAGGGGGGAAAAAAAAAAAAAAGCAAGACACGTCCTTGGTGGTAAAAAGCTTAGAGCCACTGAATCAGGAAATTATAGGATTGAAGTGACAAGCAGAGAGATACCAAGGACAGACACCGGTTTGTCTCATGTAAAGGTTATAAACTCAAGGTCTGTGCGCCATATCTGGCTCTTTGACATGTTTCGTTTCCTTTCCTATAGAGCCAATATTTAAATACAATGAGTACATGTTGGCAGGCAGTCTAGGCTAGCTGGCCCAATACCCATTCCTGACTCCCTTCTCCCTGGCCTGGCTGCCACTGGATGGGCTGAGTAGGTATACATCTTCCCGGCCTCCTGTGCAGGTGGGGTGACCACATAACCTGTCCTAGCCAATGAGATTCAGGTGGAAAGTCTGTCTAGCATTCCCAGGGCAAGTGGCCTTCTTGATTAAAAAGGCTGACGCTGCCTGTTTCCCTTCTCCCTTCCTTGACTACAGGGACTGTGTACTGCTTATCTCCAACTTTTCCAGAGAAATGGGTGGACTGGGAAACACTGAGTCTCCACTCCCATCTGGGGGTCATTTGCAGGAACCATGAGCAGCTGCTCCCCTTGAAACACTGGTTGTGGGTGCTCTGGGCGGCCCCAGCTGCTCTGAGCCATTTCTTTAATTTTATGTTCACTCCTTTCTCTTGGCTCAGGAGCTCAGGAGCTCTGGGGTGTTCCCAAGAGCAAACAGAAGCAGTGGCCCGGAGGATCAGGGTCTCTGCTGAGCTCTGCCCTCTCTCTCCCTCGCAACAATGGGAATCATACAACACCCAGTCTGCTTCATGGCGAGGAAAGTTAGGATCTCTTAAGATGATTAAAGGATGAAAAATAGAGACCGCAAAACCCACCCACTTGAGCAATCAGAGTGTTATTCTTACATGGTTCTAAAGTCTCATGGGACCTTTTTTTGAGAAGAAAAGGAATATCTATTTTTTCAGACACGTATCAATGAGTGTCTCTGAAGTGCTTTAAAAACAAAAATTACCGGCTCTAACAAGGGGGTACTAACAGCACTAAGAACATCTGAGACAGTTTGTCCCTAATAAAATTCTACATGTTCGCTGGTTCCATTACTCAAAGCTTTCACTCGACCCACGTTATTCATGACATCATTCGGCATTCTGAGCCGCTCTGGCCCCGGTGCCTTAGGAGAGGCCGGGCTGCGGAACGGGAAACCTCACCTTCCCTACTGAGAACGGTAACTCACCCGCGCTCCTAGTGCTCTCCGGGTTTATCCCTTAAAGCTCTGAAAGGAGGCAGATGGCGGCTTTCCTCAAGGTGCTGGAATCACCTCAGGACCCAGCTGACCACACAAGCTAGGGTGTAAAGGCTGCAGCTACTGGAGTGCTATTGCAGAAAGGAAAATCCCAAATGCACAGCAGCTGAGAAAAGCCCCCGCAGCGCCCCAACAACCTGAGCAAATATTGGGCTTTGATTTTCTCCCCCTGAAGCCACTCGATTTCTAGCTGGCTTCTGTCCTAATTCTAAGCTTGTTGTGAGGTGTGTGTGTGTGTGAGTGTGTGTGTGTGTGAGTGTGTGTGTGTGTGTGTGTGCGCGCGCGCCTGTGTGCGCGTGCACGTGTGTGTGTCTTTAAAGATTTTTTTTTTTCTTTTCAGCGTAACAGCATTCATTGTTTTTGCACCACACCCGGTGCTCCATGCAGTCCGGGCCCTAATACCCACCACCTGGTCCCCCCAACCTCCCACCGCCCCGCCCCTTCAAAACCCTCAGATTGTTTTTCAGAGTCCATAGTCTCTCATTGTTCACCTCCCCTTCCAATTTCCCCCAACTCCCTTCTCCTAACTCCCCATGTCCTCCGTGTTATTTCTTATGCTCCACAAATAAGTGAAACCATATGATAATTGACTCTCTCTGCTTGACTTATTTCACTCAGCATAATCTCTTCTAGTCCCGTCCATGTTGCTACAAAAGTTGGGTATTCATCCTTTCTGACGGAGGCATAATACTCCATAGTGTATATGGACCACATCTTCCTTATCCATTCATCCGTTGAAGGGCATCTTGGTTCTTTCCACAGTTTGGCGACCGTGGCCATTGCTACTATGAACATTGGGGTACAGATGGCCTTTCTTTTCACTACATCTGTATCTTTGGGGTAAATACCCAGTAGTGCAATTGCAGGGTCATAGGGAAGCTCTATTTTTAATTTCTTGAGGAATCTCCACACTGTTCTCCAAAGTGGCTGCACCAACTTGCATTCCCACCAACAGTGTAAGAGGGTTCCCCTTTCTCCACATCCTCTCCAACACATGTTGTTTCCTGTCTTGCTAATTTTGGCCATTCTAACTGGTGTAAGGTGATATCTCAATGTGGTTTTAATTTGAATCTCCCTGATGGCTAGTGATGATGAACATTTTTTCATGTGTCTGATAGCCATTTGTACGTCTTCATTGGAGAAGTGTCTGTTCATACCTTCTGCCCATTTTTTTTTATATGATTGTCTGTTTTGTGTGTGTTGAGTTTCAGGAGTTCTTTATAGATCCTGGATATCAACCTTTTGTCTGTACTGTCATTTGCAAATATCTTCTCCCATTCCGTGGGTTGCCTCTTTGTTTTTTTTGACTGTTTCCTTTGCCATGCAGAAGCTTTTGATCTTGATGAAGACCCAAAAGTTCATCTTCGCTTTTGTTTCCCAAATTAATAAAATTATGAATGAAAAGGGAGAGATCACAACTAACACCAAGGAAGTAGAAACGATCATCAGAAGTTATTATCAACAGTTATATGCCAATAAGCCAAGCAACCTAGATGAAATGGATGCATTCCTGGAAAACTATAAACTCCCAAAATTGTACCAAGAAGAAATTGACAAACTGAATAGACCAATATCTAGTAACGAGATTGACGCGGTGATCAAAAACCTCCCAAAAAACAAGAGCCCAGGACCTGATGGATTCCCTGGGGAATTCTACCAAACTTTCAAAGAAGAAATAACACCTATTTTCCTGAAGCTGTTTCAAAAAATTGAAGCAGAAGGAAAACTTCCAGACTCTTTGTCTTTAAAGATTTTATTTTATTGGAGAGAGAGCGAGTGAGCGAGTGCACGAGGGAGCACGAGTGGGAGGGGCAGAGGGAGCAAGAGCCTGGAGCGGACTCCGGGCTGAGCGGAGCCCCTGGGGTGGGGGTGAGGGGAGGGCTTGATCTCATGATCCTGAGATCATGACCTGAGCTGAAACCAAGAGTCTGACACTTAACTGACCGCACCACCACCCACGACCCCTAAACTTCCTTTTGTTTTTAAATAATGTTGACTCTCATTACCTGGGTGGAGGGCACGGTGCAGGGTTTTACATTGTTTCTGCATAAAGGCAGCAGCTACTCTGCATTTTGTTACAAAGCAATCACAGAAGGCAAGGCTTTAACCATTATCTTCTGTTTCGCGAGAGTTTCTAAATTCTAAAATCTTACAGAAAAATGGTATATACCTAGTTTCCTTAGGAAATGGCATATTTAATCCTCTGCCAACTTTGGTTGAAGGGAAGAATCTCTGATTCATGACTTGTTTGCCTATTAACAGTTTTTAGATGTTCTGAGAAGTCAGTTGCTAGATACCTGCATGCCTTGAGTCCAAGGAACAGGAAGCACTGCCTTTGGGGTGCAGATTAAGGAACCTGTGATCGTTTGCAGAGAGGAATGGTTGGAACCACCCAACAACAATCCCAGTCTCCAACCCAGGAATTTTCTCTTTCTCTTTAATTGTAACAAATCATTTTAAATGCAATTTATGAAGACTGTAGTCTCTATCACAGAAGCAAGAAGAAGCAACAAAGAAGCAAAAAAAAACCCCCCAAAACCCACACATATTTATTGAGCCCTTAACCCTGTCCACGCTCCAGACTTTCCCCCACAGTTTCATACATTTATCCCAATGAACTGTCATAGCTAGTGTGCTAAGTAGGTCTTTAAAACTGTGGAAACTGAGTCTCAAGAGTTATAAAGGAGCAAGTGACACTGTGCTTTGTGTGACGTCCCTCTAGATCACAGAGCCTCAAGGAACACGCAAGGGCAGGACTCCACACCCTGACATGGCTGAGAGTTGGCCTTTGCCTGAAACCTTCCAGAAAGAGACTTCACTCTTCAAACTGTAGCTTGCAGTGTTCTTGTCCAAGTTCGTTCCTTTATAAAGCCTTAATAAAAACAGCAGCACCAACTACTGTCAGGCAAGGAACCCTCGCTATAAACGAAATGGGATTCTAAGCGTGTCACCTAGACCAGTCCTTATACCTGCTTCTAAATCCTCTGACTCATTCATTCACATAACAAATGTTTAGGAAACTCCCACCTGGTGCCGGACACTGAGGAACCCAGGAGATGCTCATGGGGCAGGCATTATTATCCTCTTTTTACATGTAAGGAAACAAAAGCTCAAAAAGACAAACTCCAAATTATAGAGTGCGGCACAGACTGACTAGTGAGTCAGCAAGATTTTCTTAACCTCTTGGCACGTGGCTGGACAAATTTTCCAGCCTCTGCTAGGTCTGGTCCATCTGCAGAAGAGTGGTGTTCACAGATACCAGGCCTGAATCCTAAAACCCTCCATGGGCAGTTCTCTTGCGAGCAAGAAATAAACTTCCAGTTGGTAAAACGCTGAATTTTGGAGGCTTATCTGTGTAACAGCATTACCTAATCCATAAAGCTAGCAGAGAGTGAGGCCAGGAGTGTGATCCAAACCTGTATGATTCCGGGGCTTGTGTTCTGGGATGGGCGGTGACATTGCTCCCTTCGCTTCTTTGTAATTTGTGTACATGGTCTAAGTTCTATGTCTGGAGGGGGACATACTTTCCCCATTTCCTCCTCTGGAATGTAATCCTTCAAGACCTGAATTCCATTTCCATGAGCCTTCCTTGCCTGTCCCAGTTCCTTATATGACAGAGTTGTGTAGCCAGATAAAGTTTAGTTTACCTGTGGCCTCTTTCAAGTAAGGGTGGGGGGAACAATAGGGAAAACCAATGATACTAAGAACCAGTACTTTGAAAAGATCGAGATTGACAAATTTTTAGCTAGATCAGCCTAAATAAATAAATAAATAAATAAAATTAAAAAATAAAAAGAGGTGTGTGGGTGGGCAGAAGACACAGATCACCAGAGTAACACACGGATGCAGAAAAAGCATTTGATAAAATCCAAACATTAATTCATGATAAAAAACTCAATAAACTTGGAACAGAGAAGGAACTTCCTCAACACAATAAGGTACCTACACAAAAAACCCCTGCTTCTAATGTCATATTTATGGCATGCATGCTTTCCCTCTCAGAACAGGGCAGTGACACCCACTTTTGCCATTTTTACTCACTCCTGTGTTGGAGGTTTGGAGCCAGTTGTGGGTAGAGGGAGAGAAAGAAAGAAGAGAAAAAGGGAAAACAAGAAAGTATAAAATAGAAAACAGAGCCTAATGCTCTGAGGACTTCTGACCCGGCCCAGTGGACGGGGACCCTGCAGCAGAGACACGGCTGTGCCTGCCCAGCATCCTTTCCTTCTCCTCCCCTCGAGACTCACAGTCCAGCTGGGTGACAAACTGACTCTCTCCCTGGTGTGGGAGGGGACGTTTGACCTTGCCCCAGGCCAGGACCATCCGTTTATTTGGTCTTTTTTAGCTATGTAGCTAATTCATGGTGGTACACATAACCCATGCTGATAAAAGTGATCTTTACTCCAGCAGGGGTTAGACCCTCTCTCCAATGCAGTTGCTGTGAAGATAGAGCTTAAGCCTGGAGCTACAGGAAGCTATCCTGACCTTCAATACAAAACAAAAATAAAACAAAGCAAAAAGCAAAAAACAAACAAACAAACAAACAAAAAAACCCCAAAAGGTAGAGAGAATGGAACTGACAAAGAAGAAAGCCCAGCAGAAAGACAGAGGTAAAGTCCTAGTGATGGGTAATATCTGAACTTGTACGTCCACCCGGTCCCAAAGCCAGGATTATTCGTGGACTTCTTACATACAAGGACCATGAAATACCCTTTTGCTTTGGCCAGTTTTAATTGCGTTTCTGGCATTTACAATGGAAAAAGTCCTAACACAGGGATTGTGACCCAACCTGGCCCCTATCCCACCTTGATTTTGACAATAGGCTTTGCAGGATCTCACCGTTAGCCTCTTAGAATTCACAAATAGTCACCATCGCCACCATCTGAATTTAAGTCCTAGTAGAACCAGGATTATGTGTATTTTGTTTTTGAGCATCTCCCCAGTGCCTAGCGCACAGCAGGTAGTCAGTCAATATTTGCTGAATGAATACTAATTTATGGCTGGAGGATGGACAGAGGAGGAATGGTGACCCTGGGTAGATCTGTTCAGAATTTTACTCAACGATTAAGATCAGCTTCATGGTCTTTAATTTCCAGAACATATGTTCTTTATTTTTTAAAATGTTGACCATGCCACCTCCTACCCACTCACATCTCTCTTCTACATGACGTCTCAAAACTTACAGAAACTGTGGCTGAAATTGTAATCACAATGTTCTCCATGTCCTCTGTGAGAGATAATTCATCTGGTCCTATAGATGCGAACTCGCTTAAATCAATAGGATGGGCTTTTATCATCTTTTCAACTATCTTGAACTCCAATTTTCTCCTATTTATATTTTTCAGCCCTTTAACGAAGTGATGATAACTTTCTTTGATCATAAAAATGGAGGTGACCTGAGCCTGTGTGGTTCTGCTTGTGCTCTGCCATCACGAGATGACCTGCCGTCTCCCCGTCTGCCAGATGGCAGCTCTGGGCCCGACTGCCTCAGCAAACACCTTTCCATGGTCTTTGGCTTGTTTGAGACTTGCTGCTCTCAAAAAGCTTTAGGCACCTGTACAGTTCTGATGGGTCATGCCCCTCATACATAACTCAGTTTATTTTATATGCTATCTTTTAAACCGACTTTATTAAAGAAGTCCATATTTTGTCACACCATATTTCTTTGGATATATGTTCTGTCTCTCCTTTCTCAAATGTCTTGCAGGGTTTTGCCGTCATATGACCAGGATTTTCCTTTTAAGAACCTTTATTTCCTTGGTGAAGGTACTCTATGTGAGTGTATCTGGTTTTTAAAAATGTCTACATTTTTCTCTGAACTTGAGCTGAACTAGTCTTTCCTCCAAGCCAGGGCACCTGTCCGGCTTCATCCGGTATGCGCTTCTGTCGGACTCAACAACCGAAGCCTGCACGGTCCTGTTCTTGCACAGCCCCGATGACCACAGGGTCTCGGCTGGCCCCTCCGTGTAGCTGATGTGGCCTGTTCCTCCCTCTCAACTGTGAGGTCTTCCTTCCCTGTACCTTCTCTGATGACGGCAGTGACATCAGACCTAACGCATAGCTCCTGCACCCACCTGAACAGACCCTCCTAACCCTGCTCCCTATAAGTTATGATCCAGTGGTTTGGTTTGGAGACAAAGACCCCTGCGCCCTGCCTTATATTTCTTGGTTTTACAGTGAGAGGCTCTGTGGTGGTGGATATACGCATTTTCCAGTTTTTAGGTCTTCCAATATTTCCACATATTTCAGTGTGCTACATATCAATCAGAACTATGGTAAACTCAATTTTCTCTAAGAAAAACCCAAATGGTCACCTAAGAATGCAGACATAAAAACTCTATTTTGCAGCCATCTTCCAGTGGGGGAAGATCCTCTCAGTCTCCTGCTTTCTTAATTCATAATTAAAATGAAGAAATAGGACAATCAAATATTGCAATAAATGTAAAAGTGCTGACAGCATCCGTCAGCACACTCATAGCCTTCGTGCGTGCGCATCTATCACGGCAATTTCAGAGTCTTCCTTTCACTCGAGTCATTTATACATGAATCTCTTACCTACCACTCTGAGCCCCTTGGAGCCCATGGATGAACTCATCTCTGCATTCCCCGATGCAGCCTGAAATGGGGTAACACGTACATGGATAGCAATGAGTAAATACTTCTCCCACAGAATAGAACCTTGGACTCTATATAGAATCAGTGCGGTAAGAAGAACGCGCCGTCTGGAGGCATTTAAACATTGCCATCGACACAGAAACATCTGATATATTAAATATGAATTACTCTAAACTACTAATTAAAATAGTCAAAAAGGCTTCTGCTCAGAAATGCTATGAGCATGTCCTTTAAAGCCCAGGCCGCTTCTCCTTCATGTTCTCATTCAGACGGGTCTTCCCGGTAGTTAATTGGCATTCAAGACGCCCGTGATGTATCCGTTCCCCTCTGATGATCTCCTATGCTCAAAACTGAAGAGCGGTGAAACGTGCCCAATTTTTAGAGCATGTATATCAGAAGGTAACTTAAAGGGGCTCATAAGAACTGAATGATCCAAGGGAAGAATCATCTTGACGGGGAGCTGTATCACCATGCCATCTGGGACAGACAAGCCTCAAAACTCACACGACCCCTTTCTGCAGAAGTGTCACCTTGAAGCAGGTGGCATCCCAGCACATAGCTGCTGCACCCACCTGAACAGGCCCTCCCGCCATCCAGGAAGGTATTTCAGATGCTGTCCACCCTCCGTCCCCCATCCTTAACCCGGCAGCTCTCAGATTTTTTTCACTGCGGACTGCGCCCCATCCCCGGCCGGGTCCCTGTATTTCAGCGGAGAATGAAACGATCCCGTATATCACTTTGATAAGTTTGTAAAGCACTCTGCCATCCTTGGGCAGGGAGCTGCTAAAGAAAGATACCTTCGTTACAGTTTACAAAACCATTCCCAAAAGGTGCTGCTTCGGCCCTCGGAGTCAAGCTCAGAAATAGAAGCCTGTAAACCTTACCCAGAGAACCACCATCCAAAAACGCCTTCTCCCTGTAATTGGAGGGCATGCTTTAGTCTGTTACATTAGACGATTCCGGTATTAAATCTAGATCCTAAGACTATCTTAATTGGCTATAAAAAGGACAACTGAAAACACAGGATTTGATTCCTGTGCATACAATGCTCGTGTTATAACCACCAAATTAGGCCATTTTGCGGGGAGCATCCAGGCCTGAGTCCCATTTAAGTTCCCTCAGGGTTACATTTCATCATCCAGTGTCAAGGAGGCAACAGGGTATTAAGTCAATTAGGATTCAGTGAAAGCTTAGACCGTTACACATCGTGCAAATTTAATGTTTGCTTCCATCCACTGTTCCTGATAAGGGAGGGAGAGAAAGACATTTTACACATTTTCTGAGGGTTAAAGTCACACTTGCCCACTGCTCATGGTGACACCTTTTGGTGTCACTGGATTTAACGATGTTATAAATAATGAGTTAAACAAATTTGGAGAGTCTGATTAATGAACTAGGGGACCATTTTGTACTAGAGAACACTGATGTCTAAATGGAGCGTGTAACTTCCACATTCTCTGCTCTCACAAGTCCGGGGTTACTGGACCGCCGCGCACCATCCTCCTCCACACACAGAGAAGAGGAATGCACTTCTGCCCGCCCTAGTCCTGACCAAGCTGCAGGAGAGGAGGCTTGCCTTTAAAAACCATGACAACTTCTGTTTCTTTGCTCAGTTACTTTTGGAAGTAAGTACTGGTTGAGGAAGTCAGACTTGTTAACTACTTGTAGGTGCCTGGGTCCTTTTAGAGAAAATAGTACTGGCAGCAATCGTGCTTAAGACATTTGCAAGTGACTGAGTTGAAAAAAAAAATGGGCCAGTTGTGCTACTGACCAGTTGTGGAATAAGGGACCATTTGTTTAAAATCACTGAACTCTGGACTCCTCCCCCCGCCATGGTAAAATAATCATAATAGTAGTATTTCCCAAAGACACTGTTGTGAGGGCTGCGTGGGTTAAGATGTCACATGGGGCACACAGTTAGTTCTCAATACAGCTTATGCATTGTTATTATTATTAATAAGTGGGCCATGGTGGGGGAACCGCACAGGGCAGTAGTATCACCTGTACCAGGCAGAAGCCTGCTCTGGCATCTAACCTGGATTCTAGCAAGAACCTGCGAAGTCCCAGGTACAAAGGAGGCAGTGGCCAAATTCTGACTTTGGTTCTTGTAGCTCCCTTTCCTAGCATTCCACTCCTATCCTTGTCCTGACCACATCCCTACTCTTTTCTCTTGTTTTCTTTTCAAAGACTTAATCCTTTTAGAGCAACTGAAGGCTCATAGCAAAATTAGGAAGAAGGCACCGGCCTCTGTCCCAGCACAAGCACGGTTACCCCCAGCGCCGGCCCCCCACTCCGAGAGACCTATGCTTGTTACAACTGACAAGCCTACTTTGATACATAAAATCACCCAGAGTCCACAGCTTACCTAAGGTTCAGTCTTGGTGTTGTACGCTGTGTGGGTTTGGACAAATATATAGTGACATATGTCCACCACTCTATCGTACAGAGTATCAGCATTGTCCTCAAAATCCCCTGTTCTCTACTCTCTCATCTTTCTCTCCCCACCAACCCCTGGAAACCACTGATAATTTTCACTGTCTCCCTAGTTTTGCTGTTTCTGGAATGTCCTACAGTTGGGATCATACAGAATATAGCCTTTTCGGATTGGCTTTTGTCAATTGGTAATGTGCATGTAGGCACCTGGGTGGCTTCGTAGGTTGAATGTCCAACTCTTGATTTCCACTCAGGTCATGATCTTGGGGAGTGGGATTGAGCCCCACAGGGGACCTGTGCTGGGTATGCAGCCTGGTTAAGATTCCCTCTCTCCCTCTCCCTCTATCACTCCCACCCTGTTTGTGCCCCCCCCCCAAATTAAAAACAAAAACAAAAAACAGTAATATGCATATGAGTTTTGTCCATGTCTCTTCATGGCTTGGTAGCTCATGTATTTTTAGTGTTAAATAACATTCCTGGGGTGCCTGGGTGGCTCAGTGGGTTAAAGCCCCTGCCTTCAGCTCAGGTCATAATCCCAGGGTTCTGGGATCGAGACCTGCATCGGGCTCTCTGCTCAGCAGGGAGCCTGCTCCCTCTTCTCTCTCTGCCTGCCTCTCTGCCTACTTGTGATCTCTGTCTGTCAAATAAACAAATGAAATCTTAAAAAAAAAAATAACATTCCTTTGTCCCGATGGGCCACCGTTTATCCACTCACTTACTGAAGGGCGTCTTGGTTGCTTCCAAGTTTTGGCCATTAGTAATAAAACTGCTGGTGGGGCGCCTGTGTGGCTCAGTGGGTTAAGCCTCTGCCTTCGGCTCAGGTCATGGTCTCAGGGTCCTGGGATCGAGCCCCACATCGGGCTCTCTGCTCAGCGGGGTGCCTGCTTCCCTTCCTCTCTCTCTCTGCCTGCCTCTCTGCCTACTTGTGATCTCTATCAGATGACCAGGTGAAATCTTTAAAAAAAAAAAAAAAAAAAACTGCTGGAAACATCCACAGTCAGACTTTGGTGTGGACCTAAGTTTCCATCTCCTCCGGGTAAACAAAAAGGAGTGTCATTGCTGGATCAGAGCAGAAGAGAATGTTTAGATGAGTCACTGCCCTTCCAACATAGCACTGCCCTTCACTGCCAGAGAGCTTCCTCTAACGTGTGCTTTGCCAGCCTTTAAACAAAGACTGACAGTAAGGTGGGGTACGAATTCCCCAGGGCTCCCTTGCCCCTTGGGTAGAATAACTTGCATGTTCATGTAGTTTCTAGCATTCCTCTTAAGGACCAGATTTCACTATTGTACTGACTCGAGCCTCAGTAGCTAATTGCCTTCCCTCCCTGTCTCAACTCCCTAATCCTACACTTGTGGCTCCTTCATCTCCCAAAGAAATAACTGCCCCTGAACCCGCATCTCAGAGTCTGCTCATGGGGTGGGTGTGCCAAGTGAGACAATCCTCGACGGCCCTCCCTCCCCATCCACACCGCCATTCATCACACAAGGTTGCTGTTGACTCTTGTATCTCGTGCCTTGGTTTACCTGCTCTGCTGGCCTGGGCAGGACTGTCATCTTTAGACCTGTTTCACCCTGGCTACCTCCAGGACTTTGCTCACAGATGGTTCTACTCGTTAAGACCTATATTTCTACCCTGTTCCCTGGGATGGGGGGAAGGGGGTCGGACGGTAGACCTACAAGCGGGGAAGGAAAACTCTAAGTGTTGTGGGTCAAGGCACGACATGTGGCCAGAAGAACATGGGCCCCTGAGTGTCTGTGGGTGCGCTGGGAGAGCCAGCAGCATACCCCTCCCCACTACGGCAGTTTTACCCGTGTCCCCCTCTCTCTTTAGGCCTACTGCCTGCCCTTTGGGAAAAAAGATTAAACTCTAATTCACTTTGTATCAGAGAACACTTTTAGACCATTTTAAAGTCTGAGTTCCATTTCTACTGAGGTTTTTTTATTTGTTTATTTGCATTGTTATTTGTTTTTAATTAAACCAACAAAGACTCAGAGCATCCCATTCACCAATGCCAAGGATGAGGTTCCCACCTCCAATTTCATTTTGAATTAGGACGAAATATAGATTTACAGTGTTGAGACAACAAACATCGAAGAGACATGAATTTTAGGTACCACTCTCCCTATATGCAATAATAGAAAACGCTAATTACAGTTGATTTCTTCCTCCCTGGGGTCGATGCAGGATATCCAGCTAAGAGTATTTTAATTAAACTATTTTATATACTTCCTTGTCTTTCATATTAATCACTCATCTACTTTAAGGAATGTTTTGACCCAGCAGCCGATTTTACACTAGATTTCAAGACCCCAGGTATCTGAGAAAATGTCGGCTTGTTTGCATTTGTTCAAGCATTAAATTCAGACTTGCCTGACCCCTACCTGTGTGTTGTAGGCACCCACAAAGGTGTTAGGCTTGAGTACGATATTTTAGCTGGTGCGAATTCAGCTTCTTTGCTGTATGACAGAGGGTTCCTGTAATGTCAGTCCCCCACCCTCGAAGAGTTTACTAAAAAGTTAAGGAAACAAGACGAATGTGAAAAGCCACATATTAAAACAGAGACAGGAATGGGCAGAGGGAGTGGGCTGGGGATTTGGGGAGAAGAGTTGAGAGGAAAAGCTGCTCTCCCACAGATAACCATGGCAACTGCACGAGGGGACCAAGAGGAGGGGACAGTAGCGTCTGTGGAATGGGAGTGACAAGAGTGGGGGCCTCTGAGGGCCTTGCAGTGGGGGCTGGACTGGTCGAGTTATGAATCTCAAGTCCCTTAGGTTCAGGAGAAGTGTCTCCAAGCCCAGAATGGCTGCATGAGGCCAGAGCCCCGGACGGAGCTCAGGCTCCAGGACACGGGCTGGTGAGGGCAACTCGAAGGTCTTGGGGAATGAAGTGGCAAAAATCAGGATTCCAGGACAGGCGCCTAGAGCCTGGGTGTGAGTGGATCCAGGCCCGGCAGCCCCTGTATGGCGGTGAGGGAGGGGCGTTGGGGGAGGGCGACACCACCTGAATGCCCATGGTCACCGGGTGCCATCTGCATCAAGGTGCCCGAGCACAGCTCCCGAAGAAGCCTCAGGACAACTGTCTGGGGTCAGCTCATCTAACCCCGATGGCCATCCTGTGGGGTAAGCCCAGGTACTATCCTGTGTCGCAGATGGAGCGGAGGAGGGATTTATCCAGGACAGTACAGCAAGCAAGAGGCAACGTCCAGGTGTGCTGGCCATCTCTGCAGTCCCCTCCAGGTCCTAAAAGAGGGGAAGCACGATGCTTTGGACATCAGGGATCCATTGCAGATTCCTGGGGGCTGGGGGGCAGCATGATGGAAAGAAGATGGTGGGCACAGGGGTCACACCTGGCTGACTTGACAAATCTTCCTGACGCTATCATCGTCTCAGCTCTCCTCTTGTTGCAGAATTGTGTTTTTCTGCGCAAACCACATTCCATCTCATGCCTCAATGAGGGGCATGAGTGAATGAGAGTTACAATCTCACTGCTCAGGGAAGCTATGGGATTCAGTTACAGAGCTCTCAAAGTTCTGCATTGGTTCTGACCTCTTTGCTTCCCATCAATGAGGGTTTCAAGTCCCCCCACTCTAGGGGCCACAGCTGGGAAGGCAGTGGGCCGGCTTCGTCCTAGTCACCAGGCTGAGCTCTGAGTCTGCATCAACCTCAGCATCTTTACCCCACGGCTGACTTCTGGTGGAGCACGTGCCGGTCGCAAAGAAACCCCCATCCCATGTGCTGCCCCCCTGGCGGCACAGGTCGGAGCCAAATAAACCCATCAACGGAGAAGCCTGCGAGCCTGCAGCATCGTTGGCCCCTGGGGTCAGGATGAACACCCTCACTGTGCTCTGAAGAAAAATACAGGGCTTTGGAAATCCTATTCTCTAATTTAGTACCTCCCAAACTGAAAGGTAATCCTTTTATGTGGTGTGAATCATACTGGAAATGTGCGGAAAGAAATAACAGGGTCACGTGACCACCAATAAGCACCACTAAACACCTGCATGGCCCGTTTAGTGGTTTGAGACCTGGAGCCTGGGAGCCTTCTTCGAGGACAGAACACATTTTCCAGCAGGGATTAGCCTTGAGATTAGAGTTTAATGAAACAATCGCTAACACTGGAGGCTTGGGCAGAGGAACCAGCAGACTCCAGGGAGCTCCTGGTTTGTCTGGGGAAGACATTTATCTAATAAACCATGAATAAATAATAGAAAAGAGTCTAAAGTCAAGAGATGCAGAGGAGCCAAGGGACAAAAGGTAGGGGCTTGATGTATAAGAAGATGCTTTAAAAGCAATTTACTGTTTTGACTTTGCAATAGACATTCATTCCTGGAGAAATGCTGTCACTTGTGCGGAAAGAAACATGCCCAAGGCTGCTCATTGCTGTATCAGCCAGATTAGGCTTGGCTATGCAGTGGTAACAAAGAACTCCAAAGTCTCCGTGACTTTGAACAACAGGGATTGATTTATTGCCTATGCCCCGTGCCCTTGGAGGTCAGCAGCAGGATCTTGATAATCGTACACACCCACGAACGCTGGTGACCAAGGCGGGAGCATCTTACAGGATGGAGAGAGGATTATAGGACTCAGCACCAACACTTCTATGCCTTGGCCTGGAAGTGACACAAACCACTTCCACACACACCTCGACGGCTGGGTCCAGGGGCGCAGGGATGGCCAACATCAAGAAGGTAGGGCAATATAGTCCCCAGTGTCGGAAAGTAGAAAAGGGCCAGATATTGATGGATATTATTACATCCACCACATGTGCAATGGCAAAAGTTGGGAAGAAATGCCTAATTATCTCCACATGTGCACCTGATGTGACAATACATCCACAGAAAAGCCTAGAATGGGGCAGTTTAAGAGGACTTGAAAATTAAAATGCAAGTTGCAGAAAACTGCACATGGTAGTGTCTCTCTTATGCATAACTCACCCATGTCACAAACCTCTGTGCATCCATGGACATATATATGTGTATCTAGATGTCCAGAGAAAGCTCTGGAAGGATGTCCATCAAACTAATAACGGTGGTTACCTCCAAGAGAAGAATATAGTTGCAGAGAGGAAAAGGGGACTTCTGTTTGTCTGAATTATGTAAACTGAAAAGGAACTTATATACAGCTTCTAAATTCTTAAAGAACGTTTTTTTCCCAACAGCATTTATCAGTTTCCCATGGCTGTTGGTTGGGTGTCCCCTGTGCTAACCTATGGTACGAAGCTCACTGCAGAAAGGCAACTGAGAGTGCATTCGACCTCCCATGAGCTGTACCAGCCATATGGTTAGCAACCTTGTCCATATGGGAGCAATTTTCATTACTGGCTGGTCCTATTTGGTCTCACATCTGGCACTTTCTAGAGCATTCTGGAATTTTAATTCCACAGGAAAGCATCTCTTTTTTTTTTTTTTTTTTTTTTTTTTTACATTCTAACTTTTCATCATCTTTGGTACCCATGGGACAAGATCCTGGGAAATGTCAAGGTTCCAGATGTTTTCTTTTTCCTTCCTCATTTCAAAACTGATTTATCTTCTTCCAGACCCTAATGCCTCTTTCTTCAGGATTCTTCTCTACACGAATGTGGTCCATAGAATCATGAGCACAATGAATCCAACAGATACCTCATTTCCCCCAAATCATGTGTTACTTTATATTAAGCAAAATACACAACTTTCTAGAAGGGTTTTAGGCAAAAGTCCTCGTGTATCTCAGACACAGGGCAAGCTAGAGGGTCAATGGCATGGTCTGGATTGGTGGCCTAGTGCAGGAGAGACTGTATCCATGAAGGACCCTCTAATCTGACTGTAGTTCTGGATTTCAGGCACAGAAATAGTAATTTTTTAGGATGAAATCATGAAAAACTAACTTGGAACGTCCATACACTAGAATGTTATTCAACGATTAAAAAGAAATGAGTAATCAGGCCAAGACAAGACACGGAGGAGACTTAAATGTGTATGTCTTCGTGAAAGTGTCCAGTCCGAAAAGGCTACATACTGTCCGACTCCAACTAAATCCCCTCTGGAAAAGAGAAAACTAGAGGCAGTAAAAAGATCGGTGGTTGCTGGGGGTTTGAGGAAAAGAGGATAAACGGGCGGTGTGTAAGGGACGTTCAGGGCAGTGAAACTACCGTGTGTGATACTTTAGTGATACATGTTATGACACATTTGTCCAAACCCACAGGAAGCTATGAACGGGGCAGCAAAAGCATATGGAAACTACACTATTTGCTAAATTTTCTGTGAGCCTAAAACTGCTCTAAAAAATAAAGGTTATTGGGGCACCTGGCTGGCTCAGAGGGTTAAACCTCTGTCTTTGGCTCAGGTCATGATCTCAGGGTCCAGGGATCGAGCCCCACATCCGGCTCCCTGCTTGGCGGGGAACCTGTCTCCCTCTCTATCTCTGCCTGTTTCCCTGCCTGCTTGTGATCTCTGTCAAATAAATAAATAAATAAATCTTAAAAAAAATAAAAAAAAATAAAGGTTATTGATTAAAATTTTTTTCAAAGGAGCTACAGTTTTTTAAGAGAAGCATTTGGAAGGCTTAGACCATGGTTTGGATTAAAAGACACACTTTGTCTACTTTGAGGGGAAAAAATACTCAAAACACTTGCGAAAAATGGGAACAGCACAGGGCACACCTTGGTCCACTCTGGCAGGAAACACTGAGAGCAGAGTCCTTGAGAGAAGGGACTGGCTCCTTTCATGCTGACCCGAAGGCGACTGCTGCAAATCTCTTCTCCTACTTGGAAAGAGAAATCCCACAGAGGCACAGATGTTGCCATGGCTTTGACCTCACCATGAACCTTGTCTTATAATTTTGAAAGATAGAAGAAAATTTGCCCAGGACGTAATGTTTGGTTTTTCCTTTTCCGAAGAAAAACATTCCACTGGTTCCTGCCACGCAGCCCTGTTCGTCACAGGGAGGCGATGGATGGACACTTTGTGGCTGAAGCAATGCTCAGATTTAAGTTGTCATTATGATTCTGGACAAAACCTTTGTATCTCTAAGCATCAGTCTTGATCTATACAGTAAAGGGATTATGATTAAACAAAGACTTATAGGGCTCTGGGGATGTTCGGGAATCCTTTTGGAGAGCCTAACGAAGGGCAAAGAGCAACGGGTCGCAGGTGACTCTGGGCTTCCCCTTCTCTGCAAACAAACACTGGTGCTTCGCTCTGTTCTCTTTTCTGGCCTCCACTGTGATGAAAATCCCTTTCAAAGAACGCCAGCCGTTGAATTAGGTGATCATCACATCCCATCTCTGGGTCTAAAGTCAACATTCCAAATTAAGTGGTAGATGTGGGTGGTGGATGTGACCCACTGAACCAGAGAGACAGATCTTGGGAGGAAACTTCAGTGCGAGCTGTACTAGGGTCGAACAGTATCCCTTCCCAAAGCCATGCCCATCCAATAACTCAGAATGGGACTCTATCTGGAAGTAAGATCTTTGCAGATGTAATTAAGTTAAGGTCATACTAGATTAGGGATCGGCCCTAAACGCAGTGACTGGTATCCTTATAGAAAGGAGAGGACACAGGGCACGGAGAGAGACGCAGAAGCCCACATGAATGAAAACAGACAAAGAGGTTGACGTGCTGTCAGCTGCATGACAATGCCAAGGACTGCGGGGAACCCAGAAGCTGCGGCTACCTCCGCGGCAGAGTTCTGGCCTCCAGAACTGGGAGAGAACACACATCTGTTGTCTTCAACTGTGCAGGTTTGTGGTCATTGGCTGCCGCAGTTCTGGGACACCACTGTCAGCACCCGCACGTACTAAGCGTTTGCAGGTGTGTCCCTCATCTGAATGTTTGCAGCAAGTGCCTGGTTTTATCGCATTTCTCTTTCCCCAGGTCTTTAGCAGGGAATATCCTCTTAAGCCTCTCATTTTTTTTCCCCAGGACATAGCAAATACTAGCTCTTACAAAGCCAATAGGCTTGTGACTGCTTTTGAGGGATTTCCTGCACAAATGGCCAACTCTTTGATGTAGTCACAAAAACGAACTTCTCAGAGCTGATAACACACATCAGAAAAACGGGGACTAAGAACCGGTTCTGTGCCGAATGTATCCTCATCTACCTGGGGGGTCTGCTAAGCCACAAGCCCTATAATATGGAGCTTCTGAAAATGTGTAAACTTGAAATGGAAAAATGGAATCTGTGGGAACATCTCTAGCTTGTTTAAGAAAATACAATGTAGGGGATTCTTTTCCTAGAAACACTGCTATGGAAAAGTGCTTGTTCTCTCCCTCTCTCTCCCTGTGTGTGTGTGTGTGTATCTGTGTATGTCTATGTGTTACGTACATATATACTCACATACATATATTATACGTATACATGCATTTTAAAAAAAATCAAAGTATATTCTATCTAAATATTTTCTGAAAGAAAAATTTTGATAGAACCTGGGAAAAGAGGAAGGAGGAAGAGAAAGTGCTCCATCCTGAGCAATGAGGCAGCCACAAGCCACAAATGCTTGGTAAGCACTGGAAATGTGGCTTGTGCAAATTGAGCTATGAAGTGTAGAACGAATGAACACTAGATTTCAGAGGCTTAGCACAGAAAAGTAAAATATCTCAGTAATTTATCAGATGGAAATGGATATATCTATAGATGTATAGAGAGATATGTCTATTTTTCTAAGTAGACCCCATGCCCAGCATGGAACCCAACATGTGGTTTGAACTCACAACCCTGAGATCAAGACCTGAGCTGAGATCAAGAGTCAGATGCTTAACCGACTGAGCCACGCAGGTGCCCCCTGAAAGATCATATTTTAGATATGGCAGGTTAAAGCACGTCAACCAAATTAATTTCACCGGCTCTTTACATTTTGTTTAAAGATGGCTACAAGAAAATGTCAACTTACTTCTATGACTTACTGTGTTGGACAGCACAGGCCTAAGAGATATATGATCTGTGATATCTTTTATTTAGTCACATTTTGAGCACTTTTGAACATTTTTTTGTTGTTGTTCAGGAAGTTCTAATTTTCCTATATAAGTGATTTTTTAAAAATCTGCTCTAAGAATTCACACACTACACACACACACACACGCACGCACAAATACAGACACAGGATTTATTTTGTGACATTCTACATTATCTTTTTTTATGGTAACTCTTCCTTAAAAATAACTGTCAGATCTAAGGTAAGGTTAATTAATATTCATTTTGCTCTTCTGTGTTTATGCATGTCTGTGTGACCTCAGGCAAGTTACTGAACTTTTCTAGGCCCTACATTGTCACCTGTCAGTGAAGCTGGTCTAGCAATGACCCAGAAGACAGTGATTCTCAACTCCTTCCTCTGTCTCAACAGATCAGATGGTTCTGGAAAAGCGCCATCAGCAAGAAGAGTTCCCTGTGCTGATGGAGCTGCCTCGGCTTCCTCCCACTTCCCCTGGAGAATCATTGCCATTCCTTTCACAGACTCAGTAAGAAATTTCTAGGGAAGAGTCAAAGGGTAGTAATTACAGTCACAGCCTATAGAATGCTGGCGCCCTGGAGGAAACCTTAGTTCACCCCGTTCAAATGCTGGGCTCTCCTCAGGGGACGAGATGGCCCAGAAGGAGTAATGACCTGCTAGTCCAGTCACCCTGCTGGATAGAGGCAGAGGCCGGCTCTGGTGAACACTGACTCCTTGCTTCATGGCGTATCCCGGTCTGACAGGAAGGGACACTTGAGGGACAAAGCCAAGACCACCATACACGATTGGCCACGCATATATCACTCCCTTCCTCCTTGACACCACCATGTCCTATTAGAAGGTCATTTTTCTCTGCCTCAGTTTACCACAAAGCATAGAAGGACAAAGGATTCGGAAGCATGTGAATTAATGATGGTGCCTAAGAGAACACTCAGCATCTTCTCCCAGTTTAAGTCAAGAAAATCATTATTTCAGTCTCTCTTCAGAGAGACTCGTAGAAAGCTACTTGCAACGGCTTTGGATGTCAAAATGTTCTAAAGCACCAGAATTTCCAAAAACCATTTACATGCTTCCAAGCCTGGTAAAAATGGTAGATGAATCAGAATGTTCTGTTCTATTTAGACCTAAGGCATATCAGGGTTAGCTAAAGTCACAATTGACAAAGAGTTGTATTTATTATGAAAGATGCCAAGTTATATTTAGGTGTTTTTTTTTTTTTTACCTTCAAATCTCACTCTAAATTGCTTGTCACCTTTTGAAATATCATAATTAACACCAGTTAATTTGTGTGCTTAAATATTTTAATGACAGGTTATAATTTTAATAGAAAAAGCAATTTAGAAGAAAATCGTAGGATCCTATAGTTTTCAGGAGAGAAGAAAGAAAGGAGGCTTTGGAGAACCCAGAACTGGGACCCCACTGTGACTCACCATTTCCTACCTACAGGGTCTTAAGCGATCTACATGATCTCTCCAAACCTCGCTGTTCTCGGTTATGAAACAAAGATAATAAACCTACCTCATTAAGATGCTCTAAGGGTTATTCCAGGCTTGTCACCGGAAGCCCCTAACACATGTGATACACTATAACTGTCCATTGTCTTTTTCTTATATGCACCACCACTAAGGAGAGAGAAGACATGTTAGAGTCTGGGTTCTAAGTTGAAAGCTCCCAGGGCAACTGAACAGTGAGAAGCATTTTCTGAAGATTACCAGGACAAAGAAGCCAAAATCAGCACAGGGATGAGGAAGGGGCTCAAGCCCCAAGGGCAAGAGGAAGGAAACCGAAGAGTGAGTAACTGGGTGACTCAGAATCAGAAGGGAATGGAGTGGGTGTAAGGGCTGAGGGCAAAAGTTCAGAGACCATGAAGTAGGGTTCCTGCTTCATGTATGGGAATCCACTGGGGATGGACAGAGCATAAGACCCTTTATAGGGTCAACCACCCACCAAGCCATGTCTGTCCCCAAGTGGAACAGGCCGAGAGGGATGGCGTGGTGTAGATCTCAGCTCTGGGAAACTCATGATTCAATCGGGCGGCCATGCAAAGTCAACCTACCCAAGGTGCTGGGTCAAATAGCACAGCACAGCAGCTGTTGTCCTTGCAACACACAAGGGTTAGCGTCTAGCATGGGTTGCCCTATTAATAATTCAGCTGACACAGGCTCGAGGGATGCCTTTACCACTTACTGCTCATGTGATTTAAATTCTCTGAACCTCACTTTGTGTGTAAAGTGAGGCCACCATTACCTTCTTTGTAGAGTTGTTACAAGGATTAGAAGAAATAATGAAAGATAGAGCACCTGGACTAGAGAAAGGATTCAGTAGTTGCTGGCCATGAAGATGAAGATGAAGATGTTGGTTCCATCTCTTGTAGCTCCAAGATCCTTCAATTTTGTCTAGACTTCAGACTTCTCACTAGTATATATTTCAAAACCTGATATGGATAACTCACATCAGATGAACCTTCTTCCTACTCAGCAGCCCAACAGAGACAGACGGGCTTCAGAAGACTATCTAGATGGAAATGAAGAAAGTTACCTAAGGTGGGCTTAGGTAGAATAGAAAATGAATGAATGAATGAATGAATGAATGAATGAAGTCCCAATCAATAAATGTCCAGATGGGATGGTACTTTTCCAACAGGATTGGATATGGCACTGATTAATGGGTAGGTGAAGTTGGAGGGACCCAAGCAAAGAAGCACATGGGGAAGGTGCGGGGGGGATGGGGAGGTTAAGAACCTAAACACATTCCAGGTGAAATGAGTAAAGAAATCCCAAGGAAAGAATGAAAATGAGAATTAATCAGGAGTGTGCTGAGCCGTGGCACTGCCAGCCACAATCAGAGGGCTTCTTAATTGCTTGTCAAAGACCAATGCATCCTGGCAAAATGATCCTCAAGTAATGCTGGGACTTCTTTTTCCTAACCTGGCTTCATTTATCATGATTAGAAAACAAGTCAAAATTGATTTCTGTTTATTTTATAAAAGCAAATCCTCAGGGAACACTTCCCCCCCAGTAGGTTTGATAATTTTAAACTTAGAAGGGGAATGCCCTCAGAACATAAAAAGCTGTTTGTCAGTTTGGTTTAGGAGGGTAGGATGTGTGGATGTGTAAAGTTTATAGGTGTCATGAAAAAGTGACAGTCTCTTAAACTTTTACGAATCACCTCAAACCCATCAACATGAGCTTTTTAGTTCTTTCCTACTTTAAAATGGGCAAATTAGAGACGATTTAATAAAGGAAAACGGCCCACGCTTGAAAATCAGACATTTGTGTTTGAATTCTTAGCTCTGGCACCCAAGAGCTGTGTGACCTTGGGCAAGTCACCAGAGGAAATCTCAGAGATCTAGCTCCAATCCCTGAGATTTGAAATGCAGTTGCATTTCAAAATCTCTCTCAGATTTTCCAGGAGGATTAGTGGTCATGTACATGAAAGGTAGGGATACGGAAAATCAGCTGTATGTTTGGAAGTGATGGAAGTGACGTTCCACGGGGGCAGGGAAACCGCCCACTGGATTCTAGATTCCATGGGGGCAGGACCCATGTGTGTCTGTTTTACCTTGATTCTATCCTGGCAATTGGCACAAGTCTTGGTATATAGTTGATGTCCACTTTTTCTATTCATGCTCACTTTGCACCTCATCTACCCAAAATTCTGTGTTGTTTATAAGATATCATTTCACGTAACCCAATAAGTACTTGTTGGCTGCAGGACTGTTATCCGTTTATTCATTACGTAAAGGTATTTAAGTGCTATATTCCAATGTGCCCCTTTGGGGAGGAAATCCTTCCAGAGCCTACAGTACAGTGGGTAGAGCCACTCATTCTTCGATCCGTTCTCTCTTGCGTTCGCCCATGCATTTCGCTTGTTTATATCTATTTTTATTTGCATTTAGTTTTTCGCTGCAATGTCAGCCCACGACCATCCTCTTAGATAACAAACACAAGGTCAGTTTGCCCTCACCTCTGCTCCCTGGCTACCCAAGAAACTCATTCCATACACACACACACACACACACACACACACACACACACACTCAGGCAAATCCTCTATATTCCACCAATATTTCATTGATCGGGTAAATCCTATTTGAAGGACTGCAGGAGTTTTCTGGATTTCTGGTCTGGGGGCCTTGCATCACTTGCAAATATGCTATGATAAGAACAACAAGACAATGTCAGAAGAAGGTCAAAAAACATCCTTTTTCCTGTACAGGCATTTTGCTCCCCAAACAGATTCCAATGATCATGTTCTCTTCCTGGAAGTGTAATCACAGGAAAAAAAAAAAATCAATGAACATTTCGGCCCATGTGGAACAATCTTACGAGGGGGCATTCAAGTGATGTGCCAGCACCTAGAGATTTCTCTCAGCATTCCGGGCTGCCAGACCGTTCTCAGATGCATTTTCTTGATCTGAAAAAGGCCTATTCCTGGGATTTAGTGCGTGGGGTTCCCCCGCTCCTTTTGGTTTATGCTTAATCCTTACAATTAATTCTGCACCTCCTGCCTGGGGAAGTTTCTGCCGTAGACTTTCTTGGCATTTACCCAGCTCGAAAGGAAGTGATTGATGCTCTCCTCTCTCTTCCACACAAAAGCTGGACGGCTGGGCAGAAATATCACCTGCCTCCGTGCTGGCCTCTCCCAGCCTCACCTCCTGACCCACACTGCTGATTTCATCCCTCACGTCTCCTGGGGCACATTGACCCATCAATTACCTTCTCTTTTTCTCCTGTCTTCAATCATGTCCTCTCTACTGGCCACTTCCTGGCAGAGTACAAACAGGTTTAAGGTTTGTTTATTCTGGGAAACTGAAAAAAATAAAAATACTCTCTTCAATTCTACCTGTCTCGGAAGTCATTTCCCTATCTCTTAGCTTCCCGAGGTTTTCTGACAGAATTCACTCCCTTTCTTCTCTGTATCATCATCCATGTGCTCCTCGAGCCTGGGAAGGCTGCCCAGTGCTCTCCTCAATTCTCTGAAACTCTCGCAGTAAAGATCATCCACATCTGAGTTTATTCTGTCTGGCCGTCCGCGGTACTTCATTTATTCTTATTATCATTCACTTGTTCATATTTTCTATGCAGTGACCACTCAGCTACGCTTTGGACAAGTGTGGCTCTGCCCTCCTGGCTTCGACCGCCTGTTGGGACCTGACATTGGTGAGCTTGGGGAATGCTATGAAGAGAGGCCGTGCTGTGGGAATGGCAACCTTCAGACCTGACCTGTGAGTCAGAGAAGGCTTTTCCTGGTGGCATTTAAACAGAGCCATGGGTAGATATTTGCGACCTGAGAGGGACCCAGGAAAAGCACTCCTGGCAAAGGGAGTAGCAGATGCAAAGGCCCCGCACCAGGAAGGAACATGGCCTGTTCGGGGAAGTGAAAGTAGGAATGTGCTTCTGGACCACAGAGAGTGAAAGAGAGCAGCGTAGGCCAGGGCAGGGGAGGCAGGGGGGCTGGCCACACTGACCGTATATACAGGTTTCGACCTCCCTTTTTAGGCACCGGGGAACACTGGTGACCTTTCTGTCCTTGGAATTCCTTGTACGTACCCATCACCCAGAATGCCAGGTGGGAGGAAATAGTGGGACCAAGAAGAACAAATAAAAGGAAAGAGAAATCTGGCTATTTCCCAATTTTGGTTTTGCCAAAAACATAACAATTCCCTTTGTTTTTGTCAGAGGAAGAGACTGTGGATCCACATGCTTGTTGTCAAAGGAACGCTATGACATAATAAGAAATTATATATTTGGTCTCTGCCCTGTTCCTGATACAGACCTCCTAAAACCCTTGTAATTTCCTAAGTGAGGGAGGTGCCAGGAGTATCTTTTGTTCTAATATCTGGTCTTTGGCCCCGATTGCCGACACAGAGCCTTGGCTCTGGGAGACAAGAGCATCTTTTGTTCTAATGAGGTGACTCTAGGTGGGCTAGCGAATGGCTTCGGGATGAGGGCTGGTAACCAGAAAGACCATGATTAGAAGCTTAGAAAGTACAGACGAGAGAGGGACTGGACATTGAGCTAATAATAACTGATCACACCTATGGGACAGAGCCTCCGTGGAAGTCTCCAAAGCACAGGGTTTAAGAAGCTTCTGGGCTGGTGAACATGTCCGAGTGTCAGGAGTGGCACCCCCAACTCCACAGGGACAGAAGACCCTGGGCTGGAGGCCCTTCCAGGGCTCACCCTATATTCCTCTTCATCTGTAGCTTTTATAATACCCTTTACAGTCAACCAGTACATGTAAGTCAAGTGTTTCCCTGAGTTCTGTGAGCCGTCCTAGCAAATTCCCAAACAGGGGTCACGAGAGCCCTTACTTGACTGATAGCCGCGTCGGACAGAAACGTGTGTAACCAGGGGCCCCTGCTGGCGAACTGGCATCCGAAATGGGGGCGGTCCAGTGGGACTGAGCCCTACCATGCGGGGTCTGCTCGAACTCTCCGTAGTTAGTGTCGGGATTGAATTAAATTATAGGACACCCGATCGGTGTCCAGAGAGTTGGGAAATTGCTTGGTGTGGAGAACCCACACACTGGGTCTCAGAAATGTTAAGAATGGAGAAACAGTATTTTTAAATGTGTTCACACCAAATGGGTCAGTTCATTTGATGTGAAAACGCTATCAGTGAACGTACAAGGTCAAACCTGCCTACTTTATCACACACACACACAGGTGCCGCCCACCTGCAGCCATCCCCTCGTTTGTTCCTGAGCTCCTAAACTGGAGCTTGTACTGCATCATAAAATAGAATATTCGTTATCATCAAATAAATATGAAACTGAGCTTTAGATAACACAAGGATTCCGAAAGTTAAGTGCTACTTTATGGTACCTTTCAATTTAGAAGTGCACTGCGGATAAAACACGGCTTTGGTGTAGACCATTGATGTATTGTGTTGTTAAGATCAATGAATTATTAAAAGGATAATCTTTTAAACACCAGAAATTGTCTTCTAGTGTACTCTAGGGGCCGTGGGTAAATGCATTACACATACAAATTCACCACCGCCTTGACCGTCATTTACGTAAACTCCAGAGTGCCCACCTGCCATCGCAGAGACCTGGTCATCCTCCCACCCACTCAGCTGAATGCGAGAGGCCTCACAGCTAATGTGAGGCCCTGTGCACTGGGCATGGGGTGAGGATGGCGTCACTTCATGGAGCGCTCTGTCCTCTACCCTCCTAGACAAGTGGGGGGAACACTGTGATGTGCCACCTAGCCTGCCCCACAGGGACAGTCTTGCTACCCCTGTGGACAGTCTGCATGTCGGCTGCATCAGAAGTTTCCTGCCGATCAGTGCACAGAGACGCCTTTTGCCCCTTCCCCAGGCAGCCCATTTCCAAATCCTGGTTGCAGCCGAGGGCATGCTGTCATAAACAAGAATGATAATAAATAAACATGCTAAGCTTCAGTTCCGAATCTGCTTCCCAGAGAATGGAGCCTGCTGCAGAATCCCAGCCCCACAGCATGGATGCAACTTTGGTCTTCGGTCTTCCACACTTTTGTCTATGCTGTGCCATCCGCCTGCACCGCCAACCCCAGTTACCCTTGGGCAAAATCTAACTCCTTCGTCAAGTGCCAATTCAAATGTCTTGCTGTATAGACACCCCCGCGCGCGGTGGCTCTTTGCTCTTGCTTTCAGAGTCCTTGGTACCACTACAAGGCTGGGGCTTACTGTTCAACAGATGAGCACTGTGACAGATAATTATGACATGAGCCACGTGTGCATTTTTAATTGCCTAATAGCTACATTTAAAAAAAGTAAAAAGAAACAGGTGGGATCCATTTTAAGAATACATTTTAACTTCATATAACCCCAGATGATCATTTCAATAGGAAATCAATATAAGAAGTCTTCATGAGATTCTTTTTTACCGCTATTTCCCCCACTAACCCTCTGAAACTCAGTGTGTATGTTATACTCCCAGCACACGGCGGTTTGGCCAGCAACATTTCAAGTCCTGAACAGCCCCATGTCGCCCCCCGTAGTGGATAGGGCAGACAGTGAGTTCCTCAAAGACATAATGATGACAACTTAGTCCCTGCGAAGTCATTTGGTAAATGTTTGCTGAGTGTATGAACAAATGCACAAATGGCCAGTGATGAGTGGAAGAATGAAGGAGGGACCCTCACAGACACAGGGATGGGTCCCTCAGTTCCCTGGCCTCAGCCTGGGAATCACTCCTATGCTCCTGTTCCTTGCTCTTTTCAGGATCTTCCTCTACCTGGCAGAGCATTTCTTTGTACCTGTATCCATTGTACATTAATAACACACAGCATTAACAGTAAACGTATAGACTTGAAGTATGGGAACTTTAAAAAAAAACAGAGCTTGGCCACTTCTAACTCCTGAGCTTGGGAAAATTACGTAACCTATTTGGAGACTCATTTTCCTCCTCTACGAAATGGAGATGGATAATAATGGTACCTAGAGTTTCTATGAGCAAATGAGGCATTCCAGGTAAATTACTTTGTACAAAATAGATGCTCAATAAAGATGTAGCTAACAAAGACAAAAGGAAGGGTGAAAACCTTAGGAAGGAAGGAGGCCAGTATACACATATAACATGAGGTTATAAATCCTCCCTCCCTCTACCTCTCCCCCTCCCTCCCTCTCTACCTCCCTCTCTCTCTCCTTCCTTCCTTCCTCTAATATTTTTGTATACACCTCTGCAGTAGCGACAAAGATGCACTTCTCAGATTTCTAACTAAAGGGAGTGTTTTAATCAACAACATCTGCTGTTATACACTGAAATCCATTGCCACATTTCTTACCAAGGCCACGCTTTCACACCCTCCCCCCAGCCAGTTTCTAAGCACAATAAGAACACCAAGGCAGCACCATTCCTGGGGGACTCCTCGGCTCGCCAGTTTCGGCTCAAGAACTCCCAGACTTGCTGAACATCCTCAGAACTACAGGACGGTGTCAGGTGCTTCCAGTCACTCTGGTCCCCCTTCCCACCCTCCTGCGCGCTGGTCTGACCGCAGTCCTTCCTCATTCCCTCTGTGTCCTTTCTTCTAAGGGCACTAATCCCATCCTGGAGGCTCCACCCTCAAGACCTAAGGACCTCCCAAAGGCCCCATCTCCAAATACAATCCTACTGGGGATAAGAGTTTCCACATACAAATTTTGGGGAGACACAAATATTCAATCCGTAGCAATTACCCATAGAGAAAAGCTGCACTTTCTTGTAAATTAACCACATTTGTACATTACCAGTTATTAGAAGCCCGTTACCTGACTCGGTCCACACTCCAACTTTGTTGACAAGCCGCCTCCCACTTTGGAGCGAGGGTTTGGCCTGTGGTTAATATTTATTGCTATGGCTTAGGCCCCATTAAAACTGCCTGGATCTATTTTTGCATTTCTCCTATTTTTAAGCAACATCTGTCAAAACTGCTGATGCCAACACATATGTATTTAGGTGATTTTGTAACATATTAAAAAGTGGGAGTTTTCCTTTGAATATCTAATTGATTGTAGTGATTATGAGGTTTATCTCTTCGGGTTTGCTGTTAGTTTTCAATCTATAATGACTACTTTACACAGAACTCAGGGGTAATAGTTGTCCACAATTAGAATTGCGAGACTTTGACGTCTGAACACATGTTTCCCCCCTCTGGTTCAGGGAGGACACATTTCTTAGACAACTGTCAAGCCAAGTATACAGTAAAGTTACTGTTCACGGCTCGTGGATTTTACCAACTTTGTCTTGGAGGGCCAAGTGTGGAAATGTGTTTAGCAATTACTCTATTAAGTTCAATATCTGTGAAAAATAATTATCGTATTTGACACTGGTGAAAAATGCCAGCATTCTAAGTAAAAAGAGCCGAAGAGTAACTAGATCCAAATTCCCAGAACTGCCTGAATGCTTTCAGTAATTTGGAAAACTCAGTCAACATACTGTTGCATGAAAAAAAAAGTAGTTGTGGTGAGCATTTCAATTAGTTATTTTCCTGGTTATTTTAAATTAAATGCTAAATGGCAGAACAACTTGTAGTGGTTTTGCTCAACTTTCTAGACATCTCCCCGCAAATTCCCTTCTGGTGTGTAATAAAGTAAAGAGATAATAATTTGTAAAGCAAAATGACGTTTTCCTCTTCGAAGTAGATGTCTAGTGTTGTGACTCACTTACTCTAACCAGATTTATTTGCCAACATTGTTTTGGTTTCCTCCTGTGAGGACTGTGTTCAGAGGAGACAACACCAGCCCACTGGATAAGCTTTTGGAAATAAACTCTCTGCTCATGGAAAGCGGAGGTGATTTCTAGAACCAGTCTTGCTTCGAATAAGCTGAGTGAGGCCAGAGTGGGGGTGTGCGCACCCACCTGTGCTGCGTACACAGGAGAAAATTCTGTATATCATCCGAACAGCCCGTTCTTATCGAGGGCTCTCTGCTCTGCCACTGCTCTGAGCACTACATGTGTGTTAACTCCTTATTCTTCCTGACTACCTTAGCAGAAAACAATATCATCGTCCCCATTTCACAGGCATAGAAACTGAAGCACAAAAAGGTTAGTCAACTTGTGTAAGATCACAGAGCTCTGAGTGGTGGTGACAATGAGCAGTCAAACCTTACTGAGTGACGCAGCGCTCTCTGAGGCTTACTCTCCTCGTCGGCAGGATAGGGAGGATGAGGGGTGAGCACTGTCTGAGGTCAGAGTAAAGCTTGGAGAAGCATTCATACACGCAGGGGCTCATACTCCGGCTGGCCCATGAGAGGGACCTGCTATTTCTACATCACCTCATTCCTGAGTGGGTTGTGATTTTGCTGGATCATATAGAAACTGAAAATGTGGCCTGTTCTGCAATCAAAGCCACCGGAGTAAGTGTAAGCCGTGGTCTGCTCAACGCCTTGATCACTGGTATTCACAACCACAGCACACAGTTCTCGGGAACACGGATCACTCTTGTTTCTACTAGGATGGTATTTTCTGATCCAAAATGATAGTAAGCGTCGGATAAGTACATGGACAGTTAGAGCTGCAAGGGGGGCGTCTACTTGACCTGTGGACTCATACGACCAAGGAAATTTAATATTTTCAACAATGTGCTGAGTTCCTACTAGACTAAATACAGGGGAATCTAGGACGAAATCAGAACAGTCCTTGAGTCTTAGCCTTAGCGAGGGGCCCAGAGCTCTAGGACAGAATTTTCCACAGTATGCTCTTTATTCTCCTACTATAAAGGCCCTGTGAGATTAAAAAATAAAAGGTTTGGGGAAATGCTGAGTGCCACAAAACCTGCTTCTTTTTTGCAGGACCTGTTTGATATCCAGGAAATTGAGAGTCTCCAAGAGAGAGCTAGAGGACCCAAGTTTTCTGAATAAGCAGGAAACTTGCTTCCCTCAGAGGCTCCAGTGGAGACAGAGTTCAGTGAAAGCTGCGCTAGACGCTGTTGCTCTGGGGGTTGAGGCAGTATGAAGCAAGTTCCAAGATACTGTAAGAATCAAGTACCAACAACAGAAACATATAAAAAGCCTTCCTTCTGTGATTTAACATCACAGTCGCTTAAACGTTCTGGGCCCCAGTTCCTAGCTCCAAATGGAGATAAGAACCTTGGGCCTGTCGGATTTACGGTTTCTGTGCAGACAAAGTAGGGCAATGAATGCGAGCGTACCTTACCAACCCCACTTTAAAATGCCATTTATTTGACTCTAGGAAGAGCATTTCTCCTATTGATGACTCCATGGCTGGGACCTCAGATTCCACTGAGGAATCTGACCTCAGAGGGCCCACCTCGGTTAGATCTCCAAGTCTAGCAAAGGAGCAATAAAGAAAAGGCCATTAAGTCTTGGGCCTCTTTCCAAGCAGCTGAGGCTGGAAGCGGAGGCTGGAAGTGTCCTCGCTGGAGCCTTTTCTGGGTCTTCCACTCCTGTACAAATGACTGTCCCAGACAGCTGCAGCTCCGGATGGCCCTTGGTGAAGATCTCCTGCCCTGAGCATCCTTTTTGGACCAAGCTGTCAGGTCATTAATTACCCATGTTAGTCATGATCCTTCTTTGTCGATCAACCTTCATGAAGATTCTGTGAAAGGATCCTTGTGCCTAAAACCAGCAACCACTGATCAGTGTTTCAGAATCATGAAGCCTGGGGTGACTTATGGGATATGCGCTGAGATGCGAATGCTCTGTGTTTGGGAGTCAGCTTAATGAGATACAGCACGGGGCCCATGGAGCGTTAAGATACTAAAAAACAAAAACAAAACAAAACAGCGCACTGGGAGGCCGTATCCAAAACTGCGCCGATTTTTTAAATACATTCCCTATGGAAATCTGTGGCCCGCACCACTTCCCAAAGAAGAGTCTTCACTTTCTTGGATGACCCTCTGTGAATTCCGTGAATAGTCTTCCTACTAGAAAAACCCTTAAATCCATCAGACCCTTCAGATACAGACCTTCTAGCTGCTCTCTTTTAATTTGGAATAAAAAAGGCAGATTGAACTATTAAAAAAAAAGACACACCAGATTTTCTGTTTGTTTTGTCTATAGCAATATTTAAAGGTAATGCAGACAGAGGCAACTCTATCAGATGGGCCTCTATGTCCAAACCCACAGTAGAAAAGTCTGTCAGGTCTTAATACCAAAGAAATAGCAGCATGATTTGAGCAATGCTTTTAACCCATGGATACTGTGAACCAAAGACCTGGAGAAATTTTCCTCTTTGCTTTGGCTGTTAATAAGCAAATTTAGAGACCACGCCTAATGTCTGTACATGACAGACAGAATTGGTGCCAGACTGCCCCCGACTTTACCCTAATTTTCTGCTTGCATTTTTGTCTGCTCCATTGAAAGTGAGTTAGCTTAATTCGTTGATGAATCCCAGAACACTGAGAGAGAGAGAGGCAGAGAGAGAGAGATGGATAGACAGATCAAGCACAGGTTTCCCTCATCAAGGGTACTGTGGTTAATTTCATGTATGAATCAATTCAAAATTATTCGGGATTGAAAGGATGATGGCATCTCAATACTTGAGGGGTATTTTTTTTTTTTTTTGGCTCAAAGAAAAGAAGATTTTCTGTGGGAATTATTTTCTGTGATTGAAAACAGGTTAAGAAGAATCACCACCTAAAGAGTGACTCTTGTTCATAGGAAGATGTTTCGCAGAAGCAGCTTATCAAAACAGTCAGCCGCGGTAATGAGTACAGCCCAGGGCAGTAAATAAGGCAAACTACTAGCTCAGGAAATCTGTTAAAGGCACAGGATCTTACCGCATCCCTGGCGATGAAACATTAACAGACCTGGGTGGTTGGAAAGTAGCCCCCATCTCCCCAGCTTAGTCAAGGCAGACATTTCATAACAGACCACGAGAGAGAAAATGAACACCTTTTGCACCTAGAACACAGAGGGGAATCACAAAAGTCTATCCATTCGGCAGAGTTTGCATTTCAAGGGGCTTAATCACGCTGAGGGGCAGCTAACTGGACAAGGTGTCAGCACCACAGCTGTCCAAAGCAACAAATAATCCCGCAGAGCGTGGATGAGTTCCACACGGGCTGAGAGTCACAGACGTCCATGGCACAGGGGGCTTCGGGACCGTCCCTGCAGCGTGGGCACGGCCAGCTAGAGCAGGCCCACGTGAGGAAGGCTTTCTCTTCTGGGAAGAACGCAGAGGTGGCGCTCCAGTGCCTGGGGGAAGCGCGGAGGCCAGAGCAACAGACAACTGCCCACGCGCTCCGTTCCGTTTCTCGTCCAAGACCCTCATCTGACAGGGGAGGAAACAGGCGTACTGAAAAGGAGGGATTTGATCAGTCACATGGATCCCCCGAGCCCCAGTCCGCTCTCTTCCTAATAGTCCCTGCCACAGCCAGATTAAACTTTGTGACTTTATTCTCCGAGACTGCACAAAGCTTCTGAGGAAGACAGGCTGTAATGAGGCACCGACTTGATTTCCCTTTCCATGACAAGGCCGTGAGGATACCGACAGGCAGGGTTGGCGAGCACACACTGTTTTACAAAAGGTTGTTACGGAGCTCCAGTCTCGGAAAAATAATGCCTTAGGTGGCTAACCAAAGAGACGAAAACAAAAACAAACAAAACCCATCAAGATTATCCAGTGAAATACCTGACATAGAGCTCTTTCAGCTAAAGTCATATTTTTTCTGGATCAATGTTGAGTCGAAACTGTTGAGATTTAGAAATGCATTTCAGGGGGCGCCTGGGTGGCTCAGTGGGTTAAGCCGCTGCCTTCGGCTCAGGTCATGATCCCAGGTCCTGGGTTCGAGCCCCACATTGGGCTTTCTGCTCAGCAGGGAGCCTGCTTCCTCCTCTCTCTCTGCCTGCCTCTCTGCTTACTTGTGATCTCTCTCTGTCAAATAAATAAATAAAATCTTTAAAAAAAAAAAAAAAAGAAAAAAGAAATGCATTTCAGGGGCCAGAACCCCACTGCTCCATGTATTTTGTCCCCTGGGAGTGGGGACTCGCCATGCTTTCAAGCCACCCTTGGCCTCAGGATGTGGCAGGTGGCTGGGGTCCCCTCATCCCTTTCTTTTCTTCCTCTGCCCAGGTGTTTTCTACCTGGGTCCTTCCCTTCAAGCTGGATTCTCTCAGGACCCGGGGTGAGGAAAGGAAGTCCTCCAGGGAATTCTCGACCTCCTCAGGCCCACAGCCATGGTGGGGCTGAAGGCACTTCCTCGCTAAGAGCTACGAGCTGCAACATACGCCCCACCCGCGTCATTCCCTGCGCCATTCTACTCTCTTATTTAGACCACTAGAGGCGATCTATCACCAGAGACCAGACTGGACCTCTGCCTGCTTTCGTACGAAAAATTTCACTGGAAGTCGGCCAAACATGTTCATGCCCTGTCCTCCACTGCCTTTGTGCTCGGTGGCAACACAGCCCACGTGCCCTGCAAAGCTGAAAATATGTGTTCTCTGACCCTTTACGGAAGAGTCTGCCGACTTCTGCACTAGACCATTAGTGAAGATGAATCTTTGGGCACAAGATCTAAAGGGTTATTCTTTGCATATTAAAGGGAAGTCTTTTGGGAGCTTCTTCACCGTATTTAAAGGGAGGCTTCTCGGGTGAGGAGCCTGCACAGATGTCATTGCATAAGGACCAGTCTAACAAGCAGCAGCTGAAAAAGAAGTCCAAAGAAAGAGGAGAACGCAGCCAAGAAGAGACATGTAGCGGGCAGAATAAAAGGAGTGGGCGCCTGGGTGGTTTAGTGGGTTAAAGCCTCTGCCTTCAGCTCTGGTCATGGTCTCAGGGTCCTGGGATCGAGACCCGCATCTCTCAGCGGAGAGCCTGCTTCCCCTTCTCGCTCTGCCTGCCTCTCTGCCTGCTTGTGATCTGTCAAGTAAATAAATTAAATTTAAAAACAAAAAGGAGTGGGGAGCTACTGTTGTTACCCAGTATTTTTCTTCAATGAGCAGAATGAACTTGAAATTTAGAAGGACCAGAAAACATCACAGGAGTGAAATGAGACCCACGAAAAGGTGGGGCGATAAGAAGTGCCCGGGGCACTTAGAAATGTGTTCAAGTCCAACAGCACTTGGCTGACTACAGCACTGGCTGAAGGAACACTGTAAACAGTAGGCGCTCGCAGCAAACACAGGGAAGATTCAGAACACCATGGATAGCTGTGCTCAGTTTTCGTAAATTGGAGAAGAGTACATTTCAAAGCCTTCCCATTAAAAAGTCAAATTTTAAACTCTGCAACAGTTGTTAAGAACAGAGAAACTCAATGGGAACATGCAGAAATATTATTAAGTTGACAGTTTTAAGAAATAGAAATAGATATGGTCAAAAGACGTATGGCAAAGTTCAACTTTGCTGGTAATTAAATAAAAATGAGTAATAAAATAGCAATGAGAGCCTATGTTTTGTCTCCTGGAAGGGCAAATGTTTGCAAAGATAACACAGAAGGCTGGCAAAAGTGCAGAAAATCAGGCCATCGCATCCGTATGGAAATGCAGAGTGGCGCAGACTTTTTGGTGGGCGCGGTGGCAAAATCGTTAAGTTTTAAAATGGGTACAACATATAACCAGCGATTTCACTTCTAGGAATTTAGTGTAAGGAAATAACTGAACAGGGATGTTCATCACAGCGTTACTTATAATCACAAAAATTTGATACGTTCTGAATGAATAGATGTAAGAGTTTGGTTATGAATACGCATATCACGGGATATTCGCAGTCATCAAAATAGCATTTAGAATGAGCTTATGGAACAGATGGATATCAATAACACAAGCAAAATACACATCTGTGTATTTATTAGTGCATTTATAATTATAAAACTTAGACCCTGAATTAAGTATTCTTTATATGTTTTCTTATCAGAGCTCAGTAACTCTATTAAACAAGTCAGAGTAATACTAATGATAAGGATAGCTAATAGTTATTGACAACCTCCTTGTCAGGCACTTTGTCAATCATCTTCTATGGGTTATATCATTAAATCCTGACACAATGTATGAGGAGGTCCTATTATTAATGTCATTTTAAAAGGGAGGAAAAGAAGCTGTAAAGACTTGTCCAAGGTTACTTAGAAAGTGCTTGGGACAGCCAGGGTTTGAATGCACAAAGCAAGTCCCTGCAGAGCCTGTATTTATGACCACTGTATCACACTCCTAAGGTATATTATTGGTTCCTTGGACGAGTGAAAGTGTGTGGAGTTGAGTCGATGGAAAGATGAATATATAGATAAATGGAAAGGTGGGTGGATGGACAGAAGGGTTGATAGATGAATAAATGGAAACATAGATAAATAGAAAAAACCCCATAAAACTAATTATTTCTTAGTGGCTCTTTTATGGTTTTATTTCCTTCTTTGTGCTTTTTCAGGAATAGCCAAATTTTCTACAATGTATTGACTCTGTAACCAAATTACGGAAATACATTTTATATTAAAATGAATTCCAGGGGCACCTGGGTGGCTCAGTCTTTAAGCGTCTGCCTTCGACTCAGGTCAGGATCCCAGGGTCCTGGGATCAAGCCCCTCATTGGGCTCCCTGCTCGATGGGAAGCCTGCTTCTCCCTCTCCCACTCCCCCTGCTTGTGTTCCCTCTCTCGCTGTGTCTCTGTCTGTCAAATAAATAAATAAAATCTTTAATACAATAAAATAAAATGAATTATAATGCAAAGCAAAAAATTCTTCTCAAAATGTTATGGTCTTTGTGTCTTGCAAAAGAGTGAGTGAGCTCTAGGTTAAGAAGGAGCTGAATGACATCCCCCTTCTACGGCTATATATAGTCCCAGAAGAAAAATTCCAACACGCAGCCAAAACACAAGGCGGTTTCCTGAATATCACCCAAGAATCTGTGGGTAAGTCCAGCCAACCAAGAGAAAATGTATAAATGGGATTTTCTCCCTAAAAGAGAGAGCTTTAGACTAAAGCCCTAGTTGGCTAGAAAATAAAGGCGTGGAGGAACTTTGGTTTGGTTTGGTTTTTCCCATAGCTTCTGTTTTATGTTTTAAGTCAACGACTGGGGGAAAAATGGCATGGCCGCTGAAGTATCCAAAGGAAGGACTTTCGTCCAAAAATTGGACAAGCCTGAACAATCTGAGAAAACAAAGTGGCCTAAGTCTAACTGTTGGCTGAGAAAAACTTGGAGATGCCTTGTAAGTGTGAGCTGTTTCCAGTTCAGGTGCCTAATAGGTGAACTGAGGCAGTCAGAGTTTAAATCTAATGCATTTATTTCAGTGATGACATTTCTTTTTTTTTTTAAAAAGATTTTATTTATTCATTTGATAGAGAGATCACAAGTAGGCAGAGAGGCAGGCGGAGGTGGGGGGGGAGGGGAAGCAGGCTCCCCGCAAAGCAGAGAGCCCGATGCGGGGCTTGATCCCATGACCCTGGGATCATGACCTGAGCCAAGGGCAGATGCCTAACCCACTGAGCCACCCAGGCGCCGCAGTGATGACATTTCTGAGCAAATATTCAATTCGTGTTAACTTTTGGGGAGTCAGATCCTACAAAGAGGAACATGGGAAACAGATACCCCCTGACTTCCCTTGCCTCCCTCCTCCATCCCTCTGCTTCCACCGGGCAACATAACATGCCTCCGCGGACCTGAGAATGATAGGCAGCAGGTTGCCGCCAGTAACTAAGTATCTTGCTCTGTCTGCTGCGTCAGACAACCGAGGGAGCCTCATTGTGTTACTGTCAGCTCTCCCACTCCGAAGGGCTGAATCCAGCTCCCTCTTCTAACGCCGCTGCTCAGGAAGCCTCCCTTCCTCCGCTGCACGCTTCTACTGCCTGCCAAACCCATGGAATACCTACAGATTTCCTTCCCCCAGGCACAGAGGCTCTGAGAAGTGGTCTCTACGTTAGAAGTCTGTCAGCTACTAGAACACATCTGCGTTATGTTGAAAATAAAGAGGGAAGAGGAAAGCAACCAGCTTGTATACACGCATGAATTTGATCAACAACGCTAGTATGTATCTATTTAACACGTGTTTGACACTCAACGATTGGCCTGACACTGTTCTAAGTCTTTTTTTTTTAAGACTTTATTTATTTGACAGACAGAGATCACAAGTAGGCCGAGAGGCAGGCAGAGAGAGAGGAGGAAGCAGGCTCCCCGCTGAGCAGAGAGCCCAACGTGGGGCTCGATCCCAGGACCCTGAGATCATGACCTGAGCCGAAGGCAGAGGCCCCAACCCAATGAGCCACCCAGGGGCTCCTGTTCTAAGAGTCTTATATTAATTTTTAAATACCCCAAAGACCCTAAGATGTGGGGATCATCATTATGCCTATTCTACAGAAGAGTAGCTGAGGCACCAGGAGGTTAATTTGCCCCAAGGTTAAACTGAAGAGTCAAGATTTAGACCCAAGCAGCTGGGCTGCAGGCAGCAAACCCTTGGAGCAGTGTGCTATGTGCACGGAGCGGCAACTCCACCCCAGGCACAGAGCACGGGCTGGAGGCCTGCGTGACCTAGAGGATCTGCACGGCAGCCATACCACCCTGTGCCGTCTACGGACAACACGAAGAATGTTAGAGGCTGTCCTGCCCCGCGCGTGCCCTTACGTCGTCCTCACAACAGCTCTGTGAGCAGAGTGTGGACTTACCATCCCCTCATACCGATGAGGAAAGACCACATATGGTGCCCCAGAGGTGATGGAAAGATGCACGGTGTCTAGATGAACGGGTGGCAAAGCACACATAGGCTTAGCATCCATGTTTCTCAGGATACCCCTCGCTCCCCCGGCCTCAGAATCAACGGAGAGGGTTGGCAAGGATGCAGATTTCCAGGCTCCACCCCAGTCCCCAGTCCATACTCAGTCTGAGCTGAGCATGAGGCCAGGCATGAGCAGGAGGCCGGGCAAACTCGATTTTGCATACACACTCCCCTGGTCTGTGATTCCAACACACACTCAAGTCCGAGAACCTTACAGACACCATCCTGCCAGCACTTTTTCCTGCTACGGAACATAACCACAGGGATACAACAATGATGGTAATAATAATAATTAAGAGGAAATTAATTATTCATAGAAACAGTTCACGTGCAGTGGCATGGATCATGAGTGGGCATTCCATGATTTTATTCCTGGTAGCTGCTCTGTGGGTCATATGTGTGTCTTGATGAAACTAGCATGTCTTTTAAGCCCTCTCATTTCTTATCTTTCCTCTTCTGCTTTCGGGATTTAATGGTGTGAAACCCCATTGTCATAGCCTCAGGTGACAGTATTCTATAAAATCCTGTCTCTCCGACCCACAGAAGGTGATAATAAAACTCAGATAATTGAAATTAGTGAACTCTCTCATAGGACAGATCTCCTAGACTTCTAGACATTAGAGGAAAAGTCTAGAATTCATTGAATCCTTCCGTTAAAAACGGCAGGCTTACACATCCATCCTTCACTTAAATGGTTTCATTTAAACAAATCAAAACATGGCATTTCCTTCTAATAATCTAAGGAAGAGAGCAGGCACTATTCATATTAGAAAGAGTAAACAGAAAACACAATGGCTTGGTAAAAATCCTACTAAGAGTATGAACAGATTTTTAAAAATTAAATACCAGATCTGGTATGCCCTTTTGGTCTGTGTTTTCCAAAACAGAAGAAGGAAAGGAGTGAGGAGGGAAGTAAGGGAGAGAGAGCAGGAGAGGAGGAGGAGGAAGAAAGAGAAAGGCAGCTAGAAGGTAGGAAAGAAGCCAGGGAAAATAGAAATCACGCTTAGCCCCCGTGCACATTTTCTCCTGCATAATCAGGAAGTGAGAGGACACTGGGGATCCTCCAGCCACATCCTGCAGGGGTGACCGCTGGGGACAGCTCACTGGCTAAGCAGCAGCTGGACGGGTTTGCCTGACACATGTGCGCTGGTCAGAGACAGTGTGTGACCTTAGGAAGTCAGTGACCCTGTGCCTGGTCTCCACAGCTGTCAGATGGGGACGATATTAGTACCCGCCCCACAGGGGGCTGAGACCACTCAAGGGATGGCACCTGGACCTTGTGTGCCCCTGGTAATGTCCTACCAGTAAAGATGAGCACTTATCATATGCTGTTAATACGGCTGTAACACTAGGGTACCTTACCTCACACCATGGCAATAACTTGTGAAAACAGAAGTGTGAAATGAATCATAATTTACATGCTCTGGAAATCCCTGCTAATTATTTTTTAAAGTATCTGTATGAATCTTGTGCAAGGAAAAAAAAAATGTGTGTGTGTGTGTGTGTGTATTTTTAGGCTTTTCTGAATCAAGGGTGCTGAACTTAAGGTATTTCTCTATAGGTTATTGTCAGGGGATATTTTTTTAAGTCACATCATTTTTTGTAAAATAAAAATAATATAGCTTCACTGTAAAAAACGGTAGGGGGAGAAAAATCAAAGGAAAAAGTGAATATTGCCAGTAATCCAACCACCCAGAAATAACCTCTGCTCATATTTTGACACACTGATTTCCAGCCTTCTATATATTTTTAACGTATATGATGTTATTTTTGCGAAGAAAATGCTAAAACATCAATCCAGAATGCCTGTCTAGGAAATTCCATAGGCTAGGACAACATTCTGAAATCTGATTTTCAATCACAAAGGTCAGTCGCCTCTAGGATAAAACGTAAGTTACATAATAGTCAAATTTAATATTGAAATCTGAATAACAGGGACGCCTGGGTGGCTCAGTCGGTTAAGCAGCTGCCTTCGGCTCAGGTCATGATCCCAGAGTCCTGGGATCGAGTCCCACATCGGGCTCCTTGCTCGGCAGGGAGCCTGCTTCTCCCTCTGCCTCTGCCTGCCACTCTGTATGCCTGTGCTCGCTCTCTCTTCCTCTCTCTCTCTGATAAATAAATAAAATCTTAAAAAAAAAAAAAAGAAAGAAATCTGAATAACAAAACGTTAACCTGTTTATATTCTACAGCTCTTTACTTTTGTCAAATGTTCCTCCCAAAACAAAGCACAGCTACCTGCTACTCCTCCCAAGTCTGCTTTTAAGGAGAGCACGGCCTAGACTAGACACCATGCAGAAACGCAACAGGGGGAAAAAAAACAGGAGAAAGGGAGACTTGCTCTGTGACTTTGTGTTTGTAGCTAAATGATGCCCCACGTCCTGTGAGCCTCAGCTCCTCCTGGGTCTGATGCCGGCGTGGAGCAGGGAAGAGGCTAGAAATGCTTTTGGTCATTTTATTCTTGTGTCTAGTTAATCCCTTCTTGTCTTCAAAACACATCAAGGGATGGCTAACAACAACAGCGCTTATGGTGATCCCAGCAAACACTGGTTCTGTGCTTACTCTGGGCCCCTTACTGTGCTCTGTGCTTTATACCTGACTTCATTTAATCTACAGAAGACGAGTAGAATGGGTATGATTACTGTGCCCATCTAACAGATGAGAAGACTGAGGTTCAGAGAAGTTACAGGTAATTTGCCTGTGATCACACCGTCAGCAGTAGAAGAGTATGGATTGACCAGGAACTGTCAGCCCTGCAGCACTGCCTCCCTGAGGGGGGTCCACCCTACAGGGGCTGCCAACAGTGAAGAGGACAGAAAGGAGGGGACGGAAAGGAGGATGAGCAAACACCCAGGCTGTGGAAGTTGGTGACGGAAATACATTTTGGTTTGCTTTTACTTTCAAAAATAAACATTTTGTGAAGAAAATTGGTACACAATACACCTTCATGTACTCATGAGGCTACAAAAAAGTAAAATATTTAACTAAATAACATTAAATAAATAGACCTAATATTAATGTTGAAGAATTTACGGGGAGTCTATTCTAGCAGGCTTTTTAAAAAAAATTCCGATCTAATTGGTTTTACGTTTATATTGTGTTGCATTCTGCTTTTCTCGCTTAGCATTTGATCATGACATTTCCTCTCGCCTTCAAATATTTCTCAGAAATGTATTTTCAGGGCTACATAATACTCAATCATCTGGGAGTTATCAGAATTTATGTAACTTCCCTGAGTGGTTTCTGAATTTTCCCTATAATGAATTATGCTCTGAATAACATAGTTGTAAGTAAAAAAATTGTATCTATTTTTTAAATTCTGGACGTTTTAAATGCAGAGTGCATCTGTAGAACACACAATCAAACGTGGTAAAAGAAAGCAAAGCAAACCTACAGGAGAGCATGTATTGTCCTTAAGTGACTTCATAAATCAATCACCACTGACACAGACATTGATTAAATGATAGGTCTTTCTTGAGAAGTCTTTCTCAACGCGAGCATTTACTCATTCTAGAGAGTGCAGAGTGGATACGTAACACCAGAGCAAAGGAAAGAGCACATGAGCAGGGGTAAAGTTTGTTAGCATGGCCTAAAGCATCCTGCCCCTCCTCTTAGGAGAGCTGAGGATGGTCGAACCAATACACCTTCAAACGTCACTGTTCCAGCAATACCCACAGTTAATTTCCACTTTCAAATTCCTGAGATGGATTCTGCCTTCGCTCTCAAGAGTTTGGAGGGATGGGTCAAGAGAACGGTTTTCATGACCCTGGCATTTTCTTTTTCATACTCCTTTAGAGAACTGTAGTCTATCTTCATTCCATTTCTAAAAATCACTAAAAATGGTATGTCTGTCTTCTGCTTAGAAAAATATTTATATTTTTACACATTAAAATGCATCTGCTTTATAATACGGTAAAGAGGGACGCCTGGGTGGATCCGTTGGTTAAGCGGCTGCCCTCGGCTCAGGTCAGAATCCCAGCGTCCTGGGATCGACTCCCACATCGGGCTCCTTGCTCACCAGGGAGCCTGCTTCTCCCTCTGCCTGCCATTCTGTCTGCCTGTGCTCGCTCTCTCTCTCTCTTTCTCTGTCTCTGACAAATAAATAAATAAATAAAATATTATAATATGATAAAGACTTTTATTCAAGAAGGTGGACGGACTTGAGAACTCACATACACCTAGTCAACACAAACGTGGGTGCCTAGGAAGACACACGCGCCTAAATAATCACACATAAAGGTTAATAATAGGATAGCTGAAAGGTAAAATCCTGAAGGACAGAAAGTAGATGGAATTACAGATTAAAGAAAGAAAAGAAAGAAAAGCAAGAAATTGCAGTGAGTGCAGCTTCAGAAGTTGGGGTGGGTAAAGGGCAGCGCCACACTCAGGAGGGATGGACGCTAGGAAGACGGGGGTAAGGGGGCCACAAACCAGTGAGCTGCACACGACACGGGGGAAGCAGTCAGTCCTCAGTCTCTTCCCTCCCACTTGCCAGGTCGAAACACTAAGAGGTGGGTGTCTGTCTCAAAGGGAGTGGTAACTGTTGGGAGCTAGACCAGCGGGTACCAGATGGCAAAAACAAATTCTACCAAACTGGAGTGGATGCTGCAATGCACCTGTCAGACTTCTCTCCAGGACTGAAGGATTTATTTTCCCAGCCTTTGGGGACAACCTTCAGCTGTCAGTTCCTCTACAGAAGCTCCTTGGCTCAGGACAGTCTTCTCCCCTAAGGTCACATTTCTTTCCTGTGGGCCACACAGTGCCAGATCACCACTGAGCCATAAAGGCCTGGCTCTCTCACCAAATTCAAGACACTCTGAAGGGCCATCGTGGCTGCAGAGTTTCCCAGAAACTAGATGAATGTTTGGTGAGACTGCATCAGAGCCCTATTTCTCCTCTACCCGGTCCTGCTCGCTTTCCCTCCCTTCCACACGGGACGACCCCCAAAGCACTCCCTAATAACCTTCCTGCACACCACTCTCCATCTCTGAGTCAGCTTGCGAGAGACCCCAACCAATAACACCACCCAAAGTTTAGGCTTAGACCCCTGCAAGACACAGAGACACAGACGGAAAGCTTAATAAACCCAAACACTTCTATACTTCAGAGAGAAGGCCAGCCACTGAGTCACTGCTGGTCATGGGTCTTCTCCAAACATACTACACGAGAATAAAAACAACAACAAAAAAAACACTGGACACTGATGTTGGATATGGTAAGGCAACCCCATACTGACATAAACACAGAGGGAAAGCCTTCCTAAAGACGGTAATGCTTCAAGCCTTAAAAATGCCCTCAAAGACTTCATCTCATTGGATTTTCATGGTCCCAGGAGCTGGGAATTATTCAGCCTTTTCATAGACGTAGAGACTGAAGTTCGGAGTGTGACCTTCTACACTGGAGCCCCGGAGTCGTGTCTAACTCTCCTCAAGGACATAATAAAAGTAGAGCTGACCTTGGTGTCAATGTTAGTATTGAAGGGCTGATCAGCTTGTGAAATACAGCATCATATTGATATAGAACAGAAAAGTTATTAATTTGTAGTTAGAAGATGCTTTTCGCTGCGGTGAGCATGACACGCTTGCTAATGGGCACCGATGGCCATTGATTTAGGCTATTAGAATAGCAGCTGGCCTTCTTCAATCAACCAAGCAAGTGTTATCCATAACCAGGATGGACCTGGCAAAGGTCCAAAAACAAAGCAATTTGCTACTTTCCATTTCCCTAAATCCATCACCAAAATAACAGAGCAAACGCTCCCATTCAAATCACTTTTATATACGCTCAGGCTGAACTAGATGAAGGCCCTTGGCAGGCAAAACGTTCAGTATCCACTTTAGTCCTGTCGATACACGAAGCAATCAAGCCAGGCCGGTACCATGTAAATGTAACGGCAAACATTTTAATAATAAACTAAAAACATTTGGACCCCTCGACCAGACACCTGTACCCGAGCCACGTTTGGGAGCCCATCACTGAGAAACATTAACTGATATCAATAACCACCCTTTACCGACCAGTAGTGGATATCAGCCTTCGATCAACCTTCAGCTCCTCATTGGATGCTTGCCTTTTAGAAGAAACAGAAGCCCAGAGAATTTAAGTTACTTCCCCCAGGTCACAGAGCTACCAAGGGTGAGAGCTGGCATTGAAATCCAAGTGCTCAGATCCCAGAGCCTGGGTGTTTGCCGGTCACAGATGCTCTGAGGACCAGAGCTGGGGTGGTGAAAACCACGTGCCCGGCCTGTTCCGCTTCCGACAATGCTGGCTCCTCTCCCTGGAACGGTACAAAGCTGGCGGGAGCTGAGGAGGTAGAACATATATTTTGCTGCCTTTTTAAAATCCTCGGTGAAACAGACATGACCTTCTTTTAAATGTCTCCATCCCCGATACTCCGGTGACATATAGAAGGGCACAAATGCTGAAGAGGGAGTCTTGGCGCTTTGGACTGATAAAGACAAAAACATGAGACGTCTTGTACTCTGTTCACCAATAACTTCCCAGAGGTTTGTAAATTCCCATGTCTCTGGGCTCCCTGCCCATGGCCAGCCTCGATGCCTCTACCTCCACTCCAAGCTACCCGATCCTTTAAAAAATACTGACCAAGACGGGCAAGATGTCTGAAGCCACCAAACCACAGGAGGGGTTCCAGAATCAATCTCTGTTCCTAACTCCTGGGTGGTTGGTTACACAGTGGCTTCCAGCCATCTTGTAAGCCCGGATCTGTGCCCCAAGCAAGAGGGACCGTCCTATTGAAATTTACCAGCGGGCGTGCCTTTCTTCGCAGATTTTCCTAGTTGACCTGCCCCGCTCTTTTGACAGAGGCATCTTTTGCCTGAGGGAGGATGAAGATGTTGAATCAGGAATGCAAAGGGAGTAAAAGATTTAATATTCAGTGTAAGCACTTAAGCAAAACAAGAGTCCTGAAAGCCAGACTTGACTGAGAGAGAGAAAGGCTTTCTACTTTGCAAACATGGTCCTGGAAGCCTTAGGTAGAGCTAAATCAGGGTTTTATGGAGGAGAGGTTTCCTCCCATTCTGAGACCTTTTAACTTGCATGAAGGAGACAGGGAAACTGCTGGAGAGGGAGACAGAAGGGAAGGTTCCCTGGGTCTCCAAGAGTCTGGCTTCTGAGCTTAACTCCACAACTGTTACACAACAGAACTTATTTTAAATGTATGCTGATTTCCAAGCATTTTACTCTACTTTGTTTCCTGTGAGCTCAGCAGAATGAGAAAGACCAAAAGAGAAAAAAGTATTTCCACTGTTCCCCCTCCTCTAGAAGAAAGGCAAGATTTGGGTCTCCGAGGGGCAGGTCTTCCGTAACCGCCTGTTGAGAATGGAAAGGCAGCCTGTTTCCGGGGTGCAGGGAGGCTCTGTACCTCAGGGAGGACGGGATGAGCTCTTTTTGGACCGGGAAGGGGTTAGGTTCTGAGTCTTGTCTGAGGCATGTCCACATTCACTTCGCACTTTTCATACTTTAAAGTCCTGAACCTTTAGTCACCAAATAAACAAACAAAACCCCAGCATCCCCCACTTAGCTAACTCAAAATATTTTCCCCATTGCGTATTCCTATTGCAGTTCTGTAGAACTGCCTGGCAGAGACACAAGTTTAGGAAATGCCAACTTAAGAGCACACACAAACGACCAGGGACTGAGAACAGAAACTACCCACGTGAACACGGCACAGCCACGCAGAACCAAGAACTAAGACCACTCTGTCTGGACGTAGTTGTTTGTTCCCAGAAAATTTTTCTGAAGAAGAAGGGTAAGACTGAACTAGTGAAAACCTTCACTGGGCGTTTCAAGGCCTAACAGTCTGCCCTCTAGGACATTTATCAAAAACAACTTAGAGGACTTAATTCACGACTTACCTAAATACCTTGTCACGCCTACGGGTACATCAGCATGTCCTGAACTTGACCAGATGTCAGTTTCCTACCTTAAATCCTGAGAGCCTGGACCCTCCCCGCAAACGCTGTAATATTTTCACTCTGACTTCTGCCTTCTGAAACGTTGCTAAGAGTTATCGAGACGGGGTTCCCTATGAAAATAAGCTTTATTAAATGTACCTGTGCCTTATTAACGGAGTCACCTGGTGATATTTTAGGAGGTTGTACCTTGAGCTGTAGGACACCTGTCTGAAAAGCTAAATGTGGGAGCCCAAATGATGTTCCAGCTCCGTGGCTCGTAGACACCTTTTCCTTGACCAAAAACCAGCACTGTCCCGATCCCTTGCTTGCTTGGGCGACAGCTCTCCAACCTTGGGAACTATGTGACCGCCCCTGACCTTTGTTTGCGTAGAGCCCTTTCTTTAGGGAATGGGCCTCTAATTAGTAGACCTGTCTCCCAGTTCACAGAGGGGGCTCTCGACCCAATGCTGAGTCTATCTTGGGGCTTCTCTTTCCAAAATTTGAATGAAAACACGCCAAACTGGAAGGTGAATGGAGCTGTGCTAGTCCTATAGAGTATGCAAAAGTGAAAGCATGGTCCACATACCCCAAACTCTTGTAAAGGGCCTGTGACAAGATAAGCTCAGCAAACTAAAAGCAATTTCACAGAGTACTATTACGCTTATCTTGTCTAGTTAAAAGAAGGGCCGTCTGTACCCCAATGTTCATAGCAGCAACGGCCACAGTCGCCAGACTGTGGAAAGAACCAAGATGCCCTTCAACGGACGAATGGATAAGGAAGATGTGGTCCATATACACTATGGAGTATGATGCCTCCCTCAGAAAGGATGAATACCCAACTTTTGTAGCAACATGGACGGGACTGGAAGAGATGATGCTGAGTGAAATAAGTCAAGCAGAGAGAGTCAATTATCATATGGTTTCACTTATTTGTGGAGCATAACAAATAGCATGGAGGACAAGGGGAGTTAGAGAGGAGAAGGGAGTTGGGGGAAATTGGAAGGGGAGGTGAACCATGAGAGACTATGGACTCTGAAAAACAATCTGAGGGTTTTGAAGCGGTCGGGGGGTGGGAGGTTGGGGGAACCAGGTGGTGGGTATTGGAGAGGGCACGGATTGCATGGAGCACTGGGTGTGGTGCAAAAATAATGAATACTGTTATGCTGGGAAAAAAAAGTTTGCATTTTGTATGTCTTTGCTTTATTTTCATTTTTTTTAAAATTTTGTTTATTTACTTGAGAGTGAGTGAGCAAATGAAAGATAGAGCCCCGAAGGATTGGGAGAAGCAGACTCCCTGCTGAGCAGAGAGCCCAAAGCAAGACCTGATCCAGAGGACCCTGAGGTCATGACCTGAGTGGAAGGAGGACACTTAGCCATCTAAGCCACCAGGGAACCCACTTTATTTCCAATTTCAGAGAAAAAATTTTTATTATATCATTAGGAAAAGTTGTTTAGAACTTGAAAGTAAAGCAAAATGTAGGGTTGCGGGGGGAGATGTTCTTTCAATGTCACAAACAGGCCTTACCCAACATGTCCCTCATGGATTATCTGATTACCTAGGAAAATGGAATTCATTTTCCTAATGGAATTAAGAAAGAAATCGTGCTAACAGAGTCAGGGGGTTCAACAGGGGAAGCTCTCAGACCCTACCCTTTGTGGCTAATCACAGACCCAACAGGAAGAGAGCTGAATCAAGGACCCCCTACTATGTCCTCGGGGGAAGAGAGACTCCCCACTCCCCAACAGCCCAGACAACGAGAGATGGTCAGACTCAGCCAATGAAAAGCCACCATGATTCCAACTCCCAGTGCACACCAGTGTTTTTTGGTTTACAACAACCTTCCCAACTCATCCCTGCCCCGTGCCCCATGGCCCTCTCCTTTGTGCTGTGGACTTGCCTAGGGTTTTCTCACAGGTCACCTGTCCTGGGTTCCAGTTCTCTGCTATTACTGGCCCCCCCTCCTTTTTTTTCCTGTTAAAATAACTAGTAATTTAATTTTTAAGGTTAACATTCTTGTTCACTATGTATTGAAGGTTGCAGACGTAGTGAAATTACATGTTGATTTGTAGATCTCTTTATAGTAGAGCTGCCAGGAACGCTCCGCAGAAAGGATAACTCTGAGGTTACAGTTACCGGACCCCATGCCCTTCCCTGAAGGCCGTTGCTCTGCCATCCCTCCTGAGTATGGCAACGGCCTCGTTCTAGCCCTCCTCTCTTGACACAGGGAATGACCACTGGGCCACACCCCATAGGGATCCACCTGTCAATCCCAGTTGTCCCCTACTTCAGCCCCCCTATTCGTTGTCTTGTCCCCTTCCTCCATGCCTAGAACGTGATGCTGACTCCCTCTCCCAGCCTGGTTTATCCCCACTCACCCTCGCTTTCTGTTTTTAATCCGGCAAACTTCCTTCCACTGAAAAATGCAGAGCTAACCATATTCCTTGGAGGTTTTGACTCATATTTTGAACTGTTTTTCAAGCACTAATTATTTCTTTCATGTTATTCAGAATCAATGTTCCTTATTTGGAAATTCTCCCACCCCTGTGGATTTAATGTATACATATGAAAATTAAAACCACTTTTAGCTAAAAATAGATCCTCGGGGAGGGTTCAAGAATCAGCTGACACGCACAGTTAGGAGGAAACTGGATGGCTGACAACTGTTTTGGCTTCGAATGGGAATGAAATAGGCTGGTGCAGCGGTTGGCCACTTTTCAGGGGTGGCCTGCCAAGACATCATTTACTAAGTTGCTCACAAGTAGGGGCGGCTTGTGGGGGGTGGCTAGAACCCGGAGTCGGAGGCACTACCACACTCTGCTGCCCCCAGAAGCAGCTGGCATGTGAAGAGGCCAGCTGAATGTTTTAGCACAACTGAGGTCTGCAACTTTTCAAGGGTCTCTTCTCCTACGGAGTGCAGTCTGCCATTCTCAAATCCAAGAGGTTCGGCATACCCGAAGTGGAACTCATTTGGCACAACACCCAACCGGAACTGATGTGGTGATCCTTATTTATCCTACTTAGGGTAAATATCCATCTGTTTTCCCGCAAAAATATCTGTTTTATTACACAGGGTTGCCCCATACACCCCTGGTGGAGTCGTGTAATACGGAGCATATGCACGTTAATAGCTCCCTAACTTGCAAAACACGCCCGATCTTGGCTGGGGAGACTCCCTTCTCAAATGCTTTTCAAGGAGCATCCTTTTAACATGTAGCCCAAAGAGACCCAATCATGAGTGGGGTGTGTGTGTGTGTTGGGGGGTTGGTGGGATCGCTGGTCCCCCTAGAACACGAGAGTACCTATAAGGGAGACCTGGAGGAAGTAGGAAGAACTTGTGTTCTTCATCAGAGGAGACAAGCTTTGCCTCTGTGCCTCCTTTGGTAGACGCCGGCGCTGCCTGTTCCAATAGTATCGCTCCGCAGACATCCCCCTCCCTGGCCTTACGCTTTCAAATCATGAAATATGCTGACCTTTATCTAGAGCTTGCATGTGGCTGGCAGTGTCCTAACACATTTGCTTGTGTTATCTTGATTAACCCATGAAACATCACCACCATGTTACAGATAAGGAAACTGAGGAACTAGGGGTTGGCTGGAAATGTCACCATTGTAAGTGATGAAAGCAAGCAGTCCAACTCAGGCGCCCACACCATCAGTCCTGTGAGGCCCTCAGGGACACCCCAATCCGTTCTCAGTAAGAACAGGAGCGCTTCTGTGGGAGGAAATTGGATATGGCTTTTCATATGGAGAGCGCTCACAGGGTCGGGAGGTCACAGTGTGTTTTTCACCATTGGCCCTTCTTCCGAGATGTTGGATCCTTTAATCAACCTTCATGCTCTCAGCTGTAAAATGGGATTTACAATCCCATCTTACAGAACAGCTGATTTGATTAAATGGATAATATGGTAGCCCCTTTCCTGGATCAGAGAATCTCAAAATGAAAGACCCATTCTCATCTCAGGGGTCCTGCATTGTGTGGTCCCTCGGCCTTAACGTTCACCAACCCAATCTTCACGGGGGGACCCCGGCTCATAATACAGTCCTCAGCATCTCAGAGAAAACTTCTTGGTGGCCCATTCTGTAGCAGTGCTCCAGAAATCTCCATCATATGACTGTGTCTTATTTCCTTCCTAGTATTTTCATCAGATTTTCATGTCTTGTTTTCCTGTACTCTTAGGTGTTTATTCTTTTTTATTATTATGTTACGTTAGTCACCATACAGTCCATCATTAGTGTTTGATGTAGTGTTCCATGATTCACTGTTTGTGTATGACACCCAGTGCTCCATGCGGTACGTGCCCTCCTTGATACCCATCAGCAGGCTCACCTCCTCCCCTCTGAAAACCTCAGTTTGTTTCTCAGAGTCCACAGTCTCTTATAGTTCGTCTCCCTCTCTGATTCCCCCCTCCTTCAGTTTTCCCTTCCTTCTCCTAATGTCCTCCATGCTATTCCTTATGTTCTACAAATAAGTGAAACCATATGATAATTGTCTTTCTCTGCTTGACTTATTTCACTCAGCATAATCTCCAGTCCCGTCCATGTCGATGCAAATGGTGGTATTCATCCTTTCTGATGGCTGAGTAATACACCATTGTATATATGGACCATATCTTCCTTATCCATTTGTCTGTTGAAGGGCATCTCAGCTCCTTCCACAGTTTGGCTATTGTGGACACTGCTACATGAACATCGGGGTGTATATACCCCTTCTTTTCACTACATCTGTATCTTTGGGGTAAATACCCAGTAGTGCAATTGCAGGGTCTTAGGGAAGCTCTATTTTTAACTTTAACACTGTTTTCCAAAGTGGCCACACCAACTTGCATTCCCACCAACAGTGCAAGAGGGTTCCCCCTTTCTCTGCATCTTCTCCAACATTTGTTTCCTGCCTTGTCAATTTTTGCCCTTCTAACTGGTAAGAGGTGGTATCTCAGTGTGGTTTTGATTTGAATTTCCCTGATGGCTAACGATGTTGGACATGTTTTCATGTGTCTGTTAACCATTCCCATCATGTCTGTCTCTCTCTCCACAAGAATGAAAACTTACAACACAGAAGGCAATTTACAGGTCGTAAGCTGTGCACTTAGCGCAGGGCATGACATAAGGCAGGTGACCATTCTGTATTTCTTAATTGACTAACTAAACAGATATTTGAGAATCCATGTCATTTCCTTTTCTATATCCTATTTTTGTCTCCAGAAGGAGAATGTGAGTTTGGTTAAATAAAACAATTGGGGATATTTTGATGGCCAGTATTTGCACCTCTCGCCCTTTTGCTTGCAAGCCAACAAAAATTTCATGAAAATTAAGATGAAAGGGACAGACGGAGGGCACCACAATTATAAGAATGGGTATAGATTTGGTCTGTTACAGGATAATAAGATCTTCTGCCTTCTCAAACTATTTAAAGCCATGCTTCATCTTTCCTACTTTCTGTTTTGATGCCTTACTCATTAAGAAGCTCAATTCCTGTGGTTCTAATACCTTAAATTAGGAGATGCTCCTGTAACATCCGTATGTTCCTCTATTCTTACTCTTGAAGAAAAACAGAAATAAAAGATTTATACCAGTTACAGAACTGTGTGAGCAAAGATATACTCAACAGGTTGAAGAGTGGGGCCATATGGAATTACTTTGAGTTTCATAGTCTTAATGAGGCAACCTGCTCACTGGCATCACCAGTGAGAAACCCGGTATGATGGCTGTCCTCATCCCCTGTCACCTAAGACCCATTTCCATTTGTGTGAGTGCTGGGTTCTAAAAATCCTTATGCACGGAGCACAGGCTGCAGTCAGGGGATGCTGGAATGGAAAGGGGCCTTAGCAGCAGGGCACAACACCTGCACAGTGCACTCCTGTTTCTGCCAGCCTGGCATCATTCCCTTCCTTCAGAGAACAGCATCTCCACATCCCCAGGCCCAGCCAACAGAAATACCACATCTTCTTGGACACTGAGTTTGGTTCAGGAATAGGCACGTGAGCCAAACTTGACCAAAAGCGTTAGGCATGAGAAGCTTGCCAGAACGCTTGGAAAAGAGATGCTCTGGGTAGCGAAGTTGGAAGAATAAAAGTCTGGGGCTGCTGGTGACCGTTTTGGAGGGAAGCCCTCTGAGAGCGGGGGGTACCAACACTCCAGAAAGCAGAACTGAGGAATGAGAGGTGATCCTGAGGACATCATCAGAGGGTCTAGATCCTGGTGTTCCTGAAGCCAGTTCAAGCCTCAAAAACTTCAGTCATGTGAGCTGATAATTTTATATGTTTTTGCTAATGCCAGGTGGAGTTGGGTTATTTTGGATTGGATCACAACGCAAACAGCTCTGGTATAAGGAGACTAATATACCCTTATTATACAAACGGGGAAACGGAAGTCCAGAGAGTAAATGGGGTCATACGAGTCAGTGAACTGGGAGAGACTCCTGTGATTATGCACGTCTTTTAGAAAACTTCTAGATGTCTTCCATAATCTAGACCCTTGGATTTCCCTGGGGCTCTGCTCACCCTTTTATTTCATATACAGGTGCCCCTCAATCATACTGCCACCTTTCCTGCCACCTGTTCTCTGATCTACCTCCCAACCATTCCCTCTCCAAACTTCTCACATGACTCCATGCCCACCCCAGCCCTCCACACGCTTCCCTCTCATTCTCCTCCTGTTCTGAACTTCTGGAAGGCTGGCACACCAGCTAATTCCGTGGCCCCTCTTTCACACATTACATGCATTAACTATTCAAAACACTGAAAACCGATTTCAAAGTCTTCATTGACGGCAACCAGCCCATAGCCCTCCAGCTCTCAGCACTGTTCTCTGCTTCCTTGATGGCTGAGGATAGCTACTGTCAGTAACAGCAGTGGTTTGATAGCAACAGTACATGCGATTGGTCCCTTGTGGCATATCGTTCGATCCACACACCAGTATCGGGAGCAACAGTGACTTCATGGCATGACGTCAGATGCTTGCGAGGGGCAGGCGGCCGGAATGAGGAAGCCGACTGCATGGAGGAAGACAGTGGAGACTGAGGGGCCACAGGGAAGCCCCAGCTACTATTACTGATACACTAACTTCTGGCAGCTCACATTCTAGAGTTTTCCATAGACCAGCCACTCTTCAGAGCCCTTTCTATGGATTCACATTTAATTCTCAGGACAAACTAATGAGGTTACTGCCATTACAATATTCCTTTTACACATGAGGGAACTGAGCATTGAGGCACAGTGAGGTTTTTATGTTCCTCTAACTTTCCGAAAGTACTTAGTTGATAATGGGCAAACCTCGGATTTGAACCAGGCAGCCTGCCTCTGGGGTCTATGTTTCGGAGGTCTGATCTTCCCAGAAGTTATGAATTTTGGAAAGTGAAATTCTCAATGTTGACAACAAATTTCTCTTCGTTAAAACTTTTTCATTAAATTCTTCCATACGGAGCAGCCACACAGGACATATCTGTGGGGCAAAATTAGCCCAAGGTCTGACCGTGTGATTTCTTTGGTCTGTTTATTTCTCCCATTCTGCGGATAAGAAAACGTAGGCCACGGGAGCCCCATCTACATTTCTCACCTTCTCAGGCCCTCTTCCTCCACGACTTTATCTGTTTCCCCTCTTGGAAGCATGACAGAGCACCCGAGTCCAATGGAGGGTCTCTAAGAAATTTGTCACATCCCTCTCCAAATGCGTCTGTGTTCTTTTTATTCCATAGTTATTTACTATATCACCTTACATTTAGGAAATAAGGTGGTTAATATCATGGATTTTTGAAGATTCTAGTAATGTGAATTGACTGGATTATTAGATTGTTACAAATATGATGGTGGGCTGGAAGGGCCAACTTGTCAAAATACTACATTTCTGCAGGGCTCTATTTAAAGATAGGAAAACGTCTCATTAATGTAAATAGGGGTGTACGTACTGAGCCGAAGTATAATAATCACCCTCATAATGTGGAGTGAATTCAGTGACATCAGAGTAATGTTCCTTGGAGTATCGCAACAGTTTAAGCAAACATACCACTCGAAACTCTACCCGTACTCAGATCCAGGCAGATTGCAGTACAGGTGATGTTAAATCATTTCATTAATCATTTAATCAATTTCCCAACTTGAGGGCAAATACAAGTTAGTAGTGCAAAGTACAATCAGAAAATAGAAAATAAATTATTGGGTTTTTTTAATCACTACAATGAAAAACAAAAATAAAAGGACTTGGCAAGTATTCAAGGATAGAGAACATAGACAGACAAAAGCCCAAGTGAGCTTAAACTCAGGAAACAGGCATTTTTCCACCTGCCAGTTGGAAAGTTCATCCATTTATTACCATCCAAATGAAATCTTTTCAGTGGGGTCAAAAGGGCCTTTGTTTTGACATTTAATTCACTGGCAATGTATTTCCTACGTTAGGATGCAAAACACCTCTCACACTGCTTTCTCATTAATTGCCTTCATTTTTCAAGTTCCCTGTTTGATTTATAGTCAATTAAAAACACCCTCGAAAGCCATGACTCATGTATATTAAGTACAAATATGATTAATGCAAAACCACGCACTCCATGGATGGCCTGACCACTGGCCAAAGTCATGGTCAAGGTAGAGTGACCCACCAGTGTCCTGGTGAGAGAAACCCAGGAGGAAGGTGAGAAGCCAAGAGTGCAGGTCATGAGCAATCTTGCACTAACTGGATCTGCTTGAAACAAGGAAAAGGAGGTACTTTTTTTGTATTTTTTTAACATTACAGAGGAAGAATGAAACTTGGTTGTGAAGAGAAAAAAAAATAAAATGCATTCGAAATCCTCTATCACATCCAGGTTGATGAAAATAGATAGGAAAATGGAGTGGCACATCTCCTTGCTCTGCCATGAACAAAAACAAGACACTAGACTAAAGAACTCTAGATAAGAGCCAGGGGACTAGAATTCTGGGTTCAAATCTTGATGTTGCCAAATATGAGTGACACGACCTTGGGTAAATTGCTTTGCCTTGCCCAACCTTAGTATCCTCACCTGTAAAATGGGCATTTGAGAGAATTGTATCCCCTGAGGTCTGTTATGAGGTTTAAGGAGGGCCCCTTACACTTAGAGAATACCCAGTAAATGCCAGCTGTGAAGGTTATGGATGTCACACTGCTCAACAGTTGTGGTGTATTTTATAAATCCCAATATCTATTCCCAAAGTATCATGCTTCTTCCATTTCCCAGAAATGCTCCCTCTCTTCTTGCTGTCAGCGTGGGCGTATCACCCGTCACAAGGAAATCTCTTAAGACTGGTCCCCGCCTGCCTCTCTAGAAAATGAACATACTGAAACTTGAGAAGAGTATCAGGAAAGGCAACAGCAGAAAAAGTAATTTCAGCCTAATGCACTTGATATGTGATTTCCCGATTTCCCGCTAAAATGAGGTAAATAAGAACACTTGGCACATTATTTTACAAAACAAAATCGACTCAAACGAAAGAAGTGTGCCTTCTCTGCTGTAATTAGTCCATTTTCTTGTTTCATTTGTTTTTTGGTGCCAAATGATCTTTTACATATTTTTTTTAATTTGTATTTTTTGCCAAATGACCTCTTAAAATAAAATTCTAACCAAGTAAATGGTAGTATTCTCCCTCCATCTCATCTATTTGCTTTGGTTTTTCTGTTTTGTTTTTCATATCCAGGCTTAGAAAAATGTTTTAAAAAGACATTCTCATCAATCCAAGATTTAAAAAAAGAAATCTATTGGTCCATGAAGTTCAAATCCTAAAATCACTCATTTCTTCAGATTTTTAATGCCCATGATTTATCTTCTATAAAGCCTGGCTTAGATGGCCATTGCAGGGACATTGAGCCCATCTCAGGTGTACGGATAGCAGGACTAACAAGAACAGGAGCAGCGGCAATACTGACAGTCGTAGGAGCGGCTTTCATTCATTCATCACTAGGCTGAGCATTTTTCCATCAATCAGCATCAACTCTAAAAGTAAGGACCGCCATTATCATTTTTAGATGAGATAATCCAAACTCAGAGGATGTGAAGAACTTGCTCACTCATGGCCACAAGGCAACGTGACTGGTGAATAGAGTATGTGCAGAAACTACATAGGTCGTTTTTGAGCTAACGTGGTTAAACCTCCAGGATGTCCTACCTACACCTCTTCTTGTCCCCAGCTCAGTGACATAAGAATGACTAGAAGGCCCAAGATGGCAAGACCAAGTTGGAAGTAGCCTGATTCCTTAAGTTTCTGCAATGGAGAGCCCCCACTTGGAATCTAACTACCCAAGAGAGTAGCCTGGCCAGCATCCTCGTGACTGGAATGAGAAGTAAACTTTTACTCTGTTAGGTCACTGGGACTGTTTGATACCAAGCCCAGTCTAAGTAGTCCAAGTGTGTTACTGAAAGTGTAATTCTATGGGTTGTATGAGTCAGAAAATGACAGGTGTTGGCGAAGATGCGGAGAAGGGGGAACCCTCTTATGCTGTTGGTGGGAATGTAAGCTGGTGCAGTCACTCTGGAAAACTGCATGGAGGTTCCTCAAAAAGTTGAAAATAGAGCTCCCCTATGACCAGCAAACACACTACTGGGTATTTACCCTAAAGATACAAGTGTAATGATCAAAAGGGAAACCTGCGCCCGAATGTTTATAGCAGCAATGTCCACAATAACCAAACTATGGAAAGAACCTACATGTCCATCAACAGATGAATGGATAAAGAAGATGTGGTATATATAGACAATGGAATACTATGCAGCCATCAAAAAATTAAATCTCGCCATTTGCAACAATATGGTTAGAACTAGAGGGTATTATGCTAAGTGAAATAAGTCAATCAGAAAAAGACAACTATCATACGATCTCACTCATATGTGGAATTTAAGAAACAAAACAGAGGATCACAGGGGAAGAGAGGAAAAAATAAAACAAGACAAAAGCAGAGAGGGAGACAAACCATAAGAGACTCTTAATCATAGGAAACAAACTGAGGGTTGCTGGAGGGGAGGGGGTAGGGGATGGGGTAACTGGATGATGGACATTAAGGAGGGCACGTGATATAATGAGCACTGGGTATTACATAAGACTGATGAATCACTGACCTCTACCTCTGAAACTAATAATACACCATATGTTAATTAATTGAATTTAAATTTAAAAAAAGTATAATTACACAAGCTGTATTTTAGGTGAACTCAGGTGCAGCAGTGTGTGTGTGTGTGTGTGTGTGTTTCACAAAGAGTAATTCAGGAAGGATAAACAGTAAGAAACAGAAAAGTGTCTGTCTTTGGCTGCATAGTATTCCATTGTCTATATATACCACATCTTCTTTATCCATTCATCTGTTGTGGACATGTAGGTTCTTTCCATAGTTTGGCTATTGTGGACATTGCTGCTATAAACATTCGACTGATCTAATAATGCCTAGATGGCCAATGGGGTGTCCTTTCTGGACTCTTGAAGTTGGAGCTAGTTCCCATTAATAGAAGCTGGAGGGTCATGAGTATCGTGCCCCTTAGCTAACTCGATCATAGATCTTGCCACAAGGCTAGGAAGATGTGTTTGAGCTGATGTGGCCAGGGCAGGAGAGTCTGTTCTATAATTTTGCCAAACATAGATAGTCAGCACCTTATCACCTGGTCCTTTTCCACCTCAGCTGGGTGGCTGGTTAGTTTTCCAGGCCACTTATTCTTCTGAAGACTGGGTGTCAGCTGGGAGAGTGTAACCAGAATCAGTGTTCAAATCTCATGGGGCCAAGATGATGGGTACCAGAATCCCATGATTTTCATATTACAGAAGAAGCAACAGTACTAACTCAGTAAGAGAATTCTAGGTGTGGGAGGCATCTAGGGACCCCCTACCTTGAGGAAACCCCTCAAGGATCCCTCCCTGAGTCCAAAGGCCTTGAACAGATGTCTCCTGAGTTTCTGTCTTCCATGCTGTCTTCCCCTTTCTTCTTGTACTTCTCATACAAAAAAAAAAAAAAAATGGGAATAAGCACATCTACTCAGTTCATTTTTCAAGACTGAGATGAAGGCAGGAAACTTTTGTCCAAGTTATCATGAGTTGGGGGTTTTGCATCACACTGTGAAAGGTACAATGAAAGAGCTCCCCTGGTTACATTAGAAGAATAGTGGGATACCATGTTTTGATCCTAGAAGCTTGTTGAAAAATGGCCTTTTAAAGACGAAAGCAAGTCTAGTTAGTGGAAAGGAGAGTAGAATAAAGAGTTATTTGGATGTGAAGAAAATAAAAGGCTTTAGAACAACTGAAGGAAAGATGTATTGGAGTGAACAGTGAATAAAATATTAGGGAAATAAAAGGAGTGGAGGTGACCATTAGTAACAGTTAAAGTAGAAAAAGATAAGTCATTGAGAATTGAGGAGAAAGATGAAAAAGGATAAAAGGAAATATTACTGTCTGAACAAAGAGAACAGGAAGCCATGGACAGAATAAACATTTTCTATGGCCTGCTAAAAGCTGAACCCAAAATTGGTTGACTATAAGTCTGGGGGTATGGGCAGATATATTGTGTCTGTCAGGCAAAGAGACACCACTTTCGGACAACCTCAGAGAATGGTAAAAAGTGTAGACATCAACTGACTGATTATGCTGTGTTTACACCTTCCGCAAGACAAAACTTTACAATCATTGGAAACCAGAGCTCTTAAATATTGTAAAGATAAAGCAAAACTGGAAAGTACAAACACCGTAAATGGAGTCCAAGAGATGTTACTAGCCTAGTGTCTTGTAACCTCTTTTAGTACCTACAACTTCAGCTTCTACGTATATGTTGCTAAAATAATCCTAACCATTTCCCACATCTTGGCATGCAACCTCAAGTATCTAAGTATTTTAAAACTTTCTGGTTCTGTTTGACTCTTTTCCATCTTCATGCAGACATTAGCTTTGTGTCCATATGGCTTTCATCCTATGAGCACCCACCACGCAATTGTTTCTTGTTAATCTTGTTTTTAGAGATAGAAGGGTCTTGTGTTGAACCCTAGGGGAATGCATGGGAGAAACAGAGAAAGAGAGGGGAAGAAGGAAGCGGGGAGAGAGCAGGGGGAATGTTCATGGCCTGGTGGAAAGATTCGTCAATACTCAATTCTCCAGGCTTTTCCTTTCCTCTGGAATAGACCAATACATTGCTATTTCTTCTGGAAATCCAGATTTTCCAAAACAATATTCAATAGGCATTCTCAAGTCTATGGAAACTTACTTCTTCATTTAGGCACAATTAACCTCATTTGCAGGGTCTAACTCATAACAACCTATGTTCATTGCTTTGACAGGAACTCAAAAGCACCAGACTAGATGTACTCTTGGTAATTTTTTTTTTAACCCTAGTAATACATATGAACCTACAGTTTCACTGAGAGGGGGCTAGTCCGATTTTGCTGATCCAACAATTTACATACAAATTCATATCTAAAACTTTAAAAATCTTCAATTCCCCTATCACTGACTTTTCCTGAACGTGCTATCGTTGATAATCAAGCCAGTCCCATTTAGCATTTACTAGCTTACACAGAACCAACAACCATAACCCGCTTAATTACTTAGGGGATTAAAAAAAAAACACAGACACACACAAAACTGTGATATTGGAATGTACAGTATGGTCTAGTTTAAATTAAAAAGATCCCCCAAAGTATGATTGTTTCCAGCTTCTCAGCGGTGAATTAAAAGCTGTTTGGTGTCGTGAAAATTACAGAAGCAATCACATTTATGGGCCTGCTTTGCATACCAACTCTATTAATTTCCATACTCAGGGTGGCTTCGCATTTCCACCCATGTTAATATAGATGCCATTTGGGATAATTGCTTGCAAAAAAAAAAAAAAAAAAGGAAGAAAGAAAAGGGAGACAGAGCGAGAGAGAAGGAGAAGAAGCAAGAAGATCAAACAAACAGATGAATGGGGAGAAGAGCCAGGAAATAAAAATGGTTCTCTTAAGCAAAGTTCCCTTTGAAATACCTTGATTCTGATAAATAGAAGAATCAAAAGACAAGGGTTCCCGATGACCTGACCCAGGAGTCACACTCAGGGATCAAATTAACATGAAATCACACATTGTAATTCACTTATTGTGCTAGGCCTGAACCTTGTCATCGCCGACTCTAATTGCTGAAATGATTTCATTGGTATAATTACATCGAGATGTTCGCGGACTTCACCTTGGGTACCTCCCTCGACGCTCGGCATTGCATCTTCATTACTGTGCTCCTTTCAACTCTCCAAATGCGTTCCAGCCTCACAGAACCATCCAATCAAGCAGGCTGGTTTTATTTTGTTTTGTTTTGTCTTGCTTTGTTTTCCTTTTCTTTAAACGCACCAGCCACAGAGCACTGGAACGCAGGAGCGCGGTTAGAGTGGAAGGCGAGTCTGAGACCGTAAGGGCAAATGCGCAATGATCTTCCCTGAGGGACCTCAGAGCATCTGACCAAATTAGACCATTGTTTTCACATTCTACAATCCCAAATGTTAAAGAATGGTGCTCCAGAGCTTATAATTTTATCGTTATTTGTCTACCATCAATTTTAGATTCTATTGTGCTAAAACAATGCTTGCTCCGCACTTAACAATGCACTCCATGTCCTCATAAAGATAAAACAATATGATACAGGTATTAAAAATAGAAAGAGATTATAACCACAGACCTGAAGAGAGCATATTTTAATTGGAATTTGGGGGGATTTGAGTTTAGTCCACAAAAGAGCCAGTAGAGGTTTTGCATGTCTCTGAAGACCCTCTTACTAGCCTTCAGAATAGGAGTTTTGAATTCCTCTGACCAAAAAGTCCCAGAAGCCAACATCCTGCTCTGACCATTGTTTTGATCTAACATGAGGCATAAGAAATCCCAGTAAAACAGCACATCCTTGGGAAGGCGTTGGTTTTGCTCTCAGGGACCTACCCAGGGGAAATGGATTTAATGTCCTTTGCGTGGAGTAGCACTCCTGTTGGAGGCTGGCGGTCTCCTTTTCTGGGAGCAGTGGGGAAGTGCTCACCAGTGATAAAATACTCGAGAGATACACAACCATTTTCTTCACCTCTCAGCCGACAAGGCTCTAATTCAAACGTTTCCACACTGGATCAGGCAGTGACACATAAGGAAAATGATCAGAAAACACTTCGCTTAGGGAATACCACATCCTGAGACACATTCTTAGACTTTGGTGAATTCAAATATGAGAACAGACCCAAAGAATCACCGAGTGACATTGCTTACAGTTTAGAATCGCCTGGTCCTCGATGAACTGAACGGGCTGGTTGATATGGAACACTTTCTGCTGAAATCCAGGCGTGCAGTCCAAGTCTTCTGCAGATGTTAGCAGCAGCACCTGAGAAAAACCGAAGCCATCAATATTTTAACAGCGGCTTACGTGTTTGCCCCACTAACTTCTACCAAATCTGTGACTTTTAGAAATGAGCTGAGGTTTTAATTTCATTTCCCAAATAAAGAGGTAAGTTGATACTTCTCCGGTGGCTGCCAACAATTCGCTTTCGCAATGAGATTTGGAAACCATGCAAATGGGAACAGCTGCTGTAGTTTCCATCAAGTTGCTGTTAAAGAAATAACTTTGTCAGATTTTTACACCTGCTAAGAATCTCACCATGGTTTCTATGTGTGAAATTTCATTACAAAACAGTCAGTTTCATAGGATGCCCAGGCTAAAAGCAACTTCACTGTCATAGATGCAAAGGAGCAGTGCCATCTTTAAGGAGGAGGAAAGCAGAATATTCCACTGGAAATTATTTCCCGAAGGAATTCGGGGCCCACTAGACCTTCATGATCCAATACGGTGGCCATGAGCCACACTCGGCTACCGAGCACATGAAGTTGTAACTGGGCTGAAGTCATCAGTATAAAAGATATGTTGGATTTTGAAGACTGAGTATCAAAAAGAAAAATGGTGTAAAATACCTAATTTAATCATCTGTGTATGGATTACATGTTGAAACAATAATATTTTACAGACTGGATTTCATAGATATGTTATTAAAGTCAATGTCACCACTTTCTTTTTACTCTTATAAGTTTGGCTATTAGAAAAATCTAAAACTTACAATTGCTTCTAAAAGCTCAGTTTTTTTCTTTACAAATTCTTGGGGTGCTTCATCCCAGGGTCAAAAATTTAGGCAGCATATTTTGGAATATACAAGTATGTGACACACTCTTGGACAAGGGGTGATTTAGGAAGGGAAAAAATAGTTTCGGGTTTAGTAGGTAAAGATTACAAGCTCTGTGAAGATGGGAGGGACCTCTTTCTCCCCAACTTTGATACCAGGCACCTACTGCATTTACTGGCCCAGAGATGAAGCTCCATATTACTTAACACATAAGTGCTAACGTTTTCCACGGTTACTATATGGCGAGCACTATGCTGTTTGTTATATGCATCATCTCCTTGGATCTCTACCGCAGCCTATGATGTATTTAATATTTCATAGGACAAGGGGCCTCACATTCTAGAGATGCTGACACTTTGTCCAGGATGGTGCAGTTAGGAGGATGGGGGCCAGGATCTGAAGCCAGGCTTACGTATCCTCTCATCTGGATGAGGGTCGGAGCTCCTCCCAAGCCACCGTAGGCTTTCCATGTCTTGGGGTGGGATTTTACTTCTTTTTTTTTCCCCCCTGAGTTGTTTCTCTGAAACCTGGGGAAGGCCGTTTTAACAGAGCATGGTGCCGGCAGAGAGTGTTTGGAAATTCACATTCTCAGCAGAAGCCCTTGACCATAACTGATGAGTATCTGTGCACAAATACCCCAGCCATCTCACCCCCCAGGAGAGAGCTCTCAAAGGCAGTGTTCTGTCTCCCTGTCTCCACGTGCCGCTCCAGCTGCCCACGACGGCATCCGGTGAGAAAACTCACCTTCCATTCGCTGCCTTCCCTTCCCTGACTCGTTTCCTCAAGAAATGGGAATTTCACGATTCCCGGGGTTGTCTGACACCACCCCCTCCAAAAAAAAAAAAAAAAACACTTGCACTCAAATCTTTGATTTACTGCCTGCTTCTTGGGAAACCAAATTTTGATCCTGAGTTGCAAACTCTTAACCACTGGACACAAGCTGTTGAAGAAAACTCATTATTATTCCCACCAGCAAATTCCAAAGAGTGCACAAAAGGTTGGAATGCCGTGGAACCAGGGCTTGTCTCTAAACACCAGCCCACTGAGAGGCACTGAACCCCAAGGAATGAGAGCGAGAATTAATCTTCGGAGGTTCATGGTGTGGCTGGACCGAGGAACATCAGAGAAATTGAAATGGGTCAGTCATCACCCTGACCGACATCATCTTTCAAAAAATCAAAGGGGTTAGGATATTCTAGTTCCATATTGGAGCAGTTCTGCTTGTGAAACTTTCCCTTGCCTCCAGAGCAGACTCTGGGAAGCATAAGATTGCTTCCAAGGCAATCATAATGCTGACATCCCAAGTGGCACACACACAGAATGCAGATTCAGGACTCGGAATAATTTGCAGGCAATTCTGCAAGCAGAAAATCTATAACTGGCCAACGCTAATCCAGTTAAACAGCAAACGGTCAAAGGTGGCCTCCAGGCACCCTGTGCCTACAATTATACCTTAACCTTCTAATCAGCTAATTCTGCCCTCAACCCCAGACCAGTAAATCAGTCATCCCCTAGAACTATGGAGATGCCATTTCTCTAGCAATCCTGAGCATAAGGATCTGGAACGGGTTGAGGGATTGGTACAGTGGACCACCTGGATCTTGTCTCTCTGGAGCTCTATCTCTGTCCTAATACCTGGGCGGGCTCTATTCAGGATTCCTCCAGAGTCATAAAGGAAAAATAAACCTTTTCCAACAGCTGACCATCCGGGAGGGTGGGAGTGGTGAGAGGACTCCCAGAGGCTTAGCTTTTATGTGCAAATTCTTGGGTCCCGCCACCCACCAAACTCATAAGAGAAAAGCGTGCAGCACTCTCCTGGGCAACGTGTGACTTTGTGCAGCAAGAACTAGTCCCTCCTCCCTGCATTCATTCATTTACTTATTGTCCCAAACTTGTTCATCTCCCGGGATTCAGCAAGCACTTGGCTAGGTGCTGTTCTGGAGCTTATATAGAAGCATAATAAGGCAGGAATTAGAAGCACAAACTCCAGAGGTTCAAATCCTGGCCCTGTCCTTTACTGACTGACAGTAATGGAAATAGGGAGACTAAGACGTGCATTCAGAGGAGCTGTATGGATCCAGCGGATCACATCCAGCATGTGAACTACAATAGGGGCGCTCATTCAGTTAGGCGTCCGACCCTCCCACGAGATCACTCACGGGTTCTCTCTCGCTTTCCCCCCAAAATTTAAAAAATTTGAAAAAAATATAACAACTAGAATAGTGTCCCACAGAGTAAGTGGCCAGCAAGGGTTAAATGTTCATGTGGACTAGAAAAGGTGACAAATCATAATTTAAATAACTAACTAGAATTTTAACTTGAGAGGAAATTGTAGGTATCTTTGAGAGCACGTAAAAGCCAGGGACAGCGAGTTTAACTTCCTCTAGGGGGACCAGGGAAAGCAAACCCATGGAAGGGACATTTCTGCTTTTATCTCAAAGATGGGTCAGAATTAGCTAGGTAAACGGAAAGGAACATAGACTTGTCTTTTTTGCCAGCACACTCTTTGCTTTCACATATAAGTTCCTTTGTGTCTGTCTGGGTTTCATGTAACACATCTCTGAAATTAGAAAATTGCATTTAAAAAAGAACCCAGACTAATTTAGGGGCTTCCCAAAAGCTGAATGTCTGACTGGGTAGTAGTGGTAGAAAATACTACTGATTGCTAGTGCCCTTGACTTTCTAGCAGAATTTAAGCATGAACTGGTCATGGATACCCACTTGCCAATTTCAACCATACTGAGTTTGGTGGAAGATTAGTGGTTTACAGGTAAGTGTTTGTACATTACCCCCCAACTAGGTGAAGCCCCTTCTCCACCACCATCAGGTGTCACTCTTATATATACGCTACCTGGACATACTTTTCTCCAAACCCTCTTTGACGTTTCCAGAATATATGCTATGAACATTCTGAATTTATCTTTAGTGCCTTAGAAATAATGGTCTTCCTACATGGTTTTGGGTTCATTTATGCATTAGCTTGCATCTCATAAACAAGAAGCAGCCAATACACCTTTGAAAGCTCAGCAGTGGTCAAATTTTATGATCACCGAAGGATTTCTATTATTTGAAAATTACAATCAGCCTGCTTATGAAAGCAGATTCATGTTCAGACCAACTATAAATAAGGGACACAGCCACATCGGTTCCGTGGGAAGCCCAGTTTATTAGCTGCCATTTACCAGCTGTGACCTTGGGCAAGTAACCTTCTGTGTCTCAGTTTCCTCAGATGGAAATTGGAACAATCATAGTACCTTAAAATTATTATGAGGACTAAATGAGTTAATTGTCTTAAAAAGCCTTATGTCATTCAGGGCATAGTAGTTGCTCAATAAATGTTTGCCATTATTATTACCATTGTTTCTCTATATTATGTTAAAAACAATAGACACGATTCACTGATACCACATTCCCTAGGGTAGACATTGACAGATATCATCCAAATATTACTTTTTTTGCTACTCTAAAACTGGCCAGTGTATAGACTGTGCTCAGATATATTCAAAGGGAAACAGCAGGGGCCTGAGTCAGGTAGAAGGTGGAGGAGGGTTTGCATCTTGGGGTCAAGCGCACAATGGTAAACATCAGTGCCCATTGTGAGCGGAGTTGTGCTGGTTTTGTGGGACACCAAGCGTCCTTTAAAACGGTAGCTCAGAGCTCTATCCTCTGTGTAAGCGCCACTGCCGTAACCGTACACACCGAGAACAAAGTCTTACATCACACTCTGTAACCGCCTCTGATTTTAGCTTCCATTTCTTTGCTGCTGTTCCGAGCTTTCTTTTTTCAAAAGAAAGGGTTTATGTTTATCCTGACAGGTAGTGATTCACGAACATAGCCAACTTTGGAATTTGCTTCTAGAAAAAAATGTTTTTTTTTTTCTGTCCCAGACTGCAGGTTGCCAACTGGCAGCAGATGGGATGGACGTGGCCAGCAGATTTGGTTAGTTAGTTTAGCCATAGCCGTCCATCATAAAAGTTAAATTATCACATTATAAAGGGTGCACCTCTCTTGGCCGTCCTCGTCTGCACCGTTCCCTGTATTATCCCTCCTGCTCGCTTGACTCATTAACACACTTGTCTGGCCCCCGAGGCATTTGAGTTTGCAATCCCTCCTCTAGACTTGGGCAATAGGCTTTTCAAGCAAAGAACTCTCCTTGGTACGAGTCTCTACTTATTTGTCGTAATTGTATCCACAACTGCATGCTCCTAGCTCTGTTGCTGTGGGTTTTGCCATGTGACTGAGCTCTGGCCAACACAAGGAGAGTAAAAGGGTTTTTACCACTTCTCAACCTGGCCCCTGAACCTCTCTTCCCCATCTATGAAAACAGAAAGGAAGGACTTCCAAGATGGTGGAGACATCCAGTAGAAAAGAGCCCAGTGCACAGACCCTTACGATCTGGAGCTGCATGTGTGAGCCCACAGCTCTCCTGGCTGACGACGATATGCTAAATGTGGAAGGGACGGGGACACAGAGGGGCTTCTATACCATGGCGTCACAAATACGTCCCAGAGGTCCGAGAAAAATATCAGGACTGAAGAAAAGCTTAACACAACTGTATCCGAAGTAGCCATAGCTCAAAAGAGAGAAACTTCCTGCCGCAAATGATACTCCCAGTGGGCAGTGAGCAACCTCAGATCTCATCCTCACTTAAGCTAACTCTACAATGGTATTTTCTAAGTGAACTCACTAGTGTCTCCTGGCCCCTCATTGTTTTCCTCTCACTGACTCACTGCTTTTTGCTGTTAGCGTGGACGGACAGTTTCTTTATCCTTGCCATAAAACACCTCTGGTTTACTCGTGTCGAAGTCGGCCTACTGGAGTCTGTTTGGAGGAGCTTAGATTGGCAGGGAAGAAAGGCTGCCACTCCGGCTTGCAGGATATAAAAATGTTACAGCAGTGAATTTTGATTGATTCTTTATCCTGCCAGAGTCCTCGAAGGGTTTATAAAGGCACCCTGCCTACAGGGAAAGCACAGAGAGAAGAGGCGCTTTAAAAACACACACACGGGCACATCCGTGTACACACAAGCGCACATGCACACAGGCACGGACACTTGTGCCTACCCTCATGCGAGGGTCAGCTTGTGTCATCCACAGTACCCTCGCATCTGACCTCCTGACCATCTTCCTGGGGATTTATAGCCCCAGAGACATGGAATCCCTGCCATTTTCTTGGCCTTTAATGTAACCGACGCTTAGAGATGATTTTGCGATTCTTGGGAAGAAAAAGAGAGAAAATACTTCTGGTTTGGTGATTCCTTCGTACCCAATTTGAACTGCTACCTTCACCCGTAGTTTGGAAACAACATCTTCATCGCCATCTGAACGCTACTCCGTATCTTTTCTTCAAATTGTTAAATGCAAAGCCACAGAATTACCGTTGCCCAAGGATGTCCTCAGCCCAATCCCCAGAACCTGTGGATATGTTAGATTAAATGGTCATGGGGAATTAAAGTTGAAAACCAACTGACTTTAAAAGAGAATAATTGGGGTGCCTGGGTGGCTCAGTGGGTTGAGCCGCTGCCTTCGGCTCAGGTCATGATCCCAGGTCCTGGGTTCGAGCCCCACATCGGGCTTTCTGCTCAGCAGGAAGCCTGCTTCCTCCTCTCTCTCTCTGCCTGCCTCTCTGCCTACTTGTGATTTCTCTCTGTCAAATAGATAAATAAAATCTTTAAAAAAAAAAAAAAAAAAAAGAGAATAATTATCCTGGATTATCGAGGTATAATCACAAGGATCCATGAAAATGGAAGAGAGAAGGGTGAAAAGCTTGAGAAAGGGATGTGACCCTGAGAGCCAGGCTGCTGAGATGAGGTGTAAGAAAGCCTCAACCTGCCATTGCCAGCTTTGGAAGTGGACGAAGGGACGGCCAGCCAAGGAGAGCAAGAGGCCTCCAGAAGCTGAAGAAGGAAAAGCACAGATTTCTCCTAAACATCTGGAAGGAATACAGCCCTGCTGATACCTTGGTTTTAGCCCAGTGAGGCCCATTTTGGACTGCTGATCTTCTAAACTACACGATAATCCATGTGTGTTGTTTTAGTTCATTTTAGTCAACTTAATTTTTAAAATTTAGCTAATTTCAGCTAATGCTAAGCACATGGCAATTTGTTACAGCAGCTCGAGGAAACTCATACAGTCTACCATGGTATAGCCCCACAGTAGACCCTCAGAAAGTATTGCTTCCCTTTACTTTGTTTTTTTTTTTAAGATATAAATATAATCTGGACAAACCAACAGAGAGGGAGGAACAGAGGAAAGAGGAAAGACTGAAAAGTGGAGGGAAATGGAGGGAGAGAAGAAGAGAAGGAAGATGAAAACAGACTCATGACTTTGGAACCAGTCAGATGGTTATGATGTAGAAATTGCTGTCTGAGGGCTTCATTCCTGAACACAAAGAGGCACAGCTTCTTCTCATTTGTCTTAGCAACTGTCCTTGCAAGTGGTAGGGCATTTTGATCTGCTATCATAACAGAGTGGTGAGGTCCATTTTTTTCATTAATTTCCTTAGACAAAGTTTAAAATTTCTATTATCTGCCAGGCATTTGGTTAGATGCCAGAGATGGAGAAATGAATGTAGTCCTTGATAAGATTATTATCTAGAAGAAAAGGCAGACACAGGACAAATAATAATATAATATCATGTTATATTATATTATATTTTCTATATATTGGGAACTAGAAAGTGGCTCAAAACAAAGAATCCTGAACTAGATTACCTGGGTTCAAATCCTAATTTTACCCCTTAGATGCTGTGTGACCCTGGGCAAGGTACTTAACTTCTCTGTGCCTTAGTTTTCTCATTTGTACACTATAGACAGTAAGGTTTTCTACCCTCATCAGTTTGCGAGGCCAATGAGTTAAAATAAATCAAAAGGTTTAGGACAGGAACTGGCTCATAATAGGTGCTACATGCTAATCAGAATAGGGACCAGGTCACGGATAAAGCCATATCGGAAAACTGATTGACATTTCTCAAGTAGTAAAGAATAATAAAGAACGTTCCATGCAGAGGTTTGGTAAGAGCAAACACTAGGCATGCCAGCTGAAGAAACAGGAAGCAATTTGGCAGGGATAACAAGCTCTGGGTTGTTTTCAAGATTATTTGAAAGTGTTTTGTCTTAAAGTAGGATTGAGCTGACCAGGCATGTCCTCCTTTAGTCTGGCTAAAACAGAGCCAAAAATAATTCACTCAATGAAATCACAATTTCTGTCTAAATAGAATTAACTGTTTACTATTAAGATTTGAGTATGAATCAACTAGACTCAACCAGTAAATTTTGAAAGAAAAACTGTTTTGTAAGAATTTTAGTTAACACGATTAGGAAGATTTGGTTCACTGGCCCTTAGTAGAAGGTAGAGGCTGTACCTGCTCTAGAGTTGGTGAGATTTATGTCTATTTATGAAATCTTAGTAATTAAATTAGGAGTTTCAAATGCCAGATAAGACCTGCTTCCCTTAAATCAATTAAAGAAGGGAGTCCTTGTATGAAATGCTCCTGGGTGAGACCAACTGTGTGCCAGGCATTGGAAGAGTTGTCTGGTCCACACGTAAAACCCCAACCCCATGGAGACAACGGATAGAATACAACTAGATGAATAGATCTGGGGTGAAGATTCAGTCCAACAGAAGACAATGCCCCAGTCCATGACCTCGGCCAGCCTCCCATCTCAGCCACTGCTGCTGTGAACAGTTTCCTAAGAGCTTCAGCCTTGTCCCATAGAATGTCCTCAGTCTCTTCACATTCTGCTGTAGGGCTTGCTCCTATGCTGCAGGAACCCGGTTAATGTGAGGTTGAGCAGAACTGGGAAAGATGGAGGAGCTAATGCTCCAGGGGAAGCCCTTAGGGGCGCCCTCAACACTGGGAAATGGCAGCGGGTTGCATGTCCTAACTGCCTTCCTCCAGACGCACTCTTCTGAGGAACATCCCATGTGCCTTTCAGAGGTCTTGGTGGTTTAGCCCTTGCTGCCCACAGCGGTGACTTCAGTGATATGTCATTATATTGGCACTCTTTCTCCTCCCCTGCCTTACCCTCTTGCCCCTCATTCCTGCTTCCTGGGTCATCTCCTAAAGAAAACAGCCTTTATCTAGCCCATTGTCTCCAGCTCTGATTCAGGGGAACCCAAAATAAGACATGGCCCATACACTAGTTCCATATTGCTGCTGTATCAAATTCCCTCCATCTTAGTGGCTTGAGAAGTATTTTATTATCTTACAGTTCCGAGTATCAGGAGTCTAAAATGGGCTGACAGGGTTGTGTTCCTTCAGCAAGCTTCAAGGGAAAATCTTTTTCCTTTGGCTCTCCAGCTCTCATAGACCAACTCTATCCCTCAGCATGGCATCATTCCTTTATCTATCTTCAAAGCCAGCAGCATAGCAACTCCTTGTCTCTCTCTGTCTCTCTTCTTCCATCATCATGTGGCCTTCTGCTTCTGACTCCTCCTGCATCCTTTTTAGAAGGACGATTCTGATTATACCAGAATCGTAATCCAGGTGACACCTGGGTAATCCAGGTGACACCCATGTGTTCTGGAAGTTATGTGGATATGTTCAGGGAACCATTTCTAAGCCTACTACAACCCACGAATAACTTCTATAAGGGAAGGGGAAGGTTCTATAAATACAGGTTCAGTCTAAAATGCCCAGGAGTATAGAAAAAACGTAAGTGTCCATCAATGGAAGAGTGGATGGAGAATATGTAAGATACATATTATATATATCCCATATATAATATGTCCCATATGTCACATCATATATTTCAGTTTTGGGATCTTCATATATATAGTCTGCGTAGAAAGAGAATATTATTTAGCCACGAGAAAGGAGGACATCCTGCCATTGGTGACAACATGGACCGGCTTTGAAGGCGTTAGTGTAGGTGAAATAAACCAGAGAAAGACAAACCCTGCATGATGTCACTTCTCTGTGGAATCTAAAAAAAAATCAAATTCGTAGAAACAGAGAATAGGAAAGAGGTCGCCATGGGCTTGGAAGCAGAGGAGACAGGGACAGCTTGGTAAGAGGATACAAATCTTCAGCTTTAAGAAGAATCAAATTTGAAGATGTTCTGTAAAACATAACAACTACGGTTGGTAGAATGTGGTATGGTTGATGTCTGCTGGAAGATGTTCTCACCAAAAAAATTAAAAATTAAAAAAGGAAGGGATAGATATGTGGGGTGGTAGGGGCACTAACTGACTAGATACCTAGATGGGGGGTTAATCCTCTCACAAGGTACATACATTATATTACAATTTTGTCAATTATACCTTAATAAATCTGAAATTAAAAAGCAAATAAATAAACAAGCAAACAAACACAGCCTCCCAAAATGTCCGGGAGGGAATCATCCCATAATTACCCACATTCCTGACAATATTTACCCGTGAAACCAGGCAGATGTAAAGGGAAGACCCCACTGACGGCCAACAGACACCTATCCAGGCCCGATGCTGTGTCAACGGAACAACTAGACTATGACCTTTTCTTGACTAGAAATAATTATCAGACCCTGCCCGGCCTTGCCATGAAGTGGAACATTTTTATTCTAACTGCGCAACCCTCAACGCTTTCTTCTCTGCCAGACATTAGACAAGATGTCAGATTTGTCATCACACCGGAAGGTTTTTATTAATTATCTTTCAGAGGCAAAGTCCTTTTTGTAATTTATTTTTTCACACCAGGAAAATTCTTCTATTGAACTAAACGTCTATCTTGTTAAATTGTTTTTTTCTGCTAACAGTTCTCGCTTTGAGAACGTCCAGAAGAAAAGAAATCAACCCAGCAGAAGTTGGTGTTGAAACTGAGGAACCAATTATGTTAAGCAGAATGCCACAGAACCTCTCTTGGGATAGAGAGTGATATGCATCTTTTCTTTAAAATCTAACTGCCTAGGGGTAGGCGCCTGGGTGACGCAGTTGGTTAAGACTCTCGGTTTCCGCTCAGGTCATGATCTCCGGTTGTGAGATCGATCCCCATGTTGGTCTCCACGCTCAGTGGGGAGTCCCTTGAGAACCTCTCCCTCTCCCCCTCCCTACTGAGCTCGCACACACTCTCTCTAAAATATATAAATGGGATGCCTGGGTGGCTCAGTGGGTTAAGCCTCTGCCTTCAGCTCAGGTCATGATCTCAGGGTCCCGGGATGGAGCCCCACATCGGGCTCTCTGCTTGGCTGGGAGCCTGCTTCCTCCTCTCTCTCTGTCTGCCGCTCTGCCTACTTGTGATCTCTGTCTGTCAAATAAATAAAATCTTAAAAAAAAAAATAATCTACGTAAATAGATCTTTGAAATCTAACTGCCCAATGTGTAGTTAAGATAAAAATTTGTCCAAATGCTTGCTTGCCCAAATCAGAAATGAATTGCAATGACGGTTCTACTTGCCAATTAATCATATTCTTAAGGATTCATTCATCGATGTGAGTATCGTTTATTGAGTGGCTACTACCCGTTACTGCCAAGATCCACAAAAACAAGTAAGACAAGGCCCCTACCCTTTAGGAACACAAATCACAACAGGCAAGAGAGGTATGTAAATACAAACTTAAAAAACACAATTAAAAGTATAGGAACGGAGTACATAACCTTGTAGAAATAATAAAAAGGAGAACACCATTCACCCGATGTTAGAGTAGTGGGAGTGAGGTCTTGGGCACATCAGTTCAGTTGATTTTGCTTGTATGCCCTTACATTTTAAACAAAAGACGATGTACAGTGAGAAGAACCATGAATGACTGTGATCCCTGAACTGCCTCTTCACGCTGCTACGAGTTACTACTCAGAAGGACTCAGGTGTCTCAAGACGGAGCTACCATGCTGTTGAAAAAAATTCCTGAAGTATTTGATAACTTTGTTTTTAAAAGTCAAGAATTCTTGAGAAGATGGAAACTAGAAAATAATTTAACTTTTCTGCTTCATATTTCTGGAGGAGGAAGCAAGATAGTAATATAATGTCTAAGTGGAACACGAGGTGGCCCCCGGTTTCAAGGAGGAAATACAGGGAGATCTTCCAGCTGTGAAGAACACCCAGGGGAGTCCTCATAAGTGTTTAACAATTGGCTCTCCAATAACGAAATGCCTTTATTTGTAACTTGTACTAATTTCCATAGTGCAGATACTCCCATCATGGCCAATTTTGAGTTGCCAACATGGTTACTGTGTACAGAATTGGAAAGAGATATGCACAGTTGGCTCCCATGAGCTAAGCAGCCCCAATGCAGAACTGAGCATGCTAGTTCCTAATTCGGGGCTGTGGGTAAGACCTTGCTAGCATTTTTGCAGGCTCTTTATAAATATGAACCACCAGGACACCAAGGAGAGCTTCCTTCTTTCCCATGATGACACTTTGTAATCAAGGACGGGGTTATACGACATATGAGTTAAAACAGCCTGGAAAATCCTTCCTAATGGAGCAAAACGGCCCACCATAATTCAGTTTTTTTAGTAAGAGAAAATGCAGTGAATCCCTGATTCATGACCATGCGTTATTTAAATATTGTTTTTGATGTTTTATCCAGAATCCTAGTTCGAATGATCAGAGATAATCCTGCCTTCTGACATAATTAGGGAGCTGCTGCTTTGCTAAGCTGGAGGATAATCAATTTGACCTTGAAAGTTTGTCTGTAGTACTACTAATGTTCAGAACACAGATGGGGCAGCCACACGAGAGCCCCCATTGATAGTCAAACATCAGCTACAGACTTTGTTCTGAGGATAAACAGGTTCTATCAGAGAAGGTACAGTGTTTTGATGGCCAGCAGATCCCCTTAAGGCCACTGTATCTCTGAGATGGCCTTTCGCTTGTGGATTAATTGCTAACATTTAAATATCATGGATTTTCACCAAGTCCTTGGGTTTGAGGCAGTGCTGGGATTGCAGTCCAGCATTCTCCGGATGGGCAGAATCTCATCACCAGATGACAAGAGTCCATGCCCCTCCCCCTTTGACCCCTAGCTGCAAGTGCCATTTGCCTTTTATTATCTCAGTTGTGCTGTCGCTTTCCTAAATTAAACTTAGAAGAGCTGTTTGGTTTGCCTTCACGTCTTCATAAAGATTTCTCTGATACCAAGACCTCTTTGTTCGTCTACATCACCTCCCTGGCCTTCCACAGCACTCAAGCTTCCATTCTCCATGTACTAGTCCTCCTAGGAAAGGATTCTCCCTTGACCGGGCTGCAGAGAAGTTGTCTTTTACGGTGAAACCACCAACACCGTAGAAAAGTCTACAGTATTCTCCTCTTGAAACCGTTTTCATATTTACTGTCTCTGGATGCTGGGGAGCTGAGTCAGCCTGCTCCATTACTCAAGTTCATTTTCTGAAAGCATCAGGCCCTTCCTCTTAGCTCATTTGCTCAAAGGCACGAACTTTTTATGGTGATAAAAATGGCTTATTGCTGGTCTCCAAAGACGGAGGATATCCCCTCCCTCAGCTTTACCGCAGTGTCTGATGGACACCCGCCTCTCTAATCTCTATGGCAGGTGGGAAGCCTCTTCAACTCACTCCTCACTAAAAACAAACAAGAAAGGCATATGTAGATACACATAATTGAACTCATGAACACCTCCCCTTATCATCGCTGCATTATATTTAGGTGTGGATAAACCAGTCTGTTTTCTCCATCGAGCAAATATTGGCCAGGTTTTGAGCTGAGAAGAAAGAAAGTATCTGAGCCAAGACAGTTTGAGGAGGACATTATGTATTTTTTTCCCTCATGTCTATTCGAGTCCACAAGTTCAATTACCTGAAATTTCATGAGTCAGACCTTGGGATATTTTCATCTCAAGCTGGCTTAATGTAGTAGTAAAAGTTTCTGCTAATCCTACTGCTCTGTCAAAGAAAGTTTGATTCTTCTTAGAAAAAAAAAAAAATAGTGTTATCTCCCCCATAGTAAAATTTACAGAAGAGATTTTCTCCAAAAATTATATAGTGTGAAGTACGGTCACATGAAGGGCCTCTATGCTAGGCTGGGAGGCTACACCAGAGTCTCTCTGGACAGATGTCAGCTGGAGACTTTGTTCTAGGGGCAAGTAAAGAAGAGAAGGGCACATTGTGAGGGCTATGAGCCCCATTGGGCCCCTGTATCTGTTATGTGGCCAGGAAGGTAAGCTTCCAAGTGGGAAGTGCTGGGGGTAGAACTAAGGTCACAGAAAACAGACTGGGAAGGAGGGAGAATCAGGTCCCAGCTCAAGTTACCACTCATCCCAGGGTTTCTGACAATATCTGGGTTTAGCTCTGAAAATCCCATATCCCAGGAAACTCAGTCCCAGGTACCCTAGCCCCAGAAGGAAATTGGACCACTGGAGCAGAAAGGGATATAGGAACTAGCAGTGTAGGGGCAAGGTTGGGGATAAGGGACACAGGCATAAGACCGCACCCCAGTAACAGTGGGGCACCCTTATCTCACCTAAGCCTTAAGGTCCAGGAGGGAAGATGGTTTCCAGACCCAGCATTCGCTGAGAGGAGCTGTGACCCCCAGCAGACAGAGCAGGCTGTGGAAACTTTCTCTCCTTCCATCTGAGCTCTGTCCTAGTCTACCACTGGCTCAAGCCTTCAGGCCCAGTCCCATTTACTGCCTGCATTCGTAAATAAGATTTTATTAGAACACAGCCATGCTCACTGATTTACATATTGTCTTTGTTTTCACACTACAGTGACAGAGTTGAGTTTTTTGTAACAGAGATCTTATGGTCTGCAAAGCCTAAAATATGTATTATCCGGCCCTTTAGGAAAAAATTTGCAGACCCTGTGCTAGAGGGCAAGAGAGAAAAGGATAGGGAGAGGGCCAGGAAGGGCCAAAGAAGCTTCTCAGCCACTCCTTGCCTATGATGCCAGTCAAAAAGATCGAGAACTGCTGGGAGAATCTAGGCCAACGTGTTGAAAATAGACGTGCCCCACAATTGCCGTGAGTATAAACAAAACCATGAGCTTCTTAAGCAGCCTCCCGTGAACCAGCCCTTTTCAAATTAGGCTCCTGCAGAGAAGGTGCAATTGTGGAAAGATGGGATTTAAGAAGCCCAGAGGCACTCAGCCTCCTCATGATATTTTTTTTGGGTCAATTTTCTGTAAGTTCAATATTGACAAAAAAAAAATTTTTTTTTAACTTCCAGAGAAAATAATAAACAGGAAGGATGTGGACGTTTAGTTTTTTGGGATAAAGAAGAACTAAATGTTTCATGGTAATTAACAATACCCGCGTGACAAATATTAAATGAGCACCTACTAACTGCCAGTTCTGCGTTAGACCCAGGAGATGACATAATAAGCAAAACATACATTTTTCTGCCCTTAGGGAACTTAATTCCAGTAGAGGTGGTACCAATGAACAAATAAGAAATAAATACAGAAGCTCTTTTGGAGTGATAGACGTAGAGAAATGAAAACCGAATGATGGGGTAGGAGGAAGGGCATTCAACGGGAAATGGGAAAGTCTTTAGTGAGGAGAATGCTGAGTAGTTGGTCACTCCAGGGTCATGCAAGAGGTTTTGAGTGTGGGAGGCACAGGGAGCAGGAAGCACAAAGGCAAGGCTTTGCTGTGCAGATATGCCCAGCACTGGGAGGAGGGTGGCAGGACGGCAGCATGGTGGATGAGACCGGAGGTAGGAGAGGCCTTCTGGCCTATGATGCTGCACACAAAACAGTTAACCTTGCAGACCTGGGACTACAGCCTTGCAATGGCCTGCGTGCAGTTTTGGCCTTTGACGGATATCTGGGAACGTGGACTTTGGGAGGGCCTCCACTGCTCTAACGGATAAGGCTGTCTCACTGTGCCTAAAGTTTTTGCACAAATATTGTGGTTTATGCTGAGCACCTCCTTCTTCCTTCTGGGAGCCTGGATCTTTGCCCCATACCAGACAGAAGCTATGTGTGTCTGTGACCAGCCCCTAGTGGAACCCTGAGCCCTGAGTCTCTAATGAGCCTTCCTGGCTGACAACAGGTCACACATGTAGCCACAGCTCGTTACTGGAGTGATAAAGCATGTCCTCTACTAGGAGAAGAGACTTCTGCCTCGATTTCCCCAGACTTCACCCCCTGCACCTTTTCCCTTTGCTGATTTTTCTCTGCATCTTCTCCCATAATAAATCTTAGCCATGATGACATCCTGAGTCTTACAGTTTCTTTTAGCAAATCACTGAGCCTGGAGGTGGTCTTGGGGACCTGATGCAAATAGCAGATCTGTATTTCATTTATTTTCTCGCTGCCAAAACCCAGGGGAAGCACTTTCCATGGACGTTCCCGTGTAAGTCTCGCCACACTCTGAGACTGGGAACTCCCCTGCCCATCATCATCGCCACCATTTTACTGGTGAATTCAACAAGATCCCGTTTGCGTACCTCACTCGAGGTTACCTAGCTGAGCCTGATGGAAAATCCAAGTAGACGAACTCCCAAACCTCTGATTTGCCCTCTGGGCTCACCTACAGCAAATGTCCAGCTGCAGGAAACTCAGGGATATTTCTGCATATTTGTTCGACTGCCACGACCATGAGTTGCCCATTTTAAGGCTTTAATCTCTTTTCTCATGAGATGTTCCAGCAAAGCTCATTCAAGTTCTACCTCCTAATCTTGATAGTGAATTTGAGCCTTTGTTGTAAGAAAGACTATTAAGATTTGGCAATAAGATTTTTCAAAGAGTGATAAATATCCCTTTAAAGGCATTGCACATCCATTGACTGAATAACTCTGTCCTAAATATGAAAGTCACACTTGGAGAATGGAAGGGTGGGTTATGAAAATGCAAATTAGAATGACTTTATTGACTGAGTTGAATTCAGTTTGTCTCGTCACAAAGAAATATGAGTTGGGGAGCCCCCCCCCCAGTCAGCCAAGTCTGAGGTGTTATGGAACGCACAGATTTGACATCAGTGCCCTCATAATAGAGTGTGATGTCTGCTTTTCAAAGTCAGCAGCAGAAAATGCCAAAATGCTATCATTTCCATTATCCTGGAACTTATTTGTGTTATTTTGAAAAAAAAAAATCTCTTTAGGCATGAATTCGTTTGTCATCAATATTCCTCAGAGTGGGTTACATGGGGCGCCTGGGTGGCTCAGTGGGTTAAGCTGCTGCCTTCAGCTCAGGTCATGATCTCAGGGTCCTGGGATCGAGTCCCGAATCGGGCTCTCTGCTCAGCAGGGAGCCTGCTTCCCTCTCCTCTCTCTCTGCCTGCCTCTCTGTCTACTTGTGATCTCTCTCTCTGTCAAATAAATAAATAAAATCTTTTAAAAAAAAATGAAATAGCATTAAAAAAAAATGGGTTACATATACCACGGTGGTATCCTCAGAGGAGAGATGAAAATTTTTTTGTATTTTAATAATTATATCTTTCTTTTAAAGCTTACCTCCTATTGATAGTAAGCAATATTGATTTTCTCCTTAGGGTAATGATAGAAAATTTCTTTTCTAAATATATCAGTGACAAATAGTAAACTGATCTAAATCAAAGTAAACTCTAAAGACAATGTGGTTCCATTAAAAAAAGAATTCTGTAAAAGATTGAAGTTGGAGAAAACCCTGAACTGGGTTATTTGTCTGGGAAGATATACAGACAGGAATTTCAACCAGAGGTAGAGGGAATGGTATGAGGATAGACATAGGTCAGAAACATAAGAAAATAAAGCCATACTGTCTTTTAGATGTGTGGTTCTCAGTATGGTCTCTGACCCAGCACCTTTTGTGTGACCAGGGAACTTGTTAGAAATGCAGATGCTTGGTTCCCACCTCAGACCCTCTGAGTCGGAAGCTCTGGAGGTGGGCCCTGGCCATCTGTGTTCCACGAGCCCTCTGGGTGACGCCAATGCCTAGTCAAGTTTGAGAACCATGGCGTGAAATGATTTGCCATTCAATCGCTCATTTATTCAATAAACGCAAATGAAGCGTCTTCCCTAGCCAACGCTCGTATCTGTACTCAAAGCCCCAGAAAGGCGCAAAGGAAGAAAACGTTTCCAACATTTTATTAAAGACGCCTGACATATGCCATGAGTGAATCATGGCAAGCACAGAAGAGCGGGGCCCTGAGCGAATGAGGCTCCGCTCAGGCCTCCGAGCGTGATGTCCCAGAGTGTTTGCAGGGGACACTTCCTGCTGTGACCAAGACATATATTTATTTTATCATCATTGACTGATAGAGCCAATGAAACTCTGATGAAGAATTAGATGTCCTCCATCTGCTGGAGGCAAGCATGCATATAGATTGGTCTTCACAGCAAGGCAGCTCTGGCCTCCTCCTGTGTGTGAGCTGAGACCTTCCGAGCCAGGGGGAAAGTTCTATCTGGAGACCCGGGGTGAGGAGGCCAGCGGTCTGCTCTGCCATGGCACAGCGTTCACCCGCAATCTGGGATGCGCGGGTTATACACAGCCACCGCCCCTTGTGGGTCAGCTAAGCAGCAGAGGGAACAGTAATGATAGAGCAAGAGAAAGGGCAGAAAGGGGATCGCTTCGTCTGATTGAGGGGTACGGGGCTAGATTCACCATCCCCGGAAAATCTGCGGTGGCTTTAGAGGCAGCCCCTGCATCTCAAGGTGGGGCAGCTCTGGATTTTAAATCCAGGTGCCATGGGACCTTGTAAAGAGGGAAGAGACTGACGTTTACACGGTGCCGCGCTTGCTCTGCGACTGTCTGGAGGAGCACGGATTGGTTCAGACTCGCGAGAGTCTGCCGCTGTCCAACACGGAAGCCTGCGGGCCCTTGGATGTGCCGCAGGTACACAGGACACCCTGGATCTCAGAGACTCAGTACGAAAAACTGAAATGTGAAATATTTTATTTGTAACTTTTATATTGTTCACATGTTAAAACGATACTACTGTGGATACATCAGGTGAAAGAAAATGTGTTACAACTAATGCTACTTATTGCTTTTCACTTCTATTCATGCGGCTACCAGAAAATGTTCAAGGATGCATGTGACTCAGATGACGTGCCCCTTGCGGGTGTGTCTCCAGACCTGGAGTCTGTTCACTTTCTCTTAAAAGGCCAGGTAACAAATATTTTAGGTTTTGTGGACCAAAAGCCAGAATTGAGGACATTATATAGATACTTACAAAAGCATTTAAAACGGGCCCATTTAAAAAATGTAAAAACTACTCTCAGCCTGTGGCGGTATACAGACACGTGGCAGGCTCGAAGGGACCCCCGCTCTCCCCCGCAGGTCACTGTTTGCCAAACTCTGCTCCAGAGGATGACGGACCTCAAAACATCTAACGTTCAGCCCCGCGGCCCCAGCAGTCCACTTCTGTGGGGTTGACTGGGTGAGCGACAGCCATGAGATCCCAGGCTGGTCAGCTGCAGAGAGGCGAGATGGGACCGGAAACCAGGGGACTCCGAAGTTCACGTTCTTAATCGCCATGCTTCACTGATGAAAGGTGCCTTTTGATTTTCTTTTCTCTGTGTGTTGGGGAAGCTTTCTCATGTCTGTACGAGAGTGTCAGACAGCCCTGACACCATGCGTGGCCCCAAACAGGGGCTCTTTGGATGGAGAAACAAAAGGAATGCCCGAGTGGCTCTGGCTTCGCCGTGGTTTTGAAATCTCTCTCTTGCCTCTCTCCTTCGGCACCGCAGACCCAGGACAAACCAACCGTCCATCAGGCCTCTGGGGCCAGCCTCTGCTTTTCATGCACCAGCTTCTGCCTTTAAATTCATTTGAAAGCTATGTGCAGCCTTCCGGGGTGGGGGGTGGGGCACAAAAAAGGCCCCCAGGGGTCTAGTAGCAAGAACTACATCCAGCGCATCAAGAGTTAAGCCTCTGATACCAAGGGTTGTTAGTATCGGAAATACAAGGCAGTCATATCCTGCCTTCTGAAAGCAGACCAGCTGGCTAGCACCGAATTGAGAAAATTATTATTTATTAAAAATGAGATAGTCACAGGCCAGTGACTAATCCCGACTGGGTTCAGAGACAATCCCCCACCCACGAGGTAAGGAGTATATTTCCTGAGAAAGGTGCTTTGTTAAATACAAAATGGCAATAGCGTTGTTATTCATCTGCTCTAGGCTCCAGTGTTGGATCTTTCCACGTTATAATGGCACCAAGTGTGAAAAGACCTCACCGTGGTCACTCCCCATTTTATCTGCTAAGTAGCCCCTGTGTTGTGCAGTTTGCTTGCGTGAAGCTGGGCCTTTCTGGAAGCCTTGCTTCTGGCTCAGGTGTCCCCTGACTATGGGCCTCGGGTGAATGGAAGATAGGTTCTTTTTTTTTTTTTTTTTTTTTTGAAGATTTTTATTTATTTGACACAGAGAGAGATCACAAGTAGGCAGAAAGAGAGGGGGAAGCAGGCTCCCCGCCAAGCAGAGAGCCTGATGTGGGGCTCAATCCCAGGACCTGAGATCATGACCTGAGCTGAAGGCAGAGGCTTAACCCACGGAGCCACCCAGGCACCCCTGGAAGACAGGTTCTATGAAGGAAATGCCATGGTATTACGCTCTTCCCAGCACATGGGGAAGAAGCAGATGGAGTCACTTCCCATCTCCCTCGATTGCAACAGCAACACAGTCCCTTGAGCGGTTAATAGAAGGCCACTATGTGACTGTTTCCTTATTTTTACTTTTATGCGATGGTAGTGGTTGAAAGAGTATTAGATTCATATGTTTCACTGTGAATCTTGCACATAACTTACAAATCTAATTATAACCGTGAGTAGTGACAGCAGACTTCACACAGCCCATAGATATATTTAGTAGACCGTGTTTTGTGGCTCTCATCTGGATTTTTGTAACCGCGTTGAGAGAGCCATGACAAGGAGGAGGGGGAGGAAGAGGAGGTGAAAATTTACACCTAAGTATCTGTTTTCTCTAAAGCACTTGAAACTATAAGAATGACAATGCATTAATCAGGGTCGAAAATCACACTTTAGATATTGCAAAACCTGTTTTCTAACTGGTTTCATGTTCATAATTAACGGCTAAAATTCTGCCATTTAGGAAGAATTAAAATAAACAGTAGTTTAATGAGATTTCTCTAGACCACTTGCAAGCACTCAATCAAATCTTATTTTCAATATGTGAAAAATGTCTCCTTGACTCTTAATGCATTTAGGGTCAACATTAACATCTTCATACATAAAAGATTCCATTTTGCTTTTAAAGAAGACGTAATTATAAGATAAGGGTCACACAAAAGGTCTAGGTTTTGTGTAACTTCTATTCTAATTAATTTATCATATGTGGGGTTTTGCTTTGACTTCTGAGTGTTGATCTTTTATAGGTACCACGTTCCATGTGATAATGGGTTTTATTTCTTCAAAAGGTCATCCTTGATATAATTTCACTGTTAACAGAGAGAACCTAGGAGAACCTAGAAGCATGGGTGTTCCTATATGTCATTGCATCGTGAAAAGTCATTCAGCAGAGTTCTGGGTCTTTTTTGCCCTTAGATGTTATTTAAAAGTCAAGGGTCCAAGGCATTTGAACAAAAGGTGAGAAATTCAATCAATCATTGGAAGGTTGTCTTCGCCAGGCCAGCCCCACGGAAGCACACGGACCAACAGAAATATGTGTATGTGAGGATATGTTTCCTCTTTTCTCCTTTTGTTTCAAAAGTGAGATGACCTGGATCTGATTGTTATTTTATCTTGTATTTATTTTGTGGCTCATTTTTCTTAGGGCAGTGTGACCCACAGCGGGAGTCCTCAGCCTTTTGATCATCGGGAAACCTTTGTGTTGTTGTCTGGGCTGTTTTCTTTTTGATGCCTCTTGGTCTTTGAAAACTTTCCTCCTTCCAAGCAAACTGCACTTCTTCCGTAATAATCACTTCATCTCCTAGGGTCTCCCCACCTTGCCACTTTAAAAAAACAAATCAAAGACATCCTTCATTGTCAAATAGAAGCATCTTGGATAACCAAGCAGAGGTGCTAGAATTCTGACTCGAAGCAGAGAAATTTGAAGTTGACCTAGGATAAATACAGGGTTTCAGTCGACTTCTGGAACACTGACGATTTGCAAATCACAACCACTGTCCCTCACAGGGCTGATCCAAACCACTGTATACGCAGATCACCAGGGACCTTGTTAAAATGCAGATTCTGATTCGGTGGGTCTGAGGAGGACCTGAGACTCTGCTTTTCTGATGAGCTCCCAGGTGACGCTGATGCTCCTGGTGCACAGACTTTGAGAAGAAAATAAAGTGCTAAGAGCAGGGACATAGTGCTGAAGGACGCCGACATGGTCCCTGTTCAAGGGACTGTTGAGCTAGGAAGACGCTGAATGGGTAAGAGCACAAAGAAATGTGGCATTGTGCGGTGATGAGTGTTAGGAAAAGAGAGCGCACCGCTCTCATCTTCTCTGGCCCCCGCCCTCACTCATGCTGCTTGGATTTGTTCCAGAACATTCACTGTGCCAGGCACCATGCCTGAGACAAGCCACGCTGCTCGCTGCTCCTGGGGACGGCAGAGGACAGCAGGAAAGAAAAGAGGCCAACTTCCATAATTACCACTCAGGATTCTGGGGGACATGCGTCCTCGCAGAGCCCAGCACAGGGCCCCGTGGAGCTGGCCTCCCAGGAAACACTTCTGAATGAACAAATGGCCGGAGAAGTCAACAAGTAGGAAGGCCAAGAGCATCCTCCCTAGTGAATCAGAGAAGGTACAGCACAGTGGCTCTGCCTAGCACCATGTGCAGACCGAGTGGGGCACAGACTCGGCCCTGCCACCATCCGGCTCTCAGAAACTTCCTTCTCTTCTTCTGGGTTAAAAAATGTTAATAATAACAATTTCCTTATAGGATTGTTGTGGGGATGAAATGGGCTTACTCTGGGGCTTGGTGAATGGTAAATATTCAGTACGTGACAATGCTGGTTTCTTCTGACATCATCTTCGTTGTTCTCTTTCTAACAATTACTACAGAAGTGGCGTGTGAATGGGCCCTCGATGGAGGAGAAACATTGTGACACATGGAGAGGGTAAGAAAAGTTCTGCAGAGAAAACAAGTCTTTAAGAACCAGATTATTGCTTTACACATTCAATAAATACGCCACTGGTTATTTGTGCTTGCCAGGGAATTAGGTGAAGATTAATTAATATTTATAAAGTATTTTGATATCCATGTAATATCTAGTAAGCAATTAGTTCTGTAACACAAGGCCAAATCCTTTTACATACCAAACAATGTAAAACAAACCGAATACAGCTGTGTAAGGAGGGACAGAATCTCATTAAGTCCTGTTGTAGGAAAGAAGCAGCCAGTTGGATTTTTTTTCCCTTTTAGTAATTTTCTTGCTGATTTTCTCTGGCTTCCTACTGCATTTTCCTGCCTTACTCCCTGCAGCCCCAAATCAAATTATTTCCTCTCAGGTAGCGGTGGAAACAGAAGTGGGAGGCAGGCAAATGCAGCGCCGGCCCCTCCTCCCTGGGAGGTGTTCTGAGCCCAAGAGTGTAAATGGTTTAACAGGAGGCAGACAGGGTTCCCGAAGGGCTTATTTCCATATCCATCATCCCAGTCAGGTGGTGTTAAAGGCCCTGTGTTTCCTTACATTAGATCTGCACTGAGAAGAACTTTGGGGAAGGGGGTAGCGGGGTGGCGGGCGGGCGGATTAAGAGGAAAGTTAAGTGGTAAGAAAAGGCTGGCTCCCTGTTGAGGAGCTGGAGGCACTATCTCGGGCTGGGCCCAGGCCACAGGGGCACCTACCTTGCCAAGCCCCTGGCGGACTAGACTGGATTCTTCTAACCATTTTCCACTGACAGGTCTTACCCTGTGTTCACTGTGGAAGTTTCCGATCCATGAAATTTTGTGTAAAGCCTGCAAAACGCACGGGAAAGTGGTTACCGTGGAGGAAGCAGACACCAGGGGTCCGGCTTCCTAACTCCCACCCTCTTCCCAGGTGCAGCTCCAGCGATGGCTGGGAGATGACCCTGAAAGTGTATTCCGAGTGCAAACCTTTTCCAGACAGTTACAAACGAGCCAACCTACCAGCCTACACCCATCCAGAAAACACATCCTCTCCAGCTTCTCAAGCTAGGATGACTTCTGTCTCTGGGACCGGGAAGTTCCAGGGACTCGGCACCCTCCGTGCTAGAAATGGGACAAACTGGGGTGCCGGCCCTCTCCTCCCGTCCCGTCTACTGAGGCACAGGATTCCATCTCCACCAGGGGACGACTCTAATCATGAACAAATGGGAAGTCCTGGCTACATGTCCTGTCCACGCTGCATGTGACCCTCCCTGCCCCATAAATTCTCAGTCATTTTCCCTTTCCCCATTATTGTGCTGTTCAAATAACTCCACTGAGATCTGGCCTAGTCTCTCGAAGGTGAGGATCTTGGAAAAGCAGATTTTAGACTCGATCCTCCCTGGAAGTTCCAGTCCTACCTCAATTTCCCCACAGCAGGCGCTGTTTTGTGAAGCCGAAGACAAGAGCTCACAAATGGCCCCGAAAGGAAGCTGGTCCCGCTCTGCCTACTGACAACCCAACTCTGCAGTGCCCTGCTAGGAAGAGCGGGGTCTACTCCTCGTCGCACCCGCACTTCTAGCTCGGGACTTACGTCACCACCTCATCACGAAAATCATCGCATGGCCCCTTCCCAACCATCTGCTAAGGCTCATCACGTGGAAACCCTGGCGCCGTCTCCCTCCCTGTGGCTTGCAGACCCTTGATGACCCTTTTGTATCCTTGGAGACTACAGCTGTCTCTGGAGCCAGTAACCACAGCCCTCTGGTGGCTGAACAACGAATTCTTACCCAAAACAGTAAAGATGAAGACATCTGATCAGAAAGGATTAAGGCACTATCTGCTTGGAAAATGACAACCTTTCCCTGCCCCATCCTAAAAGCCCAAAAAGCATATTTTACTAAATTAACATTATTATTATTATTTTTAAAAGAAATTAGCACCAGCAGAACAAGGCTGAGGCTCTGTTGCCTGGATGAGATATGAGCCAAATGTGTCCACAGACAGAAATAACCCCTACTTTATCACCAAGCGGAGGGTAAGCAGAACGTGCCAGGGGCTTGATGAATCATTCCGAAACCAGCCATGTGGCATTTTTCTGTAATTAGCTCAATCTCGCATTCCTAGTACCTTTCCCAAGTCCCCTGAGAATCAACTGTCATCGCTCTCAGCATCTCCAGCTCTTGAAACTGAAACCCGCCTCACTTTCCTGTGGTCAGTGTTTGCTAATGCCCCATTTTAACCCCATTTAGATGTGTATGTTCAATCCGAAATGATCTAGGGTACCTGCCGAAGTGTTTCACCAGCAAATCCACCTAGTTACTTAAAAATCAAAAAAGCTTATGGAACAAATTGCCACATTCAGCAATTTACAGGCACTTTTCATTGTATGAGGCAATTTAAAATTACTGGAGAACTTCACCTTTTTTTTTTTCCCCATAAGTGTTTCAATCTGGGAGTTATTGGGATTCTATTCCTGAGACGAGAGAGGTAATTTAACTTTTCTGGAGGACTTTTTTATACATATTACATATAACAGAAGCACCTGTTTGCAAAGAGATTGGGGTTCTGATCATGTGAGGCATGGAACAATTTAAAATTACTAAAATGTTTAAAATTTTATCAATGCTTTAGGTTTGGGATTGAATTTGAGATTGTATGTAGAAAATAAAAACCACATGACCATTTTATATCTTTGTCCCCATTCATTATTAAAATCAGAATTTCAGCATGAATGGTTTTAGCCTCCTGCCACACAGTAGACACTGCTGTTCTAAAGTAAGTCTGACTTTACGCAAAAGCAACCCTCTGATTTCGGGTTTTCATTTGGCTCTGGTGTGCCTGTTTATAGCAAAGTAATTCAGAATCAGAATCACCTCTCCCTTAGCAGACAATGCATCTTGAAAATATTTGCTAAAATTGCTTAGATCCAGGAGAAATAGGACAAGGAGATTTTAGCTCTCACTACTCACTAAATTCAAAATTAGATCAAAAACACTTCTCAGTTAATGAGAAGTTTTTCTATCATTTTGGTTTTTGAAGCGAGGAAAAAAAAATGAGTTGCTTTGTTCCTAGAAAGTGAGACATTATTTAAGGAAGGCACAACACAAAGTATGCTCCCAACATTTTCCTGTTAAATTCTGGCGGTGAAAACAGAATCACAGAGGACAGGCGAGGAGCTGGGAGCCCCTTTGCTGCTCCACAGGCTTCGGTGAGACGCATCTGGGCTGTCTGACCATTTTCTGACATTTACACTAAAACTGTAGATGACAACCCCTTCGGAAAGAAGAAAGTCCTTTATCCCTGACAATTTTTTTTTTTTTTGCTGTATTTTTATAGTGATCATTTCCAAGAAACACCAAAGTGGAGATCCTCATGTGATGAACCTCTCTGTATCCATCACCGGCTCTTAATACCACACTCACGGCTACGCTGGCTTCAACGGAACACCCATCCACTTCCCGGGTTGTCTTATAGAAAATCCCGAATATTAGACCATTCATCTGTAAATATTTATAATGTACATGTAAAAGATGGAAAGGTTTTTTTCCCTAACACAAGCACGATACCTTACTGCACCTGAATAAAAGTAGCAAGAATCTCTAAAGGCCACCAAATATCTAGTCTGTGTTTATAGTTCCTTAACCATCTTATAATTTTCATGGCTCATTTTTTCATCAGGATCCAAATTAGAACAAAACATTACGTGAATTGCTCTCTTACATGTTTTTTTTTTTTTTTAAGATGTTATTTATTTGACAGAGAGAGAGAGGGAAGCAAGCTTCCTACTGAGCAGAGAGCCCAATGTGGGGCTCAATCCCAGGACCCTGAGACCATGACCTGGGCTGAAGGCAGAGGATTAACCCACTGAACTTCCCAGGCAGCCCTCTTACATGTTTTTTAATTCATAGAGCTCCTATTTATATAAATACATATATAAAACATATAAGCATATAGGAAATATATGTATATATATATGTATATTATGTGTGTATATACATATATGTATATCTATACACATACACACACGTATGTATTTGTCTTTGTAACTTTTCACTGAAGCATCTGGACTGTTTTCACAGTATCATTTTGGCTGATTGCAACACAGTGGCATCACTACATGTTCACCTAGGTACTGTGTTTCCCTCTAAGTAGGTAGTTACATCCTGGAGACATGATCAGATGCAGGTTGGATATTTTTGGCTCAAAACAACTTGACAGGAGCTCGTGTGGCTTTCCTTCAGGAAATACAAATGTCTGTTGGTCTCCCTTTTTATGACAGTAGCAACCATTGAGGGCCATTGCCTAGATCCGCTCATTAAGTAAGGGTTGCAAATCCATGATATTCTATCATTCCTTTGTCATTTCTAACTGTAAAGAGAAACTCCTTTCATCACCTATGCAATTTTCTTGACCTGGAATTCTAAAAGGAAAGGCAAGATTATGTGTTTGGTTCCTTCCCTTCATTTACCAGTTTCTAAAATAATATGTTGGTTTCTAACATCTGCGAAAAGTGACCAGTCCTAGTATTGCTTTCCCTATCACTGTGAACTTGGGGGTTTAAACTTAACTCATGTGTTTCAACCCAGTGAAATTACTGATTTTGATTTAGGGCTCAGATTATTTCATCTTTGGCCTATAAAGGCTCGTGTCTCTAAATGATGAGCCAAATAGCATCCAATAACTTCCTTGTGTTTTGATATGACAAGATTTTACAGATTTATCTGGTACACTTCCTGCCCCAGACAGGAAATCAGCCGTTTTCCCAAGGAGGTTTGGTTGCTTTTCCAGGGAAATGGTAATTAAACACTATACCCTGTTTGCTAAGGAAGCTTGTATTATTGGGTTGGTCACTGTTTCTAGGCCTTCTTAATGGCCCGAGATGGAATATATGAATGTTTAAGTAAAATACATAATAAATTCATATTGATAATGCTACTTCCCATTCTGAACTATAACTTTTTTAATCAGCCTCACTGATCTACATCTGCATCTTCTTCCTCCCACACCTTAACATTCTGATTCTCCTCAAAACCAACATAATTACTCACTTGCTTTACCTCTCAATATACACAACCATATCAATGCTCCTTCCAACAATGGTCTTACTGAAAACAGGATTTTCCCTTTCCTTTCCTTTTTTTTTTTTTTTTTTTTAATCACAGTTAAAGTGTATCCCACTAATGGATGCCATCAAATTACTGTGTTTTAAATTCATTGGGGATCTTTCCTCTCTGGGGGTTATGCCATTTTCCAAGTACACATTTAAGTTCAATTACTCCTCTGACTTTTGAATTTTATAATCGCCTTTTTATTTAGTTTCATTTTCTAACTTACGAAATAAGGTTTATTCAAAAAAGTCTACTTTTTTCCCTGTATTTTTTGTTCCCTTGTACTTTTTCCGTACTTCTCAGTTTGGGTAACATTTGGACACGTTATTTTTTCTAAGCATGGGCCATTGCAGTGTTTTCATTCTTCCCAGCTGTAGCCCGTCCTTACTGGGTGGTGAGGTCTGTTCCTCTCTCACATCACTTGAACCTGGGTGGGCCTTCTAACTGTCTCAAAAAGTGAGACATGGCAAAGTGGCACTCTGGGATGTCTGAGACTAATCATAAAAGGTAATATAGTTTGACCCGCCTCGCTCTTTGGAAAGCCACCTTAAGACTCTGAGTTAGGATGTAAAAAAGCCAGCTCCCTGAAGTCTGTAGGCTGGAGTGACCGCAGAGAGAAAGGGAGATGCCCGGGGGCCCTGGCTCTTCCTTTCCCACCCCGGTGGCTTGAGTCTTCCCACTCCAGACCAGGACACGAGTGAGCAAGCTTTTGGGGGATCTAGATGATTCAACCACAAACATGGGCAAGACCCACCTGACTGAGCCTAGTCAGCCCCAGATTGTGCGAGATAATCATAAAATAGCGTTTCTACCTAAAGCCACTAATTTTGTTAAACAGAAATAGATGACCGGAATAGGAACCTTTTTTAATATTATGGTCCCACCTATCTTAAGCAAATAAAAGTAAATTTGTATATAAACATGTATCCACCGCCTTCTATAGATAGGTGGTCACACACTATACACTTTTCTCTACCTTATTTTTTTCCCCCTGAATGTTCTATCTGGAGATGATTCCAAAATAGCCTCTAGCCATACTCCTGATTCATTTTCAGAGACACATAACACTCTTTGGTCATTCCATTGCTCATTCAACCAGTGCCCTTTTGACAGACATTGGGGGTGGGGGGGGGTCTTACAAGTTTCGTTTGTTTGTAAATATGGCTGTAAGGAATAACCCAGGTTCTCTTTTGATCCTTGGCCATGTCACTTTTTCTAACCGGGTGAGGCTAATGTATCTAGAAAGTCAAATGAGTTCATTCATATAAAGCCCTTGGATCAGTGCATGCAGCGGAGTAGACACTCAATACACATTAGCTATAGATCACCAAGGAAAACCCCTTTCCTTCTGGGGGTGGGAGCCAAGTCAGTGGGCAGCACGGTTCTCACATCGGTGGGGCTGAGAACTCCAGGATCATGCGGCACAGACGGTCTGAGGGGAACACACACTCACCGGAAACCTTGTTCCTCCCTGTTCCTGAAATAATTTCCTCCCACCTGGCTCCTTGCCTCTCCAGACCCTACTGTTCGTCCAGCATTCAGGGCAACCATTTCTTCTGTCCATGACCACCCTTAAGCCCCAGGCAGGGTCAGAGCCCTCTGTTATTCAAGGCTACAGAATATTGTTCTCCCTCATTCGGGCCACTTACTTATGTTTGTAGTTCAGGTATCTAGGAATGGAATTACTTGGTGAGGGTCTCCCTCCCCTCCTAGACAGCAAGCTCTATGACCGTCTTTGCTCACTGTCATGAGCTCAGGATCCAACCCCGTTCCTGGCATATCAAGTCACTTGAGAATCAGGTACAGAAAGAAGGAATGCAGGGATGACACGCTTTCCCCTGCACCTGGAACCAGCCTTGCAAGGCCATACAGACTTTACCCCAGGTCAGAGTCACAGAGGCTGCATAGGCCAACTCCAAGCCTGGGAAATTTAGGCATCTACCTCGTGTTGCCTCCTCATTATATAAATTTTTAGAGTAGCCTTATGCCAACACCATAAAGGTAATTTCCTCTTGGAAAGGACACTTACTCATTTGCTTTAAACAGTCATTAATGTTCCAAATTTCCCTTCAGAATTTCATGTCAACGATCCTATGGGGAATTTGAAAGTAAAACCAGATAAATAATGATGTGGGGGAAAATGTCAGATGAGAATGTGAATGCATTACAGACTTTCAACTAATATTGTTTCTGTCAAAGTTCAAGGATTAAATAGTCATCAGTTTGCAACCTTCCATAGGAGCCCATTCCTCCCTGAGAGCAGCCGATCTCCGGCTTGCCAATAATGATTGTTTCTGCCGTAATTGATGGCTTTATCTAATAGGAGATCATAGTCGAAAAGTCACAAGGCTTGCCCCTCATCCAGAGAGGTAGGTCCCACCGACTCACTGGGAGGAACTGTGCAGGAGAAGGGCAAGCTTCTTTGTAGGAATGAAGATAATCTCTCCAGCCTACAGCCAAACATTAGTGCTTATGGTCCGATAAAGTGATGGAGTATTTCTGCTCAGAGTCACACCCAGAGAATCTGGGCCAGATGTATGTCTACCTTATTAAAGATTGTCTTTTTAGATGAATCTCTCAGATAAAGTGTGAGTCTCACATTTACTCACACATTTTTGGGAGGGGACCCTTTCTTTATTAAGACTTATTTTTTTACTTAATTATTTTAGAGAGGAAGAGAGCACAAGGAGCATAGGGAGAGGATCTCAAGCGGACTCTGAGCTGACCTTGGAATGGACTAGGAACCTGATCCCAGAATCAGGAGATCATGACCTGAACCAGAATCAAGAGTTGGGTGCTTAACCAACTGAGCCACCCAGGCGCCCCAGGAGGGGACCCATTCTAAATTGTTCACCTCCATACTCTCAATGCCTATCACAGACCTGTCATCTAGTAGATGATCAAGAAATATTTGTTGAATGAGTGAATGCATGGTTTATTTCCATATCCTGGGACCCCAGGAGTAATCGCAGTACAGTGCCACAAGTAGGATGCCTGGGTTCACATCCTGCCTCCATCATTAACTAGTTACAAGACCCTGGAGAAATTATTTAACTTCTCTGTGCCTCAGTTTCATTATCTATAAAATGGGCATAAAATAGCTCCTACCTCATAGGGTTGTACGGATTAAGTGTACTAATAGCCAGGAAGCATTTAGAATACTGCCTTATGGATTATGACAGTGCAACAATAGAGCTCCTGTTGCTGGGTTTTTGTTATTATTATTATTATTATTATTATTTACGATTACAGGACTGTACACATACTAAATACCCAACATGGACCAGGTCCTGTGCTTGGGGCTTTATAGACATTCTTAACTGTTTCAAATCTGTGATGTTATTGTTGTTATTGTCATTTTAATGAGAAGTCATATAAACAAACCAGTGATATTTCCAACAATATCTTACGTAATCCTCCCCATGTTCCTGCATGGTAGATACAAACAACTCTCTTTTCAAAATTAAGAAATAGAAGTCGGTGCTGTATTCCCGTGAATGATACATGTAGGGCAGAGCCAGGATGGTCCTCTGGCCCATCTGACCGCCTTGTGCTCCCTGAGCTCTTCCACAGACCACTTTTAACACTAGCCAGTCTCTCTGCCTGTCCGCCCCACATTCTGCTCTACTCTTGCTACTCCCATGGCACTTGTCAGCTTCTGAAATACTACGTGATTGACTTATCATTTGTATTATTTGCCCCTTCTACGAGAATGTCAGCTACAAGCATAGGATCTCTGCCCTTTTTGTACCATGATGTGTTCCAAGCACCTAAAATGTGCTTAGTACATCAAGGGTGCTCCGTCCGTAACTAGGGAGGGAGGAAGAACAGAGTAAGAGGAGAGAGGAGGAGGGAGGGTACCAGACTCCTCTCCTGCCCCCTTGGGTGCTTTCTGGTCCTCGCTCAGTGGCTTCTCCTTCTGGTAACTCTGCCACCATTAATGTCTTATTTTCCTCTGTCTCCCAGGGCCACCATCCATCCAATACAGTGTAGCTAGAGACAGGGAGATTGAAGAGGCAGCCAAAGAGGCAATAGTCTCATCCCCAGACAGGAACAATTCCGACACAGGAGAAGTGGGGGCAGGAGAATGCAGACAGTTTGAAGGTTTTAGCAGAATGAAAGAGGTAAGACTTCATAAGACCTTAGTACCTTGCTCCTTACGTATTAACTCCAAAATATGCTGATTGAGAAGTCTCAAGCGTGTGAGACTTGAGTCTGTATCACTATCCCTGGCTGGTGGCTATAAGGGTTCAGCGCTTCTTTTCTGGAAAGTTACCTAAAATCTACTTTCATTCTTAGCAGGATAAAATATGTTATCCGATTAATTTAGATCAATTAATTGATTGTTTCTGTAATTATAGGATTACTCATCTAGCAATCAGATTACTTTGAGGCAATAACAACATCATACATAATGAAACCCAGCCAGTCTCTGTGCGGAAAGTACTTTCCTTCCAACCCCCCCCATCCCCGCCATGAGAGTCAATCTTGTATTTCTTAGTATCGAATAAATCACAGCAATCACACATGGCCAACGGTTTTGCTGAAAGAATGTCCACACAGTCTTCAAAAGCACCTCCTAGCAAAGCAGCTGTTTGTGACTCCCTACCCCCAGCATGTGCTCCGAGGGGAGTTCTGCTCTGCTGTTGAAGATGTTTTATAAAGGTGTAACTCATGTTGCCCGCAACCATGTTTTCTCCGTTATTCTAAGCAATGACACCACTAACAGCGGACGTGTTACATGAAGATGCAAATGTCACGGCAGAGGGAGAATGCCATTTTCGGAGACTTGCCCTCACTCACATGCAGCTTAATGGTGGCTGAGGCCAGATTTGAAGTGCCACCTCTGCCTTTAGTTGTAAAATGCCCCCATGTCTGTGGTTGTTAATCCAAAGGAATTAAAGACCCATTCAGCATATCTAAACAGCCATTGTTGGCTATCTTGTGATGACACCTACAACTTTAAATGACCGACCTTTCTGGCAAACTCCTACACATCCTTCAAGAGCCCACTTGAATACTGTCATTTCTTCTAGGCTCTCCTACAGCTGCCTGCCCCTCTGTCATGGAAAGTATCACATTATGTACTAGTCAGTTCTCTGTGCATATTTTCTATGAGCAGATCAAGAATGAGACCAACAGTTTATTCCATTTCTCTGGTTTGTTCCTGCTCTTTCTGTTAACACCATGGAAGCCGTGGGATGGAAGGCCTTTCTTATCTTCTAGCCCGTGGTTTGAAGGTCAGCTTCAGAACTTACTAGCTGTGTGAACTTGGGCAAGTATCTTTAACCTCTGGAGCCTCAAATTCCTCATCTACCTAATGGCAATAGTGACAGCACGTGCATAGCACAGTTGTGGTGTACATAAAAAAGGAGACCAGGTGTAAAGATGCTGGCACAATTAGGCATTCCAGAAAATACACACACAAGGCATACACTCACACCATCCATCCATGTGCATATACGTGCATTCACACATAAACATGTGTATGCACCTATGTCTTCATGTATGTTTATGTACATACATTTGTGCATATGTGTGCACACATGCATTTATATGTAAGCATAGGTGTGTCGTGTGTATATTCACGTATGGGTGTAAGCATACATTTATATTCAACTACGTGTGTGTATATTCATATATATATGTGCTCACATACTTCAGCATATGTGTGTATGAATATTTTGTCACTGCCGTATTCATCATCCCTTCTCCCTGGAGGTCACTGGAGCTCAGGGGGCAGATTTCACTGGGCTACAGGCACAGAGTCATGGGTTTAGGAGAAAGACATGCCAAAATAGAGTGACTGCCCGCAGCTGAGCTCGGAAGAGCTGCTGACCAACGTGCTGAACTGGGTGGGGTGGGCCTGCGTGCCATGGAAAGCAGGTGAGGATCCTAACTGATGAAAGGAAACCTCCTCTGGGTCTGGAGGGTGGTCAGCAAAAGGAACGGGTACTCACGATAGAGTTGGTGGAGAGTGGGTAGAGTCAATTGAAAGAAACAGGACAGGCGACAGAATGGGATTTCAGGACTCTCTTAGCAGCAGAGCCCAGCCTCATGCTGACTGCTTCCCTCAGCTGATGTCTGTTGGCCTCCCAAGGGCCTAGGTATCTCATCTTCCAAGAACTCTTCCTTCTCCTCTCTCATTTAGGCTATCTTCTGTCCACCTTAGAAATCCCTTAAAATCTGTGCTCGTTCCATTGGTAGCGAAGATCATGTTGTCCTTTTGTTGTCTCCCTTGCAGAGTCTGGGTTTCTGGAGTGCAGGGTAACTACGACCTGTTTCCTGCTACGTCTCTGCAGGTATGTGGTAGGGGGAGGGGTGCAGGGAACAGTGGGATGGTACTGTTGATGATAAAAATACAAAATACACTCTTTCCCTCCTGTAATTTTGGAACCTCATCTTCTGTTATCTCCCTCCCATTCCACAATGGTCTCCCTGTGGAGACTTGTACCTGTGCCTGCAGCACCCCCATTCCCCCAGTCCTCCCAGGTCTTAGCTCACATATCAGCTTCTCGCTGAGGCCTTCCCTGACCATTTTACGTAAAACTGCAACCATCCCTCCCCAACGGTGTCTCACCTTTACTTTTCTCCATAGGCTTCACTAACTTTATGTGCAAACACAAGGCCACATTTTACTGGTTTTCTCTTTCTTCTCCTCTGTAATATAAACCCCTTGAAAGTAGAGACGTTTGTTTATTGTGCCACATCTGTATGACGAGGGCCCAGAACAGTGTCGGGCACATAGTAGGTGCTCAGTAAACATTCACTGAATGAATGAAATCAGATGGCAATGAGTAATTACTACTATAAATAGCAGAAAGAACAGGGATGTGCCTATTTAGACAGCTGATGTGAATCTCTGCAGAGGAATGTGGGAAATGGCCTCTGGACCCCTAACTTGCAAACCAGGCTGATCCCATGCACACCCTCCCCTTCACCAGAATCAAGCCTGTTCTTGGCAACAATGCCCCAGACCAAGCATCCCAATGTCAACTAACTTCCTTATTTTGTAATACATTTCTTTTTATTGTGAAACAAAACACAATAATGTATTTTATCAGTCCTAAACATGTGTCTCGTGTTCAGAAAGAATAGCATTTTCCTTTTTCCCAACAGTCATCTGTGGTGTTAAACTGCATATAATTAAATTAAAAACATCCTTGAACTCTCCGGAATAGAATGCTTTGAACAAACCTCAAATTATTGTAATTAAAGCTGTTGAGACCCCACAGCATAATGGATGGTCAACAAATAGCACCATGAAGTGATATTCTACTATTAGGGACAATACTCATCACAGTAGGAGATCTGCATATGAGAGTCAGGAGTGGAAAAGGAAAGAGAGGACTAATGGAACCACATCTGAAAGGGCTGTGGTTTGGTGCAGGATTTCAACCAGTCACCATTCCCACCTGGTTTCCATTTGAGATTCGTGGGCTGTCATGAAAGCAGCTTGATGCTGAGAATGGAAATAATGCCTACCATTTATCCAGCACACTTTTCCAAGTTCCAGGCATTGTTCTAAGCACTTGGCATATATGTCCTCATTTAATCCCTCCAGCAACCCTCGGATGTACACACAGTTATTGTCTCTGCTGTGTACAAGAGGAATGGAGGCCCAGGGAAAGAGCCATGTGCATCACCTCTCTGGGCCTGTGGCTAGTCACAGTTGTGACCCTGTGGTATGAAGCCCACCTTGTGTCCTCATGGGGATTTGACCTTCACCCCATTCTGCTTCCGTGTTCTGTCTCCCTGCTTTTACTGCCTACAGAGCTGTCCGTAACCACACAAGGCCTCACAGTATCCCACCGGGCACTACATGGGGTGACAAGTAGCATTTTCAGCTGAACATGGTGCATGAAGGATAAAAAGAAAGAAAGAAAGAAAGAAAGAAAGAAAGAAAGAAAGAAAGAGAGAGAGAGAGAGAGAGAAATGAATGAGGCGTTGCTCAAATGAGCTCCCCGGGCCTGGCACTTTGGCATATCCACTCCAGCAAGGGAGGCTGCCTGATGGAGGGGACCATGCTTGTTGTGCAGTTCGTCCCCAGGGCCCAGCCCTGTGGCCAGTATTTGAATGGAAACTCGAGGATGTGGTAAGTAGGTGGTATCTACAGTGGTCCTACAAGGCAGGCAAGAGTCGCCCTATTGCACAGATGATAAAATTTCAGAGAGAGCGAGAGGCTTGTTGAGGACCCACAGTCAATTAGGGAAGAGCTGACATTTAATTCCAAATCCGATGGAACTTCAAGGTCTGTGTTTTCCAAAATGGCACAGGTGGCAGAGGCCACAGGCAGCAGCAGGCAGTCTCAAAAGTCTTGTTCCAGGTTGTTTTTGTGGTGAAGGTTTAGAAATCTGGGGCTCATAGCATCCAAGGTGACAGAGAGAGACACACACAGGTTGGCCCTGGCCATGTGGGGTCAGCGTGGCCAAAGCAGCAACGTGAGTGGCCATCCGCAGCCTCTAGGAAGCTCCTGCCTTTTTGAAGCCTTTTATCTTAACCCTTAGGTAGTCTGGCACACTATCTACAAAGAAGCACTTTCTGCACTTGAAAAGAGCCTGCCAGCTAACACCATTACTGAGCCCTTTGATGCATAGAAGCGTCCACATCAGTCAATAAGGTGTTAGTATCTGAGTCTCGAGAGGCTTGCGACTCTCAGCTGGATTCAGGTGTCAAAAGCAGGGCTTGGAAGCCTCAGCGATGGCACAGCTCTGGCGCATGAAGGGGATGGCCCAGCTCTGAAGCCCCGAGCCCATCTGCATCACAGATCTCTTCCCCAAAGATGGCACCCTGAGTCCAGCTACCCAGAGCCCTGAAGTCCAATCTTTCCTGCCCAGATAATGCCTCTCTCGATCCCAGTTTCAAAACCTACACAGAAAACATCACCAAAGCAGCTCAGTTTCCGATTCACTTTAGCACACGTTGAACTACATGATTCGCAGGTGTATGAAGCCCTTTGGAACCGAGCGTCCCAAACCACCGGCATGCACTTTTGAGCAAAGACACATGCAAGTCTCTGGAGACTTGCTGGAGTCTGCATCCCACCACTGCAAGACCTAGAGCAAATGTTTTGCCTTCCGGAGCCACTGAAGTTCTCCTCCATCAGACAAGGGACAGGACACACCTACTGTTAAAGGCAGTTGCATCATTCATTTCTTTGTTCCTTCACTCAACTCTCTGAGAGAAAAAGTGACCACACCCCCTAGGCCTTGTGGTCTGTTCCCTTCGACCTTCTCAGGAGCTTTATACCATTATTGATCCCTTTCCTCCCATGTATTTTCACCTCTGTCTCAGACGGGCCTTTCCTATAGGCAAGTCTTTCCTAATGCAGTGGGGGGAGGGAAAAGAGTAGGGGAGGAAGTAAGAAGAGACGGAGGGATGGAAAGAAGGGAAGCATGCCTTATAGGTTCCATATCTACCCCCGACTAAATCATTATCTGTCTCCTTCTTAGCAGCCAAACTTCTTAAAAGACCACCTTACACCAGTTAGAATGGCAAAAAATGAGTAAGGCAGGAAACAACAGATGTTGGAGGGGATGTGGAGAAAGGGGAACCCTCTTGCACTGTTGGTGGGAATGCAAGCTGGTGCTGCCACTTTGGAAAACAAGCATGGAGGTTCTTCAAAAAGTTAAAAATAGAGCTTCCCTATGACCCAGCAAATGCACTACTGGGTATTTATCACAAAGATACAGATGTAGTGAAAAGAAGGGGCATTTGCACCCCAATGTTCATAACAGCAATGGCCACAATAGCCAAACTGTGGAAGGAGCCAAAATGCCCTTCAACAGATGAATGGATAAAGAAGATGTGGCCCATATATACAAAGGAATATTACGTAGCCATCAGAAAGGATGAATACCACCATTTGCATCAACATGGACAGAACTGGAAGAGATTATGCTGAGTGAAATAAGTCAAGCAGAGAAAGACAATTATCATGTGGTTTCATTCACATGTGGAACATAAGGAATAGCAGGGAGGACATTAGGGGAACAAAGGGAAAACTGAAGTGGGGGAATCAGAGAGGGAGACGAACCGTGAGAGACTATGGACTCAGAACAAACTGAGGGTTTCAGAGGGAAGTGGGGTGGGAGGGTGGGGTAGCCAGGGAATGGGTATTAAGGAGAATATGTGTTGTGATGAGCACTGGGTGTTTTATGCAACTAATGAATCACTGAACGCTACATCAAAAACTGATGATGTCCTATACAGTGGCTAACGGAACATAATTTAAAAAAAAAAATTAAAGACCTGTCTTTAACTTCTATGCCCATTTCTTCTCCTCCTAGGTATCTCCCACCACCATCACTCCACCAACACAGCTCCCATAAAGTGCACACCCTGTTATCACTAGATCCAATAAAGAACTTTCCTTAACCTTCTGTTTGTCTCCTCTTCTTTTTTTTAACATCTTAATTTTATCTTATTTTTTTCGTGTTCCAAGATTCATTGTTTATGCACCACACCCAGTGCTCCATGCAATATGTGCTCCTTAAAACCCACCAACAGGCTCACCCATCTCCCCACCTCCTTCCCCTCCATGACCCTAAGTTTGTTTCCCAGAAACCAGTCTCTCGTCTTTCATCTCCTTCTCCGATTTCCCCCAATTCACTTTTCCTTTCCTTCTCCTAATGTCCTCTGGGTTATTCCTTATGCTCCACAAGTGAAACCATACGATAATTGACTTTCTCTGCTTGATTTATTCCACTCAACATAATCTCCTCCAGTCCCATCCATGTTGATACAAAAGTTGGGCATTCTTCCTTTCTGATGGAGGCGTAATGTGCCATAGTATATATGGACCATATCTTTATCCATTCATCTGTTGAAGGGCATCTTGGCTCCTTCCACAGTTTGGTGATTGTAGCCATTGCTGCTGTTACATTGGGGGTACAGATGGCCCCTCTTGTCACTACATCTGTATCCTTGGGGTAAATACTCTTCTTACTGAAGCACCTTCCCTTCACAAACTCACCTGGCTTTCCCCATCTCTGCAACTGCTCCTGCCTAGCCTCACTCTTAAGCTTATCTGCTTCTGCTAGCCATTGAATCTGGAAACCCTTAAAGTTACTGCTTGATGCTCTTCTCACTCAGTCTTTTTCCTCAGGGCAGTTTCTTACAGGATGGACTTTCCAGTCATCCTAAATATCCTGATGACTCCCTAGTGCGTATCTACTCCCCTGGACTCTCCCCTGCACTTCCAGAGCCAGTGCCGTAGCTGTGTGGAAACTGGGAAAGTGCTTACTCTCTGTGGGCAAGATTCCCCCAGAATGGGGCCATCTCAGAGTTTCTAAAGGCAACTAAAAGTTGACCCCATGATGATTAAGAGATGAAGAAGGTAAGGGATGTCCTATGAAAACAGTCACTGAAAGGGTGGCACGTTTCTCTGTAGCTGGCTTCTCCACCAAGGAACCCTACCCTAAGGGTTCTCCACCAACCCTCCCCTACCCTGGTCTTACCCTAAGACTGATGGTGGGACTACGTATGCCTCTACTCCTGATGCATATACATCCCACTGTGTTTAGTATTTCCATGGAAATACTTGGGAGCCACCTCCAACCCAACAAGTTCCAAACTAAATCAGGGCCATCTTCCTGAAACCTGGCACTTTCCATCCCATTCTCAGTGCAAGCCCAAACCCTAGCAGTCACTCCTGACACCTCCCTCATTTCTATATCAATACATGCCTAATTTTTGTAGACTTTTTAAAAACTATCTCTAATTCCAGAGACACATCTCTCTATCTCCTCAGCTAAGTACAAGGCATGACGGTTCATTGTGATTATCGTCATGGCCCACTGAGTGGTCTCCTTGATCCTCTTTTCTCTAGCTTTCTGGACACTGCAGTTCAGGGGTTCTTTGGATGGAGGAAAAATGCAAATCTTTATCTGCATTATCCTCTAACTGAAATTCAGTGCTTCCTTTAATTTTGGATGTAGGCAACAAATCACAGTAGTATTACAGTGACTATGACTCTGTCACCAATTATAGGAAGAAATATTATAACACACTGCAATTGTCGCTGATCCTTCAAGACACAATATATACTCATAACTACTTCAAAATTATGATAGTGATGAACGCTGTGATCAAATCCTATTATTTAAGGCACTAATAAATTTACTTATTTACAGAAATTACTTATATAAATAAACAACAAGCAAACATATATTTATTAATGCCTTAAAGGTTTGATCATAGGGTTAATACATACTTATATGTGTTACATAATATTTATGTGCAAATATATACACTATTTTTATACACAGACACACACACACACACGTGTGTGCGTGTGTGTGTGTGTGTGTGTGTGTTTATGCACACACATGCACACAGTGCACTGGGGTGGTAAAGATTTTAACAAGTGGCTCTTAGAGGGGGTCCTGATTTCTAATGTTTGCCAATCTCCATGGGACAAATACTCCCAACATGGTCACGTCCAAGCTACCCCACACGTCACCACTGAACACAGAGTTGGAAAGAGACGCGCACAGTCAGCTATAATGAGCTTCTACACTGCTGCATAGATGTTACTCTACCACAGATATGTTCCTTCACATTTTGAAAGATGTATCAAACTATTATATAATATGCTCTATCATAATTCTAAATATTTTTATCTAAATACAATATTCTGAGTAGGGTACATTGGCTTCGCCACAGTGACAGGCCATATGGCACAAAAAAGGCTAAGAACCCTGCGATTCTCTGAATTACAGTTGCAAAGGAGAGTCTAATTAAGGCTGTCACCCCCATGTCCCAATGGCTACACACTGTGGGGGCTGGGAATCAGATCTCAGGGTCTCAGAGTTGTGGGCTGATGCCATGCCCGGATGGCCATGCTATTTACACAGCCTAGAAAGGCACCCTTGTCATACTGGTCATCTCTCTTACCAGGCCACTCTGGAAATTTTTAATGGGCTCCCCAAACATTTTGGGATCCTCTGAATACAAGCAGTATCGAGGATGTAATTAAATTTCCCATGGGCTAGAGGACACTTTCCAGTGCGTTCCCCAGAGCCGCATGCCTTCCTCACCGACAACCTCCTCTCATTACAAATCCTTCAATCTGGCAGACATTTCTTTCCTACCTGTCCTAGCAAAGACAAAGGACAGGTTTTGCCTAATGAGCTGCTGCCCTAGGCCCTCCACCATTCTATATGTCCACTTACCACAAGTTACTCTTTCGTTGAACCACATGTGTTGTTGTGTACACATTCAAAGGGTTGTCTTTGGATAACATTTCATTAAGAGGAAAAAAAACAGGTCCCATATTTTCAGTTTGAGGGGGAAAGGTTTTCTCTTTCAATCAACGGTGAAGGGCTGTCAGCAACTAAGTAATTCCTAATCACTGTTGGCAAACACAAGACCACGTCAAGACATAAGACCACAGCAAGCTTCCTCTTTGAGGCATGCTGTCCTTAATAGATGGGCTTATGGAGAATGAACTGGGGTGTCTTAAAAGCAAGTCTATGCATCAGTTAGTCAAAAGCCTGTCCCTTTTTTCTTAACAGGCACCTTATATGTATCTTGAGAAAGCCGTAAATTGTGCTAATCCACTTCTTTTACTGCTGTCCAGAAAGAATTATTTTTGTTAATGGCATGGTAAATCAGGAGACTTGTTAGTGAAACTGCTCAGAAAATGGGTCTTGAAAATGAAAGCTATAATATTTGTCAGATTTCCAAATTCCCTCTTGGGAACAAAGATGGTAACCGTAACATATTTGCTCAATTCCATTACTTTAATACATTTATGTTGCTTGAGATATGGGATGCTTAGGAAGGCATGCACATAAATCAGCGGTAAAAACATAAAACCAAATCCAAAGATAGATATTATGGCTGTAAATTCAACCTGATTTCAGGGTTAGTATTCTGATAGATTTGAGTGTCATCACTTACACGCTTAAAGGACCTGCTCAGCCTCCTTTATGACCCCCAGGTGAATTCCTAATGAGTGTGTAATCTCACCAACCCCTCCTCTCCAGGATCTCCAAGTCAAATGGCCCTACAGCATGCTCTTCACCAAGAAATGCACGGGCTCTGCACAGCACATGGTAGAGCTCAGTCATTCTCCCTTCATTTTTTCGGAACCTTTCTGGAGGAAAATAACTCAAGAGGTGCTCAAACTCACTCATGATCAGAGAAATGCCCTTGAAAAATGTAATGTAATAATAGCTTGGCAAACATTTAAAGTTCGATGATACCAAGTATTGGTTTTAGTGTGAAAAAGCAGACATTTTCACACAATGTTAGTGGGGTCATGGGTTGGTGATTTCATGTAAACCCTCTGGAAGGGGAATTTGGCAGAATCTTTAAAGATATATATACACATAGATATGAAGATATACACATGTACACATACATATATGTGCACCCATGTGTATACACACACATATATGTGTATATTTACTTCTTTGCATCTACCTAGAAAAATACTTTTATATGTGCACATGGAAACAGGTACAAGGATGCTCACTCTAGGATCTTTTTTTTTTTTTTTTTTAAGATTTTATTTATTTATTTGACAGAGATCGCAAGCAGGCAGAGAGGCAGGCAGAGAAAGAGGAGGAAGCAGGCTCCCCACTGAGCAGAGAGTCCCATGTGGGGCTCGATCCCAGGACCCTGAGATCATGACCCGAGCCGAAGGCAGAGGCTTTAACCCACTGAGCCACCCAGGTGCCCCTCTAGGATCATTTTTAATAGTGAAAGCCAATCAGGGAAAGGTTAAATAACTTACGGCAGACCCACACCATGAATAAGATACAGCACTTGAAATGAATAAGGTCTTTTTACCTTATGTGTGCACATGGGAAGATGTCTGAAGTACACTGCAGAACAAAATGATAATGCTCTCAGCATCTACGAATGAGAGGAGAAGACAATTTTGGGGGGAAGCAGAAGGCTTATCTGTGATTATTCAATTTTTTATTTGTCTTCTGACACAAATTCCTGGCTTAAAATCTCAGTTATAGCACTCATTTACTGGTGGGTTCCGTGCCTCAATATTCTCATCTACAAAGTGGAAAACAAATGTCTGTGCCTAACCTGTGCCAGGTATACAGTAGGTGCTCACCAAGTGTTAGAAGCATTTCCGTTGTCACATTTCCAACATCATCTTACCAAAACTATACACACACACACAAACACAAATCGAAAAGGCATAAATAAGAATATATATGTGTGTGTGTGTGTGTGTGTGTGTGTGTGTGTGTGTGTGTGTATACCTTCAAAATATATACTATACCCTCAAGAATGGAGAAAGATACTTCTTTCTGGTGGCTTTTCTCATGTTCATGCCTTTTCAATCTGTGTGCACAAGCTCTCCCTACCTCCCTTTCTTGTCAATCCTTCTTATTTTATCTCTGGCTGTCTGCTGTAAGGATTCAGCTCTGATAGCACTGTAGGGAAGCATAAGGCATTCAGTGACAATTTTTGACTAAGTGTCTCCACAAAATCAAATGGCATTATTATATCTGTAATTCCCTAGAAAGTAGAGACAGAGATATCAAGGGTATTAGATCTTGCTTAACAGATACACAGGGAGACAGAGATCCTAGAAAATGAGCTCCATTATTTCAAAGAAGAAAGTAAATCATTTAATACCTGCAATAATTTAGCAGTTCTAAGAAATTAGGAAAAACAGAGAGAAAAAAGGAGTTTTGGCAATTACTCCATCTAGCTTCATTTTGCAAATGAAGAAACATGCTAAAAGGTCACAAAGTTGTCCAAGGTTACTGAGCTAGTCAGCTGGAGACCAGAGTAAGAGGCTGGGGGTTTTTTTTGTTTTTTGTTTTCTTTTTTTTTTTTTTTTTTTTGACTACACTCTTTCCTCTACTCCTCAATTTGCTCCTTGCCCGGAGCTCAGTGAGATGTGCATTCATAGAGATACTGTAATTGGGGAATATTCTGTTTCCAGTTAATAAGTTGACCCTGGATAATAAGCAATTCCCTTTGATCATTTTAAGGGAAAGAGAACACACAGTTTGAAAAATGACCTGAGACACAGCTGAGAACACCATTTTAAGTTTAGAGGAGCCTAAACAGAATTTATTAAAATCCCCAAGAATCAGTGCTATGAATCTACTTGCATATATTGAGCCTCCGACAGTCTCTCCACATACCAAATACTTCAATATGGTTTTGGGGGGGTGGGTGGCGGGTAAAATCTTGACATGAATTGTTTCTTTCACCCTTTATAAGAAATCAAGAGTATCCTTTCTTTTCTTGGAAAACAGAAAGCCTTAGGCTTGAGGGCTATCCTTGAACCCACAAGGAGGGATCTCTAAGATAAAAGGTCAGGGGTTCCATCTGACAAGAATCCTTAGCACCAAAATGAAAACATGGCACCATTTTTAACTGGATAGGTTTACTCTTCTGTTTCTTTCTTATAGTAAAATGGTATCTCCCACTCATCTGCTCCACTGGGAATCCTGGGCTCCCAACACTGCCCTTGACCTCAAAATCCGCCACTTGACTCACTCTATCCTTCCCAGCCACCAGACCTCCCCCTATCAGTCAAGCTAACCGAACCGCTAAAGAGAATAATCGTCCAAACTCAGCCAACAAACACTCAATTTACTTTTCCCTGAAAAGCAACCATAAAATTTTAACTCTTCTTTGTCTTCCAGGGAAAAAATTAAAAAGGCTGTTTGTTCCAAGAATTAAACAAATAAAAGCAATTATAGCAGATTACTTAACAATCTGGCCAATTGCTGCATTTTTACATAGCATTTGGAACACTGGTCCTGTGGATAAATCCGGTAATGTCTGTTGTGAGTAAAAGCAATTTAAGTCTTTTGTTTCCCTACGCCCCCCCACCAAAAAAAAGCACGGTCTCAAGTGCAAAGGCAAATACTTAGAAACTAGAAGTTGCTTGTCATTTGGATTGAAAACGTCATCCGTCTTGCTCTCTCTAAGACAGCTACTTCCTCTCCCGCCTCTAGTTATCTTGGACTTTGCCCTCATGATGATTACGACCCCCACATCTCATCAGTCCTCCCTGGAATAAGCGAAGGCGTAGCAATCTTCGCGAACTTCACATTACTACCTATATGCTGTGTTCCTCGGTTACGCTTTGTCCTTCTTTACTATGCCAGTTTGAAAGCCTTCGTCTCTGTGGACCTCAAATTTCCCTGCCGGAGAAACACAGCCGTGTGTGACTCATCCTTGCTCCATGTGAGTTCTAACACAAATATGCAAACTTGGGGCGTCTGGGTGGCTCAGTGGGTTAAGCCGCTGCCTTCGGCTCAGGTCATGATCTCAGGGTCCTGGGATCGAGTCCCACATCAGGCTCTCTGCTCAGCAAGAAGCCTGCTTCCCTCTCTCTCTCTCTCTCTCTCTCTGCCTTCCTCTCCGTCTACTTGTGATCTCTCTCTGTCAAATAAATAAATTTTAAAAAAAAATCTTTAAAAAAAAAAATATGCAAACTCTCTAGCTTTCTCTGCCCCAGAGTACTTGGGACTCATCTCTGCCCAAGAAAAAAACATCATTTTTCAAACTGAGGCTCCAGTCAGGCAGGCTGGAAATTTGGGCAGGAATTAAATGAGATCTTCCCCGAAGTCTCTCTCTACTCTGGACTCATGACCCCACTTCCCATCATTAATTGCCTCAGGAAAGGGATATTGTTGCTGAAAAGCAGAGAATAGTCTAGAATAAACAAACTGAAAGTTTTAAACATCCAACTTTTTTTTTTTTTTTTGCTATGGTTTTAAGAGCCCATTTTGTATTTCAAACACTAAATCTGAAAGGAAGCCGGCTATACATTTGGACTTTAAGCGGTAGATAAGGAAAAATGCATTATGATCCAGGGTACTGGCACCTTTGTTTCCAGACAAAAATTCCCTTATACTGAACATTATATCAAAAGCCAGTGATGTACTTACACCTTGGCTAATTGAATTTAAATATTAAAAAAAAATTCCCTGGGTTAGAAAGAGAAGGAGAAATGCCCAGACATGGTAAAAGGGAGGATGCTATGTCTTCTCTCTGAGCTGCAATTCCAAACCCACGTCAGCAAGGGCACAGCCGAAGTGTCCCGGCATGCTTTGGAAAGCGACTGAAACGGGAGAGAGAGCTGAAGACCGGAATCACCCATGAGCTTGGAAGGAGAAGAACAAAGACCAGATGGATATAATAATATCTCAGGGGATGCCAGACTGCTTCCCACCCGTCATGTGCCATGGCAGCAAGTAAACGCAATTGAGAGTAGACAGAAACCTTGGGGATCATGGAGGGAACGAACGGACTTAGCTTAAGCTCCCACTCACTGGTAGAAAGTAGAAGTGTATGCATAGTTTTAGAAGACAAACACAGTTCTTATTGGCACTTCAGAGTTTGTGAACAGATTAGTACCATCGACATGCATCCTCATTTCTATCTGACATAGAACATCTATGTCACGCTGGCAAAGCAATGCCTTTAGGACAGAACTCAGCCCCCTAGGACTTCCTGCAACAGAAGCATCAGTTCAAATCGCCAGGCTATGAGAAAAGTTCCAAATCGGATTCTCACTCTCAGTCCCCAAATCAGGTTTTTATGAAGTCCTTTTGACTTTGATTTACAGAGACACTTTCCCTCTTGTCACACTTTTTGGGCATCCCTTATTACTGTTTTCAACCATCTACCATTGGCCCTGGTCCCAGCTCCATGCAGACCCCCTGAACTACATTTTGGTATGCTGCCCAAACACACTCTTCTGGCATTTTGCTATATTTTGGCCTCATACATCTGTTGCTCCACAGACAGACTGAACCAGCAGTGCCACTCTGCATAGCTAAGAAAAGCCAAGGACTGGAAGGACTAGATTTGGACAGCTGTAGGATTTAATCATCAAATGAGTAGAACGACCAGAAAATACACAAACTCACAGGTACTTTGGTCTTGAGGGTCAGTAAGCAACTTTACAATCTGATCACTTCTCTCTTTTGCCCAGAGTTCTCCTTCCTCCTGGGTGATACAACCTACCTCCCCATCAAGGGCTCTCACCTTGTAGCCCTACTAGAGGGAAGAATACATGGAAATGGCAGCTGAGAGTGAAGACAGAGGTCCTCCCGAAAAGACAGACACAGAGCAAGTGAAAAAAGAGACCACATTCTTCTGGGATAGCAAACTCTTAGGAATCTTAATAATGTTTCATGCTTTATGTTGATGATTTTTCCACTAAGCCTCTGGATAAGCAAAGACGGGTAACATGACAGTACCAATTTTGGATATATTCTAAGTAGATAACTATAAGTAATTCTGTTAAAAATAAAAATGAGGGGTGGGTGCCTGGGTGGCTCAGTCAGTTGAGCATCCAACTCTTGGTTTTGGCTCATGTTAGGATCTCAGGGTCCTGAGATCAAGGACCACCTAGGGTTCTGCACTCAGTGGGGGGTCTGCTTTCCTTCTCCTTCTCCCCCCGCCCCTCCCCTGCTGGCACTCCCTCTCACACTCTTCTTTTCTCTCTCTCGACCACCCTAAAATATGTAAATAAATCTTTAAAAAAATAGAATAAAAATATGAATTTAGTAAGGTGGGAAAAACAAATTTGAAAAACTAACATACATTCAGTGATAAACTTAGATTATTTTTTTCCAAGTTTCTTAGTATATCTTTTATTTTAGGTACATCTTTTTCTAACCCTAAACTGTGCTGATTCACGTGCCAATTCATGGCCTTTTCTTCTCCACTGCATATCTAATTTGGGGAATTGTGTTAATTCAGACAGCTTTAGCACCTGCTATGTATCTTGGAGAGAAGGAGCTGACAGGGTTCAATCAAATATTGAGTGTCTACCATGGGCTATGTCGTGGACCACGTGTTTCATAAATATGGGGTCCCCAGTCCACACAGTGGCTCTATAAGGCATATATCAAGTTTACCATTTTTGATATAATGGTATAAAATTACCATCTTCCACATACAGGGATAGAGGAAAAGGAGCACATAGTAGAACAGGAATCCAAACTCATGATGGTCTTGTTGATATGAATCCCAAGTATTTTTTCTTTCTTTCCTTTTTATCCTACACCACACCTAAAAGACTTACATTGATTTCTGGAGCATTTGAGAAGTTCTCTAAACATTAATTTAAGAAAAAATGTTGAGCAAATTACACTCTGTCTACACACTGTGATTATTACTATTATTTTTTTTTTCTTTTTGAAGTCTGAGCTGCTCAGAGATCCCAAATGAACACTGTGCTTCGGGTCATGGGTGCTACAGCAGTCAGTGACTTGAGAAGATAATACCCTGCCTCTTCCTGACTTCTCAGATGAAAAAAGTCTTAGTAAGCAATGGTAGATGGGTATGCATTTTCAAGGAAACAAATAGTAGTCACCCTTCAAGGATAAAGAAGAATTATTCAAAATTGAGGTCAATTTAAATCTTTTAATTCTAAGTCTTCCTGGTACTTCTGCAGCAGCAGGACGGCATCCTGATAAGGACAGAGTAGATGAGCTGAGGGTGGTCAAGACCTACTCAAGGTCATTGAGAGAAACTGGCCAACAAACAGAAAAACAAACACTTCAGTACAATCTCTGCCTTTTTAGAAGCCGTGTTTGCTTGTGCTTCTGAACTCCATGGCTGGCAGTGTGTCTGCCTTAGAGCAGCACAGTGGAGGGGAAAAACAAATGGGGGTCGACAACTCTATCCCAGGGATCCAAATGGCTGTTTGAGAGTCCCTGAGACGACATAGGACCCTCAGTGGGGTTTATCTCAAAGTGAGGAGGATGGCAAAGATGAGGTACACGTATGAGAAAGATGGAGGCGCCGCCATACGTGATCGTTGGGAAACACAATGGAAGCTTGTCCCTTGGCAACTTCCAAGCGCACTTTTTGGGCAGCTGAAGGAGGGAGATGGGAATGTTGCCTGAACATTTTGGTAGGGGTTGCTGCTCACTTCTCCCAGTACACTCAATTTTTAAATGATATCCGTCAAGTCATGGCCCCTCTGCTCTCCCTTTTTTTCCTCCAGCTTATTGAGCTGTAATTGGTAAGTAAAAGTCGTATATAGTTAGACTGTATAGCATGATGATTGAATAGATGAATATATATGAAATGATTACCAAACTCAAGTTAATTAATATATATTCCATATCACATAGATACCTTTTTTTTTTTAAGATTTTTTATTTATTTATTTGTCAGAGAGAGAGAGAGAGCGAGCACAGGCAGACAGAGTGGCAGGCAGAGGCAGAGGGAGAAGCAGGCTCCCCACAGAACAAGGAGCCCGATGTGGGACTCGATCCCAGGACGCTGGGATCATGACCTGAGCCGAAGGCAGCTGCTTAACCAACTGAGCCACCCAGGCGTCCCGCATAGATACCTTTTTAAAATATGTGGTGAAAACACATTAAGATCTACTCTCTTAGCAACCCTCAAGTGTACAATATGGTATTATTAACTATACACAGCCTACAGTAAAATAGATCTCCAGAATTTACTTATCTTAGAACTAACATCTTGTACCCTTTGAACAACAACTCCCCATTTCCCCCATCCTACCCCCTTTAGTCTATTTCTCTGATTTTTACTTTTTTAGATCCCACATAGAAGTAGAATCATGCAGTGTTTTTCTTTCTGCATCTGGCCTATCACTTGGCATAACATCATCCAGGTTCATCCATGTTTTCATAATTGAAGGATTTCATTATTTTTATAGCTGAATAATGCTCTATTGTATATCTGTGTGTATATATATGTGTGTGTGTGTGTGTGTATATATATGTATATATACACACACATACATACATACATACATACACAGGGTATATGACAGGAAGAAGAAAGGTACAGTCTGAGAGAGCACAAGGAAAGGAGATGAAGCCACAGAGCAAAAATCCTGGAATGTGGGCACACCTGCCCACCCTGCGGACATGCTGCTATCATGTATGGGTGTTCCCATCTTTTTGTTACGCTTTAAGGAGTTATCACTCTCTGATACAGTACCACAAGAGAAAAAGGTCCACTGGATTTTTCAACAGATCTCTGGGCCCCCTTTCTTAGGAAACTTTAAGATCAATGCCCTCCCCAGTTTAACCTCTGCTACCAGGTACAGAAAGGAGCATTATGAAAAGCTGAAGAGTCCACTACCTTCATTAGGGTCAAATGTCAGTCATCTGTAATGTGGGTGTAGCAGACACTATTACCATCCACTTATATTCCCTTAGCAGTCACTGTTCTCACAGTATCTACATCTTCTTTCTGTGGCCCCTGACCATGCTTGACCTGCTCCCTTGGTGGGTCAGAAGCACCAAGAAGTAATGTTCCTGGGAGAAGCCCTCAACCAATTAAAGAGAGCTGGTAGATAGAGTCCCCAGCTTCCTTGGACTGTGGGTGGCACAGTTCCGAAGTATCTCAAACAGAACCCCACAAGTCACCCATGATGATAACATATCCACCTTTATTGCCTTCCTTTTACTCCCTGTATCACCTCCTACTCCTTTACTGGAGTGTCCTCTCACTTCACAAAGAAGTGATTTTCACTGAATCCTTTCCCTGGGGTCTGCTTTAGAGAATAGAACTGAAAACACTCGGGGTTGGCATGAATGTAGATAGCAGACTTCTAATGCTGTCCTCTTCCTTGTCCCAGACTCCTATAGAGTCAGCAGTTCAAGAACTACTAAAAGATTTTGAGTAAAAATAATAAAATCACCTGGAATCATTTTATAGCCTGTGAATATAAGCTGAATGAAGAGACTGAATGAGTATCTGTAAGTTCCTACCCAATTTCCTCTAGTTAACTTTTACACTTTCCTTGATTACTGATTCCAGAACATCATACTGGTTCCTCTTCTTGCCTTGAGTGAACACCCTTTCTCAACAGTCAAGTATAATTGACTCAAAAGTTAACAGTAGTAACCCTGCTATTCTCAACCCTGGCTGTACATCATGACTTCTCATCTGTGACCAAGGGCTAAATTTAGTAGTTGCTGGCTTGATAGGAGTATAGGGGATAGAGAGGTTCCTGAATGATTACACCAAGGTAGAAGGTCTTAGAGATAGGGTGGATTAGACAAAGTGCTTCCTCAAAACTTTGGAATCCATAGGAGTTAGAGGTCTCTTGAGGAGCTTCAAGACAGGAGGTTAGATGGACTCACAAAAGAGACAACCTCATGAATTCAGCAGCCAGGTTAATTGAAAACAGGCTAGAAGTATGTTGGGAGATGGGATAAAGATTCAGAGAAAAATCTGTGTATAACTCTTGGGAGGTAGTGGCCATGTTTTCAGTTCTTTGTAGGGTGAGGGTGAGTTTGAGCTCAGGAAACCAAGCATGATCAGCCACTTGCTTTTTCTCACAAAAAGACCCAAACACTACCATGTTTTCTAAGCATCAAGAACTCCTGAGAGGTCAAATGCAAAAATTTTAAACACTGATCTTAATCTTTGCTCATTAAGGGTCATAAACATGTAACTTTAGGCTGCTTTGGAGCTTCCAGACCTTCTTTTCCATTTACTCCCTTCTTTGAGTACAAAATATACTCAATGGAGTCACAAGATGGAAAAAGAGAATGAGATATTTGAGAATCCACACACTCAATTTCAATAAACGAATACCGATTGCAAATGAATAAGATAACCAAACTCAGCATGACTCTGGGTTTCTCATCTGAGACACCAAAATCCCAGAACAAACTTTAATTAGCATAGGATCAGTATTCCTTTGAGCTTTAGGTAAATCCTGTTATTTTTCTTTTATATAATGACGTGTGCAGTAGTTGAATGGTATGACCAAGGACAAGCTATAAGCAAACATAATGGTAAATATGGCCCCATATCAGGTATCACTGAGTAGACCCCATTATTTAGAAGAATTACGTAAGGTTGGTGGTTCTCCTGAGCCTTTTTGTTAATGTGATGACATTCTGTGAACCAGTCCATACCCAGAGCATCTCACATACACTGGATTGAAGAGCACCCTAGAGTCCATCTTGTGGACTCTGTCATGTGTGTCTCAAGTTAGTAAGTCTGATTTACATTTTGGGGATCACTTGGGGATCTCTCCACTGAAGGGAAGAACTTTTACAAGTGAAGACCCACCATTTTTTCCTCAATTTGGCTTAGAAATTCACTGAACTAGGTCATGATACAGGAGAATCACAGAGTTTTAAAAGGAGAGCAGGGCTGCTGATGAGACCCAACTTCCTCATTTAGTAGTGAAGAACTTTGGGCATAATCTCAAATTTAGTTAACCCAAAATAAACCAGTAAGTAAAAGAACAGGATCTAGATAAACTTTATCTTATTAACAAGATAGACCGATATGCCTTAATCTCTTAATCACAATGGCATCAGCCATACCCAGTAAGACAAAGCATAATTTCATCTGTGTACAGTAGGCGGGTCCTTGGTAAACATCTGTTTAGAAAATAGATGTTCTTTGCTTACAACAGCATATCATGATAATGCAGCGGTTTCACTGTTCCTATTTAGGAGCCAATAAATTGTCCAATTCTGACAGCTAGAAGCCTGGTAGTGGGCTGCCCTAAAGCCCAAATCCATAACATTAGGAGATAGAGATGTATGTTGAGAATGAAAAATCTATACTTCATTTGGAAAATCATATTCAGTAGCCACTATGTTTGTGGGGTTTTTTCCCCCAAAAGCACAAAAATAATATTTTTCTGTTTGAAAAATGTTTCTGTTAATTATGAAAACGTAAAATCCCACACTGAGCAGGAACATGGGAAAACGAACTGAACAAACTTTCTCTTAGAAGCTACTGATGGAAATAAATGGGTCCAAGCGAATTAATACTGAACAAGAGTTTTCCATTTATTTTCCCTTTATTACAAGGTGGAATTAATAATGCTAGAAAAAAGACTAAAGTGATATGTTTACCCTGATAGCATCCCCTTAATAGGAGTCACTTCTAGAAGCTAATGAGCTTTCATAGCAAACTGTTGATATGTCTACATATTAGGGTTAAAAACCCATCTTATGGTAAATTACTCTCGACTCTAATTTGGCAAGAGTAAATAATTTGTGGGCCAAGTGGGGATTTGGTGCCAAGCTCCTGGTTTGGGTTGTATACAATATTTCAAGACCAACTTTCATTAGTATCAATTTACAAATGAATTATGTGTAAGCAACTGAATCATACAACAGAAAAGAACATGTATCAGACTTTTCTTTGATCACTGCCTAGCTTTATTCACCCACTGCTTTTTAAGATGTTGAAAGAAAGTGGGATGGGGGCAGAAATCATTGACATGTCTTTCATCTCTAAGTTCTCTCTCATTCTCTGAGTGCAGTTGCTGGGTTTGAGCAATTGTAAGAGGTGTGAAATTCAGTGGTTAAGTGAGGACTCTGGTGGCAGACTGCCTGGGTTGGAATCCCACCTCTGCCAAGTTTTAAACAACTTGGCTTCCTTGGGCAAATGACTTCACCTCTCTGGGCCTCAGTTTCTTCATCTGCAAAATGAGAATCCAAACCATGCCCACATCCTAGGGTTCCTGTCGGAATAAACAGGATGGTCCATGTAAGCACTTAGCACAGTGCCTGGCACAAGGACAATATTCATTAAGCACTAGCCATGCTTCTGCTGCTGCTTCTAATAATGAAGAGGAAGAGAAGGAGGAAGAGACAGAAAAGGATAAATGAGGAGGGAAAAATGAAATTTCCCGAGTATGTCTCTGTTGGAAACTGTACTTGATGCTTTCAAACACGTAGATCTAAGGAATAGTACAACAAAAAAATAAAGAACAACAACAAAAACCACGGAGGGAGATGCATGCCAATGGCAGGAGCACAACACATCAGAGCCACCAGAACGTTTCAAGATGCTGAGATGGAAGCTGCCACCATCAGACACACAGAAGGGAAAGGACTGGTCTTTATAAGTGACCTGAGTAAACAGAGCTGTTTTGGGCACTCTGTCGACCAGTGACCTTGTTCATTTGCTTTCATCACCTTTATAAAGATGAGACTGAAAGTCAGTCACCAGGAACTCTGATCACCAACGACCCAAGAGAAAGAAGATCTAGTCAGCCTGGTTCCTTGCCTCACGGCCAACTTTTCCCCTCCAACAGTAAACCATGGTTAAAAAGAAAAGAAAACCAAACATAGACACATTTTTAAATACTGAGTAATGTGTAAGTTGCTATATATGCAGTTGTTAGAATTTGACCGATCTTGGTGCTTTTTCTGATTTCCCTAGGCTGCACTTTCTACTGTTCCCCTAGATCTAAAATAGGGACCCCAGTAGTGAACAGAAGAGAGGACAGTGACTTTGGAGGATGCATTTCTCTGCTTGTGCCTTATAAAACAGTCCCTTCATTAAGTTCCTTTCCAAAGACATAATTGGAGCTGGCCATGGTCTCCCTACAGGGACCTAGCAATCATCCCAATGGAGTAAAGACCCCCACAGCCCAGCCCTTCAAGCCCACCACTGACCTCCTGCCACAGGCCAGTCTATGCTACCTATTTACAGTAACTACTGGGCCCTTGTGAACCTCTACGCCCATAACCTCTGTCCTGGAGTGAGGAAGCCGCTTCTAAAACCAGTGCTGGGTAATTCAGACATTGCCCAGCCCACATTAGAAAGGTTGACCTGCGTTTACGGCTCACCCCACCATTATCCCTTCAGCCTCATGTCAAGTCTCTTTGAAATGATGGTAGGGGAGTAATAACCAGAAGTATAATCACATCATCACATTTCAAGAAACCCTGTATTGAAAGCAGAGCTACAAATTGGAGAAAAAGTCCAGGGGAAAATAAGAAAAGCTTTCATCTGGTGCATGAATATTTTAGGTAGAGTGGAGAGAGCTTTGAAATCAGACAGACCTGAGCTCTAATATTAGCTTTCTGGTTGTGCAACTCCTACCCAAATGCTTAATCACTTTGATGCTCTTGTTTTCCAGATTTGTAAAATGGGGAGGGAAATATCCACTCCACAGGGCTGTTATTCACATCAAGTGAGGTGGTGATACAAGAGTCACCTGGCACCCAGCGGATAGTTATTAAGTCGCCCTCTTTTCTTTCATGGTTCTAGTTCAAGACTCTGAGTCTGCATTTGATTTCACTGCTATGTAAGCCATCAGACAATGTTTTCCCAACTCAGAGCTACCTGGGGTAGAAAGGGTTTGATTATTTTGCAAATCTTCAATTACATCTTAAATCTGTACCCATGAGGTGACAGAAGTGACCACTGCATGAACATGAGCTTTGCTCTTGATAAAGCAAGCACAAGCCAGCAGTAATGACATATTGCAATGTCTTCTGAGAAGACCATGGTCTCTTTCTGTTTTGTTAGGCATCATATCTAAAAAAAATCTTACCACAGGGAAGAACACACACACACACACAGCCCTAAGGGAGCCCCTGTAAATCTTACTATTAGTCACTGGATTCTCCTCAAATGACAGATAATATCTTGAGCATTAGGTTAAATTACTATGTGAACCTGAATCTAAACAATGTTTTTTTTTTTCTAAACAAGTAAATAATTATCAGCCTCTCTTTGGGTGGGGTAGAGGAGGTCTCCACACCGCCCCCCCTTTCTTTTTCTAATTTAAGAACAGCCTGGATATAGGATGGCATTAGGTTTAATTTCTTGAACTAATTCAGATCCTTTGGTAGTAGCTACATGAAGGGATATGCTGAGAAGTTTACTGAGACCCTGAGGAGCTCAGTCATGAATCTGACATGTTCACCCTTGAAAAGACTAAGGGATGGAGGCATCAGGAGTGTCACCCCTTTGGTGCCTTTGGTCCATGGCTCTGGATTGACACAGCATGGTGGTGACGCCCTTTCCGTGGACTCTGCTGCCCTTGATCTAAACTTATTTTTTAACTACCCCATGAGTGCTCAAATGAACCCCAGTTGTGGACTACATAAGGCTCCAAAAGCTGGGTTCTGTCGCACGCTGGTACCACACAGTATATGGCAGACATTACTTACCTGCAACGAAGACGTCATCATTCTTTTCAACAGTAAAAGTGAGATTATAGAAAAGATCATACGCTCTCATATGCTATGAGATCATACGAAGAAGTACTAGGAGATATTGTAGTATTAAAACGAGGGCCTCATCTCATCTGCACTGCTCAGCTTGGAGGTCAAATTGTGAAACAATGAGGAGTAACTTACGCCAAGCAGACAGTCATGGATGAATCAGATCAAACATGCCCTGTGCCAGGCTCCTGTGGAGGAAGGATCCTTCCCCCCCAGTGGGCATTCCGTCTAGTTGGAAAGGGCAGACTCCCATGTGGGATGTGAGCAGGGTTGAGATTTTGCTAGCACACACTACGACAGCCATTGTAGAAACAATGAAACACTTCTGTGCCCCGAGGTACCATGTTGCCACTCCAAGACCCACATTCCCCTATCTTAATGCTCCTGAAGGATCTTCCAGAACCTTATTATAACTCAGCAGCTAAAGGGTTAATGCTCTTGCCCATGGGGAAGCTCCAGGGACTCATAGCTCCTAGAATGAGTGTCCTTCAATCAACCTGGGAAACTGCACCCTTGGAATGCAAATGTGTAAATTCCAGGAGGTCGGGACTTCCCTGTGGACATCACAGCTCCTACAGAGGGGGCTGGTCCAGACCAGTAGCCCAGTGTCTGCTTATCCAATAAAATAGTGAATGGCTGGGGTTATCTGGGGACTCGCCCTGGGGAGGTGTTGAAAGTGGCTCTAAAATGAAGAGATGAATTGAGCAGGAATTAGAGGATTCTAGGTAAGACGGTTACCTCCAGGTACCCATGAAGTCCCGCTACAGATCTATAGGGGGCAGCAGAGACTAGTGGCAAAAAAAAAAAAAAAAAAGTTAAAAAAAAGTTCTAGCAAGAGTCAGAATTGAATTCACCTGGTTTGGCTACTTATTAAGTGTGTTATCTTGGGCCAACCGCCCCACCTTCCAAGATTTGTGTTTCCTCTTTGTAAAATGCCTCTCACAGAAGTTGTGAGATTTAATCAGACGGTGTATGTGGGAACATAACACGGAGGAAGCCGTCGGGAAGCTTTCAGTTCTAAGAGGGCAATAGGTTTGTCTGTTCTGCTCACCGAGTTGTGGCCCAAGACCTGGGAGCATCCTAAAAACCACAATAGACACTATAAATGTTCGCTCAATGAAAAAACAAATAAACAGTGGCAAACTGTTCCCGCTGTGTTAAGTGAACGGGGACCCAATCTGTCTGGATGCCTGCAAAGTCTATGCGAGATAGAGAGGCAGGAAGTAGGATGCTTTCCCAGAACAGGCTAAGGGACTCATTTGGAGCCAGTACAGAACCTGGAAAAGAGGGGCCAGTGCATGACCACAGCTCTTTACCCTGGTAGGTGTCTAGTGGGAATCAGCGGCCCAGAGGTGGACCGTGGTGAGAAATGGGTCGGGAGGGTGGTGGTTAAGGGTAAAGGGTCTACAGATAACTTGCTGGGGTACAGGGTTCTGTTCCACTACCCACTCGCTACATGACCTTGGGTGAGGTCCTGTTAAAACCTCCAGGTTCTCATCTGTAAAGTGGGGATGATATAGCACAGGAGTCCCAGGGTGGGTTCAAGCATTCAGAACACTGTAGGGCAAGTGGCTGGTACATGGGCGTACGCTTCAGAGGGATAGCTGTCAGTGTTAGATAGGGATGTCACTTGGAGTTTTCCTGGTCGCTCCAAGCCCAGGCTGATTCCATCTTGTCACTTGACTGGCCTTTACAGTCTCCGTCCCCACCATCCTTCCCCTTAGTTTAGGGTGCACAGATGGGGAAGGTAGCCTACCTGTTCATCACCTGAGGGGGTCTGCGGAGGCTGAATCTGGCATGGACCCTCCCAGTGCCCTAGGACAACAGGTCATGAACTAGGGCTCGCAGATTGGAATCTAAAACTGCCAAGCAGAGACCTGTATTAGCTAACCGTGGTGAAAGGACTTCCCCACCCAACAGGCTGTGCCGTCTGGTGCAGGGGTGTGTGAACCCGTAAGACATGAGCATGCACAGCAACACCCTGGGGGCTCTGGGAAGGAAAGCCCAGGGAGGGCCTTACCTCTGGGGAGCCTAGTGTTTGTTTATCTTCATATCGGAGCAGAGAGCTAAGCAGGGGAAAGGATCAGCATAACAGCGTCTCTAGATCATCCCACAGCCATATTTTTTTTTAGTCCTGAATCTCGGAAACAAATTGCTTTTCCGCCAGTGCAGGAGGTTGGAGGGAGTTTACGTGTGCTGCGAGGGAGGAATTAGAAGAATCAACCTCGAACTAACTGAAGTAGGAAAAATTGGTTTAAATTATTCTACAACTTCAGAGATAAAATATCACAACAGCTTGAAATGAAAACTATAGTTTTGGAAATATTAAGGCTGAAGGTATTATATTTATAGGCTGTTTGGCTAAGGTATGACAACATAACTATTCATTTCAGTCAAAGAGAAATTAAGCCTTTATGTGAGAAAGTGGGATTGGATTCAAAGTCATCCACTATTTTCTAAATTACAAAGTGTGCAAGGTGCTAAGTAGGTCAGATGTGAGACTTTTAAACAATTATTTGATGTTGTTTACCAGCCAACCCTATTAGCTTGTCTCTGAAGGGCAAGATTTGAAATGATTCCTCATCTGACCCCCTAGATTTCCCTCTCAAGTTGGGGTGGGGGGGAATGGGGACCACTTCCTAGATGTTCCAGGGATTTCGATCTGATTTACGACGTTCTCAAGAATAACAAAGAGGAGTATTTCATAGAACTGATAGGTTTGCTGGGAGGGTCTCTCTCCTAGCCCCCTTCCGAGATTCTCCCCGTGGAGGCTGCCCTCCCTGGAAAAGCTCCTACAGACAAGACTGCGTGGGCCATTTCAACCCAGCAAAAGCCTGGTGTCTCCCGACAGACTTACTTCCTTAAAGCCCCTCACCACCGCCCCAGGCCATCCCCGAGATTTTTCTAATTCAAGAAGCACTCTGAGAGGCCCAGCCTTTGCTTCACAACAGCTACCCTGTGAGGCTGCCCCTCTCAGCCCGCTAATCTCTTTCCCTCTGAGGCCTTTCACAGGATTAAGGAAGTGTTTGGGGAGCAGCCCTGTTGATTCAAGCATCCTCAGGAGCACAGAAATCTGCATAACAGACAAGAGGAAAGAGGTTGTGGAGAATAAAGTGAGTGATACCAGAGTTTGCTCTGTTACTATATTGGGCATAAAAATACTTTCAGGGTTTTGACTTTTAAATGATGCAGCCCAGTAGGGGATCACTGAGCACAGGGCAGACTGGCGGGGCGAGTAGAATAATCGTTCAGGAGAATGGTCTTTGAAACTTGAGGTACCGAACTCAATTGGATAATGAAACACTGGCAACTCCACAGGGGATTTTTTTCACCTCTATAAAGAACATTCAATTAAATGCTTTTTCATTTGGACAGGAGGGGTGGAGCTATTTTTTCCCCTCTCTTTTCCACAGAAAGTATCTCCTTGGATCCTGGCCTCATTTTTTTTTTTTTTCTGCTTTTGATTGCCTGTTTTTACTCCCTCTCGTGATCCACAATGCCTGCACATCCTGCCTTCTCACAGGTTGATGGAAATCCCCCACGTTGCCCTTGGAAATGCTCATTACCGAGGAGAGACACAATGGCTTCACTGGGTGATGCATTGGTGAGGCTTCCCCAGGCTTCTGGTGCCTCCATTTCATGGGCCACTTGCTTAGCTACTTCTGAAATGCCTTCGTGCTATGAAGGCTGCATTTAACTTAGCCATCTGTGAATAACTCCATCAGGGGCAGATTCAAATCCAAAGTCAAGACTGCTTCCTGGCCAGAATGTCATCCTGTCCCACAAGGGCCGGCAAGAGTGATTTCCTGACATGAGTCCGATGCTGTCGTCCTTCCCTTGGGAGCCCTTGGGAGCCCTTGGGGCTGTGCCATGCATTACACGTCGACTTTCTTACAAATCAATTAGTGCTTGGCACTTAATAGGCTGAAATGATGTCACACAGCCCGTGTGTAGTCAGGCATTGGGCCATGATTCCAAAATTAATGGTCATTGGGCTAGCAGAGGTATACATTTCATTCTTGGAGCGTGACAAGATAGGAGGAATATAAGAAATGGACAAAGGGATCCTGAGGAAGGGGTCATGCAGCTCATTCAGTTCTACCCTCCCAGAATAAAGATCTGTGGGTCCCGGGCTTGGTGCTTGGTACAGTGGCATATAAGACATAGTTTTGGGGGCGCCTGGGTGGCTCAGTGGGTTAAGCCGCTGCCTTCGGCTCAGGTCATGATCCCAGCCCCACATCGGGCTTTCTGCTCAGCATGGAGCCTGCTTCCTCCTCTCTCTCTGCCTGCCTCTCTGCCTACTTGTGATTTCTCTCTGTCAAATAAATAAATAAAATCTTTAAAAAAAAAAAAAGACATAGTTTTGGCTCATGGGTCTTACAATCTAGTAGAGGGAGCAGGGGATCGTAACCTGGAGTCAAGGATATAGAGAGAACCTTGTGAATGAATGGTCCTTAGGGAATGCCAAATCTTCCAGAATTTTCCATAAACTGAATTTGTACTATGAGAGTGTGCCTACATGCACATTTTTCCAGATAATGGATCCATGGCTTTTATGAGATTCTAAGAGATGTAACACACACACACACACACACACACACAGAGCTACCAGGGGTATGCAGGCCAGCCCCGCTGACGGGGTGTCCCATGGTCCAGGGCAGAGAGGTGGTAGAATCACCTCTTATCTGAGGTTATGAGTAGAAGCAGCCAAGTAGCCGGGGGGAGTTCAGAGTTGTTGGCTCATGTAACAAAACGTGAAACTGAGAAGGAAGAAACATGAGTCCTCACAGCAAGCAGCGGCCACAGAACAGGTACCAGGTGGTCGGAGAGCATGGAGATAAAGGATCAGGAGCCACAGGTCAAACCATGTAGGTAGTGGGGCAGGATGGGAGGATGGTGGGTAATAATGACCCAGGGAGGGCCTGAAGGAGACTCGAAACACATGGAAGAAGGCAGGCTGGAGTTCAAATCCTACCCCGAGTCTTTGTTAACTTATCTTCGCTTAGCTTCTCCTGCTACAAAGTGCACCTGCCGGTCTACCTCCTCCAAGGGTTATTGAGAGGAACGAATGACAAACTCATACAAGGCACAAAGCTAGTGCTCAGAATAGGACTTTGATTGAATTCTAGGGATGCCCTGAAAGGACTACAATTAGAGTGGACACTTGTGACCATGGTTTGATGCCACTTAAGGGTTCTAAAAATCTGTTCACATTCATCCCTTTTTCCTCTCCATTCTCCCTCCTCCCATGTGGCTCTCGCAGGGTACTGTCTATTATGGAACCAAATTGACTCTTTCCTTGTATTAATCAAAACCTCCACATATGAAATTTCCCCATTTCCCTTTGAGAAGATGATTACTTTTCTGATGGAGGGTTGTTAGGAAGTCGGATGAGACACAAAAATGCTCTGCACTGCTACCAAGTCCCGTTCACTCTACCACGTGGGTTCCCGCACCTTGGCGACTCCATCTACATGCAGCTGGCCTCGCCGTGTGCCGCTGGATGATGGCAGGTGTCACATGAAGGGGCCATTCCTGAAGGGGCTACACCTTTGCACCGCGCCAGCCCGGAACACCTTCCCACAGTTGGCTACCTGCCTAAGTAAATTAGCTTGTCTTTCTGTCTGTCTGTCTTCCTCCCTCCTCTCCCCCTTAGCTAACTAGCACTCACTTACTGCATTTGGGTTTTTATTCATATGTAGATGATTGCTTATTTTTCTCTTCTCTCCCTGGATATTAGGTCACTGAGGCAGGCACTGCATCTTATTTATTTCCATTTCTTCCCAGCACCTGGTTTAGTGTCTCCTATGAAAGGTAATCAATACATAATTGATGAATCAGTTAAGATGAGTCTGGGTCCCCTAACTGATTAATGGAGTGAGTATTCCCTAAACCAGTGGTTGTCAAAGTCTGGTCTGAGAACTCCCATGAGACACCTTCAGCAGGTATATAAAGTCAAGACTATTATTTGCCTCTTCACTCTCTCTCTCTCACCAGCTTTATGAGAAGTTCATTGATAGAGTTTCAGATTCCACAACGCAACCAGCATTTAAGAAACTGGTACTTCCAAAGTACCAGAGAAGAATATCCACACTTCCCTAAAAAGACAATGAAAAATGCTCTTCCCCTTTTCCAACTACGTTTCTCTGTGAGCCAGGATTTTCTTCACTTTCTTCAACCAAAGCAGTATCACAACAAACTGAACGCTTAAAAAGATTTAAGAACCCATTTGAGTCCCATTCAGCCATTCAGGAAAGAGAAGAGAACCAGTAAAACAACACTACTCTCCTCACTACTTTTGTTTTGTTTTGTTTTGGAATATGTAGTGCATTTGCACCAAAAAAAAAAAAAAAAAAAAGTTATTTGTGCTAATATTTAATGGGCTTGTCATTATTTTAAAATAGATTAGTCGGTATACACGTATTTTTTTTTTCAGTTTTAGTTTCAGATATGGTCAGTATCAATAGATAAAACCCACATAAACAAAAGGTTTGAGTCCTCCATTATTTTTAAGAGTGTAAAACAGTCTTGAGCCCAAAACAGTTCAGAATCACTCTCCTACATTTTTTTCCATAGAACAGCACAACGCTGTTAAGAAGTTCCTAAGTGTTTTTGTTTATAAAGGGGTGGGGTGGGGCATGTTCTTATTGGTATGGGAAATGCCATGTTAAATAAAGTTAAACAGTGAAGTGTTTTTCTTTCTTTCATGCCCTCTCAAATCTTTTATTTTGATAATGTTCTTTGTAAATATCTAAGGGCATGGTATTCGGCTTCTGTCATTGTGTTAGCAGATTATTACAAATTAAGCTGCCTTAGGCAACATACATGTATTACCTTGTGGTTCAGGGGCCTTTCAGGGTCTCAGCACGCTGCGAGCCCAGTGTCAGCTGGGGGTGTTGGGGGTGTTTTGATGCTCACCTAGAGAAGGAGCCACTTTCAAACTCCCTCTGTTGGCAGAATTCCTCTTCTCTGGGTGGTAGAGTGAGGCCTCAGTTTCCTTGCTGGCCATTGGTCAGGAGCCGTCCTTTGTGCCCAGGGGTCCTTCCCTTCTTTGCACACTCTCTTGCGACATGGCAGTACACTTCTTTAAAGCCAGCGTGGGAGAGTCTCCCCAGCCCAGTCTGGAAGACCGCACCTTACATGGCAAAACAGTACTGCAGAAGGGACATCTATCTCCTTTCCCACATTCTCCTGGCCTTCAGAAGCAAGTCACAGATCTTTCCCACACGGCAAAGGGAGGGCTCACGCTGGGTGTGAACACGGGGGCAGAAATCAGGGGCGCCATGCTGCCTACTGGAGGTTTGGTCCACGCTGTGCTCTCATGTACTTGACCAAAGGGTTGTTTGTTTGTGTCTGTGAATAAGTAGCCCTGTTTGAGAAATGTTGATCTTAAGTATTCAGTGTAACTAGACGTACAACATTCTCCCAGTGTATTGTATCAGGGGTATATGTGTGTGTGTGTATGTGTGTGTGAAACACCGTTTTAAACTCCCTGTCTGTAAGTCAGCACCCACCCAGAGCTTCGGGAGCGTCTAGCTGAGGAAGCAAACTTTCATGTCTTAGTGAGCAGTAGTTAAAGAAGGAACATTCTCCTTCGGTGGAGACAAGGCCCGTTCTGAGACAGAGGGTGTCATCCATTTAAGGCCCCATCATCCCGGTTCTCCCTGGGAGCATGCCCACGATGCCTGTCCACAGGAAGGAGACAACTCTCTGTGCAGACTGGTCAGAACTGGATCTGACATTGGGACCTCATGACTCTCAGAATCAGAAGACTGGCCTAGAGAAGGTCTACAACTTTCGGACTGGAAAGACATTGTTTAGACCCGTGGGGTTTGCACTGCAAAACTCTATTTTTCAAATAAAGTACTTCACGACGCTCTCTTGATTAGAACAAACAACCAAACAAAGAGCGGACTCCTCCGGTAGAAACAGTGTCCTACCCTCTGGAGCTGCCAGTGGCTCCCCATCGTTCTGAAACCCCAAATGCCCTTTGGAATTATTTCTCTTGCCTGGCACCCTCATTATAAATTGAGACGAACTAAACTACCTGGGAGGCGAAGCGTCCTGTCAAAGTCTGGACCAAGTCTGGACCATCCGCTGTCAGGAAACCTTCAGGGCAATCCTCAAAGGTGACCGTCCCCTCACTGGGCACAATGGCCTTTCTGCACACTGTGTATCCTCGGGTGCCACCACCGAGGAGGCCCCCTTCTCAGGTGTTCACGGTCCCTGTCATTCGCTGCCAGCTTCGGGAATCAGATCCAACTCCCTCTTTGCGTAATTAACCAGAGCAGCACTGACACTTGGTGATATCTCTAATTTCTATGAACAACCCAGCAGCAGGAAACCAGAGTGATCAGTGATTGTCTCCGACCCCATAAGGCACCCCGAGGGTGGGGGTGGGATGGGAAATCCTCAAGACACATGGGAAAAGGTGAACAGCGGTGGGAGGGGGGCTCGTCGGGTCGAACCGTACCAACTTGAATCTAGCCTGAGCTGCTTGGCTCTGTGGATGTGACAAGAAACAGTGAAAACAGCAAAGGAAACCTCCTTTGGCAAGTCCGGAAAGGAAACACACGGCAGCCAGCCTGGTAGGTGATTCAGCCTGGAGGCGTACCTCTACCTGTGCCCAAACCCTGCCCGTGTTCTCGCCAACACCCTCCTACAAAAGTTGATCCAGAGGCTTAATGGAGCAAAAGGCATTAAGAGGACTGCATGTGAATAATGCCACCAAGCCTTGCTTCTTTAATTGCTGCAAACAGCATCACCTAGGCTCCGCATCCCACAATGCACCCTGCTCTCCGTCACGCAGCACTCTAATGCACCCTGTTCTGAAGAGCCTGGCAGGAGAGGAAGATATTAACTGCGCGATCTGCTGGCTTCTGCCAAATTCACAAACGCTGGCAGCTAAGCCTATAGATAGAATGAGGGGTAATTTCATGCAAATGCTCTGTGCTATTCCCTGAGCTCCAAGATTAGAGATGTCAGAAAATGTAAGTGCTCCTCTGGTTAATAACACAAAGAACTAATTCAGCATGATTCCCTAAGCTGGGAGTTAAAAAGCAGCGATTGTGAACTTACGGAGGGATGGTCCCCCTAGGGTGACGCTGGAGAGGGCCAGGACGGTGCAGAGCCAGGGTACCTAATTGGGGAAACAGAGCCATCTCATGAGGGTTGCTCTGAACCACCTTAAGGTGGTGTCCAGAGGTTCACATGGCTCTCGGGGCTTGGCCACCTTCTCAGTACCTGCTACAAGACTGGGCAGATATCCTAGGTAGTAATGAGTCTATGCTGCTGCTTGGAGAAGGCCATTCTAGACCAAGCCAAGGCTGCAGGCTTTGGGGACAAGATCTGGGAGACATGTGCAAAGGTCATCTTCACTTTATTTCTTCCCTTTCCGAAAGACACACTCGGTTCGTGGATGCATCCCTTCTCATTTCTTAGGTACACATTTCTCCATTTTTATATGCCAAATGTTATTTGGTCATAGTCTCCAGAGGACATGGCTTATTATTTAAACAGGGCATTTCTTGGAGATGATTTTTACATCTTGCAAATGGTATGTAACAGCGGAAAGTTTCAGGGGAAAACAGATGACACCATTCTCCTATTGACTGCACCGTAGGTGTAGCACAGGGATTACATGTCAGGCTTTGGATTTTCAGCTTTTAATTTTCACATCGGCCTGAAATATCTATGATGGTTTTTGAGAAGAAGGATGCACACCTCCTTCCTCTATCTCCCTCCACACAGTCACACAGTTAGGAATACATTTGATTCCTAACTTTTCTAAAAGAAAGAAAAGAAAACCAATGCATTGGATATCAGATTTCTAGAATAGAATGCAAGATTGTAGACAAATACATCTCAAGCCAGACAGTGTATGTTAATAAATCAGGAGCGTGCTTAATTGATCATTTCTCAGAGGCTGACTTAGGATTGGGTCCTGCTTTCCTTCACCGGCTATGAGACCCTGTGGAAGGCCCTTTATTTCTCTGGGCCACATATTTCTCTAATCAATCTAGGGTAAAAATATTTCTTACTTCTTAGGCTAATGTTAATGAGGATTAAGTAAGGCTACGCACATGGCTAGCCTATAATAAATGATCAGTAAGTAGCACCTTTCATTGACTTATGTAATTAAAGCCCAAAGCAGTTTTTTGGCTCATAGCAAGTACTCAGAGTTTCTCTATCATCATCAGGCATCTGCCCACACACAGCACCCCTCTGCAATGGCAATTTCTTCCAAATAATGTAACAAGTCAAATGGAACCTGTTTTCTGTTTACCCCCTAGGACATATGTTCTGCTTTTTATTTTTGTTTTTGTTTTCGACAGTGTACCATACACTAGTAGATTGGCCATACCCAGCTATATAAATGGGCAAGGCAAAGAAGTCAAATCAATTATTTAAAAAGTTTAGAGACTCAGTTTCCAGAAGAAGTCCACGGCAATTACCTTATCCGGCCCAAGACCAGCCCCACTGGAGAACGGTCTTTCCTAACAAGACCACGGTTTGTTTTGTCATATGAGATAAAGGAGCTCTTTACAAGTGAACTGTATTTTATTTTATGGAGCTATCTACTCCTAGTAAGTAGAGCCATGACTCACTGGAAATTATGAACCCTCACATGTTCATACCCCTGTTGATTTACAAGTCTTTGAGGCCACACACAAGTGAGCGATGTTTTACTGCTAACTATTCATGACTCTTGTCCAACTACCCTTGAAAATAACAGTTTTTGGATTTGGAGGAGCACAGATACATTGCAAGCAAGCCCTCTGGTATAGATGTTTCCAGAAATGAGTTTACACATCTTCAAGAAGATAGTGTCAAGTCTGTCCCACACATTATCCTGAAATACTGATGATGGTTTTTGAAATACATAAAGAACACACACTCCTCCCTGCATCCCCCTTCATCCAGCCCCGAGAATATGACTGATTCTTAACTTTTCTGAAAGAAAAGAAAGAAATCATCATAAATTAGGAATCCATGGGTGGCTTTACTGATTATCAAATTTCTAGAATAGAATGCAAGATTATAGACAGATGAATCTTGAGCCAGACGGTATATGTTATTAAAATCAAGAGCATGATTAATTAGTCATTTACTTGGAGTGATTTATCTTGTGCCTCTCTCCACTGGTGTTGGAATTACCTGCTGTGGACGTCAGGTGTACCACTCTGTTATGAATACTAATCAAAGTCCATACAAGTGCAAATTGAGGATGAATTTGAGCTCCACCAAACATCCATTTTAAAGAGCTTTTATTAAGTAGGCCTAAAGTCAGGAAGCCCATAAAGGTACAGAGGAAAGGGAAAGACCAGTAATGGTGAGTCGCCTCCCTCTCAGATGAGCCAAGTGCCAGCCCTGCCCTGCATACCTGGGACCGCGAGGCTGCCTTCCCGGTGCATGTCTAAATGGGACAGTCCCATCTTTTCTCCTTCCCCACATACTTCTCCAGCCCATCCCGTTCTCTCCATTTCAACTGCCAGTCCCAAAGTCAAGCACTGCTCTCTCTCTCCTGAAAGATCACAACAGCTTCCTCAGTCGGGTGCCATTAAGTAGAAGAGACTTGTGAGAAGTGTAGCTGACTGTTCAACACTCTTCTCGAAACCCTTCAGTGGCTCCCAGTGCTGTGAGAAAGAAGCCCTTACTCTTGGCTTAGCCGGTAGAGACTGTTCAATCCCACCCCCACCTACCGCTCCTGCTTCATTTCAAACTTCTCACTGGCTTCTTCAATGGGGTGATGGCGTTCAAACTTTCTTTCTGTCCCAGGACTTCTTACCTGTTGGTCACTCTTTCCAAAGTGCCCTTCTGCAGTGCCTCTGCCTGGCTAAATCTGTCTCCCTGTCTCTCGCTTCAGTGGCACTTCTTCCCAGACACCTCCCTTGCTGCCCCTTACCTCCCCTGGAGATGGTGACCAGCCCTGCAGTTTTCCCTTAGAGCCCTAATGACAATCAGAATTGTCATTAATTATTTTTATAATTAGCCACCAGCACTATCTTTTTCCTTCCCTAGACTCTAACCACATGTGGGCTGTATAAGGATACAGCTCTGAGCACAATGCAGGGCACAGAGCAGGCCCTCAGTAAGTGAGGGGGTCGAACAACAATGATGAAAACTGTGGGCCGGGGGTGCTGGGGGACCACGAACTTCCAAATCAGTGCCCCTTTCCTCCTGGGCTCACAGCTGGACTACATTTCCCAATCTCCCTTGTAGGTAGGTGGTCATTTGACTGGGTGGGTGTCCTACCTGCCACTCCTAGGTGCAGCCCTTCAAAGCCTCCCTGAGAACTTCCTGATATTTCTGTGTTCTGGCTGACTGGGATGTCGATGTCTAGGGTCACTTTGAAGGCCATGTGTTGAAACTGGCAGAGCCACCCATTGGCCTGGGTTACTAAAAGACTTCATGAAACAAATGTCTTCAATTGCTGGTCCAGAACTCTTGTAGGAGCAGGACATAAACTTCTGCGCTGTTAAAACCAATGACATTTCAGGGACAATGTGCAACTTAGCCCACCTAAATTAGTACATTAGGATGCTAATACATAGGATTCCAAGGCCTTGGAAATGAGTTTAAGAAAAAAAAAAAAAAAGAGTGTTCCTGACACAAACATACACACTCACACCTCTAATGAACAGGTAAGTAGATCTTTGGAGGTAGAAGAAAAAAACTGAATCCGACAAAGTATCATATTATGGAAAAATTAGTATTTAAATTTTTTGCAATTTATCTCCATTTATTTCTTTCCCCCAACAGACTCAACCTCTAATAACGACAAGAACAGTCTGATTCCTGGTGTTTCTTTATGAAAGAGCCACCAAGGCCTCCTACATATCTCCCTATTCTGACATGCTGCCCTAGTCCTTCCAGTTAAGGCCCTGGGTGTGGATGAGCCCTCACAGTTAGGAGGGGAGGCCTTCCCAACTCCAGAGAAAGTCGCGAGGTCTTCTTGCTGAAATTAGAAGCTCATCTAGCAAGCCATTCCACTCAGTTCAATACAGAACTTACTTTCGCCGCAGAACAGTTCAGGGAGAGGAAGAATCACCGGGCAGATTGTTTCAAACAAATAGAAAGTTCTTCTCCATGTCCCTAGGGTTCTGTCAAGTAATCTAAGGGCTGAGGCCCCGCCTCCTACAGGTTACCTCTCTCTGCCCTCACGGCCCAGTGGCTAACTCCAGCTGAGCCGAAGACAGGCTCACGCAGCTTGGCAAGCCTCCGCAGAGCGAGTTAATCTAGCTGAGTTAATGGCGATGCGGCCACTTACCACCAACACAGAGAGCCTCATCAGTCAGCCGGTTGGAGCTCTGGGGCCCAGGAGCCTGGCCCTCCCTGCCTAGCCTTCCTCCGGCTTCGGAAACCTCTGTACTTATCAGGAGCACCTGCTCACAGAGTTGTGAAGCCTTTGGCCCTAAAAGGGAGGAACTGAGCACTTTCTGGCTCTGAGTACGGATCTCCCGTGGTCCTGGAAGCCTGTTTCTTCCACAGGAAATGTCCCTGAGTGCCAACCCTGCAATAATGGAAAGGAACATTTTCTCACATTGAGCCACACCTGTTGTCAACAAGCATTTGCTTCCAATCTATTTAAGCTCCATGGGGGAAGGAGACTGTGTGGGTCTCAGGCGTTTTTTTGGCAATGCTGGGCCCACAGCACCTGGGAAGGCTTCACAAAGTCTGTGCTATTGTTGAAGAAGTGGGGTTGCTCCTGGTAACAGCCGCTGTGTCTCAGTAGAGACCCGGGGCTTCTGGGAAAGTCACAAAAGCCTCACCCGGGCCCCTGTGCGGAGCTGAGCGCCAGCCCCTTGGAGCTGAAAAGCAGCGCATGCCTGTTACGGTCCGTGCAAACTCACCAGGTGTGGGAGCAAAGCAGAGTGAAGACCAGCTTCTGGCTTGTGATTGGGGCTGGAGCTGCTTCTGTTGTTGGTACTGGTTTGGTTTTGGTCAAAGATGTCACTAGGAAGAGTTACGTGAAGGTCTGTATTGATGGACCACAAGTAACCTAAGACATCCTTAACCACCTACAGTTCATGTGCTCCTCTGTTCTGACTTGTTCTTATCTATAAACCCATTTGTTTATTCTTTTCTCCTTTCCTTCCTTCAAAACCAGAGGCCCAGCCCATATCCTAGTTCTTTTGATCTGCTCCCTGAGACCCAACTTCGGTTCCTGTCATCTCCCTGATGCCTTAATAACCCCATTCCTTCTGCCCCTCGGTGGGGCTCTGCCCCGGAATACAGATATTCTACTCAGCAAAGCGACACTCTTAGAGAGAACCGAGAGCTAAGCCTTCATCCGCTGCTTAATTCCCTGTTGTCATATGGCCCGCTCCCAGAGGTTATACCCATATTTCCCATGCGTAGCTTCAGGCTCCACATGTGCCCAACATTCTCTGAGTCATTCAGACACAGTAAGCCAGTCCTTCTTGAGAATTCCCTCGGCAACATGGCACGGGAATCAGCCCTCTGCTGTGTGATCGTGGGTTTATTTATGACCCCTATACAAGATCGTAAGCTCCTTAAGGCTAGAGATGTGTCTTATGTCTTTATTACCAATGCCCAGAGGCTTGATCAATGTCAGCCAAAGGGTTTTTTAAAGGATGGACAGTTGTATAGATGATGAGTATATTGATGGATGAGAGGGTCAATGAGCCGGTGAATGCATGAGAGGAGGAATGTATTAATGGATGTATAGGTGAGTAAAGAGGAGGGTAGATGGTTGGACGGATGGATAGGGACAGAAAGATGAGCAGATATGCAGATGAATGGATGGGTGCTTGGGTGAGTAAATGGATGGTTGGGTGAGTCTGTGGTTGAATGGATGGGTGGATGATGGGTTAATCAGCGGGTGGACAGATGCATGAACAGAGGATAAATGATGATTCATCCTCATCAATACAGACACATCAATATAGACAATATAGACACTTCTATATTGATGAATAAATGCTTGATGAGTGAGGGTAAGGGAATGGTGGCTGGGTGAGTGGACAGCTACATGAATGAGTAAAGAATGACCTCAACCATCCACATGTCAATGTTCACTTCAACAGTAGAGCTTACTTCCAGTAAGACGATCTCCAACTGTTAAACCTTTGAATAAACTCAGAAAACCAGAACTTCCAGCAGGTGAAAAAATTGGCAGGACCCTCATGGCTTGCAGGCCCTGGAGCTGAAGGAACACAGGCACGCTAGAATTTCAGGCTATTGGCCAAGAGACGAAATGTTTCCCTGTGGCAACCAACAGCATTGCTCTGACAATAGTCAACTCTGCTTCATTATCTTTTTATTTTATTTTTTTCAGTATTTCAAGATTCATTGTTCACACACCACACCCACTGCTCCACGTGATACGTGCCCTCCTTAATACCCACCACCGGGCTTCATTATTTTTTTATAAATCATCTCTTGCATATTAAAATCACCCCTTTTATTCTTCAGAAATGATACCTCACGTGAACCTAGACACAAGCTATAGAAGATGCACCTGAAAGAGAAATGGACACCGGGGGAAATTAGGGAACAAGCCCAAAACTGCCCACCTTCCTGGGCAATCCCTGAGAAAGAGTCCCTTCCGATAAGCAAGAAAAGAGAACGACTCCCCCAAACGTGACCTTGTTTCAAAGCCACAAGGCCTTCCTCACGCCAGTCTGCGGTGAGTCGGGAACTAAGAGAATGTGTAGTGTTCAGCTACCGCCACATGCGGAACAAAGCGTCCCCCCGTTCCTGCGCGTTGGGTTATCATGCTTTTCATTACTGCTACTGTGCTAGGGAAGGCCTTTGCTTCCTCCAAGATAACAATAGAACAATGAACCAGTCTGAGAGAGAAAAAGCTGTCACTTTGGATAAAATTAGTCTGTTTTATTTATTTTTTATTTAAAAAAATAGGAAGCTAATCATGCCAATTGTAATTTTAGTAAGTTATTTATAATGTGAGTTCATTAAAGCATGAATTTTCCCTTGGGCTGAACTAATGACCACTATTAGGTATGCTCCCCCATTTTAAACGATCAAAATATTCAATGAAATAAGATGAAAATTATAGATAGTGATAATTACAAAATGTCAGCCTCACCTGGAATCAATTTACTAATATGTCAGCTTGGGTACGGAGGAGAAGAGTCATTTTAGAATGTGCAGAAGGCACGTTGCATGGGCTGCTGTCATTTATCCTTTGGGGACTGTCACGACTGAATATTTATATGCCTTGCTCCCCTGCCGTTGTTTCTAGCCTGCTGGCTACACCCTTTAGCAGAGAGCAAGGGAAGGACTGGCAAGGAGAGAAAGCTCCCCCACCTCCTTCAATCCCCAGGTCCTTTCCTAAATTTTTGCACGGAAGTAGACAGAGCTGTTGTAAGCATTAGGGGTCTGTATCTGTGGTTTTCCTCTTAAATATATAGTATTGGCCCCCCGCCCAGCCCCACTCCCTGCACACGAACAGGAGCGGGGTTCTTCGTAATTAGATGTATTGCAAACGCCGGGGCTTGGTTTTAAGTCAAGGCTTCAGCTGTGCTTGTTTTGTTTTGGTAAATCACATGTGTACCTGAAATCATGAGCAAAATGAATTTGCTCTTGGCACAGAAGGGCAGAGACCTCATCCCCTGAAGTGCACCTGTCAGGGAAAGGAGCAGTTAACATGCCGCTCGGGCACAGATGTGTGCGGCTCCTCGGGGGATGAGCAGTTCGCTGAGGCTGTCAAAGTTACCTGTGCGTCGAGACAGGATAAGAACTGCGAGCTTCCTCTTTCCCTTTCCTACAGTTGCCTCCCCGACCGATATCCTCCTGCCGCCATCTGCCATGCGAAAGACACCCGAGGGTATAAACATGGCTCACACAGACACACACTCGGACGCTGCCCTCCGCGGGTTAAACGACTACCGGCCCTTTGGCTGTGGTGGGAGAGAGGGCCTGGGCGAACTCCCCAAGTGGAGCCGGTCGGGTGCAGGTCAGCTTTGAGGTTGGTTTAGATCTGTGTTTCCACGTCTTTCCTGCTCTGTCTTCTGCCCCCCTGCCCTGCCCCCTTTGCCCCCTTGGGGCCACTGATGGCTCTTCCAGGCCCACTCCCGAATTCTCTTTTCTGCGAGGTCCATGGCAGATGCCTCTGTCCCAAAAGAGCAGGAAACCCTCCTACCGGACACCAGGGAATGGCCCCTGCCGTGCCAGCAGCCCGGTGTGCCCGGGGCCGTTGGGCTCTGTACGGGAATCCTGGAGCAGCCTCGGCTCTGTTCTGGATGCACAGCTCCGGGAAGCAGCACGCACAGTGCTGGAGAACATGGGATCTGACGCCAACATGCTGCCTACCTACTGGGCGACTTTGAGCAAGTCCTCTGTGTCTCTCTGACTTGGTTTCCTCAGCGACAGAACTGGGGAAATTATATCGGCTTCCTATAGATTAAATATGCCCAGTGCTTAGAATGGAAGCGAGCACACAGTAAGTGCTTTTTTACATATTTATTAGAGTAAAAGATAATTTCTAATGAATCGGTTACTCAAGCCTCCGTGTTTGATGACTCAGGCTCCACACTTCAAGGTTCCTTTTCATCTCTGTCCCGGAGACCAGCAGCTTTCTTTGGCCTGGGATCTCAGTCTTTCTGTCTGAGGTCGACTAATGTACCCAGCGATCATCAGAGCTGATTCCCGATCACTGTCTTTTCTCAGGCCTGCACCCATATTTAAAACTACCACAGCACTGAAGACCAAGGAGGCTTTCGTTCCTGCAGCTCAGACAACCTGACCAATCTAAACCCACTCTTGAAATAATGAAAGGAGGTGGTAGTCTTTGCCACGTCCTTGGTTTGGAAATGATTGAATATAGGTTTCTATTACCTTCTATGCCTAAAGCACAAAGCCGTTGTAAATAATGAGGGCTCTGGATAGGTCTGAGTTAAAACTTATTAGTTCTTAAAAGGAGATGCTGAAATAATAAATAATAAATAATAAGTAAGGAAGGGGATGCTTCTCTGCCAACCATATCTAATAAAAACTTGCTGGTGCGGGCACCTGGGTGGCTAGTGGGTTAAAGCCTCTGTCTTCAGCTCAGGTCATGATCCCAGGGTCCTGGGATCAAGCTCCACATCGAGGTCCCTGCTCAGTGGGGATCCTGCTTCCCCCTCCCTCTCTCTGCCTGCCTCTCTGCCTACTTGTGTTTTCTGTCTGTCAAATAAATAAATGAAACCTTTAAAAAAAAAAAAACAACTTCCTGGTGATAATATTTTAGAAGGAAAGAAGGCAGAATGTGTGTGTGTGTGCATGTGTGTGTGTGTGTGTGTGTGAGAGAGAGAGAGAGAGACAGAGAGTCCAAAGGCCATTTCCAAAGAGGAGCTACAACAAGGTCTTGGGCAAAGTCTGCGTCATGAATGAACATAAAGCCTTCTATTCCAGCAAGACTACTTCAAAGGCCAATACTTACTTGTGTAGAAAAGACATGGCAGCAACATGGAAACACACCCAACCTCCAAAACTTAGCAGTAAGGTTGGCTTCAGCATCATGGATCAAACAGGTGGATACAAAGTTATTTACAGAGACAACATTTTTCGACCAGCTAAACCTGATGGCTGTGCTAGGTTTTTGAGACTGAAGTGCCTTTATCTTATCAAGGGTACGTAGACAGTTACAAGGATACATTGTTCCTCAAGACATGCAAGATATTCTAAAGAGACAGTGTAAGTAATTTGAAGCACTATTTTGCACCAAAGTAATCATGGATATTGTGGTGGCTGCGCCTGGCTCTCGGGGGTCTCTGCCTCCCTGTAGGTACGCCCTTGGGTAACTTCCCCTCTTGAGTGTGCAGAGAACCTAGTCACTTGTTTCTAATGAATAGAATGTGGCAAAAGTGGCAGGTTACCTCCTCCGCGATTAAGTTACCAAAGACTGTGACTTCCCTCTTGTTGGCATTTTGGCTCCCTCATCCTTTTCACTTGTTTGCTCTGAAGAAACACGCTGCCCTGTTGGGAGCTGCCCCATGGAGAAGCCCATATGGGAAGGAACTGGGCTTCCTCCGGCCGACAGCCAGCACAGGCGTAAGGCCCGCAGTGCAATAGCTTTTGGGGATGGAATCCTACCAATAACCCCAGGAGTGAGCTTGGAAGTGAATTCAGCCCGGCTAGAGGCTTCAGACGACTGTAGCCCCAGCCCACACCATAACAGCAGCCTGCATGACGGCCAGGACACCTGCTAAGGCTAGCCCACGTTCCTGACCCACAGAAACCGTGCAGTAATAAATGTGATTGTGTGATGCAGCCACTGGTAACTAGTGCAGGCTTATTTGGACTGGGGCTTCAGCTCATGCACGCACAAGGCCCCCGAATTGCACGCTTTAGGAGGGGCTCCGCACAGAGAATGCTGTGGAGATACATGGCATTAGAGCACTGCCACCGTCTTTACATCTCCACTTTGAATCTTTTTCATCTTCTTGAGCTAGCTCTCTGACCTGACCTCCTGGATCATCAGTTTCCTATTCTGTAAAGTGGGTATAAAAATCTTGGTACCATCGTTTTCCTGGGAGAGGTGAACCAGGGGTGTCTGAAAGCACAGTATCTGGCATACAAGAGCTTTGGTTCTGGGCAAAGTGTTAGGACTCCTGGGTCTCTGTCTTTACTCCAGCTAGAAGTAGAACCTTCCATCTCTTTTCTGTTAGAGGAAGGGAGGAACAAAGTCACCTCAAACCAGCTTGCTTTCCCAAGGCCGTGTCCCTCTGGTGTTTGATTATATCATTAAGTACCAAGTGTTTAGTTTGGAAAGAAAACCAACCACATAGTCAACACCTCTAGGTATAATGAAAACAGGACACACACACAGAGCATGGATTTAAGCTTCTCATTCAGCTAAAGCCTGTGTTCCCCAAACCAAATAGATTCTTATTTGAAAAGAAGATTCCTATTTGCAGGTTGTTTGCATATTATTAAATTTGTCACTATGCCCATCTGGTCCCTCTGTGTGTCCCCATCGGCTACAGTAATGTCTACAGATTCAGAGACTTCCACTAAGCATGGCTGCTTATTAAAAATAATAAAGGGCTCCTGCCAATCGAGCGCCAACTCTCTGCTGGGCATTCTGCATGCCGATTTTGGTATTTTTTGCAAACACACGTGACTTAAATAGTGCCCTTTGCCCTTTTCACATCTCCATCCATTCATGAAAAAATCCATCAGCATGTGCCCCAAACAGAGGCTAGCCTAGGAACAGGACTAAGGATTTTTCTCCCAACATGGCACCCATGCAAAGAATAAAGGTTCTAGTGTTGCAAGGGTCAACTGTGTGTCTGGCCCTGTCCTGGGAGCTTTCTGCGGAGTCTCAGGGAGGCTGTGAAGCACGTGAGTTAAAGCACTGCCTGAGGGCCAAACTGTCTGGGTTTTAATGCTTCCTCCACTATTTACTTCCTAGAGAACCTCAGACATTTTACTTGATCTCTCTGTGGCTCAGTTTCTTCAGCTGTGAGCTGGGGTGCGTAGAGTACCATCTCAGGACATTGATTTAAAGATCAAATAAATCAGGGACGCCTGGGTGGCTCAGTTGGTTAAGCGGCTGCCCTCGGCTCAGGTCATGATCCCAGTATCCTGGAATCGAGTCCCACATCGGGCTCCTTGCTCAGTAGGGAGCCTGCTTCTCCCTCTGCCTCTGCCTGCCACTCTGTCTGCCTGTGCTCACTCTCTCTGATAAATAAATAAATAAATAAAACCTTAAAAAAAAAAAGATCAAATAAGTCAATAGATTTCAAATACTTATCTTACCAAGGAATCAACAAATGTTATCAGTTTAACCTTTGATATACAGCCTATGGGGTAGATGGGATTCCACAACCATTTTACTGATGAGAAAAGGGAGGGAAAGCCAAGTCCTTGCGCAAGCTCACAGAGCTGGTAGGTGACAGAGTGGAGCGCCCACTCCCCCAGGACTGAGTCCATGTTGGACTGGTAGCTGTGACTACCGGAACTACTGCCTTAGGAGGCCCTGCTGATTCTCTTGTAGATACTGGTGATGACAACAGTGACCACGAAGTGGCCATTTCCTGTGTGCCAGGTACCATCCTAAGAGCTTCCCATGCATCTGTCCCGTTCACTCTCTATGACACGTACATGCAGTAGGTGCAAATGTCACCATGTTACGCAGAAACTTCAAGCAATGCACTCAAAGCCACATGTAGTAGAGACTCCTAACGCTCATCATGCCCTGTCCTGCTCTTCTTCCAGGCACATGGGAGGAGGAGGAGGAGTCCTCGGACCGTGAGGCAGGGCCCTTGGCTCGTTCTTGCGCAAGCGCTACAGGCAGAAGTGACCTGATTCTTTTCTGAGTCAGAGCCTTCCCCTGCGGAGACTCTCCAACGCTCTCTCCCCAGCTGTCCCAATCTTAGCAGCATATTCGGTAAAGGAAGGGCCGGCAGCCCAGGCAGCCTCACTTGCTCCATTTTTCACCAGGGACAGTGAACCCTGCGGGTCTGGGTGGGTGGGGGGGGGGGGGAGCTGTGCTTGTGTGGGATTTGGCTAACTTCCCCTACCCTGGCTGCCGTAGCTGCTGCATGGCGTTTCCAGGGTTCAAACCCTGGAAAAGGAGAACAGTGGTAACTTTAAAACAGGGTGTGGGTAAGCATTAAGTTATATCAGATAAAATCTACATGGAAAGGCATAACACAGAGCTGAGCACATGGGAAACGCTAAGTAAAAGTTTACTGAATAAAAGAAGAGGATTCTTTTTCTGAAGGTCAAGATTAAAACCTTCTCAAGAAGACACAGCGAGAGCTGACAGCATGTTGTGCTCACGCTGCGCCAAGCCTATTTCCAAGGGCCCTGCGCATACGGACCTACTCGTTTCTTACAACAACCTGTGAGAAAAGTACCGTGAGTGTCCACAGTTTGTAGATGGGAAAACCAAGGCATAGAGCAATTAAGGAACAGAACTGAAGTCATAAAGCTGTAAAGGGAAAATCTGGGTCTCAAACCAAAGCGTGTGGCCACAGAACCTACATTCTCGACCTTGGGTCAGGAAAGCGGATTTTTTTTTTTTTTTAAAGAAAACTCCATCAAGTAACTAGTTAGGTGTAAAGAAAATAATAATAATAATAATAACAATAATAAATAAAGATAATATTGGCACCATAAGAAAGATCTTTCAATTTGTTTCAGTGAAGTTACTTCATCATGGTAAGTGAATATACATGTAAATATCTATACACAGAAGAAAACAAAATGTGTATTGGAGATTGGTGACCCTTGAAGGCAACCCCAGACTTTTATGGGATAAAACATAAATAAGGGGCACATGGGTGGCTCAGCTGGTTCAGTGTCTGACTCTTAATCTCACCTCAGGGCTTGATCTCAGCATTGTGAGTTCAAGCCCTGCACTGGGCCCCACGCTGGTCATGTCATGGAGCCTCCTTATACATATACACACACATACGCGCACACATACACACACACACACACACAACCTCTAAAAGTACCCAAACACAAAGTTGGAATGTACTAATGTTCAAAGGAAACTTCCAGATATATCTCCACTATGTCACAGGGACAAATCCATCACTTTCCCCCGCCCCTGCAGACTATTTATGTCAAGGGATCCCTGGGGTCCTAGAAAGGCAGAGCATGGCAGGAATAAAGCCAGAGTGGCAGGCAGCCTTCCAGACCCTTCCACACATCCTTGCCGTTAACCACGACATCAATCTAGGAATGGGCAAACCAGAGAAAGGAAAGGAGGAACTTTCACAAAGTAGCAGCTCTCAAGGCAAAGGAAACCACAGAGAGTAAGAGGGACATTTCTCTTGGCCGCCGCAGGACAATTCAGACCGCCTGACCGTAAACATTTCTCTTGGCTCAGCCCACCTCCGGGCTTTCTCTGCCTTTCCAGCCTCTGTATCTTCTGCCTCAGGCCCCAGCCCTGAGCTGATCTGAGACAGGAAAGGAGCACATACCGAGTTCCATCACGCGCTGGCACTGGATGTCATCCTTCCCACACTAAAAGGCCCCACCACTAATTCTGGGCTTGCGTGCACCCTCTACATTTCCTTTTCCGACAATCAGACCACATAAGAGTGGGGCATTCCTGCATCCCGTGGACCACATTTTCATCTTCTGCCCCCGTGATGCGGGCTCGGTCCCTGGGAAGTAACCAGAGAGGTGTTCTGGCTTCATTATGAAAAGCTTTGCCTTCAGGGACCCTGGCGTGGTTCAGTTGGTCAGGCATCTGACTCTTGATTTCGGCTCAGGTCATGGATCTCCATGTCGTGAGATTGAGACCAGCCTTGAGCCTACTGAAAATTCTCTCTCTGGGGGCGCCTGGGTGGCTCAGTTGGTGAAGCGTCTGCCTTTGGCTCAGGTGATGATCCCCTGCTCATCAGGGAGCCTGCTTCTCCCTCTCCCTCTGTCTGCCACTCCCCCTGCGTGTGTCTGCTCTCTCTCTGGGTCAAATAAAAAAATAAAATCTTTAAAAAAAATTCTCTCTCTCCCTCCCTCTCCCACAGCCCCATTTCCCCTAAGGGGAAAAAAAAAAAGCTTTGCCTTTGGGATCTGTCTTAAAGTGTTCGAAGCTCAGCTTTTCCCCTATGATGTTGGACAAGTTATTGCTCTAAATGTCTTTCATCGCCTGTAAAAAAGGGTTGACGAGGGGCGCCTGGGTGGCTCAGTGTGTTAAGCCTCTGCCTTTGGTTCAGGTCATGATCCCAGGGTTCTGGGATCGAGCCCCGCATCGGGCTCTCTACTCAGCGGGGAGCCTGCTTCCTCCTCTCTCTCTGCCTGACTCTCTGCCTACTTGTGATCTCTCTCTCTGTCAAATAATAAATAAAATCTTTAAAAAAAAGGGGGGGGGTTGATGAAGATGATGATGGCAACTCCAGAGATGACGGTGATGACATCACCTACCTCCGCGGGTGGCAGGAGAGGAAAGCGGCCGCGGTAAAGCATCTGGCTCAGTGCCCGGCCCTGTAGATGCTGCAGTTTGTTTAGATGTCACCTCCGCTCTAGCCAGCTTTCTGTCCTGCACTTCTACCCGGGCTACCTCCAGCTCCAGAAACACTGTCCTGAGACCCTGCAGGTTGGGTTCTTCGTCATCAGAAGCCCCTGTCCAGCCTGCATGGGGCCAGCTGGAGCGGGCACGTGGCGTTTGTAGAGATGAACGCTGCAGCAGACACAGTCGCCGCCCCCTCCACATCCCACAGATCGCTCTGCCATTCTACTGCACACCCAATCCCAGTGAGTTGCCGCCCTGACAGCCAGCGCCCGCAGTGGCATCCTGGCAAATGTTCAACCACCACCATGGAGACGGGAGAGCCTCACTCTGTACCGAGAGCCGATTTCCGTAGTGTAACTACTCCCACCGTGGCTGATTTCAAACTATCGGTGTGAGGTTAACTAGCTCGCAAAATTCCTAACAACTTAACACCCAAACCCCATGAGCCATCACAAGCAGTGCCTGTGTGCTGTAGGCATTTTTGTCTGTCTCTTAGAAAGGCTGCATCTTCACTGCCTGGATCTGCCTTGCCTGGACCCGAGGAGGATGGGAAGTGTCTAGGCATTGATGCCGCTGCTCACGCCCATCCTAGGAGCCCTTAACCAAGGACGGATGGGCATAGAGGTATAAATCCTCAAAATCCCTCACCAACGAGTGTGACGCATGATATCTCCAGTGTCCCTGGGAATTTGTTCGAATTATCTGTGTGGCACTCCGCTTAACACCGTGACTTCGCTCACCTTCCTCCCTCCCCAGTCGTATTTCCCCACTTCCTGGTAGTGTTTCCTGAGGACCTTTCGAATATGTCACTTTCACACAACTCCTCGTCCCAGAGTCTGCTTCTAGGAACCAAACTATGGACAGTACTTAAGAGCTTACACTCTAAAGCTCTGAGTTCAGATCATCACTCTGATACAAGCTGTGTGACTTTGGGACAGTTACTTAAACTTCCTGAGTCTACATTTCTTCATCTATCAATGGGCCCAAGAAGTCCCTCCTGACAGAATTGTTTGTTGGGAGAATGAAAACATAAATCCCCTAAGGGGCTTAGTGCAGTTAGCTCGTGACATATCTTCCATATATGCTACTGTTATTAAAGAGAACGTCTAAACCGGCCTCCAGGTCAGAGAGTCACCTGGAATCGTGGACGGCTGAGCCCTCCCACCAAGTAGGGCTGTGTGATGTCCTGAGCCGTACCTAAGCTTGCACTGATGTTGGCAATCAATGTTTAGGCTCCTCCGCTCTCCTTTCCTGAATCAGGCCACCCTCCATCTTTCTCCGCTGCAGAGGGAATGGGGCTCCTGGAGGGGGTCCGGTCCCTTTGACCAGCTCTGGGATCTAGAAACCCCAGCAGGCCTTGCTCCTGACTCCCCCCAAACCTGAACAGCCAGACAAGGCTCAATGGAAGGCAGCAAGCAATTAGAACACCCAGAAGAGATGCAGCCAGCCCCTTTGTTCATGATCCAGTCAACGTCTTTGCCCCACTGTCTCCAATTTCTCGTGCCTAAAAATAGCAGATGTCTGCCCAAGAAAGGTGAAGTGAGCACTCATAAAGTCGAGAGGCAGAATGGACCAGTAACATCCCTTCCCAAAAGCTACCAGGTAACTTCTACGCAGACTCTCGGACATACATATCACATCAGGGTCAATGGCACCAATTTTAGACATCTTTTTTAAGTAAAGAATCCTAAACTTGGAAAAGCTCTCTATATAAGGATAGTTTACCCTGTTTAGCCTGTTGCTTTGTATATAATTGATACATAATACATTTTAATTAATTAATGAGTTAAGGTATTATTTTATCATTGTAAAAAAGTGGAAAGCACCTTGCTCTCAATAGTTAAACACAAAACAATAAATGTTATGATACTGACTTCTGATTAAAAAATGGCTATTAAGGGGCCCATGGGCAGCTCAGTTGGTTAAGTGTCTGACTCTTGGCTTCAGCTCAGGTCATGATCTGAGGGTCGTGAAGATGGACCCCCATGTCGGGCTAGTGCTCAGCGTGGAGTCTGCTTGAGATTCTCTCTCTTCCTCTCCATCTGCCCTCCCCCCCTTCATGTGCACATGTGTGTGCACATGCTCTCTCTCTCAAAGAAACAAATATTTTTTTTTAAATGGCCATTAAAAATTATGTTTATAAAAAATGTGAAAAGGTTTATGAAGCAAAATGAAACAGATTTTAAACTCACAACTTAATTTTTTTTAATATGCAAAGAAAAAACACTGACAGTGTACAAGGGTTCCTTTTCTGTCACATCTTCACCAACACTCATTGTTTCCTGTAGTTTTTATTTTAGCCATTCTGACAGGTGTGAGGTGATATGTACAGAATTGTTGAGTCACTATACTGTATGCTAGAGCTGATGTAATGCTGTGTGTTAATGATACTGGAAATAAAATTTTAAAAAGTTTAAAAAAAGAAAACAACACCATAAACGCTGAAAAAAAATGTGCTGCAACAGGGAAATACTTAACTAAAATGTGGTCTATCTAAACAGAGGAATATTATACAGCCACTGAAAACTGACTGTATAAAAAGTATGAAATGGTATCTATGACATGACAATATAGCTCAAAGCGTCCTTATTGCTCATATAATATAAATTATACCTACAATTTCTTAGCAGAATATCAAATGCATGATTTGCAAAGAGCCCAACTATGTAAAACTAAACCAACTTAAAAATGTATGCATAAAAGAAAAAAACTCTAACTAAATTGTTAAAAATAATCCTATTTGGGCTGCAATCCTCAAGTGGCTTACTTTCTTTTCTTCATTTATGTTCTACATTTTCTCTAATTATGGAGAATTACTCTTATAATAAACAGTGTATTTGATTGATTGGTTGAGTTAACAACAGCAAAATATATACACAAACTCACATGCACACAGATGAAGTAAGGCATGGAAAGCAATGGAGAATGTTACTATTCAAACACTTTTCTCTTTTAATGGCTTCCAAATTCGTTTCCTAATAAGGCTAAATCACAGCCATGATCTATGGCAGGTAGCAGCCCAGCATAACCAGAGAATTGACTCCAGTGATAACTTCCCAAGCCACGGTTACACTTTGGCTGTCACTTCAGCTCTGGCAGCCTGAGCTGGGGACAGAAGCTGGGCAATAAGGCATGCAATTCAAGAGCGAGAGAATTCAGAACTCTACGCTCACTGAAAATCCTGACAATTCAGGCTTCCTTGCCTGTGCAGTCACTCCATGCATTTGTGGATTTGCCAAAGCTTACCTTGGAAATCAGATTTCCTCTCTGTTATGTGTTATGGCATTCTGTAAGTTCAAGTCCATTGTTTCCAATTGAATTTTGCTTTTTAGTAGCAATATATTCAGGTAAGTATGTTCTTGCTGAGGCATTAGAAAAACCAGCTCAATGGAGGCCCATTGATTCACCACCTGGCACACGTCTTTCCATGAACAATTTGCCACTTGAAAGCATGAAGGAAAAGCTAGGGCATCATGGAACAAGTCAGCACCCACGCCCTCCAGCAACTCCTATCACAAGAAAAAGGTAGCATCCATTCTGAGTAATAGCCATTCATCTATATTCTGGGTGGCATCATGAGACATAAATGTCAACAACCTCTAGTGTTCTTTTGAATGTTACCACTTTCCAGACAGCTTCCTCCATTGGAGGGTTCAGCCTGGCATCTGCAAAGACACAGGTATCTCCCTTTATTCTTCCTTCTTCCCTGATACAGAGGGCATGATGCCTTTTTAATACCTCACTTCCTAAAACACGAGGATATAAAATCTGCCATCTGGCTCTTTCTTTTTCTGATGAAGCCATTTACATTTTCTTAGTATAATTAGTATCGCGTAGTAACTTGTCAATATTCTTCTGCCGCGGCACCTGATAGCAGTTTCAGTGTACCTGCAACTTTGATGATTTATTTGGTGCAGCACGCTTTCAAGCACTGGTAAGGGATAATCACCAGGGAGATTATTACATGATGTTGGGTTAATTAAATATGATAAAGCCATTTGCCTGTGACATGATGGGTCTGTTTCAATCTAAACGATATAAAATGGCCAGACTCGTCAAAGGCAACATGGTGACCCCACAGAAGATTAGACCTAACCAAAATAGAATCCTGCTAATGATGTTTCTGAATCTGATGTTCCATCTCGATTTCACTAGCTGTCTTTTTAATCAGAGAGATGTCGTTACAATGATCACTCTTGAACATTTGTGCCCAGCCCTCATGAGAAAGTGGGGACCTTCAAGCTACCTTGAAATGTTGGCAAAATACAAAATATTAAAAGTGTAAAAGGGAGACTGCTGACACTGAATTGCTTCTGATCTTCTGTGTTAGACTGAATCAGAGTCGGTCTTAATTGAGGACAGCCTGCTGGGCAAGGGAGGTAAGAAACAAGAGGAGGTAAGAGACTGATGTCCGGTGGCTGCTGGACCATCTCCTTCCTCTAGTAGAGATATCACTGGGCTGTAAAAAGAGCTAAGCACTAGGCTGAAAGTGTGATAGACACAACTTTGCAGACAGCGTTTTCTATTTTAATTTTAGAGCAGCAAGAACAGAGATTAGTACTCTACCATATTTTTGAAGACAAAAAGTACTGTGTGCTCTGAACATGAATGGCCGGATGCTGCCATGCTATGATAATAACGTGGCAATAAAATGGAAATTATTTCCATTGCTGAACTTCCATTTCCTTGGCACAGTGGACAGATACAACTGCTGCAAAGTCTATAGTGGCCGAAATGATCAATTCAGTCGAATACGCATTAAGTCCATTCCCCCAAATATCAATAAAACTAATTGCTAGAATGACTGACCAGGTGAGAGGCATCATGTGCAGTCAGTAGGTATCTACTGAGGCCTCCCACGTGCCGGTCACTGCAGGAAACAAAATAAGCAAACCCCTTATGAAACTGTTCCAGTCAATAGTAAGAGACTACCTTGCAGCTTGATTGAGAAAATAAGACATATGTTGCCTGATTGTGTAGCAAAGAGAAGCTCTTGCAACAGCCACAAGGAAAATCAATCTAGTTATTTGGTATTTAGACAATGTCCATGAGGAAAACCCTTCCTCCTGATGGCTTCCCTCATCTCTCTCCTGCTCCAGCAGCTGCAACCCATCTCCCATCCACTACTGTGATTGAGCTGATCTCCTTGACTTCTCCCTCTCTCCTGACTCCCTTCCTCTTCAGACTCTTGCAATCGTCACTCTGGTTTCACTCCTTTTGGTTCTTCTAAGTGAGGAGTGCCCTACCCTGGGAACCTTCGCTAAAACACGAACCCTGTGGGACAGCTTCTCCATCTCCCCTTCTCCCCCAGCCCCTGATCACCAACAGAAACACCAGCAATTAGTGGCTGGAAATTCAGTGTCCGGGGGAGGAAGGGCTCAGGCAGAGACTCTTGACGGTCCACATGGGTTTCAGGGCAGTGCCGGACTGGAGCTGAGCCCTGAAGGAGAAGCAATGAATGAATAGGCAGAACCCACGGCCTAGTGGGGAGAAAGATGGCGAGTGATAGCACTGAGCCGGGAAAGCCAAGGCCCAGGCACGAGGAGATGCAAGTGCGGTCGGCATAAGAATTTTAGTTTGACAACAAAGCAAGGTGGGAGTAGAAAGACATAGGCTTGCAAGAATTCAGAAACTTTTGTTTTTACCTTATTCAGTGGGTACATTGCTGCAACAATCTGTGTGAATCTCAAAAACACACTGAGAGAAGAAAGCCTTAAATAAAAGTCCATGCTTCGTGATTCCACTCATACCAAGTTCTAGAACAGACAAAATGATTCCATGGGACAAGACAGAGCAGTGGTTGCTTTTGGGGTGACAAGGGGCCATATTTGGCTGGGAGAGACTTCAGGGACCTTTCTAGGGTCATGGGAATATGCTACATCTTGAAAAGGCTTTGGATTTCACACAGGTATGTGTTTGTTAAAACTTGGAGAACACATATTTCAGATTTATGCATTTCACTGTGTAAATTTTACATCAAAAGAGAAAAATACTATACACAAATGTTGCGCTCTAGTTAATACTATGCATACTGAAGTGTTTAGGGCTAAATTATGCCCGTTATCTGCAATTCATTTTGGAATGCATTGAGTAGAACACATAGAACGGATGAATGGATAGAGGGAGTAAGAGGAAGAAAGGCAAGTGGTAAAATGCCAGTGGCAGAACCTAGGTCGTGACTATTCATGGGCAGAACTTAACTCATCTCTAGGCTTGAAGATTTCATTAATAAAATGTTGCTTTTTTAAAAGATTTTATTTGAGAGAGAGAGAGAGTGAGCACAAGCGGGGGTGGGGGGCAGAAGGAGAGAGACAAGCAGACTTCCCGCTAAGCAGGGAGCCTGATGTGAGGCTAGATCCAAGGACCCCGAGATTATGACCTAAGCCAAAGGCAGACACTTAACTGACTGAGTTACCCAGGTGCCCCTAAAATGTTGCTTTTAAAAAAAAAAAATTGTATGTTGGGCACAGATGAGTCTTGAGGTTAATGTAAATACTACATCTTACTATCAAAAAAATCTTGCATTTTGCATTGAGCAATGCTGAGAAAAAGCAATTTTTCAGAGATTTAGTCAGATTTCTTTTTAAAGACTTTAGTTATTTATTTTACAGAGAGACACAGTGAGAGAGGGAACACAGCAGAGGGAGTGCGAGAGGAGAAGCAGGAGGAGCAGGGAGCCCGATGTGGGGCTCAATCCCAGGACCCTGGGATCATGACCTGAGCCAAAGGCAGATGCTTAACAACTGAGCCACCAGGCGCCCTGAGTTAGTCAGGCTTATTGGAATGTATTGGACAATGATATCTAGTAAAGACAACAATGATGGCTCCTGCTATTATTGGCACATGTCAGCCAGTCTCTTGTGTCAAGCATCAGGAAAATGCTTTTAAGAATCATCCCACTTAATTCTACACCAACCTCAACAAGAGGTATTAATATCCCCACTTTTCCGATGATGAAACCAAGCCTCAGTAGATTAAGTGACTTGCCCGGAGCTAATCAGGAAGAAGGCTATAGAGCCGAGGTTCAAACCTAAGCTTAGGCAGACATATACTGGGGACACAGATGGCAACTGGCAGGACCCGGATTGGAACTCTGGTCTCTATGATCCAGAATCCATGGAACATCTTCAGTCTTCGTTGCAACACTCTGCAGTCATCTCTGGCAGGACACTGTATCCTTGGTCTCAGATGGGATCTCAATTCCTTCCAGAGTTGAGGAGACAATCACTCCTTCCAAAATGATCTGAACTTGGTGTTATACTCATCAGCTTTGGGTTTATGGGCTTTGCAAATTATTCTCAGCACGTTTTGACCTGAATTCTACAAATTTTCCTTGACTTAAAAAGAGGTTACCTTAGACATCCTACACAGCATAGACGTTTTAGCAGAAGCCTAAGGAAACCACCTGCCTGTGTTTTAAGAGTGATTTTAATGACGGTCTTTCAGACAGTGAAGTAGGAAGGTGAGGAAAATATTTGAGGGCAAGCAGCCCTTGGGGACACCTCATTTCTTAAATTTAGTAAAAGAAACAGCACTGTAGGATACAGAGCCACCACGCGTTCTGTAGGAAGCTTGCTCCTGCATCCTGGTTTTCCATAACTGTAGGAAGCTGGTTTTATGACAATAATATGTGAGAATCTGTCCTCTTTTATAAGGAGGGTAATTCCACCTAATTATCGAGTCATTATAAAGAGCAACCCATGTCGGGGAACTCACAGGGCCCGACTGCGAGTAGACATTCAGTGAAAGTTGATTTCCTTCCATGTCTCTCGTCTGGTCCACAGGAAGAAATGACACTGAGAGAGTCAGACCACGAAATACTCCTCAGAGGTGTGTTTAACACCAGAATCGGCAATTATGCCTCCTTTAGAATGCCTTTCCAAAGAGAATCTCATAGCATAAAAAATTACATGCTTATCAAGGTAATTTTTTCCTTTTTATGCCGCATGATTTTCTCCTAATAAATACTATTCACAATATAGATTCCCCAGTGATGCTGGTATCAGGCAGTGCCAGCACTGGGAAGGAGCAATGGGGTGATCGGTAGGGAGTGGTGGTGGAGCCTATGATTTCGAGAATTAAAGTAGAAGGAGTAAGGACTCCATCCCCAGGCTCACTTTCACTGCTGGGCACTCAATAGAAACCCTGTTGAACTGAGCTAAAGATGACGAGGGCTTCACAAGATGCATAATGGTAGTATCTTTACAAGGAAAGCTTGATAGTTCTGAAGGGGTTTATGGTGTCAGTAATTAGGATCTCAACTTGAGGTAGTTAGCTGACAGAATTCTGAAATTCACTGCAGATCAAAGGACCCAAATACTAGTCTCTTGAGAAAGTGAGAAGAAAAACGACATTCGATTTGGCTTGATACATCCATGAACTACATGGAGGACAGGGGAATTCATGAAGAAATGACTTAGTTGAGAATTAATGAAGGGACTAGTTCAATCTCACAGGATAAAGGGATACAAATCTGTAACCAAAATTAACTCCAAAATGATCTGTGTCTTACATTCATTATCCAACCCACATTTATTGAGCACCTGCTACATTCCAGGTCCCATGCTATGACCTCAAAGACATCCATGAAATAAGTGGATACAGACCATAACTTATAGTATTTAACCCTGTAAAGGGGGGCAAATTGGATTTCAAAATTCACCTCTCTACTCTCACATCTGCTTCCCCTGCACCCACAGATTTGCAGGCCCATTTCCAGATTTGATTAGAGCTTCACCTTCCACTGTTCTTCCAAGTCTCATCTTAGAGGGGGGGGGAGGGAAGGAACCTATATGGACAGAATCCAAACGTCTTCTAGCAGGTCAGAGAGAGAGGAGGGCCTCATGCCAAACATTTGTTTATTTCAAAATATGCATAATACTAACAAATTTTAACTACGACCCAGACTCCAGCTGGTATGCATCTCACTGCTTTTTATGAGTGATCTCACCTCATCCTCACCAGAAGCTGGAAAGTAGGTGTTCTTCATATCGTTACCATTATTGTTGCTATTACTGTTACAATAGTTATCCCTCATTGTAAAGGAGGAAATAGGCAGCACAGGATGGTAGCTTTTGCGTTGTCATGGGCCTCAGAATTAGGGCATCTAGAAATTGAACTTGGCTGTCAGTGACTTGGTTTCCCCTTCCATGGTCTTGCCACTCTACCCCTTTCATTTTAAAACCTCAGAGCATGTTTATTTATCTATTAAATGGACGGCCAACCATTCAAGTGTTCTTAGTTTTTCAGTAAATATTTATTAAATTCCAAACACACAGAGACCCTGGGTATTTCCAAGATAGACATTGTCTTTTGACTTAAATTGTTGGTCCAGTAGCTTGGACAGCTGGGTGTATCTTTCCATTCTTTCATTCACCCTGCAAATAGCTGCTGAAGGCTCACTGTGCCTTCCTAGGTCTCAGGCTGAAACAGGGACCAAAATGGGTAAAGAGACTGAAGGCACGAGGCAGGGATTCTAGAGGAGGAGACGGCAGATAAAAAAACAACTTTTAAACACTCCCTATGTCAGAATGTTATGAACTGTGAAGAAGTAAAGCATGGGAGGGGGTCATGTCATAGAGTGACTGGGAGACAGAAGGGATGCTGGCTTAGACAAGATGACCTCTATACAAAGGGGACATTTCTGCAAATACTACTTAAAAGAAGGACGGAGCCATGAGGATATGGAAGGGGTACATTCCAAGTGGTGAGAAGAGCACATGCAAAGGCCCTGAGGTGGACTGGAACCTGGTGAGCCCCTGTCTGGGGCAGCTGGAATCCCATATTCATGTGTTTAAATGAAATCTGCAAATGCGGAGGTGCTGGTTGTTCTCACACAGTTGCACCGGGAATGTCCTGCTTTATGTGTGCTATCTTAGAGCAGCAGTTCACGTCCCATGACAGAGCACGGGAGGCAATTACTTTTCCTTAACAAGTCAGTAAAACTGCTTTCATCGCTCTGCAACCAGGTGGCTAGATAAGAAAGGGAGCCCCACCCAAACCACCCAGGGCATCGCCAAGAGTGAGAGCCATTTATAAACAGATGCAGAGAGAGAGAATGCAGCCCCCTCCCTCTTCCTCCAACGTGTAACAGGTCTTTGCTTTTAGGCCCCAGGGATTTCCAGGGAATCTCTCCTGCAAGTCCAGCCAGCCCACTGTTCCGGCAGAGGACTTTAATCTGGCCAGGGGACATGGACAAATGACACAGCCGGGAGCACAGCCCTTGCTGAAAGCCCAAGACAGAGGGAGCCACGGATAGAAGAAGCTGAGGGTTTGGCTTCTAATTAGTGAAAAGCTAAAGTTGGTTTGAATCATTAGAATTATTGACTTAGGGGTTTATTAAATAACATCCTCTCACATATATATTCTATTAATACTCTGGGGTAGTTTCAGTTAGCTTCAGGGCTTGAGAACTGTGTGCATTAAGAGATAATATTTTAGAAAAGTCGTGGGTAAATTTTGTGCCAAAAAGTACAAGCTTGAGTAATTCCCTTTTTATGAAATGTAGATAACAATTTAGAGGTAATCAATTCTAATGGCACAGAACTCAGAGATCCCGAGAATGTGAGTATCTTTAGAGCAGAAAGAGAAGTTTGGTGATCGTCGCTTTCAATCCCCTCATTCGGTCCTGAGAGAAAACAGAGGGACGTGGGTGAAGGCCAAGGTGCGGGTCACTGGGGGACAGAAGGGAACATGTCACTTCCTGCGTATGCTTTTGTCCCGTCGCTTCCCTTCCCAGTGCTGACTTGTGGTTTCACTTTGCAACTTCCCATGACGTACTCCGTAAAAAATTCACCGAGCCTGTCAAGGGCTTAAATTGCCATTTCCCTTTGTCTTTTAGCTTTTATGCCCTTAATTCATAGCTCACCTCACCTGTGAGAACTCGGTGTCAACAGAGGCATGTTTCCTGTAATCTAAAATTATTATATTTTGATATTTTCCTACCAGGATTTATTTATCTATCTATCTATCTATTAGATAAACCGGGGGGCGGGGGAACTTCAGGCATCACTACAAATTTCACAGCTTTGAAGGATTCTCATTTTCCCCCTCAAAAATATGTCACATTCTGCTCCTGACAATGCAGCATGAAGATATGCTAACTTGAACAAATGGAAGTTCTTGAAACATGAAATGAGTGAAGAATAAAATATTTTTTGAAAGTTTGTGTGGCTTTTAATCATGCCTAAATCACAATCACTAACTCCCAGTTTGCTGTTACCTTCTCATAAGCTTACCCAGCATATGTAATTGCATTACAATGCAATGCCATGTGGTGAAAGCTATGAACCCAGATAATTTATACAAGGAGAAGTCTCCTGGGTGGAAAGAAGATGACACCATGATAAAAATACATTTTTTCCACTTAGTCTATATCGTATAAAAGCATTAAAAAATGGTGAATCTTACACTGGATTACTTGACAGTATACCAAATGATTGTGATGTGACCATTTTCTAAACCCAATGTCCCTTCCCACCTCGCAGAAGGTAAGAATTCAACTCTCCCCCTTTTGAGAACTGGCTGGGCAGAGGACCAGAGCTAATTGCCAACTGCCAATCCCATTATATCTAAATTTGTATTACTGCCAGAGCTGTCCTGCCCTCCTTCCCTTCACCCACTTACCAATGATGAGCTGTGCACTTATATCTAACACAAATGCTCCTATGCTTAGAACAGCCCTGAAATAGGTGCCCTGGCCAGGATTTTTGTTCCAGAAAAACCCCATGCTTGGGAGGATTGTGTAATAAAAGGGTTTTTCATAAGATAGGATTAGAGCAGACTACTCTTTGCAAATTTGTAACCACATAATCAATGCAAATGATAATAATTGTAATTGGTATTTTTAGGATTTTATTTATTTATTTGACAGAGATCACAAGTAGGTAGAGAGGCAGGAGGAGAAATAGAGGAGGAGGCAGGCTCCCCACTGAGTAGACAGCCTGATGTGGGGCTGGATGCCAGGACTCTGGGATCCTGACCTGAGCCGAAGGCAGAGGCTTTAACCCACTGAGCCATCCAGGCGCCCCTGTAATTGATTTTTTTTAAACTGGCATGTTTGAAAAGACAAGATAGATTTTTTTTTCCATGAAAAATTCTTAATTAAAAGAAAAGTACAATAAATATAGGGCTTCATCTTTAAAAAAGCGAGTGAGCTTGATGGAAGGCTTATAAGGAATGGCTGAGACTTCAGAATTATGGAAACAGAGGCACAAAGCAGCAAGGTGAAGGAAATCACCCAATAATCACTTCTAAGGGGGTGGGTTTGGCCAAGGAACGTGAGGTAGATTGTACATAGACCGTTCTGGACTCCTCTGAGTCTCAGTGCCTTCAGTCGTGTTAGTATGCCTTCAGCTGCTGCGTCTTGGTGGTGCAGGCAATCATTCTAGGGAATACTGCATGTAGACTAAAATAATTTTTATGCTACTCATATTCCCATATTTAATCAATTGCCTATGAGCTCATCTGCATTATAAAAACATTCAGTGCAGTGGATCAGATTTTATTTAGATAAAGACCCTAATACATGATCCCTGCAGTGATAACTCACGATCGTCTTTGAAATGGGTATAATATTTCACTGTCTTAGTTTGGATTCTCCCAAAAGCAGAACCTGAGACAAGGACTTTGGCACAGGTAATATATTTGGGAATTTGTCTCAAGAAGCACAAGTGAGGAAATAGGAAAACGAGGCAGAAAAAGGAGATACATAAAGCTTCTACAGGGGTACCTGGGTGGCTCAGTTGGTTAAGCATCTGTCTTTGGCTTAGTTCATGATCCCAAGGTCCTGGGATAGAGCCTCACATTGGTCTCTCTGCTCCCCGAGGAGCCTGTTTCTCCCTCTCCCCCTCTCTCTCATTCTGTCAAATAAATAAAATCTTTTTAAAAATAAATAAATAAAATAAAGCTTCTACAATGATCAGGTTCATGCAGTGGGCACCTGGGGCCCAAGCCCAAAGGGGACCCTTTGCAAAACTATGCAGCATATGACTCAGAATTCTCTCATAGGAGGATGGGGAAGCAGGGACATTTGTCACAGGCTCCCATCTGTTGAGAGTGACGACAGAGAGTTAACTTTCCGTTTCCAGGACTCACCTCCTTGCTGCTTAGCAAGCTCCCAGTGCTGAGAAGGCCCTTAGAGAAAAGAGACAGGGACATCTGAGGCGCTACAAACTGTCTACCTCATGTAGGTGAACTTAAGTGGGATGATGGGATACAAGGAAGAGAAGCACAGGGACTGCTGCAAACATTAAGGACAGAACAGCAGCGTTTTCACAGGCTTATTCGAGGGTATGAAGAACTGAAAAGAATTGAGCTGTCCCACCTTGAGTTACTGTCACACCCTAGGCTACCAGGCCTAAATTTCAATGATCAGTTATGCTTATTGGATGAATCATGACTACCTTTGGATAAAACAGAATTATCCCAATGCCTGCCACACTCATGGTCCATTTATAAGAAAGTGTACAAGTCTACACTCGCTGTTGCTGAAAGAGCCCTATGCAGTCCTTTAAGCACAGGTGGCCATGTTCTAGACCACATGATCCCTCCTCTGAACACTGCTAAGTGGCTCACAGTGGCCACATAACCTAAGAGCAGCCCTTTTGTAGGCTGCCCCAATAGTATAAAAGCTCTACCCAATCAGACTCTCCCCAGGAACTTAGGCAAAAGTGAAAAGATTGCTCTGCTGAAAGGAAACACAGAGCAAAGCAAACAGAACATTATCAACCACCCTCTCAGTGAAGGTGGTAACATTAAAACCCAGTCACAGCTCTAGCTGGGAACATAACTCTCCCTCCACTTTTCCTCAACTAACTTCCTCCCTTTGGGATGCCTGGATGTCCAATTATTTCCAATTTCCCTGAGATTCTCATCTCCCCTATATCTCAGATCCCCACTACTTCAATATAATCTGAGGATGTCCCTTTTCTTCTTGCAGTTCAAAGGTCTAGGTTCACATGTGCCAGGACAATATTTTACCAACTCCCTGGTTCTGTCCAGTTCTTTTCTCATTTGGTACAAGGAAAACGTCCCTTGGGGTCTGTGTACTCAGTCCCGGGGTCTCTGCACCCATCAGACCATTGTTTTGGTTATGGGTCCAGTCTTTCTTGCCTTTGCCAGGCTGGAGGGTCATCGACAAAGAAGTGCATCATCTCCAATCAGCCCAAAAGGCAAAGCCATTACCTAGGCATTCGCACATCTATCTGAGAGATTTCCAGTCCCAGAATGGATTGATAGTGTCATTTGAAGAAGCTAAGGCATTACCAAAGCTTGAATTTCCAGGCTACAATAGTCAAATTGCTTCCACCTGATCAATTACCTAGAAATTGAGTTTTAAACCAAAAGCTAAGTTTTTCTGGAAACCCTCCGGGCAATGCAACTATCTCTTGCAATTAAATGTTAACATAATTCTTTCAGATCTACAGACTTGCTTTTGCTTCAAGGCTTCCTTCCAGGCATGTGAAAGCTGCCCAGTCCTCGGGTAAACATTCTTTGAAAACCTCTGAGCAAATGGCAAAGGCCTTTGGGTTTGGGCGTTTGGGGGAGAACTTCAAATATCAAGAAAACTGTTCAGATACAAATGAAGGTAGTTGTGCTTATTTATTCAAGTGTCAGTAAATTGTCTGCCGCAAGCCAACCTTGAGCAAAAATACAGGGGCATTGAGAGGAGTAAAAAGTGGTCCCGGTCTTAGAGGACACTAAGTAGGTAGGGCAATAGACTGGAAAGTAGATGAACTACAATAGAACATGAAAATCCTCTGACCTTGGTATGAACTAAGAACTGTGTGGGAATCAAGGACAGAATGACTGAGTCCCAGAGAGTTGTCAAAGCTCAGGAGAAAGGGGGAGGGCCAATGTTCCATGGATGCTGATGGATGGGTGGGATGAGTTAGGGAAAGAAGGAAGAATTAAGGGTTGGTCCTTCAGAGAAGATCATGTGACAAGAAATGTCATAGTCAGGCTACAGTAGTTAGAGAAGACCGAAATCTCTGCCCTCATAAAGCTTATGGCAACCAAATAAGATCGAGTGTGTTGAAAGCACATTAACAGTGGCCAGGAGATGGTCACACATTGGTGAGAGTTTTGACTATCATTCTAAACATCAGATAATTTTCAGTTCTAATAGGAGCTTGCAAGAGCAGGACCTTTTGTCATTGCTGCCCTCGGTACTGTTCATACCAGGATGGTCCTCTTGAGGGGAGAAGAATGGTAACACTAGCTACTACTCTAATATTCCCTGCCTGACACTGTGCTGAGCACATAATAAGCACTGTCTCATTTACTGTTCCCACATTCCTAAAATCCCCATTTGTAGAAGGGGAAACTGAAGCTAAAAGGGGATAAGCACTTGGGGCAAGGAATCGTTGTACTATCCACACCACCCAACCATCTTGGTTGCCGGGCAAGTTAAAGGAGATAGCACATGGGAAGGACCTAACACAGTGCCTGGTTTGTGGTGAGGGATCAACAAGTGGTGGCTATCATTAGTATTATTACTAGAGCAGTCCAAATCCATGTTACTGGTTCCCATCAGAAGGATATCAGTTTTCACTTGCCCTTCTTGGGAGCATGGGCTCTCTTTCCTCTTTCCACCAGTTTCTGGGGGAAGAAGGGGGCTATATCTAATTGGGAACCAGTACTTCTACACCTAAGCAATAAGTTCTTGGGCAAACTACCCTAGCAAAAAGGAAAGTACACAACCTTCATAAGCTGCCACATCAAAAACCTTTCCTCAAAAGAACTTAAATACAGAACATTTTAAACTAAATTTGTGGACATTATTAAACTTGAAAACACCACTAGCTTCACTGCCTCCAAGCCTTTAGTCAAGCGGCTTTCCCCCCAAAGAACACTTTGAGACTTTTCGTCTGCCTAAGGCAGAAGCAACCCAACTTGTAAAGTCTTCCCAGCCTCTCTCTGAGCCTCATCTGTAAAGTCTTCCCAGCCCCTCTCTGAGCTATGACTGCAATTTTAATGACTCCCCATATTTTCTTCATTGTACTCATGTCACCACCATGACTCCTACAACGATTTTGGCATGCAGTATGCTTAACAAGGCATTTCATCAGAACTAGTGCCTAAACACCCAATAAGGCCCTAGAACGCCCACACCACCTAAAGGTCAACCTTGCCACAATGGATTCCCAGTGAGTTTTGGTTTGGGTTTGGTTTGCTTTTGCCCCTACACCTTGATGTCAAAGATTTTTTTTCATATTAATCACCAGTAAATGTCAGGTGAATGAATGAATGAACAATGGACTGAATAAATAAATGGAAGGTGTACAGAATGAGAAAATAGTAATAAGAAAATAGAAGGAAAGAAGGTAGAATCGAAGTTTTTAAAAGATTTCAGAAAATTGGAGACCCCATCAGAAATCACCAACCTGAGAAAATACGGTTACAAGAAAGACTATTATTTGAACAAGATTACTCCTTAGAGACTTCAAATTAATCCTTCCAGCGCACTCCCTTCTCTAATCTTCCCAAACACAGCTTGCTTAAGCGGTTTTCTTTGTTATTCCCTGGTCTTCTCTCAGTACAATCGCTGTCATCTAACTAGAGGGTCAGAAAGAAGGCTTGTAAATGCTCTTCCCCTGAGCCGTCATTTGGGGCTGAATGCACAGGCCACATCCCATGCAGGCCTTGTGGGTAAGCCTCAAGCTTCAGAAAAAGGGAGAGAGACACAGGAGGGCTGCAGCCAATGATGGATTTTTTTTTTTTTTTCTCTAGTCCAGATAGGGCCAACTGGATGTGAAACAAAGAGAATGCTACACCCATGTCATCAGGTCTGTCCATGCCAGTATACGTGCAGGCCTGTGTATGTATGTGTGCACACATCGCCCCATATATCCACACACACAGGCCACTTCGAACAAATTTGTTTTTCGTGATTATAGTAATAAGGACTTGGAAATCTGCTGCATTGGTTTGAGTTTCCCCTTAAAATACATGATTGCCCTCACAAAACATAATTTCAGTTACAGAAACCCGATAATCAACCAAAAATACCCTCCCATGCATTCTTGGCTCATGAAGTACCCACTGACTGTGACGAGCGCTAGTTGAGGTTTGGGGCTTTTTGTATTATTAATAAAAGGATGCAGATAAAATGAGTTGGCTTTTAGAGATCATTATCGAGAGTCTAGATAGCAAAGGTCTGGGGAAGCTGTTTTGCATTTTGCTGTATCACCGTCGCAAGAAAGCGCAGAGCTACTTAGAAACCTAAATAAATTAATAAATAAAGCAAGTGATAACAATATCGATCCAGCAACCCTGAATAGAGGACAGCCTACTACCTCCCTTTGTGGAAAAGCCTTGTCTCTGCCTGACAATGCCTAGCATCAGTGAGAGTAAAATGTATGTCTCATGGCAATTCTCAAGAGCCCTCAACAATACCATAAGAAACTCACCTCTTTTCCAGAAAGCAGGAAGGTTAGAAAGGCCAGTTCAAGAACTGGCTTCTTTAATATGGCAATGGAGATTAATTCAAAAAAAATACTTTTCCTTGGTGATCTTCATCTGATCATTCATTCAACAATCACTTGCTCATTATTCAGCCATGATTATCAATAAGAGACCAAGTATATGGGAACAAAAAGCAAGAAGAAGCACAGAATGTTACAATTTATGTTTAGGACCTTGGGGCAGAAATAGATGCAGAGCATTTTTGCAGAATGCTAACTGAGAATCAAAGAAGGCATTAAAATGACTGTAACCTACATTCAGTGTTGAGGAGTGTCACAATTCCTGTTCTTGTGCAATGCACTACAGAGGACAACAGGCAGACCTGCCGTCTTGAGCTGCCTTCTCATTAGCTTTGAAGCCACCGGAGGCTTAACCACTAGGATTCGGTGAACAGTCGTAGAACACTTAGACTTAAGGGGATCTAAGAGGTCATCTCATTCAGTAATTCACATTTCCTCGTTAACAGTATCATAAAAGAAATATTTCACGTAATGTCGACATATGAAAAGGACGAAAGAGGAGTGTTCCTGGTTGAAGGTGTGGTCTCCATCAGAGCCCCTGTTCTCTTGATACTTGGACAGCTTCTGAGGTGGACCCACAAAATCAAGGTCTCTATGGAGTATGGCTTAATGACCACTAATCAAAGGCAAGCCCCTTTATCAGATGGCAAAACTGAGATCACAGAGAACTGGTCTTGCCCAAGGTAACAGCACTAAGTTAGGGATATATTTGGCATTCGACTCAAAGTCTATTTCAACCATAATATAGTGCACCATCATTTGGCGAGGAAGAACATTTTTGGAGGGAGCTAAGGACTATTTTGGATGCCTTGAGTTCAAGGTGATTGTGAAACACCCACGCACTGGTGTCTAAGAAGCAGTTAATTGCACAGGTCTGTGCCTTAGCATGGGAATAGCACAAATTCTTAAACTCAGGTGTTGTCATCACAGAGTGGATAGATGATGTCCAAAGAGAGGGCAGAAAGCCCCTAATTAGGGGGTAGAAAGAAGAGCCAGATAAGAGGTGTTCGGAGAGGTTAAAGAAAGACAAGGACAACAAAAGATCTGAATATTTTTTATATGGAGTGATATGAACAATGTCAAAATAAAATATCTCTGAGGATACTGAACTTGAGCTGCCAACTATCTGTTTCTTCTGCCAGTCTCCTCTGTCAACACTCAGCCCCTTCTGATTTCTGCCTTCTCACAAAACCTGCTCCCCCGGCCCCATGAGGAGGAAACAGTGATCTACAGAAGCCAAAATAAACTGTTCCCACGAGTTCATTGTCAAACAATCAGGAATTTTGTGAATCAATTGTTATGAACATAGATGTTATTAAAAATAAAACATGTGCATTATGGTTGAATAAGTTCTCTTAAAAGCAAAGATAACAAATAATCAAAATTTATAATGTCCTAATTATTTTACTGTATTGTACTATAATCTATGCTCTGAAGGTTACTTACGTCTGTTCTATCTATATGGAAAAATACTATCTAATGGGGTGCCACTACGCATCTCTTCTCAACTCTGGATTCAGCGATGCCAGGTTGGTCCTTTGGAATCCGCTATGGTAGGAGTACGTAGCATGGGAACAGGCACATGCTACAGATTGGGACTGAGACACCTCTGGAGAGAGATGACCAGTCTCCCTGGGACCCAGTACTCTGCCTCTCAGTTCTGGCCCTTTGGAAGGCCTAGCTGAACTTCCTGCGTGTGTCCTCCTGGGAATTCTGTTTTTCTTAAACTTACTTGAGTAGACATTTGCTACTTCCGAATGCATAGTCAATGACTGAGAATTGGACATCTTCAAAAGACATTTTCACATTGGATCTTTTAGGGTCAGGGCTTGCCTCCGTGTAGAGTTGCATCAACCAATCAAGAAATGTGCGAGCGTCCACAGAAGACTCTGGGCTAAGTCATTTAGGAAGTGAAGGACTGCAGAGGGAATTGTTCTAGACTCAAGGGGTACGGTGGGTAAGGGAGGGCTGGAGGGAAGAGGGTCCTGCAGAAGGCAGCACACCAAAGCAGGAACAGAGAAAGATTTCTTTTTTTTCACGCCGCTTTCTATCTAGGATCTTTGAGCAGAAGCTGACAGTCCAGAGAAACCCACTATTAACCCCATTACATTTCTACTTAATATTCTAGTCATTGTTCGCTCACCTCAGGCCATCCTATTTACATAATGAGAAGAGATTTGGTGGAGAGGAGGGGCATGTATCAATTGTCATGTGCCTGCCTTGCTAGTTTATACCGTAAATAACACACTTGTTTCCCATGTTGCTGCTTTGGGGGACATTCTGTTAATTTCAGTCCTCATCTTGTTTTCGCAGAAGTTGGCAGCAGAATGTTTAGAGGAATAGTCAGATGGTTAGTCATGGTCGTTATTTGGTGGTGCTTTAGCCGGTAGGTTTCTAGAAGACAGATACAACCACTAAGTATGCCCGCTGAGATCAGTGCTAGCCCACACAGGCCAGCTTTCTGTGCCTTTAGACTGAAGAATGGTTTCCCACACCCACTCATGGACGGATTCACCTTTCTCATCCACTCGTGCACCCTCGTGCTGATAAACATAAAAGGCTATAACCAGGGACAGCCGTATGATGTGCAAGGCTGGGCACAAAATGAAAATGGGAGGGGTCTCTTGTACAAAACACAAGCAAAACATTTCCCCCTCTTTTCTACAGTCTCTCTGAACCTGCCATGCTCCCTTAGGCACTAGACATCCATGCGGTGAGTATTAACCCTCCCAGGTGCCTGGAGCTCTGCCCTTTGATTCTGCAAGTGAGGCACATACACCTGACTCAATCATCTGCCCCAGAGCTCACTGTGGCAGTGAGCATGGTACCAGGGCTATAGATCGGCACTTAGACACCTCAGGGAGCAGGGACACATCTGAGAGCGATGAGGAGGCAGTGGGAGGTGGGGCTGCAGACGAGACAGGGCTCCAAGCCCCAGGTCCTGCTCCATTGTCCCACTGGATTTCATTTACAAAACACAAAGACAAAGAAAACAACCTATTAAGAATTTTGAGATGGTGACCACAAAGCATTAGCCCCAAACGTGAGGCCCCCTTCAGAGCGTGGGGCGTTCTGCAATTGTACATGCCGTATACCTATAAAGCTGTTCTTCATGGTGAACTTCTTGTATCTCTCATGGTGACACTGGTTGGTATACACCTGGGTTCGTGGTAAACAGCACATGCTGAAGGTCACACATGACCGAGCAGTGAACAGAAAAGATGGCTGGGAAGAGGGAAAGCGAGGAAAAGCCCAGTTGAGTTGGCTGATCGCAAGTCACCCATAGCTATGTCTCATTCCATCACTGTTACGGTTTGAACCTTATGCATCTAAATGAGGAATATTTGAAGACACTTGCTTTAAATGACCAATTCTGGGATTAGAAGTACTCAACAAGCATCTGCCAAAAGAATGCACTCAACCATAACAGAAAAGTGGAAATCGGAGTCTTTGCCTGTGCTTTTGGGAAAAGGAAGCAGCTTAAGCCAGTCTCATGCAATCTTCAATGTTAAAAAGCTTCGGGAGGACTTCGAGAAATTCTTCTTACTATTCTGTCCAACCCTGATCTGCTGGAAACATTCTTTCAGATATTTTTCTCCTTTTATTATTAAAAAACAAAAACAAAAACCAGAAGTGCCATTGTGTAAGGTCTTCCTTTCCCATAAGAGGACCTTCTTAAGACAACCGCAACCAGAACCGAAGTCAGCTTCCACACAGTCCTTGGAACCTTCTTTAGTCCCATGTCAGGTCAGCGGGCTAGGAAACACTCAACCTAAAGGGGAGGAGCTTGGGGAGAAGAATCTCTTCCATGGCTCTGCGAGGGGATAACCCACAGGCTCCCCAGAAAGGAGTGGGCAGTAAACCACAAGATCGAGACAGAGCCTGGGTGAGACAAACACTCGGGTCCAGCTCTATATGGTTAACAGATTAAAGACCAGACATCCTTCCTGAATGTTCAGGAAACTTCTGCTCATTTAGATCAGCACCTGGCTTGTTTCCTTATTCAGCAACAAAGATATTCTTATTTCTGACCACACACACTCCCTCCCACCCCACCCCTACCCCACAACCATCTGCTTCCTGGTTTCTGTTTACCACTGCCCCCTAGAGCAGCGCTGCCTCAGGAGGTAGACTCTGTTGGCTCGGCTCCATCCACTGTCCTCCAGGAATCACACAAGGGTGTTTAGAAAGAGAGTTCCCTTTTGGTGGAACTCCACCATGGACTGTTAACAGTAAAAGGGTTTTGAGGATCCTTAATCTGATCTTTGAGCCAAACTAAGGCAATCTCCTTGGAATGCCCAAAGAGTTACCTGCTAGCCTTCATTCTGTATTTCTAGGGATAGAGAGCCTGACTTCAGCACACATTCCTTCTTTCAATCAGTCGTTAGAAAATATTCCACTGAGTACCTTTGATGGGTATAGCTGTATGTTAAGTGATGGGGAAAAGGAAGAAAGGAAGGAAGGAAGGGAGAGAGGAGGGGAGGAGGGAGGGAGAAAGGAGGGAGGAGGGAAGGAGGAATGAAAGGAAGAGATAGAAAGAGGGAGGGAGGGAGGGAGGGAAGAAAAAATGATCGTGTGAAGTGGACCATGCAAATAGCTAGATATATTAAGTTTAAGGAGGAGGCTCAGTCATAGAGGTATCTGTTTCAACAATTGCATCACCCTGGGCTCTAGCCCTAGCTCTTCCACTTGGTACATGACTTTAAGCAAGCTACAGACTCGTGCCGAGTTTCCTCATCTGTACCAGAGGCCCCATACCAGCTCCCACCTCAGAGCCTTGTTAGGAGGAATGAATGAGTTAGAACATAACGTTGTCAGCCGAGATGCAGCTGTCATCATCAGCATCATCACCATAGTACTGCAGATGCCCTGGCAGAGTATTAATGCTTCTCAATGTAATCTTATAAATCTTTCCCGAATCATGCTCATTCCCATATGCACTTTGCCCACCCCCCCCAACCTGTCCTCTACCAGTTACCAGAGTAATACAACCATGTCCACCTCTATTTAATCCCTCCTTCGGTTTCCCATTTTCTCTTAACTGGAAACAGAGGTCCTGATGTGGCCTCCAAAGACTTGCGTGATCTGTTCCCCACCCACCTCTCCAACCCCATTTATACCAGGCTCCCCTGAGAACTCCAACCCAGACACTCTGGCCTCCTCCTACTCCTTCGCATTACAGCAACTTGGCACAGGCTGTTGCCTTTGTCAGGGCATTTCCCTGGCCCTTAAACTCCTTCTGACCCTTCAGGGCTTCGCTCAAGTTTCACCTCTCTCTCCAGGTCCCCTGATTGGCCAGCTGTCCCTCCCACAGGCTGTCACAGCCCCTATCTTTCTCCTTTACCCTCATCATGGTGCCAGTTCTGCATTCACTTGCATGATTATAGCATTCTTTAATAATCCAGCTCACTGCCAATACCTACAGACTCAAAGCACCACGAGGGCTTAGATTTTGTCTTCCTTGTTCTTCCCTGGGTTCCTAATACCTTTTACAGTGCTTGGCACAGGCTAGGTACTCCATAAATATTTATCATATCATTTTTACTTGACACAGAGAGACAAAGAAGACAGGGAATATCATAACCATTTCATAAACGAGGAAATTGAATCTTTGAAAACTCAACTGACTTGAGCAACGTTGGATGATGGCAGAATTAGAGCAGACACCTGGGTTTCATGAGACTGAGATCTGTGTGTCTGCCCCACCCTTGCTTCCACACTTGCTCTGCCCCTGCCGTGACTGCTCTTGGTCCTGCTTCCCGGAAGGAGTGAGAACAAGGGGACGCCTTCCTCCACATTCTAAACCTGGACACATCTGAAGTTTTCCTGCTCCATCTGTCACTTTCCAGCCTTATTTCTACAAATGAAGTTGGACTCTGCCTCTAAACAATTCCTCATACAGGGGATTTCCAGGCTTCCTAATTTAAGCCTCTTGGAATGTAATGTAAACTTGAACTTATTTAAGCAAACAGAGAACGTATTGGCACATGTAACCAGGAAGTCCTCAGGGTCAACTTTAGGTACAACTGTATCCAAGAGCCTGAATATTCCTCTTTTTCTTTCTCTCTCCATTTCTTGGCTCTTTATCCAACTCATCATATCCATGTGAAGGAAAGTTGGACCCTACACTTCCAGGCTCACCTAAGCTTTGGAACTAATTATTTCTGTGGAATGAAAACAGCCAGCTCTCTGCAACATTCAAATTACATCCCCAAAGAACTCTCAGGTGCCATATGTGTGTCATAAATGTGTCTCTAGGCCAATCACCTAGTCCAGACAATTAGAGACCTAATTGGCCAGCTCGGTGAAGGTATCTGTTGGGATGACAGGAGCACATATGTGAAAGTTCAAGGAGAATTACTTGAGTCAATGGCAGGAAGGAGAAGAGGCTAGGCAAACAGAAGTAGTAGCTGAACTCTAGTACACACATCTCCCGCAATCTTGGCCCTATAGAGAGGATCATCTACTACAACTAGACTTGTAGAAATGCCCTAATTCTCTAGATAGATTCTGATCTGCAGCAAGCATGGTGGGACTAACATGTATGCCTCATTTTCATACAACATACAGTTACAAACAGAGTTGAAAGAGAGTAGTAGAGAGGGTAGCCTCTCTCTCTGCAGATGAATCACCTGACTGGCTCATTTTGAGGTCACAGCCCAAGAAGAAAAAGGAAGAGGAGGAGGAAGAGGAGGAGGAGCAGGGAAAAAACAAAACAAAACAAAAAAACAAAAACAAAAACAGATCTCTGTCACATGGAATCAAAGTTCAACTCGAAGATGAATTTCCTCTCTGCTAGTGGCACTGCCAAAAGATTACTCAAAGCCCATTTTGACCATCAAATTGCGCACACAGTTAGGGACACAGGTGATCATCTTATCCTGGAAGTCAGAATAAAAGCCAATACCAAGCAAAACACACTCTGCTTAGTGAATTAACTGCCATGTGCAATTGATGGGAACATGAATTCGGTAGCAGTAATGAGACCAATTTCCTGTGGGGTTTATGGATCCAAACTCTTTTCTTAGTAGTTGTACGTCATGCCAGGGAGAAGCATCAAGGGCCTTAGCAGAACCCCCAGCTATCACACTGAAAGCCAGTGAATCATATATATAGATGAGCTGCTCTGTCAGATGGGGGTCACAGGAACACAGAGAACAGAGAAAAAAGTTCTGGACCCACAAAGGACATACAGATGGATTTTTTTGCATTTGCAAAAAAAAAGGGGGGGGCGTCAGGTGGAACTATTTCTTCACCTTGAGCCCAAACTCGTTCAGGTTTAATCAACTCTCTAAAGCCATGCCTTAGTTTTTAAAAAATAAAGGTTGCCTGGTATAAACACAGGACTTGCCATTGCTAATCATAGCCTTTTGTTGCTTGTGGAGGAAAAAAAAAGTGGAAAAGACAGTTACAATTTTGTCTTTGGAATACTAATACCACGCTATTCCTAAATCGTGAGAGTTGGCATAAGTCACATTTGCATCATTGAGACTTTTTTTTTGAAAAACATCTTTGGGGACACTAATTTGTAAATCATTTCAAAGCCTCTGAGGTTTCAATTTAAACTAATTTGGGTCTAGCTAGCATCAGACAGTGGTTCTCAAATGCTAAGCCTCAGAATTACCTGAAGGACTTGTTAAATAGTAGCATGGAACTCCAGAGTTCCCAGTTCAGGGGGTTTGGGATAGGACCCAAGAATCTGCATTTCTAACAAGTTCCCAGGGGATGCTGATGCTCCTGGTCTGAGACCCAGTTTGTGCCCCATAATAAAAGAACTCTCTGGTCAGGGCAGTTGTCCATGGCACAACAAATTTCATTCTGATTAAACAGTTCCACTGGAAATAAACTCCTGGTATGGTGGGAGCCTATTTTCTACTGTTTTGGGTCAATCATGTTCTCTTGGAAAATGCCTGGCATAGGGAAGAACTAAGCCAATTCAACAACATGTACCAAGGATCTACTATGTACAAACCAATTTTCACTATCAGGGATATATAAATGAAGGAGAAAGGGCTGTTCTAATTACATAACTCGTCCTTAATAATTATTTTAATAATGCAGGGAGTTAAACTGTTTTAAGCAGTCACCAAAAATAAAGGCTATATCATACAAGACCAAAACCAAAACAATTCAGAGTAGCTCTGATCCTTGTGCTACTCTTGCAACCTCTATGCAAGTTGGACAATTTTTCAAAGTAAAAATTTTACAAAAGCAGGTTTGGAATTTTTTCTGGATCTTAGGAAAATGACATTCTACACACACACACACACACACACACACACACACACACAACTTATTTAAGATGGAGATTTTTTTTTTAAAGTTTTTTTTATTTATTTGACAGAGAGAAATCACAAGTAAGCAGAGAGGCAGGCAGAGAGAGAGGAGGAAGCAGGCTCCCAGCTGAGCAGAAAGCCCGATGCGGGGCTCGAACCCAGGACCTGGGATCATGACCTGAGCCGAAGGCAGTGGCTTAAACCACTGAGCCACCCAGGCACCCCAAGATGGAGATTTTTAAGTGGAAAAAATTTCTTCTAACATGTCTTTTGACATTTTTAAGTTTTTTTTTTTTAAGATTTTATTTATTTATTTGACAGAGAGAGAGAGAGAGCAAGAGAGGTAATACAAGCAGGGAGAGTTGGAGAGGGAGAAGCAGGCTTCCCATTGAGCAGGGAGCCCGATGCTGGGCTCAATCCCAGGACCCTGCGATCATGACCTGAGCCAAAGGCAGATGCTTGGAATGAGCAACCCAGGCACCCCTCTCTTGGCATTTTATTTTAAAGATTTTATTTATTTATTTGACAGACAGAGATCACAAGTAGGCAGAGAGGTAGGCAGAGAGAGAAGGGGGGAAGGAGGCTTCCTGCTGAGCAGAGAGCCTGATGCGGGGCTCCATCCCAGGACCCTGAGATCATGACCTGAGCTGAAGGCAGAAGCTTAATCCACTGAGCCACCCAGGTGTCCCTCTTGGCATTTTAAATAAAGTATTTTTTTGATGGGGTAACTTCATGCATAAATGAAATGAACAATTCGTTATAAAAGAAAAAAAAAACCTATTTCTTCTAAAGCAATAATACTATTCTTTTAAATGGGAAAAATAGCTTAGATTAACTTCTTGGTTTTTACTGTCAATGGTTGGCCTGAAAAGAATCCTGAATTCTTTTCTCTACCAATAACAGGGACACTCTCTACTTTGGTGATATGAGTAACTCCATTATCTGCCTAGGCTTTGAAAAAAAATTCCAAAATACTATCCTATTTGAGAATAATTTAGAGAGTCTTTAAAATAAAAATATGTTTTTGTCAGGTTAGGTTAGCAATTATGTTTAAAAGCAGTAGGGGCTAATGCTACTTTAATTAAACTTGTAAATGGATACATTTTCATAGTGTTATCAAATATTCCAATAGTTTTTGGAAAACAGTTGGCAATTTGTATGCATCAAGCCACAAAAGTATTTGAACTTAGGGACTTAGCAGTCTTATTTCTAGAATATTATTTCTGGAGGTAAAATAACTGAAGACCAAATTTAGTCCTTGCAGCCTCAGACTGGAGGGGAATAAAAGAGAAAGCTGAATATTTAGAAATATGGAAATGGACCCATAAATTATGCTTATTAATTCAATGATATATTACTATGAAAAGTCAGGTCTATGAAGAGGTATGAAAACATGGAAAAATATTTATACCTGGGAAAAAGAAGATTAAAAATTGTATGCATCCTATGACAATGGCCATGCAAAGAAATTCTAAGACTGAAGAAGAGAAATGTACAAAAAGATGATTATTTCAAGGTGGCAGGAACTGGAGAGTCTTGACTCCTTTTTTCTTTTCTAGACTTTCTGTAATGTCTTTATTACTGACTTTATGGCACTTTATTAAGGGAGAAAAATCATGTTAAAAAAATCCAGATCGGGGCACCTGGGTGGCTCAGCGGGTTAAGCCTCTGCCTTCGGCTCAGGTCATGATCCCGGGGTACTGGGATCGAGCCCCACATCGGGCTCTCTGCTCAGCGGGGAGCCTGCTTCCCCCTCTTTCTCTGCTTGCCTCTCTGCCTACTTGTGATCTCTCTCTGTCAAATAAATATTTGAAAAAAAAAATCCAGATCAGCCCTGAATTATCCATTATATCTTTATTTAATAATGCGTTAAAGGAGGAAATGCTATGAAGCTTGAAACTCTTCCCAAAACCCCATGAACCAAAGCTGTTACATTTAGAAGGGCATCCTCCCCACATGTGACTGCTGCATCTGATCAAACCACACCTTTCTGTGTCACAGACCTCTGAAAAGTGCAGTAGGTTAATTGGAGGACTATAAAGTTAGAGGACCCAAGTTTGAGTCTGAGCTCTGGCTTTTTGCTGTTTTGCCATTAGCCTGCCACAATAGAGTCTCTGCCACAAATAGAGTCTCTCAAGATTCACTGGTCTCAGCCCAGGGAAACAATGACTGTGGACACCGTCCAGGAGCCATACTGGTGTTTTTAGGTCTTGGGAGAGGCAGCCCCACGTGGCAGTCACAAGCTTTGGGATTAGACTGACACAGGTGGGCGTCCCTGCCAAGCTGCCATTTTATAGGCTCTGCACGATGTACAAATGATCACAATTATCTGGGCCTCCATTTCCTATCTTAATGCAAGGATATACTAATTATATTCTTAGTATACTAAGGATATACTATGTCCATGAAATAGATGGTGGGGCTTCCATGAGAAAATGCATACAGAGCAGTCACCGTAGGGCCTGGCACATGGTAAGGGCTCACAAAAATCACAGGTATGACCGTTTATCCAGGAATCATGAGCAGGGGGAGTCTCTGTTTCGACTACGTTATGGTGAAGTTAAAGCTTGAAGGGTAGGGGACAAGGAGGTTGAGGGAAGACAAGGAGGTTGAAGGTTGATATCCTGAAGCAGCTGGGGACCTATCGCCTAAAAGAGACACGTGTAAGGCGTACATAGAGCAACTGGACTGATTATGTTCACAAAATACCCTCCTGCGTCCCAAGGCTCACTAGGAAACAGAGGATGCTAGCAGCGATTCAAGCAACTGCTACACGCAGATAATGCACATTTTAGTTTGTTCAACCCCCCCAAAAAATGACCACGAGAGGGAGAAAATCAGAGCCTCAGATAGGCACCATTTTTTAGGGTTTAACTATAATTGCTCACGAAACCATCATCCTCCTGCTTTACCTTCTGGGATTGTTCCAACGGCTTCTGAGGATGCAGCTGGAGATCCTTGAAAGAGACTGGGAGAGGGCACCCTCGTAACTCTGCCAGCAGAGCCAGAGGGCAGATGGGCTGGAGCTGTTAATGGGGGTGAGCTAAACTCAACATTTCCTCAGCCGAAGACTTCTCCTTTCTCCCCAGGAAGAAATAGCTAGAAAAAGCTTTGTGCTTCAAACATGGGATCCCTTATCCATCATGTTCGCTGTCTTCTCCAAAGTCTAGGACAGGATCCGGCATAACAAGTACCCGACACATGCCGGATGAAACAAGCCACCGATCACGAGAACCATTTGGAATTTTTCTATAAAAAATTGTATGCCGTCTAACCAGCTTGGTATTTTTCTAAATATGTCATGTTTACAGAACCAGCAAATATTTTTTATTCTGAAAAAGAAATATATATGGTACGATTCTTTTATGTACAAGATGCAGAGAAGAAATCTGGAAAGCAATATGAAGATAACACTAAAGGTGCAGATAGAAGCAGTGCTGGCATCCTGTCCACAGTCACACCTGTTACATTTACCAAGGAAAAGCATGCTGAGTCTGTAGCTTGCATTTTAAGTTGTGAAAGCGAATAAAAGATTTAAAGATGTGTCCATTCTTTGGATGAAAAACCTTCATTTTTTTTTTAAGGATCATATTTATTTATTTTAGAGAGAAAGACAGAGACAGTAGGAGCAGGAGGGGCAGGGGGACAGACAGCGAATCTCAAGCAGACTTCACGCTGAGCATGAAGCCCAAGGTGGGGCTCGGTCCCAGGACCCTGAGATCATGATCTGAGCCAAAACCAGGATTTGGATACTTAAATGACTGGGCCACCCAGGAGCCCCTAGATGAGACACCTTTTAGTGTCCTTGCTAGAGCATTCCAAATAATGCCTTCAAAATATGTATTAGTGCTAGTCTACAACTATTAAAACGTTCACTTGTTCACAACTAGTTTGCCCAAAAGAAGAAGCCAACAAGTAAGAATTCAGTATTAAGTTTCAGATTTTTTAAAATCATCCCTAAAGAGAGATGATGCCAAAAAAGAAAAAGAAAAGCAGTATAGGTAATGGGTACATGGAGCTGACCACACTATGTGGTTTACAATGCTCAGGTTTCAATACTTCCACAATTTAAAAAAAAAACAAAACATTGTAATGGTTGCTGATTATCTTACATAATTTTTTTCTCAATGTGCAATTAGTAATTTTATGTACTTAAAAATTATATTATGTTCCTTGTATTTTATTTCAATATGTGCTGGAATTAAACCAATCAATTTATCTTTAATGGACTCATGGAGGAATTTTCACTGTATTCTCAAGACTCATGGGTTGCTAGCAGTTTTACTCTGTGCATGATGGATAGTTTCTATTTTAAAATATGGCATTTGTTGTGATATAATTTAAATTATTTTTCTGCTGGAAGTTCGTATTTTTCTAAGTTACAGTTATGCAAAGGGAAAATATACACCATATTCCCACTTTATCTTCTTTTATAGTCCTTGTTGCTGTTACTTTCACTCAGATACAATTACACTAGTGAAAATAGGATTTTGCATTTATCTTGGATAATTCATTTCAGTTCTTAGTTAATTATGGAAGAAAAATGGAAGCCATCCTATAAATAAACAAGTGTAAAGGCTAAAAACTACCAGAACTCACATATAAAGGTAAGTGCTATATATTATCAATAATTCAGAATTCTCCCAAGCCCACTTAACAAGTTGCTGTATCATAATTATGTTAAGGAAAATATTTTAGATCTTTTCATTTGCTATATAGATTATGTACGCTCATTATGGAAAATTTGGGAACTTAGACAAAAGTAAAAAAAATAAATTAAGATCGCCCTGTGATCACTACACCTGGTTGTAACCACCATTATTATTTTCCTTTTTTTCCTTCAAATTTACTTTTTTGCTCAGATAGGATGCAAATATCAATAGCCCGTTATTATATTTTACAAAATTGGCATAATCTATGCTCTGTATGCTGTTTTATAACCTCATTTATTTACTGGAAAATATATAGTAAATGATTCCCCCATTTTTAACCATCCCTCTTAATGGCTGCAGACTTTCTCACCTGGTGCTATATCTATGTCTTTATTTAATCTATCCCATATTGTTAGAAATTTACAGCATTTCTATTTTCCTATTAGAACTGATGCCTCAATGACCCTGTATAAAATTTTTCACATATCTATTTCCCTTTGATGAACGATTATATTTATTTTTTATTGATTTTATTTATTTATTTGTGTGAGAGAGAGAGAGCACAAGCAGGCAGAGTGGGAGGCAGAGACAGACAGAAAAGCAGGCTCCCCGATGAGCAAGGATCCCAATGCGGGCGGGGGTCCATCCCAAGACCCTGGGATCATGACCTGAGCTGAAGGCAGCAGCTTAACCAACTGAGCCACCCAGGCATCCCTGGTAAATCATTTTAAATCATATTTCTGGATCAACACCTATGAATATATTCAGGTATTTTTAAATATAATGATAAAAATTTCTCAAAATTATTGCCGGGACTCCCTTAAACAATTCTAGATATCCATATTCTTACAAACTATGTTTTAGCTTCTTAAAAACATAGCCGACAATTTGAAAAGTAAAAATGGCATCCCTTGTTTTTTCATTTGTTTCTTATAGCTTATTGAATTATTAGGGAGATCAAACATGTCTACTTATGCCACAGCCATCTTTCATTCTTTTTAAAAGTCATTTAAAAAATCTCCATCAGCCGCCTTATCTGAAGTGTACCATGTCACAGGCATAGAGATAAGTAGCGAGGATAGGAAATTAGTAAGACATGGACCCCATCTTTAAGGATTTTACAGTCTAGTAGGAAATGAGATGTGTGAATGACTAATTCCAATCTATTATTGAAAGTGCTGTATGGAAGGGGGTATAACATGCTAGGAAACTACAGATAAGGAAGCAGAAAATGCTCCAGGGGAGAATATGTAGTGAAGGAGATGCAGAGCTTAAACTTTCAGCTGGGCTCTGACCGATAAGTAAGAATTCACCAGGCAGGTGGGAGAGAAAAAGAGAGTGTCCCAGCAGAGACTGGTGGAGGAGAAAATCAACATATTATGAAGAATATTATGAAGCCAGCCAAGGGTTTGAGCTATAATCAGTGGGAAATAGGGATTCATTGATGTGATTTTTTAAGAGCGAATGGACATGCTAACTTTGGGTTTTAGAAAGTGAAAGAAAAGGAAGATCCAGAGTCACCTTGGGAATGAGAGAGAGAATCAGGTCAAGGACAACCAAGAGCAAGATACTTTCAGATTGAGCTATTCAATACAGAGTGATACATTTACTTTAAAATATATAGGCATGAAGAAGAGGTGACCCTTGTGAATAATCATTCTTTTTTAAAAAATTCTAAAACAGGGGCGCCTGGGTGGCTCAGTGGGTTAGGCCGCTGCCTTCGGCTCGGGTCATGATCTCGGGGTCCTGGGATCGAGTCCCGCATCGGGCTCTCTGCTCAGCGGGGAGCACATCTCTCTCTCTGCCTGCCTCTCTGTCTACTTGTGATCTCTCTCTCTGTCAAATAAATAAATAAAATCTTTAAAAAAAAATTCTAAAATACAGTGGATGTGATAGAAAGCATTATTTTTCCCAAATCACTTGCTTTGGCCCGTGGGTAGTAATGATCATGCGCCAGCTGCTGTCTGTGCTCTAAGAAGTATTCTGTGTTTCTACATACCAGTTCGGGAACTTTCAATATCCACCAGCAAAAGATGTGCCCCAGGGATCCTGCTTTTCCAGAAGAATACACACACCTGGAACACACCTGAATAAAACCTACAGTTTGGAGCCCATGCCAGCTGAGCCCAGCCTAGATTAGCAACCTGTAAGCTGACCTCCAGTTTGTAAGGCACTGAATTTTAGCATGGTTTGTTATGTAGCATTGTGATGGCAACAGCTAACTGATACACTGGCATATTCTGCTCCTTTAATTTCTAGATACAGCCCATCTCTGTTTAAAGACAGTCTAAAGCTGTGTGTGGGTGACTCAGTCAGTTAAGCAACTGACTCTTGATCGAGCCCTGAGTTGGACTCCATGCTCAATGGGGAGCCTGCTTGAGATTCTCTTTCTCTCTCCCTCTGCTCCTACCCCCACTTGCATTCTCTCTCTCTCTCTCTCTCAAATAAATAAACAAATCTTTAAAAAATAAAAATAAATAAAGACATGTTTAAAGAATGTGGATTGCGCCAACAGCCTGTGCGTTATCTGGAAAATGGGATAATACAATTGGCAGTCTGTAATAATTAAATGCAGCCCAGTCCTTCCAATTCAGAGTGTTATCACATCAACTAGAAGTCTCTGATAAATTTTCATCCAGAATGAAAATTAAACATAAGAAATCAATTAACTATTGATCCTGCTGGGCTGACATGCATTACAATAAAATACTAAATGGACGGGCATGAGCTCAGTTCCCTGATGTAAATAAGAATTTTGGCATCTCCATTGTCTCCTCCTGATGATGTTATAAGTAAGCAGCAATCTGTTGGGTGGTGTGGAGGCTTTTAAATCAGGTAATAGGCCTCCTCATTCTGTTCATTAAGATAAAGAAAGGTTTGCAAGGGAAATGGTCTATTAGGTTGTAATTTGCTTTTACATGCAAATTAAGGGATAATTAGTTTTGAATATCTGAAGATACAGAATCTGTGTGTTTGACATATTTTTCATATGTAGCAAATACCAAAAAGTTCAAGTATTTTTCTAGAGAAATGAAAGGTTCTTTGAAAGTTAAAACAGATTAAACAATATTCCACTCTGAAGGCAAACTCTTCAGGTAAATATTACATGTGGCATATATTTATCTCACAATTCAGAATCAACGGGTTTTTTTTTTTTAACTTGTTAGTATTTTGAAAAGGCTGACAAAAGTCTGAATGTCACCATGTTTTCCTTCCTCTGTTACAAAGGCAAGGTGTCTTCTGAAATATGGTTAAAACGAGATTTAAATTATTTTAAATAACTAAACGCACCTCCTCTTCTAACATTTATTTAAATAAATAAACCAAATCTCCTTTTTTCAAAAAGAAAGATTTTAGTTATTTATTTGACAGACAGAGATCACAAGTAGGCTGAGAGACAGGCAGAGAGGGAGAGGGAAGCGGGTTCCCTGCTGAGCAGAGAGCCCGATGCAGGGCTCGGTCCCAGGACCCTGAGATCATGACCTGAGCCAAAGGCAGAGGCTTTAACCCACTGAGCCACCCAGGTGCCCCCCAAATCTCCTTTATTACTTAGACAGGATAAGTAAGCTTAACTGACTTCTTACCTTTGCAAACTGTTACTTCATTTTCTCTTACTCTTTATATTTGGGGAAACAAAGCATGTTTCATGATGAACTTTGAAAAGTCTGAGGCCGTGCATATCCATTGATTGAAAAGGCCCCGAAATTTGAACTAAAATAAAAGTTCTTCGGAGGGAAGTCTTCTCCTTTAGAGGTGGGACCTGGCTTTTTGAGGCTAGGACATCTAGCACAGTCTTGGTAGAGAACAATTTCTTCATCTGGAAGTAGGTGGGGCAGCTCACCTAAACCCATCATGAGGGCAATTTTCTGAAAAGGATTTTTTTCCCCCGATTTATGAAATTACCAGAAGTATAATGGTTAGAGCACATCTGGTTAGGAATAGTTAATAGTTAAATCACATCTATTGGAAAGAATACAATGGTGTGCAGGTAGGGTGACACTGCAGAGTGACTGTGGGTTATGATCCCAGTGCACAGCTTCTAGGAATGGGGGCTCGCGAAGCTTTGTTTCCAAAAGCTGGGATAATAAACCTATTTTTCCAACTGCTTCTTCGAATGCTTAGTTCGTTTCTGTAACAAACGGGTCCACCAAAAAGCTCTGGAAGGTCTATGATGTATGAAGCACAGGGTATACAAAAACTAGTACGGCGGCCACAGGACTCTGGGGGCCATAGGTGGATTACAGCAAATATGAGGACGCATGCTCACGAATAAAAATAATCTAAGAAATAGGTGATAAATGAGATAAGAAGGCACTGCCAAAATCATGGCAAATTTCAGGACATGGAGATCTGACTCTCTTAGGAAGATACAACATTTCCTCCAAATGCAGAAAATAGGTAACATTTAAACAGGGGGAGAGAGGAGAGCATTTTAGGAGAATGCAATAGCGGATGCTGGCATGGGGTCAGGACGCAAGAGCTGTCTTCCTACTCTAGCAGGCAGTGTTGTTGGGCTACAACAGTGGGAAAGTAGGGAACTAATCTGGAACTATACACTAAGGAAAGATGGGGTGGGGGTGGGGCTTAACACCTGGCTACTGGATTTGGAAACAGCTTGTGAGCCACTGAAAGTTTTAGAGCACAAGGATGATGTGTTAAATGCATGCATTGGACAAAGGAATGAACGAGAAGGAGAAAGGTATAAGGTGAGGACCAGGGGATTATTTCTGTTTGTGGGTTTCCCACACCTTCGCTTTCCTGGAGTCTGGGGCTCTGTGTGATGAAACTCAAGTCAGGCGAGACGTCAGATGGTGTTTTAACATAAGGCATTGGAGATGTGGGTTTGTTTTCTCAGCATTAAAGACTGATTCTCTTGTAGGTACCAGGAAACAGCCGGCAGATTCTAGAGAGAGACTACTATAGAGCCATGACGGCTCTGAGCTGTCCATCCTGAAGGACAGACTCACGTAGACTCTAGTCAGGGCGCGTTAAGTCAACAGTCATACAAGGCAAACCTGCTCTCGTATATTATACACCTACAAAACCATCAAGAAGGTAGATCTCATGTTCAGTGCTCTTACTCAAAAAAGCGAGGGAGAGGCAAAAGGAAATTTCGGGGATGATAGAGTTTCATTACCTTGATTGTGGTGATGGATTCGTGGGTGTATGCCTATACCCAGCACATCCAGTTTTATCCACTAGACATATGTGGTGTTTTGTACATCCATTATACTTCAGTAAATTTGCTTTCTTTTTTAAAGAAAAGGAAACAGAAGAATCTGAAGGTCGTGGAAGAAGAGAGGGAGAAGAGTGTTGGGAAGGCGTTCTCTGTGGAACCCAGAGCAGGCCCTGTAAGGTTAAATCTCTGCCTCTGGGGACAGAGCTCAGCAATCAGATAGACTAGAATTGGGAAACCACCCTTAAATTCCTCCCCCCTGTGGACCCTCTCTGCATTGGAATGTACTGCTTAAGAATGAAACACAAGACTTACAGGGCATTCTCTGAGACTCTCTTTATACCCTTGGCTGATTAACAGTAACATATTTTGAAAAAGACATCATGTTCCTAGCCCCCTTCCACAATAAGGAAACATATTTCCATGGCCATATTTCTTTTGTCCAGTGGAAGGTAACACAAAACCTACGGTATCACACACAATGGGGTAGGGGTAGGGATGTAGCAGAAATGGCATGGAAAGGCAATCAAGAGAAATAAAGAAATGGGTGAATTGACAGGATATGGCCACTGAGTCATTATGGAGGGCAGCACAGGGGGAAGAGTGGGAAGAAACTCCATCTTCACTCTTAGTCTTCATCCTGAATGACTCAGTAAGTGGCAGTAACACTCAACAAAATTAGTAAATCAGAATGAGTTTGGTTCTTGACAGAGTGAGTTTGTATGCCTTTGGGATATCCAAATGCTCAGCACACAAGAAAAACTGTTCCAGTATTCAGGGATGAATATAGAGATTTAAGAATTATCTTCTAAATGAAACTATGACAGGAAACTTGAAACCAATGCTAACAGAAGGGACAGAAAATTAGAGAAGAATTAAAAAAAAAAAATCACTGAGCCTCGGTGGCTCAGTGGGTTAAGCCTCTGCCTTCGGCTCAGGTCATGATCCCAGGGTCCTGGGATCGAGCCCCGCATCGGGCTCTCTGCTCAGCGGGGAGCCTGCCTCCCCCTCTCTCTCTGCCTGCCTCTCTGCCTACTTGTGATCTCTGTCTGTCAAATAAATAAAATCTTTAAAAAAAAATCACTGAAGTGTTAGAAAGAGGGAAAGGAACCAAGGGAAGGGATATTTTTAGAGGAGGAAGAAGAACCAATACTATGCTGCACTGCGAAGCAAGGGAAAACCAACGGATGACACAAGATGAAAGAGTGAAGGAGAAAGAGCCTGAAAGAGGCCACTGGGGGCGTCTGGGTGGCTCAGTAGGTTAAGTGTCTTACTCTTGATTTGGGCTCAGGTCATGATCTCAGGGTCTGGAGGTGAAGCCCCTCATTGGGCTCTGCCCTCTCCCTCTGCCCCTCCTCCACTAAACTCTTTTTCTCTCTCTTACTCTCATCAATCAATCAATCTCGAAAGAGACCACTGGACCAAGCATCATGGAGGTCTGGATGAATGTCATGAGAGCCCTTCTCCTAAAGTGGTATGGGTAAATATCACATCAAATTGATTGAAGAGGCGAGTGTGACAGAAAGAGATGGAGATAGTGACCATGTACCGTAATTTTTCTGAAAATTTACTGGTGAAAGATAGGAGAAAAATAATACTACTAGTAAACGATTAAGTAAAGAAGACTTGAAAAGAAGGCAATGAGCTAGTTGAGAGAAAGAAAAATATTATGACACATGAACTTTAGGTTGTTTTTTTTTTAAAGATTTATTTGTTAGAGAGTGTGAGCAGGGGAAGCGGCAGAGAGAGAGAGACAGAATCTTAAGCAGGCTCCTGGCTGAGCATGGAGCCAGACGTGGGGCTTGATTCCACAACCCTGAGATCATGACCTGAGCTGAAATCAAGAGTTGGACACCTAACCAACTGAGGCACCCAGGTGCCTGACACGATGAACTTTAATTCAACAAATATTTAATGGGTTCCTACCACTCCCAGGCATTGGAATATGATGCAGAGCAAGACATGAACTTCCACACATCGCACTGTCTACTGCAATATTCTGTTTATTGAGACCGTTATCTCCCTGGAGCAAGAATTTGTTCTTCACCAGTGTCTCCGTGGAGCCTAGCACAGAATCTGATGCATGACAGACCAAACATTTATGGAATTAGTGAATGACAAAGTCTCAACCTTTAAGACACTCTTCCCCAACTTTGTTTGGTTAAAACTCCTTTGCCTTCTGGATCTAAACTTAGACATATGCTTCTTTTAGGAGGCTTTCTTCAACCTCTAGGATTGAGTTAGTCACCCCCAATTTCACCCTGGGTGTTCCTCCGACTATCTTTCAGTCTAGAGAGAAAACAAAACAAAACAAAAAACAAACCCTCAACAAATGGATTTTTACTAGCTACTAAGCAAGGAAGAAACACAGAGAGCAAAAGGCACAGTGGGGCCCACTGACTGGTTTGGAAACTCAAGGGAATTAATTTCCTGTGCACTTGTATGTTTCTCATAAATAACTCCTACTGGTTCTCCTTTTACTTCTGCAAGCTTTCCAGGGCTGGCCGGACCAGCTCACTTGCATTCAGATGAGCGGAGTCGCCTCTCACTCAGCCTAGGGAGTGTAGAATCTGGTTTTTCTCATATTGTCAATCTCGTGTAAATAGCCAAGCCATGCACAATGTAAGCAAAGCTTGCTAGTCTCCATCAGCTGGCTGGGCATCTGCGTTAAAAATGCATCTTGCTAAACAGTCCGCCCAGCAGATAGCTTTCTTTGGCAGAACGGAGGGAATTTGATAAAGTGCTTTATTTGGTGGTAACATTTTAGTCCCGGCTTTCCTCAGATCACAGTGGGATAATGAAATTGGAATCCATTTAAACCTTCCATTTCACCCCACATGGTTCATAGACACCGTGTCAAACCATATCACGGGGCAATCTATGTGCTAAAATCTACCAGCTCACTCCTCCTATTACCCACAGGACTCTGTCAGATTGGAGATACATTATGGAATACAATTTGTTGATTTGCCCACTTGTGTAGCTCTAGCAGAATCTCAAATCCAAAGCAATACTCTATGCCATGAAGATGCCAAGTTTAGCAACACAATATTCTTGTTGGCCGGTCTACGAATAGTACAGTCCCTGCTGGGACAGACCTGGCCATATGACAAGGACTTGCTGCTTGCCCTGTCTCCTGTGACAAGTTCCATCCCATGGAGATCATTGGAGCACTGGCGATTGTATCACATTTTCACTACACACCCCGGAAAAAAGATGATCCCAGGTTAAACTGAACCAAAGACTATGCACAGACAATAATTACTGAATTCGGAGACTTTGTGAGTTGGACTCTATTCTTGGAGCCTTTCCCTTTTGCTTACTCCCCTTAACTTTGCTCCTCTGAGATGATCTTAAGGCATAGAGACCACACGAAGGCACTAACTTCAGAAAATATTCAGAACTGATCTACTGTTCACCTGGCTCAAGCTACTTTCATCTCTCAGATTAGTGCACAGCGTAGTCAGGAGTGTTGTTTTATCTCTTGCTCCTATATCCTCTATATCCTCTATGCCGTGGACACTACAACGTGTCACCAAGATCTGACTTTAAATGGAGGTCCCATTGCCCCGGCTTCTAGTAGTACAGTCAGCAAACTGGCCTCAGCTGTCAGCCCTTCAGGGATTGCCTAGATCATGCCCCTTCATTGTCACTGTCACCTCCATTGAGCAGTTTATGTTCAACGATTGATCGACACTAAAGTACAAAGGCTGGTCAGCTCAGGCTGAAAAGGGACAATTTTGAAGCTCTTGTACCAGCGACTGAGGATGTTGTTAGGTTGCATCATAACTAGACTTCTCCTCTGGCCCACTCCTGCTTCTCACCCTTCCGCATCCTGCATGCTAACTCCGTATCTGAGTTGCTTCCCCAGCCTGTGACAGCCCATGTATCACCAATAGCCTGAGTCATCCTGGTAACTCTAAGTATGATTGGTACTACCCCCCCCCCCTTCACTATCTTCAGAGGCCTTACAGTGACCCACGAGGCCCCACAGGATCTGCCTCCCACTCTCTAGCTTCATTTCCTCCAACTCACCCCCTTGCTCACTCTGATCTTAGCCACACCCGCCTTCTCAAACACACGGGGGCACACTCCCATTGTGAGACTTTTGCATTTGCTATTTGTTCCCTCTCCCTAGAAAACTCTTCCTCTAGATCAGAGGCAGACAACTTCTCTAAAGGGCCAAATAATAAATACTTCAGGCTTTGCAGGCCACAGAATCTGTTTTAACTACTCAACTCTACCATTTTAGCATGAAAACAGCCACGGACCATACATAAACTAATGGGCCTGTCTTTGTTCCAATAAGCCTTATTTATAAAAATAAGCCTATAGACTGTGATTTACTGACCCTAGATGGTCACATGTGTGGCTGGCTCCCTTACCTCTGTCAGGTCTTGACTCAAATGTTTCCTTCCCTGACCACTCTTGAAATTCCAACCCCTAGCAGTATTTGTCTCTTTCCTGTCTTATTTTCTCCATAGCACTCATGCGTTGTACCTGATATAATGCCTTTTATTTATTGTTCTGTTTGTCCTCCATCTTCCCCATTAAGAGATAAGTTCAGTCAAAGCGGGGATGTCGTCTGCTTTGAGGTCCTTAACACCAACTAGCACAAAATAACTGCTAAGTAAACATTTGATGAATGAACAAAAGAAGTGAGTGAACATTCAGGTAATTCAATATTTCCTCCAGTTTTTGTTTTGTGTGTGTGCGTATATGTCTGTGTCTGTTCTCAAATTCTAAGAGATTTCTTTTACTTTTTATATCCCAGTAGAGTGAGGTGATTAGAAGTACAAGACTTTTAGGGATGCCTGGCTGGCTTGGTCAGAAGAACATCCAACTCTTGATCTCAGAGTCATGAGTTCAAGCCCCACATGGGTGCAGAGAATATTTTAAAAATAAATAAATAACACTTTTTTTTAAAAAGTTCAAGCCTTTTAGAGAAATGCCCTGAGTTTTAAACCCCAGGTCAGTTACCTACTAACTCTGTGAACTTGTACATATATATAACCTCACTAAGCCTCTCTTTCCTTACCTGTAAGCCTCAGTTTCAAGTCATAACACTGAACATATCGTATGATCATGATGATACAAAGCACTCATATCTGTCATCCAGAAATCTCTCAGTACATGGAGGCTATAATCAGCCAGATCATGAGCTCTTGCCCTTGGATATTATCCTGCCAGGATAACACAAGGGTCATGTTTACAGATTGGGTCTTCATGCGCCTTTAATCAAGGCACATGTATCACACACATGACATTTTTACATATAGCTAAAAGAGATTCTAATAAGAAAAACAGAAGAATTATAATGACCATTTGTTAGTGCTCCCTCCATGCCCGCTGATAGTCTGATAAATTTGCATGTTTGGCCTTCATATAAACACTGATACATTGGGGAAGACCAGTGGAATGATTCTTCACATGTCCTCCCATTGGCCGAGAGGTAAACTTCACCGCCCCATTCTTAAGACTTTGTTACAACTGATAGAAACAATTGTACAACTGATAGATACAATTGATAGAATTGTATCTATTATATCAATTGTACAATTGATAGATACAATTGAGAGAAACAATTGCACCGCAGAATATACCTATGGGATACACCTGGTTAGATGCTGACATTTGCTTTGCTTCGGGAAAGCAGGAAGAAAAATGGAGATAATGCTGCTTAGGAGAGTTTCATCATCTTTCCTCCTTCTGGGGCCCTGAACTTAAATTCCTTATGGGTGCTCCCTCCAGGTTTCCAACAAGACTTCCTCCCTAATAGGATCCCAGACCCCTAGCTCATCCTTAGACACCTGACACCATGAAACCAGAACTCTAAAACGAGAAAACAGACTCCCAGGGGATCTGAAAATATGTGCTGTCAGACAGAATATAATAAGTCTTTGGAAATCAGTACTTAGATGATTGTAGTCAGTAGAAAATGAGTTGAGAAATGCTTTCACTTGGGATGGTTTGGTAGCCAAAGACCACTCATTTCTTGACCAAGGTGGCCGCCGGTTAGAACCTGTTGTAGCTGTTAAGTGCGTCAGAGACATTTGTGATTTAAGCTGAAATTTTACTTTTTAGGGAAAATGAAAATCGGCCAATCTTCTAATTTGGTACATTAGGGAAGGAAGAAAGAATCATGGTATGGGAGAGGATAAATGCACATCTTACAAGTGTAACCTCCAACAATTTGCAAACCTGACAGGTTACCTCTGCTGCCTTCATGCTCCATCAGCAGAACTGAGAAGTGGAAAGAGAAACCTTATGGCCCACAAAGGTGAAAAGATTTGCAAAAAATATTTTACAAGAAAAAGGCTGTCGATCCCTGGTCCAAACCACTACAGGATATGGGCAACCAGTCTACTGACCCCGAGCTGCTGGGAGACCCAAGGGTAAATTAGGTCAGTCCTGCTTTGCATTTGCATGTAACTTACTCTGTACCTCCGTGCGCGCTCAGTGCATTTCCCCCCCACGTCGGTGGGCTTCTTTCCCGTAAGCAAAACTGACATCTTCAGGCACCCAGGAAGGGTCCCATGATGAATGAAATCTTGCATTGGTTCCCAAAGGAGCTGAGCCCCTCACGTCAGAGGTCACTTGGCTGGCGCAGCCACTCCCTGCTTAGCTAACATTTCACACTTTCACCTGAGAGCTTCAATAATTCTCTTATCTCAGCCAAGAAAAGCCCTGCCACATATCCTCAGAGCTTATTAAGTCTGTGCACAGAAAGGCAGCTAGAGAACTGCAGTAATTATCTGGGTAACGAGTTAAAAATCACTCTTGCCTAAAATAACCTGGTAATGAGTGAGCCCCGCTATCATATTCATTAAAGAGGAACATTTCTCAGAGAGCCAAGTGGAATGGAGATCGTGTCAGAACTGGTTTACAGATCGGGAATACGCTGCCTGGGGCACTGAGTACAATGATCTAATGTAAAAACACAGGTAAAACACAGGAGAAAAACCTTCCGAGTAGAGTTGAAGGGACCTCTTCATTTGATAGTGAGAAGAGCTGGCTTTCACGGAGTGATTACCATGTGCCAGGAACTAGGCCAGTAGCCCGTGTGGGTCATTTATTTTTTCATTCCTTAAAATGCCCCAATGAGACGGTTAGTATTTTCATTTCCATTTTGCAGAAGAACAAACTGAGGCTCTGAGGAGTTGAATTACTTGCCCAAGGGCATCCTGCTGACAAGGGAAGGAGGAGAATGGGACTGCAGCTCCAGAGCACACCTTTCCACACTCCCTACAGACTAAAAAAAAAAAAAAAAAAAATAGGCCGAGACAGGTGATTTGCTATGCCTTGGGTCACAAAGCTGGTTGGTGGTAGAGCTGGGACAATTCAGAGCTTGGAAATCAATACTGAAAATGAGGATAGGGACACAGGCGCACTGTCTGTGAAGAAGAAAAGGAGAAGAGCCCTTACTCTGGTGATTCCAATCCCGGATCATCACCATCATCGTCATCAAAGAAGCTATTATTTGTGGAGAAGTTACTATGTGTCAGGTCCTGTTCCAAGTGCATTATCTCAATGAGTCCTTACAATGCCATCTTATTTCCTTAAAACCATGCTTTAGGTATGACCTATATGATCCCAGTTGTATAGATGGGGAAACTGAGTCATGGAGATGAAGTGATCTATCCTTAGCCTCCTCCACCCCGCCCCTTGGCTAGGAGGCTGAAGGTATACGATCAGTTTGACTCCGGAATGCACACTTCTAATCCCTGCTTCTCCTTGACTGCCTCCCTTTGTGGACGAGAGCCCCAGGGTTCCTGCTCACCTTGGATCACCAGGCTGCCTTCCCAGCTCTCGTAGGACTCCTCGATTCTCTTTGCTGGGTTTCATAGCACTTTTCTGACTATATTGCCAACTTACAAGGCAGTCTCCTCAAGTCACCCCATATTCACACAATAATGTGTGTGCATGTACACACACACACATGCGTGCACACACACACACACGCACACCCCGCGTCAGCTCCAGCAGGTCAACCATCAGACACCATACTGGAGAGCACTCTGATCATAAGGACAGCACAGAGATCAAGAATCTAGGCTCTGCCAAAGACATAGGTTCATACCTTCCCTCCTGACTTACCAACACCATAGCTTTACCCAAGTTAATGTCTCAGGGGCTCAGTTCCACCCTTTGTTAAGTGATAACTATGGCACCTACTGTAATGCAGAATTGCCACGTCAGTATCTCAACCCAGCACCCAGCAAATGAGCATTCGACAACAGACAACTATTATTACTAAAACTTGGTAGAAAGAGATGAATTCGTAGATGGATGGATGTATGAATTAACAGAGGATTGGATGGATGCGATTCTAGCTGACTGGAAGAACTGATTTGGAGGGGCACCTGGGTGCCACAGTCAGTTAAGCATCTGACTTTTTTTTTTTTTTAAAGATTTTATTTATTTATTTGACAGAGAGAGATCACAAGTAGATGGAGAGGCAGGCAGAGAGAGAGAGAGAGGGAAGCAGGCTTCTTGCTGAGCAGAGAGCCCGATGCGGGACTCGATCCCAGGACCCTGAGATCATGACCTGAGCCGAAGGCAGCGGCTTAACCCACTGAGCCACCCAGGCGCCCCAGCATCTGACTCTTGATTTCAACTTGAGTCATGATCTCGGGCTCGTACGATGGAACCCAAGGAACCCTCCAGGCTTTGCGTTTGGTGGGGAGTCTGCTTCTCTCCTTTTCCCTCTGCTCCTCCTCCTGCTCCTCCACATGCTCTCTCTAAAATAAATAAATAAATCTTAAAAAAAAAAAAAAGGACTGGATCAGAAACAGAAAATGAGAGAGAAGAACGAGTAAAGTTGTTTGTGTTTTTTGTTTGCATTTACTGTTATAAAGAAGACCTTAACCTGCACGGTTGAAGGACTATAGGATCACATCGTGACCCACACATAGGCAAGAAGTTCATTTCCAAACCTCAACCTGGCCGTTGGTTCTGCCGCACATTTATCAGTTCTCTCGGAGTCCCTATTCCTAGCGTTATTTCCAAATGTGGACAAGAAGGTACCGAGCAGGTGAGAAGAGATAAAATAACAGGTAAGACCAAACCCCCAATCAAGGTTAGAGCTGTACCTACTTTGCTTAACACTGACTCCCCAGCACAGAGCATGGTTTCCTGTAACTCTTTGGTCAGTCCAGGTAGGCTAGATTCTAAAAGCAAAAATACAGCAACAATAACGATAACAACAACAACAACAAAACCCCACAATTTCACCATGTGAACACTACGAAGATTGAGCTGTCACCTGGGATAGAGTCTGTGTAGATAATTTCATCTGGGGATGGGAAGAAGGGATCTGATGGCTTCCTGCGGTCACGTAAGCTTGCTCCCATTTTGTGGCTCTGCTGCCCCCCACCAGATCCTCTGTCTCTGGCTAGCAGACAGGACAACAGAGCAAATGTGCCTGGAGGACTAACAGGAGGTTTTACAGAAGGAAGGCTTACCCTTACATCCACCTGCTCTCCATTGGCCAAAACCCAGCCGAAGGGACTCTAAAATGGCACTAGTTGTGTGCCCTTGAGAAAGAAGGAAATTACTTGGTGAGTAACTAGCCAGTTTCCACCACACGGTTCACTAGGTACGTGTTGAGTGGAAAAGTAAGTGCGGCAGGAAACACAGTGGGGGGGGGGGATACACCGTGGGGGTGGAATCGGAACGTCTGCCTCCGTATACATGTCTAAGAAGATTTATTGCAGTCAGTATCTGGCTGGAACTCAGGTCTCCGACTGCTCCCTGCAGGTAATAGCTCATGTGGAGCCCCATACTGTCTCCCAGGCCCACCTGTTCTATCATTATACCCGCACTGGCAGCTGCAGCCACAATTCCCAGATGTTGGGTAAGTCTGACCCAGTTCTACTGCTGCGAGTCAACTCGGTGCTACTGCTGGACATCAACCCCATAATCAGGGGAAGAAGAACACCCAGATTTAATTTCCAGTTAAGATACCAGAAACGATTTATTGACTTTTAAAATAGAAATGTGAGGAAACATGTATCGAGCCCCAGGTGCCAATTGAATAAGCAGTCGGAGCTTTATGGTGCCAGATACACCATCAAATCAGGGCACTTATCACAGGCAGGCTCATATTAAAGAGGCTTATGTATGCGTCTGCATCCCTGGTACCCTGCAAGCACCTGGAGGGCAGGGACTGAATTATTCATCTTTGACTCCCTAGCAAGATTGTCCAGCAGAGCCTTGCACATGATGGCAAGTGCTGGCAGGAGTCATCTGTCCTTCTGGTCTACCCACCATCCCTTGTCTTTGTGCAGCAGTGCCTAGCTTGTCTTTGGGAAACTACCTCGCTCTCCATAGTTAGTCTATGAAATTAAGGGTGACTCTGTATCCACCTCCAGAGCTGGAAACGGGCCCTGGCTTGGTCAGTCTCAGCAGTCCATCTGGCATTGTGCCTAGATTGGGGATGTTCCCAGGACACAAGCTTGGGGAATCATGGGCAGCCCTCTGCAAAGATAGGGAACAACAGAACTTTCTGCTGGGTTGTGAAACTATGAGGCTACAGATCTGGGCCCATCAGCAGCCACTTGGTACATTGCAGGGAGATCCTGCCTAAGAGTGAAGTCAGCAAGGAGAACAGAGCCAAGAGAGAATGGAGAGAAACCAATTCTGTTTCACGGTGTTCAAACTCCAGTGCTCAGCTGTTCCCGGAGCTCAACTCCCTGGACTTTTTAAGTAGATACCCTGGTATCTACTTAAAGGTACCCTGGACTAGTTAAGTAGACTGACTACGCGTTCTCCATTTGAGTTGGGCATCAATCCCTTAAAACTGGTCCTGACAAAAATGGGTTTTAAAATGCTTGTTGAATCAAACTGAAATAACATTTAGAATATTTCTATTCTATATATGTTCTGTTTGGTTTCAATTTAAACCAAGATGTCTTCCCTGAATCCATGTCCCTGCCTCATGATGGGTCCTCATGATGTGGTGTGTCTGAAGACAGAGAAGTGGAGGAGGATGGGAGTTCAGAACCCAGACACTTGGCACACTCTCACTGCACTACTATTCTATGAAAGCACATCATGCATAATGGATTTCTTTCCATCTCCAAGACCATCAGCTTAGTCTAGCCCAACTACCATTTCCCACCTGGGCGACATTCACAGCTTCCTGATGTCCTTCCCCCTGCACACCTGTCCTCTCTGCTCCATCATAGTAACAAGAGTGACCCTCAGATTTAATTCATAGAATGTCTCCTGCTTAAAATCACCAATGGCTTCCTTAGAGTAAAATCTGAACTCTTTATCTTGACCTACAAAGATGATCCATTTTATCCATCAGGCTGCATTTTTCCCACACTCCCCTAAATGCACATGGTTTAGTTTTTGATTCTTCAAACTTATTAATCTATTTGTTGACTCTGCACCTTTGATACTGCTACTTCCACCCAGAGTGCCCTTCTCCCAAAATCTAAGAACAATCCCAGAAGCTGTGGCCCTCTGCTCTAGCCTCACAGGAGAATTTACCAGTTCCATGACCTTCTATGTGCCTATGCTTATCCTAGGCCTTCTATTCCTCCCTCTTAGCTGCCTAAGAATCCCCTGAACCCCCATTCCCCAGTCACACTAAATATAATTTTCCCAGGTGGTCTACACTGGCCCCATGGAAGAATCAAGGTTCCTTTATCTATATTCCTTCAGCACATCATGTGGGTAAATATCATACCATGGCACATAGTAATGCATTCATGTGTTTATATATGTGACTCCTCAACCATACCATGAGTTTATCAGGGGCTTGGGAAATCCCTTAATAATTTTGGAAGAACCTTAAGTACCATCAGTGCCATTGTAAGTACCCAGTGAATGTTTGTTAAATAAAAGGAAGGAATGACTGTTTGTTGAGTAAATTAACCAAGCGCTCTTGCAGTGAATCACTTAGCATCCCTGGCTACAGCTTCATCATCTATAAAGTGAATATTTTGTGCCAATAGGTCTCAGTCATGGCTGTATCCCACAATCCTATGGAAAGAGATCAAAAATGAAGGTTCTTAATCATACCTCCAGGAAACTTCATTCATTCATTCATCCATTCATTCATTTAATGAATACTTATTGAGCACGAACTACTTGCCATACCTTGTTTCGGGCATAGGAGACCCAGTTGTGAATAAGTCAAGCCAAGGCCTTGCTCTCATGGAGCTTCTATTCCAGGAATCATATTAGCTCATATTTGTTGAGGTGCTATGACACTCTAGCATTGAAATAATGGTTTTGCCTACATTAACCTCCTAAGTTCCCACCCTGGCCCTGAGAGGTGGGACTTTTATTTATCACTGAAGGGAAGAGAGCTTTACTTGGCCAACATCCCAACTGTTGTAAGAGCTGACTCAGAAGCCTGATTACAAACTGGTTCTCCTACGTTAGGTTGCTGTATTGCACACACATCTGGGAGAGCCAAGTGGGACCCAGGCATGTGCTTTAAGAACCACAGTTTAGGGCAAATCAATGATGTGTAGTGTTTGCAATGGACTCAAACAACAGTTCATGAAAAGCTGGCCAGTGTGAACAAAGGCCTTCACAATAAATACAGTAAGGCTTGTATTTAATCAAATGCTTAAAAACAGAGGAACCATTGGACCCTACTCATTGTCCATTATGGGATTCACTCCTCTGCTGACCTGTGAGCTACAGATGGGGAAACTGAGGCTTAGAGAGGCTCAGGGGGCCTACCCAAGAGCACTCACAAGTCAGTGGTGAAGCTTCATCCTGAACCCAGGACTGCCTGACTCTAAGAAAAATGTGGACTTTTAACTCCCAAGCTCAAAGAGTTCAGGAACAGGGGCTCTGCACACCATCTGTCCCAGAAAGCCTCAGGCCAAAATTATATTACCAGCTAATGGCAGCTACTTCAGAGTGTCCTGCTCATGGGGACCCCTGAGACCAGGAGCCAGGGCTGAAATCTTTCCATCTCACCAGATTTCAACATGAAACCTCCAGCAGCAAACCTTCACATACGACTTCTCAAATTGCAGCTTTCCCTCGTAATATCTGACTTACTCTTCTTGGCCACCCAGTGAGAGAGACATTGACGTCAGCATGGAGGATATTCAAACCATGTAAAAACCATTACAACATGGGCACCAAGCGATCCAAATCGAAACTGGCCACATCCACCCAATGTGGCCATGCCAGGGCACACCTGCTGACTCTCAGGTCTGGGTGAAACACTGTCCCACCTGAGAGCCTTTCACACCAGTGACTGGACCATGTCCTGCCCACCTCAGGGCTTTGGCACTTTCTGCCTCCTCCCTTAACACTTCCTCCTCCCTCCCCTCCCCACCGCTAGTTCCCTCCTACTGATACTTGAGGCACACTTCTGAGGTCACATGCTCAGGGAAGACTTCCAGAACAGAGCTGCCAGCGATGAATCCCTTCAGCACTCACCTCTGCCCTACCGAGGCTGCTTACTGGTGACCCCTGCAGGGACTTGGCGACAAATATCCTAGACACCTCACTCACTGGCGGGGATAACCGTGACAGAGGCTCTCGCTGTCTCCAAGAGTCTCCAGTGGAAGCAGCTGCAGTTGCCTACCCAGGTTACCGGCTGATAACAGTCCGGTTGTTGTCTGCCTTCTCTCCCCATCGCATGTCCCCGTTCCTCCACCAGTGTTTCCTGGGATCACCTCCCAAGTAAGCAGCTGGCACACAGATCCTTGCTGCAGAGTCCTGCTTCTGCAGGAATCTGACTGAAACAGCTTCCCTGGACACATGGGCTGAGTTGGATCTCATTGGGTGACGCCCACATGGTCCAGCTTTTCTCCTTCCAGGGAACTCCTGTTGACCTGTGGTTACATATGCATTTGGGAGGATTATCTGACACCTGGCTTTCTCCTGCCCTTACTGGTAAGTCCCCATTGCACAGGACTGAATAACAGCTCCCAAAGAGATCATCCTTGGAACCTGGAAATGTTAACTTACGTGGCAACAACTCTGCAGGTGTGATTAAAGTAATGCTTTTGAGATGGGGAGATTATTGTGAATTATCTGAGTGGGCACTAAATGCAATTACCAATATCCTTAAGAAGGAGGCCATGGGAGATTTGACACAGAAGAAGAGAGGCCGTGTGACCAGAGACAGAGACTGCATGATGTGGCTACAAATCAAGGAACCTGACAGCCACCGGAAGCTGGAAGAGGCAAGAAATGTATTCTCCCCTAGAACCTGCCAACACCTTGACTGTAGCCTGCTGAAGTCGGTTTTGGCCTCCGGAACTGTAAGAGAATGAACATATGCTATTTTAAGCCACTAAGTTTATGGTAATTTGTTATAGCAGCCAGAGGAAACTAATACATCCATGAAAGTGGCTCCTCTCAAGTCTTCGTACTTGGGGCTGAACCAACAACATCTGCATCCACATCTGTTAAGGGTTGAATTATGTCCCCCAAAAAGATGTGTTGAAGTCTGTACCCCCAGCACCTACAAATGTGACCTTATTTGGACACAGGTCTTTGCAGATGTAATCAAGTTAAGATGAGGTCATTTGGTGGGGGAGAGGGGCTAATCATGTAGGACTAGTGTCGTCATAGGAAGAGAAGAGACATAGAGAGGAAAATGCCATGTAATAATGGAGGCATGAGTCGCTGTGGTGTCCATAATCAAGGAAGGTCAAGGATGTGTCACAAAGCCAGAGGCTAGGAGAGAGGCGTAGGACAGATTCTTCCCAAGAAGCTTCAGATGGAATAAGGCCTGGCTGATACCCTGATTTTAGACTTTGTGATGGCCAGAGCAGCAAGAGGATACAGTTTTGTTATTTTAAGACACCTAGCTTGTGATCCTTTAATCTAGCAGCCCTAAGATACTAATACAAAATTTCAAACCCTGTCTGTGGTCTAAAATCCAAAGTCACCTAAAGGTCTGGCTCAGGCAGCACCGGGACCTTAGAGCCCTTGCCATGTGTGTTTCTGAAGAACGACAGCCCTGCTCTCTCCGTTAAGGCTTGTCATTAACCCACTCCGTTAACGCCCTGCTGGTGAGCATTATGAAGCACTTGGATCCAGGATATGGCTTTTCTGAAGGCGTCACAAGTACCACGAGAAGCTCTTCATTTTACAAAAGACACTAATTCTGGGACCCGCCGGCTCAGAGTCACTTGTGGATGCGAATGGGTTGCACCGACCACATCAGCTCCCACCTGCACTGCCTACAACAAAGTCAGGCCTTGCTTCCTACTCTGGCTTCTGCTTGCACGGTATTAACGTGTAATGAGTAGTAGGTTCTGCTTTATTGATCTTCAGACCAGAGCTACAGTGGGATGCTGCCTAAGAAAAGCCCCAAAGGATTTTATTTGATTTTTTCACAGAACAATAATCTCCCTCACCAAATTAGCTGCTGGACTGCAAGATGGGTGGGGATTTCACCTTGAAATTGCTGACAGGGTAGCAACACTGGAATGTCTATATTTGCTAATCCTTGTTCAAATCTATATCCCGCTGCTGGCACCCTGTCAAATGAGTCCCTGGAAAGTACCAGGCCATGCTGTGGAAGGGGGAAACGCAGCCCAGGAGAGATTAGAGCCACGAGAAGACATGGCTGTGCAGTGCAAAGTGGTGATGACGGGTTCCTGTCTTTGCAAATTGACAAGCTACAATCGCAGTCAGCCTTTTGCTCTCAAAATATTCGTGGCTAGAAATCCCCAATCCAAGAACCCCAGAAATGCCCTCTCTTCCTTAGCCCCATCCGAATTTTACTGGATGCCTTTTGTGGGCTGTTTGGAGTAGCTAAACCATGTGTCGGCCGTTAGTTGGTGTTGAAAACACAAGAGTTAGCTTCTCCCCACTCTGCCATCGACTCGGTTCTTTGGCTCAGCCTCTAGTCGGTGAAGGCGATGGCCTTCCAGGGAGGGTCGGATTCAAGATCACAGGGCGCAGAGCAATAGGCCTGCCTGGGGGGCTGCAAGAGCTCTCAGGGGGTGCCTGATCTCTTGCAGTAACCCAGGAGCCTGGGGCTCACATCTCGTGATCACCTCTCTCTCCAGCCAGCAGTGGACCCCTGCCATCTCCACGCACTGACATCACATGCAGAAAACCTACTTGGGAAAGAGATCCTTCTCAAGCTCAGGCATGTTCTTTCATTCCTACCTTTACGGGAACTGGCTTTTCCAGACCTTGGAAGACCATCTTGTAAGAAATGGAAAGTGACAGCCCATCCCGAGCCCATTTGTCAGGGGAAAGGGGATGAGACTTGTCCATGTGACCCTCACACAGAAAGGGAGAGAGTCAGAGCCAAAAGGGGGGCTAAGACAGTTCCAGGTTCTAATGGATTCATCTCTCCTAATTGCCTGTGTAGCATGTCTGTTAACTTTAGATAAGGCTTAAACAGGGCCCAAAGAAGATCCAGGAGGGAGTCACAAAAATGATTAAAAGGTTGTAAAATTGGGGCTTATAGATGGAGGAACTGGAGGTTATTTATCCTGGAAAAGAGAGGGCTGAGGAGGGACGTATAAAGACTTCATACTAGATTAATTATGTAAATAAGCAGTCACCCAGCTGGCCTAGATCTCAACCATTTGGCAGGGAGAGTGGGTACTGGGGGGTTGGGGGGGTGGTTACTAGTAGTTTTAAAATCATGAGTTGCCTGCTCTGATTTCTGAGGGGTTCACTGCTGCTGGGAGATGCCAAGTCTGTTTGAATGAACCCAGACACCAGCCACTGGAAATCATTTCCAGCGAAGCACGTGATGAAGGCAGTTTTTCTTTGTCCCTTGCCACAAGCGGAGGGCCTGCAAGGGGTCCTTGTATGATGGCAGAGTCCAGGACTCCTCCTCATCCAATTCCCCAGCTTGGGTCAGGTGTTGGGGGGACAGTCAGGGGTTCTGTCATCCAGACAGGAAGATGCTGGACAGAATGTCCCCTCAAGCATGATGAGCTGAGGCTGGCCAAAGGCTAGAGAAGTGTTTCCTCCCTCAGGAATTACCACTTGCACGCTACAGAAATGTGCCTACCGGTTCTACCTCCTGACCGCTCTGTGGTTCTTTCCATTCAAGGAGACATTCACTAATCATCGAGAACTACTGAGTCTTTCTGAGCCCTGGGCTCTGAGCCTGGACACAGAGATGAGGAATTGGTTCTTAAAATGTAAAAAAATAAAAATATGACTTGAATACTAACAACACTAATCATAATCATCACAGGAACATTTGATGAACTTATTCTGACCCCTGACCCTCTATAGCACTTCAAATATAAAGCCTCACTTGATTCTTGAAAGAACCCTATTAAGGAGAAACAATTGTTTCCCCGCCTTTTGCAGATATAGAAGTTGTAAAGAAGTTAACTAATTTGCCCCAAGTCACCAATCAGTAAGTGTCTTGGTGAGATTTGAACCTATGCTTTCTAATACTTAACCTATTTTTAAAATTTGTTTTTCTTTCTCTTGGCTTTTTGATGGAAACCAAGAGAAGATCACAGAATTTCACATTTAGGAGATACAGCAATCACCAGTCCATAGCATTCACTAGTATCATTCTTGATCTTTCTGTTACTCTGCCTTCCAGAAATATTCCACCAAGTGTTGGTAGAGAGGAGGGGCAACCCAACCCTTCGTGGAGAAGGTAAGGGAAATGTCTCAAGAGGACACATGCCCTAGGATCTCAAGGACTCTCAAGCTCTCTTGTTCTCCTTCTGTCACGGGGACTCACTCAGACTCTTCAGATGTGAATCCTCGCTCAGAGGGCAATGATTCCTGGACATTAGGTGTAGGTCATCTGGAGGGCATGTTAAAAATGCAGACCTTTGGCCCTCACACCCAAAAGCTCTGCTTTGATAGGCCTTGGCCAGGTTGGAGAATCTGTGTTTATTCAGCTCCCCAAGGAATTCAATGTGGGTGGTACAGGAACCCCAAATTGAGGGAAAGTCCCTTAGAATTGTTCTTCTCTCCCCTGGCTCCCTTTTCTTGCCAAGCATCCTTTGTCTACACACACACGCATACACACACATACACACACAAATGCACACACAAACACACACATGGAGCCCTCCCACAATCTATTCACATAGTAAGTATTAACCTAGACCCCAGGTGGCAGGACTGTAAAGACCCACTGACCTCATGAAGCTCAGAGAAGAGCAGAGGAGGTATGTGAACAACACTTGATCTGCATGAGGCTGAGATGGGAGGGTTGCCCCCAAGGAGGACCAACGCCCTGGGGAGTTCACAAAATGTATTGATGACAGTTGAAAGCTGGATCCCAGGAAGACCTCTTGGAGGGTAAGTGGACTTGGAATAGGGAGGGCTTGTTGGGGGTAACCCCAGGCAAGCCTGCGGAAACCGAATCTGAGAATCTGAGATGAGGGGGTCCATCATTCATGGGGTGTATAGAGGCAGGATGGGAAAAGCTGCAGAGGAATTAAACGTGAATGCAGGTTTAGGGCGCATCATGGTCCATGGTGTGTGTTGATGCATCGACAGCCATTAAGAAAGTTACATGGGAAGGCCATAATGGGTGGGGATCAGGGCAATGAGCCTGGAGGCCATCGCAGTGGGCCTGGCAAGAGATAATAAGGCTGTTTTCTTTCTTCTTCTTTTTTTTTTAAGATTTTATTTATTTATTTGACAGAGAGAGATCACAAGTAGACAGAGAGGCAGGCAGAGAGAGAGAGAGAGAGAGAGGGAAGCAGGCTCCCCGCTGAGCAGAGAGCCCGATGCGGGCCTCGATCCCAGGACCCTGAGATCATGACCTGAGCCGAAGGCAGCGGCTTAACCCACTGAGCCACCCAGGCACCCATAAGGCTGTTTTCATAGGTTACTGGGCAGGATTAGTCAGAATGGGGAAGAACAAGCAAGGTGCTCATAGTGAGCTTTCCACTCATTTACATATAAGTAGGATCAGCGCTAATAACAATCAATGAAGTGAGTCCCAGAAGGAAGCATTCTTATATAATTTTTTGTTAAGGTATACGCTTAAAAGCAATAAAATAAAATGCATTCCATAATTTAACTTTCTCTAAATTATACCAGCCTTCAACTAATGAGTAAAAATTAATGAAGACTGACCATTTTGCTACAGAAAGCATTATCATCTCCACCAAGGTCGTGCTACATAACAGCATACATTACAGAAGTGGCATGTTCCATAGAGGAAAGGTTGCTGGACAGTGGTAAGCTGGTAAAAAATACAGTAAGTTTAGATGAAATAATCTGATAACATCTGTCCTCCATGAGAAGGAATGTAGGAGCCAAGAGAGCCAAGTGGTTAATGCTGAAGTCTCTGGGTTCAAATTCAACATCTACTGCCTAGAAGCAGGGGGTGTCCAGCAAATGATTAACTTCTTTGAATTTCATTTCGCCAACCACGAAACAGGATTAATAAAAACTCCTAACTCAGAGCACTGCTGTGAGGATTAAATAAGATCATATCTCTGAGGCCCTGGCCACACAATAGGAACCTGTGAGCATTATCGATCATCATGGTCACCATGGGGATTTTCTGAGAACTCAAACTTGAGAGTAGGAAGTTCCTGTGTTTCACCAACACCAAATGGTGGGAGGAGCCATGCCCAGAGACTATAGTGCTGGATCCAAATCCAGCTTTCCCATGGACAAGGTGGCTGACCTGGGGAGAGCCCCTTCAATGTCTCTGAGCCTCAGTTTCCTTGTCTGTACAATGGGAAGGTAGGTTTGTTTATATTGGAATTTTATACCCTTCTTTTCGAGCCATCCACTTTTTTATCAAATGGAATCTCCTCTTGAACCCTAATGTCTAAAATACATAAAAGCAGAACTACCCTGGTTGAAAGTTTGCTCTTAGGGCTGGAGTCCCAGCTGTTTGCTTCACCCTGTTCCTCTTGTGCCTTCTCCATTTTAGGGCCCAAGTACCCCCTCTCCATACTAGACCTCTATAAAATGTGGTTTAAAAGCTATAGGATGAGGGACATCCAAGATCATCTGGGATCCTAGGATTCTATCATTATGGGAAAGAGAGGGTGGGGGCTGTCCAAACAGCAAGACAAATAAAGTCTGTGATAAAGAATAAATGATCTTGGGGCACCTGGGTGGCTCAGTGGGTTAAAGCCTCTGCCTTCAGCTCGGGTCGTGATCCCAAGGTCCTGGGATCGAGCCCCACATCGGGCTCTCTGCTCGGCAGGGAGCCTGCTTCCTTCTCTGCCTGCCTCTCTGCCTACTTGTAATCTCTGTCTGTCAAATAAATAAATAAAATCTTTAAAAAAAGAAAAAGAATAAACGATCTTGTAAACTGCGTGTCCTTGATGATCATAATTAGAACCTCCACATTGCAATCACTGGCACGCTGCTCTTTCACATCCATTCCTGTTAAAAGCCTCAGAGCGGGAAGTGGAAAATGCTGAGAGTGTTTAGACACAATGCAGTGCAGGCGGCTCACCCAGACCTTCAGGGGCAGCATGCTCTAACACTGAAACCGGACGGGAAGAGGTGAGAGGACTAGCTTCTTCCTCACCCTTGCTTATGCATCCCCACTTTGTTTTCTTTTCTTTTGTTTTTTAATGCTGGACTAAGAAAAAAAGCAGATGATAATTTATAAAATACACCAAATTGTTCTTTCATGTGCACTTAGAATGGGATTGTTTAACTTCGAAAGGTATTTATTTATATATGTATTAGCATTCATTTATATTTTTATTAATATATAAACATGTATATAAATGTAAAATATATAAATATATTTTTTAATATATTTTTATTTATATATGACTTTTTTTTTAAGGGCAGTCTTTCTCAGTCTATCCTAACACATAGGTCACCCAACTCAGAAGGCAGTGTTGACTTTGGGACAACCCTTTATAGGTTATCCAACCTCACGGCCTCATCTGGAGCCCTTTTGGTGAACAAGAACTTCTATTTCCCTTGAGCCCATTCCTTTCTTGGGCAGATCCATTTGTTATGCCTTTCTTTGTTGACCTGCAATCTGTCTCCCTGTGATTTTTCTCCCATTAGTTCTCCCTCTTATCTCTCAAAAACATATAGCAAGACAACCACCCCTTGCCTTCTAGACATACTGGGGTGCCCCCCCTGCAGAGCCTTGCAGACAAAACCCTGACCCAGTGTGTCTGGAAGGTGGGACCTCTACCCCAGAGGTCCTAAAGGGCAGAGCATCTAATCAAAGAGGATTTTCTTAAGCCATAATGTGTAAAGGAATTTGCCTTGTTGGGTTTTGGTCTTGCTTGAGATTGGTCACTCCTTCCTTCTTTTCTAGTTCTCCCTTATGAAATGGAAATGTCTATCCTATACGTGTCCCATCATTGTATTTCAGATCATAGAATTTGATTTCACAGGTTCACAGCTGGAGAGATTGGCCTCACCCATAACTGATTTGGATGATATTCAGATGAGATTTGGGGACTTTAGATTTTGAATCATGCTGGAAAAGAGTCAAAACTTTCAGGGCTATTGGGAGGGAACAAATGTGCTCCTGTCATTCCTCTGTGTTTGAAGAACACATCTTATTCCTTGCCCTCAAAGTAGCCTGGTGACACCCATATACCATTGTCCACGGTGACTGGCCAGTGTCTATACTGTAAGTAATTAAATATGTCAAAATCATACCCATGCCTCTCTGCTTCTTACAACAAAGTCAGTCAGCAGGCCCTATATGCGTACTTCATTAGAGATCGCTTTTATTTAGTTAATGGGGGAAAAAACAAGCACGGAATTGGTGTTAATCAGTTAAGCTGCATACAACTAAATCAACTCCTTGACTAAATTATTGCATCTCTGAGTTCATGCTTAGGAAGCAAAGTAACTGCCTGTGACCAAAGATGTCTTCCTGCCGAACAGCAGATAGGGCACACTGTCGCTCCCCAGTCTGAGGTTACTACAACTCTCCGAGTTAAGTATCTTTCCTTTCAATAAAAGAAGCCTCACTAAACAGTGAACCAAATGCAAATTTTAGAACTTTGGAATGGAGGTTGAAATTAAACAGCCAAAAAAAAAAAAAACAAAAAAAAAACCAAGAAAATTTGATTTGGAAAATGTGGTCAGCTCGTGTACCTAACTCACTGAAGATCAACGATTCCTTCCAGCTATAAATCCGGACCACCACACTGCATGATCTGACCCTGGCATCATGCTCTAGCTCCTCTCGCCCCTCCTCCTTGCTAACTGCTGGACACCCACAAGTTCCTTTCTGCTCCAGGACTTACTGGCTGGTCTATGACCACATTGTTGCCTCCAAGTTACTCCCTGTCACGTCTCTCTGTTTATTCACAACACTTAGTGGGAGTTGATCTTATCTTGTTAACTAGTTGTTCATCACCTGTCTCTCCCGTCATGGTACCAGGAATTACATCTGCCTTGTTTACCAGTGCCTCAGATGGTGTCTGGTACATAATAGGGTTGCATAAATGTTTGCAGATGGAAGGAGGGAGAGAGAAAAAGAAGAGGGGAAGAGAGAGAGAAGAAAGGAGAGAGGAAGGATAACGTGAGTCTGAACTCCATACTGATGTGTATTTAAAGCTGCAGCCAAGAAAGGAAAACACCTTTGAATCCATTAAATAATACACCAGATGACCAAAATATGTTGAAAAGCATCCACACCTTCCTAATGCAGTCAGAATTCATGTGGCAGAGAAAGGAGGATACCACACAGAATCATAAACAAAACAAGAAGCACAATCAGGTATCTCCTCTCTCCAGAATTATGTGAGGCTGACATCAACAGAGCCTCTTAATCCTCTTAGATGATGATTGATTTTTTTAAGTCTTTAAAATCTGAAAACTTGAAGACTAAGTTGAGATGAAATGTTTGCAAGGAAGAAGCAGACGTGTGTCATGAAATACGTCTCCACCAAACCAAAAAAAAAAAAAAGGAGAGGAAAATGTATTAATTTTTTGAATGAGTTTTGGGATCACCAGACCAGGGAAATTCCCACTGCTGAAATGAGCCTGACTCTTCACGATCACAAAGTAGCTGAGGAAAGATTCAGATGGGGACAGCGGGAAGCCGAGCTAATTTCCGGGAACCCACGTTGCTTCCCACATGTACTACTAGAGGCGCTTATATGGCTCTGCTAATGAGACATTGTACTAGCATATTGAATTCTAATTGTTACATCTCTGAACATCCCCTTGCTGGAGACAAGGAGGGAGAGAATCAAATCTAAAATAAAAACACACTGGGTACCTCACTTGCTCAAGGAGAGCCCGGGAAGTACAGTTGCCCTCCCTGATGCCGATCCGTACCTGACAGCCCATCATGAAATAATGGCCTGGAAGAAACCTATTTGCCTGGATCCCACTGCCTTTGTGGCCAGCAAGATTGTTACTATCCCCGGCTTTATTTTTTGATAAATTGCAGGTTTTGACACAAAAATAGGATGGGTCTCACGGGTGCCCATGAGAATAGAAAGAAGAAACCATTTATTTAGGTCTGGCCAGCAACGCCCTGTCATTCAACTTCCTCATGATCTGGCAAAGCATCACCTCGTCCCGCAAATCTGCCTTCCCAGTCCATACTGGGCATCTCCCACTATCCTATGCTTGATTTCATTGTTAAAATCAATAAGCATTTGTTAAGTGGCTATTATAGGCTATTATAGGCTATAACCACTGCTAAGCACAGTTCAGGCACAATCCCATTTATCTTGCACAGTCCATGAGGTAGATATTATTCTAACCATTTAACAGATCAGGAAACGGAGGCTCAGTGAGGTCAAGGACATTCAGTCAACTCAGTACAGACCAGAGGCTACACGACTGGGGCACCTGACCCACAGCCTTAGGTCTTGAAAGCTGAGCCTGCCTCCTCTAGCATACCTCTAGCTCCTTCCTGGAGCCCCTGGGCAGGATGAGGACCCTAGGTATCTAACTCTGCATTGCTTACTCCTAAGCAATTCCACTCACTCCCTACCCTGGGACAGCACCAGCTGTAAGGCACTTCGGTTACTGATTTGCTTGAACTCAGGGAACGGGGTTCAATTTTGAGATCTTTGGGAATAAAGAACGGGCCTTAGCCATTGTCGTAGTTGCTATCAGTGTGGAATGAATAAATGAATGGGGCATCTACCCCAAATGTTGAAGAATGCTTAGATAAAATTGAACAATGCTGTATGAAAATTAAAAGACAAGAGAGCTGGAGCAGTCCTGATGGACACGACCCTAATGTTTCATTCAGTTACATCTATAATTCAAACTTGAGCAAGACAGACTCCCCAATCTACATGTTCAAACCATGCTAGAGGCACTGTGGCCCCACAGCCTGCTGTGCCCTGAAGGCTGCTTCCAGGGGGCTAAGAGTTCCCACGCCACCCCCCGCCCTACCCCTTTATTTGCTGTGACTTGCAGTTCGAGAGTTTAGAACATTTAGGCCATGGTGCCCGCCTTTTCCAAAGGCTTTTTCTTACAGCTGTGGTAGTGTGATGGGTTATTTATTTGGTGCTGTTGTGAGGGAGGGGCTGGGATGAAGGAGAAAGGAGAAAAATGAAACGTCTTGAAAATAGAAATTGGAAACACATAAAAGTGAAGCGGAAAGCAGACGCATCTGTAACACGGACACCTCCAGAATTTCGGAAGCCACCAGTGCTGGACGATGGGATTACGTTCTGACTCCGGGTTCTGAGTCCCTAACAAGGCTCTCTCCACCTGGCTCCCCAGGGAATAAAGTACACCCTGCTAAAATGGGTGCTCACCCTCTCTATACAGAGGCAGAGAAAAAGAGGAGGCAGAAGGCAAAATCTAACAGCTGAGATCAGGGAGGAGCAAAGATGATTTTTCTTATTGTTTTACCAACAGTCTTTACAGTTTTTCCTTGTCTCAGGCAGCAAACCTTCTGACGTCGTTGTCTAGGCGAAGGAGCTGGGGTTGTTATCCTCTAATCCCTCTTGGCCCCTGGTTGAGGGTGCTCCCGGGGTGTGATCTCTCAGTAACTCTGGTTTGTGCTGCCTGCAGGCTAAGCATGCTCCTGCAGCAGGGTAAGGGCTTAGGCAGAGGGTCTCCGAGGTGTGGAGGGAGAAGCTGCTCTGAGGCATGTTGCTTGAGGAGTCACGTGAATGGGACACGGAGCTGGTGTGCGGTGCCTGAATTCCGTTATATATAACTTACGATCTACTGTGCACACACATAAATATAAAATACCTGTATTCACATATCTGCGTGTATAAGTGTTGATGTGAATGGAAGGAAACAAAAAAGTATAAGTAATGGTTGCCTCTGTATGCATAAGAGCATTCATTAATTGACGCCCTAGGTATTTATGGAGCACCTCGTACGTGCTAACCAGCCACTGTTGGAGGAGCAGGGATACACTGTGATGAAGCAAAATGAGGCCCGTAACAACAGAGAGCTTCTATTACAGCCCAGAGAGACAGCAAGACATTACTCAACACAGAGGTTACATTTTTATCAGGAGGAGTGCTCTAAAGAAAACTGGGAGGCAAGGGAAGTTCTCAGGGTGAAAGGGAAGTTCTCGCAGAGATGGGACTGATCAGGAACCAGGGGTGTGAAGGAATAAGGGCTGGAGTTTTCCAGGCAGAAGAATTGGACATGCAAGGGCCCTAAACTAGAAAGAAGCTTGTCGCCATCTTTATAGTTTTATGCTGGCCAATTTTCTGCAATGCTTACATACGGTTAAAATTGGAGGGGAGGGGGCACCTGGGTGGCTCAGTGGGTTAGGCCACTGCCTTCGGCTCGGGTCGTGATCTCAGGGTCCTGGGATCGAGCCCCACATCGGGCTCTCTGCTCAGCGGGGAGCCTGCTTCCCCCTGCCTCTCTGCCTACTTGTGATCTCTCTCCCTCTGTCAAATAAATAAATAAAATCTTTAAAAAAAAAATTGGAGGGGAAATACAGGAAAATTATTCTTTTCAATATTCTTTGAGTGAGAGATAGAGAAACCCGAAGGAAGACTTCACTGGTTCTTCTAAATTTGACCAATGCAATACCCTAGAATAGGTCACGTGCTGGGAATCAGAGAACCTCCATTAACTTCTCTTAAGGGACGGCAAGTCCAGAATCGGTAAGTATTCGTGGTGTCTGCACTAGGGAAAAAGCACCATGTTTGCGCCCTGGAGAGCACAAAGATGAGCAAGACAGAGACCCGCTGTCCTCACGCAGTCCCTGCCTAGCAGGGGAGGAGGCGATCATAGGAAGCCGGTCCTAGGAGTAGACACTTCATGGTGAGGATCGTGATGGAGTACCAGTAATGTGTCCTGGGGCTAGCTCAGGCAGGGCCAGGTTTCAGAGGGCTTTCTGAAGTGGAAGGCATTTGAGCTGGGTTTGGAATAAGTAAGCTTGCTGCAGCCGCAGAAGACGGTGCAATCCAGAGAACTGCATGGAGGAAGCAAACAGGAGGGAAGTGCAGCCGACACAAGGGAATGAGTTGTTGACACTGACCAGAGCCATCTGGTTCTTGACATTCAGAAACAGAAGACCAGGAGGGAATGGTTGCCAGAAGGGGGTGACAGAACACTCAAGTACCTCGAGCGGTGACCATCTGTTGGCTGCCAGCCACTCATCCATTTCCTCACCTCTAATGTCCATGGGGAACCACCCGCCACACCAACGCTGTCAAAGTCAGGGTGACTGGGTCGGGCTGACCACCTGACACCTCTGATTTCAGAAGAAGGCGGGAGACGAAAACCCGGTCAATCAGGGCATCCTATCCCCTTGTTCATAGCAATTGGCTAAGGAATAGGCACGTGACCTAATGAGAACCAATGAAATTTAGTTCAAAGATCTGCATGGGATGTGCTAGGAAAAGAAAACAGTCTGTGGGAGCTGCTGAAGCTTGGGCTGTAGGTCCCAGACTGCTGCTGGCAGGCCCCCTGTTGCTATGACAAGAGAGACGGTCTCCGAGTGGGCCTGACCAGGACGGAAGACTTGCTGTGACAGGAAAGAATAAGACAGTCTTCTCATGACAACTGTCAGGATCCAGCCATAGTGGAAACTAGGTCAACCATGGGTTTTCCACCTGTGGAAACCAATAAATCTCCTTTCCCTTCCTCCTGAGCTAGTTTGAGGCAGACTGCTGTTACTTGCAACCAAAAGCCCAGATTCATATGGCACACTGAACACATGCCCACACAGACGCCCCTTCGGGAATGGTCAGAGCAGCTCTACCCATGAAAGCCAAAAACTGAAAATAGCCCAGTGTCCATCAGCAGGTGAAGGGACGAACAGAATGTGGTCTGTTCATAAAAACACAACTCAGGAACAAAAGAATACTGATGCGTTCGACAACAAGATGAGTCTCAAAAACATTATGCTGAGTAAAGAGACACAAAATACTCTGTGATCCCATTTATATGAAATTTTACAAAAATGAATCTAATCCATAGAGACAGAAAGCTAATGCGTGGTTGTCTGAGGCCACAGGCTTGTGTGTGTATAGTCTGGAAAGGGCCACAAGGGACTTTGAAGGTGATAAAAATATTCTGTATCTTTACTGTGGTGGTGGTCACATGGGTAAATAAATTTGTCAAAATTCATAGAAATGTATCTATATCTCTAGATATATAGATAGATAGATATAGATATATATCTAGAGATATATCTATATATATATATATATATATATATATATATATATATATATATTTCAGAGAAGGAGAGAGGGTGGGGAGAGGGACAGAGGGGGAGGAAGAGAGAGAATTCCAAGCAGGCTCCACACCCAGCGCAGAGCCCAAGGCAGGGCTCAATCTCATAGTCCTGAGATCATGACCTGAGCTGAAATCAAGAGTCTGAGGCTGAACAGACGGAGCCACCCAGGTGCCCCTCATAGAAATACATCCTTAATGGGCATATTTTATTGAATGTAAATCTTAATAAATTTAAAAATGGATACAAAGTAAAAACATTTTCAGGCACAATATATGCACCACTTTAAAGTCTTAATATTATTTTATAGGACAGGAAGAGTTGTTTTTCATGAGGCCCCTATGTTGTCAGAGTTCATAATATATTGAGTAACAGCTTAGGTGTCTGGGCAGAACCCTCCACATTCAAGCTGCAGATACATTCTTGTATTGAGTGTATGACTTTGGATTTATTATATAACAAATCTGTGCTTCAGGTGCTTTGGGTTTTTTTTTTTCTTTTTCATTCTCAAAATGTGGATTACAGTAACACCAACCCCAGAGGGCTACTACAAAAACTGAATGACAATGCATGTAAAATACTCAGGCAGGAATAATAAAAAGCATTCAGAAATGTTAAGGGTCTTAGTAACAGTGATGGAAGTATCCATTTGATAGGGGAAAGACAGCGGCAAAGGGACCATATGGTCTGTCTCAGAAAAATAGGACATTGAACTGGGGAAATACCCATGAGAAGGAAAGGAAGGTGTGGACTTGAGAAATATTTCAGAGGTAGAGTCAACAGGATTTGGCAACCAGTAGATGGTAAGGAAGAGGAAGAAATAAAAGGTCAGAACTTTCTAACTTTAGAGGCTCAGGGGATATTAATGCTATTAACCCGGGGCAAGAAAAAAGAAAAAAAAACAGGAAGAGGAACTGAGTCATGGTAAAGATAAGTGGCTCTGGGCTGAGCACAGGACAGGACGTTGATGATGTCCAGTGCCAGTAGGAAGAAATACCTTCAGTTGTACTCGGAATACTCAGTGAAGGGGAGAAAATCTGCCACCTTAAAGAGAAGCAAACCATTCCGCCTCTTTTTTTTTTTTTATGTATATATGTATGTATGTATGTATTTATTTATTTATTTATTTATTTATTTATTTATTTGACAGACCACAAGTAGGCAGAGAGGCAGGCAGAGAGAGAGAGGAGGAAGCAGGCTCCCCATGGAGCAGAGAGCCTGATGTGGGGCTCGATCCCAGGACCCTGAGATCACGACCTGAGCCGAAGGCAGAGGCTTTAACCTACTGAGCCACCCAGGTGCCCCCCATTCCGCCTTTTATTGTACTTTTAGAGACTAGATTAATGTTCTGAGTGTAATCACTGTGGATAATCATTACATATGGAGAAAACAAGGCTTGATGTATTGGGAAGTCATACCAGAAAGCAATTATCCTGTCAGCAACACCATCAGTGAAATCTTGCATGAGGGCAAAGAGGAGAGTAAGACTCAGAACAGGACGAGAGGATCTGAGGCTCTGACAGCTGCTTTCTCTAGCTGCCTGCAAAGTTCTAGGACAGGACTTAATGCCTCAGAATCTGAGAAATGATTTAGCTTCACCCACAATCTTCAATTCGTAATTCCTAGGGGTATATACGTATACCTTCCACAATCACTAGTTCTAATTTTTAATGATGATATCTTCCTTAAAGCACTGAAGTTTGAGTTGATTATTTGAAAGGGTAGATGAATGTCCACTCATTCACTGTAACTCTTCATTGATGGGATGCTTCGGGGGTTCTTGGCATAGAGGGTCGGAGACATTTCACTGTGGTAGCGACTCTCAGTTTGTCTCGCAGAAGAATATTCTCCCATGAGATGTCCTGTGAACAAGAGGGTTCCGTGATTTGGAAACTGCTGCTCATTCTAGTCCCTTCTAGGAAATTCGGGATGTGCATTTACATATTAGAGAAGTCCTGAAGGAAAAAAAAATAATTTCATTTTGTTTAACCTAGGTGCCCCCCAATCTGTTCAGCCATATGTATCTTTAAAGATTCCAAAGCAGGGAATCATTCTGGGGGACTAATATCCGTAAAGTATACTTTGGGTGAGCCTAGGAAAGACTCCCATAGGCTGTCCTTCTAAAGTAAGCCAACTTCAAGAGTAAGCCAGTCTCAGCCAATTTGGGAAAAGGGAACAAAATGTTCTGTTTGATGACTTGCCTGCAAGTGCACAGCAAACCAGTTGGCTGATTCATTTTCTTTCCCTTTTCCAGAGGACTGTAGAGACATGAAGCTGGTAGCACCTAGAACGGCCTGTGCAAGCCGTGTCATTCAATGCTCATGAGAACTAGACCAGACATCATTCCCCAAAAGCCAAAGGACACGTGGCATAGACAAGAGAATATTTGAATATTCTGTTATGTTTGTTCTATGAAATTGTTTAGGGCTGTGTGCAGGAGAAAGAAAAACACTAAAAGCTATAGTTGTGGATTAAGTAAAAGATACAAAACGTGCATACTGATCACATTTTGAATTTAAAAAACTGCCCCAATCACGAAGGAGCCTTGTTTTAAACACATCCCCTTCATCACCATTTGTAAGAAATTCTGAGCCTGGGGGAGGCCTCTCTGGAAGGCTGAGTTAGGAAACACATCACAGGCAGCCATGCTGTGGAGGGGAGATTGGAAAATGGGACCTGGGAATCAGTGCCTTACCTTCCGCACCCTTGAAACCAGCCTCATCTCAGCCTGTATTGGCTACAAAGTATCATGTTTGGATGGTTTTTCCCTCTATCTGCACTAGGTCGGTTCTCAGGAGGGTGGCAAAGACCACTCCTTCAAAAGCGTAGCCCCCACGTGCAGCGGACAGGAGCCGTGGTTCCCGGCAGGGCAACCATAGATGAACATGAGTGGCTCTTCCAGTCCCCATCAAGCCCCATCCCAGTTTCTTCAAATCACTTCGCATTTTTCCCCATATGAAAAGGGAAGATACTAGTCCTACCTACCTTCAACAACCAGAGTGACATGAGGATCAAATAAAATAACACACATGAATGAGTTTTGTAATAGAACATAATAAATTATTACTGGTATGACAATTCTTTTCCTCTTAATTCAGTAGTTGGCAAACTGTGGCCCATAGATGAAATCTATCCTGCAGCCTGCTTTTGTACAGCCTAAAGGTAGAGAATCTTTTTATATTTCTAAAGGATTATTAAAAGGAAAAGAAGAAACAGAAAAAGAGGAAGGAGGAGGAGGAGTAAGGGGTTTAGAATATGTAACAGACCCACATGTAACCTAAAAAACCTAAAATATTTGCTATCTGTCCCTTTATAGAAAAGATTTATGAATCCATGTCTTAACAAAGAACACCTATTTCTTTCCTTTCGGCAACAGATTGCAAAAATGGCCCCAATTCTTCACCACTCCCTGTGCCATGTAACTATTCAGTGCCTCCCACTCTGCCCCTGGCCCCAGGCTTGGCCAATGGAATGCTTAGCAAACAGGGTTGAAAATCACGAGTAGGATTAAGATTACTCCCTCTTGTGCTTCAGCCATTGCTCTGAGAACACGCCTGAGCTAGCCTGCCACAAGCTAGAAGTGTCATGGGACGATGCCAAGACACCTCAGTCATCACAGCTGAGGCCAGCATAGATCAGCCAACAGGCAGCTGACTCCCAGACATGTGAGCAAGCCCAGCCAAGACCAGCAGAGTCATCTACCTGATGGCTGACCCCTAATGCATGAGCAATAAATACGACTTATTACATGCTAATGAGCTGTGTGTATGCTTTCTTCCTTCTCCCCTGCCATGTATAGAGGATGCCCAAAGAGACAAGAGCTTCTCACTAGAGTTCTTAGTGTTCACTAAGAGCAAGTTATCCCTACAAGTTCCCATCTTTGCTTTGGGACTCAAACAAATGCTTGAAATCCATGAACTCTCCACACCCTGCAGAGAACACTCAGGACGACACAGATGGCATAACCTGGGAATTAGAGATCTCCTCTTACCAGTGCTCCATTCTTCCAGATGCTGGACACGGTATCACCAGTCCTGCATCACTGGTTAGAACCTGCCTGTCCCAGGTGAACTCCAAGGTCTCCATTTATTCATTCATTCACTCAAAAGCATTTCTCTGTAGATCTTATGTAGCAAGCACTGTGCTAACCTTGACAAACACCGATATCAAGGAGCCTATCACATTTCTGGTCATTTGTTCCTCACCAGCACTGCCATGGTGGAGTGCCAGCAGACAGTGTAGCTTCATAACTTATTATAGTCTATTCTCAGTTGTGCAAGTAGAGATTCTGTATATTCAAAACCATTGAGTTATGTTTAACATGAAAAATTCAAACATACACACACACTCACACCCCAAATGCCTTGGCCCTTTGAAGGTGATGAGATGGTACTGGAGGGCAATCTGGAGGAAGAGAGTCAAGCCTCATCATGTTCTCTGTAGGGAGATGTCTCCATCTCCAGCACCCGGAACCATGGAGAGCTGTTCTTATAGTTAATGTTGCTGGAACCACCTTAGAATTGAAACATTTCAATTCTGCTATGAAATAGTGTGGTGATATTAAAATATGTCCACAAATTCTTTGGAACTTCTCCCTCCTCAAAAAGTAGAACTTAATTTCTTTCCCCATAAGAGTGGGATTGGACTTAATGATTCTCTTCTAATGAGTAGATTGTGGTAAAAGTGATGGTGTGTGCGACATGCAAGATTAGGATAGAAAAGTCCTGGGTTCCCTACTTCCTCTGGGATAGATCGTTCTGGAAAACCAATTGCCATGTTGTGTAGCTATACCAGCCGTCCTACGGAAAGGCCAGGTGGCAAGGAACTGAGGCCTCCTGCCAGTCGTCACGTGAAGGCACCACCTTGGAAGCAGATCCTCTAGCCTCGGTCGAGTCTTGGGTCTAGACGGCAGCCCTAGCTGAATTTTGATGTTAATGTCATGAAAGGCTCTGAACCAGAAGCTGTTAAAAAGATAATATTTTCTAAGCCACTGGGTTTTGAGGTAATTATTATGCAGCGACAGACAGTGAGTATACCTAGATAGCACTGCGTGATTAAAACCAACCAGCACTGTGCGGTGTGTGGAGGGATGAGCTGGTAAAGTTTCTAACCCTTGATTTCTGCTCAGGTCATGAAATCAGGGTTGTGAAATCAAGCCCCACATTGGGCTCCATGCTGGGTGTGGAGCCTGCTTGAGATTCTCTCCCTCTCCCTATATGCCACCCCCCAATCCCGCTCATACTCTCTTTTAAAAACCAAACCAAACCAAAACAAAACAAACAAAAAAACCAGTCATAGCTGACCACCTTGACTTGGTCACAAAGAAAGCCCAGGTCACAAATGGGAAAACCTGCTTTCCTTTACACCAGCCGACATTTCTCCGGCAAAGCTAGCTATGCCAGGTCTGATTCTTGTTGCTACCACCTGCGTGAATGGGTCTGTGTTTCCACATCTGCTGCCATTGAAACTAGAAGTGCAGAAGTTGACAGGATGTTAAAGATGACATCCATGTCGCCATGTCAAAGATCTTGTGCCTACTAAAAGTCCTCGTTCTCATTCATTTTTACTTTGGACAGAATTAAGGTGTACTTTTTTATTTAACGTGCATAGTATATATATTTCTAATAGTTTTAGAAAGTAGCCCTTAATTTCCACCTGAAAAATCTAAAGTGACACTTGTTCTTTAGTAGATGCTTTTTGGACTCTCGGACGTGAATGTGAATGGAATCTATCTATCTCAAATGCAACACCACAGACTGTATACAAAATATTTTTGTAAATGATTACATCACTTCTTTTCTTTTTTTTTTCTTTTAAGATTTTATTTATTTATTTGTCAGAGAGAGAGAGTGAGAGAGAGCGAGCACAGGCAGACAGAATGGCAGGCAGAGGCAGAGGGAGAAGCAGGCTCCCCGCCGAGCAAGGAGCCCGATGTGGGACTCGATCCCAGGACGCTGGGATCATGACCTGAGCCGAAGGCAGCTGCTTAACCAACTGAGCCACCCAGGCGTCCCCATCACTTCTTTTCTGACTAGAGAGTGGGTCAAAAATTTCATCGGAATCTCAAAAGGGTCTGTGATCACCAAAGGATTAACAATCACAAATCCAGCCAGGAGTCTACTCTTGTCAAGCCAATCTCTTTCACAGAGAGTAGGTGTCACCTGTGTTTCAGGCTTGCGGGGGAGAAAAGTAACTCCCAGAGAAGCAGTAGAAAGGCTTAGTGTCGTGGAAAGAAGTGACAAGTGTGTGTGGATAAAGAAAGGATTTGGCAGGCTAGCAGATTGGGGACATTTATCTGCAAGGCTGCTTTAAATGGCTTACAGTTGATTTAACTCTGTGTTTAATGTCACTCAATATCTTGTATATAATCTGTTAAAAATTAAATGTACTCTCTTATAAATCCAAAAGTTACTCAGCTATCTTTCGTCAGGCTGCAGTGTGTAGCATCGTGCCCTCATGTTCAGATCTCCTGCTGTTCCAACCCTATGGAGAGTCAATCAGTGATCTAATAATCACACTTCTTGTAAGAATTTAAAAAGCGACTTTGACCTTAGGTCAGCAGAACAACTTTCCATCCCTGAAAAGAGTGTTGCGAGGCTTGTGTGGGCCCGGACAAAGGACACCTAACCTAACAGTGTTGTCAGATTTACCTCTTGTGGACTCTAACTCCAAAGCTACTCGGGAAGCATCAACACACAAATGCCAAGGAAGGGACAAAAGTTGAAGTTCCTCTTCCTTAGCGCTGTAGCCCCATAGGAACCCTGCCATGGGGGGTAGAGATAGAGAGGCAGGTTGCAGGGAGAGGAAACGTGACAAGACAATGTATCAAGCCCCTTTCTGGACATCCAAATGTCTAGTAGAAAACGAAGAATTAGAAACAGACGAATTGATCCCTGATGTCATATAATTTTTTAAGAAAATACAGAAATATCCAAAAAACAACATATTGAAGAAAAGTTGAGGATATTGTAAATGTCCATGTGTTGATAAATTAAAGAGATGTGCTAGGAACTGAGAAAGACTACAAAAGGAATAGAAATGAATGGCTCATGGGACACTATTCTCCCTCTTAAGCTCATGACAGACATCACCAATTAATCACAGTAGTCTTTCCTATGGAGCCCAGCTATAGTTCCAGAATCTTTTTTTCTACACCCACCAGACAGCTACTACAGCTCAGTCTGATCCGGCTGGTGAGTTGAATGAAGGTTATTTGCGTGAACTCACTGGCTCAGAGGACCCCAAAACACTAAGCTGTCACTTAAAGCGCTGAGGATGTTGGGATATTATATAAGTTATGGGAAAGGGTAGGCTGCTAGCACACATTTAAGGAAAAGGTAGAATTTCCATGGTGAGCAAATAGGAAGAAGATACAGCTTTAGCTTCTCCAGCAGGAATGGAGGAGAAACAGTGTATCAAAGGCCTCTGCAAAACCTATGGGCCTATTATTCTGGCCATCGTAATGACTGCTGCGATTGATGGGAAATTCCTGCTCTTTAACTGGCAGGTCTTTGGGGAAATGCAGCAAAAATAACTCATAAAACATAGCTCACAGAATGTTGTCCTAACCAGTTCAGCCTGGGTTTCCTAAAGTCTCACCACTCTGGGAGGCTAAAGCCCAGATACACGGGAAATCTACTCTCCCTCCCACAAGTCTGGTTTTCTTCCACTGCTTTCTAACAGCTGAGTAATGGGCTACCGCAGTCATTCAATGAGGCAAGCCTGAAATGGAAACGCTATTCTGGATGCCCATATCTCCTACACCTTCTGTATTCAATCACTGTATCATGTGAGTTTTATTTCCCGAGTGACTCAAAATGTTGTCTACCTCGTTCCATTTCTACGGCAGCCACCCTAGGTCAAGCCTCCATCACATCTTACCTGGATATTACAACAGCCCCAACTTAGTTGTCTCCAATCCATTCCCTACGCTCCAATCCAAGAGCTCTTGGTGAAAGGCAAATCCTTTTCTGATAATGCCACTTCCCTGACTACCCTTCATGGACTTCCCAGTTCTCTGGGGCATGGAGTCTGGAATGTTCAACATGGTCTAGAGGGCCCCTTGGGTCTGGACTCTGCCTGCCAGTGCCCTCTCCAGGCTCTTGCCTGCTGAGCTGCTTCCAATTCCAAGAAAACACAACACTTCCTCTAGCCACAAGGACTTTGCACATGCTGTTCCCTCTGCCTTGGGATATTTAACTACCTTCAGTCTCCACATACCCCTTCCACATACACACATGAGCATTCATGTATTTTCCCCTCAAATCTTAGCTCAAGAGTCACCTCATCAAAGAACTCTTCTCCCTGACTACTCAGTTATCAACATCTATTAAGCTCACTAATACCCAAGATCCCTCCCTTATAGGAGCTTCTCTTTTCTAGAATATATCATAGCTGTATCCCCTATGTGCTCAAGGGTAATGGCATCTTCCTCTCGTATCCCAGAGTGAGCTCACTGTAAACCCTCCAAGGATATTTTTTGAATGAGTGAGTGAATGATTAAATAATACTACTGGTTCACTCATGCAGCAGGCCCTTATTTAAATATGAAATTCTTCCAGAGAACCGAGGTATTTGTGGAATGTGGGGCATGGCAGTGGGAAAATGCACAGAAGAGCGAAGTATCGAGAGTTGGGGGGAGAAGGTTGAGAATGGGGCTGGGGGGAGCGGCGGAGGGGAGATTCAGTTTAATAGTCTTAATATAATCACAGGATAAATAAAGTTGAGATAAAACAGCCTCCTTTTCATGCCTGCAAGCCATTGATTCAGCTAAAAAGGCAATTACCCAAGAAGAATATGAATATTGTCTATCACACTGACACAGAAAAAAGTGCTGAATGTTGCAATGATAGGGAACAGTCCATAAAAGAACTTGGGGCAGCGAAACACCAAAGTCTGCCTGTCACATTTTATTATAAGTAGCTCAAATAACTCTGTTCAATCTCATCTGCTTGGAGCCAAACACTATTTTTTATTGTAAGGTGGAAGGATGAGACATTTTCTATAAAAGTAGCCATAACTGGTAGTTGTCACATAACTTTTCTACATAAATAGCTCCATGCACTGATGAATAAATTCATTGGGGGGATGCATTACTGAGTACCTACTAAGTGCCAGGCACTGAATTTTTACAATTATACTATATAAACGTAGGGTTAATTTTATTTTTATTTTTACCCAGATGTGGAAACTGAGACTAAGAGTTTGTTTGCATTATTTGCTCAGGGCCATGACCTTAGTAAGTAAATGACAGCATTTTAATCCAGGTCCTTTAATCCAGGACCTTGCTGTGTCCCACAGTGTCACAGATGAGGAGTTTAAGCCAAGAAAGTAAGATGACTCGGGGATGGCACGATCCAAGAGTTCCCTGGAGCGTCACTGGGGACTTTATGACTCTGGCAGCATCTCAGATCAATAGCACAAAACAACTATCTTTTCCTACTCCTGCCTTTCCATGAAGCATGCCTACAATGGCAATAACTCAAATAAATTTCAGAATGTAATGATGCCTTTTAACACGAGGCAGTGTCCAAAGCAGCCCTCATTAAGGATTTATTGATAGCAGAGGTCTTTTTGATGCGGGCCCCCATATTGGTATGTTTATATAATTGTCTACTTGGGCGTTTCTCGCAGAGCACTTGGTGCAGGTAGATGTGTCCCCTTTGTGCTTTGTGCGTGAACCCTGAGGTGAGCGCCTACGTGTCTAGAGCCCGTCTGCACTCCTTCTGTACCTTATTCGTCTCCCACCTCCACACTTGGCCCCTTGTATTATATCCCCGTGCTGCTGTAATTTAAAACAGCGCAAATTTATTCTTTTCCATTCTGGAGGTCAGAAATCCACAGTGAGTCTGATCCGGCTAAAACCAAAGGGGGTGTCACAGCTGTTTTTTCTAGAGTCTCCAGGGGAAGATCTGTTCCTATTTCAGCTCTAGAAACTTCCCACATGTATTGGCTTGTGGCCACATCAACTTCAATCTCTGCTTCTATCATCATATCCCCTTCCTTTACACTTCCTGCCTTCCTCTTACAAGGATCCTTATGATTATGTGGGGCCACCTGGATAACGCAGGGTGATCTCCCCGTTGTACAAAAATCACATCTACAAGATCTCTTTTACCATATAAAGTAGTATTTACAGGGGCACCTCGATGTCTCAGCTGGTTGGGCATCTGCCTGCAGCTCAGGTCATGATCTCAGAGTCCTGGGGCCAAGCCTCGCATCAGGCTCCTTGCTCAGAAGAGAGGCTGCTTCTCCCTCTGCCTGTGCTGTGTGTGTGTGTGTGTGTGTGTGTGTGTGTGTGTGTAATAAATAAATATAATCTTTAAAAAAAAACCAAACTTCTAAAAATAATAAATCATAAATAAATAAATAAAGTAGTAATTACAGGTTCTAGGAATTAGGACCCAGACACAGTTGGGAGTCATTATTTACCTACCAGCACTCCTACAGTCCATTTTCCTCATGGTCAAGGAAACCCTTTCTGAACAATCAAATAGATGCTGTCACGTCCCTTGCCTAAACTTGCTCACGGCTTCCCATTGCCCTGGAACAACCTTACCCCGTAACCCTCAGGAACTGCTCCTGCTGGCTGGTCTGGCCTGTCTACCATGAATGGGTCACGCTGGTTATCCAGGAGCCCCTGGCCCTTTCCCACGCTGGGGTTTTTCATTTGCTCTTTATTCTTCATGTGCATGGATTCTTTTTTTTTTTTTTTAAGATTTATTTATTTATTTGTTTGTTTATTCATCTGAGAGAGAGAGGGAGAGAGTGTGCACACACACATCGGCACGTGAGTGAGGGGAAGGGCAGAGAGAGAGGGAGAGGGAATCCCAAGCAGACCCCACACTGAGTGTGGAGCTCAACCCAGGGCTCGATCTCATGAACTCAGTCTCGTGACCTAAGCCAAAGTCAAGAGTTGGACATTTAACCAACTGAGCCACCCAGGGACCCCTGTCACAGGACCCAATCAAGAATTTGGCCTGTGTCACAACCTCAGTGAGCCATTCCAGCCAGCCTTGTCCATCATGAAAACCAGCTCTGTGACAGAAAGCTGCCTGCAGGAGGGTTTGGAGAACTGTTCCCGGGAGATAACTAACAAGGAAGTGAGGAAGGCTGAGACGGGCAAAGGGACAAGCAAACCCACGAGATGGTACCTGAGTCCTCTGTGGATCTAACAGGGAGCTCTGACCCGATGGCCCTCTAGGGTTGTCTCGAACCAAGGCAAGAAGCTGGGTCATGTGCCACGAGCTGTCCCCTTGAGAGGAGCTTAGCCTTAAACAAGGCAGTGACGGAGAGCAACGACCAAGAGAGGTAGCTGTGAACTATCAGCAGACAACACTCCCGTAGTTGAGGAAATGAGTGGTTAGACCCTGAAAAGGGATTTGGGCAAAGCGTGACGAGATCTACCACACCACCTGGAGCAGTGGTTCTCAAAGTGGGGTCCCAAATGATGCTGCACCAACATCGGCAGCACTGTCTGGGAACCTGTTAGAAATGCAAATTCTCAGGCCCCACCCCAGGCTCCTTGAACCAGAAACGCTGTGGGTGCTGTCGGGAAGATACCTGGGTCTTAATAAGCCATGCAGGGATCCTGACATATGCTGAAGTTTGAGAGCCATTGATGGAAACCATGTCCATTTTCCCTTCATTAATACTTGTCACAACCTGAGAATAGTTCCACTCCTTGCCAGCTGTGTGGCCTTGAGCAAGTAACTGAATCTTTATATGCTTCAGTTTAATCCTCTGTGAAATGGACTTTTTATTATACTTTGCATTATTGTATTGGGTTTCATTTGACTTTCCATATATAGCACTGTAAGGTTTTATCTGTAAGTTATTTTGGGGGGCACCTGATGCATAGGAAATTCTATAAGAGTGGCGCATAATAAATGGTTTACACTCCCTTCTCCGGCTCTGTGAGGATCAGGACTTCTCTGCTTGGCTGATGGTTTTACGCCCAGGACCCAATGCAGGGCCTGGTCCAAAATAAGTACATAAATGGATCCAAAATCCCCATCTTTCCCCTACATCTCCCTCACTGACTCTATCCTCTCATTCCCCACGTGTCTTTATAGAGACTGTCTTCTCAGCCTTCACCTTTCCAAGTAGGTGATTATTTCTCTATCTGCCACACGCAACTAAGACATTGCCTCTCGTCCCTAACGCTGCTCCTGCCACCTGCCACACGATGGGACACGAGGGAAAAGGTCTGGTGAGCATAGATGAGGCCAGCCTCAGTCAGCCGGCACTCCTAGATCTCTGGGCGGGTGTGCCATGCCCAGGCACACCGCATGTTTGGCATAAGAACACTGACCCACGGACAGTTCTTTTCCTTATTCCCAACTGGGTGGTGGGCACTTTGGCTTCCACGACACACTGGCTCTGGGTTATCACTGTGGATAAAACAGAGATCCATATGAAAGTCTCTCGGGATCAGACTTCCATGAGGTGACTTCTGGCTAGGAGGCTGTGTTGGGACACTGTGTATGTTCAGTCTAGAGTACTTTAGATGGATCTATAAAGGATCTGGAAGACCAGCCCTAGTATCATTTCACAGGGAACACTATTCTTAGATGTTAAATTTTTAAAATTTGGGGGCTTTTTTGTTATTCTTGTGTCTAAGCCAAATTCTCCGTCTATAACTAAATATTAAAATACCAACTAAATATTAAAAAAAATAAGAACATTTTAGGGCGGACACATCTCCCAAACTTGTTGGAGGTCTATGTGGTACATGCCCGCTGGCTCCTCCCTATTTCTCTGCATGTTGACTCCCCCAACCCCACCAGGGCATGATTAGGACTGAGTCGGGGGAGATACTGGGACAGAAAACACATCGCCTCTCTTTCAAGAAGTTGTGTTTGCTTTGGCTGTGGCTACTCTGCCCTTTCCAACAGACAGCCCAGTCTGTCTGGAATGTAAATATGAGGCATGGTGCTCCAAGAACAAAAGCTCCATTACAGAGCTTTCTAGAAATGGGAAGAGGCTGTGTACATCGCAATCCTGGTGTATGCTAAAATCAAGGTATCGAATACATTTGTCATAGGGAGTAACAGCCAAGATAACAATGTTCAAGAGCAGAGCAAATGGGACAGTGACAAGAATGTGACAGGAGTCACTTCTGTGATCCATAAGACTTCACACCAAGTAGTCTCAAGGATACATTCCAATTCCAAGATTCATTTCTGAGGAGCTTTGAAGAAAAATAAAGCAACAAATACTATGCAAAAGATTTTACTAAACCAACGATAAGACTGATTGTCATAGAAACGAACAAAACTGATGAAATCGGCTTTCTAGGAGAGAGGCTGGGTGGGGTAGCTAGCCAACAATTTATTCTCGGAATAAATTTTTAATAGCAGTGATTCACACCTGCTGAAAAAGCCATTCTTATTGGAACCTGTGTGGGCCCATCGCTAATTCAGATATTCTTTTGAACCTACCTGGTAATGTCAGCTGAACAGTTTGACCCACTGGTTTTATAGTAAAAAGAAAAAAAGCTTGCATGTCAACAAGTTAGAGGAATAAGCCTAAATGAGTACATTAAACCTACCAAAAAGCACCCATTACTTTACACACATTATTCTCCCAAGCATTAACCTAGCAGGTAAGGAACATGGCTTACCCAGTTCTTAAATCGAAGAGTACAATCCTGACAAGATAAAAATTCAGGTGCCCTGGTGTTCAGTGGGGTGTGCCTCTGTGTTTTCTTGGGCACTGGCCATGGTCAGGGAGACTTGGCCGGAGCCCTCACTCTCTCCTATCCTGATGCACACACAGGCGTCCCTTTTCCTAGAAGCAACTGGCCAAGTGGTCATCCTGGCCCCTTTTCCTCCAGTTGTCTTGTCATCAAACCACCAACCATGGCCTATCCAGTCTTCTTACCCTCTTTTATTATTATTTAATTTTGAATATTGCAAACATGTAAAAAGTAAATCAAATAACTGGGAAAGACTCACTGGCATCCTCCTTGAATCTTTACTTTCCTTTTACAGACACTGATGGAAACATCCCAGAGTGGTTTGTAAGACACTTGCCATCCGGTGAATGACGTTTTAGTTATTAGTCTTTAAACTACGTTGTCATAATTGATGTTTTATTCAATAAACACTTGTGAGTCCCCATCAGGTGTCAAGTTGAGGAAATGCAATCAAGAAAATACAGACTCTTCTTTGATCAACTTCGGAGTCTGGAGTAATAATAATGACCAATGCTTGACTTGTGACAGTTGTGATTTAATTTAGTTCACAAATATCCCTGCGACCACGGCCCCCCTTTCTACAGATGAAAAGGCTGAAGTTCAGAGAGGTTTAAAAACGTGTCTAAGTTGCATGGCTTGCCTTCACTTAGGATATTTGTGTGTGGGTGGGTATTGGTTTTAAGTAACAGAAAGCATGTTCCAGACAGGCAGAGAGCCCAGCAGGGCATCCAGAACACAGCCTGGACGTAGTGGTTACTGACAGGTTGCACCAGGGCTGGACAAGGGGACCCTTGGCCTATCTACATGAAGCAAGAGCCAAGTAACGGTCTGTGGTTACACCCTCTAAAGATTCCAGGCAGAAGCCCCAGTTAAGCACAGCTCCACGTGAAGTCAGAGCCACAAACACTGCTCTCATTTCTCTGCTGGGACCGTTACTGTAATATAGTAATATATAGATATCTGCAATCAGCGAGGGTCTGAACCCCTCATATCAATGCCGCAGTGCTACAATGACCAGGTAAAATCATGCTATTGACCCAATCCCAGGCATGGCCGTGTACAGCGGTTGCCAGCCAGGAAGCCCAATGCTTAGTACCTTGACCATTCGCCCTGGAGCTGCTTCTGCCCCAGAGATGGCCAGTTTGAACAGAGGCCCCCATTGGGCCACTAATTTAAAATCCACAGTTTCGATGGAGTAGGATCAAAATGGAAAGCAAGCTTATTACAGATGATCTCTTTACCCTGCATAGACCAGTAAACCTGGCCGCCTGTTCATGCCACTTTTAAGTTTAGAATAAAGTACAATAAAATTTCACTGCACAGCGCCCCATAGGCTAAGGATTTCGTTATTTTTTTATGCCAAATTCTGCTTTCTCCTTTACACCTCTTGCTTCATGCTGTGCAGGAACACTAACCTCTCCCTGGCATCAGCTTTCAAGCCTAACTTATCCTAAGAGGGGACCTGGCCTGCCTGCTGACCTGCACCCCTGGCACATTGCAAAATGTAAAAAGCAGCTCCTTTCCTCTCTCTCCCCAGGTACACAGTCTTTGAAGCAGATCCCTACACCTGTGAAGGGAAAGAAGCAATGGCCTTCCCCATACAAAATGTCTTCATCTAATTAAGCAAGAGCTTACTGATAATGAGCTCCTATTTCCAAACCTTTGATAAAAAATAAGAGAGTCCCCCAGTAGTTTCTTTCTGTAAGTGGGATCCAGGGAGGAGCTCTCCCAGTGTAGTCTGAGCAAAAAATTGTCTGTTCTGAATTGTTCTACATGTGGGGTATGTGTGTTACAGTCATAGATGTGGCCAGCAGCTGAAGTAATTACTAAAATAAACTCCCCTTTGTTACCGCTCTTCTCAGTCACTATGATTTCCCTGGGCATTAGTGACATTCTGGGTCTTCAGTACAAGGAAGAAAAGTGTGCTGGGTGCGGGAATCTTTCTCACAGGCCACTCCATGGAATCATAATAATCACGTGAGGAAACAAACGTTCTCATTTTTAGATCTGAAAAGCCAAAAGCTCAGAGTGGTTCAATGATTGACCTCCGGTTCCTCAGCAAGGAAATGACTCATCTGGTTGATCCCCGGACCGTTCTCTGGTCCACATGTCACACTGTTGCCTCTGGGGAACACGGATCAGTAGGCCGCGTTCCTCAGTCCTCCTCCCATAATCTCTGCCCACCCACTAACCAGCGGCGTAAGTGAAGCTAACAGCCAAATATGTGCAAAGACCCTCTGTGTTTATAAATATGTCAATCCCGAGGAACCCAGTGATCTGTTCTGCTCCTCTCAGCATCCTCTGCAGGACGGGCAGTGAAAAGCTCAAAGATCTTTCCCAACTAAGGTGACTACATGTCCAGTTGCCCAGGAAGGTCCCAGCCTAGTCTAATTGCCTCAGCATATCAACATCAGCCATCTTTGCTCTTAAGGGTATCCTGGTGTGAACTAGGTCACTCTCTCTCCAGGCCCTACATACGCAAAATACATGTTCTCTGCACATGGAAACCATCCAGGTTGATGATTAAATTGATTATGCATTACCTGAATTTCTGAGAAGGGTGTGGAAGGGGGAGCTAAGGGTCATCACCATCTCCTCTTGCATTTAGGAGGAAAATGCTAACTCTAATTTACTAGGGAGAACACAGAAGAGAGATACACTCTTTTCCCTCTTACTACTCAGCTCTCTAGGCAAAGGCACCAGGCTTCTTTGTTATGACTTAAATCCCAGAGGGCACCGGGGTGTATAAGGGAGGACCACTCCCAAGAGTTGTACCTGAAAACCCCTCATCAAAAATGTGTGAAACTGAAATCGTGTTTGAAGACCTCTGAAATGGCACTTAGGCACAGTAAACATTCTAGGATCGTAGAACTGGTCCAACTTCTTCATGGAGCCCAAGGACTGAACACAAGGCTAAGGACTGACAACCAAGGCTAAGGCTTGCCTGAGCCAAGCCTGGTTAAAGGCCCACTTGCCTCCTCACAGGCTCAGCAGTCTGTTTCATGTACGAAAGCTTACATGCCAGGACCCGTGCATGCACACACCCATGTCTGCATGGGGGCACACACACATGTATGCATACACAAACACAGCTTTGTCAGAAACTCATAGTTCTTCAACTAGATGTCACTTTTTACAGTGTAGACATGATCTCACAAAACAGAAGATTTTATTCCCCCTCACTGAATCATTTCTCCAAAATAGTACTTGCCTGCCCATGGTGGCAGTCTGAATGACCTTAAAAGATTTTCTGGGAAAACACACAATACACACGTATTGCTCTGTAATAGGTGATGTACCCTTTATCTTAAGTTTTGTCCAGCTCATCTAAATTTGCCAGACTCCAGAATGTTGCACGATAAACAGTTGCATTTAATCATTTTCAAGCAATTTTTCCAATGTGATTTTTTTTTCTCAAAGAACACACAAGTTCTTTGTCTTCCACTCTTATCCTCCCCAACTCTGAGAAAGAGGCTGTGACCTTGAAAAGCAGAACTTAGGTCAGCAGCTAAGGTCTGGCTCTGAGTTCAGGTTCATGGTCCACCTAAAAGTCATGTTTGTAAAGGATAATTCCCTAAATGATGCGTCTTCTGTACCTTGGCCTTTTATGGTAATGCACTCAATCATTTGGAAAAGGGATCCAGAACAATTGTAAATTGTTCTGTTCTATATAACCAAAATAGACTCCAGGTAGGAGTCTATCCATATTTTTCAAGGAAATATTTTGGGAGGAGTCTTCATATATTGAGGTAACTCCCCAGATCTTGACTTTATTGCATATAGGTTAACCTGAGATGGTGAGTGTGTGGAAGGCATAACATAACGTCTATACCTGTGCCTGTGACAGACATCATTAATCAACTGAGGCACGACTTCCTGGTGAGCTTCAGAATCTTACTAAGTATGGAGATCTAGGTGGCCCCTATGTGACAGCTGACTCATAAAATGAAAACTAGTTGCTATTCCAGATAGAGACACATGATTATAGCAAAGGGACTGATGACCCAGAGACATTCCTATCTGGCCCTAATGGGATACGTGGCAGGAACACTCCCATCAGACTCCATGGCACACTCTCATGGTCACTTTTTTGTTCTGAACCCTGGACCTGTGCTCTTTCAATCTGCTTTCTCATCTTGGACATCAAGAGATGTCTGTAGGTACCAGAACCTGGTTATTTTCCCCTTATTAGACCATTTCCTCTAAATAGGCTTGGCTCCCTCACTCCCCTAAGAAATTTCTCAGTCTTACTGCATGGGTCCCAGCCATTCATTGATTTTTCATTGCTTGTTCCGACATAAATGGGAAAGGGTAGACAGAGGGAAAGACCTGCCCCACCCATCTTCCTAAAAGAGAAGGCAGAAAAGTCAAGGACAAATGTGCTATGATTCTATTAGTTCTTTGAAAGAATAAAAAAATTTTTCATCAACATAGAAAACAAAGGCCTTCCTGTATCATATCCTAATAACATGTAATGGGATGTAATGTCTGTCACCACCAGAGAGCAGAAATAGCACCAGGTCAAGTCTCTGCTTCTTTGGCTTGGGTGTCAGCTTCTCTCTCGTTCCGTAATTACTGAGTGAGCTAGATGGGATGGATACTGCAGTGAGAAAGACAAGTGGTTTAGCCCATATGTTGGATGCATTCTTCAACCCATGGTTGCTCATACACCTTGTCTGACTTGCCCCTTTATTCTCCTGCCCCTTGAGAGCCGCTAGTCCTTCTGGTCCAACCATATTTCTGCACTTGACCTCTTATCCTAGCCCATCCTGGTGTGGTAAAATTAGGGAAGGAGCTGGAGGATTCGAATGAAACCTCTTACCAGTGGGTTATCATTCCCTGTCACTGGAGTGACAAAATGTAGCGCTAGGCTGGAAGGTTCAGGATGCCACTCGGCGGCACCAGAAGGAGACCCAGTGAGCCAGGCACATTAGGCAAGATGGGGCTAGCATTTGGAACCAGAGAGGGGCCGAAAGGGGGCTGGCAAGCAGACAAGCTAGAAAGATCAGGCCAGAATGTAGGCTTGTGCAGATCAAACTTGGACAGAAAGGGTCAAACAGGTACACCAGATGCAGGAAAATAAGACTTTTCTTCTAAAACAGAGAGAGTTTATCAGGACCACACCTGGGCAGCATCTTCTTACTTTTTTTTTTTTTTTTTTAAGATTATTTTTGTTTATTTGTGGGGAGGGGAAAGGGCAGAGGAAGAGAGGGAGAGAGAGAGAGAGAAAGAATCCCAAGCAGATTCCATGCTGAACACAGAACCTGACTTGCGGCATGATCTCATGACCCTGAGATGACAACTTAAGCCAAAATTAAGAGTAAGACACTCAACCAACTGGGCCACCCAGGTGCCCCAGCATCTTCTGATTTACACCCTGTTTACCTGCAGGATGCTGCCACCCTGAAACCCATTTGTATTATTACTATTATAACTTCTGGTTTTAAGATGAGAACACTAAGCCTTGAGGAAGTTGAATGACTTGGCTGAGTTCAGAGGGCTGATAAGCAGAGGGCTGGGAACTGAACCCCAGGTAGAACCGGGTAGTGTCCTGTAGGTAGAGCCCAGATACCCTTAGAGTTGTGCTGAGCTGTTTAATCTCTGTCCTCTCAATTCCGGAGTGTGGCCAGGCCGTGGCTCAGAGGAGACACCAGGCTCCCCAGGTGTCACTGACTTCTGCAAACAGCAAGAGCAGCGAGCTAGGCCTTCTGGGAGATCCTTCCAATATTTTTTTAGAATCAAGCACAACCATATCCTCATTAATTATCTCCATTAGCTAAGCTCAATTACTTTGTGTCCACCTCCAAAAGTACAACCTTCCTCCTTAGAGACTTCCTATTTGAATTTCCAAGGGGGCAAATATTGCCAGAAGCATGTTTTTTGTAATTACATACTGCAGATATTTCACTCTCTTTACTTAATGATCATTAAATACTGAAATTAACTCCCATGCGTGGATATGGATTCCATCAGTTTAAAAGAAAGTGCATGGGGTGCCTAGGTGGCGCAGTGGGTTAAAGCCTCTGCCTTCGGTTCAGGTCATGATCCCAGGACCCTGGGATCGAGTCCCGCATCGGGCTCTCTGCTCGGCAGAGAGCCTGCTTCCTCCTCTCTCTCTGCCTGCCTCTCTGCCTCCTTGTGATCTCTGTCAAATAAATAAATAAAATCTTTAAAAGAATAAATAAAAGAAACTGCATGGATAGTGGGGCATTTCTCCCTGCAGAATTCGGGGGACTTGAGCAGGTGCTCATGGATACCATCATTAAGCAGCCTCCCCTCTCAGTCCTCCTGATATCACTGTCCAGAGTTTCTTGGTGGAGACTGTTCCCCTTCTATTCTGCCTAAGAACAACCTGAAGACCTTGATAAATGAACATTCCAAGACCCCACATGTGGGCTTATTGAATGAGCATAGCTGAGTCCTCAGCCTAGGAATCTGCGTTTTCAGCGCTCTCCCTGGGGGACTCTGATAACGCGTGTCTAAGAACCAGCGATAGTCCTGTGCCTGACTATCATAAAGACATGAAGATGTACATAAAGACAGCCTTATCAAGGGAACAGGAGAGGCAAAATGAACACAAGCCAGTCTCTTCCCATACATATTTAATAAAAAGAATTCAATACATGTTATCTACTATTATTTGATAGTTGTTATAAATGCTCAGACAGGGCTTGAGAGCTATAGCGGATCTGAGAGGAGCAGGCAGCACCAACAGGTGAGTGGGAAAGTGAGACCAGGAGAGGAACGGAATGTAGGGGCTTTGCTGTCGATGAACTACTGGAGCTCCAGCCTGTGGGGGCCTCCAGAAACAAGTGTGGGGCACATACCCCCCGAAACCCCACCTGTAGGGGAGGAGGCTGGGGTCGACTGACTCCAGTCCGTGCTGGGTTGACTTCCTGGGAGCTGCTAATTCCCCAGTTCTCCTGCTTATGAGGACAGTGGAAGGCACTGGAGTGGGAAGTCGGGCTAGCATAAGTGAGGGAACACCCCTGGGCCGCTGAGAGCAAGCCTGTCCCACCAACCTTCTGGCAAGAAAATGTCCGGTGTGTTCCGGTGCCTGCTCACAGAGTGAATAAAAGACCCATGTGCACACAGTGAGAAGGAAGTTCCCTCTCAGTGATTTATTTATGTGTTTATCTGATTGTCCTAAGTTGTGCATAACATAAATTCCACTATTAGAGATGTTTACCACATTCCCAGTGCTGTGCAGCCATCACCACTGTCGAGTTCCAGAACATTTCCAACAGCCCGAAAGGAAACTCTGTGCCCATCAGCAGCCACTCTCCATTCCTTCCTCCCTCAGGCCCTGCTAACCACTGATCTGTCTGCCTGGACTTGTCTGTTGTGGACATTTCACACACACGGAATCACGCAACACATGCTCATTCATCTGCCTTCACGTTCTTGAGGTCTATCCACGCTGCAGTGCATTTCGGGGCTCCACTGTTTTTTTCTGGTTGAAGAGTGTCCCGTTCTGAGGCTAATACTCCCTCTAGTTTTTTGGACCATAGAGAGCTCCCAGGGTCTGGATTTGCAGGCTGACAACAGTGCTATGTGGACCCTGCTCACAATACCAGGCCAATCTGTCCCTTGTCTCCATGCTGCTCCAAGACACTGGTCTCTGGGGGCTGCTTTCTCCCCTCGCTCTTCTCTGGCCTCTTCTGAGATTTGGCTAATGGAAGTGACTGGTGGGATATCAGAAAGGAGCCAGTGTGGTTAAGGCATCCTCTCCTCCAGCTCCCTCTCTGGCTGTGTCCCCCCAGGAGGACGGGGCTCCTGTCTCTAAGCTTCTCTCTCCAGATGCTGCTGGGCCCTCTCTCCTGCACTTTCGAGCCTAGAGGAGATACGGGGTTCCCGCTGCGGGCAGCTCTCCAGTGCTGCCTGGTCCTTCGCTAGCTTTCCCCAAATCTTCGCACGTCTTTGTAAATAGTCTGTTCCATTTTCTTCATGCTATTCCAGTGTGTGTGTGAGCCTCCCCTTCCTGCTGGAACCCTGACAACTGTAATAGTGACTGATGGTAGAATAACTCGCCCATATTTTACCCCATTGCTGAAGTACATTTCCAGTGCACGTTCGTAGCATAATGCATGTACGATCTCCAGTTCATAGCACAGAGCCCGAGACCCACTCTGTGCCCCTGGGTGTCATCCCCACTTCTCAGACCAGCTGTGAACCAGACAGCAACTGCTAGCCTGCAGTGCGATAGGGCAATTACGCACGTGGATTCTGGGATCACATTTCCTGGGCTCAAGTCTCAGCTCTCTACCTCCCAGCACTGGGACCTGGGGCAAGTTACCTAATCTCTCTGAGTCTCAGATGTAAATTAGGGTGCCCAGACTATCTATGACTAAACAGATAATATGCAGAAAGTCCTCAGAGCCACACGTTAGAAGTGCATAGTAAATGTCAGCTACTGTGTTAACCCCCATTAGTCCTGGCCTCACGTCCCCTCTCCTGATCCGTATCAGCTTCTTGCTGCACTGAGTCCCATCTGCTGGCCCAGATTCTCCCCAGAATCTGAGCCAAAGATGACTGGTTTTGGCAATAGACTAATACCAATTCTCTCCCAGTTGAGGGAGAAGGGAATGTGGGGACCAGCAAGACCCTGGACCCTCCCTCCCAAAGACCCTGGGGGGACTCCTTACCCCTGTGTTCTTATGGTGGCCTTCCTTCTCCTCCTTTTCTTCTTCATCACCAGCAAAAAGACCACAATGTATTTAAGGTTCACTCTGGGCTGATAACCTTATAAGCGTACTTCATTTAATGGTCCTATGAACCCTATGAGGTATGGTTCCTTTCTCAAAACCTGTTGCAAATCTATTCCACATCCATTTTTAAAATCTATTCAAACCTAGTATTATTATATCCAGTTATGCAGGTAACATATGAATACACCCTCCTTGTAAAGATCCACAATTGAAATAGTATGAGGTTGCCATCAGTATCCCCATTTTCCTGATTACAAACCTATGAATGAGACAGACTAAAGACAGACTGATGTTCCCAAGTTCATGCTGGGAAGCAGCAGAGGCATAATGCAAAACCAGCAATGTTTGATACGTGGGACTGGGTCCATATGTACTACATTGTGCTGACCTGTATCCCCAGGACTATCTTATGCCCCAGCTTCTCTCCTTTGATGTCCTACCAGACCTTAACCTTTCAGGTTTATAAGCCCATCCCGGTAAGATATGGATCCTCCTAAGTGACCTTTAAATCCGTATCTAAACCAATAGGCTGTAGTGAACGTTTCTTGCAGCCGTCCACACACTTCCCACGCGTCACGGTGACAACCAGCTTCCCACAGCTGTGAGAAGACAGCACCTGGACCCAGATGCACCTCCCATTCCTGCATTCTGCCCTGGAGCTTTCTCAGATACCTTGAACTAGAACGCTCAAGGGAGCGAGGTCTTTCATGTTAGCACAGCCTGGGAATCAGAGGGAGGCGACACGGCGACAAGGGCAAGCCTTGACCAGTGGTGGAATGGAATTGTTCCCTAGAGACAAGACATTTTGGAGATACTTTCCGTGGCTCTTCTCAGAGGGTCCTGGGAGGAGTGTGTCTCTGTTGTCCACTCTGCATCTGCTCCCTTGAAGGAGATGTCCCTCCTTCCCTGTCACACTCTCCCCATCCTCCCATCCTATTTCCTGGAATCATACAATCCTTCATACTTGGCTTTGCTTTCTGGGGTGACTTCAGGCTAAGTCAGGAGTGATTGTTTTGTTTAGTAAATATTTATTGTGAATAACAGGCTCTCCTTGCCTAAGAAGAGGATTCCCCCGATTGGCCAGGATATTCAAGGAGAAGACTACACACATTGCGATTTCCTTAAGCCGCGCACTCCTCAGCAGCAGACCAGGCTGTCTATTACATAGGGCAGACATGTACCCTTGACCTCACCGAGAGTCAAACAGTTCTCAGTGACACGAAGCAGACACTCGTCCTCCTGCCAAGGGATTCATACTTTCAGTATGCTTCACTGTCACTGTGAGAAGGCCATGCTTCCTTCAAGGAAAGTTCTGAGGACCTAGGACCAGCCAGGATGATGCAAGTCTCTCGGAATAAGATGGTAAGCATAACCTAGTCCTTGCTCTTAAGGAGTGAACATTCTAGATTGAAAACAGATGAGTAAATAGGAAATTCTCACACCTTGCAAAAAGTACTATAATTGAGACAATCATATAAGTGAAAATTGAGCTCTCAAAGACAAATCTTTTCTACATACCATGCACTGCATTTTAAGCCTGCACTAATAAGGTAATCCTTAGCTTTATCTTATTTTCTTTCTGGTTCTAGATCTGTGAATTATATTGAGACAAAAATATATTCCAAAACATCCACCCATCTGTTCATCCATCCATCCACGCACTGTCTATGCAATACAAGCATGTTTGGCCACAACATTCAGAGGTTTTTGGTGCAGAATACCTCACAGAGGGACCTGGGAAAGCCAGTGTAAAGGGCAAAGATGACAGAAAATAAGTAATTTTCATGCAAGACTTCCATGCCCTGCTTCTTACTATTCTGATCACGACTTGTTAAAATTATGCTAGATTTGCAACTAAAGATTTCCTGGATCATATTTGCAGCCACTTTTCCAACAGGGACCAAGCAGACATCAATCATTCTGAGATGGCAAATTTGTGAAAGCAAGGTCAGCAGCCAAGTTCACTTGGGTTGGTTCGATTGGACACTTAAAGAAAAGCCCAACCAGGACACTCTGAAAACATTGCAACGGTGAAAAGAGGAGGCAATGCCTTTTTCCAACTAGAGTGTCTAGTGTCTGCCCTCAAAATATTCCGTGTGCGTGGAAAGAAAAGAAAGGTAGAGTGTCGCACTAAAAACAGTGTGTTACTATAGTGTGATCACAGGATCCTTAAAAAAAAACCAAAAAACAAAAAACTATCAGTGCTACTATAGATATTACAGAGTCTTAAGTTTTATGACCCCAGGTCAGAATCCTGCCTCTGAAACTTCTAAGCTCTTAGAGTGAGCCTTGATTTCCTAATCTGTCAAAAGGGTCTAATACTATCTACCTAATCCATGCATTTATTAATTCAGTCATTATTTATTAACTACCTACAAGATGCCAATCACTGTACTCAACAGTGGGGATTCAATGATGAGTTTGAAAAAAAGAAAGTCCTTGTGTAGCTTTGAGTCAGGGGAGATGAACACGAATCACATATTCACATGAAAAAATGGACACGGACAATGGGAGAAGGATCAATGGCGTCAGAGGAAGGACGAGGAGGGGTCTCATCCAGATTGACGATAGAGCTGAGAACAGAAGAATGAATGAGTCTGTGTTAGGTAAAAGGCTCAGGGGCAGACTGAAGGTAGATTCTTGGTAGAGAAAGCAGCACGTGCAAAAGCCCTTGTATGGGATGGTCTCAGCGAATGAACAAAGACAGGTATGGCTGGATTCAAAGAGCAGAGGTGTGTGAGACGAGATTAGAGCAGTTGGTTTTGGTAGGTGCATCCCACGCAAGGCCCTGGAGTTCATTGCAAGGGGTTGTTTTTATTTATACTCAAAACAATGGAAAACAACTGAAGGATTTTAAACAAAGGAGTGATGTGATCAGATACATCCTATCAATGCAAAGGACCACTCTGGCTGGGGAGAAAAGAACAGACTGGAAGAGGGAAGAGTGGCTGAGGGGAGACCAGAAGGGAGGCTATACTGATAATCAAGAGAGAAGAGTGGCAACTCAGATTATAGGGCTGGCTTTAGGGACAGAAAGAGGGGAGTGGATTCTCAATATAGTTAGGAGGCAGGGTTTAAATTTGGAAAGGAGGGAGGCAGAAAACTGGTTGGATGGTGGTGCTGTGGATTGAGATAGGGAACAGTAGAAAGCAGTGAGGTTTGGAAGTGCGAATCATGTGTTGGGTTGGGAAATGTTGAGTCCCATGTGCCTTTGAACACGGAGGGAATCAACTGGGCTGTTGGGCATACAGCCCTGGAGTTCAGAGATGACCAAATATGTGAGTCATTAGTGGTCAGGTAGATGAAATTAAAACCACGAACACGGATGAGATCATCGCGAAAATAAAATAAATTTCCACATTACAAAGCACTGAGAATGCTGTGGGGGCACAGACTGGGTATTAATAAATCTTACCTCCCTCACTCCTTCCCTGTCCTTAGAACAATACAATGATGAGTGCATTTGGGCAAACCCCCAGGGAAGCTGGTTCATGAGGAGGGAGAGAGAAGAGCTGTTCTGCTTCTTACAGCTGCTCTGATCTCCTGAAGACATGGTGGAGGTTCACAATAGCTCTGCAGGAAGAGCAATCCCCCTTTTTTCTTGGCTTTTGAACCCTGACGCCATTCCTACCCTCTGCTTTTCAAACAAGGTGCTTGTGCTAAAGACAGAGGCCACGAAGGCTAAACCTGATACACAGAGTAATTCCCTCTTTGACTTGAACTTTAGCTAGACCTCGGGAGTAAAGGCAGGAAGGGAACACAGAACACTTCTTTGCCATGCAGGCCATGAGCAGGAAAGCAAACCCAATGGGTTTGCTGACCTCTGTACCAGAAATATTTTTGCATAAAATTTCTGATGTACCTAGAAGAGCATCTTAAACTAAAGGAATTGTAATGAGATGAATGCAACTCTATTCGGTTTTGAAATAAAGGCTCTAACACCAAGGGGCTATAGCATTAAATTCTTCTCTTCCTATCAGGAGGAGGGGGTAGTCTTTGTTCACTGGTACCAGCATGCTTACTGGGTTCTGGAAAAACTCTATTTTTCCAGATAAGTGACATCTCCCATTCATTCCTTCCATCAATCTGACATTTCACTGCTAGATTAGAGCATTTTCCTCAGTGATCATTAGTGAGTTTCAAGGATATTCATACAGTATACAGAAATAATCGGTGGGTCACAGGAATTGACAAAAAAACAAAACCTCAGGTTCTGTTCACATTTAAACCAAGAAAGCAATGCCAAGAGAGGCGTGTCAGCAAAATCTTAGGACAAAATTATTTCCCTCTAATTCACTGCAGTGTGATTTCTGCACTTTTTCAATACAGCATACTGATCCAATACCGCTTTTAAGTTGCAAAATTGTTAAGATGGTGGGGTGCCTGGTTGGCTCAGTGGGTTAAGCCTCTGCCTTCGGCTCAGGTCATGATCTCAGGGTCCTGGGATCAAGCCCCACATCAGGGTCTCTGCTCCGCGGGGAGCCAGCTTCCCCCTCACCTCTGCCTGCCTCTCTGCCTACTTGTGACCTCTGTCAAATAAATAAATAAAATCTTTAATTAAAAAAAAATTGTTAAGATGGCTAAAATGATACTCATTCCCTACCTCTGCCAAGAATGTTTGAATTCTTTCTCCCTGTTGCTATCAGAATAAAAATAAAGGTATCCAGCAGTATTCTAAATGTCATGCTTCAAAGCTCTGAGACACTCTTTCTTCTGACACCTGATTGACAGATTATGGCTTTTGGATATCCATCAAATTAATAGATTATGACTTTTTGAAGCCAGAAACTATGCAATTATTGCCATGTTCTATCTATAAAGAGATAACTTATTCTTTGTCATCCATTTGTGTCTCAGAAGGCAGCCCCCATCCCGCCAACACATACATATCATAATTATAAATAATTCGGTTCCTCCTGTCTTTTTTTCTTTCCAGTATTCCCCAACCTTGAACATCCACAAAATAATTCACTTTGAAAAAATGTTAGCACAGGAGATGGCTGACATGTCTCATATTTCTTGATAATGTTTTGCAAATTTAAATATCCACCATCTATGTAATCCCTGATGAGAACTCCCCTCTGGTTTTATGTATCTTATCCAAGGACTTCTCTGAAGCAGAATTAGGAAAACAAGAATCAAGATATTTTCAAGCCCAGGTACTTTGCCCTGTTGCATTTAACTGAGGATTCCAACTCTGACATAGTAGAGACAGAGATAGAAGGAAATTTCCCTGACTACCTGGAAAAATGCTAACACTTTTCATGGCCCTTCATTTGCATATATCTCTGTTCATTTCCAATACCTTAAATCAGAGAGGTAAGCAAGTGATCTAATTATAGTGTTAGTTATCGTGCAACTGATGAGGGAGCAGGAGGCTGGCTGAAGACAAATCAAAAGCTGGCACCTTGCACCCCTTCTCCACCCGCTCCCCTCGGTAATGTGCGTGACATTCCTCAGGCACCCCTGACTGCCATAAACGATAAACAAATAGTTAACTTGCAGAGATCACAATCCTACAAGACAGGAGTCTCCCTTGGTTTACAAATGTCCTAGAGATCTACAAACAAAGAAGTTACCTTATCAATAGCACAATTTCCAGAGGCAAATAACTCAGTTCCTCAAGCCCTACATAAAGTTAAATTTCTTCTAAACCCAAATCTCACTAACAAAGATGCTTGATAGCAGAAATGTGAATGGCTTGCCAAAAGACAACATTGATCAAGCCGCAAGGCCTCCGGTATCCCCGCACCTTGTAGGTCCTCTTTAGCATATGAAAGCTCCGTTGAAATCTCCCTTGCCCTCACCTTCCCCCAACCGCAAGGTACAGAACCTTCCATCTCTCACAACCCAGAGCAGCCGCTCTTCCTGCCCACGGGTCCTGTCCCCGCGCTTTAATAAACCACCATTTTGCACCAAAGATGTCTCAAGAATTCTTTCTTGGTCATCGGCTCCAGACCTCAGCCCACCGAGGTGGTTCACCTAGGTTCTAGAACTTCATCACAACTTCTAGTCTGGTTTAAAGAAAGATCTTCCAGGGCACCTAGGGGGCTTAGTCGGTTAAGCAACTGACTTTTGGTCTCAGCTCAGGTCTTGATCTCAGGACTGTGAGTTCAAGCCCCACATTTGGCCCCCGTGCTGAGTGAAGAGCCTCCTTAAAAAACAATAATAACAACAATTTAAAAAGTAAAGAAAGAGATCTTTATAAAGACAACTTAGAGTGAAATTTAATCTGTCAATCCTGCCAGTCAAGGTGGTAACTCTTCTGAACTGGTACAGGATGGCCAGGATGCCACCAGAAGGGGTCAGGGTTTGTTGAACTGGGGTGGAATTTCCTGCTAATTCCTCTCCCATTGCAAGTCAAAGCCTGCTTGCAATTCTAATCCTAAAGACTTTAAGGCTGCACCTTCAAAAGTATCTTTTTTAAAAAAATTTATTTTTTTTTTAATTTCTTTTCAGTGTTCCAAAATTCATTGTTTATACACCACACACAGTGCTTCAAGCAACACGTGCCCTCCAGTCTTCTCAAAGGAGAAGACAAACACCAATAGAAGAACCAACATAATCCACTCCGTTCTCCCTCCTAGAGCCCTGGAGTACACCTTTGGAAAATCTGAAGGAGAGAGAACACTTATTCTGCAGACTCCATTACCACACTAACCAACTCATACCCTAAAGATGCATGAAAGAGAGCGTTGTGAGATGTGGAAAGAGCTTAAAGGGTCTCTCAATTTCAGAGGATCTTGGAGTTGTTAATGCTCCCACACTGATAACTGAGCTTCTCTGCATATGTTAACAACCAATGCCAGTGCCGTCTTCTCTGCGAAACCCCCTCCATCCACGCTAATATGCACACTCCTCTTCTTGCCACTAACACACACCATGCTCGGCTCTGTTATATTCAATTTTTCATCTTCAGGCTAAATACAGTTTCCTCAAAGAGACACTTCTCAACCCAGACAGGATAAAAACCTTTTCATTGTGGTTCTGCATTCTCTCTTTTGTAACCTTCATGGCTTCTGGCATTACTTAACTAATACCATCTTCTCTACTAGAGTGTACATTCCAACAGGGCTGAGTCTATCTTGTTCACCACTGAAAACCCAGAGCCCAGTGAAGTGCCTGGGTTATAGCCAGTGATCAGTAAAGGTTTGTTGGACCAGAAATTTTAATTCCCAAGGCTCTTTCCTTAGAGATACTATTTTTTCCTGGTGGTGAGATCCTAGAGAGAATTGTTACATTACTAAGGACCTTGAAGCCCAGTGAGTGTTTATTGAATGAGTGAATTGTTGAATGGCTAACAGGACAAAGGGACAAAAGACCATGAGTAGAAACAATGGCTAGAATAAATGAATCAACCACATATGTCTACAAAATTCCTAACTGGGGACAGGACCTTACTGGGCACAGGATTTTACTGAGGGAGGACACAAGAGGCAAAAGATGTGCTTCCTTTCTTAGGTGAAACATGATCTCCCCACCTACCAAGAAAGGCACAAGGAATTCTACGTAAAACAGCAAATCAGGGGATCAAGATAATTCAATGGAAGGACTATTTCAGGGAGAATGGAACCAAGGCTTTTTAGAGTTACCCCCCAAGGCAGATAAAAGAGGAAATGATGGGAGTCAGTGGCTGATTACCCAGAGGTGTGAGTAGAAAAGTGGGTGGAACAATAGGGGACCAAAGGACATGGGACAAACTGAAGAATGAAATAGTCGAGAATGATACTGGGCATTCTAAGTCGGAGTGATTTCAAGAATATTAATATCATTGATGGAAACACGGTGGTAGGGAGGACTAAAGCTGACTTTAGGAGTGGTCATAGCATACTGAGGTACTGGATCTACGGTGAAGGGCACTTGGGAGAAAAATCAGAGAAAATAGAAATATAAAGAAAATAGAAAAATAGAGAAAGAGCTATATGAGTCAGCCAGATAGTAACAGCCGCTATCATTCACAAAGGGTTAAAGATGAGCATGGCACTCTGCTAAATGGCTTGCACATAATTTCAGTCACTCTTTACAACAGCCCCAGGGGTAGTTATCGTCCCTGGAAGCTTCTGGAAATGAAGCCATTCTTTCCAGAATGGATGACTCTGACAGTGTAAGGCAGGGGCAGGAAATTCCTCCTCCTTGGGTGAGGCACGTGTAAAGGACACTCATAGGAAAGGGCATTTCCCAGGTGTGTTAACTTTCTCTTTCCCTTACTCTTGGGCATGTCTGCCCCCTGGTGTATCTCATCTTATATAAAGGAAAAGGTCATGAATGGATAAGAAGCCCTAAGAACACCCAGAAGGTAAACAACTAAAATCTTCAGAAACTCAAAGATGGATCTGAGAAACTGAGTTCTGGAGAAGCTTGGTGGTAAGCTAATATTTCACTGAAGTTTGTGAAGATTAGCATTTTTATCAAAGTCTGAGTAGAAGATTATGGGTAAACTATACTATGTGAGTAAGAGATAAGGGTTAGTGATTAAAAACAAAAGAAAAAAAACACAACTATGAATACCTTGAAACTATTTTTATGAAGTTTGCTTTAAGATTTATCTGTGTTGGGGCGCCTGGGTGGCTCAGTGGGTTAAGCCGCTGCCTTCAGCTCAGGTCGTGATCTCAGGGTCCTGGGATCAAGTCCCGCATCCAGCTCTCTGCTCGGCAGGGAGCCTGCTTCCCTCTCTCTCTCTCTCTCTCTCTCTCTGCCTGCCTCTCTGTCTACTTGTGATCTCTCTCTATCAAATAAACAAATAAAATCTTAAAAAAAAATTTATCTGTGTTGATATTGGGTGTATAGGTATAATTATTTTATTTAAAATTTCATTTTACAAATTTTGATTGAAGACTTGTAAAGGCATGTTTATAAATGTGCCTTTGCCCAAGAAGTTACCATCTTGAATAGTAGGAAAAGAGCTGGGCTTGTTGATTGGCTCATGTGACCAAGGTACAATACCGCCACCTGGTGACAATGTACACAATACAATCCAGTGTCAAAAATCCGTCTTAAATGTTCCAAAGCAAAACCATTAAAAAAATCCTTCTGGATTCCCTTCTGTTGTCTTTGTCATTTATTACTTAGACAGTCATGTTCTACTCATTTACTTCACTTAGGAGCAATTTATTGTAATGGTAAAAGAACGTTAGCGCCGGCGTCAGACAGACTTGGGTTCAACTTTCAGCACAGCCAATTTCGGGCTTAATGACTTTCTTCACTTTCTTCATTTAAATGCTTCCAAAAGGCAGATGTGGAGATGTAATGAGATCACATATGAAACATGCTTAGCACAGTGTCGCACACAGTGAAAGAACATGTGATAATCATCACTGCAATATTGACATTGTTCCTATCACTGTTATCCACAATGGCGGAGACTGGGAAGCAGACTTACCTCAATGATCCTGCGCCTCCAAGAGGATAAACAGTAACAGCCACAGGAAAAACGTTTTGTTTATATCTCAGGTACTAAACAGCTGTTACTACATATTAGGACCAGATGTTCCGAAATGATATGCAACATTATGCTCAATTCCAACTTCTACTGAATTGCTCGTTGATGAAATATGACTACTAGAGGAGATGATTTATTAAAGGGAAATCCATGGATGTGTCTTTTAGTTTCATACCCGACTACCCCAAATTACATGTCAGTCTGTATACTCTGAACACCGCAAGTGTCTGGCCCATTCTGAGACTCTGTGGGAAGCTCATCCCCCAGTTACAGCCCCATCTGTCTTCCTACCATTGGTTCTGTGTACATCTGCCCTGCTGCATCCAGGTACAGCAAACCTGGGCAGTACACAGTTACAAAACCTATAAGCTCATGCTTCCTTGTAGATGTGAACTTTTCATTGATTCCAAAGTCATTGTTACTTCCAATTTCTTTCAAGTGATTTTTTTTTTTTTTTCTTATTTCACTCTCATAGGTGCTTGAAGGAGAATCCACTGGGGGAAAGTAGAGGGAAGGAAGTAGAAAGAATAGCTCTAAGTTATTCCCTTTTATTAACAGGCCACAGCAGCCATTGTTCTAACCCCCCTATAAAATCTGGTTATTTCCTGATCTCTCTAGATGACATTCAAATGTTCTGATTAGGGGAGCATTTGCAATTCAGCATGAGGTCAAATGCTTTGGTAGCAACTGCAAAATCCCTGCTTTGCTTTATTAAGCCTCCCCCATAAATTCCCAGGCACAAGGAGGGGACAGTCCAGCCAGAAATCCTGTATGACTCAGTGATGCAAGAAACCAAGGCAGAGCCTCAAATCCCTAGACCAGCAGCAACCACCCAACAGGGTCTGATTTCTGATCTGTGTATTTATTCCTTAAGGTAAGTCAAGAAGGAGGAGCAGGTAACGGCCTCCCTTTATTTTTTTTAATGAAAAATGTACAAATTGCAAGCCATTCTCCATACTGAGAAAACAGAATACATCTTTGCCAAAGGAGCCAGGAGAAATATTTAGCACTTAAGCTGCTTATAGAGATCCATTTGTCACCTCCCTAACTAGAGTTTAGGACATTTGTCTTTGCAACCCTACCAACCCAGCTGGGACATATCTCACTAGAGAGAGTGATGATAGAGGAGCAAATGGTTCAGCCCAATTATATATGCTTAATTGATCTAGATTCTAGAGGGCATACTTGTATGGAAAAGGTTTGCCAACTAATCACAAGAAAAGAAACAGCATCTTAATTGGGTGGCTTTACATTGGGCAATATTAACAATTAGTTACAATGTCTAATAAGTTATCTATAATGCTTTTAATGAGAAACATTTAAGTCCTTCTGGAATTTTTCCAGTCAAATTAATTGTGAGGACTAGAGACAGTATTACAAGTAATGTTATCAGAATTACAATTACGCTAGTACTAGAATGTGTCACTTAAAATAAAAGGCTCAATGGGTAGGTCCTAAAAGACCCACTATTTTCTCTGTAGACTTTATTAATGTAGTCATGGATAAGATATATCTATCCATGTACCTTTCTCGGGTGCCTGATGGGGCAACATGGTCTCCTGGGCTTGAGAGGGAGGGCAGGACCCATTTGCTCTATACCGGGTGTCTGAGAAGGCAGTCCTTACGTCTGAGACTCGGTTTTACCCAATACACTGTCCTGTGTCTGTCTGACCATGCTCCAAAGGCTACCAGAGAGCAATGGCATTGCTGAGAGGTGACAGGTGCAGTGGGTTCCTGACATGCCCTTGGGAGGCACTGTTCAAGCCTAAGCCTCAGGAATTCCTAAAAGCAGATCTTGGGCTTCTCTGATTTGAGGCAGCTCCATGGCCTATGGGTCTAGCTGGTCCGGCCCCCTTGATGCCAATGGTAATGAGAGCAGTAACAAACACAGTCAGAAGGAAGCCACTGAGCTGAGCATGCCACGGGCACCGAATCATTTATTCCTCCAATCCCTAGGGCTGTAATGGTCATGGCTCTCATCTCCACTCCACTTTCCATAGGGGGGACTTGTATTCACAGAAATTCTGGAATCTGCTAAAGGTCCAAAGAGCTTTAGCTCTGACACCAAAGCAAGGGCCCGTACCTCCTGTGTCACAGCCGTTCTTCAGCTCTCCCTGTTGTCTTCCAGATGCTGTGCTGGACCATGATACAGCTTAGAGTGCTCCAGGAGCCCCTTTTGCTGATGAAACCTAAAGGAACTAGTTCCCAAACCTTTGTGTGCCCCAGACTCACTTGAGAAGCTTGTTAAAATACAGATGCCTAGCACCCCCTCCCCCAAGAAATTCTGAATCTGTCGGTCAGAGTCATGGTCCCAAAGTCCCTTCAGTTTTCACACTGTTCCAGGTGACACTGACGTGTGTAGTCCAGACTCCTGCTTAAGGCAGGAACACAGCCCAAAGGGCCATCCCCGCGCTGTAGCTTTAGGCTAAGGACCATCTCCCCTATGCCAGTACAGACCTTGATGTTTCACTGTCAACTCCTGTGTCCCTGTGGAATGGAATCAAGTCCCTAGAACCAATAATAGACTTGGCAAAGTTTCCCAGGCGCCCGTGAACCATCAGTGGGCCGGACACCTCCCTAGGGTTATCAGTTCTCGTCAACGCTCCTCTCCCAGCTTGGACGCACCACTCACCATGTGATCAGGGCTCGTGAGCCACAGGGAACCACCAAAATCGCAGGCGCCAGGATTCAGCAGAGCAGCTGAACTGGAAGCCACAGCCCATGGTTTGTACTCTGCCTCTTTGAGCCTTCCTAAACTCACCAGGTAGCCTAGCGCTGTCTCCACGGCAGGGTGTGAGCCATCCTACAATGTCTGTTTGGTATTCATGGCATCGGGTGCACAGATGAGCTCTAAAGACTCAGAGCACAGCCCTGGTAATGATGTAGCAATAGATGGAGTAAAACATTCAAGTAGAGACGAGAACCTGTGTTAATATTAGGTCAGCCAGACAAATACAGGTGTTTCTGAAAAACTGTATTAGGCTTTAACTTACCTCATTTCGAGACGGCTTTGTAAGTAGAGCATAAAATGATTGAAAAGTCTCCCTAACCACACAGTCGTGAATGCCTGCCGTGGCAGGGCAGAGGTACAGAGAAGCCCGGGGACACAGGAAGCAGGAATGAGCTGTGGGGACAAGGACAGGGGTGCAAGGGTGACTGTAATTTCATGACTGTCTCAGACACTGGGTATGCCCTGCTGCAGAGCCCCCTGCCCTCACCCTGTCCCAGCTCTGAGTGGCTCTGGTCAGCTTTGGGTAGGAGCAGTATGACCATACCCAGCTCTGGCCTATGAAACTCTCACCTCCTGCCCTCGGGCTTCCTTCTGGACTCTGTAGGGGGGCCTCACCCACGTACACACAACCCAACGGTTCAAGAGAGGGAAAGCCCCTTGAGCAAATACTTGGCCAGCGGCATAGACGAGAGTGGACACGCTTTTCCTCCCCCTCCTCACCCTACAACCCCAAGAGGCAGGCTTCTCAGGGACAGGGTCCTACAAACCTGTGAGTTGCCCTGCTCGGTAGCACGCCCTCCCATGACCCCCACCCCCCTTCTCTGCATCACCACCTGCTCCTTCACCCTCGCTCTTTGGACTTATCTCCCGTAATACAACATGAACACAGGAGCCCTCGGCTCTGTGGGATACCCAGCCAAAGCAGTGAAAAGGCTGACCTCCTAAATTCAATACCTGACGCTTTCATTTCTCTGCTAGTAGGCGAGACAACATGAATAAGTTGGTATAAAATCACTTCTAAGATACAAGTCAAACCATCCCTTCCCAGAAGACACAGCTGAATCCTTTGTCGGATTGGAGAGAAAGCCCAGAATGCTTAGAGTTGGCCTCGGGCAGGAGGGGAATACATGTTTAAAGAGGGGGACCGGGATCTGTTACTGAATTTAACTCAGAGACAGGACCCGCACAATGCATTTACCACGGGTTCTCTGTGGGAATCATCGGCCGTCTTAACAAACACCCTGATTCTCAAGGATGTGGAATAGCATCACCGGGGTGGTCGGAAGGCAGGTGGCTCTGGGATGAAACAACCTAACTTCAGTCCTGGCTTCACCAGTTTCCATCTGTGTGATCCTGGTCACACGGTTCTCCGCTCTAAGCTTCGGTTTTCTCACTGGCAAAAGGGGAGTGTTGACAGGATCGTCCTCGTGGTGTCGTGATGTGAACAACAGATGGTTAAAGTTACCCCACATGCCTCACTTATCACAGTACCTGGGTTCTAGTAAACAGTAAAAAAAATAATAAAAATGAGGTTTTGTAATTATTGTCACTTCTGTGTGATGGAGCCCAGACTCCAGTGCACGCGAGGCAGTCTTCAGTGCCTGTGCTGTCCCTCCCAGCCCACTGCCTACCCGGCAGACTGTGTGAGGTCAGCTCGAGGCACCCACCACGTCCGCGAGTTTAGGCCTCTTTGCAGAAACAATAAACACAGTGTGTGGTCATCCATCCATTGGAGAGGGAGGGCTGGGTGTGGCCTTGCTGTACGGTGATCCAGGGACCTGCCTTCAAAGGGGAGACCGGCTGCCTTACCGAAGTGGCTGTGTTATTTAATGTACGTTATTCAATGTACACAAAAGGTTTTGCCTGTGGCATAATTGGTACCAAAATGAGAAACCAATGTGGCTGATTGCAGGAGCTTGGGAGGACAGACAAAAACCTAAGGACAAACCCCCCAGCTTCCCTGAGCAGGTTCCCCAGCAGCTACTGGCCTTGGCAAAACGAGGGGCACAGTGGCTGCGGATGGAGAGGGACGTGGTCACTGCGGCCCAGAGTCCAAGAACGCTAGCACCGTACTCTACTTCCCGTCACACGGCTCTGCAAGGATTTAAGGAGATTTATGCACACAATTGTTCTCACTGATGATAATTATGTTCTATAAAGTCGCTGTGAACCATGAGTTAGCCAACAGTAAACCACTGCTCCTGCTAGGTTCCTGCGAGCCTCTGGTCACATTTCTGCCATTTAATCAATACATAACCGTTTTTTATATCTGTGTTTCTTTTTAGAGACAATGTATTTCATATACAGTGTTGACTCCTTGACGTTGAACTCACAGAATCAACACTGTAACTGTTGCCTGGGGGAAGCTCCGGCAACACACATGTTTTCCAGAGCACAGGCTCTCACACTTGGGGACCCCAGACGGCGCTTCCACTTGACACTCGTGGGCCATTTAAAACGGCAAAAGGGCCAAAATGAAGCACAAAAATGTGGGGGGAAATGGCACCGAATATCACCAAAAGGACACTTGTTTGTACTAGGAGAATGAAAACAGAAAGGCAGGGTGTCGCCTTTTGGGGGCTCAGCTTGGAACGTGCAGGTGAGACAATTCAAATTGTGCATTATTCTGCACAGATGACCGCAAAAGGGTTGCGAGGATTGAAATGCAGGTTACAAACACATTTTCGTGAATAGGTAAATTCACAAATACAGAATTGTCAGACAATGAAGACAAACTTTGAATACATATATATATAATATATATACATACTTGTGCATATATGCATACATAGATGTGTATAAAATACTTTAGCCTAGTTTCTATACCATACATTATCCAAAAATGTGAGTAATGTTGTTGTTATGGTTTCTTTTAAAAATCTGTCACTAGGCAAAAATAAATCCTCCTTTTCATGGACCACACAAGCTGGGTGCAGTTATAAGGACAGTCGATAGTCAAAGATAAACAAAATTTTCTTGTCTTTGAAAAAATTGAAGGGGAAAAAAAAACAAAAAAGTGAGGGAAAGTGTAGGGAAAGTGAGGCTGGAAAAATTTGGATCCCTTCTCCCAGCTGTCAAGTTGGAAAGACTACCAGCCTCCTCCCTCAGAAAGTTATATGTCAAAGTCACGACTGATTCCTTTTCCTCATCTACTGCGTTATCAGGACCCCAGGAATGCGCTGGGCTCCCTGGCTGACAGCTTCCGGGGGCATCTCTCGGGGCTCACTCTTGGGCACCAAGCACTCAGCCTCAACTTACCAGTTAGCTAGAGTAGCTACTGTCACGGCCAGGGAGATAAAAACAAAAACAAACAAACAAACAAAAAACCATGTAGCAGGAGGCTCATCTGGGGAGGAGAGGTGTATCCACACAAAGAACAGGTGATGGCAGCTCACTTTGCAGTGTCACTCAGCGAGAAGTCACGTTGATTTCATTAAGACGCTCACCCTCCTACCTCTGACCTTGAGCAACCACCCTATGCGGTCGGGGCTAGTAACATCCTATTTTCCCCCAAATGAGACCGAATTTCAAAGGTCAAGGAACTCTGCCCAGTGACTCACAGCTATAGGAGCACACGTGGATCTAAAACTGTCCTGAGTTCAGGTGACGCATAGCCCAGAGTACTCCTGTGAAGCTGGGGGGCAGAGATGAATTTCTGAAGGGAAACTAAAAAAGGAAGTATTTCTTTTCCACACCCCTGCTTATTCTTCTAGTACATAATCCAGCAGAGAGCTAGGTTCCCCAGGATAAGACGGATAAGGGCATCTCAGTCGCCCACATACCCACAGTTTTAATTCTTTTACATCAGCCTGACAGACATGTACTTTCCCCCTCCTACTTGGCAGAGGAGCTCCCCCTTCCTCTGGCTGACACGGCCCTGTGGCTGTAGGTGCCTCCCAGGTGCTATTTGACATTGAAGCCCAGTGTTTTTCTCCTTATCCCACAGCAGAGGCTTCTAGTGACTCTCTCAAAGATTAATAGTAAGAGCTGCTCTCACCATCGATTTCAAGGTGCTTTTGTCTCCATACCAGAACGCAACACTCAAGACAAGGAGGGCACGCCTGTGGGTGTGTCTGGAGAGCAGCAGCGACAGATTTGCTCTGAATGGGCCCCCTTCTGCTCCCACAGGGGCCCTTCCCAACAAGCCATCTTGTTGACCAGTCACTCAGGTGGCCTCCCTAGATAGACTTTCACAACCAAGACACCCAAAGGAAGAAAGCGCCCCCAATTGTTTCTCAGCTGTCTTCATCAGTTCCCATCAAATTAACCACTTTTTAAGTACGAAAGTAATACGTTCTCATTGAACTGTGTTCAGACCACACATAAGTGGAGAAAATCAGAAGTAAAGACCTACTTCTCGAGACAACCACTGCTAACAATTTGGTGAATATCCTTCCCCTATTTTCCTACACAAAGACAAAGAAGTATGCATGCGTACGTGTGTGTGCCTATTGCATTTGTTTCTAAGTAAAATCAATAAAAAGTTTTGTAACTTGTTCACATGCAACACACAAAGGACACCTTTCTGCGACAGAATAGCGCACCTACCTTATTCTGCAGAGAACACGCAGAGCGGTCCATTATCCGGGTACCACGTCATTCATTTGACCCTGTGCTGCCCAACAGATCTCCCGGGGGGGACAGGGACGTCCTATGTCTGCCCTGTATGGTGTGGTAGCCCACTAGCCACAGGAGCCTATTGCACACTTGAAATGGGCCTCAGGGGACCAAGGGGCGGAACTGTAAATTTTTAATTCTCTTTAATTTGATTAATTAAAATTTAAACATAACTAGTCACATGTGGCTAGTAGATGTTCTATCAGACTGCGTAGATATAATGAGCCCCCTAATTGAAGGGCACACATTAGCTTTTTCCTAAATTGTTTCCATTAGATATTCTGATGGGATACACATCTGTGTGTGTGAGAATATCTGAGTGCTGGCTGATTATTCCCTAATTGAGGTTTTCCCCAACACTTTGTGTTCTCTATTAATAAGAAGCCAGGTTTCTATAATTTGCATTCATTTCTAATAGAATAAAAGGCAGATGTGCCCATGTATTTGCTGTGAAGTAGCCTGAAGGCACAGAGCTTCCAGAATGCACTTAGCATCCCTCTTGGGGTTGCACACTTGCCCTGCAGCAACCAGACAGGCTGGACCCTCTACAAGGTGCTACTGCTGATAGCCAGGCTTTCACCAAGGAGCAACCTGCATCAAGCCCCGCTCTGGGGAAGAAAGGTCTGCGGTCTGCCTGGCGTGAACGAGCTGGCAACAACCTCTACTCGGTGTTTGCAAGAATGCATCATTAATAGCGTTCATATGAAAGCACGACAAGCAATATTTTAGTCTGTTTTTTTTTTTAAGTCCCTTCATTTCCCATTCCTATCTGTTCCTGCCCATGCCCAGAAAAGCATAAATAAAGGGTTTGGCTGCATTTCACGTAATTAGGCTGTGATCAGAGCTAATCTGTTGTGATGGTCCTCAGAATGATCTCTCTGCATGACATGGAGAGGGGAGAGCTTGATGGCGGCCTCTCTGGGTCAGCGTGAACAATGAGCTGATGCTGGAGTGGGATGAGAGGAGGCAGAGGAAATGGACAGCTGTATCCCTCTGGCATGAAACATCACAGTGGCCCCTGGGCAATCATCCCATATTCAGTGACCCCTTCCTTCACAGAGACCAGGTCTGCTTTGAAGGAGCCACTGCCATGTTCCTGAGAGGGAAGAAGGTGGTGGGTATTTGGTTTGTCTTTATGACTTCTTCGGAGAACTTAATAGGTTTTTCTGAAACCTAATGAATATTAAATTCCAACCAGTTACATCCTTCCAAAGGCTCCTCTCATCTTTGTTAACATCCACATATATTTTCCTTTTACTGCCGGAACAAAATTGTAGCGGCATCAACAGAACTCTAAATAAAGGAAGGGGAAAAAAATCACCCACAATGCTGAAAGCGCCACAAATCAAACTGTTTTCATTTTTCTGTGTTCTCTTTCTGTCTTTGTTCATGGGTATACATAATTTATGTCTGAGGCTGCTCTGGTGTCTTTGGTTCCAGGTATGCAGTGAATGGGATTCAGCATAACTCAACCCTCCAGCCAATTCTCTCCAGGGCCCTAGGTCTTATTTCTTCCATGTCAGCCCTGGCCTATGACTGTTTCTGTTTTACCAAGTCTTGATCTATGATTAACCCCCATGTCCCTGTTGGACCATGGCTGCATTGGCTGACTCTGGTCAACAGATGTTCCCTCACGGGTGGGATTTCCCCCACACCCTGGCAGGTGCAGAATGCCCTTCCCGCATGGTTTCAGCACATGGCTGTGATGATTGGTGGCTCTTCTGCCATAATTTGTAGTGAAATATTTTACATATCACCCCCGATAGACCCATGTTTGTCTGGCTTGGTTTAACTCACTTCTGACACCCAATTTCCATGCTCTCACACTTAACCGTTTTACTTGTATCTGCCTGGCCTGTGTTTACCTCTGGGTTCTTAATCCTAGGCAAACCAGTACACTCAGTTCATTGAGGTTCCCTGGACCCTATGGTCTCTGGGCCACCACTTTTCTCTCCTTTCCTCAACAGCTTCTTCTGAAGCTAAAACCTCAGCCAAACTGTTTGCGATCTAGAGAGTAAATGAAGTCATGCTTTCTGCTTTTAAAAATTAACATCATTTTTTCCTAATGCTACTGTATAAGCCTCCTCATTACAGTTTTGGTCTTCTATTGAAGTGTTCCATCACTTCTTAACTGTTTTCTTAAAGCAATGGTCTCCGTGTGGAACGACGTTGGACTCCCCGCCAGAGGACACTTGGCAATGTCTGAGACACTTCTTGTTGTCAGATTTGGTACGGAGTAGGTTTAGTGGGTCAAGGCCAGGGATGCTTCTAGACGTCCTACTATGCATAGGATAGTGCCTGTCACACAGAATCATCTGGTCCAAATGACAACAGTGCTACAGTGGAGAAACCTTGCTCTAATGTTCAGATTTTCCCATTTTGTCATGACATTTTCATGAGTCCTCAAGCCAGTCTTACTCATTGTTGTGCTCCCAGTGCTTCACGAAGTACCTAGCCTGTGTGGAGAGCCTGTGGACATGGTATTTTTTCTCTTTAGGATTATTCCTTTAAGAAAATTCCCATAGGGGAGTTCTGTTTATACATACGGTTTTCGTAGTGTTAGTAACAGCCAGTATATACTCTTTCCTTATCTAAAATGTACATTTTTACATAATTTTTGTACCAATTTTTACATGGGAGTAGATATGCACTACTACTTTTAATAATTTTGTACAAATGCACACAGATAGCATATAAGCTCAGCCAGTACACTGAGCTTCTATAGCCTCGCTTCTGGCATTTCCCCCTCAATGCCGAAATCATCTTTCTATTGTTTTCACCAATCTTACTCATATCCGCTTATGAATTATGTGTTTCTACCTTTGGGGTAGAGTATCCTGAGCATTCTGACTCCAACACTGTAAAAGTGGAGAGGAGTAGTGGGACCAGGGTGAAATAGAGAAGTTACACCGTCTAAATCGGATGCTAAATATTTGAAGTTGCATCAACCCTAGCAACAGCTACATACGTTTTTTTCGTCTGGTATAATTTGCCTAAAATAGGAATAATAAAACCTATTCGCCTCACTGGTAGGCTGTTTGCAGCTGCTATGAACAACCCAGCATGATGACCAGGAAGAGATGAAAGTCACCATAAGACAATGGAGAATATTTTCAGGGCTGTGATCAGAGAAATCCAAGAAAATTCATCCCCTTAACAACCTTCTTGGGGGCTAATTTATCAAAGTACAATTACAGAATTCTTAACACACACACACAGATACACACAGGAAAAATGTGCACTTTTTCCATATTGCTTTGTTTTCATTGAGTACCTATTTTTCTATTTTGTGATAGGCACTGGGAATGCAAAGAGAAACAAAACACACTGAGCATACATTTAAAGAGTTAGAAATAAGCATGGCAAACCATCATGGGATCCATCATGTACTGGGTAGAGTCAGATCTTTAGGTGGAATTTAATTTTCACAACCACCCTTGGGATCAGTACTATTTTACATTATTTAATAGATGTGGAAACTGAGGCACAAAGAAGTTAAAATAAGTTGCCTAAGTTCACTTGCTTAGTAAACAAAAGATGTAAAATTTAAATTCAGGCAGCCTGACTCAAATCTTTAACCCTGGGCTATATTTTTATTGAGACAGATACAGAAAGAAGAAAGTATATTAAAATGCAACCAAGATGGAATTTATCTCAGGTATGTGAGTTTGGCTTAACATTTAAAAATCAATTAATGTGGGGCGCCTGGGGATCTCAGTTAAGCATCTGCCTTGGGCTCAGGTCATGATCCCTGGGTCCTGGGATTGAGCCCTGCTTTGGGCTCTCTGCTCAGCAGGAAGCCTCCTTCTCCCTCTCCCACTCCCCCTGCTTGTGTTCCCTGTCTTGCTGTGTCTCTGTCAAATAAATAAATAATTAAAAAAAAATCAATTAATGTAATCCATCACACAAAAAAACAGAAATCACATGATTATATAAATGGGTCCAAAAAAGCACTTGGCAAAATCCAACACTTATTCATAATAGAAACTCTCAGCATAGGAGGAATGAAGGGGAACTTGATTTGATAGATAACATCTACAAAAATCCTACAGCTAACATTATATTTAGTGGTAAAAAATTAAAAACTTTCCTGAAAAAATCAGGCACAAGGGAAAAAGATTCCTTCTCACCACTCCTTTCAACATTGCACTGGAAGTCTGAGCTAGTGTAATAAGACAAGAAAATAAAAGGTATACAGATTAAGAAGGAGAAAAATAAAACTAAGTTTTCTTATGATTGTCTATGTACAAAATCTGAAGGAATCAACAAAACTCCCTAAAATAATAAATGATTATACCAAGTTTCCAGGAGATAATATTAATATGCAAAAATCAATTATCTTCCTATATACCAGCAATGAACAAGAGAAATCTGAAATTAAAAACATAATGCCATTTATTTTAGCACCCTCCCAAAATAAAATACTTAGGTATAAATCTAGAATATGTACAATATCTATATGAGAAAAATTATAAATCTCTGTTGAGTAAAATCAAAGAACTAAATATACGGGAAAATATTTCATGTTTATGAATAGGAAGACTCAACACTGGCAGCATGTCAGTTCTTGCTAGTATGATCTACGGAGTCAACACAATCCCCATCAAAATCCCAGAAAGTTATCTTTCAGGTATCAACAAACTGATTCTCAAGTTTATATGGAGAGGCAAAACCCCCAGAATAGCCACCACAACACTGAAGAAGAACACAGTCAGAGAACTGACAAAACTCAACTTTAAGACTTAGTATAAAACTATAATAATAAAGGCAGTGTGGTGTTGGTAGAAGAATAAACAAAAACATGACGAGAATGGACTACAGAGCCACATAACTATAATCAACTAACCTTTGAAAAAGAAGCAAAAGCAATAAAATGGAACAAAGATAATTTTTTCAGCAAAGACTATCCACCTAGAACTGTATATCCACATTCAAAAAAAAAAAAAAGATCTAGACACAGACTTTATATTCTTCACAAAAATTAATTCAAAATGGATCAGAGACTTAATTGTAAAACACAAAACCATAAAACTCCTGGGAGATGACATAGGTGAAAACTTAGATGGCCTTGGGGATAGCAAAGACTTTTTACATGCAACAACAAAGGCATGATCTAAGAAAAAAAGAACTGATAAACTTAACTTTATTAAAATTTAAAAATTCTGCTCTGCCAAGGACACTCTCAAGAGAATAAGAAAATAATTCATAGACTAGGAGAAAACAATTGCAAAAAACATGTCTGATAAAGGACTTATTTTCAAAATATACAAAAAATTTTTAAAAACTCAACAATAAGAAAACAAACAATGCTACTACAAAATTGGCCAAAGACAATAACAGACACCTCACCAAAGAAGATATACAGATGGTAGAGGAGGCTGGGCAAGATGGCAGAGGAGTGGTTGACTGAAACAACATCAGCTCACAGGAGTTCAGTTAGATGGTCATCAAAGCATTCCAAACACCTACAAACTCAAAAGGAGATGGAAGAGAAGAGCAGCAATTCTAGGAAGAGAAAATTGGCCACTTTGTGAAAGGTAGGACATGAGCAGAAGTGAATCCAAAGCAATGGGAAGAGAGACCATTGGTGGGAGGGGCTGGCTCCAGGCAAGCAGTGGAGCAGCACAGCACAAAATTGGAAATTTTAGAACTCTGCTCCACTGAGGACATCACTCCAGAGGCTAAGCAGGGGTGGAGCCCTCGTGGGGACAGTGTGGTCTCAGGTCCTGCAAGGTCACAGAAGGATCAGGGGTGTCTGAGTGAGGCAGAGCTGCCAGGTATTGGGAACAGGGAAGCCAGCTACAGAGACAGAGCCAAGGAAGGGGCTCTCAGCTCAGGGCTACCTTAAGCCATGATCCAAGGCACAGTCAGGCCACTGCTCTTCAAGCAGGGACCCCACGAGTGTCAGATCCGGGAGACTCACCTTCCACCTCTGGAGGCAGGAATCTGCTGGGTTTGGAGATGTCAAATGGGACTGTGCACCAGAGACAGAAATGCTCTGTCACAGGCCGGGTGAGCTCAGAGCATGGCCAGAGACCAGGGAGACGGGAGTGATTGAGCTCTTTTCTCAAGAAAAGGAGTGTGGGAGTGTGGCCACAGGGAGTGTGGCCCTGAGCTCTCGGCTCCTCCAGCCGGAGACTGGGAGGCCTCCATCTTCATTCCCATCCTCCAGAACTCTACAGAAAGTGTTCAGGGAACAAAAACTCCCCAGAGCAAACTCCAGCAAATTTCTTAGCCCGGCCCTGGGCAAGGGCAGTGCAATTCCGCCTCGGGCAAAGATGTTTGAGAATCATGGCAACAGGACCCTCCCCCAGAAGATCAGCAAGAATATCCAGCCAAGACCAAGCTCACAGATCAAGGAGAACAGCAGAATTCCAGAGAAGGGGAAAGCAATACATGGAACTCATGGCTTTCTCCCCATAATCCTTTAGTCTTGAAAAGTTAAATTAATTTTCTTTAATTTTATTTTTTTCTTATTCTATTTTTTTAACGTTTCCTCTTTCATCTTTTAACGTTTTTTAACTAGTTTATCTTAAGACTTTTCTAAAAAAATATTTTTAAGCCTTTATTATTATAGTCATATTTTATCCTTCTTACAAGGATAAATAAATCCTTGTATTTAACCTTACTTTTTGTATACATATACAGGTTTTTTTTCCTAAAAAATTTGGGATACAATCTCTTCTAATGCATCAAAATATACCTTAAATATAGCACAGGGCTTTGTTCTGGTCTCCAGCCTGAGCACATTCTCCCCTCTCTTTTTTTTTTTTTCCCCTTTCTTTTTCCAACCAACTTATCTCATCTTTTTCCAACCAACTTATCTCAAAAATTTTTTAGAATTTTTAAAAATTTTCATCCTTACAGTCATATTCCATCCCTTCATCGTGTTTACCCTTATTTTTGCGTGTGTGTATACACACACACACACACACACAAATATATATATAATTAAAATTTTGAGAGGTAGTTTCTTCTGAGAGACCAAAATACACCCAAAATCAAGTTCTACTCACCAGTTTAATATATATATGTTAGACTGATAGGTGAATACACACACACACACACACACACACACACACACACATATATTTTAAATTTCTTTTTACCCCCTCTCCCACCAGTTTGGAGTTTCTTCTGATTTGGTTAGCATACATTTTTCTGGGGTCTTTGTCACCATTTTAGTATTTTATTCTCTTGTTCACATATTCTTCTCTGGATAAAGTGACAAGGTGGAAAAACTCACCATAAAAAAAAAAAAGAACAAGAGGCAGTACTGACAGTGAGGGACCTAATCAATATGGACATTGGTAATATGTCAGATCTAGAGTTCAGAATGATGATTCTAAAGGTGCTAGCTGGGCTCGAAAAAGGCATGGAAGATATTAGAGAAACCCCATTTGAAGAAATAAAATCCCTTTCTGGAGAAATAAAAGAACTAAAATCTAAACAAGCTGAAATCAAAAAAATATATTAATGAGGTACAATCAAGAATGGAGGCTCTTATGGGTAGGATAAATGAGGCAGAAAAGAGAAGCTACCCTACGACCCAGCAATCGCACTACTGGGTATTTACCCTAAAGATACAAATGTAGTGATCTAACGGGGCACATGCACCCGAATGTTTATAGCAGCAGTGTCCACAATAGCCAAACTACGGAAAGAACCTAGATGTCCATCAACAGATGAATGGATAAAGAAGAGGTGGTGTGTGTGTGTATATGTATGTATGTATGTATGTATATATATATAATGGAATACTATACAGCCATAAAAAGAAATGAAATCATGCCATTTGCAATGACATGGATGGAACTAGAGGGCATTATGCTGAGCGAAATAAATTGATCAGAGAAAGACAATTATCATTTGACCTCTCTGACATGAGGAAATTGAGAGGCAGAGTGGGGAGTTTGGGGGGTAGGGAAGGAAAAAATGAAACAAGATGGGATTGGGAGGGAGATAAGCCATAAGAGATTCTTTTTTTTTTTTTTTTAAGATTTTATTTATTTATTTGACAGAGAGAATTCACAAGTAGGCAGAGAGAGGAGGAAGCAGGCTCCCTGCTGAGCAGAAAGCCTGATGTGGGGCCTGAACCCAGGACCTGGGATCATGACCTGAGCCGAAGGCAGCGGCTTAACCCACTGAGCCACCCAGGTGCCCCAGCCATAAGAGATTCTTAATCTCACAAAACAAACTGAGGGTTGCTGGGGGGAGGGAAGTAAGGAGAGGGTGGTGGGGTTATGGACATTGGGGAGGGTATGTGATATGGTGAGTGCTGTGAAGTGTGATTCACAGACCTGTACCCCTGGGGCAAACAACGCATTTTATGTTAATACAAATAATTAAGAAGAAAATAATAATAATAAAATAATTTCTTAATATAAAAAAAGAAGATATACAGATGGTAAATAAGCATATGAAAAGATGCTCAACATTCCATGTCATTAGGAAACTGCAAAGTAAAACAATGAGATAGTATAATGAGCCTATTAAGATGGCCAAGATCTAAATCACCAAAAACACCAAATTCTGATGAGGATATGGAGTAACAGGAATTCTCCCTCATTGCTGGTGAGAATGCAAAATGGGGCAACCACTTTGGAAGATAGTTTGGTAGTTTCTTACAAAAGTAAACATACTGTATGATCCAGAATTGCTCTTCTTGGTATTTATTTACCCAAAGGAGTTGAAAACTTATGTCTAGACAAAAACCTGCACACAAATATTTATAACAGCTTTATTCATAACTACCAAAACCTGAAAGCCAGCAAGACGCCCATCAGTAGGTAGATGGGGAAATAAACTGTGATACATCCAGAGAATGGAATATTATTTAGCGATAAAAAAGAGCTATTAAGCCATGGAAAGACACGGAGAAAACCTAAATGCATATTACTATGTAAAGGAAGCCAATGTAAAAAGGTAAAGTTCCAATTACATTTGACAACTTAAAGGTTTGAACTGCGTAGGTCCACTTGTATGTGCAATATTTCTGTAAATACAGTATAGAACTGTAGATGTATTTTATCTTCCTTATGATTTTCTTGATAACAATTTGTTTTCTCTAGCCTACTTTATTACAAGAATACCATATAGGATACCTATAATTTACAACCTACGTATCAATCGCTTATGTCATCAGTAAGGCTTTTATTCAACAGTAGTTTATTAATAGTCACATTTTTGAGGAGTCACAAGGTTCAGTGCCCCAACCCACACACTGATCGGGGTCAACTCTACAAGACAGTCTGGAAAAGGCAAAACTGTGGCACAGGATTTCGATAGAGGAGGAGGCTGTGCGTATGTGAGGGCAAGAGGTATCCATGAAATCTCTGTACCTTCCACTCAATTTTACCGTGACCTTAAAACTGCTCTTAAAAATAAAGTCTATTTGAAAATTGAAAAAAATAAATACAACCAGGTGCAACCCTACCTCCCTCTCCAGCCTCCTTTCTCATCACCATCAACAACACACACGCAGGCGTGTGCACGTGTACACACACACACACACACACACACACACACACACACACACACACTGTTTAAATGCAAGCAGTTGCATTCCTGCCTCTCTCCAGCCATGCTGAACTGGCTCACATTCTCTCTCCACCCTATACTTCTGAACCACTGATTCCTCCACTTAGAATCCCCCTCACACAATTCCCAGCTCTCTTTGACTATCTCCAGTATGGTGCCCACTACCAGCTCAGATACAACCCTTTGGTCGCCCCACCCCAACTGGGACAGAGGTTCTTTTTCTGTACTCCCAAATCAAAATCAGAGCTCGTCCCATCAGCCCAATGCTTGCACTTGTGCACATTAACTCTCTGATTAACTCTCTGTCCCCGTCCCCACCCCACTGGCCTGGAAATGTGCCAGAGTCTAAAGGGTGAACCTCATGAAGAGCCTGGCACTTAGCTGCTGCCCATTAAATGCTGGCTGAAATTTAAAGCCCTTGGGTAGTGAGCTGTTACCTTAAGGCATCCTGTTTCCATTGTTTCCTATGTGGGTGCCCTTGCCCACTCCAGACCTCAATTTCCACACTGCTAAAAAGAGCATCATCATCACACTTTATCTGTCATGGTGCCTTGGTTTTTGTGCTGCACTTATGCCTAACGGACCTTCTTTACTATTTGCTTCTAATAAAACAAAAGGTCTATGAAGCAGGGATTTGGCCGTGTCCATTACTGTTTTCTTGGTGCCTACCATGCCTGGCACTCAATAAATGTGTTAAATAAATGACTGTATGAACAGAGGAATCCTCTGGTACGATGGAGAAAGGAGGGAAATGGTCTTGGATTTCTTTCTAAATTCCCTCTCCAATGCCTGGAACCCAGCCTATACTCCAGAGCCAAGAGAATGAGCACAAGCTAGAGAACTGTCAGTCCCATGGCTTATTAGTCACATGGCTATGGGCCTCAGTTACCGCATCTGCATAATGGGTACAGTCTTAGCACTCACCTCTTTGCTGCTCTGGGGAGTAAAGGAGGTGATCTGAGGAAAACACTCGCTCAAGACAAGACACACGGCAGTCATTACACATTTCCCATGTTTAATATTATAATATGAGAGCCTGTTCTCACCCCTTCTGTGCCCCCTGCTATTCGGCATGCAGGGGACTTGTTCTGAATGTAAAAAGAACCTATTTAAATCATGGTTCCTTTTTTTTTTTTAAACTGTAGAGCATTCATATCCTTTCCCACAGCTTGCTCCCCTGGGGACATCTGCCCCCAAATAAAGGTTGTCAAACATTTTAAATGTTATTAAATTGTCCAGTAAATGGGAATGCCCAAAGCAGGGAGCCAGTCAATCAGGATTATTTGAGAGCTTCAAAAAGACAGAAGGAAACCATTATTAGGTTTAAGAATATTACGTTCCCTCTCCCACACAGCCTTTATCTAAATCTTCATTTAATTGGCAGCCTTCAGCACTGTCAGAATTGCATTCTGAGAACCAGGAGAAGTTTTCAAACATTCACGCAATATTATATGCTTGGCTCAAAACTACTCAAGGGGAAAGAAAGATCTTTTCTGTAAGGGATTTGGGGAATGCCATATCATTGACACTGCAGGGGTTAGGGAGCTGACCTTGAATCGAATAAGACACTGGCACCATCATGTAAACTTAAACACGCTGTCTGAGGTTTGAGGCAGAGAAAATCAGACCTGTCGTCCCCCTACACTCTACAGGTGGCTCCTTGAGGCCAAGAATTGGTGTGTCTCCCATCTCTGTAGTTTCACAGCCTCCCACACTGCCTGGCACATCGTAGGCATGAAATAGATGTTTCTGGAATGACTAATGAGAATTTTTATGGTTTTATGTAATAAGGGAAATTTACTCTCAGGCTCAAGGGGTTTCTCACCAGAGGCAGGGCTGGAGAAGAAACCCACTTTCCCCATCTCTTCCCCGACGCCCACCTTACAGCTCATTAACAAGTCTCACTGACTTCATATTTTCTGATCTCTGATCTGCCTCCTCCTCTCCTCCCTCAGTGCCTTGAACGGGGTCCTCAGCCTTCCTCTCTAGAATGATTGCAAAAGGCACCTACATGTCTCCCATTTTTCACCCCCATGTAGGCACAAGCAGACTGATGATTTGAAAACCCAGGCTTGACAGTATCACTCTGCTGCTTAAAAATCCCTCCTGGCTCCCACCACCCTCGGGCCACCATGTCTGTGAAACTGTCCCATCCCCTCCCCTGCAGCCCCCTCACACTCCCTTAGCCCCAGCTCCCAGCTCCCTCCATGCCATGCCTTCCTTCCCTTTAAGAGCTCTGTGCAAGTACCTCCAGTCCCATTTCCTGACCGCCTACTTGTTGATCCTTAGGGGCCCAGTTCAAACAGTATCTCCTTCTGAAAGCCTTCTTCAATCTCTCTCTCTCCTCCCTCTCCCAGGCAGGGCCAGTCTCTCCTCTGTGCTCCCAAAGGGCCTGAAGCTCTTAATATCTCGTTTCTTTATTTTTCATTTAAATTAAGCCAAAGCAGAGGCTCTTGGGTGGCTCAGCTGGTTAAAACCTCTGCCTTCGCCCAGGTCAGGATCCCAGGGTCCTGGGATGAAGCCCTGCATCTGCTCTCTGCTCAGCAGGGAGCCTGCTTCCCCCTCTCTCTCTGCCTGCCTCTCTGTCTGCTTGTGATCTCTGTCAAATAAATAAATAAAATCTTTTAAAATAAATAAATAAATAAATAAATAAATAAATAAATAAATAAAGTCAAAGCATTACAGAAAGTGTGCAAAAGCCTCGGGGCGCCTGGGTGGCTCAGTGGGTTAAGCCGCTGCCTTTGGCTCAGGTCATGATCTCAGGGTCCTGGGATCGAGCCCCGACACGGGCTCTCTGCTCAGCGGGGAGCCTGCTTCCTCCTCTCTCTCTGCCTGCCTCTGTCTGCTTGTGATCTCTGTCAAATAAATAAATAAAATCTTAAAAAAAAAAAAAAAAAAAGAAAGTGTGCAAAAGCCTCATTATACAGTTTTTTCCGCAAGGTGCCATGCAACCAGCACTGAGGTCAAAAAAATAAAGCACTCTCAGGTTCTCAGAAGTTCCCCTTCCTGCCTTCTTTATAACCACTTTGGAAAACTATCTGGTGATATCCACCAAAGCTAAAATGAAACTGTCTTCCAAAGTGGTTTTACTCCCAGCCCCTTCCATCCTGTTTTGACAAAGTCGGCGACCTTGTCTGGTTCACCTCCAGAATTACAAGATTCTGGGATCAGAAACTAAAATTTGGTTACCTCCTTATGCCTAGTTGCCATCTCAGATAGGCACTCTATGAATGTTGAATGGATGTAGGAATGCATGAATGAATGAATGAACAAAGGAGAAGGGTAGACCATGCACCCTCAGTTTGGACATCGGTCTTGAATTTCTTCTGACCAATGCTTTGCTAAAGCACACTTTCCTCATTTGGAACCCGCAGTAGTGCCATGATTCTGGGATTCCCACTGGAACTCACAAAAGACCAGAGATGTCCTCTCAAGATTGTTGAGGGGGAAAAAGGCTCGAAAGGTCATCTGTTTTAATCAGAAGAATCAGAATTCTAGGTAAAGAAGGCCAGTTCAATTAGTTTGGCAGCCAAGCTCAAGCAGCAAATGCAGCTTCCAGCATCTTCCTAGATTGGTTCATTTTCCAAGATCTGTGATTTTTAAATGAGAAGTAGGATCAAAGGTCAACTTTACCCCCTGGAGCACAAGCTAAGTATGTGCTGTAATCACATCACAGAGCAAACTTCAAAAGCTCACAGTGCAGCAGCGGCAACCACCTGTCTATCTTCAAACCAGATGAATGGCTTTCTGATGCTATCAGTCAGGGAAGAAGATGTATAAAGAGAAGCTGGTCCTTATTTAACCAAGCTTTTCTCATCTTGTCATGAATAAAAAGCACATGCACAATTCTGGTCCAGGTGAGAAATAGAACCTGCTAGAAAATGCCAGAGGGTCTGTTATTTTCCTGTAACCTTTCAGAGCCTGGAGGTGTCACACTGGTGACAGCCCAGAATGACAAACCCATAATGCTTTCCCAAAACACAAGACTCCAGAAAAATGGAGATCCGACTAGACAATGTGAGCCTCTCTTCCCAGAACCTGAGCCTTGCTTAAAACAGTGATCTCCTTAGAAAGTGCTGGGACATTAGCTTGCTCTTAGAACTTCGCTTTTATGACTGAATGGCAGAAGGAAGGCAGCAACTGTAGGTAACCCCGGCAAGTTCCTGCTTTCAAAGCGCAAATTGGAACTCGTAGCCTTTAAGACGAAAGGACCCATATGAGACAGAGCAGATCCGTCCTGAATTCTCAGTCATGTCGGATCTTCCCTCTAGACCAAGATCATTTTCCTAGCAGCCTGTTCAACGGTCAGTACCCATAACCAATCCTGAATCCTACCATCCAAGGCCAGAATTACCCTCTCACTGTCCCTGCTGGAAAATCACACAGCTCTGCTTCTCCTATTGAAGGCATAGCCATGAAAAGGTGCTGAGAGCAAAGAAAATCCACAGGATGTAATGGGAAGCTAAGAGCCCCAGCTCTACTCCGTACAATTACCTGTGTGGCTTTATTCCAACGGCGTCCCCTCTCTGAGCCTCAGTCTCCCTATCTGTAAAGTGGAAAAGCAACACCCTCCTGACTGAAGATGGGGACACTGAACAATACACTCTTTTCTCTGCACTTGCCACACCAAAGGAAATTTCATGAATATACACCACCTCTCTCCTTCCCAATAAAATCGCAACAGCATAGAATAAGAAGACCAAGATTTGAATCCTGGTTCTGCCAATTATTTGCTGAAGATGACAGGTCCCTGATGCTCAGTTGTCTTAACTGCAAAATATCATCTGTGGCCCCTGGAGGGCTGAGTGGCAATCAGTGAAGACGGTGCACGTGAGCGCGCCTCCCAAACCATGGATCCTCGGCTGTGAAATGAGTGAGTCACAGCAGCTCTGACATTCAGAGTCTTGAAGGAGACACCTTGCACATAAGTGCCTCACAGAGGTCCTGACACATAGATGGTGCTCGGTAAATGTTAGTTATTCTAACTTAATTACTAGAGTGGCGTTCAATTAAACAATGATTATTGGAGCACAGAAGATGATTGTTCTTTGTCTTCCACCAAGGCAAATTGAAGTTCTATCCTTAGAGAGACTATGTAAAGCCAACAGTGTCACCTGGAGGCCCTCCTGCCAGCAGGGGTGTGTGTCTACTGGGAGGTGTTCTTTGCACCTTTTTTCTTCCCCCAAAACTACGCAACAGGGAGAGGCCAGCTGTGCCAGCTGTTAATTTCTCATTAACACAGGAGAAACACTGTTCTAGCCTGACAAAGCACACCCCTCAGTTTCATCTTTTTTTTTTCCCTGCTTATTTATTTATTTATTTATTTGTTTATTTATAAGTTTCTGACTTAATCTGCTTGCCGCCCTGCCCCACTGGGTCTCCAACCAGCCTGAACTAGTTCTCTCGCCAATGGGAGCCTTTGAACATGGCACTTCCACTGCCCAATGTGCGGATTGATTTTTACACTATGCAAAATCAATCCTGGGCATGCAATTTCTCCGGTGGCTCGGCCTCAGAGAGAATGTTTCCTTGGCAGGTTACAGGATCGCAAAGGGCAGGAGCGGACCGGCTGAGCACTGGGGCAGCCTTCCGGCAGCCAGGGCTGGAGAGGTAGGGGGACTGCAGGGGAGAAATGGCCAGAGAAAGGAATTAAACTGAACCTCTTCATCCCAACGGTGGAACATTTTGGGGCTCAGCGAATCCTGAGCCAAAACAGCCAGGGTAGGGGTTGCACTCGTAAAGGCTAAGTGGCTGGGTTAATAAGGCTTTCAGGATTCCTCATGCCGAGTCTGCAGTGTGCAGACTTCTGCAAGCATCAATTATAAAAGCATAAAACTTTCTGGATTGGAGAAAGGGCACTGAGTTCACGGTGCTTGCTGGGGTCTGACGGATCTTCATCCGCCCCCCGAATCTTCCAAGTGCTTCACTACTTTCCTCTCCTAGCGAATCTCCCATGCCTCCAAAACTCATCTAACTTTGCTTTAATGAGTGGCCTCTGTTTATGAACGGTTTGGTCAAAAAGAACAACAGAAATGTGCACCCCAGTAAGCCTCATTACAAATTGCAGAAGGTTAGTTTCCAACTTAAAAAGAAGCACATATGGCATAGGATCTTGCAGAAAATCTATTTTCTCCTAGAGGAACGGAGAGCTGACCTCTTGCTGTCATGGGCATTGCAATGCTGGGGCTCCAGGTTTATTTCCTTGGAGCACATTCTTTAAGTAAATGAATCTCGGTTTCTTGATCTATAGCCTGCAGTCATTTCCCAGGAAATGGCATTTATTGTGACCATTAAGGCATCGGGATCCCTGCCTGGTTTGGATTTATAGTGTGCTGGACACGGTGGGAAGAATGTTACATGCTTTAGTTCATCCTCCTAAGGAACCCATGAGATGGGCATTACTACTATCCTCCCCATTTTCCAAAATGAGGAGACTGAAGCAAACGGAGTTATGGGGTTTGGCTAAGGTCACAGGGCAGTGGAGTTGAGAGTCAAGCCCAGGCAGTCTGGTGTCCTTGTCCTTAACCAGTGATTTCTTTTACTTTTTCCATTTCTCCTTCTACTCCCCTACATTTCCATTTGTTCTCTTACATCACCCTCTTTCCTATTGTATCTATTCCTTAGGCTCGCACCTGTTTTTTAGCTCCTACCTAGTCTGTCCAGCATTTCATAGATTCCCCTCACAATGTCCTAGACCCTCAGCTCTCCCATGCAACTTTGATTACTTGACCACAATGACCCCCATAAAAAGAACTAGTGACCACACCTTCTTCTTATAGAATCTAGTGCTTTCTCCAGGTTCCTTCCTTCCTTACCTTCTAAGGTAACTGCCACTTCCTTCTTGAAATGCCCTCTCTTCTATTTTGACATTATAGTACCCTACATTTCCCCCTTACATGGTTACCAATCCATCCATCCACCCATCCACCCACCCATCCACCCACCCAGCCACCCATCTACCCGTCCATCCATCCATCCATCATTCATCCATCCATATAAGCATACATACATACAGTTCACTTAACAATGATCTGAACTCAGATTCTTTGTGACCTTGGATAAGTACCTTTACTTCTCTGATCAATACTTATACCACTTGTTAAACAGAAATACTAAGAACATAGCTAATAGGATTGTTGTTAGATTTAGATGAAACAGTAGACATAAGTAGATCTCAAAGAGGTGCTCAATATGTTTGTTGTTTCACTGCTAATTTTCTTTTTCAGATGAAATTGCATTATGTTTTGGGGCTTCCTGCTCGGCAGGGAATCTCCTACTCCCTCGCCTTCTTCCCCTCTCCCTGCTCCCTCTCTCTCACTCTTTCTTCCAAATATATAAATAACATCTTTTAAAAAAGAAATTGCTTTATGTTTTAATAGTGAGACTCAAAATGATTATTATCACACACCATGCAGTGCAAGTGTAAGCAGGGGAAATAATGTCAGAGTAATCTCTTTATCATTCAGAATTTTTCTTAAACCACTCTTAAAGAAAAATCTTGGGGTCATTTCTGGCATTTTTTCCCTTTCTTCCCCATCATCCCATTAACCACCAAACCTTCAAAACTGGCCCTTTCCTTTCCATACGCCCTATGACCTTTGTTTGCTCACAAGCTGAGCTAATTTCTTACCTTGGGTTTTCCCCAGTCCAATCCCTCTTCCACACCACCCACAGGTTAATTTTTCTGAAATATCGTTTTCCATTCCCTTCTTTGAAGCCTCTGCTGGACCTCTTTTGGATTTTCCATTCCCTTCCTGGAAACCTATTTTTTTAGAAGTTTTCCTCCCTTCTTTCAGTTTTTCGTATTTATCGTATTTTTTTTCATAAACGTAATACAGGCAATGGAGATTCGTTCACTAGAGGGAGAAAATCACTCACAAACCCATGACACAGACAAAACCACAGTTAGGATTTTGATGAACTTCCTTTCAGACGTCACCCCCTTTCCCATACATAGAGACTTTTTCTGCTTGTAGGATCCTATTCCACACAGAGTCTCCTGTTCTGTATCACTTCTCAGTAGGCGATTTCTCCATGCCATTGCTGTCTTCATGCCATTGCCCTCCTCACGGCCTGTGCAATATTCCACCCAGCCACTTAGCCAGTTTCCACTTGCTAGAATTTAGCTCATTTGTTGAGCACTTAGGAGAGTCGGGCGCATGGCAAATAATCAACACATGTTGATTATTGTTATCGTCCTCAATTCAGGCAATCACCTATAATGCAGGAATGTTATTTCTATGTGTCTTTTTGTATGCCTAGCTCTGTTTCTTTAACTTCTCAGATGTAGATTCCTGGCCCAAAGGGGATCACTGTTTTTATGCCCTTGGATCCTGCCTACAGCGGATGCTAAGAGCTTCCCACCTACCCCCCAAGCCCATATCCCTCTGGCCTTTCCGTTAAAGGGCTGGCCCCATTTCCAGCTGAAAAACTCCACACCTCTTTGCTGATGGCTTTCTCTGGGGCCAGAGTCCATACCCAGAAGTCCAGTGGTGCTTAAAATCAATGCCACAAGGAACAGCCCCAAACAATGCCCACCCAGATTTGTGGCATAGAGTTGGAGCTCCCATGTCCCTCAGGTGGGACAACTCTGATGTGTCCTGTAATGGCTCCTAAGGATCCCAAGGGGAATTAGGTCCAAGCAGCCACAGTAGCAACAGGCTGAATAAGACACTTGCCTCCCCTGCTTCACTTCCCCACCCCCACAGCTTTCCCTGGATCACCTCCCAGATGAATTAACTGCACTCAAATCCTTTCAGAATCTGCTCTTGGGGGAACTAAGACAGACCGTGATACTACAGACAAATGGCTAACAACCATCATATGCTAAATCCAGTCTAGTCACCTCCTCAGAGAACCAGCTGCCATTTCCCAAGGGTTTATCATTTGCTCAGCCAGGATTTTACAGGGTCGACTGGAATCCCCGTGCCAGCTCTATCAGGTAGACTTCATGGCCCTCATTTCATAGATCTGAAAGCTGAGGCACAGAGATGTTAAGCCACTTGCCCATGGCCACACAGACCTCCAGGGGCAGAGCTGAAGTCCGAACCAATTCAGCTTCCCCCAAGGCCTGGGGTCCTAACCACCAGGGGTTACTGCCAGGCACTGCCCTGTAGCAGTAGTGAGATCTTTTGGCTAAAATAACACCGATACTAATAATAGCTGCCATCTCTGTAGCCCTGATCCAGTTTCACACCGTGTTCACATTTATTGTCACCCAGAACAGCCTCCTTGTTCCCTCTGAATATGCTATGAGTACTTTTGCCTCAAACTGAACTCATGCTTCCCTCCAGCGTATAACACCCACCCCCTTCCTTCTCTATTTCTCCCCCCTTTGGTCTTTTTTTTTTTTTAAGATTTTTTTTTTTTTTAATTTATTTCTTTGACAGAGACCGATCAGAAGTAGGTAGAGAGGAAGGCAGAGAGAGGAGGAAGCAGGCTCCCTGCTGAGCAGAGAGCCCGATGCGGGGCTCAATCCCAGGACCCTGAGATCATGACCTGAGCTGAAGGCAGAGGCTTTAACCCACTGAGCCACCCAGGCGCCCCTCCCCCCTTTGGTCTTGATCCCACACCATTTTCATCTTACTCTGCCTGTATCTTCTACTGACATCCTGACTCTCCCTCTGACTCAGTTTCCTCATCGGTACATGTGGACGATGGTCAGTCCCATCTACTAAGATTGAATGAAAGCATGTAGCACAGCAAATGCTTAATCAAGGATAGTTACCAGATGGCATCTCCATAATCAACTGGACCTACAGAATTTCTCCTCCCACCACCTCCTGGACCTCAGCTGACTCTTCCATTTCTTTGCCCCACATTTCCCAGACCATGTCAGGTCAGGCAGCACTAGTAAATTAAAAATCATGTGTAAGGAATCAGAAAAACATTACCCAAAGCTTGTAAACATGGCCAAAATGACTGATGGAAACCCTCTGAATATCACTCAGGGACAGAGGTCACCGGCAGATGTCTAGGGGCATGTTCATAGTTCATCTTGTTGTTTGCTCTTGAAGGAAGTCCCCAGACTTGGTGAACTTCCCAATTACTTGCCAATTTTTGTCCAGTAGAAACAAAAATAATTTGTCTAATGGAACAGATAACCCCCAAGGTTTAGGCATGTGGCACATTAACTGTGGGTTTTTTTTTTTTCCCCTAACTCAGGAATCTCATCCTAATATTTCTTTGTCAAATTGCTCAGAAATACCCTTAGCTTCTTAAAGCCCTTTGAGACCATCATAGCATCTTATGAGTTTCCTCATAAGTTAATGAATTAATGTTTGCATTTACCAGAGAGTCACGGTTTTACCTTCTGAAAAATTATACACAGATAGTAACTTGCTACTCGTTTTCTTTTCACAGAGCCAACTTTGGATTGTGGCTTCTAGAGTGGGATGGGGTAGAGACAGCCATTCCTGTCTGTGCTGGGTGAGCTCAAAGCTCTGCAGTGAGACCCGGTGTCCTCACACTTACTCCACTGACATTTGGGTTGGGACAATTCTTCATGGTGGGGGCTGTCCTGTGTACTGTAGGATGTTGAACAGCATCCCTGGCCTCTACCTACCGAACGCCCATAGCTCCTTCTCCCCCACTTGTGACACATTTATCCTGTGCGTCTCCATCTCATGATTCACTCCATTCAAGAGTTCCCTTAGCCCTGGGAATTTAGGAAGAGCATTGGGAATGCAGCCTTGGGGAACCCCTCTCTGAAACTCAAATGCACAATAAAGTCTCAGAGATGTTCAGTTGTGAAAAACAAAACACAACCTGCTTCGTTTCTATGGGTAAGTCCAGGGTTTCCCAAAATATTAGCTAAAGCAACCTATTTTTTCCAGAACCTTTATTAACATCTCATGGAACCAGTACTCCTTCGGAATCTACTTTGCCAAACACGTTGGAAAATCATACACTCATGTGGATGTGTGTAATCACCTGTTGCTACCTGGGAGGGCTTTACAAATCTAGGTGGCCCAGCACTCTTTGCTACCCCAAGACCAGCCACCTGGGAAGCCAGATCTCAGCCAGAACGCTTTCAATCCTAGCTCCTGCCCCAGCTATGTTGCAGCTGCTCTTCCAGACTGGAGACCCGGGAAGATATTTATAGTCCCTCAGCTTTGTCTTTATAAATCCTCACCCTCCAGTACCACAAACAGGCATCCTGGGGCCGGATCCAGGGGCAAGCCCTGCTGCCCCTTCCTGCTGTGCTGTGCTTGGCTAATGGCTTCATCACTCTGCATTTTAAAAATGAAAGACAAGAACAAATCATCAACACAAGAGTGAAGGCACAGGGGCGCCTCGGTGGCTCAGTGGGTTAAAGCCTCTGCCTTCGGCCCAGGTCATGATCCCAGGGTCCTGGGATCAAGCCCCACATCGGGCTGTCTGCTCCGCAGGGAGCCTGCTTCATCTTCTCTCTCTCTCTCTGCCTGCCTCTCTGCCTACTTGTGATCTCTGTCTGTCAAATAAATAAATAAAATCTTTAAAAAAAAAAAAGAGTGAAGGCACAGAGGAATAAATCTCATGTTTACAGAGCTTGGGAATCAAAGGTATCTGGTGGGGGAAGCAGGTGCTGAAGGGGGAGTCTTTCTGGTGGGGGTGAGGGCCTTGATTTGGAGGTGCCAAGGGCCAAGTGTAAGAGCAAAAAGCTCCCTCCCCTGCCTTAGACCTCAGCTTCCTTTTCATTGCCAGGCCATGAAGTCTTCATCTGAACCAGCCAAGGGGGGCCAAACATTCTTGTTAGTTTGGATGAATCCTTTCAGCAATCTGGTATCAACTTGAGTACAATGACAATTAGCGTCTCAAAGAGTTCTCTTCCCCTCTTCCACTTCCTTCTCTCCCAGGTCCTGAGCCACTTAAGCTTACTAGTTTTTAGAAGTCAGCCACACTAATACACCCTCTAACACACACTAAGACCCTGTGGTCTCTGGGCCTTGGTGCCAATACCCTACACCAGACCCATCTGGGCCAGAGAGGAATAATAACCAGGGAGCAAAGAAGGATCTTAATCCACTTTGCAAACCTGCAAAAGAGAAGTGAAGAACCACTGCCTCATTTCTGATGAAATAGACGAAATGATGAAATAGATGAATAGATGATGAAAAAACCTATAGCTCTAGTCCACTAGTGTTGCTTTTAATTAATAAAATGTATGAAATTTAAAAAAAAGAGCCGGGGGGGGGTAGGGAAATGAGGTGACCTGGTGATGGGTATTAAGGAGGGCACATGATGTGATGAGCATTGGGTGTTACATGCAACTAATGAATCGTTGAAAACTACATCAAAAACTAATGAAGATCAGGAGGGACTAGCTTTATGTATAAATATTCAAATTTTAAAAAGGAAAATGTATATATTATTTCATCATTAGAATTAATTTTAAAAACAAAAAAAATGACATACTATATGTTGGCTAAAGGAACATAAAAAAAATGGACTCATTTAATAATTAAAAAAAATATATGTGAAAACCATTATGCTTCAGGCCCAGAACTGCCTGGGTCACTTGCCAGCCCCAAGTTCCTCCGTATACACCTGCCTTGGTTTTCTGATCACTGAAATGAGGTTGGATGATAGGGCCCTTCTGAGGAATAGTAGGGTTAGTGTAAGGCAAGAGAGTAGAAAGCCACTAGCACTTACTGAGTGCCTGTAGGAGGGCTCAGGATGGCCACAAGAGCCCTGAGGTTGGACCGCCTAGGTTGGCTTGCTTTTCTGTTGAATAACAGCTCTATTGAGATAACAGCCACATACTATAAGGTTCACCCTGTTAAAGTATGCACTTCTGTGGTTTTTAGTATATTCACACACTGTGCCGCTATCATCACTGTCTCATTCCAGAACATTTCCATCACTCCCCCCAAAAAAATCCCATGCCCATTAGCAGTCACTGTCCATTCCCTACTCCTCCCACCCAGGACCCTAGTCAATCACTACTCTACTTTCTATCAGTATGGATTTGCTTGTGCTGGACAATCCTTTCCATTTCATGGAATCATACAACATGTGGCCTTTGAGACTGCCTAAGTTTGAATCTCAGCCCCAGAGCTCAAAATCTGTGTGACCTTTATCCAGTTCTCCTGGAATTTCCCCATCTGTGAAATGGAATTAAAATCATAGTAGATACACCATAGAGTCTTTAGAAGGATTAAAAATACTAATTAGTACATCTAAAGAACTCACACAGGGCCTAGTTCATAGTAAGCACTACTTAAGTGTTAATCTCTGGTACTGCTACTACTACTATTATTGTATGCTGTTCCTCTGCCCCAAAGCATGTGGCTGGTGGTGGGAACCCAAAAGATGAACAGAGCACAAAGAACACAGCTCTTGTCCTCCCCAGCACACAGCCTGGTGGGGATCATATGATTAAGAAACCCCAGCTTGAATGAATACAGTAAAGTCCTATCATATGCACATTTAACTAATGGAAATCCGGCTCTTCCAGCAAAAAGAGAAGGAAAAAGAACAATTTAAACACTGCAGTTAAATTCTGTAAAATTATATCTTCCTATAGTCTTTATTATGCACTGTCCATTACGGCATGCATTATACGTTGTCACATATTGATTACAGTACAGGGATGCGTATGCAAAACCACACACACGGCAATTTAACGGGCAACTTAAGATATTTCAAGGTTAATGACAACTCTGTGTTTGTCTTCAACCTTGACTTTATAATCTAACCCCTGAGTAAAATGCAACTCTATTGTGTGTCGACAACAGTAGCCATTCAGAATGATTTCAGACTAACTAAAACAACCAACAAGTCGTTGGCTGAGGTGGTCTTCAGTGGGTTCCAGTTGGTCAACACCCATTCGCCGAGCACAACTTCTGCCCTCCACAAGCTCACGGTCTCGTTGTGAAAATAAACCATAAAAGCATCATCACAAGAGGTAGGTGAGTGGCAGAATGGGGTTTAATAAACAGATGGAAATAATCTCTTGCCATATATTAGTTGATAAGACAGACAGATAGATACCAGAAGGACTGCTTTCCACAGAACTCACCATAAGACACACATATCTGCACGTTTGTTTGTACTGTCTCTCCCCCAACCAGTACAGAAGCTGGCCAGGTTAGGGACTTTGCGTACATTGCTTGTATCTGTATTCCCAATGCTGAGAAGAGTGTTGAGAACTCAGTGGGGGGTCGGTAAGATTTGTTGGTGAACGACTGAATGAGGGTAACTATTTAGACAACCTCCACTTTTTCCCATCTCACATCCCCCAAACACCCACAGTCTGTTCCTCCAACCTCAACCCGCTCATTCCTTAACTGTTTGTAAGTAGTGGGAATATATCCATGTCAAAGATGAGGCCCATGGTAGCATTCCAGGGCTTTGGCATACTGGTACCATCTAGTGGGAAAGAGAGTATTTGCACGTAGGTGCTAAACCAAACTCATTGGGTTTAAAAAAAAAAAAAACACAACAAAAAAACCCACAACCATAACCCTTTTCTTTAAGATAAGATCTACTGAGAAAGTTTCCGGTAACGTATAACAGAGGCAACTGGAATGTCTTCTAAACTCATGCCCTACTCGGCGTATACTGCCAGCCCAAGCACCTGTCACGGCTCTCCATTTTCCTGCTCAGGACTTTCCCAAATCCATGGTGATTCCTCCAGAGCCGCAAAGGCTCATCAGGGAAGCACAGAGAAATTAATGGTGCCAGGGGCCACCCTCAACCAATGGAAGATGGGCCCAGCGGACACACACCTCAGTGTCCTATCCAGCAAAGGGACTCTTCAGAAGCAAGTTTTACACCATTCTTCTGAGGGGCCCTAGCGGTAATGAGCCCCAGCTGCCCATGACAGTAACCAGCTCAATGACATGCTCTTTGCTGGCTTTCCTTCTTTCTTTCTTGTTACTCACTTCTGTGTCTTAGAATTATCTCTCAGATTAGCTCCCTGCCTCCAAGCCTATATCCCCAACACTGTTTGGAGGAATACAGCCTAAGGTACAGTGTTTAACACCAATACACCTTTGGGTGGCAAGGAAGCCTTAAAAATTGTAGTCCGTGGGGCGCCTGGGTGGCTCAGTGGGTTAAGCCGCTGCCTTCGGCTCAGGTCATGATCCCAGGTCCTGGGTTCGAGCCCCACATCAGGCTTTCTGCTCAGCAGGGAGCCTGCTTCCTCCTCTCTCTCTGCCTGCCTCTCTGCTTACTTGTGATTTCTCTCTGTCAAATAAATAAATAAAATCTTTAAAAAAAAAAACTCTTAAAAAAAAATTGTAGTCCGGAAAATTACTATAAAAGCTAAATTATATATTTTAGTAGTTGTCTCAGAATTATGTTCCTTAATCTTTACCTTGATCAAGGTTAACCTGGAATAATCCCATGATACTGTCTTCCCAAAGAAGTATCACATTCTCATGGTAACGGCAGCCCAAAGAAAACGTCTGGTTCTGCTCTCTGGCCTTGACCCTATCCCATTTTGAACAACTGGTGAGGTGGCTGATGGTTTTGATCAGAGGCTGACGAAGTACAACCCGAGGGCCACATCCAGCTCTGCCTGTTTTTCTAAATAAAGGTTTATTGGAACAAAACCCAGCCCACTTGTTCACAAATTATGTGTGGCTGTTTTCATGCTACATTGATAGTGTTGAGTAACTGCAAAGAGACATATATTTATCCTACAGATATATATTTATTCTCTACAGAAAAAGATTACCTACCTGCACTTTAAATCATTGGTTGCCACACTTATGGAGTCCCAAAAGCAAAATTTCAAGAAAAACAAAACATGGAGAATAGACAAAGTTTTGCCAACAACACTTCCCCACTCTATTTACCCTGATAAATAGAAGACAAAAATGAGATAGGCAGTTAGTTCATTAACTTTTTACAAACAATAGGACATTTCATCCCTAAAAAGTAGAAAGGTCATTGCATCAGAACAATGAATTTTCTATCCCAAGAGAGGGCTGCAGATAAACTCAGAACAACTGCCTATCCCATTTTAATTGTTTTACAGCACCATCACGACCCAAAATTATTGTACTTCCTTATTTTTGCTGTTTACTGTCTTTCTCCCCCATTAAAACGTAGACTCGTTGAGGACAGTGATCACGGCTGCACACCCAGTGTCCATGAGGACAATGATCACGGCTGCCCACCCAGTGTAAAGCACCATGCTTCAGATACATGGTCGATCAGTCACTATTTGTTCAATGAATGACTGAGACACGAAATGTGCAGATTGGGGTGCACAGGTGCAAATGTCCTGAGAGAGGCAGAAATGGGAAGCCACCATGCGGAGCGGTAAGGACTGGATCAAAGGGGGGAGTGTGCATATCCACCATAGGGGATATCCAGCACAGGGGACTCTGTGAGCACGCCCCGCTCTGCTCTGTCGCCAGGGGTAAGATAGTGCCAGGCACACGAAAGGCATTCAACAAATGTTCATGGAATCAATGGCCAGCCTGACTAAAGGCACTTAAATTGAATTAAAAAGGGGGGGATCAAAAAGAAAACTCTTTTGGTAAAACAAGCTGTGTATTTCTCATTTTCTCTGGACTAAGGAAAACGTTACTGTAGACATTAGCACTCAGGATACAGTGGAGCTCCTTGGGACCTGGGGAGGAATGCCATCCAGGCTTAGAGCTTAGCGGCAGGCAGGAGACTGCCAGCAAATTTCCTCCTAGGGAACTGACCTGCGCTGGACCCTGCCGAGGAGCCACACCCCAACGGAGTCGCCTGGCTGTCTTCCCGCGCTGGCTGTTCTTGCTGGGGGAAGCATGCGGTATGGGTGGGTCATCTGCCCCTGGTAGAAAACAAGGACTTGGTGATAATGCAAATAACCCCGGGCTACCCCAGTTTGCAGCCATTAAGCCAGACAGCAGACCCAGGTCCCAGGCCCACTTTTCGATACCAGGAATTCAAAAATGGGATGACTACATGAGCCATTTTGATTCCAGGAGAATCAGAAAACAAAACAATCAAAGGAGAAAATCCTTACATCGTTTGGGGGGAAGCTTTTATACATGAATAAAATATTCATGTGCCCATGCACAGGAATCAGAAACGATGGGATCAATCAAGCCCTGGTCCCAGTTCTTAGTGGCTGGCTGGCCTGAGGCAAATGACTCAACCACTCTGAACTTCTTCTCATGGTGTATAAAATGAAGATAAGAACAGTTGTCCCTAAGGGTTGCAATGAAGATTGGACATGATGTATGCAAGTGGCACATAGCAATAAATTGTACAGTAAATTTGCTACATGTATTTTGATACATTTTAAATCAGAATCGTAAGTGCTCATAGTACTGACATGTACACCCACACACGCACTGCCCTGATAAAGCCTCTGGGGAAACAGTTGCTGAGAAGATATATCTAGAAGAAGAGATCCCACCCGATCAAGTGATTTTATGAGGCATGAAATCTTTAGGGGAAGGATCTTTCGGGAGCCACCAATATGAGAATTGGCAAATCCTTCCCCAGAGGGCAAACTTTATTGTTTTTAATGTCCATGCATTTTAAATACATAAGCATTTTTTCCCTTCTGAGTTAGAAAGATGATCAGGGCCAAGGCCTCCCCAGTACCTGAGAGCTACAAGTTCCCTTGGAGCGCAGCGTGTGGAAGTGAATACAACCAACGTTCCCTTAGCATCCAGCATTTGCCGATCATGGATGAAGTCAAAGCATATGCTTATTTAAGCAAAACCCTGCTGGGCAGGTATAAGTGTTCTCTCTCCTCATTCAGACACAGGAGGAAAAAGAAGAGGAAAGGCAGCGTGCAAATGGCCAGGGCTCAAACTGACTTGCTAAAGCCTCAGAAGTCTCCCTAACTGTCCTAAGCCATCTGAGATGCTTGTTGCTCTGAGCCCTCGAGGACCTCAGGCCCTCATTCACCCCCAGCACCTTCCCTATTCAGGACCAGGTATGTATTCGTCTCTGAATTCCAAGACAGCAGCATTCTTGGCACTGGGTAGAGTTTAGTAATCATGGGAGGAAAGGAGAAAAGACGGATGGAAGGGGTGGGAGGAGGAAGGGAAAGGTGAAGGAACGGGAGGGAAGGTGGAGCCATCAGTCCTGCAGTGCTGTTTTAGTCCCTGTTGTTTCCTATGGTAACAATTACCAAGTTCGTATTATGTCAGCTGTTTATTTTCTTGTGTTTTTTTTTTTTAAAGATTTTATTAATTTATTTATTTGAGAGAGAGAGAGCATGGGGGGTGGCGGGCAGAGGGAGAGGGAGAAGCAGCTTCCCTGCTGAGCAGGGAGCCTAATGTGGGCTCATCCCAGGGTCCTGGGTGAGGACTGACTGAGCCACCCAGGTGCCCCACAAAATATATTTTCTTGTTTCTTAATGGCTGCCCTGGGTAGATGGCAAGCCCCATGAGAACAGGTCTCTATGTGTGTGTTGCTTACCTATAAATTCTCTACATGCCTCAGTAAATGCAGACACCTGAGCACCCCTCGCCTTCTGAGGATAACTTGCCTGTGCCACTTCTTCTTTTTAAAGAGAAGCCGGTTGTTAAACATTTACCAACATTCCACTTCCTGGCACCATGGGGAAGATTCTGCTACTCCACCTGGAAACCTAAGAGTCGCTGAGGCCATATCCGACATGCTGAAATGAGGACTTGTTAACATTTGCAAAGTGACTGAAGAAAGTAGTAGATCATTATTTGCTTCATGTAAGAAATATTTCTAGTGCTGCTGATTGAATGTTCAAGAAACGATTAAAGGGCTTGCCAATGTTTCTCCCAAATATCTTTTGCATGAAAAGCCTCAGAGATTGGTTAATTATAGAGGCTATGCATCAGTCTCTCTAGACAAGGGCATTTCCAAGCCCCCACGGTGCCCATCCCAGATGCAAACACGCATTGGATCTGTGGGCAGTAGTGTCGCTGGGGTCTGGGACGCCTCTCCTGAGGGGCATTACTGCAGCCTGGCTGACACCCCCAGGGAAACGGCCCTCGGGCCCTGTTTATAACGTCGAACACCTGGGTTCCTCATTCAGGCAACTGACAGGAAGCTGCCAGTTGACAGAGTCAGAACTCAAGGTTGCTCCTTAACCCCTCCCTGGCCCTTGCTCTGCCATCTCCCAGCCCTACCAGGTTCTGCCCTAAATGTCTCTGGCATGCTTGGAGCGGTGCATCTCTTTCCCTCGTCTGCACTGCCACTCCCAGGATCTCAGGCCTGGACTGGCTTCTCCCCTCTGCTCGTACCCAGCATCAGTCCATCTGCTACACTGCAGCCAGGGTGACCTTTCCAAAATGGAAATCTGACCTTGTCACAGGACACCCTCCCCCTGTTACTTTCAATGGCTGCCCATTGCTCTAAGACAAACACCAAAATCCCTGTGGTGGCAGCCAAAGCCGCAGTGGCTCTGGCACCACTCAGCAGCTCCTGGGATCATCCTCCTTCAGCTAAGCAGTATTCCCCCCCCCCACACACACACAGAGACTTCCCCCAGGCTGTGCCTTCTTCCTGGAATGCTTTTCCCTGCCTACACCTTCCGGTGGTCTATTGTCAGTAAACCTCACTACTCCTCCAGACTGTGGCTCAAATATCAGGCTATGAAGGAAGGCTCGCAGGACCTTCATCTGAAGCTGATGCCTTTCCATATTCATTTGTTCTTTCATTCGTTTGTTCATTCATTCATTCATTCATTCATTCATGTTTGCTGAAGGCCTACTGCACACCAACACTGTTCTAGGCCCTGCGGATGCAGGAGCAAACCGATCAGACAGTAGTATGTGCTTTAAGCGAGCTTATATTTCAGTGGAGAAGAAAGCAAGGCACAGATGAGCAAAACACACTAGTCAGCACACCTCACACAACTGAATTTTCATAGCAGTCCCTTGTTTTGAATTATTCCTGAACGGACAGTGACCTCCCCTGCTAGGGGCTCTCTCAGGATCGGAGCTCCCAAGAGAGCAGAGACTAGGTCAGCCTCACGAGTAGCTGTAACCCGAGCAGGTGGTCAGTCCTCCTCGGACATCACAGGTATTGATGGACCCCACTTAGTCCCCAGGTGAATCTCCCTGAAGTTAAGTTACTAGAGTACTTGGGGCTTAGGAGGGACAGCGCCTAATGAATGAATCTCTATCACCTCCCTGCCCTTAGGGAAGATTTCCTGCAGCCCCTCTGGCTATAATTCTGAGTCAGAGCAGGAGTCAGCAAACTTTTTTCTGTAAAGGGCCAAATAGTAAATATTTTAGGCTTAGTGGGCCATATGGTGTCAACCCTATTGTTATAGTACAAGCTCAGCCATAGATAATTATATAAATGAATGGGCCTGGCTATGGTCCAATAAAACTATTTAGAAAAACAGTCTTCAGGCAAGAATTGGCCCAGAGGCCACAGTTTGCAACCCCAGAGTTAGATGTTCCCAGATGACCAGAGCTTATGGCATTTGAAGGCAGAGCCTGTGTAGCCTGAGACAGCTCTGGGTTCTGCTGCTAGGATCCGGCCACTTTCTGCAGGTCCTACATTAGTAGACAGGGAGATGACCACAGAAGCTCAAGTTTGGGCATTTGCAGGTACCATCTCATACAGCACATGGAAAAGCAGTTCCCTGTCACCCCGAGAGGAAAGAGACTTTGGCCTGGAGGCCGCATAAGGCAGGGATGGAAGCTGCCACATTCCTTGCAGGGTCCCCAGGCTCCTCCAGAGGCTGAGCTCATTTCCTGGCCCTGCCCAGGCATGTGGCAGGGCTGCTCTCAGCTGAGCAGCTGCCGCCCTGCACCCCAGCCCGGCCTACACTCAGCTGGGAGACACAGGGGCTTTGTGCTTCTGGAACAGATTGGGTGACGCTTGCCGGGGCCTTTGAAATGAGACATGACATGTCAAAACGTGCCCATTGCTAATGCTAATTTTCAGGAATTTGACTTCTGTTGGCAAGTGACAGAGAAAAAACAATCACTTTTTTTTTTTTTCTGGTATGTGTGCGTAATTATGTTTACCCTGATCTTTGGGATCTGAGGCTATAGAAACAAGTGATCTGAGGCTTACCTATTGGTAGGGGCTCGATGGGCGGATTAATCTAGTATTTGTGGAGGCAGAGGACATTAATTCTAGCATTAACACTCTGTGAAGACCATGCTGGGTGTTAACTGTTCAGAGCAGTTGTAAGAACATCACACGAATTCCAGTTGGTGGTAGAGGTAACAATGTCCCGTGTATATAAAAGTACTCCAGGCAACAAAGCTATGGAGCTAACACTACCCTGAAGTTGTAAATGCTCTGAGAGCTAACTCAGTGCTCCCGGAGTCCCCTGCAGGGCTGAGGACGAGACGTTATTGTGAAGTTCTGATGACACTCACTTTGCTGGTGAGCAACACTGTGGGAATGACAATGCCCAGACTGTCGCTGTACTCCAAGGGTACTGATGCTCTCAGTATAACACGTGGCACAGTGCACTGGGGCCTACCTATTATCCAGTACTCCCAGAGCCCCGTGACTGCCATGTTTAGGGTGCACCAACCCTCTGGTGTACCCACGTCGGCTTTACTCAAAGCTACAGTGTGTCACTTCTCTGGGTGTAACTATTACTCATGGAACAATGATCTGTGTGTCTCAGTGCTCCGGGCACTCCTGGTCACCCAGTGGCACTCTCGGCAGTAGCAATGTTCTCAGGACAGAGATGTGGATCCCCTCGACCATGTTCTTCCAAAGCAAGTCTCAATCCAGTTCAAGCACAGTGATCAGAAAGAGGCTTGTCCCTTCCTTTTCAAGTAGCCTATCACTAAAAACTTGACTGTATCAATTTAATTAAGCCTCAAAATTTGTGAAAGCAGAAGTTCCCAGCACAAATGGCTATGGGGCAAGTGGGTAAAGATGAGTTTAGCTGGTTGGATGAATAGTGGGGACTGGTAGGGACTGTGGCAATTTACAGAGCCATGTCCTTCCTAAAGGGGGCAGTAAGCCCTCTCTGCTCTACCGAAATGTGGCCAAGTGGGAATGAAGCCCTGGGAGTGCCCAACCTTCTGACATTTCAGGAAATGCAAGAAACCTGTTTTTTTGTTTTTTAATTTATAATTTCCCACTTTTCAAAACATTTTACCAAATAAGATACATCCATGAGCTACATTTGGCCTGCGGCTGCATCTTTACCACCTCTGCCCAGAAGCCAGAGTTGCAGAATTGGGATGGATGAGTTTTAGCCCCACCAAGCAGATATCTCAAGGTTCAACCTGCTAAGTCAAAGGGTGACCCATTCACTAACTTGAGCCCTGGCTCAGTCTGTGTTTCAAGTCTGAAATGTCATTTCTTCTCCTCCCTTAGCCTGCCCTTCACTGTTTCTCTCAGTAGAGAAGGAAATTGCTTTCGACCCTAACCCAGCATAAAGTCACTACTTAGTGCCTAATGAAGGGGATCCTATGGTCCAGCCCATCATCATTTGCACTGTCTGCTCAAGGAGGCATAGTCAGGCCTGGGATCCCTGGGAAGCTACAGAGGAGACAGGCAGCAGGGGACTGTATTGGCAGCAACCTTCAAGAGGGTCAGACTCTCTTAGGCATGTGGGCACCCTTGCCCACAGCTAAGTGGAAACAATGCCAAAACCACTGGTCACTTGATTTGATTCTGCCCAACTGATTATTGTAATTGGATGACAGACATATTTCCCTCTCCTTTTCAACTGGTGATGGAGGGTGAGCGAATCTGGCTCATGAGTCATTCTTCTGGGTAGTTACCTAATGGGGAAGATTATCTCCTTTCACAGGCGAGCTGTGCCTGCCTTTTGGCTGCCTAAAGAGTAAAACCAGGTCCAAACAAAATCAAATGCCAGGAAATTTCAGAACTTCCCCACATCTCATATGGCATTGTCTACAAAGGTCTTTCAAATGTTCCCTGCTCTATTACTCGGAGAGGATACACAGTTGCAGAATAAGACAGAAAAGAAACAACTACAATAGGGAATAAAGGAGGAAAGAAAAGACGGAAGATACTCAGAGCAAAATGGCAGGACTTCTCCCTGGGGGAGCTTGGAGCAAATAATCGGGAATGAGGAAACTAACTGGATTTTGATGGAACTACTACTACACTGAAGTTCTTTAAAATATAGAAGCTGTAGATTCAGAATTTTGTAATGCTGTGAATGGAGCCCTCTTCTGGAGAAATTTTTCAACAGGTATTGAAACAAGATCAAAACACACAGAGATGGACCTATACAGGCACAAAGAAATAGGAAACACTGTGGCTATGTAGATGATGGGACTGTAACGGAACCCAGAGTTTGCCATTTTCCTTCCCTTCCACCTCAAAGAAATTAACTGGACTCTCCAAGCAACTGTCTTTTTGGAAGGAGGGAAGGAGAGAAGGATATTCTCAAGAACCTAGCTGTACTCTCACCTAAACAGTGACACTCAGGCTGAGAGTGAGTGTTCCCATGCAGATGCTGATACTCTGTATACTGTTACTGGGTACATTGGTTTGCTGGGCAATTCCACTGTCACACATAGGAGATACTTCTAGAAGGAAATAGGTTTTATTTAATGGAAAACCCAAGGGCTAAAGATAGAAAAGGAGAGAAGGGAGGGAGGCAGAGCAGAAGAGATTAGCTAAGATGACTGTTGGGCTTTTAATATAGACTGTGGCATTACATAAACCCCAGATCACATATTCAGCCTTGCAGTTTATTAAATCTCTTTGGGGACTTGCTAAAAAAATGGTTCAGACATGTGAACTCTGCCACTTTGATTCTTTTCACAACTTATGTCTCTGTTTCCCCAATGCTTTTGAAATCTTACCGGCTGTCACATGTTGAAGCCATCCCAGGGCAGGGGTGCTCTGCCACTCCCATAGTCTTTTCTCCTTATCAGAACCGTTCTCCAAATAAACACTGCCCTTAAGATATAATAAATGATGTTTCGGGGGTACTAAAAAAAACACTGATTCTCATTTGAAGTCCTGAAAATCAAGATTCTGACCCCAACAAAGAACTCCCCATTTTAAATCAACATCTCAGAATTCTGTGGAACATTTTTGCTCACTCCAAGTAACTGCTCTCTAAACCTGAACCACTCCCTAAAATCCTAATTCTTGGGGGATTACTCATTCATTGTTAGAACTTTTGGCTATTTGTAAGCGATACCCAAATGGGGGTGTGGGGTGGGAATCATATTTACAGTGTAATTTCTATGTTGGGACTCTTTAATCTGTTCCGCATTCATTATTTATCATAGCTAAATGCCAGAGGCCACTTCTGGGACAGCCTTTCCCAAAACACCCCAGGGGAGAAGAGAGGTGACTGTTCCTTGACTTTGCCAGCTTCCAACCATTGTTGTTTAGAATTCTTCCTCCCCCTTCCAAAATGCCTTCAAACAGCAACCAGCCAATAAACTTCGAGATTGATGGCTTCCAAAGCCGGACCCAGAGTATTACAACTGCAGTGGAAAAACACATACATGCTTGCCTGAACAGCACTTAGGACCAAGTGACTAATTTGCTATATTACATTGTTTTTCCCTTTCCTCTGTTTTCTCTCTGCCTTGAAAAAGTTTTGGTTTTGCCTGTTGACTCAAAAGCTCCAAGACTTTCTCCACTTCTCACTATGACATACAGAGCTGTGTGCACTTGAATCTCTTGCCGATCAAGTGAACTGCACCAAAACGATTTCTCTGCAAGGTGCTGTTGCAACCGGGATATCAATTAGTGTCCTAATGTGGACATTTGCTCTGATTCTGCATAACAATCTAAGAGAGAAATAAGCCTCAGAGACGAGGCAATTCAGTTCCCGGTAGAACCTCTGCTCCCCCATGCTAAGGAACTGAGTGAGCTAACAGCCTTCAGACCCACCTGTGCCATCTGGGCCCGAGGAGAGAAGACACACCAGTTGCTTTACAAAAGGTATCAAGTGAGAAGTCCCGCATGCACCGAGATTGCTGGGTGCTGCCATGTGGTCCGCCTTGCTCAAAGGGATGTGTAACTTTGGCAAGCCCTGGAATCCTAACTGAGGTCTAAGCATGTTGAGAGAGAGAAAAGGACTGTAAAGTCCCCGGGAAGGGCTGTGGTAAGTGCTCCCAGATGCTAATGGTTCCCAGTGTGCCAACCCTCATGATAAATGCATTATCTAGGACATCCTGTTGAATGCAATTAATCTACCTGGCAATCCCAGGAAGGTGATAAGATTATTTTACAGTGGAAAATCAGAAAGCTCAGAGATATTCAACAACTTGCCCAGGGTGGTACGACCAGCAAAGGGCAGAGAGAATCTGTCTGAATCAGAGGCATACTCTGAACCACCCTACTAAATGGGGATATATATACATGTATACAGCCTCAGGGACAGTCAGACTCCAGAAGTCTGGAAAACTCATTCATGGCCAGACATAGGATTTGTGGCAGGACTTAAGGTTACAGAGACCCCCAAGACACTCAGCCAGCAAAGCCCCAGTGTTAGAGGAGTAAAACAGCGCAGTCCTGAATGGGGGCTGTGTATCCAGGGAAGACAGAAATCCTAAGCGGGGGAGGGGCTCAGCAGTCAGGCAGGCACCTTACCCTGCCCCCAGGCACTGGCATCCACCCGCTAACTTCCACTTTACATCATTTCCATGGTCACTGTGTTCCTGGGACACTGGCCCATTTCCAAAGTCTAACCCCAACATTGATCTAGCAGTGGCCTCCCTTAGAAGGCTGCCCTCCATCTCCACATCCCAGCCAGCCCTTGACGGGGATCCTAGCTGCCTCACCACCAGCCCCCTCTCCCCACCACACACACACCCACACATGTGCCTCTTCCCTTGGCACTCAGGAGTCCTGGCCAGGAACTCAACACCCATTCCTAGCACCCAGAGACACTTCCTGTCTCCTTCTCTCCTCTGTCTGGCCCTGCCTTGATCTTACCCACCCACTTGTAGGCTGCCAGCCCAACCCCAGCCCCATAGGCTTCACGGGAGGCCGTGGGGGACTGGGTCACAGTGCTCTCAGAAACCACAGGCCCCAGAGCAGGGCTGGGCGTGCCCCTCAGCCGCCAGCACCTCGGTCTGGCCTCCTTGGAGTACTGCTTTCCTGCACACAAACTTCCCGAGATCTTCCAGATACAGAGGTGGTTGCCGGAGAACCAAGTCTCCATCGCACCCCACACCCCCACCCTCTCCCGGGTCACCGGCCCTTCCCACCGGCCCTTCCCTCCAGCCTCAGCGCTCCGAGGGTTAACAGGCAGCTGCAGCCCTGGTGGGCAAGGCTTGAACTTTTCTCTGCGCTCCGCGCCCGCCCGGGAAGACAGCAGAGGCGGCAGTCGGGGCTGGGAGCCGGAGCTACAGCTGGCTGGACAAAGGGGGCGCGGGGGGCTGGGGCCTGCGTCCTGGCAGGGGGAGTGTGGCGGGGGGACGCGCTCCGGGCCCGAGGTCGAGGAGGAAAAGAGCCCCGATGCGGGCTCGGCCAGAGCCAGAGCCTTTGAGCGACAGCAGCAGCCGCCGGGCTGCAGCATTAGGCTGGCGGGAGGCGCCTTCCAGAGCGCCGTGGGGCTGGGCGAGGGGGCCCGGGCGCCCAGGGAAGTCGGCGATGCCAAGCCGGCCTCTCCAGCCCGGCAGCCTGCAATCCGGACCGGAGCCCTGCTTCCCCGCTCGGCGCTGCGCTGGGGGGGAACCGCGACTCCTTTGAGTCGCCTCCAACTGAGTCTTTCTCCAATGCATGAGCCTCCGGAGGAGGCGAATCAAAGTTACCCCACTTGATGTAGGCGAGAATGTCGCCCCGGATTGCAAAAAAAAAAAAAAAAAAAGGGACTAGGGAGCTCTCGCCTCCTCCTCCAAACGTACACACACACACATTCACACACACACGCACACACACACACACACAACCCGGAGTAAGAAACCAGGGGCCCCCTAGGATCCCCGGGGCTGTGAATGACCTCCCTTCGAGCCCCAGGCTTCCTTCGCTGCCGCGCCCCAGAGTCCCCCGACCCCCGAAAACCCCCTCCCCCTGCCCGCGCCAGGCGATCCGAATGCAGAAATGGGGCGCGGGGTGCGCCCCGCAGCCCCTCTTCCTTACCTGGGACAGGAGAACGCACAGGAGGAGCGGAGTTCTCGGCTGCATTTTGCCCGACTAGAAGCGCCCGGCGGCGTTTTCATTCATGCACTTGGCTGCACTGAGCATATTTTCCGTGGGAGCCAGGCTTTGAGGAGAGGCTCTGCCTCACCAGCCAGCCAACTTCCCAAATAGATCAGCGGCAGCATCACGAAAGCATTGGGTAGAGGCTGATGACCAGGACCAATGGCTTTACAAGACGGATTCCTTCATAAAGCTCCCTCGTTTTGCATGGCAGATACAGGGCGAGCACCTCGCACAGAGCGAGCCCCTCGGAGGAGGCAGCCCGTTTGCTTTTTTGGACTGTTGGGGCCCAGCCTCACAAATCACGCTGGGCAACGCCAGCCGATTCCACTTTTGCAGAGAATGGAATTGCACGGGGGACTGGCGAGCACTTCCAGCCCAGTGCAAAAAGATTCTCTTTATTAAAATGTTAATAAGATCCACTTTAATTCCAATAAATCAAATAAAATGACCCCAGCAGTTCCAGCCCTTTCCACGCCTGGAAAGACTTGGCAGTGGATTTTTTTTTCTTTCTTTCTTTCTTCCTTTCTTCCTTTTTTTTTTTTTTTTTCCTTTCCTCTCCTAATGTGGCCCAAGTCATGATGGTGTTTGGTGTTTCCTAGCCATCTCACAAATCACAAAGACGACAGATCAATTCTTGCTTGTAGAAAAAAATCCATCAAGGGGCAATAGATTTTATTAACTGCTCAGGTGAGAGTATGACTGGCTGCCTATTCCACAAATGTGCATCTGGCACCAGATTTGGAGCCATGATTTAAGGAAACTTTTTTTTTTTTTCTATATGGATGTGATTTTTCAGAAGCTCCTACCAATCCCAAGGGACTGAGAATAGTCATGGCCTCTGCTCAAGGGGTTTCGTAAGTGGGGGAGCTATAGGAATGAGGGTAAGAGGGATATATAGGTCTACCTTTCCCAGTAGGAATCTAAAAATACGCAGTAAAGATCTCACTTTGTCATTTCCACGCAGCCTCCTACTAAAAAGGATTTAAGGTATTTTAAAATAAAGGCATTTGTGCAACAGAATTGATGAAACCAAAACAAAAAAATCCAGGCTGGGAGGAAAAATTCAGAAAACCAAAATGCTAAACAGAAACTCTATTATATTTGCTCTGATTTAGATCTGAGCTTCCTGGCGGCCAAAGCAATAAGAGAAACATGTAAGTTATATAGTTCTTATTATAGAAAAAGGTACACAAATATCTACTGGTGAAATTTATCCCTGGAGCTGAGCAGTAGAATACATGTATTGTAGGACATCTCATATAGCAGGACACTGAGCAATGAACCATGCTGAGATCTAGTGGATTGGGCTATATTCCCAGCACCTGGCACAGGGCCTAGAACATGGAGACAGTCATCAATGTGTGTTAAATAGATGTCTAGACCTAATCAAAGTGGCAGGGGGTGGGTGGCAGAGAGTCTGGAGCCATACTGCCTAAGCTTAACCCCCAGTTCTGTCGCAGATAAGTAAGTTACTCTCACTCTGTGTGCCTATGTTTGTTCACTAGTTAAATGAGAATATAAATCATAGTGAACTTACAAGGTCGTCGTGAGGATTAAGTGACAAAATGACCACTCGATAAAGGTAAACTTTTTAAAATTCCTTCATTGCCAGCTATTTAGTCCCAAGGTCACCTCGCGTGTTCCCAAGGTCACAGACAAAGCTGCAGTACTATCTGCCCTCCTCGCTGCATTAACCAGCGCTGGCCCAACAGATGGCAATGGTCGCCCAATGGCCTCCAGAAAAGCCCAGGAAAGGTGGATATTGCTTCTTCTTCCAGTTCCTTCAACTTTCCATCCTCTTTACTAAGCAGGAACTGGCCCTGAACCTTTGAGAGGGGCAGTCACAGTGTTTGATATAGATGACTGTCCCTGCTTGAAACTTGTGTGTGGGGACCTAGAACCATGTTGCCTACCATTAAGAGTAAAACGGGGTATTTTGGAATCGGGCAGGCTTCAAATCAAGGCATCCTGAAACACCTTGTTTTTTTCTCCATTCCACAGCAGGAGCCATCTTGTCCGTCAGGGGCCAGCTGAGCTAAGCCCATGGATTCAGCAGGCACCAAGGCAGACAGGGAGCAGAGAACAGCTTGGGAGACGATAAACCACTAGAAGGGATAAAGATGGCAGAAATCATCCAGCCACACTTCCACAAGCAGCTACCTGGTTGGGGAAGCAGTCCTTAGGGCAGGGTGTGCAAGGCTGCACTTGACCCAAGTGTGAAACCGTATTTTTGATTTCGTAGTTCGGCGGGCCCTTTCTGCGGGGGCTCCATCCCTTCGGCCTGGCTGCTGCTCACCCTGTAGGTCTAATATTCTCCCTTCCTGGCCAGTGCAGGGTTGCACTTGCCAGCCCCCTTGTGGTCAGCATGGGGCTGTGTGACCACTTAGAGCCAATAAGCTGTGAGCAAAAGTGTCAGGTGTCACTTCACCCCTGGAGCATTTAATCACCAGTGAGAGACCAGCTGGTTTCCCTAGACCAGGGACCGGGATGGAAATGTGTGCGGGTGGGATCAGTCAGGGTGTTCTCTCGAGCAGCAGCTGCCAGAGGAAGGGAAACGAGAAGGGCAGTGGCAGTGGAGGCCTCCGCCAATCCCAGGGGAGCTCTGTGGCAAGAGAGGCCTTCCATTCGGAGATGACCCTAATAGAGTCAGGGGCTGTGCCTTTGTGCCCTAAGAGGCCAGCTGTTGGATGTTCCCCCAAGGAGGCAAGTAATCTATTGTGAGGTTTGGCTTGGCCAAGAACAACATTCCAATATGATTTCAGCTTCATCGTCTACATACAAAATGAATGCACTGACCCACAACAGGTAGCAGGATGCTGTGAGTCCCAGACTGCCAATGACCACATGCCCTGATGGTACCAGTGAAGACAGGTGCACATTTGCAAAAATCCACTGACTCTGTCTCTGGACAGTACCTGTGCAGTCATTCACCAAGGTCCTGGGCTTTTCTCCTGAGTTACTGTCCCAGCAGGCAGACTGGCTCCAGCCACCATACCTGAGTCCAAGCAAGCATGCCCAAAGGGCCTCTCCTGTACCCCCCTACTTCCATCCCCAAGGCTTAGATTTTAAGGGACAGGAGGAGTTAACTTCAAGAGTTTTCTTAGGCTTTAAGGCTCATCTTTAGAAACCCATGAAGTCTAGGAAGGCAGAAAAGATTTGTCTGCAAAAATGAGACTTAGTTTAGGATCTCCAGACTCCACTTACATTGGGCAAGTTGCTTTTACTCCCCCAAAGCTCAGTTTATTAATCAAGAATATGGGAATGATAATACAATAGGGCTATAAGAGTTGCTGTAAAAATGGATGCTACTTTTCCCCCTCAATCCCCTACTCCCATCTGTTCTCAGATAACATGCATTTCACCAAACACAGGATATCATATTTTGTTCAATAAAGACAGAAGAAAAATCATTTCGCTGCAGTGATAAAAGGCCCCGAAGAAGAAATCCATTTGGTTTTTTTGCATTTTCCCTTCAACTCCCTAATGGGAATCTTTTGGCTGCTGGACAGATTGATGGTGGCAAGTGAGCGCTGAACCTGGGAACCACCCCCTAACGGCCCCTACTTTACCACCCTGCACTCCAGCCCCCCACTAAGCCCCTGGCTGCTTTTGCCCAGAACCTATGTCTGCCTCTGGACACATACCATGTTCACACCGCTTTCTCAGGCACATCCGGCCGGCTCTGGGGCTGACGAAATCGGCCAACATTGAGTAGCTGTATCCTGAAGGCCCAGGGAGGGAGACTGCTGCCTCTTAATGACACGGGTGAAGACATCAGTTCTGGCTGCGTGGAGGTTGCCATGCACGTGTGTGCAGTGGCTGGGTGTTACGTGTACAAGCACATGGCTGTGTGTGCATAGCGAGGTGCATGTTATACCTTGCAGCAGAGATAACTTACTCAAATTTTGGTGCCCTTTGAATGTGCTTTTGTACAAATGAGGCATTTGTACAGAACAGTGATAAACCAGAGAGATGCCCTTATGAGACACAAGAGTTAGGAGTTCTGCCAGGAGCCCTTGATAATGGGGAGATGCTAGGACCGCCAGGAGGGAAGCCCACGCTGTACAGCCTTATGGACAGAGCACAGTGCTGAAACTACACCCCTCCCAGTGGGACAGTCTGCTCAAAAAACCTGAGACTATGACGCTACACCATCCCACAATACCCGGCCACCCAAAAGTAGCATCCTTGATTGTTCCTGAGCCACAAACCTGTTTTGTTTCCTCAGAGCCTTTTAGGTCACTTAATCTTATAAGTGGTCACTTGCGTTACTGCTCCATTTCTTACCCCATCCTCCATCTCCACCTTTTACTCCTTGACTTCGGGTTTGGCCCCATGAACTTGATGTGGCCAGTGGAATGAGGCAGAAGGGATGAGGAAGTGGTTATAAACCCGGGCCCCAAGAGGCCCTGTGTGTTTCAGCTTGCTCTCGCTAGGGCCTCTACAAATGCCTTCATGGGCGAGCTCATTGGTTGCAGGAGGAGAGACAAGCACCCCCATGAACCCAGAGGTGCTTAGGTAAGCCCAGCAGAGCCCCACCCTGATCATCTGACCTATAGTAAAATTAAACAATTGCTCTGAATTTGGAGGTGGTTTGTTATATACCAAAAGCTAACCAATCCTTGCATTTGTTCACTTGTTATTTGTCTACCTCTCTGAAACGTAAGTCCTATGTCTTTTTGCTTCTGTGGGCTCAGCTTCTGGGACACTGGCATATAGTATGTGCCCAAAAGATTTTTGCTGAGAATATAGGTTAAGTGGGTTCTGTACTGAAAACTGTGTGATGCTGATGTGAAAACAGCCCCCTACCTATACTGCCCTAACAGAGAGGCTTCCTAATGGTGACAGTTCGGTCCTGCCACATGGAAAGGATGCTATGACCTTGATAGTCTCCAATCTCATGTGGCCATCTAACTCATCCTACAGCAAGGCAAGGTCTTCTGACAATAGTCTAGGCCAGAATCAGACAAAGTAAGGAACATTCCAGAGGCTACTGTGAGCATGTTGGTGCTCAGAGATATTTGGTGAGGAATACTTGGGGTCTGACAGCCTTCTGAATTTAGACAATGTATAAAGAGCCCAGACATCTAAGACTAAGACAGGAAATACTCCTTTGGCTTTGGAGATACTGCATTAAGACGATGCCTTCAATGAATGCAATCAATACCATCATGCCTTCCACACTTGCACAGAGATAAAATCGGGAGTGACTTTTAGGCCATCTCAGCTCAATGGCCTCACTGTCTTTAGGATTTCAATCCCTCCTTAGTAGCAAAATTGGGCATTCAGACACCAATTTTATCCTGTGAACTAGTAGCCGTTAAAACCCCCCTCTAGGTGTCTCCCTTACCCAAAATTAGTGACTGGGGTTATTTCTACACAGAGAATCCTCTCAGATTTAATTTGGTAGAGCAGTGGTTTTCAAAGTGTGCCCCTGGACCAGTAGCATCAGCACCCCTTGGGAATAGACTAAAAAAATGAAAATTCTCAGGTCTCCCCCCAGATCTACTGATTCAGAAACTCAGGGGTGAGGTTTAACTGTCTGTGTATTACATGCTCTGTGTCTGCCCAGTTTGAGGATCATTACTGAAGAGAATTCTCTAATACTCACATATATTCACTCATTCACTCATTCATTCATTCAAGAAACATTCGTCAAGTGCCTACTGCATATTAGCCACTGAGCAAGGCAGCAGAGAAAGAAAGGCAAATGCACGGTTGTGTACTTCAGAAAATGTGACTCCCAGAAAGCCATCACTCTGTAACAGTCGGCTACAGGAGGTGCTGAGAGTCACGGTAGCCAGAGCTATGAGGGATCAGGGGCCGTTTACAAAGAGCTAAGGGTCCACTGTAGTTGGTTTCCATTGTATGTCAGAAGCGTCACAGATCTTTACTTGATCGACGTTGTACTTTTTGTAACTATTGATAAGAAATTAAATATAAATAGTAACAAAAACCTCCTGAAATTCAACACCTCCTTGTAACTGAACTTGAAGTTTATTCTTTACAATCCCATCGAGGCATAGTTGCAAATGGCTGTGCTTGTGTGTGTGTGTGTGTGTGTGTGCCCATGTGCATGTGCGTGTACACACGCATGCGTGCATGGCAGGGGGTGGGGCATTATTTAGAGTTGACAGATAATTCTTAGCATGCTTTCAGTAAGATCTCTTAACAGTGACAACATGGCCACCAACCCACAGCCCGTGCCTATCTACTGTCCCCGACAAGGGAAACCTGGAGCTATGGCAAAGGGGAAATGAGGAAGAGAAGGCATCCGGAGGAGGGCTAGTGACCAGACAGAAGGCAGAAGACAGTTCTGGGCTGTTTGGGGTCTAGATTAGGATCAGCTTAAATGTCAACATCTACAGGTCGAGCTTTATCCCACGCAGAAAGCAGAATCATCCAAACTATTTAAACAGGGAAGGTTCGATATCTCATTTATGTTTTAGGAAGATCACTCTGTCTGCTTTGGAGCGTGGATTACACTGAAGGCCATCACGAAGGAAGAGAGACTTCTTGGAAGACTATTGTGAAACAGTCTATATAAAAAATACAACCAGAGCAAGAAACTCTTTTTCTTTGATTTCTAACCAGTAAGCAATGAGGTATATTGCATGGCGATCTCTCCTATTGCCTAGCAGTGTCTGGTACATAATAGTACACATAACATGAAGGAAACGTGCTTATTAGGTTACAGGAGATTAACTTTGAGCTCTAATGATTCGCCTCTCCCTGCATCTAATCCTGCTTCACTAACGGAGGAGTGAACTTCCTCACCTTTGACCTCGGGCTTCGCCACGTGGCTCGTGGCTCGTTTTGGCTAGCAGAATGAGGTGGAATCAACAGGGTGCAGTCTTGAGCCTGCGTCTTACAGGGGTCTCACAGGTCTGTGTTCTTACACCTCTGCCATCCTCATGAAAGAACATGGCCTCCCTATCCAGCCGGTGCAAGGAAGATGAGGAACGTGAGGTTGAGCCGCCCCTGGCCATCCACGAATCCGAAGTGAGAAACAAAGTCTAGCCTATCCCCAGCCAACCTAATCTAGAAACAAAGTCTAGATCAGCCAATCCCCAGCCAACCTCTGGCTCGATATGAGTTAATGCTTACTGTTGTGCCACAGATATTGTTGTGATGGTTTGTTATCCAGAAACAGCTGACTGATACATAAATGCACCCCCTTCTTAGGACGACATAGAACTCAGGGAATAGGCTGAAACCTAAATACGTAAATCAAGCAGAGACATTGACATGGGCGTGACCAATGTTTAAGGTTTATCACAAATCCAAGCCTTTAATAATTGCTCAACAAAGAGTCCTCTCCTTACACCTACCTAATCCAAGTTGGCCGTCTCCTTGCAAATCCCTAGGTTCCCTTTAGAATATTTATTGCAAAGCTGCTGAATCTGTCTCTGGTTGTTTTTCTTAGGCTAGCATAATTGTGAGGCCATCACTTAACAATTACTTGGGGAAATTTATTTACAATGCAAGGCAGATCCATGAATGTTTGTAGTGGATAAATTTATTTACAATGTAATCCAAATCTGCCAATACCTCGAGTAGATAAAATTGTCCTGCTCCTCTAAAAAGCAACCCACCCAGTTAATAGTTTCTATGGTCTTTTATGACTAGTCCAAGGTCAGGCCACATAATGAGTTTGGGAAACTTAATCTATGGAAGCAAGTTAAGCACAGAAAACTACGTTTTAATGATTCTGAATGTGTGACAGCTGCCAGAATTTAACCAAATGAGAGCCAGAAAAGGCAAATCCAAGTCTCTTTTGTTTCTTAAGCTCAGCTTTTACAGAATTAAAACAGCAAGTATGCATTTCCATGACATCAGGAAGGACATCTGTCTTTTCTCTCCCCGGGATACCCTTTCCCACACATTGCTTGGCACAAAGTAGATATTCAATAGATATGGGTGGGATGTATCAGTAAAAGAGCCCAGGTGCATGGAAGAGGTCCTGCTTAGCCCTGCACAGATGGTGTCTGCCATACATAGGTTTACTGCAGCCAAACAAACAACATATCTCTAGTATCAGCATCCATCTCTTGGAGGAGTGGTTCTCAAAGTGTTATCCTGCTGAGTGTCCCTGCTCAGTCCCAACACTCTACATCAAAATGTTAATGGTCTACACTGCCCGTGTTTCTATTGTATAAAACTCAAAAGCAAATAGGTCTTAAATCATAGAAGTCTCTCCTGGTACATGACAGAAAGGGGAAACTCGCCACAGCCCACGACCTATCTCCTGACTCCCTCCCCAGCTTCATCCCATTTCTACTCTCCCTTGCTCACAGTGCCCTGCTTTTCTCTCAGGCACCAAACATACTAAGCTCTTCCCTGCCCTGGGTCTTTACACATTCAGTCACTCTGTGTGGAATGTTCTTTCCTCCACTTTCCGATCATTCTCAACCCTCGGAATCTGTTCATATGTCACCTCTTCAGAAAAGCCATCCCTCACTAGCTCATCCTTCAGGAGCTCATTTCCTTGTTTCCCTCATGGTATTTTCTATCATTGTCACTATTTTATTTACTGTTTGTGCCTTTCTATGTTCATTTTTCTCACTAGAATAGGAGTTTCATGATGGCAATGAAATAGCTGTTTATTGGCCATTGAACTCCAGGACCTAGAACCATGCCCAATCCACGACAGGCACTCAATATTCTTTTTTTTTTTTTTTTTTTTTAAAGGAATGAATGAACAGATGGTCTCATGGCCAATGAGAGGAGACGGACTGTGGCTCTCCAGATGTATTAATTTCATGAGGAATACCGTAGTGATCTGATGGTTAATGATGAAAAGACATCGACAGGGAACCACTGTGCAAAATACAGCCAAGATTAAGTGTGTTCACTTAACATCTTGTGTTGTATAAAACAAGACCGAGGGTCCATGGGCCATGTGGGTCAACCAGGTGTCCCACAGTCTATCCTTTCTGCCAAGACCAAGCTCATATAGGCTGTGGGCTGTGCTCTGGTTGAACTGAGGACATAGTTTTCTCAAGGTGAATTGGGAGAGGCAGAGGTGAGCCGGGGCACACCTGAGCAAGACGTGGTAGAGTATTTTCAACATACTTTCTCTTACTTGACACGTCAGGAGTTCATCTAGAGCCTTTTCAAAGTGCCAGGTTCTTGTCCATGTAATGAATCTTTTGATTCACTTTTTGTCCCCAGGAGACTCTGAAGACCACAGAATGTCAAGAGAGAAGACAAAGAATTCTTGTTGCTTGTCATGGAGACTTACGGGTGAAGAGACAGGTCTCTGCATATTCCCAAAAGATATTCATGACCCAGTTCTGAGTTTTGGGGAGCTAAACGGTTATTTATTTCTGGACTTACCTATTTTATCGCTCTCAGCTAACATGACTTCCATATCCACAAGCTGTTCCTCTTTTAACAAAGAGAGTAGGACAACTATTTCTTCATTCATTCATTCATTCATTCAGCCACTGTTTTGAAAATAAGCAGCAAGATATAGTAAAAACAAAAACTATTTTTCTGGTAATGAGCTAAGTACTTGATCTCTAGATTGCCAGTCTCTTCCAACTCCCCAGTCTGACATCCATATTATTGCCAGAACAATTTTTTTTTAAAGATTTTATTTATTTATTTGACAGAGAGAAATCACAAGTAAGCAGAGAGGCAGGCAGAGAGAGAGGAGGAAGCAGGCTCCCTGCTGAGCAGAAAGCCCGATGTGGGGCTCGAACCCAGGACCTGGGATCATGACCTGAGCCGAAGGCAGCGGCCTAACCCACTGAGCCACCCAGGCGCCCCACCAGAACAATTTTTAAGTATCAAGTATCTATGAGGAAGTAGGCATTGTTACTCAGCAGTTAATAACAGCAACTTTGTGTATTGCCTTCGTTCTGTCACACAGGTTTCGATGGCTCCCCATTGCCTCTAAGCTGAAGTCCAAATCCCTAATTTGGCATTCAATGCCACATGCGAAGATTCTACACAGTGTTCTGCTTTATCTTCACCAACATAGCTCAGATACTAACCATACAGAACATTCTACCATTCATTCCACAGGATCTGTGTACATGCTGCTTTGCTAGATTTCTCTCATGAAGGCCTAGTTCATTTGGTGAGCCACAGCTCATCATTTAGGACCAACCACCTCAAATGCCACTTCCTCCAGGAAGTTGCCCCAATCCACCCAGGCTGGGTTAATTGCACTTAGAACATTCATTATTCACTTATTGGAGTCCCTCACTGAACAATCATCTACTTGAGGTAAGGAACCGAGTCTTATTCTCATCCATATCCTCAACAATCCCAGTGCCAAGCACACATGGGACTTCGAGATAACATCTATGCGTGGATATGTACATGCATGAAAAATAATCATGAGAGCTGCGTTGTGGATTAAGTGTCAGCAACTTTTCCAAGTTCTTCTCATTGAATCACAACCAGCTCCATGTGAAATCTGATCGTTCCTTTTTACTGGTGACCTGCCCTGGGTTGGAAGAGAAGAAAGCTGCCCCATGAGTCCAAGTACCTGAGTCCTAGACTATCTCCACACCCTATCCATGCCATTATGGAGAACAGATCAGCATTCTCCAAGCCTCCGTTTCCTTTCTTGTTAATGAGCACAACCTTTGGAGTGAGAAAGCCTAGGCTTCAGTTCCACTCTATCACTTACTGGAACAGTCTTAGGCAAGCTCCTCAACACATCACCATCGAGCACTTGCCATCTGCCAAGCTCTGAGCGGCATGAAGGGAATAATTACAGAAATGATAACTACTATTAATTGAGAATCGTCTTATTATTTTAAAATTTGCTATTTATTGTCATTTTTATTTGAAGTATTGCATTATTTAAATATTTGTTATAATTAGAATTAAATAATAGCCAAATTTCATTGATAATAGTAATAACTGACTGCTTTATATACTTTTACATGTCCCATTCTTTAACATTTGTGACAATTTATTTTTTTAATTTCTTTTCAGTGTAACATAATTCATAGTTTATGCACCACACCCAGTGCTCCATGCAACACGTGCCCTCCATAATACCCACCACCAGGCTCACCTAACTTCCCACCCCCCACCGCCCCTTCAAAATCCTCAGATTGTTTTTCAGAGTCCATAGTCTCTCATGGTTCATCTACCCCTCCAATTTCCCTCAACTCCCTTCTCCTCTCCATCTCCCATGTCCTCCGTGTTATTTCTTATGCTCTACAAATAAGTGAAACCATTGTGACAATTTTAACAGGGTTCTATTTCTAGTCCCACTTTAAAATGAGTCATCTAAGGAGTACACATGGAGAAAGGGCTTGAATCCAGACCTCCAAACTATATAACAGAGACTCTTGACCTGGGGCACCTGGATGGCACAGTCTGTTAAGCATCTGCCTTTGGCTCAGGTCATGATCTCAGGGTCCTGGGATCGAGTCCTACATGGGGTTCTCTGCTCAGAAGTAAGTCCACTTCTCCCTCTACCCCTCCCATCCCACTCATGCTCACTCCCGCTCTCTCTCAAATAAATAAATAAATTAATTAATTAATTAATTAATTAAATAAAATAAAATGAAATAAAATAAAATCTTTGGAAAAAACCTCTTGACCAACTTGCCATACTGTCTCCCCTTGTATGTTAACAGACAGACCCTGTCCCTAACCTTTTAAAAGTGCTCACCCCTCTCTGAGTCTAAAGATGCCCCTTTAGTCAAGTGTTGCTGATCGTTTCTGTATCATAGATTGCTGTGCAAGTTAGATTATTTGACTCATGTAGAATACACCCTGGCCTCTATTATGAGTGGATAAGACTAATCACCCATGGATCCCTTCTAGTCCTCGTGTTCTGTGGAATCAGCCAAAACTCAAGGGCCCCCACATACGAACCACGCAGCAGTTTAAGAAGAAGAGAATGATCATCAGGGGTTTGGAATCAGCCTCTGGGTGACAGAACTGGGCACCTGTGTGGTTTGGGGGGCTGTTAACTGAACTAAAGTTTCCAAATATTTTGGTCTCAGCCAGTTTTGTCCCATCTAAGATTGAGAGTATATAAATAGTGGTGACCTGTCCCAAGATGGTAAAATTCTCACTGATTCCAGACAGCCAACACCAGGGAGTTATGGCCCTAGGGCATGGCCACGTGACTTCACAGCCCTCAAGATAGATTCGAAAACTAGATCATATATACTAGGTTGGACTCCCCATCTCTCAGTTACGTCAGTCATGGGTTCTTCATCATGGGCAGAAATTTGGTGGGCTTGTGTCTTGGAGGAGGGGTTACAGCATAAAAAATAATGATGTCACTGACGGGTAACATAATAGGGTACTTACCCTAGTTATCTTATAGATATTATACTCCTCAATCCTCGGAAAGTGGTTATCATTATTATCGTCACAAAACACCATCACAATGCTCACAGTATCTGAAAGGTTGGGCGGCCAGCCCATTCTCACTCAGAGCTAATCAAGAATACAATTAGAGCCCACAGGATAATAACTCATTCATTCTTCCATTTTTCCATTCATTCACTCAATCATTAAAGAAGTATTGATTGTGTCCCTTTTCTGTGCCAAGCATAGTTCCAGAAAATAGAGCTGGGAACACGGTAGTGAACAAAACAGACAAAAATCCTTGTTTTAGCGGGGCAGGGAGGAGGGGGCAATGAAAAGCAAATAAAAAATGTGAATAAGGTGGTGGCAAGGATTCTGGTGAAACACAGGCAGGAATGGAAGCAGGAATGCATAGGAAGAGACCTAGAATTCCACAATTGCTAACACTTATTTTATGATTATTCTGTGCTGGTCATCACTCTAAGCATTCTGCCTGTATGCCCTCATTAAATCCTCCCAGCCACCCTAGGAGGCAAGTCCTATGCTTAGAATCTTGCCTTAGATGAGACGATGAGGCAGCAAGGGGTCAGTGCCTTGCCTGAGGTCCCGTAGCTAACAAGAGGCAGAGGCAGAGCCAGGACTTGACCCCAAGCGGTCTGGTTTCTGAAATTACTCCCTTACCCAACCAAGTTGCTCAGTAGCCCCAGTTTAGGCTAGCTTAGCTGGTCAAAACTCTTTTAGGTGCATGTTTGGAAGACCCCTTGTCTTGCTTCTGCTCCCTTCCTCCTTTGCCCTCCCCCTATTTTTTCCTCCCAAGCTTCCACCTTCTTCCAGTTACTAATGGTCCGTCCTCCTCCCTGCCCCACGTCCACAAGAGCTGCCCTGCCATTAGACCTCCACCTCTAGAGTGGGACACCTGAAAACTAACCCCTGTCCTCTCACAGCACTTGACCCCTGTCACTCCATTACTGAATGAGGTGCTGGGCTAAATGTCCCCTCCTCACTAGGGCTGAGCACAAGGATGCATGAAGAGGGTTAAAAGGACTAAAAGCCCCATCCTGCCACCGTCCCTATTTTGCAGATGAAAAAATTGACTATAAAAATAACTAGAGGACCTGAGCTGGGATTTGACTTCAGGACTGTTTGACCCTAAGCTCTTAACCACTGGACTTTGCCAGGCAGTTTCAAATAGGTGCTTCGTTCCATAATGGCTTGAAGAATGAAGGGACAGGTGGATTAGTGAACAAAAGGCTCAAAGAAACGGGCAGATGTGCACAAGCATGAAAGCCAAAGAAAACAATAAAGGTGGCATGTGCATGACAGGGCAATAAGGACCAGCCCGGGCTGCTTGATAAGCAGCTTTGGAAATACGCAAGACCAAACACTCTTCCCAAGTATTGCTATAAATCCAAGCTTGCAATCTCGTAGGCAAGCCGACTTCGCCTTGTTTTTCAACTGCTGTTTTGGAAGGGTCTCTTGCAGGTTTTTCTTTTCTTTTATAGACAAAAACAAGTGTGTTTAGGGGATGTAATTGGGGGGAGGCACCTGGTCAAGCTAAGACCAGTACCTGGGGAGGGAAGCAGCAGCCTTGGGAGAAGCAGAAATGTAGAGGTGCTGGGAGAGGGGCTTGCGCTGCTAATCCCTCACACTGTGACTTTACCAGCTTCTAATCGCCTAATAGCAGGGGCACATAATTGGCAGAAAAGATTGCCCTGCCCTTTACACATATGTCTGCAATTACTTTTCAAACTGGGGCGATAAGTGGCATGATTGGTTTCCCCGTGCAGGCGCGGCCGCTCCTCGGAGACAGGGGGCCTTTCTCCTTGAGCCGGCTGGCACTGTGGGTCACGAGAGGAACAGCCCCCTGCCAGCAGATGACTTCCATCACTGAGGGGCAAATCCCCAGCTCCTTGCGAGGGTCTGACCTCCTCCTCCCGCTCCCTCCTCCGCACACTGCGTGTCACGCTGGCCTCCCTCCTGAGCTCCAACAGCCCCAGCTTGCTCTAGTCCCAGTGTTCATGCTTACTGCTCCTTCTGCCCCTAACCTCTTGGGCGTTCTTTAGGTCTTGGCTCATGTGTCACCTCCTCAGAGAAGACTTCCATGAACATCCTCTTAAAATCGCTCTTGACTTCCTAGCCCCAAGTCACACCTGTCACTTCTTTCTTTTTCTTTTTACCACATGCCATGGTATGATGCCTTGTGTTCTTATCTCTGTTTCCTAACTGGGATGGAAACTCTATGAGGGAGGTCCTCTCAATGAACACTTCTTCCTCGGTGCTCAGAAGGAAACCTGTGACCATGTGAACACACACATAGATCGGAAGTGAGTGCTTTGCCACTTCAACCATGCGCAGAGGGCAGCTCCCGCTCTGCAAATGCTCTCTGTGCCACCCAATGGGACGTGTGCTCTATGCATACAATGAAAGGATCCGAGTGGAAGCTGAAAGCATGCACTCTTGAGACCTACAGACCTGGGTGACATCCCGGTTCTCTCGTTTGAAGACTTGTGTCCCTGGAGCGCTCTTGGACCAGCCAGAGTCCCGGTTTCATCCTCGGTAAATCGGGAATGAAAATAGCGCGCTCACCGGATTGTTGCTTGAATTAAATGGGACGATGCTTGTACAACACATTATCCCACCATAGCTGGCACATAAACAATGCACAGCTATTCAATACATAATAACAGACACTGGCATTCCGTTCACACGATGAGGAGGAAGAGGGAAGGCAGCACACACAACAGCTGGGCACGTGCTATGTGGCCGGTAACCTGCTGACTTTACCTTCATGAACTTATTTCCCATAGCAATGTTCTGAAATCGGCAAGACTATCCAAGGTTTCTAGATGAGGAAACCAAGGCATCTGGGAATCGGGGACCTGTCCAGCACCACCCCATTCCTACGGGACAGATTTGGACCTCAAAGCCAGATGTTCTGCTTCTTACATCACGCCCAGTTCCCTCTCCTGAAAAAGGAAACAGATCACAGAGAAGAAACAGAACACGGACACAGGCAGCCTTGGGGCATGGAAAATTTAGTTTGAGACTCAATTTAGATCCTCCCAAGTCCTTCTCCATGACAGCTCCAATAGAGAAAGACAACCTTTGAGTAGGGTTGCCAGATAGGACACAGGATACTCAGTTAAATTTGTATTTCAAAAGAACAACAAATAATTTTTCAGTATATCACAATTACTGAATACTTCTGATAATTTTCTTTTTCTCTCTATCCCTCCCTTTCTTCTTTCTTTCCTTTGTTTTTGTTTTTTTTTAAACCTGCCAAATTCATAGCCTTGTATTTCTTATAACCACACAATATATACACGGTTATGAGCCAACAAGTGCTCCCCACTAGGAATAAATGTTTGTGTCACACATTTGGGAATGTTGGTTCAGTTCACTGCCCTCCTCTCTGATAATGACCCTAACCCACCCACAAAGGTGTAGGTCCTACCACCAAGCCATCCTACCCTACCTGACGGGGAAGGATCCTGAACTACGCTTGCCAACCTGATTCTGAACCAAGAAACATGGAGATTGGAAGATGAGCGCTCAGTCCAGTTAATGTCCCATGGAAACATTTGATCAATGTCTTTCTTTTCTTTCTTTTGGTTTTCGTCTTTCTTTTGTTTGGGGTTTCTTGTTTTGTTTCAAGTGGGATTTTGGCTCTTGCAATCGAATCTCTCTTGACGAGGCCATATGTGGTCATATTATTTGTCAATGAGAGATATAAAAATGACCTATATTTTTGAGTTATTGGATGAAGGTTTTATTTCCTTTTAAAAAATTCTCTAATTTCCTCAATTGGTTGCATTTTATTTTAAATTAAAAATATATGTACTAGCAACAAGTCCATCTTATGGAAAATATAACATGACTTAATGTCTTGAAAATAACAGTAATTCTCAGTGCCATCAGCTGTGATGGGTACCCTCCAGCCAGTCCTCCCATGCCATCTGGATGGCAGAGGTACATCCATGCACGCCTTCTCTGAAGGAAAGTGAGAACCCACCCCAGGCTGCCGTTGTGGTGAGGGTCTCTCAGGGCAAAGACCAGCCTCTTCGCTGCCTGACATCTGTGGCCTCATCCTGGCCCAGTCAATGGATTTCTCTATATCCCCCAGTGGTCGGGAAACACAAACAGACCCCTATTATTCCCAGAACTTTGAAAGATAAGTTCTAAGAATTCCAGATGGAGGAGGGAATTGCTTATCCCAGTCACAGAGACTTAGTAGTCCCTCCAAAAATATCTGAGCAGCCGTGTTTGTAACAACTGTCATGTTCTCACTTGGTCCCCAGCCCTGGCCCTGGCCCTGACCACCAGAGCTCTGCCCAGCTCCTGATCCTTATGGTCTGCCTTTTATTTCTGTCCTCACGCTGTTGACAATCCGCAATCAACTGAACGTCACAGCACATATTCCAAAACTGAAAAATCTCAACTCACAAGAAAACCAGAGTGTTTTACTCCACTCAACCCACTCCATGACCCCTTTATAGATCTTCAAAACTTTACTCTCTTGGAAAAGTGCTAGCACCCATTTAGCCAACTGCATGTTTCACTGGACAAATATAGTGACTTCTTTAAAAGAAACGTTATCTATATGCTGTTCAAAAAGCCTTTCTGATGTTCGCTAACTTATGGCAAGGACCACCATTCTCTCTGCTAAGCATCATGAGGCCTTGTCTTCCCGCACAAATGTCACAAGAACCCTTCTCCCCTGACAGCCTCAAGGCAGGGCCCCCTGGGGTCATTGGTGGTATATGTGGATTTTTAAGCTTATAACTTGATGTACTAAGGATCTGGGCTGTGACAGTCCCAGGCCTCTGAGTGGTGAGTACTCTCCCCTCCTCCCTGCAATGCAGTTCTCATAAACTACAAAGTTTTGCTTAAAAAAAAAAAAAAAATCAGTCTTCATTTTTTGCAAAAAGTTTTACTTCCCAGATTAAAAACAAAAACTGCCTTCTCTAGCTTTGACCCTCCGCTCTCTCTGGCATTAAGCTTTTACCCCCTGTACTATTTACCTGTTGCTGCCCCAAAACTCAGTGGCGTCAAACAACAGCAAACATTTATCATCAGTCATAGTAATTCAGGAGCAGCTTAGCTGGGCAACTCTGACTTTCGGATCTCTACTAGGGATCAGAGATGGATCAGGACTATCGTCATCTGAAGGCTTGACTGGGATTAGAGAATCTTCTTTCAAAGTGGTTCTTGCATGCAGCTGGGAAATTAGTGCTGACTGTCAGCAAGGCGCCCAGGTCTTACACACCTGGAACTCTCCACAGGGCTGCTTGAGCTTCCTCATGTCATGGTGACTGGCTTCTCCAGAATGAGAGCTCCAGGAGACCAGGGTGGAAACTACAATGCCTTTTATGACCTGGCCTCTGAAGGTCACAAACTCTAGTGACCACCTGCTTGAGTGGCCCTTGGAGTTATCATGGGAGGAGATTACACAAGGGTGTAAATACCAAGCACCCAGGTTTCCTGGAGGACATCAAGGAGGCTGGCTCCCACATTTACCATCTGACCTTTTCCTTCCCCCTCTACCTCTGGTCACCACTCCGCCATTCCCATTTTAAGTCCCCGGACCCCCTACAATGATTGGTCCACCTGGCTGGACCCTTACCCATCATGTCTGCCTAAGCTGCAACATTTTAAATTATTAAAAATGTCATTATTTAATAGAGCAAAAATCTTCTCTTAAAACTATATATTTATAATGGAGAATGAGTAAAAGCCACCTTGGTATCTGCTTAGGAGAGAAAAGACGTGGCTGCTCTGGCTGACTGTAAGCTCAGATGGTCTGAAGTTAAACACAACTGACACAAACAGACCAAAGAACATTTGTGGCAATATTAGGCTATATTAGTAAATGTGGAATGTGTTTATCAAGGAAAGTGGTGATCTTACTGATGATTGAAATAGGGCAGACTCTGAGGTTCAGAGATGAGGGAGCAGGGGTGAAATCCAAATGGAAACCCTAAGAAGAATGCCAGGCATTTTATACTCATTCCTATCATTAGAATATTTATGACCTGTCCAAAGGGGCACAGGTTCAATCTCCTTGCCTACCGTATTAGGAGGTGGGAGGTGGTCAGGTCATGGTCATTGTGGGGTGGAGCCTCACGAGTAGGACTGGTACCCTCATGAAAGAGACTCTCCAGAGCGCTCTTACCCCTTCTAGCATGTGAGGACACAGCAAGCAGTGTGCAGCTGAAAAACAGCCCTCCCCCAACCATGCTGTGACCCTGATCTCAGACTTCTAGAGCTGCAAGGAATACATTTGTGGTGTTCCCAAGCCGCTCAGTCTGTGGTGTTTCATTACAGCAGCCCAAACGGACTAAGACAATCATTATCTCCAACACACTGTCTGCCCTATTTTCTTACCATTTCCCTCAGTCTTCCCCTGCCATATCATCCACTTTTTCCCCCCACCTTGAATTCCCTCCTCAATAGCTTCTCACCAGACCCACAGAAAAACCTTCACAGCTTCCTTCACTTTTCCCCGCATAACACCCCATGATAGCCCTGCTACTACCCCAGCAGACCCAAGGATAACGGCATTGACAAATGGGCACAGCGCTTCACAGTTTACCAAGTGCTCGTATGTTGGCCTATTATCCCATCAAATCAGGGTAGTCCTGTTCCTTGAGGCCCCATGGGAAAGCAATCATGGTGGGCACCATGCAGTCAACGAGGGGAGTGAGACATTTCTTGCTTTTTCCAAGGAAGAAGATCTTAACACGCGTGGTTGTGCACAGTTACAAACTGGGAAGCACAAGTTTATAGGTTCACTCCACACAGAAGGAGACCGTAGTCCAGAAAGCTTAGTCACATGGCCATGGTTTCATAGCATGTTGGTTGGCAGAGCCAGAACCAGTGACCCAAGTGTGAGGACTCCAAGTGCTTGCTTACTGGAACTCCTCGGGCCCTATAACAAAAGCAGCCTCCCTCTGGATGGGGTGGAGGACGTGGAAGGGCAGCAAAGAAGTGCTTTTTCTTGTCCCAGCACAGGATCTCAGGGTGTGGCACCCCTTGCAAGCTCCCAAGAGCTAAATGCAATAATGGTGTGCACTTATCAGTCCCCATTGATCTCCCCATCTCCCCGTGACATTCATTATGGAAAACAGAGGCACGAGGGAAAGCAGGCGCTAGAATCAGAAGAAAGCACAGGAGCCCTTTGCTGCCATTAGCAGCTTTCTTTTCCATTTCTAATAAACTCTGTTAAAAGCCTGTGCTGGGGAGTGTAAAAAAGTAGAGCATGAGGAACAAAGGCAAACATCTATTTTATTTGTGTGACAAAGACTCATGGGAGAAGCCGGCTCTGGCATAACAACACAGTTCTTCTCCTCGATGTTACATGAGCAAGAGAATTCAAAAGAGCTTATGGGGAAAAACACAGGGGATTATTTGGAGCCTGGGAAGGCTCAGGGAGCAGAATGTCTGACAGGCACTACCAGAGAGGGGGTCAAGACAGGTAGCAAGGGGTTTCCAAATCTGAGCAAAGCATAGTCCCCTTCCCCTCAGAGACTCAGGACAGAGGGGAAAAGGGCAAGGGGAGTTTGCCAGAGGAAGCAGCTTACTGAAAAATGACTCTTAAGTTCTTGCCCCCTACCCAGTAAAAAATTAGAAGGTGGCTTTATCCTTCCTCACCCCCACAATACCACGTGGCAATTTCCCACCTTTTAATACACAATTACAGAGGGCTGGTGATTGGAGGCCAACAGTAAAAAAGTCCTCTTCTACCCACTTGGAGAAAAAAAAAAAAAAAGTGGGAAGGTCAGAGAGGTTTGCCTGCTGGACCATTCTAGGGCATCCCCCAGAAGAGGCCTCTTGAAGATAGAGGTATCTACTTCTGGTCACCTCATTCCCTCATCTTGAACCTGCAAAGAAGACCCCAGATTGACAGAGTCACAGAGAGGGCCAAGCCTCAGTTAGGATGAAAAAGTTAGCTTTTTTTAAAAATTATTTTAAGATTTACTTATTTATTTGAGGGTGAGCAAGGGGAGGGGCAGACGGAAAGGGAGAGAGGGTCTCAAGCAGACTCCCCGTGATGTGTGGGGTCCCATGGGGGGCTCGATCTCATGACCCTGAGATCATGACTTGAGCCGAAATCAAGAGTCAGATGCTTAACCAACCAGACAACCCAGATGTCCCAAATCAGCACTTCTCAAAGTTCAATGAGCCACCTGGGAACTGGGTCAAAGTGTAGTTTCGGTGGGTCTTGGGACTGGGGGTGTGGTGGGAGGAGGGAGGAGCCAGGGAAGCCATTCTGAGAGTCTGCATTCCTAACAAGCTCCTAACAAGGTGATGTTGTTGCTATTGGTCTACAGAACACACCTAAGTAGCAAGACCACAAGCTTCAGTTTCCTCTGCTGTAAAATGGATTTTGTTGATAATGATTAGTGACTAATAATAGTTGATGGTTTAAAATGGCTAATAGGATTATAATATCATCCTTATCCTCTCATCATAAAAAGTAACTGAAACACAGATTCTAAAACTGAGTTGTAACCTGTAAGGCACCCTACAAAGGTAATTAATATTCCTGGATGTCTTCAGTTCATCGCCCAAACACACCTGGAACCCAGAGAAACATTCTCCAGAGGAGCAACGGCAGGGGAGGGAGTAGGCCACCGGAAAGCCCAGATGTTGTTCTCTTCTATAATTAGGATGGCAGAAAGGAAATTCATTTTCACAATCCTATGTCCAAATCCATTTATTTTTGCTCCCTACTCTAATTGTGATTGCACCAAAAGGATTCACCTGTAGGAACTGACCAACTTTCCCCTTTCCCGACCCAGACAGCACATAGAGGTATACGAGATAACAGAACAGGTACACTTGAGTGAGGAAGTCCTGAGCTAAGAGAGTGAGAAACTGCTGGCTACGTGAGAGTTTCAGACGCTAGGAAAGAAAAACAGAGTTTAATCACAGCTGACTTGGATTACGTACATTGTGACCTCCAAGACCAATCGCTATCCTCAGCCCTCAACCATTGCAAAGCTACTGGAAAATGTTTACTAGAGCGAACGCAACAGCTACTCTGTCTGGTGGTGTCCTCTGGTAGAGAGCTCGTTCCTGAGCCGATGGGGGTTCCAGAGAGTTGATGTCCCCAAGAGTAGCCACCAAATACTGAATGAAGACTTCATGACCAGATACTCCGGTTTCCGTGCCCTGAGGTAGGGCCACTGAGAGGTGTGGCCTCATAGTTCCAAGAAAGCTATGTCTCCCCGTGACATTCATTATGGAAAACAGAGGCACGAGGGAAAGCAGGCGCTAGAATCAGAAGATTCAATCCCTCATCAGCCGGATGAGGCCCCAGCTGCCCCCAGAGAAAACCAGTTTATTAACACATACCCTGAATAATGTCCTCCCTTCCCCATTAAATGAGTTTCCTGTCTGCTGTAACAAATTAGCATAAACTTGGTAGGTTAAAACAACAGAAATTAATTCTCTCACTGTTCTGGAGCCTGGAAGTCCAAGAAGAAGGTGTCAGCTGGGTAACAGTCCTCCCAGAAGCTCTAGGAGAGACTTTTTCCAGCTTCTGCTGCCTGCTAAGATTCCTTGAATTGTGGTGACACTGCCTTCCCTGTTTGCATCAAACCGCCCTCTGCCTCCTTCTTATAAAGACCCATGTGATTGCATTTAAGGCCCACCCAGATGACCCAGGATCATGGGCCCACCTCGAGACCTTCAGCAATCATATCCTCAATGACTCTGCCACAGAACTTACCATCCACAGGCTTCAGGGATTAGGGCATGGAAGCCTGTTGCCTATTTTTCCCTTTACCACACTTGTATCTCTTCCCTACCCCCCACCACTGGAATCCCTAGGATCATTCCCCCCCCACCAAAATTCTTGCTCTTCAATCCTAGTCTCAGGGTCTGCTTCTGTGGAAAGACAGACTAAAGCCCTCTTAATTGTTTGAGTACATTGAAAAAAATGGGAATTTCTCTCTGTACTTTAGAATTTTTTTAAATACATTATTGTCATAAGATGAGATCACCTGGGCCAGAGCTTTATAAGACGGAAGATGAGTCCCTCCTCATAACAAAGGTCAGTCCCTCAGGTTCCACTGCAGATTCCAGTCCCCTCCCCCTTCTCAGGATCTACAGCATCACCAGCACGGTGATCTCCCCACTGCCTCCGTCGTCAGCCTCCCCCTCTTCATTGCCTCTCTTTCTTCTACAGCAATGCACTCTCTAGCCTTTCCCATCTCAGAAAGATGCCACCCGAGGAGGGGAAGTACACGGATGCAGGCCACTGTGGTTGAACGGGACAGTTAATCCTTCATGTGGGAAACACACAGCAGCCTCCCACTCCTTCACCCTTCAGCTCCAGCCTCCTAAGCACAGACAAATAAGGGTGACAGCTCCCAGAGACACTCTTGCCTCTCCGTCTGAATCCTAGCCCCAAAGTAGGAGGACCACAGGAACACCCATGAACTTCTCCATCGTGTGATTCCAGGGCCCTAATATTTTCTTGAATAGTATCGACCAAACTATGCTTAGTAGTTACCTCTGGAGGGTGCTTTACGCCTGGATGGACGTCACAAAAGCTGATACTCTGCCAAGCACTCTCTGCCTATAGGCATTGGTCCTCACCGTCCAGGGTGGAATTATTTCCAAGATCTGAAAGCTGAGTCTTGCAGAGATGAAAACTTTAATTTATGGTCCAGCAAGTAAGAAGTAGGAAGTGATGGAGCAAACACTCTGGGCAAGGCTGATGGACTCCTGACCACTACTCCTTACACCCCCTCAGTTATAAGTATAGGATCAGCTCCATAGGATCAGCTCCAGGCTCAGACCCTGGCCACCCTGGGGAATGCTGGCAAGTCCAGGCTCAGCTGGCCGGGAGCCCTGCTCTGTGTTCACCGCCACCCCACCCTCTCACTCTCTTGCCTCCCAGGGCCTCACTGCTGCCCTTAGCTACCTTGGACTCTTTCTTGGAAATTGACAACAAAGTTGAGTGACAGTGACAGGAGCTCAGATCCCTGCCCGAGGAAGAAAAAGGAGGCCTGATTCCAGCAGGGGAGTATCTATGCCCCTCTTGGCGGGAGTCTGCAAGCCTGCACCTTGTTATGCTGCAAGAGTACACGCAGGCCTCTTCAAGCCCATTCATCATTGTTCCAGAAAGTCCATGCTTTGATGTGGTAGCCTTGATGGCATTCCTCCTGCTGTGCGGGCTCCCGCAATCTGGAAAGCAGTGCAATTGGTAATCAGTCCCTCCATCATTAGGGAGAATAGGAGAGATTCTCCTGTGGCCGTGGCCTCCCAGTGTGGGTGAGCAAAAGGGCAGGCTGTGGTTTTTTTAATGAAAAGGCTGGCTCATGGAGGCCTGTCTTCAAACAGAGGTGATCTGAAGAGGAACAGCACTACAGCAGGAAGCACGAGGAGTGTCTTTCTGTTTGACTCTCAAGAAAGTCAAGGATGGGCCCAGGCTGAGCTGTGCATAGACAGCTTTGTCACTCAGGAGTGAAAATGGCCCCTGGTTTCCAGAGATGGCCCTCAGATAATGGGAGCCTACGGCTGCCTGGAAAATGTTCTGCCAGCAGGGACGATGATCTGCCCAGCTCGGAACTCCGCACAGCTATTAGGATGGCACAGAAGCTCTGGAGTCCCCTAAGCTGGGCTCTATTTCTGACTTCCCTAGTTCTTCCCTAGGTTTCTGTGTACTCTTGACACATGACTTATCTGCTCTGAGTCCTGATTTCCTCAAAAGTGAAATGAACAGGATAAATGTCACTAGATTGTTGAGGTTAAAATGGGGTAAAATATATAAAATTCCTGGCACATAGTAAGTCCTCAGTAAATGTTAGCTGTCATCAACCTCATCATCGACAAAATGTAAGGCTCGATAATGGGGCCACTCATTCGGCCTTAGAGATGGGAAGGACATGCTCGGGTCCCCAAATGGTCCATCATGTCCAAGTAAGGGCTTGGAGGCATGGGAAAGTTATTCTATTATAACTTATTAGAAGAGTTATTAGAAGACTAAAAATATTAATGAGCGTGACACTAATCATCTAACAAGCCCCAAAATAGCAACGGCTTAACAAGATGGAAGTTTGTTTTTTGCTCATGTAACAGGTCACAGTAGGTGTTCTGGTTGGAGGCAGCTCTGCATCTTTAACCTGCCGCCCAGAGTGAGGACATCCAGCTGGTAAAAAGGAAGTGAGCACAGGAAGTGCACGAGAGATTTGTATCCAGCAGGCCTGAGGTGATGCAGATCACAGCAGCCCACATTCCACTGCCTAGAACTCAGTCACATGACCCCATCGAGCTACAGGGAAGCCCGGGAAATATCTGTGTGCTCAGGAGAAAAAGGAAATGAGCTTTGGTGAACACATTCAATGAATAGAAATGAACAATTAAAATGCCTCTTCTCAAGAGGCCAGGCCCATTCTTGGAGGCTTGTCCTCAGGGCTCAGGAGGAATTCGGTGTGGAAAGGCACTGCTGAGACCCTGTGTTCTGGAACTCATCAAAGTCATGTGACTGCTAGTCAATTCCTTCTTCCCTTTTGGCCTGTCTTTAGATTCCAAGTCCATGCAGATGGCAGGAAAAATAACGTGGGACATGTCCTTTCCCGAGAAGGAGTAGCACAGCCAACACATGACGTCAAAGAAAAGTGGGCAACACTGACCTTGACTTTTCTTAAGGGTGAAGAAGGAAAGAGGGAGCCACTGTCAAAGACTGGGCTTTGAGTAACTCTCAAAGGCACAAAGGATCTTCAGTCTTCACTGTGAGGCTGTGAGGTGACATATGCCCTTATTATTCTGGGCAAGTTGGCCTAACCAGACTGTCTTTGACACCATGCCGGACTCTCAGTTCATCAAGACAGCTGGGAAAATATAAATTGATCTTTGAACAATGGATTATGTTTTCTATGTTGGCATAGTTTCATACCATAATGTGGTTATGGTTTGACCTCCCAGGATCAAGGGTTTTAACCCTCTCATTTTGTAAAGATAAAATATTCAAAGTTGTGCCATGTGATCTAATCATAAGCCATCATTCAAATCATTTGAGGGTCATTCTGATCAACCCCACATAGTCAGTGCCATCCAGGCATTTCATAGATAGTAGGAGAGTCACTCTGGTCCCTTCTAGAAATAACTAATCTGGTGACCATATGCATGGAGATGCAAAAAATAACTTAGTGAATGACAATTTTGGTAATCAGTACAAAATGTTTTCTCTAAGTTCAGCTGAGAACTATCACACAGACATTGCACCAGTCTCATTGGGTTTCAGGTTTCCCATCCAAGAAACCAGAAATTCTGGTATTCCTTCTTATGCAGATTAGCTTATCACTTAATACTCATTCCCTGTCCCCAGCCTTCATGGGAGGAATAGATTTCTCTGCCCCACTGACACTGAACTTGGTCTTATGACTCACTTTGGCCAGTGAAATGCAGTTGGAAACCATAGTACACCACTTTTGGACCCAGGCCTTAAGAGACATTGTGTCATTCTGCTCATTTCTCTAAGAGATTCCAACCTCTGTCATGAGAAGACCTCCTCCCAGAGAGATGATACCCCTTTGTCCTGGGCCCAAGAATGAAACTATGTGGAGCAGAATCACCTGAGCCAACGCCAACCCCAGATGCCTCACAGATATATGGCCAATAAATAAATATTTAATGTCATTCGCACTGGGTTTGGGGATGGCTTGTTATAAGGCGTTACGGTGACAACAGCTGAAGGATACACTCTCCATATGGCAAGAATATAGCAGAATGGAAAGCAATTATCGTGAGTTTCCTATAGGACCCAATATTGGACCAGGCCTTTGAAGTAGAGCTCTTGTTGGAGCATGTCTATGGGCCAAGTACGGAGAAACTTGATCTCCTTCCTCCAGAAAGTTTTCCATGTGACTCCATCTTCCTATACCCAGTAACTGGAGTGGGAACTTTGAGTTCATTCTGTTCTTCATTTGGAAAGTTTATCATTTAATATCTCTGAAGTCAGGTTGGACACACAAATCCTGGTTTTGATAGTGCAAATTTCCTCCTTTCCAAGGAAGGCAGAGATAACGACTCCAGCACAGATGGAGGAGATTTCTTCGGGGAAGGAAAGCAGCATTTAGGTTAGTTAATGCTTTCCCTGGTGAGCCATAGTATTCTTGTTTGGGGTTTCTGGGCCCTCGTTTTGGATACAGCAAGACTCTTCAACTGAGATTTATAGCATAAAAATAGTCAACATGAGCAAATGAATCAATCTGGGAAGCCATCTTGCCCTCAACATAGTACACTTCTTTCTGCTTCCCCCAAGTATTTACCCTTTCCTTACAATCATTATTTATCTGATGAACCCGTATTAAAGCACTTTCATGGGTATACTCAGCCAAAGGCTATCACAGTACACATGTTGATATGATTGCTGCCTTTGTTTAAGTATGTGGTTTTACCTACAGATTTAAGAAAGCATCGTATCTTTCCATTATGAATAAATGCTAGGGAATATCCGTTTGGGTCTGGTTGTGTTCCACACTGTGGAGGGCAATGGGTAACTAGGAAACCTCCCTAGTTGTTCATTCCCCACCCCAATGCTCTGGCAGCACTCTCTTTCCTAGCCTGAGTTCCAGACAAAAGGGAATACTGCAAACATTAGGAAGTTCTACGTGGAATGCTGCCACTTTCCCTCCCCAATGATGTTCTCTCAATCTTCACTTTTTCCTAGGCAATCTCATCCATTCCCATGGCTTTAAACATCTTTTCACTGACAACTCTCACATTTAGACCTCTAGCCCAGAAGGCTCCCCTGAGCTCCAAATTCATAAAAACATAACGGCCTATTTGACACCTACACTTTGATGGTTTATAGACATTTCCAACATAATATGTCCAAATGGAATTCTTTATCCATTCTCCCCCACCCCACATATAGACATCAAACCTCCAAAACTCATTTTCCTCCGACCATTGTCAATACATACCACTTTCATTTTTTCAGGGACTTAAGTCAAGAGTCTGTGAGTCACCCCTGATTCTCTAGCTCCCTCAGCTCCTTCAACCAATCTCTCACAAACCGAGTCCTGTGCTGTCCATTTTCAAAACACATGGAGGTTCTATCACTTCTCTCCACCACTGCCACCATTATCTCTTCTCTGGACTCTTGCGAACTCTTCTACTTGGCCCTCCTCATTCCAGTCTCCGTATAACTAGCCAGTGATTTTTTTTTTTTTTAATGTAAGTGAGGCCATATAGTTCTCATCAAAACCCTCTAGTGACTTCCTGCCATAAAAAATTACCACAGACTTAGTGACTTAAAGCAACACAAATGAACTGACTTACAGTTCTGGAGGTCAGAGTTTTGAAGTGTCTTATAGGTTAAACACAAGGTGTAATCAGAGCTGGTTCCTTTCTGAAGGCTCCAAGGAAGAATCTGTTCCTTGACTTCTCTAGCTTCTAGAGGTCCCCTCATTCTTTGACTCATGGCCCTGCATCACCTCAGCCACTGTTTCTGTTGTCCTTCTCTGACTCTGACCCTCTTACTTTCCTCTTATAAGGACCCTTGTGATTACACTGTGCCCACCCTAATAATCCAGGATAATCTCCCTATCTCAAAATTCTTAGCTTAATCACATCTACAAAGTCTCTTTTGCCATGTAAAGTAACATACTCACAGGTTCTGGAGACTAGGATACGTTCATCTTTGGGGGCCATTATTCTGTCTACCACACTTATTATCCCACTTAGAAAAAAATCAGAAATTGTTTTCCTAGCCTACAAGGCCTGACAAAATTTGTAGCCCTCCTATCTCTCTGATCTCACGCCCCACCACTCTCTCTCTGCTCAATCAAACCCCACGGGCTTTCTTGGTATTCTTCAAAAAGGCCAACCCTGCTCCATATGCTGGCCCTTGTCCCTAGGAATCCCTCCCCTAAATGTCCATGTAGCCCATTCCTTCATGTAGTTCACTCTCTGTTCAAATGCAGCTTAGGAAAGGGCTTCTCTGACCAACTATCTAACACAGATCTCAAAGACACATATATACACACATGCACACACACCCCCATCATTGTCTTAGCCAAAGATGGCTTACCCATCTTAACCAATCTTGTTTTTATTATTAGCATCTTCTTATTTCGTTACTTATTCATTATGGAATGCTCCCTTCCAAATGTAAGCTCCCTGAGAGTGGGGGCCTTGCCTTTGTTTAAAGGTCTTTACTCAGTGCCTACAATATGTCTGGCACCTAGAAGGTATTCAATACATAGTTGGTGAAGAGATGAATGAAAGAAGAATAAAAAGTCTATTCCACAAGTACAATGGGACATACACAAGGGATTTGGCTAATTGAAGATTTAATAGAAAAGAGAACGATTAGGCAAAATTTTGAGAGATAAATAGACATTGAGCAAGTTGAAAAAATACCTACCAGGGTATTCCAGATCTAATAGTCCCTGAGAGAATGAATAAATTGAATTTGTGGATCAAGAAGCCAAACACTCTCTCACCTTGATGAAGATAACCAAAGGGCTCCTTGGCTTGAGTCATGTCTACTGCTCAGATGCTTGTTGGTTAACAATCCCGTTTTCTCATGCCTGGTTGTCAAGCAAGGCAGGCCAAAGAACTCAGGTGTGACTGAGGCCAATATCTACACTGAGGGAGGAGCAAGGGTCTTTCTGGTAGGCGACTTGTGGCATTGATGAAATTGAGTTTCACTCAGTTGTACCTTGGGAATGCAGAAGTTGTCTCTTTCCATCGTATCATGCACTATTTGAGTCCCCGCCATGTTCCAGGCATGGCGGATGCAGTTTTGGCCTATTCCCCTAAGGTTCCCATGGTTTCATGACTCTATTCATGTCAATACACAAAGGGTAGGATCTCATTGCTGCAGGAAAGGGAGGGAAGCAGAGCAATGTCAATTACTTTGACCCAGGCCAGTTGGACCTCAGTTAGACAGGGTAACTGAATATGGTGAGTGGACAGTCTGTAGACATGGAGGTCGTGCCTATATTGACTGCACTGAGACCCTAATTTTCCATGCCTCCTAAAGATCTAAGTCTTTATCAGAGCCTCTCATTCTCTTGGGACTTGCTTTGGCCAGTGGAGCCAGAGGCCTGATAAAACACTTGAGCAATTCCCTTCCCTCTTAAACCCATGCCATCACCATGAGAACATGCCCAGGTTTACCTATAGGAGAGATGAGAGAGACGTTTAGGAAGATAAACTGATCCCAACGAAGATAATCCAGAGTCACTGACCTCAAGCAAAACTGCAACTTAGCACAGACAGAATAGTGAGCCCGAACCAGGTCAGCTACACCTGACCCGAATCAGCAGACTGAACCAGTCACCAGTTATTCATGAGAAGTAGGATACAGTTGTTGTTTAAGCCACTGAATTTTGAGATGCTTTGTTTCATGGCAATAGCTAAGTGATACAGGATCAAGACAGGGGCTTATCCCCTGAAGGGCATAAACACAGAGAGACAAGAAATGCTGTGTGTCAGAGGATCCGTGACCATATTGGCCACTGCTAGGCCCACTGAGTTCACTGGCCACAGATTCACATCTGAAAACTTCGAAATGTAGGATGTACGGCCTGAGTCTGATCAGCTCAGGTCCTGAGACGGTTCTACCCCCAGTGTGACGTCTGAGTTGATCACTACTATTATGTAGCCATCTCGAAAAATAAGTCTGGGCTGGTGCTAAATGGCTCAGGAAAAGAGAAGAGGTTCTCCCTCCACTCAGGAAAGCATCCGAATATTCTTCTTGGTAATCAAGGAGTAGAGGTGAGGCTCCATAGGCCACCTTCCCCCCGTAGCCTCAGGAGCCACCCAGAGACCTTGAAGGAGCAGCATAGACAAAAAACAAGCACAATTTCAAACCACTCCCTCTAAAGTTTTACCAGGGCTTGACGGACACAGATAGATACACCTCAGACAGCAAAGACTCCTTGGAATAAAATCAGCTGGACAGAATTTTTCTTTCCAACTATAAAACGTTGTTTCCAAACAAAGGAAGTGAGATGTTTTCTATAGCTGCTCCACATCCATTATGCTTTGCAAAAAAGCATTGTTCGAGAGGTTTTTATGATGCAAAAAAAAATAATTAAGATGAGAGGGACTTCTTGTCTCTGAATCTTTTTTGTTTAAACATGTTTTGCAAATGGCCAATATCTCCTGTTACTTAGGTTAGCATCCAGAAAATGTTAGCACTTGATTATAAAATCAGCAGCTAATATGCTTAATGACTTTCCATTATACCCAATAATAGCTTCACTGTGCTTTAAAAATGCATTTGCATTCATACTCCTTTGACCTGTCTACCAGAACCTTGAGGCAGCCATGCTCTAACCATTTACTAATAATTGCCCTGGTTAACCTAGGGGTCCTCGATGTGGTGTGGTATACTAAAAGAGGGAAGAAAATGCCTTCTGGAGGAAAGAACAGAGTCTTAGCTCATAAGTTGCTTTGTTTTTTAAGAGTTCAGAGCCCATAGGTTTAATATTCAATTGGGTGCTTCGTTCCCCCAAGAGCTAGTGAACCTCAGTGGGGAGGGCCATAGAGGAAAAGACCCAAAATTGGTGGCTAAGAGAGCCCAGTGGAGATGACTGGGAGACCTTGATGTTGAAGGGTACCTGGGAGCAAGGATCAGTGGACTGTTTGTTTCATGGAAATAGCTAATTGATACAGGTTAAAGACAGGTGCTTATCCCCTGAAGGGCATCAACACAGAGAAACAAGAAATGCTGTGTCTCAGAGGATCCATGATAACATTGGCCACTGCTAAGCCCACTGAGTTAGTGGCCATGGATTCAGATCTGAAAACCTCTTAAGATGTATTGCCTGCCTGAGTATGATCAGCTCAGGTTCTGGGGTGGTTCTGCTCCCAGTGTGGTGTTAGGACAGATCAGTAATACTATTTTAGCCCTCTAGAAAAATAAAATTGTGTCCCCTAGCCCACATTCATATACTGAAGTCCTAACTCCCGATACTTCAGAATATGACTATATTTGGAGACGGGGTCTTTAAAGAGGTAATTAAGTTAAAACAAGGTCCAATGGATGAACCCTAATCCAATATGACTGGTATCCTTATAAGAAAAGGGCATTAGGACACAGACAAACGACGAGGGAAAACCATGTGAAGACTCGGGGAGAAGATTGCCATCTCCAAGCCTAGGAGAGAGGCCTCAGAAGAATCAAACCCCACTGACATCTTGATCTCGAACTTCTAGCCTATCGAAAGATGAGAAGATAAATTTCTATTGTTTATACCCCAGTCTTGCCACTTGTTATGGCAGCCAAGCAAACTAATACAGGCAAACTCAAGTAGCATCCATATCCAGAGTCCAGTTTACACAGACTTGACACAGAGTGGTCTCTAATGGTCTCAAATAGATGTGTTCACCATCACAATTCCTTTAGAAGCATCCCTACTCATGTCACACCACCAGCTACATGCAAGGGGGATTCTAGCTCTCCCTAAGCCTTCATGATCTGAGGAACAACTGGTCCCATCCTACTGCTCACATTATAGTCCCTCCCGCCCCCCAACCTACCTGAGAAGTCTCCCCTACTTCTTCTCCTGCCGTGCCTTTTAGATGTGTTGTTCTGTACTAGGCTAGTTTTCAGGTTTTCTTCCCTTAGTCATACTTTCCCTATTTGATCCAAACTTGGGAACTTCCACTCCAAAGGGCAGCACTGCAATCAGAATCTTTGTAGACACCCATAAACCAGATAAGTTTTGCTCTGGCCCAGTGCTTCTCAAACTTCAACGTGGATATGAGTCACTAGGAGATCTTGTCAAAAGTCCAATTATGACTCACATAGGTCTGGATGTAGCCTGAGGTTCTGCATTTCCGAGAAGCTCCTGGATGTCTCTGAGGCTGCTGGTGAAAGGGTTGTCTTTAAGTGGCTAGACCTCTAGCCCAGGGGCACTGTTCACATTTGGGGCCAGATAATTCTTTATTGCAGGGATTGTTCTGAACATTATAACATGTTTAGCAGCAACTCTGGCCTCAACCCCTCAGTTGTGACAACTGAAAATGTCTCCAAATGTTGCCAAATATCTCTGGGCAGGGTGGCAGGATGCAAATTCACCCCAGTTGAAAACCATTTCTTTCTTTTTTTTTTTTTTTTAGGATTTTATTTATTTACTTATTTGAGAGCACAAGAGACAGAGAAAGAGGGAGAGTGCTCGAGGATAGGAAAGTGGGTGTGTGTGTGTGTGCAGGGAGAAGCAGGCTCCCCACCAAGCACAGAGCCAGATGCAGGGCTTGATCCCAGGACTTGGAGATCATGACCTGAGCTAAAGGTAGCTGCTTAACCCACTGAGCCACCCAGACACCCCTGAGAACCACTTCTTGATACTCTATGCTAAACTTAGAGTGTTGCTTATTGAAGTCTTTCCGGTCACAGCACAGAGCAAAAAATAAAGCCAACAGTAGACCAGAGATGTGCTGGATAATGGAGGAGGTAGTTCGCCACAGGAGGGACTTCAGCTGTCCCAGCCACCAGGACTACCTATATAATTTACAGCACCCAGGGCAAAATGAAAATGTGCAACCCCCTTATTCAGAGATCAGTAGCAGTTTCAAGACAGCACCCCAGAGCACTGAACTGAGCACACGTGCCCCCACCAGTGGTACCTCCATGAAGCCGGCACTGCCAGCCACCTGAGAATGCTCACTGAAGGAAGACCCACCTTGAAGGACTCTCTGCCTGCCTGTCATCTCCTGCAGTGGGGTTAGGACTGCTAATGGCCTCTACAGGTTTGATGAGCTGAACATTGGAAAAACAACTATTCTCAACCGTTCCTGTTTTGTTCAATTTGTCGTCCGATATATTTCCCACCAAGAAGGTAAAGGACTTGAATTCTTTTTCTTAAAGCACTGATTGGTAACTAAGGACCAAAGAAGGTAAAGATGCTGAAAACGGTTGCTCTCAGTAAAACTATTTGGTACAATGACAGAGGGGCCAACGTGGATGAACTAAGAACTGAATGAGTTGACACACATTGATAAGAGTTTCCCGAGTAAATTCTCCCTAACTAGAGGAGTTTGTCTGGGAGGACTCAGGCCATCAGCAAACAGAGAGAGCCTTTGCTAGCCCCTCACTCTGCTTTAGCCAAAAGGAAGAGCTTGAGCTGGAAGTTAGACTGACAGGCAACCAACACGAGGATGCAGGGAAGCCAGACCCGCCTGGAAAAGCTGGTGAGCAGCAGAGGGCTGAAGTCCTATTCGCGAGAACCCAGCTTGCCTCCCGGCACGGGCTGCACCAAGCCATCAGCAGGACGGGGCCGTGAATAAACCCCAGTAAAGTGCTCTTAGGTGAAAGAAAATTATAAATGGGTCATGAGAAACAACTACGGCTCTCAAGAGTGATAGGAAACAGCTGAGTGTAGAGCAAAGGCACCAGACTTACCTAGATACTCTACCTTGGACCAGACTACTACTTCCTTACTGCATTCTTATGGTAAATGTATTACTTTCCTAGGGCTGCTGTCACAAATAACCACAAACCGGATGGCCTAAAACAACAGAAATTCATTCTTTCACAGTTCTGGAGGCCAGAAGCCTGAAATCAAGGTGTCAGTAAGGCCGTGCTCCCTCTAAAGGCTCCGGGAAAGACTCCTGGCTCCCCTCTTCCAGCCTCTGGGGCTCCAGATGTCCCTTAGCTTGTGACAGCATCTCTCCCATCTCTGCCCCCAGCTTTCTATGGCCTTCTCGTTTGTGTCCTCTATCTCCTTATAAAAGCACTTGTCATTGGATTCAAGATGCACCGTGCTAATCCAGGATTTAACTCTATTTGCAAAGACTTTTTTTTTCCAAATAAGATAACATTCACAGGGAATGACTATTAGGATATGGTTCTAACTCTTTGGAAGCCACTATTCAACCCCATAAATTTTTATTTATGATAGTAAACAAAAATTAATATCAATATTTTTTTGGAAAATCTGTTATTTTAAGGAAGATGCCCAGCAGGGCAGATCATGTCCCCCCCTTGCATGCTTCCAGAGTGTACTTCTACGCTATTCCGCAGGAGAGAGAGGGACTGGAGTTCTTCTTGCCCTCCCTTTACACTACCTCTCTCATTCATTCTTATGCGAGGGTCATAAACCAATTTTTCTGTGGAAACTAGGGAAGGTACAACATCCTCTAAGCCACTTAGTGAAGGTAGAGAAGCAGGCAGCATACCTCCTACCCCAACCAATGGGGGGTCACACCATTGGTCCAACCAATGTTGAACATGGTCCAAGCCATGTTCTCCAGCACAGTTCATCAAAGACCCTCAGTTTGAAGGGTTTGGCACTGGCCTTGCTCATTAACACATCTGAGGTTTCACCTGATAATCACTTGCTTCTTCATGTCTGTTTTCAGTTGGGTATGGGTTCACAGGGAGGGAGTGGGGAGGATTAGAGTTCTCCAATGTCTAATACGCCACTTCTCTATTTTCCCCTCTTTATGCATCCCTAACCATCACTTGACTATCCGAAGCAGGGTCATCACTATTGTTTACTGGCTCTTAGCTATGGGAACTAAAGATGTATGGTCTAGAAAAGACAATCAACATTTATAGTTGTGGCCTTGTAAACTAAAACTCGGAAAGTGAGAATACACATTATATAATGCAAGAGGTGAATGGCGTAATAAAAGTTCTGAACTTGACAGCAAAATGTCAACATAAAATCTTAAATATTTACTTAGCCATATGTTGACTGTAAAACTGCAAGCATTCCCTGGAATGAAAGAATAAACAATTGCCTTCATAACTGTGAAAAACAAGAAACCCCTAAATGTCTGTTAGAAGAGGGTGGCTGAATGCATTCTGGTACCTTCCTACCCTGAGGTAGTTCATAGCCAACAAGAAGAACAGAACGCACAAGTTGCAGAATGATACATAGTAGACATAGTATAGGGCTCCATTCTTAATACAAGAAAGAAAGAAAAAGCTACAAAAATTTACCCTGAGCTGATGACAGTGGTCACCTCTGGAAAGGGAAAATGGCTTGGAAGCAGCAGGGGACTGAATGGAGAGGTCCACAACTGGGGAATTGTCTTAATTTCTGATGATTGGAATGTGTTCTCTTGTTACTTGAACAGTTGTTTTTTTTTTTTTTTAAGATTTTTTATTTATTTATTTGTCAGAGAGAGAGAGAGAGAGGGAGAACACAAGCAGGCAGAGGGGCAGGCAGAGGCAGAGAGAGAAGCAGGCTCCCCACTGAGCAAGGAGCCCGATGCCAGACTCTATCCCAGGACCCTGGGATCATGACCTGAGCCGAAGGCAGTGGGTTAACCAACTGAGCCACCCAGGTGTCCCTGAACAGTTTTTTTAAAGGTTTTAAGAAGTTATTTATTAGAGAGAGAGAGAGAGCGTACATGCACATGTGCTCCGGGGGAGGGGCAGAGGGAGAGGGAGAGAGAACCTTAAACAGACTCTGGCTGAGTGCAGAGCCCAACATGGGGCTCAATCCCATGACCTGAAATCATGAGCTGAAATCAAGAGTCAGAATCTTTGTCGACTGAGTCACCTAGGCACCCCACTACTTGAACAATTTAAATCATCATGTCTATTATTTTATTTTTTAAAAGGCAGGGGGCAATTACATGGATTTTTCAGAGGCTATAAAGGTATAGTTATATTTTATAAAAAATAACAAACACACTGAAAAGATTTAATAACCCACTTATTTATCCAACTGTGTACACATATATGTATGTATGTGTATGTGTATATACACATGAAGTCATACATATATACATATATAGCATGAATTTATCGACAACTACTTAATTTCATTTTGTAGAATATAAAGAATCACTTGTCTTTTTCAGAATCTTTTTTCTTTTTTTTCTTTCTTTTCTTTCTCTTTCTTTCTTTTTACTTATTATTATCATTACTATCTTCCAAACAAGTACAAGTTGCATTTACCAAAAGAGCAGATCCCTACTCCCCACCTTCCTCTCTGACTTCTCAGGGATGTGGGTTGAACTGAGTCAGTCCTGTGCTCTGAGAGGTCATGGCAGCAAGACCCCTTTCATGTGATTAGCGTAGGTAGAGAAATCTCTGGTCGTGACCATGGGATTGAAAGGAAAGGCCACACGGTGTGGTAGAATCAGCAAGACTCAGAGTCAGATCGACCTGGTTTAGAATACTGGCTCCGCCAACTTATAATTAAATGGCCTGGCAGAATAATTCACCATCTCACCTATAAATAAGGGATACAAATAAATACTTCAGAGGTTTAAGAGTGAGGATTTAAGGCGGTGCCACGTAGTAAACATCCCGCTAGGACCGGGCCTGGCATGAAATACGATGGAGGGAATGCTCACCCTTGCCACCCGCTTATGGTCTCTGGAGGATGGGAGGAGGCTGTCCTGGTCTTTCGTGAGTTGACAATAAGCATCGGAGAGCGGCAGGAACGGCTTGCCTACCAGCTCTGTACCCTGTATCCCTTGAACAGGGACAGGGTTGGGTATAAATCCTGTAACTGGAAGTTTCCAAACCCCTGGTAAACGCAGGCTACCTTCACATCTCTCTTATTCCAAGGTTTTTGTGCTAATGCAAGTGCCTCACAGCCCACTTAAGCTTGATCTTTATTTAGTGCAATTAAAGTACACAGTGTTTCCTCTTCTTTTTGGGGCAAGGCCAGTTGTGCGAAATAGTTTCTAGAATTTCTTAAGGAAAAATATCATTCTTCCCTTCCTGTTGGCATTTGACTGGTTTAGAATTAGGAGCCTTATTAGTGAGTCTCCATCATATTTCTGTCCCCGCCCCCACTGATGTCTTCAACAACTGGTCATACCTTCCTTAGTATGCACAGTTTCTGAGTGTGGGGACTGTGCTCCAAATTTCCACTGGTGAATCAGATGCTAAAAATAGAGCCTCCATTCCTCCTATAAAACCCCAACCCTGTCCACCCTCTCCTCTCTGCAGTGTGCTCATTCCCTACCAGACCCTGCCAGTACCTTTCTTTGCCAACTTGAGCTTCCTGTCCACCCAACAGGCCACAGGCAAGGTCCATAAAGTGAAAGTGAGCTCTTGAGTGTCCGGCAGACTTTGCTACACTCATAGCAGCAAAAATTAGAGACTGAAAGGGTGGGTGAACATTGGCCAGGCTTGCTGTGAGCGTTAAATTTCATAATGTACTTAAAGTGCCCAAGATAGCACCTGGCACCTGATGGTGGTGGTGATGATGGCTGCATGGCCCCCTTTTCTCTCCCCACCACCCCGCCTCCTCCCTTTTCTTACCATTTTAACATTAATAGCAACTATCGTTTCTGGAGCTCTTAGTAAGTGTTGGGCCCTAAACCAAGGACTTACCCTCACCATTTACATCTAATCCTTGAAATGACTGTAAGGTGGACGTTATTGAGCATCCCCGGCTGCAGGAAACGCAGTAATTAACAGTAAGACCCTGGGCTACTGAGTCCGAATATCTGGGTTCCAATCACCACCTGGCGCTTGTTCACTGTTGGCCTCTGAGCAAATCATTACTTCTCTGGGACCCTCAGCTGAAAAATGGTAAAACAAACACAGTATCTGCTATACTGGGCTGTGGAGAGGTTTAAGGTCAGGGTGTAACATCTGACACATGGTAAGACTCTCCTCGCGGTTACTGTCTCTCCCCACCATGTCCTGTCGCTCCTGATTCTGGGGAATGAAGCTGCCAGACAGGACAACAGACACCTGGAATCTTATATGCAAACCACAGAGGGAAATACATTTTCTAGCGGCCAAATTCTTAAGAAAGGTAGAAAGCAGCAGGTGAGATTAAGTCCGACAATAAATTTTATCTGACCCAATGTAACCAAACTATTATCATTTCAACGTGTCAGCATGTAATCAGTGTAAAAATCCTTAATGAAATGTTTGCATTATCATTACTATTTTTTAATACTAAGTGTTCGTCATCCAGTGGGGACCTCATACCTGTAGCACATCTTGGGTCTCACCAGCCAGATTTCAAGGGCTCAATACCTACATGTGGCTGTTGGCTATGGTGCAGAGGAGGACAGTGACAAAGAAGATGGAGATGGATCAGGGAGGCTATGTCAGCTGTCCCAGCCCACATAGCTTGGAAGTGGTACAACCAGGATTCAAACTGTGTCTTGTTCCAAAGCCTGCCACGATTTTTGAAAGTCACACAAACAGATAGTGGCTCAGGGGCCTAGTTTTATTTCTTCTAGGTCTCCATGCAAAAGGATTAGCATACTCTAAGGTCACTGGAGACCCACCCCTTCATAAAGCTTGCAAGTTGCCCCCCCCCCATCTCTTCTAGCCAACTGCTCTCATACTAATATACACACAACTTTTTGGGGGCAAGGGGACCTCTGTCTCTTGTTCTGTTAAAAAATGAATGACAGCTGACCTCCTCAGCTCCCTTCCCTCCCAAATAAAGGCATCAAGATAAACTCTTTTCAGAGGTTCATGTGTCCTTTCTACCTAAGACCAGACTTTGGCAAGTCTAGGATGTCCTCAGGGAATGAAATGGCTAATTGGTGCTGGTCTCTGGGGACAGTACACCACTTGCTTATTCACCACAGCAAAGGACACATAAACCTTAGTAATCTCTCCAAATCACCTTCAATTGCTTGGCTCGAGTCCACACACCTCCATCCCACCCCTACTGCTCCTCTACCCTTGAGCCATTTTTGAAAGCACGTCTGCTAGAGGTGACCTTCGGAAGAGCAGCTGGTGGCCTCTCTTTATTCCCCTGTTCCACCCCCTTTATGGAGGTCACGGGGGAGCCCTGAGTCGTGCTAAAAGGTGAGGGCCTGCTGCCCTCTATCCCAACAATTCCCTAAGAGCTGGTTAAAGATCAAATATTCACCCGTTCTCAACAAATGAATGACGTTTTCAGTTTTGCCATCACGCTAAATTTATTCAGTCTAGAAGGTGGCCTTTTTGATGCTCCAGCCACACTCTCCATAAACACTGCGACCAATATCAGTTAGGAGTCAATGCCCCAGTGACTACAGCCCATGTTATTTGGGTGAAAACTGTAACTTCTACCATATCAGAAGAGGGGATCCAGAGTCACAGAACCACGTGTCTCAAACACTGGAGCTAACCATCCAAATTCAAGAGAAATTGAAAACCCTCCAACACTGTATATAATTTTCCTTTCCCCCCATGAAATGGTGGTGAGAGGAGCTGGTAGTGTGCATGTGTCTTTCAATGTCCTTACTTGGCATGAGAAGAAGTTGATAATCCTATCTAAGTTCCCTAGAGTTATACATATGTGCCTGCACATAATAGTGTATTTAGACCTTTAAAACTATTTTACCATGTAGAGGTATTTTATAGATCTAAAATATCTCCATGTCTGGGAACTACAGATCTGATACTTGCCTAATGACATGAGACCTGGAAACCCCTAAAAACCAAAAAGAAATGTACAGATGAATAAGCTGTTTGAGGGGCAGCAAGTGGGGGCAGTAATTCAGTTCTGTCACTTCCTTGGGCTCATAGAGTGGTTCCTTCTGAAAGGGGTGGGACAGCTTCTTTCCACCATGACACCATCATTGAAAGAGCAGCTAGCATTAATTGTGCAAAGTGTCTGCACACACTACAATTTTTATTCTCACCGTAACTCTGATAGATGGGGATAAATATTCCTGCAATGGGGATAAGAAAATCAAGAGGCAACTTATCCAAAGTTACAGAGCTAGTAAGTGGCGGGTCTGGAATCCAAACCCAGGTCAGTCTGATTCCAAAGGTGTGTTCGTAACGGCTGTGCTCTAGCATATCGTACGGCCATGCAGAAGCAAATGGAACACTGTAGGTGTGAAAATTACACACAGTGTTGCATATTTGTCTTCCACTTGGGTGTTTAGGTCTGGTGTTTGGGATATATGATTCAGGAGTGCCAATATCTCCAGGTCTGATGTGGTGGAAGTTAATTAGAGCTTTCACCCAGACGACCCACGCTGTGCCATCCCCCTAGCTGACATGGCTAGGATGGGAGCACACAGGGTGGCTGGTGCAGGGCAAATCCTTCTCAACCTCCTGTCTCGTTACTCAAAGAACACAGCCCACTGCGAAAGGCAATTCGCCGTCTCACGTTTCCTCAATCTCCCTGTAGCTAGCCCGCACTCTGTATGGATACGAGGGTTTTCCATGTAGCGATCATTTCCTCATCAATGTCTTCGCAACTCATTCCCGTGAGAGGAGTTATAATTACACTAAAAGGTCCAAGTGGGTGGCAGTCTAACGGAGCCCAAGTTTATCAGAAGCCCAGACTCCTGCTTCCTTCTAACCTCTACACATCCCCGCGCGGCCACAAAAAGACAAAGTGAGCAGATTTCGAGACCATCCTATGGAAGCTCCGACTGCACTTGGCTATGAACTCGGTCGATAAACATGGTGAGGCACATTGCACACAGCTGCGATTTAGATAATCACTCAGCCAGCTCTGGGCAGAACTTGAGTCCTGCGTTGTAACACAAGAAAATAGACTTGGCTTCTGCCACCCTGGAACCAGTCTTGGCCTGCTGCGGATCAAAAGCAAGAGAACCGTATATTCTCATCCGCACAACCTTTATGGGTATCTATCTATGGTTTGGTTCAGGTCCAGGCACAAACTTGAATTAAAGGTTAAAATTGATGACTCAGAGCTTAGCTGGAAACGCAGCCCAGAAAATGGAGCTATGAACTAGGAGGAAAACGTGTCTGAGGATGAGAGGGAGACATGGAAGCGCTGGGTGCTCAGACTCGTATCCCACCCGTCTGCCCCAGGAGCTCCCATTAAGCTGCCGCGCTGTGGGCAGCAGAGGGCACTATTAATACTCAGAAGTGAGCAGCACACTTGAAGAAACAGGAGGTTTAGAGTAAGTGTGAGTATGGCATTTGGACAGGAGAAGGTCATAAGATTATAGTTAACTACCTTTACTCTTTCCTGTCATCAAACTCAGATTACTAAAATTTTAAAGTGGCTACAGGATGAAATGGGCTTCTGCATGGAACTTCAAGTTCTTAGGATCTAATACACACACACACACACACACATCCATGCTAGATGATTACTATAGTCCTGCTTCATAGTGCTAAAAGCTGCACATGCATTATCTTACTTAATCATCAACTCTACCTGGGTAGGTTCTGTTCTTATCTCCATTTACAAATAAGGAAACTGAGGTCAAATAGGTCAAGTGACTTGTTCAAGTGACCAGCTGGTAAGTGACCGACTTGAGATCTGAGCCAGCTTCACATGCCAAAGCCCACATTTGTAACCAGCATGCTATACCTCATGGCAGACAGCTCTTCCATAATGTGAGAAGAAAACACCCCAACTCCTTATCTACCGATAAGAATTAGAAGTGTTGTGAATTCTGTGTTGCCACATCTATGCCTTAACAGTTGTGAAAAGTAAGGCTACTTAAACCCTGCTGCAGCCTCTCTTCCTCCACCAGCCCATTCCTGACCGTGTTCCAACAAAAATCCAGGGTTAAAACCAAAGGCTCTGTTAGAAGTTAAATCCTGAAAATCTGCATATAGCCCAAGGGTTTCAATGCCAACCCTCTGGTAACCCAACTTCTCAGGAAGCCATAAAGTTAAGAATTGCTCATCCTTTGATCCATCTCTATCTAGAAGATCTATGACAGAGAGTGGTATGAAGTCAATGCCCAGTAAATGATCACAAATACATATGTTAATTAGCCAACATACGCTAGTGATTCAACAACAAAGCAATAGAATCAAGAAAACCACTGGCCCTACAAGTGGCTGACTTTCTGGAAATAATACCATTGCAAACTTATAACCTCATCATCTCTAAAATAGTCCACTTTGAAACTCTTATGACATTTAACTCCAGTGTTCTGGATCCTTCCAGAAGCACTGCCCTAATATTGTTCATCGTGTTCCCCTAAAATTAATCTGATAGGGATACAGAAGCTATTCCTCTTGGAATTTTTAGTGTTCGAAGTGCGTTACAGATTTTCTAGCTCCATTTCTTTTCTTGGAATGACATATGCACGGTGTGTGTGCCTCTGTCCTCCCTACTCTCCATGCCTCGGACATACCTTGTTAATGGATCATGACACCCTTCCCATTGAGTCCAGATGGCCAGTAAATATCCATCAGATTGGGTCTCCAAGGTAGAATCTACTTATTTTTCTGACTCAAAACATTTGGAATCACCCACTTCAGCATCACAGCCAAGTGATGACCCAGCTCTTGTCTGAAGAGCTCCATAAACCAGAAATACATTCTCATAAAGATAGTATATTTATTCTTCAGAAATATCAGAAAACTTTTTTAGGGACAGTTCTGGGTGAACACAGTGACGGAATACTTGTGCCTACTATGCTTACCTCTTTCCAAATTTTTATTAAAATTGCTTGAAGGTATGAACAACAGAATGCAGATGGTCCTTGCAGGAAGCAAACAAACAAACAAAAGCAAAAACAAACAAACAAAAAAAACCCCATGACAAAAATCCAAGGGGAATTCTTTCTAACTGCATTAACGATGGGGATTAATGGAAAAGCACATTCTTGGAATACACACCATATGTCCTAACCTTTAATTCACAGTAGCATAAATGCTCCCAAAGAAAGTAGGAAACACATCAACCATTAAGTCCATTAAGTTTCACTTTGTGCCCTTTTTTCTACAGTGCCCTGGAAAGAAACAGAAGGCAATGCCCAGGAGCATCCTTCGGAGATACCCATTACTGGGGTCAACTGAGGTCCTTTCTTCTCTCTACGTCAATGGCTCCTTTTTATGTCCATTCATTGTGAGACAATAACATTGACATGCTTTGGCAAGAATTAGCTTTGATTCTGAGATGCTTGGTTACCTACAGGAAAAACCCTGTTACTAACCAACGTGGTCTCTCCTGTCCACATTGTATAATGAAGAAATTGCAAACAGTGTCTGAGAAACCAGGTGGGGTAAGAGAGTCCCCTCCCTCCAATGGGCCTGCACTGAAGAGTTACCTGCCTGCTAAGCATGAAACATGAGCCTGTGTCATGACACAGCCCTGAGATCTGATCGGAGACAGAAAAGCAACCCCACATGGGCCCTGAAGTCAGTCTGTTGACAAAGCAGCCCTCACTCTCCAAGGAAGAGCTCACGGGATTACGGCAGCACCACAGTCGGACCAAAGAGGCCACTAACAGAACAATATGTGGGGCAGGTGAATAAAAGAATGATGAAATGAATGAGGGATAAAATGAACAAACTTGAAGAGACAAGAGGCATAGGGAAAAAGAAGAACATGGCTCTAGAAATTATGTTCTTTAAGAAATGGGCAAAGCTTGGGGTTTTGTAGAGCTAGGCCAGGAGCCACAGGAAAGACCCGATGGGGAGGAGGAGAAACACAGCACGTGGAAAGCTCTCTACTGAGGCTCACTGGGAATCTGGACACTTAGTAACAGAACCTACGTCCTCCTCAGAGACAGCCAAAAGCAGAAGGAATGACATGGAAATTAAGTCAGGGACGTGCCTGTGAGTGCCTAGAATCTCCAGAGGGATGAGGAAGCTGGCACTGTTTCCACAGGATTCTCTTCTCATCACTCAGGTCATTTTCTTGGCAATGCCTTATCTGCTGAGCCACAACAGAGCCTCCCCTTTGCTATTTACAAATACTTGGGCTTTTCTTCATATTTATGTGCATATAAGTTTATTGTCTCCCAGACTGGAAACCTCATGGGGACGGGGTCCTTTTTTGTCCACTGCTGGGCCCTTACCCTCTAAAGGAGTGCTGGGCATGTAGGAGACAGTTAATGAGTACTTATGACATGAGTGCTTCCATAAATCAAGGGAAGAAAAATTTGTTACAACCAAACATAGTTTACTCTTTTGAAGCAAGGATAGTTTAACAATAGGGAATCTGTAATATAATACATCATATCAATAGGTACATTTTAAAGATAAATTGAAAAATAAATCCATAAAATGTAACACCTAGTCATAATTGAAAACAAAAAAAAATATTTAGCACGTTAGGAATAAAAGAAAATTGACTTAACAGGACACAAAAACTAAGTTAAATCAATTGTTATTATATTTAGTGATAAAACATTCTTCCCCAAATCAGAAATTAAGTAAGAGTACATAACGTCCAAAATAATTTTAAATATTTTTCTGGGGGTTCTAGTCCACTGAATAAGTTCCAGATGGAATAAAGAGTTAAATGTATACATAGGACACATTTTTAAGTTTTTAAAAAGTGAAGAAGGAAAAAATATATTTTTCCTTTAAAAATGAAAAACATATTTGTCTCCACAAAAATTAAAGTTCTTTTTAATTTTTAAAAGCAACGAAATACAGGGAAAATGTTTTAAAGCCCACACAAAGTGTATGAATGCATGTATTTGTGTGTATATTAATTTTATTTCACTGAGTTTCAAAAGTAAAACAAATTGACAAAGCCTCGATACATTGAGAGCACTTATAAATCTTTAATAAAAACTCCTCAGGCAATGTTTTAAAATTCCAAGTCACAAAAAAGCCAAATTACAAAAGAAATGCAAATGTCCAAATAAACAAAAATGACTTGATTTCTCCAGTAAAAAAATGCAAAATAAAACAAAATAATTATAATTTTATGTCAAAATTTTATGATCATGCTCTGGGCTTTTGATGTGGAGTGAAGCAGGGTCTTTCATTTACTGGTAGTAGGAGAATAACTATTCAAAGTCAAATGTTGAAATCTACTTTTCTTCCACTTCTGATCTACTCTCAACACTACAGCCAGAGTAATGTTCTCAAAGGCAAATATGGCCAGGCTACTTCCTTATCCAAAACCCTTCAAGGGCTTCCTACTGCTTCTAGAATAAAGATGTAAATCCTACACAGTCTACATGACCCTCCATGATCTGATCCCTGTTTCCCCTTCAACCTTACATCCCAATATGTATCCTACATCAGGAAGAGGCTTCCTCTCTGCGCTGAGTGTTCCTCATTCCCTCTCATCTCACTCTTTACAAGCATGATCCTCTCCCCTGGGACACTCTTCTCTTTCTCCCAACTCACCTTTATTCTTGCTGGGTATAAGCTCAATCTTCAATCCCAGGGAAACATACCCTGCTCTCCCTGGATAGAAGGGAGGTTTTCCCAATAAAGTGTTTTGAACACCATGGACTGCTCCTTCCTGACACCTATCACAGTTTTAATTTTATATTTATTTTGGATGGCTGCTTAGTATCTTCCTCCTTCCCTAGACCATGAGCTCTGAGAGATCAATGGCCAGTCTCTGTGTTTGCCCTTGTAGCATGAGTACCCGGACCCCAGGAGATGCTCAATAAATATTTACTGAAAGAAGCAAATTACTCTAGTTCATCTTGACCTCCCCTAAAACAGCAAGACCTAAAGCTTCACACATATGTAGTCTGCCAGGACAAACAGGGGCAGGACATGCACATTTCTGAATATCGCCCTGTTATAGGGTTGAACAAAAATGAAATTACTATCCTTCAACATGGTGCCATCAGACCATGTAATCTCCAATTTTATTCTTATCTATTCCCATTTGTGGACTCCAAAGTGAGATGTTATGTTTATCCCTTCTAGTTTTCCTTTTGTAAACTAAGCCCATAATTTCAGCCTCTTTAAGATCCTTCTCTAGTTTCATGTCTTCTATGGTTAGTCTTCTAAATTACTGATGAAGCTTACATGGTTACCATGACAAAGACGAGTGTATCTGTCATTTCTTAACCCCTTACTTCAAAGCAGCAGATCCATGGGATCCTACTTGCATGCTGACTCCTGCCGCCTTCACAACAACATTATGAGGTGTGTGTTTCTTCTCAGGGACTGATAAATCTGTGGCTCTGAGGATCGGTTAACTTATCTGAGATCTTGAAGCACATAAATGGAAAGATAAGGATTTGAACTAGGCATCTTTGCCCCGTGCCTCTTTCCATGACTCTGATGGTTTACAAGCTTTCTCAGCCATGAAGTCTACTGTTTCAGCTCACTCTAATGCGGACGCCCGCAATACAGCTAAAATAAGAATAGACCTCTGCCTAACATGGCTTCAAAATCATTGCAGCACATCAGGCTAATTTTCACCAGCAGAGGCCCAAGTCAGAGTCTTGAGTGAGCCCTTAGAAGCCCGTTAGACTCGCAGTAATCAGTCACTTGTTCTAGAATAGAACAGGATGTTCTGGAACATGTTCGAATATCTAGGAAAGTCTACAATGATGGAAATACTCTATTCTGGACTGTCCGATAAGATGCTTACTAGCCATATGTCCTATTAAACATTAAAAATGTGGCTAGCGTCATGAAAAAACTGAACTTTTAATTTAATTTACATTTAAATTTAAATAGCCACACAAATTATGAGTTGGTCTTATTAGACCAGCCTCTATCTCAGACTTCCTCATTGTCTTCAAAACACAATAGACTCTTGAAAAGACATAAAGAAACTTAAATGTATATTATTAAGTGGAAGAAGCCAATTTGAAAAGGCCGCATATTGTATGATTCCAACTCTCTGGTGTTCTGAAAAAGGCAAAACCATGGAGACAGTAAAGATTAGTGGTTGCCAAGAGTTGATGTGGGAGATGGATGAATCGGCTGAGCATAGAAGAACTTCAAAGTCGTGAAAATACTGGGTATGATGCCATCATGATGTAGATGTGTCATTACACGATTGTCCAAACCCACAGAATATGGTTTATGACACCAAGAGAAAAACCTCAATGTAAACTATGGACCTTGGGTAATTATGATATGTCAGTATAGGTCCGTTAATTGTAACAACCGTATCACTCTGGTGGGGGGATATGGATAATGGGGAAAGCTATGCATGTCAGGGGGCAGAGGACACATGGGCAAAGGACACATGTACAGTCCTCTCAATTTTACTACAAACCTAAAAATGCTCTAAAAAAATAAAGTCTTCAAAAAATCACACAATAGATTACAGATTAGAAATGAAAAGGTGACCAGGAAAGATATGGTACAGAACGCTCACCAAGGAGCCATGTGCTCCTTTACATTTCCCACCTTCCTTTGCAGGTAGGTTGGAGCCATGCGACTAGACGTGGCCAAAGACTTCTGAGTGGAAGTGCCACATGGCTCTAAGGTTGAGGCAATTAAGGCTCAGCATACCTCAATATCCCTCTCTCCCCTAAGAGGCCGTGTGTTCCAAACAATACAACTGGCACGTTATGAGAAGGCAAGTCACAAGAGAGAACTAAGTCTTCATTCCTCCAAGCCTTTGAGATTGCAGGATTAACTGTTACAGTGACATCACATTGCTGAGGCTGACCAACAAAAATAACAATGAGCATGCTCAGAATTCTCAGCAGAGTAAGAGCAACAAAGAAGCAGCAGAAGCAGGAGGATCCAGAGAGATGAGAAACTAGACAATACATTCCATTTACACTGATTTCTGTGTCAGTAGCGTTGACAGTATAGCACTAACTTTTGTGTCTTAACCTTGGTGGAGTCAGGAGCCATTTTTTATAATAAGTGTCCTCCGGGTTCATAATAGCAGATAATTAGGATGGTAATCTCCATTCTGTTATCCTACAGTTTGCTTCTAAAGGAAAGGTTTCCCCACACTGAACACCATCTTGCGTCTTTCCTTTAGCAACAGTCTTAAGCCAATTACATTACATAAGTGGAGATTATAAAACCTGCATTAGCAGTGATTCCTCTGGCAGCCCCATGTCCCTGGAGCTGTCACTTGGCAATTGTTTAATGGGACAGATGTGAACCTTTGGTATTGGGGGTAATGTGAGAAATAGACATTTATGGCCACAGCTTATCAAACTATACTCCCTTTTGCTAAAGGTAATTCCTGACTATGATTATTGCTAAGTCCCACCAGTCCTCCGTTCCTCCCCAGCTTAAAGAGTGGGTGGCCAGTTAGATACCATTAGCTAAGACCCACTACATCTTTTGCTAAAAAAGGTGCATTTGTTCAATAAATATTTAAGAACACCTGAACCCCCAGATATGTGAGGCATTCAGAGATTTCTGTGCAGGAACAACTCAGGTCTCCATGACATAGTTCAGATGCCTTACTGCTATCTCTTTGCCCCTCAAGGGTGCAGGAAATCATCCAATGTATTTCTCAATTTCATGACCTGGTGAAAGTGCCAAAGCCTTCAAGACATTGAAGACTTCAACACTACGGAGTAGTGTTGGGGAGCCATCACAGGGCCAGACAGTGCAGGCATGAACCCTGGTCATGCTATCTGCTAGCACCGGGACTAGACAGCTACTTACTCTTGCTGGGCTCCTGCACAGTGGACACTGAAAGAGTACTATTCCCTTAGCTAATTTGGCGTGTCCATCTCCCCACTTTGATCTGCTTTGTTCCTTTCATCCCATGCCTTTCAGAAAACCTCCATGGACTTCTGGAGCCACTTCACCTAAAGGAACCGAGAGAGTCAGAAGTGCCTGGGAGCTCAAAATGTCCATGACTGCTGCAGGAGTCTCAAAGTCCAATGACCTGGACTCTGTGCAGGACAGTGCTGCCTGATTTGCCTCCAGAGCTGCCTCAAGGGATCAGGCTGAGGCTAAAATTTAACCCTCGAGTGGCTGCTTCACTGCTCCATCCTGTTTCTCCCACTCTTCCACCCATTTTCCCAGGGAACACTGTCTTTTTTTTCTTATAATAAACTTTTTATCTTAAAATAGCTTTTATTGGGGCACCTGGGTGGCTCAGTGGGTTAAAGTCTCTGCCTTCGGCTCAGGTCATGATCCCAGGGTCCTGGGATCGAGCCCCGCATCGGGCTCCCTGCTAAGCGGGGAGCCTGCTTCCTCCTCTCTCTCTCTGCCTGCCTCTCTGCCTACTTGTGATCTCTGTCTGTCAAATAAATAAACAAAATAAAAAAAAATAGCTTTTATTGTCTGATTGCTGATGCTGGGACTTCTAGTACGATGCCGAACAAGAGTCATGAGAGTAGGCATCCTGTCGTGTTCCTGACCTAAAGGGGAAAGCTCTCAGCTTTTCTCCATTGATAATGATATTTGCTGTGGGCTTTTCATAGATGGTTTTTATGATATTGAGGCATGTTGCCTGTATCTGTATACTCTGAAAAGTTTTAATCAGGAAAGGATGCTGTATTTTGTCACAGGCTTCTTCTGCATCAATTGAGAGGATCATGTGGTTCTTATCTTTTCTTTTATTAATGTGCTCTATCATGTTAATTGATTTGCAAATGTTGAACCACCCTTGCATCCCAGGAGTAAATCCCACCCTCTTACACTGTTGGTGGGAACGCAAGCTGGTGCAGCCACTCTAGAAAACAGTATGGAGGTTCCTCAAGATGCTAAAAATAGAGCTACCCTATGACCCAGCAGTTTCACTACTGGGTATTTACCCCAACGATACAGATGTAGTGAAAAGAAGGGGCACATGCACCCCGATGTTCATAGAGCAATGTCCACAATAGCCAAACTGTGGAAGGAGCCAAGATGCCCTTCAGCAGATGAATGGATAAAGAAGATGTGGTCCATATATACAATGGAATATTACTCAGTCATCAGAAAGGATGAATATCCACCGTTTACATCGACATGGATGGAACTGGAGGGGATTATGCTGAGTGAAATAAGTCAAGCAGAGAAAGACAATTACTATATGGTTTCACTCATTTGTGGAACATGAGGAATAGCATGGAAGACCATAGAGAAAGGGAGGGAACACTGAAAGGGGAGAAATCAGAGAGGGAGATGAACTATGAGAGATCATGGATTCCAAGGAAAAAAATGAAGGTCTCAGAGGGGAGAGGGGTAGGGGTATGGGGAAGCCGGATGATGTATATTGAGGAGGGCATGTGTTGTGATGAGCAGTGGGTGTTATATGCAACTAATGAATCATTAAACATCACTCAAAAACTAATATATGTCCTATATAGTGGCTAACAGAACATGGTTAAAAAAAAAAACAATAAAGCAACTTATGATTTACAGAAAATCTACAAGATAGTACAATATGCCATACTTCCCATATGTGGAGTTCCCATATACCTTACACCAAGTTTAGCTTATTGTTAATACCGTCCACTTGTCATAACCGAACCAATATTGATACATAGTTATTAACTAATGTCTATCCTTTTTTTTTTTATAAACATATAATATATTTTTATCCCCAGGGGTACAGGTCTGAGAATCGCGAGGTTTACACACTTCACAGCACTCACCATAGCACATACCCTCCCCAATGTCCATAACCCAACCAGCCTCTCCCAACCCCCCTCCCCCCAGCAACCCTCAGATTGTTTTGTGAAATTAAGAGTCACTTATGGTTTGTCTCCCTCCTACTCCCATCTTGTTTCATTTGTTCTTCTCCTACCCCCTTAACCCCCCATGTTGCATCTCCACTTCCTCATCTTTTTTTTTATTCATATTTTCTTAGTTTTACCTAATTTCCCTTATCTTTCGGAATCCTATTCAGGATCCCACATTACATTTAGTCCTCAAGTCTTCTTAGGCTCCACTCGCTGTAACAGTTTCTCAGACTTTGTTTTTGATGATCTTGACAGATTTGAGGAGTACTGTCAAGTGTTTTGTAGAATGACCCTCAATTAAGATTTGTCTGATGTTTGCCCCCACAGATCGTGCCAAGCCTAGAGTTTACCTAGGACTGAATCCTTGATCAGTCTTTTCCCCCTCCCTATCCTGCTGCCTCTTACTCCTTCACAGGCTTAGTAAATCACATATACATGAACCCTGGTCAGACTTGACCTCCAGGAAGGCAAACCTAAGGCAACTGGCAAACAGGGGTGGTCCCGGGAAAATGAGAGTTTGATGATGAACCATTTGCTGGCTGGTAGGCAATAAAGATTCCCTTCATTAGAGCTCTATGGAACACCAACTGTCCCTGATGTAGGAACATAATTCAAATGCAAAGACTTTTCCTGGGATGAACCAGAACAGGCTAGAGGTGGAAGGGTATCTATTACCTCATGCAGTATTTCTGGTGTTTGAAAGGTAAGGGAGTGGGGAGAAGATATTATTACGAGGACTGTAGAATTAAGTGTTGCTACTGAAAACAACACTCATGGATGCTTTGAGGAGAAAAACAGACAGTGAAAATGAATTTTCAAATTCATTTTCAGGCATCATTTCAAATCTCAGGCATCCCTGAGATTCCCATCCTATCCCTTGATGGTGTAGGGACACTACTTTGATATGCCACCTAAAAGGGTATCCCCAAATACCTACTCTGGCCTTTATAAGTATGACATCAAAATTTCTAGCTACTCAGCCGAACATATTAAAACAGAAAATCAGTCGAACTGGTTATGGACCTATGCAAAGAGGAGACCGTACTCTTAGGCTTTACAGCATGTGGGTTTTGTCAAAGAGGTAGTTCGTCTGTTACAAGGCTTACAGCTTTTCCCAATTCAATTAATTGGAATCTCACAGAAAAGCAAATGCTGTAAAATAAAAGATTCAAACATCTGGAACCCCAAGCACAATCCAGTGGAAAGTACTAATATCATGCATTCACAGCTTGTGGATGGGAATTTTAAGAGCTTTTATTTCTAAGAACCACTGCTCAGAAAGAGTATGGCTCCTTTTTGCAACTAGTGCATAAGGTAGGTTTAGATGGTGGTTTTTCTAAGAATGCAGTTAAGTGGGGGAATAGCCAATGTATTCATTCAATCAAAATATATTATTTGAATGACTCTCTGGGGCCAGCAATGCTGTTAAGGTATAACGGTGAGCAAAGTAGATGCAGGTCTTGTCTGTCCTTACAGAGGTTAGGGTCTAATTCCATTTCAATAGCTCCAGGTCCAATGCGGAGGGGGGGGGGGAGTCGTGGAGAAAAGGTGGCCCCTACAAAACATGTGACCTTCAATCAAGGGAAACAGTCATACTGAGGCACCTTCACTCTTTTTACTCCCTCTTAAGGCTTTCCATCGGCTAATCCAACCAGAAGCCACAAGGCCAAGGAGCCCTACTGATGGACTGCCATTGAGGGCACTGAGCAAGAGAAGAAAGGAGCAGAGTGGACCTGGAGGGACAGTGGAAGATACTCAGCACATGGTCATGACCCAGTGATGACAATGAATAAGTACTATCTCCACAAACTATTCCAGGATACTCTCACTCACTCCATACTATAGAATAAAAGATTCAGCCATCTGGGACCCCAAGCATAATCTGGTGAAAAGCACTATAATATGGTGCATTCACAGCTTGTGGATGGGATACTCTCACAGTGTCCCTGGTCACCTGTGCATAATATTTTGTCTCATTTAATTCTGAATCAAATAATCGGCTCTAATCTATATGATGGGTTCTTGCCATCCCACATAGGATGTTTTTGTCTTCCTATATATCTTCTTTTTTTCTTTAAGTTGCATATATTTATTTTTTAATTTTTATTTATTTTTTAAATTTCTTTTCAGTGTTCCAGAATTCATTGTTTGTGTGCCACACCCAGTGCTCCATGCAATACGTGCCCTCCATAATACCCACCACCAGGCTCACCCAACCTCCCATCCCCTGCTACTCCAAAACCCTCAGTTTGTTTCTCAGAGTCCACAGTCTCTCATGGTTTGTCTCCCCCTCCAATTTCCCCCAACTCCCTTCTCCTCTCCATCCTATATATCTTCTTGATATGCTCACTCCCCCTTTCCTTCCATGTGACCTACTTCTTTGGAGCAAATTATTCCCTTTGAGAATGCTGGAATTCCTCAAACATCATATTTAGCCTTCTGATATGAAAATACTGATGGGGATAAAGTCTGTAAAATCCCAATTTGACTGCCAATTTGTGTTCAGAGCCACTTTCAAATGAGAGCTCATGAGGAAGTTGAAGAAAAGGCAATCTGAAAATAGTAAATAAATGCCTAGGGGATAATGATGTATGATCAGAATTGTTACCATTAAACACTCACTTGGTACCTCCAAGAAGAAGAGTTTTATAGCAAAGGACGACCTTGAGAGCAATGCAGCCTAACACGGAGGAGGATGTTGATGGCAAGATAATGCCAATGATATGAACAATGACAGCAACATTGGCACATATCCACTTTCAAACGCCTACTGAGTGCCTGACGCTATACTCTGTCCTTTATCCGTATTAATCTCATTAATACGCTATTGATCTGATTAATATTAATTTATACACATCTCATTTAATACTCGAATTGATATTATTATGATCACAGGATTTTTATTTTATATATTTTATCTTACTCAATACTTAAAAGTGATAGTATTGTTCCAATATTTTACGTTATCCCTGTTTATGTTATACATTTAATCTCATTTAATATTTAGCATGTCAGCATTTTTATACATATAATTTTATGCATTCTAATACTTTTTATCTCATTGAATACTGAAACTGATATTACCATTCCAGCTTTACAGCATGGGGTACTGACGCCCAGGGAGGGTCAGCACTCAGAATCACGAAGCTGGTGAGTGAGGCTGAAGGGCAGGCCTGTGCGTGGCCTGGCGCTCTTGCTCTCACCACTACAAACGAAGTGCCTCCCCCAGCAGTAACAGCTGACGTGCCAAATCATCGCTGCACACCAGGCTCTGCGCTATTTTTGTATGCACTTTTTGCATTTGATCTTCACGACAACCTCATGAGGTGGGTTCTATTTTCAATGTCTGTTTTGCAGAGCTCAAAAATGGCAACCAGACAAGTTATAGTAATTAAGGGAGACTTGTACTCTCCAGACATTTGCTGGGAATCTGGCTAAAAATAGAGGGTCTGGCAAGTCACTGCACTGGGCACTGTTTCATCCTCTCAGTGTCAAGGAAGCCATGAGGTGACCTGTGACTGAGGGGTTAGCCTGTGTTAAAGAAGAAAGATGAGTTAGTGATGTGGGAGCAGAAGCCTCAGCAAAGTAACTCTGTTTTCAGAGGTTCTTAATCATGTAAGAAAAGAAGGACCAGCACTGACAGGTACAAATTCTTAAGGCTTGAAAATAGATTTTTTTGGGGGGGGGGGCATAGAAGAGTTTTGTGGTGGCAAGTGGCAGTGGGTGACTCTGGCTCCTTCGCAAAGAACAATGACTACTACAATGAAAATAAAAGTATAAAGTATAAAAGTATAAAAGTATGGCTGTCCACTCTACACAGAGAAACATGGGCAACGGAGTTTTAGAGGCCAAATAGTTATAGGACTTAAAACAGATGAAAGATTCTAAAGAAAGGTTGTAAAGATGAAATGTCAGATGAAATGTCAAAATGCTCCAGTGAGAAAGAAAAAGGGGGAAGCCAGCAAAGTGGCCCCGTGGCACTCTGGAGACACCGGGTCTTAAAAGGCCCAATGACAAAGACAGGGCACGTGATCGGAGAGGGACAGAGATGTGACACCCACATCGACCAGGACAAATGCTTTAGGGAAGGGTAAAGCCCCGAATTAATGTAGGCAACAGCCAAAGAAAGGCCAGGCATGCACACAGCACTCATTCCATGAGCCCTGATGAGGGAACCAATATTCCCTGACCCTAGTTGGGGCTCTGGAGTCTGATGGAGCTGAGCAGGAATCCTGGTCGTGCCATAAACTAACCTAGAGACCTTGGGCATGCCCTTCTTTCAGAAGGGCACAAAGCTAATGTCCTTGTTTCCTGCAAGTCTTGGTTCACGCTGTCAACTTCTAAATGAGGCTACCCCGACCACCCGATTAAATCGCACCCCCTTCCGTCCCATCCACCATGCTAGCACTTTCAAACTCCCTTTCCCTGTTCCAGCCTTTCTTTTATCACATGACTTACCATCTTTTATCATCCTGAACGTACTTATTATGAAGCTCAGTATGTTGTTTATTGTGCATCTCAACTCCCCGCATACACCAGGGCAAGAGTGTTTGTTGGTTTTGTCCAAAGATGTCTTCAAAGTGCCTAGAATAGTACTGGCACACTGTAGTGCTTAATGAATAACATGAATGAATGAATGAATGAATGAATGGTATTCTTTAATTACTTTGACTTGTTTGTAAAATGGGACAGCATTCACCGGGTTTTACGAGAATTAAAATGTATATAAAACCCTCAGCACTCAACAGATGAAGCCAATTGTAGGGTTTTTCATATCCATCAATTTTCTCCTTTGGTCAACTATTAACTCTGAAAAATAATATCTTGCAGATGAGGAAAATGCGATCTATAGAGATAAAGCCGGTTGTTAACTTGATCTAACATCTCAGAGGTTTCATTTGTGGGAATGGTATAAAGAGAACTAGGCTAGAGGATAGGCAAAGAGATTTGCTCCCCACTTTTTTCAAGCCTTTTCTAGCTAAGGATGGTCAGCCCCAAACTCACTACCATAGAGACAGAATTCCCGAAACAGTGACTAGGTGTATGCTCAGTGAACATTTTATTTCCAACTAGAAATTATGTTGGTTCACCAGAGGAATGGGTACTACATAATTGCAGTTCCTTCCTTAAAAATGTTCCTGAGACAACAGAAGAAAACTGTAGGCAATGCAAAATATACCTTGATTTTGGGGCGCCTGGGTGGCTCAGTGGGTTGGGCCGCTGCCTTCGGCTCAGGTCATGATCCCAGGTCCTGAGTTCAAGCCCCACATCGGGCTTTCCGCTCAGCGGGGAGCCTGCTTCCTCCTCTCTCTCTGCTTGCCTCTCTGCCTACTTGTGATTTCTCTCTGTCAAATAAATAAATAAAATCTTTAAAAAAAATATATACCTTGATTTTAACAGGGCACATAACAAGGCCCCCTTTAGACATTACCCATAAGATAGTGAAATGTGGTTTCACTTGTTGGATTTAATCACCAGGACCAAAGATCAGTGAACTTTCACCGTAAATGGCCAGGATGTAAATATTTTAAACTTCGTAACCATATAGGTTCTGTCAAACTACTCAATTTCACCATTGCTGTGTGAAAGCAGCCATAGACAATATGAAATGGATAAGTGTGGTTGTGTTCCAGTAAAACTCTATTTATAAAAACAAGGTGCAAGCTGGATTCGGCCCAGGGGCCATAGTTTGCTAACCCCCAGCCCTGATAGCTGAATGACTGTAGCCTAAGAGTGCCATGGACTGAACTGCCAGAGAGTCTCTACTACAGCAACATGAGAACAGGTTGACTCCATGCATAAGCGATACAAAGCTAGTAAAAATATCCAACAGGAATGACAAGTTCAAGATTTAAAATTAGGCTGAGAAGCTAAAACTAGCAGCCCAAATAAGGTGATAGAAGTTCATAAAAGTATATTGTTCTTTGATTAACAAAACAGCATAAACAACAAAACTAAGCTACAATCTACCAACATAGTGACGGAAAAACTGGGTCTGGCAGTCACTCCGAAATAATCTGTGGTTGGCCATATGCTGCCCTCATTATTTATTCACTCCTTCCTTCATTCACTTACTTAGTTTTTAGCTATAATCCCCAACGGCTTATGCACAGTGCTAGAGTTTTTTAATGATAAACAAAATCGTCTCAATCCTTAAGGACACATAACAATCTATTGGACAAGAAAGATATCCCTTGGGGAGCCTGGGTGGCTCAGTGGGTTAGAGCCTCTGCCTTCGGCTCAGGTCATGATCCCAGGGTCCTGGGATCTGGTCTCTGCTCAGCGGGGAGCCTGCTTCCCCCCACTCCCCCTCTGCCTGCCTCTCTGCCTACTTGTGACCTCCGTCTGTCAAATAAATAAATAAAATCTTAAAAAAAAAAAAAGAAAGAAAGATATCCCTTTATTTGTTCATTCATTTGTTTTTTCAACACCCAGATACTGTAGTCAGTGATGTGGCTGGGCCAGATCAGGGTGTGAGGATGAAAAAGGCAAACAGTCTTTGTCTTTGAGGAACTCTGAATATGATCTTCGAGACACATATTATGTAAACAAATCAATTACAATACAGCATGGTATATGCTATTTCAGAAATATGACTCAAATGCTGTGAGAGCACAGAGAACGAAATAGCTAAATCACCCTAGAGGATTCCATGAAACCCTAGCATTTGTGCTGTTTCTGGGAAATGGATTAAGAGTTTTACTATCAGACGCTGATCTACTCTTTAATGTCTGAGGGATTTTGCTGTCTGGTTACGAACAACCACAAATTCTTGTGTTTTGCTTAATACTACATTTACTAAAATCATCTATTAGAATACAGGCAAATTTTTTTTTTTAAGATTTTATTTATTTATTTGACAGAGATCACAAGCAGGCAGAGAGGCAGGCAGAGAGAGAGAGGAGGAAGCAGGCTCCCTGCTGAGCAGAGAGCCCGACGTGGGGCTTGATCCCAGGACCCTGAGATCATGACCCGAGCCGAAGGCAGCGGCTTAACCCACTGAGCCACCCAGGCGCCCCCAGGCAAATTTTTTAAAACAAACACTTTGGATAATGTAAATGTCACTTACAAATTTGTCTAAACTCCTTTAAGGAAATTAAACTGCACTTACAGCTGTAGTTCTATAGTTGGGTTTCCTGCAGAAGACTTCCCCGATCAAGGTTTGGGTGTGTACAAGATGTTTGAGAACTCCAGGGACACTGGGGAGGAAGTAGGGGGATTAATCTACCATAAGCTTTTTTTTCCCCCCATTCGGTTAAAATGTACTTGGATGTTTGGGAGGCAGCCTTGCACACACTGACTCAGGAATCAGACTTCTCCCACTTAGTGGTTCTGGGGCTTGCAATCCTTCTCTGGATCTGCTGCATTGACCAGCAGCCGAGGAAGAGAGAGAATGAAGGATTATGCCTGGAGAGTTTTACTGGGCCAGCCCTAGTGGTAGTGTTATCATGTCGACCCATTCTGATGTGGCTGGAACCATAGGGTCTTCTTGTGCTTTTGTGACTGGCTTATTTCATTCAGCCATGTCCTCGAGGTCCTTCCATGTTGTAGCATGTGACAGAATTTCCTTCCTTTTGAAGGCTGAATAGTATTCCATTATATGTATATACAGCATTTTGTTTACCCGTTATTCACTGTTGGACATTTGGGTTGCTTCCATTTCTTGAAATATACTTAACACTACTGAACTACGCACTTAAAGATAGTTAAGATGGTTTTTACAAAATGATGTAGCTGGGCAGCCTCCAGCATTCGGCCCCATGGTGATAGGAACCTGAGATGGGATGACCTCCTCAACTGACAGTGGACAGAGATCTAACCCACCCAGACTCCTTCTTTCTTGCCCCTCTCTTATGGACAATAATCGTTTTAAAAGGCTGCTTCCAAAATGTCCAACATCCTTATGCCTCTGATGGTCCCCTCCCGCAGAGAGGTCTGCAGTACAGGATAACATGCTCTCTAGATCCAGAATGTAAGTGTCCCAAAATGCTAGCATTCCCAGGGTTTCCAAGGCTTCCATTTCCAAAGCCCCATTTTCTTTCTCTGGGACACTTCCCACTTGTGAATATAGAATAAAACTTGTGAGTGTAAGTTCTGGCATTGGGATCAAACAGATCTAGGTTTGCAGATTGGCTTCTGCACTTGCAATCTGCATGTGTTTAAGGAAGTTAGTTTGCTTGAGCCTCAGTTTCCTTGGCAGTGAAGTTAGACTAAAGTAAGTTGTCTCTTGGATATTTTCTCCAGATCCACTCTCTACACATCTACCTCCTTCTCTCTGCCTGGAAGACCAACCTATATGGACTACGACAGTGGCTCTCAGCTAGCAGAATCCTGTCCCCTCCAGGGATATTTGGAAACATAGAAGACATTTTTGGTATCACAGCTAAGGAAGCTGCTATTGGCATCCAGTGAGTGGAAACCACAGATGTTGTTAAACTTCCTACAGTGCACAGGAGGATTCCCTAACAAAAAATTATCCAGGGGCGCCTGGGTGGCTCAGTGGGTTAGAGCCGCTGCCTTCGGCTCGGGTCATGATCCCAGGGTCCTGGGATCGAGCCCCACATCGGGCTCTCTGCTCAGCGGGGAACCTGCTTCCCTTCCTTTCTCTCTGCCTGCCTCTCTGCCTACTTGTGATCTGTCTGTCAAATAAATAAATAAAATCTTAAAAAAAAAAATTATCCAACCCTAAATATCAACATTGCAGAGGTTGAGTGACCCTGGACTATACCAATAGGTTGTCTGTCACTCTGGTTTCTAGTTGGAGTTGGCCAATAGGGAGCCCTAGCAGGAATCAAGAGAGGAAAGATTAAGTCAGGCTGTCCATTCCCTTTAATCCCACTCAAAGAGGTTACCTGAGATTGGCTGTGTCCGTCCCAGTAGACCCCTGCTCCACTCAAGGTAGGCTTTTCTCTTTTTAGGATCTGGTAGCTACTGCCTGAGCTCATCAGGATCCCCCGATCCTGGCCCCAGGAAGACCACACTTCCTCTTGAGGTTCCTTTGTACTTTGCTGCACCTTTGTAAACAGAACCTGTTTCAAATAAGCTCTCTTCAAATAATCCTAACTAGGTGATCTGTTTCCTCTTGGGATTCTGTGTGGTATCAGTAAGAATCTCATAAGGCTGCTAGAAGGTTTCAGTGAGATCATAGAGACACTGGGCACAGTGTAAGGCACGTTGTGAATGTTCAGGGAATCATAGCCTTCTCATGGGGCCTCTTTGGGAATTGCTGTTTTGCTGGATCTTCTGAACAGATGACCCTTCCTTCAAATGAGCCACCTGGAAATTTTCTCCCTTTTTAATTTGGAGCATACACGGATCTTAAGATCAAGCCTTTTTTTTTTTTTCTCCCAACAGCTACACTCCAATATCTAGAGATAACTGTTCTGCCACAGAGCTCAAATATGGTGTTAAAATATGTTCTGAGTTTGAAAGAAATTCCAGCTCTGTCTCTGCTCTCGGAATGCAAGACATTATTTGTGTCCCTGTCATATAAATTTGAAAGCAATGTCCATGCTGGCCCTTTTATCTCCAGGTTTCCTGACTCAGTAGGAAGAATGCATGAGCCCGGTTTTTATTCCTGGTGGCAGGAGGAGAAAGGATGGGCTACAGCCTCTGCAGACGTGGTTGGAAAAGATTCAGACTCAGCAACGGAAATCACCATACCCCCGCTCAAGAGAGCATGGGAGCCTCTGGCGGCTTCCCCACAGGTGACATGCAAGACCAGAGTCCAGGCATAGAATGTGTTTGAGGATATGTTGGAAACACTGGAGCAAGTCCATTCATTCATTCATTCATCCATTCATTCGTTCAAATATATATTGATATTTGAGAGTAACTCTGACTCTTTCACTTAAGTCTATTCTATGTCATTACCTCCAGCCCATAGAACAATAATAATTATAGATAATATCATGTTTTCATCCACTGTCTCATCTAGATCTTTCAAAAGCTCTAAGAGGTGGTTGTTCCTATTGGCCCATTTTAAGGATGAGGAAACTGAAACTTGGAGAGAGGAAGTCATTTGCCCAAGCTGCATGGCACTGAATTAGGATTCATAGACAGACTGATGAACTCTAGAGTCAGAGAGACCAACCTGAGTACAGTACTTTGCTTTGCTGATCCTCTTATCCTCTATAATAGCAAGACCATGGCCAAGGTTAAGGACTAGCAGCTAACACTATGATTAAGAAGTAAGGAACTTTGAGCCTGGCAACCCTGAGCTCCAGTTTGGTTCTGTCTCTAAACCAGCTATATCCTTCAGGCAAGTCATTTAACCTGTCTGGGCTCAGTTTCCTCATCTGCAAAGCAGAGGATAATAATGTCTGCCTTGTAGGGTGAGAACTCTCAACAAATGCAGAGGTCTCCAAAGTGGGGTGTGGGAAGAAAACTATCAGAATGTTGATTTCTAACTTATTTAATTCATCTCAAAACAACAAAGGAATTCAAGCTCCACTAATAATATTTAATGTATGCATAGACATGGGACACCCATATTTGACATGTATGTTAGCTCTTTTCTTTCCTCTACAATGCCGAATGGCTGGTAACACCCCCGCATTCATCCATTTGCTTTTAGCAAATTGCCTTATGTGGGAATTTATACGTGTCTGGCAAATGGATTTAGGCTTTATAATAACCAGTGTTTAAGTGACAGACTCACAAAATGGACAAGCGACTTAAAAACATTCCTGCTAAGGATCTATTTAAAAAAACAAACACTAAGGAGGTAAGTATGAGTGAACATACTCATTAGGGCTTTTCATGGACCACTCCACAAGGCAAACAAGATGATGACATAACCCAAGGTGACAAAGTGCTGTCCTCTACCCACCCAAACAAAACCACTGTCAGAAGGTTTGGAATATGGATTTACAACACTATAATTAATGACAATCTTTTCTCTATGTGCAACTTGGAGATACTAGCTAATGATAGTACAAAGCCACAACAATTAGTGAGACATTAAATTTGTTTATTCCGAGGTAATTTCATCCTTCTAGAATTTGTTTTGTGTATGTTTTATAAGGTACTCAAAAAGCACCACTTGGCAGTGTATAAGTAACTAATCAAATGTAATAATGTTAGTGATATGTACTTAAAATCATTTTTATTGGTGGGTATGCCATTTAAAAAGCATGGAGACCCCAAGCTAATATATATAATAAAGCAATTGATTCACAAACTACCATGCAGTAGTTGCTCAATAAAAGGCAACTAACTGTTGGGGCTCCTAGGTTTCTCGGTCAGTTAACCACCTGACTCTTGATTTCGGCTCAGCTCATGATCTCAGGGTTGTAAAATCAAGCCCCACACAGGGCTCTGTGCTGGGTATGGAGCCTACTTAAGCTTCTCTCTCTCCCTCTCCCTCTACCTCTCAACCACCCTCTAGAAAAAAAGCAACAACAAACCCTATTGTTAATATCAATTCCTTATTTACTGAGCACTTTCTGACTACACATTTTTGCACAAGTCTTAAAACAATTTTATTATGAAAAATTTCAAACCCCCAAAATGTAGAAGAATAGTTTAATGCACCCATATATAACTTTATCCAGCTTCAACAATTATCATTTTGCCAACCTTGTTTAATCTCTTCCCTAACTTATTTTTCTGGACCATATTAAAGCAAATTCATATCATTTCACCTGAAAATAATTTGGTGTGGACCTCTAACTGAAAAGAACAATTTGTTTAACTCCCTTGCCATTATCACACTCAAAACAATTATCAGTAATTCTTTTAACATTATCCATCATGCTACTATTATTACCATCATTATTACTATCCTTAATGAAATGAAAGTATGATTGGGTCCCTCCAGCATCATTCCATCTTCATGACCATGTCTGAATTCCTCACAAAGCCCTAATCTACCCCCCGCCTCCTTGTCCATTCCTGTCTTCTCTTCCAGTGTTGGCTCTTCCTGCTCCTTCAACCTGCAAGTCTCCCTCTTCCCTCTTGGGCTGCCCACCTATCCTTTCATACCACATCCTACCCATCCTTCAAGTTCAGAGAAGGTGTGGCCTCCTGAGAAGCCCTGACTGCTTCCATACTCACTGCCTGAGCTGACTTCCATCACCAAGTTCATTGTATCATCTGTGCATCCTGCCCTCAACATTCTGTGCTCCTTGAGAACTAGGATGGTTAAACTGTGTGTCAGCTGGGCTAAAGGATGGTGGTAAAGCATGACTTCTGGATGTGTCTGTAGGAGTGTTTCCAGAAGAGGCTGGCATCAGAATCTGTACACGGAGTAAAGATCAGCCGTCACCAAGGCAGGGTAGGCATCACAATCGATTGAGGGCCTGAATAGAAAAAGGGGAACGGCAAATTTGCTCCTGCTTCTTGAGCTGGAGCATCCTTCTTCTCCTGCTTTAGGACAACGGCTCTTCTGGTTCTCAGACCTTTGGGTTTCAACTGGCACTACAGCACCTGCGTTCAGATGGCAGACCATGGGACTTCTCAGCCTTCACAATTGTGGGAGTCAATCCTTCATGATAAATCTCTTTGCATATGCTCAAATGTGTCCTATTGATTCCGTTCCTCTGGACAACTCTAACTAATACAAGAATCAAGACCATGTCCTGCTCATCAGTGTAGTGCTACACAGTGCCTGGGGCTTGGTGCCTCGCACATCCCTGTAAGGGTTGCAGGACTGGAAAAAGGAATCGTTCAGGAGTGGGAAGGTACAGTCAACACTGAAGGGCCAAGAAAGGGGAGTAAATAACATAAGGGGGTCCATCGGGCCCAAGGACACAATGGAATATCACACCAGGAAGGTTTGGATCAGTAGATGAGCTCTAAAACCCTAAACAAATGAAACGGTCCTGGCTTTCCATTTAAAAAGGTGCTGCATGGGACCTGCAATTGATGGCAGCCCTTTAAGTAAATCTAGAATAATCAGATAGAAGTTCCACTAGGGAAAATCTTCTCTAGGGCAGAAATTTTTATTTGCATCATTCACTGCTGTACCTACATTGCCTGTACACAGTAGGTGCTCAATGAAGATTTCTTGGGTGAATCAATGAGTGGATAAATTAACATAGGTCTGGTTGAAGAAAGATGTAAACTGGATACAGGTAGAGACAGAAAAGTAACTGTTTCCTCACTACCCCTCAGAATCACCTACGGGGAAAGACCCTAACCTGCCGACCCTGTGACCATGACCCAATATCATGCCTACCTCATTTAATCTTGTCTTTCCAGTGCCCTGCAGAGCCTGGCATCTAGCAGTGCTCAATAAATCACTGTGAAACAAATGATTCCTTCTGTGAAATGGAAGCTAATATTACTTAGCTTGAGATGAATTAGGATTTTCAACACTCTTCATGTCTTCCGTGAAAATTCTATATTAGTTCAATCTCTTAGATTTTTTAGCCTTGTTTTTTAAGAGTCTTGAATCAATTCCAACTTATCAATCAAGGTCATATTTGTCATTGGAACAGCTGCTTGCTAACATGAGTGTGCTTGCATTTTGTTAAGCTTTCTATTTTTATTAGCTTGGCATAATAGAACATGCCAGATCATTTCCAGATCATGATACTGTCATAAATGGGGTACCGGGGCCTTGGGAGCTACTGGTAGGGTACCTCTGGGGGAAAAGGAGAGGTTCTAAAGACACAGATTTTGCAAATTCTACATTAAACAGAAAGTTCTTCAATGCAGGATTGCTCAGAACATTTGTTATACTAATATGAAACTAAAAAGAAGGTGTTGAAAGATGGTAATCTCCAAATTCTTTATTGCTTAAAACCCTATATGTTTTAGATATTTGATAGAACACCTTTCAACAACCTAGAGATTGCCTGTTCCAAGAACACAGTTTTAGAAATGCCATTATCAAAAATACCAAATCATGAGGATCCTTGCACTTTCTAAACTATTCAGCTTGCTCAAATGAAAATGACTGGTCTACCATTGTGGAGAAAGTCCCAAGCTTATTCAGACACCCTCTTCTGATCCTCGTAAGTGCAGACACACCAGAATCAAGAGATTGGGCTTTCCCATGAGCCTGACTTGGCACAAGTCTCAGCTCTGTACCTTTCTATATGTGTAACATTCTGCAGGTCAATTATCTCTCGGCCTCAGTCTTCTCATCCATAAAAATAAGAACAACGACATTGTAGATGGGCTAGAGGGAGTACTTAACCATGAAAGTAGGGATTGACTTTGAAGTGTCATGACAAGGTCACGTGGGAAGTGATAGGTCATTCAAGGAGTGTCGGGCATGGATGGGGAATCTGCAGACGGAGCTATAAACACAGCAAACAGAAGTCCTTGCCTTTGGGAGATTCCAGCCCAGCAGAGGAAGATAGAAACTTCAATGGAACCCACTTCCCATGTGGTTCCCAGGGGCAGCCAGGGTGGGCACCAGAACTCTAGGGCAAGAGCAGGTGCTATTGGTACAAAGTCCGTTGCCGCGCTCCTGGTGAAAGACGGGGAAGCTGTGAGTTCTCCTGTTAGGGCGAGCTACCTGAACACTGCTTCTGTACCGTGGCTGCAGCATGCCTACCAGTGGACAATGTCCTGACTCCTCCTCCTTCCCATGATGGAAGCGCATAGCAGCAGAACCACCATGCAGCCAGGAATGCCTCGGAGCCCATGTGCCCAGAAGCCCTGTGGTGAGGGCCCAAGACAAAATGAGACCCGTCAGGTCAAAGCCTCTCCTCACCTGAATTGTAAGATGAGCTCTCCATGTTTGATGTTGGAGACTGGAGCCACAGATACCTGTGGGTGACACAGCCACCCGCCAGCCAGAGCCTAGAGCCCTGTTCATGCAAAAGACTCATACAACTTATTTAAACTGGGGGGCACACACCTGGGTGGGTAGCTGTTCAGTGTCCTGTTTTGTACTTCTGTTTCCCAGTGATAGGCCGAAACGGTCCACGGAGCAGCCTGTACCTTCTCCATCACCTGCCTCCCTGGGAGATGGAGAAGATAGTCTCTAAATGTGCTTGCTTTCCTCCCTCCGCTTGCATCCCTCCCACCGCAGCTCTCTCGGAGGCATTAGGCATTTAATCATGCATGCCACAATTCATTATGCCTGAAGCTTAAGAAGGGGCTGCGGGCTCTACGTACTTCCCTCTGCAAACCGGGTGCGCACCAACTCCTGTCCTGCCTGCTTCGTGAATCATAGCCCAACACGTTCTCATAATTACCTCGGTTTCAGGCTTGAGATCCTAGTGAACTCAAGAAGGCGGCAAAATAGTAAGTTCATACCAAATAGAATACAACTGTGCACACTTCCTTTGTATAACACTTAGCGGCATATGGTGAGAGCCAAGCACACTAATAAAGTTACAGAGAAATCTAAGGGTTAGGGAGACCGTCGTTCCTTCATAGGCTCTGGCAGGAGCGCACGTTGCTAACATTGCAATTTCCCAAACAGATTGTCTGAACACCTGCAGGCATTCAAGGACCCTCCTCCTCTCAAGCACTCTCCTTCATGTCTCATTCAACACGACCATCTTAATTCCGGGAGCGGTACAGTGTTTGGGTTGGAGAGACTAGGTCACAAACAAACTTTATCTCACATGCCAACCCAGATTGTCTGGGGCTGCCTGGAATGCTGTGTTGAGAAGGATTCTGAGGCTGCACTTGGGCTCATTGAGAATGACGACTGCTTGGTGGCAATATTTGCCTGGAGGAGGACATGGGTCTAGGAAGATGTCTGTACACACATTGACGTTTCTTCTGGTGAAAAGAGACTTAACCGAGGAATTAAAGGCCCTGTGTTCTTGGGAAAGTCATTCACTGTCCCCAGCCTCAGCTACCTGGTCTATAAAATCAAGATGATGATAACATCTCCCTTGTAGGGTTCTGGTGAAGATCAAATTCAGTGTGTAAAACTGCTTGGGGGACCATAATATGTGAGATTATGTAATTTCAAAAATATCTACATTCAAATAACTGTGTGTGGATTTTCTTTTCTTTTCTTTTTAAAATTTTATTTATTTGAGAGAAAGAGAGAGCACAGGTAGGGGTAAGGGGCAGAAGCAGACTCCACTGAGCAGAGAGCCTCACGTGGGGCTAGATCCCAGGACCCTGGGTTAGGATGCCTAACCGGCTGAGCCACACATGTGCCCTTAGATTTGCTTTTCTAATGCTCTAGAGAAGGCTTTTTCAACCTCAGCACTACTGTCATTTTGCTATGGATTGTTCTTCACGGTGGGGCTGTTCTAGGCATTACAGGGCATTTAACAGCATTCCTGGCCTCAACCCACTGGATGCCCATAACAGATGTCCCTAACAATCAAAATATCAATCAAAAATGTCTCCAGATGGGGCACATAGGTGGTCCAGTCAGTTAAGTGTCTGACTCTTCATTTCAGTTCAGGTCGTGGTCTCGGGGTCATGGGATCAGCCCACATCTGTCTCCACACATCAGTGGGAAGTCTCCTTCTCTCCCTTACTCTTTCCCTCTCCCTTTACCCCTCTCCCTCTCTAAAAGAGTACCTGTGCTCTCTCTCTCTCTAAAATAAAATAAACTAATTAAAAAAAAACTATAGCAATCGCAAGCCCCAACAAAGAGATTTTTATTTAATTATTCAAGTGTCGTTGGAGCACCAGAGTCACCCCCAGGTGACTCTTATACACATTTCAGAGTTGAAAGCCCTTCACAAAGCTGTAAGGAATCCTTTCTGAGCAGACACACATTCCCCTCTCCTGCAAGCTACAGCCCCATGGACTCCCTGGGCCTTGGCCATGTGCTCTTTTGGGGAAAGGCCATGGTCCTCCCAAGGGGAAATGAGGCAGAAGGTTCCCCACACTCCAACCCAATATGCAACTTCCTTCCTCTCTCAATCACAAAAATTCCAATTTCTAATGACTATATGAAGCAATTTATCCTTTAACAGATGATTGAGGGAATGGGATGAAGGAGATCGTTAAATGTGATGGATATCCACGCATGTGCATCTTAAAGCAACTTTCCAAAGACAACAAAAGCCCTAAGATCCCTTCGATAAAATGGAGCTAGACAGAAACAGTGCAAGTAGCATATGACTAGATACCGATGGTAAAATTAAAGGCAAACATTGTTGATGAGCTCACTAGGGCCTGAAGTACTACAGCACAATATTAGCCTTGGTGGAAATAACTCCACTGAAGTATGTCCTTCCTGCTACACAGCTTTCCTAAGGCTCTGAACGCCTTCTGCCTCTTGCTGCGTCTCACTCTCTGTCACCAGGCATTTTCAATACAATGAACAGAGAAGAGAGTTTGGGAATGAAAGTGAAGGATAATTGAAGTGTTGCCTTGATCCATTGTTACAAGTGAATAGGCAGAGAGACAAATACTCAGTCCCTGCGCAGACCCTCACAGAAGCCCTTCAGCGACTGGGACTAGCGCAGCAGCCAGTCAATCAGCATATACTTACCGAACACGCACCACAAATAAGTCACCGCGCTAAACTCTCTGGGGGATACCAAGATGGATAAGACACAGATCTGCCCTCTAGGTGTTTGTAGTCTAGTCAAGGACTTATAAAAACATAATCAATAATACTGAATGGTCTGAGTTTAACTTCGAATGAATGGCTCCAAAGAGAGATACTGAGCTGGGGGTTTTAGGCAAAACTAAGTGAAAATTGCGCGTGGAGGCTGGGCATTCTGGTCAGTTCCCAGGCATCAGTTCTTCTGTACTGATTTGCAGGAGGGCTGTTAGCCTCCTGAATGAAGGAGGGATGCACCTGTTGGACAGCCAGGGGAGACTGAGAAAGGCATGGCATATGCCCACCTCCTCCTGGGACCCAGCAGTCCACTGTGCTGCACAAGAGAGAAGTAAAGGAAAGAAGCAGAGGGCCGGAGGGAAGAGCCATCTCCCAGCTCTCCATGGGGAACAGCGGCTGGATCAGCAGGAACTTGGGGGCTGAGCAGAGAAGGGAAGTTCTTGCTCTCTGCCCTGTGACAGAAGCAGCCTCCAGGGCAGCGCTCTATTTTCCAACAGAAGAAAACAGGCTCTCATTATGGGACAAGTGTGTGACAAAGACACCAAGCTCCCAGCAGAGCAACACAACCCCATGCATGTGGGGTGCCATATGGGACACCCTCAGGGACTCCAGGACACATTTGAGGTATCTTCATTCTGAGCTTGAGGGTTGGAGAGCCCTATGATACCAGTGGCAGAGCAAAAGGAATGACAACTAAGCAAAAAACATGCAGACTTGAACTTCAGAAGAAAAGCCTGCTTTGACTCTGATTCTACAACTATGTGTGAGGTCAACAATGCTATAAATAATCAGCACCACACGGGCTGACACCAACATGTCACAACACCCACGAGCCTGAAATCTCTCTTGGCCAAGAAAGCTGTTCTTGAAGTGACATTTAGCCCTCAGAGCCCTAAAGATTCCAATCCAGCAGCTTGGGTCCCCAGTGAGGCCTTGCCTGGGCACATGAGACAGAGGATGGGACTTTAGGATTGATGGTGTCAGTACATCCCTTGGTCGATGCCCCTCTCTCCACTACTTCCTGACAACTGGTCTCCTTGTCCCTAGAATACATGCTCCATATAGCAGCAGAGTAAGATTTTTTTTTAAGATTTTTATTTATTTATTTGACAGAGAGAGATCACAAGTAGGCAGAGAGGCAGGCAGAGAGAGAAGAAGGGAAGCAGGCTCCCTGCTGAGCAGAAAGCCTGATGCAGGGCTGGATCCCAGGACCCTAAGATCATGACCTGAGCCAAAGGCAGAGGCTTTAACCCACTGAGCCACCCAGGTGCCCCGCAGTGTAAGCTTTTTAAAGCTCCAAACGAACCATGACACTGTCCTGCTCAAAAGTCTTCCAACGTCTTCCCCTCTTGATTATGATAAAAGCCAAACTTCCTCCATGCCCACTGGGCTCACAGACCCATCCTGCCCACTCCCCAGACTCATTCCCCAACTTTATTTGTCTTGCTCACTTCACTTCAGTGACAAAGGCTTTGTCAAAGACCAAGAATACCCCTAACTCATTCCATGCCTCAGGGCCTTTGCACTTACTGCCAAGATATTACTCTCCATATAGTCTCATAGTTGTTTCATCTCTTCATTCAGGTGTCTACTCAAGTGTTATGTTTCCACAGAGCTCTCTCCCCTATTCCATAGTCCCTAAAAGAGCCTCCATCATCTTCTACCTCCTTAACTTAATTAATATTTCTTCATAGTACTTAACTCCCAATATCACATGTAAATTTGCTTGAGTGTTTGTGTATTGTCTCTATCTCACATTAGAATATAAATTCCAGGACGGCAATCTATCACCAGTGCTTAGAAGTATGCCTGCCATTTAGTGTACAATAAATATGCATTAAATAAAAGAATGAAAGACTCCTTCTCAAGCTATTAGGAAAACTGCTAAGCCCTCTATCCCCTCCTTTGAAGACCCGGCTTTGGAAGCCGCTAACATGAACTGAGCTTCTCGGACAAACGTCCCCATCTCATCACTTGTTCCCATCCCAGCATGCATCAACACCAGCGACTTACTATTTATTCTTATTTGTTTTGCTCCTAGCTGCCCATATGAATATCGTCCCGAGGCAAGCATCATACCTCACATTTTACCGCACCCCAGGGTCAGATCGTACATTTACTAGATTTAAATATCACTGTGCTGGATTCAACTTCTCTTTCCAGTCCACTGAGATCTTTGGGATCCTGATTCTTTCCTTCGGCATGACACTGCCCCAGCCCCTGCAGAAACTTCATAAGGCTTCCACCCTGCAAGGCAGAGGGGCTGGTGGCGGGCAAGCCCTTCCCTCTTCTGGTCCTGCTTGTACTGCCGACCAAGTTGGGAGAATCAAGGTACGGCCGCGGCTCCCTCTTGTACGTGCCCAACCTTGCCTACCCCTCTGTACCCAAAGGAGGAGATACAGAGAAGGCAATAGGCCAGCCCACGGTTTGAACCCCAGCTTCTCCACTTACTTGCTTTGTAAGTTTTGGCAGTGGGATTATCTTCTTTCCTGCAGCTAGTTTGTTTTTCCTGATACATAGAAACAGCAGTTCCTATCTCCAGAGTTGTTGTGAGGACTGGACACGGTGACACAGTACCCAGTACAATGCCAGGCATTTGATGAATACATCATCTATGTGCATTTAAAACAAAACAAACAGCTCCCGACAGGCCACATTTGGAAACGAGAGAGGAGACTGAAACCCAGCTACTTCACAGAGTCTTTTTTAAGGAATGGGGAAAAAAATCAGGACATCCACAAATGAATTCCCAGTCAGAGGTCACATAGAGAGTTATGCTCATTGGTTCCATGTTCGCCTCATAGTTCCCATGCATCCGTAAGTCTGAAGATGCGGGGCTTGCACAGGGGGCAGCAGGGATCCATGCAGGGGCGCAGGGATGGGTGTAGAAGCCCGCTGGCAGCCCGGCAGGCCCGGGGCCCTCACTACCTTCCTTCCCCATAGCACTGATAAGAACGTGCTCATCCAGCTGGCGTTTTTGCATCTACCTCGCGCTCATTTAAATAATGGCACAAACTGTAAAGATGGGGAGATAATCATAAAAGCTCAGGAAAAGTATGCAAATAGAAAACTCTCCAAACTCAAAGACGGCTGGGAGAACAAAGATAATCAAGAACATTATCAACACGCCCCAGGTGTGCAGGCACTGGAAGCCTGAGGGGAGCCCACGCCAGCAGGGGAAGAGGGCAGCCTTCACCGATCCTGGTCTGGTACCTGCTTTCATTTATGAACTTGATCTCCCTCCTCCTCCCCTCTCCCTCCCTCCCTCTCAAGCTCCAGAGAATCTTACCAGACGGAGCTGGAGCCCATAAGAGGGTGGAGGAAAGTGGAAGTTAGGTGTTTCCCATAATGTCTATTCTCGACCCTGCTCCCTTAAGATGTTCATCCTGATGGGGCAGCCATAGCAAGCACTCAGAATGATGCCAGGGTCATCCCCCCCTGCTCAAAACCTCGGTGGCTTTCACCATGCTCAGAGTAAGAGGCAAAGCCTCCCCTTTCCTCGGCTTCTAAGGCTGTCCCTACCCCTCTAACTTCAACCCCATCTCCCTCCCTGGCTCCACCCAGCCACACTCTGCTCCTTTGCCCACCACACCCACCGTCTACCGTGGCTCAGAGGCCCCAGTGTCCCAGAGCTCTGTGTGTCCGTGCAAACTGCAAGCCCTCCTCCCTGACTCTCCCTCTCCCGGCTTTGCCTTTGCTGGCACTTATCACCATTTGAAATAGCTTCTCTTCTGATTCTTTCTTTGATTTATAATCTTTCTCCTAACTAGAATGCAAGCCCAATGACAACAGGGCTTCTTGTCTAGTATCTGTCCAGGGCTATCAACTTACCTGGCACATGGCAGGGGCTCTGTACATATTTGCTCAATTAACCTTTTGTCGTTGACTAAAGCTATACACATGTTTATTTTGACTTTCCCATTTTCTTCCCCTTTTTCTATTTCATAGCACTGGTGGGAAGACTGAAAGAACTAATTCCTGATGAAAAGTTTACTGCATGGCACCTGGTACATGATACGTACTTAATGAAGGTTGAATGCCCTTATTATTGAGCAAAATTCAGCTCTGTGTAGAGTGAGCCCTGGTAACAGAGCCTTCCTCATTGTGGCATTCAAGAAGGGATTGTGTAAAGACAGCCCTACATTTGGCTCTTTTGCATAAGAAGGAAGTAACGGGAAGCGGGGCTCACTTGTGGGCAAAGCCCTCAGGGTCAGAAAGCAAGAGCTGGGAGGGCAGAGCTGGAGAACTCACAGGGGGGCTTCCTCACCCCTCTCCAATAGCCCCTCAATGAACAGTGCTCACCCCATCCTCAGGGCTCCCAGTCTCCAGCTCCTTGAAGGCCTTCTAGTGGACACATCCTAGGCTCTGTGTGTGTGTGTGCAATAGTTTTAAGTCATTAATGAGAGTCTCACTCTCATCAGAATCCCTGTACATCTGAGTCTGACTGAGACACAGCTTCGTGCTCCTTGTCCTTCTGTCTGGTGAGCGTCACTACCTCCAGCTCACCTTCTGAGCACCCCCGCTTGCATCTCACACTGGCCCCGAGCACGTGAGCACATCACTTCCAGAACAAAACCACCTTCTCTTGGCACCACTGTCCTCATTCACTCATGTGTTCAGGCCCTCGGCCAAGGACAACAGCGGGTGACACCAGTCACACCCAAAACTCTGGGAGTTTGCAGGGCTGATTTCTGGCCCAGCTGAGTATCCAATGGCTCCTTCAGAACTCCACTCAAAAGCATCTCTCCAGAGAGGCCCCTGCTAACTATCCAATCTGTAAATTGTCCCCCCTCACTTGTCACTCTCTATCTGTATCCCCCTAATCTTGCCAATCCTCACAGTCTGGTTCCCCCTGATTAGGAACAACAGCATCACTTGGGAACTTGTTAGAAATGCAGAATCTTGGCTTTACCCCAACCTGCCAAATCAAAATTTCCATTTTAATAGGGTTCCCCAGGCCACCCATCTGGACATGCAAGTTTGAGAAGCACTGCTTTAGAGCTCTTCTCACAGCCTGTAATTGTCTCATTTGCTTACTTAGTAATTATTTATCTCACTCTCAACTAAAAAGAAAGATTCATGAAGGCAGGGACCTCCATGTCCTACTTATCATTGCATTTCCAGTGCCTAGCTGCTGGCACATGGTTTAGGTTGTCAAATAAATACAAAATACTAAGTAAATGAATGAAGGAATACGTTTCCAAAGTTTCTTCAAACTCTAATGTTTTAGGATCAATGGTCTTCTTTCTAGTTCATTTCCTTTTCCCTATTATCCAAGCTGCATTCACCTGCCTTCATCAAGCATTCACTCACTACCTTCTGTGTAAGATGCTCTATATTGAGCCCTGAAAAGAGTTCAAAGGCAATGTCTGCCCATAAAGACTTCGTGGTTGGAAAGATTCACCTGTAAGAAACAACTTCTGTTTTATCTGATTAGATCTGTGGTTTCTAACCCGCCTCCCTGATACTAGCATGAGGTATATTTTTCTGTCTTTAGTAGCCAAAGAACTGGCTTTCTCTACCCATAGGCTTATATGTTTCTGACTTGATACCTGAATGTTTTGTTGAAACCTGTCATTGGAGCATTTCCTGCTTCTCCATTATTAATGATCTTTTATCCAGTTCTGGGCTTGTAGCATGTTGCTCAGCCTCCAGCAGAAACACTCCAGTGACCACAACCCTGGTATATGCAATGGCCACCTTGGGTCCTGGGAACTTCCCCCTTTACAGCTCGAATGTCCTCATGTGCTTACTTTGCTGGGCAGGTGGCCTGCCTCTCAGATTGCGGGGAGCTTTGTTTTATGTCTAGCTTTAACCCTAACTTCCTTGCTTTCCCTTGACTAATAGTTTCTTACCCATACTTTGCTGTTAGTCTCTTCTCCTTCTTACCAAAGGGACTCTTCATCCCTAGACACTCAACTAAAGTACAAAATAACTTGTTCCCACATGCCTTACATCAACAATAAAAGGAGAAAACTCTATGATCATATCAACACCGGCCAAAAAAGAATTTGATAAACTTGTGTAGCCATTCCTAACACATACTCTAAGTAAAACAGAAATAAAAAGGAAACATTAAAATATGGTGATTACTTTTTAACAGAAATTAATGATACATTTTAAAAGAAAACATTTCCATAAAAATGAGAAACTGGGTAGAAATGCCAACCATTACTAATAAATTGGTTCGCATGATCTAAATGGGTCTAGCCAGTGCAATAAGGTAAGGGTATTAAATAATAGAGCTAAAACCAGAGAAGAAGAGGTTAAACTCCTTTTCTTGGCTGATGGTTTGATTGCATATCTAGAATTACTACATATGCTAATTTTTAAAATTATATAATTCATAAGAGTATTTAAGAAGTTTCAGAGATATAAGAATTTGAGGGGAAAATACATTCTCTATATGCTAATAATAAGTACTTAAAATTGGAAATAATAAAAAAAATTACAACAGTGAAAAAAAGTTTAATAAGAAAGCCATAGGACCTATATGAATTAAACTGTAAAATCTTATTCAATGACATAAAATAGATTTTGAACAAATGTAAAGAGAAACTAGGTTCTTCATTAGGAGATCTAATATCATAAAAGTGTCAAAATTTTACATATAAATATATAAAATTTAATGATACTCCCATTAAAATATGAATAGCATTTTTCTTTCCTTTTCCTTGAAGGTAAAATAATATTCAGTTCATATAAATGAAAAATGCTCAAGAATACTAAAATTTATATACACACATATAAAAGCTAACAATGGGAGATTTGCCTTATCTGACACCAAAATAGACTACAAAGCCACTCTAAACAAATCAATACAAAATTAGCATAAGAATAGGAAAGTTAATCAGGAGGAAAGAATAAAAGACCTAGCAATGGATCCCACTGAATATAAGATCTTAAAATACAGCGAAAGAGGTATCTCCAGGGGCACCTGGGTGGCTCAGTGGGTTAAGCCGCTGCCTTAGGCTCAGGTCATGATCTCAGGGTCCTGGGATAGAGCCCCACGTCGGGCTCTCTGCTCAGCGGGGAGCCTGCTTCCTCCTCTCTCTCTGCCTGCCTCTTTGCCTACTTGTGATCTCTCTCTGTCAGATAAATAAATAAAATCTTTAAAAAAAAAAAGAGGTATCTCCAGTCAAGAAAAGGATTGTTTATTTGATAAACGGCCCTGTATGAATGGCTATTGAATTAAAAGAATGAGGAGTTGGACTATTACCTGCTACCATATAAAAAATAAATCTACATGGGTTAAAGAAAGGTGTAGATATAAAATGTTATACAAAAAAAAAAAAAGAAAGAAAGAAAGAAAGGAAGAAAGAAAGAATGGAAGAAAGAAAGAAAGAAAGAGAAAAAACTTCACGGTGCTTGGGTGGCTCAATTGGTTAAGCCTCCAACTCTTGATTTAGGCTCAAGTCATGATCTGGGTGGGGTTGTGAGATCCAGCCCCACATGGGGCTCTGCACTGGGTGTGGAGCCTGCTTAAGATTCTCTCTCTCCTTCCGCCCCTTAAAAAAAAAAAAAAAAAAGCAAGAACGTGTATATTTATAGCCTAGGGGTAGGACTTCATATCCAAAATAAGAACCCTATGTTCCTAAAAATAAAAATAAAAAATTGCTAGACTATGTATATTTATAGCCTAGGGGTAGAACTTCACATGCAAAAGAGGAACCTTATGTTTTAAAGGAAACACACAGGGGATGTTTTTATTCTATATGAACATTAGCTACAAAGCATATATTATGTAACTGTAAACCACAGACGATTTAAACAAAATTAAAGGTAACAGTTTACAACAGAGAACCAGATACCTGAAAAGATATTTTCAATACAGAGGATGTAAAGGTTAATAGCCATGCTATACGGAGAGCTTTTAAAATTTGACAAACAGAAACAATCCCACAGGAAAAATTAACAAAGGATATAAATAGGCAATTCTCTGAAGAGCCGACCCAAATTGCTAATAAACATACAAAAAGATATTCAAGGTCAGTGATAGAGAAATGTATATTACAGTAACCATAAGTTTTTAGTTTACAGTCATGTCCCAGGCAAAAATTAGAAAGAGAGTGAAGACTGATTGCTGGTAGGTATGATGGAAAAGTTCTCTCACTTATTGCCAGTAGAAATGTGAAGTGTTTCTGGAAAGCCATCTGGATATATCTATTAAAATTAAAAATACACACACCCTTCAACCCAGAAACCCCATTCCTATGATTCTTCCCTGCAAAAATAAAATCTTCAGTGTCTAAAGATAGATGTTCAAGGACATTTATTATAGTATTCTTCAAAGAAGAAGGAAGTACTGAAAATACTAAATGCCCATCAGTAAGACTTATTACATTATTATCCATTCACATTATGAAATATTATATTATACTACGCAAATAAGTGAAGAATGGTATTTCGTGTACTTGTTGAGATTAGAACTATTGAAGAGTGCAGACTGCAAGGTAGCATGCATGTTATAATGTCATGCTTTAATAAACGAGACATTTTTAAATAATCCCCATGTGTTAGGTGTGTGCATAGATATCCTGCATATGTTATTCATGTGCTTGCATTTGTTTTGTTGGTGTGAAGAGAAGTGTGTGGAAACCGGCACACACCTTAAGTGGGATAGGATGGGCAGACAAAGGGAAAGAAATATTTGTTGGGGAGAGGGGCATGATTAACTTTATGGATGGACCTGTTTATGTGTCCCTACTGAATTGTTTTTTTGTTTTGTTTTTAATTTAGTTTTATTTTTCCAGTGTTCCAAGATTCATTGTTCACGCACCATACCTAGTGCTCCATGCAATACGTGCCCTCCTTAATACCCACCACCAGGCTTACCCATCTCCCACCCCTCTCCCCTCCAAAACCCTCAGTTTGTTTCTCAGAGTCCATAGTCTCCCATGGTTTTTCTCCCCCTCTGATTTCCCCCAATTCCCTTTTATTCAGGAATTTTGCAAAACAGTTATTAAACCTAGCCATCATTAAAAATTAAATTATATAAGCTTATAGTGAAATAAATTGTAGTTTAGAAGCTAATAAATAGACAATATTCATCACTCCTTATTTTATTATTTTTACTTTTATCTATGCTCTTGAAGCTATTTTACACCTATAGTATCTATATGGTAGAAATACTATATAATTGGGTACGATCGCACATCTCTTCCCAATACCATGTTCAGTGATATCACATTGACAATTTGAAATCAGCCATGGTGGGCATATGAGCACTATAGAAATTGGCAAACTTGACTTATGGTTTCACTAATTGTCCAGATTTAAGAAAATGATGGAGAAAAATGTTATCATGCAGACAAACTGAAAAGTAGACAGACATGTCTGCAGTGGTTTGTGAGTAGCACAAAACAATGAGAAAACATTCTTCAAGTTATCAAAAATGATTACCCCATTTAGCAACATATGCCTAATACCAACAATGAAGGAGTGAAGTTCTAACATGTTTTAATTGTTTCATGTTGGTATTCTATAATGTTGTAACATTACCTTATTTCTTTGTTAACATAAATGAAAATATTGACCAGCACACATGTCAGATGTGTATTTGTTTGTTAATAATTTGTTTGTTAACAATTGTTTGTTAACCACATGTTGGCGAAGGATACAAGAGTTTTCGCCAAAATCAATGAAAACATTCCGTGAAAAATCAGCTGGCCACGTACATGGAATTTACAGTAAAGAACATTATATATTATACTTTTCCTCATAAATTGTATGCTATATGTCCTTTATATCACAGCACTTACAATAAGTGTGTGTACGTAAGTGCATAGTTTTTTCCCAGGGAACAGCTTGTCAAGAATTTACCAGCCCATTGGCTCCATCACTTTTAATAATAGGCACGTGCATTTTGAAAAAATGAGCAAAAGAAAAATATTAAATAATTCAACGGCCTCTCTTCTGGTAAGCCTTCTCTGGTTCTCCCAGTGTGTCTCTGCTCAGTGTTGCCACAATGTCCTTCAGGTACCCTTCTGTCAGTGGGAGCTGTCACCCTGCGCTGCAAGGCCTCCCCACCCCCAGCCTGTGAGCTCCCTGCTGCGGCTCCGCGTGGAACGCTTCCTCTCACACTGCCCCTCACACTGCCCCCTTGCCCAGAGTAGCTGCTCAACACACGAACGAATCAATCAGCAGGAGAATCTGAGCGCAAGAGAAAGGCTCAGACCATATTTACATGGGGAAACGTGGGCTGGCCTTCCTCAAAATGCTTGCTAGGGAGCCCTTGAGAGCGGCAACAATGAAACCTCTGAGGACTTCAACCAGAATTCTGTAGCTGAGCTTTCTTTATGGATGAATTTCATCCACAAATTTCCCAGGTCTTAGATTGGGAGCATGTCTGAAGATGTTTGCATTCTCTTTGTTCCTTCTATCTGCTTTCTTTTTTTAACTCTCATTTTCAGGGTCCAAAAGTTACTCCATAAATGAAGATACAATCTCCTGTTCTTGACAGGAAAAGGTTCTGGCCTCTGGTAGGATCTTCTTATCTCTTGTTGATAGGTAAACTAAAAAACTCAGTAGGAATGCTCATCTCGCCCTCTGAGAGTCTGGACGCAGCGGCCAATCTGGACAACTATGACAGGGAGTGGAGATAGGCTGAGAAATACATGCTTATAGCCAAAAAATAAATATCTTTGTTTTTCCAGGTGAAGGCATTTCTCTCAGGGTGGGGTACAGCATTGCATGGAGACTCGAAGCATGGGGTTGTCAGGCAGATCTGGCCTCAAATGTTAGCCCTGCAGCCAATTAGTCCCTGGCCTTGGGCAAGGTCATTGACCTTGGTGGACCTCAGCTTCTCATCTGCAAAATGGGGACTGTAACAGTACTAGGTCATTTATTTGATGTGAGGATTAAACATGGGGTATGGATTCAAAGCATGTGTGCACACCAAGACTTGTTCACAATAGCTTTATGTGTAATAATCAAATACTAGAGACAAGCCAGAAACCTACCAATATATGAAGGAATAAACAAATTGTGTTATATTCACATAATGGACTACTACTCAGCAACAAAAAGGATTAAACTCTTGATATATATCCAGCTTGGATGAATCTTAATATAGTAAGTGGGAGAAGCCAAGCCACAAAACAAAATAAAACTACATACTGTTTGATTTCTTTTGTGTAACATTCTAGAAAATGCGAATTTAGTGACAGAAAGCATGTCTGTGGGTTGCCTGGGGACAGCACTGGAGGCTAGGGAAGGAAGGAATGAAGGAAAGATTAGAAAGGAATGTATAGAAACCTTTTGGGATTATGGATATGTTCATTATCTTAACTGCAGTGATGATTTCATGGGTGTATTGATGTCAAAACTTATCAAAATTATGCACTTTAAATACACTTAGTTTATAGAATGACAATTATACCTCAGCCAAATCACTAAAAACTAAACAGGTAACAGGTAAAGGGCTTGGAGCAGGGTAGCATAGAGTAAAAAGTCAATATATTCACGCTGGCTTTACAAGGAGGAGGTAGAAGCTGACAACGATGATAATGACAGCACTCTGGCTGCTGTCGCTCCTGGGAGGGAATACTGCTCCTTGCTTATGTCCCTGGAGTGCTCACACTCCTGTCTTATCATCCATTAGCTACTTTGACCACCTAATGGCCCCACAGTTCTCACCTCCTGAGCGCCCCTGGGAGTCGTTCCCTTCTCTGACTGCCAATATCCTCTACAGCTCAAAACCTTTCTCTTCACTGTATATGGACTGAGCGCTCTGACTCGGGACTCAAGCAGACATGCGATGAAATGTGCTTTCTTACTTCACAACTTGATCGGGCCTCAGTTTTCTCATCTGTAAACTGGGGGAGGTAATAACAGAGGTGTTGGCACACGGAGAGGAGATAGCGTAACACACTGAGACCTAGACAAGAAACATCTCATGCGTGGGACCTCAATGTCCTGTCGTCCACCTCATACTGCTTGGGCTGACCGGGGGCTAATCAGTAGCACCCTCCTCTTTTCCTGAGCACCAAACAAATTGAGACCTAAGATGAAGGAGTGTCATAGGGAAGCCACCAGAGCCCCTTTGTTCCCAAACAGGCCTGAATCGAAGATGTCGCTTAAGGTGAGAGCAGACATGATCCTAAGTACTAAACCTCAAGGTCTGACAGATTTATCTACTCGGTAATGGCAGTCTTCCGACATGAGGGCACGGACTGGGTGTTCTGCGCCCAGAACAGAATGGAGAAATCACACTTCTCATGGGCAGCTCACTCCCCAAAGATATAAGGGGGATCCCCTGAGCTGAGGAAGTCAAATTTATGATTTTTAAATCATCCGACGCGCAAGCCTCTCTTCTCTCACCCCTCAAGGGGGCAGAGGGAGCAAAGGGGCAGAAACAGCTGAGGGGTGTCACAGAAATGAAGGCAAACATCAGGAGTTGGGGAACGAACATTCCTCCTTTAAATTGCTATTTTCCGGGCGCCTGGGTGGCTCAGTGGGTTAAGCCGCTGCCTTCGGCTCAGGTCATGATCTCAGGGTCCTGGGATCGAGGCCCGCATCGGGCTCTCTGCTCAGCAGGGAGCCTGCTTCCCTCTCTCTCTCTCTCTCTGCCTGCCTCTTTGCCTACTTGTGATCTCTCTCTGTCAAATAAATAAATAAAATCTTTAAAAAAAATAAATTGCTATTTTCCTTCATCCTTTCATAAGCAGATGTTCCAATTTCCTAACTGTATCGATCGCATCATAATGGCTGAGCACACAGGTGAGTACCTCTGGCCGTGAGCTCTGAAACCATCATTGTGGAAGTCAACACAGGGACCGGGAGCCGCTAGGGCAGCGGCCGGCTGTGAGGCATTTCTTTCCACGCTCCCCCAGAGTCACAGAGATCACCACATGCCCAGGCCGGTCATTTCCCAAATGGCAACGGATAGGAGGACTGCTCCTCGCGCCTTCCGGGTCAGTATTCAGTAAGACTGGGCCATCTTCCCTACGGAATCCCCTCAAGTGGCTGAAGAAAGTTATGCCGATCACCCCGAGTCCTCCTGGTCATAGGTTACGCACACTCCCTTTTTAACCTTCTCTCACGTATTGGGGGAATTCTCCCACACTGGACACACTCCAAACTGCCAATGACCTTCTTAAAATGTGCCACAGGAACACAAAAGCTGCAGGTCCAATTAGTCGATCCATCAGTCTAATAATCGCTGCTGAATACCACCAGGTGCCCCAAAGGGCACAGCCCACGGGCAGACGCTCATACACCCCGCAGAGGAAGGGAGACTCACGTGTGTGTTCTCGGCTGCACCCTCACTCTGTCAACTCCTACTGAACATGGGGTCAACGGAAGCTCAGAGATAGTCATTCACAGCAACTGCTGGCAAACCTGGAGGTCCCCATCTCCTACTTGCCGTGCTGGAGTTAGGGGCTGGAGTTTTAATTTTTTCTCATCCTATCACAACTTATCTTTTTCCAGAGATAGCAGCGTGAGGGGATCAAGAGTGCAGGTGGTCCCTAGGCAGACCTGGGTGCAAGCTTCAGGCCCAATTCTCTGAGCTTGGTTCTGTTTTTGTCATCGGTACAATGGTGGTAACAACACCCGTATCAGCAGACTGCGGTGAGCATGAAATGCAACCTCACACATAAATGGCTTAGCACAGTACCTGACACAAAAAAGCAAATAAATAAGCATTAGCTTCCATTATTACTATATTGAATACATAAATACTATTACGGGAGCATAAAAGTAAGAAGTGTGTGATACTAGGTACAACCACGATTTGAGAGAAATTAATTTTAATTACTTTGGCACTGTGCATGTAACACCATACACATCAATATTATTCTGCACTTTTAGTTATTCTAGCTGCATTTTAGGAAGGCATTGTATGGTCCAGCATACTTGTCCACTGAGAAATTTGCAGATGTCTTCAGAGGTGTTCCTTTCAAATGTGAAGGGTCAACCATTTGAAACCAAATGCCTTCTTTGGAAGCCTCCATCATGGGATGCCCCCCAATCACTGTCAGAAGTCCTGTGGCTTAGTCTTCCAATGGCCTGGGATGGAATCCCCATGGATGGCAAACTTGGACTCTATAAAGAGCTAGCTGCTTCCCCATCTACTTTGGTCCTGAATTATCTCATTCATATTTGTGTTACCCTTTCCCGTCCAGCATGAAGAAACTCTTCCCAGCTAGAGAAAATAGAACCCAAGTAGGAGTGGTAGCTGAGGTATTCCCAAGCCATGAATCTTCCACTTCCCTCCTCATGTCCCTCTGAACATTTTTTTTTTTAAGATTTTATTTATTTATTTGACAGAGATCACAAGTAGGCAGAGAGGCAGGCAGAGAGAGAGAGGAGGAAGCAGGCTCCCTGCCGAACAGAGAGCCCGATGTGGGGCTTGATCCCAGGACCCTGGGATCATGACCCGAGACGAAGGCAGAGGCTTTAACCCACAGAGCCCCCTGGGCGCCCCCCTCTGAACATTTCTACAAAGATCTTTTTATAAGGATCTTCCAATCAGATTTAGCTTGATTGTGAAGCCTAAGTACCTGCTGGAGGTTAGCCTTTAAAATACATTGATGCACTAATCAATTATAATTAGACATGCCTCTTGATACCCATACCCTTGACCATGCATGTAACTTTACAGGGTCTTATCACTCTGGGAACAGCATTCTGTGTGACTTCTTAACTCTGGGCTCAGCCACACGATGCCCTTCGTTAACAGGATATTACCAGGCACAATACAGGCACTTGCCACGGCCACAAGCATATTTTCTGGGGATCCCCCTGGAGGATGCAAGTCATCTCACTTATGCCACCCAAGACCACTCGATCAATCAACAGCCATCTAACCTTTAGACAGAAGGGCAAGCCCAGCTAAGATCAGCAGAGCTCATTAGCCAACCTGCAGCCAACCCCATTTGCACATGATCCCCCAAACCAGCTGAGTCCAGCAAAGATCAGCTAAATACTACAGATTCCTAAGCTAAACAAATGCTATTGCTATATGCCAACAGTGTTTTATGGCTGTTCGTTACGTGGCATTATTGTGGAAACAGATAACTAATCCATCCTCCCCCACGTGAATCTACAAGGATTGTATCTGTAAGATTTGAGAATGAGAGAATCAGAAGAGCCTTTCTCTATTCCTATCATTCATTTAAGCCTTAGAAAGTAAAGAAAACTTGGTAAACCACACTCATGTTTCCCTCTGAATGGCTGACACCATGGTCAAGAGCCCTGTAGCATAAGCCCCGCAAGTGGAAACTTGATGACTTCCTTGAATGTAAAAAATTATCCAATTCCACCAATAGACATGATCACCAGCCACAGAGTCAACACTCAGTTTGACACTAATACACTCAAAATGGATGGCTTGTCTAGTCTCTGTCACCCAGAACAATTTCACCATCACAAGCCTGCTTTTGAAGTAGGAAATCTTGGGAGAGTTACAACTTTCTCTGCAGCTTGAATTTTTTTTTTTCTTTTGCAGAGAGCTATTTTCAATGCCCCCAAACTTGTGTGGGAGTGCCAATCGGCCACATTTAATTGGGCAGACTGTGAGCCTCAGCGATGCAACACTCTTTGGAAAATTAAACATAGACATGATTGTTACTTTGCTCTGTTATTGTGGCTACAGAATGGCAAACCAATCTGTTGAAACTGAAAAATCCAGCCGCTCAGTTATCTGTCAGGCCTACACAGCTACACCCCCCATAAGTAGATTTTTTCCCCCTACTTAGCTGAAGCGTATTTTGATTGAATCCATTGCTTGCTTAGCATTGTGTATGGCCAAGACTTAAGGTCCTCCTAACAGCTTGTCAGCAACTTAGGAAAGGTTGGTCTTACAAATATATACTATTCATTCATTCAATCACTCACTCACTTAACCTGCAAACACATATCATGCATCTATTCTGTGCCAGAAACTGTGTTCAATGTGGGGAATGAAAAAGATTTATATAACAATTAGTTAAAAAAAAAAAAACTAGTAAAAAGGGTAAAGCAAGAATAGAAGCTAGGATCTGGCTCTAAAGCAATGCTCCTCAACTGGGAACAGTTTTGCCCTTCTCAGTCAGGGTATTTTCACCAACATCTAGAGATATTTTTGGTAATCGTAACTGGAGGGGCAGGTGCTACTGGAATCTAGTGGGTAGAGGCCAGGCACACTGATAAGCATCTTGTAATGCACACAATAGCCCTTACAATAAAGGATTGTCCAGCCCAAAATGTTAATGCAGAGATGGAGAAGCTCTGCGTTAAGGCCATGCACTGCACTAATTTATTTGAAAGCAAACTTTCCATCTAATCCATCATTGCATCATATGCCTCAGCACAAGGCAAGCATATAGGCAGGTGCCATACAAATGCAGGATGGACGGATGGATGGATGGATGGATGGATGGATGGATGGATGGATGGATTAGATAAATATGACACCTATAGATGGTACCAGTAGATGTATATAAATGCACTAAGTTGTTTGGCCATTATAAACTTAACAAATGGTTTAGTTTTCCAACCTGGAATTTAGGTGGCTCCAAGAAGGGAATCAATCTGGTAATTTTGACACGAGTTTCACAGAACATGGTAGGCTGTGCTAAGTGATGACTTTGGGGCTCCAGAAAACCCTGCAGTTCCGATCACAGCCTCTTTCCCAGTTCTTCTGTTAACAGATAAGACATGCTGGCTGTTCCTCTAAACCTTCCTGGCTTGAAATGAAGATAATCTGTCTCATTTCTTAACCACTGGAAATGAGAGTGAATTTGTCATATCCAACATTCTGTAGATTCATTTGGCCAATTATTCTACTTTGGGTCTGAACTCATCCCTAGTAATGTACAATCTGTTTTACATGTTAATTTTTAATGGTGTGATTTTGGCTTGTCCTTCAAACAAGTTGAGTGGAAACACTGATTTATTTTTATCCCTTTCATCAATGCCAGGGAACAAAATAAATTACTCAAGAACACGTTCTCTTGCTTTTACTTCTTCCCCATAAGAGATTATAAATGTTCAAGGGTTGATCTTCCTTTCAATAGACTGGCTATGCATCCCAGCCATGAATGAGGTAGAGGGTTAGTGGAATGAGACATTCCAAGGTCAGCAGAACCCTGCCCTTGCCTTTTGGGATGCCACAATAAGGAAGGGCTTTGTGGTAGAGATGAGATACTGGCAGTTGCACCTTCCGCCCAGGATGGAAGCTTGGATAAGAACCTGAAAGTTGTTGACATGTGTATGTCTCCCACTGGATTACGTGATCCTTGGGACAGAGGCTAAGACTTTGGTGAGTGAGCTTCCTTCCCCACCTTAAATTTGGCTCCTCATTCAAAATCATCCAAGGAGAATCATATACTATAGCAAGTATTGGGAAAACCCTTCCTCTTTAAGATTCAGATGAAATGTAGGGCACCTGGATGGCTCAGTGGGTTAAAGCCTCTGCCTTTGGCTCGGGTTATGTGTCCCAGGGTCCTGGGATCGGGCCTCCATCGGGCTGTCTGCTTGCTGGGGAGCCTGCTTCCTCCTCGCTCTCTGCCTGCCTCTCCGCCTACTTGTGATATCTCTCTGTCCAAATAAATAAATAAAATATTTAAAAATAGAATAAATAATAAAGATTCAGATGAATGTGTAAGTTTGTTACAGAAGTCTGACCACTTGGTTCAGCCATCCAGTGCCTGCCTGGCCCCCTAAGACCATGTGTTGTTCTTAAATAGTACTGTGTCTGGAAACCTACCAATCAACTGTCATCACAACTGCTCTGATGATCCAGACAGACGTGGCCAAAGTTAAAAGGGGTGGAAAGATTCCTTTGTTTCTTCAACAACACCTACTATGCCAGGCAGAATGCCAGGTACACATGACACCAAACACCAAGCAGCCATATTCACTGATTTCAAGTTTTTTCTAGTTCACTGCAGGAGATAAGTATAGATTTGTTTTGATTTTGTGCTCCTCCTTCCTTTCTATAATTCTTAAAAATCTGAAGAAAGATACTGAACTCTTTGACCATTTTTTCCTTTCTTCTCATTTTTGGCTCCTTTCACTTTTCCTATCCCTTTCTCTCTCTCCAAATTTCTGGTATCATCCTTGAAAAGACACAAATAAAGTCGAGAGGCAGAAGGTGGCCAGTGTTGGTTCATGGGTCACTATCAATCAAGGACAGGATTTTGTGAGATTCTCTTATTCTTTTTTCTTATGGTCATTGCCTCATGTTATAAAATGGCTGCAGGAACTCCAGGCATCTTCTCTTCAGGACACAGGAAGAAAAGAGAGAGATGAAAGTTGATGGTCCTATCCACCTGAATCTGACTCAGTAAAGAATGGAAAAGCCTTTCTGTCATACAGGTTTTAGTCTCTATCTAATTACCCAGAACACTGGCACATAGCTACTTCTAGCTAGAAGATGGCATAAAGGAAAGGGTTATGGATGGGATCAGTCAGTTAAGCAGTCCGTATGGAGAATACTATTGAAGAAACAGATGTTCATGAGGTCATTATGAAATTTAGGTGCTATGGATTTATAAGAAGTGCTTGAAATCAGGAGCTGGGAAACTCAAATAAGTTATATTGCCTTGAATACTTCCCATATATCATCAGAATTAATCATCTCATCAACCCTATGGGATGAATTTAATTATTAGCACTATTTCACAGACACAGAAACTTGAGTACAAAGAAGTAAAGTGACTAATCCAAGGTCATTAGCCAGGAAGGGCAGAATCAGATCCTTATCCTAGATCTTAAAAAAACATTTATTTACCTACTTCTCTTTTTTGACTCCACTCTTGAGTACAAATATGTGATAAAATTCAATACAGATCCTGGATATCAACCTTTTGTCTGTACTGTCATTTGCAAATATCTTCTCCCATTCCATGGGTTGCCTCTTTGTTTTGTTGACTGTTTCCTTTGCTGTGCAGAAGCTTTTGATTTTGATGAAGTCCCAAAAGTTCATTTCCGCTTTTGTTTCCTTTGCCTTTGGAGACATATCTTGAAAGAAGTTGCTGTGGCTGATATCAAAGAGGTTACTGCCTATGTTCTCCTCTAGGATTCTGATGGATTCCTGTCTCACATTGAGGTCTTTTATCCATTTTGAGTTTATTTTTGTGTATGGTGTAAGAGAATGGTCGAGTTTCATTCTTCTACATATAGCTGCCCAGTTTTCCCAGCATCATTTATTGAAGAGACTGTCTTTTTTCCACTGTATATTTTTTCCTGTTTTGTCGAAGATTATTTGACCATAGTGTTGAGGGTCCATATATGGGCTTTCTACTCTGTTCCACTGGTCTGTGTGTCTGTTTTTATGCCAGTACCATGCTGTCTTGGTGATCACAGCTTTGTAGTAAAGCTTGAAATCAGGTAACGTGATGCCCCCAGTTTTATTTATGTTTTTCAACATTTCCTTAGCGATTCGGGGTCTCTTCTGATTCCATACAAATTTTTGGATTATTTGCTCCAGCTCTTTGAAAAATACCGGTGGAATTTTGATCGGAATGGCATTAAAAGTATAGATTGCTCTAGGCAGTATAGACATTTTAACAATGTTTATTCTTCCAATCCAAGAGCATGGAATGGTCTTCCATCTTTTTGTGTCTTCTTCAATTTCTTTCATGAGTGTTCTGTAGTTCCTCGAGTACAGATCCTTTACTTCTTTGATTAGGTTTATTCCCAGGTATCTTATGGTTCTTGGTGCTATAGTAAATGGAATCGATTCTCTAATTTCCCTTTCTGTATTTTCATTGTTAGTGTATAAGAAAGCCACTGATTTCTGTATATTGACTTTGTATCCTGCCACGTTGCTGAATTGTTGTATGAGTTCTAGTAGTTTGGGGGTGGAGTCTTTTGGGTTTTCCATATAAAGAATCATGTCATCTGCGAAGAGAGAGAATTTTCCTTCTTCATTGCCAATTTAGATACCTCTTATTTCTCTTTGTTGTCTGATTGCTGTTGCTAGGACTTCTAATATATGTTGAACAAGAGTGGTGAGAGTGGGCATCCTTGTCGTGTTCCTGATCTCAACGGGAAGGCTGCGAGCTTTTTCCCATTGAGGATGATATTTGCTGTGGGTCTTTCATAGATAGATTTTATGAAGTTCAGGAATGTTCCCTCTATCCCTATACTTTGAAGCGTTTTAATCAGGAATGGATGCTGGATTTGTCAAATGCTTTTTCTGCATCAATTGAGAGGACCTCTCTTCTCTTATTAATTTGTTCTATCACATTGATTGATTTGCAAATGTTGAACCATCCTTGTAGCACAGGAATGAATCCCACCTGGTCATGGTGGATAATCTTTTTAATGTGCTGTTAGATCCTGTATGCTAGGATCTTGTTGAAGAAAATAGTCAACAAAACAAAGAGGCAACCCATGGAATGGGAGAAAATATTTGCAAATAACAGTACAGACAAAAGGTTGATATCCAGGATCTATAAAGAACTCCTCAAACTCAACACACACAAAACAGACAATCATATAAAAAAATGGGCAGAAGATATGAACAGACACTTCTCCAATGAAGACATACAAATGGCTATCAGACACATGAAAAAATGTCATCATCACTAGCCATCAGGGAGATTCAAATTAAACCACATTGAGATACCACCTTAACACCACTTAGAATGGCCAGACCATAATTTAGCAAGACAGGAAACAACCATGTGTTGGAGAGGATGTGGAGAAAGGGGAACCCTCTTACACTGTTGGTGGGAATGCAAGTTGGTGCAGCCACTTTGGAGAACAGTGTGGAGATTCCTCAAGAAATTAAAAATAGAGCTTCCCTATGACCCTGCAATTGCACTACTGGGTATTACCCCAAAGATACAGATATAGTGAAAAGAAGGGCCATCTGTACCCCAATGTTTATAGCAGCAATGGCCACGGTCGCCAAACTGTGGGACAAGAACCAAGATTCCCTTCAACGGACGAAGGGATAAGGAAGATAGTACTTCCTTAGTACTTCCATAGTAATAATATGGAGTATTATGCCTCCATCAGAAAGGATGAATACCCAACTTTTGTATCAACATGGACAGGACTGGAAGAGATTATGCGGAGCGAAGTAAGTCAGCAGAGAGAGTCAATTATCATATGGTTTCACTTATTTGTGAGCATACAAATAGCATGGAGGACAAGGGCAGTTAGAGAGGAGAAGGGAGTTGAGGGAAATGGAAAGGGAGTGAACCATGAGAGACTATGGACTCTGAAAAACAATCTGAGGGTTTTGAAGGGGCGGGGAGTGGAAGGTTGGGGGAACCAGGTGGTGGGTATTGGAGAGGGCACAGATTGCATGGAGCACTGGGTGTGGTGCAAAAACAATGAATACTGTTATGCTGAAAATAAATTTAAAAAATTAAAAAAATTTCAATACACACACCAAGCATTTGTGGGAAACCATAGTAGGCAACATTTCCAGAGAAAGTAAGCTTTAAAAACAAGAATTCTGGGAGAGTTGAAAGGACAATTCACCATTCACTCATTCAAGGATCCCTGGACTTACTGGACCCATCTCTGGGCTGAGGATATCAATGAGAAAGACCCAGCTACATTTTTGCATGTAGCTCCTTGTCCAGACATAGAAATGTACAAGTGGCCATGCAGTGGTTGACATTCTGCAAAAGAGGGATGTGCAAGGCACCATGTGAGTCTGCTGAGGCTTCCTTCACCCTTGTCCTTCTGAAAACAGAGCCTGGAGTAAGGATCAAAGAAAAGATTCTTTGGGATGTGTAAGCTGAGGGATAAGTATGAGGAATAAAGGGAAGTGAAACAAAAAAAAACAGTAATATGAAGCATTGCAGGCCTATGCCGGCCACTGCTCCACCATGAGCTGCAAACAGCCATTGCCAACTGTGCTCAGCTGAGTAATGGTCCCCATCCTAATGCCCAGAATCTGTGAATAGGTTATCTGACACAACAAAAGTGATTTTACAAATATGATTAAGTTAAAGATCTTGTGGTGGGGAGAATGTCATGGATTATCTAAGTGAGTCCAATGGAATCACAAGAGTCCTTATGAGAGAGGGAATTGGGGTCTGAGCCAGGAGATGAACCATGGAAATGCAGAAATCAGAAGTGACGGTGGGGCCATGAGACAAGAAATGCAGGCAGCCTCAAGAAGCTGAAAAGGGAAAGGAATGGATTCTCCTCAGGGGAGAAGAGGAGGAATCCAGAAGGAATGCAGCCCTGTCAACTCATTTTATACTTTTGACCTTGGGAATATATTTGTGTTGCTTTAAGGAACTACATGGTAATTTGTTACAGCAGCTATAGGAATCGGATACACAGGTCTCTTAGCACATGTGTTCACTTGGGACCCAAGAGTTTTCTAGAAGAATTTTATGGAAAGAACATATCTGTCCAGTTGCTTCCAAATGTTTTTGAATCGTACTCCTCAAAGTTCACATCCTGGGTTGCTAACTCCCCACCCTTCCAGTTTTCACCCTCCAGCCCCTTGGCAGCTGCTAGGAATACATATCTCACAAAGCAGATCGTGCTCATCAGTGTAGGCAAGGAGTTGACTAAGAAGGCAAAGCCCTAAGAATTAGCCCAAGGAATCTAGAAAGTATCAAGTTTATGTCCAGTACTGACGGTGACTAACCGCTTGCAGAGAAAATCATCCAAATACTTATCCAGCTCCTTCTATCGACTGGTGTCATTTCTTGGGAGCAAGTTTTACTTCTGCCTGCCTAGCATCCCATCTCCAGTTCTCTGAGTAACTGTACCCTATTTCCTCGGCAAATTACCCTTTCTAATCCTAACTATGTCCTGCAGTGGGCTGATCCCCCCATTTATTCCAGAAGGAGGCATGGCCCAGTCTTGGCCAACCAGAGCACAGAACTTCCTCACCACAGCAGCTGGCTCTGGAAGAGGCATGGCCCCAAGCCTGGCCAGTCAGTTCACTGCATCTCACTCACCACAGCAATTGGTTCAGGGAAGTACCCATGGCCCACTCAGTTCAGTGGGCCTTAGTTCTGAAACATGGTAGAACCATTGGGGAATACATCACCTGGTGTATTTACCCCACTGATCCTGGAATTAAGAGCATGTCACCTGAAACTTCTAAGCGCCCACAGTGTGGGCAAGAAGCCAGCATGAAGTGAAGGAAAGGGTCACTCTAAGACACAATTGTCTTTCTTGACCCAACCATACCTGAAGCTGGATGGAGTTCATATGTATGTAATCCAATGCATTTCCCTTTTTAACTTAAGTCAGCTTTGGGGGGTGGGGTGTCTTTGAAAGTTTCCCAGTACAAAACTTCCTCAGGGACATGTTTCACTTGCTGTCAGCAAGAAGCCCTCTTGTGGACTTAGAGGTTCCAGAGACTGGAGCAGTTAGGAAAGCTGGAGGCATGTCAGAGAAAGGCAGCAGCCCAGGGCTTCTTGAGAACTTGTAAGTCCTAAAGGAAAATCCCAGCTGTGCCTTAACACAGTATCTGCTGTGCCTGGACCCTTGGTGCCGAGTGCCCCCCGCACCATGGCCCCGGCCATAGCCACCTCAACAAGTACCCTTGGGAAGTTGTTCTTTATTCGGTTAGACCCTTCTTACAGAACAGGAAAGTAGCAGAAAATCCATCTCTTGGGATGTCAACAAGTCAGCTGCAGATGGGAGGGATGTCTGACCTGGTTACATGATCCAGCCCCCTGCGCAATGATTCTAGTGATTAGACGCGGCCAATTCCAGCCTCTGTGAAACAGGAAATTGCTGCAATTGCTAACAATAGGTCTGGTCCAGCCTGGGTCCAACATGCCTACAGTTCCAAGCATGAAGGCATCTTCTAGCTCCATGGGCTCTGTTCCAAAACCAGGACACACCTCTCAGAAATGAAGAAAAGGCTATTTTCAAGGCAGTAATTGCATAATATAAGGAATGTGACAAAAGGGAGACCCTCGAGCTCCATTACTTTGAAGGGTCTGTCAGTGTTTTCATTATAGTCCATTTTCTGCAGTCATTTGTCTTCTGCTGTGAAGTTGGGCTGACAGCTGGGGCTTAGCACCCACAGGCCCAGCCCAGGGGAATGGTGTGGAGTTTAATTTAGTTGGAGTTGTGTGGCCAGCTCCATGCTGAGGACTTGCAAACTATGAATTAAGTCCAAGTTTGGGTCTTCGGGCACTTTTGTGGCAGTTCTTGTTTGGAGAACCCTCACTACCCCACCTGCAAATTGTGCTTTCCTGACGGGCTGAACTCCAAGGCCACAATCAAAAAGCAGGAGAGTCGTTTTTTGTTTTAAGATTTTATTTATTTATTTGACAGGCAGAGATCACAAGTAGGCAGAGAGGCAGGCAGAGAGAGAGGAGGAAGCAGGCTCCCCAGCAGAGAGCCCGATACAGAGCTTTTTCCCAGGACCCTGGAATCATGACCTGAGCAGAAGGCAGAGGCTTTAACCCATTGAGCCATCCAGGTGCCCCATGGAGAGTCATTTTTTTTTAAAGATTTTATTCATTTATTTGAGAAAGAGAGAGGAGAGAATGAAAGAGAGAGAGCATGAAAGGAGAGAGGTCAGCAGGAGAAGCAGACTCCCTGCTGATCAGGGAGCCCGATGTGGGACTCAATCCTGGGACTCCACGATCATGACCCAAGCCAAAGTCAGTCACTCAACCAACCGAGCCACCAAGGCACCCGAGAGTCATTTTTTATACTCTTCTAACAGCTATTTTGGGGAGGGGGTGTGGAGTTGAAATCCATGAATATAGTTTATGTTTCTTTTCATGTAAAAAAAAAAGTGTCACTTAAACTCAGATAACCATTTCAAAGTTTCCTATCTTCTCTCTTTATATGGTCCTCACACGACCTTTGTTTCCAGGGAAGGCAGGCCATGATCTGCAATGTCCCAGCCTCAACACAGTCCCCAGTCTCTCTTAGGACACACAGGCCCAGAACCTGGGCCCTGGGACAGCAAAGCCAAGTCCTAGAAACTAAGGCCAGAATGAACTCCAGGAATAGCTTCCAGACTAACGAATGCCCAGCCTGGAACCTGGTTCTCATTGTGTATTCGGATCCTAGCACAGCATCTAGAATCCAACCCAGAACTCTAGAGTCAGACAAAGTATGGGCAGATATGGAAAATCAGCCTGTAAAGGTCCTCTCTCCTTCCTTTTCTCCCTCACCCTCCCGAGCACTAATAGCTGAACAACCCACGAACTTCCCACACGGATTGTCTTCTATAAGCCACAGACCTGTCCACAAGTCACTGTCTTGACCCTCAACATCATTTCCACTACCGCCAACATCTACCAGTGTCCATTCCACCATCATCAATCTCATCAAGAATAGTGTTAAGAGAACTTGCCTCAAGCTAGGTTCTGTACCACATGGTACACATGTGAGGTTTCAGTTAATCCCACTATAAGTCTCTGTGTAGGAGTTTTTACCCTCATTTTACAGTCAAGGAGACTGAGTCTTGAAGGGGCAAGGCAACATACCCATGGTTACCAAACTGGGAAGCAAGACAGACCCAGCGCTCAGGTTCCGGATCAGTATGGAACACTAACTATCAGCACAGCATAGGCTCCCCAGGAAACTGACTTGCTGACAGGGTTTAGAGGTCAGCATGTCTATTAGGGAGTGTCCTTAGGATCAACACCTGCGAAAGGGAGGAGCAGAAAGCAGGACTGAGCAGAAGGGAAGGCAGCCATAGCCCTGGCTGTCCCTACAAGGCACATTGGAGATAGAACACTCTTCCTGCGACAGTGCCCTGTCTTAGGACAGGAAGGCTGCTTCCTTATGCCCTGAATGAGTTTCCTGTAGGTCTTATGGGGCTAAAATGAAAGTGTTGGCACAGTTGCCTTCCTTCTGGAGGCACTGGGGGAAAATCTGTGTCCTTACCTCTTCCAGCTTCTAGAGATACCTGCATTCCTTAGCTTGTAGCCCTTCCTCCATCTTCGAAAGGCGTCCCTCCAGCCTCTGCTCCCAGTATCACACCTCTTCTCTCTCTCTGCCCCCATCACCATACCTCTTTCTCTGACTCTGACACCCCTGCCTCCCTCTTACAAGACCCTGATGGTTACATTTAGGATCCATCCAGATCGTCCAGGGTAATCTCTCCATTTAAATTCCTTAATCAATTAATTATCTGCAAAGTCACTTTTGTCATGTCAGGCAACAGATTTGCAGACTCTGAACATGGATGTCTTTGGGGGTCATTATTCAGCCTGCCCCAGATCCCCTCAATTACCCACTGTTTGTGGGTATTCCAGCCGAAGCGACCCCTGAAGGGGGATAACAGCTGAAGGCCATCTGCTGACCATAGAGCCCAGGCCACAAGTCCTTCCTGAAAGGGGATTTGGGGGGAATCTTCATGTCCCATCACACATCCCAGAGATTTCAAGTTCAACCCAGCCCAGCCCAGCTCCCCCTTTTTTCCTTTAAAGATTACATTTCCCCAGCTTTGAATCCCAGCTATAAACACTATCTCAGACTCTGTTACCAGGATCTGCTTTCATCTTCCTCTCCTGTGAATCATAATACTCTGCTTTTATATTTATGACCAACTGTTTAAAGTACCTCTTGAGTGTCTGACCACAGCTCAATTGTCCATTATTGCAATCATCATCTGTCTCTTTGTATTCAGAGAGCAACACAGATTAGGAAATGCGAGGACTGCTTTTGGCATTGAGCAGTTGTGTTTTGGGGGGGGCGTTTCTCCCCCTGCTGTAAATGTGCTACACAGAAGCATATTTCTATCCATCTGCAGCCCTGCCATATTGCAGGTAACTGTGAACAAAACAAGCAATAAAACTGCAAAGGGGCTGCTGCTTTTTCCTAAACATTGACTCAGTTACCTGTGGCATAGGCTCCTCTTTCGAAGTCCATTCCTTACTCCCCTAGAAGCACCTGCGACCTGGAGACCCAGGGGAAAGCCAAAAAGGGACTTAAGAAACAGCTGGAAAGTGCTTTTTAAAAAGTCATAAACTCAGACCATCTCTTTTGATCCTGTCTTCTGAATGATCTACTTTCTAGGATGTGCTTCTTGCAGAATAGATGCTAATCACCAATTTGCTCATGACAGTGGATGCTGAGGCGCTAACCCATCACTCTGTGACTCTGGAGGGGCTGTCAGTAGACAGACCGTCACCTCCCTACCTCATGAGGGGATATTGACTGCCAGAGGCCTGAGAGTCTGGGAGCGGTTGATAGAGCCAGCAAAGCATTCTTTCTCTCTCCCCCCCCCCACTCTCTCTCTCCTCTTCCTCTTCCTTCTCCCATCCTCAATTTGCTAAGCTGCCAGGATAAAAGTCTGGGGCATATGGTGGCCATGATACCTGTCTGCTTAGGAGATGGAAAGGAGTGGAGCCCTGATGCCTTCAGAGTTGAGTCCCTGGATCCATACATGCCTGAAGGCAGCACCTAATCCTTTCCAGTTACATAAGCCAATATATGTTTCATTAAACCTAAGTTATTTTAATGGATTTTGACCTATTTGTTATTAAACGTGACTTATTACCTTTTTTGCATCTTCCTTTAGATGTTCCTTAGTAGCCTCAAACTCATCATACTCTAAAATAAACTCAGCATTGCTTGCTGTTCCTACACCCACATCTCCTAACTTTGCTACTTCTCCCCCCAATACTTTCATTTTCTGCATTCCTTAGCCCCCAGGTCCATGCATATCCTTAAAACTTCGCTTTCCTTCGAGGCACTCACCCTTCTCATTGCCTTCCCTTTGTTCTGGTCTAGATGATTCTCCCCAAAATATGCACTAACCTCCTGAATCTACCCCTATTCCCTGATGCCTCTTCCCAAATGTTGATTTTATTAGGCCCATCTCTTATGCAGAAGCTCTCTATGGCCCCATGAAATACTAAATAGGCCTCGAATGTCCTTCTTTGGTATCCAAAGTGAGGATGTAGCACATGTAAGCTTAGATTTTAGCACCAAATCAAAACTCAAGTCAGCTTTGTCATCCCATAGCTGTGTGAATTTGTTCAAGTTACTAAACCTCTCTGACCCAACATCCCCAGCTATAAAATGGAAAGAACTGCACCCACCTCTTGTGGTCATGGTGATATTTAAATTAGTTACTATATGTTAAATGCTAAGTACAGACACTAAGGCAGCCACAAAATCCAACCACTAATTCAGTAAGTATTTACTGAATACCTACTATGTGCCAGTTACTGTAATTGTGACTCAGCACCCATAGACACACACACACACACACACACAGAAACAAAGTTTTAGCTTCAACCCCCATCTAATCAATGCCTTCATCCCTTCACTCAACAAACCTAGTCTGGGGCTTCCTGCACACAGCATAATGCTGGACACTGAGACAGAGTAGTGAACAAAATGTGGTCCCTGACTTCAAGGAACTCTTGTCCAATAGGGGAGACAGATGACAGATACATAAGCAGACAATTTCATATACCATCAGACTTCTGGCACAGCCTATAACTGGAGCTTCTAAGAACCTATTTCTAAAATTGTATAATATTCTAAAAACTAAGTTTCTTCTCTAGAAATAGAAACAAGAAACCCTGTAAAATAGAGTCAGAAGGGTAACTAAATTCCCCTTCCATTATGCAAGTCCCATTTCAGATAATATCCTTGCAGCATCCTTCCCAATGAGTTTCTCATAAACCCAATGCCCAGGGGTTGATACGTATGGTCACAATGGCAATGACTCCACTGGGAGAGAAGCAGGACCTGCAAAACAACTTTCAGCTTGTCCTTACAGTCCCCTCACTGTTCCCTTCACCAGAACCTGTTCCTTCAAGCCTCCAGGGCATTAGTGAAACTCATCAGGAAAGTATGGTCAAGACCCTAGCAAGGCATCCTAGCCACTTTCAGCACAGCTTTGCTCTTTAGGCCGACATGGGCTGGGAATTTCTATGGAAAGGTGACTAGAAAGAAGGATCTAGGAAGTGGGGCTCTGGGAGAGGAAGAAAGAAAAAATGAGGCAACTCATAGGAAGCTTCCAGAAGCATGAGGGGCAAGGAGTATAACTCTAAAGCAGAGTTTCTTGACTTTGGCATAAGACATGTGGAAGGCATCATTCTTTGCTGTGGGGGCTGCCCCGTGCACTGTAGGATGCAGAGCAGCACCCATGACCTTGACCCACCAGATGCCACCAGTCTCACCTGCAGTTGTGACCAAGAAAAATGTGCCCAGTCATTGCCCTGGAGCAAATGTACCCTAGGTGTCAAGTTACTCCTGATTGAGAACCACTGGTCTAGAACCAATGTCTCCTGGAGGGGAAGAAATAGACTGAACTACAGAAAAGTCTCAATACAGAGAGATTTGGGAGCAAAGTGTGTTCTAATACAACCAGCAACGTGAGAAGAATGAAGACAGATGCAAAGGTCAGCTCTACGTCAAAAGATCTCCGAAACATGGACTTCCCTGAATGGATGGTATGTTCTCTTCCATGACTCGGTGGGAATCTACAGACAGAGAAGGAATCTTGTGCATATGGGAAAGAGACCTACCATCTATCCTTTCTGATCCCAGAGACGGTATGTGGCTTTGAGCCACTCCTTTCCTCTCTCTAGGCTGTTGGGACAGGTTCTTTGCCAAATGAAGGAGTTGTACTGCTTCAGGGATGGAACACAGTTGTTACATATTACTCCCCTCCCAACGACTATGCTTGCGACAGACATCACTAACCAGTTACTACTCTATCCCCTTGAGGCTAAGCAAAGCCTCTGAATCCTCCCCGCACAGGCCTTCCTAAAGCTGTTGCTCCTTCACTAATTGTTGCTGCCAAGCTGTGTCAGCATTGTTTACTACTCTTTGAAGAGCCAGTGATTTGCAAACTATATTCTGGGGGCCTGTAGAGAACCCCTCCAGAGCTACCCTAAGGAAAAGAGAACACAGCAAATAAGTCTCCAGTTTTCGAAACCCCACTTCAGCCAGAGATTTTGTCTGCTTTACATAATGGACTTCTCATCAAATTTTATTTGAACAAAATAATCCTTCAGCTAACACAGCAAAATTTGCTAGAGCTGCCATAACAAAGTACCACAAACTGAGTGGCTTAAACAACGTAAATGTGTTGTTTCAGGCTGGAAGTCCAAGATCAAGGTGTTGTCGGGGTGGGTTCCTTCTGAAGCTGTGGGGAGAAACTCGTCCCAGCCCTCCCTCAGCATCTGATGATTGGTTGGTGATCTCTGGCATTTCTTGTCTGGTGGAAGCATCGCACCAATCTTTACCTTTTCTTTACCTGGCGCTCTCCTTGTCTACAGTTTTTCTGCATCCAAATTTCCCCCTTTTTAAAAAAAAAAAAGATTTTATTTACAGAGATTTTATTTAGAGAGAAAGATAGGGAGAGCAGGGGGAGGAGCAGAGGGAGACAGGAAGAGGGAGAATCCCAAACAGGCTCACACCCAATATGGGGCCCAACACAGGGCTTGAGCTCACAACCCTGAGATCAGGACCTGAGCCAAAATCAAATGTGAGACACTCAACTGACTGAGGCATCTAGATGCCGACCAAATTTCTTCTTTTTAAAGAACACCAGTCATACTAGATTAGGGCCCATAGGGTCATAGGGCCCACACTGTGTCCTCACTTTAATTTGTTTACGTCCAAAAAGACCTTGTCTCCAAACAAGGTCCTACTGTGAGGTATAAGGGTTAGGCTTGCAAGATGTAAATTAAGAGGTAGATACAAACTAACCCATAACACTCTATCCTCTGATTCCCTGAATTCATGGCCTTCTGAGATGAAAAACACATTCACCCCATCCCAGTATCCCCAAAATTCTAGATTCATTCCAAGATGAACTCTTTGTCCAGAATCTCATCTAAATCAGGTATGGGTAAGACTCTGGGTATGATTCATCCTAGAACAAAATTCCTCTCCATCCGTGAACCTGTGAAATCAGATAATGAGTTATTTTAAACTTCTAAAACGCAATGGTGGGACAGGTATAGGATAGACAGTGTCCTGGGCAGGGTCAAGTTTTCTCCCTGGAGTCTGGATATCCTGGCATCTGCCTTTATCAAGGCCTTCTTGTGAGTGGTTTCCTAGTGGGACCACACCCTCATTTGGTGCTCTTTCAAACACCACTCTTCCAGGAAATTCAGGTTTGTAGTCTGTTTCCCATAAGCCAGATTAAAGGTCAGAAATTCCCAATGCTCTGATAATTTAAGAAATTTTGAAAAGCAAGCATATGGCCCATGATGAAGCTCAGAGCATCATTCTTGATATGCTAGTAACTGGCTCCTCACTCCTTCCTTGCTTTGAAATTTCTGTCTAGGAAAAAGTAGCAAAAGAAACAAATTCTAAATGTTGCTTTTTTCTTCCTTACTTGCTCTATGAAGGTCAACTATATGACGCATTCCTGTTCTATATGAAGTGACATGGAGATGTCCCCATAAGTTCTTGTGTTCATGCCGGCTTCCCCATGGATCCAATGGTCCCATGATTCATTGCCTTGGAACACAGTATGAGGACAAAAGTCCTTGAAGATCAATGACTTTCAACGATCAGAGACTCAAGAGCCTTTTGCTCCAGTTGGATAATGCACTTAGGATTTTAATCAACCTTAACGTGTAGATTTTATACATTATTCAAGACCTCCGTGAGCCTCATATAGATCCTCCAGTTGACAAACACCCCATTAGAAGCCGGGGTTGTCTCGGCGCAGTGCCGGGACCCTGTTGGTATGCACAGCAGCGGCTCCCAGAAGGACTGAAGTCAACGCTTATTTGTGCGCCGACCAGATCTTTGGAAATTGGACATTTTCTGTTCTAAAGAAAATTCCCCTAGTTGCTCCCTGTGCTTCAGCATTAATATCAGTCTCCATGTAAATGTTGACTTTTATGGTGATCATAAGAGCATGCAGGAGGAGAAATAGCTGTGGGCAGGTGCGAGAAAATGCCCCAGGGGTCCCACTGTTCCCATGGCTCTGTGGGACGGGAGCCCGGTGAGACGGGGACTGAGTCACAAGTACTGATGTCTGCCTGAGACAGCAGCATCGTAATGAACGCTAATTGACAGCTGGCTCTCAGCCTCCCGGGGCTCTTTCAGGCCTCCAAGCTGCAGGGTGCGTTTACCATCAGAGAGGAGAGAGGCCAGCGCTGCCTGTGATGCCCACCAGGGACCAAGTTGGCAAGGCAGAGGGCATAGGATTAGGAGGCCAGGCACTAGCAGACCCAGGGGGTTCTAATCTTAACCATCAACATGGGTATTATGAAGGACAAATCATGTCAATTCCCCCAGCCTCATTTTCTTTGTACGTAAAGCGAGGGCAGTACTTGAACATACCTCTTGGCTTTGGTTTGGGGATCAAGTGTGATAGTGCACCCAGGCACCCTGCCCTGTGCTGTGCTGTATAGGAGATGCCCAACCAGTAAGACCTTCCAGGTTTTAGGGAATCGCCTCTGTGCATGCTCCTAGTCTGTACCAATAAAAACAGCAACTCAGTAGTTTTATTATAATGACTTTCAGCAAGCACGGAAATGCATCTCTTGGTAACAGTGCTCACCCTCGTGATAACAATAATTATGAGGCAACAGCTTACATGCCTTGATCCAGGCTCTACACTGAGCATTTACAAGCCCTTCCTCATCTAACACTCACACCTAGGTACTCGCAGATGCAGAACCCAAGGTTCAGAAGGGGAGTAGCATGTGCAAAGTAACAAAGTCCAACCTGGAGTCTAACCCAGATCCGTCTGGCACCGGCATCCATGCACCATATTACACAAGACAGAGGCAGCACATTATCTAGCTTCTCTGCACCTTAGCTTTAACTGAAGGTGATCACTCCTATTTTAGAGGTGATTGTAGTGATCAAATTGGTATTGCATTTAAGGAAGATGCTTTGGGCACGGAGATATCTGCCTAGAAAGTTGGGTGTTTGTTGCCAAACTCACCACCACAAGCCTTCTGTGAATCCCAGGGAGACACTGTGATCCTGCAGCCAAGAAACTCACAGAAGCTATTAGGAGTAGTCCACATTGGAGAGAGGAGGAAAAGAAGCCAGAGTATCTATCTCCTAGACAAGCAAGGAAGTGTCAGCCCCAAGCAATCCGGGTTTTTGTACTAACCCAGAAAGACAGTGTGGCAGGCGCCATGGCTAGCCAAAGGTATCCATGTCCTTACCTCCTGTGATCATGTTATTACATGGCAAAGGTGACTGTAAAGATATGATTCAATTAAGGACCTCAAGATAGGGAGATTACCCTGGATTCTTTGGGCAGGTGCAATGTCATCACAAGATCCTTCTAAGAGGGAGGGTCCGAGTCAGAGGAGATGAGACAACAGAAGCTGAAGTCAGAGAAGATGCTGGCTTTGAAGACAGAGAAGGGGTTGTGAGCCAAAGAATGCAGGTCACTTTTAGGAGCTGGAAAGAGAAGGAAAAAGATTTTACTTTAGAATCTCCAGAAGGAACACAGTCCTGCTGACCCATTTTAGACTTCTGACTTCTGGAAGAATAAGAGGATGAATTTGTGTTTTTCTAAGCCACCAAGTCCATGGTAATTTGTTACAGCAGCCTTAGGAAATTAATGCACTGTGTATCTCCTAGAGAGCTGAACATTCTTCAAACAAATCTCCAACCAGCACATGGAGAGAGTAGGACAAGTCCCCTTCTACACTGTGCCATTGTGAGAAATCGTTGTACAGCTGGTCTTTAAAACAGATTCTGTTTTGTTCATATCTTGTCGTTAAATATTCAGAAGGAAAAGAAACATGGCCCCATACAGAAAAGAATGTTAGCATTTTGCATTTGCAGAAAAGCCAGACTGTAAAACAGAATGATATGAAGTCTCTTTGTAAAATCTGAAGTGATAGACACATGTACTGAATTATTATTATCAATATGAATTTTAAAAATGCAGAAGCAAGTTCCCAAAGTGGCACTCCGCAGGCTGTCCCACCACCCACCCATCGTCGGGAGTGGAAAAGCAAGGGAAAGCTGGCAACCAGAGCAGGGAGGAGACCCAGGCTTTCCGAGAACCGGTAATAGTTGGGATTGTCTTGAAACCGGTCACATTGGACGATGAAGTGTGAATCACTGAACAAATGTGCAATAGAGAAAAACCGCAAAATAAGCCTAGAGACAGAATGCTAATAGTCAGGCAAATAAGGGGAGACAAGAATTTGAATATTCATGAGCCTCTAATCAGGAGCTTTGGATGAATATGGAAGTGGTCCCATTGGTGATAACAGGCTCCACGGGAAGGAGAATCCTGCCTGAGGACGCGCAAAGTCAAAGTGTGGACCAGACCTGTCCCACTGCCTGGGCTCCCAGGCATTGACCTGAGTATCCACATCCTGGTCCCACAATCAGTTGCCTTTCCTCACCTGTCACTCACACTGTACTGCACTTGGTCTTTTCTTGCTGTAGAAGATTTCTACTTTTCAGGCTGGAAAGCGGAAGCTGGGGAGAATACTAATATGTTGGAACATCTTCCAAGTTCCAGGACGGAACTACAGATCTGCTCTGAGGATAGCCCATATCCCCCTTGCAACCACCCTTCCATGGGAACATAAATGTCTTATTTGACAGATGAGGAAACTGAGACCCAGGGAAATGTCTTACTGCTGATATCAGAGAGCTAGCCAAAGCAGGGCTCAGATTTGAAGAACATATCTGTATCACAGCAGAGCCTAATCTGTTCCTCTCCATCACTCAAGGACCCAGGATTCACTCTAGACTTGTATCCTCTTGAAATGTATATAAGTATCTGAATGTGTTTGGGGCTACATCATAGTATCTGGAGAGAGGAGAGGTTGGAGTCTGGGGAACAGGACTCAGCTACACAGAGAAGGCTTGGACAGGAACTGACATGAAGAATGCCCCCCACAGTGTGGATGACAAAGCCAGCTGCCTGGATACAGTCCAAACCCACAGGAAGTCTCTTTAGAATGAACTAGGGTGTCCAGAGCGGTGAGGACAGAGGCCTCAGGCAATCCGATGAGGGCTGGAGGTCGGTATGGGCTGGGTGTAGTGGTGCTCCTCACAGACATCCCTGTACGCATACGCATTGGACATATGTGTGGACTGAGCCCCTGCTCATGCTGCACACCATGCTGGCACTAGGATCAGCAGTGAACCAAACTAACATCCATCTGGTCTCACGGACCCAAGAGGCTACCAGAGCAAAATGGACAAACAACCAGACAGAACTGAGGAAGTGCTGTGGAGGAAATGAACAGGGACTCCAAGAATGGTGAGGGAGGAGAAAGAGCTCAGCTGAATGGTCAGGAAAGGCTCTTAAGGCATGGTGGCATTTGAGCTGAGACCTGAAAGATGAGTCAGCTTATAAGAACAGATGGAAAAATACTTCCAGCAAAAATGCAGGGTGGGAGAGACGGACGACGCAGACAGTGGTCCACATTTGGGCTGCCCAAGAGCAGGGGTGGGCATCAAGATCATGGCAAGACATGAGTCAACACCCGAGAGGATAGCGGGAGCTCGGCAGGACCCCAGCTAACAGGCTGCGGTTTGAAGCAAGAATATGCTCCTGATGGGGGAGGGAGGGCTGGACTACACTGGGGAGATGATCGGAAAACCACACGTACTGCCACCAAGTACTTCCTGTGCAGCTACCTTGAAGGCCCCATACGAATCACGGCATTTATTTCTCATCACCTTTGATGCAGTTGTTATCTCTGGGCTCGTTCTCTATTATTTTTATTATTACAAATTTAGAGGCTTAACATGACACACATTTCTTACTTTACAGTGTCTGTGGGTCAGGAGCTGGGCGTGTTCTAACTGGGTCCTCTGATCAGGGTCCTACAGAACTGAAATCAAGATGTCAGCTTGGCTGTGTCCTCACCTGATGGCAGGACAAGGGAAAGACTTCTTCTGAGCTTTCTCAGCTTACGATCAGAAATCATTCCTCATGGATGTACAACCAAGTCCCCAGTGTCTCACTGGCTATTGGCTGTGGACCACTCTTGACAACTAGAGGTAGTTGCCATATCCTTGCCATTTGGCCCCTTTCATTGACTCTCTCACATGTCTAGCCTCTCTAGTTTCAGGAAGGGTCAATTTCCATTTAAGAACTTGCCCAATTATTTCAGGCCTGCCTAGATAATTTCCTTCTGGATTAACTCAAAATCGTAAGATATCATCATATTTACCTATTCTGCCCTTGCTCAAGAAGAGGTGATTATAGTAGGTATGCACACCGGGGTGTAAGGGGGATGGGCAGTGCGGGCAGTCATCATGGGGCATCATAGAATTCATACTGGTAATATTAACAGCCATCATCCTTCTAGCACCTTCTATGTGCCAGGCACTGTTCAAGTGACTTGATATGCAACTGACTGTCACCTTGGCTAGGGAAAGTCTCTGTTTTAAAGATGATGATACAAAATTCAGGGAGGTTAATAATAACTTGACAAAGGACATGTGATCATGGTGAGGAAAAGTCCAGTTTGAACACAAATCTGTGCTACTTCGAAGGCCAGCCTGCCCCTAGTGGCCCCTGTGGCATAAGAAGGTGGCCTCTCTGTCACCAGGGTCTTGTTTTCTCCAAATAGGTACATCCCAGAAGTCCCCAGGGCAATCCTCTCTCACTTTCTGTGAGCCTTGAAGGGAGAGCCCAGAACTGCACCAGAAAAGCTGCTTGGGGGCACCAGGAAGTATCTGTTGTCCTGGGCCTCATGGACATTATAGGGATCCTGGCTGTGGCAGCACACCCAGTGGATCCCCAGTCAGGGGGAAGCAGGCATTGGTGTCTAGGCCATCTCTACTAGGACCGGAGCACTCCACAGGTCCAGAGTGCACACAGCAATTTTGGGAAGCCTCCTCCAGCCTCTGAGGGATACTAGTGACACGGACACTAACCCACAGCCCCATGGAGCCGACGCTGCACTTCCCAGGCTGGCTGCCGTGTGGCCTGGTCCCCCACCTCCCCCTGCAGCAGAGCCCAAGCAGATGGTTCAGAGTCACTCCAGTGGAAATTAATGGAGTCAGACTGTCCACACACTTCTTTTCAACCGTAGAGAAATATTTTCCATGAGTCAAACACCAGATGTATTTTGTTTATGGGGTAATTTAGCACTTGCAAGGGGTAAGACACTAAAACTAGAGAAGAGTCGTGCTTGCATTTCAGGCAGAGCCCAAGCATACTCCAGCCACAGGCAGTAAAACTCTGGGGCATCATTTCTGAGACGGAGCCTGGATCTTGAACTCAACCCCTCAGGACTTCCCAGAGAAAGCACCAGAACTTCTTTAAGCAACTCGTATCTGTCTGCTGGGGTTCAGTTTGTGACCCTGCTGTCTGAGTCAGCGAGAGCCCTGGAGGTGGGGAAGGGTGAAGGAGAAGGAGGGGCAGCACCCCTAAGGGACTGAAAACGTTCTTGGGGGGTTCAAGAAGAGCCAGAAATTAACTAAATTGGCCTTCCCTGGGAGCACCTTAAAAAATAAAAAGTCACAAAATTCTCTTAGCCAGCAGTTACCGAAGGAAACCAGTATCAGCATTCAAGAGGAGCTTGTTAGAAATGCAGATTCTTGGGCCTTTCCCCACACCCACTGAGTCAAAACCTCTAGGAGTGAAGCCCAGCAGTCTGTGTTTTAACACACCCTCCGGGGGGGTCTGATGTTGGCTGGAGTTTGAGAGCTGCTGCCCTAAACACTAGAGGCACACGTTCACTTTACATCTAGCTGTAGAGTTTCACACAAATTAATCTTTCTGTGACTCGGTGTTCTCATCTGTAAAATGGAATAAAGGCAGTACTCATTGTGCACTCCCTGATGCACCATAAAAATCAAATGAGGGGATTCATGTAAAGTCCTTGGGATGGGAACTTGTAGCGCACACACCATCAGCACACGGCTGTCGCTCTCGTAGTTACTGTCAGTGCGTCTGAAGCCCACCGTGGTAATAGCTGACAGCATCAACAGCCACCACACCTGGTGCGGTCGTTACGTGAGAGGTGCTATCCACGTGACTTGATATGTAAATGTATAACTGTCCCTGGGATGGTAAAAAGTCACTTTGCAGTATTCATCAGCTCCATTCATTCATTCATCCAACAAACATTAACCAGGCCCCCTTATGCCCCAGGCACTGATGGAGGCACAGAGGTCCATAGGCGACAAAGCAGATGAATGAATCAAAGCTCTTATTCAAATCCTATGTGCCCATGACACATGAAACCCAAGTCCCCTTCTAACATCTTCTCAAGTCTAGTTTCTCCTGGCAACCTACCCGGCTCCACTCAGCTCCTGCCCAGGCTGCCACACTCGGCTCAGAGTTTGCTGCGGCTTCCTGCCTCATCCAGCCCCCCCACTTACCCTCCACACCCTCTGCGACCTTCACCCCAGAGCACCAGGACTGTTGATTTCGTGCTTGGCCAACAGCACTTATGTCCCTCGTTCTGCTGTGCGGTGCCTCCCTTAGCCCTGAATTCCCTTCCTGAGCGGTTTTGTTTGATATCCGGGAGGAGTAGGCTGTTCTTCCAATTCCTAAACAATAGTTTGAGCCCTGTGCATGCCATATGGGTGGCCAGTGCAGGGCAAGTTCAATTAGTTAATGTGTATTCAGAGTAAGGAAACGTTATATTAACAAGAGGGTAAGGTACGAATGCAATGGGGATGACTTTAGATGTCCCAGTTTCAGTCACTCTCTGGGGAGACATGGTCCTAAAGCCTAGCATCTTGAATGTCCAAGTGTCTTTATTCATTTCTTCAGGAATACCGCATATTAACACCCGTAACTGTGTTTCAGGTATATAAGACTTAGGCCATTGGAATCAGCAAATTGAGGTACTGATCTTGTCTCCAGACACCCACTCATGCCCAGTGTAGAATGAGGTTTTGAAAACCACAACCCATGGCCAAATACAACTCCCCGACTTTGTTTTTTTTTTTTTTTTTTTTTTTTTTTTTTTTTACATAAAACTGTATTGGGACACAGCCATACCTATTTATTTAAATGTTTTGGTTGCTTCGGCAGTACAGTGGCAAAGCTGGGAAGTTCTGAGAGAGACAATCCGGCCCGCAACACGTAAAATAATTACTGCCTGGCCCTTTAAGAGACACGTTCGCCAACTCTTGCTCTAAGAGGCAAGGCTCACACAGCCTGCCTCAGAAGAAATTCAGCTTAACCTCTCTAACCAACCTGGTGAATTAGGTTATGAGAAAATCATCAATTGGGGCACCTGGGTGGCTCAGTGGGTTAAAGCCTCTGCCTTCAGCTCAGGTCATGATCCCAGGGTCCTGGGATCCAGCCCCGCATCGGGCTCTCTGCTCAGCGGGGAGCCTGCTTCTCCCTCTCTCTCTCTCTCTGCCTGCCTCTCTGCCTACTTGTGATCTCTGTTTGTCAAATAAATAAAATCTTAAAAAAAAAAAAAAAAGAAAACATCAATCATCCCATATCCTACCCCTGAGGCTATCTGGGCTGCGACTCAGTACAAGTGTTTCAACAAATTATACAGATATAATTATAACCAATTAATCTAACAGTTTAATAATTAGCCAGAAAGTAAGTCACTTAATAAAAGCACAACACCACCTCATTCAATGTTAAAGGAATGCAAATCAAAATCAATGAGATTCCATTTTTCACTCGTTTGATTAACGGATATCAACAAGTTTGTTAATACACAGAGAAAATGATGAGGGTCTTTCCACACTATGGGTGGAGAACATACCTGCACTTTGTGAGTATCTGTGAGAGCATGAAATACACAGGCCTTCCAAGGAGGAGGGAATTTCCACGGCATCATCCTACAGCTGTGTCCTCAAATGTGTTCAATGCCATGTGTCTAACTACATTGACTGTGGTATAGTTTCTAATAGCAAAAAGTAAGGTGAGGGTAGATGTCACTCAATAATAGAGTAAATAAATGGTAAATAATTTGGTGTTTACATAGTGTGTAACATGACAGAACCATGGAAAAAGAATTCATGTAATGAAATGAATAAGGAAGGAGCTAGATCTAATGGAGTTAATATAGAATATTCTCTAAGATAATAATCGAAAGGCACAAAAGGGCATGGTGTGTGTGTGTGTGTGTGTGTGTGTGTGTATTATAGTAAGAACCCAGTGGTATTAATGAAGGGTAGGTACACACACACACGTACACATAAATGTACAAATATTTGCAAATGGGTAGAAAAATCTGAAAATTTTAAAAGAAGGAACTTGCCACAACTTCCATGGTTGCCCCTGGAAGAGGAACCTGGGAGTCTGAACTAAAAGAGACACTCCCTTTTGACTTTGTACCCTTTTATTCTGCTTGGCTTTTTTTTTTTTTTTTTAACGTACTCAGACTTTGTTAGTCTCATTTGAAAACATGATTTTATAAGACAAAATTATCACTCCGTGTCTGACAACAGTGTTCCCCAGGACCGGGGTCCCGGCCGGGAGGGGCCCTGCTGTTAGTGTGAAAGACCATCCCCAAAACCCAAGAAGGTAATAACAGTGCCCACGAGCGACACAGCCTGCCGCGGCCGACTCCCTAACTTACAAACTCTCAGGCCACTCTGTACAACAAACCAGTGTTATTAAACGAGAAGAAAAATCAATAATCCATCACGGAGAGGGCTTTGGAGTCAGATGAGAAGGCTCTGGATTCCACCGCTCCCCAGCAGCTGTGAGGACCGCCCCACCCCACAGAAGCGCAGTGAATATCAGAGCCCCCTGGGCCTCCGCTTCCTCACTAGCCAGAGTGGGGATCACCCTGCCCCCTCTTCGGGTGGGCCGATGCAGGCCTAGCCTGTACACGGCACACACCCTGGGCCTCACTCTGTGCTCAATGTGTCCCAGGCCCTGCTGAATTGCGTTAACTGCCGAACCACTGTCCTTGTCCTTCAGAGGAGGAAACTAGTTTTAGGGAGCCATAAATCAATTCCCCCAAAGTCACAGAGTTACTAAGTGGTTATCAGGGTACAAACCCAGGTTGGCCTGCCCGGGGCTTGCAACAACTATTCGATTTTGCCTTTCGATTAAATGACGTAAGCTGAGATCATCCGCCGGAAATTGCCTCTTAGACAGGAGTCACTTGGCACATGTCCGTTATTCCAATGCCCCACAGCCCTGGTGCCAGAAAAGAAGTGTGCAAGGGTCCATGCTCAGCCCAGTTTCCACATGCCCCCATGCACTGCCCCCTGCCGGTGCGGCTGGCGACAGTGGCTCAGGCCCTCCCAGCAGAACTGAGCGTCCTTGGCTGAGGAGCTCGGGCATTTCCTGAGCGAACAGTTGTTCCTAGCATTTCTTCCAGCAAGTGGAGGCCTCTGCTTTAGCAACCACACAAGCTCAGGAAGTACCTCCACTGGGACCTTTCCTCTCTGTGTCCAGCTCTGCACTCTGTCTCCCTCTGTATCTCTCTGTCCATCTCTGTCCCTTTGTGTCTCTTTGTCCCTCTTTGTCTCTCACTGTCTCTTTGTGTGTCTTTCTCTGCCTCTGTTTTTTTCTGTGTTTCTCTCTGCCTCCCTCTCTCTCTCCCACAAACACACACCCATACACACACCCCAGAATCAGAAAAGAGACCTCACCCGCTTCATTGAACTACACCGTCCCCTTCCCTCTATCGGAGAAGTTCAGCCTTGCTCCAGCCACAGAGAGGCCGCAGCACTGATTCTGTTCCCAAGGGTCTTGGAGGCCTCTTTTCACCAGGGTCCCTTCTGTTTTATTCCCTCATATGTCCAAGTGTTCACACTGTCCTGAGTCAGGGATAATAACACCGATTTCATAGTACAGCTGGAAGGAAAAAGAGGGCAATGACCCGAGGCAGAAACGAGCAAGGGGCAGCTCCTGGTGTTGGCTAAATCATGAGGGTAGGGTCGACATCTGCCTTGTCCCTGCATCAACTGTACCTAATGCAGATCACAGCAGAGAGCACATGTTCAACAGAAATCATGGAGCCCATAAAGGAAGGAACTCGGCTATATATTAAGCACCTGTCATTGGTTAGGTACTGTACTAAGGGGAAAAGAAGTGATTCCTAGACAGTGTTGGGCCCAGGTACAGACATCCAATGCAAAGAAAGCAGAGAGAGATTGGAAGAGCGGCAGTGCCTTGATCAAGCCCATCCTGTCTGCCAGGAGCCCCACACAACACTGACATGCTTTTTCTCATCTAACAATTTTTAAAAACTTGTCATACATGTCTTCTTACTCCCATTTTACCAACCAAGAGATAAAATGAGTTGAAGAGACACTGGGGACATGCCCCCAGCTGCATAGTGAGTGGTTGGGGGCAGGGCTGGGCTTGCATCAGGCTGCCAGCCGTCAAGGTTCATGCTCCCTCCTGCTCTCCTCTGGAAGGGCAATGGAGCCCATAGTCAGCTTTTGTCTCTCCCACTGCACTCCTCCAAGGAGACTCCATCTTCCCTGGCATAGGAGTCCTTTCTGTCATTCACAAAAAAGCTTCTATGACCTGTCAGGGGCCTCTCTCCATCTCACATCCCCCCGGTAGTCCTCCCCATTGGATCCTTAGCAGAAAGGGCCCTCTCTCCAAGCTCTCAGACCCTTGGGCTTGGTGTCACTCCAAGAGAGGCCCTGTTTTCAGCTATGTGTTGTAGGGACACTTTCTTTCTCTGAAAGTGAAATTCAGAAGGGGAAAATCAGGGCCTCAGTGGAGGGTTAGTACTGCTGGACTATCCATGCACAGAGCCCAAGTTAAGGGCTACACCACAGGAACCATCAAATGCACCAAAGGCTTGGAAACACCGAAAAGGAAATGGGACTTGACAAAGAAAAGATGCCAGAGTCCTCTCCTAGGGGGAGACATACAACTTCTGTTTTACCTGCAGGAAGCTGGGAGAGACGTCAGCCATCCCACCTTGACACCCTGGAAGGCTCCATGGTTCTTCTGGGATCTCCCTGCGAGTTCAGCCCCAGACCCACAGACTCCCCACGTCTTCCTGCACCTCCGGCTCAGCCTCAACACGGTCTCATAAACCAATGATGTCAGTTAGACCAGAAACATCTGTCGTTTCTTCTGCCCTTTATGCCCCTACACCTCCCAAAAGAAGATTCTCTCCCATTCCTACTGAGCATGGAGCTGGCCACATGACGCGGACCTTCAGATCACAGCTGCTGGGCCGGGGCGGACGCCTTAGAGAACACGGGTGTACGTCACAACCAACTCAGCTTCCCGTAAACTCCTCCCTGGAAGGCATTTGCAGTTAGGAAGCTCCAGCTGATGAAGTACTGTATGGCGACTAATGTAAAACAATCAAATAAATAAATACATAAATAAAGCTTCTAGAAGACGACATAGGAGAATATTTTCATGACCTTTCAGTAGACAAAGATATCTAAAATCAGATACAAAAAGCTCCTTAGCCATAAAAATGTAAAAAGGTAGATAATTGAGCTACTTTAAATTAAGAACTGCTCCTCATTCAAAAGAAACCATCGAGAGAGTGAAGGGGCAGAACGCAATCGAAGAAGTAGGCAAAAGATTTGAATAGGAACTTGATAAAGAGAAAATCTGAAGGGTTATTGAAGCTGAGATAATCATAGCTCCTATCTCAGCAATTCTAATTCTCTAGGTAGACACCCAGAAGATGTATATACACATATTCACCAAAAACGTACACGATAATTTCTTTTAATAAAAGAGTCTATACATTTCTTTTTAAAAAGGATGCTCTAACTGAAAGTAACATAAACTCAACTCAAATTTATTTTTAAAATTTTTTCTGAGTGGGGCACCTGGGTGACTCAGTCAGTTAAGCGCCTGACTTTGGCTGCGGTCATGATCTCGGGGTCCTGGAATTGAGCCCCGTGTCGGGCTCCGCACTCAGCTGGGAGTCTGCTTGCCCCTCTCCTTTTGCACCTCTCCTGGCTCATGCTCTCTTTCTCAAATAAAAAAATAAAATCTTTAAAAAATCTATTCTTAGTAACATTATTTGAACAAAATAAAACCTACCCTACCAGTTCTCTCTAGTAGGAACTTGGCAGGAATGTCCCCAGGGCTCTCAGAAACTAGGCTGAGCCCCCCGCTCCTCCCAAGGAATCTCTGTTCTCAGCTGCCTTTCTATCAGGAATTCAGGATGAAAAAGTTGGGTATTTAGAACAGGGGCGTTAAGTCTGCTGGGCTTATTAAAAAGAAAAAAAACTGGGGAAAAGAGGGCTGAATGCTTTGGCTCATGCAATAGGGAAGTGCAGAGGCAACTGTTTCAGGTAAGACTGGACCCATGGGCTCAAAAAATTTCATCAAGATCACCAGGACTTGCTTTCTCTCTGCTTTCTGCATATGCTTTCTTCTGTGTCAACTTCATCCTTGTACAGCAAAACAGACGCCAGGAGTCCTGGAAACACAGACTCATAGCTTAGCGACCCTTTTCCTAACCCTTCCAGCAAAAGTTAGAATTAAATCTCACTGGGTCACTGTGGATCCCAAGCACAACCCTAGACTGGTTCTTGTGACTAGAGGATGGGGTGTGCTGACTAGCTGGGCCTGGAGCCAAAGGAAAATGGGGGATCGGGTGGGGGGTTATTGCTAGAAAAACGTGATAGGAACGCTGGCTGGGTCAAAATGGAAGATGATCACAAGAGTCACGCTGGGGGTGGGTCTGAGGCTGCTGTAGGTCTGTTCCTTCATCCAACAGATACTAATTTAGCAGCTCCTGCGTACCAGGCGCCATCGGAGGCTCCGTGGCTGAGCAGACAGAACACCACCTACTCTTACGAAGTGCAGGTCCAGCAAACACACAGCTAAATGAGGTGAGTATGGAGAGTGGAACTTCTGGGAAGGAAAAAACAGATGACAACAGGGAATAATGGTGTCAGAGGAGGTCAAGCCAAATGATCACTTGGGTACCCATGTGCACCAAGAAAGCAAAAAGATCCAGCTTAAAGTGAAAAACTGGAGCAGTCAGATGGTTGGGGTAGATGTGCAAAACCACGAGACCACATTTTCCCAGAGAGAAGAGGAAAGTAGGAGGAATGGGGGGGAACAAGCACACAGGGGTGGGGAGGACTTACAGCTGGTTTTCTCCGTTCAGTCTCACACTCCCAGTTTCTAATCATGAATCCCCTTTACTCAAGTTTGGTCAAAGGGTCCCTTTGTCTTGAGTAAATCACCCTTTTCCGTGGAACTAACTAAAAAATTTCAAAACTCCTAACCTCATCAGTTGCCCATAAGACATCATTTTGTGGGCTCATCCATTCTTAAATGCTGTAAGATACCCCCAAAATTTTTTGGTTGTGGCTAAAAAGTACCCACACTTCAAAAAAATACCATGTATGCGCGCGCGTGCGCGCACACACACACACACACAAATTTAAGTATATATAGTATATTTAAATGTATTTAAGGATACATGGAAACTGAGGGAGCAAGTTCAGTTGCTCATTTGAAAACCAAACCACCATTTCTTAAGCTCTCCTCAGTGGATCTGCTGCTTACAAGGGTACAAGAATAATTCAGTGCTCCTAAAAGGTGCCTCATTCCTCGAAGATGCCCAAACCAAAGTACACACATACACACACGCACACACGTATACGCACACACTACTACACAGACAGCGCACACACGGAGCATAGTCACACCCCAATCATATCCATGCATATACACACACACGTATAAAGAACACAAGCCAAGTGCAGACACAGATACAAAGCACACATACACAAAGCGTAATATACACAGACGCACACAAAGTACACACATATGCACAAAGCACACACGGTAAACATACACACCAGCTATTAGAAGTGCTCAGATTCATTTTGGACCGCCCTTCAACCAGGCCCTTCTCAGCGCCAGGCACTGTGGCTGAAGGTGTTTTCACCCACCATGACAGCAGTAATGGCACGACTGCTTATCAATCTTCCAGAGCCCCGGGAAGGCACAGTTTTATCAATATTTTATCAATATATTTTAGCCCTTTGAAAGGAAAGGACTTGCCCTGAGCCACACCTCTGGGGTGCAGTGGAGCCAGATGTGATCTGTTTGTCGGAGGGTGCCCCTCTTTGGTCAACTCGGTGCTACCCTATAAATGCACACGTGTGGTTGTCCAGGTCCCGCCGCATCCACTGTGTGTCCACATAAACGTGCTCCCTGTGAGGCAGATCTCAGCACTTTACACATCTCAGGGTATAAAACAGTGCCTTCTGTGTTGTAGACCACTAACGCCACCCCAGATTTATGACATTTATTTAAAAACAACAAACATTCTCAATTATTTCCACACCATTCGGGGCCATAATTTACTCCGAGGTATGAGCTATCAAGTTTCTCAGGGATTGCTTCAAAATGTCAGATCTAAAAGATGATTCCTGTGTTAGCGACTATGAAACACCCATTTGTATTTTCATTTTTACTTTGATTTAATTTTCAGACAATTCAACTTTCTCCCCATGCCTGAGTGCCTAAATTCATTTCACTTGTCAAAGGAGACAAATTTTCATAATTACAAAATAAAACATGGTGGCCCTTCTTTGGTGACCACATATTTCACATCTCTCCTTTTTTTTTTTATTCTGTACGAAAATGCATTTCCTGGTCTACTTGGCTTACTTCTGACATATTTTCATTCAGTCTCTGCTCAGAACAGACAAGAGGACAAGCTAAACATTCACTAATGTTTTGTTATGTTAATGAACATCTGTAAAAGGAGAGATGAAATTTCCCAACTGAGCCTGTGATGCTCACATCTTTTTTTCTGTAATCTGTGCTGAAAAAGTCAGTGCTCTGAAATTACGAGCTTGAGGGTGAAACATGCCCTGTCCTCTACTGGTTCCTTCTGCCTTGACCCAGAAGCCCTGCAGTCCCACCGCCAGGTTCCTGATGTTCACTTCGGAGAGGTCAGAAGCATGTAGGGCTTTCCTACCATTCCCACCAGTGGCATACACAAGATATAATAAGGGGTTTTTCTTAAAAATACATAGAGAAGTGCCTGGGTGGCTCAGTGAAGCGGCTGACTCTTGATTTCTGTTCAGGTCATGATCTCTCGGTCTGGGATCGAGCCCTGTGTCGGGCTCTGCACTCAGCAGGAAATCTACTTGAGAGTCTATCCCTCCTTTTCCCTCTGCCCCTTCCCTTGCTCCCTCTCTCCTTCCCTCTCTCTTTCTCTTTCACTCTATCTCTAAAATAAATAAATAAATCTTTAAATATATATACTTTTTTTCATTTATAAAAGTAATACATGTTTTTTGTTTGAAATTGGGTGGAGGGGGACAGAAACGGTAACGATCAGAAAAAGGTGAACTACCACTCCATCCAAAGCAAAACACTGCCAACATGCTGGTGTAACTTCAGACTGTTCTTTTAAAAATAAAACTCACACACACAAAAAAAATTAAAATTCGCTTTGACTTGGTTGGGCGTTTGAATATTTGAAAAGTTTGTCATGAGAAACCTGCTCTTTTTAGTTGCAAAGGGGTTAAAGATGGAAATGGGAAGAAAACATTTAATTCTTTGAAACTACCTATCTGAATTCCTAAATTCTGACTCGAAGACTGGAAATGCCCAGTGTAGTCACCAGCCCCACTCCCCTGCCTTCACTCCTGCCCCAGGACACACAGACCGCTCCTGAAAGAAGGTGATACAACTTAAAATTCAGTGGCCCGTAAATCCAGACAAGGATAAGAATAACAAGAAGCCATGGAAGGAAAAAAAGGCGTGGGGCAAGGCAAAGATATCGGAGGGGATGGTCATTTTCAGGAGCAGACCTAAAAGAGCAAGGAAAACATTCTTTTTTTTTTTTTTTTAAGATTTCATTTATTTATTTGACACAGAGAGAGAGATCACAATTAGGCAGAGAGGCAGGCAGAGAGAGAGGGGGAAGCAGGCTCCCTGCCGAGCAGAGAGTCCAATGCAGGGCTCGATCCCAGGACCCTGAGATCATGACCCAAGCCGAAGGCAGACAGATGCTGAACTGACTGAGCCACCCAGGTGCCCAAAGGAAAATATTTTTGACGCACATCAATATACACACTCTTCCGTATAAATATCATGAGTGTCATGGACTGAGGTCTCTGGGAAACAGAATCTGAGGAGGACACGCACATATAGGCGGCTTCTTAGATAGTGTTCATGGAATTGTCACCTGTGCCAGGGACAGGATGGAAGCAGGACTGGGTATGGGAAGGAACTGAGCTGAAATGTTCAACAAAGCCCTCAGTTGGCCCCGTGGGGGGCTGTGAAGTCAGGATGGCTCTTCACAAGTTCCAAGATGGCGTGAGAGGCGAGGCCTGTAGACCTCCCACATCGGCCGGTCACTGGACGTGGGCTGCGCTGGGCCAGGTGATGCTTCAGAGGAGAGAACCCCTGCAGCTGGCTGATGGCAGGGCTATGTGTGAGCAGAGCCCCAGGAGTCCTCCAAGGGGAGCTGGGTGGCAGGTACCCCCTACACTAGGGTCTCAGCATTGCAGTGCCCCCTTCCCTGAATAAAAAGACATACAGATAACCAGATCCCTCAAGACCTTGCTATGGGGATGTATCCCAATCAGAGGCAGAAATCAGAGGCAGTAGTCCACAATGCTGGAGAAACCCCAAAAAGAGAAATTCACAGGCAGTTCTGAACACTGCCTAATGCGCTCATCATCAGGGCAGTATGGATAAGGGGGACAGCTTCACCTTGAAGTACCATAGGATTAATCTATCAGAAATTCCCATTTTAGTTGCCACCAGAGCTACATGTCCAGGCTATGGCTGATAAAAATCCAGTATTTCTAAAAAAGAATGACTAAAAAAGCAGACCTCTCCACCCCCTTCATTTCAGCAGAGGTGTGAATGCCCTGAGCAGGTTCACAGCTCCACGTGGCGGTCATGGCACTGTCGACTGAGGCTTAGAGGGGCCAGGCCAAGGAAGCACTCTCGGTGGCAGGCCCCACAGGGTCCCATGGAATGTCCTACAGAATGCCTCTCTCTGACTCTGCCTCTCAGTGCCTTCCCTCCTGACAAGGGAGGCAATATCATTCCCATTTTACAAATGAGGTAACAGAGGCCCAACACCTTGTCCAAGATCACCTAGAGAACATGCAGCACCAGAATTTGCACCCCTCTTGGGGGGCCCGGCTTTGGGTTCATTCTATTATGCATGGTGGCCCATGTCTGTTGGTATGACCACTGCTGAGGTTACGTCTACACCTCCATTGCCACTAGTGATACTTCTCCGCTGTCTGAACTGCAGTCTTATCTCATTATAATCATTGCTGTCGATTGCAGAGGGGCGTTGACTCTCCCTGCGAGTGGTGAATTGGAAGTCTGTGGCTCCCTACCAGGGAGGACCGTCAGTCTCTACAGGATGACAATGCACAGCAAGACACAGCATCTGACTTCAGCTTCGGGAAGACAAAGCTGAGCATCTTCTCTTTGAGAAAACGATTCCACTCATTATTTGTCTAGTGTCCTAATTATGGCGAGAGAAAAGTTGTTTTAAACCCCATCTCTTTTGTCTTTTTCAAGCTGAATGTGTCCCATCAAACCTAAAGAATTCATCATTTGACAGAATTTTGCGGCAAAGATATTCACAATAATAAATAATAAATCCATAACAAAATCCCAGAAGAATTCCATTGACCTAGATGCCACTCACCTTCCACAGCTAGATAGAGACTACGATAGGGCGTGATACAATTCAGATTTGAATAAGGTCAGGAAACATAAATCAAATACTAGTTCTTCGTCAGGTCTTCACTACCCTAAGCCTCAGTCTTCCCATCTGCAGAAAATAAAGGTAGGGCTAGGTGATCTTTAAGATTCCTTCCAGCTGGGGTGCCTGGGTGGCTCAGTGGGTTAAAGCCTCTGCCTTCGGCTCAGGTCATGGTCCCAGGGTCCTGGGATTGAGCCCCACATCCAGCTCTCTGCTCAGTGGGGAGCCTGCTTCCTCTTCTCTCTCTCTCTGCCTGCCTCTCTGCCTACCTATGATCTCTATCTGTCAAATAAATAAATAAAATCTTAAAAAAAAAAAAAAAGATTCCTTCCAGTTAGTTCTACCATTCCCAGTCAGGGTCCACAGATACCTATCTTGTTCTGCTTGCCATGGAAAAAAAGTGGAAAAGATGTAAAACTACCATTCCTGCCACAAGATCACTCCCTAATACAACAACAACAAACTTCCCTGCAGGGCACCCCCCCACCACAGGACACAGAAAATGCTTACGTTGTAAGTTCTAAAAAAAAAAAAAAATGTTCTTGTTCTGCTATGGGTGCAGTGAGAGGAACAGTAGCAGACAAAGACCCAAAGCAAGCCGCAATGCCCCCCAAAGCTCATTGTGATGTTTAGGCCATACATTGAAATTAGAATTACAAAATGACACTCTGGAAATTATTTTTAAAACTAAAAACATCCTTAAAAAAATTGAAATGGCATTCCAACTCAGTGGTTCCTCAGGCACCCCCCAAGTGAGAACGCCTCAGTTATAGCAACATCACTGTTACCCTCTCAACTGAAATTGCATTTGAAAGCTGTATGATTTACATTTGCAGTTTATGAAATAAATTAGGCAGAAAAGAATCTCAAAATCTCAAACACGTTTAGGTTACCAGATCCCAAAAAGGTAAATGGACAAAGCACATAATCCTCAGAGCAGCGAACAAAGACACTAATGATTGCATTAATAAATTTATTAGGAGAAACTTGATAAATGTATAAAGAATCTCTTTGAGACAACTCAAGGAAATGGATCAGCAAAACTGCCCAGGACACACTCCCACCCAAACTCTGAGTCCCATCACCAACTCCATGGCCTTTGATAGGAGGGCTAAGGGAGATTGACAGTCACGTTGCTGGGGTTGCTGGATGGCTGTTTTCCAATGCTGCGCATGCTGGCTGCATGACAAAGCCCATGCAGTATGTTTAGGACCACAGAAAAAAGGTCCGTGTGGACCACTGCTCCACCTTGACCCAGCGGCCATCATCCCCTGCCTCAGTTAGAGTAGTGGCTTCCCGACTGGTCTCCCTGCTGCCACCTTGACTGCCTTCATCTTCATCTTCTGCAGAGCAGCCAAAGAGATGCCTTAAAATTGTAAGTCACTTCCTGTAACTTCTCAGCTCTATTCCCCTCGGAGAGGAGCAAAGCCTTCGAGGTCCTACATGACGGGGACCCATCTTCTCTTTCTGACTGCATCTCCTATATTGTCCTTCCTCACTCATTCTGCTCCAACTATACAGGCCCCTTTGCATCTCTTGGAACATTCCAGGAAAACGCATACTTCAAGGCTTTTGTGGTTATGATTCTTCCTGCTCTCCCTTCATATATCTGCTGGGGGACCTCCCTCTCTTCTTTGAAGGTTTGGCTCACAGTTACCTGCACTAACCCCTCCCCTAATGTCATTACCTGCCCCTTGCCCCCAGGTGCTATCACACCCCATTACCCTGGTTGGCTTTTCCTTTATCCACTAAAATTAAAAGAAACTAACATACTATTTAATTTACTTATTTTTATGTCTTTTATTAAATATCTGTAAGCTCCAGGAGGGCAGAAATCTTTGTTTTGTGATGCTATATCCCCAAGACCTAAAAGAGTACCTGGGAAGAGTAGACACAAAATAAATATGGGAAGGAAGGAAGGGAGGGAGGGAGACGGGTCAGGGAAAGGGAGAGGGAATGTGGGGGAGGGGGTCAGGGGGCAAGGGGTGGAAGGTCAGGGAGGTGGAGGGATGATGGGGGAGGGATGGAGAGAGGAAGGGAGGGTGGGGAAGGGTTCAAGGAGGGGGATTAGGGTTCCTAACCCTGTTTTGCAGATCCACTGCTTATTAAGTGTTTCTTAGGCCTTTTTGAGTATTTCTGGATTCTACAGTCTCGTTTCCAGGGCCTCCATCCTAGAGTCGATTCATGTAAACTGATATATACGAATTTGACCATGGGGGAATAGAGGGCGCAAAGTGTGGTGGGAGAGAGAGAGAAAGACCCAAGGGAAACACTGCGTATGGATGACTTGTGGGAAACATAAGGAGAGCCTCCAGTGTGTTCAAAGAAGGTGACATGTGTAGAACATTATGAGCAGTTCGAAGGACTGTCAGGGGTCAGTTAAACTCCACGTGATGTTTCTTTCCTGCTCTGATTTTGGACTCTGAGCCTCGAGTTCGGTTTGGCCCCATTATCTGTTTTGTTTCCCGAAGCCATCCTTACCTTGAATTTGCATTTCAACTTTTACAGGAAACCCACCACCTCATGTCAGTGCCCTACACCCAGTCATTGGTACCAAGGACCCAGCCCACTCCACACACACATACCAGCTCACTGCCGGTCTAAAATGGGGGAGCTGTCGTGTATGTTACAGGTGGTGAGGAAGGAAGAAGTTTGTGGGGAGGTGCCAGCTGCACAGCAGTTGGTCAAGGAACCCTGAGTGGACTTAAAATAGAAATATGTAAATAGAAATTATTCAGCGAATAATCCTGAAGAAGCATCAACTCAGGGCCAAAGCTGTTGAGTGAGTAGAACTAAAGAGTGACAAATAATAAATGAGCAGTCAGTGAAGACTGAACGAAATGTGCTGAACACGATGAACTCTACGGCTTTCAAACCCGTTCTAGTGCATTCAGATGAGTTCTGGAATCTCCAGGCTACCACAGTGACTTCAGAGACCCAACAGCCTCTACCAGGTTCCTTGGAAAAGCCGCCAAGGAAAGCGGCTGTGGTCTCCTTGACATTCTGAAAAGATAATAGCTCACATATTCCTTTATCTACTTATTCTTGTATGTATTATATTCAGAAAAAAAATTATAATTTAAACTCTGACCCATTCAAATCTATTTTGATAATCTGATTTACTCATCGAATATCAATAGAGCAGAACTTTGATGTCGAGAACTTGTGCCAGAACTTTTCTGTGTGCAAATCCAGCAGTTTCTTCTATAGATATCAACATTCCAGTGGTGGGCACATCAAAAGATGTGAGAATAAACCCAAATTCCACTGTCCATTTTTACATTTCTGTATTATGTCCTTTTTCCTCCTTAAAAGGGGGGAAACATCTTCTTTAGAACAGAATCATCAAGGGGATACTACCTAAATACATAAATCCTGTTGTCTCACTATTTATCTTTTTGTCCTCATGTATTTTTGGCTTCCATTTGTAAGAACCCAAATTAAAATTTCAAGGTCAAAATGATATCTGACAGAGACATGGAAATTCTTAGCTAGTTATGTGGAGATGGTACTTACGAAATACCCAACGGACATATTGTGTATTTTTAACTTGCTCTTAAGACCTCTGAATTCAAATGTGAGGGATTGCATACAGAGGATGAAGACAAATTATGTTATGAAAGAAGAAAGGTTTTTTTTTTTTTCTTTTGCAATAGATGAAAGATGCTTCCCTCCTCTAATGAGTCATGAATGACTCATCTACTCTTGGGAAAATCTGAAGTGGCCAGTGATTTGATTGCTTTTTCTGCTGCAAATACATCTAAGAAGTGGAGCATAAGAAGTAAACAATAAAGGACCCTGTGAAATTCAAATAATTTTGTGTGTTTCTTTCCCAAATGACACCACCCTGAAAACAACTTTTAATGCAAAATATGAGTTCTCTTTCATATTGGTAATATTTAAGTGTGGCCACTGAACCAACTGATTTTGGCTGAGTGCAATTTGGGTGTTGGGGGGGGGAGTTCCTTTTTATCCTTTAATGGGATTCACAATAATATTGACCCAATTCAATCATTTTATAAATGAAAGCCACAGGATGACTTTCATCTTTTCTTATATCTTGTCAATAAGATACCATCTATCTTCATTTCTGTTTCTTTTTCTCTCCAGACCCTTGAACTATTTTGATAACTTACAAAGCTAAGAAATGTTCAATGTTGAGGAAAAACACCAGAGAACTTTTTGAAATTCATTGTACCCCAAAGGCTGACAGCAAGAATATACTTCCTGGTGCATAAGAAAGAAAAATGTATTTGGTATGACTGGCTGTTAATATGTCGTCAGGATAAATCATAAGTCTTATTCTTGAGAATCTTAATAAAAGAAGTCACTTGAGACATAGAAAGTACAAAAATAATCACCAATAGGCTCTATCTATGACTAGAACCTGGGGAAATTTTGAAAGTGTTCATTCATAGAGACACTTAAAAAGACATTGCCCAAATTTATCATTGTCATAAATTCTTGCTGACTAAAAGTTTCCTTAAAGTAATTTACAATACCTATCATAAAATACTTCATCAAAAGGAAATACTTTCATTTAATACAAAACCGTAAACTCCCAAGGACTCGGGGACAATTGTCTCATCCTGTCCCCAGAGAGGATGGAGTGATCTATGACTTCTATATGCCTAAAAACTTAGTCTGGCTTCATCTGATGTTCCTACCTTGGGGTTGTCACACAACTCTGATGAGTCCCTTTCCTCTAGGACTTCAGGAAGAGAGGTGCTTTGAAATAACACTCTGACTCTTCATCATCTTTCCTGGGCAGGAGGACAGAAAGGATGCTGCCATACACTAATTGGGTGATCAGAGAAAGTGGTATCTGATTGGTAAAGTAAACACCTTGAGTCCATGTTCTAGCCTCATGGTGGAGGGAGCTATTCCATACTGGATGCTTCTGGATGCCTCAATCACTAGGCAATTGTTTTCACTTTGTCTTTAGGCCAGGAAAGCTGTCAGTTAGCTAATGGGACCCTTGAAAGATAAAAGAAGTCTACACACCAAAGAACAGAACCATCAGCTTTCCATCTTTCTCATGTTCTTCCCTACAGACTGTTAAAGAAATTAATCCAAACTCTGGTACCAGCTCTGAAGATGCCCCTGTTCTAGCCCAGTTTCCACTGTAGCTGGAACCCTCCATCTGAATGCTCTTGCTGACACTTCTAATTTCTTTCTCTAAAGTAAAACTCAATGTCTTTCTCCAAAACTGGCTGCTCCGTCAGTCTTATCACCTCCCTGTTTACTTGCCTTCAAAAGCTTCTTCAATCCCAGCATCTAAGTTGTATGCATCTGGCTTCTTGAACACCCTCATACCCATCTCTCCTACAGAGCTAAATGCCAGCAGTTTGGGCCAGCCAGACATCTCACTCTCTGCCTGAGAATCTTCAGTCTACTTCTGCCATCTCCCTAAAATATATTTTGCACAACATTGCCAAATAAATCTGCCTGAAGCACGGCTCCTCTGATGTCACCCTGACATCAGAACCTTTCAACAGTTCCATGTCTCCTACCACAAGGAGCCTATACTTCTTAGGTAGCTTTCCCCTTCATTGTGATAACAAGCCATCTAGCCTCACTTCCTACTACTTCCTTCAAGCTACCCGTGGATGCTTGATTGTCCCCATGTTGTTCTCGTGCTATTGCTCCTGCTCCTTCATGATATCTTCACGGCTACCCATTGACAACCTATCCTTCCTTCCAGGTCAAGCTAAAGTACCATATTCTCTACCAAATGTCCCTTTCCTCATGACTCCCAACAGAAAAAGCTATTTTGTACTAATTGAATTTTGCTTCACTCTACAATTTTTGTGCATATACTTATCTCCTATGTTCAGCTCTGAGTTCATTGAAGGAAGGGAGCCACCTTTGTCTTGACTCGGGTTTGTATCACTCAATTAACATTTTATTGTTGGATGGATGGATATAATTTATATCCTATAAATATAAAGTTGGTACACGAAACCATGGAGTACAGAGGTCTATTATCCAACCGTCAGGCACAGGGAAATAGTACCCTCTTTCCTCTTCAGACCCATGAGTCCTGGATAACCCCTGTCTAACTTGTAGTGTTGGCCGTTAAAAGAGATGCTTTAAAAAGTAGCAGGACCAAGAATAAAGACCAAGAAATAGTACCCTCTTTCCTCTTCAGACCCATGAGTCCTGGATAACCCCTGTCTAACTTATAGTGTTGGCAGTTAAGAGAGATGCTTTAAAAAGTAGCAGGACCAAGAATAAAGAGACTGAATGGAGCATGATGAGATAAGTCTATTTTCCATAGGAATCTGAAGACTTGGCAGTCTTGGAGAAGGGTGTTAAGCAAGGGAAGACCTGAACTGTGGGGTGGGTGTAGAAATAAGCCAAGAGAAGATAGGGGGATGAAAAGAGGAGATTTATAGAAAACAGCCTGTGCATACGCATAGAGGTTTTGAGCATGGAATATTAGGGAAATGAGATAGTTGAAGCATGGAGTTCAAGGAACTTGGTGATGAGAAATAAGGCTGAAGAGGCAGAGAGGGCCATTCATTAAATATTGGCAATCTTCTAGGAACTACTCCTTGATAATTTCACATCTTCGCCTGAGTCTGCATCGTTCCCCTCAAATATCAGTTATTTGCAGGTACAGAGCTGATGGGTGGTAGCATCAGCTAGAAGTGAGAACAACCAAACCGAACCAAGGACTCGGAGACCTCATTGAAGCATTTCAGTTGGTGTTGGAATTAAAATGGTTGCAAGGTTGCACTACAATATCATGACTAGAGGTGGGGAGGAGGGGTGATGCTACCCCAGACCTGATGAAGGACTAGGTGGACAGAATCTCTTGTCAGCCAATCAGAATGACGGATTGCAATCTGAGCTTCACTTTTCTCAAACGAATGAATAGAACTCGCAATAATGGCAATTACACAACAGACACTGCTCAGATATCGGGCAGGGTGCTAAATGAGCAGTATGAGACCTTGTCTTCACCATAACTCCGTTCAGTAGGCATTGTTGATACATAGTTTACAGATAAGGAAAGTGAGGTGTATAGGGACTAAGAAACCGGCCCAAGGGGCACCTGGGTGTCTCTGTCAGTTAAGTGGCTGCCTTTGGCTCTGGCCATGATCTCAGGTCCTGGGATCAAGCTCTGCTGCACTGGGCTCCCTGCTCAGTGGGGAGTCTGCTTCTCCCTCTCCCTTTGCTCCTCCCCCTGCTTGTCTGCTCTCTTTCTCTCTCTTTCAAACAAATAAATAAAATTAAAAAGAAAAAAGAAAAAACAGCTTTTCCAAGTTCATACATGCAGTACACATCTGAGCTGGGTTTCAAATCAAAGTAGAGGCATGCCCCAGGGCCCTATACCATGTATTCCCGCCTTTCTCTCTTCATCAGGACTTTACTCCCCAGTTTACACAAGGCTGGTCTGGGCTATCACAAGAACTGAAAAATCAGGCTCACTGGGAAAAGAGAAATTAAAAGGCTATTGCTGCCCGAGCCCTAATGACATACAACCAGGGAAAAGAATCAGTGTGGAAAGCCACCAAGTTATCTGCAGCCCTGTCTGAAGCTAACTGTCTGAAGCTAACAATCAGGAGAGACAGAACTGTAAATAAGCCCTTGCAATGACTATAGTCATTGCCCTGTTCTTTAATTGTAATAAGAAATCAATATATTACAGCAAGGCAGCACAGTTCTCTACAACCCTGCAACTCAGAGAGCCCAGGGAGAAACTTCTGGGGCTGCAGCTCCTATGCGGCAGGGCCAGAAGCCCTGGGTCAGGGAGATGTTGAGAGTTAGACATCAAGGACCCTTGGAAGAAGAGACTTTTGATAAGGTTCTTCAAGGAAGAGGCAAATGGAGTGTGGTATTACGGCATTGGGGCGTTGCACAAAAGGTGTGAAGAACACGGATGAAGTGACAGCAATCTCTCTACATTAGTGGTGACAACAGAAACGGCAAAGAACTCAGAGTGGTGCTGCAGCCCACCCCTCACGCATGCAGAGACCCTCCGCAGAGTGATGGACATGAGCCCAGATGCCCAGGTCTTCCTGCAAGGAGGATTCATTGTTCCAGCTACAGAGAGAACTGTCACCAGGCAGCCTTCCGCTGTCAGCCCTCTCAGGAAATTCCTCACCCAAAGTCACACATCAATGTCAGACGGAGGCTGAGAGTGGTTAAAGGCCAAGCCAATTTGGTCAAAGCAGGACAAGCCTGATAGGCCCTTTAGGCTCCAGAGCCCCATGTCAGAGAGAGGATTTCCCTCTACCCATCCTGCTTCCACCCGCTCCCTTCCACAGGTGGTGATCCAAAGTTTGCTCTCTAATAAACACGTCACATGTCAGCTTTGTCTCAAAGAGAAAATCCCAGGGCAGCCAGCCCACCACAAGCGCACAGCCTGTGTTTTTACCGTATCCCTGGATTCCACCTATTTCCCTAACTTAATTTTACATAAGACCTACACATCCCTCTGTATTAGGCAACCAGATTTAGGGATCTTCTGTGATAAAAGGAAGACTACAGGGGAGTTGGGGAAGGCGAAGAAAGAAGCCAAATGTCCTATATTATAAAGGGCTGGGAAGGAAGGACAAATTCTGCACAGGCTGGGAGTTGGGGGAAGTTTCCAAGGGTTGATAGATCGGAGTACCTAGGCAAGGAAGGATTGTATTGGTGATAAAACAGATTTTGAGAAGAGTCACTAAAATTATGAATGGTATCCCCACTGGTGTTTTTCAGGAGACACAAGTAAGTATTACAATTGCTTTTTAATTACTCTGAGTGCTGGATCGTGGATTTAATATGTGACTCCACACAGAATTGGAGGCCCAGACTTTTATTAGGTGCATTGGTCAGGTTAATTAACAGTAGCTGCTTTAACAAACAACCCCAAATCACAGTGGCTTAACATAATAAAGGTTTCTTCCTCACTCCATCATAGTTAATTGAGGGTTGGATGGCTCCTCATTGGCAACTATTTTATACATTGTCACCCAAGCCCTGGGTCCCTCTGCCACCCGGAGAGCTTCCCATTTACTCCTACCTCAAAAAAAAAAAAAAAAAAATCCTTGATCTAATTTTCTTAACCTTGCTTTTAGCCCTGGGAGGTTGTTCCTCTCTCCTCTTGAGAGCCTCTGGCTTCCAGCTGAGTTTGGTCAATGGGTTTCCAGGCAGGAGATTAAGAGAGGGGGAAGCAAAGGAGGTTTATTTTCTCCAGCTTCCTCCCCATCGGGTCACCTTGAGAATGCTGAGTCCCCTGACTAAAGGTCACAGCTCTGGCAAGGTAATTCTTTCTGCACCCCTCACCATCCCCAAGCTCTTTAACTGTGTTTGCCCTGGGCCCTTCAGGCCTCAGATGAGTAACAGCCCTATTGTCCTTTACGGCACGGCACTGCAATATACATTGTGGTTTTCCCAAACTCCACCCTCCCCTTACCAATAGCCCCTTAAATTAAATTTCCTTGGATGATGCTAACTTGAATGTGTCTTCTGTTTCATACAACCAGGGCTAACTCCTCAGGAAGGAGAGCTGGGAGGCAGAGTGTCATGTGTGCCCAGGGAAGAGGGTCAAGACCCGGTATTTGGAGTACTGGCATTTTCTGTCCCCTTCTTCCAGTAATATTTGCTATTGTTTTTGCTTGGTTTGGGAAAGCAACTGCTGTTTACATATCCTGATGGATTTCTCAGTCTTTTCCTTATATTTTACACTGCAATTATACATGAAATTTTTATTGTGCTTTATTTATTTTCGTTCAGTTCAAAATATAATTTTATTTTCCTTGAGACTTCCTCTTTGACCCATGGATTATTTAGAACTGCCTGGTTTCATTTCCACATTTGGAGGCTTTCCCATTACTATTCTGTTACAGATTTCAATTTTGATTCCATGTGGTCGGAGGATACCCTCTGCATGATGTCAATCCTTTTAAATTTCCTGACGTTTCTTTCGTGTTCCTGGATGGTCTGTCTTGGTGACTTGTCCCCTGGCTACTTGAAAAGCGTGTGGATTCTGCTCTCACTGGGCAGTGTTCTAAGCTGACTAGACCCTGCTGACTGATGGTGCTGCATTCTTCTGTATCCTGGCTGATTTTCTAATTGTTCTATCAATCGTTAAAGAGAGAAATGCTGAACTCTCCAGCTGTAATTGTGGATTTGTCTGTTTCTCCTTTTAGCATTATCAAGTTTTGTTTTACGTGTTTTGCGGCTGTGTTGTTAGGTATATACACATTTAGGATCCCGATGTCTTCCTGGTGGACCAACTCTTCCATCATTATACAAGTTCTCTCTCTCTCCCTGGTAATGTTCTTTGCTCTGAAACCTCCTTGATCTGATGTCAGTGTAGCCACTCCTACTCTGCTTTCTTTTGACTTACTGATAAATTATTTTTTCATCCTTTACTTTACTTTTCCTGCCTGTAGTGTTACACTCCAAGTAACTTCTTATGGATGGCATGTAGTTGTCTCATGTTTGGTTTTTTTTCCCCCACTATCAATCTGTATATTTTAATTAATGAATTTAGACCATGAAATCCAATGTATTTATTCATATGTTAGGGCTTAAATCTGCCATTTTATTTTCTGTTTTCTATTTGTTCCTTCTGTTTTTCATTTGTTTCCTTTTTCTTGCCTTCATCTGGGTTATCTGAACATTTTTGTACACAATTCCTTCTTTCATCTTTCTTCTCTGTTTAGGGAATTCCTCCTAACCATTCCTATAAGGAAGGTCTGCTGATGACACAAGGTCTCTGAGTTTTCCTTCTTCTTAGACTGTCTTGATTACACCTTTACCCCTGAGGGATATTTTCACTAGTTATGTATTTCTGGGTTGACAGATCTTTTCTTTTGGCATTTAAAAAAATATCATGTTATTTCTTTCTGGCCTCTCTGCTTTCTGATAAGAAATCTTCTGTCATCCAAACTACTTTAACCCTCTGGACATAGTCTGGTTTCTTTTCCTGGCTATGATCAAAACTGTTTCTTCATCTTCAGAAGTTTTCAGAAGACAATGATGTGTCTTCACATGGATTTCTTGGGATTATCTTACTTGGGATTTGCTCAGCCTCTTGAATCTAAGGTTTATGTCTTTTGCCAAATTTGGGGAATTTCTGGCCATTAATTTTTTCAAATACGTTTTCAGCTTCACTCTTTCTCCTGGCCTTCTGTGACTAAAATGATCTTTTTCATAATCTCTGGGACTCTGTACATTTTTTTTAAGGTCTATTTTCACTTTGTGGTTCAGACTGAGTAATTTCTGTTGTTCTGTCTTTGAGTTCACAGAATCTTTACCCTGTTCCTTCCATTCTGCTGTCTGGAGGGTTTTTGTTTTAAATTTAAATATTATATATTTCAGTTCCAATATTTCAAATTGATTCTCCTTTATAAATTCTTTTCTTTTCTGTTTTTTTTTTTTTTTTTCATTTGCTTCAAGGATGTTCATAATTCCTCACTGAAGCATTTTCACGTTAACTGCTTTAAAGCCCTTGTCAGATGTTTTCAACATCTAGATGATTCATCTTCTAGATGTAGACATCTGTCAATTGTCTTTTCTCATTCACATTGAGATTTTCCTACTTCTTGGTATGATGGGTGATTTTCACTTGTATCTTGAACAGTCATCTACTATATTATGAGACTCTGGTTCTTCTTTAAGTCTTCTTTTTCAGCAGTCCTCCTCTGACTCTGTGCCACCTCATTACTGCCAGGTGATGATGAATGTCTAGTTCCCCACTCAACCTCCATTTGGCAGGGAGGGGTGTCTCATTACTGCTGAAGGGTAGGACCCCAGGCTCCCCATTAGGCCTCCACTGACACCATCTTGGCTGGTCAGGGAGGGGTACCTCATCTCATTACTGTTTCCCCTTTGGTGAATGTGGACATCTAGGCTGTCTGCTGGGCCTTTGCTGATGGGCTGGGTAGGGATCACAGATTTTTCTCATGGTGTTTGGGTGGTCTGTCTTGCTACACTGCCCTTTTCCTGGCCCTTGGAGAGAAGAGACTTTTGTTAGGGATTTGTTATTTGTCTGAACCTCTGCCCAGCAGGATACCCAAGAAGAGATAGATGAGCTGGCTGTGTTCAGGCTTAATGTACCCCCTAGGAGTCAAGTCAAGTACATTGGTAAACAAGACCCTGAAAGGGACACAAATCAGTCAGAGATGACTTTATGTGGTGACTCTTTCTACATGGTTAGGTGTAGTATAAAGCACTCAGGGAGGGAGGGAGGGAGGAAGGAAAGAAAGAAGGTAGGTCAGAAAACCCATTCCCAAGCTTGAATCTTGCTGATTCTCTGTGGCCTCCAGCAGCTCAGCTGGCTCTTCAGGGCTGGTGCTGACCGAAAGCTGCAACATTTCACATCCTTAAACGGCTTTAGGCGTGGGAGGCTATCACCCATCAGGCAGGATTTCAAGTCAAACTGGAAGACTTCATGGCCTCAGACTGCTGCCCCTAGTTGTCTTCTGAGGCCTGAAAAACTTGTCCTTCCTTCCCTCCAATTCCCTCCACACTCACTGGCATAGAAGTACGTACCTGCATTTAGCAACTGTTTACTGAGCTCCTACTCTATATTAGGTAACAAGCTAAGCATGGCATTGAGAGAGATCACCAAACCAAACCTGATCCTATCTTCCTCTAATGAGAAAGAGAGTCTTCTGCTGCAACCTTACTGCTTTAACTTAGAGAGGGTAAATTATAACACACATGCTACCAACTCCTCACCCACAGTGATCATGACTAATTAATCATGTCATGATACATCACCAAGCCTGGATGTAGCTTCAGTTTTCTTCTCAACCAATCAATGACAGCTGGCCCAGAAGATGAGCATATTTGCCACCTTCAGATGAAGTCTTTGTTCTCTACTCCAGTTCTGTTCTCACTTGGATCTTTTCCATGGTTCATGGAGAATAAAAGGCATCCATATTTCTGAGATTGGACGCTTATTATCTAGAAATGCTCTGACTGGTGGAAGACTTGGCAAGCAGTTGATAATGCTTGGTGTGAATCCCTCTTATAAACGGATACAGAACATCTGTAATGCAGTGTTACTCCTTCTTCCTTCAAGATATTATCATGAAGTAAACTACAAACTTAAGAACAAAGTTAATATTCAATGAACTTTTTTTTTAAAGTGTAACTGTAGGGTACCTGGGTGGCTCAGATGGTTAAACATCTGCCTTCAGCTCAGCTCATGATACCTGGGTCCTAGGATCAAGTCTTACATTGGGGCTCCCTGCTCTGTGGGGAAACTGTTTCTCCCTCTCTTTCTCTTTGCCACTCCCCCTGCTTGTGCTCTCTCTCTTTTTCTCAAATAAAAAATTAAAATCTTTTAAAAAATAAAAACGAAAAAATAAAGTTTAACTACAGAGCTGCAGGCTTCCTTGGGAAAGCCTTATTTTTTTCCCATTTCTCAGATCTCATGGACAACTCAGTGAGTGAAAAACAGACAATCACACATCTCACACATAAGCTCTCCCCGTGTCCTGAGCTGGCTTGCTGTGTCTCACAGTTGGGCTATAGAATGTCACCAAAGAAAGTACGTCTTTGTGGTCTGCTATATGGAATGAAACTGTAGGAAACACAAATTTAAAGCAAAAATATGAAATGCATTTCTTTAACTTTTTTTAGAAGTACAATCGATTCTCATCATCCGTGGTACTTATGTTCAATAGCATCACAACAAACACTGGACTGGCTAATATGGAGCCACGGCTCCTGGGAAAATACAAAGTTAGGTTCCTCTAAGCCCTGGCTGTGACATTTTCACCAACCAATTAACTCAGAACCTTATTTTATGTGCATTTCTATTTAAAGGCACCGTATTTAACATATATTATTGATTCATTAACATTGAATGCATGGCCAACAGCAGGAAGCTTATCTAACACACATATTTTCTGCATATGGTACATCACAGCTTCCTTGCACTTAGGAACACTAGATAATAATTTAGCACTTGTGGCCATTTTAAATAACAAGATCACCCAAAAACAACACAAAAATGCACTAAAACATGGTACCAAATAGACTGCAAAAAGGACAGTTGTTTGCAGCATGAGAGCTAAAATAAGAACACACAGTCCCTCTGTTCGACCCAAGCTGGAAACGTATGTACCAGACAACTTAAATTTTCTACTGCCTTGGCCATGTATGCAGATTAGCAAAAATGTCTCACAAGTATTGATTTGGGGATTACAAATAAATTTTAGCAAGTAGGCAGATTCACAAATACAGAATCCACAAATAATGAGGATCGACTGTATTATGTTACTGCCATGACTCATTTTACGCTGTGTACTGTCTGTCATGATAGGAGGTCAAGAGAATCTCGAAGGACTCTAGCGTATGAAACTGTTTTCAAATATTTGCTGCAAATCTAGAAGAAATGTAGAGTTCTACTAACTTATCCTGTTGTGGATTTTCGTGTCTTCATAAACCACTGTACTCCCTGCTCCCAGTGTATTTCTAAGTTTATAATGTATTTGTAGCAAATGCCTACTTAGGACTTTTTTTCCTATTTAGGAATTCTTCATGGATTCCTTAAACTTTTCCTTCTTTCTTTCTTTCACTGTCGTTTTAAGCCTTCCTTGTGGCACCCATCACCATTTTCATTTGTTTGCTTACTTGGAATAGTTTTGCTAATTCAAAGTAGTTAAGCAGAGGCCAACCTTCACCCATCAGAGCATCTAAGCCTGTGTGATCTAAGTTTTGCAGCCTCTGTGAGAAGCCTTGTTTCATCTTGCTCCTTTCTCTGTAGGAAGAACCTGGAGCTCACCAGCCAACACAGATGATGTAGCAGTCCCTAGGAGCAGTAGATAGGGACACCTCTGTCCTTGAGCTTCTCAGGCACCTGTGCCTGGGGAAGGGACCATATGATATTGCATCTGGGGACCACTTCTTAGGATGGGAGCAGATGAGAGACTGGTAGGAAGAGAATCTGAAACTGGATTGGGTACTGCCGAAGTCCTGGCCAATACCCCCATCCCCTTCTTCTGTGGAGAATGTTCAGCGAAGAGAAGTCAGCTCCTAGAAGATGGAGCAATATTATGCCAAGGGTATCTTCTAGATTCACTCTTCAAGGAGGATCTCAACTTGGAGGCTTTGTGCTAGCTGTAGATCCTGCAGGTGATAGCCAGAATGACTTTCCCATTGAGATGTGGGAATGACCATGCTGTCTCTCACTAGGAATGTGCCAGGTTTGGCTTGCTAGTACTTCAAGATCCACTCCTTGGATGCTAAGGACCGTGGGAATGGAGCAGATTTCATAAAACAGAAACTCAAAAGGGAAAATTAGATTGAAATACTGTGAGTCTGACAGAAAGCTAGGCACATTGTGAGCACTGAATTAATATCTGTTTAATCCATTGAAAATATCCCCTGGGGAGGGAAGGGAGGAATGAATGAACGCACGAAGGAATGAAGGAAGGAAGGAAGGAAGGAAGGAAGGAAGGAAGGCGAGCGAGCCCCAGCCTCTGGCTAGAGATAGAGTCCCACTGTAGGCCAACGGGTGGTGGGGTCGAGACAGTGGCCTCAGCACTTCAAACTACACAGGTGTGCGTGGGCAGATGTTTGGGAAGAAACCCAAGCACGCAGATTCTCTTCCTTGTTTCTTCATCAGCCTCCCCTGCCATCCTCCTCCTCTCACATATCCTGGACTTCACACACAATATCGATACACAACTCCAACATGAAGTATTCGGGCAGAAGAGGGAGCAGGAGCTTTGTGCCAAGTGCCCACTGGAACTGCACCGTGGGGTCGTTTTCTGTTTGAGAAACATTTATACACGCTTTCCCCCCATTTCCCATATTGAGCTCATCTGGTTAGCAGCCTCTGCTTCCGGCTTTGCGTAATTCCCTCTGCCAGCGGCACAAAGCACTTTTTCCAAAGTCTAATGAACAAATTTGCCGGGCTAGGCTAGTGAGTGTTTTGTTTTTACTTTCTCACTCTATCTTTCGGCAACATGGTGCCATATTTATGGTTTTGAAAATGAAAGGAATCCTAATACATCACAAAAGTCCCTTCACGCATAAGGGTTCTCCAGTAATGGGGCTTAAGGAGTGTCTGTGAATTAGAGGCTTCATTCCACATTCTACTTGCGTTGGTCATTTTCCTTTCATCATATCACCAGGCACACAGAATCGGGTGGTACAGGATCACTTTGAGCCCTGTGAGTAGAGGTTTCCTGTGCCACTGACTTGCTCCCATTACAGCCCACACATGAAATGTCTAAAAGTTACTAGTTGGGAATTACGGCAGAATGAACTTCAGAACATAAACCAAGGAAATGGCAACACATGGGCAGCCCAGCAGCACCAGGTGGGAGTTGACCTGGACAGACCGTACAGGGAGATGGATTTACCGTCCTTGTATGTGGTCTACTCACATTTTCATCGCCTAACAACTGTCTTCAAAAACAGTGATTAATCTGTAAACACCGCCAGAATTATTTTCTAGCTGGTTTGTGTTTTTTTTTTTTTTTTTTTTTTTAGATTTTATTTATTTATTTGACAGAGAGAGTGAGCAGAGGCAGATAGAGTGGCAGGCAGAGGCAGAGGGAGAAGCAGGCTCCCTGCTGAGCAAGGAGCCCGATGTGGGACTCGATCCCAGGAGGCTGGGATCACGACCTGAGCCGAAGGCAGCTGCTTAACCAACTGAGCCACCCAGGCGTCCCTGGTTTGTGGTTTTTGAGAGTATATTTTGTTTTCATGTTTTGTTGTGATTCTTGTTTTTGTTTCTGTGTTAAGAGTAGATCTGTACAGGGGCGCCCGGGTGGCTCAGTTGGTGAAGTGTCTGCCTTTGGCTCAGGTCATGATCCCAGGGTCCTGGGATTGAGCCCTGCATCTAGCTGATTAGAGAGCCTGCTTCTCCTTTTCCTCCCTGCTTATGCCGTCAACCTCTTTTTCTCTCTCTCAAATAAATAAATAAAATCTTTTTCTAAAAAAAGAGGAGATCTGTACATAAAGTTGCAGTAGTTAAAGCTTTGCCTTTTTGGAAAAACAAAGTAAGAACTAAGCGTGTGCATGGTAACTGGTATTTATGAAAGGAGAAACTTGAGGGAAGATGCTTTAAGGGAGAAGTCAGGGGACAGTTGTCAGGCTGTGAGAATTTTTTTTTTTTTTCTTATCAGGTACAGGATTTTGAATTAGGAAATACTTCTCCCAAAATTGGGAGAAGACAAAGGAATAAGTTTACCTTTATATTGTATGATCCTCTAAAAAGGAAAGTACATACTATAATACAAAAGAGAAAAAAGCTTTTATGAGTTTTAAAAATGGGTTTCTTACAGGATGGCTTGTTCTGTAGCTGTTATCTTATCACTTCAAATAGATATAATTTGAATAAATCTTATATGGGAAAGAATCAACAAAAATGATATTTTCAGGAAAAACAAAAGAAGCCTGAAATCAGGCAGTCTGGAGTTGGTACTGGGGCTCCCAGGTTTACCAGGGATCCAGCCTCATTCTATCTTGATGCTCCACCAAGCTACAGCTTCACCTCATGGTCTAACAGTGGCTGCTCAAGTTCCAGCCATCACGTCCACATCTCAAGCAATGGGAAGGTCAAAGGGTCTTCTGCTATGGAGTCGTATTCCATCTGACAACCTTCCCACATGTTTCATTCAATACTTTAACACTATAACTTTCTCTTACCTGGCCCCATCTCAGTCAAGAGAGGTTGAGAAATGTGTCTTTCGACTGGGCACGTTGTTGCTCTGAGAGAATTCAGGGCTCAGTTATTAGGGCAAGACAGATGGATGAATATTGGGAAATAGCTCAAAGTCTAAAATTCTCCTCTAGGAGGGGGGAAAAATAAGACAAAAGCTCCTGGCTTTTACTGTGCTCACAAGAGACACAGATATTAATGAAAGAACCACACTAATACAGGTGAAATCACAGCTGGGGTAAATCAGCTGAGAGCCTATAGCAAGGGGATTCAGGAACTAAGCGGAGAGCCAGCTGCAGAGCAGGAAGAGAGTATGATGGGCTGAAGAAAGGGGGAGAAGGTGCTTCCCAGCAGCAGAGAGAGGTATAAATCAGACCAGATAGCAGCTGAAAGGTGATGACCTCCTTTCTCCTTCTAGGAGCCTTGGGAAGACTTACCAGAGTGGAGACAAGGATTCCACACCTAGATTCCCACTTTGGAAACATCTGGCTGCTAATGGGATATGGGGAGAAGGTTTTGGGATGGGGATTACTGCAAAAATCCATACAAGTGGGTGGTTTCCAGAAAGAGTCAGCCTGCCCTAAAACACTCAGGATACAAAGCAAGAGTTTTCTCTGAGAAAAACCACACTGTGGGATGTTTCCTTGGGAGAAGAGAAACAACCATTTTCTGATCTGTATAGTTCCACCTACCTAATCCCGGGTGGCCAGGCACACTTCTGAGGAAATTGGGCAGCATTTAAAGACATAGGCTCCCTGTGGTCCAAAGCTTCATCTAATAATGGGTCTGACGAGGGTCTTGGGAGGGAAATCGGCATGAGTCTACCTGCAGCTTTTGATTTCTTCCTTTGTGCATTTTCCTGGCCCCTAGCTGAGTTTCTGATGTGGAACAGGGGGTTCGGCCAGGTGAGCACACAGAGACTGGCAGGGGGATGCTTGGGGCTCTGTGCCCGTGGCATCTGCAGCTGGGGGAAGGAGAGGGGGTAGTGAGGACTGAAATGAGAGGGTACTCACTGCTTTACCCCAGCAACTGCCTGGCCCAAAGCAGACCCTCGACTGATTTAGTATTTACTGAATGGAAGGATGAATACATTGACTGTTCTGTCATCATACTGGAGAAGTAGTGGGGGAGAAAAGAAGGGAGATCATGGGGGACCATTGGATAGGAGAGAATAAGCCAGGAAGAAAGGTGGAAATTCTCAGGGCAGGTTTTATGTCAATGCTGCTCAGGGCATCCCCACCTAAGGATGTAGAGTAGCTCCTGCGGCCTCCTCTTCTGGCTCTTACGCACCTCCGTCCTGGTGGGCACCATCATGGATGCCTGTAATGTCCTCTCTGGCTTCTGCACTTGCTTGAAGTTCACTCCCAACACCTTCTACGAGAAGTCAGCCCACTTCCATCCCAGCTTCTCACATCCTTCCTCCGGCTCAGTCCCCAAGTCCAAGAATACATTTACCTCCACTTGATGCCCTCAGGCCCCAGCTAAAACATCTCACCTTGGGTTCCGAAGCCAAGCAGACTTGTTAGGGTTTAGATTCTGGTTCATAGGTCTACAAAATTGGAGACAACCGTAGTGCCTAGTTTATCTGGTTGTGAAAAGTTAATAGGAAGCTCCATGGCAAACACTTAGCACCACCCCTGCTTCCTAGTGGTTACTCAGTAAATTAACCATTACAGTCACTCTCCACAGCCCTGGTGCCTCTGCCTCTCTCCCCTACGTTCCTTCTTAACTTTGGGGCTGGTGGCTCTTTTAGCACAACCCACAACCCATAAGTGAGGCTATGAAATAGTACATTCCTTTCACAGAAACAGCCTTGTGAGAAAAATTCCATTATTAATATCCTCATTTTACCTGTGAAGAAAATCAAGCACAGACAGGTGAGGTAGACTGCCCAAGGGCTCAGAACTTGGAGGAGGCAGAGCCAAAATTTAAAGCCAGGCAGTTTGGGTCAAGCCCACACAATTAACCCCTACACCCAGACTAGAAGGAACAGTCATCCTCAGCTCCTGAGGAAAGCATGTGGTTTTGTGAATTCTCCACTGAAGAATTTGGAAAAGCTAAGCCTCAGCCCTGGCCCGCCTCGCCTGAGAAATATAAAGCATAAAGCTCCATGGTCCCCCCCCAACCCAAGATGAGGCTCCAAATGTCAACATCCAAGCCTTCAAGTCCACAGAGCAATGCGGGTGGGCCCCAGGCTGAGAGTCGAGAAGAAAAGCAAGAAGGAAGGAAAATGGAAAGAGGAGCTCAGGCAGTGTCCAAAGCAAATCTGAGCATATCCTGGAAGGCAGCCGGCCAAGGAAAGGAAAGAGTCGTCTGCCCTGTTGGTTCGTGTGTCCAGTACCTGCTGCATTACTCACCACAAACCCACGGGCAAGAGAACGCTTGTGTTCTCACCAAGCTTACACTATGGTGCAGAAAGACAGCAAGTGTTTAAATCCGGAAAGCAGAACACGTACATATTAAGAGGGTAAGAGCCTTGCAGAGAATTCAAATAGGGTGGCGTGATAGGTCCAGGATTCTCGACCTTAACAGCACATTACAATCCCCAGGGATGATTCTGAAAATCCAGATGACCCAGCGGATCACCAGATCCTTTAACCAGAATCCATGGTGGGTGGTATCTGGGCATTAGTATTCTTTTTTAAGATTTTGTTTTAATATTTTATTTATTTATTTATTTGACACAGAGAGATCACAAGTAGGCAGAGAGGCAGGCAGAGAGAGAGAGAGGAGGAAGCAGGCTCCCCGCTGAGCAGAGAGCCTGACGCGGGGATCGATCCCAGGACCCTGAGATCATGACCTGAGCTGAAGGCAGTGGCTTAACCCACTGAGCCACCCAGGCACTCTTCTTTTTTAAGATTTTATTTATTTATTTATTTGAGAGACAGAGAGCGAGAGGGGGTCGGGGGAGGAGCAGAGGGAGGGAGACAAGAAGGCTCTGTGCTCTAATACCTTGTGGTGCACACGGTATGATTATGCCAGTATTAGTTCAGTGAAAGCAAATGTATCACCTTCAGTTTCTTTGTCTTATAATATTCTTGCTTCTTACTGATTGCATAATATTTCTCCTCGCAAACTGCACATCCCAATATTTGCTGAATGATAAGACGGTTTTCATCTGTCATCCTGCAGATACGTTCATAGACAAAATGGAAAAGAAAGCATAGATCGCTTTGTGATTCCCTTCCTTCCTTTCCCTTCCCCTGTTCACATTCCCGGTTTATCTTTCTCATGGTTTAAGCCAATTACAGCCCTGACACCCCTTTCTGCAGCATTACCACGTCAGCTTTCGCTCACAGGCTGGAGTGAAGGTCACAGGACGGAAAGACTCTCCCTCCCCGTTTTCTTCCCAGTTCCAAGATGCAACTGCGCCTCCCAGCAATGCATCCTCCTTGTGCACAAGGCCTGAATAACTTGCCTTTTGAATGGTTCTGATTATAGGATGAAAAAATTGCATTCTAAAATTTGCAAATTCATAATATTCTCAAAAAAAAAATGAGCCTTGTAGAGTTAACGTTCCATTTAAAAATATACTCTGAAAGACCTGCAAGTTACAAGGCCGACTTTGACAGACAGCTTCGACTGCCTTTGGCATTTCAGTAATGACCCCAGAACTGCTATTGACCTGCCAGCATGCCTGGCAAAGTGACAGTCTGCTCGATTTCTTCCCCTATTAAAATGTGGTGGGAGCAAGTGGGAGGGATGGGAGGGAGAGAGCAAGAAGGCAGGAAGGGAAAAGGAAGGGGAAGGAAGAAAAATAAGACATGCCAGCTGGGACAGTGGCTCCCCATGATGTCCGCATTGGAACCCTCAGAACCTGCATCTATGTTGTGTTACATTCCAAAGGAGAAGTAAGGTTGTGGATAGAATTAAGATTGTTAATCAGCTGACCTTAAAATAAGAGATTATCCTGGATTGTCCAGATGGGCCCAATGTAATCAAAAGGAAAGTCAGAGATGTGACAACAGAAGGAGATTCTGAGAAATGGAACGTTTCTGGCTTTGAATACGGAGGTAGGGGCTGAGAATCAAGGCACAGGAGTAACTTCCAGAAGGTGGAAAAAGAAAAAGAAAAAGAAAAAAAAAGGATTCTCTCCTCTAGTTGCTAGTTTGCTTAGCAACGGAGCTTTGGGGAAGAGAAAGAATGAGAAATTGGGGTATATGTTTGTTTGCTGGTGCAAAATCAGCAAAGGGCAAGGTGCTCACACCTTGATTTTAGCCCTTTGAGAACTTTCCTGGACTTCTGAACTATATACTCGAAGGAAAAATTTGTGTTGTTTTGTTTTTGTTTTTTAAAGATTTTATTTATTCATTCACTCATTTTATTTATCTATTTATTTGACAGAGAGAGAGAGATCACAAGTAGGCAGAGAGGCAGGCAGAGAGAGAGGAGGAAGCAGGCTCCCTGCCAAGCAGAGACCGCGACGCGGAGCTCGATCCCAGGACCCTGAGATCATGACCTGAGCTGAAGGCAGAAGCACCAACCCACTGAGCCACCCACAGGCGCCCCAATTTGTGTTGGTTTAAGCCACCAGGTTTGTGGTGATGTTCGACAGCAGCAATAGAAAACTACTACGTAAGGCAAGGAGAAGGGAAGAAGCATGTCTTGGAAGGAAGATCCTCTGTGCCACATACTGGACTAATGTCAGCAAGTTTATGGGCATTTCTGGTGCATTCTGGACACTGGAAGTAGATTCTCTCTTAAACAACTGAGCTTGTACGGACTTCAAGAAAAAAAATGGCCATCCCTAGGCAGAAATGCAAAGCCAAAGGTGAGGGTGGGTATTCCGATGGTAAAAGGAGACCATGCAAAAGAATGTGGAATGTCTTGTTTGTGAAGCAGGAGATGAAATGGAGTTTCATTATGAAGAGCAAATATGGAAAACACACATGGTGCCTGAGAACTTACCATGAGCTAGACACATGGCAAGACGCAGGGAGATGGTGCCAGAGGAGACATGGACACTGCCCACATGGAAAATCAAACTTCAGCAGATGCTCGGCTCCAAATAGGCACAATGACATACCATTCTCCACCCACCTAGATGACTATAACTGAAAAGACAGACAACACAGAGTGTTGACAAGGATGTGGATGAACTTGAACCCTCCTACATTGCTGATGAGATTGCAAAATGATGCAGCCACTATGGGAAATGGTTTTTCAGTTCCCCCAGAAATGTAAACGTAAGAGTTACCATACGACCCAGCACTTCCACTCCCAGAGAAAGGAAAACGACATCCACACAAAAACGCAGGCATAAATATTCACAGCGGCATTATCCATAACAACTAAAAGGTAAAAACAACCCAAGTAGCCATCAACCAATAAATGGACCGATTGAATCTGGTATATCCACAAAATGGAATATTATGGAGCCATAAAAAGGAGTGAAGTTCTGATAAATGCTGTAATACGGATGAACCTTAAGGACATGATGCCAAGAGAAAAAGTCTATAGGAAAGGCCACATACTGCAGGATTCCATGTATAGGAAACATCCAAATGGGCAAGTCTATAGAGACAGGAAGTAGACTAGTTGTTCCCTAGTGCTGGAGGGAGGAAGAAGAGTATTAAGGGAGTGGTAGCTAAGGGCAGGGGATTCCTTTTGAGCAAGATGAAAATGTTCTAAAATTAATTGTGGGGATGGTTGTACCATTTTGAGGGTAGGTTGTGGGAAAAAGATTATTGAATTGTACACTTTAAATTGGAGAATTGTATAGTATATGAGCTTTATCTCGGTAAAGCAATTACAAAAAGGAAAAAATGCAAGAAGGATCAGCATAAAACACCCAAGCCAGGAATAAGCCGGAGCAAAGGCAACCAGAGGCTGGTAGCGGATGCCACAAAGGTTTGTCCGGGGCAACTCATGCTACCAGGGCTTGGCAACTTAGAGATCGTCATCAAGGCTATTAGCCAAACCCAGCAGGTCAACTTGCTTCTTCCCTGATCTGAGGCACCTGACAAAATTGAGTGCCTCAAAGATGCTCATCTGTATGGTCTCCTTGGTGCTCTGGGAATATGTCGGTTCTGGGACCACAGGAGATCAGTTCCGGTCATGGCTCCAAACGGAACAGCCCACGTGCATTCTGTGGCACAATCGCCTCATACCTCCCTCGCCTGCAGGAAGCGTCTCAGTCTCTGCTCTTCAGGAGTCAGAGCTGTGGGGCCTCATTCAGATGTGTTTGGGCTGATGGTGCCAGTAGAAAAAGACATTCTAGGACCCCTTTTTGAAAATTCCAGTGCTTTTGGACTACAAAAGAAAAGGAAATAGGAAGAAGGGGAAAGGAGGGGAAGAGGGATGGAGAGTGGTCACTTGTGGTCACAATGCATCTGAGGGGTCATTTTGTCACTGTCAGAGGTCACATGGGACTGGAAGCCCTGTGCCCACGTGCTCTCTATGCTGTGCCAGCTGTTCCAGCACTGAGGACACAGTATGCACTCAAAATGACTGACTGATAAATGCAAAGGAGTAAAGATGGGGCAGTAATGTAAAATTCCAGTTTTTCTTCTCCTGCTGCTTCTAGTCTTTGTGTAGAAATTTATGTGTCAACCATACGAATTATGACCCTCCATACAAAGGCAGAAGAGGCAATAGACAGGAGAGTTTAAGATGATATGTGTTATTTTTACTTGGGTGTCCTTGTGAGCACTCTGTCCCAGGAAGGGCAGCTGGGAATGAGATGCATTGAGGGTCCCTAGGTTGTGGTATAACCCACTAAGCCCAGAGAGAGACCAGAAAGCCCAGTGCAAGACTTCAGTTTGCTTAACAACTAAGCTTTGGGGAAGAGAAAGAATGAGAAATTGGGGTATATGTTTGCTTGCTGGTGCCAAGATGTCTTAGTTGGAGTTGCTGTAATTACTGGTTGTAAAATGTGTCTATAGATCTCCCTTCAAAAAAAAAAAAGGACCCTAATTCCCCTCCTTTGAGTGTGTGCTGGACCTAGTGCTCATTTCTAATGTGGAGATGACAGGAGACGTCTGAGGGTAAGTTGTGGGTCAGCTGAATGGGGACCACATCCTAATCCCTAGCACCTTTGGGTGACAAAAGAGACTTTACAGATGTGATTAAGGATCTCAAGATGGGGAGATTATCCTGAATTATTCTGGCAGGTCCTAAGTAATCACCAGGTCCTTACAAGAGGAGGGCAGAGAAGACTTAACCACCAAAGAGGAAGAAGCTGATATGATGAGGAATGAGGTTGATCTCAAGAAGCTGGAAAAGTCAGAGCTAAAAAATTTCCCCTGGAGCCTCTAGAGGGAACATGGCCAAACTGACACCTTCCTTATAGCCCAGTGAAACTGATTTTGGACTTCTGACCTAGAGAACTGTAAGAGAATAAGCTTGTGTTGTTAAGCACCAAGTTTTTGGCCATTTGCTACCGTGGCCGTGGGAAACACATAGGTCGTAGAAGACCTTGCTGCTTCTATCTTGCTCTCTTTAATCATCGGAAAGCTAGCTGCCACGTCAGAAAGACACTCGAGAAGCGATAAAGGGAATGTTTTCAAGCCAGCTATCCCTGCAGGCAGCTGAAGCTATTCCCATCAGGGAACTCTGGCATTCGTTACAGAACATGTGCCTCACCCCACTGAGAGCTAAGGAAGCTGAAGTGTGTACACCAACTCCCATCCACCATCGGGGGAGGACATTAATTTCTCGAGATTGCCAGTCTGGTAGACTAGGTTCTGGTGGCCAGGGAAATCCAAGGGGAAAAAATGCAGTTTTTCAGAGTTGGAAGTCTGAAGGGCAAGGGGATGTGGGCAGAATTCTGGGAGCTTCTGCTACACCAGGCGATCAAGAGTAGGGGGTGTGGCAGAAGAGATCACCCAAATCAGAGTTTCTACAGAAGGATGAGAAGATGTCAAGAAACCCAAATAGGGACATTTTCTACAATCCTGGAACTCCAACTGCGTGCTGGTGATTAATAGGCAGAATTCCTATTTCTTCAACAGGGGCATTGGGGTGTCACATCACTCCCATCTTGCAGATGGAAATGTTGAGGCTCAGAGAGTTTGGGGGGCTCGTCCAAGATTACTCCAGGCCAGTGGGCACAAACGGGAGAGCGATCATCTCAGAAGGCTCTCTCTGGCCACTTTGGCAGTTGCAAGGGAACTGTCTTTAAAGCAGTAACAGCACAAATCTGTCTCCAGACAGCCAGTGCCCTTTGGACTTCATGCCCTGAGCATGGCAGTGTCATGCTACATTACTTCCAAATGTCATACGTCACTCCACTTGCCTCTAACCATGTGTGTGCACGTGTGCGCCCACACCAGTGTGCGAAAACACACACAGCTTGCTGTGTCGCTGACATCCCAGAGAGGCCATTCCACACCTCGGGCCACACATGGTGCTCCCCTTCCGACGTTTAACCGGCTTATACAGAAGCAAATATTTGAAGTTTACCAAACATAAACTAAGTAAAACCTAAGTCAATCAAAAGTGACTAAACACTGCTTTCGTCCAAATACATGTTTCTAAAAGGTCACAGCTGGTGTAATTATCCATGCTAGACTTCGCACGCATTCAGCTGTGTGCTTAAGACTGCCAAGAACTGGGATACATTCAGAATCCTTAAATAAGAGTCACCTTGTTTTCAGAAAACGCTTGGTTAAGTCAGGCTCGGGAGGGGGGAGGTACTGAAGGAAGCCTATGAGAGTTTAATGACACTTTGAGAAAATGTATAAGGAAACTTCTCTGGAAAAAGGAATGGAAATACATGTCAGCGCCAATTTCTCATAATACGTGGGTTGAGCCCTTTTTCTTCAAAGTAAATAAGTCCTGACAAGTACAACAACAACAACAAAAGAACACAATGACAAAACGAGCAGTCCGGGATGTCGGTCAGCAGGAGGAAAAATCAATTAAATGCAGGCTGAGACAGTGCCCTTGGGAAAATGGACCAGGGTCGCGGGGGTGGGGGTGGGGAGAGATGCCTACAGTGCCAACTTCAATGGGCATGTGGCTTGTGCAGGCATGGCTGTTAAACTGTGTTCTGTGACCCCCTGCAATACCATGCCAGAGCCTTGGGAATCGCCACAACAGATGATGAACCTGGCGAGGGTGGGGAGCTCCCGGCTTACGCCCGAGCAGCTCCTCTCTTATATACCCACCAACTCGGACTTCCATGTGTGACTTTGCTTCAGGACAAGGTTGTCCTACCAAGTAGATACCAAATTTGAAAACCTCAGGTTTATATAATGTCTGAAGCCCATGCCTACCCTCACTCTGAGAGGAATTTACACCCCGAGCATCTTCCTGGAGCAGTGAAGGCAGGATAAGAGAACTAGGGCTGGATGTGGGAGGACAACAGGCTGGTGTTTAGACTGCAGAGCACAGAGCTTGGAAAAATCTGGTAAACAGCAGGGGAGAGAGAACCAAGGGGGAGTAGGAGTCGAGGCACTCAAGAAAGGCAGGGATTTGCTTGGCCTGTCACTCGCTGCTGCATCCCAGGGGCCTCGCAGAAGAGCTGGCCCAGAGCAGGTGCTCACTAGGTGTTTTGTTGGTAAATGAGTGAGTGAGGCGCCCGGTGCAGGAGACCAGGGAAGAGGCAGAATCCAAGCTTGAACTGACGGAGCCAGCAGGCTACAACCAGGACTGTGAAATGGAGCCAGCTCGTGGGGAGGAGAAGATGGGAGCAGCTGGGGCTTGGAGAGACCACCTAAGGCACAGCACAGAGAGTTGGGGAGGGAGACCACCACATTCTCTAGGATACCAGAAAGGGTCTCTGTGGCTGAGAAAAGTGCTGTCAAAGGCTTAGAACCCAAGTCTAGCCATTTTCTCTATGGCCAGAGGAAAAAAATGACCAAATTGGCAGACACTGGCAAGGCAATTCCACAATTAAAGGACCCAAATAAGACTCTGAAATTCCCCCTAGAATTCAGCCAACTCCAGGAATGTCAATACCTTCCTAACTAGAAATGAGGTCAGAGACAGGGTACAGACAGGACCTTGACTGAATCTGTAATGTTTCATCTTTTAAAAAAATCAGAAAGAAAGCTCTAAAATCTCGGGGGGCAGCCTATTGTGTGGCAAAGGGCTCAGATTCCCTCAAAACAGTCAATCTGAGGTCAAATCTAGGATCCTGCTCGCTAGCTGTGGGTCCTTGGATTTTAACTCTCTGTGGGCCTTAATCTCCTCCTCTGTCATAGGGACAATCAGAGTACGTCTCTCATGCAGTTGTGTTATAAGTAAGTTATGCCATGGAAACCCCCTGTATAAGCAGCAGCTACTGTCATGGGTATGGAAACCTGCTAACATTTGTTAAAAGGGGAGTTGGCACACTAGTGTTCATGACAGTTTCCTTAGGTTTTAAATAATTATAGTTAGTAAAAATAAAACTTCCCCCAACCAAAGGCATACCCTTCTGGTAATCACCCCAACTCACAAGGAAATTAACCTTTATGAAGCCACCAAAGAAATAAGTAAGAGGATAACAGAGTCAATTCTAGCAACTCTCAACGTGTGGCCTTGGGGCCAGCAGCACCAGCAAGACCTTGGAATTTGTTAGGAATGCAAACTCTCAAGCCATGGCCCAGACCCAACAAATTAGAAACTGTGGGGCTGAGGCCAGGCAGTCGGGTGTTCTGACATGCCCTACAGGGGATTCTGATGCGTGCTGGAGGCCATCACTCAGAACCAAATGAAGGACCATGTGGCTTGAGAAGTCCCAAGTAACCCATGCAGCAGAATGTCTGTGATAATGATCCTGCCACTGGTGGGGACACCTTCGTCAGCCTCATTGGGGAAGCCGCCCTCCGTATTAACCCTATTAACTACTCACCAGGGAAACTGGGAGGACTAGTTTAGCAGTCTGCCCAGGAGAAACTATAATCTCACTTTTCCCAACCCTACCTGATGGGGTGAACTGGACTCACCTAAGGCGAAGGGGTATCTCTTGTGAATTTCTCTTTGCAGGACAGTATGTGACCATAACTCCAAAATATATCATTGTTCATTCACAGAGATCTTAATTTCTCCAAGTCTCTCAGTGCCTCTGTACCCCCAAATCCATCACCACCGCCGCCACCAGGGTAGGCTACACAGATGCCAGCAATACCCCTTGAGCCCTAAATGTCTCTTAGGGCAGGAATATTTGTCCTACCTGCCCCCATCATGGCATTCTCAGGCAGGGAATTTCCAACAGTGGTTGTTGGAAACATGAGAGAATTATCAGAATGCAATAAAGGCATCTTTGTAAATTGTAAAGTAGATAAATAAAAATGATAGGGTTTGTTCTACAATAGTACATACACTGCAAATTTACCATGAAGACGGAAGTTAAAAACAAAGACTGTGAGCTTATTCTCCTGGGAAAGGTTGTACAGGGTTATGAGTAGCCAGAAATGATGTTTTGGGATGATTTAAGGCCTTTATCAAGAAATACTGAGAAGAGGGGCGCCTGGGTGGCTCAGTGGGTTAAGCCGCTGCCTTCGGCTCAGGTCATGATCTCGGAGTCCTGGGATCGAGCCCCGCATCGGGCTCTCTGCTCTCTCGGGGAGCCTGCTTCCTCCTCTCTCTCTGCCTGCCTCTCTGCCTGCTTGTGATCTCTCTGTCAAAAAAAAAAAAAATACTGAGAAGATATCCAATAAATAGTTATTGAATGAATCAATAAAATGAACCATTCACAGTACACACCTGTGTCTCATCTTTCTCTCTTTCTCCCTCCTCCTCTCTCTCTTTCTCTCTCTCTCTCTCTCTCACACACACACACACACACACTCAAGTCTCTGCCAATCTATCTATACCTGGGCACAAAGTCACACCCTTGCCTATGAAAGGGGACATTCTTAGATGCCAGTCTTAGCCTTTCCAACTGTTACAAAAGTCATAGAAAGAAGAGTCCCCCCCTCAAAAAAAATTATGCCAAGAGAGAAGAGTCAACCTCCAAAAAGAGTAGAGAGGGGAAAGAAGCATAAAAATAAAGCAGTGGGACGCCTGGGTGGCTCAGTTGGTTAAGCGGCTGCCTTCGGCTCAGGTCATGATCCCAGTGTCCTGGGATGGAGTCCCACATCGGGCTCCTTGCTTGGCAGGGAGCCTGTTTCTCCCTCTGCCTCTGCCTACCACTCTGTCTGCCTGAGCTCGCTCGCGCTCTCTCTCTCTCTCTAACAAATAAATAAAATCTTTTAAAAAAAATAAAGCAGTGCTCATTTACTAATGATGAAATTGACTTCCCTGTGATAAAATTCATGATAATAAACTTCTGATCTGGAAAATCCGGCTGCTTGTGCCGAGTGAAAAGACTCAAGTGGCGGAATCTCAAAGGTCAGCAAAGTTAGCTACAAAGAAGGACCTTAAGTGGATCAATCGTGGTTGAACTACTGGATAGAAGGATTAAGTGGCTAATAAAAGGGATGTTCTCCTGACCTCTAACACAGGAGGGAGGAGATAATGAGATAAGTAAAGCTGGTGAGGATAATAAGACTATAATTATGGCCAAGCTCGCACTACTGAATGTACATTGGAGAACCCTTTAGACAGCGTGGAGAGAGGGAAATCGGGCATCCGGACAGGAATGCCATCTCCAGCACTTGCCGTGCTCCCAGCTGCATCTCCCCCAGACCCCCATGAAAACGAACCTGTCGCAATGCACGTTTCAAACACAGTACAGTGGTGTTTGTGGTTCAACATGCTGAAGGGGAAAGGCAGAAAGAAGTGAAGTCTCATCACCAGGAGAAACCAACTGTGCTCAGAAGCTGCGCCATTGCAGTTCTTTTAAACGGTGGCTATTACGGCAGTTGTTCACGAGCACTTAGTGAGCTTCTGCTATGTATATGGTGGTGAGGCTGCCATTGTGCTTTCTGGGATATTTACAAAACACACAGAAACACACACATGCATGTACACACATTCACACACACACACACACACACACACACACTGAGTTCCCTGGCCAGAAGATAAAATGTAGCAAATTTATAAGTCGATTCTTTTTTTTTTTTTTTTTTAAGATTTGTTTGTTTTAGAGAGAGACAGTGGGCATGTGCACATGCAGGCATGAGCAGTGGGGGTGGCGAGGGAGAGAGAGAATCTGAAGCAGACTCCCCACTGAGCATGACCCCCCCCCCCCCCCCCCGCCCATGGCTCAGTGATGGGCTTGAACTCAGGACTCTGAGCTCACCACCCAAGCAGAAACCAAGAGTCAGGCTCTCAACCAACTGAGCCACCTAGGCACCCCTTGGTTGATTCCTTCTGAGTATGAGAATTCAGGGTCTGATAATAAAGCAGCAAAATAGAAATGTATTAAAGGAAGAGCATCTGGGACAAGCACACAGTCTCCCTCTGCATCTGGGGTGTTTGGTTTTTTCCTGCAGGACGCTTTACATAATTGTTCTCTTAATCTCTTGGGTGAAATAAATGTATGGCAGCTTTACTACACTATTGATTCAAATTATTGCTGTAATGACAGAGCTACCCAGGGAGCTGTCACTGAGTTTCTTGAAATGTCCTGATGGCTGTCATGTGTATTATTAAGGAGCACTACAAAAGAAAGCCCCTCCCTGCATGTCCTGAGCCAGAAGCACTGATGCCACCGCAGGTCTAAGGCTCAGGACCCAGGGCTCGGGCCTGGTTGTCATGAGCCGAAAGAGAAGTCTCTGATGGGTTTGCAACTACGGGATCAGTGTGCCCAGCGGGGTGACCCTAAGGTACTCAGCTTCCATGGTTTAGATCTGCAGTCTTGATGATATGACTGGACACTCACAAAGACAGAAACAAACACAGTCTATAGGCCAAGGTCCCTCAGGAAACAGAAGACACACTCAGGTCCTGAAAAGAATTTAAGAAAGGACCTGTTCACAGGTGAGGACAGGGTTAAGGGGACTGGCAAGGGACATCAGCTACTTGAGAACAACAACACCAGCAGGAACCCTTTACCAGTTCTAGGACTGAAGGGGCATGGAAAGGAAATCATGCTACAAGAGCCCACTTGGTGGGTGCAGGTGAAGAAACACCCTGCTCTCTCTCCTTCCCTCTGATCCCTGCCCCTGCCCTGTGTGGCTGAACCCCAGTGGAACCCAGAGAAAGCACACAGAGTCAGATTCCTGGGACTAGGTGTCTGTGAAAGAGGGCAGAGAATGGCTCTAGGGGTGGAGTAAAGATTCATGATCTCTAGCCCCCACTGCTTGGAGAGCTTCGAGTGTGGGAAGAGTGGGTGAGGAAAGGCGTGAAGGGCTGACAGAGGAACATGTGTGCTACAAGGTCAATCATGACATCACACTGATGTCCCACTGATGTCCTGAAGCCAAGCCGAAAGACAGTGGAGACTCTTCTCATTGTGGGAGAGAGAAGCAGTCAGGAGACTGGGATTTACAGCTATACAGACTTGGGAAAGAGTCCCAGTGCAGCCTTGTTCCTGCCGTGTCACCTTGGCAAGCTACTCAACCTTCCCAGGGGCCAGTTTGCACTGCTGACAAAGAAGCATCATACAGAATTGTTTGAGATCAGAAAACACTTATGAAGAACTTAGTGCATTTCCTAGCTCAGAGTAAATGCTCCAAGATGGTAGTTATTTATATAAATTAGGAAATCAGAATCCCACGGAAGCTGCTTAGGCCAAAGGGGGCAGTTATGATAAGGATGAGGGATATCTGGGAGAACTCAAGGGCCGGGGAGAACACTATCTTCGGAAAGAAACCGCGGCAGGACCCCGGGTGGATCTGTTCTCCATCTCTGGGTTGTGCTTCTCTCTGAACTTCTCCATCTTCTTTTCATCTCTGAGCCTTGGCTGTCTCTGTTTTACTGTCTGGACAGTCCACCGTGGACGGTTCCTGAGCACACTACGATCATGGTAACTTACAGTCACCCAACCTCACTCTCTGGCTGATGCTCTGCCCCGGCCTTTAAATTCCTGGGAGAGAGACGTTATCGGGCTGATTCAGGTGAGAAGTTCACAGCGGCCCAGTCACCTGCAGCATGCTGGCTCTTTTACTTGGCCCCTGCAGATCCTACTGTAAACCTCTGGCCACCTGCCCTCTGCTCTGTGAGGACTGCATTCCTGTCCTTCACTGACTTTGCCTTCTGCTTGGGGATGACCGGGGGGGAACCACAGCAGGACACTGGGGGAAAAGAGTGGATGAGGCCAAGACTCTGTCCCGGCACAGTCAGCTCTGGCTGGCTTTATCCCTCCACCCAAAGCCACAGCATCATTCCAAGAGCCCCTCTCTGCAGGATGCTCAGGTTTCAATAACCATTCCCTCTCCTTGTCCCTTCCAGACCAACGGTTTCAACAGTCTGACTGTTGCCAACCCTTGAGTACTGGCACGATCCCTCTGGTCTCCCCATATCCCACCCACATATTTGTAAATTCTCCCCTTGCTAAATACTCCTCAAATTAATTTGAATATGCTATCTGTATCCTGGTGGGATCCTGACCAACACACATGGCTAGGGAATGGAGACTCTTAATAAATGAGGCTCCTTGTTCCCATACCCTCTGGGGGCCTCTGTGGAGGTAAAGGGACTTCTGAAAGGTGGGAAGCTCAAGGTATTTTCTAGGTTATTATTGCTGCTACTGTTTTTATTAGTACTAGTATTAGGAACATCATTAACTGATTAGAACATCTAGCCATTCTCAAAGTTTGGATATTGGTTTGGGGTCAACCTCCACTTCCCACACAATTTAAATGCAAAAGACCTCCAAGAATGTGACCACAGCTCTCCTTCGGTTTTTCACATCATGCTTCCCTGGTTTCCTACAGGAACCTCCACAGGCCTTAACCTAGATTCTTTGTCTTTGAAAGGAAACGATACTTTGAAAAGCCCTGGTGATCCCCAGTTTCTTAGGCCAGGTGGTAACACTGGCAGAACTCCGGGGGACCCAGAACTGATGCAGCTTCCCAAAAAACACCTATTTGTTTGCGGGCAAGAGAATGCCTCTGATCACTGGCAAGGAAGGGCATGGCTCTCTCCTTGAAAGCATGACTTTCAGGATCATTGTCAAACCATGTAAAAGCCCAGGGCCTCAATCCTCTGCCATTCTAGCTGATGACACACCCCTCTCTGTTCTCCTTTCCACCTAGATAATATATATCTTTTGTCAGTGATTAAATAAACCCATTAACCTGCTTCCAAGATTAGGAAGAGGTTACTTCTGTTTAACTGTTTACAATGCACCAGAAATTGCTGAGGGCACCGGGTACACAATGCAATCCCGACTCCCCATTCTCTCTTTCCACTCTGAGATAACATGCCTGCTGTAAGAAGTAGCATGACCCCTGGTACTGGGGTTAAACATGCACATTCTTGATGACAGAATACATCCTTCCACATAGCAGAGGTCATTTTTGTAAAATTAAAAGCAAACATCAAGTAGAATCATTTTTCCCGACCAGGAGAAGGCTTATAGGATGAAAATGAAAAGTAGAGAAAATAAGGATTAATTGACTAAGCCAGTCGTCTGATTTTTTTTCTAGCTTGTTTAAATATTTGTGATTCCAGCATGGGGTCCCACTCTCTAAGCTCAGTGTTTCCACCAGTTTCAACAGTTATCTGCATGATCCGTTTCCATGGAAACAATGGTGAGGTCACATACCCAATAGAGTGACTTTTTGGTGACTTTAGGAGACGTAGATCTAGTTGAAAAATTGAAATCTCTCATTTAATAGCTGTGTGACCTTGGGCACATTAGTATACCTCCCTGAGCCTCAGTTTCCTCTTCTGAAAATGGGGAATAATAATAATAGCTCTCTCTAAGGGTTTTCATAAGAATCAAATGAGATTATTTGGGTAAAGTACATGGTATGTTTTCTGGCACTACATGTGCTCAATAAATGTTAGGTGCTTCTGTTTCTATCATATATTAGAAAGTTAGACCACGCATTCATTTATTCTCTCATTCATTTATTTCTCAATTATTAAGCTTCACTATATTACAAATACTGTTCTAGAGGCTGAAGATAAAATAGTGAACAAAACTGACCAAGTTCTGTCCTCATGGAGCTCACATCCTAATTCTAGTAATGGAGACAGACAGACAGACGATGTACAATACACCAGACATGTATTTCAGTTCTATCTGGAGTGATAAATGCTAGGAAGAAGTAGGGTAAGAGAAGAAAGGGGTCAGTTTGCAGAGGCAAGAGGGAATATCTCAAATAGCACCCTCCCCAGGGAGGAGACATTTGAGGAGAAACCAGAAAGGCACACGACAGGATGTGCCTTGCGGATGTGTGGGGAAGAGCGAGGACAGGGGGTGAGCGGAACAGCAAGTATGCTAGCAAGACAGCGGGGAGAGAGAAAAGGGAGAACATCCATGGGTCTTCCCATGCGTCCCAGACTTGCAAAAGTGATAAAGGAGGTTGTCGGAGCTGTAGCAGGAAACAACAGAGCATGGTGACAGATAGAGCAAGCCCCAGAGTCCTGCTGCCCGCAAGACAATCTCAGCTCCACTGTTTAGCAGCTCTTGGACCAGCAGCCTCAGCATCAACTGGGAGCTTATTAGAAATGCAGAATCTCAGGCCCGGTCCCAGCCCTACAAGATCAGAATCTGCATTTCAACCAGATCCCCAGGTGATTCAAAAACCTACTATATTCTGAGAAGCACCACTTAGGACTTGTCACTTAACCCCTCACTGGGTCTCAGAAACCCCATCTGCAAAACTGGTATCATAAAAGTGACTCCTTCATAAGGTTATTATGAATTTTAAATAAGCTTGTGGTGAGAAAATGCTCAGCCCAGTGCTTGAGACATTGTAATTGTTTGATAAACCTTATTTATTTATTTATTTGCATTTAATCCCTGGTGGGTTAACATGCCAGACGGATAGGTCCTGAAGATTTGAGTTAAAGAGGATGAAATCCCTGCATCCTTCATGAAGTCCCATAAGAAACCAGGATGCTAAGGGAATATTCCCCTGGGACTCCCAGGAACTGTCACTGTTGCTTTTTGACTGCTTTGAGCCCCACTTGGAACCTACACAGGAGGAATGGTACCCAATTCTGCTATTCCTGTTCTTGAGACTGCTGACTCCAGAAAGACCATTCTCTTGGTTATACAGTGAAGGTCACCTTCCCATGTGAGACAGTGCTGGAGGCATCCCTGGGTGGCTCAGTCAGTTGAATGTCTGATTCTTGGTTTCAGCTCAAGTCATGATCTTGTGGGTCTTGGGACTAAGCCATGTGTTGGGCTCTGTGTTCAGTGAGGAGTCTGCTTGAGATTCTCTCCCTCTGTCCCTACCCTCTCTCTCTCACATATATAAATAAATCTTTAGAAAAAAGAGAGAGAGCACTGGGGCCCTATTTTCAACAGTGCCTACAGTAGGACTCCGGTCTCTGATAGTGGAGAGAGTTTTCAGGGACCAACCCACACTCTTTGACCTGGTTCCCCTGTGATTCATTACTCTCATCAATGGTTTTCCTCCACTGGAAACTACTGCACCCCGGAGAGGCTCAAACCTGAATATTGGCCTGGATACCACTGTATTTAAAAGTGCAAGAGCGTTTCTCTACCCAAGATGGCAGCTGTCAAAACTACCTCATTTGCAGCTGCATTACTGTAAATCTCCAAACCATCATTGTGTAGAAAAGCAAAATCTGTGTATTGACTATGAGTTTGTAACCATCTATTAAATGCCACTGGCAACTCTGATAGTGTGGCTAAGCAGTCAGATCTGCAGACAGACTCTTGTCTGGTTGCCAACTGTAGCTCAACCTCACCGTGCTCTCACTCCAATTACCTAACCTCCTTAGAGTTCAGTTTCCCCATCTGAAACTTGGAGGGTGACAAAAGGACCCACTTCACAGGGGCATTGTATGAAGTACATCAGAAAGACACTAGCCATTCTAAAAATGTTAGCAGTCACCATCACTGGTGTTATTGTCTGTGATTCCAGGTATCACTGCACACTAAGTCAAAGAGGAAACTCTCCCAGATAGACGGGGCCCATTCTTCAGCTAAGATAAAAGGAAGAGCAATTTTCTGCTAGTAGAGCCAAAAAAAATTGATACTGCGCTGAGATGATCACAATGAGAATGAAGAGGAGCAAACAATTCAGGAGATATTTTTGAAATAGGATTTTATGACCTCTTGTGGACAAGGGGTGAGCAGAAATAGAATCAAGGTTTCCAGTCTATATTCTTACATGGATGGTGATGGCATCACCTTCCAGGGGGGACACAGAGAAAGGTTCATGCAAAAGGACAAAGAGTGTAGAGGCAGTTTGTAAGCTCTGGGGGAAGACATTTCTGGACAAGAAATATGTAGTTGTTCAGAGTGCAGGGTTAAGAAAGCATAATCAAATACACCAAAATCATTCCTCATGAAGGAAATGTCAGGTGCACCCAGAGTGAGACCGGAATGATTAAATTCCAAAGGACTGACAATACCAAGTGGTGGTGAAGATGGGCAGGAACCAGAACTCTGAATCACTGTGGACGCCAGCGTAAATGGATGTGACCACTTCAGGGAAAATGTTTGGTGGTATTTATTAAAGCTGAAATATGTTAGCAGTTCCACTCCTGGGCATATACACAGTCTAAGTGAATGCTGAGTCCATGAAAATATGTGTATGAAAATGTTCTGAGTGGTATTATTCATAATTGACAAAAACTGAAAGCAAGCTAAACGTCCTAAATGTAGAACGGGTAAATAAACTGCAATGTGTTCACACCACGTAGTAGTGAACAGCAATGAAGGAAAATAAACCGCTGAATGCCATAGTCAAAATATTGACTGGAAATATCCAACTATTTTTAAAATAGTACTGAATAGTGGTAGTTACATAAAATGGAAGAAAAGGCAACACTAATCTATGAAATTACAAGAGTGGAAATGGTGGTGACATGGGAGGGGGGTATTATCTGTGAGAGAGTACAGTCAAGCCAGCCCCCAGGGGTGGTGGGAACGAACATATCTTGATCAGAGTGGTGGCTCCATGGATGTACATATATGCCAAAAAATTAAAAAAAAAAAAAATCACTGAGCTGTACATTTTAAATGTATGCAGTCTATTTTGAGAAGGTTATATCTCAATAAAAGAGTAAATTAAAAAAAGGAATACAGAGCTAAAATATTTGAGCAGCTCTTGGAATAACACACATAAGACAGTTGGAATACACCGGAAATACAGGCTGAGGTGACTGAGTATTCAAAATTGGGTTTTGGCTCTAAAAGGACTATTAAACACTGTTTGTGGTCATTTTTGGAACTAAGAGTGGTTTTGGTGTTTGTCAACCATGGCCCCAGTGCAATCTGTCATAAGACCTCAGAGGGAGCCAAGTGGGTAAGCCTGAAGGAGAAGAGGGGGTCTCCCAGACTCTGTCCTCACGAACCTCCAAGGAGCTTGGAACAGCCGAGTGTACATCACAGAGCTGCCACTAGAGGACACCGCTGGGAGCCTCTGCCAGGACCAGCCCCTGAGCTGTGGCTCCTAAAGGCTTCCTACAGACAACCCTTGCCAGCAGCCTTCTCAGTAGGGACCCACAAGCTTATAGCTCAGGCTGAGTGTGTCAGCCTGACGTGGCTGTGGATTCTTCTTTGGGGGAAGTTTTAGTCAATCTGCTTCCTTTCCTGGGCCTCACCTTTGTCAGGAGGAAAAACGAAAACAAAAACAAAAACACCAAATGTGTATTGGTTCCTTCTAGTCCTATAAATTCCAAGATGTCACACTGCTTAGTCCAAGGGCCCCTCTATTAGTTATCTGTCCATGCAGTATTATTAAGCACCTACCATGTGTACGGGGGACGTAACTGCACACAGGACAGAAGTGGCTCCTGTCCATACAGAACTTCCCTTTCCAAGGAGGAAGACAGACAGGAAACAGGAGGTGCCCAAACTGTAGTTAGCGATACGAAGAAAATGCCTAGGATGATAGGGAAGATGACAGTTTTAGATACGGTGGTCAGAACTGCCTTTCCGAGGAGATGGCATTTAAATTGAAGCTTGAATAATGGGAAGAGAATGACTAGGGGAGAGCCTGGCACAGGGAAGAACGCGCGTCAGGATCAGAGCAGGCAGTTCTAAGCTGGCTTCCCTGCCAGCCTGGCATGAATCACCTGTTGGGGAATCGCACTTGGAGGTACCTAGCTCATCTCTCTGCTCCTTCCACTCGGTATCAAGAGGCAGCTGGGCTCTCTGGTTTTTCATCTCCTCATCACAGAGAGGAAGCAGCAATTTTCCACCAGCAAACACCAGTATTTGCAGACTAAATGACCCAGGAGTTACAACTCAACATGGGAGCAGAGAATCCTATTGGATTTAGAATGCATTTGCTCAGAATAGAGGCACGGACACCTAGAGACAGTTCCAACAGGAAATAAACAATGAAATGGTAAGTGTGTGCTGGGACTCCAGGTAGAAACACATGTAGAGAAAGAGGAAGGACTCTCAGCCCTGGTTCCCCCCCTCCCCCATTTCCCAGGTTCCCTTAGCATCCTGGTTTTACACAATCTCTTGGTAATTATCACATTGCATTGCTATTGCTGGCTTGCATGCCACTGTCTCCTCAACAGGGTATGGACTACAGGGCGCAGAAACACATCAAGCTTGCGTTGCTCACCGCAGTTCCTAGTTCATTGGCTGGCACTCTGTACACACTCAGTACACGTTATGGAAAGGAATGTGTGCACAGGTTCATGAGTTAATGCGCCAACTCAAGGCAACAGACAGTTACTGAGTACCTACTATGTGCAGGTCATTTCTGCAGATGCTGATGATAGGGCAGTAAGCAGAATGGCGGGGGCGGGGGAGGAAGCACCCTGACCTTCTGAAGCTTGCCTGCTAGTGGGGACAGGGTAGACCCAATAAAATCACTAAGTGAGGAGGCCAGGTGGCTGCTGTGGAGTGAGTAGGGGTAAGAGAGTAGAAAGTGAGAAAGCCAGAGAGTTAAAAGGGGAACCCAGGGTGTAAGACCAAGTATAAGCCCTGTTAGGACTTGGCCTTAACTTTGAGAAAGATAAAAGACCATCAGATGGCTACACACAAAGAATGATATGATCCAACTTATATTTTTAAAGGATCAGGAAAAACTCAACTTGGCATTAGAGCTGAGGGTTGCAGTGTCCATCCTGTCCAGTTTTTTAAACACCAAAAGAATGCCCCTTTACCCGGGGCAAGAATAAAAGAAACAGATGTCTGAGGCTCTCCCTGGGAGTCACATAGAGAAAAAGCAGCGTGAACGGTACTCTAAAATAACTGGCTTCTGAGTTTAGCTACCACGGCACCAATGATATCTTCTGACTCCTTGCTTACTTTTCCCCCAGTTTTATTGGGACACACTTGACCTACAACTCTGTATTAGTTTAAAGTAGACAACATAATGATTTGATATGTGTACATATTGCAAAATGATTACCACGATAAAGCTTAGTTAACATCCATCACCTCACCACCCAGTGTAGCTACGATTTTTTTCTCTTGTGATGGGAACTACTCTTTTAGCAACTATTAAATATGCAATACATGGGGTTCCTGGGTGGCTCAGTGGGTTAAGCCTCTGCCTTTGGCTCAGGTCATGATCTCAGGGTCCTGGGATCAAGTCCCACATTGGGTTCTCTGCTCAGTGGGGAGCCTGTTTACCCCTCTCTCTCTCTCTCTCTCTGCCTGCCTCTCTGCCTACTTGTGATCTTTCTCTCTCTCTGTCAAATAAACAAACAAAATCTTTAAAAAAAAAATAAATAAAAATAAATAAATATACAATACAGTATTTTTTTAAGGTTTTATTTATTTATTTGACAGAGAGAGACATGGCGACAGAGGGAACACAAGCAGGGGGAGTGGGAGAGGGAGAAGCAGGCTCTCCACTGAGCAGGGAGCCCGATGTGGGGCTCGATCCCAGGACCCTGAGATCATGACCTGAGCCAAAGGCAGACAATTAAGGACTGAGCCACCCAGGAGCCCCTACGATACAGTATTGTTAACTGTAGTCACTGTCATTTGCAAAGATAAATGCCAAGGGTGAAGACTGGCAGCCTTGAAGGTGAGCCATTGCCTAATTTAGCCCCAATCTGAGGGTCATTTTAGAGGCCAGAGCTCTCTGTCAGGGTTTCCAGGAGTGTATAAAGATTTAACAGTGCAGACGGAGCTTGTCTGGGTGTGAAGATTGCTCTGAAAAATCTCTTTTCAGCAGGCAGGACCCAGCCATACAGGGGAGAGGGGCAAGTAGGTGCCATAAGGTAGGATGTATCCAAAGGGGTCACTCTTGTGACCATCTTTCTCCTGTCCGACAGCAAGTGGTCCTCTGTCTTTGGGACCACATACTGAATTAGAAATCCTAAGAACCCTTTTACCCCTTGGTTAGAGATCTCTCAACCTCCTCATCTTGTCACACCTCCCTATCATCAGCCTCAGTTAGGTCCCTGGAGTCACCCCGTGACTGCCATTTGTAATTGATTTCCTCTACGAACTCTGTGGTATTGAATGGTCTCTGCTGGTCAGAGAGAAACCTCCATTTCTATCTCTCTGGGTTTTTCTTAAAACCAACAAGAGTCCATGTCCCAGTACCATGTGTCTCAAACATCCTGTCCTAGACACTTACAGTTTTTACCTGCCTCACTGAACTTCACTTTGGGAAGTGTCTTCCTCCTGGCGAGTCCGTGGGGTAGATTCCCCTGCTCCTTGAGGGAGGGTCGGTGACCCAGGCCAGTCAGAATCAGGGTGTTGGATTCAGATACAAGCCAGGCTCATGCATGTCACCCTTGGTACCTCTGTTGATATTATTTGGAAAAGGGTGTTCTTTGCCCTACCAGGATTGCTAAAGTGACCAAATGGAAGTCTCTGGCCACTGATTGGCGACAACTCAGGGAACGCCAGCCTGTGAACAAGGCCTTCACAGAAGTAAACAGAGGTAAAGTACGAAGAGGGACAGCTTCATGGCCACCCCATTAGAGCATCTGGACTCAGCCATGCCTGAAGTCAGTGCTTCCCTAGACTTTTTAGGTCCAGGAGTTGTGCTAGTTTCCTATGGCTGCTGTCACAGATTACCACAAACTTGGCAACTGAAAACAACACATACTTATTTATTCATTGACACTTCTGAAAGTCACAGGTCTAAAGTCAAGGTGTCGGCGCGGCTATGCTCTTTCTGGAGGCTTCAGGAGAAAATCCATTTTCTTGCCATTTCTAGCTTCTGGAGGCCACCTGAATTCCTTGACTCTGGCTGCCTCCTCCTACCTCCTTTTTCATCTACCCTCATATCTCCTACTTCTGCAGATAAACCTCCATCCTTCCCTTAAAAAGACCCTTGGGATGACATTGCTCCCCCAGCCCCAGATCATCCAAAATAATCTCCTCATCTCAAAATCCTTTATTTAATCAGGACTACAGAGCTCTTTTTGCCTTTTAAGGTGACACGTTCACGGGTTCTGGAGATTCATATGTGGGCACTTTGGGGTGCCACGATGCACCTTACCACGGGAGTCAATATATTCCTTTTTTTGTTTGATCCAGTCTAGGCTGGAATCTGTCCCTTCTAATGGAAAGAGTGCATATACATATTCCTAAATCCACAACATCATTTTATTCTGGGGAGCACACAAACCCTTGTATTCAGTTAATTCAATCAGAGTTCTGATTCCTTTGTATCACTTCAGTATTTTTAATTTCAGCTGACAGTACAGAGTAGAGGTTAGGAATGCAGACTTGGGATTCAGACAGTTTGTATCTACATCCTGACCTTTCCACTCACCAGTCAAGCCTTTTTAAACTACAGTTCTTTTGACCTGTCAAATGGAGATAATAAAAGCACCTGCTTTGGATGGTGATTGCAAAAATTAAATGAGATAATGAATGTGCTGTGCTCGTAGTGCAATATCAATGCTCCGTGTACAATATTCTTTCCACTAGGATTGTAGACGTGACTCCTTCCATCTGGCATTACACTAATTTTACATACAATGTGTCTCAATTAATTGCTACATTTTATTTAGCTTCTTCAGAAATGGCTCCAGCCTGAGAAAATGAACCTCAGCAGATCTCCACACCCACACCTTCATTTTAAACGCGTTGTTGTCAAGCACTCTCACAGAACAGACAACTGAACCAAATTTTTGCAAGTTGGCCATGCCTCCGTCCTCGATCCTCTCCCTTTATTGTTAATATCACTCTGCCTCCAGAGTAACCTTATCCCACCTATGAGATCTGTATTTTTCAGCCACTCTAGGGAAATGCTCTTCTTCATACCTATGTAATTTTGTTCTTTTTCCCAGCTTATCTGATCACTTTTCCATGATTTTTTGTGTTCTTCCAGAAAATGTGATTGTTGCTCCCTTCTGTCAAACTCCACTTAACACCCAATATTCTAGTTTAACTCAACAGGAATGATTTCAGCCTGGAATTCCCTGGGCATCACATTTGTCTGCAGGACACCTCCTGAATGGAGTCAGGGGTTTCTGGAAGTTGATGGCCCATGCTTCAATAACATAACAGGGAACAACAGGCAATAACCTTACTGAGTGGTTCAGCTTTGGTGGACGGAAAGGTCAGCAAGGAGCAGTCATCTGTGACAAGTGAAAGTTACACTGTGTGACTCATGGAGGCTGAAGTTTCCAAGTGTCTTATACCATAGATGCAGGCTAACTGGAGGAAAGGCAGGAATTTCCTAGAGACAGGGCAGTCGATACTGAACTTTTACCTGCTTACCTACCTACCCCAGCGTTCCACCCACCCACTCTCTCCTTTTCTCCCCTCCCCTATGAAAAATCTTTGACATTTATCCCTGCACATTTGAGAATAATTGTTTTAATTTGTTCATATAATTAATCAAAATATACTTACAGAGGAAATTTTCATCTCCACCCACTCAGCTAGTAAACCCTATATTATTAAAGAGAGCAGAAATTTCATCTCATGAAAGGCATTAGGTCACTTCTGAGCTTCAGGTTGGTCTAAACTACCATGGTAATTCCTTCCTCTTTGCCAGCAGTTAGCCTGCATGTGGGCACATAACCACATTCTGTATAATGAGACGTCAGGAGACGTCTGCTAGAAAGCTTTTCTTTGCTGATTAGGCAATAGAGCCTCAGTAGTAAAAAGTCTTCTTGTTTCCCTTCCTTTCTGCTCAGAATGTAGAGACTGATGCTTGGAGCAATGGCAACCATTTTCTCCCAATAAGGTAAAAGCCAAAAAATAGTCTTAGAGGGCACCTGGGTGGCTCAGTTGGTTAAGCAACTACCTTCGGCTCAGGTCATGATCCCTGAGTCCAGGATCAAGTCCCGCATCGGGCTCCCAGCTCCAGGGGGAGTCCGCTTCTCCCTCTGACCTTCTCCCCTCTCATGCTCTCTCTCACTGTCTCTCTCAAATAAATAAATAAAATCTTAAAAAAAAATAGTCTTAGAAACACGGACTCCCACTCTAAACTCACTGAGCTGTTAAACCCACTTACTATGTGATACGTGTAGATACCTTGGTTATTTAAGCCACAATTCATTGGGTATTTTGTCACTTGCAGCTGAATACACCTTAAATGATACACCAACTGACCCTCTGTTTTGTAGGTGGACTGTTAAATAAAACTTAACCCTCCCTATGCCTGCCTTAAAAATCGTGTGTATAGAGATGACGGCAGCACCTTTTTACTGAACAACTTTTAAAGTGAAGTCAAGAGTTAAAAAGTCCCCAAATGGTAGGGATGTATCTTGGGATGCTCAGTTCCCCCACTGAGTGTATTGAACAAGGTCTTTACCTCCCCTAAGCAGTCAAATGAGTGCATATCTGGGTTCTTGACACCCAAATACTGTAGTGCTTTATGGTTCTGGACATGCAAATCCAAATACTGTACCTTTTCCCCTGTCTGGGCCATTCAGCAAGGTGTCAAGACCAGTACTTATTACACTGAAATACAAAGAGGGCAAGAGAAAGAATCCTAGAATTCCGCTGTGAAGTAAGAGGAAAGCCCTAATCTAGAGCTGATTTCAAGAAAAAGTGAGAGGAATAGAATCAGGAGCCATATTTCCCATGGGCATCGCTAATTAAAAATGGCAGCTTAATCACATAGTTTCTTGTTCAGACTATAACTAAGATGACATTTTTTTTTTTACTATAGCTTTGCATCCGATGGAAATTAGAAATCGAAACACAAAGTTGTCAAGGGACAAATTAAAAATATTACATAGAGGTCATGAGTCAGAGGAAGTAGTTTACCTAAGGCCTATACATCTGGGAGCTCCTGTGGGCACCTCAATGGCTCAGTTGGGTGCCCAGCTCTGGATTTCAGCTCAGGTCATGACCTCAGGGTCCTGGGATTGAACCCCAATGTGGTTTCCATGCTTACGGTAGAGTCTGCTTGGGATTCTCTCTTGGTTTCTCTCTTGCTTTCCCTCTGCCCCTCCGCATGATTGCTCATGCTCTCTCTCTTTGCCTAAAATGAATGAATCTTAACACACACAAAAAGGTTTTAATTCAAAAATAAACATCTTAGGGCTTTCCAAAGATACAACTACAAAAAGTGTTAATTGTCTGATGATACATAAGACTAAGACCTTAAACACTTAAACGAGCATTAACTCACAAGTAAGGGAGTCCAGTAGGACTGCAGATGGAAATCAGACATTCCACACAGAAGAAACTTCTAGAAACATTACCACAGGCTCCCAAATGCAGATGAAGATCAATCACTAAAACACAGGCCAGTAGTTTATGTCTCAAAAGGCCTCACACAGTAGAATTCACTCCCTTGGCAAATTTACTAGCCTCCAAGGGCTGAGCCCTCAGTTGTAGGGACTCAGAAAGCTGACTTTTCCAGCACAAAAAGATCAGTTCCTTCTTCAGATATGGAATCATATTACTAAAGCTCTTGAGACTTGTTATAAAACTGAAATGTCAACTTATTAATGCAAAATGATAAATGACTGGCTTAGGAACTTTTAAAAGCTCTCCCAATTAATCCGGTCTCTTCCTGGAGCCCAGTGTATGAGGAGGAAGCACTTCTATTGTATCTTAAAGTTTAATGGAATCAAAGGCTCTGGGTTTGTAGGAGCATCACATGAGATAACCTGATACAGCCTATGCACTCTGAAGATGGCCTTGTCAAAGGACCAAAGTCCACGGGCTACTTCCTCCAACCATCTCTATAGGGATGCCCTTGCCGATGGGCCTAGAACCATCCAAGCCGGGTGGTAATGCCCTTTTCCCCGGGAAGACTCTGGATGTCCATTATCAAAAATTGCCTCCAAGATTATCCTCTCTCTCTGCTTTTGTGAACACATTAAAATCCCTTTTGACCAACATGGGTTTTTTGTTGTTGTTGTTCTTGTTCTGTTTTGTTTTGTTTTGTTTTAAAGATTTCATTTATTTATTTGACAGACAGAGATCACAAGTAGACAGAGAGGCAGGCAGAGAGGGGAGGGGGAAGCAGGCTCCCTGCTGAGCAGAGTGGCCGATGTGGGGCTCGATCCCAGGACCCTGAGATCATGACCCGAGCCGAAGGCAGAGGCTTAACCCACGGAGCCACCCAGGCACCCCCCAACACAGTTTTTATTAGATGTGTTCATTCATTCAATCAGATCACTGAGATGTCTTGTAGCTTAGAAGACATCTCCTCTTTCACAGTTGTGCAGAACCATTATGCATTGATATTATGGCTTAAATCTCAGAATATAATCAAGAGCTTCCAAGTGGTGTCTGTAAATTCCACATCGAACCTTAAATTCCACATTAGGTCAGTAACACATGACCAGAGTGGTTCCATTCTTACCTATTCATTCACTCCTTCCTTCTTTCCTTTAATCAATAGCTATTCACTGGGTAACCAGTAAACAGCAGGCAACAAAATAAACAGAAACTCCTGTCTTCATGGAGTTCATGTCCTACCAGGAGGAGACAGACAGTCCACAAATACACATATTATGTCAGATGGTAAAAAGGGGAATGACAAAGAAGGGAAGATGGGTGGAGGTTTTGGGGGATGGAGTATGCAGTTTCTAGAATATGGCATTGGGAGTTCTCATTGAAAAGATAACATGTGAGGAAAGACCTGGGAGCTGTGCATGCCACGACGATATCTAAGGAAAGATAATTCCAGGAAAACGAGGCAGTGTGTGCAGCTAGAGCCAGGTAGATCAGGGGAAAGAAAAAGGAGATGAGGTCAGGGAGTTAACAGTGACCTGGATCAAGGAGGACCTATGCTTGTGTCTGCCCGATACCAGATTCATAGGCAAAGCTAAGACCACTGATGAAAACGCTCTCATTCCTCTGGCCCACGTAAACAAGTGGGCATTCGGGTTCTTCAAATATTGTATTAAACAAACTTAAAGCACTGTCTGCATATTCATTCAACCAATATTACTGAGCTCCTGCCTTGGACTAGGCCTGGATGATACCATAATGGAGGAGAGATTATAGTCTAATGGGGGCAGACAGACCTCAAGCAAACAGCCACTTGATCTCTCCTGAGATAAAGACTCTGCTAAGAAGAAGGCGACTGGATGCCTCCAGGGATGTCGTCTAGTCTGGGAAGTCAAGAGAAGATTTTTAAGAACAGGCAAAGACTCAAAGATGAGAAAATTAGGGAAAGGAAGAAAAGCAGCAAGGAAAGGGAAATATTCCAAAAAGATGGAAGTAAGGAAGGCAAAACTTGATGCAGTCAATGGGGCAGAAAGAACAGGATGGACGGAGGGAGATGAGCCGGCAGGAAGGGTGACAGTGGATTGGGGTACATGAGTCAGTGGGAGGCAGATACGCAGGTAAGGGCAGAACACGGAGTATGGAGTACGGAGTACATCAGCATAATGGGAAGGCAAGAAAAGTCTGGGATCATCTGTCCATTCCTTCAACAGATTTTTTTTTAAGGTCCACTGGGTTGGACACATGTTGTCCTCAGCTTCCGATCATTGCACTGTGTTGCTCACAGACCAGCAAGGAAGCAGAAGCAGCATAAACCAAGCAACTATGAAGATCCACAGCCTTGCAGCTCTAGAGACTCTCAAACGCCTATAGGTCAGGGACGTTGTACTACTTATACTACCTACCATATTTACCAGTTAGTAAAGTCCTTTAAGAAGTGTTTTTCCCCCCTCCATCTTATTTATAGTTCATAAAAGTAAGATACAGAGAGGCTTAAAGAATTTCCAAAAACACATAGACAATATGTGACGGATTTAGGATTTGTAGCAGATTATGTTTTCCAAACCTGACCATGAAATTTCATCCTATCCTATAAACTCCTTTTGCTAAATGACCTTGACATCCCTCCCACTGAGTGGCAGAGACTAAATCCCCTTCCCTTGAACATGGGTGGGTCTGTGACTGGGTGGTAGGGATGGTATGTGATCACAGCTTTGTCAGAAAAAAACACACCTGCGTGTTTCTCCTTTACTACTCACACAATACTTCACTTTTGACACTTCCGGTCACCGAATGTGTGTTGTTTTCCCCACCAAACAATTCTCTGGGAAATCAGCTGGGTGTCCTATAATTCGATTCAATTCTGACATTATCTATCTGGACTTGGCATCAGACTCCACAGGTTAAGGGCTCAGCCCCACAAGACTGCACCCCCCCCCCCCATAAACACACACTTCAGATGGCAATCTCAAGTGCCAGTTGGTCACCTACACTTCTGACTCGGTATAAATCAAGGTTCCCACAACCCTCTCTTTAGGTTCCATAATTGACCAGAATGGCTCACAGAATTCAGGGAAATATGTTCACCAGTTTATTATAAAAGAATATGATAAAGGCTACAGATGAACATCCAGATGGATGAGGTACATAGGGCAAAGTATGTGGGAAGGGGTGCCAAGCTTCCAGCTCTCTCCAAGAGGACCACTCTCCCAGCATCTCCACCTGTTCAATGATCCAGAAGCTTCCCAAATCCCCAGGCTTTTGGAATTTAATGGAGACCTTATCACATAAGCATGATTGATCATTAGTTCAATTTCTAGCCCTTCTCCCCTTCCTCAGGAGTAGAGGCTGAAACTTTCAAGTTTCTAATTATGATTTGGTCTTTCTACTGACAGCCCCAATCTAGGACCCCATCAAACAATGCCTCATTAGTACAAAAGACACTCCTATCACCCAGGAAATACCAAGAAATTTAGGAGCTCTATGTTAAGAACCTGTGTGAAAGACCAAACATTAGAAGAAAAAATATTCCTAGTGCTCTTATCACCTAGGAAATCACTTGGGCTTTGGAAGCTCTGTGCCAGGAACCAGAACAGAGACCTACATATGTACTCTATTTACTCTATTATTTCCTCAAGGAGTGGTCACAAGGGTGAAATAGCTTCCATCGGGTTTTAAGAAGTTTGGTTCTGGAACCAGTCATCATGCCACAAGCAAGCCTCCCCGGATCATGCAGATTGACCATGTGGAGAGGTCATGCAAGGTGTCCCAACTGAGAGCTGCAAGCCTAGCCAGAAGCCAGCATCGACCCCCAGACATGTGTGTGACCAAGCCGTCAGAGAATCCTAGCTGTGCAGTCTCCTCCGGTTTTTAAGCCTTCCCTGATGAGGCCCCATCAGTGGAAGCAGATACAGCGGGGCAGAGAACAACCAGTGTGCCAAGGCTATTCCAGATTCCTGCTCCACGGAATGTGTGAGCATAATAAACCAGTGGTGCTTTTACACCCCTTAGTTTGGGGAGGTCTCCTGTACAGCCATGGTAACCAGAACAGGATCCAAGTTCCTATTTCCTCACTCCTGAAACAGGACACTGACCGCCTCCATTTTGACCTTACACTTGCTAGCTGGATTCTTCCTCCCAGCTTGTCTCTTGGCCCAGGCCCTGTGGGCAAAGTCTCCTCCAATGGGAACTGAAACTACTTCCTCAAGCAAAAAGGACCTCCCTGAGCCAGCAAGCCCCCGGTGGTGATTGACTCTAAAGACGATAATCAGTTTGGCTTCCACTGCCTACCTGCACATACCCACCCACCTTTGCCCCGCATTTTCCTTATATAAACCTGGAAGTATTTCTGGCACTTTGGAGACCGTCTTCGAGGCACTAATTGGCTGCCTACCCAGTAATGGCCTCACTGAAACATCCTTTGCTTCTTTCTCCAGCACTAGTCTCCATGCCTTTGATTTTGTCAGTGGCGAGTGGCTAGACAAGGTTTGGGACCCCCGAAGCCAGGTGCTTTTATACCCTGACTCTACTACTTGTTTTCTGATATACTCCACAATCCTCATGGTGTGTCTTCTCCCCTGTTGCAACAAATCAATGAATGTAATTTTGTTTGACTGCACGTGTGTTCCTGGTCATCTCCCATCGCAGGGCATCGACAATATGAATTGGTACAAGTGCTTTGAAAACTATTTGGCAGTATCTGCCAAAGCTGAAAATATGTACGCTCGGTGACCCCAAAACTTTAATCGTAGGTATAAACCCAGCATAAATGTGCACAAAAAGTAAATGTACAAAAATATTCACAGCGGCATTATTCATAATAGGAAAAAAACTAGAAACCACCCAAAGTCCATCAATTATAGAATAAATACGTGAATGATGGTATATTCCTACAATAGAATTTCATATGATAAAAGGGAACAAATTATTGCTACACTGAACTATATAGATAAATTTCCCAAAATATGATATTGAGTAAAAAAAATGCCAGACATGAAAAAATATATCATATGATTTCAGGCTCAAGAACAGGCAATATTGATTTATGAAGTAGAAGTCAAAATAGTGGTCATTTGGAGGAGATAAGGTGGGGGCCAATAGGAAGAGAGTAATGAGTTTGTTTTTTTTGTTTTTGTTTTTGTTTTATCTCAGTGGTAGTTATAAAAGTGTGTTTAATTTGTGATAATCTATCAAGCTGCCTATTTATAAATAAAAAATTGCCTGAATATACATTAACTTCAATTAATAAAGGCAGTTTAAAACTCATTCATACCTTTGGTACTCCTTCTAACTTGAAATAAACTGAATTATTACATAACATGTTCACGTAACTGACTTTATTGAGCACCTTCTATGTGCCAGGCACCACAGAGATATAAGAGCTGATATGCAGTGCGTGGCCACCCCTTCAAGGGCCTTTCCTTTACAGTCAAAGGGGGGAGAGTCTGTAAAAATAAGTGCATAGTAAATGAAGCATGAAATATAGAGGAGAATAAAGGAAAACAAAAGGAAAAGAGAAATAATAGAAATTCTTAGGGGCAGCTCCGCATCCTGTGGGTTCATGTATATTGCATGTGAAAAGAAATATTAAAATTATATATTTGACTATCACAAACAGATATGCTGAAACACATTACACTGATAACAAATAAATTGCAATGTGCTTCATAAAATGTTGATGCAGTTATAGGTAATATATTCTCATTTCAAAATTTATTGCTAAATTATTTAACAGTTCAAAACTGTGTGTATAGATCACCATTTTGTTAAAGTTGCAAAGTATGGTTTCTATTTTTAAAAAATTAATTTCTTTGGATAATTTTTTTCCTTCTTGGTTTTTGGAATAAAATAGAACGACCTGAGTGGGAGGGGATAGAGCATGGGGGAAGACGTCATCTTCCACACTTTTATTTTGACCCTATCACTCATCCACTTAGAGACCCCCTCCATCTGTCCTTCTCCTGCAGCTCAATTGTTCCTGCACAGGAGTCCAGCCAACCTAGAGTCACGTTACAACTCCACTACAGTTTCGGGCTAAGCTAGGCAAAGATTTAGGAAAGAAAAATTGCCCAGGAAATTTTTGTTCAACAGTCAAGAGCTCAAGCTGTAGAGAGCAAGAGCCTGGTTTTAAACTTCAACTCTGCCAGCCGTTGTGTGACTTCAGGCAAGTCCTTATCTGGTCCTCCAGTTTCCTCTTCTGCAAAATGGGGATAATAAAAAAGCACCATCCTTATAATGTTATGAGAGCAAATGAAAAAAATGAAAAGCATAACATAGCATAGTGCTTGGCACATTGTGAGTTCTTTCCTTCTTCCATACAACCCTCTGCTGTCTGAAATCACACCTCCTCTTCTCACTCCTAAGCCTCAGCCCATGCCATTTGGAGGCAAGCAAATCCTTCCATCCAACATCGTGATGGAAACATTGAACATGTTAGTCAAGTATCATATGGTTGCAATTAACAGAATCCTAACTCAAGACAGTTAATTAAGTGAAAAGAGTATTTATGGCTCTTGTAACTACATAGTCAAGGGAGAAAGGATCAAGGGAGTCAACACACCCAGAGGGTACTCTCTCTCTATTTCTTTGTGTTTCTGTCTTTCTGTCTCTGTATTTGTTTTCTACCTCTGGTCGGCATTATTTTCCTAAAAGCTATCTCCATGTTATATCTCCATGTTACATCAAAGATGGCATCACCAACTCCAGGCTTATCTGTTTTTTTGGTGCCAGAGAAAAGGGAGTATCTCTTTTCTAATTATCCCATCAAAATTTCCAGGAGTATCTCTCATTGGATCATGGTAGGTTACATGCTTATGCTTCAACCAAGCGCTACAGTAAGAGGTATGGAATAAACCTTGCGACTGCACCCAGTAACATGAATAAAAATCAGAGCAGGAATGCTCCCCAGGGGAAACTGAAATGACCCAACTTCCCACAAGCAAGTGAGTTTTCCCAAGAAACAGTTAACATTCTCTGGTCCATTCCCCAAAGTGATTCCCATAATAGGAAGGTTCTGAGGAATGGTTAGCACTAATTAAACAGAGTCACAGAATATAGAATGCTACAGCTGGGAAGTCATCATGTGCAACCCCCTCTTCTTACAGATGACAAAACTGTGTCTCAGAAAGAAAAAAGGGCTCCCCAGAGACAACATGGTGGGTTAGTGACTGAGGCAGGTGAAACCCCCAAATCTCTGGGTACCTGGCCCAGTGGATTGTTTGCCCAGTTTTATTTTTCCCCCATTCAAGTGTATGTGACTAATACTTGCTGGCATCATCCCCTTTAAAAGAGTCTATCCTGATATGAGCAGAAGCAGCATAGGTGATACTCAACAGCGACATACAGCTGAATAACCCTTGTACACCCTCTACCGAGGATGAAGAACATCCCATAGAGAAGCCTAATACTCGCTCCTCAATGCCTAGTGTAGACCACTCACAGATTTCACCGAAGACTGTGACAAGGGAACAAGGAGGTTCCAATGAAGGTCCCAATGGAGGAGCAAAAAATCTGCTTTTGTGAGCATCGTGAGGGTAGCAAAGGGTGGTTCTTTGAACTCTTTACTCTCTGCCCTGTCTGGTTAGTGGTGTGGAAGCCCCTGAAATAGGAAGGGACTTCAGGGGCCCCTGGGTGGCTCACTCAGTTAAATGTCTACCTTTGGCTTGGGTCATGATCTTAGGGTCCTGGGATTGAGTCCTGCCTGGGGATCCCTGCTCAGTGGGGAGTCTGCTTCTCCCTCTCCAGCTGCCCCTTCTCTCCCCACCTCCACCCCCACTTGTGCCAGTTCTCTCTCTCAAAAATGAACAAATAAAAAACTTAAAAAAAAAAAAAAAAGAAAGGGACTTCAGTTTCTTTTCTGGCTATGGTTAGGATAGGATGGACTTCAGGCAACCTTGGAATTAGAGCTTATTTGTGTTTAACTTATATGAATTCAACCGTATGCACTCAATATGGAGAGAGAGCACAAAAATGAATCAGTGCGGATTATCCTGCAATTTTTCACTAAATGAATGCCTGCTCCAGACTGACTGTGGGGGAGAAAGGGAAAGTACAAGTCGAAACAACGACTTTATCCAGAGGTCAACCCAAAACAACACGACTGGATTTAGTGCCGGCAGGAAAACCAGTTGGGTTGACTTATCAAGAAATATGATGGCCAGTCTCTGGAGGAACTCAGAGGTAATTTGGGCTGTACAAGGTATTCACCTTAAGTGCTGACTTTGAAACTTCCAAATAAAATGTGATGGGCCTGTATAAAGTGGACAGCACAGAAAATGTCACAAGCAGCATAATTAGCTGATAGTAACAACAGCTAACATTAACAGCTAACATTTTATTCTTTTTTAAAATTTTATTTATTTAACAGAGACAGAGACAGCAAGAGAGGGGAACACAAGCAGGGGGAGTGGGAGAAGGAGAAGCAGGCTTCCGCCAAGCAGAGAGCCCGACGCGGAGCTCAATCCCAGGACCCTGGGATCATGACCCGAGCCGAAGGCAGACACTTAAACAGCTAACACTTTATAGCACTCTTCCAAGCATTTTTACATCTATCAATTCATTTAATTCCCAAAACAACCCTAAGAAGTAAGAAGGCAGATTTTTCATAATCCCTAGTTTACAGATGAAGAAAATGAGACCTGCCCAACGTCACACAGCTAACAAGTGACAGAAACCAGAATATAAAGATATAAATGTGTGTTTTGTCCTCTCCGCTGCAGATTAGTTTTCTTTGCAAGCTCAGAAAGGTAGCCCTTTCTTTGTATAATATTGCCTTGGGTGTGCTTTTGTAGGCCAGAGCCAAAAAAAAAATTAAAAAATCAGGCCTACCAGGCAGAGAAGATTATGTTCTTCCTAGCTAATTTTTTCAAAAGCCTTGCCTCTCTGAGAAATGTTGTGATGGGTTATACTACACAGACAAAAGAAGAAAAAGTTGCTTGGACATTTTCAGGCAACTTGATTTGAAGAGAGGTAAATATTTATTCAAAAAGACAACAAGGAAAAGTCCTTTGCAGTTCCCACACAGGCTGGTCCCTGCATGCTGACTGTCAGTGACTGTGCATGGCTGGGGTGGTGACTAAACTTTGAAAAGAGCCTTCATCCCAAGAACAGCAGTGCCATGCCCAACCTTGGCACAGAAGCCTCAGGAGTTTCCCTTCAAGTAAACATCAAGGCTGGAAAAATGACCCTCTAAGTGGTAACCCATGTAGGGTCAAGGCAGGTGACCCTTCCCCAGACATGCTGCCCTGCAAGGACTTTCTGAGCCTTTGTTTGACTACGTGGGGTCGGGTTGGAAACAGAAGAATCTCGGGTTAGGACAAACACTGAAATTTTGTTACTGCAGATTAAACTCAATTTTGAGAACTACAAGAATGTGACCTGTCTTGCCCCACAGTGTTGTGGAATAAAATGCATCCCTGCTACATAGATAAGGAGCAAATTCCTGAGAGGCGGAGCTGGAGTTGACCTTGGTAAGAAAGTGATGGACTGAAGGTCTTGGGGAGGTGAAGGAGGTGATGAAACAAATTTAGGCCTCCACACAGCTAACATTCCTGAACAAGGTGAGATGAGGGAACAAAGGCATATCCTTGGCTGACTAGAGAGAGGGAAACAAAGAAGAGACCACTGTGGGTAGCCTCCGGAGAGAGTGGTGGATGGGAAGGGAGGAGGGATGCTGCATGGGGGGCTTGAGGGGGGTGGGGAGGGGGCAGAACTTGGAGGAAAAGGCTTGTATGATGAGTGTGCCCCTTTCGATCCGCCTGCCTGGTGTGGCCTTCCCTCCAGCTGGTGGACTAAGAGAAGAGACTGCTCTAAACGCAAACAGAGTTGAGTTCCGTGAGTCCGTTCAACACTTAGGTGGTGTTACCTCTCCGTGCACTACTCTAGGTGGCAAGACAGTGAGATATAATTGGTGTCATAAGAGGTATGATGCATCCTGGGACAGGGGGACAACAGAGAGAATGGGTGAGTGAGTGAGTGAGGCCGAGGTGGCTGGCCAGGGAGCCAGCAGGTTCAAGGGAACCAGCATCCCAAAGACAGACCCAAAACCCAATGAGCACAGCATGTCTTGCTGTGGTTTAATGAAGATTCAACAGGGAATGACAATTCTGAGGTCAGAGAAGAGGAGCATGGAGACTTGAGGTTGAGTCCCAGTCAATCCTCAGGTGAACTGGCAGGAGAAATGGGATATAAGAGGTACAGGGGGAACAGAGCTCAGAATTTCCATGAAATCCATAAAGGAAACAGAAAAGGAGCCTCCCAGTACCCACAGCTGATGCAGGGTCTACTGGAAACTGGGTCTGGTCAGTAATATCACTTAATTCTAAGCCTCGCAAGGTGTATATTGACAATAGTGATAGTGACAAGTGCCAACAGGCCTGGGCTCAGGAGCAGTGTTCCTGAGTTCAAACCCCTCCTCCACCACTTACAGCTTGCCTGTGAAATCTTAGCTAACTTCCACCTCCCCCATGTATCTCATGTGTGAGTGAAGCTAACATCACCTACCCAAAGAGTGACTGTTTAAACTTATTGAACTAATTTAGGTTAGGCCCTTAATACAGACTAACCATACATCCCAGTTTGTCTGAAATAGCCCAGTTTGGGTTTACCACCAGATATAATGGTTAGTAGAGCTTCCTTTTACGGAACAGTGTCCTGGTTTGACTTCTGCTTCTGACCAAGATGGAGTAACATGGAGTTACCCTCCTGCCTGAAACAACATTAAAAAATGAACAATACACTCGGGGCGCCTGGGTGCCTCAGTGGGTTGAAGCCTCTGCCTTCGGCTCGGGTCGTGGTCCCAGGGTACTGGGATCGAGCCCCATGTCGGGCTCTCTGCTCAGCAGGGAGCCTGCTTCCTCCTCTCTCTCTGCCTGCCTCTCTGCCTACTTGTGATCTCTGTCTGTCAAATAAATAAATAAAATATTTAAAAAAAATGAACAATACACTTATGGTGAGTGTAGCATAACATAGTGACTTGTCAAATTATTATGTTATACATATGAAACTAATGTAACACTGTATGTCAACTATACTTTGATTTTTTAAAATGAACAATATATGTAACAATGATTCTTAAGCGATTAGACATCAGAGAACAAAACAATGGTCCCTGACAGATGAGTCCACTGATTTCCCTAGCTCACTGCCTGGAGAAAGTTTCCAGGTCACAGAGGAAGGAAGGGAGATGGGGCTGAGAGTCCAAGAAGGTCAACAAAGTTAAAGTTCTCAGAGCCAAGAATCAGAGAAAAGGATGCACACAGAGCTCAGGGGGTCTACAGAGGATCCACTTTAAGTACTGATAAACAAATGTGTGAGAAAACTTCCCCAAGTGCGGGGTGGGGGAGACACTGCCCCAAATTAGAACAATATCCTCTATTAGTGGCTTTTCCCAACAGCCAGAATGAAAATCCCATAATTCGTAGTGTGCTCATTAGATTGCTAAGAAGGATCTGACTTCGGTTGTAGAGAAAAATTAATCCTAGATTAAACACTTCTCTGGCCCCACCTAACAAAGATTAAAAGCAAGATCTACATGAATTACACTGTTTCCTAGTAATTTACCACACTCCAAAAAAACTCTCAAGAACATTTATAGGAATACAAAATATTGTCAATCTAGACTTCTTTACCTAGCAAAAATATCTTTCAAAAACAAAAGCTACTTAGGTTGTTGCTTCCATATCTTGACTAATAACATAAATGATGCTGCAATAAACACGGGAGTGCGTATACTGTTTCAAATTAGTGCTTTCATTTCTTTGGGAGAAACACCCAGTAGCAGAATTACTATATCATACAGTATTTCTCTTTTGAAATTATTTTTATTGACATAGAATGTATTATTTGCCCCAGGGGTACAGGTCTGTGAATCATCAGGCCCACAGATTTCACAGCACTTACCATAGCCCATACCCTGCCCAATGTCCATTACCCAGATACCCTCTCCCTACCCCTTCACCCCCCAGCAACCCTTAGTTCATTTTGTGAGATTAAGAGTCTCTTATGGTTTGTCTCCCTCCCGATCCCATCTTGTTTCATTGTTTCCTTCCTCACCCCTACAACCCTCTGCCCTGTCTCTCAAATTCTGATATCAGAGAGATGATATGATAATTGTCTTTCTCTGATTGACTTATTTCACTCAGGATAATACCCTCTGGTTCCATCCACATCATTTTAAGATTTTGTTTCTTTTGATGGTTGCATAGTATTCTAGTGTGTGTGTGTGTGTGTGTGTGTGTGTGTAGCACATCTTCTTGATCCATTTATCTGTTAATGGACATCTAGGCTCTTTCCCTAGTTTGGCTATTGTGGACATTGTTGCTATAAACATTTGGGTTCACATGCCCCTTTGGATCACTACATTTGTATCTTCAGGGTAAATACCTAGTAGTGTGATTGCTAGGTCATAGGGTAGCTCTATTCTCAACTTTGTGAGGAACCTCCATACTGTTTTCCAGCGTGGCTGCACCAGCTTACATTCCCACCAATAGTGTAGGAGGGTTCCCCTTTCTCCGCATCCTCGCCAACATCTATCGTTTCCTGACTTGTTAATTTTAGCCATTCTGGCTGGTGTGAGGTGATATCTCATTGTGGTTTTGATTTGTATTTCCCTGATGCCGAGTGATGTGGAGCATTTTTTCATGTGTCTGTTGGCCATCTGATGTCTTCTTTGCAGAAATGTCTGTTCATGTCTTCTGCCCATTTTTTTGACTGGGTTATTTGTTCTTCGGGTGTTGAGTTTGAGAAGTTCTTTAGAGATTTTGGATACGAGCCCTTTATCTGATAGGTCATTTGTGAATATCTTCTCTCATTCTGTCAGTTGTCTTTTGGTTTTGTTGACTATTTACTTTGCTGTGCAAAAGCTTTTGATCTCGATGAAGTCCCAATTGTTCGTTTTTTGCCCTTGCTTCCCTTGCCTTTGGTGATGTTTCTAGGGAGAAGTTATATGGCTGAGGTCGAAGAGGTTGCTGCCTGTGTTCTCCTCAAGGACTTTGATGGATTCTTATCTCACATTGAGGTCTTTCATCTATTTTGAGTCTACTTTTGTATGTGGTATAAGGAAATGGTCCAGTTTCATTCTTCTGCATGTGGCTGTCCAATTTTCCCAACATCATTTGTTGAAGATATTGTCTTTTTTCCATTGGACATTCTTTCCTGCCTTGTCGAAGATAAGTTGACCATAGAGTTAAAGGTCTGTTTCTGGGCTCTCTATTCATTCCATTGATCTATGTGTCTGTTTTTGTGCCACTACTATACTGTCTTGATGATTACAGTTTTGTAATAGAGCTTGAAGTCTGGAATTGTGATGCCACCAATGTTGGCTTTCTTTTTCAACATTCCTCTGGCTATTCGGGGTCTTTTCTGGTTCCATATAAATTTTAGGATTATTCGTTCCATTTCTTTGAAAAAATTGATGGTATTTTGATAGGGATTGCATTAAATGTGTAGATTGCTTTAGGTAGCATAGACCGTTTCACAATGTTTGTTCTTCCAATCCATGAGCATGGAACATTTTTCCATTTTTTGGTGTCTTCCTCAATTTCTTTCATGAGTATTTTACAGTTTCCTAAGTACAGATTCTTTGCCTCTTTGGTTAGGTTTATTCCTAGGTATCTTATGGTTTTGGGTGCAATTGTAATGGAATCGACTCCTTAATTTCTCTTTCTTCAGTCTTGCTATTGGTGTACAGAAATGCAATTGATTCTGTGCATTGATTTTATATCCCAACACTTTGCTGAATTCCTGTATGAGTTCTAGGAGTTTTAGAGGGGAGTCTTTTGGGTTTTCCACATAAAGTATCATATCATCTGCAAAGAGTGAGAGTTTGACTCCTTCTTTGCTGATTCAGATGCCTTTAATTTCTTTTTGTTGTCTGATTGCTGAAGCTAGGACTTCCAGTACTATGTAGAATAGCAGTGGTGATTGTGGACATCCCTGCAGTGTTCCTGATCTTAGGGAACAAGCTCTCAGTTTTTCCTCATTAAGAATGATATTCCTTGTGGGTTTTTCATAGATGGTTTTGATGATATTGAGGTATGTACTCTCTATCCCTACACTCTCTTTTGAAATTTTTGAGGAACGCTCATAGTGTTTCTACAGTGGCTGCGGCAATTTACATTCCCACCAACAGTATACAAGTCTTCCTTTTTCTACATATCCTCACTAACACTTGCTATTTCTTGTCTTTTTTACTGTAGCCATTCTGACAGGTATAAGGTGACATTTCATTATGGTTTTGATTTGCATTTCCTTGATGATTAATGATGTTAAGGATCTTTTCATGTGTCTGTTAGCCATCTGTATATCTTCTTTGGAAAAATGTGTATTCACTTCCTCTTCCCATTTTTTAACTGGATTGTTTAGTTTTTAGGTGTTGAATTGTATACATTCTTTATATATTTTATATATTAACCTCTTGTCAGATATATCATTTGCAAGTATCTTCTTCCATTCACTAGGTTGTCTTTTGGCTTTGTTGATGGTTTCCTTTACTATGCAAAAACTAATTTTGATGTAGTCCCATTAGTCCCATTTTTGTTTTTTTTCTCCCTTGCCTTAGGAGACATAGCTTAAAAAATTGTTGTTACAGTAGGGGCGCCCGGGTGGCTCAGTTGGTTAAGCGGCTGCCTTCGGCTCGGGTCATGATTCCAGGGTCCTGGGATCGAGCCCCACATTGGGCTCCCTGCTCAGCAGAGAGCCTGCTTCTCTCTCTCCCTCTCCCTGCTGCTCTGCTTACTTGTGCTCTCTCTCTAGCTCTCTGTCAAATAAATAAAATATTTTAAAAAAAAAGTTAAAAAAAAATTGTTGTTACAGCCAATGTCATAGAAATTACTGCCTGTGTTCTCTTTGAGGATTATTATGGACACAGTCTAAGTGTCCACCAATAAAGAAATGGTAAGGAAGATGTGGTACAAACATACGATAGAATATTCTGCAGCCATAAAAAAATAGGATTATACCATTTGAAACAACATAGACAGGTCTAGAGGGTATTATGCTAAGTGAAATGAGTCAGAGTAGGAAAGACAAATACCATATTATTTCACTTATATGATGAATCTAAAAAATGGATAAACAAATAAAAAGCAGAATCAGATCTATAAATACAGAAAACAAACTAATGGTTGCCAGAGGGAAGGGGGAATAGAAAGATGGACAAAACAGGTGAAGAGGAGCAGGAAATACAGGCTTTCAGTTATGGAATGAATAAGTCACAGAAATAAAAGGCACAGCATAAGGAATATAGTCAGTAATATTGTGATGGCACTCTATGGTGACAGATGGTAGCTAATACTTGTGGTGAGCATAGCATAATGTATAAATCTGTTGAATCACACTATGTTGTACACCTGAAACTAATGTAACATTGTGTCAACTACAATCAAATAAAAAAATTAAGTTGAATACTTTTCCAGAAACACACAATCTCAAAGAAGTCATAACCAGCAGACTTATAATTCAAGAAATATTAAAGAAAGCCCTTTAAGCAGAAGAAAAATTATTCCACATATAAACTTGAATTCAGAAACTTTAACTGCCTAGGTAAATACAATAATTTCTTCTTTTTTTTTTTAAGATTTTATCCATTTATTTGAGAGGGAGAGAGAGCATGTGAGAGAGTACAAGTAGGGAGGAGGGTCAAAGGAAGAGGGAGAAGCAGACTCCCAACTGAGCAGGCAGCCCAATATAGGGCTTGATCCCAGGACCCTGGGATCATGACCTGAGCTGAAAGCAGACACTTAACCGATTGAGCCACCCAGGTGTCCCTCTTCTTCTTCTTCTTTTTTTTAAGGTTTATTTATTTATTTTAGAAAGTAAGCATGCAAGGGGGGAGGAGCAGAGGGAGAGGAAAAAGAAAATCTCAGGCAGACTCCATGCTGAGCTTGGAGCCTGACACGGGGCTCGATCTCAAAACCCTGAGACCAGGACCTGAGCCAAAATCAAGAGTCAGTCACTCAACCATCTTAGCCACCCAAGCTCCCCAATAATTCTTTTTTCTTTATCACTTAATTTTATGACTTAAATCTTTATAAAAAAAAAAATCAACTGTGGGGGCCTGGGTGGCTCAGTCAGTTAAGGGTCTGACTCTTGATTTTTGGCTCAGGTCATGATCTCAGGGTCCTGGGATTGAGTCCCATGTCAGGCTCTGTACTTGGCAGGGAGTCTGCTTGAGATTCTCTCTCTCTCCCTCTCCCTGTGCCCCTCCTGGCTTATGCTCTCCTCTATCTCTCTCTCTAAAATAAAAAAAATAAATCTTTAAAAAGAAAAGGAAAAAGAAAACCTCAACTGCTTAAACCATACACACACGCACATATATAACCGTATATATGTAAAATTATAAACTGATAAAATTATAAAACCTGGGGCGCCTGGGTGGCTCAGTGGGTTAAAGCCTCTGCCTTCGGCTCGGGTCGTGATCCCAGGGTCCTGGGATCGAGCCCCACATCGGGCTCTCTCCTCAGCGGGAAGCCTGCTTCTCCCTCTCTCTCTCTGCCTGCCTCTCTGCCTACTTGTGATTTCTGTCTGTCAAATAAATAAATAAAATCTTTAAAAAAAAAAATTATAAAACCTAAAACAACCACTAAAATAACACAATGAAGAGTTATAGATAACAGACCAACAAGGGAGAAAAACAGAATCAGAAAAATTATTCAATCCAAAAACAAAGTAGAAAAAATAGTAAAAGGAATTTAAAAGGATATGAAAAAAATGAATAAAAGGATATAGTCCAAACACATGTATAAAAGCCCAAGAACAATACTCAAATTAAATGTAAATAGCTTAAATACCTCTTAATTTAAAAAGCAAATTGTCAAACTGGATTTTTTAAAAAGTTATACCTAATTACATGCTGACTATAAGAAACTCATATTAAATATAAAAATTAAAGGTATATACCAGGCAAACACTAATCAAAATTAAAATGAAGAGCCTATATTAATATCAAAGTTAGATTTCAGAGAAAAAAAAACTTTAACAAAAGTTAAAGATAGCCACTTCATAATGATAGAGTTCAATTCACTGGGAATAAATACCAATTCTAAATATTTATACACCTAAGCAAAGTAAATCTCAAAGTGATGGAACTGCAATGAGAAATAGAAAAGATTTCATTTTTGGGGCGCCTGGGTGGCTCAGTGGGTTAAGAAAAGATTTCATTTTTGTCAAAGCTTTCAATGCTCCCTTCTCAATAATGGATACAGCATGTAATTAGAAAATCAGTAAAAAGAAAGAAAATTTGAACAACATTCTCAATGAACTTAATCTAAGTGACCTTACTGTAACATTTATCAACAATAAACATTCTTTTCAAGTGTATATGAAATATATATCAAATTAGGTCATATTATAGACCATAAAACAAGTTTCAAAAAATTAATAAGGATTCAAGTCATACCAAGTATGTTCTCTGAGCATAGTGGGATTAAATTACAAATCGATAACAGAAAAATATCTCAAAAATCGTCTAAATGTTTGGAAACTAAATAACACATTTCTAAATAACCCATGAGTTAAAGAAGAAATCAAGAGTATTTTCAATTCAATGAAACACAATTTCTTCAAAATTTGCCAAATGCAACTAGAGTAGTTCTTACAGGGAAATTTATAGTACTAAAACGCTTATATGAGAAAAATTGAAATGTCTCAAATCGGTGACCTCAACTTCCACATAAGAAACTAGAAAAAGAAGAGCAAATAAAACCCAAAGTAAGCAAGAGGAAGAAAATAAACATCAGCATAGAAATCAGTGAATTAGAAAACAGAAAACACACAGTAAAACAATAAAACCAAAACGTGGTTCCTTTATAGAAGCTCAATAACATTGAAAACATCCAGCCATCGGGGGGATAAAAAGACACAAATTTCCAATATTAGAAACAAAACAGATGACATCACTAAAGATTCTACATATAGTCAAAAGATAATAATGAAATAGTGTGAACAATTTTATGCCAATAAATTTGGCAACTTAGATGACATGGACCAATGACTCAAAAGGCACAAACTTTTCTAAGGTTACTCAAGAAGATCTAGATTACCTGAATAGCAATACAACAAAATAATTAGTTGTTTAAAACTCCCACAAAGAAAATCCCAGGCTTAGGTGGCTTCAAGGGAACTCTATCAAACGTTTAGGAATATTATACTACCAATTCTAGTCAAACTTTCCCAGAGAATTAAAGAGAAGGGAATACTTCTGAACTCATTCTATGAGGCCCTTTACTTTGCTTTTAAAAAGAAGAAGAAGCATTACCAAAAAGAAAAGAGAAAACCACAGACCAATGTTTCTCACAAACATAAATGAAAAAAATATTAACAAAATGTGAGCACATTGACTCCAACAATCTACAAAAGAATACATCATAACCAAGTGAGGATTATCCAAAGAACAAAAGTTTGATTTAACATTTGAAAAAGTTAATTAATGGTAGAAATTTTTAAAAGAAAACCATGTAATCATTTCAATTGATGCAAAAAAAGAGTTCAACAAAATCCACCATTTATATCTGATTTTTTTTAATCTCTGCAAATTAATAGGACTTCTCAACCAGATAATCATATCTACAAAAATAATATAGCTAACATATTGGTGAAAGTCTAAGTACTTCACCCCTAAAACAGGAATAAGCAAAAATGTGAAGCCTCACCATTTCTATTAAACATTATGTTGGAGTTCCAGTCAGTGAAAAAAGTCTAAATAAATAAATAAATTAAAACTGAAGTAATATTATCTTTATTCACCATCGACATGATCATCTATATAAGAAGAAAAATTCCCATACTACAAAAAAAGTTTCTGAAACTAATGCAAGAGTTCAGGAATGATGCACAAAATAAGAACAATATATTTAAAAATGATACTTCTGTGTACTAGCAACAAATAATAAGAACTTAAAATTAAGCACCAATACCACTTACAAAACCATAAAAAATTATGAAATACACAGAGACAAACTTAACAAAATGTGTAGGACTTGTACGCTGAAAACTACAAAACGTTCCTGAGAAATACTAGTGTCTAGGTACACAGAGAGACAGACCATGCTCATGAATCAGAAGACCCAAAATACTATTAATACATAAAATCTTCTCAAATTGACAAGCAGATTCAACCCATTCCTAATAAAAATCCCAACAGACATTTTTTTTTAGAAATTGACTATATGAGTCTAAAATTCATTTAGAAATACAAAAGGCTCAGAATAACCAAAATGGCTTTGACTGGGAAGAAAAATTGGAGGATTTACACTACCTAACTGTAAAACAACTTGGAGAAAAAAATTAAGACAGTATGGTATCAGTGAAAAAGACAGAAAATTAAGACAGTATGGTATCAGACAAAAAGACTGATGGAAGAGAATAGAGGGCCGAGAAATACACACATATGGACAACTGATTTTTTACAAAGATTCAAAGGTGCTTTAATTGAGAAAAAGTTGTCTCTTTTTTTGAGAAAGAATAGTCTTTTCAATAAATAAATACTGGAGTAATCATACACATATACATATACATATATTCATATATACATATAAATATGTATACATATACACCCATGCACACACACATATGTGTGTATGTATGTATGTATATACATATATATATGTGTATATATATACATATATGCCTCAACCCACACCTAGCTCCAAACACAAAAATTAAAGCACTTCTCCAATGAAGACATACAAATGGCTATCAGACACATGAAAAAATGTTCATCATCACTAGCCATCAGGGAGATTCAAATTAAAACCACATTGAGATATCACCTTACACCAGTTAGAATGGCCAAAATTAGCAAGACAGGAAACAACATGTGTTGGAGGGGATGTGGAGAAAGGGGAACCCTCTTACACTGTTGGTGGGAATGCAAGTTGGTCCAGCCTCTTTGGAGAACAGTGTGGAGATTCCTCAAGAAATTAAAAATAGAGCTTCCCTATGACCCTGCAATTGCACTACTGGATATTTACCCCAAAGATATAGATGTAGTGAAAAGAAGGGCCATCTGTACCCCAATGTTTATAGCAGCAATGGCCACGGTCGCCAAACTGTGGAAAGAACCAAGATGCCCTTCAACAGACGAATAAGGAAGATGTGGTCCATATACACTATGGAGTATTATGCCTCCATCAGAAAGGATGAATACCCAACTTTTGTATCAACATGGATGGGACTGGAAGAGATCATGCTGAGTGAAATAAGTCAAGCAGAGAGAGTCAATTATCATATGGTTTCACTTATTTGTGGAGCATAACAAATAGCATGGAGGACAAGGGGAGTTAGAGAGGAGAAGGGAGTTGAGGGAAATTGGAAGGGGAGGTGAACCATGAGAGATTATGGACTCTGAAAAATAATCTGAGGGGTTTGAAGTGGCAGGGGGTGGGAGGTTGGGGGAACCAGGTGGTGGGTATCGGAGAGGGCATGGATTGCATGGAGCACTGGGTGTGGTGCAAAAATAATGAATACTGTTATGCTGAAAATAAATTTTAAAAAAATTAAAGCAAAATGAAAAGAAAGCATCAAGCCCAAATGGGCTTACTGGTGAATTCTACCAACATTTAAAGAAAAATTATACAAAGTGCCTACAATCTCTTTCAGAAGACAGAAGCAGAAGGAATATCTCCTAACACATTCTATGAGGCCAGCATTATCCTAATACCAAAACTAGACAAAGGAATAAATTATAGGAAAAAATAAAGAGACCAATATCTCTCATAAACATAGATGCAAAAATCCTTAACAAAATATTAGCGAATCAAATTCAATGATGTATAAAACAATAATACACATGACCAAGTGGAATTTATCCCAGGTATGCAAGGCTGGTTCAACATTTGAATGTCAATTAATGTAATCCATCACATCAAGAGAATAAAAATGAAAAATCACATCATCATATCAATACAAGCAAAAAGCATTTAACAAAATCTAACACCCCTCCATGATAAACACTCAGCAAACTAGAGAGGAGCTTTTCAACTTGAGAGAGAAGAGCTACAAAAATCCTACAACTAATGTCATATCTAATGGTGAGAAACTCAAAGCTTTCCCACTAAGATCAGGTACAAGGTAAAGATGTCCTCTCTTGGAACTTCTTTTCAAAAGTGTTCTGGAAATTCTACCTAATGCAGTAGGTCAAGAAAAAGAAATTAAAAGTATATGGATTAAGAAGGAAGAAGTAAAACCATCTTTGTTCTCAGATGACATGAGAGCCTTTACAGAAAATCCAAAATTTAAAAAAAATCCAAACTAATTCACAAAGAATCTTGGAACTACTTAGTGATTACAGAGAGGTTGTGAGGACAAGGTTAATAAACACATGTCAATTCCTTTCCTATATACCAACAATGAGCAAATAGAATCTAAAACTAAAAGCAGTATCATCTATATTAGCACCCAAAAAATGAAATATGTAGGCATAAATTGAACAAAATATGCATAAGTTCTGTATGAGGAAATGACAAAACTACGATGAAAGAAATTAAATAAAACTAAATAAATGGAAAGATAGCCTATGTTCATAGATAGGAAGCATCAAAATTGTCAAGATGTCATTTCTTCCCAATCTGATCCACAGCTTCAATGCAATTTTTGCATTGTAGCTCTTCTCTATCAAGTTGAAAAGTTCCCCTCCTGGTTTGCTGAGTGTTTTTTCTAGTTTGCTGAGATTTTCCCAATCAAAATCCTAGAAAGAATTTTGTAGATGTTGACAAACTGATTCGAAAGTTTATGTGAAGGCAATAGACTGAGAATGGTCAAGACAATATTGAGGAAGAAGCACAAAGTGGCAAGACTGACATTATCAGACTTCAAGACTTACTCTAAAACTAGAGTCATCAAGACAGCGTGGTATTGGATAGAGGAGCAAAGGAGCAGAAGCAATTCGGTGGAGCAAGAATAGTCTCTTCAGCACTGGCACAACTGGGCATCCACCTGTGGAAGAATGAATCTAGACACAGACCTTATGCCCTCCACAAACATTAATCTAAAATTGATCACAGATAACATAGAGAAAATCTACAGGACCTTGGGTAGAGTGTTGACTTTTTATACACAACACCAAGTGCTCAATCCATGAAATAATCCACAAGCTGGACTTCACAAATATTAAAAACTTCTGCTCCATAAGACAGTGTCAAGAGAACGAGAAAACAAGATACAGACTGAGGGAAAACATTTGATAAACACGTGTCTGGTAAATGACTCCTCCAAAATATACAAAGAGCTCTTAAAACTCTATGGTAAAAAAAAAAAAAATTAAAAATGGGCCAAGGACCTTAACAGATATCACTCCAAAGAAAATATGTAGATGCCAATAAGCATATGAAAAGATGTTCTACATTATAATCATCAGGGAAATGTAAATTAAAACAACAATCAGATATCACCATATGCCTGTTAGAATGGCCCAAGTCTAGAACACTGACAACATGAAATGCTGGCAAGAATGGGATGCAACGGGAATTCTCATTCATTGCTGGTGAGAATGCATGATGGTATAGCCACTTCTGAAGACAGTTTGGTGGTTTCTTACAAAACTAAACATACTCTTACCATGCAATCCAGCAATTCTTATTGAGTGAAAGAAGCCAGTCTATATGAGGCTACATACTTATGATTCCAACTATATGATATTCTGGAAAAGACAAAACTGTGGAGACAGTAAAAAGATCAGTGGTTGGCAGAGATTAGGGGAGAGGGAGAGATGATTAGGGCAGTAAAATTACTCTGTATGATAACATAATGATAGATACATGTCATTATAAATCTGTCCAGACCCATAGAATGTACAACACCAAGAGTGAACTATAATGTAAACTGTACACTTTGGGGGATTATGATGGATCAATGTAGGGTCATCAGTTTTAACCAGTCCAATCTGCTGGGAGGTATTGATGATGGGAAATGCTCTGCATGTTTGGGGGCAGGGAGTATATAAAAAAAATCTCTGTACTTTCCCTTCTATTTTGTTGTGAATATAAAACTCTGAAAAAAAAAAAAACTGAAGTACTGATGAAAAAGAAGAAGAAAAAAAAATTTAGTATTAGTACAATCTTACCTTCCATAGTCATAAAGGCCCAAGAATGAAGCTAGGTCTGATCTGAAAACAGGCCCAGAGAGTAGATCTAGGAGTAGGGAGCTGGGGAGTACAGACTAAGAGCTTGAATTCTGGGGGTGGGGGGTGGGTGGACAGAACTAGGTTAAAACCTTAACTATGCCATTTACTGGCCATGTGACCTTGAGCAAGAGCCTAGCCTTCTCTGAGTTCTCCAGTGTCTCCTTGACAAACAGTGGTAGAAAGCAGCAGATGCAAGGCAGCGGTAGCATGAACAGCGGTAGCCTCGTAGAGTGGCTAGGGTGGGTACCAAGTAAGAGGACGCGGAGAAAGAGAGAAGAATCACAACCTGTATATAGTAACCACAAAACAGCTTCTTAAAAAGAAAAAAAATACAGCAAAGCTCTGAGCAAGAAGGGGATGCTGAGCAGAGATGCTTGGTCACTGGAGGTGAATGTGAACCCCTAAGACAGTGTTTGCTACAAGGTGACCCTGGAGTACCAGGCTCTCTGCCAAGGCCTGAGAGTATTAACAGGCTTGGTTTTGTTTTCAGGATGAAATCATAACAGAAAAAAGTGTAAAGACTTTTTTTTTAAAATAATCTAGCTGAATGTGTTACTCTTCCTAAGTGAGTTGCTAATGGAATTATTCTACTGGCCACAGCATGTACTTAGTGGAACTGTCACAAATGTTCAGAAGCAAGACTATGTATCGATGAGGATGCCCTGTCCTCAAAAAGTAGAGCTTCTTAGGGACAAAAGGTGAGGCTACAGGGACAGTCAGTTACCTGGTCACATAGCAAGGGAGAGACAAACAGAAAGCCAGATAGATCTGTTGCAGAAAGCAGCAGACGCAAGCCTGAGCTGACCTTTGAAGGTCATGCTCATTGCAAAGTCTTTTTTCTTAAGGGTTGTCGGGCTGTCAAAGTATAATTTTCAAAAATCATGTTAAAAACATGATTCTCATACAAACAATGAGCACATGCCAAAGTTTTATTTAACTTAACAGTGAGAGAACCAGCAGGATGACAAAGCTGGGTACAGAAACTGATCCATACAGGAGGGGGATGGCTGCATGAAGTTTGCTAAATCAGATTCTAAACTAGGTAGTGTCCTACAAGGCAGTAAAAGCATAACCACTGGGGTTATCTTTCTATTACACATAAATCATTTGCAACTCTATCAGACAAAAACAATGTGTTCCTTGTCGTTATTAGTAAATAGTAAGTCGAACAAAATTACATTCCTCTAGAGCAGGGGGTCAGCAAACTAAGGCTTAAGGGCCATTGTGGTCTGCCTCATGTTTCTGTAAATAAAGTTTTATTGGGATATAGTCACACACATTTGTTTACCTACTATCTCTGGCTGCTTCCAATACAACAGCAAAATTGATTAATTATGACAGAGCACATATGGCTTAAAGAGCCTAAAATATTTATCTGGCTTTCTGTAGAAAATGTTTGCCAATCCTTGCCCTAAACTGTCAAATAACCCTTAGGTGGGCTTGTTACTCAGTACTCTAGCATGTCACTGAAAGGATATGCACGTATCGAATAATCACAATGTACACTTCAAATATCTTACAATTTTTGTCAATTAAATCTCAATAAAGCTGAAAAAAGTAAAATAAAATTCTGCCATGGGGGCGGGGCAGGAAGGACATGCTAGGATCTTTTGGCTTTATTTCCAAATTTCAGCTAGGCAGATATATAGACCAGTTGATAAATAGATGATAGATAGATAGAAAGATAGATAGGAAGGTAGATAGGTAGATAGGTAGATGAATAATTTTGTTTTGTTTTGTTTTGTTTTAACAGGGCTAATTGCCCTTCTGGGTAAATGCAATTTCCACTCCAATAACTATGGCTGAGAAAGTCTACCACTTTCCTAGGGATAGGATTATATAGATGGCCACCATTATTTTTTTTTAAAGATTTCATTTATTTATTTATTTGAGAGAGAGAGAGTGAGCAAGAGAGAGAGAACACAAGCTGGGGAGAGGCAAAGGGAGAAGCAATCTCCTTGCTAATCGGGGAGACGATATAAGGCTGTATCCCAGGACCCTGGGATTATGACCTAAGCCAAAGGCAGACACTTAATGGACTGAGCCACCCAGGAGCCCCTGGCCACCATTATAAATATGGAATTAACAGAAGGCAAAGATACTAAGCAGAAAGAGTAAAATTTCCTGAAGACTCTCCTTGGCCAGAGCTCATCTTTTTGGTTCACTTTTTCCTTTGGTCAGACCCTGCCCACACAGCACAAAGAATTAGATTTGACTCCATCTCTGTCTGGAATGGCAGGCTTTCCCTGAAAGACCTGGAGGACACTTGGAGGCCCTGTTTGAGAGCATCTTAAATGAAGGCAGAGAGGGGTGTGGGTAGAACTATAAGGATGTCCACTGCAGAATTCTTTAATGGCAACAAAGTAGAAATTACCTGAATTTTCAATGATAACGGCATGCTTAAATAAAAACAGCTTAAATTAAGCCACACAATAAATTCTCTGAAATCATTAGAAACAGAGATTAAGCTGCATATTAGGGAAGACATCCATCATATATTGTTGAAAGAACAAACCTGGTCCCAAAGAGTATGTACAATGTGACTTACTGTTTTAAAAAAGATATAAATGCATGAAAAAATCTGGAAAGACAAAACATCAACTTGATAATAGTTATCACCACTGGATAGTGAACTTTAATTTTCTTCTGGGTGATCATCTAGTTTTCCTTATTCTGACTGTTCTGTGGTGGGTTTGAAATGACCTGTATCATAAATAAACATTAAGGAGTATTTTAAAAAACCTTCCTCATAGGGAGCTGGGTTATATCAGTTATTGAGAGAGGGTAACATGACTTTATCTTGCAATATATGCCTCTAAGTCAATTTAAGATTTTTTATTTAAAGGATGCAGTATAATTACTTACCCCCAAATAATCTAATGCATTCATGTCATTATAAACCATTATATGAAAAGTAACTTTCCCAAAGAGGACAGGTTATCACATAGGAGTCAGAGAGAGAGAGAAAGAACAGGAGTGGATGTGTAGTCTATGGTAAATACTGACAAGTCAAATTAGCTCTCTTTTTCAGAACAATGTTAATCTAATTAAGATTCTAATCATTTGATACAAATATAACTAATATAAAACCAGAATTTCACATGATAGAATGTAAAACTAACCCATATTACCCCCTACCTAAAGAATATGCTATATAAAATGGTAACTTTTTAGGACAAATATTAAGAATGTAATAACATTCTCCCTTCCTTTCTTATTCTCCAAGTGACATCCCTGGCCAGCTCCTGGCATTCTGTATATTGCAATATGCTAGGCACTGTCTGGGTAAAGAGATCATGGACATTAATCCAACACCCGCATTCCAATCTGTTTGGATCTGTTGGCCACATGCAGTCTGTTCCTGAGGTCAAACTGTTAACACTAAAATCTGACAACTATTTTGCTCAGAGTTTCCTGTTTTTACAAAACAACAAAATATAAAATGACATGACTACCACAAACTATGTGTCTAACACATTTGTTCAACAGCATGAACTGTAAATTTTACATATGGTACATTAGTGTCTAAGTTCTAAGTGGTGGTACTTCAAATCCCCTTCTTCATCTAGAATAATAAAGAAGTATAGAGTGACAGTGTCCACTCTGTCTTTTTTCTTCTCAGGGCAAAAGTATGTATGATCAAGAAGGATTACAGAGAGAAGAGGTATGGAAGAAGCCTTAAATAAATTCCATTAAGAAATGAATACAGACACTTTTCTCATTTTTCATATGAGAAGTGGCACTGGATTGGGCACACAGAACAACAACAACAAAATAGGGTTAGGTTGGACAAAAGTTCATAGGGAAGAATTTTACTCGATTCTGATACCTTAGGATAAATTTGTAGGGAGATATACCTAAATCAAGAGTTTGTACAGTATTTAGATAGACTAAGAAGAAAGAGCTAAATGCATGTACAATTAAAGGAAGTTTAGATAATTTATATTTTTAAATGCTAGTTGATTTATTCACGTTGCTATGTTAATGCATTTAAAATGAGCCTTGACAAGACAATTGGGAATGTGCCCTAAGGAATCATTCCACAGTAGAAATCTGTGACCAAAGAGGCCTTTTTTTCCAAACTGACATTAGTTTTTCAATGAATTAATTGCAAATTTTAAGAATTATGAGATTTCCTAAGTTATTTGTATTAGGAAATGAACAGGAAAATGTAATTATTTTTCCCTTCAAATAATATTTGAGGTCTGAAAAGAAGCTATGAACTATGTCATATTTCTTGTATCTTTCTGACAGTTTGTAATTACTTTTAATGCTGCTGTTCTCTAAATTATTAATGCTAATCTGTCATGACAGGGGCTGAAGAGAACCAGTGATTATATGCCTTTTTACTAGCAAGCCTGGTTTTAAATAAATGTCTTAATCACAAGAAAATAGAAGAGTAGTTACTTTAAAGGAAATAGAATTGTACCTTCTTCAGGGTTCCTCCCATTCCTTAATATAAAGTAAACGCACACTGACAACAGTTTGGGCAGAATGACAATCTATGCAGTAATTTCTGAAAGTGACATCGTGTGATGACACTCAGTGATTCACAGACTCACAAAGTTGTAAGGTGTCTTAAAAGCTCATTGACTGCACAACCTGCCTTCCGATACCCGAACCATCTCTATTAATCACGGCCAATGGCCACCTATTCTCTCTTTGAGTATCTGCAGAATGACAGGGAACTCTCTCCCTCCAAAGGCACCCATTTCGCCCTTGAGTCAAGATCTTGTGTCCCATAAATTCTACCTACTGGTCTTAGATCTGTGGTTTAACAACATGTACGACAGGCAGGTCTTCTCAATACTTGCTTGGTAACTCTTCAAATAGTTGGACATATCTCTGGTATTCTTTCTGGGTCTTTTCATGTCCAGGCTAAACACACCAGCTCCCTTTAACAACCTCCATAAGATCGGGGCCCTCTGTTTTATTCACGCCTGTATCTCTGGCTCCCAGCATAACATAAATAATAAATAATAGTTGGAAGAACAAATGTAAGACTCTATCAATCATCTCTAGTTTCCCATATTTTTTTCATTTCCAATGACTAACAAACTTGATGCTCTTTTCCAATCCTTGGCTAATCACACCCAAACTCTCACCTCAATTCGCCAAAGAATGGGAGATCCATTCCCCAATTTCCTCTTTCTACACATTTACACCATCCTGACTTTCTTTACCTTTGTTTCGAAGAAAAGAAGCCTCTTACTTCTCTCCAAGGCTAACACCACCATCTGACTTGTTCTCCCTTCCAGTCCTCCTTCAACTGTATTTCTTACATTCTGTCAAGTATCCATATGCTTGAGCGGATGCCTTCCTACAACCTGAGCTTTCCCTCTGTCTCGCCTTCTCAAAAATTGCCTCCTTTTACATCACTGCCAACATCTGTAATCACGTTTTACAGACACGTTTTAGTCTCTGTTACAAAATTATCAATATTTCATTGTTACTATAAAAACACACAGGTGAGAAATGGGAAATGCCACCAAAAGGCTTTTTTTTTTTTTAAGATTCTGCATGTGGTGAAAATGATTAGTGAGAATGGATTGCTAATAATGAGGTGTCAATCAACTGAATTCAGAGACAAAATGAAGGACAGGACCAAGTTCGATTGTCTAATAAACAAATGTTAGCCCTTTGTGGAAACCTTCTATTGTTCAACCACAACTCATATTTATGCAGACATTGGAATAAAGCTTATCTGTCCATAAATATACTTTTCACAAAAGCACCCACAGGCAGAATTTTCATGGTCTAAACTCTGTTGCAAAAATAATTTGAAAGTATGCTTTTTAAGTGTCTCCCCATTTTAAAATTCACTGTCAAAATTAAATAATGTCATATCCATATCTAACTTTAACTCTCAGCTTGGGTTAATAAGATCAGAAGTGAAACCTCTAAAATACATTCTTATGTTTGCTTTTTATTAACTGATCTTAACATCTCTATCCTTCACATTTCTCCATGGCTCACCATTTCTTCATGGTCAATAAATCAAGATCACAATTTTTTTTTAAGCAAGTGGTTGTATTAGGGAATCAGAACCACATAAAACATTTGACAAAAATTAAAACTGTAAGGGTTTTAGTAAGCACTAGCTAATTACTTGATGTGCATTGTTTCTCTTAGTGCTGGAAGGTATAATACTGCCTCCATTTTATAAATGAGGAAACTAAAGTTCAGAAGGTTATGTAACATGTCTGAGGTGACACAATCGGTAAGGGGCAAAGCTGTGATTGAAACACTACAAAACCAATGCTCTCAACCAGAACAACATTCCATGCCATTATATTATTTAAACTCTCTCCCTTGAGTTAAGAATTAGGACATGCAGGGACACCTGGGTGGCTCAGTCAGTTGAGCATCTCACCCTTGATTTCAGCTCAGGTCATGATCTCAGTGTCCTGGGATCAAGCCCCAAGTTGGGCTCCACACTCAGTGTGGAGTCTGCTTGAGATTCTCTCTCTCCCTCTGCCTCCCCTTCTGCTCCTCCCCTCACTTGTGCTCTCCCTCACTCTCTCACATAAGTAAATACATATAAATATAAATAAAAAGAATTAGGACATGGAGGTGCAGAGAGGTGAGTGGCTTATGCAAATTCACACACTGTTAATTCCAAAAACCTGTATCACCCATCAGGTCACAGAGCATCTGGGGAAAAGATGATTTCCAATTATCCTTGCTCCTTTCTCAGAATCCACTCTCCCTTGGACACCAGTGGAGCTCTGACTAGGGAACTGTGGTCAGGTGGGAAATGATCAGTTAACGAGCATTTAATGGACAGGAGAGAGAAGGGGTGAGAGCTCAACTCAAGCTCTTTGTTTGCTAACACTTTAGCTCTGCCCCTGACAGTGCAACCTCATATTGGGGAGCAGATAAGAACTAAACAAAAACCTCTGTTGCCTCAGCATTTTTTTCTACAAGCAGAGCTTTAACAACAGTCTCTATACTTGGGGAATACAGCAATGAAAGAGCCCAACCCCTCTTGGTAATGGAAAGGAATCATCCAGGCAGCCCTAGTCTGACAAACACTGAATCCTTGCCCTACTTAAAGCAAAAAATCAAATTAAATTAAAAATAAAATCTACAAAGCCCACACGACCACCAAAGTCACAGAGAACTTTTGCTGAGTTGTATAAGCAGAGGACATTTTTTCAGAACACATTTGCATTTGAAAGTACCAACACATCCTAAATGTGCAGTGTATGCACAGATCTGTGCAGTAGCAATTAGGAACAGAAATAACCAGCGCAACTGAATTAGAGTTGATGAGATTCTGGTGTTCAAGGCAGCCGCTTCCTTTATATGACTAATCCCTACACATTCTTGGAGTTTCAGATTAGATGTTGCTTTTTCTACAGTTTCCCAGATTCCCAAAGTCTAGGCTATGTGCCCATCTGATGAGTTTCACCTTGTACTTCTCCTTCTCACAGCACTTGTTGCCTGAGATCAGAATTGCCACTTTACTTCTTGATTTCTTCCACTAGATGTAAACTTTGGGAGAGCTGCCTTATACAGTGTATCACTAGTAGGTCTCACAATGCCTGGCACAAAATAGTTGCTCAAGAAATGTTTTGAAGTGGCTTAAGAATAAATAAGCAGAGGTGGAAAATGAGACAATTACTTACAAAAAGTAAAAAAATCTATCCAGTTCAGATATCAGGTCCAATTATAAAATGTCACAAGACCAGGATATGATGTGGTAAGCAGCGGCCATACAACTGAGTCAGAAATACAGAACCATGGAAAAGGCAACCAACAGGTCCAGACCTTGATGGCATCATCATGCTCACTCACTCCTGAGAAAGAACTCAAACTCTATTCATGGCAATTATATGACACCCGTGAACTTGTATATTCCTAAGTTACCAACTTATCCAAGGTTCTCTCTTCTATCTGCTCCTCCCCCTGCTCCTCTATCTCTCTCTCTTTCTCTCTCTAAAAAGAAACCCATGTCGTTTTAAGCCACTAAGTTTGTGGTAACCTGTTACAGCAACAACAGAACACTAATACACCATCCTTTTCTCTATTAAGTCTGTTTAGCTACTTTCTATTACCACCTATCACCCATCTATCCATCTACCACATGCTGTCTCTAACCTGTCACTTATCTCTTATCACTTATTGTATTATCTTTTACTTACCTATTGTCTGTCTCAATGCTATATATTTGGTATCTATATATGCAACTATTCCTCTATCATTGTTGTCTGAACTGACTCTGTTCCCTTAGCAGCAGCCTTCTCTCTCTGACTTCCCACATCTACCCCCAAACACACATTCTCTCCTCCTAGGAAAGTCTGGCAACAATCACCAGAAGGTGACAACTTGGACAGTGATCCCATAGGCCATGGGAAGCCTCTGATGGGCACCTGACCTTTTATCCTTTCTCTCCCCTCAGCCTCACATTGTCCTCTGCTTGACCTTCACTCAAACAGCTTGCTCAGCTCTGATTCCTGACTCCATCCTTGGATGCTTAGCTCCTTCCAAGAGGTAAACACCTAACTACCCCTCCTTAACCAGCCCAGGTTCAGTCACTCCAACCACTGATCAATATGGCCATGACGACCCAAGAAGGACCCCGGAAAGTCATCAGGACATAGTTCATTTACTTCTATGAGTAGTATCTGTTTTGTTCTAAATGAATTTTTCTTTTCTCTTTATAAAAACCTGTCTTCAGACAACTTCAAACTATTATTAAGATACCCAAATCAGGAAACTGTCACTTACATTCGCCATTCTGATACCAAGAAGCATTATGCCTTAGAGAATGGTGCCACCACAGGGCCAAGGAGCCTGTTGGGAGGAGTTACCTCTCACAGCAACACTTAGGCAATATTTCCTTATAAAAGACACAGTGCTGTCCTTTTAAGATCACATGCCAGAACTGAAATGGCCATATAAATCCAACCTCATAAAATAACAGTCAATTTTAACTATTGAAGCCCTTAGAAATATAGGTCCTATGACATATTACTTGCCATAATATTAGATATGAGGGTTTTATACAAAAATATAAATGTATATACATGTATATATTAAAATATATATAAATTTTGAGTCCTTGCTTTATGCCGGGCATCAGACATTGGTAATTCTACCTGCATTTCTTCCTATAATCCTTACAACTCTATAAAATATGTCCTGCTATTCTTGGCACCTTGTAGATGAAAGGTTAGGAAACCTGCCCAAGGTCACATAGCTAAGCCAAGGCTAACTCTCTCAACTACTGCCCTACATTTCGTTCTTGGTGAAAGTGGCCAGGATGTGAAGGAGCATCCTTGCTTCTCAGATGAATCACATCATACCCCTAACCCTCACTTCTGAAATGAAGGAGGTGGACCATGTGCTCCCTTAGGCTCCTTCAAGACCCAGTGGTCTGCAGTTTCCTGCAGTGGCCCCTCTGGTTGGGTTCCTTCCTAGCCAGGACACAGGAGACGGATGGATCATCATCACCTTTCTCACTTCCACATTAACCTTCTGATGTCATGTACATCATTGTCCTTCCCTTTTTCTAAAGATCATTTAACACCCCATTTATTCACCTTTGGTAATGCTCTTCTTTCAAGGTACAGTGAGAGGAATAGCTTTCAAGGTGATTTTTCTGCACTGAGGGCCTATCGGGCTCGGAAGGGCCCCTTCCAGTATCTTGGTTCTGGAGAAGACAGATGCAATGGGGCCAACATCACAATAGAAATAGTAATCTAGGCTAGTGAGAGATAGACAGGTTGACCAGTTCTTTACTGGAGAACCAGGGTGTAGCTGGCATTATTTGCTCTAGCAACACCATTTAGGAACTGTCCATCCTACCCCTGAGCCACAGGAGGGGTAGTTCATGATGTCAAAAGAGTAAATGCATTTCATCTAAGTCACCAACTCCAATCATTTATGAGTGGGCTTCTGGAGCTCTGGGGTGAAACATACTTGGAGATGCATCTCAGCTCTGCAGGAAATGGCACTGATAGATTAATGATGTCTGCCATAGCAGAGGACTAGAAAAGAGGACCAGGCTCGCTGCCTACTCACAGACCCTGCACTATCAGTGGAAGGCACAGGCTATGACGTCGAATCAGCCGAGGTTCAAATCAGCTCCCACACTTACTAGCTGTATAATACTGGGGAAAATTCTTAAACTTTCTGAGTGTCAGCTAAAATGGAATAGTTGTGGTAATAAAGACTGAAGTGTTTGGGAAGTGCTTAGTTAGGACCCACTAACTCCTTAGCAATTACCCGTAAAGTCCTCAGATAAAAGGCAGTTTCAAGAATGCTTCTAAGTAAAAATCAGCAAGGTAAAAAAGCCAGGTAAAAATGCTCTCCTGCTCTCCATCCCCTGAATTGGGGTAGAAGTTACAAACTGGCAGTCATAGGCTCAGTTTTGCCTTTAGACCTATTTCATCTGGCCCATGCTGTTGGACTTATATGGTGTCTAAATAATCTTAGAATTAGTTACAAGTTTATTTCACATTTTTTTAAAAATCCATACATCTTACTTCTTTGAAAAGTTTGATCTGACATGATTGGCCCCATTCTCATATGGCAAGAGTCCACTGGAGCTAACTAGTGGCTGCTGCCTTTGGAGGGGTCCGAGACTCTTTTTTCTTTCCTTTTTCCATTGTGGTATATGTCATATATTCAGGAAAGTGCATAAAATACATCACAGTTTAAAGAGTAATTATAAAGCAAACATCTATGTGACCGAGTCCCAGGTCAAGGAATGTAACATAGCTCTCCCAATCTGTCCTTCCAATCACAGCCTCAACACCCCTTCAGGGTCACCACCAAGCTGACCTTTGTGATAACCATTTCCTTGTTTTTCATTTTATTTTTACAGCATATGTATATATCCCTACATAGTTTAGACCACTGTATAGACATGAACTCTTACCGAATGCCTTCTTTTGGGTCGACTTCACTTTACTCAACATGATGGCTAGGAGATTTACTGAGATGGACAAATTACATTTATTTTCATTGCTGTGTGGGATGGCCCAGCATTCTTTCTGTCTTCACCTGGCCCTTATAGACCTTTGGATTTGTGCTTTTATAACTGGCCCCCCTGATACAGAGAAATAATCATCATGATAATCATAGTCTACTCTCTGACCACTCCAACCAAGTTTCCCAGCTTCTTCTCCACCCCACGGTGAGCTCACCTTTCTGATATCCCCCATGAGGTTTCAACCTAAGTAGGCATAGTCTGTGCAATTCCCACTCCACGTCACTCCTCAGTTCCTAGTGACCTGCCCAGCTCATCTGGTAAGTAACCCAGCCAGCTGTGTTTGTGGGTCTCTTCCTCTCAGTAAGGAAGAAAGAGACTCAGTGAAGCCAGAAGCAGATCACCCTCCAGGAGAACGTCAGGCAGCTCACAGCTCCTCCATGGCTGCTTGTCATTACCGTGGCTTTCCGAGTCCTTGTCCAGCTCTCAATCTGTGCAGACAGCTCCTCCGCCAGCCCAATTTGAATTAATTTGTCAAGCAAAATTTTGTGGAATAATGTATCAGCTGCATTACTGAAGTAAGATCTATGACTTCTACTGCGATCCTTTCATCTTCTAATTTAGCCATTCTATCAATAAAACCAATCAAGTTTTCTTGGCAAATTTTTCTTTATAAATCAGCTTTATGGGTCATGGATCCATATTCTTCTTGATGTTTATGGATTTTCATTCCTAATACCAGTCCCATTGTTTTACTACAGTGGAAGTGAGACATCTAAGACAATGTGAATAGGGGTGCTTTCCAATACCCTTCTGGCTAGAAAAGTCAAACTCAGCATTTCAGGGATGCTGGGTGGCTTTACTCTATGAACCCGTGGTGGACAGAGAACAAAGTTCCAATCTGCCGGGCTGGCATATAAGGCCCTTTGACCACCTGACCCCAGCCAGCCTCCCAGTCTCATTTCTCCCATGCATGAATGACATGACAAGGCTCTGGTGTGTCCGAATCATTAATCCTTTGTACTCTGCAATGCCCCTTGCGTCAATTAGAACTCTGACGGTGGTGAGTGACAGAAAGCCAGTAATGGCATAAGTTAGCTTAAGATAAAAAGAAATACACTGGCTTATGTAATTTAAAAGCTAGGGATAGCCCTGACTACTGATGTCCAGTATTCAGGTGCCACTTTCAGGACTTCAGCAAACAGATCTCTATCTCTCTCTCTCTCTCTCTCTGGCTCTGGCTCTGGCTCTTTCTCTCTCACATATTCTACCTTATAGTCACATTAATGCTTATGGTTTTTCCAATATTTACATTTCTCACTCCCAGTCCTAAAAGATAGAAAGTCTTCATGGGATATTAGAGGGATTTTCTAAATTCTTTATTCCTTCTATGTTATGATATTTATATGTCTATGGCCATTCTCAACTGAGAGTTATCTTGTCCCTGATGGGATATTGACCATGTCTGGAAGGATTTTTGCTTGTCACAACTTAGGGGGAATGGTACTGAGGCCAAAGGTGTTGCTAATATCCTACGATGCGCAGGAGAGCCCCTACCACAAAGAATTTTCTGACTCCCAATGTCAGTGGTGCTGAGGTAAGAAACCCTTCTCTGTGCCCTTTGCCCTTTGCTGTGTGAACTGACAGGGAATGGATTTCTCTGTCCTACTAGATGCAACAAAACACTGTGTCTACTGCCCAGACACAAACTGGCCCAGTCCCGCTTGGACTGGAATGTAGTCTATAGAGGCATACTGCACACGAGTGTGCACAAGGTGCCCTGCTGAGGGGTGAGTGGGACTGAGCTGGGTCTGATGGATAACTGACCAGCCAGTGCCCACAAAACTGTATCCAACTAGATGACATCTTTTCCCAGGTTTCATGGATTCCCTAAAGTGGCAAAAGAGGAAGTCAGGCTCTTCCCTGCATCTTTAGCTAAATGTATATGTTCACTTATTAAGATTTCTAGAAGTTCGGGACACCTGAGTGGCTCAGTTAAGCGGCTGCCTTCGGCTCAGGTCATGATCCCAGCATCCTGGGATCGAGTCCCACATCAGGCTCCTTGCTCAGCAGGACGCCTGCTTCTCCCCCTGCCTTTGCCTGCCACTCTGTCTGCCTGTGCTCACTCTCTCCAACCAAAAAAAAAAAAAAAGATTTCTAGAAGTTCATTTTGCTCTTTGAGGTCTTAAGAAGGACATGGTGCTGCATTAGTAAGGAGACCTGGCAGATGGCATATGTGGTTTCTAGGCAATCCCCCTTGAAGCATCATTCCTGTGTCCCTCTCCTTCCAAAAAAACCCATCAGAAGCTCTGTCTTCTAAAAGGCAATGCCTGTTGTTGTAAAGTGAGGATCTTGACAAACACCATGGTGGCAGGCAGAGCCCAAGATGCCCCTCAAGTTTCCCGTCCCCTGGCATACATGGCCTATAGAACCCCTGGGACTGTGAACATGAGGAGATATCACCGCTATGATTATTTATGTTATACAGATATTTTACAGATGTAATTACATCCCAAACCAGTTAACTTTAAGTCAGGGAGACTATCTGGGGTGGGCCTGACCTAATCCCAGGAGCCACTTAAATCCAGGTCTAGAGATCAGCAACAGAAGAGGTCAAAGCTTCAAAGCACAAGAAGAATTTGACTTGACAAGCCACTGCTGACTTGAAGACAAAGGGGTCCATATGGCCAGGAGTGTGACAGACTGAGAGCAGCCCAGATGACAATCAGCAACGAAATGGGAACCTCTGTCTTGCAACCACAAGGAACTGAATTCTGCCACAAGCAACAAGAATGAGAGACTGGAAGTGGATTCTTCCCTAAAGCCTCCAGGTGAGAACTCAGTCCAGCCAACACCTTGATTTCAGTCTGGGGTGGTCCTAAGCAGAGAGCTTAGGCATGCTGCACTGGACGTCTAACCTAGAGAACTGTGGGCTAATGAATGGGAGTTGGTTAAGCTGATAGATTTATGGTCACTTGTTACATAGCCATAGAAGAGTAAGACAACCAAGAACAGACCTCTAGTCACACAGATACCTCAAGTCCTTGGCTAACCTCAAAACATTCACTTTCTACTTATTCCCACTTTCTTTCCGCACCACTATAAAATGTGGGTGATTTATCTGAGGTCTTGCAAGCTCAGTCACACCTAGGTAAATTTCGTTCAGCCTAAGACCAATGGAATTTACTTTTCACAGAGTTAAACCATAGTTTCTTTTAACACTCCATTCATACGCAAGGTTGCTCCTGACCTTGATCACCAAGTAATCCTCATTTTAAGAGCCTAAAGCACATTATTTCTGAAACAAAATGCAAACATACTATTTTTCTTTTTAAAGCAGTCCCCCTAAAGCTGAGTTTCACCCAAGAGCCGCAGGATTTCATGGCAGGCCCTTTGGATTGTTTAATATTCCCTTCGTCTCCACTGGAGGCTGTGAGGCTGAATAGAGATGATGTCTCGGGATTGTTAAACATAACTCCAGAATGCGTGCCTGAAACACATTCTGGTTGCTAGAAGATGGAAGATACAAGACACAGAGCTGGTCTGCGCTGAAGTAACTCTTCCTACCGAATCCCCAAGCTTAGCCACAGTAAGAATTTTAAAGTACTTGGGCCAAATGTTCATCTACTTGCAATTTAAGGGATATTTAAAAAGTTATCCACCAGGTCCCACTGTAATTTGAAAGATATATTAGAAAGAAGTCCTGGGACTTGGGGGAAAATTTCTTGATCATGAATTAAAATTTCATAACACCACTCCAGCATTTTTGATGGTACTTTTGTCTTCCTATGAAGCATTTCCCTTGAGTTCAGCTGTTCCATTTGCATTTTTAATATTCAGTTGTTTCTAACTCATGCCCAGAGTTTTTGACCATGTTTATATTAGAATCTAAAGAAGAGTACCAGCAATTCCCAATTGTTTGGACAGAATGCTCCTGTAGGTTGTTTTTAAGCAAGATCATTGCACAAAAACACCCTTTTTCTCTTGGAAACACTTTTGGAAAGGGTAAGGTTTCCCGACCAATGATGAGCATGAAAAAGTTATAGCTATAACAAATACGTTGTAAAAGAAAAGGTCAACCATAAACTCTTCTGGATAATTAAAAACTTAGACAAATTATACTTAGTCTATAAAATGTACATAAATGTATCAACTATAAAGATCATTGCTGCATCCAGTATGAATCAATACACTGGCCATTAGTTAACAATTGGGCTTGTTTCTTTAGATTTAGAAAGACTTTTCAAGAACGTTGAGAATGGTCTTATTTTGTTTTTAAAGTCCCTCAGGAATTGCTGACCAAATGATAGTTTATCCCCCTTATAAGTTTCCTGGAGTAAGGGATGGTGTTCAGAATCATATCAATTGCCATAAAACTACCCTCCTCTTCAGAATTGTTTTTTTAACGAAGTATTAATCAGTTAACGCATGTGCGTGTGTGTGTGTGCAGGTGTGTGCCTGCACACTGGAGAACCAGAGTCTGCCTTCTCTGCTTCTGATCTCTCTGCCCACTCTTTCGCACACAACCCCATCCCACCGGCCCACCTCCTCCCTCCATTCTGTCTTGGTCCCATTAGTTCAAGTCCTGCACATTGAAATGTGAATAGGTGAGCAGGAGAGGGATGAAAGGTGATACTTACTTTGCCTTGGGGATGGCCTGTGGAGCTAAGGATAAAGAAAAGGGGTTGGTATGGGCTGATAATATGGATATAACTATTTTTCCATCAGTTAACCATGGTATTTTCTCTACCTCCTGCTTCCTTTCTATTAGAAAGAGACTCAATAAATAAACCGGTCTGGTAGGAAATGAAGTAGTCACACTAAATAAAATTGAATAAGCTAAACAATAAAGCTCAAAATTTGAAAAGTGAGAATAGTACCCATCCATATTGCCTTTTCATCAATCTTGGAGGCTTTAACTTGGAGTTCTACTCACGTTGTTGGGTGGTGGGGTGAAGTGGGGAATAGAGTATGACAGATACTGTGGTTTGTTTGTTTTTCCTGCCCTACATATTCCTCTTTTTCCCCTTCTCCTCTGGTCACAGGGAAGATGCCTGACATGAGCTCACCTACTGGAGTATCCTGTTGTACTCCAGTGACCGAGGGCATGGGATTCAGGAAAGGCCAGTTGCATTTCCTCACTGGAATAGACATGCAGATGATAGACAAGAGAAAGTTCCTTTATAATGGTTTGAGTAATCTAGGGCTACCAATAGCCATTGTCCCCAGCCACATGGAAAGAACTTGTCTGCTGAACAAGAAGCACACACAGAGAGAACAGAAAAGTAGCTGGGTGGGTAAAGGCATGGAAGGATAAATACATGAGCTCTCCCTTATTTTCCTTCAACAGAAACAGAGATGCCAATATAATCGGATACCCCACGCATAGACCATGGACTTTAATCAAATTCATCAGCTACTTCGCCTTGGTTTTCCAGTGCTAGCAACTTGAATTCTCAAAGTCCCAGGGAGATTTTAGGGAACCCCTGACCTTGAGTAAGGAAAGGACCTAACAGGCACTGTCCTTCACCATCCTTCAAACCCAGAGCCATCACACTGCATGCTTCCAGAATGTGAACTGGGTCACACTGTATGCTTCCAGGAGGTAAGTGGGATCTATCGGTATTGGGCCAGATGGTAGCCAACCCCACCCTGTGACCTATTCTTTGGAGCAACCCTTTCACCCTTCCTATCAAGCAGACTCCATGGTAGCCTTTCTGCACCAGTGCCAAAAGCACGCCCAGATTTTAGGATGAGCACAGCTTAGGCTCAGGCTAGGATCCTGGCAACCTGTGCTCATCCCATGTTCTACCACCTGCCCCTCTGGCCTCTGCTGCCAGAATGTGGCAGATGATGTGCTTGCTGGGCCAATCACTGGACTATGGAGGGATGACATGATGGCCTTGGCCCCACAGCATTTATTTAGGACTTCTGAGCCCAAATAGAAGACAAAGCATGCGAAATATGAGAAATGATTTTGAGTCACCTTCGTAGATCATATCAACCAAGTGTAACACATAGAAGAGTTTGGATCCTGATTCAAACAAACCCAGGAATAAAAACACCACTTACGATGCAATCAGGGAAGTGAACACTGACTAGATATTTGATGCTAATAAGCAGATACTATCATTTTTTTACATGTGATAATGGTATTGTGGTTGTGCTTTTTTTAAGAGTTCTTGTCTTTTAGAAACACATATGGACATATATGTGGACAAAATGACATGATAGCTGAGATTTGCTTCAAAATAAACCAGTCAGGGTGAGAGAGGTGGAGAGAAGTAGGTGGGGTAGAGATAAAACATTTCTCTTGAGGACTAATGAAGCTGCGTGATGGTTACATGAGGATTCATTGTATTATCTTGTCATTTGCTGTCTGTTTTTGAACATTTTCAAAATAGAAAGTGAAAAAATAATTCCAGACATCTCTGGAGGCTGGGGTTCTAGAATCTCCTCACTGCAAGCGAGTGGCTATACCTACATTAGCATTTCCCAGCTGCAGAAAACTCAGTTGCACAGTGGAAACTATTTTGATATTTCTAGCTCCCACCCAAAACATACAAGAAAATCAGGCTCCATATGCAATACCACAGTGAGTTAAAGAAAGTAAGGTTCTATCAAGCCACGAAGATCTAGAAAATATCTGTTTATACTCAATGCAACATCCTGGCTCAAGTCAAAACACCATATCTCCACCTTCTGGAGAAAAAGATGAGAGTGTGGTTTATAATCGGAGACAGCTCCCTTGAATATATCCCAAAACCACAAGGAACTTAGGAATTACCCATTTCCTTCTCAAGTGGTCAGTTTGGACTAGATCTCCATAATGTAGGCTTTCAGGACCAGTAACTATTTCTCAGGTATTACTACTTCAAATCTATCCATCATTGTATTGGGGATGAGAAATAGAGAAATAGAACCACTAAGATATACAAGGAATTACCCATTTCCTTCTCAAGTGGTCAGTTTGGACTAGATCTCCATAATGTAGGCTTTCAGGACCAGTAACTATTTCTCAGGTATTACTACTTCAAATCTATCCATCATTGTATTGGGGATGAGAAATAGAGAAATAGAACCACTAAGATATACAAAGACGTAAATATAAGAGATTAATTACAAGAATTGGCTTACGTGGTCATGGAGGCTGAGAAGTCCTATGGTCTGCCATCTGCAAGCTGGAGAACCAGGAAAATCAGTGGTGTACTTAAGTCTGAGTCCAAAGGCCTAATCATTGGAGCGCCATGATATAAGTTCCAGTCTGAGTCCAAATGTCCAAGAACAAGGAGCACCAATGTCCTAAGGCAGAAAAAGATGAATGTCTCAGCTCAAAAAGAGAGAGTTAATTTGCCCTTTCTCCATCTTTTTGTTCTAGTCAAGCCCTCAACTAACTGGTTGATTACCATCCACATTTGGGAGGGCAATCTTCATTATTCAGTCTACTGATTCAAATGCTACTCTCTTTCGGAAACACCCTCACAGACACACGCAGAAATAATGTTTTACCAGCTCTCTGGGCATCCCTTAGCCCAGTCAAGTTGACACATAAAATTAGCCATCACAATCATATTAGAAACAAATATTCAAGGTTTCTTCCATGTGGTGCTCAGAGACATGAGACTGTGCCTGTTTCAAGCCTGTTCAGTTGTGGGTCCTTCTGAGAAGCAAAATAATCCACATGAATGGAGGACCCACCGTGCCTGACATGATGTATCCCTCATTTATTTCTACGAAATTACTGCGAGTGTATGATTGCTGTCCTCTCAGAAAAATAATCTCTGTTTGGTTTTACACAGAGGCAATAAAAGAGATCTTTGAAAACTGTGTGTTGAATAGCTCCACAGTCTGAAGTTCATCATTTTTATTGACCATGAGGAAGATGTCATCTGTGTGGCAGGAGTATCATCTGAGTATGGCTGGACACAGAATCCTTCGAAAATATTTGACTTTATTCTCACTTGGACCTTGCAGGACTCAGTGAGGAAGGCAGATTGTATGGTGGGCACAGTGTGGAGTCTGAAGGAAGACATACCACTTGAATATCTCCAGATGCATTTGCAGACATTGGCACATCCTCCCCTGCCTCTTATAGTCTCTGATATGCCCAGATCTGGTGAGTTGTGGGCCCAGAGCAATAGAGGCCCATATGCAACAAGGGGATGTAAGTTTACTCCTGTGCGTCTGAGTCAATGACTAGGTATGACAGGCCCATTGTACCCTATGTTCCCCAAAGGTCTTCCCCAGCCTCACTAGCTCTGCCTTTCTTCCTTATTACAACTCTACACCAGTGGGTCACAGCCTGCAGCACATCAGAGTCACATAGAGGGCTCTTTGCATCACACATTGCAGGCTCCACCCCAGAGCTTGTGATTTAGAATTTACATTTATAACAATTGGTCAGATGATGCTGATGCTTCTGACCTGAAGCCCTTCCTTTAAGAGGCATGGCTCGAGAGCTCCCTTTGAGTCTGAAGCTTTTTCCTGAACCCCAATTTCCTTGCATAAGGCCCTCCTCTTCCTTGGCCTAGACCTTGGCCTTAACCCTAGCTGGCAAAACCAGGAAGATCATGATGTAGGGATTATCCTGATTCAGCTTCAAGACATCTGCTTGTTCACTGTGAGACCTCTACTTAGAAACTACTTAGAATGGTCACCAACCTTGAAGAAGACTAAATTCTACTTACTTCCTAGGACACTTTAATTTGAGGTATTGCTATTACCTCCGGGCCTGTCCTAGAATTGAGTTAAATTCCCTTACTTCCTGTCCCACACATACATTACTTTCTTCATGCCCTCTAGCCCCAATGATGAGGTTCCAATCCTATGTAACCAAACTAATAGGACAGTGTTCCAACTCCGTTTACCTCTCTCTACTGGAAGCCCAGGTCTCAGGCTCCCAACTTGATTTTGGCACCTGTACTGCTGATTCATCTTTTTTATTATTATTATTATTATTATTATTATTATTATTATTATTACAATGATGATGATGATGATTATGATGATGATGAGCTCTTCTGGAACACAGAAGGCCTCAGTTCAAGCCCAACTGTATAAACAACCATTTAGGAAGAATTTGGCCAAATGCCTTTACTCCTTTAGGACTCAGGGCTGGAATAAACAATCTATAAATGCCCAGTTTCCACCTGCAGATAAATGTTCCAATTCATGCAGCTGGGAGGAGACCCAGACTTTTCCATTTTTTCAAAGCTTCCTTAGTGATCACAGTGTGCAACCAGGGTTGAGAGCCACTGGTCCATCCCCTGACTTCACAAATAAGTAGACCAAGACCTGGAAGAGTGGCATGTCCAAGTTCCACAGACAAATATTGGAATCTGACACTAGGATTCCAGCCTCCTGATTTCTAGCGAAGAAATTCACACAGACACAGGGAGATAACGCCTTCCCTCCTAGACAGGCTCAAACACAAGCAGTGGCTATCCCGCTTGAGTGTGCCACAGAATCACCCAAGGAGTTCCTTAAGGGAGATCTGGAATCTCACCCAGACCTCCTGCAGCTTGGAGATTCCCAGAGATCCCCAAGGGAAACAAGGAAGGGAAGGTGACTAGAGCACCCGCTAGCAGCTAGAGTGTGCCACCAGCGTCCTCCAAGCCTCCTTCACCTGGGTTAGAATCCTGGCCCCGGGCTTGCCCTCCATTCTTTAGCTGCAAAGCTCCCAATAAACCTGACACCTGATTCTGACTTGAGCTCCAGATCTGAGGCCCTAGATTGGCATCTTGGCTTATGACCCTCACCCTTTCTCCCTCTCTCCCCAGCTTCCCCAGCTGAGGAGGCTGTGTGCCTCCTTACAAAGACCAAATTTCACCACTGCTGGGCAAAACTTCAGAGGCCTTCCCTGCCCATTCTAAAGCAACCCAGCCTCTCTCCTCTCAGGGGCTGGAAACCGGACTCATTATACACACTATTAGCCATAAAGGCTTCAGGGGCTATTAGAGAGAAACAAAAGTCCCCCCAGTGACTTCCATGGATGGTCTGAAATGTTTGTCATTGTCCTCAAACAACAGTTTGTCACAGAGACATATAATTTGGCAGAGTCTGAGCAGGCCCCTGGCTCCTCACTGGTTTATTTATGTCATTTATTGGGAGCTTTTAAAGAATTGTTTTTCCCAGTCTGCCAAATGCACTGATGGAAGCACATTGTCAGCCTTCAAAAACCAGAATCACATCGTTGTCTCGCAAATATGTTCCTGCTCTTTAACGGAGTCTTAAAATTGTGCTGCACTGAGGGGGAAAAAAATGGTATATGTGTGAGTGTGGCTCAAAATCCCCCCATGCTTGGAGGAGGGTCGGCTGGGTTCTAGTATCTTTCAGCAAAATGCAGCAATTTATTTGTGGAAATCCCATTATAGCTAATAGGAGTTAAAAACCATTAAAAAAGATAAGGATGTCTAGCCATTTCAAGATTATCTTGTGAAATGTGCCCTGCTAAAAAAGGAATGAATTTTGCAAAGAACATCGCAAATCTAGTCATACCAATTCAACTCACATAAAACAATTAAAACTAAATAAATCTGATACCAGTGCTAAATGCTTTTTTAAATCTATCTTTAAATACATCAGGCTTAGAAATTCTCACTACTACGAAAACATACGCTGCACAAGTAGACATCAAAGGCTATTCTCAGGCAACTCCCTTTAAGCAAGTTAATTGGACAAAGTTTTAAATTAACATGAAGGAAGATAGTATTACAATTTATAGAATTGGAAATTTCAAACATAAAGAACTTTTGAGCTGGGGTAAATCATATCCTTGAACCTGTTCTGCTCAATGTGTATAGTAGCATCTAGGAGAAAGATGGAAAGAAAGCTTTTCCAATTTACAGGGGAAACAAAACTGAGAGAAGTTAGTGATCCAATAGAGAATAAAATAAAGATGATTCACATTGATTTTGACAGCCTTAAGAAAACTGTAATTTCCTTTCTTAAAGTAATTCTATTCCACCTCTAGAAATTGATTCCAGGAAAATCATCCTAAAAATGTTGGAAGAGGAAAGAAAAAAGAAAAAGAAAAATACATATACAAAGATGTTCAATATTGTCTTATTTATAATATGAGGAAACACAGTGGCATGCTAATACTGGACAGATGCTTCAGTAAATTATGATAAAGTCATTTAATGAAATGTAGCACTACAATAGTTATTCAAAGTTTATAATAACAAAAAGAAGTACTTCTTTTATTCTTAAGGTTAAAAAATCAGGATACAAAACACAGGATAAAAAGTTTTTTAAAAATATAGCAGATCAGGAAAAATAGCTAGAAAAACCATGGTGGCAGTTTATTCTTTATTTCACTGTTGCCGCTCCCCTCAATAGTCACTCTTCCCACCATCTAACGTTTATTAAACGCCTACTTGGGCCAGGACCTGGGGGTGACTGTTAGTCTCTTTTACTTCATATTTCTCTGTGATTTATAGTTTGTCCATGATGCTGCAATTTTCTCAAGAGGACCCAATTATAATAGCATTCTCTCACTGAGCTTACAAATTTATACAGACTCCCCTCTTTCTTTTAAAATGCAAACTCCCCTGAGGCACCTGGGTGGTACAGCTGGTTAAGCATGGGACTCTTGGTTTGGCTCAGGTGGTGGTCCCAGTGTCCTAACTCAGGGTGGTGAGATCAAGCCTCCTGGGTCCAGCTCATACTCAGCAGGGAGTCTGCTTGAAATTCTCTCCCTCTCCCTCTGCCCTGCTCAGCACACACACTCATAAGTGTGTGTGTGTGTGTGTGTGTGTGTGTGTGCTCGTACTCACCTGACTGTAGAAGTTGCATGCCTCACAGAGGAGGCCCATTGACTGCTAAGGTCTGTCTGAGCTGGTTCCACTCCTCCTTTGAGTCCCCTTCCCAACAAACAAGAAGATACTCTCCCTGAACTTATTCTCGAATCACAGGTAGTAGTACCTTCCTTGACAATGACCATATCAGTTAACGTATATGATCAAGAAAGGTGTTGACCACACAGCTACCATAATGCCCAGCATCCTCTAGGGGCACCTGTGTGGCTCAGTCAGTTAAGTGTCTACCTTTGGCTCAGGTTGTTATCCCAGAGTCCAAGCCCCAGATCAAGTCTGCTTCTCCCTCTCCCTCTACCCCTCCCCACTGCTTGTGCGCTCTCTCCTTCTGCTCAATCTCTCTCTCTCTCTCTCAAATAAATAAATAAAATATTTTTTTAAAATGCCCAGCACCTTCCAGACCATCTAAGTCAGCACTCTATGGGTTACAATTATCGGAAACTTCCTCAACCCAGGTCCCAGGGCCTTGGCACATGCTATTCTCCCTTTGCAGAACACTCTCCTCCCACATGTCTACCTGGCTTGCTCCCTTGTTTACTTCCAAATTTCCCCTTCTTGGGAGGTCTCTACAACCATACTCTTTTAACATTCCTGACCACTCACATTCCAGCACTCCCTGTCCCTTTCCCTGCTTTTATTTTCCTCACTGCCCCCAACCTTTTCTTTTACACCATACGTTGTACTTACATTGTTCACTGTTTCTCACTCGCCCACCTCTGCTATCCAATAACCACTGGAATGCAAAGCTCCAGGAGGCCAGAGATATTTTTGTCTTTATTTTCTGAAACTATAACCCCAGCCACAAGAACAGTGTCTGGCACATGATAGGCACTCAATAATATCTGAAGAATAAATAATGAGTAATTGGTGCAATTGCAAGGAAAACTGTAAATCAGAGATGCAATAATTTGTTCAACACCTGTCATTTACAGAGAATATTTGCATATGCTATTTCATTAGGCCCTCTCCAGAACTCTGTGAGGGCATGATATTTATTTTACTCATTTTATTCATTGTACAGGTGGAGAAATTGAGGACCAGCAAGGTGAAATAACTTGTCCAAGGTCATTCAAGTAGTGTATTTTTTTTAAAGATTTTATTTATTTATTTGACAGACAGGGATCACAAGCAGGCAGAGAGGCAGGCAGAGAGAGAGGAGGAAGTAGGCTCCCTGCTGAGCAGAGAGCCCAATGTAGGGCTCGATCCCAGAACACTGAGATCATGACCTGAGCCGAAGGCAGAGGCTTAACCCACTGAGCCACCCAGGTGCCCCTCAAGTAGTGTATTTATTTGTTACAGTCACCATGACAAAGTACCACCAGGCATAAACAACAGAAATTCCTTTTCTCACAATTCTGGAACCTAGAAGTTCAAGATCAAGATGTTGGTGGGGTTGGTTCTTCCTGAGGGCTGTGAGGGAAGGATCTCTTCCAGGCTTTTCTCCTTGGATCACAGATCCTATGCCTTCACATTATCTTCCCTCCATGGGTGTCTATATGCCAGTCTCCTCTTGTTATGAGGACACCAGTCATTGGATGAGGGCCCCCTCTGTGACCTCACTTTACCTTAATTTCCTCTTTAAAGTCCCATCTCTAAATACAGCCACATGTTGAGGGACTAGGGGTCTTCAATCTATGTATGTTCCCTTAACAGGTAGCAAGCAGGTGGCAGTGGTACAATCGGAACACGAGTCTCTTGCCGACAGCCCACACCCTTCCGACATCACTGTGCTCCCACCCACCCTGGGACCGTCCTTGACCCGCACACGTGACAACCACCTCCCTATGTGGACCATCCACAGGCACACCGTGTGCAAGCCAGACAGCCTGATGTCCCACTTTCTGGGACGGCATGTGACCCAATTTCTCTCCAGCCTTGAATCTTGTTAATCCAATTCCTCCAGTGCTTCCAATTCCATTGTGTGTCGCACAGGGACCATCCTCTGTGCTGTGTCATGTACACAGAGCATCCTTCTTCCAAATGACTCCCGAGGCAGTGCACAGAAGCTGCAGAAATCCACAGCCCAAACGATCCCTGCAGGAGCCCAAGATGCCACTATGCAGGGGCCAATGAGAACTGGCCAGAGTTACAGCCTGAGATGACCAAAGCTCCACCTGCCACCCCACTGTTCTATCACTGCAACTCCCCAAGGTCATTATGTTTCCTCTCCCAAATCTATGCTAAGTAAATGCCCTTTTTTGCGCTTCCTCTTTAGGGACATCTCTTCAGCTCTCCCATGGTGTTTATTTCGTTCTGAGCATTAGACAGTCTCCCCATCGATCAGATACTATCATCTAAGGCTCAGACAGGCCTAAGCAATGAACCTTTGCTGTTTCATTACCACTTAGCTCAGATCCAATGTCACTATTAGGAAAGCCCAATTACCGGACCACAAAGCAGTCTCTTTCCACCATCTAAATTTACAATCAACTCAGACTGACAGGCAAATTGTAAGACTGACTTAGTGACTGATCATTAAGAAAGCTTTACAGAAAAATCTATTTGGTGGAAACAGTAAGGCTCGGGGGCACAGTAGATATGCTTCTGATGGGAATATTCATACAAAAGAAGAAAGATCCCTCTTAGTCTTATTAATATTGAGCTCTACCAAGTCTCAGGCACTGGCTGAGACCTGGACTTACCACAATGAGCAAGACATGGTTGAAACACTCAAGAAGTCTACCACACCATGGAGGTAACAGGAACACCTCATCAACGTTCAAGATGGTCAAAACAGGAAGCTCACCATGAGACACAGTGCCAAGATCGACCCCAAGAGAATGACCCACACTTCTCACACTGTGGAATCAGAGAGCTAACCCTGAAGCAGAAGCAGAGTGGAGAAGGATGCTAGGACAGCCACCATGAACTAGTGCTCACGATTTCTTGTCCTGCAGTCCCTCCCCTGGCCGCCACTATCAGCTTAGAGCACAATGAGTGCTCTCTAAGTGTTGCCAGAGTGAGCTGCCATGCGATCTGGTCCTGGGCAGTGAGTCCATAATCCCCTCTTTCTCCAAACACCCACTCACATGCACAAGCACACTCTCAAACATGTCCTCACATTCACCCACTTGCACACTGATACACGCACACTCTCACACATGCATTCACAAGTGTGCACACACAGGCACACACCCGTGCTTTCACATTCAGTTTCAAACTGAGGTGGACCCCAAAGAGAAAAGGGATCCTGAAACAAAAGGGGTCCAGTATATGCAGCCATCTGTCACCAAGACATTTTCAAGGCAAATCTGGTTTTGCCAGGACTCTTTCTATACCAACTTCAGCCTGTTCTCTACAGAGAATCAGAAAGACCCTGTGAGATGTGAGCCCACTTGGGCCTTCTTCCAGTTCCAAGCCATCCAATGGCTCCGTATCTCACTCAGGACCTAATGGCCCATGGGGTCTTCCAGACCGACCTGTTACCTCACTTGCCTTCCTCCTACTCTCCCCACCCACCGGGATTCAGGTCCCTGGGCTCCTTCCTCAACCCTGCAGGTATGCTTTCCCATGGAGTATTGCTTTTCCACTCTACTCCACTCCACCCACTCTTCCCATGGCTGGGGTCTATCCTTCCCCAGATAACCTACCCCCTTTGCTCAAGTGTCATCTTTCTAGTGAGGCCTTTACTAATCATCCTGCTGAAAATTGTTCCACTGCGTTTCCCACAGGTCTCATCTCCCAGTCCTGTTTTGCTTTAAATTCATTGTGCTTACGCCATCTTAATGGAGAGTCCATTTTTTTTTCACCCAGATTGTTTGTTTTTTTTCTCCGTTTGCTCAGGGAGAAGGCAAACTCCCAGAAGGCAGGGACGACTATTAATTTGAACCACAGTGTTTTCCCCCTGAACCTAAGAGAGTGCTGGGACAGAGGATGGGCTCCAGAAACAAGGAGCCAGCAGGAGAAGGATGCATTTGTTTCAGGACCCTCCAGGAGGGAATGTAGTCTAGGACAGTCATCTTTATACTGAGAGGTTCGGACAAGCACCTTGGGAAAAACCAGAGCAAATGATGGGAAGGGGCACTGTGTGCAGGGCTCTGGGGGCCCCTATCCTTCCTCTGGGGCAGGTCCCTCTGCATTCATTTTATCTCTGAACTGTTCACATAAGATTGTACACCTAAAACTAATATTATACTGTATGTTAACTAAGTGAAGTTTAAATAAAAACTTAAAAAAAGATTACCTCTAAAGAAAGATTTCTGGTGCTTTAGATAGAAGTTTTAAAAACACAGAGGGAAGATCACAGAGAAGAAAGAAATGGACCAGAAGCCAGCTCTCCTGCTTTTAACAGTGAGATATTGGCCAAATAACATGGGTTTTCAGAGCTTCAGTTTCTGTATGTGAACATATATAAACAATTCACATAAACATTCACATGAACAATATGAAAAATGAGGATGATACATACCTCCAGGGGTGGTATTAACAATATTTAATATTTAATTAACTTAATTAATTTAATTAAAATGACGGTATTTAATAAATAATAACAATATTTAACAAATGGTGAAGCACAGGCAGCGGCCAATCAGAGAGCGCCGGTGTCAGCATTGCAGGAGGCAGGACGGCTGCGCCGGCACAAGGGGAGGGTCACCGTAGCATGGCCCCCAAGTTAATCTCAGGGCCTTCCCAGGAAATCTGAGGGCTTTTTGTGGCCCCTTCGAGACGCATAGGAGTGTGGGAGAAGGACAAGGTTAACTCAGGGTGAGCAATAAAAACCCAGACCTTTCTGCAGCCCACTTTGGAGTGCAGACCCAGAACGCCCAGGAATGAAAATCCAAAACAAAAGGCGCGACACACCTTCTTCCTACAAGCCCCTGACAGCGATCAAATAGCACACCCCGAAGCCACAGACAAGTCATAATACGCCCATATTTTATCTGGGTCATATTATGTGCAGCATAATTAATGTTTAAAAAGCATTTCTGCAATAAAATGTCTCTAGAATAACCAGCATGAATCACAAGGAAGCTGTGGCTGTGTTTAATTTGATTGCAGAAGAGATTTCTAGTTAGTGGAGCATCGCCGCCAATGGCCCCTTACTGGACACAGCTAAACACAGCCAAGTGATTACATTTCCAATCAGAGGCAGAGTCTGGGACCGACAAGTCCCCCGTGAGAGCGTTTCCTGGCCGAGAAAGCCCTTTGTTCCCTGTCTTGTTCTGCAAGTGTGCTTTCTCCAATGTCTCCCAATTACTGAGCCATTTACCAGCATCTCCAAGGAGGATCTTGGCGTGACTCTTATTAAAGAATTCTCGGCTGAGACTGTCTGATGGCAGACCTCTGTCAAGTCATTCTCTCAATTTGGTGAGCTGATGAAATGCATCAATTATCTCAAAGCACTAAAGTTTGACAATTTCTTCATGAAATGAATATTTTAGTCCCTGCATAACAATGGAGGCAAAATGAGCTGGGAGGAGTGGAAAATTGACGGGCCAGGGTTTTTGCAAAGAGAACCAATTTGTCCTTGGTACAACAGACTTCGTTCATCCATTCCTTCCCACTTCATGCCTTCTTTACTCCTTGGCTGCTACTTCCCTAAGAGTCTCAAATGAGTGGGGGTCAGGAGGAAATGTTTGTTTCACGTATGAACTGGCAGGTGCATTGCTAGTTCTGATAGAAACAGGATGATTTCTGCACCTGGAAGACATGATCTACTAGGTCTAAAAAAATACTCCCCTGTCCTTGGCTTGGCTATGGACAGACTCGTTATCTAGTCCAGTCTTCCAGATTTCACTGCCGTGCCCCTCCTCTTTGTTTTCAGCCTGATTCATAATTAACCAAAACATAATAATCTGCTACAAAAAAATGAGCTATCAGAAGTTGTATATCATCTACTCTTCGATAAAAGTATAAGTTGGATCAAGTTAATGTTTATCACCATAATAATGTGTTTTATACTTGCATTTGAACTTGTTTTCTAAACAGGTAACGTTACTTTGTGGCTAAGAACTTGGGCTCATGAGTCTGAATGCCTGGTCTCAACTCTTGACAGCCATTCCTTCTGCACCCGTAAAGCTGATTCTGTCTGGTGGTAGCCATTATACTGAAATTTCTGCACAAAGCACTAAATAGTAAGCCCTCCACGCCTGTAGAGTACTTAGCAGCTTGCAAAATGCTCTAAATACATATTATCTCATGAAAGCTTCTCAGCACCCTGGGAGAATATTCTCCCACTTTTCAGGCCTTCACAATCGCCATTGCTCTGCTTAGAAGTTTCTGCTTTCCAGTTAACATTCGGTCGTCCTTCGGATCTCAGCTAAGATAATACTTCCTCCAGAAGAAGCTGTGTTTGACTCAGATCTGGTACTTGAAGAAATTAACTACTATTGTACCCTCAACTTCCTCTGCTGGCGCACTCGCAGCACTTCACTGTCATCGACAGCTTACACGTCTGACTTCCCTGCAGAACAGAAGTTCTGTGAAGGCAGACTAGGGGTACCTTGCCCACCACTACATGGCCAGAGCTTGGCACAAGGACTAAACCTAAAAGACATGTACTATTTCTTTAAAGTATGCATTAGTTAATTAAGATTAATTAGGTTAAAGATATAAAAAATGAGACCTGGTTATGGCACAGATGTTTACTGCCCCCCCCCCAAATTTCCCAGCCTCCTTTCAGCAGGCAAGGCCATGTAATTAGTTCTGGCCAATGAGTTGTAGGCAGGAAAAAGCATGTAACCCTTCACCGTCAAAGCATACAGGAATGGATGGAGGAGATCCCTGCTTTCTTTTCCCCTGGTGCAATGATTAGAGCATCCACTTGTCAGGAAGAAAGAGCCCCAGGATGCAACCACCTGGACCTCTGGGTCATAACTTAAAAGAGAAGCAACATGAAGAGGACTTGGATAAGCAGAGAACTTTCTGTGAGTGACTGCAAACCCATGGAAATTTAAGGGGTTTGCTTGTTACCACATCATAGCCTAGTCTAATGTGATTAATTGAAAAGATCTTCCAGAATGACATAGCACACTGGTACCCAAACACAGATCCCTTGAATTTATACATTTAATACTGAGTAGATAATAATGTATTGCCTTTAATTCCTTATCAGCCTAATATCTTTTTTTGTCCTTACTCCAACATAACAAAAGAAATATCTCAGAAACCCCTTACTAAAACAAAAATCTCTGAAGAAAATGACGAACCATTTGCTATCAATTTGCAAACATTCCAGGCACCTGGGTGGCTCAGTAGGTTAAGCATTAGACTCTTGGTAACAGCTCAGGTCATGATCTCAGGGTCATGAGATGGAGACCCTTCTGGGGCTCTATGCTCAGTGCAGAGTCTGCTTATCCCTCTCCCTCCCCTTCTACTCTGTCTCCCGTCTGATCTCTCTCTCTCAAGTAAATAAAGAAATAAAATCATGGGATACCTGGGTGGCTCAGTTGGTTAAGCATCTGCCTTCAGCTCAGGTCAGATCTCAGGGTCTGGGGACAGAACCCTGCATGGGCTCCCTGCTCAGCAGGAAGTCTGCTTCTCTCTTTCCCACTGGCCCTCCCCTCACCCCCTGCCCCTGGCTTGTGTGTGCTCTGTCTCTCTATCAAATAAAGAAATAATCTTAAAATAAATATATAAAATTTTTTTAAATATTTGCAAACATTCTCTCTGTGTATTAGGTGGATGCCCAAGACCCTACAGCCTCTCTATTTACCCACAGAAAGACCTGTGTGGTAGGAGGTGCATCCCTCTTTCTGAATGAGGCTACCTCTTCCTACGTTCCGATTTGACAGGTTTGGTTCTCTTCCCCATAAGTAGGTGAATAGTCAGAGTTGATTTGCTAAGTAGTTTCCTTAGATGTGATTACAGTACAATTATATTGATAATCAGCTCAGTGTGTGGTCAAATTGTTTTCTAACAACAACAGCAAAAAGTATTCTAGTACATGGAAATAGGAGTCTTTAGGGAGTAGTTAATTTATAGGCTAATGTCTCCTTATACCAAATATGATTTTACAGAAATGTTCTTTCTGTGAAGTTAGGCTATTAAAAGGGAGATAGAGGGGCGCCTGGGTGGCTCAGTGGGTTAAAGCCTCTGCCTTCGGCTCAGGTCATGATCTCAGGATCCTGGGATCGAACCCCGTATCGGGCTCTCTGCTCGGCGGGGAGCCTGCTTCCTCCTCTCTCTCTGCCTGCCTCTCTGCCTGCTTGTGATCTCTGTCTGTCAAATAAATAAATTTTAAAAAAATCTTTAAAAAAAAAGAAGTTTAAAAAAAATAAAATAAAATAAAAGGGAGATAGACCGGCTGGGCAGGGATAGAGGCTCAATCTTGGAGTTGGGGTAAGGGTGGAAACTGGTCCCCTAGTGTATTTCATCACCCAGGAGTATATATCATGCTTCTCTGTAAACTGCCTTCCTTTCTCTGCCAGTTGTGCAGGGCTAGTCCTAATCCTTTAGAAAAAGAACATCAGCAATTAATGAGAATCTATCCTATCAAGGTTACTTTTACACATTCTCATTTAAGTCATCAACCCTTTGAAAAAGGGGTTTTCCCAGTTCAGCAAGTACCATCTGGGTGGCCTTGGGCAAGTCACTGAGGTGCACTGAAGCACGGTTTTATCAGCTATCAAATGGAGGAACGACCTACTGACCCTGAAAGGCTGAAAAAGAGTCAAGCATTGGAGGAATTCCTGGGAAACAGATTCTGAGATGAAGAAATGCTTGCAGGAAGCTTATTAGGAAGCACTGTCAGGAACAACCCCTGTGAGTGGGTAGAAGAAGTTAGATTAGACAGAGAATTTGAACAGTTATGCAGCTCCAGAATGACCTTAGTAAACTGCGTGGGAGCTTTAGGACTGATAGATCCTCAGAGTTGGCCTAGATTGAGGCAAGGTAGGCAGGCCTTTGTATATCCCCTCACTCCCACCCCATACAAACACAACACAATCTACAACTTATAAACATTGGCTGGTCACAGAGAAGGACATAATCTTGGACAAAGCAATTCCCTATAGCAGGGCATTGCCCAGGGAGGAAATCTGCTGTGTGCCACTGGCAGGTGACAAACGCATCCAGCCGCCAGAAAATGAATACAAAATCCTTGGAGGGGAAATAGATGGTAGACGACAGCATTCACTGCGGTGGGAAATAAAACAGACAAGAGGTTTGCCCTCACAGAGGTTATAATCGAGTGGTGAGAGACAGAGAGAAGAGTAAAGAAAGAATCAATTATCTGTGTCACTAGAGATGCACACTCATGTTCATTTCAGGTGCAGGAACACATTCCTGACATAAGACTGTCAGCTGCACCGGCACCATCTTGAAGACTTATACCATAGCTTATTTGGATTTGTGGCCTGTGCATGGCAACTGGTCCTCAAATCCTCTACATGATGACTTGCCACCCTCCATAATTTGTTCTAGTGGCTGGTCTCCAGCTATTGTTGGGCAAAGCCCCCCCAAGTTTTTGCCATGATATCATAATGTCAAGGGCCTTCCCACCTTCCCACAACATCTGCTGGGTCTCTGCCCTCTGTCTGCCTTACCATAGATTCCAGCTGTTGTCAAAGTGTATACTAGCCTTCGCAATGATTCTCTTCCTTGGGTTACCTGGGCCAGGTGCAGCATGATCCCTGCCATCCTTGTCCTCCCTCACTGGAGTCAGAACCGTTCTCCAGAACACAAAGTATGTACATGGAAGAGAGAAAGTCTCCTGTAGAGGAAACAGCATATATAGCCAAACACACTCAATTCGGAATTATGCTGTAGGTGTGCACTGGAGAACATTCCAAAAGTGTACCTCGACATTCACTGGTCAGGAGTATACAGAAGTGTCTGCCCGGCCCCTAGCTCTCACGGACTGAAACAAAGACATCAAGACACAAGACATGGTGAGGAGACACACATGCACACACACAACGTAATGGATTTTCATACTGAAATATTTTATAATTTAGGGGCGCCTGGGTGGCTCAGTTGGTGAAGCGTCTGCCTTCGGCTCAGGTCATGATCCCAGGTCCTGGGATCGAGCCCCCCATTGGGCTTCCTGCTCAGCTGCTTCTCCCTCTCCCTCTGCCAGCCACTCCCCCTGCTTGTGCTTTCTCTCTCTCACTCTGTCAAATAAATAAATAAAATCCTTAAAAAAAGAAATATTTTATAATGTATATATGGCTTTGAAATATATTTCAGAGACAACATTTAACACTACTGCACAGGGTGGCATTAAACAGAAAGTGTTTGCACAGGATGTACAAGAATTCATAAAACAATGACTGACTTCAATGTGGGGAACAGGCAAGGTTTGCTGATGGAGCTGAAATCTGAAAAGGGAGGGGGATTTATCGGTGTTCAGGGTTGGTAGGGGAGTATATTTCAGGTAGAAGTAGCAGCATATGCCCATTTGAGGAATGCATACATTTGAGGAAAGGAGCTCATGTGGCTGAAGCACGCAGGGTGAGAAGGTGATGTGAGGATAGAATGAGGAGAAACAAATCACGGACAGTGTTAAGCAAGGGGTGGGAAAATAAAAGGCTGTGATTTTGTAAAAAAGAGTATTGAAAGGTATGAGGCTCCTCCATTAAAGCCTCAGGACCTCAGAGCGATGCTGTTATCAGAGATGAGAATATCAACCCTATAACCTGTTAACGTCAGAATAGCAATTCCCTAGAGTTGATAGCCTCTCATAGTTATACCTCTTTATGATTTCATATATGTTACCATTTCATACATATCATGTAGATACATTCATATGTCTCATACACATCATCACAAAAGTCCTATTAGGTGGACAGAGCAAACTATAGGTAAAGAATTTTACATTTTACAAACAAAACTACATAAACTGATTGATGTTCCATAGCTAATGAACAGAACCAGAACACAAACCCAGGTGTCCTTATTTTCACTCTGGGCTCTTTCGAGGCATTTTTCCAATGGCAACAGCCTATCCTCACACACAAAGGTGTTATTTTTTTTTTTTCTCATCCTTTTTACTGTCATTGAAAAGTAGTTTTCTGGAGCCAAGTGAGCTGATGTATACACACAGATGAAAAGTAACGTTCATGTTGGACCAAGAATCTCCTGAGTAGCGGTAGAAAACAAGCTAACTTGTGAACAACTAACAAGTTCCAGTCATTCGTTCAATAAAAATGTATTAAGCGCTCATGATGAGGTAAGTGTTTTATGCTATTCACATGGATACAGAGAGAAGTAAGGCAAACACATCCAAGCCCTCGAAGTGCTCCCAGCCTGCCTACCACATGCAGTTTGACTGCTTCCACGTTTAAGAGATATGATGAAGGCTTTCTCCAACTGACTGATTTTACTTAGAATCATACCCTCCGGTTCCATCCACATTGATATAAATGGTAAGTATTCATCCTTTCTGATAACAGGGTAATATTCCATTGTGTATATTTTATGGTTTCACTCATATATGGACTATAAGATACAGTGCAGAGGACCATAGGGAAAGGGAGGGGAAACTAGATGGGAAGAAGTAAGAGAAAGAGAAAAACCATGAGAGATTCTTTTTTTTTTTTTAAGATTTTATTTATTTATTTGACAGACAGAGATCACAAGTAGGCAGAGAGGCAGGCAGAGAGAGAGGAAGGGAAGTAGGTTCCCTGCTGAGCAGAGAGCTGATGCGGGACTCGATCCCTGGACCCTGGGATCATGACCTGAGCCGAAAGCAGAGGCTTTAACCCACTGAGACAGCCAGGTGCCCCACCATGAGAGATTCTTAACTCTGGGAAACAAAGTGAGGGTTGCTGAACAGGAAATGGGTGGGGGATGGGTTAACTGGGTAATGGTATTAAGGAGGGCACATGATGTGATGAGCCCTGGGTGTTATATGCAACTGATGAGCTGTTGAACACTAGATCTGAAACTAGTGTCATACTATGTGTTGGCTAATTAAATTTAAATTTAAAAAGAGAGAGAGATGATGATGATGGAATCTTGACCCAAGCTCTTTGCTACCCTGGAGCAATATTATTCATCCATTTCCCTGCCATAGCCTCGTGGTGAGATAAGTTCTATGTCCCTCCACTTGACCGTAGGCTTGATCATGTGACTTCTTTGGCCAATGGGATGTCAATAGAAGTAATATCAGACATCATAACAGACAAAATACCATAATGTCATTTAAAACATATGGCACAGCTGGGCTTGCTTTCTTGTGCTCCTGCCTTAAACAAAAGAAAACTCTGCCCTTGGTAGTCACAGTCCAAGGAGGATGACAAACATGTGGAATAAACTTAACCCAGCACACAGCCTGGAGCTTAGCCCAGCCTAAAGCCCCTAAGCATCCGCTAATCCACAGATGCGGAGCAAAAACTAAATGTCTACTGATGTGTATGCCACTGAGATATTGTGGTTATTTGTTACGTAGCATTATTGTGATGAAAGCTAACTGACACAGGAGCTATAAATGCACAGTATCATCCTTTGAAACATGTAAGAACTGAACACTTGAGCCTGAATGCTGCTATACAAAATTAAAATCAGACGATATCAGCTCCTTACTTAAAACACTTCAGTTTCCTTCTAAAGCAGAAACAAGGCAAAGATGTCCACTCTTACTATTCCATTCAGTATTATATTGGAAGTCCTAGACATTACAATATGGAAAAATAATAAATAAAAGGCATACAGCTTGTAAAGAAGGAAAACTATAATTATTTATGGATGTCATGATTGAGTAGAAAATCATAAATAATCTACAAAAAAGCCAATAGAATATATTTGTGAGTATAAAAAGGTCACAGGAAATAAGATCAATGTAAAAAACCAATTGTAGTGCAATTGCAGGGTCATAGGGAAGTTCTATTTTTAATTTCTTGAGGAATCTCCACACTGTTCTCCAAAAAGGCTGCACCAACTTGCATTCCCACCAACAGTGTAAGAGGGTTCCCCTTTCTCCACATCCCCTCCAACACATGTTGTTTCCTGTCTTACTAATTTTGGCCATTCTAACTGGTGAAAGGTGATATCTCAATGTGGTTTTAATTTGAATCGCCCTGAAGGCTAGTGATGATGAACATTTTTTCATGTGGCTGATAGCCATTTGTATGTCTTCATTGGAGAAGTGTCTGTTCATATCTTCTGCCCATTTTTTGATATGATTATCTGTTTTGTGTGTGTTGAGTTTGAGGAGTTCTTTATAGATACTTGATATCAATCTTCTGTCTGTACTGTCATTTGCAAATATCTTCTCCCATTCCGTGGGTTGCCTCTTTGTTTTGTTGACTCTTTCTTTTGCTGTGCAGAAGCTTTTGATTTTGATGAAGTCCCAAAAGTTTACTTTGGCTTTTGTTTCCTTTGCCTTTGGAGACATATCTTGAAAGAAGTTGCTGTGGCTGATATCGAAGAGATTACTGCCTATGTTCTCCTCTAGGATTCTGATGGATTCCTGTCTCACGTTGAGGTCTTTTATCCATTTTGAGTTATCTTTGTGTACGGTGTAAGAGAATGGTCGAGTTTCATTCTTCTACATATAGCTGCCCAGTTTTCCCAGCACCATTTATTGAAGAGACTGTCTTTTTTCCACTGTATATTTTTTCCTGTTTTGTCGAAGATTAACTGACCATAGAGTTGAGGGTCCATATCGGGGCTCTCTACTCTGTTCCACTGGTCTATGTGCCTGTTTTTATGCCAGTACCATGCTGTCTTGGTGATCACAGCTCTATTGGGTATTTACCCCAAAGATACAGATGTAGTGAAAAGAAGGGCCATCTGTACCCCAATGTTTATAGCAGCAATGGCCACAGTTGCCAAACTGTGGAAAGAACCAAGATGCCCTTCAATGGATGAATGGATAAGGAAGATGTGGTCCATAACACTATGGAGTATTATGCCTCCCTCAGAAAGGATGAATACCCAACTTTTGTAGCAACATGGACGGGATTGGAAGGATTATGCTGAGTGAAATAAGTCAAGCAGGAGAGAGTCAATTATCATATGGTTTCACTTATTTGTGGAGCATAACAAATAGCATGGAGGACATGGGGAGTTAGGAGAAGGGAGTTGGGGGAAATTGGAAGGGGAGGTGAACAATGAGAGACTATGGACTCTGAAAAACAATCTGAAGGGTTCAAAGAGGTGGTGGGGGTGGGAGGTTGGGGGAACCAGGTGGTGGGTATTAGAGAGGGCACAGACTGCATGGAGCACTGGGTATGGTACAAAAACAATGAATACTGTTATGTTGAAAATAAATTAAAAAAATGATTTAAAAAATTACATAAAAAATTGTATTTTTTAATGCACTAGCAATTAACCTTGGAAATTGAATTTTTTTAATGCACCATTTATGATAACATCCAAAAACATGAAATACTTAGGGATAAAGCTAACATAGTAAGTATTAGATTTGTATGCTAAATATTACAAAACACTAATGAGAAAAATAAAAAGTAATAATAATAAATGGAAAAATGTACTGTTTAGTACAGAAGACTTATTTTTTTTAATTCTCCCCAAATTGATCTAAAGATTCAATGCAATCTTAATCAAAATCCCACCAGGTTTTTGTTAAAAACTGGCAAATGGTTCTTAAAGTTATATGAAATGAAAAACAAAAAAAAAAAACCTAGAAAAGCCAAAATAATTTGGAAAAAAGACAAAGTTTGATGACTCATACTATCTGATTTTCAGAATTACTATAAAATTAGAGTAAGTAAAACATTAGAACAGGGGTCAAAACATTTTATATAAAAATATTGTAGGCTTTGGAGGCCATACAGGCTCTGTTACATCTACTATAGAGCAAAAGCAGCCACAGAAGATACTTAAAAAATGAGTATGACTGTGTTCTAATAAAACTTTATTTATAAAAATAGGATGGGGCACCTGGGTGGCTCAGTGGGTTGAGCCTGTGCTTTCGGCTTAGGTCATGATCTCAGGGCCCTAGGATTGAGCCCCGCGTCGGGCTTTCTGCTCAGTGGGGAGCCTGCTTCCTCCTCTCTCTCTGCCTGCTTGTGATCTCTGTCTGTCAAATAAATAAATAAAATATTTTTTAAAAATAGGATAGACAATGGTAAGGGAGAAAGGCAACATGGCAGAAGAATAGCGGACTAAAATGACGTAGGTCGCAGGAGTTCATCTAGATAGTCATCAAACCATTTTGAACACCTGCAAACTCAACAGGAGATCGAAGAGAAGAAGAGTAGCAATTCTAGGAACAGAAGATCGACCACTTTGTGAAAGGTAGGATGTGCAAAGAAGTGAATCGGAAGTAATAGGAAGATAGACCATGGGGGGAGGGGCTGGCTCCTGGCAAGCAGTGGAGCAGCACAGCACAAAATCGGAACTTTTAGAAGTCTGCTCCACTGAGGGAAATCATTCCAGAGGCTAAGCGGAGTGAAGCCCTCACAGGGACAGTGTAGTCTCAGGACCCGCAGGGTAACAGAAGTACTGGGGGTGCCTGAGTGTGGCAGAGCTCCCAGGTTTCAGAGCAGAGAAGCTGACTACAGAGCCAGAGCTGAAGAGTGGGCTCTCAGCTTGGGGTGACCTTAAACCGTGATCCGCAGCAGAGTTGGACCACTGCTCTTCAAGCAGGGACCCCACAAGTGGCAGATCCAGGGAGATTCAACTTCCTCCTCTGGAGGCAGGAATCTGCTGGGTTTGGAGACTCTAAAATGGGGCCATGTGCCAGAGACAGAAACGCTTGGTCACAGGCCAGGTGAGCCCAGAGCACATCCAGAGACCAGGGAGACAGGAGTGATTGACCCGTTTTTCTCTGAGGTGCACTAAGGAGTGGGCCCTCAAGCTCTCGGCTCCTCTGGGCTGGAGACTGGGAGGTCGCCATCTTCATTCCTGTCCTCAAGAGCTCTATGGAAAGCATTCAGGGAACAAAACCTCCCCAGAGTGAACTCAAGCAGATTTCTTAGCCTGGTCCCTGGCAAGGGCAGTGTAATTCCACCTTGGGCAAAGATATTTGAGAATCATGGCAACAGGCCACTCCCCCAGAAAATCAACAAGAACATCCAGCCAAGACCAAGCTTACCAATCAAGGAGAACAGTGGAAATCCAGAGCTCGGGGAAAGCAATACATGGAATTCATGGTTTTCTCCCCATGATCATTTAGTCTTGCAAAGATAAATTAAAATTTTTTAATTTTATTTTTTCTTATTCTAATTTTTTTAACTTTTCCTCTTTCCTCTTTTAATTTTTTTTTAAGATTATATTTATTTATTTGTCAGAGAGAGAGATAGAGCACATACAAGCAGGCAGAGTGGCAGGCAGAGGCAGCAAGAGAAGCAGGCTCCCTACTGAGTAAGGAGGCCTATGTGGGATTTGATCCCAGGACCCTGGGATCATGACCTGAAATGAAGGCAGCAGCTTAACCAACTGAGCCACCCAGGCATCCCCTTTTAACGTTTTTAAACTAGTTTATCTTAACAATACCTTTCTTTAAAAAAAACTTTTAGGGGCGCCTGGGTGGCTCAGTGGGTTAAGCCACTGCCTTCGGCTCAGGTCATGATCTCGGAGTCCTGGGATCGAGTCCTGCATCGGGCTCTCTGCTCAGCAGGGAGCCTGCTTCCTCCTGTCTCTCTGCCTGCCTCTCTGCCTGCTTGTGATCTCTGTCTGTCAAATAAATAAATAAATAATCTTTAAAAAAAAATAAAAAATAAAATAAAAATAAAATAAAATAAACTTTTAAACCTTCATTATTATAGTCATATTTTATCCTTCATTGTATTTAACCTCACTTTTTGTATACATATAGGGCGTTTTATTTTCTAAAAAATTTTGGGATACAATTTCTTCTAATAAATCAAAATATACTCTAAATCTAGTACAGGGCTTTGTTCTAATCTCCAGTATGAGCACATTCTCTCCTCCCTTATTTTTTTCTTTCTTTTTCCAACCAACTTGTCTTACCAATTTCTTTTTTTTAGAATTTTTTAAAATTTTCATCTTTACAGTCATATTCCATTCCTTCATCATGTTTACCTTATTTTTGTGTTATATATATAAGTTTTCTTTCCTTTAAATTTTGAGAGTAGTGTTCTTCTAAGAGACAAAAATACACCTAAAATCAAGTGGGTGGCTCTGTTCTATTCACCAGTCTAATATATATATATGTATTAGAATATTAGACTGGTGAATACATACACACACACACACACACATAATTTTTTTTAAATTTCTATTACCCCCTTTCTTCACCCCCCAGTTTGGGGTTTTCTTCTGATTTGGTTAGCGAACATTTTTCTGGGGTCTTTGCCACCCTTTTAGTATTTTATCTCTCGTTCATATATTCTTACTCTGGATAAAAGATAAGGTGGAAAAACTCACCATAAAAAAAAAAAGAACAAGAGGCAGTACTGACAGCTAGGGACCTAATCAATACAGACATTGGTAATATTTCAGATCTAGAGTTCAAAATGACGATTCTCAAGGTGCTAGCTGGGCTCGAGAAAGGCATCGAAGATATTAGAGAAACCCTGTCTGGAGAAATAAAATCCATTTCTGGAGAAATAAAATAACTAAAATCTAACCAAGCTGAAAGCAAAAAAGGTATTAATGAGGTGCAATCAAGAATGGAGGCTCTTACTGCTAGGATAAATGAGACAGAAGAGAGAGTTAGAGATATAGAAAACCAAATGACAGGGAATGAAGAAGCTGAGGAAAGAGAGACAGACACCTACAGGACCACAAGGGGCAAATTCAAGAGATAAGTGATACCATAAGACAAAATAATATTAGAATAATTGGGTATCCAGACGAAGAAGAAAGAGAGGGGCAGAAGGTATATTGGAGGAAATTATAATAGAGAATTTCCCTAATATGGCAAAGGGAACAAGCATCAAAATCCAGGAGGCACTGAGAACCCCCCTCAAAATCAATAAAAATAGGTCCACATCCTGTCATCTAGTAGTAAAACAAGTCTTAGTGACAAAGAGAAAATCTTGAAAGCAGCTAGGGACAAGAAGTCAGTAACATACAATCATAGAAATATTAGATTGGCAGCAGACTTAACCACAGAGACCCGGCAGGCCAGAAAGAACTGGCATGATATATTCAGAGCACTAAATGAGAAAATATGCAGCCAAGAATACTATATCCAGCTAGGCTATCATTGAAAATAGAAGATAAATAAAAGCTTCCAAGACAAACGAAAACTAAAAGAATTTGCAAACACCAAACCTGCCCTACAGGAAATGTTGAAAGGGGTCCTCTAAGCAAAGATAGAGCCTAAAAGTCGTAGACCAGAAAGGAACAAAGGCAACAGACACTAACAGTCACCTTACAGGCAATACAATGGCACTAAATTCATATCTTTCAAAAGTTACCCTGAATGTAAATGGGCTAAATGCCCCAATCAAAAGACACAGGATTAAAAAAAAAAAAAAAAAAACAAAAACAAAAACAAAAAACAAGAACTATTGATATGATGTCTAAAGAAACTCATCTTAGACCCAAAAGACACCTCCAGATTTAAAGTGAGGGAGTGGAAAACCACTTACCATGCTAGTGGACATCAAAAGAAAGCTACCAGATAAATTAGATTTTAAGCCAAAGACTATAATAAGAGATGAGGAAGGACACTATATCATACTCAAAGGGTCTGTCCAACAAGAAGATCTAAAAATTTTAAGTATCTATGCCCCTAACATGGGAGCAGACAACTATATAAAAAAATTAATAACAAAAATCAAAGAAACATATCGACAATAATACAATAATAGTAAGGGACTTTTAACACCCCCCTCACTGAAATGGACAGAATATCCAAGCAAAAGATCAACTAGGAAATAAAGGCCTTAAATGACACACTGGACCAGATGGACATCACAGATATATTTAGGACATTCCATCCCAAAGCAACAGAATACATATTCTTCTCTAGTGCACATGGAGAATTCTCCAGAATAGATCACATCCTAGGTCACAAATCAGGTCTCAACTGGTACCAAAAGACTGGGATCGTTCCCTGAATATTTTCAGACCACAATTCTCTGAAGCTATAACTAAATCACAAGAGGAAAGTTGGAAAGAAATCAAATACATGGAGGCTAAAGAGCATCCTACTAAAGAATGAATGGGTCAACCAGGAAATTAAAGAAGAATGGAAAAAATAATGGAAACAATTGATAATGAAAACACAACTGTTCAAAATATGTGGGACACAGCAAAGGTAGTCCTGAGAGGAAAGTGTATAGCCATACAAGCCTTTCTCAAGAAATAAGAAAGGTCTCAAGTACACAACCTAACCCTACACCTAAAGGTGCTGGAGAAAGAACAGCAAAGAAAGCCTAAACCCAGCAGAAGAGACATCATAAAGATCAGAGCAGAAACCAATGAAATAGAAACCAAAAGAACAGTAGAACAAATCAACGAAACTAGGAGCTAGTTCTTTGAAAGAATTAATAAGATTAATAAACCCCTGGCCAGACTTATCAAAAAGAAAAGAGAAAGGACTCAAATAAATAAAATCATGAATGAAAGAGGAGAGATCACAACCAACACCAAAGAAATACAAACAATTATAAGAACATATTATGAGCAACTCTACACCAGAAAATTTGACAATCTGGAAGAAATGGCTGCATTCATACAGATAATATAAACTACCAAAACTGAACCAGGAAGAAATAGAAAACCTGAATAAACCCATAACCAGTAAGGAGATTGAAGCAGTCATCAAAAATCTCCCAAAAAAACAAGAGCCCAGGGCCAGACGGCTTCCCAGGGGAATTGTACCAAACATTTAAAGAAGAATTAATTCCTATTCTCCTGAAACTGTTCCAAAAAATAGAAATGGAAGGAAAACTTCCACACTCATTTTATGAGGCCAGCATTACCTTGATCCCAAAACCAGGCAAAGACCCCATCAAAAAAGAGAATTACAGACTAATATCCTTGATAAATACAGATGCGAAAACTCTCACCAAATTCTAGCCAATGGGATCCAACAGTACATTAAAAAGATTATTCACCACAACTGAGTGGGATTTATTCCTGGGCTGCAAGGTTGATTCAACATCCACAGTTGATTCAACATCCACAAATTAATCAATGTGATACGATCCATTAATAAAAGAAAGAACAAGAGCCATATGATACTCTCCATAGATGATAAAAAAGCATTTGACAAAGCACAGCATTCTTTCTTGATCAAAACTCTTCAAAGTGTAGAGATAGAGGGTACATACCTCAGTATCATCAAAGCCATCTATGAAAAACCCACAGCGAATATCATTCTCAATGGGGAAAAACTGAGAGCTTTTCCCCTACAGTCAGGAACACGGCAGTGATGTCCACTATCACTGCTATTCAACATAGTACTAGAAGTCCTAGCCTCAGCAATCAGACAACAAAAAGAAATTAAAGGCATCCAAATCCACAAAGAAGAAGTCAAACTCTCACTCTTTGCAGATGATATGATACTTGATGTGGAAAACCCAAAAGAGTCCACTCCAAAACTCCTAGAACACGTACAGGAATTCAGTTAAGTGTCAGGATACAAAATCAATGCTCAGAAATCAGTTGCATTTCTATACACCAACAATAAGACAGAAGAAAGAGAAAGTAAGGAGTCAATCCCATTATAATTGCACCCAAAACCATAAGATACCTAGGAATAAACCTAACCAAAGAGGCAAAGAATCTGTACTCAGAAAACCATAAAGCACTCATGAAAGATATTGAGGAAGACACAAAGAAGTGGAAAAACATCATATGGACTGGAAGAACAAATATTGTGAAAATGTCTATGTTACTTAAAGTAATCTACACATTTAATGCAATCCCTATCAATATACCATTAACTTTTTTCAAAGAAATGGGACAAATAATTCTAAAATTTATATGGAACCAGAAAAGATCCCAAATAGCCAACAAATGTTAAAAAAGAAAACCAAAGTTGGTGGCATCACAAAGCCAAATTTGGTGGCATCACTTCAAGCTCTATTACAAAGCTGTAATCATTAAGACAGTATGGTACTGGCACAAAAACAGACACATAGATCAATGGAACAGAATAGAGATCCCAGAAATAGACCCTCAACTCTATGGTTAACTAATCTTTGACAAAGCAGGAAAGACTGTCCAATGGAAAAAAGACAGTCTCTTCAACAAATGGTGTTGGGAAAATTGGACAGCCACACACAGAAGAATGAAACTGGAGCATTTCCTTATACCACACACAAAAATAGACTCAAATGGATGAAAGCCCTCAATTTGAGAAAGGAATCCATCAAAATCCTTGAGAAGAACACAAATAGCAACCTCTTCAACCTCAGCTGCAACAACTTCTTCCTAGAAACATCGCCAAAGGCAAGGGAAGCAAGGGCAAAAATGAACTATTGGGACTTCATCAAGATCAAAAGCTTCTGCACAGCAAAGGAAACTGTTCACAAAACCAAAAGACAACTGACAGAATGAGAGAATATATTCGCAAACGACCTATCAGATAAAGGGCTAGGGTCCAAAATCTCTAAAGAACTTCTCAAACTCGACACCCAAAGAACAAATAATCCAATCAAAAAATGGGTAGCTACATGAACAGACATTTCTGCGAAGAGGAAATCCAGATGGCCAACAGACCCATGAAAAAGTGCTCAACATCACTTGGCATCGGGGAAATACAAATCAAAACCACAATGAGATGCCACCTCACACCAGTCAGAATGGCTAAAATTAACAAGTCAGGAAACAACAAATGTTGGAGAGGATGCAGAGAAAGGGAAACCCCCCTACACTGTGGGTGGGAATGCAAGCTGGTACAGCCACTCTGGAAAACAGCATGGAGGGTCCTCAAAAAGTTGAAAATAGAGACCCAGCAATCGCATACTGGGTATTTACCCTAAGGATACAAATGTAGGGATCCCAGGGGCATGTGTACCCCAATGTTTATAGCAGCAATGTCCACAATAGCCAAACTATGGAAAGAACCTAGATGTCCATCAACAGATGAAAGGATAAAGAAGATGTGGTATATATATATATATACACAATGGAATACTATGCAGCCATCAAAAGAAATGAAATCTTGCCATTTGCAATGATGTGGATGGAACTAGAGGGTATTATGCTAAGTGAAAAAAGTCAATCAGAGAAAGACAATTATCATATAATCTCCCTGATATGAAGAATTTGAGAGGAAGAGTGGGGGGTTTAGGGGGTAGGGAAGGAAAAAATGAAACAAGATGGGATTGGGAGGGAGACAAGCCATAAGAGACCCTTAATCTCACAAAACAAAATGAGGGCTGCTAGGGGGTGGGGGGTAGGGAGAGGGTGGTTGGGTTATGGATATTGGGGAGGGTATATGCTATGGTGAGTGCTGTGAAGTGTGTAAACCTGATGATTCACAGACCTGTACCCCTGGGGCAAATAATACATTATATGTTAATAAAAATAATTAATTAAAAAATAGGTAGACAGATGAATTTGGCAATAGGCCATAGTTTGCAAACCCCTACATTATGGTATTGTTGAAAATATGGACATATGGATTAATGAAATATAATAGAATTCCCAAAATAGACCCAAATATATGTAGTCATTTTTTTTAAATAAAAGTACATTGTTAAGAACCATGACCCATACACTTCAAGTCTAGATCATAAATGTAAATGTAAATGGATCTCTGCCTTAAATTTAGAACCTAAAACCACAAAACTTCTAAAAGAAAAATCTGTACAATCTTGGGTTAGGCAAAGATTTCTTAGATAAAACACAAAAACCATGAACTATAAAAAAATGATAAATTGGACTTTATAAAATTTAAAACTTATGCTTTTTGAAAGACAGTATTAATAAAATGAAAAAAGTCATAAACTAGAAGAAAGTATTTGCAAAACATACCACTGACTAAGGACTTATAGCTATAATACTTAAAGAACTCTCAAAATTCAATAAGAATAAAACAATACAATCTTTTTGAAATGGTCAAAATGTATCAACAAACACTTCACCAAAGAAAAACTACAAAAGCATGATAAATAAACACATGAAAAGATGCTCAATGTCATTAGCAACTGGGCAAATGCAAATTCAAACCAAAATAAATAGCTAAAAAAATTCTCTTAACTGATCATACCATGTGCTGGTAAAGATAGAGACTAACGTCTCTCACTCATTACTTATGGGAATACAAAGCTGATCTGGAAGACAGTTCGGCAGTTTGTTAAAAATTAAACATGTACGTCCTACATGACAGAACAATTCTACTACTAGGTGTTTATGCATGAGAAATAGAAACAGGTCTACTGCATAAGAATGTTTACTCAGATTTATTCACAATCTCTAAAAACTGGAAAGAGCTTAAATGTCCATCAACTGTTGAATGGATAAATAAACTGATAACACATTCGATTTAATATTATTCATTAATAAAAAGAAATAAACTACTAACACATGAAATAACATGGATTGATGGCAAAAGCATCAAGCTGAGTGAACGAGGTCAGACACAAAAGACTACACGCTGTATGATTCCATTCATATGACACTCAGAAAAGGGCAGAGTCTGTGGAGAAAAACTGATGAGGGACTGTCATGGGCTGGGAGAGAAAGAAGGCCCTGAGTTTTTAGCCAAGTGCATGAGAGCATTTCTGGGGCTGATGGAAATACTCTAGATCTTGATTGTGACAGGTTGGTGGTTACATAACTATTACCTAACTATTATCTAACTATTGCTAAAACCCATAGAACCTAAAAATGTGAATGTGCCCTGTATGGAAATTGTACCACAATTATGCCAAATAATTTCTTGAGTGGTTCTCCAGTTCTCTCAAGATTAAGATAAAAACCCCTATCTCTAACAGGGCCTCACTGTGCTATCGGCACTATCTTCTATAAATCTGTCAACCAACCCCAAGATTCTTGTTAAAATGAAGACTTCCACCCCAGATCGCCTGAATCAGAACCTCCAGAGGTTCTGCATTTTGAAGCAGCTTCTCCAGGCAATTCCAAAGTTCATTAAAAGTTGAGAATTCCTAAGGAAGAATTTCTTTTTTTTTAAAGATTTTATTTATTTATTTGATAGATAGAGATCACAAGTAGGCAGAGAGAGAGAGAGAGAGAGAGAGAGGAGGAAGCAGACTCCCTACTGAGCAGAGAGCCCGATGTGGGGATGGATCGCAGGACCCTGGGACCATGACCTGAGTGGAAGGCAGAGGCTTAACCCACTGAGCCACTCGGGTGCCCCAAGAATTTCTATCTGATGACCGACCTGTCTTCTCAGCTCTGGACCTTAGCCACATCCCACTGTCTGCCCTCCAGCTTACTTCCACCCTCTTGGGGCTATCCCCTAGCCTCCTGGAGCCCAGCACAAAGGTCACCTGCTAGGGACAACTTCAGGACATGCCCCAAGTGGGCCAGACACACCTGAATTCACCCTCACTGGACCCTGCATGTCTCTTAACCTGCACTTCTTATAAATATTGCGCTGGTACGACGTGGTGCACTGCTCATCTCCCCAGGGGATGTGCGCTCTGTCAGGAAAGGGCCTTGCTCTATGTTGCTCCCTAGCAATGTGCCCAACCTACAGTATTAACGCCACAGCAACAACTGAAGCAGAGCCCACTAGGTACCAAGAATGATTCAGTTAACATTGGAAATATTAATTCACAGAATCCTCAGGAAAAAAAAACAAGACTATGAAATGGATCCTTTAATTTTTTTGAAATGAATGCTTTTATTAACCCCATTTTACAAATGAGGAAACGGAGTTTCGGGGAGGTTAAATAACTTGTCAGCGGCCTCACAGCCACTAAATGAGAAGCCAGGACGCAAACCCAGGAAGGACGGCCCCCGAGGAACAATGCTGGGAATTTAGTGTCTCTCTCCTGGATGAGGGAGGCTGAATGAATCAAAATATCAAGCTGAGAAACTAAAACCCTCTTAGTAATAAACTGACACCAAAAGGTAGCTCTGCTGGCCCCCAGTCCCAGTCATTACCAACCCCTTTTCAGACAATCCAAATTCCACCTGCACCAGGGTTTCTCAAACATAAACTTGGAGGTTCTGTGCCTCGGAAAATTTGTGTCATCAGGATGGAGGAGAGAACCTCACAGAGCAGGATCTGACAGCAGATGGCAAACTCTCCAACAACCCGTAACTCCCGCCGCCCAGCCACGTGTTCGCTTGACGAGAATAACCAAGTCCATTTATCAGACGTTTGAAAGAGCAGAGGTTCTCTCTCTAGACAGATAAGCAAGGTGAAAACAAACTCATCTGTGCTTCCTTTCTTGATATTTGGATTTCTCTACCTGAATCAGTCAGCACGCGCTCATAAGGAGGCTCTGGGGCATCAGAAGAGATAACAACATTGCCGCTATGGTGATCGGTATCCAGAGGGACCACAGACCCACAGAGATGGGGGAAAATGAGGTCAGGCCCAAGGCGTCTGGCACCAGGCAAAGAAGTGAAGTTTCCGCAGGTATAAAGGTCTTATCTGACCTTGGTGGGTGGTCTTCTAAAGAGTTGTGCCATTTCTCCTCTTCACGTCACCCCAGAGCCCGGAGGTCCCAATGTCTTAAAAGGCTGAAGCTGGGCCGAAGCTCTGTTGGCTCCAGCCAGGACCACAGAACTACAAAATAGCTCTTCTCCATCTTTCTAGTGGGCCACAGTCATGGGATTGGGGTGGTAATGAAGATTCTGATTTCTAATTCAGTAGTCCTGGGCTAAGACCTGAGATTATGCATTACTAAAAAGCTTACAGCGGCTGGAGACCCTGCCAGTCCAGACTACAGTTTGACCACGAGGTTGCAGAGCTCCACTGACTCTAAGAGAGGAGAGTCAATTCCAAGATACTCAAAGGGGTTAAAAAATCTACTTCTCTAGAGAACTAAAGATACAAAATCAAAACCAAAAACATAGTATACCCTTATCCTGTTGCTTTCCAGACACATTAACTTTTCTAACTCAGAAGTCAGTCAGCCAGTGCTTACTGGATGTTTTCTGAGCAATGGGGACACCCAAGGTTTAATCAGCTGCTATGATTACGATGGCTTAATGTGCTGTGTGTGGAAAAGCGACAGCTTCAGGGAGTGAGAACAGCACCAAACAACAAGAGAATATATACGCAGAGCAGCTCAGGGCTCGGTGCAGAATCTTTGCACAGAATTGTCCATCCTATGGGGCCTCCTCCATGGTCCTCAAGACAAAAGCTGATAAGAAGGCCAGTGGGCAAGGCAGAAAAATTTCTAAAGAAATTTCTCTATAGTTAGTAAAAAAAAAAAAAAAAAAAAAAAAAAAAAAAAGGAGGGTATTTGGTGAACGTTTGGGTAAGAGAGAGGAGATATAATTAAATAGATGTATAGATTACATTATAGCGATATAATTAAATCACAAATGAGATGGAGTAGAAGGGGAGTTGTGGCGGGGAGGACAACTGAATTTCTGCCGTATTTCCTGCAAGTGATTTCATATGTACAACCTCCAAGGACACACAAAATCACCCTGTAGGTGGGCCGTGTTATTATCCCTAATCCTCAAATGGGGAAACTGAGTCTTTGAAAAGTAAAATGATCCCTTGTTGCCACTCCAACCAACACCCAAAGGAGTCCTGTTCTATCACACTGTCTCTAAAGGAGCTAATGCACTAACAGACAAACAGAAGTCTCTGAGCGCACAAATGTATTTCTGAACCCCTTTATGGTTTTCCAATATGCTGTTTTGTTTAAGATATAAGAAAATAATTCAGAACTTTATTTCTTGAAATATCACATTTCATGTTAAGACAGATGCATGGTGAGGGACCCAGTGGTGAGATCCAAAGGTACAAAGTAGAAAGAGATGTGGCATTATAATATCATGAGAGGGACACAGATATCAATAATAACATTGTGGGAACTAACAGTGACTGGAAGCTTAAGAACTTCAAACATTCTTAACAGCAACTGGGGTGTCAAAAGCTGTGTCAATGGCTTGATGCACAACACATCATTTAATCCTCAGAAAAAACCCAGAAGGCATGTATGATAACCTGCTCTATTATCTGAAGGAGGAACTGAGGCTTAGCTAGCTAAGTACATTGTCTAAGGTCACATCGTTAGAACAAGGTAGAGATAAGACTAAAACCCAGGTTTCTGGACCTCAAAGCTGGTGTACTTACCCACTACACTCATTGTGGATGAAGGAGAGTTTTGGGGGAATGACTCATTGGCCTGTCTTTTCTTGGCCTAGACATTTTGTTATTTGGCAACTGACTTGGCATGCCATGGATGTTCTAAGCTCAGTCCTTGGTGATAAGGTTCACATATGAGACCAGCGTGATAAGAGGCAACTAGGAGAAGAGAACCAGGCTCTGAGTCACAAAGTCAAGATTGCAGGTCAGATATTTCCAAGAGAAAAGAGATCTCGTGGGAACTGAGGGCTGTCTCAGACCCTTATAACTCAAAGTGCCAGATGAAATAAATGACCTGCTACCAGTTTCTATGTTACACCATCTAGTTGCTTAAGGCATCCAACCAGTTACTCATGCATTCATTCAACAATGAGTGGTTCCCTCCTACATGCCAGCCACAGGACTGAGCACTGGGTACAGAGCAGAAAACTAGACTGAGTCCCCTAGCCTCATATAATTTACATGTGGCATGGGATGACAGACAATGCAAACAATAATATAAGACAATGGGGTGTCTGGGTGGTTAAGTCAATTAAGTGCCTTTGGCTCAAGTCATGATCCCGGAGCCCCAGGATAAAGTCCTTTATGAGGCTCCCTACTCGGTGGGGAGTCAGCTTCTCCCTCTGACCCTCCCCCACTCTCATGTTCTCTTTCTCCCTCAGTCTTCCTCAAATAAGTAAATAAAATATTTTTTTTAAAAAAGAATATAAGACAATGTCAGATAGTAATAAGCACCATGATGAAAAATAAAGCAAAGTAAGAGGAGTGAGATGACCTGAGGGTATTTTCAAGTTTCTGTTAAAGCACAACATACACACAGAGAAATGTATTAGTCAGTTTATGGCTGACTGAATATTAATATGGTGAACACAAAAATCTTACAACCCTCAGATCAAGAAACAAGAGAGCCATACTTCAGAACCCCCTCAAGATCCCCTTCCAGTCACAATCCTGGATGGTGAAGGAGAGTCCTCTTGGAGAAAGTGACACTAGAAGAGAGACCCAGAGCAAGGAAAGGAACAAGTGAGCTGTGTGAGTGTAAGGGAAAGAGTACTCCCACAGAAGGAACAGCAATGTAGAGAAGAAATGAACTAGAGGCACTTAAGGAATACCAAGAAAGCAACCATGTCTGAGTCAAAGCAAATGGATGCACGGATGGATGGATGGATGGATGGATGGATGGATGGATGGATGGACAGTTGAATGGATGGTTGGATGGATGGATGGATGGATGGATGTTTAGATGGATGGATGAATGGATAGATGTGTGGATGGGATAGGATGGATGGAATGGATGGATGGGTGGATGCATGGGTGGATGGATGGATGGATGGATGTATGTATGGATGAGTGGAAGGAAGAACAGATGCATGGACAAATGAAGGGAGGAAGAGGAGATGATATCAAAAGAGAAACAAAGACCAGATAAGACACCATTTTGAAAGAAGGAGCTAGGATTTGATTCTAACAGCACTGGGAAACCATCAGATGGTTCTTATCCAGGTATGGTGTGATCTCATTCACATTTTCAGAGCTCAAGTAGAAGAGGTGAAGGAATCATGCCATCTCCCTCCACCCATTCCATAACCAAACATTTTCACTATCCATGTCAGATGGAAGGGGCCAGAACTCTGACTTGAAACATTCCAGAAAGACACTGTAGCCCTGGAGAGCTGATGGCAGCCCAGGGACTTGGTCTCAGCTATACTTCCTCAGTGGTGAAACTAGACAAGGCAGACACAGCACACTGGCATCCTCTTGGGATAAATTCTGCAGATTTCAGCCTTCCATCTTCACTACCTTCAGGCCTCTTCCCTCTAAGTCACCCTCCATTCAGCATCCTGAACCCCTACCCCTTAAGACACTCAGCATTCCTCTGCTCTCTTGCCCCTACCTTGACCCAAAAGCACAGGATCTAACGTGGTAATCAGCCTGGAGCCTGAAATTCTTCACATCAGCATGTGGACAATTTCAGTTTCATTTTGTTTTGTTTTATTTGTTGTCGTTGTTGCTTTAAGATTTTATTTATTTATTTGACAGAGAGAGATCACAAGCAGGCAGAGAGGCAGGCCGGGGGCGGGGGGGGGGGGGGGAGCAGGCTTCCCGCTGAGCAGAGAGCCCCATGCAGGGTTTGATCCCAGGACCCTGAGATCATGACCTGAGCCAAAGGCAGAGGCTTAACTCACTGAGCCACCCAGGTGCCTGACAATCTCAGTTTTTATAGCACAAGTTTGAGTTCCCTTAGTGTTCAGTGAAATGTCTGCCTCCAGCTAGGAATTCCAGGCCGTCAGAAATAAGAAGTGAAGAGGGAGATAGGGCTGTTTTTTTTGCCTCTTAGCTGATTCTGTATCCCTAATTGGCCTGGACTTCAGAAGATGCAGTAAAGATCCTACGCTCCTGATATTTTCTGCAGTAAGCCCCCAGCTGATGGCTGCTGCTCTTCCTCCCTTAATCTGGCCTCCCCTCTCCCAGACTTGACCTCAGGACACCTCTCACCCCTCACCAACACTGGGATTACTAGCTGTCTCCACCTGGAAGCCTTCAGTGTTCCATCTGCCACCCAGAGCAGGCAAGGGGCAGAGAGGAGAAATTCAAGGATTCTAAAAGTAGGAAACCTGGGAGGGGTCAGGCCAGATGGGCAGCAAAAGTAGTATTCTGATGGTCAATCCAGAGCCACTGGTAGGGAGTGACAGGGCAAGGGAGCCTGGGCGTGGAATTAGAACTAGAATCTGCATTTCAGAGCATGGGAGGAGGCAAAATTAAGGCTATTTAGTGAGAAGGAAGAAGCAAGAAGGTGCAGCAGCAAAGCTTAGGTTGTCTGCATAATCAATGCTAATCACAATCTTTTATGGGAATTGTTTCCCATTTTACTCCTAATTACCACTCACTACAACAATGATAAAGCATATCACTAAATATAATCTCAAATTAACTTTGTAGCAAGTTCCATTTGATTATAAGAGTAAATTCTAGATGTATCCAAGGAGTGATTACTAAGTCCTGAGTGGTCCCAAAATTAACTCCCAAAAAGTATTCCCTTGACCGGTAGTCCGGACTTCAGATAGACAGGCTCTGAGCACTCACTTCTACATGTTGGGATCATGGGTCCCCGTCTCTCTCAAGAGGCCTACATTTTAAAATACCCCATCCCTGTTGTCCTCATGAGTATTCAAATATTGGGCAAACTATGATTCTTACTTTTAGTTCCTAAGTACAATCACCAGCCTCTGGCGATGAGGGCTGATACCCAAACTTTAGAAGGTCTGAGAACTCACAAGTCAGGGGAGCCCAGTTACTTTGGAACATTTGTCTTCTCCAACCACTATCAGGACAGCTTCCTGTCATTGCGTAGGAAGAAGGAGGTGCTTTTGTGATCTCCTGGGTCTGTGATAAGACATGGACTCCTCCCTGGGGTTAGCACTTGGAGATCTGAATGTTCCATCTCAGCAAAATCCATGAATGGAAGTCCTTTCTGCTCAGTAAGGCACGGACACATTCACCAATGGCAGAGTCTGGGGTTACTAGCCCAGGCAAGGAGAAGGCTGTTTTGACAAGGCCATCGACTGAAATCTAGCTGGATGCCCCTGTGGGAGCTGCCCTGCTGCCACGGCAACAGCGGAAAGACTCTCAGTCTGACCCCATCCAGCCTGCGCCGTTTTGTAGCCAGCAAGGATTTCCTCACCCCAAATTATCCCATCCTCTAGAGTACAAACTGAATCTGCTCTGTGGGTCAACCTGTAACACTGAGCACAGAGAAACTCCACAGCCACACATGTGGGTCCCACTTGGGGCACAGCAGCTCTCAGGAATTGCCAAAAGCTGAGAAGCTGGAGGCTGCCCATCCCAGCTTCCCCCAGCACTGGTCCATCACAAACCGTTTCAATGCTGAGAAAGACTCGGCTGATTTATAAGCAGATGGAGGTGAAAACATTGTTTATAATCTCAAGGGATAGATGTAATATCAGTATATCAAGCTATAATGAGTATCATCTATTAAGGGCTTACTTGGGCCCATAATGGGCATGGGGGATGGTACATTTGGCCCACACCCCACTTCTCTAAGAGTGTGCACTTACACTTTTGAGGTCACCCTGAATGAGGCTACTTACACAGTCCTTCTATTCTTGTATGCTTATTAAAAGCATTCATCTGGGGCACTGGGTGGCTCAGTGGGTTAAAGCCTCTACCTTCAGCTCGGGTCATGGTCCCAGCGTCCTGGGAGCGAGCCCCGGATGGGGCTCTCTGCTCAGCAGGGGGCCTGCTTCCCTTCCTCTCTCTGTCTGCCTCTCTGCCTACTTGTGGTCTCTTGTCTGTCAAATAAATAAATAAAATCTTAAAAAAAAAAAGCATTCATCTGTTCAAAGTAAACATTTAAAATGTAGCATTTTTGTAACCACTTGGAAATTTCTTCATTTTTTAAACATACCTGCAGGCTCGGCCATGGGAAGCTTCCGGCCTCCAGAAAGCTAAGCGTTCCTGTGCCTATCATATATTAAGTACACTGCCTGGCATTTCAGGTGTATTATTTCTAACTCTTACAACAAAATTAGGTATTTGGGGTATAATTATTTCTATTATACAGCTGATATTGAGAGGTGGGTATGTGGTTTCTATTAAACAAATGAGATTGTGAGGCGGGTAATACGATTTCTATTATATAGATGAGGTTGGGAGATGGTTTATATTATTTCTTTATAGAGATGAGGAGAGAGAAAGCTGGAGAGCGTCTGCAGTTTGCCTGAGAACACAGAGTGTGGCCAGGTGAGGCATCGGATGGAAGGAAGCCGGCCCTGACGGCAGTGTGCCGGCGCACCCACCAGGGAGCTGCTTCTGCAGCAGGGGCCGTGCAGCCCGCAGAAGCATGCTGCCTCCTCCTCTGAGGAAACCACCTTCAAACCTCCATGGGGGCTTTACCCCAGCCAGGCTGCGTCTTTGTCCAAGCATCTCCTGTGAATCAGCAGTGCACGTGGAGTTCTCTGCCACCTCCATCATGCCTAGCACCTGTCACAAAGGAGTTCCACTAATGGATGGGACGGGCCCTGGGCTTTCAAAGCAATTTTGAAAAATGAATCTGAAACGGTGCATGTCAAGGTTGCAGACAGTGACGCCTCAGTGACAAGCATCTGTAATAAAGTGGCAGCGCGGCTGCTAGGCGAAGCTGAGGAAGCTCCGAAACCTTCCGCTCGTCGCTGGGAGTACTGTGCGCAGTTCCTGTAGGGTGTGCTCCTGGCTCCAGCCCCAGGGGTCTGTGTCCCCGCACCTCCCAGGTAAGGGAGAGCGGTGCCCTCTCAACGCTATACAGGGACAGGACGGCTCTTCCCTGCTGTGTGCCCCAGGAAGTCGCTCACTCCTGAGTAGGACGCAGCTCCAGACTTCCTCCAAGTCACAATGTCACAAAACAGAGACCTTGCACACTTGTAGGGGTGACTCTGATTAATGATTGCCAGCTGCTACTGAGCTGACTGGAAATCCCTGCTGGTGGCGGTCGGGGGGCGGGGGACAGGAGAGTAGACACCTAGATTTGCCTTTTGCACGTCATGCAATTTCAGGCTGGCCTCAAATTACAAACTGAGGAACCAAAAACACTTTTGTCTTGTATTTTTTTTCTTTTTTAGCTCTACCCCATTTCTCCAACAGGCAGCACCCTCTCCCTTAGCACTCTAGGGAGAGGTTCTCAACTGTATTCTGAGGAACCCTGGGTTGCCCTACAGATGCCCCAGAGCCACCTTGGAGAGAACAAGAGAATGCCAAGCAGCCAGTGTTCCAGGATGGACACACCAAATTCAGTCTGAGCAAAGCCACTTTGATCTCTGGGATTTTGCATAAGGCATTCTTTGCCAAAAGGGTTTCATTGCTATTTTTTATATGGAAAGGAGAAAGGGAACTATAAAGGAAACCCACCTAAAAGCCATCCAGGTGTGCCCCATTGGAAGAGAATTCTTGCATGGAGAGATGGATATCTTTCCTGAAGAAGGAAGGTTAAAAAGAAGTCTTCCTAATTGGGGGTCAGAACTTTAATTTGAAACAATCTCCTCCAGAGAACCAAGGTGGTTTGTTCTCTCCCATTTGACCATATTCAGTAGAGCCAAGATCAGGGGTCTCAAATCCAGTGCCTGCAGGGGCCAGGAAGGAAGCATACAGAGAGAAGGGGACTGTGGGGGTCTCTGTATTTGGCATTCAAAAGCTGCTACACAGCTCCTCTTGGGGGTTGTCATGAAGAGATGAAGGCCAGTGTTGCCAGATCTTTTGATTTTGCAAGAGAAATTGGAACTCCAAAATTGTATGTGACTTATCTAAAGATTAAATGGTGGCAACTCGGGGCGCCTGGGTGGCTCAGTAGGTTAAAGCCTCTGCCTTCGGCTCTGGTCATGATCTCAGGGTCCTGGGATTGAGCCCCGAGTCGGGCTCTCTGCTCAGCGGGGAGCCTGGTTCCTCCTCTCTCTCTGCCTGCCTCTCTCCCTACTTGTGATCTCTGTCTGTCAAATAAATAAATAAAATCTTAAAAAATAAAATAAAATAAATGGTGGCAACTCTTCCAAAAAAAACCACTTTGTGGACCAACATACACAAGTCTGTGGCCCCATACTGCCAGTCTGAGAACTAGAGCAGACTGACGTGTTATCCTTACGGCTGCTGGAGAGAAGGCAACCCCTCCCACCATAGACGTTTAGCAACAGCAGGTTGCACTCAAAGATGCCTACACACACTTTATATCAACCCATGCGCTCCTGCCCATCTCCCTCCATTCCATCCCATCCTAAATCTGTTCAATTCCTTCTCCTCTTTTAGCATGCAATTCAAAGGCCCCTTCTTCAGGGCAACCTTTCCTTGGCCTCCCCCTTCTCCCAGCTAGCTTAGTGGCCCCATTACAGTTGGCCCCTCATAGCTGTTCCCTATGCTGCTCTTTCTCAGCAATTAACACAATTTGTTTTTATATCTTCAGTTGGTTTTTTGAAGAACATCTCTAAAATATCTCCTCCTCTGAACTGTAAGCTCCAGGAGAATACAGACTATACTTTCAGCGCTCCACTATGAATTACCCCACAGTTAGCTCAGTACCTGGCCCATGGTGGGGCAGGGGGGCTGGGGCGGGGGGATCTGTATGGACTTGCATGAATTAGCCCAGAGCACCTTGACCACTGGTCAACATTCCATGCATCGCTGGAAACACACAAGTTCCCCTGCCCACCTTCACCTTGGACTCCCTATAAGCTCTGCCTGTGTCTTTGCCCTTGGAAATATGAGTTTATAACTGAGGAAACTGAGACTCAGGGTGGTTGAGTGATTTGCATGAGTTTATAACCAATGAGTTGTTGAGGCAGCTTTGAAGCTGAGTGGTCACTCTCAACCTCCTGCAGCTACTGGTGGGCCCTGACAAGCCTCCCTGGCCTCCCCCTGACCAGAGCAGAGTCCCACGGAATACTGTAGCTGCCCGTCTCTGGGATGTGATTAACACCATTTACAAGGGGGGATTTCTTTTCAGAAAAATCTTATCATTGGGCTTCTCTCTCTCCTGAGTGTTTCAGCTCATGTCACGGAGATTTACCACCGAGCTAAGAGCTGGCTTGACATTACTCCTTTACACCCCAAGTAGAATATTTCAATAACTCAGTCACAGCGCACCTACCCTCAACCAAAATTTAAAGCACATATGTTGCTCAAAATTGAGCCTCCTCCTTGTCCTGCTACCTTTCCTCCTCTGACCACCGAAAATCCTTTGGGGGTGGGGGAGAGGGGCAGAAAACAGCAGGATCTCAAAGAAATGGAAAACCACATATAGCACATGCCCCTTTAGGTTCCAGCTCAGAATTTCAGCCGCCTGAAACAGGCCTTCTTCCAGCTTCCAACCCAGAGGTCAGGAGGGGCAAAGTGAACATGGTAATTTTTCTAAGTGTCTTATTAAATCTCTGTCAAGTGGCTGAACATCTGTTCTCTTTTCTGCTTGTGTTTTGAGGAATAGATCTAGCCTGAAATCACAGGCCTTCGAGGGACCCCGGTTCATGTATAATCATACCAAAGCTTTCTCTCAGGCTCTTGCCAAAGCAATTAGCAAAGCTGCTTTTAACCAATTAGGCCCATCTTTTCAGCTCCCTGAGGCAGAGGCTGCCGTTTCCCTCCCCACCACTTGGCCTCCATGGAGGCCATTTCAAAAGGCACAATTTGAACCAATTACGCCTGTCTTGTTATTATAATCATTAATCATGATCACTCTAATGACAACTAATAGGCTACTTCAAATCCCTTTCTGGAACTTGATGGGGGCCGACATAAATAAAAAACAAATATTTTGAAGAGTGCTTCCAAGTTTTGCAGAATCTTGTTGGGTCTTCAATGCTGTGAGGTGGGTTATAAATGGGAAAATAAAAAGCACCTCACTCTGGCTCTCAAGTTACTGAGGCCACAGCCTTGCGGGTAACAGCACTGAGAAAAACAAAAGAGGGAGCCTGCAGTGTGGTGTGGTGGAGAAGAGAGAAGAGAAAACTCAGGAACCAGAAAACTCAGAAACTCAGAAAACTCAAAACCCAGAAGAGAAACTCTGCAGATCTACATCGGCATCCTGATTCCCTTAGACCGGTTTTCCCATCTGTGAAATGGGCATCACGGTGCCTGTCCCACGGAACCATCGCGAAGGCTCAACAACTTGGCATCCAGAAAGTGCCCAGAAAAACACTTACCAAGTATTAGCCACAATGTCGAAAAAGAAGAGTTACTGAGCTCAGACAGTGTGTCCAGCCCTGGGCTCCACCTGTTTCCTGCCACGTCGTCCTCATGGCAACCCCACAGGTGGATGCTTTCATTCCACGAGCAAGGCCAGGAGAGTGAAGTGGATGCCTAAAACCAAGTAGCTACGGAGGACGAGGGGAGCCCAGACAATCTAGTTCCCAAATGATGTCCTAAAACTCCCGAAATGGTGTCTTTAAAAGACTAGGGGAAAAAAAAGTTTTATCTTATATATAATCTAAAGAAAGCAGGGATGGTGGAGACGGGCTCAAACAGAATTAACTCACCTGGCACCACGTGGGGGAGGGAGAGAAGAAGCTGAGTACTTGGTGTGATTTGCTACACGTTGTCCCCCTTGACTCTCCTGACAGTCCTCCAAGGTTGCACGACCCTCTGCATTTTAGATAGGAGGAGTCTGGGGCGGAGAGCAATGCTGAGCCCACGGGGCAGAGCTAGGACTCAAGCCCTTTTCTGCTGCTGCTTCTGCCGCATCCCACAGTCTTCCATGGATGTTTCCCAGCTGGAAGGTGCTGTCCCAACCCCTTCTCGGCACTACGCCTGAGTCTCCCAGCCCATTGCCTGGCCTTCAAACTTCTGACTACCTGAAAATCAGGGTGTTGGTTGTGTCTGGTTTCCACAGAGTGATACTCCTTCTCGAAGAGCAGCTGGCCACGTGTGGGACTGTCGTCAGTTAGTGTCTCCCTGTGGGGCACAGGCACTGTGGCAGCAGCAGGAACAAACACAGCTGCCTGCTCCTCTCCCACTCCACGCCAGTCCCTTCTAGTGTCCCCATTTCTGCTCTACGCCTTGCGCCCGTTTTCTTTTATTCTTGCAATGCTTTCCAGCTGCCATCCAGCCAACTGAACTTCTTGTTTCACTTAAGGGGAGAAATGGCAGCAAATCAATTAAGAACTGGGGGCTTCGGGTGCTTGGGTGGCTCAGTGGGTTAAGCCTCTGCCTTCGGCTCAGGTCATGATCTCGGGGTCCTGGGATCGAGCCCCGTATTGGGCTCTCTGCTCAGCAGGGAGCCTGCTTCCCTCTCTCTCTCTCTCTGCCTGACTCTCTGCCTTCTTGTGATCTCTGTTTGTCAAATAAATAAATAAAATCTTTAAAAAAAAAAAAAAAGAACTGGGGGCTTCAGAGAAGAGCAACACTGGAGGCAAACTGGCTCAGCCACTCACCCTGTTAGGCCTCAGTTTTCTCATCTGTAAGATGGGATAGTAATAATACTTAACCAATGGGGTTATTGAGGAGACTAAATGAGATAATACCTGAAAAGAACCTAGCACAACTTCTGCAGAAGATGAGCACTGACTAACAGCAGCACCCGGGGACACTCAGCAGCAGCTAGCTTTAGATCTGTGCTACTTTGGACAAGTCCAACCCCCCAAAATTTCCTTGTCTTAGCCAGCATCTTGGGGAGGTGGGGAGAGGGGGTTTCCTATCTCACTAGAACATTTGACTTACAGGACCCTCCCTCTTCTGTGAGGTCAGCCGGTCTGAAAGGAACCTCTCCAGTCCGAGTTTGTACATGGGACTATGATCCTTCTTTTGCTGGTTATGCATGGTCAGCGCACACCCAAAAAATGAAGCCTCACAGGTGTGATAGCTTTCTCCAGTTTAGTTCAAACTATTTGGGGACCAGGTATTCAGATCCTATAGCTCTTGGGGAAACAAGTAATGTTGTGTACAGAGTGGACCATCCGTTTCTAAGCGCTACCCACATGGCAATTCTCACAGACCCAGAGCTTCAGGCCTGGGTCCACAAAATTGAATTCATCTGACCCAGTTCACTGGCTAAACGTATGCCCATGACCATGTCAATGGTGGAGATTTTCAGAGGTGTTTTTTGTGATAAAAAAGGGCACAGAATTTTGTTACTCCAAGAGATATAACCAATATTATTCTCCAGCTCAAGAACCTCCCATGGCTCCCAGCTGCCCATGGCAGTACCTCTCAAATGCTTCGTTCTCCAGATCCCTCTGCAGTTTTAAGGAATATTAGGGACCCAAAAATAAGAATTTGTTTATGAGGACTGTATCTACCAGTATTTGCCATTTTAGAAATTTAGACTAAGAAATTTTGTAAATATTAATTCCAATAAAAACACGAAAATAGGGGTATCTGGGTGGCTCAGTGGGTTAACGCCTCTGCCTTTGGTTCGGGTCATGATCTCAGGGTCCTGGGATCGAGCCCCACATCGGGCTCTCTGCTCAGTAGGGAGCCTGCTTCCTCCTCTCTCTCTGCCTGCCTCTCTGCCTACTTGTGATCTCTGTCTGTCAAATAAATAAATAAAATCTTAAAAAAAAAAACCACAAAAATAAACTTTAAGCAGATCTCTATCCATGCATGATTTTGTTATATCATGAGTTGGTTATTTGGAAAGTACCAGATCAAGGAGTTAATGCAGCTCTTCCTCATGGTGAAATATGCCATTATATAATATAAAACATTAAATAATGAATGTCTTAACTGTATATGGCAGAGAAGAATTCAGTGATTTGTAGTGCAGTTTGGTAATATTGCTTTGATTCATGTTCAGCTGCCTACATTTTTAGTCACCACTGCTTTTATCCGACAGTGCAAATATCAAGACAAATTATGAATTGATATTATTATGAAAAAAATGTTGACTTCCTTGACTGTTTCTGAAAGGGTCTGAGGGAATCCTCTCCCAAACCCCAGTTCCGTGGATCACAGTTTGAGAACTGCTGGAATCAAGTGACCAGTTAAGGGAGTCAGATTTGGAGTCAGCCCCAAGCAGCCCCTGTCAGTTCAGCCATGTGCTACATGCATGACCGTGGACAAGGCGCATCCTTCTCTCTATGCCTCAGCTGCCTCCTCTGTGAAACAGGAGGAGGAAAAAAAAAAAAAAAAACATGAGGAATGGTAGTTCCTACTTCATAAGAGTGTGGTTAGGGTCACATGTAATATCTTTTTAAAAAAATATTTATTTATTTATTTATTTGAGAGACAAAAAGAGAGGGGTAGGGAGCAGGGGGTACAGAGAGAGTCCTAAGCAGACTCTGCACTGAGCACAGAGCCTGATGTGGGGCTCGATCTCATGACTCAGAGATCACGACCTGGACATCACCACCCAGAGATCATGACCTGAGATGAGACCAAGAGTCAGATGCTTAACCCACTGAGCCACCCAGGCGCCCCCACATGAAATGTCTTATATGAAGGGTTTAACACAGTGCCTGGCACAGAGTAAGGTACCCAGGAAATAGCTTATACGTTCTAAGAAAAGAAATGATTACAGTGTGCTCTAAGTACTAATAGAGGAGAACACACAATAAGGCCATAAAAGGGGAAATGGCCCTTATTCTACTTTGTATAATACACAGATACATGCCATTCTAACTCATCCTATTTCAGGATCATGAGGGAGAGAAAAGGGCTAAGCACTGTGCTGGATTCAGAGGCATTATCAGGTAGACAAATGCCTTATTTAACCCAGAGACCCTCTCAGTGCCCATATTTAGTTAATGCTCATTATTAAATAAAAAATAAGCAGAAAAAGGCAGTAGTTTAGCTCAAACATGCATTTTCATTTGGATATGGATCTTTTTCAGATTTTTTGTCTCTTGTTCCATTAACTATTCATCTGTTACACCTAACTGACACTAATATTGCTTTCGCATGCTGAGGGAAGACTTCAAATTTAAATATTCAAAGTTCTTAGAAGTCTCCTTTGCTGTAAAAAATAATATGCCTTATTCTTTCAGAAGTCAGATCAAAGTAAAGAGCAAACCTTTCCTCTAAAAACCAGCAGCAACTTCTTCCAGAAAAGACAACTGTGTACATCTCTGCACAGTTGAAAAGCAAGCTAGTAGTGTCGGGTTCAATACAAGACAAGAGAGAGTTGCAAGCCTGCCTGTGTGTTGAAATATGGAAGCGCTGCCTTTCAATGCCTCTACAGGGGTACCTGTTAGCCCCTTCCTGCTAATGCAGACTGCTGGTCCTCGCCCGCCCAACCCTGCTTACCCTCCCCAAGGCTCTATGGCTCCCTATGGTCACATCTAAAGCTCTGGGCTTCCCTCTTTATTTGCCTCTTCAATTGTCCAGCATCCCCCATAACAAAGGAAAACCTGTACCTCACAGATGAGTTGTGAGAGAGCTGGCACACAGAGCAAAAGAAGAAAACTGGAATTAATTTCAGAAGGTGCTTCAGCCTCAAGCTGACCCAGACAGAGATGTCCCACACGGCACCATCAGTGGAGGAGGAAGGTAATTCTATTTTTCTCATAAACAAAGTGGAAAAAGTAAAACGTTTGGGCAGGAACAAATGAAGGACTCTCCCTCATTTCATCACCCATGCCCAGGCTTGTCCAAGAGACAGAAGGCTTGGGGCTTCTCCAACGTCAGGGAGAATTACCTGGGAAGCTTGCTGAAATGCAGGTTCCCTGGCCCCACCCCTCGAATGATGATGAGGAACAGCCTCCAGGATACACTTGGGAAGTATTCTCTACCAATGTGGACTTCCAAACCACCAAATGCCAAACACATCTAGTCACATGTATGTGTGTGTATGTTTATATATGTGATACATTGTACATATATATGATACATACAGAATATGTGTACTCATTGTATATATATACTAATTGTCTATAAAGACAATTGATATATTGTTATATATGATATAGAACAAACTTGGCCTTTACCAAGCTTAAATTCTAATGACACACACAAGTCAACAGCAATAATCAATGAATGAATATCCTATATGATACATGCAACTGTTTGTAGCAGCATCAGTCGCAATAACCAAAAAATTAGAAGAATCCAAATGTGTGTCCATGGGAGGTGGATGCGTAAAGTGTGATATAGCCACACCATGGAGTATTACTCAGTAATAAAGAGGAATGAAGTACTGAGAGCTTGTCACACCATGAATGAAACTTGAAAGCATGAGAGTGAAAGAAGACAGACACGCAAGGCCACATACTGTACAACTCCATTTATACGAAATGTCTGGAACAGGAAAATCTACAGATACTGAAAGCTACTCAGTGTTTGCCAGGAGCTGGGGAGCTGGGGAGAAAGAGGGAGTAACTTCAGACATGCGGGATATCTCTGGGTGATAGAAATAGGTTCTAAGCCTACAAAGTGGGAATGGTTGTCCGGCCACACCTTTCAGTCTTGTGTGACTGAAGGAACATCAGTACAAACGGGTTATGCTCCCTACCTCTGTGTTTGGGCCTCAGGACTAGGTTGAGTCACGACATAGGGCTCACGAGAGCCATATAAGGAGAACATAATCAAGCAGGGTGTGAGAAGGAGACTGGTGCGCTCAGAGTAGAACACGGACACCCACCCATCAACCCAGACGTCAGAGGAGGAAGAAGATGTAACTTGCAGAAACATGATAGAAGAGCCAAATGGCCATGAAATCAGGCATCTCAATCATCTGAAGATCTTCTGTTAGTCCAAGAGAGCGTAATAATACAAAGAGAAATAAGACTTATACAGTGACTAACATTTAACAAGCCCGTCCTATGTTTCGGGTACGACTTTCAACTTTATGTGCGTGAACTCATTTTGTCAGCATGGCCGCCCTCTGATAGTGCCATTGTAAGAGGCTCCTGTAGGGTCCTGGCAGGACACAGATGGCACATTCAAGTGAGGTAACTGAGGAGAGCTCAACAAAAGACCATTTGCAAAGGTGTAGGCAGTATCCTGGGGACCAGAAAGCACTGGTATGGCAACTGCAGATGACAGTCGCTTCCCCGGGTCTGAAAGAACTGGCAAGGGGAGGAGTAGGTACCAGCACCCGGAGGAAGTAACCCTAGCTAGAAAAGGGGATGAAACCAACTCATAGTGACCCAGGAAGAAGGGAGCTGGTAGAATAAATCCTCCAATCTCATTCTCTTCCCTTTCTCCGATTTCCTGCAGGCAACTCCCACTGGATGAACAATTCAGACTCCACAGGACAAGGAAGCCCACTGATGCAGCCCATGTAAGTCAGCCTCCTCAGCACCAAGGAGGATGGAGAAGGGTCGAGAATGAATCCGGCAGGACAAATGCAAAATATCCAGTGTGTGGCCACTGTCGCTCACTCTTGACAGAGAAGTAGACTGAGGTCTGTAACAGTTAAGCGACACGTCCAAGGTTGTACAGCTCGAAAGCTAGAGCGGGGCTAGGAATCCAGGGGTTCTAGTGGCTCTTAACCACGATCTCTAGACTGCACGTGCACCTCCCAACTCCCATCAGAGTAAAAAATGATCAGTAAACACCTGGGAAGGATAATCAGGGCTCCCCAGGGTTTCAGGATTAGGAGAAACAACTGTGCCCTAGCACACAATGCTAATCCAGAACCAAGAACAGACCCTGGGACTCGGTGTTCCCCACATGCATTTTAGTCATGTTGCTCCCAGGGCCTGAATCCCACGGGACAGAACAGCCCAGATGTGGGTACCAGCTCTTTGGCCAGGTCACTGGATGTGGTTCAGACACTAATCTCCAGGCACAAGATTTTCAGTGCAAAACATTTCCGACTCTCCCAAGTGCATGCTGTTTTGCCCCACCCACTGTACCATCGGGGAACCTCTGAACCATCGGGGAACAAAGTTCCTGCAATTCCTGCTTGTCCTTCAGCCTCACAGAAAGTACCACCTGGGGAGATGTTTCAATTTATACAGTAAAAACCTCTCCATCTCTTAAAGAAAAAAATAAAAGTGCCTCTCCTTCATCTGATTTGCAGCAATTTGCAGAATTGGTATGTGATGAAATGGGCCATGGGGCCCCTGAGTCCCCAAACGGACCTGGTTATGAGGAGTCTCCTTCATTTGACCTCTCACACCCCACAGACCGGGCCTGCAGAATCCTAGAGCTGTCCTAAGGAGACCCTGATCCCAGGGACAGAAGCAAACCAGGAGTCATCCAGATGGCAAGTTCCACACTTTGAGGCCCCAGTAGCCCCACAGAAGAAGCGGGCAAGGTGGCCTGTTGGGACCGGCTGAGCCGACAGCTAGCTGAGGGGTGGGGCTGGCGTGGAAAGCAAAGCCTGGCTGCCCTTCCAAGCTTTTGTTATCAAACAGCTCCTGCGCGCGGCTGCAGCAGAGCATATCAATACAAATGTGGGCGGCCTTTCACAAGGTGGATGCCAGGCCTGCCATTAGCCGAGGTCCTAGGGGCTCTGAGCCTGCCTATTTTATCCTTGACTTCCAGCTTTATTGTTCTGTGATGAGGAGGAAGGGACCACTCTCCCTGTGTCCACCTCATCTGCCTTCTCTACCACGCACTGTGATGGTCTCTGCCCCCCACAGGTTGCAAAACTGAGCCAGCTTTATGATCGCTCTCTCCCTGTTTCCCCAGTCTGTGGATCTTTCTGTCCCAAATAAATCAATGTTACTATTTCTCCTTTTCCTCCTCACTCTCCGCAGGCCACCACTCAGGCCATTTCTTTCAGATAATAAGCTGGGCAGGCTCTTGAGCTGGGCCTGGGCAGGGCGCGGGCTGGGACGGAAACAAGACTGCATGGTCCAAACCAGAAGTTCCCTGAGCTGCTGTTCACTTTTCCTGCTGGGCCCATCAAGGCCATTTCTCCTCCGTGTGAGGTCTGAGGAGAAGGCATTTAGCTGGTTAGTTTCCAAAGCAGAGACTTAAAAAAAAAAAAAAAACCCAAAAGAAAGAAAAGAAAAAACCTAAACAAATTCCTACTGGGAATCCCATGTACGTAAAAGAGGTAAATGTAGCCTTTCATTGCCTGATACTGAGAGGAGGGCCCAGGACCCTGCCTACTTTCTCTTCCCATCAGTACCACAGGCTACCCAGTGTCTCCTAAAAGCTCAGAGTTCTTCCGGATACAGTTTGGAAACTGTGAGTCAGCCCTTTCATAGAGCTGAAATGCCCTCTTCATAACTTCTAGTATGTTCCCAACTCTGGTCTTTGGCGGCTGTCCCCACACACACACACACACACCTGTGAGTCTGTCCTGCCTGGCATCCACTGTTCCTTGTAGTAGCTGGTACCAAACCAGCCCGGAGGTTCTGCTCTATCTCCAGGCCCCCACTGCCTCACCACTCCCAGTAAGGAGGGGCCCGACCTTAGTCAGGTCTCTGTGCACCTTCTTCCCAGCACCCTGCTTGGGTTTTAATGCCTCCAAAGTCTGCCTTGACCTGCACATTGACCAGCTCCTCCCCAAGGTCAGAAATTTCCTTGATCCCTCAGACCTAGCTGCCTTCTTGACAGTCTGGCTTAACGGTTAAGAGCATGGGCTCCCAAATCAGATTGCCTAGGTCCAAAACCTGAGTGTGCTCCTTTCAAGTTACATGATCTTTGATAAGTTAACTACTCCATGAGTCAGTGTCCCCACTACAAAATAAGGAAAGCAACACAGCCAACTGCATAGGGTTGTCAGGAGAATTAACAGGGTCAGTATAGCACAGTTCTTGGTGTAGCCCCAGCACATGGTAAATGCCCAGTAATTCTTACTCTACTGCACTGACCCCATACCCACCCCAGATATGGCACCTGTGATCCAGCGGGAGCAGGGCCCGCAGACAGTTCACCTCCCGGCTCCTACGTGCACACTTCAAGCCACACTGCCACCTGCTGGTAGCCTGAACACACTCCGGGGGCACCCAGCCAAGAGAAAATTTAACTCATAAATTCATCTTATAAAATCCATTCAGTAAATATTTATTGAGCACCCATGCAATACCAGGAACTATGCTATATACCAGGAATGCCAGACAGAATGAAGGAGATAAGATTTTTACTCCTGTGAAACTTACTTTGCGATAACATTTCCGCCCCCCACCACCCAGAATTTCCCCCCAAGGAACCCAAAAGCAAAGGCTGACCCGAGGGCTGACAAAAGACTTAAGGAAATGCTCAGCTCCCCTGCCCTGGGTTACACACATGCTTAGTGGAAGCCCTAAGGCTAAGAACAGAAGGATAGAAGCATCACCATGATTGTGGCCAGGATTTCCTTTTTTCTTGGGCACAGAGTCTTCTTTGCAGCTATGTGTGGCCACAGGACTAAGTCTTAGGCAGATGTGATATGAGCTGCTTCCAAGCCTGGCCCACAAGAACTTCCAGCATGAGATGCTATCCAAGCTTTTATCCCTTTTTGGTAGTCGTGAATGCAAAGGACCCCTGTGGCAACTTGTGAGTCACCTAGTGAAGATAGCAGAATCATGAGACAGAAGGAGCCTGAGCCCTGGAATCACCACTTAAGAAAAGGTTGCTCAACCAGAAAACTTGCACTGGAGTTTGACAGGAGTGAGAAATAAACTGAAATTCGGGGGTTAGGTTTTATCATAGCTGATACAGTATTAACCTACAGAAATAGTAAGGGATTGTGGAGAGAAAAGAAAGCTAAATGAGAAGAGGAGATGGACGAGGAATAAGACGAGAATTCAATCATATTCTGTTGCTCTTGTAAATTCCTTTCTTTAACATTGACAAGTAAATGTGGTTTATTTTTCCACTGAGTTTAGTAATAAAACGTGAGCCACAAAAGGGGAGTATATGTCCACTGTTTTGGAAAAAGAAAAATATAACTTTAGCTTGACATGATTTCTTTCACAGAGAAGAGGAGGAAAAAAAGAAAAACACAAAGGAAATCCTCAGGCTGGCGGGATAACTTAGAGGCAGAGTCTCAGGCACAGAGAGAGTTAAAGAAACCTGAAGGGCTTAAGACCACTTTCAAGAGCTGAGAAACATCTTAGCGTGGAGAGCTTCAGACCCAGGGAAATGTCTGATGAAATCACCTAAATCAGTGGAGTTAACAGAAGACAAAGGCCACATTGTCTCAATTTGGGGTCAGGGTTTAAGGATCCATGCTAATACACACGTTACACGAGAGTGATGAGCTCGACCAGAGGGACTCTCTTCCAAAATAACACTGTAACTCTTCTCGAGAGGGTATTTCATGCCATCATCATCAGAATCTCTGAAATGCTAATAGAAATGTAATTAAATGTATCAATAGTAGTCCAAAACTGGTCAGCCCAGAACTCCATTAACTGGCAAATGGATAAACTAAACCGGGATGGCTACATAATGGAATATTATTCAGCAATGAAAACTATGAGCTGTTGATAAATGCGGCATTAATGCATCTCAAAAGCATTATGTAAAGGAAAGAAGCCAGACACAAAAGTACACACTCTATGTTTCTTTCCATGAAACTCTAGGAAAAACAAATGTAATCTAGATTGACAGAAAGAACATCAGTAGTTACCTGGGGCAGGGGAGACGGGGTGGAGAGTGGACAGGAAACGGCACAAAAATATGGGAGTGTTTTCAACCTTTGCTGGAGCAGCGGCAATTCTACTTGTGGGAGTGTATGGGTTCAGAAATGCGTCCAGACTCATCAAAATGTACACTTAATGCGCATGCATCTTACTGTGTAAAGTATACCTCAATAAAACTGATGTAAACATTGAAATTTACAAAATACAGCCTTCTTAGAAGCAACAACACCCCAGGAGCAAAGAGTAGCAATGAGGAAACCTAGTGCTCAGATGTTGGTTGGTTTCTAACATCATTCTCCAATATAAGAAAATGGGCCTCCTTGGGGAAATGGTTGATTCTAGAACATAGGCAGGTGTACACAGATGAGCTGTGAGCTGCTTGTGGAGCCAGAAGGTGAGGACGTACTCAAAAACAAAACAAAACAAAACAAAACAAAAAAACAATGATGTAGATAGTCAAATAGACAGAGTCAACCAAAGGCACTCCCAGTGGCCAAAGTTGAAGCACTGGAGCAACAAAATAAATAAAGTAGTTTTAGACATTACCCAAGTGTATGATGTGAACAGCCATATGTCCCTTGATATGCATCAAGGAAAGGACAGCAGGCAGGCAGGCATAGACAACCCTCTCATAAAGAAGAATTCCAAATAGAAAGACAACTATCATATGATCTCCCTGATATGAGGAAGTGGCGAGGCAACGTGGGAGGTTTGGGGGGTAGGAAAAGAATAAATGAAACAAGATGGGATTGGGAGGGAGACAAACCATAAGAGACTCTTAATCTGACAAAACAAACTGAGGGTTGCCCAGGGGGAGCGGGGTAGGGAGAGGGTGGTTGGGTTATGGACACTGGGGAGGGTATGTGCTATGGTGAGTGCTGTGAAGTGTGTAAGTCTGACGATTCACAGACCTGTACCCCTGGGGCTAATAACACATTATATGTTTATTAAAAATAAAAAATTATTTTTTAAAAAAGAAGAATTCCAAATAATTTACTAGATATTCTACCCTCAAGGAGGTGGAGCCTAACCCTCCCTCTTTAAGTATGGGCTGTACACAGTGACTTCTAAGGAATACAGTATAGAAAAGAGGGGTAAAAGAGTGACCTGGAGTGGAGAAACCCAACAAATACGATGTCAGCCATGTGATCAAGGTCAACGTCCACAGTGATAAGTCATATTGATAGTATATATCCCCATACTATATGATGAGAACGGGACCATACACCTGTGGCTTTCCAAAAACAACAACAACAACAACAAACATAACCATAGTCTAATCATGAGAAACATCAGACAAACTTCAGTTGTGGGATATTCTACAAAATATCTTAGTAGTACTCTTAAAAACTGAAGTTCATCAAAAACAAGAAAAGTCTAAGAAACTTCAGTAGCCAAGGAGACACGACAACTAAATGTAATATAATATCCTGGATGGAGTCCTAGAACAGAAAAAGGACTTTAGCTAAGAAATAAGGTAATCTGAATAAAGTACGGACTTCAGCTAATAAGAATATATCACTTTTAATTCCTTAATTGTAACAAATGTAAAATATTACTAACAGGGAAAACTGGGCATGGGGTATATGGGAAATCTCTGTACCGTCTTTGCAATTTTTCTGTAAATCTAAAACTATTCTAAAATTAAGTTTAGTTTCTAAAATCACAGCCCTATTCAAACAGAATCTCTGGCCTTTGGTGTCCTGTAATCTGCAGTCAGCATACTCGAATGCACCTAAGAAACCCTAAAGAAGTGATTCTCAACCCTGAGCTGCTCATCAGGATCACTTAGGAAACTTAAAAACACAAAACAAAACAAAAAAGACACTTAGGCCCTATCCCCAGAAGTTGCAATTCAAATGGCATGAAGAGGGGTCAGACATGGGTCTTCTTGAAAGGTCCCCTGGTGATTCTATTTGTAGCCTGATTTGGGATTTACTGCTTTTTTTTTCTTCTATATCCAATATTTCCTCCTTCTTTACCCTTAAAACATTTAATCGCTTGGCTGCTTAGGGGGGGGGAAAAGAAACTATCATGGTCTGCAGAACACAGGACCACTCCTAGGCAGCCAGCGCCCAGCCATCTCCCAGCTGTCCCTCTGTCTACCCCCACAGCGCCGCAGGCACCTAGCCCAGAGAGACTCTGCATCTTCACAGCCCCACAGTCCACAGATAAGCCTCCACATTCCTAGGGGAACTCTCTTGCCTCTTCTGTCTGGCAAATTCTTCTTCATCTTTTACAACCTAGATCAGATGTCACCTCCTCTCTGAAGCCTTCCCACATATCATCCAAGAACTTAGTCACTTTCCTCTTTTCTAACACCTGTCTTCTCTCCCACTGCACTGAATTCAATTATTTGTTTGGGTGGCTCTGTCTCATCACTGGCATGTGAGCTCCTTGAGAATATGAATCTGGCACTGCTTATCACTCACACCCCCCACGCTCTCAGCAAGGTGCTGAATGCAGAATAATTCCTCAATATCCATACAAATGGAAAGAATGAATAAATACATTAATGAACAAACTGGTTCTGGAGGCCTTAGTCTTGTGTTAGGGGAAATAAAATCCACCAGCTAAGAGAAGATCTCTCTACATATCAGATGGCCCATCTATTTTTGTTCATTTGCTCTGCAAGAGACATTCTGAATGTTTCCTTTATGTGTTTGTTAAGAAGAATTATATAGAGTAACTTAATGAACAGGCTCTTGTGTACACAAGCCAGCCAGGATGTCAGTGATGCTGCTGAGAATACGGAAAGCAAGCAGACATCCCAGACGAAGGCAGCAAACACCTTGTAAGGAAGAATCTAAGCAAAGGCAGGGCCAGGAAACCAGCGAATGCCCAAGAGCATTTTTACTGTTTTGCCCTCAGCTTATCCCCTTGTAAAGCATGCACGGTAGCAGTTTTAAACCTCTCTTTTTTGTGGGAGAAAACTGAGTCTCAAAGAAGTTGGGAATGGGGATTGGTATTGGGACAAAGCTCAAAGCAGCCACCAAAAAAGAGCAATTGACTTAGGGCACCTTCTTTTACATTTGTAAAAGCTTCAAGAAAACCACACGTTCAGTTCCACATATCCTTGTGCTGCGTTTTCAGAAGTAGCAAGTCAATATCCCCAAACTCATTCAGTGAAAGAATGGGGCTGTAATCTAATCTTCCTTTGACAAGAGGAAAGATTCAATGTGGTTTAGAGAAGAGGATCTAGGGCCACAAACCATATGAGGATTGCGTAAGAGTTATAAACCCCCTTTCCGGGGGAAAAAAATATATAGTACTCAAGGTTCTGCATAAAAGCCAGAGTCTAAAAAGCTCTGAAATAAGAAGGGAATATCCACGAGTCCACAAATCCTCGGCAAGAACACCCCAGTAAGATGGTTCTAGGGTTCCTCTAAATCAAGACATCCCCTAATTATCTTTTTTTAAACCAAAGTGCTTAGTACAGGCTGTAACATAGTAGCCACTCAATAAACGAAAGCTAATAATCCTAATGGTGTGAAAATAAATGTGAAATTAGTTTCTTTCAATTGGAGAGAATAGAAATTCATCTGAAAGTAGCTTAAACAACATAGAGCTTATTGGGGTCTCAGGTTTCGGCACAGCTAGAACTCAGTGCTCAGAGGATCTCGTCTAGAATCTCAAACTTGTCTCCTCTTTCTAGGATCTTGTTCTATTCTCAGCCAAGCTCTCTCTTTGTTGAGGTAAGATAGCTGTCGACTGCTCAAAATTCACATCCTATCCTTACAGTAATTCCAGCAGAAGATTCCTAATAGTTTCAGCCAAAAAGATGGATGGTCTCATTTGGATCACTTCAAATCACTTGCCATTCTTGAGCCATTCTCTAGGCTTGAGGGACAGTGTACCCCAATGGGCTGGCTTCAATTTCAAGCCCACAGTGAGATCTAGAGGTGGTGAGGCCAACCACTCAAACCACACACAAACTGGGATTGAGGAAGGGGTACCTCCCCAAGAAAAACTTGTGTGCTATTACCAAAGGAAATGGGCGGTGATCTTGAATGGGCAGAACCAATCTCTGTCCAACACAGTAATAATAAACAGCACTCTCACCTCCTGGGCTATTGCTCTTTGGACTGGAAGCTGATGCTTACTCCCCCATGCTGGTCTTTTTTTTTTTTTTTTTTTTTCCCTCGGTGTTCCAGAATTCATTGTGCACCACACCAAGAGCTCCGTGCAATGCATGCCCTCCATAGTACCCACCACCAGGCTCACCTAACTGCCCACCCCTCTCCCTTCCAAAACCCTCAGTTTGTTTCTCAGAGTCCACAGTCTCTCATGGTTCGTCTCCCCCTCCAATTTCCCCTAACTCACTTCTCCTCTCCATCTCCCCAGGTCCTGCATGTTATTCCTCATGCTCCACAAATAAGCAAAACCATATGATAATTGACTCTCTCTGCTTGACTTATTTCACTCAGCATAATCTCCTCCAGTCCCATCCATGTTGATGCAAAAGTTGGGTATTCATCCTTTCTGATGGAGGCATAATACTCCATAGTGTATATGGACCACATCTTCCTTATCCATCTGTCCATTGAAGGGCATCTTTGTTCTTTCCACAGTTTGGTGACCGTGGCCATTGCTGCTATGAACATTGGGGTACAGATGGCCATTCTTTTCACTACATCTGTATCTTTGGGGTAAATACCCAGTAGTGCAATTTCAGGGTCATAGGGTAGCTCTATTTTTAATTTCTTAAGGAATCTCCACACTGTTTCCCAAAGTGGCTGCACCAACTTGCATTCCCACCAACAGTGTAAGAGGGTTCCCCTTTCTCCACATCCTCTCCAACACATATTGTTTACTGTCTTATTGATTTTGGCCATTCTGACTGGTGTAAGGTGGTATCTCAATGTGGTTTTGATTTGAATCTCCCTGATGGCTAGTGATAATGAACATTTTTTCATGTGTCTGTCAGCCATTTGTATGTCTTTGGAGAAGTGTCTGTTCATGTCTTCTGCCCATTTCTTGACATGATTATCTGTTTTGTGTGTTTTGAGTTTGAGGAGTTCTTTATGGATCTTGGATATCAGCCTTTTGTCTGTATTGTCACTTGCAAATATCTTCTCCCATTCCATGGGTTGCCTCTTTGTTTTGTTGACTGTTTCCTTTGCTGTGCAAAAGCTTTTGATCTTGATGAAGTCCCAAAAGTTCATTTTTGCTTTTGTTTCTTTTGCCTTTAGAGACATATCTTGAAAGAAGTCACTATGGCCAATGTCGAAGAGGTTACTGCCTATGTTCTCCTGTAGGATTCTAAAGGATTCCTGCCTCACGTTGAGGTCTTTTATCCATTTTGAGTTTATCTTTGTGTACGGTGTAAAAGAATGCTAGAGTTTCATTCTTCTACACATAGCTGTCCAATTTTCCCAGCATCATTTATTGAAGAGACTGTCTTTTTACCACTGTATATTTTTTCCTGCTTTGTCGAAGATTATTTGACCATAAACTTGAGGGTCCATATCTGGGCTCTCTACTCCGTTCCATGGTCTTTGTGTCTGTCTTTGTGCCAGTACCATGCTGTCTTGGTGATCACAGCTTTGTAGTGGATCTTGAAATCAGGCAACGTGACGCCCCAGTTTTGCTTTTCTTTTTCAACATTTCCTTAGCAATTTGGGGTCTCTTCTGGTTCCATACAAATTTTAGGATTGTTTGTTCCAGCTCTTTGAAAAATGCCAGTGGAATTTTGATCGGAATGGCATTGAAAGTATAGATTGCTCTAGGCAGTATAGACATTTTAACAATGTCTATTCTTCTGATCCATAAGCATGGAATGGTCTTCCATTTTTTGGTGTCTTCTTCAATTTCTTTCATGAGTGTTCTCTAGTTCTTTGAATACGGATCCTTTACCTCTTTGGTTAGGTTTATTCCCAAGTAAGTTATGGTTCTTGGTGCTACAGTAAATGGAATCGATTCTCTAATTTTCCTTTCCGTATTTTCATTGTTAGTGTATAAGAAAGCCACTGATTTCTGTACATTGATTTTGTATCCTGCCACATTGCTGAATTGCTGTAGGAGTTCTAGTAGTTTGGGGGTGGAGTTTTTTGGGTTTTCCATATAAAGTATCATGTCATCTGCAAAGAGAGAGAGTTTGACTTCTTCATTGCCAGTTTGGATACCTTTTATTTCTCTTTGTTGTCTGATTGCTGTTGCTGGGACTTCTAGTACTATGCTGAATGAGAGGGGTGAGAGTGGGCATCCCTGTGTTCCTGATCTCAAAGGGAAGGCTGTCAGCTTTTCCCCATTGAGGATGATATTCGCTGTGGGTCATGGTGACCATGGCAAAATAAGATGGAGTTGCTGGAAGGCATGGGGAGCCCACTGACCTCTTCATCCCAATAATAGCCCTAAATGGGGCTATTATTTCATTTAGTTTTTATTCATTTTCATTTCAACTCCTCTCCTTTGGAGAGAACAGCCCTAGTAATAGAAACTTTCCCATCTCCTGCAGTCTTATCTCTACCAGTCAACAGCCACTGTTAAAAGGAGACTCAGGTGTAGTTTTGTTCCTCTACCTAACCCTGAAGGCTATCTTTATTTTCTCCCCTACTGAGTGGTTTGGTGACTGTCTGCTTTAATCATTAGAGAGATTTAGAAATTTGCTAGAGGGAAAAACTACAATCCTTACAGAACCAGGATACCTGAAGTGTTTTTTTCTATTAATGACCTCAGCCCTGAAAAGGAATCTGAGCACCAATGATAGATTGCCACCCTTCAGGCCTTGGGAACAGAGACTGGCCTCTCTACCCCTTTGTCCTCCATCAGCAGCTGGCCCCAAGACACTGCTGGTTTTGATTTCACAAAGTAAAATGCTTTCAACTCTGTCTCCTCCTTCCAGCCTGCTCTGGGCCACAGCCCAGCTCAGGTGAGCTCCCTTTTCTTGCAGTAACTCAAAAAGCCCCCTCAGAAGCCCAAGAAGAAATGATCTGCTTATAGCCTAGAAGATACAGCGTATAGGTTTGTCTGAGAAGAGAGTTCAGCTCTTTACAGGATAGAGAGTTTTAGATGGGAGGGAAGAACGTTTATGAAAATAAAAAAGTAAGAAGACTAAGAGTTGGGGCGCCTGGGTGGCTCAGTGGGTTAAAGCCTCTGCCTTCGGCTCAGGTCATGATCCCAGGGTCCTAGGATCAAGCCCCGCATCCATCGGGCTCTCTGCTCAGCCGGGAGCCTGCTTTCTCCCTCTCTCCCTGCCTGCCTCTCTGCCTACTTGTGATCTCTGTCTGTCAAATAAATAAATAAAATCTTTAAAAAAAAAAAAAAAAGACTAAGAGTTGTTTTCTAGGCAACGAAATTCTGTTTCTTTTCTAAGAGCAAGGAAAAGATTCCAGTGGTAATCTTCTCAACACTAAAATCTGCTTCTAAATGCTCAAAGGCCCTCTCCAGTTCTCTCTTTCCCTCAATATAAAAAATCAACCTCCTGAAAGTGCCTTCCTGGTCCTGTATGATCTGTCTTCTACTTACATGTCCTGTGTAAATTCTCTTTTCTTCATACCTCCACTTTTCCCCAACATGCTTTAAAGAGCAGATCTTGAGCTTTTGCCAGAAAGCTTACAAGCTGTTCTCTCTTTCTAATGTGTTTCTCTATTGGGTTACTGTATTACTTTCCTTTTGCCACAGCCGACATACCACAAACTTTGTGGTTTAAAACAACACAGTGTATTTTCTAACAGTTCTGGAGGCCAGAAACTCCAGTTGGTTTCCCTGGGCTGAAACCAACAAGTCGGCAGGGCCATGCTCCCTCCAGAGTCTCTAAGGGAGAATCCATTTGGTTGCGTTTTCCAGCTTCTAGAGCTACATTCCTTGCATTCCTTGCCCCCGGTCCCTTCTTCCTCTTCAAAGCAGCCAAACATTTTGCTTCATTGCTCACAGCCTTCTTCGGGTGTCTGAAATCTTCCCATGCCTCCTCCTTGCAAGGACACTTGTGCTTGCATTTAGGGCCTGCCAGGATAATCCAGGATGATCTCCTCATCTCAAAATCCTTAGCTTAATCACATCTGCAAGCCCCTTTTGCTACATAAGATAATATCCTCTCATTGTCCAGGAGGTTAGGACCTGGATATCTTATGGGGGTTCATTACCAGCCTTCCACATCCACTTCCTGCACATCTATCAGTGGTCCCCTTCCTTGGACATCAGCTGGTTGCTCCAGGACACCTTCACTGTTCACATCTCTTCTCAGCTCAAGGTTATATGTCCTTACCTCCTCTGTACTTCGAGCACACTACAGGATGTGACACTGCGCAGGCCAATTCCCTAACTAAACTCATCTCTTTGAAGGCAGGGAGAAGATCTAATGCATAGAAAGACATGTCATTCATGGAAGGGCAAGTAAAAAAAGAAGTAGGGAAATGAAGGTACAGGGCAATGGGTACAATGTGGGCACTGGTTAAAGAGCAGGGAAATGAAGGTACAGGGCAATGGGTACAACGTGGGCACTGGTTAAAGAGCAGGGAAATGAAGGTACAGGGCAATGGGTACAACGTGGGCACTGGTTAAAGAGCAGGGAAATGAAGGTACAGGGCAATGGGTACAACGTGGGCACTGGTCAAAGAGCAGGGAAATGAAGGTACAGGGCAATGGGTACAACGTGGGCACTGGTCAAAGAGCAGGGAAATGAAGGTACAGGGCAATGGGTACAACGTGGGCACTGGTCAAAGAGCAGGGAAATGAAGGTACAGGGCAATGGGTACAACGTGGGCACTGGTCAAAGAGCAGGGAAATGAAGGTACAGGGCAATGGGTACAACGTGGGCACTGGTCAAAGAGCAGGGAAATGAAGGTACAGGGCAATGGGTACAACGTGGGCACTGCTTAAAGAGCAGGGAAATGAAGGTACAGGGCAATGGGTACAACGTGGGCACTGGTTAAAGAGCTCTGGAGAGAGGGGCAGGAGAGAAGAGGAGGGCTTCTACTCCACTCCTGGCTTGCTCTGCTTTTATCCTGAGAATGTGTTCATGAACCACCTGAGAACTTGAACAGTAACATACTTGAGATTCTGTCCCATTTTCCAGATTTCTACTTGACCAAACAGTTGTGTGTGTGTGTGTGTGTGTGTGTGTGTGTGTGTGTGTTACAGTGCTCTACAGGCCCCAGTTTGAAAATAATTGCAAAAAGACCACTTAGCCTTAAAGTCTCATTACTTGGTCTATCACCAAAGCCAAAAAGATATCCCAAGATTTCAAGTCCTGCCAGCCCCTTCTTCTGGAAGGATCCATTTATGGTAGGACATGATCAGAAAAAAATGATCTCTAGTCAGTGAGGGAGCCAAGTTGCCCACACCATGGAGCCAGCATTGACTACCGGTGCTTAAGGATAAGTTAGAGCTGAGTTGACTGCTCACCCAACCCTCTGGTGCAGGGAAGGGAATCCAAAGCCATCACATTCAACGGGAGAAGTAACCAACCGGCCAGCATCCAGCAGATGTCAGCAGGACTGAGTCAAGCCAATTGTTCCGATTAAAGTACTACTTACTACAGAAATGCTGACTCAAGTCAGCAAAAATTTGCCTCTAACACATGTCCAAAGAAGCAAGGAAATGCCCAGAGAAACCCACGTGAGGCACAAGAAATACCTGTAAGCAGTCAAGGAAAGAGAAAGCTGCAGAGACTCAGAATGATAAAGACATCACCAACAAGAAATTTCTGATAAGCAAGTTAAGAGCAAGAGACAGGCAAGGAGAAAATATTTGCCACACATAACAAAAGATTATTATCTAAATACACATATTTAAAAATTTCTCTCAAAAGAGTAAGAAAAAGGCAAGCAGCCCAGTTGAAAACCAAGCAAAAGATATAAGCAAGTAGTTCATAGAGAACAGCATTCACTACATGGTCCATAAATACATGGGAAAATGCCCCAAATCACTATATGGTTGGGAAAATGCAAATATTATTCTCATATTCTATTTGTAGAGGGGAAAATTGTTACTTAGTTTTATGGAAAATGTGGGTGTATCTAAGAAACTTTAGAATGCATATATCCCTCGGCGTTCCTGAGTATGAACCCTAGGGGAAAATTCACATACCTGTGAAAAGTGAGAACTGGATTTTCATTGGAACATTGTTTGTTATTGTGAAAATTTTTGGAAATAACCAAAGGTATAGTAAGAGATTAACTGCTAAGTAGAGTATAAAACAACCATATTAGGACATACTATGTACAAGGTTAAAAGAATATATCTTTTATACACTGACGTAAAAAGACCTCTAAGATACCCTAAAAAAATTTTTAAAGGATATTGAGGAATTATATTTACAAATTATTTCTAGATATCTATATTTAAATACATAGACAATAGTCAGGAAAAGTATAATCCAAATTGCTAATAGTAATGACAGGATTGGTTCTCTCCAAACTATCTTTCCCAGTATAAATTATGCAAATGTGGCTTTAGAGAGCACATAGGAAAAGAAATTAAAACTATTAGCTGATAGTATAAGCTTAAAACCACTATGTAGCTACCACAGTAGCTAAAAACAAATTTTATTCACATTAACAGAATAGGTCCTTGGAATTTTTTAGGGTTACTGGCTGATGACTTTTGAGAACATCCCAGTTTGCGAATTCCATCGCTATGCATCCCACATCACTTCTACTGCCACATTTTTGAGGTTAATTCATTCTATTTTTCTATTAATTACTAAAAGAACACTAATAAAATATCCCAGCACAATTCTGGATTTTTCCATTTATCACGTCAGTTATGTCATTTTTTGTTTCATATATATTGAAGCTCTTTTAATAGAGGCATAAACCATATTAGACTATTGAGTAATTCCTGACAAACTGACAATATAATTAATATGAAATATTCTTCTTTATTGCTGTATTACTCCTTTATCTTGACGTCCACTTTGTCTAATATTTATATAGTCACATCTGCTTTCTTAAACTTAATGTTAACCTGGTATATTTTCTCCCATCCTTTTGCCTTCAATGCGTGTCTTTATATTTAAAATGTTCCACAAACGGCATATACTTAGGTGTTACGTTTTTATCTAATCTGACAATTCTGCCATGTACAGGAAGTGTTTTGTTCATTTACACTTGATGCGATTACTGGTGAGGTTATGCTTAAGCCCATCATTTTGGTATGTGTTTTTCATTTACTCCATTTACTCCATCTGTTCCTTTTTTCTTCTTTTCCTCCATTAGTTTGGGTAAATTATGTATTTTTCTGTATTGCAAATTTCTCTCCTTTATTTGACTTTTGAGCTTCATCACTGTTTTATTTTTAGTAATTTCTCTAGAGTAGCACTAATAGAAATACAAAGTATACCACATGTGTAATATTGACAGAATATCTCAATTTTCCACTTGTCACATTAACAAAATTTTTGAAGGTGAAATTAATTTAACAATATATTTTACTTAATCCAACATACCCAAAATATCATCACCTCAACATGTAACAAGTAAAAGTACTGAGATATTTTACATTCCAAAATTACATTCATACCAAGTCTTTGAAATCTGATCTCAATTTTATACCTACAGCATGTCCCAACACTTAAAGTGAAAGGTAGTTCTACAAGAACAATAAAGTGGTATTTCATAGAAGAATGTGGATGCCACTTAGTTTCTCATTTAAATTTTAATAATTAAAATTGCAAATTTACTTCCTTAGCTTCACTAGCCATATTTCAAGGGCTTACTTAGTAGCCACATGTGGCTGGTGGGTAGTGTGCTGAACAGAACAGCTCTGGAGTTTATACCATATAAGTTTAACTTCTTATAGTCTAGCCTAAAATAATACTCTAGGACTTCATTAACAACAGAGTACTCCTACGACAGCATGATTCCACTTATCCCTGCCCGTCCTTTGTGCCAATATTCACGTATCTTTTTCTTCTATCTCTATTATAGACCTCACAACACATGGCTATAATGTTTGTTTCAAACAGTCAGGAGTCTTTTAAAGCTTAGCTATATATTTAGTGTGCATGAAAATTTTCTTCTAAAAATTAGATTTTCAGGCTGCCTGCATCTTTACCCTTTCTCATGCTCTTCAGTCTTTACTGTAGACCTGAGTTCCTATCTTGTATAATTTCGCTCTGGCTTGAAGAACTTTCTGGAGCATTTGTTAAAGTGCATTTCTGCAGGCAACAAATTCATCCAGCTTTCCTTCACTTAAAAATGTCTTTATTTTGCCCTTGTCTTTAAAGTATATTTACTCAGGATACAGGATTCTATAGAGAGAGTTTTGTTTTTACTTCAGCCCTTGAAAGATACCATTCCAGTGTCTTCTGGTCTCCACTGTTTCTGATAAGGAATCAGCTTTAATTCTTGCATGTTCCCAGGTATCTATTGTACATGTATTTTTCATGTCTGATCTTAATATTTCCTCTTTAACTTTCATTTTTGTCAGTTTGACTATAATATCTTAGAAAGATATTTTGTTGTTTTAATTTATCCTACATGATGTTCTCTGAGCAGTTCTGTTAATCTCCTTTTTGGGGTGGGGGGGAATTTTCTTGTAGCTTCTGTTTACATGAAGTTTTTAATACTGACATTGCATTTTTCAATTCTAGGATTTCCACTGGGTTCTTTTTTATAGGTCCCAAATCTCTTTGGAAATTCCCCATCATTTTATTCATTTATTGAAATGACTCATTGCTATAGATTTTCTATAGACTCACTTTCTATACATTTGTACTAAATTGTTATTTTGAAGTTGTTACCTGAAAATTATAATATCTGAGAGGACCCTGTTGACACATTTTTCCATCTTTTGCAAGTCCTGTAATTTTTATTGTATGTTAAATACTGTTTCTAGGAATAGTTCCTCCCTCCAAAATTGACATTTGCTTTGTCTAATAGTCATATAGCCACATCTGCTTTCTTAAACTTAATGTTAACCTGGTATATCTTCTCCCATCCTTGGCCTTTAATGTGTGTCTTCGTATTTAAAATGTTTCACAAATGACATATAGTTAGGTCTTACATTTTTATCTAATCTGACAATTCTGTCATGTACATGAAATGTTTTGTTCATTTACACTTGATGCGATTGCTGGTGAGGTTATGTTTAAGTCCAACAATTTGGTACGTGTTTTCCATTTACTCCATTTACTCCACCTATTCTTTTTTTTCTTTTCCTCCATTAATTTGGATAAATTGGGTATTTTCCAGTGTTGTAAATGCCTCTCCTTTATTTGACTTTTGAGGTAGATCACTTTGCATCCACAGCTCTTTGGCGACTTTAAAGAAAAGCATGAATCTGTTGCTCTTGCTGGCTTAGTGACTCATAGTTGTGTTGTTGAGGTGACGGTCTTTCACATTTTCCTATGTCCCAGCCAAAAATGGAACACCTCATTCAGGTTTTGTTGTCTAATAAACTCTCCCCGAAACCAGTAGATTAAAACAACACTCATGAGTTTAGTTCACACGTCTGTAGACTGGCACTTGGGTCTGAAGTCCCTGGGATGGTTCTTGGGATCTCCACTGGGGTCTCTTACGTCCGCAGCCAGCTACTGGTCGGGCTGGAGGATGCGCTTCAGAGGGCTGGCTGGCTGCCAGTTGTACAACAATGTGGACAACTGGGTGACCTGTATGTCATCCTCCAGCAGGCAAGCTCAAGTTTGTTCTCAGAGCAGCCAAGACAGCAAAATCAGCCAGAGCATGAAGCTCTTGAGGACTATGCTCCAAACTGGTGCACTGTCACAGTGGCCACACTCTATCGGCCCAACAAATTATGAGACCAAAACGAATTCAAGAGATGGTAACATAAAGTCTGTGGAAGCAGGTGCACCATCATAGCAATGGCGTGTCGTGAAAGACGTAAGAATTGCACATTGTTTCTTTTGCAGTCTACAAAAGTATAACGGTTTGTTCTTTTTAGCTTTTTTTTTACATTTTTAATTTTAAGCACTCAACTCACCTTTTCTGAAAGAACAACAAAATCTACTCTTTTAATGTTTCTCGGGAAAAAATTAATGAATCACAGACTGTAATCAGTCAAAATTGAGAGTGTTCAACCCATGAATACCAACAATGTAGAGGAATCGTATAATGACTTTAGGGAGACAGAGGCAGGTTTTATTCTACTCTAGCCCCGGGAGTCTGCATTTGGAATAGTGTTTTGATTTGGAGAGGGATATCATAAAAATAGCAATGTCAACCTGGGGCATTTGGGTAAGAAATCAGTTCAGGCCAGGAATCAAAATCACATCATAAGACAGATGGCTAAAGAAATCAGACCTCTTTTTCTTTTGGAGAAGAGAATCTTCAAAAGTCAAGCCGGTCAGCTTCAAATATCTATAGATTTGTTTGGTTTAATTGTTAATTTTAAAATCAGAAATAAAAAGTCATTTTCTTTCCTATATTATTTTTTGTGATGTAATTCATATGCCATAAAATTCACCATTTTATTTTTCAGGGTTTGTTTGTTTATTTATTTATTTATTTATTTATTTTTAATTACGTTATGTTAGTCACCATACAGTCTTTGCCATTTTATTTTTTTTTAAGATTTTATTTATTTATTTGAAACAGAGAGAGAGATCACAAGGAGGCAGAGAGGCAGGCAGAGAGAGGGGGAAGCAGGCTCCCAGCTGAGCAGAGAGCCCGACACAGGGCTCGATTCCAGGACCCTGAGATCATGAGCTGAGCCAAAGGCAGAGGCTTAACCCACTGAGCCCCCCAGGCGCCCCAAGTCTTTACCATTTTAAAGTACACAATTAAGTGGTCTTTATTATATTCAAAATGTTATATGACTATCACCACTAATTCCAGAACACATTAACCACCCCAGAAAGAAACTCTGGGCCCACTAGCAGTCACTCCCCATTCCTCCCTCATCACAGCTGTTGGAAATCACTAATCTACATTCTGCCTTCATAGATTTGCCTATTCCGGGCATTTCAAATAAATGGGTCCATATAATACATGGGTCTTTCCTGACCAGCTTCTGTCCTCTGCATGATGCGTTCAGTATTCACGCATTCTGTAATGTGTACCAGTATTTTTTTTCCTTTTTATGGCTGGATAATATTCCATTATATGAATAGATGATTTTTTTTAACCATTGTATCAGTTGATGAACAATTGGGTTGTTTCCACATTCTGGCTATTATGAATAATACCGCTATAAAACTTCACGAAGATGTTTAAGCATAACATTTCAATCTTCTCATTTGGGTTTACTTTTCAAGGTAATTCCAGTTCAAAGAGCAAAGAATTTTCCACCAAAGTAACTCTGTGCACAGTGGAATAAGCTTCCCCGAAGACAGTGAACTATTTGTCTCTGGAACGGTAGAAGGGGAAATCAGATGAGATTCTTGATAGGCTACGTCGGGTGTTAGGCTACCAAGAGACGGAAGTATAGGGTTTAGAAGTAAATATTCTGGAGCTTATCTGTTTGAGTTAAATGTCTACTGCTATTTGCCAGCTGTGTGACTTTGGGGAAACCACATAATCAGAAATTACCTTCTGAATTTCCTCATATTTAAACTCCCTGGGATTAAATTACAGACTAGGTGCACAGCTCCTGACAGAAGACCCGGCACGGAAGATGCGCTCAAGCAACACAAGCCGCTGTCACTACTCTGATCATCATGAGACTTGAGTTCTAGAAATCCTTTTTTTAAAATACAAATTAAATATCCCTTTATCATTTTACTCTTCCACTCACTCACTCATTTATCAGTTCCTCGTTGTTTTTCTCTCCAAATAGCTTTGCCAGAAATAAATACGTTAAAAAAATAACTGGAGGGGCGCCTGGGTGGCTCAGTCATTAAGCCTCTGCCTTCAGCTCAGGTCATGATCCTGGGGTCCTGGGATCAAGCCCCACATTGGGCTCCCTGCTCCACGGGAAGCCTGCTTCTCCCTCTCCTACTCCCCCTGTTTGTGTTCCTGGGGTGCCTCCACGGCTTAGTCAGTTAAGCGTCCAACTCTGTTTTGGCTCAGATCTCAGGGCATGAAGTCAAGGCCGAACTGGGCTCTGCTCAGTGGGGAGTCTGCCCGAGATTCTCTCCCTCACCCTCCGCCCCTCCCCCATCCGTGTGGGCAATCCCTTTTTCTCTCTCAAATGAATAAATAGAGAAAATTTTTTTAAAAACTTGGAGATAAACACAAACTTGGAAAACTTGGAGATAAACACAAACTCTACACTATTCCATAGAGAATTGGTTTGTTTCAGATTTAAATAAGTGAATTAAAAGGTGAGTCTATAGCCAAGGTCTAACTCCCTGAGAGGAATCCTATCTCCTTGTGTCAGTGGGGCCACTGCTGGGCCAAATGACTTTATCCATGTTCCTTGCAACTTTCCCATGAAGGAGCTCAGAGAGCTCAGTTGGACCATCTAAGCTTCCACGAGCAGTAAGCCTGGAGTCAAACACAGTCTACAAAATAGGGTAGAGTGGGGACCTCAAACCTGGGTCCAGAACTCTGCTGAGTGTGCTAACAAACCAATAGTTCATCAAATTAATTAATGAGGTTGTTGAAATGCCAACATTTCCTTATTCAACAAAGCAAATGCACACACACAAATTCCTTATTCAACAAAGCAAATGCACACGCACACATACACATTAGTATATACTGCTTAACAATGCACCAGGCACAGACCCTGAGCATTTGACCTGTGTTACTTAGCTCAAACCTCCTAATAGTTCCATGAAGAGGTACTCTTGTTGTTATTATTATTATGCCCATTTTACAAATGGGTAAATGGAGGCACAGAAAGATTAGTACCTGTCCAAGATGATCTAGCTGATAAGTGGCAAACCTGGAATCCCAGTCCTCGTCCTAGATCCCATGCTGTCGCCCACTATGCTATGCTGCTACTAGCATAGAGAGAGAAAAATCCAATGGTGCGGTAACTTCCCTACTTATTAAACAATCTACTTCCCCCTGATGCTCTCCTTGTCAGATGCAAAATCTCCTGGGGTCAGAAGAGAGGTCCTACATCCTAACATCACTGTAGCAATCTGAGTCCCAAGCAGGAATTCCGCAGTTCTCCCAGACCCAAAGCCAGAGGAGTGGCAAAAGCACCCTTTCGCAAGAAGCCCAGGGTGCTCTCCCCATTATGACTGTTCTCGGCCAGTTCTCCTCTTTCCAGAGAGTGCTACTCCTCTCTCTGCTTTTGGCTATTAGTTCACCTCAGCAGGCTTATACCCAGTAACTCTGAGCTCATTTCGTCTAGCCAGAGACGGGTGGCTCTTGACCCACCCTCTGCCTCTAGCACAAGCAGCAAGGCCCTGCATCCCACAGATTAGTAATAATGGCTCAGCCTCTTTTTTCCCCGATGCTCCAAGGCCGGAACTGTAACCTCCTGTGCCCCTTCTACCTCAGATGACACGTCACCCTTTGCTCTGGCCTCCAGTCAGACATGCCAGTGAGACAGGTCCTCGCGCCAGTAGGCAGCTGGCTTCGGAATTCTCTCGGAAAAATATCTGCTCTTGCTTTAGCATCACATAATTCAGTTAGCCTTCACCCATTGCAGAGACACTCTGAAGCTCGAAGAACCAAATGTCATCTTTGAAGAAAGCATCTGAAATTGCCCACATTCAGCATCACCGCGTTATTTCCAAACACTTCAAAAGCTAGGTTTGCATATTTTACTTTCATATGACTGAATTAGCTCATGCTCCCAAACCCATTTTATGGTTAAAAAGAATGATACCAAGAGGTTTTAAATTATTTACTTTACATCAGTGGCTCTCAAAATTTAGTGTGTGTGAGATATACAGCAGAAGAGCAACAAAAATGAGTTTATTCCAGTTTTTCAAAACCAGAACCTTCAAAAAGGAACTTTTCCTGATGCCTCCGTCCCCACCTTGCACCCCCTCCCCATTTATTCTGATGCAAGTGCAAGTGGACCAGTGCTTTGAGAAATACTGCGACAGAGTAAGCAAGGAGTCTGAGAACAGGATTCAGGGGTCTATGAGCTTGGATAGGAAAAAAAGTTTTACATCCTTGCTTTCAGGATCTTCTTTTAAAAAAATTTTTATTTATTTATTTATTTGATGGAGAGAGATCACAAGTAGCCAGAGAGGCAGGCAGAGGGTGGGGTGGGGGGAGCAGGCTCCCCGCTGAGCAGAAAGCCCAATGCAGGGCTTGATCCCAGGACACTGAGATCATGACCTGAGCCAAAGGCAGAGGCTTAACCCACTGAGCCACCCAGGTGCCCCTACTTTCAGGATCTTCTCACTGAATTTAGTGTTCCCTCAATAACGAAAATAAGCAACGGACCATAGTTGTATTAACAGTACCTGTGAGTTTGTCACCAAAACAAATCACAGATATTTCTGTATCACACAGGCTTTGCAGATATGTCAAAATATCTTTCATATTCACCAGTTCTTTGAAATTATAGTTGTTAGGAGACTTGCTAGTACATCTCATCAGTATATATTTTTTAAAAGCACATTTAATGATCAGTATTCTGATCATTATAATTTAATGGAATTGGCTGCCTTTGTAATCTAACATATATTTTTATGCATTTAAAAAAACGTCATTCAGAGAGATCCATAGGTCTCACCAGACTGCTAAAGGGCTCCTTGCTTTAAAAAAAAAAAAAAAAAAAAAAAGAACGAAAAGAAAAAGTATAGAAACCTCTATTGTCCAACCTCCCCCTGACCACCTAGATGTTTACGGAAGTTGGATGGTGATGGTCAGCTGAGTCAAGAGAAGCCAATCAGGTTCCTCCTCTTGACTTAAGTGACAGCCTGCTGTCTGTGGAGGCAGAGTCCAGGGCTAAGAGGTCTACAGAACCAGGGTTGCAGTGAGTTCTACTGCAACCACAAAGAGAAGTGAGGAGGCTGAGCGAGCTGGCTTTCAGAAAGAAACCAGCAGGCACAGAAAGGGAAGCAGAAATCCACTGCATGATCTATTCTGATCCATTCTGATCTATGATTCAAGAGGGGTTAAAAGAGTAAGACCATTCCAGCTGCCCCATGGGTCAGTGGCTTTCCCTGCCCTAGACACTCATGAGATTCTCTCCTTCCATTTCTCTTCCCTTTCCTAGCTGAGTTTTCTGCTCCTCACAACCAAGACCTTGACTGCACCTGTCCACCTGCCCCTTCGTGTCCATTTCACTGCGCTTCTCCGTGTTCACCGCACCATCAGTTAGCCATCAAGGGGCAAAGACTTCCCGAGTGCATCCTCTGCCATTTTCTGGTCGTAAGAACATAGGCGAGTGGCCTCGCCTCTCTGTGCTTCATTGTCTTACCTGGAAGATGAGGACATTAATAGTATCTACCTAACATGAGCAACAAATGAATTATTATATGTAAAATGTATGTCTGGTAGAGAGCAAGTGCTTGGTAACTGCAATTATGAGGCTCATTGTCCCCAAGTCACAGGCCTTGGACTCTACCCAATCTGGACCTGCTCACCTCATTTTTCAGCGCAGTCCTAATCAGAACTAACAGTGATGTACAGGCCTAGTTTGGGGCCAGGCGTATTCACAAATTGGCATTCTCTATCAGCAACCTTAGACTTGCTCTTTCTAAGAAGTTTCCTTGGTAGGATCGTGAAGATTCCTTCTTGGAAACCTGTTCAATTATTAGAATGGATTTACTTACTCATGAGCTCATTGTTTCTCTTATGCTGAGTTTACTCTGTTTGTCTAGACCAAAGTACATCACATCTCCACTAACTATTAGGCAAATGGTTCGGAGCCATGCTAAGGCTAGAACCCCCCAGCACAGGGTTGTGGGGCATACAGACGAGGAGTCGCATACATTCCAGGGAGTACTGTTACAAATATATCTCTGAACTGATACAGTAGCTCCAAAAAAGGACAGCCCCTTACCATGCACACCTCCTCCATGGTGTGACCTAGGTGCGTCCTCTCCTGTTTACAGACACCATCTACAGCCCAGGCTCTCAGCTCAAATGCACGGTGCGGCCGCTGCTCCTTCCTACATGCACACCTGCCCCGGGGGCTGTCAAAGATACAGATTTACAGAAAGCTTGTTCTGAGGGTCCAATTCCAGATCTCAGATCTATTTGGCTTAACTTCCGTACCTGTCTCATTGACATACTCATCAGGGAAGTCACCTGGGGTTGAAGTGGAATGCTAGAAAAGCTTGTCTGTGATGTTTTTCCTGTCAGGCAGTTTCACTGCTACCTTGAGGTTTAGATTTTTTTAAGTGATTGATGGGGGAAAAAACTTCTAAAGTTCAATTACACTAAGACCTTCAGTCCAAAGAAGATGAATAATTTAATCAACCAGGATAAAAGCTAGTCTAATTCTTAAAGTCTGCAAACAGAGATTGTGAAATCCCCCCATTCCCTTACTGTACACATTAATCATGTTACCATGTGAAAGGTTATCTGAATAGCAATCCTAATATTACCAACAGTAAGTATGTAATAAATAGTAGTTACGTGCCACATCCTTTCTAAGTATAATGCTAGTTGATTTAACTTTCACAAAAGAAGAAGTAAGGGGGCACGAGGTTGGCTCAGTGGGTTAAGCCTCTGCCTTCGGCTCAGGTCATGATCTCAGGGTCCTGGGATCGAGCCCCACATTGGGCTCTCTGCTCAGCAGGGAGCCTGCTTCCCCTCCCTCTCTGCCTGCTGCTCTGCCTACTTGTGATCAATCTCTCCCTCTCTCTCTCTCTCTGTCTCTCTCTCTCTGTATCAAATAAATAAAATCTTAAAAAAAAAAAAACAAGATGAAGTAGGTGCCAACATGATTTGCTATGTTCGTTTCTCCATGCCATAGCCATAGATGATGCTCCAGATTGTGAGCCCTGTCAGCATGGGTGTTAGGGGCAGGAAATGTAGACCAGAGCCCCTGCCAACTCACTATGGACATTAACAAGATCAATAAATCGCCCTGCACTGTTGGGTCAGAGAGACTTAAGGAGGTGCTACTGCAAACATCCTGATTGCCGCACAGTGGGGTTCTTATATCAGAGGTTCCCAGCCCAGCTGCACAACAGAGTCATATGGACAGATTCAAAATAATAATGCCTGGGCCCATCCCAATGGAATGGGGTTAGTAAGACATAATCACTTTCATAAATACAACCATAAATAATATGGATTAGGGTACATGGAAAGTTTTCCAGCCTGAGGTTTGGAGGGAGAGAGAAACAGCAATGACTTGATAAGTATCTAGAATAATTTAACGATTTTAATGACCATTTAAGACAACAGCGGCTTACAGGTATCTTTAAGTACCAAATGGTTACATTCATTAAACAACAACAAGGAGTGTTCAGGTGTCTAAGTTGGTTGTGATTATTCTAAGAAATGTGACAGCTTTCCTGATCTACCCGCAGATTCTCCTATCCCAGCCAGTTTAATTAACTTTTGTCATGTGGTTCACTGAGTCTAGAAATGCAAAATTATCTGACTGTGTCCAGAGATTTGTCGAACATAACCTGAAAAAAAAAAAAAACTACTTTTCATTTACTATACAGAGAGAAAAGGAGAAGGAAGGAGGATTTCAAAAACAACATAAATGTATCACTGTAATTCCATTTTCCTAGAGATACCCTTTGTCTCAAAAACAAAGAGAAATTAGTTGGACATGTGACAAACAGACAAAAACCAAAAATAATGAAAACTTGTTCTGGAAAAAAAAAAATCCCCATTATTAGTATGCCTGGGGAGATGGCATCTACCCAGCAGCTGGGCTCGGCTAGTCTCCGAAGATAAGCAGAGAGGAGGGAAGCAAAGGCTGTTACAGAGATGGAGCTGCTGATACCCGGAAGAGAGCCACACTCTTGATAATTGGCTAAGATTTCAAAATTAAAATACTGCTCATTTGGCTGACCCAGATTGCAGAATTACAAGTGCATACAAATTCTCCTTCAGTAGGAAAGACGTCTCTGGGCAAAGGAAGATGGGCTTCAGGTGCCCCTTCTGAAGACGAACAAACACTCTGAGCTGTACCAGTCATAGCATCCCTCTCTGGACCAGCAGCTGGGTGTTGATGGCATGAACAGCGGAGGCCCACCTCCTTGGGTTTTCAGCTCACTACTGAATATGGCCTGAACTTGGGGGAAAAGGAAGCCAGGGACTTGCCACCCCTTCTCAGGGGCTATAGGAGTCAGAGAGACGAGGATCCTGTTCATAAATGGCCCATCAGTTCTCTGCAACATATTTGCCCGTGAGATATGCAAACACAGCTTCTAAAAACTAGATTCACAAGCAGTCCTTGGGAAGTGCAGAAGTCAGAAAGACAAAGCCTAGAGCTTAAAAAAAATTTTTTTTTAAAGGAAGAAAATTTTCCTGCTAAGTACCACACACACACACACACACACACACACACACACACACACCCCTACCTGGCAGGGTAATCAATCATGGCTGTCACCCCCACTCAGTCCAGATGTGAGCAGAATCCTCAACATCTTATTCTAGGTATTTACTACCAGTCAGTTCAAGTTAGCGCTTACGATGAGTACTGTGATCTCCCTCTCTGAATCTGAGATTAGACAGAACTTCTGATGCATTGGAGGAAATCCAAGCACATGCCAAGAACTACATGAAGAAAACACTGTTGGCCAGCTACCCAACAGCCATCCCCCTTCCCTGAAAAACCTCCAGTTGTGCTCAGGTAGTCTCTCTCTCTCTCTTTTAACATCTTAATTTTATTTTTTTCATGTTCCGAAATTGTTTATGCACCACACCTAGTGCTCCATGCAATATGTGCCCTTCTTAATACCCACCACCAGGCTCACCCATCCCCCCATCTCCCTCCCCTTCATAACCCTCAGTTTGTTTCCTAGCTCTTCACAAAGCTATGTGCCTCAAGAGAGGTGGACCCCCGTTCTCTTCCCAGGGAGTAAATTATGCATGGTCCAAGCCACTCACGGTGCTCTGTTTCATCTGCCACTGATTGGTCTGGCTGTGACACATGCTGACCAATGAGACTTAACCGGAGGGCTTCAGGAGCATCTGGGAAAGGTTTCCTTTTATCCAGGAAGGAAAGAAGAGAGGGGAAGAGAGGAAGGAAGGAAGAAAGGGAGGGAGAAAGAAAGGTAAGAATAAAGGAAAGGAGGGGTAGTGGGAAAGAAGGAGGGAAGAAGGGGAGAGCAGGCCTCTCTTCAGCTAGATGTTTGGATGTAGAACTTGGACCATTTTGCTACCAAGGGAAAGGCAAGGCTGAAACATAAGTCATTATGCAAAGATTATCAGAGTAAAATGATTTTCATCCCCTCCAGGACTTCTAACTATGGAAAATAAGGAATCCTCTCTACTGTTCAAACTAGCTGAGTGAGGGATTTTGTTTCTTGCCACCAGAAATTCCCAACTAATGTACAGGAGAGGCACTCAGTAGTTGGGCAGAAGAGAATTTAAGAAAACAGACCAACAGCCACAAAATGTAGAGAAAGCATCACCATGAATTATGGATGTCAGCAAGCAAGGGACCTGCTCATGGCCGGAGTCTGAGTTCCAGACCAAGCAAGGCAGGACACCTATTAGGAAAAACCCAGTTAAGGAACAGAGTCAGGACTGCAGCCCAGAAGATCAAAGATAAGTCCCCAGGTTCCACAGCTGGAGACAAAATAAATAAAGAGAAGAGAAAGGGCCTGCCTTCCCCCAGGCAATCACGTGCCAAACACACCTCTTACTTGGTGTTTCTTACAACATTACACAGTAAGCTGAGGCCTGGACAGATCAAATGCCTGCCCCCAGGTCAGCACGCGGTCAGCAGTGGGTCTGGGATTTGAGCCCAGGTCTGACTCTGAAGTTCAAGTTCCTTCTACGGCATCACGCTGCCTTCCCAAGAAACAAGGTAGGAGCTAGAAACCAGCATTGAGGGTCCCCAGTTCCTAAGCTCTAAATTTGAGCTTCTTTAGCATCCTGTCTGGTTACCAGAGTAGCCTGGTTCAAGACAGGGGCTGCTGCTGAGGGCAAGACTTGCTGGGGAAAAAGAAGAAAAATTTGGGACCAGGGGCCAGATCCATTAATGGTGCATACGGGACACAGACCCCACTGGGTGCTCTGCCGCCAGCAGCAGGAAACACTGAGCCATCAGACTGCCGCTTCCAGTGACCCTGACGGAGGAGCCCAGCGTCACGGTGCAGTGGCTTGCCACCGACGCAGACATATCAAGGCCAGGAGTTTATTGAGAACCCCTGCTGAGTAGAGATAGAGAAGTTAACACACAGATCTAGAGTCACAAAGGTAAAGAATGTATTCATTTCCTGGGGCTGCACTAACAAATTACAATAAACCTAGTGGCTTAAAAGAATAGTTCTGGAGGCCAGAAATCCAAAATACGTTTCACTGGACCAAAACCAAGGTGTTATCAGGGCCACGGTCCTTCTGGTCTAGAAGAAACTTCATGTCCTTGCAGCGTTCAGCTTCCAGAGCTGCATTCTTGCATCCTGTGGCTCCTGTTCTCTTGCTCCATTGTCAGAGCCAGGAGCGCAGCAGTTTCAAATCTCACTTCACCTCTGTTGTCACCATATCATTTCTCTCTGCTGCAGTTGAACCTCCCTCTTATAAAGACACCAGTGATTCCATTTAAGGTCCTTCCAGGTACCCAGGGTAACCTTCCCAGCTCAAGATTCTTAATGACATCTGCAAAGTCCCTTTCACCCTATAAATTAACATTCTCAGCTTCCAGGGATTAAGACCTGGCTACCTCTGGGTCCATTATTTAGCCTATCACAGGTAACAATACTGACTCTACCACTTATTAGCCATGTGATTTAGGGAACTTTACTAAGACTCTCTCTTAGTCTCTGTTCTTTTATCTGTCAACCAGAATAATGATGAAACCTACTTTATAGGATTACTGTAAAATTTTAGAAAGAATGCATAACACAGCTCTTGGCACATGGATGTCATTATTAGTGGAAAGAACTTTAAGTTTGAAGCCGGAGCATTCTGAGTTCTAAGTTCATCTTTCCCACATGTCAGCTGTGTGTCCCTGGAAAGTCACATCACCTCTCTGAGTCGTTCTGCATCTGTAGAATGAGGATAATGTTATACCAACTTGCTCTGACGGAACGTTAGAAAAAGAAATGATACTGTCATGTGTAACAAGCCTAACACAGAGTTGGAGCCACTAAATAACAAAGGGAAGACAATGGCTAGGAACAATTTAAAAAATTTATTGAGTATTTAATACGTGGCAGGCACAGTTCTGTGTTCTCCATGTGGATTTCCCATTTGGTCTTCACACCTGCCCTTTGAAATAGGAAATATTGCCATCCCATTTTGCAGATGAAGAAGCAGGCGTAAAAAGTTTCGGTAACTTGCCCAAGGTCACATCCCTAGAAAGTGTCTGTATTAGTTTTCTAGGGCTATGTAACAAATTGCTGCAAACTGGCTGATTTAAAACAACAGAAATTTTTCTTTCACATTGGTGGAGGCCAGAAGTCCAAAGTCAAGGTGCTGGCAGGGTTGCGCTCCCTCTGAGGGCTGTAGAGGGGGATCCTTCCTTGCCTCTTCCATCTTCTGGTGTCGCCAACAGGCCATGGTGTGGCTTGGCTTGTGGACACACCCCTCCAGTCTCTGCCTACATCATCTCATGCAGTGATGTCTCACGCATAGGGCAAGCACTACCCCTGACCTCCTGCCTCTGAACAGCCCCAAATGCAGGGGTGGCTAATGCCATCAGCACCATGAATGGCCCCCAAGCAAATGCCCTGGGAAGCGCCCCTCCCCACCAACATGGGTTCTGTGAGCTCAAGTTTGACTTGAAACTCATTTTACTTCAAACTAAGGCTGAGCCCCATTATCATTACTTAATGTCAGTGTAACAGCAGTGTGATACCCAGGCTTTTACACAATATATCATCCCTACAGACTTGGATGCTAGCAGGACACAGCAGAAATACAGCATCCCAACTTCCCAATGTGCTCGTGGCCATCAATATTGATGACGTGTCATCAATCAAATCCAGCAAGCTTTTGCACGCTCTCATTTTTAACCGAGCCTTTCCATGCATTACAATGGAATATTTAAAACCATGTACACATTTTATCAAGCCTTCGTGACCACTAAATGCTCTCTGGTTTGCAGCTCCAAATATTATTCATTACATCGAGAGAGGCGGTGTGCAGAAGTAAAGAAACTGCACAGAAACACAGTACACTTAAGGACAGGGTGGGAGAAAGATACCATTGGAATCCACTGCCTGAGCCAGCCCTATGCTCCAGACCAGGCCACGAGACATGGACTCATATCCCCTTCCACCTGCTTCCTTCTCTGCCTAAACAGACACCTGCTTTGAATTCCAGGCCTCAGGTGGGGTTGGCCAGGCTGCTTTACCCCTACCAGCCTCACTGTACTCATCTGCAAAATGGGAGTGATTCTATCTACCTTGGGAGTTAAGACAAAATCAAGTCTTGCACCTCTATAGAAATTAACTTCAGTGTACCCTTTGCGGTGACACCTTCTCTGACCACCCCCTTTTTAAATGTAGTTGCCGCCACTCTCCAAGGTAGGCATGCCCAGTTCTTCTTGCCGGGTGCCATTTTCATGGCTCTCACCACCTGCTCACAGACTCCTTGACTCACTTGTGTATTTTATTTATGGTCGGTTTCCTCACACCAGAGTGCAAGTTCAGCAAAGGTGGGATTTGTGTCTGTTTTGTGCACTGATTTACTCCCAGTTCCCAGAACAGCGCCTGGCACATGGTAGCTGTGCTCCACAAACGTCTTTTAACTAAATGAATAAAGCACATAGCAGGCCCTTGAACAGTTAGCACTCGCTGGGTGTAGACGGACTGAACTTCCCAAACGAGCGGAGGGACAAAAGGAGGCGTGTGTTTAGTCCTGACTCTGTGATGCACACTGCAGTGAGCTTTGCGGGCATTACCCCACCCATCCTGGGAGGCGCCGGCAGTCTCCCACATTATAGAGAAGGACTCCTAGAGTTCCTGACCCACACCTGTTGCATAGTCACAGTGCGACCTTGAGCAGGTCTCTGACACGGGGACTCTCTTCTCCTCCATAGCCCCTTTCTCTGTGCTCTCACAGGACTCTGTACTGTCCCTTTGCCACAGAGACCACACTCCGTCATAAACTCTCTTTCCGGAGCAACTGGGTGGCTCAGTTGGTTGGGCGTCTGCCTTCGGCTTGGGTCATGATCCTGGAGTCCTGGGATCGAGTCCCACATTGGGCTCCTGGCTCTGCGGGGAGTCTGCTTCTCCCTCTGACCTTCTCCCCTCTCACACTCTCTTTCTCTCTCAAATAAATAAATAAAATCTTTAAAAAAATAAATAAGCTTTCTTTCCTGACCCATCTGGCCTCCACGCAGGTGGATTCTATGACTTAGCCTTCTTGGTGTCTCTGTTACCTGTCAGTTGTCCCATATATGCAGGATAAATAAGTTAATAAAGTTAAAAGGAAGAACTCAGACTAGAATCAGGGACATCAAGTAGTGATGTGTACATTGTCATTCCTCCTTTCCCAGCCCTGGCACACAAAACAAATGAACCTTCATACCCGTTCTTTCTAAGCATGGACTCAGCCTCAAAATCCCTCTCCACACCTCCCTCCAAACAGCCAGTCCCAACCCATAGGAGCTAGCAGAATGAACCATGTTGACCATCCCTGACACAGATATGGTTGCAAGATCACTAAACCTAGTCTCTCTGTTTCATGAAACACATTCTACATTTCCCACCCTCTTTCTCTTTTGGGAGATTTTATTCATTTATTTGAGAAAGAGAAAGAGCATGCATGTGCACAGAGGGTAGGGTAGAGAGGGTGTGAGAGGCCACGATCTCAAGCCAGGGATCCTGAGGGTGCATGAGCCATCCTCATGACCTAAGCCAAACTCAAGAGTCGGAAGCTCAACTGAATGAGCCACCCAGGTGCCTCCCTACCCTCTTTGAGTGAGCTGTTGCCATGTGAGAGTCCCAGGCAATGGAATGTGTATGGGTGTGTTGGGCCCTACATCCAAGGTTGGCCTGTGTTGGGCACCACATCCACAACTCGCACATGGAAGCTTCCATGCTCCTCTCTCCTCTCTGTGGACTGATGCACATACACACCATGATCTTCAAGAACTCATGGGGAAGGTGGTGGAACCACAAGATAAACGAAGCCTGGAGCCCTAGGTCCCTTCTTGCAGGAAAGCCATCTTCCAGTCTGGAAGGCTCACTGAGAAGAGCAAAAAGTAAAACCTATTTGTATATTAGGATTGGAAGCTGTGTTGTGTGTTACAAAAGCTAGCTTTACCTCAGCCAATACACCTGGGTTGGTTTTTTTTTTTTTTTTTTTAATCTCTCTAGTTCCACATTCCTACATTTCAGGTTTTTTTTTTTCATTTTTTATCTAAGTATTCAAATGGCATTTTCTAGAAGCTTAATGAGGCATGTGGACTTCTGTGTGTTTTATATCATGTTAGGGGTCGTGGTGTGCTCAGCAAGTAAATCTTTAACTCTAGGAAACACATAAAGAATTGCAACATGTAATGCCTATTCTCAAATCACAGATCATCTTCCTGGGAAAATAAGACATATCCAAGTGAAACAGTTGGCTGTCTCAAAGCCCTCTCTCAAGAAATGCAGCAACAAATAACATGATCAATGAAAAGGAATACAACTCCCTCACACCCACATACCCTAGGCAGGTAACTCACCCCACCCACCACCAACACCCCAGAGCTCTCTTTCCTCCTTTAATAACACACACGACAACTGCACCCGCCTCACTGGACTAAGGAAAGCATAAGTAAATATGAGTGACATGCCTATAACAGTAACTGGTACAAAGCAAGTGTTCGATACATGTTAGCTTCCATTTCTGACAGGACTGATAGGTCACTGTGGGCTGCAACAGTGGAAGGTGAGTGTGGTAATAGCCAGGAAAGGATGTGATGAGGGAAAGGAGGGAGGAGTAAGTCTGCATATATTATGTTCAGGAAACAGTGAGGAAATCAGTCTGATTACAGAGATTTTGAAGCAAAGAATAATTCTTGCCAGGACTAGATTCAGAAGGTCCCTAAATTCTAGAATGACAAATCAGTATTTCAGCTTCGTTTTCAGAAAAGTGCATGATGAAGGAAGGAAGGGCAGATACGTGGCTGAATTGAGAAGGATGAAGGAAGAGCGAAGGAGGAAGAAAGGAAAAAAAAGAAAGAGAAAGAGAAGAAGGGGGTGGGGAATCTGCCTTTCTGGATTTGACAATGTAACATAACATCAAGAACTCATGATATAGAAGGGAAAAGACCTGGAAGGACACTTCAGCTCTGCTTTCTCTTACTACATGATTTCGAATTAATTGCCTTCCCTCAGTAAGCCTCAGTTTCCCGCTACACAACAGGGCTCATAAACCCCACATCGCAAGGCTACTTGATGAGAATAAGATGAAGGAAGGCAGGTGCCTTGTTAGCTCAGTCCTTGAGCGTCTGACTCTTGATTTCAGCTCAGATCATGATCCCAGGGTCGTGGGATCAAGCCCCAGTGCAGGCTCTATGCTCAGCGTGGAGTCTACTTGAGATTCTCTCTCTCTGCCCCGGCCCCAGCCCCTGCTTGCACACATGCTCTCCCTCTCTCTCTCTTCCTAAATAAATAAGCAAGCTACACAGGTCCTGGCACAGTATCCGCAGGTGGCCCAAGTCTGGCCCATCCTGCGTCAGTCCACCACCTGCACAGCACCTAGGAAAGCCCTGCAGTTGGGAGGAAGTTGTGTTGCACAAATATTAGCCTTCCCTTCCACATACTATTTACTTAGTGAAAGCCGTGTTTGCCAATACAGCAGCACTGAAGGCTTCATTCCCAGCCCGAGTTTGGCAAGGACCCAGACTGGCAGTGAATGGGAATGAGAACAAAAGCCCAGAAAATGCCACAGTTTCGCCAGGTCCTGAGCAGGGTTTCGAGTCATCACACATCTCTATCAGGAGGGAGGCCTGGGAGGCAGTCAAGTGTAGCGACAGTTGTCCCTCATGCCGTGGAACGGAAGCATGTCCTGGTCTGAGAACGCTCCTTTCCACACGTCTTCTTCTACACCTGACTCCCTTCCTGTCATTGCAGTCAGAAAAGAACAGCCTAGGGTCATCTGGGTGGCTCAGCAGGTTAAGCCTCTGCCTTCAGCTCAGGTCATGATCTCAGGGTCCTGGGCTCGAGTCCAGCACCAGGCTCCCTGCTCAGTGAGGTGTCTACCTCTCCCTCTGCCCCTTCCTCTCCCTCTACTCCTCCCCCTGCTCGTGCCCGCTCGTGCTCTCTCTCAAATAAAGTATTCTTTACAAAAGAAAGAAAAGAACAGCCTCATCTTCACAATTTCCCAATCGTGCTGAAATTCTGCCCAGCACTTTCAGCACTGGAAGAGCTGGGGAGGGAGAGGCTGTCTGGCAGAATGAGGAATGATAGTTACAAAATCAGGGTCTCCGCCAGCACTCCGGTGGGCTGTGCGTGGCGTTCTCATCAGAACTTGGCTTGGCTGAAGCAACAAGCCTCTTCAGAAAGCAAGGGAGAGGCTGCCTACTGCTGTCTATAAAGAAGAGGTTCCCGAGGCTGAGAGCTATTTTGACCAATTCCCTTCAAATCTGGGGAAAATGTTTCCTGCTGAGAGCGGCAGCCCTTGCCTGTGGCTCTCCAGTGGCAGCTCTCACAGCAGAATGCCAGACGCCAGCCAATGCCGGTAGTTTCTTGATGGCATTGTTTGTGTCCCTGACATGCCAGAAATGTTGGAAAAACAGTGGTGGGAGGGGAGGGGACAGGAGAGGGGGAAGAGCAGAATGTTCTTTAAAATCATCAGAACAACAGTGACCTGCGTGGGAGAGAAAACAGGAAGCAAGTGCCGCTCGGCACAGCAGTGAAGCTGAAGGCAGAACAGTCAGTCTACCAGAGCAAGGGCTCCAGAGGCAACATACTTCTGAGACTTGCAGGTTCTGCTCCGCCATTGTCTTTGCAGGGCCAGCCACACAATTTTCAGGACCCAGCACAATTGAAATGTGGGGCATCTTGCTCAAAAAGAAGAAAACCATTGTTGTTAAGGGCACTAAAATATAAAGCTCTTTCCTTCCTTCCATGGCCTTGCAATTTGTGGTGGTGTTTTTTATATGCTATTTAACATCACTCTAAGTAAAGAAAAATCCAAATTTTAAATTATTAGCATGAATTTTACCATTCATCTTTGTATGGTGCGGTGCCAGTTTAAAATGCAAATATGGGAGCGTTTAAACTTGTATGCAAAATTGCAAAAATTATACAATTCGCATTCCATAGCTTGTGCATGCATCTGAATTTCATTCTTGCCATAACTGTGGAAACACGGCACCAAGCCAGCTCAACTGCTTTTATGTCACTTCACAATAACCATATTTTCTACCAGTGCTCTACCTCTGGCTTACTGGTGAATGCAGAAGAATGGGATGGGAGAAGAACAACAGGTTGCACAAACTTTCCCTTTCCTTTCTGTATCATCGTTTTCGGTGTAAGTGTTTACCTAATACAGGGAAGTAACATGAGTAAGAAAGATGGGTTTCCTCGGTTACTCATGTTTCTTAAACCACTGTACTCCTTCTGTTTTCAAAGCAAGTTCTGAAATGGAGAGTGTGGCCTCCTGGGGCTTCAAGACAATGGGAGCAGAGAGCATTAACACAAGGCCGGAGCCCCTCTGACTGCAGCACACTACATGACCGCTTGCCTGTGAGTTAATGAGCTTCGCCAGGGAGCCCTGGTCAACCCAGCACTCTGTCCTCCCAGACGACTGGATTCAGTGTCCTATGTTCTCCAGGGTGTTCTTTCTACACTCAAGGTATTTATTTACTATGGTGAGGTGAATAGTGTCCTTCCAAAAGATACAGCCAAGTGCCAACCCGAAGTACCTGTGAATAGGATCTTGTTTGGAAGCAGAATCTTTGCAGATTAGTTAAGAATCTCCAGATGAGATCATGCTGGATTTAAGGTGGGCCCTAAATTCTATGACTAGTGTCTTCATTACAGAAAAGAGAGAGATTTGAGACATAGACACAGAGGAAAGATCCAGGGAAGAGGTGAAACACAGTGATGGGAGTGATGTTACCAACAGCCTAGAACATCAAGATCCACCAGAAGGTGGAAGCTAACAGGAGAATTCTCCCCTAGAGTCTCAGGAGGAAGAATGGCCCTGCTAACACCTTGTCTTTGGACTTCTAGCCTCCAGAACCATGAGAGAATACATTTCTATAGATCTAAGTCATTAAACTTGTGGTAGTTTGTTCTGGAAGTCCTAGAAAACTAATATACTCATGCCTTTCCTTCTGCCTGGGCTGCCTTCCCGACCCCACCCACCCCCATCACATACATTATGCTGTGATACTGAAAGCACTTAGGAGAGCTCACGGCACATTGTTTTTGTTCAATTAACAGTATAGTAAGATATAATCTGCAAAATGACTCATGACTCTCTATCCTCAGTGCCAAGCACATAAAGGGGCCTCAATACAAAGTTGTTAAGTCAGTGGATGGATGGATGGATGGATGGAAGGATGGATGGATGGATGGTTGGGTGGATGGATGGATGGATGGATGGATGAAGGATGGATGGATGGTTGGTTGGATGGATGGATGATAAGTGGATGGATGGATGGATGGATGGATGATGGATGGATGGATGGAAGGAAGGATGATGGATGGATGGATGGATGAATTTTCCTTTTAGATTCAACATAGGTTTGACCTTTACCCAGCAAATTTTCATGACACCCTGTGAATGAATTAAACACATCTCTGTATGTCACAATAGACTGTTGGAGCTTATTTTCACTCATCCATTCAATATTAAAGGACCTTTGATGAGTCTGGCCCTGTCCAAGGTGCTAGAGCTGCAGTAGCAGACAAGACAAGTGAAGCCCCTGCTTTCCTGGAGTTTATGTTTGAGCGGGGGAGATAGGGGATACACAAGGAAATAGAGAATAATGTAATAGGATTCCAAGTAGTGAAGAGTACTATGGCGGGGGAACAGATTGATATGAGGACAATAGTGGGAAAGCAGGAGATATTTTGGGTAGAACAGTCATGGAAGAGATCTCTGAAGAGAAGATCTAAGACTTGGATGAAGTATGAAGACATGCAATGCTAAAGGCTGAGGAAAAGAGTATCCCAGACAGAGGGAATAGCAAGTGCAAAGGCCGTGAAGCTGGACAGGTTGGAAGACCAACAAGCATGTGGTTCCAACACAGGGTTTGATGGGAAACTGAGAAAATGTGGTCAAAAGAAAAAGAACCAGGTCATGTAAGGTCTTACAAGCAATGGCAAAAAAGTTTATATTTATTCTGAGACACTGGAAGGTTTAGAGAAGGGGGCCATTTTTTCTGATCTAAGTGTCTCCGCAGCTGTGTGGAGAAGAGATTGAAGGCAGTGCAGGGTGGGGATAGAACCGGAGACCTGTAATGCTTTTGCAACCACTCAGTCCAGAGGTTATGAGAGCGTGAGTGGGTCTTTGTTGAATGAATCTTAAAAGGAGCAGTTCTACACACAGATATTCCCATGAAAAAAGGTTTTAAACAAAGCTGTGCTGATCTGACCCTCCCGTGCTATATTGAACAATCCTCACGTCCTTGCCTTGCCTATCAGCAGGCAGACGGGCTTGAGGCTTGCCAAAGCCTGCTGCTCCAAGGTGTACTAAATCGTCCAGTAAGGTGAAGGAATATAACATAAGTCACTGTTGTCTTCCTCTGCCTCCTGATTTACAATGCAGTAAAACGAAAAATCGCACCTAAGCTCCTAGAAGTGCCCACCGCGTTATTCACCTGGCAGTCAGTCCAGGTTGCTTTGGCCTGGCTATTGCAAACTACAAATGGCAGAAAAGATAGGTTCCACAAAAGCTTCTTCCAGATAATATGCTGAAGATCTCAGATACTCCATGCTGGGCTGTGATCCCACCTACCAGGGGAGAGGCTGTAATAGGGTGTAGCTTCACGGCACAGTCATTCCTGAGATAACTCACCCATCCTGTGTGTCCCTGGAACTGGCTCAGAGCTGAAGGACTGAAGAAATGTTTCGTCCTGGGTTTGAAATTCAGAAGTTAAGCAGGCAGGATTTAATCTGCCTGAAAGTTTTCCTGTCTAATAGGCTAAGCCAAACACTTACAGAAGCCACTGTGAGTGGGATATGATGAGAACATGAGCTGGTCCTCCCCCTCTTTTATTTTTTAGGATGTCTTTTCCCAGAGTTCGTGTCACAATCTTCAGGCAAGTTAGAAACCTACGTGGACTTAGCAATACTTTACCCTAACACTTTGTCAGGTAAGACACTCATGACGCAAAAGCAAGTCAACAAGGTCCAATTTAACAACTCAGAGAGGAAACGTAGGTTTAGAGGTAACATGGCACTCAATACTTTGGTTGAATACATAATACGAACTTATACAATGAATAAGTAATGGATGAATGCTGTTAACTCCCAATTTCTGAAACTAAAAGCAGAACGTAGGAGCCTCTTAACCACTTATGTTCCCAGCATCTGTATATCTACATTATGGGTAAATAATTGAAAAATGGTAAGATGATGGGATTAATATGAACTCAACCGTGACTCAGATTCACATAGAATGTCAAGAAGTCAAAGAAGGGGGCACCTAGGTGTCTCAGTGGATTAATCCTCTGCCTTTGGCTCAGGTCATGATCTCCGGGTCCTGGGATCAAGCCCCACATTGGGTTCTCGGCTCAGCAGGGTGCCTGCTCCCCCCCTCACCCCTCTGTCTGCTTCTCTGCCTACTTGTGATATCTCTCTCTCTCTTTCAATTAAATAAATAAAATCTTTTTTTAAAAAATGAAGTCAAAGACGGGAACTGAGTCTGTGGGCAGCTGGCAGCTTGTCTGGTGACCAGCTGGCCTAGGATGGCCTCACTCACATATCTGGTTATTGGCTAACCACTGAGAGGATTTCAGAGGTCACTCGGCCATAGGTCTCTCATCCATCTGACCATCCTGCCCATCCTTCTTGCCACATGACCATGACAAATTCTCAAGAGTGCAAAGGCCTAGGCTTGGAATTGCCACATTATCACTCCCAACTCACCATATAGGCCAAAGCAAGTCACAGGCCAGCCCAGATTCCCAGAATTTCCATGGATGGGAAATTCCTGGTATCAGTTCTTAATGGAAAGAATCACAAAGTCAAATCACAAGGAGCATACTGTGGCCATTTTTTGCAATCTATCTCAGAGGTTTATTTCAAAATCTATGGCTAAAAATACAGATAACATGTCAGATAGCCAATGCATGGTTGGAGCTTCCTTGAGGGACATTTCAAGGAGATGAACTACTAACTCTGGAAGGTAACACAAGTCTTAACTTATCATGGTGCTGCCTATCAGGCTCCAAGAGCAGCAGCAGTAAATATCCAATTATTTTATTCTTCTTACTTGGAGGAAAGGAGTAAAAATAATTAGAATTATGATGGTGATAATTTTTAACTAATAGTAAAAGGAGGAAGAAGAGCAGTATCCATTGTACGCGTCCCAACCACTTGGGTCTTTAGTATTGACGGCTCCCAGTCCTTGCAAATCCCAATGAGGCTTTTTCAACCATTTCTCTGATACGGAGATGAACTCGGAAAAGGTAACCCCTGGACCAAAGAGTGGTGACAGAACATAATAAGCTCAGGTCTGCTGACTTCAGAGTGAGGGATTTTTGTATGAGGCCAATCTCACATCTGAAGATTCCAGGAAGAGAACACAAAGTGGGGAAGTAACTTGCTTTGCATGGCTTGACCCCCTGGTACTTAAGAAAACTCCCGACCCTGCAGCGCCCTTCTTGCCTCTGCTAGAAATGCCTTCTGGTCAGTGGGGGGTCGGAGTTTTAGTGGCCATGAGGGCAGCCGTGTTATTGAGGCCTCCGTCGTCTGATGACTTAGGGAAACAGTATAGCTTAATTTTATTAATTCATATTGATTTATATAGCTTGGCTCTTTCCACAAAAGATTTGAGGAAACTTACAACAAAAACAATACAGCTGAATATAGAATCCCGGAAATCAAATGATGTTAGAAATATATTCCCAGAACCGTTTTTTTTTTTTCATGGCATCTTTTACTGTCCTATGTGAACAAAATGAAAATCATCATGACAGAATCTCAGCCCTGGAAGAGGCCACAGTGGGTTTCAAACAAGAGAATATAAAAATCACTGGAGAATGTGTTTAAAATACGGATTGCCTAACCCCACTCCCAGAGATTGATTCAGGTGGTCTGCGCAAAGCCTTAAAACAGGTTCTAAATTTCCCAGGCAATTCTGTTGCAAATGAACCCTGCAAAGGAACCCTGATAAAATCCAAACCACTTAACAGACACAGGAATCACCTTGCCAGCATTCACTTCTACGCTAAGCACAGTTCTAGGCTCTAAGGGTATTAAGATAAATAAAAGGAAAATCCCTGCCCTTAAAAAGCTCAGTCTAACCACAAAACCAATTAATTACACAACCAATGAGGATACGATGCATTTAGTGGCACAAAATTTAAAAATTCTTTGAGGAATTAGGAAAGCTGTACCTGCAAGCTGTCTCTGCAGGAAGCATTGGTTAAGAGTACGGGCTCTGCAGGTGAACGGTCTGAAGGTGATATGAATCTGGGCTCTGCATTTGTGAGCTGTATCCTCTTGAGCTGGAGGCTTAACTTCTTTGTGACTAGACTTTCTCAGTTGTGAAGTGATAATAAGGGTAGTACTTACTTTATTGGGTTGTGGGCATCCAATGACAGAATACATTGGTAACGTGTAATATCTCAGTTTTACTCTCCGTGTTCTCTATGTGTTTTCCCACTCTGGTGCTGCAAAAAAAAAAAAAAAAAGAAAGAAAGAAAGAAAAAAGAAAAAACTGTTTCAATGTTGCCAGTGGTGATGGTGTTGAATACAGTGATAGTGGTGGTGGTGATGGTGGTGGGGAGGAGGTTATGGTGTTGGAGGTGGAGGTGGTGGGGGGTAGTGGTGGTGGTAGTGGTACACGTGGGGATGGCGACAGGGGTGGTGATGATCATGATGGTGTGTAACCTCTCCTCAGTCTACTTGGAAACAAAAATAAAGACTAGAAGAAGCTACAGCCCAAGTATAAGAAAGATCCTGATGCCGGGTTGCAGAGCAAATTCTTCATTTCCTGTTGCCTAAAAAAAGGGAAGACTGAGATTTGGGGTGAGGAGGAAGAAAGGTAAGGCATTCCATTTTGGCTGACTAGTTTGAAATAAACAGGATTTCCAGCCGGAAATGTGGTTCTCTGGTTTTGGAGAAAAAATGAAGTAAGGAAGTACAGATTGGAGAATCAGTGACACACCGAGAGAAGGTCCTGGGAAGAGAATGTGCAAGGGAAATCTGTAGAGAACGGAGGGAGAGAAGAAGAGACAGGGACAAATTTAGAAGTCCATGCAATGCTAGGATGCCTCCGTCTAAAGTGAGGTATCCTTCAGGTATGGCAGTTTAGTCAATTACAAATTCAACTAATTTCTACCTTATCTGAAAAAAGGTATCAGAGGAACCATTACCTAATGCCTCACTGAAATCAAAATCGGCCGCATACGTATTTTCATCATGATCTTTCCACCTAATAGCCTTGCAGTAAGATGAGATAATGTCAGTTCAATGAGACTGCTTCTCAGCAAACCCATAAAAGTCTGGTGATTCTTGCTTCCTTTTCTAATGAATACAACCTCTACTTAAATCCTTCTGTAATTTTCCCTGGTATCTTCCACAAGGTCTGATTTGCAATTTCAAGATTCTGCCATTTTCCTCTTTCTGGACAATCAGAACATTTTCCCTCTACATGTTTCTAGCAGATCTCTTACCCCTTGTTATGTATCAAAGACTGGAGGCTGCAGTTTCACAATTTCAGCTGAAAATCGTCTCCTCTGGCATGTAACTTGTGGCGACCTGTGACCTCTGAATTCACCCAGTGATTCTCCATATTCTCTTGAGATATCCTCACCTGTCTTCAAGTGCTGATTCCTCCTAAACCACAGTTTTTCTTATCCATCCAGTTGGAATGCCTGTTTCCTTTCCAGAAATAGTGGGAGCATGCTGTTCTGGGTCAGAATATTGAATTTACTGGACACCTAATTCGTGGGCTATTCATAGAAAGGCATGTCTTTATAGCCAGAATGTTCCCTCCATATGTAACTGCTTCACCTCTACCTCTGCCCTGTAGGATCTGACCACCACTTAGACCAGCCCCCCTACTTCTACTCCATACCACTCCACGCTTACTGATCCATCCTAACCCTGTCACTGCTCTCAGTCGCTAGAAAGACTGGCAATTGGGATCGCCACTGGTTGGGATTCTCACAACTAACCAAAGAAGAAGCCCCTCACCAGAGCAACATTAAAAATCTACTTGATAGTCCTTAAATCTGAACAGGATTACACAGGCCACCCTGAAGATTTTGGAACTGCCCCCAAAATCATTCATTTATTGACCTCCTCTCAGGCATTAGTCACTGTGACAGCATTGGATTTACAACAGTGAGCAAAATAACACACAACCACAGCCTACATGACGATTGAAGTCCACCGAGAGAAAGATCTTAATCCAATTATCCCACAATTAAGTTTAAATTCAGACTCTTTTTTTTTTACAATTAATTTATTTATACTGAGAGAGACAGACATGGTCTTTACTAGAACCTAAAGAAGCCTGGTGTGGCTTGAGCATGGAGAGTAAACAGGGGCCTCTTTGTGGATGAGGCAGGAAAGGAGAGCAGGGGTCAGGCAGGGCCATGGAGGGATCCTGAGAATTCTGTTTTTTTCACTTAGTATCACTGAGAAACTAGAGAAGTTTTATTATTACTATGATTACTACTCCTACTAATACTACTGCTACCATTACTATTATAATTATGGCCATGATCAGCTCTGTATTCTGAAAACCTCTTTCTGAGTTCCTGATGGAGAATGGATTAGAGGAAAAAGGAGACCGTAGAGTTGGAAGGGGAAGGGGGGTGTCAGCCTGACCTAAGGCTGAGAACTGGGGACAAGCAGGGACCGCCATCCTCAGGTGGTGGGAGAGGGCAGGGTAAGGTCTGTCCTCGAGAGGGGCCAGCCTCACCAAACTGGCAGAACATGTTGGCAGCCTCAGTGAGCACTAATCAACAAGTTTGGCTGAAACCCCTGTCTTGGGGAGCACCGGCCACAGCAGCTTCAACAGCGCTGCTTGGCACAGGGCTGGGCGACGCTTCAGCGGCCCCGGCAGCCCGCCGGAAGCCACATGCCCTGCTTAATTCCTCCACAAACCTACTGCTTGCAGCCACGCAGACATATGCAACCTTAATATGGTTACAGTGTCTTAAACTCCTGAGGAAGGGGGGTGGAGGGATGTTCCCGCCCAAGCACCGCGATGGAGGGGAAAATTGTCAGAAGTGATTCTTGGCTGAGATTGGCAACATACACTGTCACTTGAACCTATCAATAGATCAGGCTGATGATGTTTTTCACTTAACACCTAGCGACAAGGCTGTCAGAAACTGGCAGGAGATCCCTGCATTCCCTGCCAAGAGAGAGGAACATGAAAATCTGTCGAAATTCATGCTTGCTAATAAATATACCCCTGGAATTCTTTTTTAAGGAACCCGGGGTTTTAGATGTCTAGGCAACATTTGGCAGGGATTCAAAAAGCTGGATCGAGCCTGGAGGTTTCTCTCCAGCTCGTGTTGGGATAGTTTCAGTTCAATGGCAAAAGAAAGGGGTGAGACAGAGTCTTAGTGAAAGAGGAGCCCCAAAGACACTGTTATAAATTCTAGCATGGGGTCTGCTGTCCATGGACAAATGACGCATGACAGACACAGGACATTGCCACTAGACTCCAGAGATACCCTCTAGGCCACCGGGACCAGATTTCCAATCATACCCATATCAAGAAAAGGCATGGCTCAGCAGAGGGTTCAGAGGAGAGGTACAATAACCAGAAGCTGATGTGGTCCTTGGTGCTGTTCAAGGAATATTCCTACTAGGATCGCACTTCCCCACCCCCTTGAGAAGCTACGGCAGATCACGTGGCTTGTGTTCGCCAATGAACGTGATGCACATCCCACTTCCGCCTGGAAGCTTTAAGAGCACAGTCTGCGCCTGTGCTTTCCTCCTACCCCGGTGACAGGCAGCAGTGGCTCTTCTAATAGCGGGGCCCCAGAGGGAGGACAATACCGAACAGCAACCCAGTCTGACCAACGATAGAGAGGAGGCTTAAGTGGAAAGTAAAATGGGTTATTATGTCATGGAGATACAGGGATTCCTCTAGCATAACCCAGCCTACGTGCTCTCTGTTAGGAGCCCCTTGGAACAACCTCTCTCTTCCCTAAAGCTCTTCCCTATAATGGGAATGACTTACTGAACAGTGATGATATTCTAACCTGCCTGAGCTCTGATCTACCAATGACAGTCTGGGGTGAGGTCCTTAAACCCCTATAACCTCAATTTCTTCATCTCTGAAGTATGAATAATAATACCCTCCGTCCTGTAAGATATTAAATAAAATAATGTCTGGAAATAATTAACCTTTATCATATGCCATGCAGAAAGTAGACACAGCAGGCTTGAGATTATTAAGCTTACCAAGCTCTGCTTGCAAAGTTGGCCCTTCACCGGTGTCCGGGAACTTGGACCTCAGGAGGGTTCCCTCCTTTCCAAAACTGATAAAGGTGCCCACCATACCTAACCTGTTTGTACAAACAAAAGGGTTCATGCTGAACATCTGCTTTACTTCTGGGAGTCTGGAATTCTGGTACATACTAGGAAGAAGGTCCCTAGATGACCGGCCCCCAATGAAACCCATGGGCACTGGGTCTCTAGCAGTTTTCCATGGTAGACAGCACTTCACACATGTTGTCAAAACTTGTTGTTGGGGGAATCAAGCACATCACGTGTCACTCCACTGGGAGAGGACTCTTGGAAGCCTGCGTCTGTTTTCCTCCAGACTTCTCCCCATGCACTTTTCCCTTTGCTGGTTTTGCTGTGTATCCTTCCACGACACTAAGTCTCAGCCATGAGTCCAACTATATCCTGAGTCCTCTGAGTCCTCCATGTGAATCCCCAAACTTAGGAGTGCTCTAGGGAGCTTATAAGTATGGTTTACTCCAAATATTATTAATTTGTAAGTACAAAAAGTTTACAGTAAGTACTGTTAGTATTAAAAATAAGACAAAGGGAGATGCACAGAAAGAAATGAAAGTGGCTAATTCATAGGTAACCACATAATAAAAGACCAGGAGTCTGACTTCTCACATGGCCTTCTTTTTACCTGTATCTGTCTCTCTTTTGTATGTTTCTTTTAAGGATGCTTGTGGTTGGGTTTAAGGCCTACCTAAATATTCTGGATAATCTCATCTCAAGATCCTTAATTTGATTACATCTGCAAAGATTCTTTATCCAAACAAGGTCACATTTACAAGTTGTGGTGCTGAGAACGTAGACATGTCTTTCAGGGGCCACCATTCAGCCCACTACAAACAGCAATAGTTAGTTCCAGGCATTGCTGGCCAGTCACTTAACCTTTCAGCACATCACAAAATTGCTCTGAAGGCCAAGTGAGGCAGTGCACAAAAAATGTTCGGCATGTGGTCTAGCATAGAGGAAGGGCCCAGTAAATGCCAGTTACTGTCATTGCCCATCATCACACAGTTGTTGAGAAAATGAACTAAGACTTGAACCAGGCGCACATACCCTCTATTCAGTCTTCGTTCAGAAGGGGACTTGGAGAAATCTCTGTAGACCCGGTGATCACCTACCAATCCGCAATCATTCTAACTGGGACCCTTTTTTATACTCTTTTGGTCCAGAGCTTGTGAAGAGGCTGAACTCCCCCCAAGTCCCTTTCTGAGGCCCTCAAAGAATAATTCTGGAGAATCTTGGCTCTTCTGTTTCACCATCTCAAAAACCCCGACAGTAATTACAGCTGCCACACTAGAGTGCTTTGAGGGTTATCGAGTTAATGACTATAAAGTCTGTGGAGCTCTTCAGAGGAAAGAAGCCATAAAAATCAGATAAATAAAACAGTCAATCAGCACATGTTTATTGTGTCCACAGGGTGCATAGCACTGTACTCGGAAATAAAGATTAAAGGGGAGAAAAGCAAAGGAAAAGAAGGAGGAAAGTTGGTTCAACCAAAGTCTTTCCAGGCTAGAGTACAAGGCCAGCTATAAAGTAAAGAGCTAGAGCCCTCCAAGGCTTTAAAAAATGAAGGAGGTGTCTACAAATCAGTAGGAAAAAGATAAAGAACTCGAGTGGAAAAAAAAATGAACAAAGCATTCAAGGAAGCAGTTTACAGAAAAATAAATTCAGCTAGCCAGTAAGCAATGAAGAGATGCTTAGCTGAGCTCATAATTAATCAAAACAAGAACAAGATAGCATTTTTTAAAAAGATTTTATTTATTTGACACAGAGAGAGGGAGATCACAAGTAGACAGAGAGGCAGGCAGAGAGAGGTGGGGAAGCAGGCTCCCTGCCAAGCAGAGAGCCCAATGCAGGGCTCCATCCCAGGACCCTGAGATCATGACCTGAGCCGAAGGCAGAAGCTTAACCCACTGACCCACCCAGGAGCCCCAAGATAGCATTTTTCACTTATCACACAGGCAATGTTTGTTTCCTGACGCACAGTACCGGCAAGGTATGAAGAAACAGGTGTTCTCCATCCACTTTGGGGGACAATATGAATGGGAGCAAACTGGAAAGCAAGGAAGCAAGGGCTATCTCCCGTGGACACTGGGGAGGGTATGGGCTATGGTGAGTGCTATGAAGTGTGTAAGCCTGGTGATTCACAGACCTGTATCCCTGGGCTAATAATACATTCTATGTTAACTTAACAATAGATAAATAAATGGAAAGAAAGAAACTAGAGCAGAATGGTATGCATAATATGACCCTTTTGTGAATGAGAATATGGGGGGCATCACATTCAAGGATGACCCTCGGGATGTGCCGTGAACACACCTGGATCTGCTCTCCTGCCCCTGCTGTGACCAAAGGCCTGCCCTACCAGTGAGGACAGATGGGAGCTTTTTGTTTTCCTTGTGAAAACCAAACTCCAGCCAGATTCATTACAAAGAAGAAGATAGTATATTAAGATCTTGAACTTGGAGCCAGGCTACCCAGGTTCAAATTCCAGCTCTGGTGCTGCTTACAAGCTGTGTGACTCTGAGCAAATCACTCCACCTCTCTGTTCCTTAGTTTTCTCTAGAATAGAAACAATATCAGTACCTACCCCATCGAGTCATTATGAGAAATAAATGTGTCACTATCTGAGGAGTGCTTCAACAATGCTTGGCAGAAAGCCACTCCCTCTGTAGGTATTATAAAGCAGGTAAATTAGACTCAAACCCTGAGTGCCTCGTCTCCTGAATCCCAGTGTGACCCTCTGTTAGGGTGGCCCCAAATACCCAAAGGGAAAAGAAGAAAGAAAAAGAAAGGTGTCTTTTATGTATTCAGTGGGCCACGCCACAGGATGAAGTCATTTTGAAAAGGATAATTAGACCTCCAATTGGTTTCCATTTTATTTCATTTTCTTGCCTGCAGTTGACAAGCAGGGAGATTGTGTTACTTCCACAGTCACTAACAGCAGAGCCGTCCGGTTCCTCCTTTTCTATAGCAAACTCATGAAAGAGAGAAGCCTGATGGTGCAAACTGCTTTGATGGGAGGAAGCATCTAAAATTCATTTTAATTTCAATTTGTGTGAAGCTTTTGTATCAAATTACAGATCTGGGGCATGATGCGGCTCAGTGAAGAATCCCATTTTCCATCAGTTTGGATGCTTTCGTTGTGCCGTCAAGGGGTAAAATAATTAAGGCTGAAATCCTATCTCCACTGGAGACTAGCTACTGGTATCCCACATCCTGTGTTGATCAAGTCAGGTGACAGACCAGCAATTAGCATTCAAGGACCAGCACTGCCCCCTCAGAGGTCCCGGATGAGCCAAAAATTCTCCAGTGAGTCAATTAGTTCACTGGGGCTTTTCACTCAGATGCGATAGTGCCAGTGGCCTGAGGCGAACTGCGAGACCAACAGTCAACTAGGGCAAGCCAAGGTTGTTTGGATAAACTAAAACAGAAGCTGGAAAAATTCAGTAGAACAGCTGAAATCTCCAAAGCCACCAAGTCATGGTTACTAGGCAGCTGACTTCGCTTCGCTGCTTCTGTGAAAGTCAGACTGAGCTTGCATTTGGAGGCCAAAGCAATCAGGCTAGGAAAGCCACCATTGATTACATTTGTTTTAATTTCTCTGGTCTGGCATATCACGTGGTCTCACTGGAGTATATGAGTTCTGTTCAGTATAAGGGTCTCTACTACCAGGATCGTGCACCCATGCCCAGCTGCTATGTTGGCTGATAACAGGTCACAGGTGCCTCCCTTCTCAGAGAAAAGCTTTGCTGACAGGAGTCATGTCATCTAGAAGGGGACGTCCTACCCCACCCCACCTCAACATCCTCACCAACCCAGGGGCTGCCAATGACTGCCTGAAACCAGAATCAAAAGGCAGCATCCTTGCCTCAAGAGAGAATAACTCTGCTGTGTAACTTCCATGCAAGGCCAAGGCCATGGGGCCACACCCTTGCCTGTCAGTCTTTTTCACCTTGTCCTCCTCAGTCTCCTACAGGGATCTCCTGAGAGCATTCTTTCAATAGATCGTGTATACCCAAACCCCTGACTCAGGCTCTGCTTCTAGGGAACCCAACTATATTCATTTCCTATCACTGCTCTAATAAATTAACACACAGTTAGCAGCTTAAGCAATGCAACTTTATTATCTTATAGTTCTGGAGGGCAGAAATCTGACCCAGATCTCACTGAGCTCAATCAAGATATTGGTAGGGCTGTGTTTCTTCTGCAGACTCTCAAAGACAACCCATTCCTTGCCTTTTCCAATGTCTGTTAGTCACCTACATTTCTCAGTTCATGGCCCTGCATCACTGCAACCTTTCCTTCCATTGTCACATCACCTTCTCTGACTGTGACCCCTACTGCATCCCTCTTATAATGACTCCTATAAATACATTGGTCCCAGATGGATAATCCAGGATAATTTCCTCATGTCAAGACCCTTCACTTAATTATATCTGCAAAGTCCTCTTTCCCATGTCAGGTAACATACTTGCTGATTCTGGGGATTAGGACAGGGACATCTTTGGAGCCATTATTCTGCCTCCTACATTGACCTAAGAGAATTGGTATAAGGAGCAGTCTTAAGAACCAAACTCAAAGGAAGAATTCTGGAGTCGGGTCACCGATTGGTTGCCTAGCAATAAGAAGCCTATCACTGGTGAGATGAAGCATCAGCTGTCCCTGGCACATGGGCACAAACGCTAAGACTTTCACCTAGGACAGGCTATAGGTGGAAAGGATGCACTGGCTTGTGCAACATTACTAGTGCTAGAGAGGAGGAATCAGAGATACAGTAATTATCAGGATTGTGAATTTGGGTGGCTGTTGCTAAATACCACAAATGCACTGGAGAGAGAAACAAATGACAGCTTTGGGGCAGCCATTCAACAATTTAGAGCAAATTGTGTCAGAGAGCCTCCTTGGCAGTATGTAACGAAACCCCGATCTTCTTCAGCATGAAAAGAAAGCTGAAGAAAGTACACAGCATGTAACTGTGAAGAACTCAGAGAAGGTTGGATTCCTACACCAAAATCAGGAGCCTGATGGGAAGGAGTAAGATGCCAAGACTTGGGGTGGGGATACCTGGGAAGGTGCACTTGATTACCTTTGACCCTATGATCCCACTGAGCTTTCCGGGCTTCCTGAAGCGTCCTCCTCCCTCTTGTACGAAGACAGTCCCCTTCCCTTGTTTGAAGAAGAAGAAAACCTCAAATGGGGTAGGTGCCTAACAAAACAATGCCCCCGCCTCTTCTGCTGGCTACCAGACCAGCACCATGAGCCGCCCCTCAGCCTAACCTGATGAGCAAGGTCTGGGCCGGCTAGAGAGAATGGAATAGCAGTCTACAGGAGCCACAGGACCTAGGTAGCATGGGTAGGCAAAATCCAGGATAGTATGACTAGGATGCGTGGTGAAGAGGGGCGGTACATGAAGCCCTGCAGATAAAAAGAGTTTATCTGGGACGTCTGGGGGGTTCAGTCGGTTAAGCATCTGCCTTTGGCTCAGGTCATGATCTCAGGGTCCTGGGACTGAGTCCCATATTGGGCTCCTTGCTCAGTGGGGAGCCTGCTTCTCCCTCTACCTGCCGCTCCCCCTGTTTGTGTGCGCTCACTCTCTGTCTCTCTGTCTTTCTGTCTCTCTCTGCCTAACAAATAAGTAAATAAAATTTCTTTTAAAAAATAAAATAAAAAGTAAAACCAGTGACATTTAAAAAAAAAAAAGTTTATTTGATGGAGAGCCCTCTAGTAACATGGGCTTTAACTCCTAGCTTTACCCTGAAAGATGAGTCTTATTATCTGCAGCAGGGATGGCTGCTGGGAACTTGGACTTAAGCCCCTTGGGATGGGATGCAAAGAAGGGGCTAGTGAGTAGCCATTTAATGAGAGCCAACTGTTGGCAGTTCCTTTGAGGTTTGGAAATCACTGCTAAGGTATCTGGAAAAAGAAATCTAAACTCACATTCCAGGAAGCCCCCATTCTTCATGGGATCGAAGGAGAAGGGACATCTACTTGCTGGAACTACACAGATGCCACCTTTAACCATGGGTAATCCATGCTACACCACGTGAGGGAAAAAAGGCAAATATAGCAGAATTGAGGACTGCTCTCCTTAGAGAGTCCTGCTTTCAAAGTTGGCCCTTTGCTGGCATCATCACACTTGGATTTGGAGACGGCTCCCAACATTCCCAGAATTGAGAAGAGGGCTCACTGTGCCTAAACTGTGAAAACAATACAGGTTATGGTGAACACCCATTTTCCTTCAGCAAGTCTGGAACTCAGGCATGTACCAGGCAGAGGGTTGCCTATGTGACGACCCCCAGTAAAAACCCTGGGCCCTGAGTCTCTGATGAACTTCACTGGTAGAGAAGAGTTCACATGTCATAGCTCATTGCCGAGGGGATTAAGCATACGCTGTGTGACTCCACTGGGGTGAGCTCTGGGAAGTCTCTACCTGGTTTCCTCTGGTCTTCACCCCATGAACCTTCCCCTAAGCTGACTTTGCTTTGTGACCTTTGCTGTAATATCTTATAACCATCAGTATGACTATATGCTGAGTTCATAAATCCTCCTAGCAAATCACCAAGCCTGGGAGTGGTCTTGAGGACTTCCAACACATACCATGACAAACAGATACATGTAGTTTTCTTCACTGGTATTTATCTGGGCCCTCCTGAGGGCAAGAAGCTTAGTGGATCCTGATGAAAATGTCCTTTTACCCTAAGACTTGTTCCTTCCCCTCCTTTTGGGGGAATTTTGCTTCCCTTTGAACAAAATGTTGATATATTCAATTTTATTTAATGTATGAAGAGCTCGGTTTCATAGTTAGAAGTATATGTCTTCACCTTATGAAACAGAATTTTTCAGAACTTCTACAGCCGCCCTTCCCACTCTCAAAGTATCCATAGTCTTTTTTTATCCCACTGTCCCCAAGGATCTCCAAAATATTTGAATTTTTTTTAAAGATTTGATTTATTTATTTGAGAAAGACAGAGAGAGTTTGTGAGAGAGAGCATGAGAGGAGAGGAGAGGATCAGAGGGAGAAGCAGACTCCCCACTGAATAGGGAGCCCAATGTGGGACTCGATCCTGGGACTCCAGGATCATGACCTGAGCCAAAGGCAGTCGCTTAACCAAATGAGCCACCCAGGTGCCCCCAAATATCTGAATTTTTTAATGTCCTTTCCCCTAATCACAATTATTAAACTACTTCTTGCACCATAAGTGGGACCAAAATCCGACTGTACAGATTCCATGTCACAGCAGTAGGGGGTAGAGGAGAAGACTAAGAACGGTGCTATGGGAGTACAGAAAGGCGTCTCCATCAGACCAGGGAGTAGGTATGGCTTCCTGAGCCTCTCAGGCAATCTTTTTTTTTTTTAATTTTTTATTTTTTCAGCATAACAGTATTCATTATTTTTGCACCACACCCAGTGCTCCATGCAATCCGTGCCCTCTACAATACCCACCACCTGGTGCCCTCAACCTCCCACCCCCCACCCCTTCAAAATTCTCAGATCGTTTTTCAGAGTCCATAGTCTCTCATGGTTCACCTCCCCTTCCAATTTCCCTCAACTCCCTTCTCCTCTCCATCTCCCCTTGTCCTCCATGCTATTTGTTATGCTCCACAAATAAGTGAAACCATATAATTGACTCTCTCTGCTTGACTTATTTCACTCAGCATAATCTCTTCCAGTCCCGTCCATGTTGCTAGCCTCTCAGGCAATCTTAAAGAAAGACTAACAGTTATCATAGTTGACCCAGTCTTAAAGAAAGACTAAGAATCATCAATGGTGGAAATGCTGCCAAAGAGAACTATTTGAGTGAGAAAGGACAGAAGTAAGAAATGACTTGGCTCATTCCAGGAACCTGCAAGGAGCTCACATCCTTGAATGAAAAGATAGGAGATGGCCTAGTTATATGCAAAAGGGAAAAGGGAAAAGTCCCTCTAGCAATAAGGGTACATACGAAAGTGAGCTGCACATGCTTAGCTGAAACTCACAGATCATCTCACCAAATGGCTCTCGGGTTGCTACAGGTTGATGACTTTGGTCAGAAAGTTATTTTTAATTCTTCTGTTCTGTATGCCTCCTCCTAGGCAACTTCTCTTCTAGTTTCCTCTGCTGCTTCCATTTCCTGAACAAATTCCTCAGCCTTCTGTTCTCCTGTTCTCAAAACTCCTGTTCTCTGGTCCAGTGTCATTGGGCACAAGATGATGGTGCCACAGTTTGATACTCTTCAGCCTGTATTCTGTTCCAGCCTGGGGGTTCTTACTTCATCCTATCAACTATCAGATAACCTGCCATAGGGACAGGAGATATCAGGTATTGGGTCCTGGGAAAGGTCATGGCAGGAAACAGACGGCAACCTGAAAAGGATGAGGAAGGACTCTTTATAAAGTTGTGGGCCAGCGGAAGAAAACCCACAAGGAACAAAGACCCCCAGAGATTAAAAAAAAAAATGTGGGAAGCTGATACCACCCCTAGGATTAAAAGGACAACAAATGGAAGAAGGGTTACCAGAACTCAACAAAATCTATAGCTTTGGGAAAGGGTCACTCGACAGGAGCTATGGGCCACCACAGAGAAGCACAACCACTACTGACGTGTGTCCCATCAGGATGTGAATTAGGAATTCAGATGTGCTCAACTCCCTTTTTCCTTCCTTCCCTCCAATCTCCTGCTAGTGCCTACCACTGGCCAAAGCCAACGAGAAACCAGAGAGCAAGGGAACTCACTGATGGGTGTGAAAGAGCAAACGCAAGAGGAGCAACTTAACGGCTAAGTACGAACCAAGACACAAACACAGAAATAGAAACCACGGCACATTCCGGAGGCTTTGATTTATATCAGATGGACAACAGAGTTCAATATGCCAAAAGGGGTTAAGAAGTTACTTAGAAACGCAACTTTGGGGCGCCTGGGTGGCTCAGTGGGTTAAGCCGCTGCCTTCGGCTCAGGTCATGATCTCAGGGTCCTGGGATCGAGTCCCGCATCGGGTTCTCTGCTCGGCAGAGATCCTGCTTCCCTCTCTCTCTCTCTGCCTGCCTCTCCATCTACTTGTGATCTCTCTCTGTCAAACAAATAAATAAAATATTAAAAAAAAAAAAAAAAGAAATGCAACTTTGTGGGACGCCTGGGTGGCTCAGTTGGTTAAGCAGTTGCCTTCGGCTCAAGTCATGATCCCAGCGTCCTAGGATCGAGTTCCACATCAGGCTCCTTGCTCTGCGGGGAGCCTGCTTCTCCCTCTGCCTCCATCTGCCAGTGCTCACTCTCTTTCTCTCTCTCTGACAAATAAATAAATAAATAAATAAATAAGTAAATATCTTAAAAAAAAAAAAAAAAAAGGAATGCAACTTTGTGTTTCAGTATCACACACCTTAGTAAGCAACCGGCTGTCAACATACTCAGGTGTTTGAAGTGACCCTGCCCCTCCCCCCCCCGTAGCCTGAGAAAAGATGTCACTTTAGAACAAGACAGGAGCTTTTCGGGATATAGCTAGGCTCTTCAGTACCTCTCTAGGGTTGCAGATCCAACAGAGATTTTGAGGCCTGTGTGCCCCCCCCACCACAGTGATGCTGGCACTTCCTAGTAACCATGTGTGTCATAGATCGATTTCACTTTTCAGCAGTTACCAGGTCTCAGTTGTGATGAACCCAGAGGAGACTTTGTTTCTGTCTTACTTCTCAGTCACCCTGGGGCCTCATTTCAAAAAGGGCTATCTGTGATCAATTTCTCATTTCCATTCAATGGGCGTTAATCCTAATGAACACCACTTATTCTGGCTTCTCCCTGGCAAGCAGTAGGAAAGCCCTACATGAAATGAAGAGTCAGATGTTCGGGCAACTTCCCACTCAGACATGCTACCTGAGAGTTCCACTGTACCTGAAATCACCAATCCCCCGGCAAAGGGGTTAGAGGTGGCTACAGACTAACAGGATGGCCACAAGCACACTGAAAGGGGGAAAGGCTGAGAGAATGTATCCCTGCTCTTTCCAGGTGGCAATGATGTCTGCCTGCACAAGGGAGCAGAAAAGTGCCCACAGAGATTGTTTTCACTTTCCTTTTTTTGTTAAAACTCTTGTTCAGTCCAACAGACAATAGGTGGCTTTGTAGCTTTGCCATTAGGTAAATTCCTACAGCCAGAAGAAAAATTTTCTTTCAATTAATGGTTCCCTGAGCGAGGAAATGAGCTCGTTTCTTGATGCATAATGCCATCCTCCTTAGGTGCTCTAAGAGAGGCAAGGCTGCCTAATGGTTAAGGGCTCCAGTTCTAAACTCAGAACCAGTCCTGGGCTTAAATCCCAACTCTACCACTTTCCTTCCAGCTGTGCAATCTTAGGAGAGCCACATAACTTCTCTGGACCTCAGTTTTCTTGCCTCTAATTTCTTACCTGTAAGAGGTAACTATGGCTCTTCCTCACTGATTGGTGAGAAGATTAAAAGAAAAGACACAGATCAGCAAAGCCTCGAAAACATCGAACATAAAATTACCATATGAGTCAGACATTCTACTTCTACACAAAAGGATTAAAAACAAATGCTCAGATACTCACATATGAATGTTGATCGTGGCACCGTTCACAACATCCGACAGGTGGACACAGCCCAGAAGGCCATCAATGGATCATATGGTGAATGAATAAACAAAATGTGGCACATCCATACAATGGAATATCATTCAGCCATCAAAAGGAACAATGTACTGATGTGTATATGGTCACCCTTAATAACATTATACTGAGTACAAAAAGCCAGGCACCAGAGGCTGTATATTGTATGATTCCATTTAGATGAAATATTTACGATCGATAAATCAGACAGAGAAAAAATCCAGGATGAATAGAAACAGAACGCAGGCTAGAGGGGTCAAGAGAGGAGGAGAGAAGAGGGAGTGACTGCTGAATGGTTATGGATTTTCCTTTTAGGATGATGAAAACATCTTGGAACTAGAGATGCTGGCTAGTACTTTGTGAATATACTAAATGCCACAGAATTTTACATTTCAAAATGACTAATTTTAAGTTATGTGAATTTCACCTCAATTTTTTTAAAAAAGCTCAGCACCGTGTGAGGAACATAAAAAGTAGTAGTAAATGGTCACTGTTATGACACCCTGTATATAACTGAAATCACCTTCTAGGTTAAATTCAAAGATTCTCCATCACCTACAGGATCAAGACTCTTCCCTGGGAAGCCAAGCCCCTCTATGTCCTGTCCCCAAATCACATCTCTAACACTATCTCCCTGTATCTCCTGGTACAAGTCATTTGGGGGAAAATGCAAACAAAATTTCCCCTCCACTTTGCAGCTTTCAAGGCCATCGTGAACAACAGCAATGCTCCTGGTCTTTGTGAATTTCAGGTCATGGAAATGCACACATTCTCCACAACAGTATTACCTAAACCTCTGCTAACACCTCTGGCCTTCCTTCTCTCTCACCCCCTCCCCACCCAGCAAGGCCTGTCTATCCTCAAGGCCAAGCTAATAAACAATATATCTCTTGTGACCCCTCCAGCCTGCAAGGCCCCTTCTTCCTCCAGAATCCCTCTGCATGTCCATATGCTATCACCCGGGTGATACCCCACACTGCCTTGTACTTTTTTCTATTCTTTATTTTCATATGCTTTCTACAAGAGACCCATTTTGGAACCTAAAGATACATCCAGGGCGCCTGGGTGGCTCAGTGGGTTAAAGCCTCTGCCTTTGGCTCGGGTCATGATCTCAGGGTCCTGGGATGGAGCCCTGCATCGGGCTCTCTGCTCAGCGGGGAGCCTGCTTCCCCCCACCCCCACCTCTCTGTCTACTTGTGATCTCTGTCTGTCAAATAAATAAATAAATATTTAAAAAAATTAAAAAAATAAAGATACATCCAGACTGGAAGTGAAGGGATGGAGAAGCATCTTTCATGCCAATGGGCCTCAAAAGAAAGCTGGGGTAGCAATTCTCATATCAGATACATTAGATTTTAAACTAAAGACTGTAGTCAGAGATAAAGAAGGACACTACATTATCCTTAAAGGGTCTATCCACCAAGAAGATCTAACAATTGTAAATATTTACCCCCAATATGGTAGCACCCAACTACGTAAGAAACTGTTAATCAAGTTAAAGATTTTATTTATTCATTTATTTGAGACAGAGACAGAGATAGAGACAGAGAGAGGGAGTGGGGGGAGGGGCCGAGGGTGAGGGAGAAGCAGACTCCCTGCTGAGCAGGGAGCCCCACAGGGGGCTCCATCCTAGTGATGAGGGAACAGAAGGCAAGCTGAGGACAAAGCAGAAGCAGACACCCCACGACCCTCCCCATGGCATATAGATGACATTTCTCATGCACTCCTGGCTGCCTTAAAGCTAAGAAAAGGAAAAAACAAATAGTTAACATATAGAAATCACAATCCTGGGGCACCTGGGTGGCTCAGTGGGTTAAAGCCTCTGCCTTCGGCTCAAGTCATGATCCCAGGGTCCTAGGATCGAGCCCCGCATTGGGCTCTCTGCTCAGTGGGGAGCCTGCTTCCTCCTCTCTCTCTGCCTGCCTCTCTGCCTACTTGTGATCTGTCTGTCAAATAAATAAATAAAAATCTTTAAAAAAAAAAAAAAGAAAAGAAATCACAATCCTGTAAGACTGAATCTCCCTCCGTTTACAAAATGCCATAGCAATCTACAAGAACAAAGCATTTCTATCAATAACCTAGCTTCTAGAAGGAAATGTAGACACAATTAAATGTCCTTATAACCTGCAGCCCACTGACAGATCCTTGAAGCGGGCAGAGTGTCATGTTCCTCCAGGAAGCTCCCAGTGATCTTACTGTTAACGCCTTACTAGAAGGAAAAACAACCTTAACCTGACAATGGCAAGGCCTCCAGTATCCTGTGACTCTACTTTAATATACAAAAATCCCTTTGAAACCTCACTTTTCTTTACCTCCCCCAACTCCCAAGTATGCAATCAGCCGCACCTCACAAACTCGGGGCAACAGCTCTTTCTGCCCACAGGTCCTCTCCCGGCGCTTTAATAAAACCACCATTTTGCACCAAAGACGTCTCAAGAATTCCTTCTTGGCCATCGGCTCCGGACCTCACCCCACTGAACCTCATCTATATTCCAAAACCTTATCACTAGGACCCTGAGATCATGACCTGTGCCGAAGGCAGATGCTTAACCAACTGAGCCACCCAGGCGCCCTTTCTGTTCTTTATTTTTAAGTGGGTTTACTTTTATCTTCCAACTGTATTGAACACCAGAAGGGGAAGATTCAAATGCCTCCAGAAGCCAAAGACCCAGGGATTATGGTAAACTGGGGAGGACCCCCTCTTCTGAAAGGCCCAGTGTCCCCAGGTCTACTGTTTTCCAGGAAAGCCAGGATTCTGGACATGTACTTAGAGGATTTTAGTCTTCCAATGCTGGTAACCACCTCTCAAAAAGCACATAGTTAGGGGACACATTTTGTTGAATGTAGGGGCAGTCTTGGTCAGGCAAAAGTGACGGTCAGAAAAACCACTGTGCAGGGCCATCTTGGCCCCCACACAAGTTTGAATGGATTTTAAAGTGCCTGGAGGTCTCTGACTTTGTGTTCCAGGACAACTTTCTATCAGCAAAAGTGACTGGGGTCTGATTTTTCCATAAAAGGCCTAATCTAATACTCTGCTTTAATCCTCAGTCCAGAGAAAGAGATTTCAGACTGTGTCTTTGAAAAAAGTGCAAAATCATGCTTAGGTTAAAGGTTATGATGACTCACTTGGATCATTTCATCATGTATTTGGGCAATTACTTCGTAACATGCTGTCATGGACTTGGGAGATACAACAAGGGACAGGACACACCATCCCTATCCTCAGAAGTCTACAAATGAGATATGGAAGAACAGGGATAGAGCACACACAAAAGAAGAAGTACAAATAGTGAACAAATACGCAAAAAGATGTTCATCATTACCAGTGTTCAGGGACTTGCAAATTAAAATCACTTTGCATGGGCAAAAATTAAGAAGTTTGCTAATGTCATTGATGTGGGGAAATGGTTGTCTCAGAACTGCAGTGGGAGTATAATTTCGTACAGGAGCTTTCCAGGGCAACTTGCCAGGATCTATTAACATTTAAATGGGCATCCCCAGTGACTCAGCGTTTCGCTTTTCACAGCCACCCTGGAGAAACACAGGGTCCACAGAGAGCCATGTTCAAGGATGTTCACTGGAACACTGTTGGCAATAGCAAAAAACTCAGATGTCCTAGATGTGCATCAGCAGGGGACCGTCGGAGCAAGCTGCTCTATGTGGTCATATCATGAAATGCCACCCAGTATATAAACTACGAGGTAAATCTGGACATCCCAATATGGAGGTGTCTCTAAGACATGGTGCTGAAGGAAACACACACACCTAACAGTGCTACCCATTGTCTGTAAAGCTTTGGGTGAAGACACATACGAAAAGGTTTAGAAGGATCTGTACTAAGAAGAGTGATGGGTTCTCATACGGAAGAATTCCCTGGGGGCTGCTGACGATAGTCAAGACCATTTGACACATGTTTGTAATGTTTAATTTTTTTAAATGTTCATGAACTACCTGTGTGGTTGAAAAAAAAATTTAAGTGGTTACTTACTCTGTCTCAAGCCCAAAACTCTCATGGTTCCCCAAAACCATTTTTTTTTTCAAGATTTTATTTATCTGTCAGAGAGAGAGAGGAAATGTGCATAAGCACGGGAAGCAGCAGGAAGAGGGAGAAGCAGACTCCCCGCCAAGCAAGCAACCCAATGCGGGACTTGATCCTAGGACTCTGGGATCACAACTCGAGCAGAAGGCAGACACCCAACCAACTGAGCGACCCAGACATCATTATTTGTCCTTTTTCTTGATGATTATAGTACAGTGCTACATAATAACCTTGAACTTCCCCAAGTTTTGGAATTTGTGTATGAGACCTGCTTTTCCCCATTTATAACTGTATTTTCCTTTCAGAAAATGACAATGAACATTATTTGTCCTTTTTGTTGGTGATTATAGTACAGTGCTACATAATAACCTTGAACTTACCCAAGTTTTGGAATTTGTGTATGAGACCGGCTTTTCCCCATTTATAAATGTATTTTCCTTTCAGGAAAAAAAAAAAGCTCCCATCAGACTCACATGCCCAAACTTGGAAATGGAAGCAAGTCTGTCAAAGAAGCAAAGCCTGAGGCAGCCTTTCTAACAGGCAGCAACCAGCCTCAGCTTCACCTGTCTTCGGAGGCTGCAGTGGCCAAGGCTCGCTCGCTCTCTGGTATTCTGTGAGCAACACATCTCAGGGTTTGGACCTCAGGTAGCAGGAGTGGGGCTATGGGCAGTGTTATTCCTGGCTGTGTGGTCTCTAGACCTGTATCCCCAGCCGTCCTGGAGACGCTGCTGTCCAACACCGTTTTGATATTTTATCTTCTGCTGAATTCATCATGATTGGTTTCTATTATTTGCATCTGAGGACCCCTACTGACCCCATGATCTTGGGAAAGTTACCTAATTTCTTCTGTCTCTTCATTTATAAAAATGAGGATAATGATCTATCTCACAAGGCTGTAAGAAAATAAAATATAGGCTGGGGCACCTGGGTGGCTCAGTTGTTAAGCAACTGCTTGGGCTCAGGTCATGATCCCAGGGTCCTGGGATGGAGCCCCATATCAGGCTCCCTGCTCTGTGGGAAGCCTGCTTCTCCCTCTCCCATTCTTCCTGCTTGTGTTCTCTGTCCCGCTGCCTCTCTCCCTGTCAAATAAATAAATAAAATCTTTTTTAAAAAGTATACACACACACACACACACACACACATATGCCATATATTTAAAATATATATTGCATGGATAAAGTATATTCTTAAATGCATATATATTAATATATCCCTGAACATATTTTATGCACTTATGTGAATCTATGAATATTACAGATCTACATGTAAAATCTATATTAAGGTAAAAAATATGAAAATACCTAACTGTATACCTTTCTTCTCAGCTTAGGGACAATGAGGTATGATGGGTTCTTAGAATTTACAGTAGCTAAATTGTAGTGGATTTTCACTCCTAACATCTCACAGGTAAATGGAAAGGCAAACGATGTACAGCTTTTCAAGGAGGCAGGAAAAAATAAATAAAAAGATGGCATTTGTAGACCTAAGCTTGAGTACAAATAATCACCCCCAATCTCCCCCAGCTCACTTATTTTGTGTATAATCTGCAGTGACCTTTTCGTTGAAAGTCAATTTTCTGATACCAAATAATTTCCAACCAGAGGCCAGCTAGCTTGATGGCACTTACAGAACTCACCCATTCTAATATCAGTCACGATAAACATCATTAGGATTGAATATTTTCTGCAAAATGACTCTTGGGCCCTAGAGCGAAGTCCGCAGCCAAAACAGGTGACATCAAGATTAACGATTTCGTTGGGTGCCTACGCAGCATTCCCGTCAGCCCAGGTAATCAAGAGGCGGAGGGTGTGATGGTTTGGAAGGGCCTCAGGGACCCTGCTGTGGGAATTAGTCTGAGCATCAGACCCTCTAGAGACACAAATCCACGCTCCCATCCACTCGCAGGGAGTACCTAACCCCACAGCAGGTCCTCTAGCTCCTCCACCGGTTGAGACAAAGTGAGGCTGGGAACGTCCCCAACTCTCTGCTCTGTGGGAGCCTTCAGAATGATCGGCCGTGGCAAGCAGAGACAGAAACAGAACTGAGCTTAACATGAGTGTGTCTTCTCCTGCTTCTCTCTGGACATCTGCAGAACAGACCCAGGACTTCCTTGCAAATTACCACTCTTTTCCCCTGAGGACAATCAGGCGTCCCCCAGGACGTTCCTTCACACAGCCAAATGGCAGGAAAGGAGAGGCGGAGAGTACAAACCCCAAACTCAAGCCCGGCAAAGGCGGCAGCAAACCTCAGCCTGAATCTAAAGCCGCCCTCTGAGATGGTCTTAAAATAATGCTTGATCAAAAGGAACCACAGCTACTCTTCCTCCTTTCATTCAGGAGCTGATGAGCACATTTTAAGATGAAGGGTTCCCTCAGTCCTGTCTCTTCTTCCTCCTCCTACATACCTTACCTCCCTCCTTCCTTCCTCCAGTCATACCTTAGTCATTTCTTCAGGAAAAGAGTTATAGGTACACTGTCCTCCTAGCCCAGGTTCCCCATTTCTTTGAGTATGTACCCCTGCTCTTTGCTGTGCAAAATTCCATGTGGTTTACATGGAGCTAAAATTACTATTTGGAGAACTCCCCACCCCCCATGCCAACACACATATACACACCTTACTGCCATTATAGGGGTGAACACTCAGAAGTGACTGGTTCTGGAGTGACCATACAGCCTGAGTCAGGCCAATCAGTTTTCTCTGATATATAAACACCAGGAGGTCTCTCTCTTGTTCTAAAACTATGACCCATAAGAATAATGTAATCTTGGGGCACCTGAGTGGCTCAGTGGGTTAAGCCTCTGCCTTCCGCTCAGGTCATGATCTCAGGGTCCTGGGATCAGGTCCCGCATCGGGCTCTCTGCTCAGCGGGGAGCCTGCTTCCCCCTCTCTCTCTGCCTGCCTCTCTGCCTATATGTGATCTCCGTCTGTCAAATAAATAAATAAAATCTTAAAAAAAAAAAGAAGAAGAAGGTAATCTTGAACTCCTTATGATTATTTCCCACAAAAATATGAAATAAGCTCTCTGCCTTAGGAGAGAATGACACGAACGTCCAAAAAGGGGAGAATAAGGGGATAAACAGGAATGGACATTGAGCCCTCATGTTATCAAATGGGCCATTAAAGGAATGCTGACTAATAAAACAGGAAAGTTCAAATCAAATAAGTCCATTTACTTGTAAGATGGGCTTGGGATTAGAAATAGTGAAAGAGTAAAAGGCAAATTGACCCCATAGGCTAAAAACAAGGGCTTGGGCCGTATTGTGAATCTGACGTTCGTGCGGTGCCTGCTGAGTGCCCCGTCTAAGCCAGGGGCTTTCCGAAACATTTTGTGTCAGGAGATAGGAATTCCTTGTAACTCATACCAATTTATTGAACAAGTAAAGTGCCCCACTAAGACCCTGATACAGGGAGGTACTTAAATGTCTTATTGAATGGCTGTGGTCTGATAAATTCAGGAGACAGGGCGACTATAATCTCCCTTGATCTTAACTCTCGGTTCTATTAACTCAGCTTAGGCACAGAGCCTTTTCTTCGCCATGTCACAGAATCAGCTCTAATTGACTGTGGGCTGTTGTTAAGCTGGGGCTCTGCTATCTCATACCTCTGCAAATTACTCTTCAAGGTCCATTCCCGGCTGTAAATTTATTCCTATTCAAATTCATCTAGTCTCAGCCCATCATCTTGGTCTGTCAACACGATGTGGAATTCTTACTCTATTATCCAATGTGTAAGCCCTTTCCCTCCAGCTTTGAATCATTTGGAAATTTAACAGGTTTGCCCACTATGACTGATTCTCAGCCATTGATAAATTCTAACAAGATAAGGAAAGGAGAGCCCTGCAATATAATGGCAGAGAAACTTCCCTCTTGCCCTCCGAAAAAATAAAATTGGCATTAGTAGAAAATCTTCATATATGGTTAAACATTCAATTGTAAATCAACCTGTTAACTCATCCAACCCCCGTTTCACCCTATTGACTACAGGACTTTTATAAAATATTATGCCAGCTGCCTTACTGGGCATCACACAATTCAAGCCTCCAGGATATTATAACGGTACAATAATTTGATCATAAAAGAAATT